>NW_027117309.1:0-2400000 GCF_021436955.1 Diplodia seriata | reverse complement strand
TTGGTCAACGACCAATCGTAAGGCTCAATGGTTTGCATCAGGTCGAGATTTAGGTTAACGACCAATCAAAAGGCTCAATCGTTTGCATGCGTCACAATCAGGGCATGCAGGCAATCGAAAACTCATCGGCCCTTCCGCAGAAGCCCTCCAATTATTTCGTAGCTGACGACAGACGATTCAGCCCCTACGAGAAGCGATATTCTGGCCGCTGGCCAATCGGCCTGTGACTGCGTAACCTCAGCCTTGCGCACCTGAACAAGTGTAAGCCTGATAATCTTCTCGCCACGTAGTTGTGAGCGTGGCCTCTACGTGACGCTTTTCATCCATCTTCTGCGGTCCTTTCAATCTGCAGGACCGTCCAACTTCATCGTGCCGATACAGCAGCGCCCTCTACACCCCAGATGGAGGAGCTATGGTTGTCCCACAAGGAGACCATTCGGGATCTCTACCTCGTCAAAGATATGACGAGGCAAGACGTCATGAGTAAGATGGAAGAATTCTATGGATTCAAAGCGAGGTAAGAGGAGCCCTTTGAGCTACAATTTCGACGCCAACTAAACTCTTTGAACAGTGCTGGCCAGTATGAGCGAAAGTTCAAGAAGTGGGGTTTCCGAAAGAACCTCACTCTCAGCGAATGGCAGCTCGTTTCGCAACGCATCGATAAAAGAAAAAGAGACGGAAAGGAGACGAATCTCAGGATCGACGGTATCCCGGTTCCGCCAAAGAAGCTGAATAGGGCAATGCAGCGACATGGACAGGGCCCTCCATTCAACATTTCGAGAGAAAGTAAGAGGCCCCCAACGTCGCATCCTTGGTGGTGTAGCAGTGTAGCTTACTTGAGTAGGATACCGTAGCCTTACGCCGCCCACAGGTGTCAGCTTTTCTCCTCCACCAACGTATTCTCTTTCCCCGGACCTCTATACCCTCCCTTGGCAGGCCTTCTCAAGTTTTGTCTCGTCAATGTCCCATGCAAATCCTGAGTTCGTTAAGCAACTTTCAGAAACACAAGCGCGAGTGAGGCTTCGCCTTAATGTCGAAGATAGTCCCACCAATGTCCCGAAGCTTGATGCCAACGTCACAATGTCATTCCTGGGGCTGTCCGTTGTTCCTGGCTTTGCCGATTTCATTTTCTCGGCATTCGTCGCAACGAATCATGTCCGAAATCCATCCAGGCCTTCGGTAGTGAGAGCACTTTGCACGCTTCGAACCCCAAATGTCTTGCAGACACTAAAAGCATTGGGGCTCAAGCACGAGCCGGCTCTGGACGCGCTTTCTCAATTGCTATTCAAGGAAGCACTTCTGTCTCAGGACCTTAATTTGACAGCGAGTCTCCTGAAGACTTTCGTCTTCAATATGGCTGATCTTCTACCTGGTCCATGGCCTTACACCAAACCAGGTTCTGCCCTTTGGAGACTCCGAAACGACCAGGATGCCCGACCTCCTCTTCAAGTCGCAATTGAGACTGGAAACATCAAGCTAGTGCGAAATCTCATTGACCATGGTGCCGATGTCAATGTTGTGGGAGCAGGTGGTCGTGACATGTTCAATGTTGCAGCCGCCGTACGCTCTGAGGACATCCTTGACCTACTTTTGGAGAGCGTTCAAGAAATTTCCCTTCCTTCTTTACTCGCATGCCTAGCTCATGGCTTCTTTGACCACGCAAGCCGTATTTGGCCACAAATAAAAGGCTTGATCTCTGTCCACGAAAAGCTTGAGACGGAGATGCTTACTGGGGCTGTCCGGGCTGGTCATATCCCTCTTGTCAAGGATCTACTTGAAAATGGAGCGGACCCCAATGCCTTCAACAAGGCCCATCAAAGCCCTCTTCAACTTGCGAGCGAATCCGATGGGGACTGCCTTGCAATTGCCGAAATACTGGTGAAGTGGGGCGCTGAACCGGATTTCCGCTTCGACGATGGAGATGATGACTTACGGATGCCTACGCCTCTTCAGAATGCGGCACGACGGAACAACTTTGCGGTAGCTGCATTCCTCATCGACAAAGGCGCAGACCCAAATGCAGAATCCGTCTGCGATGACACGGACGACACACTGTACAAAGAATGGGGGTTCTATGCATACGACTGCTGCACACTCAACGTCGCGCTCCGTGCAGAGTCCGACACTCGCATGATTGAATTGCTTCTAGAGGCAGGTGCCGACCCGGATGATGCCACGTTATCAGATGCCTTGGAGTACCACAATGATCCACAGATCTTTCGGCTCCTCATGCGCCACGACGCTCCATTATCCAGCGTGCTCTTCTTTTACGCGGCAAGGGCTGGGAATATCGGGGTTGTTCAACTCTGTTTGGACGCTGGTATGGACCCAAATGAGATCTATTCAGGTAAGACGGCATTGGAAGGTACACTCCAGATGATGATTGAAGACGGTGAAAATGTTGATGAACAATCATGGGAAATGTGCACATTTCTCCTTGAGCGGGGTGCGGATGTCAATCTCCATAACATTCGCCCAGCCCTGTCAGACGCACTCAGAATTACGGCCAATACAGGGAAGAGAGATTTTGTCGAACACTTTCTTTCGAGAGGAGCACACTGCGACAACCCAGATGTCTTAAGAGAAGCCGTTGGCACTGGGGATTCCATTGTGCTGGAAAGAATACTCGATGCCGCAGCGACCCGCCCAGGCTTCAAAAGGGCATTCATGACATCGTGTCTTGGGCATGAGGCACTATGCAAAGCTGCTGAAAGTAATCACGTTGAAGCTACCAAGAGCCTCGTTTCGAGAGGTGTCAATTTGAAAAGCGCTTGTGCCACCAAGGCACTCCAGTCCGCGTGCGAATCCACCAAACCCCACTCTGATGTCGTTGGGGTGCTCCTAACTGGTGGCGTTCCTCCCAATTATTCACAGTGTTGCGAGTCTACACTGTGTGCAGATTCGGCTCATTCTCATCTTCATCCGGTACAGTTACTCGCTCGTGCGGGACACGCAGAAGGTGTCCAAAGTCTATTGAGTTATGGCGCGAACCCGAATCTTTACGGAAGCGAATGGAAACGGTTTGGCTGCGCCATGTGTCGGACTTATACGTCAGTTCTTAGCAGCGCAGCTGAAGGTGGTAATCAAACGATCGTCAAGAAGTTGCTCAAAGCTGGAGCCGAGGCCAACCTTCCAGCACGCGGAAGATTCGGAAAAACTGCTCTCCAGTCCGCAGCGCAACATGGCCATAACAATGTAGTCGAGCTACTTATTGACGAGGGCGCAAACGTGAATGCAGAGCCGTCCGAATATGCTGGAGTCACAGCACTCCAAGCAGCAGCAATTGGAGGATTTGTGGGAATAGCCGCCAAGTTGATCGAGCATGGAGCAGATGTCAACGCCCCCGCGGCGAAAAAAGAGGGACGGACGGCTCTTGAAGGAGCTTCCGAACATGGAAGGATTGACATGGTGGAGCTTCTGGTACAAGCTGGGGCGGATCTGCGTGCTGCTCAATACAAAAATGCGTTGGTGTTTGCAAGGAAGAACGGCTTTGGTGCGGTTGCGCGGCTCCTCGAGAGAAGACTTGAAGATGGATGAGTTTGTCAACTTCCCCGCTTGAGAATTCTCATTCTGAATGATCCTATTTCCCTTTTCCGTTATGGGTGTTTGGCTTCCTGTAAGGTGTTGCTCAATCGATTCTAAAAATTGAATTTCTCCCAACTGTTATCGACGATCATGTCCAACTCAACTACAAGTGAAAGCAACACCGTCAGAGCAGCCATACAACAAGCACCCTGTTCACAAAATTATCTTCTCTGACTGTATTCTCTCCTGCGCATAAACTCCACCAAGATCGGCACACACCCCATCGAAACCGTCACAACAACCCGCCTGCACCATCTGCACAAGAGCCTCCCTCCAGACTCCTCGACGCATGCCGCACCTGCACCTTTGAGCTTACACATATATCGCCCTTGCCTCCACCATCTTCCACCTCTACCCACACCCCCGCAACAGATCCGTCCACCCCATCCCCCTCCCCCCAAACAAACAAACCCCCACCTCCACCTCCAACACCACCACCACACCCAAACCCTCCCCGCTCTCCCCCGCCCACCACCGCCGGCATCATGGCCGCGACCCCCCTCCGCATGCGTCAGTCAGCGACCCGCCGCCCGCCCAGCGCCTGGCTTGTCACCGCGAATGCCCGGTAGCGAGCAGCGAGCAGCCGTCGCCGCCGTCGCCGCCGTCGCCGCCGTCGCTGCCACCACCACTGTCGTCGTCACTGTTTCCCTTGTGGAGCGCGGGCCAATGCTGCAGATGAGGAATGGGTTGGGGGTATGGCGGGTTTGGGGCGGGGAAGGAGAACTGGGTTGATGGGCGCTGTGGGAGCCTCGCGCAGCAATCTCGCAATCGACATGCATACGGCGCCGCTTTGTAGCGAATTAGATTGATGTAAGCTGCGGTAAAAGCACATTTGTGAAGCCTGCATTCTCACACCGCAGTCTTCGACCTCCGTTCTTGAACCTTGATTGAAACGAATGCGTGGCTTAACGCAAAGGTGAAAGATCGGAGGTATCACTTGACTACAGATCGAGAAGAAATCCGATCTCCACTATTACAAAGCTTGATGCAATAATCATGTAGTGACTGCATAGTTTCCCAAATACTACTAATCCTGTAGACAGTTTTGTCGGTTCCTTGGTTGGTCTGGTTGGTGGTTTGGAAGACAAGACATGACGAGCCTAAAGGAATGACATGCAAATATGGAATCTCACAAGGGAATAGGGACTCCAGGGTCAAGGCACGGATCCAGGAATTTTCCAAAAGACTTTTTGAGACGGACAAGAGTGTATGGAAAATCTTCACCGCTCTTGTAAAAGTAAGTGGAAAAAATGTGGTCTGCAGATGCCAGAAGTCCAAGCCAGGGCGTCTTGATGCACAGCTGAATAAATGCTTAGTCGATGATTATCGGGTCCAATTGGGTTCCGCAGGTTTTCACCTTCTTGACAGCCTTGGTGCAATGACACATTTCTGGATCTGGTTTGACATCTCGAGAAAGTCCTGGGGAACAGTCTTCCTCATAGTCCTCAAAGACGCTCCTTTTCCGCGATAGAATCGTTTGACGGTTTGCTGGTATTTTTCTACTGCGGTGGTGATCGATTTCTTCGTTCAAGATCTGCTTCAAACGCTTTGACAGATCGTGAGGGAAGTATTGTTCGATGAGGCTGACCAGTGAAAAACTGCGCATCGAACTCGAGACGGAAACGAATGGGTCTGCGCCGTGCCTGAGGAACTCTTCCATGAGGTCTGCGTGGCAACTGCTGACGGACAAGAACCCCAGATCTGAGACGCGGTTCAAAAATGCCTCCCATGGGGATTTTCCATTCAAAGCAGCGTCGCGCCGATTTGGATCAACTCCATATCTCAAGAGCTGCTGAAGTACTCTCAGTGTCCTTTTTGGAGGCTGCACCGACAAGCTTTGAACGATTTGCGCTCCCCAGGTGAGATGGCGGGTATTTGGTGAGTCAACATCCGCCCCATTGGCCAGAAGGACTTCCAAGATCCTGGTGTGCGAGACCGTCCCCCAGCTGGTCAAGTCGTGGTCGCTCAGTTGGAAGAATGTCTCGGTAGACCACATGGGCGCCTTTGGAAACTCGACACCGTTGTCGAGGAGCCAGAGAATGATGTCGATCCTGCCTCTTCCGCCCACATTTGCCAAGGTTCTTTCTAGTAGTTGAGGGCCGACGGAGTTGAAATTGATGAAGCCTTTGACGGCCTTGTGCCTCAAGTAGCTCACCAAACCTCGATCAATAACATCTTCCAGGAGACCCAATGAAGGCAAGTCGCGGGGTAGTCGGCCACTGCGGTAGTTTTCGGGAATCAGGAAATAATTCCCCTGATCAACAACGTCGGCGTCTAGGTGCCCGCTGGCTTCTGCCAGGACACACTCGTGCCATAGAGCCTTTCCTATCCTCCCGGTATAAGACTCATCGCGATGAAGGTACTGATGAAGAATCTTGATCTCTCCTACTAACGCCAAAGTTGCATGCCTGTGAGGACAAAAGTTTGGGGGCAGGCCACGTTCCCAGGATCTGTTTTGGAGAAGAAAGTCGCAAAAGCTTCGATGCAAGAACCCAACCACCTCATGAGGCTGCGAGCCATAGGAACTGGTTGAGTAGTAGCTTGATGTAAGGGAAACTACTCCGGCATGCGGTTTCGACCGAGAGCTGACCGTTGAGGTGCTTTTGGTGCCGCCGGCCTGGACTTCGAGAAGACCTTTGCAACGTGCTTCTAGACGTCGTTCAGCCATAAACCATATTTCTTGGAAATCAGCAATGCTCAGTTGACTTGGACGGATTTTAAGAGCCAATTCGGCGTCATCTCCCATCAAGAACGAGAACGCAAGGAGTGTAAGCGGCTGTGAGCCTTCCAGCGCAACTTTGAACAAGCAAAAAGTTTCTGTCTTGTATATGTCTTCCACTTGATTGAGAATATGCGTGAAGAAGTCGGAGAGCTCGGGCGGGAATGAGTGAAGCCTTTGTCTGAGTGTGAGAGCGCTGTCTCCATTAGTAAGTCCACGTTGCAGCGATCTGACCGCCAGGGTAACCCAGAGGAAAACGCCCTGAGCTTTTTCAACGATCTCCAGAGTGATATCGTTCATGAGCTCACTATCGGGATGATAGCGCTGCGCTATGGTCGTTGACAAATTGTCCCGGACATAGGACGCAATGTCGTTCCTAGTCAAATCCTCAAGGTACAGCTTGTGGTCTGTCCAGTTCCCAAAGCTTTCTTCAAAACAATTCCACGGGCGGCTGGAAAGGCAGAGCTTGATGTTCGCCGAACGGTGTATGTCTTTGAGGCAGCCCACAATCTCGCACATATTTCCCTCGTATTCGTCAAGGCCGTCAATGAAGAAACAGAATTTGGAAAACATGGTTCTCTGACGTGCCAGACATGCTAAAAGAGACACGAGTTCTGTTTGACTCCACGAGTTGTAGCGGGATTTCTCTGGTGGGCACAATGTCATAATCCACTCTTGATTCTTGTCCAAGATCTCGAAGACAATTGATTGTAGGAGACCTTCAAGAGACTTCTGCATGGAGGTTCCGGCATTCCAGAAAAAGAATTTGGCAATGACCAGGTGATGGGATCCGGCCCATGCCTTGAGACATTCCATGGCCTTCGAGTGCTCGCAAAGATACTTCATGAGAGTTGACTTGCCGGAACCCGGCTTCCCAGACACCCAGAATATTCCGGTACCTGAACGCAACCAGTTATGGAAAGCAAATTGTGAGCGTGGATTGGTCGACTCCGAGGACTGGCTGTCGAAGACCCAATGGAAGGTTTTTTCATGCGCCTTTCTGACCGTCAAGTACCGTGACGCCATTGTTGAGTATTGCAAGCTTTCCAAGATATCCGTTTTTCGTTTATGTTCTTGAGCCACGAGACCGGAAACAATTTCGGAAAAGGTAGTCAAGTTTGTCTTCAGGGCTGAAAAATCGGCATTGGCTCTTTCAAGGTTCTCCACGAGAGCTGTCAGCCGAGCAATGCCTTGACGTTGATTGTTGTCTGAATCCTGCAGAGTGTTCCGGATGGTCGCGATTCCCTCCTTGATGGATATCAACTGTCGACTATTACGTGGGATCAGCATACTTCTCGATACCCGGGAGAACAAACTTTAAGAAGCTCTAGCTAGAAAGTTTGGATCTGCTAAACTTTGTTCGCGATAAACTTCCACAATCTGGGAATCGTTGTAGCATCATCTGTCAAGCCGTACTACCACGATCTCCTGCTTGCGATCTGTGAAGCTAAGAGAGCCAAGTAATAGGAAAAATTGGGTACAGCATGGAAGATATGGGGCCAGATTTTAGAACTTACCCACTATTGTTCTGAAAGTGTAAGATGATCTGTTGCCGAATCGCCGAGAGGCGCGCCTGGAGACCCTCCATCTTATCTTTCTGTAAGTACGACTTGAAGGCAAGACGAATGCTCTGAACTTTTGAGTGCGACGTGCTTTGAATACATTTCAGCATCTCGAGTAATTCAGCGGCTAGTTTCTCACTGCGTTCTGTGAGCTCCAGAAGGGATCTGTCGGGAATAGCGCCCTGAGAGGTGTGCTTTTTTTCTTTGAAAGACTGCCGTATATCTGCCAAGTCTCGCTTCATGCAAACGAGTTCGTCATGTTCACCGGAACATTCTTTGCAGCGATAGATTTCGTGAGCCTTGGAAAACAGCTTCGCACCGAATTCAACGAACTGGACGACGGTACCGGCAAGACCGACGACCGATAATGGATCCATCGCCGGTGCAGGCGAGGACGGTGGCGCGGCCGATGACAATCAAGTAGAATGAAGACTATAGGAGATTACGAGAAATGATTCAGCCGCTGTCAGTTAAAAAAATTTTCAATGCTGCGGGGCCAGCTCAGCCTTGAGTGTTGCACAGTAGGCCGCAGGCAGTCGGAATGTCTGCCTTGCACAGCCGCCCGGTAATGACCAATTACATCGCGCTCAGCATGCATGTATACGACACAGGGTTCTGGCGAATCAAGCTGGAGAGAAGTGCGGCAGAGAAAAAGAAAACATTCCTTGGCAGCATTGCTCTTGTAATGCAGTGATCGGGTATCAAAAGTCGAGGAAATGGAGAGCTCCATTTAATCCTCAATCGGGGACCTACTGCCTCCGCGGCTCCGCTCTTCAATCTCACCGCTCTCCTCTCTCTCATCCCTCTCTCTACCGTTCTCCATATCTTCATCCTCATCCTCATCCAGCTGCTCAACCTCATCACCCAACGGGCTCTCCCTCGGATCCAGCAAATCCAAATCCTCCAGCAGCGTCCTCGACGGCATTTTCCACAGACTCGTCGCGCAAACCCGATCCTTCGTCAGCAAGTCATCCACGAACTGATCCACATACGTCAACGTAAACCCATCCCGCATCCTCCTCTTCAACTTCCGATAATCCGCCAGCAACGGCTCCAACGTCTTGTAAATCTCCGGCGGCTCCCACGCCAAGCGGATATAAAACGCCGCCAGCGCCCTCAAATACTTGAACTCGCCCTTCACCCCCGGCGCCCTACTCTCATCCTCCTCCCCTTCCCTCTCCTCGTCCTCATCCCCCGGCCAATTCAGATACGCCAATATGATCTCCTTCTCGGGCACCAGCTGCAGCAGCTTGAACGCGAGGCACAGGAACGGCGTCGGCTTGCCCAGGCCGCCGTAGGTGCCGCCGACGAAGGTCAGCTCGGCGGCGCGGTCGCACAGCGTCGCCGCGTTGAGTCCGAAGCACTGCTCCTTCCAGTAGTACGACTCGGTGATGCGGTCGCGCACGGCCTTTTCGAAGAGCAGCGCCGGGTTCTGGCCGCGGATCAGCGCGCCGCTGTAGCCGCGGTCGTCGAGCAGCGCTTTGGCGTCCGCTTGGTGGGAGGCCATTGGTTCGGTTTCGTCTTCTCGCTTTTTTTGTGTGGCTTTTTTGATGTGTGCGGGCAGGGGAAAGTGGTGGTGTGGGCTTGCTGCCTCTGCTTCACGGCCCGTGGAGGGAATTCGGGTGAGGTACGCGGCGAGTGGGGTGGGTTGTGGTTGTGTTGCGCTGGGCTATGCAATGTGCGATGGGAGGCGAGGTCTGCGGGTGTTGGATGTGGCCCAGTAATGCGGGGAGGTCGCGGCGCTTGACACGTCTAGCGCTCGGGGAATTGGGGCGTGAGCGAGCGTGTAGTGGGTGGTGGCGCAAAAAAAGCTTCGTTGGAGAGCTTGCAGGTGGTGAAGAAGCGCGCAGCTTTGGCACGGGCCTCGGGCGGTGACGCGAGGCCAAGCTTCATAAGGCTGAAATGTTCTGCCTGAGGCATGAAAAAAAGTTGCGGCTCTTGTTTCCCGCTTGGCGGAAGACCATGTACAATCCGAATTGCGCCACGATCATCACTCTACCGGCTCGTCAATCTCAATCGCTGGCAATAAGAAGCGACTCTTATTGGCGACGAAGATGTTACCCGATATGGAGGCCATCTCCAGGACCAGCTGGGGGCGTCCGGATGATTCCGAGCACAAGCGAGATCTGGGTTGCACCAAGCCCCTTTTATCTCGCCTTCAGTACGCGCAAGAAGACCGATGCGATTCATCGCTGCGCTGGCAGGTGACCGGTCGGCTCAGGGTGAAGTGTGAAGAGCTGGCATTTTCTGGGGCCGCGCCCCTGAGTAACTGGTTGCGGACATGGCTGTGATGATCGTGGAGACGGGAGGTGATCCGCCTTAGGGGCCTGCCAACGTCCGCTGGAAATGCCGCAAGCACGACAACTGACGACGGGAACGTCTGTGTCCGTTCTGACGAGTCGCGCGCTCGGTTGACGGTGCCGTATAAGCGCGCCGCATAATGCACGCGTGATGGGCAGGCGAGGCGATCCCTGTATCGATAAGTCGCGTTGCCCGGCGCAACCACCTGCCTGTCCAAGGAATCCTGTCGGGCGGCGACCATGACGATGGCGCCGTGCACGTCGCGCCGCGCCGAGCTGCTGCCCGCACGCGCAACTGACACACAGACGCGTCAATCTGCTGCGCATCAGCTCCACCGCGACTTTTGGATGCACCTGGGTTCGTGAAAGATGGTGATGCTCACGGGCGGGCAGGTCTCTATGGCCATATCGTCTTCTATAGGTACGCATCCGCAACCCATCTGCACGGTGCTTCGCTGTGGTTGCACAAGCCAAGCGGTCAATCTCTGGAGTATGCTGATCCCGCCCTGCAGTATTCATATTCACTTTCCTACTTTTCCTCTCTGGGTACATCCTCCAACAGCAAACCGTACGCGGCATCCAGGAAGCCATCAAACCTCGCCTTCCCCAGCCCGCAAAAGCACCCGTGCCCGAGGAGCCTTTCAACCCAAACGCCCGGCTCGCGCGAGTGCTGGGATCCCGCGACCCGGCACATGAGAAGTTCATAGAAGACACCCAGGTTGACTGGAGAAAGCTCGGATATGTGCAGCTGGTGACGGACCATCGCGATGTGTGCACTGCCGTCATGCAGTTCGCGGAGCTACAGCGCGAAAAGAGCCCCGCAGCCAGGGTCCTGCTATTCCCGAGGGACTGGATCGAGGATGAAGAGGACGAGGATCCCTACCTTGAAACCAGCAGGAGACTGCTGAGGGCAGCTGCGAGGCGATACAGAGTGGTTCTTAGGCCTGTCGATCCTGTCATCAAGGGCGATGGAGGTATGTTATACCAACCCTTAAAGAAGTGCCCATGTGGCTGATGCTGTAATCGTCCAGATTCAATTCCTCCGAGATATTCCCTCGCCAGCTTCTTTTCTCTAATCGACTACGATCGGCTGCTGTACCTCGCTCCATCTGGTATCATAATCGATTCGCTCGCTATGGATGCCCTCCTCGCCTTTGCAGCTTCTCGGAGGATTGCGGCCCTGCCCGAGGATCCTACAGCATCCAAGATCTCAACCGACTTCATGCTCCTACAACCGTCCTTGTCGACCTTCAGGAAGCTGTCGGCCGCCCTCGGCGAAGCCGATGTTAGCGATACAAAGCTGTTCCAGGAAACATTCGACGCTTCCACATCTCTGTTACCACCAACGGCCGAGTCCGAAACGACCCTGTACTACGAGTCCTCAGAGCTGCGGACCCTCGACGATCCCGAGTCGTTTAACTCGACGCAATTCCTGTCTACCACGGCGTATGTACGTCTAGCCGATCCTGAGCTGCCCGGACCCGAGTATGATGTGCCGTACGGCCAGATGGTGCAGCTGCGGCCGAAAGAGGAAGAGCCCAGGTGGGTGTGGGAGAAGCTGTATTTCAAGTTCCGAGGGAACCGGATGGATGTCTGCGGACTCGATCTGCTGATGCCCGGCAAGCCAAAGGTTGCGGCCGCAACGGAGGCGGAGGCCGTGGCGCTGGAGGAGCTCTGATTGCGGGGCAGGTTACGATGTTTATGACTCTATGCAATGCAAGGTGCAAAATATGGGATCGGGAATCGGCGTCAGGATGGATCGGGACTGCGCACCGAAATAGCGAGCAAATCGAAGGGTCGATGTAAGTAATCAAGTACAGCTTCGCAATGTCGGCTTGCATGAAGGCTCAGCCAAACACGTCAGCTTTTTAATTGTTCACTCGCGCCGCCAAATGCGTTGGGCTCGCTTGATCCGGCTCAGGGCAGGGCGAGAGGGAGAGGTCTCAAAGCCGTTGTGTGCAGGGCCGGTTGCGTCGGTGGTCGGGCTGGGCCGCCGGGAGACAGGCACAGCGTCATGGCTCTTCACATGAAGCAGCAGCACGTCAACAGTTAATCCCACCGGCGCGCAGAGGCTAGTGTGCCCGACAAAGACGCAGCCTGGCGCACGGCCAGCGCCTCTCGAAGTCAATCTCGTTGCTCGGAGACGCATCGACCGCCCCGTGCGCAACGACTTGGAGCGAGTGCCTGTTTTGGAGCAGGCCTCAAAGGCCGTCTGTTTGCTGTCTCACCCTGTCTCATTTCAGTGCTCGCCCTGGGCGCAATGGCAGCGCGCCTCGCAGCCTACTTTCACCGCCAGCTGGCCGTCGGCGGCCCGGCCGCAGGGCATTGGGCGGGCGACGGCCAGCAGCAACAGGCGGCGTGTGTTGCGGGCGGCTGCTGCTGGACGCGGGCTTGGCGTGGGAGTCGTTGCGGGCAGCTTGGCGGGCCTTGGGCCCAGTCCTCGGGCGGGTGCTTCTTTGTCTGCAGCGCGCGGCGGATTGCAGGTCAAAGGACGGCGAGTGACGTTGTGACGCAGGCTAGAGGCCAGTGGGAGCGGAGCGCAGCGGGACGGGCAAGCCAGGGCGGGCGTGCGGGCGTGCGGCGTGCGGGTTTGGCTGCGGCTGCGGTTGGCTTGGGCTGCGGGCTTCGCTGCTGGCCGAGGGCTTGCGGGTGCGAAGAGCACGCCGTTGCAGGCGGCGCTCTTGCGTATTATTAGCCTGCGCGGGCGATTGGCGACTGCGATACTCTCGATGCGCAGGCCGTGCAAGAGCGAGCGTCGATCCCCAAAGCGACCTCCCGTGGCAGATCCCTCCGCTTCGAGCCTAGGGGCAGGCGAATTACGGGCGCGGCTCCAGGCGTGGCCGTGGTGGCCGGTTCCAGGTGCTTGACCTACGCACTATTCCCTTACGCTCGCCCTCCAGCAGTCGACCAGCGCAGCAGCCCGCTCGCCCCTCCCTCTCAGAGTAGCTGCCTTCTCCAATCCTCCCACCCCCCGCCGCGGCGCCCCCGACGACCACTCCTTATCCTCACCCGCGCCCTGAGGCCTGCCGCTCCAACACCGCCCCTGCCCTCACGACCTCGCCGTCCGACTTGCGTGTTGTTCTGCCGCCGCCGTCGGGCATTCCTGTCTCGACCGCCCCGGCCTGGGCCCCTCTGCTCCCTTGCCCAACCGGCCCGCGTCGTGCGTGCGTGCGAGCGAGCCCGCGCCCCAGCTCGCATCCCATCGCAGCGCTCGCTGCGCCTCCGCCTCCGCCTCACCAGCATTGCAGCGCCGCCCGCCTGCTTTATACTCGCCCAGCCCGCCGCCTGCGTCCGCACCCCGCACCGCAGCCGGCTGACCGCGACTAGGATCGGCGCCAGATCCACCTTGCAGCACCTTTGGGTTACGGCTCCTCCCCGGGCAGCTCCTCAGGCTGGGCAGGGAATTCCAATTGCCCTGGGTTCGATCGCGGCGCATACTTCATGCCGACTCTAGGCTTCCTGAAAAAAAAGAGGACGAAGGACTCGTCTGGTTCTCGGGACCTCGACGCCGCCCCGTCTTCCCCCGTCAAGGAAAAGGACACCCATTCGCCCATCACCCACACCGTCTCCAAGGGCTCCGACCACCAGCAGCAGCACGCTTCTCTCTCGCCGCAAGCCTCCGCCTCGCACACCTCTGGCCACGCTCCTCAGGACTCGCTGACGCAGAACACCCGTCCCGCTGAACCTATGAACTCCTCTCAGCCCTACGCGCAGCAGTACGCGACCCCGCAAACCAACTCCCAGAGCCCGCAGCCGTACAGCCCGCAGCCGCAGCAGACGCACAACCTCCCGAGCATACAGAATCTCATCAACCCCGCCAACGGCACCGAAGCATCGCGCTCCTTCAATAATGCCCAGGAGAAGACAATGGCCCAAAACGGTAGCGCTGTGACCCCTGCCGGTGGTCAACAAACGCCGTCATCCTCGGTCCGCACCACCAAGGGTAAATACACCCTCAATGATTTCGCCATACAAAGAACACTCGGCACCGGCTCCTTCGGCCGCGTGCATCTCGTCCAGTCCAAGCACAACCAGCGCTTCTACGCCATCAAGGTCCTGAAGAAGGCCCAGGTCGTCAAGATGAAGCAGGTCGAGCACACCAACGACGAGCGCCGCATGCTGCAGAAGGTCAAGCACCCCTTCCTGATCACGCTCTGGGGCACCTTCCAGGACTGCAAGAACCTGTACATGGTCATGGACTTTGTCGAGGGCGGTGAGCTGTTTAGTCTACTACGGAAGTCACAGGTATGGCGCCACCTGTCTCCATCGGCCCCCATCCCGACTCCGAGCTAACATGATGTTCAGCGCTTCCCCAACCCCGTCGCCAAGTTCTACGCCGCCGAAGTGACGCTAGCGCTCGACTACCTCCACTCGCAGAACATCATCTACCGCGACCTCAAGCCCGAGAACCTGCTGTTGGATCGCCATGGCCATCTTAAGATTACAGATTTCGGGTTCGCAAAAGAAGTGCCCGACATTACCTGGACGCTGTGCGGAACGCCCGATTACCTTGCGCCGGAAGTGGTCGCATCGAAGGGGTACAATAAGTCGGTTGACTGGTGAGTTTGCCCCTCTCTCGATCGCCGGGAGAATGGCGGATGAGCTAAGAAAACGCAGGTGGTCACTTGGCATCCTGATCTTCGAAATGCTGTGCGGTTTCACTCCATTCTGGGACGGCGGATCGCCGATGAAGATCTACGAGAACATCCTGAAAGGCCGCGTCAAGTACCCGCCATATGTACATCCCGACGCGCAAGACCTGCTGCAGAAGCTCATCACACCCGATCTCACCAAGCGTCTGGGCAACCTCCACGGAGGGTCGAAGGATGTCATGAACCACCCATGGTTCGCAGAGGTGACCTGGGAGAGGCTGGCCAAGAAGGACATTGATGCGCCATATGTTCCTCCGGTCAGGGCAGGTGCTGGTGATGCCAGTCAATTCGACAAGTACCCCGAGGAGACGGAAGCCTACGGAGCGACCGGCGACGATCCGTACGTTCTTTCCCCGCGGCGTTTCTACGTGATTCGTGCTAATGAGCGACAGACACGGTACTTTGTTTTCGGAGTTTTAGTGTATTATTTGATTCAAGCCTCTGGCAGTGCGCGGCACTGAGGCCACGGAGCGTGTTGAGCTCGCAGCTCAGTTGCTTTGCCGGGCCAATGGCAGCAGACGAGCTTCTGGTGCAGAAACGGCCCCGCGAAACACGGGCAGGTGTGTTAGCCCCTGCACACAGACACACACTGGGCGACTTCTTGACGAAGCGATGCCGCGTGAAAGCATCTTTAGTTTGATCTTGGCTTTTTTTTGTTTCTTGTCGGCGCGTTGGCGGGAGGAAAGGTAGGAGGCTTTCAACAGGTTGGTTATCACATGGCCCTGCTGTTCCCATGCTGGCACGCATGTTTAAGTGTTAAAGGGCACCACACATGTTTATTTGGGAGGTGGTGTGTATGTGTGGCGTGGAAACGAACGACTGGCGGCTGGGTTGTCATCAGCACACGGGGGGGCGGAAACCAGGGAGGGCATTGGGAGAGTAAAGGGCGCATGGCTGGCTGGCTGCATCTTGACTGCCGATTGTACGTTTGGTGGTGGAGAGAGACAGAAAGAGAGAGAGAGCGAAGGAGAGTAGTAGGAGAGATGGGCGATTGATTGATGGGGTATTGGGGGAGGTGTGGCAGTTCTAGCATTACTCGAGCAACCAACAAAAAGTTTCAAAAAAAGATGCACGCAGCCTTCTTCCTGTTGGGGCCGGCCGAAGCTCCTCCCTTCCCCTCCTTCTCCTTATCCAGAAGATGACGACGAAACTCTCTCGAGTAGCACGAGCAACAAAGCAGGATTATTCAAGCTTCTGTTCCTGGTATCACATCACCCATTTACCCATCCAATCTCATCACCTGCTGCCCGGGACAATTCTTAGTCAGGCTCCAGTCACGTGCATGGGTGATGTGACTTGCCCGATCGAGGGCGTGCGTAGTAGCGTGCGTAGCGTGCGTTGCGTGCGGGCAGAACAAAGTAGCACGTACGCGGCCCACCTACCTAGCGAAATCAAGGTGAAACCAACTCGAGCGACATTTTTGGTCAGTAGTTCAAAGGCCGTATTCATTCATTTGCTCTCTCTCTTAAGCGGGGGGAGGGCGGCGTTGTTTAGCTTTGACGATTATTGCTGCGGGAGGAATGAAGGGCGACCCTTTAAGTAAAACGTGCGTCGTGCGTTTCTTTGCGAGCGCGCGCGCGTAGCTTTGAGGAAGCGAGGCGGACGAGGGAAGGTGATAGGCCGGGTAAATGATGCATGTAGGTGGTGACGAATTGGCGACGGTGGACGGAGCGGCAGTGCTCGGGCGATTGGGGGGAACGGACGGGGATGATAGGTAGGTAATAAACGCGTGGAGCAGGGAGTACATAAGTAAGAAGAAGGCAGTGTGGCTGTGGTTACAATGCGCAGCCTTCTCGATGGCAAAAGTGCCTGATCTTTTGGCGAAGCTTGGATGAGCTGGGCTTGGGCCTCGCACGGTGCTTGCGTGTTCTTGACCACGGAAATGCCGCGGGCTGGTGTTGATGATGCATGCCATTGTAGGTAGTTAGCAGAGCTGAGGCAGCTGGGTCGTCGTCCTGGATCGGCAGCTATCGTCATGCTGGGGGCCGCATCGACAAAATCGCCCGGCGGCCGCCCGCCCGTGGCATCATCGGCGCCGCCCCTAGCAGGGCTGTGTGGATTTGAGGCTTGGCCCCGAGTCATCAGCCTCTCTTCGCCTGCCCTCTCCTGCCTCGCCCAAGAAAAGAAGCCAAGAGTCGCCTGCTTCCTTCGACTGCCACCGGGCCTGCGCGACCATGCCAACATGACGGTGCTGTGGTTCGGCAAGACCAGCAAGCGGCGAAAGGAGCCCGCTCACGCCCCGGGAGGAGCAGCAGCTGGAAGTCACCAACATCACCACCACCAGAGCTCGTCCCAAAATAGCAACCCCGCCGCGACTGGACCCGGACCTGGACGATATCACCACGCTTCTTCGCACTCGCAGCCCGCCTCCCTGCCACCCCGGCCTCCTTCCTCGTCGCAGCAAGAACTGCCATACCGGCCCGGACCTTATGCTCACCAACCACCGCCGGGATCCTCGCCCCGTCTCGGCGATGCGTATCCTCCGCCCACGGCCGGCGCCCAACATGGCGGCGGCGGCTACTACTACCATCCCTCTCAGACGACGCTCACGCTCGTCGAGACGCAGCAGCAGCAGCAACAGCAGCCGTCGCCGCCCGTGGTAACGGTCTCGCCGCCATCGGCGCGGCCGTCTCATGATTACTCGCCGCGACCCGTGTCATGGTCGCCAGCTCCAGGAGTTGCGCAACAAGCGCAAGTTCCGCCTTCGTCGCCGCCGCCCATGTATCATGCGAACTCGAGCCCCCTTCCAGGGCCATATCAACAATGTCCTCCTCCTCCTGCGTATTACCCTTCTCAAGACGGCCACAACCCCAGCGCTGCAGCCTCGCAGACGTCTTTGGCCTATCAGCCGTCGCCCCCGCAAATGCCCGTCGGCCAATGGGGCGCCGTGCAGCAGCAGCACCACCAGGCTCCTAGCCCCTCCCCGCATGCCGTAGCGCATCATTGGGGGCCACCACCGCCGCCGCCGCAGCCATCTCCGCCGATGCTGCAGCAGCAGCAGCAGCAGTACCAGTTTCAGGACCAGCAACAGGCCGGCCCCGTCGTCGTGCATGCACCACCACCTGCAGCACCCACGTCTGCACCACCCCCAGTACCACCACCTCCTCATCCTCCGCAAGGCTCCACGTCCGGCTCCAGCTTCAACGCGCGCGTCAACGGCGCGCTGCGGAGGCCGGGCCAGCTGGCGACGCAGTCGCTCGGCAGCATCAACGAGAGCTACAAGCTGAAGAAGCTGCAGGCGTCGCGGTCGGTGACGAACCTGAACGACGGCTTGCAGCGGCGGCAGCAGATGGCGTCGCGGTCCGTGAGCAACCTGCACGACCGCGGCAATCAGTATGTGGCGCACACGGTGGCGCTGTGCGATTTGATCTCGTCGAAGCTGGATCAGGTCATCACGAGTATTGATGATGAGGTGTTTAGTGGGGAGGAGAGGGAGCTTGGTGGGTTTTATTCCTTTTCTATTTGTTTATCATTTTCTTTATCGGGTGATCATGCATGCATGAGTGAAGTTGCAATTGACGAATGGCATCACTAACCCGTTCGGATAGTCATCTACGAACACCCTCCAGAGCCGCACCAGAGCTCCCTGGATGTGTCAAGAGGCAGCAACCAGAACATGGCGGCCGTCGCGTCGTCCAGCAACTACTTCAGCAAGGTCTGGCTGTACGCCAACTCGCGCCTGCCGCCGCATCTGCCGCCCCTCAAGGTTTACATGCCGACCTGGCCACTCCTCTGCCTGGCCGCACAGTACTCGGAAAAGGTGTACCACAAGCCGCCCGTCGACACCAACGACGTCGACGACGAAACGGAGACGCACGTCGAGCCCGACTGGCGCCACGGCACCAAGGCCATGGTTATCAAGAGCGTGCCCGTCGACGACATGAACACCATTGTCTTCGCTATCCGCGGCAGCGCCGGCTTCATGGACTGGGCCGTCAACTTCCGGCCCGCGCCGACCTCGCCCAAGGGCTTCCTTGACGACGACGGCAACCTGGTGCACTCGGGCTTCCTGTACGTGGCGCGCAAGATGGTGGCGCCCGTGGCGGCGCGGCTGCGGCAGCTGCTCGAGCGCAACCCCCGGCGCGCGACGTGCTCGCTGCTGATCACAGGCCACAGCGCGGGCGGCGCGGTCGCGAGCCTGCTGTACGCGCACATGATGGCCGAGGGCAAGGCGGTCGAGAGCGAGCTCAACGCGCTGACGCGCTGCTTCAAGCGCGTGCACTGCGTCACGTTCGGCGCGCCGCCTGTCAGCCTGCTGCCGCTGCGCAAGCCCGACCAACACGACCCGCGCCACCGCCCCGTCGACGGCCACCACCGCAAGTGGAAGAAGAGCCTGTTCTTCGGCTTCATCAACGAGGGCGATCCCGTCGTGCGCGCGGACAAGGAGGTCATCAAGAACATGCTGCGGCTGTACGCGACGCCCGCCCCGTCGCCGCGGAAGAATAGCAGCGGTGGAGGCAGCAGCAGCAATTGCGTCTTGACCGGGAGCATGTCGAGCCTCGCGCTGGCCAGCTCGACGAGCTTGCTGCTGCCCGGCAGCGGCGGCAATAGTAAGGATAAGGACGCCGCCGGCAACAAGAAACTCAACCCCAAGAAGAAAACAAAATCAAACAGCTGGTCCTCCTCCTCCGCCGCAAATGCCACCACCCCGCCTCCCCCACCTCCGCCAACGTGGAACGTGCCCCCCGGCGTCCTCAGCTGCGCCGGCAGACTCATCCTGCTGCGAGATCGACCACCACAACCGCCACCCGCTACTAATGGAGGCAAGACGGCGGCGGTCACCATGGGCCATCCGCTGGGCGAGGCCAACGTCGAGGCGTGCACGGTGGAGGATGAGCAGCTGCGCGCCGCCGTCTTCGGCGACCCCATGTGCCACATGATGAAGCTGTACGCGAGACGGATCGAGGTGTTGGCGACGAGGGCGGTGACGGCGGGGGGGATGGATTTGGGTTGAGAGGGGTTGGTATATATATATATATATATCGGCTTTTTTTGTGGGATTGGAAGGGGAGATGTGGGGATGCGGCGGCGGCTTCGGCGGCGGCTTCGGCTATACGCCCTCCCCGGGTTGAGGAGGTCTCCCGGGTTGAGGTGGAAGAGGAAGAGGAAGAGGAAGATCGGTAGCCCCGCCCAGGTGGACGCCGGTGGTGTCGGATGTTATTTTTCCCCATTCTGGCTGCGTGAAGCTGAACCCTTTTCTTCTCCACGTCGACACGCGGATCTATCAGACCGGCTATCAGTGTCGGATAGGATGGGAAGTGGGATGGAACGAAATGCGGCGTCTCAAGGGCCGCGCTGCGGGAGTTGGGAAGAGAGAGTTTGGCCGTGGCGAAGCTTGATGATGAAGACGACGATGATGAAAAGGCGAGTTGTTGGAAGAATGTGATGGTCTATTCGAGCTGTTCGACTATTGTTATCACCTTCACCAGACGGATGGACGGACGGACGGACGGACAAGGGGCGTGCGGATACCAGTTCTTGCCTAATATTTTTTCTTTTGGCGTTGGAAGCAATAGGAAAAGATAGGGGAGTCTCGCTGAAGCTATGTATTATTTTGATTGGGGATGGTGGATGTAGTGGAGGCGAGTTTTTGGTAGAGGGTGTATTGGAAAAACGGGAGTGTGTATACGTTACGTATGTACGTGAAAGTGATATGGTTGGAGAATGCTTTGGGGGTGGTGGTATGTGGTTAGATTACAAAGAAAACAACATTTGAATGGCAGACAGTGCCCATCCACGGCGTCACAGTGGACCGCTGTTCAAAATTTCCGTTATCGGTTCTTTCCCCGTTGCTCAAGTCCAGAACCTTAGTCGGGATGAGGAGCTCGTGTTGGGGAATTTGGGTTCCAATCCTTGGTGGGTAGTATGTGTCCTGCATAGCATACCTATGACCTGCGGATGACACTAAATGCTTGGCTTAGAGTAACTCGTAAGGACGGTGTAGTCAGGAACGGTTGGTGGTCGAAATTGGATGTTGGATAAATCCCAAGTTGGATCGAGTTTGAATGTGGGTCGAAGGAAGATGGACTCTATGCACGGAAGAAGAAGAAAACAAGGTCGGAAGTGTGGCTCCCTGATTATCCATGAGATCACAACTCGCAAAGTATGCAACGACCATTTAAGAAAAACTACAGTGTCGATTTCCACCCCACGGCGGGTGACAAAATATTGCACTTCCCTATGTGCCTGACACAGCTTCCGAAATAAAATATTTTTCCTTCTTTCTTTTCTCAACCCACATTCATTAAACTTGTCTATCACGCACTTCTATGGTTTAAAGCCGCCACCTCCTACCGTGGCGGAAATCATTACTTCGTATTGGCGGGTGACGTCGCCCTCGCGCGAGAGAATTTCTTGAGAGAACCAACACACTACGACGTCCCACCTACGAGCACATCCAGCCCTGCCAATACTCACTCCAGATGTATGCGGCCTCGTGGAACTCACTTTATTATTTTCCCTCCTCGTTTGCCCTCTTCCATTGTTTACTCTACTTTTACCAGAGGAGAGCTTAGCTGGTGATGTCTTTCTCACCAGAAGGCTGATCTAGCATCAGTTTGTCCACACACAAAAGCAAGGCGTTAAGACACGGCCGAGGAAACACCACAGATCTCACTTAAAAGGCAGGTGTAGCAAATAAAAACTATCGATTCATTACAACACGTTTGTCGTCGTCGTCGTCATCATCCGACGAACCACATGAAACTGAATCCGCCAGCTCATAATCCAAGCAGAGCAGCACACTTCCCAGCCTGCTCGACTGATCCCCCACCCCCGCTTACCGACACCTAATACTCATCCCTCCGCCCGGAGCTGCCATAACTGTCACCACCACCAGCGGCGCCGCCATACCCGCCCGCCTCGCGATCAGCAGCCGTGCGTCCGTACTCATTCTCGCGATCGTTGGTCGCGTCGTACCGGCCCTCGGCACCGCCAAGGCCGCCGCCGGCGCCGCTGCTGCCGCGCGTGGTACCGAACGCATCGTCGACGCCCTGACGACCGCCGCCGCTGGAACCGTACGAATCGCCGCCGCCGATGCCAGTGCCGGTGGAGCCGTAAGCGCCCCCGGTGCCGCCCGAGCCGTAGCTGCTGTCGTCGCCGTGACGAGTGGTGGAGGAGCCGTAGCTATCGTTGTCGCCGTGACGAGTGGAGGAGCCATAGCTGTCGTTGTCGCCGTGACGAGTGGTGCCGGTGCCGCCGCCGGCGGCGTCGCGCTTGGCCTGGCCCTTTTCTTCGAGCTTGTCCGACTTGAAGACGCTGCCGGCCTTTTCCATCAGTTTGCCGACGGTGGAGTCTGTTTATGTTAGCTTCTGCCTGCTTGCTTGTCACGAAGAGGAAGGAGGATGATTGAAAAGAGAGCTTACCACCACCACCACTCCCACTCTCCCCATGGCTCCCCGTCTTGTTCCCGAATCCCGCGCCGCCCGTCGTCCCGCTGCCGTACTCGTTGCCTCCCGAATACGCGCCCGTGTGCCCGTGCGAGCCCGTCCGCAGGCCCGAGTTGTCGTACGAGTCGTCGAGACCGCCGCCCGACGTCTTGTTGCCGAAGCCGGCGCCGCCAGTCGTGCCCGAGCCGTACTGGTCGTTGCCGCCCGAGTAGGCGCCCGTGTGGCCGTGCGAGCCCGTCCGCACGCCGCTGTTGTCGTAGTCATCGTCGAGGCCACCACCGCCAGAAGTCTTGTTGCCGAAGCCGGCGCCGCCGGTGGTGCCGGAGCCGTAGCGGGAGGTGTCGGTGTTGTCGTAGTCGGACTGGTGAAGGTTTAGTTATCGGGGAGGTTTGGTGGGGGGAGGAAGGCTGTTTACCATTGTGTGTTGTTGGTTGTTGATTTTTTTTTTTCTTGAACAAGGCTGGTATGAGTAATTGGTCGTTGAATATTTTTCTCTTCTCTCGGACAAGGCTGATTTGGGGAAATGTGGAAGACAGTTTTTTTGGCAGACGGGAGGAAACGGCACGGCATTTATACAAAGGTCGCTTCAAGATCAGGTTTAGATGTTACGGACATGTCGGGTAAAGTTGACGTATCTCAGCTGGGATTGTGCTCATGTCTCGAACCAATGCAGGTAATAGAAAGCCACATGGTGGGAAAGCACGGTCGATTGTTGGATGGCGTTCAGCTAGATTGAGCCCCGTGTATCCCCGCACTTGTTTTGTCCCTGCTGAAGGCCGGACGTTGCCAGGTTTAGTGTTGCGGGCACTATATGCGCTTGCGTGCTTCGGGCCTGGCTAGGCCGTGCTCACGCAAGGAAGGGTCCGAGAGGGGTAGGGAGCTGCGCCATGACGATGAAGGCGTGAACCGTGTAATACAACCCGTGGCTCCCGTGCCGCTCCCACTGGATAAGGCCATGGTCCGCTGAGAGCAATCCCCAAGGGCCGATGCTGGATCGCTGATCACTGATAACGCAATGCGTGGACGAGTGGCGTGGTGGTGAGGAGGAGGGGCAGCGCGGTTACATCATCCGATAACCCTTGTGCAGCTGAAAGGTGGCTTGTGCCCCGACTACCAGGCACAGCCACCGGCCGACCATCCGTAAACGCCTGAAATGCAAAGTGCCTGGAACGCCTGTCGCTTCTCCCAATTAGACAAGTTATGAAATACCTCGTGTCTATCGCACGTAGCGGCTCTAGGATCAATGGTTAGTGCCTTGTTCAGCTCTCATGGGCGCATCAGGAACCTACCATGAAGCGCTTGTGGAAGTCGGAGCGGAGAAGGTCGTTGACGAATTCCTTGGGCTTCTTATCGTCGACGCCACGTGCTTGGTTCTTGAACACAACGTCGTCGTCCCAACGACGCTTGACATTGAAGTCCTTGGGGTTCAGGAGAGGGTTGCCGCGAGCGATTTCGAACTCGCGTTCCTCCTGCTCCTGCGCGTTCTTTTCAGCCTCTTCCTTGGCTTTCTGCTCGGCACGTTCCCGCTTGATCTTCTCCAGCTCGCGCATCAGCTCTGCCGTTTCGTCCTCCTCCTCATCGTCGTCTTCTTCCTCATCGCTGCTTTCGCTGCTGGAGCCGTCTGAATCCGCATCTACGTCTCGTGCTTCCTCTAATATAAGCCGCCGTCTCTTCGCTTCTGGAGTCTCGTCTTCATCTGCCCCATCCTCTTCCGGCGCAGCTTCTAGTTGCCTCTTCGCCGTGGTGGTGTCCTCGTCATCGTCGTCGTTGGGAGCGGGGATGCCCTTCTTCTTAGCAAAGTGCGCAGCTTCGGCCTTGAGAAGCTCGGCGCGGAGATCGCGCTGCTCGTCGGCAACGCCGCCCTGACCCGGCTGGCGGGTCTTAAGGGTCATATGCGCCGGGAGAAGGCGCTGGTGGTAGGCTGGCCCACGGAGGGCTTCCTTGCCCTTGGCCTTTGGGGATGTTAGCAAAGTCCGATTGAGAAGCAGAGTAGATCTATGCGTACCGGGTCAAACGTGGGTCTGTGAGCGGTAGTCATGGTGCGGAGGGAGTGCGAGACGAGGGATGGTGGTGGTGTTGATGGAGCTCCCAGCGCGTCGCCGCGAAATGCTCGAGCGACAGGCGCCAAGCAAGGCGATCGGCGGATTTTTCGCCGACGCGCCAAGACATGCTCCGTCACTCGGCGGGCGCGGTCCCAGAAGTTTTGGACGAGTTGCGCAAACAACCTACCACCCCGCTGCGTTTCCCGATAACATGCCTCGTGAAGCGGAGCTTTCGCTCAATGAGCGCGAGTTCATTCTACAGGCCCTCGGCGAAAACGTTCGCGTCGATGGCCGCGCCTTCGACGCCTTCCGCGACCTTGAATTGACCTTTGGTGACGAGTACGGCGTCGCTGATGTCCGTTTGGGCAAGACTAGGCAAGCTCCAAGGGTCTTCTCCCCGTAGAAAGGTCTAATTGATTTCGCAGAATACTGGTTCGCGTCTCTGCAGACGTCACGGCGCCATTTGCGGACCGCAAATTCGATGGCGTCTTCAACATCAGCACCGAGTTCTCACCAATGGCATCGCCCGCCTTCGAAGTAGGCCGGTACGTCTACCGCCGCAAGCCACGCCCGATTGCTGGCCGCAAACACCCTAACTGAACATGCAGACAGGCAGACGGAGGCTGAGGTCATCCTCTCGCGAATTCTCGAAAAGGCAATCCGTCGTAGCGGCGCCATCGACACCGAATCCTTGTGCATCGTCGCCGGCTCGAAATGCTTCTCCGTACGCGCCGATGTGAACATCCTCGACCACGATGGCAACCTCATTGACGCCTCCTGCATCGCTATCATCGCTGCGTTGCAACACTTCCGCCGCCCGGACATCGCCGTGGAAGGAGAGAAGGTCACAGTCTTCAGCTCCAGGGAGCGCGAACCCGTGCCGCTCTCGATGCTACACCATCCGCTGTGCGTCACCTTCTCGTACTACAAGAGCGGAGAGATAATGCTGGTGGACGCGACGGCGGCGGAAGAGCAGGTGCGCGAAGGCGAGGTCATCATCACCATGAACAAGTTTGGCGAGATCTGCCAGATCGCAAAGTATGGAGGCACACCTGTCGACCCTCTCGCAATCCTGCAGTGCAACAATGTCGCACTCAGCAAAGTGCAGACAATCACGAAATACATTCAGGGCAAGTTAGAAGAAGATGGCAAGAAGAGGGACAAGGGAGGGTTGATGGCTGAGCTCAGTGCGGAGAATGCAAGATGATGCTGCTAAAAGATCCATGGCCCACATGAAAATGGTGGGGGGTCACAGGAACCATGGTTGCTGGAGATGTATCAGATGGTGCGGTCATCCGGAGAGGAAAGCGACGAAGAGGATGCAGCACGTATACCCTGGGACAACAAAGGCCGGCGGACGATGTAAGTTTCGGTGTTTCCAGACGCGTGTCCATCTCCGGGACGATGGTTGCTCCGCAGGGGTTCGGCAATCCGACGTATGCGGAGCAGCGGAAAGAATGCTCACACCACGTCCGAGTAGGCCATACAAGAGAGCTAGGATAAAATGCAAATCATAGCTTGGCGGAAAGCGCTGCATCCGTCCCCGCGCCAGACTCGCCACGGGTTGATTAGTGGTTTCGTGGTCCAGATGCGGTCGCGTGAGGGCCGCGACCTGACGATGCTTATACATGAGTAATCCGCGTCTGAGCCACACAGCCACGAATCAGATGCAATTTGATTTCGTTTGCGTATTCTGACTTGCATGCTCGCTTCGACCCGCCTCCCATGTCTTTTTGCCGTTATAGTCGACGCAACGGCTCGGCAGGGGCGATTGAGACGGCGAGGGACATACGTCATCGCGAACAGCTCAAAGTAGCTGCGGCTACGGGCGTAATCCTTGTCATCATGATGGTTTAACTCCGGACTCTTCTTGCAAACCACCCTTGTTCCAGGCCTTTCCATGACTCGGATGTCCTAAGATCCCATTCCCGTGCGACTCGACCTAGTAGCTATCTATATCTCATACAAAGACCATTAGCCTCCCGCTGTTGTTGGCCTGCAAATCCCCAACAATTCTCAGCAAACACATCTACCATGGCCTCCAAGCTCATCCCTTCGAACCCCGAGGCCGTCACGGTCATTCGTGACGTTGTGCCCGGCACCATCGTCACCAGCTCCGCACCTTTCCTTCGTTTTGGGCGGATCAAGATCGGTGGCAGAGGCACAGTTGGTGCGTTGGCTCCTGCTCTGATCTCTACGCGTTGCTAACCTCAACCCAGTGCGCATGCAGAATGGCGCGCTCGCTGTGTTCTCGCCCACAGCGCTCACGGATGAGCTCAAGCAAAAGGTAGACTCGATGGGCGAGGTCAAATACATCACCGCCCTCGACTACGAGCACCACATCTTCCTCGGACCATGGTACAAGGAGTACCCCAACGCCAAGGTGCTGGGCCCTGAGGGTCTGCCAGAAAAACGCCAAAAGCAAAACAACGAGAATGTGCCGTTCGCCGTGGTGTTCGAGCCGAGCACGAAGCACGAGGTCAAGGTCGACCCCGAGGTGCGCATGACTTGCCTTTTTAATCTGCTCGAGTCGCACAGCAGCTAACGCCCGCGGTAGTTCGACGCCGAGTTCGAGTACGAGTATGTCCACGCGCACGCCAACAAGGAGATCGTGTTCAACCACAAGCCCACCAAGACGCTCATCCAGGCCGACCTCATCTTCAACATGCCGGCAACCGAGCAGCACAGCAGGGTCGGCGGCGACGCGCAGTCGGGGCTGCTGACCAAGTTCTTCTCGCTGTTCACGAATCTGCAGGGTGAGGCGACTGGCCACCGGCGGTTCCTGTGGTACATGGCCAGCAAGCAGGACCGGGCGGCGTTCAATGAGAGTATGGAGAGGATCAACGCGTGGGACTTTGAGCGCATGATCCCGTGCCACGGCGATGTGATTGAGAAGGACGGCAAGACGGCGTTTCAGAAGGTCATGAAGTGGCACCTGGACGCTGCGCTGAAGAAGCAGTAGGGGGAGGCATGACCGGTGAGGGGCGCGGAGGCGGTTCGTTCAGGCGTTTGGCGGAGGCAGTGTATGAATAGGCAGCGTAGTCGCCGTGGATACCCAGGGCGCCCGGCGGTGAAATTGATGCATTTCGGGTGTTTTGCAAGTTGTTGAATTTATGGTGATCATCACCGCGGACGGAGCTGACCACCGGCGGGCCGCGTCCAGCTGTTTGCGCTTGAAACGCCGGCCCACGCGTGGACCGCTCCGCCAACCTCCCAACACCATGAATACACTGCTGCCATGGACTTTGTACGGCCTCCCGACGGCCCTCCCCCGCGTGCCCCAGGACTCTGCTGACCCTCTCTACCACAGTGGACGCGGTTGATCGGTGGCTCCGGCGCGCAGAAGCGACGCTCGACCGCCAACGACCCGCAGCAGCGCCTGGCCCGCTTCAAG
This sequence comes from Diplodia seriata, assembly GCF_021436955.1. NCBI lineage: Eukaryota > Fungi > Ascomycota > Dothideomycetes > Botryosphaeriales > Botryosphaeriaceae > Diplodia > Diplodia seriata. The sequence continues at coordinate 2,372,358 of NW_027117309.1, read as the reverse complement.
CGCGTCTACAACCAGATCTTGGTGCGCTGCCCTGCCCCTCTGCATTGCCCTCGAGGCGTCGCCGCTGACCGCCGTGCAGCAAACATGGCAGAAGTCGGCCCAGCTGGCCGGCGACTGGCCCGCCCTGGACTCCCTCCGCTCCCATTTCCAACGCCTGACGGCCATCCTGAACGAGGAATCGCGCTCGCCCGCCCCGCACCTCTGCCTGTCGTTTGCCGCTAGCTCTCACATCTTCTCCGCCATCTCCAAGATCGCCGCCACGTCGCACAATGAGGCCCTGGTCAGGGAGGCGGTGGGCTTCTTCAGCGCCCTCATTGACAGCGAGGAGGAGGACTTTCTGGCCAACGGCCGCTTTGCCGAGTCCCTGATGTCCTTCATCTCGCGCATCGCGAGCTCGCAGAGCCTGGTCGCCGGCGAGGATACCGATGCCGAGATCGTCGAGCTGTTGTTCGGCATCGCCGCCAAGATCAGGCTGGAGCCGGAGCTGCTGCCCGTGTGGTTCAGCTCGACCGGCCGGGTGACGCTCGACTCGGATGGCGGCATGGTGCAGCAGGTCGGCTTTGCTGGCGTCATCCGGAAGGAGGACTTCCCCCTGTGCTACCAGCTCATCGACCACGTCCACCACGAGGGCCGCATCGGCGACTTCGCCCGCACAGGCCTGCTGTACATCTTCGAGACGTCGTCGAAGTCGCATGACTTGGAGCAGTGGATCGTCGAGAGCGATCTGGCAACCCTCATGGCGAGCGGTCTTGGCGCGCTGTACAGCCAGTTGAGCAGGAAGCTGTCCATAATCCACCCCAAGGACGATCTCCCCATAATCCTCCAGCTCTCCGACTACCCCGAGGTCGAGAAGTCGATCAACGATTCCGAGAACATCTTCTCGGAGGACTTCAAGCTTCACATGGATACCTTCCTGTCTTATTTGGCGTTTTGGCAAGACGTGCTTGAGCATTGCAAATCGCCCGACGTCAGGCAGACTTTGATTGATCATTTCCAGGTTCTCTTTTTGCAGCAACTACTGTAAGCTCATCATGCTCGACATGGATATCCGCTGCTAATGTTTACTAGATACCCATCGTTGTTTGAGTCGTCCGACGTCGACGGCGGTTCTGCTGTCGCCGTCCTCAACTACCTACGACGTATCCTCGATGCGCTGGACCACCCAGAACTCGTACACATGATTCTGCGCTACCTTCTGGCGCTTCCGGATGAGCAAGCCGGCCGCCCGCGGTCGAGGAGCGTCAAGAAGCGGAGATCGACACTCATGTTGCTCGCCAAGCCTAATGACAAGGAACCAGAGCTCAACCCGTCTCTTTTCAACCTGGTGGATCTTCTTTTGAACTGTTCCCAATCGCGGAATCATCAAACAGTCGCTTCTGCATTGAAGCTGGTCTCCACAATTCTCAGCAAAAACCACAAATACGCCACTGGAACGCTCGTCAACGTCACCGAAGTTCATATGAAGGATCCCCTCCGGACCGTCGGCGCGCTACACGCAGAGATTGAGGGCTACCTCGAACTAGCTGAGAATATGGTTCCCGGATCCGACGTCAACAAGGAGTATGAGTCTTTCTTGAAGGACGTTCTGAGCCTCTTGGAAGCGCATCCTTGCTCGATGAAGCACCTCTCCCTCCACGGATTGAACCTCCCGAACCAAGCTGCTGTGGATTATCTCCACGCAGAGATCCGCAAGGACTCCACCATCCATCACCTGACGGCTGGAGATGCCCTCTTCAAGTCTTTGATGGGCATCCTTTCCAACTTCTTCACGAACAACGTCGAAACGAACCTTAACCTTACCGAAGCTATCGTCAATCTCGCCACATGCCCGAACTTGCGATTGGAGGGTTGGCTTGCTGTCGAGCCGACGAATTATCAGTTCAACCCCAATGAGACCTTTGACAATGAAGACGAGGACCTCAGAGACATCTTCCGGGCCCGCCGCAAGCCTAACTGGACGTCCAGTGGTGCACCTGCCTTGATGGTCGCCCTCAACAACCTGCAGGAGCAAATCGAATGCCTCCGCGAACAGATTCCGGACTTCAACGTGCACGTTGCGAACCGCAAGCAGGCCTTCCGCGTGCACGAAGAGCTCAACGAAGCCATGCGCTCGACCGCCAACTTCCCGCCGCCGACCCCGCTAGGCCCGCCCAAGTCTTCGCACGGCGAGACGCCCAGCGGACCCGGATCGTGGACTCCGCAGTTCCAGAACATGCTCGAAGGCGCTGTCAGCCCGCTCCGCTCGCAATCGCCGCGTGGTCGCGCTCACACCATCCAACCGACGGTCCGGCTTAATCCCGCGCCGCCCAAGGGGGCGCCGACGTTGAGCCCAAGCCCGCAACCTTCGACGTCGCGGTCGCCGGTCAGGGGTAGCGCGAGAGGTCTCAGCCCAGCAAAACATCAACAACAGCCGCAGTCCCCACTGCTCATCCCGGATCCGCGCCGGCCGAGCCTCACGTCGACGGTGCTGAACGACGTCAACGACGCGGCGAACGCGGGCATCTTGAAGAAGACGATCCAGTTCCCGCTGAAGCCGTCGGAGGCGCGCAAGAAGCGGATGGAGGAGCTGCAGCTGCAGCAGCGGTTGGCGGAGAAGGCATTGCCAGCGTTGCCGAAGGAACAGCCGCTGACGGAGGTAGCGGACGAGGAAAATGAAGGGAAAGGCGCCACTGCCGCCGCTAATTCAGGGGGGACCAAGAAGGAGGATGCGAAGGATGGCGGTGCGCTGGAGGCTAAGAAGGGCACGGATGCCGAGAACACGACCGCCGGCGCCGAGAAGCAACAGCAACAACAACAGCAGCAGCAGCAATCGGCCAACAACTCGTCCAATGGCGACACGGAGGCTTTCCCCGCGCTGGAAGACGAGATGCTGCACAGCGAACCTTTCCCCGAAATGCCCACGGAAATGCCCGCCGAGGAAGAGACGAACAACAACCCCAACATGAACGACAGCGGCAGCAGCAGCGTCTACAGCACCCACAACAATAACAACAACAACCCCACCATCAACATCCCCGCCAACACCAGCAACAACACTCTGGACGATCTGCACTACCAGCAAGAACGCGGCCGCCGTTCGCGCGCGAGCAGCTGGAGGAGGGAAGAGAAAGACGACGGCGTCGAAGAGACGCGCGAGGCCTCCCTCAGCCACGTCCTGACCAACGTCGTCATCCTGCAGGAGTTCGTCCTGGAGCTCATCGCGATTTTGCAGGTCAGGGCGAGTTTGTTCCAGGAAGTGAGGTTTGTGTAGGTATCGAGATGTTGTAGTAAATAAGTAGTAGATGGTGGTGGGAGTGGGATGGAACGGAGAGGGGATGGAGGTTTTGAAGTGGGTGAGTGAGTGAATCGGTGAGTCGGCGGATGGTGGGATGGATTGTTAGAATTTGCATAAATGTACAAGAACAGTAACGGCTTAACCCCTCCTTTCTTTTTTGCGTTTTACTGCTGGCTTTTTCTATTCTACTCTGTACACACGAAACAGCCTGATCTTTTTACTATTGTTCTCTTTTCGATTCGGCGGAACGAGGGAGAGGGGGAGATGGAGATGAGGATGGGATGAGTTGAGTCAAGCGAAGTACTGGTGTTGTGGTTGTGGTTGTGGTGGTGTTGTTGTTGTGGCAGATGATTTAGTTCGTACTGTCGTTAGTAGTCGTAGCATTTTTGGATTTTTGTAGTTTGTAAGTTGTATCGTCGTCGTCGTCATTGTCTTTGGTCGTTTTACGATTTTGATTTTTTTGATTTCCAAGTCGATTTGACAATAGAACAACATGCGCAGAGAGAGCGAGCGAGCGCACAAACATAGCGAGCGAGTAAATGGAGTACAGCGCTTTATCCTTCTCATTCCTCTTCTCCCTTCCTCCTCTCTCATTCATCTGTCGTGAAGCCGTATGTACAGTAGTATATCATTGCATTTGAAATGACGAGGGAGAAGGAGAAAGCCTACGTACCGACACGAGCCCGCGACCCCAACACCACCCATCACAACACACCATATCGCCGCCGCCACAGCCGTTGTAAGCTCACTTCCCCACCCCCGTCCGCCTCATCGAAGAAGAATTACTACCGTCCGACGCCATCCTCATCCTCATCCCCATGCCGCTCGCCGTCCGCGTCATCCGCCCGTTCCCGACACTGCGAGCACTGACGGTGGGACTCACGCTGCTGCTGCCCCCTAGGTGCGTGCGGAAGTAGTCCTCGAGGCTGCTGTCGGAGATGGCTTCGTCTTCTTCCTCGTCGATGTCATCGTTGTTGTCGTTGTTGTTGTCATTGTTGTTGTCGGTGGAGTGGGCGGAAACGGCGTTGGTGGTGCTGTAGCTGGGGAGCGGTGTCGGCGGCGGGCGGAAGGGGTAGGATGTCTGTTCTTCTTCTTCTTTTGCTGCTGCTACTGCTGCGGCGGCGGCGGCGGCGGCGGTTGCGGCGGAGGCATTCTTTGGTTTTGCGTTCTTGTTGTTTTTGTTGCCGGCGGCGCGGGGGGAGTAGTCCAGCATGGCCACGCCGTCGTCGGCTTTGTTGTCGTTGATACGCCGCTGGTGGCGGAAGAAGGGGGGAAGGGAGGAGCTTTTGTTGCTTTTGCCGTTCCCGCCGTCGCCGCTGTTCCTGCCGCTCGTGTCGAGTTTTATGGATGGTTGCTGGAGAGACACGGGGGAAGTGAGTCTGCTGGTCGTTCTGTTGCCGGCGGCAGCGATGTTCGGGCTAGCGCTGGAACCTACGCTCTTGCTGGCGTTGGTGGATTTCGCCGTGCTCGTGCGGATGCCCAGCCGGCGGTAGATGGCTTTGAGCAGCGGCTTCAGCGCGGGGATGCAGGCGGCGACGATGCCGAGCGTGGTTTCGACGTGCGACCAGAAGGGGATGAGGGACCAGCGCCTGTTGTGAGATTAGAATGTTGGGGGTTAGGACGGGTTACCCGACCGTTTGGTAGTGGTGCTGATGTGGGACTTGGGATGTGGGCGGGAGCTTGTGTGCTTGAGGTGTATTGTGGAGGGAGAAGTAGGCTTGCGTTGCATACCAAGATGTGTCTCTGACGAGCCACTGTCTCCTATCCTCATACGACTGCGTGAGGTGTACGCTCCGCACGATGGAGGCGGCGACGGGAATCAGACCGGTGAAGAAGATGATAGTGATGGCTGCCTTTTGCTTGATGTGTATTTGCAGCTTGTAAATGAGCGGCATGGGCAGGAGGAAAAGGAGGATGTCGGTGAAGGCGTTTAGGTAGCTGTTGACCATGATCCAGAGGCCGATGTTGATGCAACCGTGCGGCCGGAGTTCCACTTGCCAGTAGCGATGCACGGGCTGGCACTGGGCGATTTGCACCTGGAGATAGATGTCAACATCAGGCGTTGTTGGAGCAGTAGTTCGAAGCTCACGACTACGCTGGTGAGCAGGCGGACGGTGACGAAGGTCAGCATGGTCCAAACGCAATGGCGGCATCTTTCTCCAAACGCCGCCACTCCGCGCATCATGCGAAGGATCAAACAGCAGACGGATACTTGGATGCAGCTGTGAATGATTAGCTTGGTAAGAAAGGAAGTCCGGTACAGCGGAGACGCACAATATTGTGAAGAAGGACACCAGCTGGAAGATCCATCGGTACTAGTTTACCGTCAGCCGAGTATATCGGAGAACAATGGAAGTAAAATGTCTCACAAACTGGGTCTTGTTAAGGTCATCCAAAGACAACTCGTAGGTATGCTTTCCCCAGCCATGCGCAACTTGAGCCAACATCAAAGCTGTTTCACCCGCACAGAATATCTGGAGATTTTAGGGATGATTCGAACAGCGAAATCAGGGATGGGTGTCGTACCATGGCAGCCAGTATGAAGTAATCATCCAAGCCCTTAACTCCCGCGACCTTGCAGCGTATGTACAGACTGAGCAGAGTAAGTCGGGAATGACCGAGCACGAAAACTAGTGCAAGAGGGACACGATACCGAAGGACGACGAACAACAATGCCCACACGAAGAAAGCGATGCTGGAGCGCTGGATGAATGAGCTTTGGTTGGGCGTAGACGATATGTATCTGACGCCGCATTAACGAAAGGAGTACACGGGCGACCGAAGGTGCTTGGGCCTCCTCACGGGTTATCGGCGGCGGTTTGGGTGGCGTGCTCGTTGTCGGTGTGAGTTGACATCAGGCTGCCAAAGGGGGAAGGCGTGGCACATGGCGGCTGACAGAGAGCGATCCATGGTTCCATAGGATAGCAGATAGGTGATTAGGGATGCATCTTGCGACACTTCGGAACCGTGGCAAAACGTGGAGAAGAAGGTGTCTGAGTCGCGCGGGAAGTGTTGTGTTGAAGGTGCGGTACGCCCGCCGCGCGCCGCGCGCCACGCGCCTCGCGCCTCACCTGGGTGGAAGGTGCAGAGAAACACGGGTGCCAAGAGCTCGAGCCAGGCGCGCCTTCCGCAATGACAGGAATCACCCGCTGTTGCGCACAGGTGGGTGTGGAATCACCCACCCGTTGCCCGGCCACAGCAGGTCCCCTCCCAGATCCGGTCTAGCGCCGCCACCCCGTCCCGGTGACCCAGAACCTTCCGCCGCCGCCCGTCGCATATATAAGGCCCTCCTCCCCTCCACCTTTCCTCTCTTTTTTCTTTTCCTTCAAGCTACTCCTTACTGTTGGGCTGTTTGGGGTCTGTGGTGGAAATGGACAAGAAGGCCGTGGCTGGCTCCGATTTTTCTTGTCTGGGGTTTTCTCTCAAAGAGTTTTTTTCCCTTGGGGTTGGCAGTGCGCCCCTTCGTTGCTTGATTGGCCTTGAGCCGGTCTTCGAGGAAGGGTTTGCCTTGGATTAAGAGAAGAGCTGCCTGCGCCTCGATCTCCGCTCTGTTTTATTAATTTAAGCCCGCTCGCTCTTGCCCGCCTGCTCGCCCGTCTGCCCGTCTGTTCGCCCGTCTGCTCGCCCGCCTGCCTGCGCCGCTGTTGTCTTGAGCCGAAGATCGTTGTGTCGAAGTGAGACGCTTTCTCGTGTCCAGGGAAAAGTTGAAGCAAGAGCCTTTTGGGAGCTGCGCCTCACTCCGCTGTCATCCCAAATCAAGCCTGCCCGCTCGCTCGCCCGCCCGCCTGCGCCGCCGTTGTCCTGAGCCAATGCTCGTTGTAACGCAGCGAGACGCTCGCTCCCTCGTACCCAACTCCGTGCCGCCCATTCTCTCTCTCTTCCATCCTCGGCTCTCTTTGCCGTTCAGCTTAGATCGAGTGGCAGTGCAGTGCTGGCTCCGTCGCCGTATCCGCCGCCTCCTCCACCTCCTCTCCAACGGGTGACCGACGGTGGCTTACCGCTCGCTCCCACTCACACGCAACGAGTCAAGAAACAGGTACAACCCTCGTACACATCATGAACATCTCCTCAATTCGGGTATCATACGGTTATTATGCAAACCACCGCCACCATCACCGCTCTACCAAATCTCTCGTCTTAGCATGAGGAAAGAAGAAAACGCAGCTAGATCACCCAAACACAAGACAACAACCGCCCGCCCGCCCGCTCTCCCCTCACGCCCTCCAGTTCTGCACGAGCCCGTGCAGTCTATCGATAACGAGCGGCATGACGGCGTTCAGCGAGTCGGAGATCAAGCCTTCGAAGTGCCTGATGGCCTCCTCCTCGGTCAGGTCCAGACACATGCGCTCCTGGACCTTCCAAACCGCCTTGTCGCGCTCGATCTTGATGTCGGGGATGTTGGCGTCGCGCATGAGGCTGAACAGGTTGAGGATGAGGCTGCTCTGCTTGCGCAGCGTCGTGTAGGCGGTGAAGCAGTAGTTCTTGAAGGCGGTGAAGTTGTCGTGCTGCGGCCCGCCCATGCCCGCGATCATGAGGTTGTCGAGCTTCATGAGGGGCGCAAACGGCTTGGGGTCGCGCCCGAGGATGTAGCCGAAGTCGGCGTGGAAGAAATGGCCGTCGGGCGCGAGGAGCAGGTTGTCCAAATGGCGGTCGCCCACGCCGAGCAGGTACGTGATGACGCAGTAGCCGGCGCACGATTTGACGTATGTGTCCATGGCTTCTTTGCGCACTCCAAGCGGCGAGCTGTCGTCTGGGTTGTTTGCCCGCAGGTACGAGAGGATGCTGTCTTGGCCTCGGTATTTGGTGACGGCCGCGGCCAGAGGTGTGCTGGGCACGAACTGGACGGCGCCCGCTGTGGTCGATGTGGCCAGGATGCGGTATGGGGAGAGCTTGAGGTCCAGGTTCTCCAGTCGCAGTAGCCTATCCATAAGTGTGATGATTTGTATGACCAGTTGATCCTGGCGGAGGTCGTCGCCCGTCTTGAAGATCACAGGATACTTCGCACCCGTCGTCGTCTTGAAGTTGATGAGAAGCGGGAAGAGCGAAGACTTGAAGACGTTGCAGTCGTCGGGGAACACGCTGACGACCTCAACAGTCGGGTCCAGAGGAAGTGGTAGAGGCGGGTCGATGTTCATAAGGTCGTTCTTGGGGTCAGCAAGGAATTGCTTCAGACTCTCAATCTTCTGTGGCCTGCCATCCCTCGAGAATCTGATTTCCTTCGAGATCTTGGACAGGACAGTGATGAGTTCACCCTGCCTAAGCAGCACCTTGCGCTTGGCCGGGCCATCCTCAGCTTCCATAAGTGTCGTCATGAAGTCATATTCTACCTTGGCGAACAGCTTTCGGTGCTCCGTGCCTTGCTCCGGGCTGCGATCATCGCATTCTACCATGAGATACCAGTGGAAGAAAGTGCCCAGCCTCAGGTTCCCGGAAGCACGATTGATCAAGAAGCGAGCCAATGAGGAATGCTGAGTAGGTTCGCCCTCCGAATCCGTTTCGACGGGCTCGAACTTCAATGCCTGCACAAGTTGAAGAAGATAGAGTTGCAGTTCGCCGTCGTCGGCTTTGCGCAATCGATCAACGGCGAACGACCGGACAGCGGGGTGATCAAACATGGGACCGAGAATCTCGAGAGCATCATCTACGTCAATATCGGTCCATTTTGATAAGAGTTGTACAGCTTGTCGAGCTTCGCCAGGTTCATGCCAAGACACAGACTTGACAAATTTGGTGAGGGCGCGCTTGTCTCTTGTCAAATGGTGTCTGAACTTCCATACCATATCCTTGTCGTCGGAACTTAGCTCATGTGTGGGGCCGTAAGACATGATGACGTTCAGTTCATCACGAGCCTTGGCGTTCGGCTTCATATCGCGGTCCATCACTCCGGTGCGATGGTTGCGTACCAGCCTCCTATGCTTGCTTTCCGCGGGATTGTCTCGAATGCCGACTTCTGGGTCATAGATCCTGATAAGCCTGCCAATCTCGGGATCGTCGTCGTTGACACCGCCATTGATACCTGGGCCGAACGAAACTTCTGGAGGAGGTTTCAGACGGACGTCGCCAATGGAAGATGACTGCTGCATGGTGGAGACAGGCGGGGCCGGATATTCGCGGTCGGTGAAAACGATGGGGTGGTCGAAGCGGGGGAACTCGACGTAAATGAAAAACTTGTCCTCGTCAAGACTCTCCTCATCTGAGCCCTCATCGTCCTCCTCTCCGTCGGGCTTGGGTGCATGCGTCTTTCTTCCGTACTTGGGTCCACTGCGATAGGTACTGCGCTCAAGTTGCTCCATTTTGCGGAAGACCATTTGATCCAGCCACCTATTCTCGGGTATCTCCCCCATCTCATGCTTCTTCATCAGCACTTCCAGACGTTCCATCTCCGTCATATCCGGGTCCGCCTCCTCGGCGAGCTTCCCATTTCTACGGTTGCGACGGCGTGGCGGGATGAGGTGGGGTGTAGTCGAAGACGAAAGGCCATCGGCGGCCTTCTGGAGGTGAATGCGGCACCTTTGCCTGCCTTTCTGTAAAGTGTTGTCCTTGTCGAAGAGAGGTATTGTCGTGCCCCCAAAAGGCGCAGCGTGGATCTGGCTATTCTCGGTGGGCGAGAGGTCCCACACAGTGATGGCGAGCAGCGACGACTGCGGTATGGTCTCGTATGATATGGGGAGGGTCAACCACTCATTCCAGGTGCGGCTGGACTTGAAGGACTTGTAGCTGGTCTGGACGGGAACGGTGAGTGGTTTGCTGTCGGCCCATAGCTGTGCGGTGACGAAGAGCTCTGAGTGGGGGCTGTGGTGAGTTAGACATGCACAGCTCAAGACCAGGATGGCGTGAGGCTTGCCTCAGGTTTGAGCCTCTGTGTCTCAGCTCAGGGTGCTTCAGCAGGGTCGAGAAAGCAATGGGGTTCTGGTGGCCGTCGAGGTTGTTTCTAGTGGCAGTTTAGCATCAGTGGCTTGGGCTTTTCGGGAGCGGACAACCGACATCCTCACATGGACTGGCAGCTCGAGCGCCGACGAGCTCGCAAAGGAAAAGGGCTCCATGGCGCGTGGACGGCGGGAATGTGGGGTGTGGGAGGTTGTCGAGCTACCCATCAGCCTAGCTGCGGGCCAGCACTGCGCACGGGCCAGGCGGTGAGGTAGCTCCGCGCGGGCTGCCCACTCTCCAGATCGCGTCGCGGTCGCGCCCCACGAGCCTCATCAACGTCAGCAGCGCGTTGTCTCTCCCGCCGCCTGCAACATCCCGCGACAGCACATCAGACATCCAAATAATAGGCAGTCGCACCGTGGTGGCTCCTTCCGTTTCATTTGAGCCTTCGGTCTTCGGCCACCTGCCTCACGGCTGTGCCTTGTCGGGCCTCCTTCCGTGCGCGCCGCTCCGCCGCTTCTTCTGTATAACAATCTCGTCGTTGCCATGGCACGGTTAAACAACAGCGTGCCGGCGTCCACTCCTGACGTCGATTCAATCTATCGCGACCGCACGCCAGACGCGGACGCGTCGTCGGCGCCTTACCGAGTCGCTCGCTCTCACACTGCGTACTCTACCATCGCCTCACCTCCCGACGCGTCCAGCGACAAGGAAAATTACTCCCACGGCCAATCCGTCCGCACGGCTAAGGGCAAGGCACCAATGCACCCACCCTCAATACCAACCCCCACGTCAGACAATGGCGAGACGCCAAATAAACGGAGAAGGCTGCACGATCGCGAAGCCTCACTTGCGACAACAATCAACGATGAGCCTATTTCCGATCTCCAGTACTACAATCCCGACCAGAACCCCGAAGAGCGCCGCGTGCTGCGTCACGACCTCCGCGCGAATCTACGCGACTTTAATGGTGAATTCTAATCCCGTCGTCTTCAACGACATTGGACAAAGCTAACGTACTACAGACGATCGTGATGCGCTTATGGCTGGCAACAACGACCTGCTGGTCGGGTACATTGAGAAATCCAATGCTTTGATGCATAGGGTGAAGCAGACTGCCGACGCTACCCTCGATGCGCGCTTCCTGGTGGCTGCCAGTGACCTGACGCTGAAGAAAACCACTGCCGCGGTCATGGGAGCCAATTCTACCGGCATTGACCTGGATGAGTTCGTGTCTAAATGTATTCTGTTCATGCAAAACAACGGCCACGTCGAGGAAGATGATCCAGCCCATACGCAAGCTGCTTCAACTCAAGCACATTCCCGGAAACGGGCCCGGCGAGCCGACGCCGACAGCGATGACGAACATGAAGAGACTGGCGACGCTCTTGCTTGGGATATCCTAGGTGAGCGCGCTTGTTTTCAAAACAATCGTCGCCCTCCCGTGCCCGGCTTCCTTCTCGGACCTCTCTCAGTGCAGAAGCGTGTGAGAGCCACGCAAACGCAACGACGCGCTCGCCTTCGACGGGACCCGCAGCTTGAGAGACGACCTGAGTCCCTTGAACCAGAGGATATCCAACGACCGGAGAATGCAAATCTAGTTACCTTGGTTAGGAAAATTCGTGGAGAGCTCATGTCTGTGCTTGAACGCCGGCAAGAAGCAGTCAATGACGAGCTAAGCGATTATCCTGGTGACCCGCCGGAAGATGTCATCGATGGTGCCATGGAGAAGCACGGGATCACGACAACGGAAGAGGAAGACCCAGCCATGTCGCTGTTCGAATTCGCTATCAATCCACAATCATTTGGACAGACGGTGGAGAATCTCTTCTACACCAGCTTTCTCATCCGTGAAGGCAGCGTGAGGGTGGTAAAGGATAAGCACGGCTTGCCCGTAATTTGTAAGTGTCGTCCTGTTTATTCTACGGAGAGCGATATATTAACTCGCTGCAGGTCCATCTGAATCGCGCGGACTAAACGAGCAAGGTGCTCAGAACGTTTCGAGACACCAAGCTGTGTTCAGCATTGACTATCAGACGTGGCAGAAGTTCATCCATGCCTTCGATATTAAGGAACCTGTCATTGCCCACCGTCAAGATGAGCAACCTACCCAGACCGTTCGCGGCTGGTATGGCTGATCCATGATGGAGGCTAGGTTGCTTTAAATGGTTGACAGTTATTGGTGCAGAGCTTGATGAGCTCACTGTACATATCCGCACCGGGACCATCATCTCCAATGTATGTCTGCCTTGGCTTTTATGTGTCGCTTTGGCTTTTGGAACGGAGATGAACTGCTTCAACCGAGTTGATATACGGGATCAAAAAGGCGTACGGGGGGTCTTCATGAGCGATTTTTCCATTTTCCGATAAACTCCAGCTTTCTTTTCCAATGAGAGGAAATATCATCCAATGCTACATGGCAACCGGTACATCATCACCCACCAGAACAGCCTGGCAATCTCTCTCCGCTCAAGCGTTCACAACACCACCCCCTCCAACACCTCCCCCAACGTCCTCCCCTCCCTCTCCGCCATCCCCTCCGCCCCCGGCTTCGCCTCCATCCCCACCCGATTATGCCACACCACCCGCTTGATCCCCGCACCCCTCGCGCCCGGCACATCCGCCGCGCTCCCCGCCACAAACAGCACCTCGTCGGCCCGCAGCCCCAACCGCTCCAGCACCGCCGCGTACGCGCCCCGCGCCGGCTTGTACCACCCGCTCTCCTCGGCCGTCACGACGACGTCGAACACGGGAGGGTTCCCGTCCTCGTCGAACAACCCCGCCGCACCCCTCCCCAGCCCGTCCGAACAGTTCGTCGCCACCGCCAACGCGTACCCCGCGCCCTTCAGCCGCCGCAGCAGTGCGCCCGCCTCCGGCCACGGCGCCAGCCAGGAGACGTAGTTGGCCAGCAGCGCGTCCGCGGCGGCGGAGGGGGCGGGCAGCGCGGGCGTTGTGAGCTGCGCCGCGGTGTGGACGAGCGTCGCGTACGGGGTGTAGGCGCCCGTGGTGTAGGTTAGCGAGAGGTAGGTCTGGCGCCAGGCGTGCGCGAGTTGGGTGGTGGTGTGGGACGGGGATGGGGATGAGGAAGTGGTGGGGGGCAGCGTGCTGGAGACGGCGCGCTCCCAGGCTGTCCAGCTGTCGAGGAGGGCGGTGAGGAGGTCGAAGATGATGGCTTTGGGGCGGGGGTTGGAGGGGGCGGTGGTGGTGGTGGTGGGGGCGGAGTGTGGGGTGGACATGGTTGTTTGGGTGAGGTGAATCGGAGTGGTCGAGGGAGGAATTGATGGCTAGAAGCACTTGTGATATCTTTCTTGAGTGTACGTGACGAGGTGAGGTCGTGCTGCGGATAAATAAATAGTTGGAGGAATGGTTAGTGCTGACTGCCTTTCTGGGGTAGCTTGGTGGAATTGCCGAGCGCTTCGAGGAAGTCGGGTGAAGTAGGAATCCAGGCTAAATTCGCACGGCGGTCTGTCACGACTCTGAAACTCTGACTAACAGGATGATGTGATGCATGAAGATCGACTTCTGGCGTTGTTGCTCTCACGGCAAGGCTCACGAGTCACAGTGCACCAGCCCGGCGTCGCTTTCGGCCACGACTTTCAGCACAACGTGTCACAGTCTTAGCGAGACACCCGACACTTCCCGTTTGTTCGGCTCCCGCCCCTCCCTTCACCTCGTTCCTCACTATTCCGAACACCTCATTGGTGAACAATCTTGACCGGAACAGGGCATTGTTCCTTTCTCGCTATTGTCCTGACTCACTCTGACTCAATCTACAGCCGTGTGAGCTCATGGCCTCCAGGGGGATCGTCGACGACCCCGCAGCGGATCTCAAGAAGGGCATGCTTGACCACTTCAACCGCGGTCTACGAAAAGATGCATCCACTGATGTAATTCTATTCTGCTGGGGTCATATCTTCCATGTTCATCGAAACGTCCTCACCTGGCAATGCAAGTTTTTCAAAAACGCATTCAACCCCACTCTCGGCTTCAAGGTAAATAGGCCTCGTGGTGTTGACAAGGCTCGCATTCTAAGACATTCATCAGGAAGCCCGATCTGGGGAGATTGAGATGAATGACGACTACTACGACAACATCTACGCGCTCCTCGAGTACCTCTACACGTACGACTACAAGGTGGTGCTGTCGGGCGAAGAACGCGGCCCGGTGCCAGAACTGCGCTTCCACGTCAAGATCTACGCCACCGCAGACCGCTACGACGTGCCGAAGCTCAAGAATCTCGCGCGCACCAAGTTCAGCCAGACGTTGGAAAACGCGCGCATACACGACGTGCAAGACGGCCTGTACAAAGTGCTGAAAGACGTCTACACGACGACCCCCGATACTGACCGCGGCCTCCGCGACCTCGTACTCCAGTACTGCGCAAGCCACAACGAGATGGTGCTCGGCAAGCGCAAGTTCGTGAAGACGGCGGATAGGCTGCCCGGCTTCTGGAAGGAGGTGTGCCGGAATATGCTGGAGGTCGTGAACGAAGACCCGAACCTCTACTGTTGCATCGAATGCGGATACACCGAGGAATGCTGCGCGGCTTGCGAGCCCTTTTGCAATAGTTGCGGGAGGGTGTTTTCGTCGACTGATATTGTGGCGGACTCGGATGTGGACTCGGACTCTTCTCTGGAAGGCACTATCAGAGCAGGTGTTAGCAGCAGCAACGGCAGTCAGGCTCGAAGCGCTGATCAGCAGACAACACAAACGCGTGATGGTATTGGCCGAGCACAGGAGACGGCACGCCCTTCGGCCTCGGCGATTACTCATGACGAGCTGACAAGAAGACGGCATTCCGTGGGAGTTTTTACATCGCGGAGCCAACCTTCGTTGGAAGGTGTTCACCGGAAGAGGAAGCTTCCCGATACAGCTCCGGACAACAGAGATGGCGGAAGCGCACCACGTTGGTCGATGAGCCCATCAAACAAGAGAAAGCAGACATGACCACTCTAAACACCATGATGATGTGGACCGGCGAGCCTCTGGTTCATAATTGCTATTTTCTTGCCCCTGATATTGCAAAACTTACCCTGCCACCGGGCTACAAAAGGACTGAGCCTCCTCATATCGGTCGGTATAGCGTGACACATGATCATTCACGTGCCAAATTGCTGCCTGGCGTCGGACGTCGGACGTCGGACCCCTGCTGTGCACGGTCCTACCTGGCTTAAACAACATTTGGTTTGTTTACATTTCCACGCCAGCCATGTCAATGTCGAAAGCATTGGCAGAAAAATATGCTGTCCAGTTCAGAACCTCACCTGACACGTCCAGCTCCAAAGAACGTCCATGTGCCATCGGCCTTGGAGCGAGGCTTGCAAAAGTAAGTCATGCCCGGGACGGTCAATGTCTACATGCCAACCGATGACATCCTGAATAGTCACGTCTTAGATCGCTTCCCCAAGAGCTCATGGACGGACCTCGTCATCCTTTCTGGTGGTGTCGAATTCAATGTTCACAAAAACATACTCTGCTGGCAGTGTGACTTCTTTCAAAATGCCCTAGACCCGAGGAAAGTGTTCAAGGTAAGGCAGACTTCAATTCCATCACCTCTACTACCCAGAGAGTTCCTCTGACTTTGAAATCGGCTCAGGAATCGACCACTGGCATAATCCACATGGACGACGAACCCGCCCAACTCATCGAAAGCTTCCTCCAATTCTTCTACACCGGCAATTACAAACCGCACTTCACACTCTCCTCCTGCTCCTCTCCGGACGATTCGGCCTCCAAACTCATCAACTTCCACATCGCCATGTACCAACTCGCCGAAAAATACACCGTTGGGGCCCTCCAACCCGTCGCCGCCCGTCACTTCGCCGCCGCTCTCGACGAGCTCGACCTCTACACCCCGTCCCGCTTCGACGCGCACGCCATCGATCTTCTCCACGCCGTCTACACGTCCACCCTACGCAACCACGGCCCCCACCTCCGCGAGCATGTCACTACCGCCGTCTTCCAGACCAACCCGCTTCGCCGCTGCTTCGTGCAGAGCAGAGCCTTCGTCGCCCTCGCCGACGCCTATCCCGAGATATGGAAGGACTTCCTCACAGGCGTGCTGGGCCTCGTCCACATCAGCGCCGATGCCGATTTTGTCGGCTACTACAATGTCGACGACTACGAGGGGGAGGGCACCGCCAGCCCGCCCTGGAGCCTGCGCGGTCCCCGCTTGGCGCCGTTCGCGCTCGTCGACGTGGACAGTCTGTGGCGCACGTGCGAGGACCTGCCCGAGGACCGCCGCGCGTGGACGCGGGCGGTGCTGATGCTGAGGAGCGAGAGGAAGGAAGATTGCCTCGGGCACCGATTGAACAAGGCGGTACTGACGTGGCGGATGAACGAGCTCCGACGGTCGGCGAGACCGGCCGCGTACTGGAAGAGGTGGGTCCGCGCGTTGATGGGGGTGCAGTGCGATCCGAAGGCGTATCGCTGCGAGGGCGGCGGTGGGTGTGGGGACGTGTTTGAGTGGGCGTTGCCGACGAAGGCGGCGAGGGACGATCTGTGGCCGTGTAGGGCGTGCTGGAAGATGAAGAAGACGATTGATGAGTGGGAGGATTGTGTGGTTTTTGGAGATGGGGAGGGGGAGGGGGAGGGTATGGTCGTCGATGATTAGGGTGACGACTGGGCCACGTGCCTCCAAGCATTCGACTTTACTACCGACCAAACGAAATGGATGCATCATTCGCTTCTCTCCTGAAATACCCTCCCGAAGACGTTCCTCTAACTGATAGGGGAGAGGGGCAGTAAGTGGTGAGAAACTTTGGCTCTTTCTAGTTGCTGTGACTAATTCTTCATTTTATAGCCGCTTTATCAATGACTGCTGATGTGAATCTCAGAGCGGACGTCTACAACTCCCTCCTCAATGTCGACAAAATTGCAACATGGTCAGCACCGTATCATAAGTGTCCATCTGGTAACTGTACATAAGGAATAGTCAGCAGTATTGGAGTCTGCACTGATCAGTGATCTCTGTGCAGACGTCAGCAAGCATTTGTCACCGTTAAAATGTTCAACTTTACCATCATACGCGAACCCACAGAATACTTACACCAACTGTATGACTAACCTACCCGGGAACTTTTCAGCCTCATATTTGGCAGATGGGACATTGAACAACTCATTAATATTCCCATGGCCCCTCGAGTCATTTCCCTACACGAAAATCGCTTTCATTATACAAACGATCTGAACCGAGGGGCCCCTCATGGACATATTCAGGCCGACCGAGTGCGGAATTGACTTTTGCATCCATAGTTGGAGTGATTCGGTGGCAGTGGGCAATTTCCAAGTAGAGTTTGGTCTCCAGTTCCGTACGTGCGCCGCACTTCCCTGACCATCTCTGAGATGTCTGCTCTGAGACGTCGCTCGGAAGGCTCTATAGCGGGATAGCATGGCGCTGGATTTTGCCATGAGTGACGTGAGAGGCCGCCCTCCCAGCAATAGCGGGGTAATGCACAGCGTGATGGCCCCCACTGCTGACACAGCCACAGCCATAGGGTGACACGTCAGGAAAACTCATAAGAGAATGTCAGCTTGATAATGGCGAAGTTGAATTTCGTTTTTCCTTTCGGTCACCGCCACATACCATGACGAACAACGAGATATGCGACTGCGCGAAGCCCGACGTACGTGGGAGTGGCTTCGGGTCCCTTTGTCTCGGCTGCGGCCGTGATATAGCTTCGGAAGAGGAGGAGCTTGCGGTCTCGCCTCCTTCAGAATTATTGGACGACAACTCTGAAGACGAAGATTACGACGGATACGACGAAATAGGACCATCTGATACATTGCCGGCAGCTTTGCCGGATGCCGAGTACTACGAATCAGACCCGGATTCCGAAGACACGGCTTTCCGTCACAGACCCATCGAGCTCAGCTCCGACATTCGCCTGATCCGATTACTACCCAACGGGACGTACGGGGATGAAATCTGCTGCAACATCGTCCATGCAAAACTGACGGATTGCGAGGGGCTCTACGAAGCGCTGTCGTACACCTGGGGCAACCCGCTCCAACAGGAGACAATGAGATGCAACAACACACGCTTCCTTGGAGTGACCCAGAACTGTGCCGACGCCCTGCGCGACCTGCGGCATCCCGTACACGAGCGCATCCTCTGGATCGATGCCATCTGCATCGACCAGTCCCAGATCCGGGAACGCAACCACCAGGTCTCACTGATGAGCGACATCTACTCCAAAGCCAAACGGGTCGTGATATACACCGGCAAAGAGTACAGTGCCCTCCAAGAGCACCTCGGCGTCCTCGGCAGCGGCAGCACACGGCAGCTCGGCTCGGACGGCGCGCAGTTCCAGCACCACGTCAGCGTCTTCCTGTCACGCGAATGGTTCCGGCGGGTGTGGGTGCTGCAGGAAGTCGCCATGGCGCGCGAAGCCGTCATCCTCTTCGGCGGCGGGCAGCAGTCGCTCAACTGGACATACCTCTCCATCGCCCGCCTGGCCGCCCTGGGCGTCGACGCCGTCGACACCCTCGGCGCGACACCGCCCGTGCTCCAGCTCGCGCAGGCCGAGTACAAGCCGCTCAAGGACATCATCTCGCTCCTTAACGTCGCGGGGTCCTGCCAGTCGTCGGACCCACGCGACAAGATCTACGCGCTCCTCGGCCTGCTCGACGGCGCCAATGATCTCGGCCTCAGCGCCGACTACGGCAAATCCGTCGAGGACCTGCACCAGGAAGTCACCGTCCTGGCCATCAAGACGTACAACCACCTCGACATCCTCACCTACGTGCTCGCGCGGTCCGTCCCCCGTGTCACCGACGACGGCGAGGAGGAGGACTACTTCATCCCGCACACCACCTGGGTGCCCAACCTGCACAACCTGCCGCGCGAGGCCTCGCTCGCGCGCTGGCGCAGGACAACCGCCACCCCCTACGCCACGGAGTCGGTGGCGGGATTCGCCCACCTCGCCTCTGCCGCCAATGCCTCCGCCCGCTCCCCGCGGCGGCTCGCGCTGCAAGTCGAAATCCTCCCGCTGGACCGCACCGACGTCGTGGAGTTGGAGGGCCACCAGCGCGGCGCCATGTACCTCTCCAACAACAACAGCAGCTCGATGGAGCACGTCACCTTCGTCGACGTCGGCGGCCCTTCGCAGCAGGCGGGTACGTTCGTGGCGACGGCGAAGGACGTCCGCGACGCGCTGCTGTCGCGGGGCGTCCTGCACGAGCAGTTCGTGCTCGGCGGCGGCGGCCGTTCGGAGGAGGAGCAGGAGCAGGAGCGGTCAAGCAAGTTCTGGGACGGGTGTGCCGTGTTGTGGGGCGGTGAAAGCGATGGGTACGGGCACGCCGTGAAGAGCTTGAAAAAGTTCAGCGGCGGCAGGCAGGTCCGCGTCACGATGCGGTCGGTGGCGATCTGCCCGAACGCCATGTCGCGGAAGGACGTGATATGCGCGGTGAGGGGGGCGAGCGTGCCGTTCGTGCTGCGGCGCACCGGGGAGGGGCCGGGCTGTTTCCAGGTCGTCGGCGAGTGCTACCTGCACGGCTTCGCGGCGGCGTCGGCGTCGTGTGCGGCGGACGATTACGAGCGGTTGCTAGGCGCGTATCGGAAGTACTTTGACGGGTGGCAGGCGTGGGAGATGCCCGAGTTCTTCGACATGGGGACGGTTGATGGGGAAGGGCGGTTGCCGTGGACGCGGGTTTCGTTGGTTTGATGGTATTGTTCTATCTCATGGCTTTGGACCCGGGTTTTGCTCAGACATGCGAGCCGTGTGCTCTCTTTTCCTCCTCCTCCTCCTCCTCCTCCTCCTCCTCCCTCCTTCACGTCCCGATATCGCCGTGTGTCTCCTCAACCCTTGTACAGTGCGTCCATCCTGACTTGCGGGAGAGGCTTGTCCGAGGTTCCGGCATGACATATCCCGTCTTCAGACTCGCCCTTGTGTCCCCAGAACATGGTTTCATACCATTCGTCGACCAAATCCGCCAGGGTTTGCAAGTGGCCGTACGTCGCCGGCAACGGCCCCTTTGGCTTCCGGAACGAGATGTAGGTGACGAACACGAGAAAGACGGCCCAAGCGGCGGCGAGGTACACGAGCTGCGGACAGAGCATGAGCAAGCCCTTATCGCCCATGAAGACGGCCATGCCGTATATCCAGTGGACGAACGGCTTCATCAGCGTCAACGCGAGCGTCTCCCAGCCGAAGAAGGCGAAGATTGCGCTCGTGCGGCTGGTGTTGGACCCTTTGGCCGTGGCGACGGCTCTCCATGCCTGCATCTCGTCGCGAGACACCGTGACGAGGAGCTCGGCGCAGTGCAGGCCGATGGTGATGATTGACTGGATGAAGATGGAAAAGGGCACTTGCATCCATATGTACGCGTCCTCGAATCGTGCGATGCTGTGAGATAGGAAACCGAGGACCACGTGGGGCGCGTAGCAAAAGCCGTCGACAAATATTCTGCAGTCCTTTGGGATGAAGGACCAGGATCCGGCACTCGTTTGGGTTTTGCTGAAGAAGAATACAAGGGATGTCCAGATGATGAGGGCGGCGAAGACGGCGTACTCTGCCCACAGGATGATTGCTACTTGTCGGTGTGCGTCGTATGCGGACTTTTGCTTCTCCTTCGGTGCGAGCGGTGCCATGTGTTGGTGGTCTTCGTGGACGGGATGCATGCAACGGCCTTCGTTCCTGAAGCCTGGATCTAGAGCAGTGACCGCGGCCGCGAAATTGAGAGGATTCGAACTCCATGTCGGAAAGTCATCGGAATAGGGAAGGGACCAGAAACTTATCGAAGTCATGGCCAAGAGCGCTAGTCCCAAGTAGATGAAGGCAGCTCCCGAAGTGACGAAGAACACGCGGTCGTCTACGGGTTCCTCCTGGATGATTGCAGGCGTTGCGGCGTAACAAACCGACAGAGCAAGCAGATAGGTCAAGTTGAAGATACGACCGTTCGGCCAAGATCGTTTCGCGAAAGTGAAAAGTCGGAGGTTTGCATTGTATTCGAGGGATCCGTCGGCAAGCAAGGCCCATTTGAGGGAAGTGTTGTGGATGAAGCCTAAGCACTCGGTGCTAAGCGTGATGATTCCGTTGACGGCGAGAGGGATGAGGTATTTCGTATTGACCGGCACGGAAATCGTCCACGGGTCTTCGTATGTTCTGGTGGTAATCCCGGAGACAAGAAATGTTATAGAAAGCACAAGGGAAAGGATCAGACCAGCTACACACATCTTGCGAGCGGCTGAGTCCTGGTTGACAACCCATCCCGGAACTTCTGAAGCAGGCCCTAGAGAAGATATCATGTTGAGAAAGGGTGGGGCGATGACATAAAGAAAGGCTCGAGAACCCGCGGCGGGCTCAATATAAAGATACATTTACCGTGGACGGAATCTGCGGAAGGCTGACCAGGGGTGTCTTTGTGGAACAACGCTGCTGAGAAGCTGTGACCTTGTAGTGTCGTACATAACCAGGCAACAGGGAGAATGACCCAAGATGTGGAGCACAACATCATGGTCAAAAGCCTTGAATGGGTCATGAGCAGAGTTCGTTCCTGCCCAGGCCAAATTCCAATGGGAAATCCAAGATTAAAACGTCATGTATGATGCATTTCAAGCTTGTGACACAGGCGAATCAGTGAATTCAAGTGCTGAATGCACTGCTCCATCTCCATATTTCGAACATTCTAAAAATACCACCATTTTCCAGGAACAAGGAGGCCTGCAGCAATGATCCCCAACTCAAGAACGAAGCAATCCCACGTCATCCGATCCAGCCGAATGGCCCTGCGAGGCAGCCCTGGTGCTCCCATCGTCGTCCACGGTCGTACACTCAGCCCCTCGGCTCTCCTCACACTGCTGCGCCTGACACCCTCCCTTCAATTTCCAGCCTGAACAAAATCCCTTTCCCGCCGGCGGAACTTAGGCAAATGCCCTGAAAGCGGGATACGTATAACCAAAAAGAAGCTTCGCATAAGCCGTTACATCGGCCAGTCTTTGCCATTTATACTACTTCTTTCTTTTACTTTTCGACCACAAAGCCCACTGATGGGAAGGAATAAACAAAAACACGCAATATTCACACCACGCACCACAATGACACCACGGACAACACACTTCAAGCGAACAGGTAAGAAGACGAAGAACATAGGCATAGTGATAGGAAAACCCTCCCCCTCCCCCTCCCCTTGTACTCTCAAACATCCAGACACAGCAAACAGCACACTCATTCAGACACACGCATGGACGGACGGACGGACGGACAGACACAAGACAGGACCCACAGGACAAATCGGACAGGACAGTGCGCGGGGGGGAATCTAAACAAGCAGCGCCACCAAGCCTCAAAGCCTCAAAGCATCCTCCCCCTCCCTTCCACTCCTCCTGCTCCCGCTCCAACAACGACAACGACAACGACAGCAACAACGACACCACCTTGCGCCACCCACTCCCTTCTATTCGCCCATCACTTCCAAACCTACCACAACCAACCTCCCTTTCTATCCAGCAACAGCGAGTAGTAAACAAATACACCCTCCGCCAACCGAACACCGGACGAGACGAGACGAGACAAGAGACCGTCTAGCGTGAAGCGTCATGAGGAGAAGGATGATAATGATGATGATAATGGAAAAGCAGCTTTCCCCTCCCTTTACTCCCTTTCAAGAAGCCTCCGCACATTTCAAGAAACTCATGAGCGAGCCTCCTCAAGCTCCAGCTCGAGCTGCCTGATACGTTCGTCCTTCTCGCCGCCGGCGCTGATGTCAGCAACCTTGCTCTTCAGCAAGTTGACCTCGGCGGTGAGGTGCGTGATCTGCTCGAGCTGGCTCGTCATCTGCGAGCCCTGGCTCTCGAGCATCGACTTGATCTCCGAGAGGTAGTCTTTGATGCCGGCCGCCGCGCTGCTGGCCGCACCCGACGACGTCGACGCCGAGCGGGGAGTTTCCTTGACGGGCTCCGGCTCGGGAGCTGCGGCAGCGGCAGCGGCAGGTTCGGGCTCCGGGGGTCCGCGGACCTTCTCCTCCTGGCGGGCCGCGGTGAAGGATTGGCGCTCGGCAGGCTTCTGGATTTCCTCGAAGCTGGAGTCGTCGTCGGCGGGTTCGGCCTCCTCCTTGTCGGCGAACTTGGCGGCTGCGTCGGCCATGGAAGCTTTGTTCTCGTTGACCGAAGGGGGCGGGCCGCGGGAGATGGGGGCGGGAGTCGGCTCGGGCGTGGGCTCGGGCTTGGGCTCTGCCTTTGGTGCCGGAGCAGGGGCAGGGGCAGGGGAGGGCTTGTATTCGGAGGGAACCTCCACGGGAGCCGTGCCTTCGTAAGCGGCCTCCAGCGAGAACTTGGGCGGAATGGCTTCCTTGCCGTCCCAGTATTCGGCCGCGGACATGCCAGGCTTGGTACCAGTGGCGGGAGGGTAGATGTCGCCCTGGAAGACTTCGGCACGCCTGGGGACGATGAAGGAAATGGGCTCGATGTAGTTGTCGTTGACGGTCTTGTAGGCGCGAGCGACTTCGTTGTCGTGAAGCTTCAAATTGTCAGCAGAATTGACGGGAACATTTCAAATCGATACACTCACGTTGACACCGCGCTTGGGCATGAAAGCAACGCCGCGCTGGGGATCGACAGACTTGTACTCGGAAATGAACTCGAACTTGTCGTTCTCGTACTCGAAATAGCGAATGTTGCCATCACTATACTCTCGTCAGTGCGGATCTCCTCACACGTGCGGATATTGCTCCTTACCCCTTGCCAGCAAGGTACAGCATGTTGGTACCATCGTCCCAGAAGGGCATGCAGACACCGGAAATGGAGTCGAGGATCTCGAAGCCGTTCAGCGGCTCTCTCGCGGCCCTGATATCCCACAGACCGAGCTGACGGTCACTCATCTTGGAGAAACCGGTGGTTGCGATCCTGTCGTGCTCGCCCATCCAGACGGCACGGCTGTTCTTCGCGCCGTTGTGGCCGGCGCCCTCGTGGACCGGCTTCTCCTGGCGCACATCCCAGATGCGGAGCTTCTTGTCGCGGCTGGTGGTGACGAGCTGAGAGCCATTGGCGCTGAAGGAGAGCGACTGGACCATGTCGTTGTGCCGCAGGGTCAGCTTGGGCTGGCCATGTTCGACGTCCCAGAGCTTGACGAGGTAGTCGCCCGAGGAGCTGGCGAGGACGTTCTCGGCGGAGGGGTTCCAAAGGACGTGTCCGACCTTCCTGTGTGGGCGCTTAGCAGAGCCCAGGGCGAGCAATAGAGCCAATTACCTGGTGTGGCCGGCCAACTTGACGGCGGGAGCGACATCCTGCGGCTCATCGGCATCGGTGTGGAGGGAGAAGTTCTCGGGCACCTTCCAGAGGAAGACCTGTCCACGTGTGAATATCTCGTCTCGAGCGTGCACAAGTATGGGAACCTCGTACCTTGCCGTCGTCGGAAGCGGATGCGATCACGTCGTCATTGAAGGGGTTCCTGCTCCTGCTCAGCCCGCATGCTTTGCATTATACACGCACGCGACAGCGCGTACCAGTCGGTATCGAGGACGGGGCCGGTGTGGCCGCGGAACAGGGGGAGGATGTCGGGCAGCTTGCCGCGCTCGTCGACGGGAATGACAACGAAAGCGCCTCCTCCGCCAGACTCGTAGTTGACAGCGAGGTACTTGGGGTTGGCCTGGGGCGAGCGGCGTCAGCGGGGCGGCGTCAGGAGGGCTTGGGCAGGTGGAGCGCGGACCTTGATGATGTTGCTGTCCCAGGCGTTTTTAGACAGGCGGAGGTTGTCGTAGCATTGTTCCTGGTGGCGGTCAGCGTCGCGGGCGGGGCATTCGGGCGGCAGGTTGGGCGTGCCTTCTTCGTCGAGCGTCCGAAGACGTGACCTGCATTCGCGCGCGTCAGCCATGGAGCCCCTCGCAGTGGGGAGGGCGGCGGGGAGAGGGCCCGTACGGTACTTGGAAGCTCTCACGAATCGGCCAGACATTGGGGCGGGTGGGTCGGGTGGTGGTGGTGGGAAATAGGGAAAACAAAGAATAGCTGGCTTCTTGACCCCCGACTTGTCTTGGTCTGGGGGGACCCGCCGTGAAGCTCGCCCCGGCAGCGTCGCAGCCGCGCGCGAGTAAGGGTTCCGCTGCAAACACCCGGCCTTGGCACGTTTGAACCCGCCCCACCGCCGATCACAGGCACACAACAACACATCCCCGCCGCGCCTTGCCCCTCTGGACTCTGCTCGCGTTCACAACACCACTCTCACGCCCCAACCGTCCCCGCGCCGCGCACACGTCGCACACACGTCGCACACACGTCGCGTCGTCCCATCCAATCGCTCCCTCCGCTGAGCTCAGCCACCCTGCCAGATGTCAAACCTCGAATGGTTCCAGCCCGGCGCCTCCGTCTGCAATCACATCTTTTCCTGGCGCCTTGTCCTCGTCGAACCGCCCGTCCTGTTTGCTCGGCCCAATTGTTGTGTGGCCCCCACGTCATCGCTCCGGCAACGGTGGGATGGTTGCATCCCTGCGTGCGACGTTCTGGTCCCGTGGAAGCCATCGCTCGACATGTTACCTCAAGCAGTCGAACATCTGGTGTCCTCGCATTCGCCATTGCCTGCTGCGACAGGAATTTGGAGGCGCCATTTGTTGAGGACCGCGTCTCGCCCTCCAACTCATGCGCTGCTTCCGTCATTTCATACTCGTGAGGGCTGACGCCAAAACATGTGTGATTCGTATCCCGCGGTTCAATTTCACTCTCCTCGCTAGCATGATTGCCAAATGCCGCTCCAACACTGCGTCCAGGGAAGCCTTTTACGATGCTTGAAGTGCCTATAGGGCTCATCCATGGGTGGTTATAGAACGGTATGCTGCGCATCCATCAGAAGCCTTCGATGGTCGTGTCGCCTACACCTCTACAAGCCTCTGCAATCATGGATGATGAGTTGACGAGTTTAAGAACGGAGAACTAACTTGCGCTTGATCCTTGATGAAGCCTGTCCTTGTTACAAAGACCTTCCGAGCAGCACCCTTGGTTTGCAGTTAAGCCCGAATAACTTCTCTTGCGCCATCGAAACGGTCGAGCCTTTGGCAGTATCTTTGCATTGTACAGTCGTCCGAAGCTGCGAAGCAAAACACGGCTCTGAGTATGACTTACTTTTTCCAGTGGCTGCACGAGCTACACTTAGTCGCTACTCGCTCACTCAGACAACGACGTTTCCTAGTTGAGCATGTATCATGCTTTCACAAAGCGAGAACGACGACGTTGAAATAAGCATCGCCTTCACCCTATCCACACGTGAGTCATCTCGCTTTAGACATGCCCAGGTCCCGGCGCTGGCACTGCTGTCATGACCAAAGAAAAAAAGCCCCCCTCCCGGTTCTTCCGGGTCTCTCGGCTACTGCCCCCTTTCCAACCATTCCGGATCAGACACTCCGATCTGTTCTTTCCCCGCGCTATCGTGATAAAGCGGGCTAGACCGGGTAGACTTTTGACTTTTTGCTCAGCGCAGCCATGCGCATACGTCCGTCAGCGTTCCGGTGCCAGCTCCGCTGCCGTTGCGTCATTGTGCTTGGTGTGGCTGCGTGTGGCGTGGCCGGGCGGTGCTAGTATCGGATCGCAGGAAAAGAGAAGTCTGTCAACCCACAGAGGCTTGAAGCTGCAGCGTGTACCTTAGAGCATCCCGATTGTCGACTTCCTTGCGGCATGTTGGTTGTATTTGGAGATGAAGCCCTAATGTAGGTAGTGAAATTCAAACCAACGAGATTCTAACAAGAGGCTCAACCGCTTATAGAGACGTCCTAAGGTCAGATAAGTAGACTAGATTGTAAAAGAACGCTATCGGTTCTTCTAATCTTTATTATCTTAACCATGGTGCGTATACCGGTTAAGTACTACGAAGTAGTAGTAGTACATGCAAAATACCGAGGGTTCGCTAAGAAGTTCTAGAATATCCACGTACTTAGCTAAGGCCTTTAGGGCCCCCGAAGGGGGCCCTAAAGGTCTTAGCGGCTATAATATTAATTTTACGCTAGTTACCTACCGCTACCGCGGTAGGTAACTAGCACGAAACTATACTTATCTAATACTAACTTATCGATAAAATCTTTTAAAGAAAGATTTTATTGGCGAGCTATAATCTTTCTTCTCGCCCGCTATCTCTACTCTACTACTACTATATAACGGCCCTTACTACTACTATTTAATAGTCTTTTATAATCTCGTTCTTCTTTTATCTTTATCTTATTATAACTATATAACTCGTTCTTCTTTTCTCTTCGCTATTATAAGTTTTAGACTTTAACTTATTCTTTTCTTCTCTTCGTTATCGTAAATTCTAAATTTATCTCGTTATACTTTTCTCTTCTTTTTTCTATTATTATTATAACGAATAATTACTATACCTTAATATCGTATATTATCGTTATAGATAAATACTAAATATTTATATTAACGCTATATATTAATATTTAGTATCTATTTACTCTTTTTATTAAACGCCGCGACGTTATCTCGTCGATATTAAAAATAGTAAACGTAGTTACTTCTTTATACTACTCTTTAACTAAGAAGTAGAGCACGTACGTTATTAAGAAAAGAACTTCGTACTTAAAGAGACACTCTAAAATAGATATAGTATAGTATACTAGTAATAAACGTCTACGCGACCGTTTATAATTATAACGTACTAGAGTTTATCGCCTTCTACGCGTCTATCGCTAAATATAAAGCTATATAAAGAAGTAGTACGTAGCCGCGCGAAAGATTCTTTTCGTAAGATAGCGCGAAGAGACGACGCGAAAAAGTAGTACGTAGCCGCGCGAAAGATTCTTTTTATAAGATAGCGCGAAAAGACGGTACGAAGAGATAGCGCGAATTTAAATCGTATAGCTATACTTAATATTATACTATTAGATTATCTAAAATAGTTTATAGAGCGAAGTATTAAACTAGATATCGTTATATATACTAGATAGATACGCGTATACTTTATAAGTATTTAATATTTTATTTATATATATAATTATAGAGGGCCCGTTATATTACTATCTATTTAACTATATCGAGCGTATTTCTATTATAAAAGACTACGATAGCGCACTCTAAAGCGCTATTCTAAAGCCTTTAGTAAAACTAGTCGGGCCTATAATACTAAAATCTTTATTTAACTTATACGACGAGTTAATATTTATTTATTTATTTATTTAGTTTAACGTCCCTCTAGAGTCTAAGACTATTAGAGACGGGACCCCTCTAGAGGGTCCGCTTCTATCTATATGTCTTATATACATGCGTGTCGGAGGGTTTTTCTAGAAGGGTACTAGAAATAGCGTGCTTAAAAGCGAGTGTAGTAGAAAAAGAGTAATAAAAGAAAGTAAAAGAAGCGTTCGGCGGTATATATTTAAACCTCGTTAGGTAATTCGTTTAATTGCCACCGTCTCGTAGTAATCTTTATTTATTCTAAGAATCTAGCCGTTAGGCTAGCTCCTAGAGTTAACGAGAAGAGATTCGAAAGTTCGAGTCGATACTTCTTTAGGCCGTTTTTAATAGAGACCCGAGGGCCTCTATATAAGCGGCAATCTAGAAGTAGATAGCGCGGTGTTTATCTAGCCGTACGGCTATACTTACACCAGTCGTTTTCGGCGTGGTCGAGGCGGTAAAGATAAGACTTAAAGTAGCCGTGTCCTATCTTTAACTAGTAAAAGGCGGAGGCTATTTCTCTTACTTTTATAGAAGATTTAAGCCGCCGCCCTACCTCTAAACCGAAGATACGTTTATAGGGCGAGTCCGCCGCCGATTTAAGCTTCGTTTTCTACTCTTCGTAGGTCTTCTACTTAACTTTGCTTCGATAGAAGCTAAGAGAAGTAGGAGCCCTACTTAAAGAGTACTTCGTAGCTCTTTTTACTAGTCGGTCGACGTACTCGTTGCCTAAAACGTTCTTATAGCCGAGGCACTATTCTAGAGAGACGGTGTTTTCTCTAACCCTTAGCGTTCTCGCTAGGCTAATAGCCCGAATTTGTTATGCTTGTTCGGGCGTATTAGAGGGTTTTTTTAGCCTAAGAATCGCGGCCTAATTATCCGCGTAGATTCTTATATCTCTATTGCGAACCCGGCTTCTAACGGCGTAGTTTAGGGCCATTACTAGCCCTTCTACTTCGCTATTATATACTAGATTCTTCGAACCGAGGTTCTTATAAATCTAGCGCGCCGGGTCCTCTTTAGATTGGCTAAAGTCGAAAACTACCACGCCGACGCCTACGTTTCCACCCGGGGATAGAACGGAGGCGTCGGAGTAGATAGCTATTCGATTAGAGAATGCCCCCTTAATATTAAGTACGTGGGCCTTAGCCTGTTTCTCTTTATTTAGGGGGCTAACCGTAATCGAGTAGGAAAGGTCGATAAACTACGGCGGAAAGTAGAAGGGTTTAACCTCCTCTAAGAGAGTCGGTTACTCTCTAAGAAGAAGTTTAATCTTCTCTAGCTACGTAGGTTTTTCTATTTCCCGTTAGTCTAGGTTAATTTTCTCTAGTTCGATTCGAAGGGGATAAGATTCTCTAAGTAAGTTCGTTCTAAGAGCGTATTTCCGTAACCGTTCGTTTAAACGAATGTCCGCTGGTGGGATTCTACTCTCTATTTCTAGAGAAATTATAGGGGCAGTCTTAAAAACCCCTAGAATCTTCCGTAGGGCAAGATTCTAAAGGACTTTTAATTAGCGGGTAAACTGCCTCTAATTTTTCCAGTAGATTTCGGAGCCGTAGTCTGCAACCGTAGTAACGCAGGCTAGATATAGCTAGCGAACTACGTGGGGGAAGAGCCCCCTCTCGACGTTAGCTAGCCTAGAGAGGCGATAGAAGGCCGAACGGGCCTAGCTAACTCTTTTAGACACGTGTGTCTTAAAGGTAAACCCGTAGTCGAAGTAAATTTCTAGCTATTTAACCTATTCTTTTAGTTCTACTACGTCTCCCGTAGAAAGCGTAATAGAAGTCGAACGGGGTTTCGAATCTTTCTTAAAAGAACGGGCGAAGTGTATAAGTTTCGTCTTCTTTAGATCGAATTCGATATGGTTTTTCTTTCCTCGCGTATAGAGTTTACCCGCCTCCTTCTCTAAAATCGTCTTATTGCGTTTTCAGCTGCCGGAGCTAGCTATAACCGCAATATCGTCGATATAAGAGAGAAAAGAAGCTTTAGAGGCGGGAAATAACTCTTAGAGATAGATTAAGAAGAGAATAGGCGAGACCGAGCTTTCTTACGAAATATCCGTCTCTATTAGGCTAAACTCTTCTTCTTCTCCGTTAAACGCGAGGCTTAATGTTCGTATAGATATAAACGATTTTACCTACGCGAGTAGGTTAACCGGCATGCTAATTCGAGCCATTATAGCTAGAAGTTATTCTTCGGCGACGTAGTTAAAGGCGCTTTTAATATCGAGAAAGAGTACGAAGGTCTTACGTTTAAGACGGCGGTTCTTCTCTACTTTACTCGATAATAGCATTACGGCATCGATTACGGATTTCTTTAGCCTTCCCCTAATTTAGATGTAGTGTAGAAGGTCGGAGGTCTCCGCTAGATAGCCTAGCCTTTTAGCCGTAATCCGTTTTAGTACTTTTCTAAGGCAGTTAAGTAAAGAGATAATTTAATAGAACTTCGGGTCCGCGGTATCTTTTTTTCTTTTACTTAGGATTGCTCCGGTAGCCGTACGCCAGCCTATAGGGTAATACCCGTAGGCGAATAGCGTAGAGAAGACCTTATTAAAGGCGCCGGGCTCCGCTCTAAACGCGAAGAAAATAATTTCCTACGTAATAGCGTCTAGTCCCGGCGTTTTTTCTTTAATTTGCGTAGAGCACGCATTCTTAACTTCCCTTAGACTTAGCTCTAGCTAGTCCTAGCGTTTAGGGACGTAGCTTTGCCAGTTAAAAGGGGCGGCAGAAGGGGGCGGCGGAAAGAGCCTCTTTCTAAGGGCTAAATACTTTCCCTTAAAACTACCTTCTAGACGTTTTCCCGCATGCGTCTCGTGGCTAATCTCGGGGATTCTAGCATACGTTCTAGGCTTAGTATAAGCCATAGCCTTAAAGATAGTCTCGGGGGTCTCTTTTTCTAGAAAAGAATTCTAGTACTCGCGTTTAGCTCTTTTTACCGCTTCGAAGTAGATATTTCGGCTATTTAAGTACCGCCGCTTATTCTCTTCCGTGCGTAGAGATTTAAAAGTGTCGGCCTCTCTTCGTAATCTTCTTCGTACTTCTAAAAGCTCGTCCGACTACTAGGGTTTAGATCGAGCTTCTAGTTTTAATCGGGAAATAGAAAGGTCCGCCGCGGTAGATATAGCCTGGTTAAGACTTACCTCTAGGGCATTATTACGAACCCTAGGGCATAAGGGCTTTATAACTCTAAGGGCTATAAGCCCGTACGAGAAGAACGCCTATAAGAAATCTAGACAGGATAGAAGACCACACGTAACGGAAAGACCGCACGGAAAGTAGGGCCGTAGAAACTCGATAATCTAGTCGGACCATAGTCCCGTAAGAAATGCGGGATCTAGAAAGTAGAAAGTAGGCGCGAGGGTACGGACGTAAGTAAGATAGTAATTACGACCGCTTAGCAGCGATAGAAGCCGGAAGTTAAAATTCTAAAAGCTGCCCGAAGCGCCGACGTTACGTGCGGCCTACTTATCTATAAGTTTAAGAGTTTAAAGGCTTAGCGCTCTAAACTTTTAAACTCGCAAGTTTAGCAGTTTAAACTCTTGGCAGATTAAACCACTAAACACTAGATTATAACTAGCTTTTCTATAGTATATAAATATACTTTCTTAGCTAGTATCTTAACCCTTCGTGGTTAACTTAAAGTTCTAATTTAAACCCTATTAATTTAGAGGTAACCGGCTTACTATGCATCGTATAATCGCGTAATACCTTCTTATCTAATTATTATTATCCCCCTCTTATCTCTTTAAGGTAAACCCTTCGGTTTAATCCACCTGCTAAGCGACTCCGAAGCTTAGTGGAAGAAGCCTACCGTTACACTTTAATCACCTTTCTTGCAAGAGGAGGAAGACAGTTAATATCTAAAATAGAAAAGTATCCCTAGTATAGAAATTACTAACAAAGTAGCAACATGGACGTCTCTATAAGTAACAATCCCTAATAGCCCACGATGGTAGATCTATTCTAGATAATCTACGACACCTAAAATAGGCTCGAACAGCTCTAGAACTAATTCTACGAATAAAGCGAAGAGAATACTCGACTTAAAAGAGAACTCGAAGCCCGATAATACTAACCCGCGCCTCTAGTCGTACCTACGAACGCGGCGACTGGGAGACCTATAACGGTACCCGCCACCATAGTTAAGGTCCCGAAACCCGACCTATACCGAGGGGACCGTAAGAAGACGTAAGAGTTTATTACCTAGCTTAACGACTATATCTACTTCTTCTATAGATAGTTCGCTAACGAGGCAGAGAAGATACTCTACGCTAGTACCTTCCTGCGCGATTCCGCCGAACAATAGTTCCGCCCGTATAAAAGAGACTACTAGGAAAAACCTCGAGCGGACCGAAGTAAAGTTACGATCGAGCTCTTCGACAGCTACTAAGCCTTTACGAAAGCCCTTAAAGAAGCGTTTACCGGCCTAGACGAAGCCCGCCTAGCCACGCGTACTCTAATAAACATTAAATAGAAAGGATTAGTCTAGGACTACACCACCCGGTTTTAAGATGCGGTCTATCTTTCCGCCGGACAACACTCCGACGTAACCCTATAAACGTTCTACTACTAGGGACTAAAAGAAGAAATTAAAGATACTATAGTCTACTAGGATAAATTCGGAGATCTATCTAGCCTTATCGAACTAGCCTAGAAAATAGACTAACGACGCAACGAACGTTAGTTCGACAAGAAACTCTATAGAGCTAATAGTGCCCAGCCGCGACGCCTACGCCATATATAAGAAGGCGGCGATACTATAAAGCTAGACGCCGCGTAACGAGAGCCTAAAGATAAGGAACGAAATAACGAAAAGGGCAAGCGCACGCAACGTAGAGAATAGACGCCCTAGTAGAAGTTACGATTCGATAAAGGGTTATATATCTACTACGGCGATAAATAGAATAGAACGTACCGCTATTTACACGACCCTAAGAAGAAGGCACGCAACACCGCGGCTACTACTAGAGATAATCGAGAAGCTCGACGAGAGCTCTCTTCGACGCTCTAGCTAGAAGAGGTCGACCTATTCGAGAAGATCGATAGGCGACGTAAAGTACTTAACATACCCGAATACGTAATGCTTAGTTAGACCGCGTGCTTCGACGACGATTATACCATCTACTAAAGCGATAAAAACGCTACGAGATGGCACCCGAAACCCCGACTCGTTTAAGCCATACTACGCAACCGGACCTAGTAAGAGATCGACAAATTTGTCGAGGCGCTGCCTCGAAATAACGACTTAGTAAACAGCGACACCGAAGAAATCTACGATAGCACCTCCGAATCTAGCGATGCCGGAAGCGAACGCGATGCGGCTATACTTACTCGAGTTATCGAGCACCTTAGATAGTACGGAAGTATGCGCCGAACCAACGATGTAACCCCTACTACGACTTAGACACCTACCGCCGGGCTAGGCCTAGATACCTAGCAGTTCCGGATCTAAGAAGAAAAGCTAGAAGGACGGTTATAGAATAGACAGTAGTAGTAACCCTAGAAAGAATTCCCTTATTAAACGGCAGACGAAATTAGTAAGTAGCTCCGCGACGAGGCACGCAGCGCTTAGTAGAAATAAGATAGACGGGACCTTACACGTTTAGCCGAGCTACTTTCCCGACGAGGCGTCGTATCCATTAGAGAAGATACTCTATACTAGCGCCCCGGCTATAAGGATAACACCTCGCCCCACTACTACTAAGTAATGGCAGGGACCTTACGCTGGCAAAGACAAATTAGCCGAGAACGATAGACCGACTAGAGGGACTCGACCCTTTAGATAGACTAACTAGGTAACACGACTATCGAAGACCTCGTCTAATCGAAAAACTAGACGGCCTCTCTAGTTAGAGACCCTAGAAGGGGCCGTTAGATAGGTCCCTTAACTAGGTTACACGCACATCGAACGGAATTATACCTACCGGAATAGAACTCTTTAAACTACTACATCTATAGGTAACCTTTTATAGTAAGAAGGCCTAGGCTATAATCGATAGCGGCGCATAGAGTACGTATATCGACTTATCCTTCGTCGTTAAGCATTAGCTGCGTTAGCAAGGGAAAGACAAGCCTTATCCTCTCTAAACTATCGACGGATCATCCGCGCAGTACGAAAAAGATTAGATAAGGATCGAAATAGAGCCAGTATTAATAACTATCGCTAACCACAAGAAAAGAATCAACCTAAACGTTATAAGAATACTAGGGCACGACATTATTCTAGAAATACTATAGCTAAAAACACACACACCATACATTAACTAGAGAACCGAA
Source organism: Diplodia seriata (assembly GCF_021436955.1). NCBI lineage: Eukaryota > Fungi > Ascomycota > Dothideomycetes > Botryosphaeriales > Botryosphaeriaceae > Diplodia > Diplodia seriata. Next base: position 2,337,851 of record NW_027117309.1, on the reverse strand, counting down.
AAAATTACCTTTCTAGATAAGCAATGCATTAAACATCTCGCCACCGTAAAACGAATAAGCCCAACGCTAGAGGCTAGCGCGAGAGCTAGAAGCTAGAGCTAGAAGAGCCCAAGCTAGAGCTAGAAGTTAGAAGCCTAGAGCACGGAGCAACGACCCGACGTAGAAGTAAGCAGCTCCGTTAGAGTCTAGGAAATTTTTCTAATAGCGATTAGGCGCATAAAGCGCAGAGGTAATAAGATATACCATCTCCACCTACGATTAAATACGGAAACGGAACAACGCATTATCGCGAAAATATAGGCCTAGCGGAGCTAGTCCGCCACGAGGTTACCTACTAGGGGGAAAGCCGATACCTACGATTCTAGGATAGACTACCGCGAACCCCGTAGTTCTACCCTAAAGAGGCCTCTAGTAGGGGATAATAGCCCGAAGTTAGTCGGAGAAGACTGCCCCTAGAGAATCCACGCGCGTTATGCAAACGCAGCACCACACGGTTATCTAACTAGAGAAAACCCGATACCTATAGGCAGCCTAGTAAGCGAGAAAACACATAGAGAACTCGGCGGGGTGATAAGGCCTAAAGAAAGAATAATAAAGTAGAAGAAACAACTACCGCTACCCGAAATAGTATTAGTACTAAAAGAATTCTAGGAATTCGCGGACCTCTACGAGAAACGAGAAAAAGAATCCTTGCCGAAACACTAACCTTAGAATTACGAGATATCCCTTATTCTAGAAACGCAGCCTGCGTTTAAGCTAATATACTCGCTATCCCGTACCGAGTTAGAGGCTTTAAGAGAATATATCGAAAAGAATCTAGAACGCGGATATATACGGCCTTCGTCTTTACCGGCCGGCTATCCTATCCTATTCGTCCCGAAGAAGAACGGCGAGCTCCGCCTCTATATCGATTATCGACAACTAAACGATATTACGGTTAAGAACCGTTATCTATTACCGAGGATCGACGAACTCTAAGACAAGTTCTAGACTATAAAATACTTTACTAAGTTCGACCTCCGCGAAGGATACTACTTAGTCCGCATTAAAGAAGGCGAAGAATAGAAGACCGCCTTTCGAACGCGGCTAGAACACTTTAAGTACACGGTAATGCCCTTTAGGTTAACTAACGCCTTAGCATCGTTCTAGAGCCTAGTAAACGATACTCTACGCCCGTATTTAGACGTATTCTACACCGCGTACCTAGATAACATTATTATCTACTCGGACACCTTAGAAGAATATCGGGAACATATTCGGAAGGTACTACTCGCACTTAGAGAAAAAGACCTGCGAATCGCGCCCGAGAAGTGTAAATAGATTACATAGAAAATAAAATTTCTAGAATTCGTTATCACACCTAGACACATTAGCATAGACGAGAAAAAGCTAGATGCAATTAGAAAATGGCCCGAACTACGAACTATTAAGAAAGTACAATTCTTTCTTAGGTTCGCTAACTTCTACCGCAAGTTTATTCTAAACTATGCGAAGGTTACGGAGCCCCTTACTAGGCTTACTCGTAAAGAGCATGGGTTTTAATAGGAAGAGGCGTAGCAGAAGGCATTCGAGTCTCTTAAGCGAATATTCTACGAAGCGCCTATTCTAGGTATTTATAACCTAGAGCTACCCGTTATTATAGAAACGAACGTATCGGACTACGCCATCGGCGCTTGCATTAGCTAACTAGACGAGTAGGGCAAGCTTTACCCGATCGCGTACTATTCCCGGAAGATAACGCCCCCGGAGCTTAACTACGATGTCTACGATAAGAAACTATTAGCCATCGTTACGGCTTTTAAAGAATAAAGACACTACCTCGAAGAAGCTAAATACTAGGTAATAGTTTACTACGATTATAAGAATCTTACGCACTTTACTACTACGAAGGAACTAACTCGTCGACAAGTTAGATAGGCTAAAGAATTAGTATTATACGATATAAAGATTACCTATAGAAAGGGATTTAAGAACGCTCGCGCAGATGCGCTAAGTAGAAGAGCCGACCATATAGAAGAAAAGCTAGAACTGCAACCGGCAGTCTTAAGTAAGTAAAAGAACGGTAGTCTTATACCCGCTAGAACGTGCGTATCTATTTTTAGAGTTGCCTAATTATAGCTTAAGGAAGCACCCGATACCTCGCTTACCCCGGTTAGGCTACTAGCTCCGGCGTATCGCCCAGAAGGCAACGCCTAAATAAAGAAGATCCGAGAGGCCTACGAACATAACGTAATAGCCTAGAAACTCGGAAACGTAGAAGACGACCCTCGCTTAACTAAAGACGTAGACGGTACTATTCTATATTTAGGATTAGTCTACGTTTCGATAAAGCTTCGGGAAGAAATCGTTAAGAACACTTACGAAGCACCAGCACACGGTTACTAAGAAATAGATAAGACGATCGAGAGGATTACTAGAAATTACTATTTCCCGGGCCTACGAAGAACCGTTTAACGGGTAGTTTCGCAGTGTAACCTTTATATTAGAAGCAAGGCCTCGAGACACGCGCCCTACGGCTTACTTTAGCCGTTACCAGCCCCGAAAAGACCCTAGCAATCCATCTCGCTAGACTTTATTACGGATCTACCCTAATTAAAGAAACCCTTAACTGGCGTTCTATACGATTCGATTCTAGTCATCGTCGATAGGCTTACTAAATACGCGTACTACCTACTATACCTTAAAACGGTAAACGTAGAAGAACTCGCCTATACGTTTCTTAGAATAATCCTCGGCAACTACGGATTACTAAAAGAGCTCGTATTAGATAGAGATCGGCTGTTTACCTCTCGATTCTAGTAGACTCTTACCCGTTAGCTTGGTTCTAAACACAAGCTATTAACTACGGCACACCCGTAGACAGACGGATAAACGGAACGGACTAACTAGACGCTCGAATAATACCTCCGCTATTACCTTAACTACGTATAAGATAATTAGATTAAACTGCTATCCCTTATCTAATTCGCGTATAACAGTTCTAAAGCGTCTACGACTTAGAAATTACCGTTCTACGCCAGCTACGGGTATAAGCCAACAGCTTACTAAGAACTAATACTAAGCGAATCCCTTACCTAGAAAGAAATTCTTAAAGCAGACTAGCTAAAGATACTCTACAAATAGCTTAGCCTCGACATCGAATACAACGGATTTTTAATGTCCCGCTACTATAATAGACGGTACTAGAAGGCACCGAAGCTAAAAGAGGGGGACAAAGTCTACCTTCTTAGAAAAAACATTAGAATAAGGCGTCCAAACAACAAACTAGACTTTAAGAAGATAGGGCCATTTAAAATCGACAAATAGATTAGAAAGGTTAATTTCCGCCTTAAATTGCCAGAAATAATGCGGATATACCCGGTTTTCCACATCGCCCTCCTTAAACCAGCCCCAGAAAACGCCACAACAGTCTAACAAACGGAAGAAATAGTACTAGAAAACCTAGACGCCGACGAAAATCGAGATTAGATCGTAGAGAAGGTCCTCGATAGCGGCTATATTAACGGTTAGTTTAGATACCTTCTACAATAGGAAGAAAACTAGAACAACACCTAGAAACTACTAGAAAACTACGACGGCTATAGAGAACTTATTACAGAATTCCACCGTCGAAACCCTAAACGCCCTACACCGGCACCTCGCTCGAGAGAAAGGCCTCGAAATCGAACGGAGACATAGCCCGTACCCGATTAACCGGCTCGGACGACTCCGGCGGCGCAGCAGAACTTAGAGAACTAGTAGAACCTATACCGGTATTAGCTAAGGACTCGCCACGTAAACGCTTCGGCGATCGCCTCTTCTTAGCATTCTTAGGGTTAATAGGACCCCCGGCGGCTAAACGCTCTAGAGCCTCGCGATCCGCCTCCTCTAGAGCCTAAACGTTCTCGAAGAAGAGCTTACCCTCTAGTATAGAAAAACCCCGATTATCTAAAAGCTTCTACTGCTTGCGAAGACGGACTAACTTAGCAGAAGAGGTACGAAGTTTTAACTAAAGCTTCTTAAGAGCCTTAGAAGCCTTCTAAAAATTATAATACGCCGCCTCTTTCTCGAAACGAATTCTCTTCTATTAACGACGAAGACGAGTTACTGCCAAGCGGTTAGAAAAAGAAATAAGACCCCTAAGAAATACTTACTAGTAGTAACGGACACACGCTGCGCGTTACACATACTAAGGCCCCGAGCAGCGCACTTACTATAGCGCGAAGAACGAGGACTAATCCTATAAATACGACCGTTAGAGGTATAATTAAAATAGAACCGAGTAACGGAAGTAAAAGAATTTAAGAAAGTCGTAAGGCTAGCACGATAAGCCGACTCGTCGCGGGAACGCTTCGAAGGCATAATAAGAACTTATAAGTAAGAAGAAGAAAGAAAAAGAGAAAACTACTAGAACGATAGAAGATATACGCGAATGGTAAATCTTCGGGTCGAAGATCCTTAAGGTAGGGGGTAGTGTTACGAACCCTAGAGTATAAGGGCTTTATAACTCTAAGGGCTATAAGCTCGTACGGAAAGAACGCCTATAAGGAATCTAGGCAGAATAGAAGACTATACGTGACGGAAAGACCGCACGGGAAGCAGGGCCGTAGGAACTCGATAATCTAGTCGAACCATAGTCCCGTAAGAAATGCGGGATCTAGAAAGTAGAAAGTAGGCGCGAGGGTGCGGACGTAAGTAAGATAGTAATTACGACCGCTTAGCAGCGATAGAAGCCGAAAGTCGAAATTCTAAAAGCTGCCCGAAGCGCCGACGTTACGTACGGCCTACTTATCTATAAGTTTAAGAGTTTAAAGGCTTAGCGCTCTAAACTTTTAAACTCGCAAGTTTAGCAGTTTAAACTCTTAGCAGATTAAACCACTAAACACTAGATTGTAACTAGCTTTTCTATAGTATATAGACATACTTCTTTAGCTAGCATCTTAACCCTTCGTGGTTAACTTAAAGTTTTAATTTAAACCCTATTAATTTAGAGGTAACCGGCTTACTATACATCGCATAATCGCGTAATACCTTCTTATCTAATTATTATTATCCCCCTCTTATCTCTTTAAGGTAAACCCTTCGGTTTAATCTACCTGCTAAGCGACTCCGAAGCTTAGTGGAAGAAGCCTACCGTTACAGACATCTAGCTCGGGTATTTGGCGGATCGAACCTTCTATTAAGTCTCTAGAGATATCTTCGAGTAGGGGGTTTAATTCTAAGCTTTTTAGGGCCTCGAATACCACCGTCCCTGCCTACTATCTAAAGATTTCTTAAAACTTAGGCTAGTCGGCCTTTCCCGTATTAAATCTAGCGGTAGTGGCTACCGTAGAAGGTCCCGAATAGCCTACCGGTTCTAGGCTAAATAGAATTGCCTTATAATCGGAACCGAAGTCCGTAATCGTTTACCAGTCGGTAATTCTATTAGCTAAGGCCGGTATAGCTAGCGTAAGGTCGATAATCGTTTCTCTCTCTAGATAGAGGCGGTAAAAGATGTTCTTCTCTTCTTCGTTTAAGAGAGATAGGTCGTTTTCTTCGAACCATTCGACTAGCCGGTTAGCGCTATACAAGGGGAGAGATTTCGGATCCTATTAGAGATAATAAATATTAAAGTCCCCGGCAACTATAGCCTACGTCCTAAGGGGTTACTATTATAGAACGCGTTCTAGAGTATATCGAGGATCGTTACCCGTTTAATTCTTCTAGTTATATAAGTTAAGTAGCGTAAACTTAGACTTTCGCTGCTCTATACTTAAAACCATTAGGTCGAGACTTTACCGGGATCCGGCCTCTAAATTTACCTCCGTTCCTCTAAGAAAGCGGGAAACGTAGGTTAATATTCGAGGCCTTAGATCGAAAGAATAGACCGGTAGAATTTAGACGAACGAGGGGTAATTAATCGACCGAAAGCCCGAGTTCTCGTAGGGTAAGATATACGGTTTCTAGTATAGAACTAGGTCTATCTTTAACTCTACTGCGATGTCTAGAATGGATTTCGTTGTCGGAATACTTCTATTTAAGTTGGCTTGCAGAACTCGTAAAGAACTCATTTAAAACGGATTTAAATAGAGTTCTTTAGGCTATTTCTCGGCCCCTTAAGCTTTTCTATCTTATAGAAGACGTTAGCGAGAAAGAAGCGCCTCGAAATAGCCCGACGGGCCTCGTCTTTAGTTTCGAAGGCTAGAACGAGCGAAGATCTCTGTCGTTCTTCTCTTACCGCCTCGGGCGTAAGCTAGTAAGGGGTACCGATAACCTTAAACCCGGGGTTAAAGGTCGTAACTTCGGACCGAATAGTCTCTTTAAACTTCTCGCGGAAGAAGGTAGAGAAGGGCCGCGTAGGTACGCCGTATACTACTACTTTAAACTACGTACGGTTCTCCGTAATCGACCGAGCAGGAATAATCCGGTTAATTATAGCCGTATTCTTTAGAAGAAATTCGGCCGAGAAGGGCTCGCACGCGGTAAGTACGAGGTTCTTTTTCGGGAAAATAGAAACCGTAGTAACTACGGGCTCGTTCTTATTCCGCTAGTCCGAAAACGCCTTATTAAAGGCATTTCGTAGGCCGTAGAGCGAGAGGTCTCCGATTTTCGTAGTCGGGGAAAGAACTATCTAGCGGGTAGTTCTTTTAGGCGCGGGGTTCTTCTACATAGGGTTCTTCTACTTTTTCTCTAAAACGGGGGTAAATCCTTCCGCGTTTATTAGGGCCCTAGCCGCCGTAGAGGCGTACGTAGGCGTAGATTAGTTCGGTACTACGATAGGCCTCTGCGTAGGGCGGGTCGGCTACGTATTCTCGTGCGTAGGCCCCTGCGAGGGCTGCTTCGAGGGGGAGATAGCGGTAGGCTTTAAGAGAATTCTCGTTGTTTTCGCGAGGTCTATCGCGGTCTTTTCGAGGGCCCGTACCTACGTGGCGAGAATCGAGCCGGCCTTATCTGCGACTTTTTCGGTTTCGGTATACTATTATATAATTTCGATTAGGTCTAGAATAGTCCTCTATTCTTTGCCGGGCTTAGAGAGGTTCGTAGCCGTAACGAGAAGGCTAAGAGATCGGTCGATAGCCTCTTACGCGGTCTTAGGGGTTCCGAGGAAGGGGGTTTTCTCGATAGAAGCCTCGTAGGTAAAGCGAGAGTACGGCAGGTACGGGGCCCTATTCTTCTTAGCCGAAGAAGTCGGAACGACTACCGGGGCACGTCGTTTAAGTATATCCTCGCGGATAAACGGGTTCTCTATAAGTTCGGGGGCCGAGAGTTCTAACGTAGCTACCGCCGAAAGAGAAGTAGGCGTAGCCGGAGGTTTCTTAAAGTTTTCTATAGCCGTATCTATGGCCTCGGAGTCCTCTACTTGCGTTGCCGGTGGCATAGTAGGGTCCGAAGAGGGTAAATTCTGCTCCGGAGAAGCTATTCTAAGTCCGAATAGAAGTTTCTAAGCTCTTTCTAAAAGAAAAACGTGTAGGGGAAGGTGTAGATAAAAGAGAAAAGACTAGAAAATAAATTACCGGCTTTAGTTTCGTCTAAACTAAGCCGTAAATAAAAGAAACCCGAGCCGTAGCGAGGGCTTTTCTTAATTACTTACTCCCTAGAAGTAAACGAAGGGGCCGATGGGGCCGATACGGGCGTCGGAGGTTTCGGAAGGCCGAGAGAAGCCTTAGCGTTAGACTCGGGCCGGTCGGAATGTCTGTGCACGCAAAACTCTTTAGTAAGGCCTAGAAAAGAGGCTTTTAGCAGGCTTTAGAGTAGAATTCCCGGGCGCAGAGAAGAGCTATCGTAATATAACTTCGAGAACGGATTTCTTAGTGCCCTGCGGTCCTCTATGCGAAGTTTAGTACGGATTCGAGTAGTTTTCGAGGATAGAGAGGGCTACGGAGCCCTAGCTAGCCTAGCACTATCTAGGGCATCTCTTCTTCCACGTACCACGTAATAGCGCGTACGTCTACGAAGCTTAGAATCGAGATTCTAGCTAAGAGAATCGAGGGCTTTTAAACGGTACCGGTCTTAGCGCGATTCTCGAGGGTCGAATTCGAAGGTAAACTAATAAGTTACGACGAGTTAATATATATCGTAGCGTATCTATAAATACTAAGCTATTATATAAATAACGACTAACGAACCGTATTATTTATAGTTTATACTAGTTTATCTGTTACGCTAGGCCTTAGGCAGTTAAGTGCTAGGTCGCGAGAACTGTCGGATAACTGCTTAGCGTTCTAGAGTTTCGCTATCGCTATCTAAAATGTTACTGTACACTGCGTACAGAGAATAGCCGCCGTAGCCAGATAGAAAAGATAAATAAGAAGAGTAAGATTTAAAGATTAAAATTAACTACGAAGGTCCTATCTACTATAAACGAGTGTGGTCTATATACTATAGTTAGCCGTTAGTTAGCCAGACTATGGTGTTGGTATAGATAGTAGGGTGGCTAGTAGCTAAAAGTAATCTACTTCTAGAGGTCGGGCTTAGTGGCCGCCCGAGTAGAACAAGCGTGTTCGGAATTCGGCGTGTAATAATCCGATCCCGCTTAAGATTTTCTGCTACGCCGCTTAAACCGCTTCTTAGGTTCGTAACACTATCCCTCCTCTAGGCAGCTTTCGGCCCGAAAGCTTCCTTATAAGTAGGTACATTCCTCCCGGCTTATTATTATTAGAAAGGCTAATTTCTTTATTATAGTTTCGGCTCGTACCTAGTGTCGTATTGCCTTAGCTTAACGCATCGTGGTTCGTTGTCGTAGGGTCCCCGCGGCTTCTTTCTATGCCCGCTATATTCGCTTAAATTTAGTTTGTTACGCCGCTTCGTTCCATCTAGCTTGCTCCGGTTATGCTAGAGGAGGTCTCTTGTCGTGCGAAGCGATGGCCTCGTCCGTTAATATAGAGTGTAAGTAAGGTTCTCTTCTTTTTTCTTTTCGTAATAGTTAACTATTTGCTAGTTCGGCGCTTAGACCGGGCTCGTAAGACCTTAGAGCGCCAGCTTTAAGAAGTGGCGGTAGAGATTAATTATAACGAGAAAGCCGCGGATGCCGCTACTACTACGGCTAATGCGGCGGCTTAAGTAGCGTTAGTGGCGGCTTAGTATGCTAGTCGCGTGGCGAAGCGGTTAAGAACTCGGCAATAGAAGAAACGGCGGTTACGTTTATTACTTCGATCCGTAGAGCAGCGTAATATAGACTTATTTTCCCGCGAAATGCGGCAGCTTAAGTAGAAGAAGTAGGTAGAACGGAAGGCTACCGCTTACGAGGGTCGCCCTTCTCGAGATATTTTCTTAGATTCTACTAAGAAGGCTATGCCGCATTTACTTAGCGGGTCCGAGGGTAACGTAGCGGGCGAGAATGGCGTAATTCCCCTATAGGCGTCTATTAATTAATTTCGGGTATCTCTAACTTCTCCTCCGAGTTTTGCGTTATAGAAGAATGCTCTAGGGTTAGACGGTCCGGGTTTTGTCGGTAAAAGTCCTCGCGAAGTTCTAGGCAGTTAAGGTTCGGTAAGGGTTTCTAGATGTTTTCTAAGTCGCCGTAATTCTTCTATTTAACGAGGTACTTAAGCTAATCGTCGGAATTTTATTTACTATCTAGAATTTTTTCGACGTCCTATTCTTATGCGTCTTCGGGCTAGATTTCTTTCTTAAGATGCTCTAGTGCTTAGGCGTTTTATAATGCTGGTTCGAGGAGTGCTATATGGAAGACGGGGCTTTAGCGTATGTTTCTAGGCAATTTAAGTTTATAGGTAATAGAAGAAAGTTTTTATTTAATTTCGAAGGGACCGACTTTTTTATAATCTAATTTAGGGCTCGGTCGTTTAGTTTTAAGGTTTCTAGTAAGAAGCCAGACTTTATCTTCTTTCTTTAGGGGTGGCGGCTTCTAGCGCCTGCGGTTATAGTACATGGCCATGCGGTGGTTAATAAATTCTATATCTCGGGCTAGGCTTTAGTGTAGTCCTTTTAGCTATTCTATCTAGAGTATCCCTTTTTGTGCGATGTTTTCTTATAGAATTAGTTCCCCGTAGGCTCGGGGTTCGAATCTAAAGTTGACGTAGAACGGCGTTTCTTAGGTAGTTTCCGCTAGTATGCTGTTACAAGCGAATTGTGCTAGGGGTAGAAGTTCTACCTAGTCGTTTTATTAGTAGTTTACGTAGCTTCGTAGATATTCCTCTAAGGTCTAGTTAAGCCGTTCCGTCTAACCATCTATCTAGGGGTAAAAAGTAGTGGATAGCTTATGCTTCGTTCCTAGTTTATTTATTAAGGTTTACTAGAATCGAGCGCGGAAGCGGGTATCGCGGTCGGAGATAATTACTTCTAGCATTCCGTAGTTTGCGAAGATGTACCTTAAAAAGATATAGACTAGCTCGGGGACTTCTAAGACTTTCTTATAGGGGATAAAATACCCCTATTTAGATAGTCTATCGGTAATGACTAGAATTGCATCGTAGCGTACTCCTATAAGTAGCTCTTTAAATTTTAGTAGCTTAGTAATAAAGTCTAAAGAGATGGATTTCTAGGGTTAGTCGAGAGGTATAATTAGCTATAGCTTCCCGTAGAGGGCGTGTCGTACTACTTTATTTCGGGCGCAATCTTCGTAGTCTACGAGGTGCTATCGTACTCGCTTTCTTAGGTACGGCATATAGAATGTTCTTTCGATTCTTTCTATTATAGGGTTAGTGCCTCTGTGGCCGTATGCTAGGGCAGCGTGGATTTCCTTAATAAGTCGTTATTGGAGTCGTTAAGGGACGTAGATTAGTCCTTTAAAGAGAATAGTCCCTTCTAGGCTTAGTATAAGATTAGGGTCTTTCTTCGAATAGTCGTAAATTTATTTCGTTAGTTATTATACCATAGTGTCGTTTTCGTAGGCTGCCCGAATATGCTCTTCTTATGTTAAAAGTAAGAGGTTATTTTCTTAAGGGTCCTTATTTTCTTATACGCCTGGGTTTTCGGAGGGGGCTCCCTAGAAGCTATTGTTTCTCGGGACTCGATTTCTAGGATTTTCTTCTTAGGCTGGCTATATTTCTGGGGTGTCTTCCTCCGGAGGTTCTTTCTAGGAAAATCGCCTTTCTAGGTTTATACTTCTAGAAGAGGTCGATTTCTGGGCGTTCGGCGCTTCTAAGAAGCTAGGTCCTGGGAGTGTTATATTCCCAGGAACTAGTTTCTGGGGGTCCGCAGTTTCTAGGGGTCTCCGAGGCCTAGAAGGTTTCTCCTAGGATTAGAGGCCCCTTACTTAGCTTCGGGTAACCGGGGCTAGAAGACGAATTATCGCAAGCTCTAGTTAGAATCGATTAAGTTTAATATTTTCTTTCTTATTTTATTTTAGAAGTGCCGGGGATAGTTCCGGTCGGTTAAGTGTGTAGTTATATCGTCGGCTAAGGGTATCGGCTTTTCTATTCTCGGTTCTCTTTCGGTAGACAATCTTAAAGTTAAAGAAGGCGAGTTATTCCGCCTATCTAACCTATCTTCGATTAAGGATTTTCGTAGTTATAAAGGCGCCTAGGTTTTAGTAGTCCGAGTATACCGTTATTTCGAAGTTTACCCCTTCGAGGTAATGTCTCTATTTCTTAAAGGCGATAACGATAGCGAGGAGCTCTTTATCGTAGATGTCGTAATTAAGTTCTACCGGGGACATTTTCCTAAAGTAGAAGGCTACGGGGTAAAGCCGTTCTTAGTCGTCGGGCTAGCTAAGGCAGGCCCCGATGGCGTAGTCTAATGCATCTATTTTTAGATAGGTGGGCTTGTCCGGGTCGAAGAGGGCGAGGACTAGTGCTTCCGTAAATACTCTTTTAAGCAGTTCGAAGGCTTTCTACTATACTTTTTACCAATTAAAGCGAGTGTCTTTTCGAGTAAGTCGGGTTAGGGGTTTAGCTAACTTAGCGTAGTCTTTAATAAATCGGCGATAGAAGTTAGCGAAGCCTAAGAAGAATTAAACTTCTCGGAGGTTCTTAGATATAGGCTAACTAAGAATAGATTCTACTTTCTTAAGGTCTATTATAACCTCGCCGGGTCGGATGATAAATTCTAGAAACTCTACTTCTTAGACGTGGAACGCGCATTTTTCGGGCTTAACTTATAGCTTTCTTTCCTGCAGCTTCTTAAGTACTTTCTCTACGTGTTTCTAGTATTCTTCTAGGGTTTCGGAGTAGATAAGGATGTCGTCGAGGTAGGCCGTATAGAAGATATCTAGATATTCTCGGAGAGTATCGTTAATTATAGCTTAGAAGGTAGCAGAAGCGTTAGTAAGTTCGAAGAGCATAACTAGATACTCGAATAGTTCAAATCGGCTCCGCCACGCCGTTTTTCACTCTTCTCTCTTTTTAATTCGGATTAGGTGGTAGCCGTCTCTAAGGTCTAGCTTAGTAAAGTATTTTGCTTTTCGTAGTCGGTCACGAAGTTCGTCGATGCGGGGTAGAGGGTACCGATTCTTAATAGTAATGTCGTTTAGAGCTCGATAGTCTATATATAGCCGTAGTTTTCCGCCTAGTTTCGGCACAAATAAGATAGGGGAGGCTGTCGAGGACTAGAATAGTCGTATGTAGCCTTTTCTTAGATAGGTTTCGATGTATTTCTTAAGTACCTAGAGTTCTTTTTTAGATATAAAGTATAAGGGCCCGAACTTAGGCGTAGTTCCTAGTATTAGGGGTATCTTATAATTCTATAGTTAGTACTCGGGTAGGGCGTTCTCGCTTATCTTTTTCTTAAAGAGGTCGAATTCGCGGTATCGTAGAGGTACTTAGTCTAGAGGGTTCTTAAGATTGGTGGCGTTAATTTGCCGTAGATTATATTTTATACGCCCTCGGGGGTCTCGAGGTTTCTAGGGGCTAATAGTTCGTTTTCTCGAAAGGCAAGCAACTCTATAGGCTTGCCGGACCTCTAGGGGTTATTAGGTCTCGATCTTAATTCCCTAGGGGGTGGCACGTATCTAGAAGATTTCGGTAGGGGTGCCGTTTTTAACTTCCTTTCTAAGGGCTTTCTTAGAGATCTTGCTAACCTATATTAGCTCGCTCCGAGTTACTTAGGGGTGTGTTAACGCCGCTGTAATGCTAAACAGCTGCCGCGCCTCGTTCTTTTCTCTAGACCTAAATTTTACTTCTTCGGTCCCCTAATCGATGTAGGGTTTCTATTTTCGGAGCTATAGAAGCCCGAGAATAATGTCGTATCCGAGAGTTTTTATAATGTCTAAATAGATTCGTTCGCGGTGCTTTCCTCTAGCCAGCACGAGTCCTTAAATTTCTATAAGAATAAGCCCTCCTCTATATATGCTAGGCGAGCCATCTACCGTAATAAGCTCGTAAGGATGTTCTTTTTCTCGGTAGCTTATATAGTGCTTTTCTATAAAGCGAGGGTTAATATAGTTTCCGCTATCGGCCGAGTCTATAAGCACTCGGGCTCGTCGTCTATTTACTAGTATAGTAATAACGAGATATTCGGCGTATTCCGCCGAAGGTTCCTTCTCTTCTAGAAGTTGTTTAAGAGATTTTATTCTAATAGATTTACCAGTCGTAGTTGCTGTTATCTATAGGGGCGCCGGGGGCTGCGCCTCTACCCGCCTCTAGATTAGAGGCTTCCTTAGTTTTTTGCCTCCGGCTAGTATCTACTAGATTTCTTAGGTCCCCGATAGTCTTTATAGTCGTTATTAGTGCAGTTAGTCTAGTGCTACTATAGATAGGTGTCTTCGAGGTCGGCTACTTAGGTCGCGAAAGTGCGCTGTAGATTTCTTAGTTTACTACTTTTCTTATACTATTAAGTATAGTGTTCTTTCTTGCCGCAGCGTAGGCAAAGATCTTCTTTACGGCGACGGTCTCTTTCTTTCTATGTTAGGGTTCTAAAAGGCTTGCTGCTATCTAAGTCTATAGGTTCTCCCGAAGATAGTGTGTTTCTTAGTTAACTTATATTAGCTATAGGTCTCGTAGTACGTCTAGTCTTCCGTCGGCGATTATACAGGCGAGTGTCTAACTAGATGGCTATGCGGACGACTTCTTAGTAGGTGGCAGGCAGCTTAGTGCGAGTAAATTTATCTTTAATGTGGTTCTTTAACCCTTCGTAGTAGAGCATTTTAAGGACCTTATCCGGCCATTAAAGGCGGAAGGCATGTAGTCGGAACTGCGTAGTATAGGTAGCCGCCGATTCGGTTTATTTTATAGTTTAAATTCGGTAGGCAGCGTTCTAGTACTGGTTCTTATCTTCGAAGGTCTTCCGAAGGTTTTTAATAAAGTTCTGAAAGTCGCTAAATAGCTATGTGGTTTCTTCGTATTAGTTATTCTTTCCGAAGTCTTTCTAATAGGGTTTAAACTACCTGGCTGCGTTGCCACGTAGGTAGAACCCGGCGAAGAAGACTTTCTATATTTCTTCTCGAAAGGCCGTTTTAAAGAGATAGAAGTAGGCGTGAAGTTGTCTAAGAAACTTATCGAGCTTCTCCCTAGTTCCGTCGAATATATCGGGTTCTTTAACTTTAAACTTTAGAGTAGGGGTCTATAGAGTCTGTTTCTAGAGGCGCGTAGTGCGACTAACCGAGAAGGCTTGTCCTCGAATAAAGTATTTTAATAGAACTTAGCCGTAGTCTTCTATAGCGTTATTGGATATTCTTAGTCTATTGGAAGCGCGGGTGAGTAAAGCTACCCCGGAAGCATAGGCTTCGGAGATAAGAAGTCGGGTATTAAGTACGGGCTCTTCGGGAATAATTAGTCGAATAAATTATAGCTAGTCCTCCTCGTTCGAGAGATTACCGTAGATTTCGGTCTAGGTTGTTATAGTTAGTACGGGGTGTTTCTTACCTTTAGTATCTATAGGGTAGTAGTTAAAGTATTACGCTAGGCCTTAGGCAGTTAAGTGCTAGGTCGCGAGGACCGTCGGGTAACTACTTAGCGTTCTAGGGTTTCGCTACCGCTATCTAAAATGTTACTATATACTGCGTGCAGAGAATAGCCGCCGTAGCCAGGTAGGGAAGGTAAATAAGAAGGGTGAGATTTAAAGATTAAAATTAACCACAAAGATTCTATCTACTATAAACGAGTGTAGTCTATATACTATAGTTAGCCGTTGGTTAGCTAGACTGTGGTGTTAGTATAGACAGTAGGGTGGCTAGTGGCTAAGGGTAATCTACTTCTAGAGGTCGGGCTTAGTGGCCGCCCGAGTAGAATAAGCGTGTTCGGGATTCGGCGTATAATAATTCGGTCCCGCTTAAGGTTTTCTACTACGCCGCTTAAACCGCTTCTTAGGTTCGTAACATTATCGTATATTTAGTCTTTTCGGCATCTATACTATACGCGAACGTGCTATTAAACGAACGATAAGTATTTAAGTAGCCGAAAAGCGTATTAATAATACTTAATTAATAGTTAAAATATATATAATACTAATAAGTTTTCGAAGTACGATAAGCTTATATTAATTTTATACGTAATAGCAAATAACGTACTACTACTTATATATATTATATTAGCCTTATTTAGCTTACGCGCCGTAACGTATTAATATTAAAAATTCTTTATATATTCGTATACGCTAGTCGGTCTAGAAACTAAGTAACTATAAACTTAAAGATATTAATCTTTTATATTAGTTTACTACTTTAAAGTATACTAGACTAATATTATACTCGTTACGTAGCCGTTTAATACTACGAATATTAATCGTTATTTCGAATACGATAGTATTAATTATAGTCGAGAGTTATTAAGTATAACCGGTCGTTATCTATATTATTATATTAAAATAATATACGCTATCTTTAGTCTCTATAGTACTTGTAACGGACGCGAGCGTATTATTAAATAGATAATAAGTAAGATAAATAACGAGTATATTTATTAAATTACTCTTAGTAGAGATAGTACGAAGAGATAGTACGTAGTAGCGCGAAGAAGATAGTATAAAGAGGCTAGCGCGAAAAGAGTAATACGAAAAGAATAGTACGTAGCCGCGCGAAGAAGAAAGTAAGAAGAAACTAGCGTAAAAAGACTAGCGTAAAAAAAGTAGTACGTAGCCGCGTAAAGAAGAAAGTACGAAAAAGCTAGCGCGAAAAGAGTAGTACGTAGCCGCGCGAAAAAAGTAGCGCGAAGAAAATAGTATAAAAAGAGTAGTATATAGCCGCGCGAAGAAGATAATATAAAAAAGATAGCGCGAAGAAAGTAGTATATAGCCGCGCGAAGAGAATAGCGCGAAAGATTTTTTCTCGTATCTTTTCTATAATACTTATTTATAAATCTTTTTATAGTTAGTCTACTACTTATACTCTTTTAACTTTCGAGTTAGCTACTCGTTTTAAGAATATAGTAGTACGATTATTTTATCTCGTACGTCTATTTTTTTCTCTTACGTTTATCTTTTTCTTTCGCTCTCGTCTTTCGTATACTCTTATATTATCTTAAACTTTAACTCTTTATATTAGTAGTTTCTTTACGCTTCTTATTTACTTCTCAATTCTTACTACGACGCTAGCTATAAAACGAGCTAGTAGTAATATAACTATTCTTTCGTTACTTACTATTTTCTTATTATATCGACTAATCTAAAGTTTAACGCGTATAATAGTAATTTTATCGAGCCGCTAGATAAAAATTTAACTCTAAAAATAGTTAGTTCTTAATTTATAAAGTAAATGCTAGAGATCTAGCGCTAGAATTAAAATATATTAAAATCCGCTACCACTCTTTAAAAACTAACTAAGAGTATCTCTACTACTTAGTATTAAGTAGAAATTATAAAGGGTTTTTAATAAATCTTTTACTAGATATATTCGTTAAAGTTTATTCTCTAAAGCATCTACTTAGTTCTACTATAACTAATACTATAGTAGGTTTATTAACTATAATTCTTTTATAATTACCGCGATTTTATAGTTTATCTTAGTCTTAGTTAATCGAGTTACCCCGCGTTAAAAGTTAAAGCCCGCGTCGAGTTTCTCTACTATCTAAACTTATATTATCTACTTAGTTAGATATCTAAAGTATAAGTATTATATATTTAAGTAGAATCGACATTACGTTTTTAAGCTAAAATCGCTTCTAAATTTATATTTTTATAAAGATAAGCTTACGTTTAGACGATAGCGAAAGCGAAAGTAAATAGACTTAATACTAGTCGCCCGCGTAATTTATATTTATCTTATCGACGGCGTTAAATAAGACTATTTTAGTTAGAATATAGCTATCTATAGAAGCCTATATCTTAGTCTTTTAACCGCTACCGCATCGCGCGCTAGTAATATTACTAGATTAAGTCTCTATATTAGTAATTAATATCTTTAATAAAGCTATTTAGACCTTATACTAAAAGACGATAACTTTTAATTCTTTAAGCTTACGGTAACGCTTAAGTATATAAAAGAATATAAGTAATCTAGTATAAAAAGTCTAATTTAATTACTCTTACCGCTAAGCGATTCGACGTAAATATAAATATATTTAGTAGGTCTTCTTCTCTACTACGCGTTACGTACTAACGTAATTATAGATAGCTCGTAGTTAATATTAAAGTTATTTAAGTAGATAATTATACGATCTAGCCGTTACGTTATTTAGACTCGCTCGATAGTATCTATTCTTCTCTTATTTCTCTATAAAGATATCGACGTTAACCTCGACGTATTAGCGTTAGTTAGTTAAACTTAAGTAACGATTAGTCGATTATTTTAAGACTTAAATATTATTTCGTATATTATTTTCTATAATCTATAACAAGGTACTTTACGTAAACTTACGTATTTTTAGACTAAATTCTTAATCTTTAGCCTCGCTAACTTTATTATTATAGCTTTTACCGATTATACTAGTCTTTCTAGTTTTAAGAGTATTACGAACGACTACGCGAGCTTCTTCTAGTAGTCTAGTATAACGATAAACTTCTTTTACTAAGCTTCGAAGTTACTTAGTAGATAGATTAAACCGAAGAGTTTACCTTAAAGAGATAAGAGAAAGATAATAATAATTAAATAAGAAAGTATTACGTAATTATACGATATATAGTAAGTCGATTACCTCTAAATTAATAGGGTTTAAATTAAAACTTTAAGTTAACTACGAAGGATTAAGATACTAGCTAAAAGAGTATATTTATATACTATAGAAAAGCTAGTTATAATCTAGTATATTCTTTCTTAAGGGTATTATTATTTTAATACTATTTATTAAGGGCATTATAAGGTATACTCTTAGTAGAGAGTACTAGTAGGTCGTACGTAATCTTAGCGCTTCGAGTAGTTTTCGAGATTTTAACTTTCGACTTCTATCGCTACTAAGCGGTCGTAATAACCGTCTTACTTACGTTTATACCTTCGCGCCTATTTTCTACTTTTTAGATCTTATATTTCTTACGAGACTATAATTCGACTAGATTATCGAGTTTCTACGGCTTTACTTTTTACGCGGTCTTTTTATTACGTATAGTCTTCTATTCTTCTTAGGTTTTCTATAGGCGTTCTTTCCGCGCGGGCTTTAGCTACTATCTAAGCTTAGTCTCGTAGACGCTAAGTTCTTTTACGCCCGTTCTTTTCGTATAAAATTTCTATCTATACGACTTTATCGTTCGTAGAGCTTATTAGCTCTTATAGTACTTTCTTTCGTACGGGCTTTTAGCCCTTAAAGTTATAAAGCCCTTATACTCTAAGGTTTATAATACTACTTTCTATCTTAAGAATCTTTAACTTAAAGATTTACTAGTTATATATATCTTTCGTTGTTTTAGTAGTTTCTTTTCTTTTCGTAAGTCTTCGTTATGCCTTCTAAGAAACGTTCTACTTCTAATTCCGCTACTAACTTATAACCTTATAAGGTAAATCGTATTACTCTTCGCCGTTAAAAGTTATTAGACGAGATTTTTCTTTATAAGGTCGAGATAATTTCTTATATAAATTACTTATTATACGAGTCTAAGTACGTAATATTATAGAAGAATTCTTCTATTTATACTATATATCTAGATACTCGTTATACTAGTTATAATATAGCTACGCGGGGTATTTTTTATTATAAGTATCTTTTTAGATCTTTTTACGTTACTAACTAGTTATAGTAGATTTTCTAGATTGCGAGTAGGCTCGCCTTACTATAGAGAAGAATACTACTCTAGAGAAGCTTCTTCGTTTACGAAAATAGTAGCGCTTTCTTTAGTCTCGTCGTTTTCGAATAATTCGCGAGGGTTTCGAGTCTTTAAAGAAACTAAAGCGTATCGAGACTATCGTATCTTTAAGAAATCTAATTAACTCTAAGAATACTAAGAAGAAGCGATCGCTAAAGCGTTTATATAACGATTTCTTAGCTAATACTAATATAAGTTTTACTAGCTCTTTAAATTCTACTACGCCGCTAAAGTCGTTCGAGCCGATTAACCGAACGCGGGCTATATCTTCGTTTAATTTCGAGGCCTTTCTCTTAAGCGAGATATCGATATAGAACGTTTAGAGTTTCGACGATAGAATTTTATAATAAGTTTTTTATAGCCGTCGTAGTTTTTTAATAGTTTCTAGATATTATTATAGTTTTCTTTCTATTATAGAAGGTATCTAAACTAATCGTTAATATAGCCGCTATCGAGAATCTTTTTTATAATTTAGTCTTTATTTTCGTTGGCGTTTAGATTTTCTAGTACTATTTCTTCTATTTATTAGACTATTATAGCGTTCTTCGAAGCTAGTTTAAGAAGGGCAATATAGAAAACTAAGTATATTCGTATTATTTCTAGTAGTTTAAGGCGAAAATTAATCTTTTTAATTTATTTATCGATTTCGAACGATTCTATCTTCTTAAAGTTTAGTTTATTATTCGGGCGCCTTATTCTAATATTTTTTCTAAGAAGATAAACCTTATTCTTCTCTTTTAGCTTCGGTATCTTCTAGTGCCGTCTATTATAATAGCGAGATATTAAAAATCCGTTATATTTAATATCGAGGCTAAGCTATTTATAAAGTATTTTTAGCTAGTCTAGTTTAAAAATTTCTTTCTAGATAAGAGATTTACTTAGTATTAGTTTCTAGTAAGCTGTTAGTTCGTATCTATAGTTAGCGTAGAACGGTAATTTCTAAGTCGTAGACGCTTTAGAGCTATTATACGCGAATTAGATAAGAGATAGTAGTTTAATCTAGTTATTCTATGCGTGGTTAAGATAATAGCGAAGATATTATTTAAGCGTCTAGTTAGTTCGTTTTATTTATCCGTCTATTTGCGGGTATACCGTAGTTAATAGCTTATATTTTAAACTAAGCTAACGGGTAAGAGTCTATTAGAATCGAGAGATAAATAGCCGATCTCTATCTAATATAAGCTCTTCTAGTAACCCGTAATTATTAAGAATTATTCTAAGAAACGTATAGGCGAGTTCTTTCGCGTTTATTATTTTAAGATATAGTAGATAGTACGCGTATTTAGTAAGCCTATTAACGATAACTAGAATTAAATTATATAAAACGCTAGTTAAAGATTTCTTTAATTAGAGTAGATTCGTAATAAAGTCTAGTAAGATAAATTACTAGAGTCTTTTCGAGGCTAGTAATAGCTAAAGTAAGCCGTATAGAGCGTGTCTTAAGACCTTACTTCGAATATAGAAATCGTACTACGAAACTACTCGTTAAACGATTCTTCGTAGGCCCGAGAAGTAGTAATTTCTAGTAATTCTCTTAATTATTTTATTTATTTCTTAGTAACCGTATACTAGTACTTTATAGATATCTTTAACGATTTCTTTTCGAAGCCTTATCGAGATATAGACTAATTCTAAATATAGAATAATACCGTCTACGTCTTTAGTTAGACGAGGGTCGTCTTCTACGTTTTCGAGTTTCTAGGCTATTACGTTATATTTATAGGCCTCTCGAATCTTCTTTATCTAGTCGTTACTTTCTAAGTAATACGTTAGAGCTAGTAGCCTAACTAAGATAAGCGAGGTATTAGATATCTTCTTAAGCTATAATTAAATAACTCTAAAAATAGGTGCGTACGTTCTAGCGGGTATAAGACTACCGTCTTTCTACTTACTTAAGACTATTAGTTATAGTTTTAGCTTTTCTTCTATATAGTCGGCTCTTCTACTTAGCGCGTCTGCGCGAGCGTTCTCGAATCTCTTTCTATAGATAATTTTTATATTATAGAACGCTAGTTCTTTAGTCTATTTAACTTATCGTCGAGTTAGTTTCTTTATAATAGTAAAGTATGTAAGGTTCTTATAATCGTAGTAAACTATTACTTAGTATTTAGCTTCTTTAAGGTAGTATCTCTATTCTTTAAAAGCCGTAATAATAGCTAATAGTTTCTTATCGTAGATATTATAGTTAAGCTCCGAGGGCGTTATTTTTCTAGAATAGTACGCGATTAGATAAAGCTTATCTTACTTATCTAGTTAGCTAATATAAGTACTAATAACGTAGTCTAATACGTTTATTTCTATAATAACGAATAGCTCTAGATTATAAATATCTAGAATAGGCGCTTTATAGAATATTCGTTTAAGAGACTTAAATATCTTCTACTACGCTTCTCTTTATTAAAACCCGTACTCTTTACGAGTAAGTCTAATAAGAGGCTTCGTAACCTTCGTATAGTTTAGAATAAACTTACGATAGAAGTTAGCGAATTTAAGAAAGAATTATACTTCTTTAATAGTTTATAGTTCGAGCTATTCTTTAATTACGTCTAGCTTTTTCTCGTTTATACTAATATATCTAGATATAATAATAAATTCTAGAAATTCTATTTTCTACGTAATCTATTTATACTTCTTAGATACGATCTATAGATCTTTTTCTTTAAGTACGAGTAGTACCTTCTAAATATATTTTCGATATTCTTTTAAAGTATTCGAATAGATAATAATGTCGTCTAAATACGCGGTATAGAATACGTTTAAATATAGGCGTAGAATATCGTTTACTAGACTCTAGAATAACGCTAGGGCGTTAGTTAGCCCGAAGAGTATTACTATATACTCGAAGTATTCTAGTCGCGTTCGAAAAATAGTCTTTTATTCTTCGTCTTCTTTAATACGAACTAAGTAGTATTCTTCGCGAAGGTTAAACTTAATAAAGTACTTTATAATCTAGAACTTATCTTAGAGTTCGTTAATTCTCGATAATAGATAGCGATTCTTAACTATAATATTATTTAGTTATTAGTAGTTAATATAGAGGCGAAGCTCGCCGTTCTTCTTTAGAACGAATAAAATAGAATAGCCGGCTAATAAAGACGAAGGCCGTATATAATCGCGTTTTAGATTCTTTTTAATATATTCTTTTAAAGCCTCTAACTCGGCACGAGATAGCGAGTATATAGACTTAAATATAGACTATATTTCTAGAATAAGAGGTATCTCGTAATTCTAAGATTAGTATTTTAGTAAGAATTCTTTCCCTCGTTTCTCGTAGAGGTTCGTAAATTTCTAGAATTTTCTTAGCACGAACGCTATTTCTAGTAGTAGTAGCTATTCTTTTAGCGTAGTTATTACTTCTTTAGACCTTATTATCTTATTAAGTTTTCTATATATTTTCTCGCTTACTAGATTATCTATAGATATCGGCTTTTCTTTAGTTAAATAATCGTTTATCGCTACGTTTACGTACCGCGCGTAAATCCTCTAAGAATAGTCTTCTTCGACTAACTTTAGACTATTATTCTTTACTAGAGGCCTCGTAGATTATTATATATATACGATAATTTATTATTCTATTTCTATACTAGGTTATAAGTAGAGATAGTATATCTTATCGTCTTTACGTCTTATACGTCTAATTATCGCTAGAGAGATTTCTTAGACTCTAATAATACTACTTACTTTTACGTCGAGTTATCGCTTTACGCTTTAGACTTTTAGCTTTTAGCTCTCGCTCTAGCTTTTCTAGCTTTAGCTTTTAGCTCTAGCTCTAGTCTTTATCGTCTAGTTTATTCGCTTTGCGGTAGTAAGGTACTTCGTATATTATTTATTCGAAAAGATAATTTTTTCGATTCTCTAGTTAATATATAGTATAGACGTTTTTAGCTATAATATTTCTAGAATAATATCGTATTCTAGTATCTTTATAACGTCTAGATTAATTTTTTTCTTATAGTTAACGATAGATATTAGTACTAGCTCTATTTCGATTCTTATCTAATTTTTTTCGTACTATACGGGTAATTCGTCTATAGTTTAAAGAGAATAAGACTTATCTTTCTTTTACTAATATAGCTAGTACTTAACGACGAAGAATAGGTCGATATATATACTTTATACGCTACTATTAATTATAGTCTATATCTTTTTACTATAAAAGATTACCTATAAATATAGTAGTTTAAAGAGTTCTATTTTAGTAGATATAATTTCGTTCGATATACGTATAATCTAGTTAAGAAACCTATTTAACGGCCTCTTTTAGAGTTTCTAACTAAAGAGGCCGTCTAGTTTCTCGATTAAATAAGATTTCTAATAGTTATATTATCTAGTTATTCTATTCGAAGGGTCGAGTCTTTTTAATAGGTCTATTTTCTACGGCTAATTTATCTTTACTAGTATAGAGTCTCTATTCTTATCTAGTAACGATAGGTCGAGGTACTATTTCTATAATAGAGTCGCTAATATAGAGTATTTCTTCTAATAGATATAGTTTCCCGCTAGAAAAGTAGTTAGGCGAGACGTATAAGATCTATATAGTTTTATTTTCGCTAGACGTTACGTGCCTTATTACGAAGCTATATATTAATTTCGTTAGCTATTTAATAAGAAGATTTTCTCTACGGTTTCTACTATTAGCCGTTCTATAGTCGGCCTTCTAGTTACTCTTTTTAGACCCGGAATTACTAGGTCTTAGGGCCTAGACTAATAGTAGGCGTTTAAGTTATTATAGAAGTCGTATCGTTAGTTCGACGTACGTTTCCGTACTAGCTAAGGTATTTAATAATTTAGATAAGCGTAGCGGTATTATATTTATTTTCGACCTCGCTAGACTTAAAGATACTATCGTAGAGCTCGCCCGTATTACTATTTACTAAGTTCTCGTTTCGAAATAGCGTCTTAGTAAATTCGTCGATATTTTACTAGGCCTAGATACGTTAGATAGCTTAAACGCGCTAAGGCTTCGGGTACTATCTTATAGCGTTCTTATTACTTTAATAAATAGTATAGTCGTTATCGTAGTACGTAGTTTAGCTTAAACTAGCGTATTTAAATATCTCGAGTATTCTACGTCGCCTATTAATCTTCTTAAATAGATCGATCTTCTTTAGCTTAAGCGTCGAAAAGAGCTCTCGTTAAGTCTTTTAGTTATTTTTAGTAGTAGTCGTAGTATTACGTATCTTCTTTTTAGAGTTATAAGAGTAGCGGTACGTCTTATTCTATTTATCGTTATAGTAGATATATAGCCTCTTCTTAAATTAAGACTTTTATTAAAATATCTATTCTCTACGTTACGTGCGTTTATCTTTTCTATAGTTCTAACTTCTATTCTTATTATTATTTATCGGGGTGCCTCTTTAGATATTATCTAACTCTATAGTATCGCTCTTTTTCTAAGTATAGCGAGGTCGTCGTAGCTAGATACTATTAGCTTCGTAGGGCTTCTTATTAAACTATCGTTTATTACGTCGTTAATCTATAAGCTACGCTAGCTCGATAAGCTTAAATAGATTCTCGGGCCTATTATAGTAGACTATAGCGTCTTTAATTTTCTCTTTTAGTTCTTAGTAGTAGAAAGTCTATAAGATAGCGTCGAAGTACTATTTAATAGTAAGATAAACTATATTCTAGAATCGAGTAGTATAGTCTTAGATAGATTTCTTCTATTTAAGGTTTATTAGAATACGAGTAGCTAAGCGAGCTTCGTTAAGACCGATAAACGCTTTTTTAAGAGCCCGCGTAAAGACTAAGTAGCTACTAAAGAGCTTAATTATCGCTTCGTTTCGTTACTTAAATAGCTTCTTCTATTACTTTCGTTTATAGAGACGAAACTATTACTTCGCGGAGTTATATAGAAAGATACTAGCGTAGAGTATCTTCTTTACTTCGTTAGTAAATTATTCGTAAAAGAAGTAGATATAGTTATTAAGCTAGATAATAAAGTTTTATATTTTCTTACGGTCTCTCTAATATAGATTAGGTTTCGAGACCTTAATCTTAGTAGTAGATACTACTATAGATTCTACGGTCGTCGTATACGCTAATATAGTTAGTAGCGTAGATTGGCGTTATAGCGCCTCGAGCTTCTTTTTAAGTTAAACGTTTTTCTTACTTTAGTCGCGAAATTAGCTCTAAAGCTATCTAAGCCTACTTTAGATATTATTAATTATTTAAAATAGGTCTACTATCGTAGGCTATTGCGGATTATTACTTATAGAAACGTCTATATTACTACTTTATTAGTAATTTCTATACTAGAATATACTTTTCTATATAGAAGTTAACTATCTTTCTTCTCTTATAAGAATAGTAGTTAAAGTATAACGGTAGGCTTCTTCTACTAAGCTTCGAAGTCGCTTAGTAGATAGATTAAACCGAAGGGTTTACCTTAAAGAGATAATAGAGAAATAATAATAATTAAATAAGAAAGTATTACGTAGATATACGATATATAGTAAGTCGATTACCTTTAAATTAATAGGGTTTAAATTAGAACTTTAAGTTAACTACGAAGGGTTAAAATACTAGCTAAGAGAGTATATCTATATACTATAGAAAAGCTAGTTATAATCTAATATACTCTTTTTTAAGGGCATTATTATTTAATACTATTTATTAAGGGTATTATAAGATATACTCTTAGTAGAGAGTACTAGTAGATTATACGTAACCTTAGCGCTTTAAGTAGTTTTTAAGATTTCGACTTTCGACTTTCGTCGCTACTAAGCGGTTATAATAACCGTCTTACTTACGTTTATATCTTCGCGTCTATTTTCTACTTTCTAGATCTCGTATTTCTTACGAAACTATAATCCGACTAGATTATCGAGTCTTTATAGTCTTACTTTCTACGTAATCTTCTCGTTACGTATAGTCTTCTATTCTTTTTAGATTTTCTATAGGCGTTCTTTTCGTACGGGCTTTAGCTACTATTTAGACTTAGTCTTATAGACGCTAAGTTTCTCTACGCTCGTTCTTTTCGTACGGGATTTCTATCTATACGACTTTACCGTCTATAGAGCTTATTAGTTTTTATAGTACTTTCTCTCGTATAGGCTTTTAGCCCTTAGAATTATAAAGCCCTTATACTCTAGAGTTCGTAATAGTAGTACTTAATACGACGAAATAAAAAAAATATATTTTATCTTAATAAGATAGTTTATCGATATTAATATATTTATACTAGCGCGAGAATAGGCGTATAATTAAAGTAAGATAAGCGCGGCTCTTAGTCGCCGGCCTTTTACTTTCTTTATCTTTTTTATCTTTCTTTCTTATTCTTTATTACTCTTTATATCTTTAAAGACTTTTTAATCTTTTACTAGCGATAGGCCTACTTTTCTCTACTATCTTATATAGCTTTATAGTCTAAATCTTTTCTTCTCTTATTATATTCGATATTTATCTTTTATAATAGCCGTAATAATAGCTTTACTATACGACGACGGCGATTTAACTATAAACGTTAAAAATCTAGTACTTTAAATTAAAATCTTTAACTCTCTATAGATTATTAGTATTTTTACGCGCGAAGTATTACTTTCGTATTAAAAGAATAAGCTTACTTTATTCGTTAACGTATTAAGCTACGATAAGCTTATATCTACGCTAAAGCGGCGCGTATACTATAAGCTAGAACTTACTATTAAGAAAGTCGAATTTAGAGCGTTTATTAATTATATTAAAATAATATATTTTATTCGCCGTACGAATAATCTTATTAGAGTCGTCTACGAAGCTATTTTTAAATTTCGCCTACGATTAGTTCTATAGATAAAGCTAATTCTCTAGCTATTAGTAGACTTAATCTAGTATACTTCTATCGAAGGCCCGTACGATAAAAAGACTAATAAGACTAGCGGCTTCGTAAATAAGAAGTAAAAATCTATTTAGTAGTTTTATATCGTTTTTCTTCGCTAACTAATAATATAGGCTTTTAAAGATAGATCTTAAGAGTACGTATATTCTTAGCTAGTTAACGTATAATAATATTAGTAAATTTAAATAGTTTATCTATAGAATACTTTATTCTAATTAAATATTAGTACGACGTAGTTTCGAATACGAGACCTAACTTAAGGGTTTAAAGATTAATTTACGCTAATTTTAAATATTCGAAGTTTAGTAGATAATAAACTAATATTTTATAAACCGCCGGTACGGGCTTATTAACGAAGACGAGATAGGCCTAAAAAAAACTTTCGTTTTTTATACTATCTAAATTATATAGAGTCTATTATTATAAAACTACGCTAAGATAGCTAAAAGTTAATAGAAGTAAAACGGTCGATATAATCTAATTAAATACGATAGCTAGAACTATTTCTCTTACTAGAAGAAAAGTAGCGGTTTCTAGTATAGCTATATAGCCGAAAGCTTAGCCGCGACGTAGAGACATAAATTTTTAAGAAAATTTAATATCGAGAAGAATTATTTAGATATAAGTTTAAAAGTACTTATAAGAAATCTCGTTCTTATCTTAGTATCGAAGAATAATTTATAGAATTAGCTTCGTAAATTTAATAAGTAGGTCGATATCTTAGCGATACTACTAAATCTTCTAATTAAATACGAAGAGTTAACTAAAAAGTAAAAGAATCGATAATTAAAAAATAAAATAGGCTTAATTATAGGCGGCTTAGTAAAGTCTAAGTATTAATTCGAAATTATTACTATCTAGTAATTCTTTAGTAAGTAAGTATAAGAGGTTTTAGAAACGTTTTAAAATTACTATAGTCTAGTAATCGTAAACGAATTCTACGAATATTCTCGTAAAGATAAAAGCCTCGCGGTAAAAATAAAGAACTTAAATTTTTATACGCTTCTACTTCTTTTAGATATACTCTATAGCTCTAGTAAGAATAATATATACGGCTAGTTTTTTTATCTTTTTCGTATTAATAGCTTTCTAATAGATAATATCGATATTATCTAGTAACTAGAAAAGCTAAATAAGATTAATAGCGTAGTAGAGGCTTACTCTAAATTATTAAAAGATTTCTTAGATGTCTATAATAACTCTATAAAGTAAAAAGATATAAAGAAAGTAGAAAAGTAGTATTAGATAAATAACGCGATTTTAATATAAGTACTTTAGCTATTTACTATTCGTAGAATAAAAAATACCGCGTTTACTAATAGAAAGATTTTCTTTCTCTAAGCTATTATAATATACTTTACTAGAATAAATATATTAAAGACGTTCTATAACCTTAAATTTACTTTAAAATAAGATAAGAATAGCCGTATAACGCGTAATATATTCGAGAGCGTCTTTCGTAGCGTATTATAATAAGTTATATTTTCGAAGGTTATAAATTTTATCTTAAAAGAAAAAAGCCTTCTAACGTTTTTTAATATCTAAGATAAGAAATAGGTCTCTACTAGTAATAATAGTAAGAACTCTAAGCCCGTGCTTAAAATCTAACGTATTTATAAAAAAAGTTTAAAGTACTTTTTTATCGCTCGACTAGTAAAGTTTTATAAAACTCTTTTTAATTACAACGTTTAAGAATAACTTTTAGTAGACTTATTAAACTCTACTTACGTATAGCTTATATTCTATTTCTTAAAGAGCCGCTTTAGTAGTACGAGAAGAATTAGCTAAATTTATTTACTTACGCCCTCTAAGGCTCGCGATTAAATTATCCGTTAGTTTAATACTAATATAGACGACCTAGACGAATATCTTAATAT
This sequence comes from Diplodia seriata, assembly GCF_021436955.1. NCBI lineage: Eukaryota > Fungi > Ascomycota > Dothideomycetes > Botryosphaeriales > Botryosphaeriaceae > Diplodia > Diplodia seriata. Next base: position 2,309,135 of record NW_027117309.1, on the reverse strand, counting down.
TCTAATCGTATTACTAGGCGTAGTAAGTACTAGTCTCGACCTTAATCGTTACTATAAGAAGGCGGTTATTCTTAAACTATTTACCCGAGGTATATAAATCGAATAATTTAAGAATAGAATCTTAAGAGAAGAAGGCGTTAATAAATACTTTATAGTATATATCTTAGTTATCTCTAACGAATCTAAGACGATAACGTATAGAAAGTAGTAGCTAAACTAGTAGTTCGTAAACGAAATAACTATAAAAGAACTCTAAAAGTAGATAAGTAAGGCCGCTACTTACGCTTAGATAAAGCTTAAAAATATTAAGAAGGTCTAAGAAAGCGGTATAGCGAAGTAAAATTAAAATTAGCGATATTATAGATAGTTTTTATAGATAGATATTTTTATTTATAGTATAGTAGTTTTATAGATATTATAAGTTAAAGATATTTATTACGTATTCTTAGATAATTTTATAATCTTTTCTTAAATCGTCGCTATATAAGAAAAACCCCCTCTCTATAATTAAATATAAATAAAGCTACTAGCGCGAAGACTTATTATAAGAAAATTATCTTACGTTTATATTATCTCTAGCTAGTCGACGACTTTAATCGATAACGTACGCTTATTAGCTTAATAAAATAAGTAGATAGCGATTTTAAGCGACTTATTATCTTTAATATTAATTATTTAACTATTTATTAGGTCTTTATATATTAATTCTTCGAGAAAAACGTTCTTACTATAATATAGTCTAATCTTCTTCTTTAATATCTTTAACTTTATCGTATAAGGACGTACCGCGACTTAGTTTTTTTAATTTAGTATCTTTATTAGTCTATATATACGTATAATATTCGTCGTCTAAGATAAGTAGATTATACTAAGAAATACTATTTAAGATCTATATTTACTATAGTAAAGCTTAAGACGTAGTATTTATAGATAAACTCTTTTAAAAACGTCGTTTTACGTTAACGCGCGCTAGATCGTATTAGTTAAGGCTTTACTTTATAAATAGTCTTACTAGAGCTAGTTATTTCGAGCTTTATTTATCTCTATAGCTATAGTCTACTTAACTATAGTTTTTAAGATAATTTTATAGCGTTAAGTAAGCTATTTTATAGTTTAATCGATCTCGTTAGACTTCTAAAGAACGTACGTTAAGAACTTTTAGATAAACGTATTAACTATAAACGAATTAAGAGCCGTATTACTACTTATCGGCGTTTTTTAGTTTTAGTTAATAGCTCTCTACTACTTATTCTTACGGCGTTTTAAGTTTAATATTATATTTTAAGACGGTTTAGATTCGTTTCGCGGGGCTAACTCGTTACTAGACTTATATATAGTAGCGGTCTACCTCTTCTTTAAAGCTTTAGCTAACGAAGCATTCTCGTTTACTATTTTTTTTTTCTTTTTCTTCTTCTTCTACTTATTCTCTACGTAGTTTTTTCTTACTCTTAGAATCTAAATAATACGAAGCTTTAAGTTATTCGTTAAAAGACCGTATATTATTTTAAAGCGCTTATTCTATACTTTAATAACGTCGTTAGAGAGTTAGTTTAATATAATCTTATTCGAAAGCGTACGAAGGTTTATAATTTTTTAGTTATTTATATTCTAATTAGCTATACGATAATAATTAAGTAAATCTTTCTTAAACTCTTAAAAAACTTTTAGCAACTATCTAAATATAGTTAGAATCTCTTAGTCTATAAATTCTATATTCTTACTATTCTTCTAGAAAATATCTTCTTTTAATATAGTAGCCGATAAGCTGCGACGCTGCGTAGCAAGCGCGTCGATAAGAATAGATACGATAGTAAGATAGTAGTAGTAATAGTAGTATAATAGTAGTAGTAAGATAGTAATAAATAAAGTTGCGAGGCTGTAACGCGGGCGTACGCGCCCGTATACGGACCATGCGGTTTAGGCCGAGGATTAGGCGCGAATCTCGTTCTTAGCCAAGGATGTCAGCGCAGGCGAATCCAACCTGCCTAACCCTCACCCGGTCAACCGCCCCCGCCGCTGCACCACCTGTGCGCTCTCACCATGGATCTTTGAAGGGGATTCCGTTAACCGCAAGCGGTTCTCCGTAGGTACGAAAGAATCGAAAATGTCAGCAGGTCGGACGCCCCAGTCGCCTATGTATTGTTTATTGCCGGATTTGGGATTTCCGCTTTTCAACTTGGAGCTTTGGCCTGCAAGATGGTGCACCATGTGGGGATCGCGCTTCGACCTCAGGTCAGGCACCATATAATATAGTGATCTTATGCGTCTAGAAGGAGGAATAGACCATGGTCCACATAGAAGCCGCGGGCCCGTCGGGACGAAAGAGACGACGGATAGTTGGGCCGTTTTCTCCGACCCTATTGCAGGGGTTGTAATATACCTGAAGGCACAACTCCACCATCTAAGATGCCACGCAATTCTGCCAGCGAATGCGTACAGAGAGCTCACACACAAATAGCTTTGTTTCTGATGTGTCCTCTGACCAGTCACCCCCCTTTGCTATTCGCATGATTAAGCTTGTTTTAGCCTTGTATGCGAGGTCTCCTGTTGGTGGACACCGTTTAATTGCACACGGCTCTTCCTTCCGTTTCACATATGCAGTTGTTCATGCCGCTACTTCTCCAATTCAAACAGTCTCCTCAATTTTCCCAACCAATCAACCACGGCAAAATGCCAATACCGCTCGGCTGCAGTTCGCCATTGTCCCGAAACGGTCGGCTCTTGTCTCCCCATCACCTCCACCGTGCCCAGAGATGTGGGTACCCCATTAGCCGTGAAACACGAGACCTTTTGTGGCGAGCGGCTCTAGCTCCTCCGTTCGAGGGCCAGATAAAATGGTGGAGTAGCGCCCCGAAATGTTTCGATCGACAGTCTTGGCCGGTCCTTCCTGACTTCACTACTGCACAACGCAACCATGAAGACCTTCACTACTTTCGCTTTTGCTGCCTCTGTGCTGGCACAGACTGTCAGCGGACACTGTGAGATCCATATGCAACTCTGAGGGGTACCATTCCTAACTCTTTGTGCTAGACATCTTCGAATACCTCACTGCCAACGGCGTGAAGGGCGGTGCCTACCAGAACATCAGGCAAAACACCAACAACAACTCGCCTGTGACTGGTACGTGTCAATAGAGGCGGGAGCAATCTTCTCACTCTACAATATACTGACAACCGATGCAGATCTCGAGTCCAATGACCTCCGCTGCAATGTTGGCGGCGAGGACGGCAGCTCGACCAGCACGGTCTCTGTCACTGCCGGCAGCAGCGTCGCTTTCACTGCCGACACCGCCGTGTACCACCAGGGCCCCGTCTCCTTCTACATGACCAAGGTCGACGACGCGGCGGCGGCGGACGGCAGCACGCCGTGGTTCAAGATCAAGGACATCGGACCCACCGTAAGTCACGGCCCTCTGTCATCTCCCCACAAAGATCTGCTAGTGGCTGACAAACCTCAACAGTTCTCCGACGGCCAGGCGACCTGGGACCTGGAGACGACGTACAACGTGACCGTCCCCAACTGCCTGCCGGCGGGCGAGTACCTGCTGCGCATCCAGCAGCTCGCAATCCACAACCCATGGCCTTCTGGAGTCCCGCAATTCTACATCTCGTGCGCGCAGGTGAAGGTGACGGGCTCCGGCTCCGGCTCGCCCAGCCCAACCGTCTCCATCCCCGGCGCGTTCAAGGAGACGGACCCCGGCTACACGGTCAACATCTATAACAACTTCAGCAACTACACGTGAGTACATGACTGCCTGTGTGTATCAAGGACGCGGCGCTAACGTACGCAAAGTGTTCCCGGCCCGGAGGTGTGGACCTGCTAAAGTGGAGATGGTTGCGGAGCTGTAGGAGACGATATGAGATCCAGAACCGTGACACGACGGGATTGGCCCAGACGGTTAGCACGTTATAGTTCTCAGTATATATTGCCCGCTTTTCTCGATGAACAGGCCTTTTGCAGTGCGAACCTACCCCGCATCGAATTTGTGCTTGACTCGTGCGTCCTCATCGCCTTCGCCACATCAGATTCACATGTTCGTTGCGTCGCCAGGCTTTCGAATTATTGACCCGACCAGCTTCAAATTGGACCCATTCCGTCTGGGCCCAAGCTTAGAACTGGCGCAATAGTCATATACGGGCGAGGCCATGGCGGGCGCCGGGTCCCCGCATGACGGGTCGATGACGACTCTGGCGTTGATTTTAGGTTGGCGAACTGCTCATGTTGGCAGAACTGCCCACTTCGGGTGGGATGAATTTGCAAGCTGCCCTGGTCGACGTTTAGGCGTGCCGTTCGTCGGTGCGCAAGGGCTGCAGGACGCGGCGGATGCGGATGCCAACGTCGATGCGAAAGGCTGGAGGAATGCAGCTCGCGCATGGCGCAGGCTTCGATGCGCCTCGTGGACGACATTGGTGCCCTCTCTCACCGCCGCGGCCATGTGCGCGGTCAGGTTGTCGAGGACTAGTGTGGCGCCGGGAGCCAGACTCTGCAGGAGCGAAAGCCGGGGTCGACGGGGCGCGGGCAGGGCAGCAGTGTGGCAGCTGGAGGTCACGCAGGAGACGGCCACCAGGCCGGTGACAGTGACAGGCAGCGGCGTCTTGGGCTCGGCTGGCAGGCGCATGGTGAAGCTCGCGCTGGACAGCAGCAGGTCTTTGGAGATGGCGGTGACGCCGAGAGTAATAAAGTGCTAGCACAGGTCGCGCGATGATCGTCCCCAATTACGGGCGAGACTCAGGCCCTGGACACGACCGCCCTCCGCTGCCGCCGTGCTACTCCTCTCCCGCCGCACAAGAGCTGCGTCTCGACAACACCACCACACCAGCCGAACCGCCCCCCAGGAACTGCCGCTAATCGCACCTCCCACGCGCGCTGAAGCCGCACAGCCCTCAGCCGTGGCGCCGAGTGCCCGAGCGCCCCCTCCTGGCCATCTCAGAATCGCACCTCAAACGCGCTAAAGCCGTCAAGGGCTCGAGGCCTCGTCCACCACAACCACCCTCTTCAGCCCGCCCTCGTCCCAGCTACCCGCCCGGTCGATCCCGCTCCCGCTCCACCTCTCTCGCCCGTCCGCGCGCGCCCCTCAGCCGTCCCGCGAAGAGAGACCTCAGCACCGCTCCGCACACCCCATCCGTCGCCTCGAAGCGCCTCCCTTCGCGCCCGCTCCGCCCCGTGGTCATGGAGGACGACTTCCGGCCCGTGGTCGACGACGGCGCCTCCGACGCAGAAATGCAGCTCGGCGCCGACGCTGAATCGCATCTTTCGCAGCGGAGGAGCTCCCAGACCGGCACCCTATACACATCCCCTACCTCGCGCCCCCGGAAACGAGGCCTGATGTCGCGCTCGCAACCCCGGCCCATACACACGCCCACCAGCCCCATGTCGGCCACTATCCCGCACAACCTGCTGCCCTCGGCGCCCGCGTCGCCGCCGACGCCTGCCCCGAGCCCGACGCCGCACCAGCGTGCCCCGGACTGGAGCACCGCCGCCGAGCACGAGGACACCCAGGTCAGGGACATCCGGGCGCTGTTCAGCGAGATGAACGACGCGGAGAAGCAGCGGTTGCTGGGCGAACTGTTGAACATGTGCAACAGTCACCAGCTGAGCTTCGTCCACGACTTCGTAAGCCCCAGGTTGAAAAAGGATCCGTTCCAAGTGCTGCCCAATGAGCTGTGTCTACGGGTAGGTCTGATCCCGTGCCAAGCGCGCGTCATGTCGAGGATGCCTAATGCTGACCCACCCCACCACTGTATAGATTCTGACCTTCGTCGACGACCCCACCACTCTCGCACGCTCGTCCCAGGTGTCGCGACGATGGTACGAACTTGTCAATGATGATATGGCCTGGAAGTCCCTCTGTGAAAAACACGCCTACCGAAGACTCTCGGAAGTTCACGACCCAACCTTCAGGCCCTCAGCCTCGTCCGCTGCGTTGACCCCAGGCGGCTCTCCGCAGCAGTCGCAGGCGTGGAGACACACTCTCCGACCATCCAAAGGCGTAATCACCGGACTGGTTGGCGCAGACCTCAGGACGCAGTCACTGGATCGCGCTGGAGTATCCTCCGGCCCGAGATCGACAAAGCGCAAGAACAAGGCTATGACATATCGGTCGCACTTCAAGCAACGATACATGGTCGAGACGGCGTGGAGGTCGGGTGGCCGGTGCGACTCGCGGCAGATCACGCCCGACCAGGGTGTGGTCACGAGTTTACACCTCACCGACAAGAACATTGTCGTCGCGCTCGACAATGCGAAGATTCACGTTTTCGATACCCAGGGCCAGCACCAGAAGACTCTGCAGGGACACGTGATGGGGGTCTGGGCGATGGTACCGTGGGGCGACTTGCTTGTTAGCGGAGGCTGTGATCGCGACGTAAGGGTCTGGAATATGGCCACAGGGTAAGTTCCGACCCTTGTTGGATTCTCGAGGTATGGGGGAACCTTGGTTGGGTATGTTGACTAATTTCGACTAGTGCCGCGGTCCACACCCTACGCGGACACACCTCGACTGTGAGGTGTTTGAAGATGTCGGATGATAAGACTGCCATCTCCGGGTCTAGGGACACTACGCTTCGCATTTGGGACATTGAGAGAGGCATCTGCAAGCACGTCCTCATCGGCCACCAGGCTAGCGTGCGCTGCTTGGAGATCCACGGCGATCTGGTAGTATCGGGAAGCTACGACACGACCGCCCGCATTTGGAGTATTTCGGAGGGCAGATGTTTGAGAACACTTACCGGCCACTTCAGCCAGATCTACGCCATCGCCTTTGATGGCAAGAGAATAGCAACTGGCAGTCTTGACACCAGCGTCAGGATATGGGATCCCACCGACGGGTATGTCTAGCCCTACAGCCCCACCATGACTTTGAACTGACAGAGGATGCAGCCGTTGTCTTGGTCTTTTGCAAGGCCACACATCCCTTGTTGGCCAGCTGCAGATGCGGGGCGACGTTTTGGTCACCGGTGGCTCCGACGGATCCGTGCGCGTCTGGTCCCTGAACGAATATCAACCCATCCACCGCCTCGCAGCGCACGACAACAGTGTAACGAGTCTTCAGTTCGATGATACTCGGATTGTCTCGGGCGGTAGTGATGGCCGTGTCAAGGTGTGGGATTTGAGAAAGGGCACGCTCGTGCGCGAGCTCAGCCAGCCAGCAGAGGCTGTGTGGAGGGTCGTCTTCGAGGAGGAGAAGGCAGTGATTATGGCCAGTAGAGGCGGCAAGACGGTGATGGAGGTGAGTGTTCTGACTGTGCACTGGTGCAATTGAAGCGGAGAACTGACTGAAACACGCAGGTTTGGGACTTTTCACCACCAGATGACGAAGCGGTCGGTGATGTTAGATCCAGCAGCCCGGTCAGCGCACCGGAATACCGCCAATCGACACCGGCAATCCTGGCGGCAGAGACGGCAGACGTGCCGATGGCGGACGCAGGAACGTCATGAATAATACCAGCAACAGCATCGTGATTCAGCGCCATCAACCACCCAAAAAGCAGCTGCGATTGTTTACCACATACCGGGGGTATTTCATTGAGTTCTCGACAGGAGTACGGGCGGTCTTCATCCCTGGCATTCCTTGGCGCTGTTCAAACTTGGAGGGAAACTTGTGGGTCTCATCTTACACTACTTTCGACATGGGGGAAATTTTTTCGTCTTTTCACGACTACGGGCATTGGGCCACGGAACGAAACCTTTTATATCTTTTTTATTCCTTCTTTGTTTTCTCTGCGAGCGAAATCAGTCGAATCACTCATCCTTTGGCACGAGATGAGAAAGATGGATGGGCGGCGGTGGATTGGGCAGGCATGTTTGGGAGTTGATTGTTGTGTCTCTCTCATCAATCATTTAACTTGTTTTTTTTTTTATACCGGTCTTCTTCTCTCTCATCATCTCTCATATCCCATTTTGGGACAAGACAATTCGAGCCGTTGATTACCTGTCTCTCTCCATATCATGACCGTGAGAGTTTGCTTGGTAGTCAATGCGTTGGTCTTTTTCCCTCCATAAGTTGCTGATTTGGGGGAGGGGGTTTTTCAACAACCGAATGCTCTACTGCTGCCATTGGAATTTTTCTTTTCCGGCTGCTTGCTCTTTCCCCGTTCTTCTTCTTCACGGCGTCGATCGTCTTAGAAATACCGCCAGAAAACCAATGTCTATTTCACCAATGGCTTCCTTCGTACGACCTTTTCTTTTTCCTCTTATCTCTTCTAACACCGCTGATTGAGACCATTTCCGTAGTAGAATAATAACATTGGCTGCTAATGCGCTACCATCAACGCGATGGCGCTGCTTTTGAACGGAGTTCGATCGGAACGCGTGTGGTGATGATCCTTGTGTGTGATGTGAGAAGGGAAAGAGGAAAGAAAAAAACCTCACGGGAGAGCCGCGATAGCCGTGCGGCCCGCTGAGTTGGCGTGGCGGCGGAAGGCGGCGGGAGGGAATGGGGGGGATGGGATGCAGCCGCGGTGACGGCTCCGGGGGAGAAGGGTGGAGCGGATAGCGAATACTTTAGGCCCGATAGGTGAGGGAAAAGGCCGGAGGGCCGAGCAAAAGGCGCGAGCCGGCCGAAAAGGCGAGACGAGTGACGAGCCGCGGGGGCGCGTTGCGTGGGTGGTCTGGAATATTGTGGATGCAGGCGCACATCATCAAGGTACCGCGTTCGCATCCCGACCGCCGGCTGTCTGCGACTCGACCTACGTCATCGTGTTATCGCTCCGCCGCCTGCGGAATCGACGGAACCTGAACATGAACAACGCAACGCAACGCAAGCTGCGGGATATAATTGACAAAGGCGCCCCTTCTCGCTCTCTGTTGCTCCTGGATTATATCGACAACGCCGTGCTGCTCGCTGTCTGACGCCAATTGCCTTTTCCGAGGGTCTTCGATTTTTCCCGCCCGGTTGCTACTACTACGCATCGCAGCTTCCAGCTTCCAGCGTCCAGCTTGCTTCCTTGCCCTTGCTTCGGCGGCCACTCCGCTACTGCTACTCTCCGTCCGCCGCAATTGAGCTCCACCGCACTCGCCCAACAACTACTCCAAACAACCTACCGCCGCTGAAAACATAACGACAACGCGATAAACAACAGCAACAACAATGTCACTTCCGAAGCTCGACACGGGCGCCGCGGCGCAGAAGAAAATCGAGCTCTTCTCCGGCACCTACTTCGCCGCTTGCACCTTGGGCGGCATCATCGGTAAGCAAGCTTTCAGCTCTCCCCGTCTATCCCACTTTTTGTGCTAGCTGGCGCGTCTGACAAAGACGCCCCACGCGTGCTTGGTAAGGCACACGCGCGTATGTGCGCAAGCACTATGTATGGGGCAGCACCAAAGAAAAAAGAAGCTCTGATTCATGCGCGCGCATCCAATTGGGCTGGTTGTTTGTTCACTCGCATCGAGTCATTATTTCGATGGCTCTGTCAACCGCCCTAGCCCAAACCTACCAGCAGCAGCAGCGCCGCCTACCACTCCCCTTCCTCTCTCCAAACCCAACACGAAAGCAAAAGGCAAAAAGGCTAACCCCGCCCCACAGCATGCGGCCCCACGCACACGGCCGTCACGCCGCTCGACCTCGTCAAGTGCCGGCGCCAAGTCGACCCCAAGATCTATAGCTCCAACATCAGCGCATGGCGGCAAATCTTCGCCAAGGAGGGGCTGCGCGGCGTCTTCTTCGGGTGGTCGCCGACGTTCGTCGGGTACAGCTTCCAGGGCGCGGGCAAGTACGGCTTCTACGAGGTCTTCAAGTACATGTACGGCAAGAAGTGGTTCCCCAACGCCAACAAGACGGTCGTGTACCTGGGGGCCAGCGCGAGCGCCGAGTTCCTGGCGGACATCGCGCTGTGCCCGTGGGAGGCGGTCAAGGTGCGCATGCAGACGACCCTGCCGCCGTTCGCGGCGAACATGCGCGAGGGCGTCGCAAAGGTGGTGAAGCAGGAGGGCGTGGCCGGGCTGTATAAGGGCTTGGTGCCGCTTTGGGGGAGGCAGATTCCGTATACGGTGAGTTTTTGGTTCTCTTGTCTTTTTTTCCTTCTCCTTCTTGGAGGGATTTGTGTGGATCAATGGGTGCTGACGTGTTGTTGTGGTACAGATGGTCAAGTTCGCGTCGTTCGAAAAGGCCGTCGAGCAGATCTACAAGCAGCTCGGGAAGCCCAAGGAGGCGTACAATGCCCTGCAGCAGACGGGCGTCAGCTTCTTGGGCGGCTACATCGCGGGTATCGGTTGCGCCGTCGTTTCGCATCCCGCAGGTACGTTGTTCTTCTTCCTCTTCTTCTTCTTTTTCTTCTCCCCTTCATGAACTGTAAGAACACGGAAGACTGATGCAATATGGAAATAGATGTCATGGTTTCCAAGCTCAACTCCGACCGCAAGGCCGGCGAGGGCGCCGGCGCCGCCATGGCCCGCATCTACGGCAACATCGGCTTCGGTGGCTTGTGGAACGGCCTGCCCGTTCGTATCGTCATGATTGGTACGCTCACCGCGTTCCAGTGGCTCATCTACGACAGCTTCAAGGTCTACTTGGGGCTGCCGACGACGGGTGGGCACTAGAATAGTATGGAGAGGGGGTATTGGAAGAGTGTAGAGTGGTGGAGTTGCGGATGTTGAGAGCTCTTGTTATGGCTTTTGAGCCTTTTCTTTTTCTTCTTCTTTTGTTGATGAGAGCGGGTGGGTGTTCTTTGGCTTCGATTGCGGGTGTCCTGGTTACGCATGGATTGGAATGATTGCTGGATAGTTTACGATGAAAGCTTTCTTGTAAGTGCCGACCGGTCTCTTGTTCTTCTACATAAGTACTTCACAACAGCCGCACCAGTTTCCAAACAACCTTCACACGTCGACGACTACTGCATACTGGCAGAAGAATTGGAAAGACTTGTCTTGCGAGGTTGCGTCTTCGCATGGCCGACTAAGCTTCGCACTCGTGCCTGGCTTGTCAAACTAGACCCTGCAAGAACTGAACTTTTCTTCCTTCACCATCGTGGCTCTTTGATGCACACACGCATCATCATCATCATCGACCTGCAATGCGCAGCATGCATACACACTACGTACGCATCGTCGTCGTCGTCGAGCGATTTTCACGGTCCTGGAACAAGTGCTCCGTCGTCCGCAGGACATGCAAGCGGTGCCAGCGTGTCGGCTCCGACGACTGACTGGCCGGCCGGTCTCGAATACTTGTACATCGTAGCGTGTCGGTCGTATCGCGTCGTCCAAGAAACGGTCGGCTTCAGCAATGTTGGGCGTTGCTGCCGTTCAGCGTTTGCGGATCGTGATGAGGGTGGGGGAACGGTCAGCGGTGGCATGGAAGGGGTAAAGCGGCTGGTGGTGCATTTTCGGAAGGACGACGGAGCGGAGAGCAGCAGTGACTTGTATAGGATCGGGAGCGACAGCAAGTAAAGAATTTGGGTTTCTTGCTTTTGGAAGCCTGCTGATGGCTGTTGGTGGTAGGGAAGGATGCTTGCGTGGTGGGGGTGTTTGTTTTATGGTAAGGATCTGGGTGCGGAGGGAGTGAGTGGCAGGTGAGCATGCCAGGTGAGCGTGTTGCTACAAGAGTGTTTGATGGTCAGAGAGCGTCGATTTCGTCACGCCTGAGCATAATTACTGGTTGAGCACTATCCCTCCCGCGTAATTTTATCATTTTCATTGCTCATCTCAAGGGTTTGTACAGGGTGGAAAATGATGGCTTAGAAATGTGAGAAACCAGCTCCTGCGAATCTTTGTTGGCGCTCACTTTTGCAGGTGTATCACTGTCTCAGACTGGCTACCAACAAGGGTGCCCATGGGCCATGAAAGGCCGACGGTTCAAGTGCAGAGGCGCAAACTTGCTCCGGCGAAGGTACCGATATGCATGTCCGCGAATCCGCAACCGCTTCCTGGCCATTGCAAGAGCATTCATTCCCAACATATTCCGGGGCAGGCATAACCAGCCCAATGGCAAGGTCTGGATGACGCGCTCAGCACTGGCCACTGCTCCCGTTGAGCCTTCATGGATGCTCGTGACGGCAGCGCACATGACGCGCTATTGAGCTGCATCGTCCCTGCGTGCCGTCATCCGCACCTTGGCATCGTCCTTACACATCTCACAGCTCGACACCACCAACTGTCGATCAAACATCTCAAATCTCAGGCTCATTGTATCTCCCTTTCCGAATTCGCCCGGCGCGCTACATCTTGAAGTCTGGTGCGGATCTGACCTAGCAAGGCGAGCTCTGCGCAGTATAATCCTATTGAGACTCCCCAATAGAACCGGTGAGTCCCCAACCTACGCATCAGGTGGTCTGCCGCGATCCATCTCCCCACTCCACGGTTTCCACGCTTGATAACCATACTGATCAGTTATCTTGACAGGTGTTCAAAACGAGCCTGGATACTATCCTTTTGACGGAAAGACTGAGCAGCTTTCCTGTGAGCAGTACTTTGGTTGACGTCCTCCACGTTGTCGCAGAGCGGCGCAGCTGGTAGCTGCCAGGGTCTGCTCAGTGAACAGTCTGCAGAGGAGAGAAGAAGGAAGTTTATGAGACAGGGAGGGTGCTCGTGGGCAACTCGTCCCGGACCCACTGTACTGATCAGTCCGGCAAAAACTCAGCAGTTTGGACTTGGTCATTTGGGGCATTGGACGTCCAGTCATCGCGGACTTCGAAAGGTCACGCTCACTCCGACTTGAGTTGCACATCCGCATGTTCTCTCGGACCTCACGTGGACCCGTGGACCCTTGATTTTGCACTCCACATACATAACTTCTACCTTCCGACCATGGACTTTGACTACTCGGCTGCGCCTCGCCATTCAAGGCACAAGATCTACTCCGAATCGCAGCGTCGGCAAAGGGCTGTTGAGGAAGGACCTGGTCAGGAAGTACGTGTCAGCAAAGGAAGCCACCGCCAAACCCACTCCAGACATCGAACTCACCATGAAGCGCAGCCAAGAATAATCCATGACCGCCGCCAGCCCCCTCGAGTAGCGTCTCGATCCAGTCACGCTGGACATCTTTATCCACGCTCACGCGACGTACACCCTCCCCGAACCAGGCGGCCAAGAGAGCATCCGACTATGGAGTCAACCCGACGCAACGTGCACTTCGCGGGCGTCTCACCCGAAGAAGACTCACCGACGGACAGCTCCGAGCATCCGGTCCCAGGCCAACGGTACACACATAGTGACAAATGGATGGTCGAAGACGACATGGAGGATGAGGCAGAAGAGAGCATCAGGGACCATACGGATGACGTTTACTCCGACGAGCCTGACTATACTTTGCCACGCTCTTCTCAGCACAACGGCCACGAGAGACAACACATGTCAAACGGCGGTTCGTACTACATGCGGGGCCACGGCCATCACCCCTCAGCTCGAGGAAACTACTTACCAGAGCCAGAATACCCATCGCGAAACGGCTACCGCTCATCCCCGGAGCGTAGACGCAATGCCTCACCCAACGAACGCCACAGGGACCCACTTGCCAGATCGAGCCAGAAAATCGATGCTCGCAAGTTCAAAACCTTCGACGACTTCTCCAGCCAGGCCGCATCCCAAAGAACGCAGCCGCTCAACGGCCAGCTAAACCCACAACTCGAAGTAATCGACCTGTGCAGTGACGAGGACGATGACGACGACTATCAGCGCCCATCCGCCGCCAGTCGCCACGCCCGCCACGGAGGCAACCCCTCAGCGTCGAAGCGCCGCCCGTCTGACCTCGAGCGATCCCGCCAGCGCGAGCGCGACAACGTGATCATCGCCGACAACATCGGGCCCGACTACGCCATCGCTGACGCCGAGTACTACCGTCCCCGGGACCGGTCGAGGACTCGAAAGCGTCTCAAGATCAACGACCACAACCTCGCAGCAGCACGGGAAACATACCACATCGGCGTCGAAGACTTCAATGGCCGCCATCGCGACGCGTTCGTGGGGTCGCTTGCGGGGGTGTCGAAACGCCCGCGGAGCCCTGAGGAAGTCTACTATCCCTCGCGCCCGCCGACGATACAACAGGCACCGAAGCGGCAGCATCGCAGCGACCACTGGTCGGAGAAGCACCGGAGTGGGATGCCTCCTGAGGGCGCTATCGGGCAATACGTCTACCACCGCCGCCCCCCTTTAGTGCAAGCCTTCATGGATGAAGATTCGGACGAAGAGGAGGCGTGGCCGTTGCCCGACAACAAAGCGCCGAAGAAGTTGTCGAAAGCGCGAGATGATGGCTCGCGCGACGGCCAGGTCCAGAAAGGGTCGATTTTGAAGAAGACAACGACGAGCGATCTCGCAGCGCCCGAGCGACAGACTGGCAGGCCGCCGACAGTTCAGCACCACCACGACAAACTCTCCGGCATCTCCGCCAGCCAGGCGCTGCGCGAGCGTGCGCGCCGCGAGCGACACGAGAACGGCGTCAACAACCTCTTTGGCGACGACGACGATGACGACGACCCACCAGCGGCAGCGGCAGCAGCAGCAGCAAACGGCTACCACCACCACCAGCACCACCAGCTCCACCAACCCCCTTCGACCACCACAGCCTTCGGCGCCACGAAATCAACAACAACCGGTCATCCCGCTCCTCCTCTTCACCCTCCTCCTTCCCCATCACCATCAACCAAATTTCCCCCGAAACAACCGGCGATCAACAAATCTCTCACCAGTACCCGCCAACTGATGCAGGAGACGGCCCGCCGCATCCGCGAGTCCAACACCCAGGAGGAGTACTCGAAGGCTTCGTCTGGTGCTTCTTCGTCGCCGTTCGGCACGCCGACGCCGAGGTTGGGCGGCGGGCGTTTGGGCGGACCGCCGCCGCGATTGTTGTTGAAGAAGGTGCCGGCGTCGTTTTCGTCGTCGTCGTCGTTGTCATCGGTGGTGAAGAGGAAGAAGGAGAGAGGGGGTGGTGGTGGTGGTGGTGGTGGTGTTGTGGATGTATCCAGCGCGGAGGAGACGTCGAGTAGTGAGAGCGATGGAGGCGGCGGGAGGGCTGGCCGCCGACGTGGACATGGCGAGCAGAATGGGGAAAAGACCGCGGCTGCGTCTTCTCCTTCTCTTCTTCCTCTTCCTCCTCCGCCTCCGCCTCCTCCAACGGCTGCGTCCGTCGCGGCTGCGTCAGCAAAGTCGAGCCAAGCAACAACCCACCCCCTGCCCGCCGCGCGTCGCGAACGGACGAGCAACGCGGCCATGATCAAGAAACTGCTCAAGCAGCAGGGCAGGGCGAAGAAGGTCGAAGAGCCCGCCGCGGTCACCACCAGCCAGAAGAAGCCTACCGCTGCAGCCGAGGCGTCGAAGGAGAGCGAAGCCAAGGAAGAGAAGGCGGCGTGGCAGCAGGCCCTGGCCGCGCTGGATGCTGGTGTCGGGGGAAAGAAGAATACGAGGGATGACGGCAACGGCAACGGCCACACTTCTCCTTTTTCTTCTGCGCTTCGTCGTTCTTCTCCTCTTCCTCCTCCCCATCCTCCTCCTCCTCCACGTGCTCGGGAAAATCACGCCATTGATTCCGTCGAGAAGTCCCGCGATGATGATGTCGACGCGAAGTCGTCGTCGTCGTCGTCCGATGCAAGCGAAGTTGAGCGCGAAGACGTGATGGCGTCGGTGCTGGAGGATGCTAGGCGCGAGAAGGAGAAGCAAAAGAAGCTCAAGGAAGAGGGGCTGCGGCTGAAGCGGCTCGCGTATCACGAGAGGCGGGCGCAGCAGGAGAGGGAGAAGGGGGAGATGATGGCGGATGGTGGTGGGAAAGAGCGGGTGGAGAAGAAGAAAAGTGCGGCGAAGGAGGGGAAACAGGCGAAGAATAAGAAGAAGAAGACTACGGTTGGAGAGCGGAAGGTGAAGAGTGATGAATTTGTGGAGGAAGATGACGAGGACGGGGGTGAGGATGAGGCGATGATCTATGCTAATGGTCTTGAGGGAGATGATCAAGAACTTGGCTTCGCCGACGAACTCGCTGAGGATGGCGACCAGGTAGATGCCAGTATTCCAGAAGGCGATGGTGAACTCGACGACATGGATGATCTGTTCAACGAGCCGTCTGATGTAGCAACTGGGCAGGCCGTCACTTGCCAGGAGAATGGCGATGAGGCGGGCCATCTTGAGACAGTTGGAAGTATGAAAGGTAAGGAGTTTGATCTTCCTGATGAGGACTTATCTGATATGATATCGTCACTTTCGTCTCCTGCACGCACTTCCGCACCTCTGGATTTTCTACTCCCAGATACACACATCGCGACTAACAAAAATGCAGGAGCGAACAACACTCAGCAAACTCCGTCCGCCAATACAGCAGTGTCTAATCAAGCAGCTGAGCCAACTCAAGAAACCACCGGTGATTCCTCGCCTTCAGCGGCCTCAACCGCTGCCACCTCGCAAGATGTCGCCACCAACGACACCCTGCAAAAGAAGCCCGCTCACGAGGCCGACAAATCCAACCCGGAAGAGCCGACAAGCCTACAATCCATGCTCGCAGGTGCCACGAAGGAACCAGCAAAAGATCGCAACGACGACCGGTCCGGCGCGAGGAAGCCTGCGCCGAGCGGCAACGCCCGCGAGGCCGCCCAGCGCAACGCCGCCCGGCGCGAGCAAGCCCTCGCCAACGGCCCGCTCAAGAAGCACATGCAGCAACCTTCTTCCGGCAACAAGCTTGGAGGCGCAGGCGCCGGCTCCACTAGACCCGTTGGCAGGCCGCCGAAAAGCAGCAGCAGCAGCGCCTTCATGCCCGCCGCGAAGCCCAAGAACCTGCACGCCGGCGCTACTAAAAACAACAACAACCTCCTACCCCGCGAGAGCGACCTCCTCCCCGCGAAAGCGACCAAGAAAACAACAACAACCAACAACACCACCACCACCACCACCACCCGTCGCCCTGCACCTCGCCCAACAACAACAACAACCACCACCGCTCCTCGCCACGACCCCGACGATTTCGGCCCCCTCGTCGACCCGAACAAGACGCCAACCACGCCGCTATCGGTGCTCGAGGAGCACGACGACAAGCAGCTGCACCACTGGCGCGAGAAGGGGCTGGCGTGGGCCGAGATCCGCATCCTGTACGCGGCGCGGACGGGCAAGCGGTTCTCGGCGCAGGGGCTGAGGGATCGGCTGAAGAGGGTGAGGCGGCGGTGGCCGGAGTTGGTGGCCACTAAGGACGGGGATGGTGGGAAGAAGGGCGGCGACGATGCGGGGCTGATTGGGTTGCCGGCGGTGGTTGCGGCGAGGGAGAGGGAGGAGAGGGAGAGGGAGGAGAAAGAAGAAGAACAGCAGCAGCCGAGGCTGGGCGGGAAGAAGTGGGATCCGAACGCGTACGAGCGGTACATGGCGAACCAGCAGGCGATGGCGGATTTCTTGACGGACGGCGAGGGCGAGTCCGGCGACGACGGCGACGAGTCCACCACCACCTCCGATGATAGTGATGACGGCAAAAACAACACCACCAAGCAAGCCCTCTCGAAGACAAAAACCCGCACCGTCACGGTAATCGAGCCCGAGCCCCTCGACGAAAACGAGGTCTGGTTCCAGTACCACGTCACGCGCAAATGCTGGTCAACCACAACCACGTCCTCATCCTCCTCCTCCTCAGAAGAAGAAGCAGCAGAAGCAGAAGCCGCAGCCGCAGCCGAAGCCGAAGCACCCACATACGCCATCGGGCCCGCCGCACACACCACCCTCCGCGCCGCCAACGCTGCCGCCGGCGACGAGATCCAGCGCAGCCGCTTCGGCGTCGCGGGCATCGCTCCAGGCTGCAAGAGCTTCTCGTGCGAGGCGGACGACGAGGGGATGCTGCATTATCGCGTGGAGCACTTGGAACAAAAACCTGTTTCTGGTGGGGCACGGAAGGGGAAGAGGGTGACGACGACGACGACGGTGGTCAGGGTGGATGTGGGGAGGAGTTTGAGGGCGCCGGGGGAGGGCGCAGGGATGGGAGGGGGAGGGGACGACGTTGTGGGCGGAGGGGTGGGGTGGTTGGCGAAGAGGCAGTGGGTTGTTTGTGTCGAGGAGGTGGGGACGAGGACGGTTGTGGTGGTTGGGGGGGAGGGAGGGGTTGGAGGTGGTGAGAGTGAGGGGGAGGGTGATATTGGGAGCGAGCATGATGGCGGCGATGACGGTGGTAGCAACCACGATGATGACGGCAACAGCGATGATGGTAACCATGATAATGTCGACAACAACATCGTCGATGATGTCGCCGACGACACCACCGCCACCGCCACTGCCACCGATACAACCACGGCCGCCGCCGCCGCCGCCCCTCCCACCGACCCCGACTTCGACGATCTCTTCAAAAACATCGACGACCTTTTCCTCGAGCCTTCCTCGCCCCAACCAAACCCGGAACACCCACAGCAGACCACCGAAACCAACACCAACAACCATCAACCCTCCCCATCCTCATCCCCATCCCCATCGCCAGCGCCAGCAGCAGCAGCAGCACCACCACCACCACCACCAGAACCAGCAGAAGAAGCAGTAACAGCAGCACCCCCCTCCCGCTCTCCCCACCGCCGCCGCCCCCAAAAACAACCAATCATCACGCACCACACCACCCGCATCCTCGGTGCCTACACGGTCCGCGACGCCGCCAACCGCGACGCCGCGGCCGCGCTGCTCGACGCGTGCATGCCTCGCAGGCCCCACATCGACGCCATCGAGGCGCGCGAGGCGATGCGGAAGGAGCTCGAGGCGAGAGTGGACGAGTTGGAGGCTGAAGAGGGGTTGTTCGAGTGTAGTGTTGAGGTGCCTCCGGCTACCGCTACCACCAGTGGGGGGTCGGAGGTGCAGGCGGGGGCGGAGGGGGCGGAGGTGGTGGAGGTGAGGGTTTGGGTTGAGGAGGTGGGGTTGGGGGGGCCGAGGAATGTTGTTTGATGGTTGGTGATGGTGGTGGGGTAGGGGGTTTTCTTTTTGCATGGGGTGGGCGGGGCGGGGGGTTTGGGATCTCTTCTTTCCTTTAGGTACTCGGGGCGGTGCGTTGGTGATTGGCGCGTCGGCTTGATGGTTTTTTTTCTTTTTTCTCTTTTTGATACACTAGAGCAGTTACGGCCTTATGGTATTTACGCCTGCGGTTGCTGTTCTTTTGGAAAGTGATGTCATGGGTCAAGTCAAAGGAAGACAGGTTCTTTTCCCTTGTGGTGTCGACTGCATCGTGTCACTATGAGTCCAAACTTCATGCAAACGGCCAAGCTACCAGAAAGCATCAACTGAACACGCAGCCGGGTCTATAAATGACCACTAGATGGCTAGATTCATTGAAATCTGTAGTTCATTCAACTGTCTTTGCCTCCGGGCCTCCTGTTTCTCTTTCTTTCTTCGACGGATCTCGGGCAACTGAAGGAATCGGCCGGATAGGCACGGTGGCAGGGCCCCCGAGCCAAAGGACTCGAGGCGGATATCGCGAAGGGGTTGAACAGTAAAGCGCGCATATCAACAACCACAGCTGGGGAAAACCGAAACCCCCAGAGAAACGGAAACGGGGACTTCCAAATCCTCAGATGCGCACGCAAGAAAGCTAGAGCGGCCGATCGGCGAGGGCTACTTCGTTAAGAAGGAGGAAGAAAATAGAAAGGAACAAAAAAAGAATGAAGAAGGAAAGGGACTAATGGTGGGATGACTCAAAGGGCATGGATGATCAAACTCCCATGGCTTTGCTGGAAATTTTTACACTCTTCCTTCGTCGAAGGAAATTATGAGTATGCATAACCTGAAAGTAACACAACATCATCCAGGCGATCTATTTAGCTACCTACGCAAGTATGCTTTTATCTCCGTGGCCGTCTAGAGATGTAGAGCCAAAGAGAGTCCCTTTACACTCAATCGTGATATGTAACTCGTGGGGAGCCGAACATCCACTGACAGACAGCTACAAGCACAATCCGAACCCAAAAGCTCCTCAAACGATTCAAGACTCAAGTGGTGCCTGACATCGATGCGGCCCGCCAAAACTGCATCACCCCTCACTTTGCGCCTACTTTTATCTGCAAAGACGACCCATGCACGTTTTACATGGCAAAATCACAATGCCATATCATGATTTGCGAGAGCAAGTATGTCGGCCACGACATGTCAGAACCACGGGTCGGCTTTCGATGAGATTCAGGGTTCAAAGTTTGCTTACCAGGGAACCATGGGAGCACGAAACTCATGCCCCCGATGAGCGATCGAAATGCGCTGAGGAAAGGCAGAGCTGCCCCACTTTGCAACGGGGGTTCAAGCGGCAAGTACTTTGCGATGTGCTGTTCCGCAAACAAAGCCTGGCATGGCCAACCAGCGTCACTTCAACATTTGCGCCCGAACACAGCTGCTACGTAACAGAGAGGAATAGGGTCTCACTCCTTACACACGGAAGGTCTAAGGGAAGCATACTGGTGCGCGCACTGTCCCTGGAGGCCCAAAGGAGCGCCGCTCTACCGAGGAAGGAGCTACCTCAGGGATCTGAACTTCTACCCAACGCTCAACCCGCGGCAAATTTTTCCAACCCCAACGATAGCCATCACTTATTCTACTACTGTGATACTGCTCGAGTCGAAGTGCACAGATCCTCTGCTCGTTATCCAATATTCACAAGCTTTGAAGACATTCTTCCACCACTAGCATCACTCTCGCAACTTTCGCAATCTTTTCAAGTCGTCAGCCCATCATGAACGGTAGCGTCAACGGCAGACGCTCCAGATCCGTGTCCGAGGACGAATGCAACAGTAGACGATATGACTCTGCCGCAGAGGACAACGCCAACGGCACGCCATCCTCTTCCAACCCAGAAACCAACGGCAGCACCAGACAATCCGCACCCGCCCCAGCCACCAACGGAAACAGCAGACGATCCGAGCTCGGCCCCGTCATCCACCGCGAAGTAGTAGAAGAAGACGGCAGCGCCCTCTCCAACTGGCGGTCCACACAGGACGCTCTCCCTCCCGACCCCCGCCGCCGCCGCCGCCGTCGCAACCCCTCGTCCCTCGCCCCCTCCTCTCCGTCCTCGCCCCCCTCCTCGTCCTCCTACGACAAACCCCCCTCCCCCCTCCCCCCAGCCCTCTCCCTCCCATTAGCAACCTACTTCACCCACCCGCCGCCGGGCCCCGGCCCCTTCCCCTTCATCCACTACGCCGACGACCCGTCCCTCCCGGCCGACGCGACGTGGTTCGGGCTGACGCGGCAGCAAGCGCGCCTGCACCTCGACGCGTTCCCGCCGTCGCATTTCCCCTCCGACGCGCGCGTCGCGGCGGCGTGGCGTGCATGGGCGGCGGGCGCGCCGGTGGGGTCGTTGTCGCCGTCGCCGATGACGACGGTGCGGGAGAGGATGGAGGCGCAGCGCAGCCACATGCTGAGGCATGCGGAGTTTTATCGGCAGCAGGCGGAAAGGAGGGCGGAGAGGAGGGAGGCGGAGGATGTGGTGGAGGCGTGGGAGTGGGAGGCGAGGGTGTGGTGGGAGAGGAGGCTGGAAAGGGAGAGGGAGAGGGAGAGGGAGGAGAGGGCGCAGCGACGGAGGAGGAGGAGGCTGAGGCGGGTGGAGAAGGAGGAGGAGGGGGTTGGAAGGGACGCCGCCTCAAACTGACTTGCGTTACCCCCGAGGGATCCAGCGGATGAGGTAGAGTCGTCGGGAGGTAGTTAGCAGCAGCGCACGCGCACTTCTAACAGGCGGGAACAAAGCTCCGACCATGCCGAAGTTTTGGGTCGTTTGTGTGAGGGTGGGGTGGTGGTGAGACTGATGTGAACAGGCGATTGAGATTCAACCTGCGCTGCCGATGATTGGGGAGGGCAAGGTCATGTCACTGTAAAGTGAAGAGGGGGCCTTTGAAGCGTCGACCATGAAGCCACACAATAGCCACACTCAACATAGCTAGCAAATGCAATTCACAGCAAATTCAACGACACCAAATAATAATAATCGATTCTTGCCTGACTCGAACGGCAATCTCCACGATCACCTAGGCAGGTGCTCACAAGGGGCGTGGCTCAAGACGGACGCAAACCCGCTCGGGAAAGCCAAGAAGCGGGGGGTTTCCATCAACCATCACAAAGGTAGTAGTCATCGAAACTAAACGTAAGAAACGCCTTGCTGCCTGGCAAAGCCGAGCCTCGGGGCGTTGGCCGACGTCTGGTCAAAGACGATGTACTGGGACTTCAAGAAGATCAAGCCGTAGATGGAGAAACCGATGCCCGTGTTCTCCTGGATGCCACCATAGCAGTTGTTGGACTGGTCGACGGCGCCGTAGATGAGATACGAGCCGGGCATGGTGACAAGCGATCCGCTGATGACGGTGCTGAAGGCGGGCGGCGTGCTGGTGCAGGGCACGATCCAGCCTCCGAAGTAGGTGCTCTTGGACGCGCCGGGAACTCGGGCGTAGTAGGCTGCCACGACGTCCGACGGCAGGTAGAACAGACTGGTTCCCGTGTCGATGATGCTCGATATACTCTTCTGGACAACGGCCCCAGACCCAATCGAGTAACCAGTGGCGTTGAATCCCCAGAAACCCGGTTTGGGAGTGGTCAGTACGTTGGTGTACACGATTGAGCCCGTGTACGAGGTGGTGTCTAGAAATCCAAAGTCGTATTTGCCCGCTGCACCTTTCTTCAGCAACGCGGTGAAGAGTGGTTTGGCGAGCGTGTTCTTCACCGTGTCGAAGAAGGTTCTCGGAGGCGTGGGCCTGACGGAGTTGAGGTTGCTGAAGGCAAGTCCCATGACGCCATCGCTGTTGGTATCTTGGACGAAAAGGGATGAAGCACTGGTGGCAGCCTCGACGCTCTGCTTGGTGGCAGTCACTTCGCCTACCACCACTTCGTCGGCGTAGACAAGGCCTGAGCCTCCGCTACCGTCACCATACGTGATGGTCCACGATTGCTGTGGCAGGAGAACACCGGACCTGGAGGGATTGTAGAGTGACTGCCCGTTGGTAGAGCCGGATGCCATGAGCGTGGAGAAGACCCATCTGGCGCGTCATGTGTTAGCGCATTCAACAAGAGGGTGCCAGATACGCACAAATCAGAAGATCCGCTGTCAAGATATAGATTGAGCGTATCGGACCCTAGCGTGACGGGCGACAGGTACAGAGTGTCGAAACCATCCGCGGGGGTCGCCGCAACGGAACGTTCGGAGAGACCGGCGGCGTCAGCAGCAGCAGCCGAGTTCGCCACAGCTTCGGAGACGAAGTCGGGCACCGGAACGCCATATTTGAGATAGGTCCTTTGCACGGCCAAGGGTCCATTTTTGAGGACCTGTGCGTGCGGGACCTGTGGAATAGTGAAAGTCTGATTGAGAGGGCCCACAACCTGCGGAGCAGCAAATGCTACCATAGCGAAGAGAGCCGGGAAGAAGATGACCGAAGACATGGCTGCAGTGCTTGCGAGGCGCGAAAGCGAAAGGGTGCAGAGGGACGTTTGCTTCTCTGATCAAGGAAGCCTCGATTTATAGTCAGATATTCGGCAGCGAAAAAATGGGGACTATCACGATGCAATCTGCAGGTTAGTGGAAATGCGATGCGGAGACAGAATTCCGGCTACGACCATGAAGGAACCACTTGGCGCAGGAATAGGTTCCATTCCGACGTGTTGTAACCCTTTGACCTACACTTCGATTTGATGCCGATGAGCGGGCACGTATGGAATGTCGCGGTCGAAGATGCTGCAACTCCATGTACCTTGGGGTACCTATCCGAGCTTCAACCGGTAATGTTGGAGAAGTAGCCCCCTTGGTAGTGACGTTTGACGGCTCAGGGAGCCACGTGCCTGGTAGTGGGGATTACCGAACATGGGGATAACGGTCTCGTGCTTAATGGTCGGAACATTGCAAGGGACGAGGGCTTGATTCCTGAAGGTCGGATTGCCGTCTTGGGAGTGAAGTCTGCGGGGGATTGGCCTTGGACGAGGCAGACAGAATGCAGTGCGAGATGATGGAATGGAGGTGACGACCAGACGAGGCGGAGACGCGAAGGAAGCAAGGGCGGATCCAAAAGGGAAGGCGTGCTGGGCGGGGGGCAGCGGGCGGCAGGCGCAAGCGAGAGGTCACGTGCAAGGGGCCTTGTCTCAGCCCTCTCCGACAAATCCGACAATTCCGTAACTCCGCCCAAGAACCACCATTGACGAGAGGTGCAAATGGATGAGTCTCTGCCGGCAGGTACTGTGCGCCTGCGCCGTATACACCGCCCGTCCACGTGCTGACCCCAGCCCACCAGCGTCGCTGCGGGGCCCCAAGATCTCCAAGGCGTGCGAGGAATGCCGCCGGCGCAAGCAGAAATGCAACGGCCTCAGCCCATGCAATGTGTGTAGCAGGCGCAACACCGTCTGCTCATACAGGTCGTTCATCCGCCGCCGCACCGGCCGCACCTCCACACACCCCGCCCCGACCGCCCCGACCCCCGGCCCGCACCTTCCCCAGGAGCCCCTCAAGGCCGAGGACGACCCCGACGTCACTGCCGACCGCGAGAGCAGCCAGGCCGACTCCTCGGCTTTCTCGGAGGCCCCTCCGCGCTATCACATTTACAAGAACATCCGCGCTACCCACGTCCCCGCCGACTCGCCCGCCTGTGTGCTGCAGCTGTACTACGGCTCCTCGTCCAACTTCTCCCTGCTGCAACACCTCCACACCCATCTAACCGCCCACGAGGACGTGCCCCATCCCGACTCCCATGTCGAAGAAGTCCAGAATGGGAACGAAAGCATCGATGTCTACAAGTACCAGGGCCTTGCCTTTGGCAACACCCCCGGCCAGCGCGAGACCAATCCCATGTTCCTGAGGCATGAGCTCGCCCGTACTTTCCTGCACAACTACCTCTCCACCGTCCATCTCCAGCTTCCGTTTCTCTCCACCGACCAGCTGTGCGCCAACTTCGAGCGGCTGTATGGATACGGCGACGATGCAAAGATCGACCCTTCCGAGAGAGCCCTCGTCATCGTCGCCATGGCAATAGGCGCCTGCCCTAGCCAGCACGAATTGTGGAGGAAAACCCTGTTGTCTCAAGCTCGGACCGAGGCCGATTCCCTTCTGCATGTCGTCAACTTGCGTGCTGTTCAGATTGCCCTACTTATGATAAGTTCCCCACCCAATCTTCCAAGCCGCACATGGGCTGACCTCTGAGATACGCGTATTGCGAATTTATTGTGGGCAACCCGAACTCGAGTTACCTCTATCTTGGCGGCGCCATCCGTAAAGCATTTGCGGCGGGAATGCATCGCGGGAGCCCTACCAGTCGGCAGTCTCTCAAGGAGTGCTCTGAAGTCAGTCAGACATGCTGGAGTTTATTTTACTTTGAAAGGTTCGTATTCCCTTATTTGTTGACCCGCCACCCGAGCTCGCTCTAACGCCTTTTACTATAGCCTCATCTGCTCCGGCCTTGGAAGACCGTCGTCTCTTTCACTGCAAGACATTGGACTTTCTCAACCAGAACGCCCATCGTTTATGTGGGCCCAGGTCACTTTGTCAGGACTCATACGCAGCGTCCAGCATTTTTACAACCATCACGATTCATCCGTGAGCGCTGATTTGAAACATGCTCATCGCATTCGCAACAAGCTGCGTAGTTTTGCCCAGACCGTAAAGGATGACCTCGGATTCACCCTCGGCTCCCACTTAGGAACAGAACGAGATGAGAACTTTGTCACCCGCGCGGTGATTTCTTACTGTGAGTGTTTCGTTGTATTCCTACAACGCATGTACCATGACTTCCCGTACACCTTCCATCCTGCCAGCTGTCCATCTTTTTTATCACGCGTAACCTTCTGCTTCGCGATCCAACGCTTCCTCTGCTAACAGCAAGCAGTGTATTTCTATACCCTCCTTCTCACATTTCGACCTTTTCTACTTCTCTTCGTCGAGCTGAAGAGACGTGGCGAAGCCGAAGGGAAAGATTCCGATTCAAAGTCCAACCCCTTCAACATACCCCCACTGTTGGAGGCTTGCGAACACACAGTAGACGCCGCCCGCTCAATAGTGATGCTAGGCGAAATCGTCTTCTCAACCGGGCCGGGAGCCGAAGTAAGTCCACCGTCCTCCCAGCATCTCCAGAACTAACAGAATCCCCAAAGGGCGTATACAACAACTGCTTCTTCCTCGAGAGCGCCTGCTTCGTCCTCATCCTCGCCGCACTCCACGACCGCACTGCCACCCGCCGCCACATCCGCTACATCAACCGCGGCATCCGCGCCCTGCGCCAAATCCACCCGCGCGAGCCCATCATCAGCATCATCGCCGCCATCGACGAGATGCGCGGCAAAGTCGAAATGCTGACCGGCATCACCACAACCGCCGAACCCCAACAACAACAACCACTATCCGCAACCATCCCTGACCAACAACAAAACCCCAACTTCCCCCACCACGGCCTCCCCGACCACCAGCAACAGCAACAGCAATACATCAACCCCGACGGCACCATACCATCATCATCCGCCACCCCCGGCGTCATGCCCCCCGGCACCGACCCCAGCCAACCCGACCTCGAGACGCCCCCCGGTTTTGGGTCTTTCGAGCAGCGCGCGCCCAGCGTGTCGAGCGACGTCCTCGACGCCGCGTGGCCGTCGATGGACTGGAACTTTGACCTGTCGAACCTCGATCTCGAGTCGTTTGTGTCCGTCATGGGGAATCAGCAGGATGCGGCGACGTTTGGGCTGTTTTGATTATTTTTGGTTTATTGGTTTTGGGTTTGGTTTTGATTGTGGTGGTGGTGGTGAGGAAGTGTAGGGCGGGGGGAGCGAAGGGAGGGGAGATAAAGAAATACGTGTTGTTGTCGTTGTTGGTGGTAGGCGAAAAATCAGGCAAAAAGTATGTGTGTATGTATGTATGTATGTACGGGATCGGATCAGGGGTAATTCGGCGGTGGCGTATATAATCATAATTGTGTTGCGGCGGGCGGAAGGAAAGAAGGAAAAAAAAAAGGAAATAATCGATGCCGCGATTTCTTGTTTCTCTACAGATGCTCTCTCTCTCATCTCATACCAACGGTTTAGTCTGGGTTTGCCTCATCGGAGAACAACTGTGCATACCATTCTAGTGCCGATGCAATACAATAAGTAGTAAGACGGGGGGGTATGGGACAGCAGCAGCAGTAAACCGGATCCCACCCAACCAAGAAGACCGCTTGCCATTCGACCACCACCTCCCAAAAATGGTAATATGCCGCTTTCTTGAAACGAGCAGTATGAGATCTCTCAAAGCAGCAACAGCAGCAGCAACGACAACAATGACGGCTCTTCACTTACGTACGTACGCCCGAAATGCACTGCTCTCTCATCATCGACAGGAGGCAAATAAACACTCTCTGTTCTTTCACTCGATATCCACGCTCGCTTGCTTGCTTCTTTCTTAGTGCAACCGACCGACCGACCGACCAGCCATACATACATACATAGATCCCGATATCCCCTCCCGCCTCGAATCGATCCCAAAATACTAACAATGATGATGATGACGAGCGCCCGACCCACCTCGCCGTTCATAACGCCGTGAGTAAAGTAAGTAGTCTGTCTCGATGATAACCAAGAAAAAACCATAAAACATAACCAAAAGACACAAAACAGGAAGAAACCAGTAGTATATAGGGGGTGTCCGCATGCACGTCGACAGCGAATGGGAAAAAAAACAAAAACAAGAACACGACATCCTTCTTCATGCAGGGGCTATACTGCGCTGTGCAGATGCGATAGACAAAAAAGTCATATGAACGAGTAGCAGAAGTAGCTTCAACACCGGATAAAAAAAAGTTAGTCAGAAGAGAAAAAGAAAAGAAAATCATCTCTTCTTCTTTTCGTCGTCAACCTCGCCCGTGGTGGTGTAGTCGCTGCATCGGACGTGGACGAGGCTCTGCTTGGCGGGGCCGCCCTTGCGGTCGGCTTCGATGACGAGCGCGGTGAGTTTGCCGCCCCTGACGCAGCCCGAGTCGAGGCCTTTGCTGAACTCTTTGATCTTGAGGCCCGTCTTGGCGTCGTGGCCGTAGATGACGGTGCTGCGCTGGTCCTGGGGGATGAAGCGCATGTAGTAGTTCCAGTACTGAGGTAGTAGGCTTGTCAGCGTTCCGTGAGTGAGGGGAAGTGAGATCGCTGTTTAGCTTACCTTCCACCAGGGCGTGCCGTCGCGTTCGGCGCTGGGGACCTTGGTGTCGAGGTCCATGCTGCGCATGTTCATGACCTGGAACGGGTCTTGGCGGTCGAGGTCGACGCCGGGGACGAGGCCGGCGTGCGCGACGAGCACCTCGCCCATGCCCTTGATCTGGCCGACCTTGAGGATGACGGGGCACTGCTCGAGCCACTCGATCTGCTTGGCATCGAACTGCTTGGCGAGGGCCTTGTCCTTGCGGTTCCCGCCGTTGCGCGCCTCGTCCTCGCCGAGGTGCGAGTTGGCGCTCATGTCCTGCTCCGCCACCTTCATCGCCTTGCGCGAAAGCAGCATGCGGTCCTCGTGGTTGCCGCGCACGCACGACGCGTGTACGTCGCGGGCGAAGTCGACGACGCCCTTGGAGTCGGGACCCTTGGCGATGATGTCGCCGGTCAAGACGAGGTGATCGGCGGCGGGGCGGAAGTTAATTTTATTCAGCAGTTCGACCACTAAGGGATGATGTCAGTCAGGGTTTTGCGGGTGGTTCTATTTTTAGAAACCGTTTGGGGAAAAACACTCACGCTCAGACTTGCAGCCGTGCACATCGCCCACCACAACGAGACGTTGGCTGTCGGCGGCGGACGTGGGAAGTAGGCTGGGGTCGAGGGTCTTGACCTGCACCATGTCGGTGAAGGCCGGGCGGGCATTGGCGCCAAAGTATCCCCATTTCTGGGGGCCAACCAGCGCGTTGCTGAGGCTGTTTTGCTCGGCCCAGTAGGGCCCCAACAACCACTTCCACGAGATGGCCATGAAGGCTATCGACGCGAGAACGGTGAAGATGGCGCGTTGGATGCGCCGCGGAATGCGCTGGGCCGCGATCAGGGTCACGAGCGCCGGAGTGTACCAATTTCGTTTGTCGCGGTAGTAAAAGTCGTCGTCGTCGTCGTCGTCGTCGTCGCTGGCGTCCTTCCGCCACTGGTTTGTGACGTTGTCTATGAGCGGGCGATGCTGCTGCCAGTTGCGACTGTCACCGCGGGTGCGGTGGAGGGGAAGCTCGTCCTCGCTGGTCACTTCGTACTCCTTGAAGAGACCATTGGTGCCGGGGGTCGCCATGTATCTGTAGTCGACGGTGCGGCAGGGAGGCGGCGAGTAGGCGGAAACGAGGGTGGCGGACGAGTCGCTGCTGCTGGCAATCGAGGGGGCGCGAGAGGGTGCGCTCGACGGATGCGGATGGAACGGGGTTTTGGAGGAACGGTAGCGCGAGGGCTGGTGTCTTGAGGTGGGTCGGTTGGAGCTGGCGGATGCTTGTCCTAGGGCCGCGTCGGAAGAGCGTGCCGGCGGAGCAGGAGAGAGCGAATGACTTGGCAGCAGGGACGGGCGCGTGCTGTTGGCGGCGGCGGGAACAGGCTGAACTCTTGGCTGGTGATCCGGGGAGGGCAGGTCGGGGCTGCGCTCGCGGCGACGCTCGGTGAAGCTGTCGTCACCCTCAGGCGTGCGACTCCTTCTGGAAGCCATGTGCACGGAGGCGGCAGCGCAGCGACACCGCCGGGCCTTTCCGGAACGGGCAAGCGCCGGGTGCGAGGGAGATGTCGATCGGCCCAGGGCGGAGTACCCACCTCATTCCCTGCGCGTGGTGATGGCGGTTGGGCAGCGAGGCAGAGGTGCGGTTTGGCTCGCACGCGGGGGAGTAGCGTGGCCAGCAGAGCCGCGTCCATGGCTAGGCTGGCGGCTTGGGGCAGCAAGGGCGCGCCATCACGAAGCGGCGCCAAGCCCAGCGCGCGCACCGGCGGACCACTGACGGCGGCCTGCCAGCCCCGTGCCTGTGTGCCTGACGGTCAGCCCAACTTCTCCCACCGCCTCACTCCGCTCTTCTCTCCGTCTGGGTGTTGGTTCTAGACATGGAATCGCCCCGCACCCCGCACAGCCTCTCCAAGATGAAGACCAAACACAGCGCCGGCTCCACCGTCTCCAGCCTGCGCAGCCTGTCGTCGCGCGAGGGCCAGCTGAGCATCGAGAGCGCGTCGTCGCCCGCGTCGCATCCGCAGTCGTCGGCCGCGCACGCCGACAATGGCGTCCCCGCCAACCCCAACCGCATGCGCGACAACCTTAAGATCACCGTCATGGGCTCCAAGGCCGTGGGCAAGTCGGAGCTCGTCAAACAGGTACTGCCTGCTCCACCCCAGATGCCCCTCAGTAGTCGGCTGACCCCTGTCCAATAGTATGCCTACGGACATACGCACTTCCGCTTCAGTCCGGGCGACCGCATCAGCGGCTCCAAGCTCGTCAAGCTGAGGAACGGCGACGACTACATGCTGTCTGTCAACGACACCTTCTCCGTCCACATGGACACTCCCGTTGCCGCCCACCAGATCGGCCAGGCTGATGGCGTCATGCTGGTCTTTGCCCCCACCTCGAGCGAGAGCATCGACACCGTCATCAATGTCTTCAACTTCATCGCCTACCAGTTCCGCGACACCAAGGGCCGCAAGACGCTGCCTGTTGTCATCGTCGCCAACAAGGTCGACCTGGAGCTGCCCGAGGAGCAGTTCGCTAATTTGCAGCGTGGCGCCACCTTCGCCAAGGAGCGCGGCATTCCCTACTTTGAGACTTCCGCCCTCACCGAGAAGGGTATCGACGATGCTTTCACTGGCATGGCTGAGCGCATCGTTGCCTGGAAAAAGGAGATGCAGAAGGAGCCGGACGACCTGTTCAAGAAGCTGAAGCGCAAGCTGCAGGGCAAGTAAAGTGACGGCCGACCCCACCATGCCGGCACCGTCCATGGAATTTTTCTTCTCGCTCAGCCCTATGCGACTTGGCGCGGCGAGACATTCTGTATTTCCTTGTCCATTTGTCTTTCTTATGTCTCGTTGTTCACTTCGTCTGCAAGCGTTGAGCGTTGATACCCCAACTTGGCAAACGCAATTGTTTTCCAGCAGCAGCTCGCAGGCACCGGGCTACCGCCCCGTCATCCACCGAGAGGGCCCCTCGTATACGGCCAAGAAAGGGACTTTGGCCGATCACGCATTGCACTGGCATATGATCGACGCCTGCCCCTTTCCGGAAAAGCACGTGCGGATCCAATGACGACGTCCCTTTCCACCGGTTGGTCCGAGGCCATTCTCTAAACCTCACACGAAAAGAACATGTATGTCTCGTTTACGAAAGGATGATCCTTGGGAAGTCGCCCGGATTTTGCGACGCCATTGTCAATACTTGTTTATCTACCGTCAAGTAGCTACTTTTTCTACAGGGGATTCAAGCTGGGTATAGGGGGAGTACATAGGTATAACGCTCAACAGAAAGGTTAATGTTCTATGTATGTATAGGAAGTAAATGGAATGGCGGCGAAAGACGGCGGTTTCCTTTGGAGGTTGTTTGTCCCTTTCTGTATCTTTTTCCCTGCCTTTTTAGAGGCTAGCTGCTAGAAAATAAAACGAAAACACATATGATACCCTCCTCAAATACGCCAGTAACTTATGAAGTAAAGAGAATCTGGGCACACTGAAAAGCTTGGCGAATGAAACGGTTTGACCAACCCTCGCGCCATCAAACCCATCAACAGCCGTACCGGTCAAAAAACAAAACTACACACACCAAACAAAACACGAAGAAGCAACAAGCCAACACCGATCATCCTGCGAAGTGACAACGTTTTAACCTCTGGCGCCCTGCAGCGGAGAAGGATCATGCGGCGGCGACGGCGTGGGGCGTGGCTTGTAGAGGCGCCGCAAGTGTGGTAGGGCTGTTGGTCTGGGTGTTCGCCCGAGCCACCGCCGCCTCCGCTGCCCCTGCCCCAGCGGATGACGACAAAAAATAGTCTAGCCCGACCACCCGCAGCTGCATCATCGCAAGAACACTGCACCGTGCTTACGCGGCGGGCGGTCGAATCCAGCATCTGGACGCGGTTGTCCGCTTTCGAGACCTACCTCTGCGTCTGGATGATGGGATTCGATTCAACTCCATACGTGGGGAAGAGTTGTCGCGGAGCTCGGGGCGCGCTCGAGTCTTCTGTCGTCATCGGCCGCGGCTGCTGCTGCTGCTGTCGCTGCTGCTGCTGCTGCCGTCTCAGTAGGGGGGCTGTTGGTTCGTGCGTTCCGCTGAGCAGTAGTAGCACCTGCGGCTGCAGCGGTTCCTCATTTGGCAACGAAAAGATCCGGATTCAAGTTACGTCATTGTCCGTCGCGGGCAGGTGTTTGCGGATGACGGTATTCGGTGGTCGCGGCTTGCGGGAGCGGTCCTGCGATGGTGAGCACATCGGTCATAACGTATATATGCTGCACACGCCAATGCACTTGGTAACTAAATCCCATGCCACGCCATCACTGAGGGCTGCATGGCGGCGCGGTGCAGTGGTCGACATTTGGCCGTTATTAAAAGCCTGTATTTGTCTTGTTCGACTGCCTGAACCGTCTCCTTGCTCTTTGCGCAGGGTCTTACCGGCTGTGAAGTGGTGGTTTAGGGCGGTCGCGCCGGAATGGGGAAGCAACGCCTCTCCCGTCTCTCGCGCCTGACAGCTCGAGATGGGAAGCAACGCCTCTCCCCCATCTCTCGCGCCTGACAGCTCGATATGGGGAAGCAGCATCCCGCCGTCGCTGGCGCTGGCTTATCTCTCGCGCTCGTCCGCCGGCTCTTCCTCTCCCTCTCTCTCTTCTCTTCATCCACACGCTCTTCGACGGTCTTTGCAATCGAAACGTGTTTTGTACAACTCTTTGTCCCCTTCTTGTCGTGCTCAATATGGGCATTAGTTCTGAGCTTCACACGAGTCTGGGGGCGTGGGCCGCGTTCTTGTCGCTGGTCTGGATCGCGGTCGTCGGGGAGCCAGTTGGGCATGTGCTTTTGCGCATACCGGCGGTGAGGAGGTGGTGGGAGGCGGGCTGGTGGAATGAGGAGGCGAGGAGGAGGGAGGCCGCGGAGAGGGCGGAGAGAGCGGAGAGGGATAGGGTGCACCAGGAAGAGGCGACGGAGAGGGATAGGGTGAGAGCGGAAGACGACAGAAAGAGGAGGCAGTTGGAGGAGATGATGGCGCACATTCGCGACATCGGGGAGCTGCTGCGGCAGGACGTTCAGCTGCATTTGCAGGATCGTCGCCTGAGGATGGAGAGGGCGCGCTTGCGCGACGGGTTTGCTGCCCTGCCTTTTCACTCTCCAGAGTCATCATCGTCCTAGATGATGGCTAGGCTAGTGGGCCTCCTGGGATTGGGAACCCCAGTCGAGAGGCCCAGGCCTCATCAACGACATGTTCGCACCTCTACGCGGTGTTGATGACGAGTACTTCGGCTTTTGCTGAAGGAAACCAAGACGAACATACCAGAGTACCATCTTCCCAAGATTACGATACGATCACGATCACGACTTCAACGGCGACCGGTAGCGCTTTTCGGACCATACGCAATGCCTCGAGTATCATCCCACACTTCCAGTCAATACCCTCGACGCACCTTGAACGAGCGAAGCTACACTGAATCTTTGGGGAACAATACCTTACGCTTCCTCCACACAATTCTCGCAAAACTTCATCACAACTGAGCAACTTTGGGCCACTGGAGAATGGAATGCCAGCTTCTTCCCTGTGCGGACCACGCACCAAGCATGACGAATGTCTGAGAAGACCCATCCAAGAGGAGTCCTTGAGAAGACCAGCCGGTCCAGCCCATCAGGAATTCTTGAAAACTCAGCCATCAGAACTCTGAGAAAGAACCCCCATCAGCAATCTTCAAAAAGAAACCGTATCAAGAATCCTCGAAAAGATCCGCCCATCACGAATCATTGAGAATCTCCCGTTAAAAGCAACTTCGCATACGCCTCCTCAGATCTCTATTTCCTGGAGCCTGGCTCGAAATCAATTAAGCTGTCCCACTCAGAAAGGCTCAATACGGTCACCGTCTCATTTCGATACCACTGAATCACAAGATGCCGCAAAGTGGACTCGTACATGGCATGCAACGGCAACTGTCTCGACCACGGTTCTGCGGAAACGAAAGACCACATACTTCACTACCCGAATGACGATTTCTCTGATCAAATGACTGCCCTCTCTCTTCACGAGACAACGTCGACGACAATTTGATTTTCTTGGTGTTTGCACTGTTCTCAAGCCCTGTACATAATCCAGCGTGGTTGCAAAGTCCTCAGATCCTGTACATAAATTTGGGTAGCTAGTTTGGTAGCCTTGACAGCATGACCTTGCCTCAAACTAAACCTCTCATTCAATACGTGTTCCCTCCTTGGTCACGAGTGAGCACTATCCGTCCCCAACTCTGATGATCAAACGGTTCCCACTGAATTACAACCGCTGTGCAAGTCTTAGCGAGGACATAGCATGGATTTCATCCTCAGAGTAGGTGGTCTTGACAGAATTCTCCGATGGTCAGAGACGGGTGATCTCGCGTCCCCGTGTCGACGCATCCCCGTGCCTTCCAAAACTCTCCCTTTCCCTTAACTCTGCGACACTTCGACCTATGCATCTGCCTTCGCCGCCGTAGTGTCGTACTTTGTAGTACATGCAGTCACTCGCCTTACCGCTACTACCAGCGTACGATCAACAACCGGCGCGGTCATTCTTCCGCCAATCTCTCAATCTGAGCAAGCCACTGCTTTTGATTCGGCGACTCCACATCGAAGAACCGCTTAATTTTCAACTCCACGAAAGGCTGCCGGCGCGAGTGACGGTCCCATCTCAGATAGACTAGCACATTGCACCCCTGCCTAGCCCGACACTTGTGCTCCGAAATGGTGAAATAGTAATCGACGAGTGTCGTGTCAAACGTCGCCGGGTCGTCCAGACGCACATGTGCACACACGAAGACGTCATCCCTGCGCTGCTCCGCCACGGTTTTGAGCACACGAAATACGAGTTCGCGCGTGAAGCGCGTCGACTGCTTCACCACCACGCTGCCGCCCTCGCCCCCGTCGACCCCCACCACCATCCCGCTCTCGCCGATCACCAACGACCGCTCGGCCACATAAAACTCGCGCTGCCACCCATCGCCCCGGAAACACCCGATCGTCATGCCCACCAGCTGCGCCCCGGGCTCCTCGGGCTCCCACCCACCGCGCTGCCGCGGCACCCGCGGCACGCACTCCCAGCACTTGCGTTGGAGCGTGTACCCGACGCGCACCCTCCACGGGTCGGCGCCTGCGCGCCCCTGCGCGCGCAGGCGCCGCAGCTGGTTGAAGGTGTAGGCGATGTGCGGGCACAGGCGGACGGTGCCGTCGGTGCCCCGGCAGCGACGTTTCTCGGGCGCGCGGGCGAGCTGGGCCGGCGTGAAGTCCGCGCGGGGGTGGAGGGCGATGCAGACGGAGCAGACGGCGCGTTGCGGTGGAGCTGGATACCGTTGTTGTCGTTGCTGCTGCTGCTGCGCGCGTTCGTGGTGCTCGGCGGCGCAGGCGCGGGTGAATTCATCGCGGCGGAGGCGGAAGAGGAAGGAGCGCGATGCCCGGAGGAGGAATGGCGGCGGGGCGTGGATGATGGGGGAGAAGCGCAGGGCGCGCGTGGTGGCGCGGAGGGCGAGGAGGTCGGCGGGGTCGGGGATGTGGT
This sequence comes from Diplodia seriata, assembly GCF_021436955.1. Lineage (NCBI taxonomy): Eukaryota > Fungi > Ascomycota > Dothideomycetes > Botryosphaeriales > Botryosphaeriaceae > Diplodia > Diplodia seriata. Next base: position 2,273,640 of record NW_027117309.1, on the reverse strand, counting down.
TGGTCGCAAGGTAGTAGAGGATGTCCAAGGGCAGGCGGTGGAGGAAGCTGTGGTGGATGTTATGGGTGACGGCGTCGGTGACGTGTTGTGGTAGCTCCTTTTCCTTATGTGTGAGGTGTAAGAGGCCGAGGAGCCGGCTCAAAAGCCAGCTCAAGAGTCGTGCCATCGTGGCGGTGCTTTTCCTGGGGGGATGAAGAGAGTGCCTAGCCACAGCTTTATACAGACCAAATTTTCTTCACCTCAGGGTTGGGGCCCTTAACCATGGATGACATAGTGGAGATGCGCCGCTGTTGCAACGCGCGAGCTCGAAGTCCAACATCTTTGATCGTGGACACCGACATACCAAGTCCAGAAGACAAAATGATTACCGAGGAACTGAACGTAGCCGAAGGTAAGGAGATGAGAGGCTAGCACGGTGGGCGACAAAAGAAATTGCACCCCCGCGTCTACCGTACACAAACACTGATTGTCAAGTTGGTGTAGGCAGTTGAATACAAAATCCGGACGTAAATGTATATATTTAAAACGTACATTTACGTCCGGATTTTGTATTCAACCACCCCCCCGGTGAGAGGTTTTTTTTTTTTTTTTTTTTTGTGAGGCAGATGCGGGTAGGCGATTTCTTTTGTCACCGACGTGCTAGTGTGACGCTAATCCCCGAGCTGAAAAAGCTTGATCTCACGGCAGCAAGAATGGTTAATGACTCAGCTGGGCGAGGCTGAGGAGGCGTTTGGGACTGTGGGTTCGCAGCTGACGGGAGTGAAGGAGTTCGCTGACAAGATGGAAGCCTGGCGCCCTTGCATGCGTGATTGCTGGAGCCTTGTGGGGTAGAGAGATACATAGTGGAGGAAAGAGCTGGGGGTGGAGCCTTCCTTGGCCTCACCTACTTAGCGCGCTACCCGGGCTGCAGCCTTCAGCCCCACCCACCACGCGACGTCGAGACATCTACATTACTATCCGAAGACAGCGATCCTGATCCTGCAGCCAACTTGCAAACACTCTCCGACCATGGATCGCTTGCTCACCAAAGCATGCCCGGCTTATCGCCCGCCCCGGTCCGGATGCGGGAACCGTCTGGTACGTGGCTGCATTGGAATGCGGTGATGGCTTCAAAAATAGCTTTGGGCGCACGGCAGCGCTGCCAAGACAGATTCCGCTCCAATGAGTCGGGGAGCCGCTCCTCTACTTGTCGCAAGATTACTATCAGTGCCCCCTTACAGATTGGGGGCCAACTGAAGCCAAGCACCCAACCTTAATGGCCTTGCCGCCTTCCATTCTACCTACTTCTCCTTCGACCACCTTTTTCGCAGGCCGGAACCCCCTAATGCAGGCACCATGTTTTCGCATCTCAAGTCCAACTTGACCAGGCGCAGAGACCCAAGGTCTCACTTGGAGTTTAGCCGGTGGGACTTGTTCTTTCCCCAGAGCCAACTGTTCTGCTGACCTTGCTACCCCAGCTTGGCCAACCCCTCCGTTGAGCTCACCGATACCTCCTATGCGTCCTTCCAGCGCGCCGAAGAAGGCAGGCGCAGCAGTACCGCCAAGACGCCCATCGGCGTCGATGGCAAAGATGCCGACGAGTCCTGGTCGCTTGTTGGACGCGAAAATGCAATGCCCGAAGAGAGGGAGGCTACGCGATTGGGGTCCAGCTGGTGGAGACGCGAGATGCTCGTTGATCGAAGTCTCACCGGCATGGCCGCCCTCACCTCGCTTTTCGCTGTCATCATGCTCATCGTCTGCGTCTCTGCCTCGCCCGAGTTCTCCCACCAACTCGAAAAGAATCCAAACTCAACGTCGATAGCCTTCCACAAGGGTCACTGCAAATCAGTCGAGCCGGGTTATCAAGTCTGACCACCCGCTCCCCGCATTTGTCCTTCAATCTTCTGATGCATTCACAGGCCTTGAAGTTCCTAATCAATGTCGCCTCTACCATGATCCTCGGCATGTCGAACACATACCAGCAGCTCGCAACCGCCTTGCGAGTCGACGACCTCGCTTACATGCTGTCCAAACACGGCGATTGCCGCGTGGGCACAAACTCGCCCTTTGCAATCAACTACAAACGCACCAATCGCTTGAAATCTTGGCTTAGCTGGTTGCTCCTCATCATGACCTCTATGCCCATCCACCTACTTGCCAACTCTCTAGTCGGTACATCAACCTATCGAACAACACCGTCAGTCTCGTACCATCCAGTATCAGACTTTGAGCAGTGGTATGAGGACTACTACTTTAGCACCACCGACTATTACCATTCCTACGGCACCTACTCTGAAGTGTGTATGATTGCTTTTAATCAAGGCTCTCTTGAAAGTCTTCAGCCCAACAAATCTGCCTCTTTTGACGACTGGAAGGACTACTTTGGAGGCGCATATCTAAACGCAAACGCAGTCAAGGTCTACTACGATGAACAACTGTGCAGCGAAAGGAATCAAACAAAGTCAGCAAACTGCACCTATCTCCAGATGAGATGCTTATCAGCATCCGACTCCGCAGACGAAGGGGATTGCACGCTCGTGTTGCGCATGCAGTCTGCCCTGATCCTTACGGGTTGCCTACTGGCAAAGGCCATCTACATGGCCCTTACCATGTACTCCGCACGTGGCAAGGTCAAGTCTCATCTTTTGAACTTCGGCGATGTACTCGTCGTCTCTTCGATGTATCCTCGCCTCCAAGTTCAGGGCGAGTGCATGACGAGCAAAGGCGACTTCCATCGGCGACAGATCAAACACACGTGTCACAAGCACTGCCGAGACCCAGATCCGTCCGACACAGGTGAAGAGCTGGGCCACTGCCAGAAATGCAAAAAGTTCAACGTTGTTTACAACCATACCAAGCTTCCGTGGCCGACGCTAGCCATGAAGCGCAAGAGGGCCTTTCTCGGGACACTTGGCCAGACTGCATTGACCCAGATACTTATCCTGTGTCTGTTGTCCATCGGCTCTCTGACCTGGTCGATCATGCTTGGTCTCGTTGTCGGTAGCGAGTGGCACAGCATCTACACGGGGAAACATGCGGCTACACCGCACGTCAGCCTAGTAGCATACCTCAGCAAGGGCAGCCAGCTGGCCGAGCTACCGGCCAACCGCATCAGCAGCGAAATCGCGTCGTACTTCATCTCCAACGGCTTGCAGTTCGTCTACTCGACCATCTACCTGCTCCTCATCTACAACCTCACCCTCATCTCCATGGAGTTTGACTGGGGCAAGCTCGAGAAGTACGGTGGCCGGCTGCGCTCCACCATCGTTAAAGACCCACATTTCAACCAGTCGTACCTACTCCAACTTCCCAAGCGCGTCCTTATCCCAACCATGACCTACAGCATCATCATGCACTGGCTCCTGGGCCTCTCCATGCAAACCGCAGAGGTCATCTTTGAGACTCCGTACCGCTCCTTTTCCCAATACACGGTAATGCGAAGAACAGCTCAAGTCTGATTTGCAAGTCTGGCTGATTGGTCCCTCACAGGTTACTTGCGTGCCTAATGGACTCTTCGGTTCGACAGCGATGTTGATCGCCATGACCATCACTTGCTGGCGCACCTTTTCCTATCGCCGCGAAGGCTTCATTCCACAAATGTACGGATCGATTAGGGTGTTATGCGCGTCCACGACGCGTTTGAATGACATGAATGATGAGGGCTACGTCAAGTGGGGAGATTGTAAGTACTGCGTGTCTTTCCCACCGTCGTCAGCGGGTTTTCCTTCTCTTGCCACTTCATACTGCACCATATCTATACAGCATTGCATCGAAGCTGCATACCCCTGTTGGACATTGACTGTAAAGTCCAACTTCCTACCACGACGCCCTCTGCCCTCTGATGCTTGATGCCCCTGGCTTCCGGGTCTCATCGAAAATGTGCTGACAATCCTTCGTAGTGGGGCAAGGCGAGGTATTCCGGCGCGCTGGCTTATCGTCTGGACCTGTGGGGAAAATCGTTCCAAACGAGCTGTACTCATAAGTAACCGCGGAGCGATTCGTATCGTTGTACTATATGCTTTCTTCTTCTACAACTTAATGCTCAGAATAGGGGTGGCTGGTAATATCAAATTCCATGAGAAATTCAACGACGCCGAGTGGTACCGCTTCGAAGTATGTACCGGTGTGTGTTGCGTGAATATTGTCAAAAGAAAGACATGACTAGTACTTGGAGTAGTGCAGCCTCGTGCCAATGCGGATCATCCCCTTAGAAATGGAGCGTATGTAGTGCTTCCAAGGATCAGGTCAAGCCTAGCTCGAAATGTACAGAGTGGTTCCGTAGTATATGTCACAGGAGGTCTATCAACCACCCAAAACAGACGAAACTGATAGGTTCAGCCTGCCATATCACCCGCTCTGGAGTCCAAGAGTTTTTCGCGCCGGTGGTCTGCTGCGCACCTTCACGGCAGGTGACAAAGGAAATCGGCTCTTGCACAGATAGTGTATTATATTTACGGGTACTCCAATCCAAGATCTGGACGTATTTGTGAATTTATAAACGTTGTATCTTCGCCCGGGTATTCGGCTTGGACCGTAGGAAAGGTAGCAACGTCATGCATGGGGGTCATCCGCTGTGCCCCTTTGTGTGAGCGAACGCGAAGTGCACCATCCGTCAGAATCAACTGTTCGCCTCAAATCGCCTGTTCCAACTCAAAGGGAACATCTCAGCTTAAGAGAAGCGAATGACACAAACTCTTGGTTGACTAGACCCCACTTTTATCAGGCAACGATTGTTGATTGTCATTGCAGAAGGATGCAGGAGCAAGGGGGTTTTGAGGACGCTCGCCGGGTAGGTTTATAGCCCTGCCAACTGTTTCGAGTGTCCGAAACGGATGCGCATCGCTGCTTCGCCACCGTGCCATTTCCTGAGACTCATTCTTGTCGAATCATTACGCATTGGGCGGGCAAGGCTGAAACGTGTCCGAAGAGGCGATGCTGACAGGCTACGTAGGGGAAGGCATGCACGAGCGTGGGGCTGCTGCGCATTTTCAGCCTCGCGCAGCTGATGATCTCCCAATTAAAAGGCCGACGGGTCGACCGTCTTTTTGCCTGGCCGCTCGTCTGAGACTTTCCCGTTCAACTCGTCCTTCTTTCACATTTTCGAATGACGGATCTGCTCAGCGTCGTCGGAAGCATCGTCGGCATTGCCGCGACCGGAGTCAGTGTCTCTCTAACGCTCTACCAGTTCGCCGATGAGGTCGGCTCGGCCGCAAAGGATGCGAAGCAGATAGGCAGCGAGATTTCCAACTTTTGCTTCATTCTTCGCATCCTGGCGTCGACGCTTGAAGAGGCGGACGCGGCGTCGGTCCTGCACTGCAAGGATGTAGCCGAGAAGATGAATGAAAGGTGCCTTGCTATGTTCGTCGAGATCATCGAGCTGGTCAATGAACTGCAGAAGCACGTTGGCATCCCGGGTGAGAACAGCTCCAAATGGACAAAGAGGATCAGGTGGGCGCTCCAGAAGCCCAGGATCATGTACCTCCGAGCGAGCCTCGACACGTACAAGGCTACTCTCAGTTTGATGCTGGAAACTCTGCATCTTGCCGATAAGATAGCCAAGCGAAGGTAAGTGGCATCACCCCACCATGACTATGGACATGTGCTGACATGTATCAGGACGATATTCTCCGACGTCGCTGATCCGGAAGATGACGGACAACAGCGGAGCCTGATTGAAAGCCTTGAGCGCGCGCACCGCGCCTCCATAACCGAGCTCCAGGAGCTTGAAGAGCAAAAGTTCGACGAGCCAGAAGTGGAGTGCCCCATGTCTCCAGCAGACGACGTTGACAGTGACATCTTCGCCCGAGCTTCTTGCGTATCGACTGCCTCCGTCGAAAGTTATTTCCTGGTCCAATCTCTGCGAGAAGACCTCGAGTCTTTGCGCGCAAGCAGGGCGAGCACGTCCAGCTATGTGCTGGTCGACGGGCATCCGACTTTACCCACAAGAAATTCTCTCTGGCTGTCAGAAGAGCAAGCCAACCTGAACAGATGGTCTTGTAGTCTTCTCAATGCTCCAAACGAGCCATTGAACAGTCGTACCTCTCAACTTTCACCGGATCTGAGACGGGCTAGAAGGATGACGCAAATCTCTGGCGGCATGGTCCAAATGCCGTCGCTGGCCACCGTTTTGGAGGCCGGAGACGATTCAGCGGGCGGAAACCCCAGTCATGCCACGCCCAAATCATCGTCTAATCAGCTGTTAGACAGCGACTTCCCCACCGCAATCAACGCCATCCAGACGTGGACGGCCGCTCTCTCGCCCGAAGACCGGTACAAAGTCTGGAGCATCATTCTGCCCTTCGTCCTGCAGTCCCCGTCGCCTCCGTACCAGGAATCCGAGCAATCGCGCTTCGAATGGGATGCCTCCGGTCCCCGACCAGCACGTCCGGTCAGTTTGCCCCCAAATATCAATACTTCCGCGTCGCCACCGCCACAGATCCCACCCCTGTCTTCGGCGGCAAACACCTATCCGACACGCGCTTCGTACCCACGAAGGCACCGCGAGACGAGCCCAGACCCAAACGCCGGCAGGAAACCGACACGTCCGCAGCACGGAGAGTTCTTCAAGAGCTTCCGCGTCGGTATCGATGACACGACCCGGACGGTTCTGCCGATCGCGCTCAAGAAACACAACATCATCGGAGACTCGAGGCAGTACGCTATGTACATCGTTCACGGGGACCAGAAGCGTTGTTTGGGACTGAACGAAAAGCCTTTGATGCTGTTCAAGCGGCTTGAGAGTGAAGGTCGGAGGCCGATGTTCATGCTTCGGGAGCATGCTACTCCGGTGAAAGGGGTTTCGAGCCGTAAAACGGCGGCCCCTGGTGGCAGAAGTCAAGAGTCCCATACACTCGGGGGGCGTATGCGGAGTGGATCTCAGTCATCGTGATGTATGATAAACTTGTAACAAGGTCTGGGATTTAGCCTTGTGTTGAGAAGGCTACTTCAAGGGTAAAGGGCTCAAGTAATGCTGTAATTAAACTACAAGTAATTCTTCTTTCGCTGTTTGGTACGAGAAATGAGTGGTAGCTTGCCGTGATAGAAGGCAATGCTTCAATGTGTACTACTCGCTGTTGTTTCTACAGCTTTGAGTTGTTTCAGTGACAAAAGATTCATGCCCTTTGAGCTCACCGAAGACGATACCAGTATTCTTACATGGGTAGTCGAATCTATTGGCTGGATAGATATCATGCATTCAAGACTCGCATTTACGTCCGGAGATTGGATTCAATTACCCACAAGGTTGGTTCGATATCTTTGCGAGGAAGATGGGAGTAGTAGGCCCAACTATTTGTCACCTGCTGTGGCAATTTACTGAAAACGTGTATAACTCTCGACGACAGCGAGTAGATTCCGTGTCTTGCGACAATGGATCGATCAGTTTTAAGGCCTTCCATGTCCTTTGTACCCCGTATTGCGGTGTGTTCCCGAGATCAACACAGGGATCGCGTCGGATATGTTACCTGGGCCCACTGGGAGAATCGGAGCTGCCGAAGCCGGGCTCATGCGGCACAGCAGCCTACATAAGGGGAGCGTGTTGAAGCAACCGCCCGCTCGGGTCGAGTCTCATTCCTGCCGAATTCCTCCTCGTCGCATCTTTCTCCGAAGAGTCAACGTTAATCACTGCTCGACGTACAACCATGTCTCAGCCGACGGAGAACCCTGCGCCTCAGCACATCGAGGCTGATGATGTATGCAAGTGCCTGTCGCTTCGTAGGGGCTAATGCTGACAGCTTGATCCTTCGACCAGGTAGCCGACGAGACGGATTCTTCATACGATTCTGACCTGTGCGTCTCGTCTCCACATTTCACCCCGCCCCCCGCACCCCCCTGTCACTGCCACGCGAAATGCTAACGAGGCTTGCCGACGCCGCTACAAGGCCGAGCACGTCGTCATTGAGCTCTTCGATCACCGACTACGAGTACGAGAATGGTCGCCGGTACCACAGTTTCAAGAAGGACAGCTCGGGTACGACAGATTCCCGTCGAACCCAATCAATGGCCGTCCGCTGCTGACTCCACCTTTGCAGTGTACTTCGCGCCCAATGACGAAGTCTGTCATGATATACATCGTAACGCGAAGACATCAAGCAGGCTGACTATTGCATTGCAGGACGAAAACGACCGCCTGGACCTCGTCCACCACATGATCACGCTCCGCCTCGGCGGCAGGCTGCACCTGGCACCGATCAAGAAAGATGTGCAGGAAATCTTGGATCTCGGAACTGGTATGGCACCGACACGGCTTCAAAAAGAAAATCGAACCCGTCTCACATATTAACAACCAGGAACCGGCATCTGGGCGATTCAGATGGGTATGTAACCCCCCACAACCACAACACCAACCCGTCCTCCTGGCCCCGAAAAAAAAAAAAAAAAATCCAACTGACAAACCACCACCATCGCAGGCGACGAATACGAATCCGCACGAGTACCACTCCTCATCCCCCTCTTCCCCCCTCCACCACACTAACCCCACCCCCCACAGATCCTCGGCAACGACCTCTCCCCCATCCAACCCGCCTTCGTGCCCCCCAACGTGCACATCGAAATCGACGACATCGAAGACGCCTGGACCCACACACGCAAGTTCGACTTCATCCACGCGCGCTACCTGCTCGGCGCAATCCGCGACTGGCCGGGGCTGATCGCCAAATCCCGCGCCGCGCTCAAGCCCGGCGGCTGGCTCGAGCTGCAGGACTTCACCATGCAGGTGTACGCGACGGACGGGTCGCTGCCGAAAGACTCGTATTTGACAAGGTATCTGGAGGAGACGCTGGAGGGAATGAAGGGCATGGGGGTCGAGCCGGAGCCTGGGGCGAAGCTGAAGGGGTGGGTGGAGGCGGCGGGGTTTGAGAATGTCCGCGTGGAGAGGTTTGCGTTTCCGGTTGGGAGGTGGCCGAAGGATGGGATGTTGGTGAGTTGGTTTTGTTTTTTCTGTTGTCGCGGGAGGGGGGGTTGTGTTGTGTTGCTGTGGAAGGGGCGATAGTGTTGGTTGAAAGGGGCGTACGTGTGCTGACTTGGGTGTTGCAGAAACAAGTTGGGTTGTTTAACTTGGCGAACTTTGCGGATGGGTTGGAGGGCTTCTCGATGCGGATTCTGACGGGCCTCAGGGGGTGGAAGAAGGAGGAGGTTGAGGTGCATGTGGCGGAGTTGAGGAAGGAGTTGAAGAACCGGGCTATACACCCTCAGCATGATATGTAAGTGCGTCCAAGTGGAAGTGAGAGGTGGTTTTGCTAACTAGATCAGGTATGTTGTCTACGGACAGAAGCCGTTGGATGCCGAGTAAAGGCGTTAATCTACCGACGCATCAACAGGCCCCATTGATAAAAGATATGGGTCCTGACTCGTATGTATACTGCTCCATTAATATACTGCATCTTTCGCAGATTTGACGTGTTGTGGCGGATGCAAAAATGGTCGAGGTCACAGTCACCACGGTAGATGACGTGGGTGAAGTAGCTGACGTGTGCCTGTGTTCTGAGCAAGATCTCCGCTCAGAAAGACCACTTTCACAACGGTGTAATTCAGTGGGAACCGTTTGATCATCAGAATTGGGGGCGGACAGCGCTCACTCGTGATCAAAAGGGGATGACGAGTTGAATGGGAGGGAAGAAGCTTGCATTCCGAGGAGTAAAAGGGTATATCAGGATCCCCGTCGTGTCTACCCTCGCGCCTTGCTCTCGCCTTATCCATCGCCGGGCGACGATCCTGCCCATGCAGCTCGACGTCCTGCCGAAGCAGCTCCCTGACATTGAATGAATCCAAGGGGGTGGACGGGTGGCGTATTGAGCTCACTAAACACCAGGTCTCTTGGCGATCGCTTCTACCAAGGACGTCTCGAAGGACCGAGGTGTGTTCTCCCGAGTCGCCTCCAACTTCCTCAACTCACCCCTCTTCCCGGCCTTCTCAGCCCCCCTCCAGAACCGCTCAGTAGCCTTCCTCTGCCGAGTCTCTATCCTCTCTTTTGCCTCGATCGCCGCCCCGCGTACGGCCTGGGCAGGGTCTGGCCTGGCCTGGCCTCTCCCGCCCTCGCCACCCCGCCGCCTCCTCCCTCGACGCCCAATCCGTTGTCGGCCTGTGCTTCAGTGCCTTGGCAGGTCGCCGGCCACATACGTGATGAGATAGATGCAGATGGGCTCATCTCTCTTATCGTTGTTCAAAAGGTCATCTGAGCAGCAGGACGTACTTGTACAATTAATGACCAAAAGGGCAATATGACCAAAAAGGCATAAGCATAGTATGAGCGTTTCCAACCGAAGAACTGAGCTGTCTGTGTGGCGTATGCGGGGGCCTTGCACCTTGCAACCTTCCTCTTCCGGTTAACAATACCTTGTTGTGGTCTGCTGCAGTGATACCTGGAAAGGAATATCGATCTCGTTCCCCTTTGGAATATGGCGTGCAGGATGCTACCAAGAAATACACTTCAGGGCGGTGATGGACCCAAATATGGCCTGTACCGATTATAAATCGCGAGTCATCACACCAGAAGTGGAATGCAATATCCTGATAAGGCAGACGATATGTGTACGCCCAATCCTTTTGCAACCCACAGACACGTTCATTACTGTCAAGGTGCAGCCATCTTCACATGTATGTAACCCTACCTTCCGACGGAGCCTAAATGCGGAGAAGTGAACTATCACCACGCATTATGGCATCCCCGCGAGACTGTGCCTCAGCAGCACTCAAGTCCAAAGGGTATAACATCCATCCCTCAACAGAGCACAATCTGTCGCCATCGACATCATCAAAACCAGCCTTCAAGTTGCAGAATCCTTCCAAGGAATTTCAAAAACCTAGTAGAAGAGCCTAGTAAGTAGGTACTTCTAACCAATGAACCGTTGCCGGTAAAAATGACTGACAACAGTAATGCAGCCGTCAATTCTAATACGACCAGCACACCTCGAGACAAGTACTCTCACTGCTGCGCTTCCTCGCTTCCCATCATCTTCCGACTGCAATGCCTTTGTGCAGGGTGTGCTCCGCGATCACGATCGAAGGTTTGGACCGCGCATACCCCGGCTACGCTCACTGCTCGACCTTTGAACAACTGGTGCAGTCGTCCAAGTCATGCGCTCTGTGCAACCTAATCCGAAAGGCGATGGAGCCTCAGGCAGACAAACTTGCAGCGGGAAATTTCAGAGACGTCTGGCTCCGGCCCGATCGGATGGGCGTAGGACCCTACTGTGTGGACGACAAGGCCGGGCAGAAGATCTTTGGAGACACCCTGTCCATCTACACGAAGCGAGGTAGGCAAGCAAAACTCGATTTCCCAGTTAAGCCGTACGTATGATGGAGAGATTGACTGCTTTTATCTAGGCGACACTGACGCTCGCGATCGCGCTCTCGGACTGTTGGCTTCCAAGCCTCAGATCCTACAGCTCCCCTTCCCCTCCGCAGACTCGGAAGGATGCTTCGAGTTTCTCAAACAACACCTGGACGACTGTCTGCGCAACCACGAGCGTTGCCGGAAAACTCTTGGGGGGGAACAAGTCGACGTCGCGTCTGACCCCATCCTCCCAACCCGCATCATCGACGTGAGTCCCGCCGACGGCGGCCAGGTCAGGCTCGTCGAACAGCAGCAGCCCAGCAGCCCGGAAAGCCCGCTCCTCCACGGCCGGTACGTTGCGCTGAGCCACTGCTGGGGGCCGCCCAACGCCGGCCAGCCCCCTCTCACCACGACGTCCGGGACGCTGCGACAGCACCGCCGGCGCATCCCGCTCGACGGGCTGTCCAAGACGTTCCGGGACGCGATCCGCATCACCCGCGCCCTCGGGCTCCGCTATCTCTGGATCGACTCCCTCTGCATCTTGCAGGACGCCGACGACAAGGCCGACTGGGCGCGCGAGGCGCCCAAGATGGGCACCGTGTACGAGCAAGCCCACCTGACCATCTCGGCGAGCGGCGCGGCGGACGGAGCGGGCGGCTGCTTCATCCCCCGCGAATCCCTAGGCGCCGTCGCCATACCCATGACTTCGGCCGAGCAAGCAGAAGAAGAAGCAGGACGACAGCAAGTGTTCCTAGGGCGAAACGCCGCCACCACCACCACCACCACCACCACGCCACACTCCCAGCTCCGCCGCACCTGGCTCGGCCCGCTGCAGAACCGCGCGTGGATCACGCAAGAGTGGATCCTCTCGCCGCGCGTGATCCACTACAGCGCCGACGCCCTCGTCTGGATGTGCTCGACCACCATCGCGGCCGAAGACGCGCGGCCCTGCGACCTCGACGCCATCCGCGGCCGCTCCTTCGACGACTTGAGGCACCGCTACGACGCGCGCCGCTGCCCCGCGAGGCGCGACATCCGCGCCGAGCAGATCCGCGGGAACTGGTCCGGTATCGTTGCCGAGTACAGCGCGAGGCAGCTGACGCATGTTGGGGATAAGCTGGTTGCGCTGCAGGGGCTGATTGGGAAGGTTGAGGGTGGGGTGCAGGGGGATCGCTGCGTTTTCGGCCTGTGGGAGTCGCAGTTCCCGTGCTGTTTGTTGTGGGGGCGCGATGGGTGCTGCACCGAGCTCCGTCGGCCTGGAGAACTGAGGAGTTTGGGGATACCGTCGTGGTCGTGGGCGTCGACGACGGGGTGTAGAGTCGGGCTGCATGAGAGGGGATTGGGTGAGTTTGGGGAGGGGGAGGAGAACTTTGCCTCCGTTGCCATCCCGGCGCGTCCGTCGCGTGAGTTGGTGGTAAGGTCCCTTTGCAAGCGGCTTGCGGAAGTCTTGTACTGTGGTTCGACGGGGAAGTACGGCGTCACGGCTGCGATTAGGCATCAGTGGGATGCTGCTACTATCACCTTTGATTCTGAAGATTCTGTCTGCCTTCATGACACGAAGGAAAAGCTCAGCGAGGGATCCCATGTGTTTTTGGTTGATGGGCATGTGTGGGCGGTGCCCATTACGCAAAGGGGGAGGAATCTGGCTTGTCTCGTTGTCCGGCCGTCAGCAGATAATGTGACATGCTATGAAAGAATAGGTGTGGCATGGAATTTGGACGAACGGTTCTTCAGGGGTGAGGTGCAGCGAGAGATTTGTCTTGTTTAGAGCATAGTTCATATTACTGGTGGAGCAAAGCTATTAACTGTGTGAAGTCGAGCCTTCATACAACTCGACCGATCACGCAGGTCCCACGGCACCCGCCTACTGTCCAACTTGGGTGACATAACCACCATCGACGGCAAAGTTCTGGCCGTTGAGGTACTGGTTGGTAGCGGCAAACAAGATAGCGCTCGCCATATCCCTATCGTTACCGGGCCTCTGCGCGGGCAGGCCGCCCTTGGCATCCTTTGGCATATAGCTCTTCTGGTCGTCGCCGCTCTCCTGCGTCGTCATCTCGCTGGGGAAGACGCCGGGGGCGATGCTGTTGATGCGGATCTTCAGGCCGGCCTTGGCGATTTCCGAGGCCAGCATCTTGTTGAGGTGGATGAAGGCGCCCTTGCTGGCGTTGTACGAGAAGTGGCCTTGCGAGATCTTGATCATGCCACTGATGGACGTGATGTTGATGATGGTGCCCGAGAAGCCGTGCTGGTGCTCCGTCGCGCGCTGCAGCAGCGGCAGGAAGGCCGTCGCCATGAGATAGGGGCCGACAACGTTGGTGGCATAGATGTCGGTCCATTCCTTGACGCTGGAAGGAGCAGGCGCACGTCAGCACGACGAATGAGGTGGAGATGGGCGAGCAGCTTACGTAGTGGGTTCGAACAGGTTCTTCTTCAGCTCTTCGGCGTTCGCGCCGTCCGGGGTCGTCTTGCCGGCGGCGATGCCGGCATTGTTGATCAGGATACAGAGGCACTTCTCGCGTGACTCGATCTCCTTGACGAGCTTCTCCACGCCGTCCTTGTCCGTCACGTCGCCGACTAGCGGGATAATCTCGCCGGGGATGTCCTTGCCGTAGACCTCAACGACCTTGTCGAGCTTCTCCTTGGTGCGGCCGACGATGTAGACCTTGGCGCCATTCACGGCAAGAGCTTGGGTGGCCTGTGCAGGTGGTCAGCAAAGCGGTGCGTGGCTTGACGGAGGTGAGTGATGCATACCATCAGGCCAATTCCCGAGCCGCCTCCGGTGACGAGGGCGACCTTGTTCTTGACATTGAACACTTCGCTGATCTGGAAGTCTTGGTTGTTGTTGGAGGGAGCCATCTTGAAGTGGTATCGTCAGTGAGGTGTGTGATTGATAGATGAGCCCAATTGAAAGTGCGCTGTGGTTATGGTTAAAGTTGAGCGCGTGGCTTACAAAAGGGAGGGCAGGGTTTTAACAAGAAGGGCATGGAGGAGGGGCACAACCACAGCTTCCGCCTGTCATGATGACATATGACAAAATGATGTCACTTACAGAAGGCGCACCAGTAGAGAAGGCGCGTCCAGCACAGTACTGCATGCGCTGGAAGGGCTTCGAAGCTGGCAATGGCAATTCATTCGAGCAGTTGAGCTGTGTGGTGACGCTACTCAATTTGCGGGGCAGGCTGCAGCTTGGTCTCGACCGCGTCGACAGCAGCCGAGCTGCGGATGACGGCAACCCACATCTGCGTACAGAAATCGTCAACGAAGAGGCGGTCAACTGTGTCAACTTCGAGGTCTGCATTTTGGCTCAGGGGGAAAGCAAAAGGCGAAGAGGGGGGAAATTGGGAGGATAATGGCTTTGGACATGCGGAGTTATCAACGGAGGTTCAACGGCTGCGGTCACAACCGCCGGCCGTAGCGCGTCCCTTACGTCACATCGACACCATGTCCCACTCGCGCCCCCAGATCCACGTCAATGACCACAATCTTGCGTTTCCCATCGGAATCTCGATCCGTTCTCGTGAAAATCGATATGATGCCTCGATCGTCCATTTTCGCCTGATCCACTAGCGGCTCGCCGTCAAACCCGTCCTGCCTCCACACCGTTTCAAACCGCATCTCCCCCTCCACCAGCGACGCCCTCACAATGGAGAGGGAGGAGTCAGTGTTGCCCGGCAAGATGGCATAAACATTGCTGTCTTTGTCCGCGCAAATGCTCCCTCTCGAACCCGTTTCAGTGGGGAAATACCCGTCAATGGGGCTGCGCTTCCAGGTGCCTAAATTCTTGCGTCAGCAACACCATCTCCGGTCCCTCAAGTAAAACAGAACGGGGAGGGTGGGGGGAAAAAGCGAGAGAGTCAGAACACATACCCTCCACCGCCCTCCAATACAACATCCACCTCTCCACCTTCTGCCCCTCCCCCTCCCCCCACTTCTGCCGATTCAACACATAAAACGCCCCATCGAGCGCCACACACTGCCCCTCCTGATTCAACACCCCGTTCCCCTTCTCAATCCCGAACGCCCTGATCCCCTCCATCCCAGGCCTTACACTCTCCCCCCTCCCCAAATCCGCCAACACCACCGTCTCCCCCGCGCCCGCCTCCTCGCCCCCCCTCCACACGCCGCCGCCGTCCGCGCTCCACGCGTAGCACAGATCGTAGTTGTTCTCGGGCCCGTTGGGGCCGGCCTGCGCCTTGTGCGCGGCGCGCGTGGGGTCGTCGAAGGCGACGAAGGCTCGGTAGGTCCACGAGACGTGCAGCAGGTTGCGGCGCGCGTCATGGTCGATGCCGTTGATGTAGGGCGAGTTGTCCGTGCCGGCGAGGAAGGTGCCGAGGTAGGTGTAGCTGTGCGTCGTGGAGGAGTAGGCGTGGAGGATGTCGGAGCCCGAGCCGGCTCTGCGTGTCGAGGAGAGAGGGGGTTAGTGGGTGACTGGCTGGGAGGGGAGGGGAGGGGAGGGGAGGGGCGGGAGGGAGGAAACGGACGGAGATTCGGGAAGGAGGGGTGGAAATGCAGGATGGGGAAGGGGAGAGAGAGAGAGACGGACTGGCCGATGCGGTAGGTGAGCAGCATGTCGGCGTTGACGGCGACGAAGCGCGGGTACGACACTTCGTCCATGACGCCCGAGTGCGGCAGCCCGGGCAGCGTGTCGGCCGTCGCGGTGAAGAGGCTCTTGTGCCATGCGTGGCCTAGCGGGCGCGACGCGAGGCCTTGGATCGAGAAGCGGTATCTCAGTCTGCCGTTCCCCGTCAGTGGAAATCTCGCCGTTGTCGATGGCACTCTGGTTGACGAGAGACGCACGGGTCGCAGTGGTGGTCGTATGAGACGTGGATGGTGCCATCACCGGTGCAGATGCCGATGGAGATGGTGTTGTGACCGTCATCGGTCGTCTGCTCGTAGTCGTCGAAGACCAGATACTCCCACGGGCCATCATCTTCTCCAAGCGAGGAACGGAGGCACCGCCGCGCAAGTGTCGGGTAGCAGGTATTGCTGTTCCCCTCGGCATCTTTACTCTGGTAGAAACCGGCATACTGCCATCCGTTCACCGTTAGCAGCGCACTCTGCTGGAATGAGTTGGCATTGATACGGTGCGTGCGCGGTGGATCGTCTCCGAGCACGCTGATGGTAGACTTCAACTTGACGAAATGACCATTCGAAGCCATAGCTACGGTCCACAGGAAGCTTGGAAAAAGGAAAATGTGTAGCGAAGTACAACGCCACACAGCCAGAGCTTGGTGGAGGTCTGGAGGAGTTCACACGGCACCCCGCACTTTGACTTCCATGATCCGCTTGACACGTGCTGCTGCATGCTGCAAGCGACCAGGCGGAGCGGAAAAATCAATAGAAGGGGTCGGCTAGAATTGTAGCGAGGCTAATGGCGGGATATAGGATGCAGCAAGGTATGCGCTGACGCACTATGCTGATCCTCCGCCTGCCCCGCCTCCACGCGAAGCGACCCCCGGAGAAACCACGACGAGCTGCAACGTTCCCCATAGCACAACCTGTTATCGCACGCGGATTGCGGGGTAACCCCCTGTATATGGCGTTGCGCGTGCGGCGCGGTAGCATTATGCTCGCGCGTTTCTTAGCTGCGATATTGGAGGAAAGGGGGCGTCGTGGGACCAGAAGGCGCTGTGCCACGCCAGCCGCCGCAATGCTTGGTGTAGATATAAGCTTCCTAGCGCTGGAACATTTGTGCCAGCCATTTGGATTCCACTCAGCCTCTCCGGTACATTTTGGTGTACCCTCAACTGAAAATGCACGCCCACAGGTCTGCACAAGTGGACAGGCAGGCGCTGGCCGCTACGACGCCGCTGGACAACAAGACCGGTCACTGGTGGAAGGATAGTGGATTGCTGAAACTCAACCTGCTTCTTTTCATCCCGTTGATGTCGGAGTACGTCCAGGGCTATGACGCAAGTTTGATCAACAACGTACAGCAGCTGAAGGTCTGGCAGGATGGTAAGTCCCCGCGAATCGACAATTAAAGCCCGTATGAGGTTCTTACGCATCTCTCAGAGTTTCATCATCCCTCGGGCAGCCTTCTGGGGATCCTGAGCGCGTCATACTGGATCGGAAACATCCTTGGCGTCTTCTTCATCACTGGCTTCTCCGACGGATTTGGTCGACGAACCGCAATGTTTCTGGGATCATTGATTTGCATCGTCGGAACTGCCCTTACAACCGGATCGATCAACTGTGAGTGCTCTCAACTGGAAATTGAGCCGACGCTCATATGATATAGCGGGCATGTTCATAGCCGGTCGTCTCCTGCTTGGAATTGGAGGAGTGATAGTCGGGGCTATCGGGCCTGTACTTATGGCCGAGCTGGCGTACCCGAGCCATCGTGCTACAGCGACGGCCATGTCCAACACGCAATATAGCACCGGAGCCATCGTCGCGTCGTGGATCACCTTTGGCAGCTTCCGGATGAGCAGCACATGGTGAGGCAGTCCAAGCTCTTTCAATGATCGCCACTAACGGTTCACAGGTCATGGCGGATTCCATCAATCTTCCAGGCACTCCCATCCCTCTTTCAAGCCGTAGGTATACTCTTCCTCCCCGAGTCACCGAGATGGCTAGTCAGCAAAGGCCGCCACGAAAAGGCCCTGGAGATTCTTGCGCATTACCATGCAAACGGCGACCGCGAGGATCCCGTAGTGCAGTACGAATTCAACGAAATCTGCACGACGATCGAGATGGAGATTGCAGCCAAGCAAACCAAGTGGAGCGAGCTCTGGCGCACGCCGGGCAACCGGTGGCGCAGCTTCATCATGATCTGGTGCGGTATCTGCAAGCAGTGGTCTGGCAACGGGCTCGTCAGCTACTACCTTCACTCAATGCTTAACTCATCCGGGATCAAGACGGAGCTGCAGCAGACGTTGATCACAGCGACGAGCCAAATGTTCAGTTTGGCGTGCAGCGTTGCATTCGCATTTCTGCCAGAGCGGGTGGGACGCAGGCCGCTCTTGCTATCGAGTATGGCACTCATGTGGCTAGTCTTCACGCTGATTACCATCTGCACTGGAGGTAAGTAGACGCCTTGCGGGAAAGAACAATAGGATGCGCTGACAACAGACAGTGTTCGTCGAGAAAGGCCCGGACTGGTCGGGGTCCAAATCGGCATCATATGCGTCTGTCGCATTCATCTATCTTTACAGCGGCGTGCACAATTTAGGGTGGACGGGAGCGATGATGGTGTACGTGGTCGAGGTGCTGCCATACACGCTCCGAGCCAAGGGCATCGCGCTGTTTTGGTTGCTCACGGGGGCAGCCGGGGCGTTCAATACGTACGTGAACCCGCTGGGGCTGGAGGCATTCGACTGGAAGTTCTACTGGTTCTACGTGGTGTGGATTGCGGTCGAGTTTGCCGTCGTGTACATGGTCTTCATCGAGACCAAGGGCCCGAGTTTGGAGGCGGTGGCCATGCTGTTTGACGGCAAGGACGCAACGGTGGGCAAAGTCAACAAGGTGGTGGGGTCGGCCCAAGAGGATGAAGGCGGCGCGGAGCATGTGGAGATGGTAGATTCAGGCAAAAAGGACAGCCAGCAGTAGAGTAGAGGCGCACGGATTGGCAGAGACGCAAAGGGCGATCTTCCAGCGTGCCGGCGGACCGGATGGTCGTCGCCAAGGCGTCTGTTCCGGCGCACTGGCCAGGTGCGGATGACGTGCTGGGGATCAGTCTGGGGTAGCCGGAAATCGTGTATATCAAAGCTCCCGGGCCGTGATGCATTTGCGCCTATACGCTACTCCATGGTGGTTGTTTCCCACGGCGCGGTGGTGTTGCGACGCGTCAACGGTGACAATGCGTCAAGGGCGGCTGTGATTGGGGTCCCTGCGCCAGATGAAAGGGGCCCGCGATCAGCAGCATCGAGCGACGCGTTGGGCGAAGAGAAAGGACGAAAGGGCAGCCGCACAAGCCCTTGTGTGCGCAGCCGACGCGTGGTTGGCTGGGCCTGGAGCGGCCAGATGTGAAGAACAAGACGCAGCCGGCGCCGGGCTTGGCGGCTGCAGGGCTGAGCTCACCAGCAACAGGGCAATCCGCCCCGGCCAATGCATCTCAGACTCCTCGACACCGCTCTCGAGCATGCCCGCTGCTGCCTCCGCGCCAGCAGCTGTCCAAACCGCTCATGTCCGCCTCCGCCAGCTCTCGCGACAATAGCCATCCCTACGCCGAAGCTTCGCAGAGCCGCAGCCGCACGCCCTCCGGCCACTCGACACCCCACGACACGCCTGCCAGCGATGACGAAGCGAACCTGCTCGACGACGACCCGCTGGGCCCTGGTTTGCGCGAGCAGTACGCACGCCCTTCCTTGCCCTCCGCGCACCGCCTGCTGACCGCCGCAGCGTGTCGTTCAAGCGCCGCAACAAGAGCCTGAGCAACAATGGCCTCACGCTCTCCGCCCTCCCCAAGCTATTCACCTCGCGCCAGTCCACGCCCATCCAGCGCCCCTCCTCGTCGCGCGCCGAGCACCGTCGCATCCGCAGCAATTCCGTCCTCGACCACCCCAACCTCCCCGCCCACGACGACGATGCGAAGGATTCATCGGGGGTGGACTGGTACGTCGAAGGCCCCGGCCGGCGCGTGGGTTATGACGACCTCACTGCTATCGACTGGATTTTTGAATACGCAAAGGAGCGCCAGCGCCTGCGGTTGCTATACGCCGGCGCGTCTGGCGTCTTGGGCCAGCTCAAACAAATTGGGGATGCGAGTCAGATCTGGATTGTGCTCATCCTGACCGGCCTGGCAAGCGGAATAGTCTCCGCCTGCATTGACGTCGTGAGCGACTGGCTGGGCGATCTGAAGACGGGCTTCTGCCAGAACGAGGGTGGAGATGGCAAGTTTTACTTGCACAGGAACTTCTGCTGCTGGGGATACGATGGTACGCTAATTCAGTCTGTGCCGGGTGCGTCGCTGACATCTCTCAGAACTGGCGCAGTGCGCCGACTGGCATCCCTGGAGCAGTGCTCTTGGCGCTACCTCCAAGGCCGGCAGCTACATAGTCGAATACTTGTTCTTCGTTGTGTTCTCTGTACGTTTGACGCCAGTGACGCGCATCATGTTCTAACAATTGCCAGGTCCTATTTGCGGCATGTGCAACCATTTTGGTCAAAAACCACGCCATTTACGCCAAGCATAGTGGCATCCCCGAGATCAAGACCGTTTTGGGTGGTTTCGTCATACGTTACTTTATGGGCGGCTGGACTTTGACCATCAAATCACTTGGCCTGGTACGTCCCTACAACGTCATGAGACTGCAGTCGATTGATGAAGAAACAGTGTCTTTCCGTGGCCTCCGGGTTGTGGGTTGGCAAGGAAGGACCGTTGGTCCATGTCGCCTGCTGCTTCGCGAATCTTTTCATGAAGTTCTTCACGAATCTCAATGGCAACGAAGGTTAGCATCCTTTTCCTACGGTCACTTTCATCTATTGACGACTTTGTAGCACGTAAACGGGAGGTCCTCTCCGCCGCTGCCGCCGCTGGTATTTCGGTGGCTTTCGGGGCTCCCGTTGGAGGGGTACTTTTTAGTCTCGAGGTAGGTCAAACACTCGACATTTGCGAGATTTGCATACTCATGGTTGCCAGACCCTATCCTATTACTTTCCCGACAAAACAATGTGGCAGAGTTTTGTTTGCGCCATGACCGGCGCAGTGGCTCTCCACTGGTTCGATCCTTTCCGGACGAACAAACTTGTCATGTACCAAGTCACCTACCATTCGGGATGGCACGGATTTGAGATGGTTCCCTACGCCATCATCGGTGTCCTTGGCGGCCTCTACGGCGGCTTTTTGATCAAGCTGAACCTCAAGATAGCCGAGAGACGACGCGACAGCCCCTTATTCAATGGGCCACTTCGTGAAGTAGTCGCTGTTAGCCTCCTCACGGCGCTGATCAACTTTCCCATCAAGTTCATGCGCGCGCAGGCTACAGAACTGCTGTACGTGCTCTTTGCCGAGTGCCAAGACATCATGGACGACCAGCTCGGTCTCTGCAAGGCCGGAAAAGCCAATACCGAAGTCATCTCGCTCCTGCTCGTCTCAGCTTTTCTCGGAGTTATTCTTGCAGCGGTCAGTTTCGGACTTATGCTACCAGCCGGCATTCTTCTTCCATCAATGGCCATTGGAGCCCTCTATGGCCGCGCCATTGGACTCATCGTCCGAGTCATGCACATGTCGCACAAGAACAAATTCCCGTTCACTGCGTGTGAGCCTGACGTACCGTGTATAACTCCAGGCACGTACGCCATCATCGGCGCCGCTTCAGCCATTGGCGGAGCGACGCGCATGACCGTCTCGATCGTGGTCATCATGTTCGAGCTAACGGGAGCACTCACATACGTGCTGCCCATCATGATCGCCGTCATGATCAGCAAATGGGTCGGCGACGCCATCTCGCCGCGCGGAATCTACGAGGCCTGGATCCACTTCAACGGGTACCCGTTCCTGGACAACCGCGACGACGACGGATCGTCGGTGCCCGACGTGCCGGCGGCGCAGGTGATGACGCGCATCGAGGACCTCGTCGTCATCACGGCGACGGGCCACACGATCCAGAGCTTGCGCAGCCTGCTGTCGCAGCACTCGTTCCGCGGCTTCCCTATCATCGACAACGCGCGCGACGCGCTGCTGCTCGGGTACATATCGCGCACGGAGCTCGCGTACGCGCTGTCGATAGCAACATCAACACCGCGCAACCTCTCAGTCGACGCCGAGGCCTTCTTCGCGCATCAGTCTTTGTCAGACCCCACGGCCAGCCTCGACCTGCGCCCGTGGATGGACCAGACGCCCATCACGCTCAACGCCCAGGCCGGCCTGCAGCTGACGGTCA
Source organism: Diplodia seriata (assembly GCF_021436955.1). NCBI lineage: Eukaryota > Fungi > Ascomycota > Dothideomycetes > Botryosphaeriales > Botryosphaeriaceae > Diplodia > Diplodia seriata. Next base: position 2,251,560 of record NW_027117309.1, on the reverse strand, counting down.
ACATGTTCTCCAAGCTGGGCCTGCGCTACGTCGTCTTCGTCGAGAAGGGCTGCCTGCGCGGCCTGCTGACCAAGAAGGACGTGTGGTTCGTGCTGAACGGCGAGGGCGGCGAGATCAGGGAGTCGGGCAACATCGTCGGGCGGAGTTCTGCGAGGGAGGAGAGGGGGTTGCTGGCCGCGGATGTTGACGACGACGACGATGATGATGAGCATGCGCATGGCCTTGGGTAGGGAGGGAGAGCCGGCATTGTTTGGAGGGGGGGTTTTTTTTTCTCTTGTAGGAATATTGTTTGATAGAGGGTTTCTTTCCTTTTCCCCCGTTGCATAGAGTGAGAGGTACGTGGGTACAACTGGGCGGTTCGGTCGGTCGGTCAGACTACAGGCAAAGAACACGTGCATCATTTTTTGGGAACTAGTAGTTCAGGCTGTTCCCCAAAGCGTGCAAGTGGTGGAATAACGTTAACCGCACGCAGGAGGAGGCGCAAAAGGTTCGTCGGGACGGCCCGGACACAGTCTATGCGCTTTGCCGCCAGGGTTGCGTCGGCCCAGAAGCCCACAAGCCTTTTTGATGAAGAAAGACGGGAAGGAACAACAAGAATTTGGCTTGAAGCAAAAAAAGACAGGGCGGTGCGGGATCTCGATGATATTCTCGAGCCGACGTTGGCTGGTCGTAGATCCACCGGTGCTTAGAATTGCGGGTCTCCCTTGTCTATGGATCCCCTTTCGCGCAAGACCGCCGTGGAGTCTTTCGTTCTGTTTGCAGCGAGAAATGTCCGAATGATGCCATGGGGGCCCTCCCTTTTCTTGAAACATCTGCTGAGGGTCTCTGCGTTGCAGGCCTGCATGTGCAACAGTGCGACCGACTCCCCACCGGCCCGATGGAGCGAACAGGAAGGCAGCAATGTAAGACCTTCTCGAACCGTGGACTTTTTTTCCATGGGCCAGTAGTAGTAGTCAGAAAGATGGCACATGTCAGATTGGGCGTGCCATCACTTGTCTCGCGACAGGGGTTTTTGGGGGGACGGAGGCATTATCTGCCGGTGGCGGGAGCCGCCCGCGGTCACCCCACGATCGAGTGCTGATCTGGTGATACGGGTCGAGCGCGGGGTGGGGCAGCCGTCGCTCCACTGCGAGCGGCCCAGCCCAGGTGTTGCAATAATGGCGGTGCCGTCATTCGTCCAGAAGGACTAGTTTCCGGCGCATCTTCGTGCGGGTGGAGCAGCGACGCGTCCGGTCAGGTTGAAGACGACGGGTTGTGTGTGTGCATCTGAAGTCTGAGGGGGTGCGTTGTCGCGTGCGGAGGTGGCGCCAGCTGCAGGGCCGGCAGCGCATCAGACGACCGTAACCCGACCATGATTTCACTCCACAGAAAATCGCCCACTCAGGCCGCTGTATATCAGCGCGACCTTCTCCGCACTTTTTGCGCCCTGCAGCAGATTTGAAGAAGTCGCCGAATACACACACAACAAGCAATACCTACAAAAGATCTCCATCCGTCCAACGGATTCCTGAACTACCATACACACCAGCCGAAGGATACCGAGGTCGCCCAAGCGGAAGCACAGCTACCCTTTACCCAAGGCAACCCCGCGAAAGCGCAGCACCGCCACAGCCACATTCCAACGCGGCTATCTACCTACCTACGCAATCTCTCAAAAGAGACTCGGTCCCCGGTTTCCCACCAAATGGCTCCCAACGCTCCGCGTCCCTTCACCACCTCCGCCCGCGTCCACCCGGCCATCCCCATCTCCTTCCACCAGCCGCACCACCACATGCCCAAGATGACTTCGCCGGCACCCGCTCGTCTGGGCCGCTGGTTCCTGCCCGTAACGGGCCTCCTGTTCGTCGGTAAGTCATTCCTCGCTGCTCGAAGTTGTTTGCCCACCATGTTTCCTTTCCAGGATTAACAAATGGCTGATGTCAAGGCCCGGTGATTGCAGGCGCGGCAGCAACCTCGTATCTCGACAGGCGCTTCGCGTCGACGTCGTACACGCCCGGCCTCTCGGCCACCGAGGCGCGCGCCCTGCGCCAGCGCGAGCAGAACGCCGCCCTGATGTCGGCCTACGGCAACCGCGACTCGCTCGAGGACGTGCAGCGCGCCATGGAACTCTATGAGGTGCAGTGATCCCCTACCTCTACCTCGAACCAAATTCCCACTCCACCACCACCACCACCACCGAAACAAAACCTGGACAAGCTGCGCGAACTCCACGGAACTTTGCAAAACCGGATGGAACCCCTTCCCTTCTTCTCTCTTTTGTCGATGCTTGATTTTTCTTCTCTACGCCTCTTTTCTAATTTTACGACCTCTTGACTTACGATTAGTGTTCTTTCTTTTTCTTCCTACAGGCTGCGAGGAAATGAGGTCACACACGCTCTCAAACACAACAAAAATCAACGCATCGACAAAAATCCGTTCTCTTTCTACCTTGCGACAACACAAACGCACATTTTTACCCAATCCGGTTGAAGTTTTGGGATGATATCGCGATGATACGTCATCATCCCCGGAGGAGTTTTTCATGGCTGATGGTTGGGTGGGAAAATGGAAGGCCATGGTTGGGGGATAAGGCATTTGCAATCCGGCGTTTTATCATTGGGGGCGCGGCCCTTGCGGCATTGGGGAAACGGCGTTTTCATCCTCGGGCACGGAGTTCTGGTTTTTCTCAGTCTTTGGATATCCCCCCCAGCTCGTGTGGAGCAATTGCTGCTTTTTTCGAACTGGATACTGAATGAAATGAAATAATTATTCAATGACTTTTTTGGTAGTTTTTCGTGATGCTGCCTGGTGTTATTAAGTTGGGTTTTGCTGCAGTTGCGTAATATGGCGAGCGATCTGAGGCTAGCAGGGTGGCTCCGTGCCTCCTGGGACGGGTGGAACCGGGTGCTCCTGTAGACATTATCCGGCCGGACATCGTGAGGTTGAGCGGAAGCGGATACGGCACTTCGACTGCGTCTTGCCTTTATCCGAGATGAGAGACGACACATTGAAAAATGCAGCGCCGAATAATCGATTAGCCGACCGTGGGACAAGGAAGAGCGATGGCTTACGCCAGGTAAAGGGACTTAAACTAGAGCTTTTCCGGCGGCATTGAGCTGACATAGGTACGGAGGGTCCGCGCAAGATGAAGCTGAATAAAGAGGTTATGCTGCGGATAAGAAGATGGCGGTTTGGGGAGGAGCGGATCAGGAGCGACTTCCGGAGTAGATTCCGACCGGCTTAGCGCCGAAAAGACTCAACTCCAACGACACCCCGTCGCTTTCTCATGCCACTGCTGCTTTCTGCCGTCACCATGCCCTCCTCGCTGCTCGTCGACGTCCGCACTCCCGCCGAGTTTGCCACTGGCTTTCTCGACGGCGCCATCAACATCGAGTACCAGGACATTGACCAGCTGGCCGACCGCCCCGGCGTCTCCAAGCAGGACGACATCACCTTGTACTGTCGCTCCGGCCGCCGCTCAGCCATCGCTCTGGACGCTCTGAAATCCCTCGGCTTTGAGAATGTCCGTGACATTGGCAGCCTCGAAGAGGCCCAGGAAACCCTCCGCCGCGAGAAAGAGGAGAAAGAGGAGAAAGGGGAGCAAGCTGCCCAGCTCCAGCCGCCACCCCCCGAGCCATCCAAGCAGTCGCTCGAAGGGTCCCACAAAGCCCTTCTGGACGGCCTGCGTGCTTTGGACTGATTGTCTTCACGTTGCATCGCATGCAAGACCCCCGGTTTGGATACAATCATGCTGCCGCATGGCGCACGGGACGCACCCAGCCGCTTTCCACTCTCTTCCATGACGACTCCCTCGCAATCTGCAGCAGTCAGCTCACTCGCACTGCCATTGTACCACTGAGGAACGTATTACACCAACTCTTGTCTCGTCATCGTGCCGCCGTCCGAGCTCCATGATGCCGGAAAGCAATCTGCGACGACTCGTCCGCTGATCTTCTGCAGCTGCAATCCCATGCCTTCTCCCGACCTCAGCTCTTTCACCTAGATTGCGTGTATCATGCTTGCTGCAGCTCGCCGATGTTGGCCGTCAACCCTGCCCTGCTCCCGAGTCCTGATTCGCTCGTCAGCCCGTTGCCAAGGTTCTGCGGCACGCCTACTCGCCATTCGCCTGTCGCGCATTGTCAGTTCAGGTCAGCAGACGGCATGCTTCCTGCAATCCGCCTTTTGCAGCCCTCTTCTATCCTCCACCAAGGCCTTGTTCCGAGTCACACCCGCTATTCCCTGATGCTCTTGCTCCACTCCATATCGCCTCGCTTGGCCGCCCATGTCGAAGTCTTGATTCCTCAAGCGCCAGGATCCCACCCCTCAATACCGTCGCCGACACCTTGACCCACCTGATTGTGTAACGGTCGAGCTCTCCATATGCGGAAATACGAATCCGATGCTCATGGTTGCATCATTCCTGAAATGCCATCATGACTTCTTCTGGACGTTCCACAAGACTTTGTCAGCGATGCTTTGTTGCATGATCCCGGTACACTACAGCTGCTTGGTCATTGGTCGGAGCCGTCGTCTGTTTCAGCTTCGAACCGTCCTTCTCGGAGCGCCGTATCCTTGTCGACCAACATCTACACGAGCTGAAGGATGCAGGTACGTGCTTGCTGTGCGTTTCTTCACAAAGGAAAAGACCGGGCTCCTGCCCTTTTCTATTGGCACAGGCAGGTATCCGGGCCGCGCCCTGTGTCACGTCAACATCTTCTGATTACTGAACTCGCGTGGCCTTGCAGCTCCTCCAGCCCTAGTACTACTTCAATACCCTTGCACTGTGCTAGGGTAATCCCACCACCCTTTTCCGTCACCCTCGATTTCCACCGTGTTCCTGCAGCTTTTCTGGCATTTTAAGCCCGGCCCCTGAGGTTTACGATGCCCGTCCCGGACCTGGCATTTGGAACGGTCTCAGCCGGGGTACTGGAAGTCCTGAACCATGGTTGACATCGAGCACTGCCGAGAGATTCGTCATGCATGCCAAGGTCAGCTTGTGCGACTTCATCGTTGCACAGCATGGCATCCGATGTCCGCATGCAGCACCGCGCTTTGTCAGAGGACTTGTCACAACCGATTCAACTTTCTTTCGACTCCATGCCAGCACGCACACTTACCCTTGTCCGCATGAGGATGTTGTCAAGGGTCCTCAGCCCATCCACGTGTCAAGAGCAAGCAATGCATATGGACAACCCTCGCCACCATCTCCACAGTGCAGGACTCAGCGCCAGGCAGTCGTTGTCCGCGGACGAAGATTCTTCAAGGTCCCAAAGTCTATCGGTCGTGCACGGCAGCGCCGGCCACGCGGCACTGTACGAAATCTGCACGCCCCCGGAGGGGCGGCACCATTTTTTCAGCCAGCCGCCGTCCTACCCTGGCACCCAGGAAATCCAGAACGACGCCTTTAGACATGCGTCATGCAGTTCCCTCGCCAAGCTCCCGTGCTGCCGGTTCCCAGCTGGGGTACTACGACATGCAGTTCAGGGTGTGCCCTGATTGATGCCTTGACGCGGGTACCCGCATTGTGAATATTGCGGCTGCCCGGGCCTAGTGCCACAGCGTCATGTGGATTTCTCCTGTCAGGGGCGCGCGGCGTGTGACGGGAATTAACTTGTTTGGCAAGGCGGACCAGTCGGAACAAAGGCAGAGTAGATCCGCAAGCCACCGCACATGGACTCGGCAGGGTTCAACCGTGGACGACTGTTATCGTGGCGTTCTTCTTTGGCAACGACAGTAGTGGACCAGGGCCCCCGTTCTGGATTCCAATCAATAAAAAAAGCACCTACCCGTCCACCACACGGAAACCGCGACCCTCGTCATATCTGCATCTGGCCAGCGCCAGATCCTCAGCTGATGGCTCACATGCCGTCTGTGTCATCCCAAAACATGAACATCATTACCGGAGAGTGCGGTGTCTGCATGCTTCTCTCCCTTCTGACCACTGTTCCACACCCATGGCGGCTGGGGAAGCGAGAATGACTCACAGATGCATCGATGTTGCGAAAAAGGGGGACTTACATCCAGGGGTCACTTCGTCGCGTCACGAGAGCAGCCCATCAGAACAACGTCAGCAAAACTGCAGCATTCCATGCCGTGTGAACGTTCGGGGCTCGACCGTTTCTTCCCTTCGTGACGATGCAGCGAGCCGCCGTCTCATCCCCACCTCTCTACTTATCAGACGCTGTGATATGGCGGGATGGTGATTCTGAAACTTTCCCTCGGCCAACCATCTCGGGCGGAGCGGTGACGAGAGAGTTGCTGACTGGCTGACCGCCGCCGTGTCTGCACAGTCGCGCGGAAGCTTACTGATGGTCCGTCTAGCTGCACGCCCAGCCGGTTCGCGAACCGCCGCCCGAGGGGGCCGAAAAAGCAACTTTTCAGCTTGCCTCGTTTCGGAGTAATTGGAAAAAGCAAAACCGCAAGGCAGGCACGTTGGCCGCCTCATCCCCCCTCAACGGCTCAGCTACATGCTACATGCGGACTTGTTGCAAACGCCCGTGCTACGAGACAAGGCAGTGCTTCACGCGGTACTACGATGTAGTCGTCATCGTCATCATCATCTTTACAGACTACCATGCGTACCTCTAGGCCTCCAACGATTCTTCTTTTTGCTTTTTTCCCTCTTCCGACGCAAGGATCTGCTCGAAATGGACCATACTTCTCCCCCTTTCTTCCCGCTTCTTCCTTTATTAGCATGGGTAGTAAGCGTGAGATATTTCTACTCTCTGCATGCAGCCGTACTACAGGGACACATACATGCCTAACTAATGAGGCTTTGACACGGGCGGAATCAGCGGGAAGGAAGGCCGATCTCCCCGAGACCCGTTACGAGAAAAAAGAAAAACGCCACCCGCACGCCTGCGGAGCGCCTCCAATTTTTCCTTTTTCTTTTGGTTTCTTTTTTCTTACTCGATCTTCGAAACGGTATGCTGCATGCACGTAGCCTTCCTTCCATCCTTTCTTCCTTCCTGCCTTCACCCGTTATGCAGATGTGTGCAGAAAATTTGGCCGGCTTGCTGCTTGCTGCTTGCATGCTTGCTGCTGTGTACTTACGTACATGCGCATGTGCAGAATGGTGTGTGTGTTTTCCGATGGTGGGCGAGGGGACCTGGCTGGCTGGCTGGGCGAGCTGATACAGGAGTGATCCATGGGATGGGTATTGCGGGCGTGCTGCTCCCTCCCTTCCTCTCCCTTTCTCGCGGGCATGGACATTACACACACACATACCCCGCCCCTGGGAGCATAATCACTCCTTTCGACAGGTGGCAATGACCAAGGCAGCGGTGGGTTGCAAGTACGTGGCCAACCTTGCGTACAGGGGCCGGGTATCGGGGTCGGGATCGGGCATCGGGAATCGAGCATCGGGCATCGGTGTGATGTGTTTGGTATTGACGAAGGGACTATTGTCGGTGGGTCGGTTGCCTGGCAAGAGAGGGGGGGAGGGGTAGGCGCGCGTTTGTCGTCAATAACCATGCTTGAGGCTTGATTTGCACACCGTTTTTCTCCCACCCGCTTTCCATGCTGTCTAACGAGACACAGCAGCAATGCGTAGTGATGCTGTCGATTAATCAGTTGGACCAACTTGATACTCGCCTCAAGGCAACACGTGTACACTGTTCATGCGTGTGCCCACTAATGTATGTACCGCGCTTTTTTTCTCGCAGGAAGCTACAGCATGGGAGGGGCGAGCACATGATACACGAAAACCAAGAGGATGCCAGTCGCCGTTTTCTCCTTCTTCAACATTTTTCCCCACTTTTCTTCCTCGCCTCGGCCGAGGACGTGAAGAAGAAGAGGCATGTGCAGATGCCGGTACATACATACACTTACCACGGCACCCCCATCGCACTCCCTCTCCCTGCTCTGCTGGCATGCTGCGGTTCGACCCGAAACGGGTATGGGGGCTAGCTAGTTATGTGGCTGTCCAGCTGGGCGTGAAGAAAGACTTTCCGTTTTCTGCTTTCAGTACGTACGTACGTACGACAACGACAACAAAAACACACACAGCCCTCCTCAGCTAAGACCCTTGTCTGTGCGACGGGTGTTCTACCACACTCTTTTTGGCGTTGACACACTTTCCCTACCGTTTTTGTTGCTAAACCTCAATTGCGAGCACTGGACTTGGAGACGCGTGCTTTGTTGATTGATGGGTGGGAGGATGGGATGGGAGTTTGGCTGGTTGGTTGTTGGTCGGGTCTTGCCTTTTCTTTTTTCTTTTCTTTTCTTTTTCTTGGCAGGCTGCTATTGGCTGCTACCACTACTACTATTGAAGCGGAGAGGCGATTTCACCGCCCATTTCTTTCCCATGCTGTAGATAAGATAAGTACGCCAATATACTTTCACAGCGACCTGTCGAGGCTGGGGTTTTTCTGTTCTTCTTCCAAGAGATAAAACGGGGGGGAGAGAGAAACGAGAGCTCAAGGCCGTGTTAAAGATGACGGGGAGCTCAAAGAAGTTTTATACGAAAGACATCAATCCTCTTATTCGTTTGATCCAAGATGGCGAGATGCACTAAAGACACTCCGATATGCTGGGCCGAAAAGTATTTTACCTTTCTGCGCCTCGCCAGAAGATAGCACTCTCTCCCGTCATAGGCAAATTGAGTGAACAGATAAAGAGCTGTTTGTTCCAAGTCCAAGGCCCCCCATCCAATTGTTTACGCTGCAACCAACATAAAGCAGAATGAACAACAACACTTACACCGAGAACAAAACCTGCAAAACCTCCACCTCCATCACCTTTGCTATCCGCGGGCTACAGCGGATCTGATCCGCAAACAGTTGGCAAGATGGCGATATAAATGAAAAGTGATACAACGAACGGGATGATACTCGTTACCAGATAACCCTCCTCCCCTGTGTCCGTGGCCAGGGGCAAATCCGCTTCTGCAAGTGATCCGTCCAAGCCCGCACTCCCACAGCCTTTACATTCTGAAAACAGAACTCGTTCGGTCCAATACGGATTTTTCAGAAACCGCTTCGCACCGGAGAGAATCATCATCGCACAAAGACTCTCCCGCGCTGAACCTCGGCGGAGAAGTCGTCTCCAGCAGTGACGGCCGCCACAGGTAAAATAGAGCGTACAATTCTGGCAAGGGCAAAAAAAAAAAAAAAAAAAGAAAAGGGGGGAATCGCACAAGAGTCAGAAAAATGACTTCGAGAGAAAGACGGGGAAATCTCAAAACGTGATAAGCTTTTGTTTTGGTATATGGCAACAGAAGTAGCAGCGTCTACAACATATCCACATCCACATCCACACACGCAACAACCAAGACAACAAACGACATCACCCTATCCCCGCCCCCTTCCCCTTCCCCCCTCCAACTCCGACTCCCACCACAGCAAACAAACAAATAAATCTACTTCATCCCTTCCACAACCCCCTTCGTAACCGCCCCCAACCCCTCCCTCACCCCGGGGCAAAAATGCCAGCGCAACACCTCGCCCTCCCACACGGTGGCGGCGAAGGGGTTGCTGCTCTCGAGCTCGGCGCCGAGCGGGTTGAAGACGCCGTCGCCGCGGCGCTCTTCCGTGTTCCACAGCGGGGCGACCTTGCGGCCGTGGATCTTTGCGACCTTGGCGAGGAGCGCGACGGTCGCGAGGCACGACTTCTCGGGGAGGTGCAGGGCGGCCGTCATGAGCTGCTTGGCGAAGGCGGCGACGCGGAGGGGCGGGACGGCGCGGATGGCGGTCGGGGGGAGGAGGACGGACGAGAGGGAGCGGAGGAGGAGGACGGTGGTGGTTTGGACGTTGATTTTGTTGGCGGCGGCCGAGGGGGTGGGGTTTTGTTGATGCGGGGAGTTCGGGTCGGGGAGGTGGAGCGAGTTGGCGCCCAGCTCGATGTCCGGGTTGAGGCTGACGGGATAGAGGGTGCGGTAGAGATGGGTGATGAAGAAGTTGAGGTCGAGGTGCAGGCTGGAGGCGGCCTTGCTGGCGTCTTGGCCCTGCAGTAACGCGAAGGCGGTGATGACGCAGAGGAGCGACTCGCGCGTAGCGTTGCGGGCGCCGATGGGCGCGTCCTCGTCGTCCTCGTCGGCGTCCGAGTCTTGGTCTTCGAGGCTCTCGGCGTCGCTGATTAGGTCCTTCAGGGCTTCGAGGATGTCGCCGAAGAAGTCTTGGTTGATGAGGTGGGCGTAGCGAGCGAGGCCCTCGAGCACGGCGCCCATGAGGGAGGCGCTGCGGGACTTGAGGATGCGGAAGTAGGCGACGAAGACGAGTTTGAGCGTCTCGGCCTGCAGACGGTCGCGTTCCTCGTGGCTCACGGCGGCGTCGGCCTCCTTCATCTCCTCGGCGATGGCCTTTTGTTCCTTCATGACCTTGCGTTGCTTCTTGGTGCGGAACTCGCGCTTTTCCTTGGGCTTCTTACCTCTTGGCATGTCATCCTCCGGCTTGTCGATCCTGTCGTACGAACCCTTGGAGGAGAACTCGGAAAGCAGGCGCAGATGCAGGAAGGTATTGAGGACGCTCTCGTGAACATGGTAGTTCCGGCCCTTGATCATCTTGGTGATCATGGTAACGGAGTCCAGCGACGCGTTGCCATCCTCGTCATCCTCGAAAACCTTCTCGATAGTCTCCCTACACCTGACAAAGTCTCCGTCAATGGACCTGGTGCTCATCTTGTCGACTAGGATCTTGATAATGTCTCCGCGGAAGTTGAAATGGGGCACCGAGGTAAGCAGGTTGCAGGCACAGCTGATGGCGACAGTGGCTAGACCGGCGATGCTGTCCGAGGAAGATGGCTTGCTGCCTTTGGCGCATCTCGCCAGGTCACGTACGTAGTCCTGGTAGCCGTGGACGAGAGCCTGCTCGAAGTTGCGTAGACGACGAACCTCTTTGGACAGCTTCTCCTTGGAGCCATCCTCGGGCAGTGGACGTATCCTGTATCCGGGGATAATGTCCTTGTAGACGGCGGCCTGGGTGGCGAGGGCCAGCTTCTTGACGGTGACGTTTTTGGAGTTGGCGAACTCGGCCAGCTGCTTCAGGGCGCCAATGTGCTCTTCGGGGTCCTCGTTGATCAGCTCGGCGACGCGCGCAAGTTCTTCCTTGGCCTCGACGACCTGCTGGCGAGCCGACTTCTTGGGAGCCTCTGGGACGGGCTCGTCCTCTCCCTCGTCTTCGTCGTCGTCGCTGCTTGTTCCGAGAAAGCTGTCGTCGTCTGGCTCGGGCTTTTCGGGCTCGGCGACATGAACCTGTTCTATGCGACCATCCTGGGTTTTGATGGGCAGGCGAGTGGTCTCCTTCTTCTTCTTCAGCGAGCGAGGGCGGTTCTCGTAGTCCTGCTCAAGGTCCCACTTGGAATTGGCGAAGCTCGAGTTGGCGAGAGAACGGCTGGGCGAGTCGCTGGCGGAGTCGTCCTCGTCGGGCGGCGACAAGCGCCTTCTCTTGGGGGCAGGCAGGCGGGCCATTGTGGTCGGAGAGCGCGGGGAGTCTCGTGGTGTTGCGAAATGCTTGCTTGGTTTGCGGGCCTGGAATTTTTTGGGCGCGGGTCGGCGAAAGACGGCGCCAAGCGCCGACAAAAAGTTGCGACGCCGTCGTCGGCCGCAGTCCCACGACATCACCACCACCATCGTCAATCGCTCAGCCAATTCGCCCGCCATGAGGCCTCTCACCGACACCGAGACGCAGACGCTCTTCACCAAGCTGGCCAACTACACCGGCCGTTCGCTGAACCACCTGATCGCCCCCGCCAACGGCCCCGAAAACGACCGTCATGTCTTCCGCATCCAGCACAGCCGTGTATACTATGTGCGCGAGACCATCGCCAACCTCGCCACCAGCGTCGCCCGCCCCAACCTGCTCTCGCTCGGCACCTGCATTGGCAAGTTCACCAAGACCGGCAAGTTCCGCCTGCACATCACCGCCCTGGACGCCATCGCCCCCCACGCCCGCTACAAGGTGTGGATCAAGCCCAACGGCGAGATGCCCTTCCTGTACGGCGGCAACGTCCTGAAGGCCCACGTCGGCCGCTGGAGCGAGGACTGCCCCGAGCACCAGGGCGTCGTTGTCTACTCCATGGACGACACCCCTCTGGTAAGTCTACCTGTTCCTCCCCCAACCCACCCCGCTAATTGGCCATACAGGGCTTCGGTGTTACTTCTCGCTCCACTGCTGAGGCTCGCCGTCTCGACCCTACCGGCATCGCTACCTTTAGACAAGCGGATATTGGAGAGTACCTGAGAGAGGAAGACACCCTCTTCACCACCACCTGAGCACCTTCAGCCCCGTACTCGACCATAAATCTATGATACCCGGACTCCGGCACCGCACTTTGGAGGGGATAGATACGCCATGACGTGAAGCAGCGGGTACCGGAGGAGAGGGAGAACTGGAGACTTATCTCCCGTCCCGACTCAAAAGTATTGGAGTTCCGAAGAGGATAAAAAAGCATTTGGCGGCGTTTTTGGCGAGGGAGCTGTGTTTCAGTGCTATTACCAAAGAGAAAACAATGTGAGAGGTCCTCCTGAGCTAGTCCAGCCTGCACCGGCTCTTGCACCACAACAGTCGCATCTTCCACGTTTATGATGAAAGGCATCCGCACTTGCTCTCTTTCGCCCCAATTCCCGTGCGGCTTCTCCATCTTCTTTCCTTTTTCCCTCGTCTGCCCTGTCTCTCCTGCCAATTACCGAGGCCTGAAGAAATGAGAAGCACCCCATGCCGTGCTCTGCCCCGCCTTCGCCAGCCAACCACACTCGATACGCATCTGATCTCGGCCGACGCCACCCGCCCTCTTCGCGGAGACCCGCGCCAAGAGGAAGAGATCCGCTTTTCTGCTCTGCTGCGGCGTATTCGCAAGCGAGTGCTACCACAGGCGCTTTTCTCAGCTCCTGCGGGATTCTCCTCTCACGATGATCTAGAACACTGCGCGCCGACCATGCAGGGCAACGAAAAAAAGGCGAACCCCCTCCCTCCCTCCCTGCGCCAAATGCATATCGGCTAATGTCGGGCTAACGCAACAAGCAAGGCAGGCGGGGCGGGCGGGCGTGCGTGCATCCTCATCACGATGGTGAGAGCACGACAGTAATCCCAGGAAGATGCCGGCCAGCCGGCAGGTGCCGCAGACAGACAGACAGCAAAAACGGAACAAAAAAGTCCAAATCACATGTCTACACGAGAAATTCCATCGTCACCACCACCACCACCACCCCTCGCAGCGGAATGGAACCATAACCATCCCGACCCCGATTTTTTTTTTCCTTCCCTCCCCCCTTCCAATCTCCTCCCCGGAGCCCCCTCCGACAAGAACACTTCCCCATTGGCCTCGAGTAACCTCTCAATACACGCTAACGGAGTTCCGCACATCCTCGTTTTCGTAGGGAGGGGGCTGGTAGGCAGGCAGGCAGGCAAAGCTGCGCGACGGAGAGACAGCCGACACACATACAGCGTTGACGTGTACAAGAAAAAAATCTCCCACAACCATGCGTTGTACACGCGTTGTACACATCATGCATATCCTTTCCTTCCTTTCCAACCCCCGCTACTAGGGGGAGAGGAACAAATGGCTTATTAATGGGATATGATTAGATCCCTTTCTTTCTTTCTCTTTTGCCCCGATTAGGCGAACACCGACATCAGCACACCGTCAGGGACTTACGCAATAGACGCAGGAAGAGAGAGAATGACGAGGTTGGCCGCGTGTCGAGGGAGGGGCCCAGGCAGCCAGAGCAAACATGGGACGTCCGGACGGGACGGACAGGTTCGTGTATGCACGTCAAACGTCGCGTTCCTGGGAAGTTTCCTCTCCCCGTGCATGTTTCGTCTGTATAGTCATGTTAAATGGGGAAGAGCAAAAAAAGAAGCAAAAAGCAATATCGTCACACCTCCTCCCTCTTACATGCACACAGCATGTACTTCTTCTTCTAGGTGCTGCTGTTTGGCGGCGCCGGCCCCCCGACCCACACCCACTCGGGGCGCGTGATGAAAGTGGACGTGGTGGTGAGACGCTTCCGCTTTCGTCAACCTCGGCCGCCGGCTAGGACGGCTTTCACCACTACTATTGCTACTACTGCTTGCGGCTAGGGCCCCGGGAGGAGGGCCGGCCGACGGGCGGGAAAGCGAATTTTGTGGAGATGCGGAAAAGAGTGGAGATTGGGTATGTTTGCTTTTTTTCTTCTTCATTACGGGGGGAAAACGCGGCAGTGGTTCTGATTGGAGACAAAAATGATACAATGGTGTGAAGTGTTAACGGCTGGGGATGTATAGCGGATATGAAAGAAAGTGGCAGTGTTCCCCGAGGTGTGTGTGTGTATGTGGCGTATGAAGAGCGGTTCTCTCGTTCGTGACGATTGGCGGTTGGGGGGCCAAAAGTAGTCCGTATCTCTTCTTCTGCACAGAACAACGCTTTCTCTCGCCTTTCGGCAAACACGACAGCAGCCCAGCAGCAGTAGCGTCAGCAACGCGTGATGAATCGGCTCTGTACGTGTATGCCGGACGAAACGCCTCTGCACACCGAAGAACAGAAAAAGAAAAGAAAAAGATGCGGCTTGCGGCAGGTATCGCCGTTGGGGGCATGCGGGCACTAACGGGTTCCCGCGCTCTGCATAATGCAGTAGCTGGTGACGGAGGATGACACCGACGCCGCGCTCCCTCCCTCGGCGTGAAGATCGGCCGGGTTCGGGGCCGCTGTGTGTATGTGGAAAGAGATCGACGCAGACGAGTTGGGGGTGGTCGGAATTTAGTCCGACTGCCTCGGAAAGAGCAATGGCTTTCGGGCGGCGGGTGGTGGTGGCTGATCCAAAGTCTCGTAAGATGATGGACGGCCGATTGGAAAGGAAAGACTGATGTTCGGTAGGGGGTGTCGGTAGTAGTTGGCTCGAATGCACGTGGCTTCCTTGCCATGGCTGGCTCGTGCTGAGGAAGCCCTCACGTTCGACGGGCAGCAGGGCAAGTAAGTGATCTGATACAAACTATGTACGCCTTCGAGGTAGCTTACAGTATTTCACTATTCACTTTGGCAGTAGATTAACGCAAAGCAACCGTTTTTGCCTGAGAGACTGAGAACTGATTGGCACACTCGATCTAATGTGTAGTAGATATCAGTCAACAGCAGAACTGACATCTCCTCCCGAGCTACTATGCACGAACCCACGTGAGATACAGCCGTCGATGTGGCAGCCGCAAAGTGGGAAAGTGGAGCTAAGCCCAAAAGGAACATTGGCGGCCGGAATAAAGAGCCGCTCCATAGAGAGAGTGAAATGAAAGGAAACTTGCTTGTCTCTCTATCGTTGACTAAACAGCTATGTGGGGCGCCAGATGAAAATAATGGAGGAAATAACGAGTATTCTCTGGGTAAGCACGTGGTGGAGCAGCAGCTCACTGATGACTGTTGCATCGATGAGAAATCAACATTTACTTAGAGAACTCCAATTTCGGCAATGTACCTCTCGTTATAGTTGCAACAGTTCCACAGTCGCTGCACGGGGAGAGAGAGGGAGGGTTGTACATGTGTGAGAGGGCAGCAGCCAGCAGCACACGCGAGAGAAGAGATCTACATTCTCGACACTGCCTGCTGCTTGACCATCGGCCAGATGAAACGGTAGTAAACAGCAGTAGCAACAGTAGCGGCCGTTGAATGCAGCAGCAGACACAAAACATAGATCCAATGACGAACAGGTGGGGTTGACAGCGGGGCGAGGGGCACACAGCATCAGCCCTGTGTCGCAGCGGGGAGGGGGAAAGAACAAATCGAACAGAACCGTTGCGCTACTGCACCCTCCTCCTTCCACTGCTTTCCCTCTTTTCCCTTGGATCATTTTCCCTTACATTGCCACCGCATTGCATGTGCTGCGGCGTACATTCGGCGAAATCTGCGTCGTCGCGGTGCCTCTTGCTGCCTGCCTTCCTTTCTGCCGACTGGGCACTGGCGGAGAAAGCTCCGGCTGGACGTCTCCCCTCTCCTCCCCTCGCCTCCTCCCCCACGTCGACTGCGGGGTCGGTCTTGCTTGCGGTGGCTAGCTCGATATCTTCCGGTAGGCGGGGTGCTGTAGTTTGTCATGCGAAGATGCTACAAGGCGCCGATTGCTTGGTATGTGCGTACTGTCGATCCAACGGCGCCATGTCATGGCGCGGGAACCCAGACTTAGTTAGTGAGATGGGAAGGTGGCCTGATGCTTATTGACATTTGTAGCTAGCCACACAGTCTATGGACCCCTCGTCCCTTCCCTCTTCTTCGGAAGGGTCGGAAGGGCAGTGAAGATGAATGGTCCAGGCGGCGCCACGGACTGGTAGTAGAAGAATTGTGACCTGGAGTAACCTTCTCTCCTATACATGGCTACAATCAAGATGATAGCCTGTTTCTGCTGCTGGCCGTATTCAGACGAGCTATGAACGAGACACTTACGCTATGGTGAGCTCCACTGGAACGAGCTACACTCTCACGAGCCCCTCGTCATGCCGTGCGAGTAAGCATTCGTAACGGCTTTGTAATCGCGGAATTCATGTACGAGACGGTAACATTAGTCGGCTGCATTTGCCGGTATTACAGTGTCAGAGTAACCGAGACGTCTACTGGTAAGACAAGGCATAGTTTGTGCTTTCGATGTATGCCAGTGCTGACGGGCTCACTTGAGTAGCGGCAGGGAACAACGCGAGAAAAGCGGAAGAACGTGTAGACATGGCACGCAGACGCTTACGCCCCATCGGAGATGCCTGAGCGATGAAGTGAACCACGGGGCAATTCATCAGAGCAACCGTCTTACAACAACCAGCGAAACGACATAGGAGAGAGCAAGGCTCTGTCCGTGTGGGATGCCTTCTTTGCTTACAGAGCGGGCCTGAGACAGTGCTCCCTGTTTCACTGCGAATCCAGTGTTGGCGCGGACCCTTAGCGGTGGCAAAGGCGGTATATTTCGTGCAGGCACCGCAGATCCGAGAATGCACATAGAGTGTCAGACATAATCATGAGTTTGCTGGGGATCGGTGGGGTGAGACGGCGTGCTTTTTCTGATGCCAGGGCGCAGGTCGGAGGGGGAGCGGAGGTAGGCCCGATTGGTCGGCCTGCAACCCGGACGAACACGCCATGTCGAGTTGCTTTTGCGGATAAGGCGCGGAATAATGCTGGGAGACAATCCCAGTTGAGCACGTCGGTCATGCGGCTTAGCTGAGTAGATCCGATCCATGCTACTAAGATGCTTTTCTTCCTCAAACGGTCTCCTGCTGCAGCGTCAGCCCGGCGAGACGCGGCCATGCCCGCCGTCACCATGTCCCCAGATATATTCACAGCAAGCAACTGAAACCAAATTCCATCAAAATCAAGTCCTAAATTTCACGTAAATGCGGTGACACAAACGCAGAACGCCGGCGCCATGCTCTTCCTGCCCGCAATCAAGGTGCGACATGCTCGAATCGGCAATTGGGTATTCTCCAGATCAGTAAATGCCTTGCGTCCGGTACTGGAAAGTGTCATATCTGCTTCGTGTTAGCTTACCCGCCTTGGCCCTGGGCGCGGGTACTCACAGCCTCGTGTAGTAGCTTCCAATACTCTTCGCAATGAGATCATCCACAAAGAACTCTGCCTCCTCTTTGCTCAGCTGTAGCATGAACCTTGACCGCAGCGCTGTCACGGCTTGCTGCATTCCTGCCGCGAAGCACGGCATTTGGCTCGCCTTGCCCATCATCTCCACCAGCATCACGATCCTCTCGGCATCCTTCCGAAGCGCCTGGAACGCTTGCTTGCACAGGCTCTTGAAGAGATTAAACCCCGGGCTCCCCACGCCACCAAGCACGTCCACGTACTCCTGGGTCAGCTTGAACGGCGCAGCCTCGAACCCCATGCTGCCGGGACTGTTGGACAGCATGAAGCCGAAGTCGATGTGGATGATGTGGCCTTGGTTGTCGATCAGAAGGTTGCCGTTATGCCTGTCCTTGAGCTGCAGCACGTAGCAGATGATGCTGTATGCTGCAAGCGAGCGAGCAAACGCATCGACCGCTGCAACGTGAACCTCGCTGTCTGGTTCGCCAAAGGTCCGCAAGAAATGGTCCCGTAGCGTGGCAATGCGCTTGCGGGGATTGGTGCCTGCAGCAATGCTAGCAAGGGTCAGGCTGCGCTTGAGAGAATGCAGGGAGACGCCATTGGTAATTGTCTCGATAAGACCCGACGACTCGCCCGTCACCAAGATGCGCATGCCCTTCACCCACACGGGCACTTCGGCATCTTGCCAAATCTTGCTGCACACCTGAATAAGCTGGCAGGCGAACGCCTCTTGGCGAAGATCAGCGCCCGTCTTGACGATTACGCTGATGAGATCCCAATTCTTCATCCATCCGTAAGGCGAAGACCGCCTAATGCGCTCTTTCTTGGCCTTCCACTCCTCGCCGAACGTGGCCGCGCTCGGGTCATCGCGATCGCCCTTGCGCTGGATGCCTCCCGTCTTGGAGTCGTTTTCCATTCGCGCCGCACCAGCACTGTTGCTCGCATTCGGGTCCGCGGCTGCGTCCTCCAGGTCCTCTGGCTCGGCCGTCAATGGCTGCGCCTTGGGTTCGGCCATGATGCTGTCGAAAGTGGGCGTCTCATCCATGTAGAAGCTCTGTTCCTCCAGACTTTGCATGCTCGCGATGATTTTCGACTTGATCGAGGCGACTTCCGTTTTCGGCCGCTTCGACCCACTAGCCTCTAGCTGCGCAAGCATCTGTGCCGCAGTACGCATGTGCGTGGCTAGGGCAGAGAAGTCCGGCTGATCCGGGCCCTGCGCCCGATTGGGCATCGGCAAGGTCATCTTACGCGGGACCGGGCTGCTAGTCCGGCTTGTCTCCATGTCGGAAGATCGGGGGGTTGACGCTGTGCCGACCGAAGACAAGGTGTGGGCACCGCTTGACGATCGTGCAGGGTTGATTCTGACGCTGCTGTATCCGTTGCCCGCCAATGCCGTCTTCGCCATCCCGTTGGCAAGCTCCTCTTCGGCGGGGTCCTTAATCAGGAGATCCTTGCTTCCAAGATCGCCATCGGTCGGCTCGAACACGCTATCAACACCCGGGTCGGGCGGTTTGTCCGGGATGATCGCCTGCCGCGACGAGTCCGAAAGATCGAACAAGCGGCGCTTATTGATTCCCTTTTCGGCGAGCAACCGCGTGAGCAACGTTTGGTTGGCTTCCGTGTCAGGGTCAAAATCAAAGTCTTCTCGAAGCACCTCCACCATCAAAAGATACGGAACACGCTCTGCGCTGTTCAGGCTGGTAGCCTCCGCCGGATTGAGACGGACGATCCTGTGATGTTGGCTGTGGGCCGCCTCTCCCCCCTTCAGAGTGGGAGGGCAGATTATGGGGATGTCAACCTCAGCAGGGAGGTCCTGAGCTATCAGCGCTAGCTCGGCGCGCAGCGCACTGAGGCGTGCAGGTTTAGGAACAATGACCAGCCTGTTCGAAATGTCCTCCAGCGCACTCAAGAACTGCGTTTGGCTCCGGAAGTAGTTAGAGCGCAAGATTCGGATCTTCTGCGATCGGGAAAGGGCGCTCGGACTGAGGGGTCGGGGGGCACGGGGTTCGCGGCGCGGCGCAAGCTCACTTGGACGCGGCGGGAGCCCGGCGGTTGGTGGGGGCGTCGGGATCGGAGAGACACTGGAACTGCGGAAATCAGGCAGAGACGAGGAGCTCATGCGTGCTTCCTTGGCCACGTTGAGAAGGGACGGCCGGTGTGCGGCCGAAGCAGCTCGTGGCGTCTTGGGGCTTTGCCTCGACGGGCTCGACTGGATCTCCAGCGCAGGCACGGTCGAGTGGCGCTTTGGCGATACAGGGGACTCAGGCTCGGTAGATTCCAGGGCGACTGACTGAGGTCTTGGCTTGCGTGGGCGCGGCGAAGCGCCTGCCACGGTGTTGCTACGAGCCACCTTCTGGGTCTGAGTTTGTGAGGCGTCTGATATGGTTTCGGTCGTCACGCGAGGTTTGCGGGCCTGGGCGACGGCCAATGGACCAGCATGGCGCGGGAGGAACGGGGCGGCGACGGTGGCAAGGATGAGGCTCGAGAGAACAGTGACGGGAAGCACATTGCCCCTTATGCGCTCGCGGTTGGCGGGCTCCGAGGCGCCGAAGACGATGCGCTGGACCTTGTTGTACAGACGACGACATGTCTTGAAGGCGTTGGATTGCGGGTTGCCGGCGAGATCGTGCAGGTAGGTCTGGAACAGCCAGAATGTCTAAGGGGCGCGCGGTGAGCAGCGGGTTTTTGCGAGGGAAAAGGGCCATTGGCGGGGCAGGCTCACAAGGAGGGCGGCATTGACTGATTCCTCGCACAGATCTATGATGAATTCCTCAAGGGCCATCGACTCGTTGTCGACGGAGATGAGGAGATGGCATAGCTGCGGCAGGAAGAACTCGATCTCGTCGTAGGAGAAGCGGCGCAGCTTCGAGCAGAGCACGTAGTGGATGCCGACGTGGTCGGCATATCGACTGGCAGGGGCGGGCAGGATTAGCAGGCGGGGGACCAGCGGCGAAAGGACAGGCAACGGAAGGCGGGGAGGGCGGCGAGAGCGCAGGGTGGTGGGGAGTCGGGGACGGGATCACACACGACAGGTAGGCGACGCTGAGCGAGGGATCCTCGTTGAAATGATCCGACTCGATAAAGCGCTCCAACAAGTTCCAACTCATCTGGAACGGCTCATCGGGCGAGGTGTCGTGGGGTGAGGGCGGTGGAGGGACGCATGGTGCTTTGCTCCGCGGTGCTAGCGAGCTGCAAGGTGTAGGTACTGCTGTATTGCAGCCGGCCTTGGCGCGCGAGCCGCCCCGAATTGCCCCGGCAGCCAGGAACCGCAGGCGCGACCATCACCACCAACACCGCGCCAGATCACGCACACGCCTCGCCGTCGCATCGACACCTGTCTTTGGAGCGAGCTGACGCGCGCAGCCGCCTCGCAAAGAAAGCCGCCTTCCGTCTGAGACAGCAGCGCGCCGCTGCTGTGCCTGGCATTGTCTGCTACCTGTCCGCCTACCTATCCATTGCTCGAGCTCATCGACACCGTCGCCGCCCAGAGCGCGCCCGCTGAGTCCGCGACGCCCAATGTCTTTGCCGCCTGCAGCTCGAAGCAAACCCGGCCGAATCCCGGGTTGATCGCGCGCCGAAGGCTTCAAACGCCTGGCCTGTCTCCATCATTCCTCACAAAGCTGTATCCCAGATGGCTCCGGTCTCCGCCATCTCCTGCAACGCCACCGCTCTCCTTCAAAGAACCGCCGTTGTCTTTTTGCGGACCCGGACGATGGCTGCCAACCCCGGTTGAATGCGGCGCTGAGCAGCTGAAGACGGCCGTAATCCGAAGGGCACGCGCTGTCGCACCGTGGACTCCGCCCGCCGAGGACACACCCGTCTTCCAGCAGAATGTGGCGGCCAACGTGGCGTACGTCGCCGTTGTGCCGTACCTACTTGTCAACGTCTTTGCTTTTTCGGCCAAAACCGCATCGGCTTACTGTGATGACCATCGGCTCGCTTAACTCTTTGACCTCCTGCTCCGCCAGAGCCCACTTGGCCCAGCAAGCCCGGACACCCAGCGCACCGCCGAGATGGCGTATGGCTACAGGATTGGCACCCTCGTTGCGGCTCGAGGCATCAAAGAGGAAAAAGTTATGCTGGATGAGCGTGATGAGCGCAGTCTTGGCGAGAGGAAATGGTGATAGGCGACGTTGACGTCGAGACGGTCAGCCGAGACTGCACCTGCGGCAGCGGGGCCATAAGCGAGAGACGGACGTGTGAGGTCAAGCTGCTCGCGCGTGGGAAGCCATGTTCACAAGCCTTCCTGTGCGCGGCCCCGTGAGAGAGTTACGGACTACTGGACCGGGGAACACGAAACCACTCTATTTGCGAGATATCACACCCGCAAAAGAAAAGCTGAGCCGTTTCGCACCAAGATTGACGGCGCTGGGACCATGGAGAAAGTGCGAGGCAGGAACACCAGGGACGTACCGGCGGCCATCTGAAAGGGGAAACAAAAACAAAGGGACGGTAGAGATGCGACGACTCACCGGCCACAGCCCGCCAGCAAGCCGCGCAAGCGTCTTCCATGGCTCCCGAGCACGTCGACGAGAGGGACCGGCGAGGAGTACAGACAGACGCAGGCCGGGAATGGGCACCTCACGCACATGAGTCACGTGGGGTCAGCTTTTGCTATCGCCCCGGCGGCGGCACAGAGCCGCGCAGGCGGCCCTGCAGAGGCTGTGTTGGCGGGCGCGGGCAGCGAAGTGTGCTGCGGTGCATGCGCGGTGGAGGATGCAGGCTGCAAAAGCAAGGCAACGCGCATGCTGTGCAATCGCGCACAACACAGGCCGCTCCCTGCTCGACTGCGCGCTCCCTCGCAACGATCATCGGGATGCCAGCATCAGCTTCCCCGGCTCGCCGCAATCTACTCTTCACGCACGCCCTGCGACAGCTCGCACCATGCATCCGCGAAATTTGACGGATGACCGGCTTACGAGACGACGGCGCCGCCCGGCTGGCTCTGTTTGCAGGCCCTGCGCGGCTCCAGCACATCGCCCTGACCGCAGCCCCATATGCACCTCGACTGCGCCGTTAGTTGCTGATGATGTGCGACACCAGCATCTGCGTCGCGCCAGGAACGCTGATCCGTCGCCGCTGCCCGCCGTTGGCCGCGCCTCCCGGGCTCGCGGGCTCACAGCTCACAGCGGTGAAGAAGGCCCTCTCCCAGGAATCCGTCTCCGCGCAGGCATCGCACGTGGTTCTGGCCCGCCCGTGACATCATGACCCGCTCGAAACGGCCGTCGCGAGTCAGCAGCCCGTTGGCCGTCGTCGCCGCCGCTGTACCTCACCTCTGTCTGTGTCACCGGAATGCAGCGCCTGCATCTTGGGCATGATTTCGGGGACCATGTCTCGACGCCCCGCGCCCAATCACCGCCCGCGCGGCGCTACTTCCTCTCAGCTGCCCCGGCCCCTGCCGCCTTCCAGAGCGTTACACGCCTGGACGTTGATGACCGCTACTCTACTCTCCGAAACGGGCGTGGCCTTGCAGCGGAAGTTTGCAGCTGGCCCTGGGCCGCTGAAGTTCGGTACGCCGGGGGTCGGATGCAGCCCGCCGCTCATGAGGCCAAGATCGCATGCTCTGCTCGCAAAACTCGTCTGGGGACGCATCCTCCGTCCACCAATGTGGCTGCCTCGCGCCGTTTCTGGCCTCTTGCCGATCTCGCCACCGGCATATGCCAGCTCACAGACCTCCAGCCGCCCACCCCTCTTGGCGTGCCGTTCTGCGGAGACCTGCCTGCTCCAGCGGCGAGGCTGAACATGAAGATACGAACAGCTCGATGGCCGGATCGACGCAATCTGCCTCCAGGCCAGATCCGATGAGATTGGTCCGGGGGCAGGGCCTTTTGCCTGGACGGGCGACGGCGCCGATTTTCTTCACAGCAGGCATCTTCGGGGGGACAGCGTCCCTGACTGGGGTCATTGGTGGTAGGGGTGTTGGCCAGCGGCCGCCTGCAGAAGCATGCGTCCATGGATCACACATCTGTCTGCTTTTTCTCTCGAGGTTTACAAGTTTGCATCGGTTACACAGAGTCGACAGCCCTGGGCCGACCAGATCAATGCTTTGATAACTCTTGCGAGACGTGCTGCTCGATAGGTATTTTAAGAGCTGCGCGGTTGGACCCTGAACACGCCCTCAGCCCTCCACTCCTCCTCCCTCCTCTCTACTCAATTAAGGTTCAGCCCATAGCACCCGCTCCAAGGATCCCGCCAATCTTCTCTCACATTGCCATTACCTTCCCCTAACCCGTCATGAGCAACCTCCGGAACATTCTCAACGAGGATTCCTCGTCCACCCCGCCGTCCAATGGCAGCCGCAACAGCTCCATCAGTTCGTCTCCCATCGACGGCCATTCCCGGGCCGGCGCCCAGAGCCCAGACTGCCGCGGGCTTGAGAGGATGTCTCTCGACTTTGTCGCCCCGGGCAGCCGTTCAGCCCCACACAGAGCCAGCCAGGGCTCGTACCACCCCGCCGGCTACGCCCACTACGGCTATGGCGCTGAGTACAACCACCAACCGCTTCCTGTTCGTGGCCATCATGCCCAGCCGCAGTACTCTGCAGCTTACACGGCCGCCGCTGCCCAGCACACACCGTGGACCTCGGTCAATTCAGCGTCCAGCTACCGGCGGCCGAGCACCGCCGGAAGCACCAACTATTCCGAGAGTGAATACCACGATGCTTCAGACCCCGACTCCCCCTCGGCCTATAACCAGGGCTCGCCGGGTGGCTCGTCGAGGAATAGCCGTGCCGATTCCTCTCGTCGCGAGCCCCGCCACACGTATGGCGAGGAAGAGCGCGCCTTCATCATGGTCTGCGCCATCTTGCGCGGCATGACCTGGAAGGAGATCGAGAAAGACTTCCGCGAACGCTTCCCCGCCGGCCAAAAGCGACGCCACCAAGAAACCGGCCTGTGGCCCACGTACCCGGAGCAAGAGCGGACTTCCGGTGGGCTCACCTGCGCCTACTACCGTATCCGGGAGCAATGGGGAATCCCAAAGGTCCGTGGTGTGTCTGACGAGCAAAAGCCCGAGGTCAAGTCGGTGGTCAAGAAGACGATCCTCAACATGCATGACTTTCCCGACCTTCAGAACTGGGTTCAGCAGTGCCGCTAGTTTTTCGTTCTTGTTTGTCTGCTCTCGTTGGCGCTTGCTCAGGCCTGCTACGTACACGGCTGCCTTCTTTTGATGATGATGGTGTTGACCAATAGCCCGCGTTCTTACTTTTCTATTCCCATTGCTGTTGTCGTCAGACACGGCGGCGTATGGTGTCGGCTTACTCCTCCGTCATCCGGGGCTGGTAACTCGGAGTATGGACGCTAATGACCAAAAAAGCCTTTGCTTTCCTTGTTTCACTTAAACGAAAAGGCATGTCAACAATATCTGTTCTCTTGTTTCCTTGTTCTCGACGGGCATGTCTTATGGGAGTAATGCATAGCTATGGATATCCATATGGGTTTGAATAGGAATCACCTTCTCACATGTTGTACCTGATGCCACGTTTTGATCTTCTGCTGCGCAACCCATCTTAAATTTAGCCCACAGGCGTGAAGACTTTTAGCGTTGTTGGCTTGCTTGAAGGATAGTTCGTCTAGGCAGGCACGTCCGCACAGCTAACATGATCAGGGTCCTCTGCTGACCAGGAACCGGGTCAACAGTGAGACACGCCTTCCCCCCAACGGAACTTGCTCCGTAGGCAGGCACCTGGATCAATCCCTGATCGACTGGCGAGTCTCCGAGTGGAAGAAAATCTCCGAATTCGATGTGACTGGTGGACATGCCCGCGTGTCATGTTGTGGTCATTCGAAGCCACGATAACATCTAACTGAAGCCAAAAGCTGCACTCCTCCTTGCCACCATGACATGTCACATTTTGCAAGCCTCACAGAGGTGCTTGGCGCTACCTAGCAGCACCCGATGGCCTGTTAATGTCCGAGATGGAGATCTCGACGGCTCGGGGCCCGGGGCTGAGGCAATCTCCAGAGACGGGATCTCCGAGCAGATATGCGACATGTCCGTTTGCATATCGGCCCAACGCTATACTAGCAGTGGTCCCGGCCATCGGATCAGCCGTCAGGCACCGGGTATCGAGATCAGCTGCTGTGCTGAGCGCGTATGTGAGAAGTGACCCTTGCGCCGCAGCGGTCTGAGACGCCCACCTTTCGGCGGGAGCTCAGATATGCGATGCCTCCCCAGACACAAGTTTCTTTTTCCACCGAGCTCAGCATGGGAGGTGCGTAAGTGCATATATTAGCTTCCTTCTCACTCTACAGGTCATCTCAGCCAGACTCCGGCAGCACTCGTTGGTGCTCGACGTCGCAACTCCTGCGTTGATCAGCACGACACGCTGCCTCTGACAGTTACGTCCTCTGTGTCGCTAGCAACACTGGTGAGTGGGCTTTCCAACGACAAGCTACTTACTAGCAGGTCAGTTCACACGCCCTGATTCAACCTGAGCCTTGAGGTCCGTTGCGAGCTTCCAAAGCATACACACCCCTCGTATGAGCGCCCCCAACGGACCTGCAGACAAGATCCAGTCAGCACGGGAAGCATGGGGCTTCGATTGGCCAGGACGACCGTGGCGCAGGGCAGCATCCAGCGGCCGGAGCGAGCGCCGACGAGCGGTTCACGGGACGGCACGTCGGATTTCGACTTCCAAGACCTTGCCGCTGGCAGGATCGGTGTCCCTGGTCACGCAGACCGTGCCATGCCAATGAGAGGCGCGGAGGTGGGGGGCGCCAGCAATGCAAATCCCCACCACCTCCCTTTCCGGATGAACCAGATGGCTGCAGCCCGGGGCTTCCGCTTGGAATGAAACGGGCATGCGAGCGGAGCCACAGGGGCAAAACACACAGTGTCGGAACCGACAGCGCAGCAGCAGCACCACCACCATCACGACGTCCACAAGCCCCATGCAGCAAAGCATAGCTAGCAGTGCGTAATGCGCGCCATCACACCTCGTTCAATGATAGCGTTGCTGGACTTGAACCTTTGACGTCAGGGTGGTAGCGGCGGGAGAGCAGAGTCAACACATTGCCCAGGCGGTGGTGGTTGGTAGCACACGGGGAGGATGGGATTTGTATTCTGGATCCCAGGAGAACCGGCGACGCCTTGGCGGAGTGCGTTTGTTGACATCATCCCGCAGCCGGCTCCTCTACCACGTTCCCGCATGCTGCCTGCAGCGCAGCGAGCGAGCGAGCCCGGCAACCCACGCTCCTCCTCGCATGAGGCACGCAGTTACGAGCTAAGACGGCTGCGGCGCCTACGCACACCGGGGGAGGGGCGGCGCGCGCGCTACGCTTCCCACCATCCCTGTGGGACGTGGCAATTATCGTAGACGTCCGTTGTTGCAAGGCAAGGGCCAACTGCGCCTGCTGCACATCGCGGGCCCACATGCTGCTGGCAACCCTCGACAATAATAATGTTAACTCTTTTTTCTCTCTCCGTCTCTTTTTCCCTGGCGGGGTGGCTGGGGCACCCGGCGGTCGAGACCAGTCCAAAAGGCGCGAGAGAGCGAGATCCACGCTGCCGTGCCACGGTCGATCTTCTTACTTGTTGCTCATGACGCGCGCAAAACTACTCACTTCATCCTTTCCTCCTCCCCCGGCAACTGGAACGGGCATCTTTCACATCCGACTATACAAACCATATCAGACGATGGCTCGCTAGCCTTGATGCCCAGCTGCTGCTGCAGTCTCGCCTAGCTACTCATTTCCCCATTCATCAATGATGTGCTGGATCGCATACAGACACATACGCTAGGAGAATGTCTCCGACGTGTATCGTTTGGGCCGGAAAATGGAGAGTGACGATCCGTTGGCCCATCGGGATATGTTAGGCAGAACCTACACGTCGGTGATAAGACCCGTTTTTAGAGGCGGGTGATGATCGCCAAGGAAAAGGCGTTTGCGGACCGTTGTGAGAAACCGGGAGGGAGTTTAAATGTGGATCATCGCGGCTGGGACCGTTCACCCCCGCTGCCGCTGCCGCTGCCGCTGCCGCTAACGGGGGGTTTTTTTGTTGCCGCGGAAGCTTTCTGTTTGGCTGTGTCTTGCGTTCGAGAACAGTAGTAGCGCTCACCTCACCCCTGTTCAATCCCCGCCTCTCCCCCAACCGCCGGGCATATCCTGGTCGTTTAGCCGTTCAGCAATCCGGAGCACTGGTCTATTATGTACATATTCAACCCTCTTTCCTGATGCCCGTTTACCGGCCGGGCGTTACCCTCCTTGCCGTCGTGACATGCACCCTTCATCCTCCCCCCTTCTTTCTGCCGTGTTTTTGCCGTTTCCTGGGCCTGTCCTTCCTAACTCGACGATCCTCTCCGCTTGCAAAAGCATACTGCTCTTCCCCGTCAGCTAGCCAGCCAGCCATCTGAGCAGGCGAACGGGCTAAATGCTCACGGCGGGTAGCTGCAGCAGCAAGCGAGCCTGAGACGAGATCTACTTGGGCATCATTGCTGTTCTATCCCCTCCCATTCTATCCATAGATCAGACATGCGCTGGTGAGGTTTTTCTCACCCTCTGCATAACCACGCTGGCACTGCTGCTTCGTTCCACGCATCAGATGTGCTTACAGCGGGGGCGGGGGCTATAGTCAATGCAAGGCGTGCTTACTTGCTTGCTTGCTTGCTTCGAGCGCCGTTTTTGTTCTCTACATTTTGCATCCTTATGCAAAACATCCGTCCCTTAGTACCGACGATAGGGGTCGGGATACTGTCTTTTTTCTCTTCATCTCTCTCTCTCTCGTGTTTCTCTCTCTCGCTCTCTTTCTCCCGTTCTTCTTTCTCTTCCTGTTTCTCTCTCCATCCATCCGCTATCCACTCTTTCCCCCTCTTTTTCTCTCTCGTCTAACGTGTTCGATGGTGTAATGGGTTTTACGGTGTAATAGGTTAGCCAACGAGATTCTGTAATAGCACTCGTGGGATTTCTTCGGTCATCAACAAGAGGCGACCCATGATTGGATAACCCATTAGGCCGTCGAAACCCATTACACCGTTAAACACGTTATACCCGCTTATTTTCCCTCTCCCTTGTCGTCTTTCGTCACACACACACGCACACACGTCCTTAAGCGCACAGAGAAGGAGGATGATGAGGACTCGCATGCACCAATGACGAAAAACATCCCTGTTACATCTCACCTTTTCGTCTACATTGTGTGTGCCCTGTGTCTCACCCTTGCCTGCCTGCCTACCATCAGGTCGGCAACAAGCAAAACTAAAAGAAAAGAAATAAGTACCAAGCCTAACCCATGTCGGGGAGGCGGGTTCGGGAGGGTAGGGGGGGGGGGGGGGGGGGGGGGGGGGGAGAGAAAGCTCCAGTTCCGCTCGGGTTTCAAAGCCGAGCAAGGGTAGGTGGGTACTGTGTAGGGTATGGGGATGTGTGAGCGGTTGTTAGTTAGACTGGTGGGTTGGGTTGGGTTGTGGGGGGTGTTCGTCGGTAAGAGGACTGAGAAGCCGAGAGTGGGGGTTGGTGGTTTGTATGGGGGTGCGTGGGTGCTCCTGTTTCTTCTTCTCCCCAATTTTTTTTTTCCTTTCTCTCTTTCGCTTCGGCGGGTTTTCCCTGATGATGTGATGAAAACCGGTAAAAATATATTTTATGAACGCGGACTTTTTTCTCTTCCCTTCCTGTTCGTCCCTGTCATCGATCTCGCAATAAAACTTCGTTGTGTATTGGTGGTTTGAACGTAAGCGAGGAGTTGGTACGAGAGAACGAACGCGGAAGCCGAGAAAAGACGACTAGGATCGGAAAAGGGGGCGCGGAGCTGGCTCCGACTGGGAGGGATCGGTAGGGGAGGGGGAGTCTAGACTGCTTCGATTCGACGGTTGATATTCCTTTGGGAATGTGAAGGCTTGGGATGGAGTGAGATCCCTCCGTTGAAATGGGGGTGACGAGTAACTAGAGTGGGGGCAATGGTGGAGTGACGGAGTGTTCTGGCCTCTGCAACAGCAGCTGGGGTGAAAGTCGGCGCTGCGTCTCCGTGCTTTTCTTCACTTGAGCTTGGCTGTGCTTGCGATTGTTCCTCTTTGTTTCGGTGTGATGAGGTAGGTGCAGGTGCTTGTGTCGCTCGTGTGCCTGGATTTGAGGTCATAGAGGTTTGCAACGTTGTGAGGCTTGTTCTCCGGGTGTCGGTTCACTGTTTCTCTTTCGTCCTGGAGTGTTAGTCAAGGGCAATGGGAAGGAAGAGTGGCGTGTCCGTGTGTATTGCTAGTCATCATAGAGATCTAGCACGGTGGCTTGAGCGATCTTTGTAGCGTTGTTGATCTAGATTTGCATACCCACGTGGCTCAGGATACCTGCTGAGAGACATGACTCTGAGCCGGTGTCGGCTTTAGATGAGAAGCATCATTAGTTTCCCTCATGGTACTGATTCAAGTCAATTCAGTAGCAGTGAAATTCTCTCGACAATCTTTTTTTTTCTCGATGTGATATGGCAATTTGATACATGAGAGCTAAACATGCGATTCAAAAGTGTCATTCCAGCCCATCCTAA
This sequence comes from Diplodia seriata, assembly GCF_021436955.1. Classification (NCBI taxonomy): domain Eukaryota; kingdom Fungi; phylum Ascomycota; class Dothideomycetes; order Botryosphaeriales; family Botryosphaeriaceae; genus Diplodia; species Diplodia seriata. The sequence goes on along the minus strand of NW_027117309.1, from coordinate 2,221,644 downwards.
AGGTTGTCACGAAAAGCAATACCCAAGGCTTCACTTGCACATGTTTGGTCGCAAGAATTACCTAAAACCGAGAACGCTTCACCAAATAGCGGTGAAAAAGTACATTCATAGCGTCGACCATACTAGACCGGCGTTCAACAAGTTCAGAACACGTCAAAATCGAGTGAAGTGGAATCGCGTCATCCCCCTATTCCAAACCACCACGTGGAAAGGGATTTGCCATCGTGCCGCCACTTGCAACCATCGGTCACAAGCATGGGTTTCTTGCTTTTCCACTCGTACATTCCCCACCGGCTAGTTTGGGGCCCAGACTTCCTCCGGCATGTGCGGTTCTGTGGCGTTGGGAAAAACGGCGGCTAGCTCCGGAGCAGTCTCCGCGTTGACATCACCACTTCTTCGAGAAGCAGCATCGTTCTTCGGTACGTGAAGGGGAGACGAACCGATCCAATGCCCGAATTTGGGCAAGTGGCCTCTGGGCTGTATAAGTAGCGCGAGGACTTGGAGTGTGCATTCCAAATAGAAGCACTAAGTCGGTCCTTGGAAATGCGCCTGCTGTCGCCACTATCAGTGCTCCTTGGCGAGTCAGACCTGCCATCCTTCCCATTGTTCGCCCCAAGTGAACGCGAGTTCGGCGATGGCATCGTGGCTTTCCGTCGCCTTCAATGGTGCTTTCATCGCACAAGGCAAGGAAGAATGGTAAATCCGAAGTGCGAATGCCCGTCGTCGGGCGCTCGAGATGGGGCTGATGACACAGCTAGGTTCGAAGGGTGTAGAGAGAAGGTGACAGGTGCAGTCGTCGATGGGGCATCACTGTGTCTGAGTTTGTTAGTTTCGCGTCTGACTGAAGTCGCTGTTTTTGAGCAGTGTCGCTCTGCTAGTGCGTGCAGGCCCAGACGAAGCTGGGGCACTTCCCTCCGGCCGAGTTCGAGAGCGAAAGCCAAGTCCCTGTTCATCTTCAACATCATTGCCATTCTCATGCGCCATGCTGTTCTTGTCGGTTGTATTGAAGGTGTGAGTCGACGGTCGGTGACGACGCTGGTGGTGGTTCGGGTCGCGCGGAATGTGTTTCGAATGCTCCAACGACCAGCGACAATTGGATCAGGGCGGTGCGCTAGCAGTGAGTAGTACCGGTACGTGTGGTCCTTTCTGGCTGGCGAAAGCGCGGTTCTCGTTCGTTGGAACCAGAGGCTGACGGGGTCACATAGCAGGAGACGCGGCAGTCTGCTCGGGTTCTAGGTACGGGTAAGCATGGCATGAGAAGCCCTTACGGAATCTCCCAATGAGCAGTCATCATCTCGGCTCAGCGCATGTTGTCGTTCGACTGAGGGCCAAGTGAGGACTGGGCGCGTGTGTGAAGAGGAAGAGCGCAGGAGAAAGGGGGAGGGCAATCCTGGCGCCTGGGCAAGCGCGAGGCTGGGCGCGCACGTACATTTTCCAAGGGTGTAACCATTCGAGTCTATCGCATCGGACTGCTCACTAATGACTAATGACGTCCGTGTCGCAGAAAACAGGGTCACACTGGAGGCAAGCCTTCGGGAGATCACTACCCGGAAAACCCTGTTATAGAAGCAGCACGGTCCAGCAGGGTCTATGTTCTGGGGCACCCAAGCAATATCCACATCGCAAAGGCCTTCCCTTTGCCCTTGCGGGGCACTGTCGGGTAGAAGCCAGTATATGGCTGGGATAACGGGTGCGGCGGGCACGAAACCCTGACCCGGGGTGCGCCAACCATGCGAGTCATCCCACTCAGGCCACGGACGAAGGGCTGAGAGCATGGTGGCGACCATCACACGGGAATAACCATTACTCCAGGAGGATTGCATTGCTTGGCCTCGGAATCGACGATGATTCTGGCCCCTGTAAGACTCGCAATGCAACAACGCGTCCAATCTGGTCACTTCTCGCAATGTTTTGCGGCAGGCGCAACGGGCCAATGGGCCTCCGGGCTCGGGGACGAGGACACACTAAGCTGTAGACGCCCGGCAGCATCCCTAGTTCTACATAGTCCTTGTCCCCTCCGTTGAGTAGATGCCTTGTGATCTGCTTCAAGGCTCCGATGCTATCCGTAGCGACCCGCTCGGTGTCTCCTGCCTACACGGTACAGTAGTCTTCCGTCGGCTCCAGCGCAGCCGGTCTTGGTGCTCACTCGCCTGGCTTAGTGTGGTAAGGAAAATCCTTGAGATGGGTGATGAGTGTTGAGATCGCCCGCGCTAGGGCACTTAGCCTTCGCTCCCATCCGCACACCGCCACAACGTTATTCGCAGCCTGTTTAGATGAAGCCAAGCCCGTTCCTCATAGCTCGCTACCCGTATCTCTACTAGCACTTCTTTGGGCGTGAGGACGCTCAAGTCAACGCCCCAGGGCACAGAAGTACAGAGGTACGGGTGTGAACAAGGACCAGCGGAGAGACACGTAAGCAATAGAGCGCGTAAGCCAGTACGAGCACCCCAGCCACGCCGGTACGATGCCATCTGCAGTCAGGTCGGAGGCCGACGCCCACTGCAACGCAACTAACCCGTTTCGCAACATGGGCCCTCAGCATCGCTCACTGCTTCGCTGAGCTAGAGAATGCCCGACTACGTGGCTCCATCCCTTTGTGGTTCGCAAGTTTCAAGCCTTTTCTTATCTCCGCGGCCGTGCACGCGCTACGCCTGGCCCACCACCCAAATTTGTAAGCGATCGCCGGGATCCACGAAATATCTCGAATCTGCTAGAACAATAGGTAATTGTACGTATAAGCCGCCTATCTAGCTATCGTAAACTTCGCTTATAGTATTAAGTTTTACTACTTCTTATTCTTTACGAAAAAACTATAATGGCTTTTACCGCTTCTACTAACGGCTAGTAAGCCTTCGAGCGTTAGTTTTAATTATTTTACTATCGGTATAACTTTAGTAACGATTCTAGCATCTTTAGAAGAGACATTAGCGACGATTAAGACAACTACTCGAATAGAGAAAAGACGTATTTTATCGTTAATAAGATAAAGAAGAAGAAGAAGAAGAAAGAGGCTACGAAGAAGCTAAAAGATTTACTCTAGATTAGCGTAGATTCGCTGCCGCCGCCGTCTAGCGACTTCGAACCTCTTACTATTAAATACTAGCCTCGCTAGCTACGCTTATCGTTTAGTATTAAGTTTCTCTTATATCTTACTACTAAGGCTTCTCTCTACGTATTTACGTTATTTTAAAAGCGCTAAATATTCGAGATTCTTACTATTAATACTAATCTATACGCCGCTATCTATACGAAGCCCGCGTACTAGTAGTATAATATCTTTATAGACGAGCTTATAATCTAGCTAGGTCTTATTATATATATAGAGGTCTTCGGCGTAAAGTCGTCTTTCGAGCTCTAGTATAAGAGCTTCTAATAGTCTTAGTATAAGATACGCGAATATATAAGTATTACCCGCTAAAAGACTATTAAGTCGTATCTTTATACGACTTCTTCTTATTCTATTAGTAAGCGCGAGTATCTCTTCGCTAAGGTCTAGCTAATTATTACGATTCTAGAGAAGTACTTTCGTCTATACGTTAATTTAGCGACCTTCGTTTTAATTAACGAGATAATAGTTCGTTTTACTAACTATAGTAAATATACGGTATTAATTAAAGATAAGCTAATTTCTCGTAGCTATAAGATCTTAAGTCTCTACGACGCCGGCTATTACTACTTCTTTATCTTCTTATTCGATAGCGACTTCTTTTAGTAAGTAGATAGTCTAGTAGCGCTTACTAGATAGTTTAAACTAACGTTATTAAAGAATAAGACGGCCTAGATAAAATTAATCGAGCAACTTTTATCTATCTTAATATTACGAACCCTAGGGCACAAGGGCTTTATAACTCTAAGGGCTAAAAGCCCGTACGGGAGAAAGCACCGTAAGGGCCAGCGAGCCTTACGGGCGGTAGAGCCGTACGGCTAGAAATCCCGCACGGAAAGAACGGGCGCAGGGGAACTTAGCGCCTACGGGACTAGGCTTAGGCAGCAGCTAAAGCCCGCACGGGAAGAACGCCTATAGAAGAATTAGAAAGAATAGAAGACCATACGTAACGGAAAGTCCGCGCGGGAAGCAGGACCGCAGGGACTCGATAATCTAGTCGGATTATAGTCCCGTAAGAAATACGAGATCTAGAAAGTAGAAAATAGGCGCGAAGATACGAACGTAAGTAAGGCGGTTATTACGACCGCTTAGTAGCGTTAGAAGTCGAAAGTTAAAATCTCGAAAGCTGCTCGAAGCGCCGAGGTCACGTGCGATCTAGTTTACTAGTTTAGTAGGGCTTAGCACGCCGAACCACTAAACTAATAGTTTAGACGTTTATTCGTCTTAGCACGACTAAACTACTAAACACCAGATTATAACTAGCTTTTCTACAGTATATAGATATACTCTCTTAGCTAGCATCTTAACCCTTCGTAGTTAACTTAAAGTTTCAATTTAAACCCTATTAATTTAGAGGTAACCGGCTTACTGTGCATCGTATAATTACGTGATACTTTCTCGTCTAATTATTATTATCCCCCTCTTATCTCTTTAAGGTAAACCCTTCGGTTTAAATCCACCTGCTAAGTAACTCCGAAGCTTAGTAGAAGGAGCCTACCGTTATACTTTAACCACCGTCCTTGCAAGAGAAGAAAGACAGTCAACCCTTAAAATAGAAAAGTATCCTTAGTGTAGAAATTACTAATAAAAGCAGCAACATAGACGTTTCTATAAGTAACAGTCTCTAACAGCCTATAATGGCAGACCTATTCCAAATAATTAACGACACTTAGAGCGAGCTCGGGCGGCTTTAGGGCTAGTTCCGAGAGTAAAGCGAGGAAAATACCCGTCTATAGAAGAAGCTCGAAGCGCTACAACGCCGGCCCGCGCCATCTACCGCATCTACGCATACTACGACCGCGGAACCCGCAGCGGCGCCCGCTACTAAGGTTAAGATTCCGAAACCCGACCTATACCGAGAAGATCGTAAGAAGACACAGGACTTTATTACCTAGCTAAACGACTATATCTATTTCTCCTACGGACAGTTTACTAACGAAATAGAAAAGATACTCTACGCTAGCACCTTTCTACGTAACTTCGCGGAGCAGTAGTTCCGTCCCTATAAACGGAAGCAATAGAAAAAGCTAGTCGAGCAGCGAAACGAAGCGACGGTTAAGTTCTTTAGCAGCTACTTAGCCTTTATATAGGCCCTTAAAGAAGTATTTACCGGTCTCGACGAAGCTCGCTTAGCTACCCGCACCCTAATAAACCTTAAATAGAAGGGATCTATTTAAGACTATACTACTCGGTTCTAGAACGCAGTCTACCTTACTGCCGGATAGTACTTCGACGCCACCCTACAAACTTTCTACTACTAGAGACTAAGAGAGAAAATTAAGAACGCTATAGTTTACTACGATAGGCCCGAGAACCTATCTAAGCTCGTCGAGCTAGCTTAGCTTATAGACCGGTAACGTAACGAACGATAGTTTAATAAGAAACCCTACGGAGCTAATAGTGCCTAGCTACGACGACCCCGCCATACTTAGAAAGAAGGCGATGCCATAGAGTTAGATAATACCTAAAGAGGTACCCTAATAAATAATAATAAGGGTAGAGGATAGAATAAGAGAAAAGGCAGACGCACGCAGCGTAAGAAATAGACACCCTAATAAAAGTCGCGATTCGAAAAGAGGCTATGCATCTACTACGACGATAAATAGAAAAGAACGTACCGCTGCTTATATAACTCTAAGAAGAAGGCACGCGACACCGCGGCTGCTACTAGAGGTAACTAAGAAGTCTAACGAGAGCTCTTCTCGACGCTTTAGCCGAAAGAAGTAGACCTATTCGAGAAAATTAATAGGCGACGTAGAGCGCTTAACATACCCAAACACGCTATGCTTAGTTAGACCGCGTGTTACGACGATAATTATACTATTTACTAAAGCGATAAAGACGCTACGGAATAGTACCCGAAACCTCGGCGTATTAGAGTTATAGCACGTTACTCGGCTTAGCAGAAAATCGACGAATTTGCCGAGACGCTACCTCGAAACGACGACTTAATAGATAGCGATATCGGAGAACTCTACGATAGTACCCCCGAATCTAGCGATGCTAGAAGCGAACGTAATACGGCTATACTATCTCGAGTTATCGAGTACCTTAGGCAATACGAAAGTGTGCGCCGAACCGACGATGTAACCCCTACCGCGATCTAGATATCTACTACCGGGCTAGGCCTAGATACCTAGCAATTTAGGGTTCGAGAAGGAAAACTAGAAGGTCGGCTATAAAATAGATAGTAGTAGCAACTCTAGAGAGAGTCCCCTTATTAAACGGTAGATAAGATTAGCCGATGGCTTCGCGACGAGGCGCGTAACGCCTAGCGGGAATAAGATAAACGAGACCTTATACGATTAGCCGAACTACTCTTCTAACGAGGCGTTACGTTTATTAGCAGAGATACTCTATATTAGCGGCCCGGCTATAAGGATAACACCTCGCCCCACCACTATTAGGTAATAGCAGGAATCCTACGCTAGCGAAGATAAATTAGCCGTAGAAAGTAGACCCTCTAAAAGAACTCAACACTATAGATAGACTAACTAGGTAATACGACTATCGAAGACCTCGTCTAACCGGGAAACTAGACGGCCTCTCTAGCTAGAGACCCTAGAAGGGGCCGTTAGAAAGGTTTCTTAACTAGGTTATACGCACATCGAACGGAATTATATCTACCGAAATAGAACTCTTTAAGCTACTACACTTATAGGTAACCTTTTGTAGTAAAAAAGCCTAGGCTATAATCGATAGTGGCGCATAAAGTACGTACATCGACCTATTCTTCGTTATTAAGCACCAGCTGCATTAGTAAGAAAAAGATAAACCTTACCCTCTTTAAACTATAGACGGATTACCCGCATAGTACGGAAAAGGTTAGATAAGAATTAAGATAGGGCTAGCACCAATGTCTATCGCTAACTATAAGAAGAAGATTAACCTAGACGTTATAAAGATACTAGAATACGATATTATTCTAAAAATGCCATAGCTAAAAACGTATGCACTATATATTAACTAGAGAACCGAGGAAATTACCTTCTCGAACGAATAATACGCGAAACACCTCGCCACCGCAAAACGGATAAGCTAGACGACAGAGACTAGAGCTAGAGCTAGAAGCTAAAGCTAGAAGAGCTAGAGCGAGAGCTAGAAGCTAGAAGTCTAGAACGTAGAGCGACGACCCGGCGTAGAAGCAAGTAGCTTCGCTAGAGTCTACGAAATCTCTCTAGCGGCAATTAGGCGCATAAGACGTAGAGGCGATAAGATATACTACCTCTACTTACGACCCAGCGCAGAAATAGAATAGCGAATTATCGCACGTATATAACGACCCACGGGGTCTCTAGTAGAGGATAATAGCCTAAAGTTAGTCGGAGAAGACTACCCCTAGAGAATCTACGCGCGTTATATAAACGTAGCGGACGTACCTACGATGCTACGTTAGAATATTAGCCCTATATATAATAGCGTAAAAAGAGAAAGAACGTTACACGGTCGCCTAACTAGGGGAAAGCCGATACCTGCAGGCAATCTAGCAAGCGAGAAAACATATAGAGAACTTAGCGGGGGAATAAGGTCTAAAGAAGAGATAATAACTCTAGAGAAACAACTACCGCTACTTAAAATAGTATCTATACTAAAAGAATTCTGGGAATTTACGGACCTCTACGAGAAACGAGAAAAGAAATCCTTACCGAAATACTAGCCGTAGAACTACGAGATACCTCTTATTCTAGAAACGCAGTCTGCGTTTAAGCTAATATACTCGCTATCCCGTACCGAGTTAGAGGCTTTAAGAAAATATATTAAAAAGAACCTAGAGCGCGGATATATACGGCCTTCGTCTTTACCGGCCGGCTATCCTATTCTATTCGTCCTAAAAAAGAACGGCGAGCTCCGCCTCTATATCGACTACCGTTAATTAAACGACATTACGATTAAGAACCGTTATCTATTACTAAGAATCGACGAACTCTAAGACAAGTTCTAGACCGCAAAGTACTTTACTAAGTTCGACCTCCGCGAAGGATACCACTTAGTCCGCATTAAAGAAGGCGAAGAATAGAAGACCGCCTTCTAAACGCGGCTAGAACACTTCGAGTATATAGTAATGCCCTTTAAGCTAACTAACGCCCCTGCGTTATTCTAGAGCCTAGTAAACGATACCCTACGCCCGTATTTAGACGTATTCTACACCGCGTATCTAAATAACATTATTATCTACTCGGACACCTTAGAAGAATACCGGGAACATATTCGGAAGGTACTACTCGCACTTAGGAAAAAGGACCTACGGATAGCACCCGAGAAGTGTAAATAGATTACGCAGAAAATAGAATTTCTAGAATTTGTTATTACACCTAGATACATTAGCATGGACGAGAAAAAGCTAGACGCAATTAGAGAATGGCCCGAACCACGAACTATTAAGAAAGTATAATTCTTTCTTAGGTTTGCTAACTTTTACCGTAAGTTTATCTTAAACTATACGAAGGTTACGAAGCCCCTTACTAGACTTACTCGTAAAGAGCACGGGTTTTAATAGAAAGAAGCGTAGTAGAAGATATTCGAGTCTCTTAAACGAATGTTCTGCGAAGCGCCCATTCTAGGTATTTATAATCTAAAGCTACCCGTTATTATAGAGACGAACGTATCGGACTACGCCATCGGCGCTTATATTAGCTAACTAGACGAGCAAGGCAAGCTCCACCCGATCGCGTACTATTCTAGAAAGATAACGCCTTCGGAACTTAACTACGATATCTACGATAAGAAGCTATTAGCTATTATTACGGCTTTTAAGGAATGGAGACACTACCTCGAAGAAGCTAAATACTAAGTAATAGTTTACTGCGATTATAAGAACCTTACGCACTTTACTACTATAAAGAAACTAACTCGACGGCAAGTTAGATAGGCCGAAGAGCTGGCATTCTACGATATAAAGATTATCTATAGAAAGAGATTCGAGAACGCTCGCGCAGACGCGCTAAGTAGAAGAGCCGACTATATAGAAGAAAAGCTAGGACTGCAACCGGCAGTCTTAAGTAAGTAGAAAGACGGCAGTCTTATACCCGCTAGAACGTGCGCACCTATTTTTAGAGTTACCTAATTATAGCTTAAGAAAGCACCCGATACCTCGCTTACCTCGGTTAGGCTACTAGCCCCGGCGTATCGCTTAGAAAGTAACGCCTAGACGAAGAAGATCCGAGAGGCCTACGAGCATAACGCAATAGCCTAGAAACTCGAAAATATAGAAGACGACCCGCGCTTAACTAAAGACGCAGACGGCACTATCCTATATTTAGAATTAGTCTACGTCCCGGCGAAGCTTCGGGAAGAAATCGTTAAAGACATCTACGAAGCACTAGCATACGGTTACTAAGAAATAGATAAGACGATCGAGAGAATTACTAGAAATTACTATTTCCCGGGCCTACGAAGAACCGTTTAACGGGTAGTTTTGCAATGCGACCTTTACATTAGAAGTAAGGCCTCGAGACACGCGCCGTACGGCTTACTTTAGCCATTACTAGCCCCGAAAAGACCCTAGTAATCTATCTCGCTAGACTTTATTACGAATCTACCCCAATTAAAGAAACCCTTAACTGGCGTTCTATATAATTCGATTCTAGTTATCGTCGACAGGCTTACTAAATACGCGTACTACCTGCTATACCTTAAAACGGCGAACGCGGAAGAACTCGCCTATACGTTTCTTAGAATAATTCTCGGTAATTACGGGTTACTAGAAGAGCTCGTATTAGATAGAGATCGGTTGTTTACTTCTCGATTCTAATAGACTCTTACCCGTTAGCTTGGTTTAAAACATAAGCTGTTAACCACGGCACACCCGCAAACGAACGGACAAACGAAACGAACTAACTAGACGCTTAAATAGTACCTTCGCTATTACCTTAACTACGTATAGAATAACTAGGTTAAACTGCTACCCCTTACCTAATTTGCGTATAACAGCTCTAAAGCGTCTACGACTTAGGAATTACCGTTCTACGCCAACTACGGGTACGAACTAACAGCCTACTAGAAACTAGTACTAAGCGAATCTCTTACTTAGAAAGAAATCCTTAAAGTAGACTAGCTAAAGGCACTCTATAAACAGCTTAGTCTCGACATCGAATATAACGGATTTCTAATGTCCCGCTATTATAATAGACGGCACTAGGAGGCACCGAAGCTAAAAAGAGGGGATAAAGTTTACCTCCTTAGAAAAAATATTAGAATAAGGCGTCCGAATAACAAACTAGACTTTAAGAAAATAGGGCCATTTAAAATCGATAAGCAGATTAGGAAGGTTAATTTCCGCCTTAAATTGCCAGAAATAATGCGGATACACCCGGTTTTCCACATCGCCCTCCTTAAACCCGCTCCAGAAAACGCCACAACAGTTTAACAAACGGAGGAAATGGTACTAGAAAACCTAAAAGCCGACGAAAACAAAGACTAGATCGTAGAAAAGGTTCTCGATAGCGGCTACGTTAACGGTTAGTTTAAATACCTTCTACAATAGGAGGGAAACTAGAATAGCACCTAGAAACTACTAAAGAACTACGACGGCTATAGAGACCTTATTACGGAATTCTACCGTCGAAACCCTAAACGTCCTATACCGGCGCCTCGCTCGAGAGGAAGGCCGCGAAATTAAACGGGGACATAGTCCGCGCCCGGTTAACCGGCTCGGACGACTCCGGCGGCGTAGCGGGACTTAGAGAGCTAGCAGAACCTACACTAATATTAGCTAAGAAATCGCCACGTAAACGCTTTGGCGATCGCCCCTTCTTAGCATTCTTAGAGTTAACGGGTTCTCTAGTAGCTAACCGCTCCAACGCCGCACGATCCTCCTCTTCTAAAGCAGTAATATTCTTAGCAATAGAAACCCGGTTTAGAATAGTAAAGCCCCGCTCTTCGAGCAGGCGACGTTGTTTGCGAAGACGAGATAACTTAATAGAAGCTAACTAAGTACGCTTCTCGGCCTACTACTAGAGCTTCTTTAACTCCTCTAAGAAAGCCTAAAGGGCGTTATATTCGGTTTTCTTCTTAGCCCGAATCCGCTCTTGCTAACGACGAAGACGATTCACTAGTTAATTAGTAGAGAAAGTAATTAAGAAGAGGAAAACTTACTAGCCGCTACGGAGAAACGCTAAGCATTATACATGCTAGAACCCCGTGTAATACACTCTCTACAACGAGAAGAACGAGAACCTACGCGACAAACGCGACCGTTAGCTTCGTAGTTAAAATAAGCACGCGTAATAGAAGTAAGAGTAGTAGCGGCAGATAGCTTCGTACGATAAGAAGACTCGTCGCGAGAACGCTTAAGAGGCATAATAAAGCTTATAGAAGAGAGAAAGAAAAACTACTAAAGGATTAGAAGATATATGCGACTAGTAAATCTTCGGGTCGAAGATCCTTAAGGTAGAGGGTAGTATTACGAACCCTAGGGCATAAGAGCTTTATAACTCTAAGGGCTAAAAGCCCGTACGGAAGAAAGCACCGTAAGGGCTAGCGAGCCTTACGGGCGGTAGAGCCGTACGGCTAGAAATCCCGCACGGAAAGAACGGGCGTAGGGGAACTTAGCGCCTACGGGACTAGGCTTAGACAGTAGCTAAAGCCCGCACGGGAAGAACGCCTATAGAAGAATTAGAAAGAATAGAAGACTATACGTAACGGAAAGTCCGCGCGGGAAGTAGAACCGTAGGGACTCGATAATCTAGTCGGATTACAGTCCCGTAAGAAATGCGAAATCTAGAAAGTAGAAAATAGACGCGAAGGTACGAACGTAAGTAAGGCGGTTATTACGACCGCTTAGTAGCGTTAGAAGCCGAAAGTCGAAATTCTAGAAGCTGCCCGAAGCGCCGAGGTTACGTGCGATCTAGTTTACTAGTTTAGTAGGGCTTAGCACGCCGAACTACTAAACTAATAGTTTAGACGTTTATTCGTCTTAGCACGACTAAACTACTAAACACCAGATTATAACTAGCTTTTCTATAGTATATAGATATACTTTCTTAGCTAGCATCTTAACCCTTCGTAGTTAACTTAAAGTTCTAATTTAAACCCTATTAATTTGGAGGTAACCGACTTACTATATATCGCATAATTACGTAATACTTTCTCGTCTAATTATTATTATCCCCCTCTTATCTCTTTAAGGTAAACCCTTCGGTTTAAATCTACCTGCTAAGTGACTTCGAAGCTTAGTAGAAGAAGCCTACCGTTATACTTAAAGACGATTATTTAGCTCTACTTATCTCTTTCTTCGTAGTAGCTTAATCTAAGCGACTCTTATTAATTATATCTACTATTTTACGATAACTTCTTCTTAAATATATTTCTTTTTAATCTTTTTTATAACCTTAGTATTACTACTTACGGCATAACGCGTATAAACTTATTAAAATATCCGCTAGTTTATAAGTAGATAGATAAGCGTAAGATATAGCTTTTCTATAATACTATATCGAATATTATAGTACGTAAAGTAATATCGATCGTTTAGTAAGATATAAATCTCGTACGCTTTCTTACTACTACTTATAGAGTATACGAGAATTAGGCTAAAGTAATACGTTATTACCCGCGGCTAAGCTCTAAATCTAAGGCCTTAAAGCAGATAATCTAGTAAATCTAAAGTAAGAAGTATCGTAAGATTCTCTTATTACTACGGCCAGCTATTAAATATAATAACTATATAGAAGAAGTTAATATATATAATTAAATACGTAGCTACTATACTATCTAAATAACGATCGTACGTAACTAGATATTATTATTCTTCTAAATACTTAATACTACTATTATAAACAAATATCTAGTATATAAAATAATTTATTCGTAGGCTAAAATACTAGAATAATATATTCTTAGCTACTAAGAATTTCGTCTATAGCTCGTCTAGTATCTCTATAACTATAAATAGCGGCTTATAAATAATAAGCGCGGCGAGCGTAAGTAGCGCGATTGCGATCGCGGTAGATACGATAAGCCTTAATACTAGTATAAGCGAAGATAATTTACGTTTAAATATAAGTACGATAAGTAGTATAATCGTTCTAGGCGTTACGGCTAGCGCGAATACGTTATAATAAAAAAAAAGTACTCTCTTTTAAGCTTATAGCTTAAGCCTAGCCCGTATAACTATATTAGTATTATACTAAAGAGAGTCTATTATTATCTCTACTTACGTAGAAAGCTCCGCCGCCTACTCTATAAGAAAGGCGGCGAAGATCTATACGTTATAAGAACGATAAAAAGTTATAGTTACTACGATACTATACTATATAGAGACTATAACGTGTTATAGCATCGTAAGACGAATTCTCTAGCAACTCGTTAAGTAGTAGTAATAGCTATAACACTATAAATTTAAGCATTACTATCTAGCTTAAGCATCGTAAGTTTATAAGTTTAGTGTAAGACTATAAGTTCCAGCCGTGCACGCGCACAGACGCGCGGCCAATACAAATTAGGTGGCACCCTGGTCGCCAAGCGTTCTAACTCCGAAGGCGGTGTACTCGGAACCACGAAGGGATGTATTTATATAGAAGAAACACCACGCGCGTCGTGGGGAGGACGTCCGGTTAACCGGTTTAGTCGGCTATTCAAGACCAGGGCTGCTGCCGCCGGCCCCACCCCACGTATGTACTGCAAAAAAACAAGTTTCATGTGGGATGAAGCCCTTCAGCTGCGAGTTCGGCTCGTTTCTGATGTGCCATTGCAAGCATCGTTGACGGAACCGAAACCCTTGCCGTGGGGCTCACGATAGACGACCCTGACACCGACAAGTCTGGCTCCACACATCACGATCACGGCCCTCTCAACAAGAATTTACCGACAGGGTGGGAGTGACCTGCCTACTGACGTTAGAAGGAACGGGCATACGCGCACCTGGATGCGTGGCACTGCTTTATCGAAGTACATCAGCACGCCCAGTATCCCACAGAGCTCCTGAAACACACGGTCCAGAGGACTACAGCCACTCCAGAAGTACAGCTGGCGTCCTAGAAAAGAGAACCAAGAGCTGAGAATCTCTGTACTCGAAAGAATCCGCCTAAACCTCTTTTGGCGATGGAGCTAGTCGGATGACGGCCCCTGCCTAGATCGTGCCTTCAACGCTCACGAGGGAAGATTTCATGCTCCCTCGGTCTTCGACGGGTATCCCGAACGAGTTTTCGCGTTTGAATGATCTACACCGTGGCGAACTTCGTTGGACGCCCGACACATCACTTCCCTGAACCCTAAAGCGGAGCCATGGCCCACATGCCTTCGGCGATCTGGCCAAAAAGACCTCGGGCCTCTGTCGGGATAACAACTAGTTCACTCTGTTACGGACGTAATAGCAGTACGAAGCAAATTGCAATGCTGCATACGTATCGAGCTTGTCATCCGGTTTTCTCTGCTGTTGAGAGGACGGGACCGTTGACTACGAGGCAGCGGAGCGGATCGTTTCTAACCCGCGGAGCCGGACCAAGAACGGCGGAGGCGGACTCGGCCTCCGACTGCAGGGAAACCACGGCATACTCATCCAAGCCAATGAAAGTCACGAAGAAGGGCAGCACGATCCGGTCCTGGCTAGTGGGTCAAAGAGGCTTGGAATGAGACCCTGGGTCCCACAATCATCGCATCATTTTGACCGGCAACTGTTTTGGAAGGGTGGACCCATGGATCCTTCCAAGGCTTAGTCCGCAGATCCACACAAGAGCAGATCCCCACAAGACCAGATCCGATTTCTCAAAAGCCATTATCTATCTCCATGATCTAATCTCCATGTCCCGACGTAAGTCAGCTTTGCTGGATTGGGTCATCGTCGACCATAACAAGAACAAAAAACCTTTCCCACGAAGGTGTTGGAATGACTGATTCCCCTTGGCTCAGGCACGCTCTTCTGCGTATGGGCAGACACATGCAAGACGAGATGAAGTCCCCATGAACAAACACTGGAGCAGTGTGCAAGCAAGGCTGAAAAGTGAGCCGCCGGTGACTTCCACATTGGCCAACTTTCATTCCCCGACTCCCATCGACCGAAGATTCCCCTATTAATACTGGAGTTTTCCTCGCAGAACATGTCAGAGACGCTCCTCACTTCCCGTCCCCCCTTTTCCCGGCCAAAACAACGACATGCCCGTCAGCGCCAGCCGCCGCGTAAAGCAAACCACCCAATACGATACGTGCCACGGCGAACAAACATAACGCAGGATGGCCAGCAGCGTCCAACAACTAGGGAGAAAAGCTGTACCACGCGCCAGCCGTGCCAGCCCGTGTGTGGCAGCCAGCCAGCCGCCCATCTCCGTCCCCCCTCCCCTCCCCAGGAAGGATCAGGCCATCCACTGTCCCCAAAACCGCCCAGCGCGACGTCTATCACGGCGCCATATGCCAGGCAATTGGCGCCGTGTCACATTGGCGGCGGGCAATACAGAACCGCACCATCTCATACTACAGTCGGTGCTGGCTCCGCTCCATGAGGACAGGCCCTGGCTAATGGACGAGCTCATCGACACACCTCTCCCGCGTTCGGTGCCCGCGTCAGTGGTGGTGGCGGCGGGTGCAGGGATGCAGCAGCACGCATCCACTATACGACGAGTTGGATCAGAGGCGCGGCGGCAGGCCGGCAGGCGGGTAGGCAGGCAGGCAGGCAGGGAGGCAAGCGTACCGCCGGCCCCTTCCTTTTTCCCGCAGCTGGACGGGTGAGCAGCAGGCATCGACGATGGAATGGGGAGGCGTGTGTTTGGGCGGTGACGCTCTCTCTCGGACGACGAGCATCTGGAGCGCGATTATCTGAGCGATTATCTGACAAGAGTCGGCGATGGTACGATAGATGGCGTCACGCCCCAGCCGGCGCAGCGTCCGTCCCCCCAGCCAAGTCCCAGCCGCCTCCATCGTCCGGTGCACGAATCGGCGGGAAGTCAGCGGAATCGGCGGAAAGCGTGTAGCATCGGCGGCAAGTGTAGGATCGAGGGCGGCGGCGGGTTGGGATGGAATGGAAAGTGGTGCGGTTCAGCAGTCTCGGCCTCGACCGCCGTTCGGGGCGCTGCCGAGAGACAGGGCTGTTTATTCCAGCCGCAGCAGCAGGCGGCGGGAGCGACGTCACCGGTGCAACCGTCAGTGGCGCCGAGAATCCTCAGGCGAGGATTGCGATGAGCCTCCTTTCGGGCTAGGCAGATCTGGCGAGGGCCTCGATCGGCCGATGCGAGGATGCTTAAACCCAAGGCGGTCGATCCCCCATCATTTGGGATGCGGAAAGGCACATCATTGTGCATAACGGGCGCGGCAGAAATAGCTTTTTTCCCACCGCAGGAATAGGGGTCTAGATGTCTGGAGCAACGTGAACGAGCAACGGCGCGCCCGGGTACGCCCGCCGCCATGACGTCAAGCCAGTGCTTGGTGGTGCCGCGCTGCTTCCTTGGCCGGCGCGTTGATGCTCCTTCCGGCCTGCTCAACTCCCCCGGAATTCGAGCAGTTGAGTGTTGTTCGACTTCCCTTCCGTCCAGCTCGCCAGAGGGCCGTCGTTCCGGGCCTTTCTGTTTCCGACCGGCTAATCTGCCCGCAAGACCCGCGTTTCACCGCGCCCTGATTGGCGGCTATACCATCGCGAAACACCCTCCAAGACTATGCCTTCGTATAAACGAGCCTCCGTTCACCCATTTCTTCCGTGCCCCCCGCAGCGCACCCGCCAGCTCCCGTTTCATCGGCGTGGACATGGGAGAATAGGGGGGAGTTAAACGGGCGACAGCCAAGCAGTAATAGTTTTAAAATCAACCCAACATGCGGCACAGCAAAGAAGTTCATCACCATTGCCATCCTCCTCCCCGCAAACTCGTTTACTAGCGTCCCCTTACCGCTTTAGGCAACTCCACGATGCTCCCCTCCGCCGCGCTCCTGTTGCTGAGCGCCAGCGCCCCCGCCCTCGCCCGATCCGTCGTCATCGTCCCCAAGGCGGACAAGCCCGGCGCCTTCTTCCTCGCCGGCGACAGCACGACGGCGGTGCAGTCGGCAAACGGCGGCGGCTGGGGCTCCGGCTTCCTGGAGACGACGCTGCAGAACGGCGCGACCGGCACCAATTATGGCCACAACGGCGCGACCACCGTCAGTTTTCGCGAGGGCGGCGACTGGGACACCGTGCTGCAGGCCGTCAAGGATGCCGTGGACGAGTACACGCCTTACGTGACGATTCAGGTGAGCATGATGCCCCGTTCCTCCCCACGGATTCACTTGGGCCGCCATTCGCTTCGATGAAACGAAGAGTAGAGGGAGTGAGCAGGCGAGGTTGACAGAGAGAGGGAGAGACATAACAACTTGCTGCGAATGAAGCCGGCTTATCCGTCGTCTCTCTCTCTCTTCTGACCTTAAGCTCCGTTGTGCCAAGACGATGCGAATTGAGGGCCGTGAGCACTGACATTGCGCAATCCCCATCATCAGTTCGGCCACAACGACCAGAAATCCGAAAAGGGCATTAGCATCGACGAGTACAAGGCCAATCTGGAGCAGTTTGTCGAGGACGTGCGCGACGCGGGCGGCAAGCCGGTACGTTTTTGAAGAATCGAACCCTCCTTTCTCCCGTCGCCGACAGCAAACCCAACCCCCTCCTCTGCCCTCTGCTTCCATACCCTTCCGCGACGTCGGACTCTTTGTATCAGGATTAGTACAGCATCGAGCTGGCGGTGGCGGCAGTGGCGGCGGCGGAGGTGGCTGTGGAAGCAGCAGCAGGAGGAGCAACACCACCACGACCGCCGCCGCTGCCGCCGCTCCCTCTCTCCTCCCTACCCTCAAAAAACGACAAAGAGCGGGAAAAAGGAAACGAAACGAACTCCCCAACCCCCTACATCACTCCCCCCTCGACTAACCCCCACCCCCACAACCCAGATCCTCGTCACCCCCCTCTCCCGCCGCCAATACTCGTCCTCCAACTCCTCCATAACCGAAAACCTCGCCGCCCAGCGCGCCGCCACGCTCGCCGCCGCGGACGCCACGGCCGCCCTCTCCATCGACCTCAACCGCGCGAGCATCGACTACCTCAACGCCATCGGCGAGGAGGACGCCGCGACGTACAACCTGGACGCCGACGACAAGACGCACCTGAACGCCGCGGGGAGCGTGGTGTTTGGGAACATGGTGAGTTGGTTGATGGGGGGGATTGATGGCGAGGGGTTGGAGGCGTGGACGGTGCCGGGGGAGAAGTATGTGGAGGCGTTTGAGGGGGGCGTGTTTGTTGCTGAGTGAGTGGGTGGGGGAGAGGTGGAGGGGGCGGGTGGTACCCGTGTTTATGTAGGTGACGGGAGGAGGAGCATGCCCACCACCGTCGGGTGTGTGGATAGCCGGCCAGCCAGCCGCCTTCATGCGGGAAGGGGCAAGGGAAAAACAAGGGCTGGCGCACGTACATATGCGAACTACGTATATTATATGTATATTGACACGGAACTCTCTTCCGGTGGCTGCTCCCGCTCCCGCTGCCGCCGCTGCTGCTGCTGCTGTGAGGCAGGCTTTTTTGTTTTTTGATCCCGACGGCGGGGGGCGTGAGCGATCGAGATTGTGCCACCTCATGACTGGATTGCCTGGTTGCCTTGGACGAGGGGGAGACGTCATTATTGATGTGGTAGTATATAGTAGATGAAGGAAGCCTTTTGAGATCCAGCGAAGAGTTGTTCGGGAGCGAGCGAGCCCAAGGGGTCAGCGCTAGGAAAAAGCGGACCGACGCGTCAACTAGGACCTATCGCGGCCGTGTTGTTGAAGGAGCCATCTGGAACGAACTCGATCTTGAACCGATGACCAAAGACGATCGAAACAGGATTATAAACAACATCCAGTGGAGAACTCGACTGATGCTGTCATGGCCCGTGGCTTCGTTTACAAGTATAAATATTCGCAAGTCATTTCGAACTTTGGGGATTCTCGCGAGGTGGTGAGCTACACCACACACTGACGGACCCCCCGTATACAGAGAACACTCGGCTGAAGGTCGTCCAGCATAAACAGCTCAAAGACGTTCCCGCACGCATTCGTTTGGAGCAAGCGCTTGGCAGCTTCACCATGGCAGGGCTATATGCCATCGTTCATCTCGACGCATCACGGCTTCTACTTCCATCCATTGGCCCATTCTATCCATTCAACCGCGAAGGGAAAATAGCCCGGATCGACCACGTCCGCCCAAGGCCGGGGAGGGCGTCGACCCCCGAAATCCCTCGCGGTGGCGTCTCGAGGTGGCTTGCTGACCCCATCTGGTATCACTAAACTCACCGCCGCCAAGATATGGAAGCTGTTATCCTGTCGTACCACGCAGCCCATTGATCGCGCCCAACCTGCCAACGACCATCCGCTTTTGCGCTGGGGTCCGGAGGTTCCGGAGCGCGACAACACGCACGCGATTGGTGGGGATGCGAGGATCGGAGGGAGCCCGATCGCGTGGGGAATTTGACCTTTGTGACACCTGTTGTTCTGCAGTGATTTCGTCCCGGCGAGGCGGATCGGCAAACGAGATGTGGACTCGGAGGTATCTCCTCCCTGAGGCGAGTGCACTTTGAAGCAGTGTGACCATGTCTGATGGCGCGAGCATCCTCGTACAGCAGCCGTCAAACACAAATGAGGCATAGAGCACGAGGTTTGTTGGCAGTTTCTCCGCTGCCCACTGCCCGTGGTGTTGCCTGAAACCTCACTCCCCTCTCCACGACGGAGAGAATTGGATGGGGGAAAAAGGCAACTGAAACGAGATAGGGCGGCTTCAAGGCAAACAAAAGCGTGGAACCGAAATACGTATATAGCTATGTGGCGGTAGGCGGTGTTGGAAGAGAGTTTGGGCGTCATTGGCGGTGTTGGTGGTCTCCCGCGGCTACGGCATGTGGTGATACAGCGTGGTGCATACGAATCTGTCGAAGCAAGGCCTTGATGCCCGCGCCAACCTGACGCAGTGGTTGCAGCGGGAACAAACCATGGCCCCAAGTTGCAGCTCTCGTGCGGCGGGAAAGCCGCCATGCATTGCAGGTCATGCAATTCACGCCACATGCTTGCAGCCGTGTTCAAAGTAATGCAGCTTCCATTGTCGAGGTTTCGTCCTAGCTAGCGGAGGGAAATCTCGAGCCTTGGTCGCACACGGCGGATTGCCGACTTCGCCCTTGCCGAGCGGTGTGCGTCTCTCTCACTTCTGGAAGCGAAGAGCCTCGCACCAGAGCTTGACCTCGTCAAAAACTTGATCGTCAGCCTCACGGGCCGGCGGGCGCGAAGTGATGGTTTCCTTGGCTTGAGGTACGCTGAAGCGTGACCAGACATCGCGGACCAGCGCCTGGCCCGCCTGCAGCTCCTCGTCGGCGTTGGGTGCCGCTGGAAGAGCGTCTCCTCCATCAGCCGGCTCCTGTTTTGCCGTCTGGATACACACTATGGTCCCACGCAGGCCGTTCTGGCCGCCCGTGTCGCGCAGCTCGCCCAGGCGCACGGTGAACTCACCCACCGAGTATGAGGTGCCGGCGCCGACTTGCGAACCCATGCGGTACATCCACAGGGCGCCGAACTTGAGGTTCAGCAGCTGGCTGTACGGCTCCATCTGCTGCCGCGGGATGGCGACGGTGGAGGGCTGCTGCTGCTGCTGGTCTTCCTGCTGCGAGTCAGGGCCGGCGATGTGCACGAACGCACGGTCGGGGTGGTGGCCCAGGCCGAGGACATGCTGGAAGTGTGGGGGGGACTTGTCGGTGGTGTTCTGCGGCGTCGAGCGGAAGAAGCGGTGGTGGAGGAACCAGTTGCCGGCGGGCAACGGGTCGTAGGCGCGGATGAGGCGGTCGGTCAGCTCGCTCAGGCCCGGCGAATTGTGACCTGCGGCGACGAAATAGACGCTACACGGACGCGGTCGTCAGTGGAGTGGGGCGTGATAGAGAGAGCGATGGACGCACGCGGTCACAGCCATGGGAGCAGATTGGCTGAGGTGTGCGGCGCAGCGCGGGTGAGGGGCGAGACGAGGCGCACTGGCGCCAAAGAAATGCGGAGGGGGCGGCGGCGGCGCGGATCCCCGTGGCTGATGAAACCAGCGAGACGACGGCACGCGGTGATGCGAGCTGGCCGTCGCGCGCCCCGCGGGGCTTGGCGACTCGCAGCAACAAGCGCTGGCCCGACCGCGGCGTCTAGCTCCACGGCAACAACTCCACTGTTCGCGAGGTGTTCACATCGTGAAGAAGCAGTGAAGCGGCACAGCAATGGCGCGCGCTTGCTGATCGACGGCGCAGGTGAAGCTTAGGGACATTTAAGTGGATAGGCGTCCAATGGCAGTGGTGGGGAGTGGGCTGTGACGCCATTTGGGGTTATCGCTGCCCCAAACGGACGCCTTTGTCGCCAGGCGTGCCAGGGTCGAGTCTCGTATGCGTCTCCTTAACCTCGTGTTATTTCTGGCAACTCTCCACCACCTGCCGCTTTCTTCACCTCCGTCGCTTCCGTCGCTCTGTTTCTCTGTCCGCGCCGCACTGCTGCTCTGTCCGCGCCGCAAGCAGCCTCTCCTTCGGCGTATCGCCCGCTATTCTCGTCTCACATCTTGGCCCGCCGCAATTGCTCACCTAACCTTCATTCCTTGGCGCCAATCCGGGCTCCTCTCCGCTCCCTACTTTACTTGACCCGCGGTAGCCAGGACCTCATGCTTTCCGTGGCTCATCGACGTCCAACCTCAACTCGCCAGTAGACCGGCGCAACATGCCCGTCATCCGCCGCTCCACCCTCGTTGGCCTTGTGGCCTTCTGTGCCCTTTTCGCTTTCTTCCACGTCTCACACCTTTCTGTGAGAGAGCCTCCGAGTCCCGTTCCGCTGCGCACATTCGCCGATCGCGAGCTCCAGAGACCGATCCGCTGGAAGGACGTGCCCGAGTCGTACCCTCTCTCGACTTACACCTCGCTGCCGGCAGTCAGGCCAACCACCATCCCCAAGATCCAATTCGCGCAATTTGCCGATGAGCCCGCGCCGCGCAGGGCCGAGAGACAAGAACGACTGCAGGCAGTCAAGGATGCCTTTGTGCGATCGTGGGAAGGCTACAAGAGCCATGCATGGCTTCAGGATGAGATTACCCCGTTGTCTGGTGGCTACAAGAATCCCTTTGGCGGCTGGGGTGCTTCGCTGGTCGACTGCCTCGACACCCTATGGATCATGGGCCTGCACGAGGAATTTGAAATGGCCGTGAATGCTTTGAACAAGGTCGACTTCACCACTTCGGACCTTGGCTCTCTCAACGTCTTCGAAACGACCATCCGCTACCTCGGTGGACTCATGTCCGCCTACGACCTCAGCGGTAGCAAGTACTCCATTTTGCTGACCAAAGCTACCGAGCTCGGCGAGATGCTTTACCGCGCGTTCGACACTCCGAACCGGATGCCGGTCAGCCGCTGGGATTGGAAGGTGAAGGGCATCGACCAGGGGCAACAGTACGCGTCCAGCTCTGCTGTGTCTGCCGAGGTCGGCTCCTTGAGTCTTGAGTTCACCAGGCTCTCTCAGCTTACTGGTGATCCCAAATACTTCGATGCTATCCAGCGCATCACCGACGAGTTTGAGCAGCAGCAGATGCAGAGCAAAGTCCCTGGCCTGTGGCCGATCGCCGTCAATCCAAGGAAGAAGGTTTTTGCCGACGACCATACTTTCACCTTTGGCGCAATGTCCGACTCCTTGTACGAATACTTCCCCAAGCAGTGGATGCTTCTGGGCGGCGTCATGGACCAGTACCGCACCATGTACGAAAACGCCATTGACGCAGCTAAGAAGTACATGTTTTACCGAGTGCTCAACGAGGACAACCTCGATATTCTCCTCTCCGGAACCGTCAGGGTCACAGGGAACGGCAAGATCACACTCGATACCGAAGGGCAGCATCTAGCCTGCTTCGCGGGCGGCATGGTCGGCATCGCAGCCAAAATATTCAACCGCCCCGATGAACTGGACACGGCCCGCCAGCTTACGGACGGCTGCATCTGGGGGTATGAGAGCACACGCACCGGCATCATGCCCGAAATCCTCCACGCTGTGCCGTGCATCGACGAGGATGACGAATGCTTGTGGGACGAAGAACGATGGTACGACGCTGTTGCCGAGCACAACAGCAAAAACGGGCGTGACGTGGCCAGGAGATATACCGAGCGCTACAACATCCCGCCCGGCATGACCAAACTCGACGATAGACGCTACCTCCTGCGGCCGGAAGCCATCGAGAGCGTCTTCATCATGTACAGAATCACGGGAGACAGGCACTTCCAGGACAAGGCGTGGAACATGTTCCAGGCGGTGGAGAAGCACACGCGTACGGAGATGGGCAACGCAGCCATCAACGATGTGGGAGAGCCGGACAATGTCAAGATGGTGGACAGCTGTGAGAGCTTTTGGATGGCGGAGACGCTCAAGTACTACTACCTGACGTTCAGTGATCCGGCCTTGATCAGCCTTGACGAGTGGGTGTTCAACACGGAGGCGCACCCACTGCGGCGTCCCAGGTAAACCGCGGCGCTCGGGATGACATATAGATGGGCGCTGGCGTTTGGATGTAAATGAGATTTGTACGCAATACTGTTCATAGATAGCCACTTATTTTTGGAAATGCTCAAAGCACAAAGCATATACATACTCTGAAGTCCTGGCCGTATAACGAGTGAGTGTGATTGGCCGGCCCGGCCCCTTGTCGCTATCGCCGCCTTGTCTCCGGGCGGCTTGGCGCTGGGCGTCATGACCTCCTCACATGCAGCTCCCCGGACTCCTCTGTGTCCCCGCCTGACCGCGCGCCCCACTACCCTCGTGAAGCTTGGGATATAGCTTCAGCCCGTCTGTGCTACCGGCCACATCCACGCGCTCCCTTTCCCTCGCTTTCGCCCCTTCAGCTTCCGACTTTCTCGCCGCCGCCCGACTCGCTTTCCACCTCATCTCTCGATCGTTGGCCCCTCAGACTCCGCACCAGGACTTTCCTATTTCCTCCAGCACGATGGACCGAGTGCGCAGGCTCCTCGACCGAGACCAGCCTTATGAGCCGCTGGAAGGCGGTTCCGAGACACCAGATGGCGCCACGATAGAAGACGACGGCGAGGACAAGGCGCCTTTCTCATGGCTTGACTATTCCATCTTCCTGCTTCTGGGGGTTGCTATGCTGTGGGCTTGGTGAGTAAGATACAGGTCAAGGGTGACGAGCCGTCGACTAATGCCATGCAGGAACATGTTCCTCGCGGCCGGGCCCTACTTCCAGAGCCGCTTCGTCTCCGACGACAGCATCCTGCACACCTTCCAGTCAGCCCAACTGTCGGCCTCGACGGTGGTGAATCTGGGCTCCATGCTCATTCTCGCCAAGCTCCAGTCCAACGCGTCCTATCCCAAACGAATCATGGCCGCTCTCCTAGTCAACATAGTTACCTTCACCCTCCTTGCCATATCAACCCGACACTTCCTGGACGTCACCGCCAAGGGATATTTCAGCTTCATGATCATCATGGTCGCAGCAGCGAGCTTTGGCACCTCGCTCTGCCAGAACGGCGTCTTTGCCTATGTCTCCGGCTTCGGCCGCGAAGAGTACACACAGGCCATCATGGTCGGGCAAGGAGTTGCTGGCGTGCTACCAGCGATTGCCCAAATCGCGTCCGTCCTGTCCATACCCACCGACGACTTGGGAGACGAGGAGGCCGCCGAAGAGTCGTCGAAATCCGCCTTCGCGTACTTCATGACGGCCACCGTCATCTCCGCCCTCACCCTCTTCGCCTTCGTCTACCTGCTGTTCCGACGCATGTCGGTGCACCACACCAAGAACCTCAGCGACAGCATCGGCGACCTACGCGAAGCCGCAGCGGGCCACACGCGCGAGCCCGTCCCGCTCCTCCGGCTGCTCCGCAAGCTCATCTGGCTCTCGGCCGCCGTCTTCCTCACCTTCGCCGTCACCATGGTCTACCCCGTCTTCACCCAGGAAATCAAGAGCGTCCAGCCCGTCGAATCCGCGCCCAAGCTCCTCCAGCCCGCCTCCTTCATCCCCCTCGCTTTCCTCTTCTGGAACGCCGGCGACCTGGTCGGCCGCATCCTGCCCGCGTTCCAGTCCCTCTCCCTGACGTCGAAGCCGAAGAGCGTCTTCGCCATGTCCGTCGGCCGCGTCGTGTTCATCCCGCTGTACCTCCTCTGCAACGTGCGTGGGCGCGGCGCGGCGGTCGACAGCGATGGTTTCTACTTGATCGTGCAGCTCCTGTTCGGCTTGACCAACGGTTACCTCGGCAGCACGTGCATGATGGGCGCGGTCGAGTGGGTCGATGTGGAAGAGCGGGAAGCTGCTGGGGGCTTCATGGGACTATGCCTGGTTGCCGGCCTTACGGCGGGCAGTCTGGCGAGTTTCTTCGTTTCGAGCGCCCTTTCGTGAATGAATGAAGGTGACTCGGCGGAGAAATATTTGGCGGGGCGATTTTTTTTTCCCGGGCACAACCGGGTCCTGAAAGTTGGATAACTAGCAGAACGGAAACGAGGAAGCACCCTGCGTTCCTTCGAGAAGGTCACACGCCAATACGTTTCGTCCGGTTTCTGCGGCTTGCCACTTACAACCCGTCAACTTCCAAAATATGGCCTTTGCCAGCGAAAGCCGGCCCCCGCATTGTCAACTCTCACTGAAGCGCGCCTAGTACCTAGACACAGCAGTCCGGATAAACGCGGGGACCGAGTATCAATAACCGAAGCCCACGGCTGCCGAACGGTAGGTGTACGCCGGCTCGAACGAACAATGGCCGGAGCGACTGGCATGAAACTGCTCACTCAGCCATAACGAGGGGTTGAAAGGGGGCTTCGGCATCATCCTGTCGATTTCCCCCTCGCAGCAAAAGAAGCTTCGTAGCCGAGCACCAATAAGCGATTACTACAGCGGCCGCGGGCGGGCTGAGCGGTGAAGGACGGCATAGCTCGACCTTGTTGGGGCGGAAGCTCTTGAAGGAGGGTGGACTTGAAACGCGGAGATGGCCATGTCTGTATCTTTTGGTGTGCGTTCAAGGCTTGGCATTTGTGTGATCTCGGTGTATGTATCGGTGTGTTGATGGGAGTATGTAGTACAAAATCGAATCGACATAGACTCATCAACAGAGCTCTCTTAAAGCTGTATTAAATTCGAATATCAGCACCAATGCACACTCAAATATACAGTTCATGGCGACTCATTTGAAAGGCTGAATGGAAATGAAAAAAGATTTCCCCTTTTGCAGCTGATTAATTGAAGTAATATGAAGAATTTGTGCTTGAGCTCGTCTCCTGGTTTGTACGCAGGCACGGCAGGGCGAAAGAACAACTGGGTAAAATGCGATGACTCAGCCGGCAGATCATCGGCGAAACAAAGACGTCTTTGCTGTGCTCACTTCATCCATTTTGCATGCCGCCACACGCATTCGGAGCTCCAGCTTACCACCTCAGATCCCGGACCTGACGACTACTTTGCGAGACAGATCAGCAGTGCTGGCAAAGAAGCTCACCAGGTAAGTCTCGAATTTCTGTCCCATCACACGGGACGATCAGCTCGCCAAGTCCTTCGCGCTGTCTTTGCTTTGATCCTCTCCGCTTTCAAAGTCACTGTACTCTTCCCGTTGCTGCATGGCGTTTCACAAGAAAAACTAGCTTGCCCGCTGCCGTTGCTACTTTCATCTTCACTGCCCCTCGGTCCTGCTGCCTAGCCGCACAATTCCAGCCGTCTCAGCAATTAATCGCGCTCTCCCACATTGCTGCATGTCTTCACTGCCCACCCTATTGTTTATCTCCATCAGCCGTGCCGTGCTACGCTTAGCAGAGTTGATGAGGAAGATTGCATTTGCTGTAACCTCCACCCACGCGACCGGTAACTGACATCCCCTGCCAGACGAAGCAGCAGCTGCCCGGAAGTAGCACATACCATCCAGCAAGGCCCAGGCTCAAGCCATACAGCGGCGTCGCCGATTCTAAGAGGAAAGGAGAAGGCGGTCAACAGGCGCGAGCCGGGTGGGGTCCAGTCCGCCCGTCCCTTCAACCATCCAGCATGTCGCAGCAACGCATGCTGCCGCACACGGTGCGCATCAAGCGCAAGAGACAGGACGAGCCGGTCGAGACGCTGCATGTTCACTACACTCCGCAGCAGCAACTGAAGCAGGACGACCCCAAGAAGCGCCGTTTCACCCTCGATCAGCCCGCCTCGTCCCACCCCGCCGAGTTCAGGCGTGTCTTGCAGCAGGATCCCGCTGTCGGGGGCGCTTCCGCTTCCATTGTGGCCGAAGGTGCAACTTCCAGCCTCGCCGCCGCCGGTCCCACCACGGCCACCACCGCCTCCCCCGGACCGACGACGACCACAGCCTCTCCCGCACCCTCCTCCATCTCGGACCGGAAGATCCTGGCGCCCGCCACTGCCACCCGGCGCTTCCACCTCTCCACCAAGTCCGCCCCGAGCCCCTCGTCGAGCCCCGGCGGCCCGCTCCAAAAGCGCAAGAATGTCGCCACCCTCGTCGAGTCGAAGCCGAAGAAGACGAGGACCGCAACAGCCGTTGGCGCAGCTAGTAGCAGCAACAGCCCGGATGTCGAGATGAGCGACGATGAACCAGGTGCAAAGCCGCACCAGCAACCACCAACAACGCTCAAACGGCCCGGCAGGACGGCGAGGAGCGCGAGTCCGGCCGTGGGCACAAACGGTGCCACTCCCACCTCCACTCCCGCCACGGCTGCGACCGCGAACAACACCAACAAGAAATCCGCCAAGGGTGGCACCGCCCCTGTCGACCCTGGCCTGCTGTCCGAGATGCAGAAGTTCGCGCAGGAGGTCGAGCACGCCGAGGGGCAAAAGGAGAGGGCCGCTCCAGCAGCCACCACCACCCCCAGCAAGCCGACGCCCATCTACCCGCCGACGATGGCGTCGCCCACGCCGCAGAAACTCAAGTTCCAACCCAAGGCCACGCCGCGCTACCGCGACCGCCATCCGGAACGCTTCTCGTCCTCGGCGAAGAACAACAACAACGGCGCCGACGGTATGGATATCGACACCAAGCACGAATCGGACAGCGACGACTCGGAGGACGGCGACTACGTCTACGACACGTACATCCGCTACGACGGGCCGTCGTCCGACAATAACAACCCCCCATCATCCACAACAACCACCACAACCACCATCCCTCCTCCACTCCCCACGACCACCACCGACATCGGCATCCTCGTCATCGACATCGACCAGCAACCTCTATGGGAAACCTATCTCGATCCCGACGCCGCCGATGCCGCCGCCGCCAGCGACAAGGAATTCGACACGGACGACGAAGACGAGAACGCCGAGGACTTCTACGCCAACGAGTACCCCGAAGACGAGGTCGCGAGCGACGACGAGAGGGACGAGGGCGCGTACGCGTACCGCGTGGCCGCGAGCGACGAGGAGGAGTGGGATCGCGACGCGCCGGAGTGGAGCGATGATGATGAGGAGGGGGAGGTGGATTTGCGGAGGCCGTGGGGGAGGGGGGTCGGGGTCGGGGTCGGGAGGAGGCCGGCGTGGTTGAAGGGGGGTAGTGGTGGCGGTGGGGGGAAGGGGAGTGATAGTGAGTGATTAGGTTGGGTAGGGGTTGGAGAATGACGGGAGCGGAGCGGAGCTGCGCTGGTTTTTTTGTGATGGGACGATTTATGGCGGCTGGGCCTTGTCGTCGTCGTCGTCGCCGCCGCCGCCGCCGCGGAAGGCGAGCTCTCTGGAGCCCAGCCCCCTTCCCTTCCCCGTTGACGGCAACTTTGACTGTTACCGTTCGATGGAGGCTTCGAGCTCAACAGTTCCCGCTGCTGCTGCTCACTCGGCGCAAACATGGGAGACCTTTTCGCGAGAAGGGCCTTCTGGGGCTCATTCAACACCTCTCGCCCCTTTCCTGGGCTTTGGGACGGGCCAATATCGAAAGATCTGATGGTGTTTTCTATTTCTTGTTGTCATACAAGTTCTTTTTTCTTGCGCAGAGATTTGCGGGATATACCACCATGGAGAAAATGCTTCCTTTGGAAAGGGAGAGAGGGGCCTTTAGACGACTTCGTTTGTAGACATCCGTACTTTTGTAATTGAACTGTTCATTCGAGCTGTTGTTACCTGAACGTGGAGTGAGTGTATCTTTTGACGACTCATCAATTTTTTTTTCTTTTTTGGTATGAAATGGGATTCGTTCCCTTCATACATACTTGTCCTTCTCGTCTTGTTTGTTTGTGCGAGTACGGGGAAGTATATCGCAACTGTCTCTTTTTCTCGGCCTTTGAAGGTCGGCAAGGTGTACGAGTGAGATAACGTGTGTGGTGTCAGCGTGTCGCGAACTAGATACCTTGACGATACGGAACCGAAGTGAGCAAAACGGCAGATGATTTGGTAAAGCTGTGTTGTTTAGGTTAATCGGAAGAGTAAGTGAGGTTTTTAATGCGTTAGTGCCTTAGTCTAGGAATCTAATTATAGATGTTTGAGTTTTTGTAGAAGATTGTGTCATTATTTATTTTAAGCATGAGACCGAGCATAATGTTTGTAATGGTTTCATTTTAGAATTAGCTAAACTTAGTTTCTAAAACATTCGTGTCTTAAAGATTACCTTATGGCTTGGCTGTTGATATTTAAACAAGTTGTTTCAGTGTCCGTATCGCGGAATCGTTTTTCAATACTAGAGCCGACTATTAGAAAATACCATGAGTATAGAGTTTTAGTAAGACTGATAATAGTGACGTGATGATGTCTCCTTCGATTCTACGGCGTTTAACAGGTAGCAAAGGTTTTCGCCTTCGATTTCTGGAGCTCGGGCACTTTGAGATATCTGCAGTCACTGCATGTGGTTTCCACCGACTCTTTAGCTTAAAAATTGTTCAATGCTTTCTTTTCATCTCCTTCGGACACTTTTTTTGTATCATGACTTTCGGTCATCCCTTTGATACCCGTCGTATCTCATAAACATTCCCAATCACCGCCTCTGAAGCCTCCGCACTTTGAACGCCGGCGCGACCAGCCCTCGCAGAAAACCCCTCAGTGACGAGTCCCGTTGACATTCTTCACACCCTGACCCAACTGGCTCGCAACAACCGTCGCCTCCCTAACAGCGCGCGCAACATTGCCCCTCACCGCGCCCTCCTCCAGCGTCAGCAGCCCGCCAATAGTGCAACCGCCCGGCGTCGACACCATATCCTTCAGAATGGACGGGTGGCGATTCTCCTCGAGCACCAAGCCCGTCGTGCCCTTCATCATCTGCGCCGACATCAGCTGCGCCTCCTTGCGCGGGATGCCCATGGCCACCGCGCCGTCCGCCAGGCCTTCGAGGATGAGCGCGACGAACGCGGGACCCGACCCGCACAGCGACGTGCACGCGTCCATCAGGTGCGGCGGCAGCTGGACGACCTTGCCGCAGCGGTTGAAGATCCACGTCACCAGGGCCGTCTGGTCGGAGGACAGGGGCGGGGTGGGCTGGGCGATGACCGTCATGCTCTGGCGCACCAGCGCGGCCGTGTTGGGCATGACGCGCACGACGCGGCAGGCATTGGTGGCGGGCACGCCGTCCGGGTAGATGGTCTGCTCGATCTGCTCGACCGACACGCCGGCCAGGATGGACATGATCAGCTTGCCCTCGAGCGCCTCGCGCATGCCCGCCGCGCCGAGCACCTCCTGCAGCATGTACGGCTTGCACGCCAGCAGCAGCACATCGGCCTTCTTCGCGCCCGTCAGGTTGTCGTTGACCAGGATCTCGAGCGGCTGGTTGTATTTGCCGAGCACGCTGCGGATCGCGTTCGGCGCGCCCTCCCATGCGTCGCACGCGATGAACTTGGTGGGGAGCTTCGGCGGGACGGTCTCGTCGGCGGTCGAGGGCCCGGAGGGGTCGGTCAGGCCGGCCATGATGCCGCCGAGGATGGCGTTGCCCATGACGCCTGGGGGGCGGGGAGAGGTGTTAGCTATGATGCTGCTGCTGTTGCTCGGTGGAGGGTAGCTTGTGGAGCTGGAGGTTTTACGTACCGCAGCCCAAGACGGTGAGGGTGAGTCCGTTGTCCGCCATTGTTGCTTTAAGGTGCTATTTCCGGGGTATCTGGGTATTGCTGGAGGTGCAATGGCAGGTGGAGGTGGATTTGGGACGCGGGGAAGTTTTGAGCGTGGGGGGAGAGCTCCGAATGTCGCAGGCGGGGGTGCGGAAAATGCTCTGGCGGGGCCGATGCAAGCCGCCGGCAGCCACAGATGCAAGTCAGCCACACGTCGTCGTCGCGTTCCTGACAGACGACTTGTGCACCTCTCTTGTCATCCGTCTTGTCCGCCCATCTATTCGTTCACCATGCTCGGCTCGACCTTCCGCCCCCCCTGCGCCTGAAAGCTGCTCTCGACCGTTTATGCGACGTGCTATCGGCTCCGAGGCAATGCGGCATTGCCTTGCGTCGCCCAGAGCCAATCAAATCGGGTTGAGCCTCCCTTCTCCTGCGGCCCCGGCAGATGGCAAAATCTCAAACGCGAGCGGTGGGTAGCTTTATTCGCATTGAACACGCGATGTCAAACGATAAACTTTGTGGCCCCTGGCAGGCGATCCTCGGCATGCGGCGGGAATGTCAGACGATTGAGAAACTCTCGGCCAGTACTTCAATGTCCCTCCATCCATGGCCTTCTCGATCGGATCCTGCCGGAGAGCCTAGACCGCTCGGCCAGCTATATCACGGCTGTTGTACGTCCATCACTTGCCTGTTTCGCGTTTTCAGGCGCCCCTTGGAATTTCCTTCTTTCGCTTCCCCGGCGCCCGTTTGGGATAGCACGGCTCTATTTTTGACCCACTCGACACAGGGTGGCATGTGCGGGGACGGGCCGCTTCACCATTTACCGCGCGCGTCGGACTATAGGCGGAAAGAGGAGACCCTGGCGGCGAATGGATCGCGTCTCGCCAGACATGGCTGCGGACATGTGCTTCGTTGGTGATACAGCGGAGAGACCCATGTCTGGGTCGAGAATTCGATATTTAATCTAACGGCCAGCCTCACCAATGTTTATACCCTCATATACTGCTCCGATTCCCTCCAGTGCGAAACTACGTTCGTTCCTCCAGTCAATCGCTACATTCTTTTCTGTCGCTGGCTACGATCTCTGCAATTACCAAAGTTTTTACATTCGTCCACATCACAACAAAACCAACAAGATGCGTTCCTCATTATTCAACATCGCCGTCTTCTCGGCCATCTCCATCTCCCAAGCCGCACCGATTGTCGCAAACTTCAACGTCGCACAATCCATCCACCGCGTCGAGCAGCGCGCTCCCATCGCGCCCAAGACCAAACTGTTCTTGGGTGCTGAAGTCGCCGTCTCCGGCTCTACCGGCAAGGCAACAAGAACTCTCCCTCAAAACCGCGACCTCGACGACGACGTCTCCGTCTTCGACATCACCGACGACAGCGGCGCCAAGCCCGAAATCAAACACATCATGGTCCCGAAGAACTTCCCCAACGACACCACAGAGGAGGCTTCCCCCGTCGAGAGCGCAGACAGCAGCACTGCTTCGGCGAGGAGCACCGAGGACGACGAGGAACCGCAGCAGCAGGGACAGCAGGAGGTGCTGGGCAGCATCGCCGCGTGCGGCATCGACAAGGCGGGCCGGAATTACTGCCAGACCACGGACGGCTGGTTCGAGTACCGGTGCGAGACGGGAGAGGTCACGTACTACAGGCACATCCCTTATGCGGACGAGGAGGTGTGCTCGGATGGAAGCATCGCTTGATTGATTGATTGGTTGATTGGTCGATCGCTGGTGGTGCTAATGATTTGCGCAACACCACCACCACCCACCACGACAATGCTGGCTGCACTGCTAGTGCTTAATGTAATCAGGACCACGACTTTGACTTTTTCTTTTGTTTTTTTTTTCCCGTTAGATTCTTTCAGGATACCCAGAGTTTGTAGAAAGGGAAAAAAAGGGACAGGGCGGTCGGAAGCTGCCCGATTGAATCGCAACAAAAGTTAGTTGGTCGAGCAAATTGCCAGTATGGAAGAAGTGGATCAAAACATTGGTTATGCATGTGAGACATCATGAGATTGATTTTCGAGATTGCCAATGATTTTCGGCTGCTCCCTGATAAAGTCGATTACGATGGGTGCAAGGGAAGCGAATCGAAATGATGGCCGTTGATCATGCAGTGCTCGGCACGCCACCACCTGGGGCGCGCGCGCGTGCAGGCCAAGCTTTCGCATCGCCGCGCCTAGCCCACCCGCCGTGCGCGCCGAGCATCAGAGCTTCCATCCCGCCAACCAACACACGCCCCTCCACCACCACCGCCGTCGCTCGTTCCCTACCCCAACCGAAAGCTTGATACACACCCCGCCCCGCATTACCGCCCGCGCATAATACCGCCCCTCCCTCCCGATCGACAAACCATGGCGGACCCGTTCGAAGTGCGCATGCGCTTCACGAGCCAACTGCAGCACCTCAACGCCTCGGTGACGTCGGCGCAGAAGGCCGCCAACTACGCGCTCAAGTACCGCGACATGGACGAGGACCTGCACTCGTGCATCCTGGAGCAGCTGGAGAGGGTGAGAGAAGAAAATTCCCGTGTAGTGAGAGAAGAGGAGGGACGAAGGAAAGAAGGAAGGAAATGGGAGCTGACGGCGTGCCCGAGAGCAGAATAACATGAACAACCGCGCCAACATCATGTACTTCATCGAGCACCTGTGCGACGTCGCCCAGCGCGAGAGCCACCTCGAGTTCGTGCGCATGATGCAGCGCGACATCTTGCGCGTCATCGACGCCGTCGCGCCCCCGGACGGCTCGGGCGCCGCGAACGTCAAGGTCGTGAGGAGGGTGAGTGA
The DNA here is from genome assembly GCF_021436955.1 of Diplodia seriata. Lineage (NCBI taxonomy): Eukaryota > Fungi > Ascomycota > Dothideomycetes > Botryosphaeriales > Botryosphaeriaceae > Diplodia > Diplodia seriata. Next base: position 2,187,847 of record NW_027117309.1, on the reverse strand, counting down.
GGATCTGTTCTTCTTCTCCTTCTTCTTCGCCCGCCCAGTCCACGCTGAGGAGGGGTCTAGGGAAATTGGGTGCGAAGCTAACGACAATTGCTTGGCCGTTTGTCCATCTAGGTCCTCGCCGGCCTCCAATCCAAACAAGTCCTCCTCCCGCAAACCGTCCAAGAGCTCGAGGACTGCCTCAAAGAGCGCGACAACAACATCGCCGACGCCGTCGCGCGCTCGCCGTCCGCGGCAAACGGCGGCGGCCCGCCCGGCAGCGCGAAGCACACGCCGCGCGGCAATGGTGCTGTCCGGCTGGATAAGCGGCAGGTGGAGCAGCGGATCGAGGAAGACCGCGAGAGGCATAAGAGGCTGAGGGAGGTCATCTGGCAGGTCGACCCGGAGAACGATGGCGAGTTTGAGAAGCTGTGGGAGGAGAGCAGTGATGTGGGCGAGGATGATTATATCGCGGCCGAGGAGGATGCAGAGGAGCGGAGGCAGGCCATTGCGTTTGATCGGGAAGTTTGAGACTTCGACCGGAAGCTTGAGCTTCGGCCTGTGAGTAAGTTGGCGTTTTGGGAAGGAAAAATGGAGGGAATTGGCTTTGCCTGTTGGGAGTTGAGGACTGGATAAAGTTCACGGCTGCATCATGACGGCGTTAGAGTGGTGATGGACCTTTGTTATTTTTCAAGTGTTGGAGGTTTGCGAGGCCTCCATACCCCGGCGTTGATACCCGCCTTACGCAAACCATATTTGTACACTAAAAAGAATCCATCTATACAAATACAGTCCCAAAATAACACCTCGACCATGCCTTTCGCTTCGTGGGTTCCCGTCCGCGCATAGCACATGTTGGATAGAGCCCAATCTAGACTCTAGAAGCTTTCCATTTCCATGTTTTTCCATACATTCATTCCCCCCAACAGCAAACATCGTTTACTCCATGACGACGACGGCGCCAAGACCCTTCATGGTCTCGATGATCTTCTCGGCCTCCTCCTTGGGAACCGACTCCTTCATCATCTTGGGCGCGCTCTCGACGAACTTCTTGCTGTCCACCAGCGACAGGCCCAGCATGCTCTTGACCTCCTTGATGATCTTGGGCTTGGAGCCCGTGTCGATGCTTTGCAGCTTCAGGTTGAACAGCGTCTTCTCCTGCGCCGCGGGCGCAGCCTCCTCCTCCTCGACGGGGGCGGGTGCTGCGGCGGCAGCGGCGGGCCCAGCGGCGAAGCCGCCGACGGGCATGTCGGGGATGTTGAGGCGCGTCTGTCATTTTGCGGGCAAGCGGGTTAGCGGGACGGGTCTGTTCTCGCGCATCACGGTGCCTGCCGACGCGCCCGAGAGGCAGCATTGATCCCCCGCACTCACCTTGAGGGTAGAGACGAGGTCGGCCGTCTCAAGCAGGGTCAATTGGCTGATCTGGTCGACGATGGTGGCGATCTTGGGGTTTGCGGGAGCTGCTGCGGCGGCGGCGGCGTCGGTGGACTGCCATCTCCGGGCGTGCTGCAGGCGGGAGACGGAGACACGGGCGGGCGAGGCGCGGGCAGCGCGGGCGCAGACGCGCAGCGCGGACTGGCACGAGAGCGACATGGCGGGTGTTGGGGGGATTGGCGGTGGGAGAGGGTGCAATTGCCGTTCCTACGCGGGTCGAAGTCGGTGGTGGTGCGTGTTTCCCGCCGTCAAAATCTCAAGGCTCGCCGCTGCCTAACGGGGCATAGGGTGCACGGATCACTCTTGCCCTCAGAAATTATTTTGGCTACCGGCGAGCGGCCAACGAAAACACCAAATCGCCCGTCGCCGCCGCGCAACTTTTTTCTTTACCTCCAATTCCTGGTTCAGATTCCGGAGCGCGACCATGGAATGCGGCTGGGGCATCTCTGCGCTTCAAGCGCGCCCCGAAGGGGTCTCCGAGGAGCTGCGCTCCCTCCTCCGCCCGAGCTCCAATCGCGACTTTCTGGCCGACCTTGCCCGCGAGGCGCTGAACCCGCGCCACACCGATTACCTGTTCGCGCTTTTCGAGCCGTTGTTCGTCGAAATCCGCGCGCTCTGGGCTACCTCGTACCCTCCCGCCGACATCATCCCCGCTTACGCCCGCATATTACAACTTGCGCCCTACCTCTCAGACATCGCTGAGACTATTCTCTCTCATGGAGCAGCCGAGATCGCCTCGGCTTTGCAGTATGATGCTTCCAAAGCTTCAGACGCAGCTGCGAGTGATCGCATGGCCAGCCTTCTCCTTGGACTTTTCCGCCTTCTCGTATGCGACAACGAGACTTTCGGGCGGTCCATTCAACCTCTATCTCTTCAGCCCTTGCTCGCACATCCCAACCGAACCGTCAGATACCTAGCGATCCGTTGCCTTTGCCTGTACTTGCATGCTGCCGACGCGGCACAGGAGGAAATGATATCCAGATACGTCGGCCAAGAGCCCGTCAGCGGTGACTGGGAAGGCAAGGCAATTGACTACCGGTTCCTGAGTCTTTGGGAAGAGAAGCGGTATACGGAGGTGAAGAAGAATCTCGCGGAGGCGCGGTTGGCGCGTGAGGCGTACCTCCTGTCCCCGCAGATTAGCAGAATAATCACGCAAAGGGACCTTGGCCCTCATACCGCTGAAATCCATGGCGTTTTGCTTCCCCGGTCCGACGCTCCTTCCGCTGCGGAGGGCGTTCAGCTCATCCCAACTGGAACGACCGTGCGGAACCTTACTTTTGTGGCCAAAAGCCTGAATGGTGACAAGCCTGTCATGTTGACCGGCCTTGCTGGTTCCGGCAAAACACTGATACTCCGCCATCTTGCGCGAGAACTGAACAAGCTTGAGTCCATGGTGACACTGCATCTCAACGAGCAGAGCGACGCCAAACTTCTTATTGGCATGTACACAACCGGAAGCACCCCCGGCACTTTCACCTGGAGGCCCGGTGTTCTGACCACCGCGGTGAGGGAAGGACGCTGGGTGTTGATCGAGGATCTGGACCGTGCCCCGAACGATGTAATCAGCACGCTTTTGCCTCTCATTGAATCTGGAGAGCTCCTCATCCCAAGCAGAGGTGAAGTCGTTCGTGCCGCACGCGGCTTCAAGATTATCGCAACCCTTCGGACATCCCTGAACCTTCGCGGTGAGCAAATTGTCCCAGGCGCTGGAATGATTGGCACGCGCTTCTGGGAGCGCATCAGTATTGAGATGCCCCGCGAGGAAGAGCTTGGAGAAATCGTCCAGCGGGCCTTCTCCAATATTCCGGAGGCTCTGGTGCCCCAGATCATGAGCGTCTACGGTAGCCTCCAGGCGCTGTCAAAAGAGAAGACTTTCACGGCCAGCAGGTCTGGCATGATTCGGCCTGTTACTTCGCGCGACTTGTTCAAGTGGTGCAGTCGCATTAACCCTCGGAATTTGGACGATATGTTTCTCGAAGCAGTCGATTGTCTCGCCGGAAGCCTGGAATATGGCCCAGCCCGAGAGTTGATTGTTGCGAACATTGCCCGGGAGTTGCATGTCGATCCACAGAAGAGAGACCATCTTCTTCTGCAACGCACAATTGCGTACAAGACTGATGATGCCGCCCAAGTTACCATCGGCCGGGCTACCGTAAAGAGATCTCAACGGAAGAGGCGCGTGGACCAAAGGCCATTCGCTGCCAACGACCATACTCGTCGTCTCCTGGAGAGAATCACGGTGGCTGTTAACCACCAGGAGCCACTTTTGCTGGTTGGTGAGACTGGTACCGGCAAAACCACTGCTATCCAACATCTCGCTACCGAGCTTGGCCGGAGGATGGAAGTGTTCAACTTGTCGCAACAAAGCGAAAGCGGAGATTTGCTAGGCGGCTTCAAGCCCGTCAACCTTCGTAGCATCATGGTGCCAATGAAGGACCGCTTCGACGATCTCTTCCTGTCCACATTCTCCCAGGAGAAGAACCGTCTCTTTCTCAACCAACTGAACGAGCACATGTCAAAAGGCCGCTGGAAGGCTGTTTGTAAATTTTGGCAGCAAGCTCTCCGTATGGTTGATGACGCAGTCAAGGCTTCAAGACCCGATCAGGCGCCTCAAGCTGATGAAGTCGATCAGCCGAAGAAGAAGAAGCGCAAGGTTGAAAAGCAGCCCAAGTTACCTGCGTCCTTTTCCCAATCCGAGTGGGACGCTTTTGCAAACGACCTCAAGCTTGTCGAGTCCCAGATTGCCAACAAGTCAAGCGCTTTTGCTTTCAAGTTTGTGGAAGGCAATATTGTCAAGGCTGTCAGGAATGGCGACTGGGTCCTCCTCGACGAAATCAATCTGGCAGCACCAGACACTCTCGAAGCGCTAGCTGATCTGCTCACTGGTGGCTCTGGAGGCACGCCGTCCATTCTCCTTACCGAGACCGGCAACGTCGAGAGAATCGAGGCTCACCCCAATTTCCGTGTGTTCGCAGCCATGAACCCTGCAACCGACGTTGGAAAGAAGGACCTTCCGATGGGCATCCGTTCCCGGTTTACGGAGTTGTACGTCGAAAGTCCCGACCGCGACTTCAAGAGCTTGCAGAGCGTGGTGGAGACCTACCTGGACCAGTACCTGCACAGGGACCGCAAAATCTCGGCGGATGTTGCCAACTTGTACTTGCATATCCAAGCTTTGAATGCGGAGAACAGGTTGGTAGATGGTGCAAATCAGAAGCCTCACTTCAGTTTGCGTACGCTTACTCGGACATTGATCTACTCCTTGGACACTGCACCCCTTCATTCGCTTCGGAGAGCTCTGTACGAGGGATTCTGCATGAGCTTTCTCACATTTCTTGACAAGTCTTCTGAGGATCTTGTTGCCGACGCGGTTGTCAAATACCTCAAGCCCCAACTCGGCTCGCCCCTCCAGAAGCCTGCGGAGAAGGAACGGGATTACGTCCAGATTCGCCGGGACGATGGTCGGAGAAATCATGACCTGAAAAAGAAGGGCATCAGCAAAGCGGTGGATGATGCCAACTTCGAGAAGTGGCTCGATGGAGCAGGCAAAGACCCGCAATGGCTTCGCCGGGGTAGGTTCGAGTCATCCGAGGAGGAGCACTACATCATTACCAACTTCGTTTGGCGCAACCTCACGAACCTTATTCGTGCCGCATCCACTCGTCGTTTCCCAGTGCTTATCCAAGGTCCCACGTCTGCCGGTAAAACGAGTATGATCGAGTATCTTGCGAAGAGGTCCGGCAACAAGTTTGTCCGTATCAACAACCATGAACATACCGATTTGCAGGAATACTTGGGTACTTACGTCTCTGGCAATGACGGCAAGCTCCAATTCCAGGAAGGCATCCTTGTCAAAGCTCTGCGCGAAGGCCACTGGATTGTTCTGGACGAGCTGAACCTTGCTCCCACCGATGTTTTGGAAGCCTTGAACCGCTTGCTGGACGACAACAGGGAGCTTCTTATCCCCGAAACTCAGGAGATTGTTCGGCCCCATGAGGACTTCATGCTCTTTGCAACGCAGAATCCAGCTGGCCTTTACGGTGGAAGAAAGACTCTTTCGCGCGCCTTCCGCAACCGTTTCCTAGAACTGCACTTCGATGACATACCTGTCAATGAGCTGAAGTACATTCTCGAACGGCGGACACAGCTTCCTCGGTCGTGGTGTGAGCACATTGTCAATGTGTACAGAGAGCTATCGATCCTCCGGCAGTCCAGTCGTCTTTTCGAGTCCAAGAGTTTCGCCACTTTGCGTGATTTGTTCCGATGGGCAATGCGCGCACCCGAAACGTCGCAGGAGCTGGCAGAACAAGGCTACATGCTTCTTGCTGAACGTGTAAGAAAAGCAGAAGAGCGTCTGGCTGTCAAGCAGATCATTGAGAAGGTCATAAAACAGACCAAGATCGAAGAGGACGTGCTATACTCTGCCGAGCGATCATCGGAGATGCGCTTATACCAAGACAATGTCTCCTCCGATGGCGTTGTTTGGACTCGCGCAATGCGCCGCCTATATGCTCTGGTTGCCAATGCCCTCCGCCATAACGAACCGGTCTTGCTGGTGGGTGAAACTGGTTGTGGTAAAACAACGGTGTGTCAGATGCTCGCGGATGCTTTCGCGAAGCAGCTCTTCATTGTCAATGCTCACCAGAACACCGAGACTGGAGACCTCATTGGTGCCCAAAGGCCTATCCGAAACCGCGCGTTCTTGGAACAGCAGCTTGCCAAGGACATTGGTGAACTTCTCAAGGAGGCTGAAGTGGCATCCGAAATATCAACCCTCGCCGGGGCTGACCTGTTGGCGCTCTACGACAAACTTGTCAAGGAGCAACCGGAGCGCCTCAGCAGCGAGTCTCGCCAGAACATTCACGCTCAACGCATCAAGCTTGCATCTTTGTTTGAGTGGGCAGATGGCAGTCTTGTGACTGCAATGAAGACAGGGCAATATTTCTTGCTCGATGAAATCTCGCTTGCTGACGACTCGGTCTTGGAGAGATTGAACAGTGTGCTCGAGTCGTCTCGCAACATTCTTCTGGCGGAAAAAGGCCCCACGGACTCCAGCGTGAACGCATCTGATGGCTTTCAGTTTCTGGCAACGATGAACCCGGGTGGTGACTACGGCAAGAAGGAGCTCTCTCCAGCCCTGCGGAACCGTTTCACAGAGATCTACGTTCCCGCTTTGTCTGATCTGGACGACATCACCCAGATTGTGAAGGCCAAGCTCATGCCATCGGCAGCCGATCACGCCTCGACAATTGTCAACTTCTCTCAGTGGTTCAACGAGAAGTTTAATACTTCTGCTGCGTCATCCATCTCCATCCGTGATACCCTTGCATGGGTCCACTTCATCAACCGCTGTGGTGTTACAGATCCAGTTTTTGGAGTCGTCCATGGTGCGGCAATGGTCTTTATTGACACACTCGGAGCAAATCCCGCGGCTCTACTTGCCATCTCCGCGGCCAATATTGACCAGGAGCGCGCCACCTGCCTCGAGAAGCTCAGCGAGCTAGTTAATGCAGATGCAAAGGCCATCTACTTCGCCCCGGCAGCCATTGGCACTTCCGACTCGATGCTGTCCGTCGGCGACTTTGCCATTTCCCGCATCGGCAAGGCTGTCTCGGATCCTTCATTTTCCATGGCTGCGCCAACTACCAAGTCCAACGCCATGAGAGTTCTTCGCGCGCTGCAATTGCCGAAGCCAATTCTTCTGGAAGGTAACCCTGGTGTCGGCAAGACAACTCTTGTCACCGCCATCTCCAAAGCTGTGGGCATGCCTCTCACGCGTATCAATTTGTCTGAGCAGACTGATCTCATGGACTTGTTCGGATCCGACGTGCCAGTCGAGGGAGCCCAGGCAGGTACTTTCGCTTGGAAGGATGCTCCTTTCCTGAAGGCCATGAAGAACGGTGAGTGGGTCTTGCTCGATGAGATGAACCTGGCGTCGCAGTCTGTGCTTGAAGGTCTCAACGCCTGTCTTGACCACCGTGGCGAAGTCTACATCTCTGAGCTGGATCAAACCTTCCATCAGAACCCCGGCTTCAGGGTGTTTGCAGCGCAGAATCCTCACCACCAAGGAGGTGGTAGGAAGGGTCTTCCAGCTTCCTTCGTCAACCGTTTCACCGTGGTTTATGCCGATGTCTTCAGACTCGAGGATCTGGTCACTATCTGCAAGCAACAGTTCCCGGAGACTACCGAAAGGGATATTGAGACTCTCACGGGATTTATCTCGGAGCTGGACACCCAAGTAACCAACCGGAAGTTCGGAGCGCTCGGTGGTCCCTGGGAATTCAACCTGAGAGATACGCTGCGATGGTTGCAGTTGCTTACCTCCCAGCAAGGTCTACTTCCAAGTGGCATGACAAGAGATTTCCTGGATACCGTCATTACACAGCGCTTCAGATCAGAGCATGATCGGAAATGCGTTATCACCTTGTTCGAGCAAGCTATCAAGTCAACCGTTCCTGAGCGAACTTACTTCCACAACTTAGGCAAGGATCACATTCAGGTAGGACTAGGACTACTCCCCCGCCACCATCTTCTCCAGCATCTTCCGTCCAGACATGAACCGAGGAAGTCTCAGCTTGCGGTCATGGAATCGATGATGATTGCGGTTCAACTCAACTGGCCCGTCATTCTTGTCGGACCACCGGGCTCTGGAAAGACCAGTCTCGTCAAGCAACTCGCCTCCGCCGTAGGCGCCGAGTTGGTCACGTCTTCCATGAATGCCGATATCGATGCCATGGATCTCGTCGGTGGGTATGAACAAGTCGATCCTTCTCGACAAGTGCTTCGTTTCCTTGAACAACTCCGTCTATTCTCGCGTTCGTCTGTCATTCAAGGTCAGGTCCAGGGAGACTCTGAACTTTCCTCTCTTTTCCTCAGTCTCGTCCGTCTTTCTTCTCCAGTCGACCTCTCTCAAGTTTCTTTTGATTCCATTCATCAATCACTGACACAGCTTCAAACACGGGATGGTCGTCCGGAGATCAGAGAACTAACCGCAGAAGCTGAAGCCCTCGCAAAAGAAGCCATTGTCGTTGACCAAGCTAGGTTTCAGTGGGTCGATGGCCTTTTGGTTCAAGCTTTGGAGCAGGGCAAGTGGCTTGTTCTAGATAATGCCAATCTCTGCAGCTCTTCCGTCCTCGACAGGCTTAACGGACTGCTGGAGCCCAACGGATATCTGATCATTAACGAACATTCGACAGCTGATGGCGAGGCCAAGATTGTCAAGCCGCACCCCAACTTCCGTATATTCATGACCATGGACGCACGTCATGGTGAACTCTCTCGTGCCATGAGAAACAGAGCAGTTGAGCTTTTCTTGCTTCCTACATCAGATGAAGATGCCGGAAGCAATGATGACCTCAATGCGTTCGCTTTTGAATCAGCAATGTACAGGTTCCGCCATGTCGACTTCCTCGGTCGGACCAACTATGATGAAGTATCTACCGATTCTCTTGTAGCTGCTTCGCTGGACCACCTGTCCGTAGAAGACTCAACTCGCCTTGGAAGCTTTTATCAACAGCTTTCCAATGGCTTGTTCAGCCTGCCTGGGGACGCTCGACTGGAGGAATGTCTTCAAGCGAGCATGAACTTTTTCTCTCAGCTTCCACAGGAGTGGCTTTCTAAAGCATTGGAGTTGATGGGTGGCACCACAAAACTTATGGGGGCCAGTCAAGATTTCATCAACGCGCAGGTCAGTGGCCTCGCTTCTCCTAACAAGAAAAAGGATAGGTATGCTGATTGTAGTTGCGCGTATGTAGACAATTCATCCTTTAAACAACCAATCCCTCGTCCTGTACAGCGGAGCTGCCCGTCCCGATCACTCGCCTGACGTTTCCAACGACGCGTACCTGCTCGGAGGATTGCTCGATCTTTGCATGGACCTCAAGAAGATGCAGACTCTGCTGCAGCACACTACGGACCAGGCCGGCAAAGTCAAGATCAGGGATCGCACGAGGCTGGGTAGAAGCCTGGTGCCGTCGAAGGCTGCGTCGAAGTCGAGCAAAGACCCGTTCGTGGGTGTGGGACCTTTCTTGCAGTCCGTGTTCGACACGCTGGCTGCATGGGTGCTCGAGGTTCTGCAGGGCGGCTTCGTTGATGAGGACGTGCTCGGCTCGATCAAACCCATCCGTCAATTCTGGTTCGACCTCTTCAATCTCACGAACACCGTGGCCGTCGAGGACGCCGTGTTCCAGGTCTGCCTCGCCATCGGTCATCAGGTCTTTTCACAACTGCTTTCTCTGCAGGAACCTCGATTGGCCGGACTTCAGGAGAAATTGGCCAAGAGTCTTGCTTCTCTCAAGCTCGATAGTCAGCTGTCGACGGGCTTGAGCATGGAATTGCTCTGGACCCGGTTCAAGCCTCACACCCCGCCCACGTACGACGGCCTGCTCAAACTGCTCAAACTCGAGGCTTTGGCGGACCGCTTAGATGCCTCCGTTTGGCTTACTGATGCGCCTTTGGCCGACCTGGCTCGCGTGCGGTCAACCCTGGCTGGCGCTATGCAGATTGCACGCAGTCAGGATGTTGAAATTCGTGAGCTGATCGGCGAGCTGGAGGTTGCCATCAACGACGTGGAGAAGGCCGTCAGGGAAGGCAAGGAGATGGTCAAGCCTTGGTTTACAGAAGCTTTCGAGGGCATCTGCCAGTTCTCCGATTTGGCGCAGCTTGCGGGAGAGTCGAAGGATTATTCTACCACGCCCACTTTGACACTTTTGGCGCAGAGACCAACGAGTGCTACGCCGTTGACGGCGCAGAGCTTTGCTGAAGCCTTGCTCTCCCGGATCTCGACGTACCTTGGAGCTTACGGATATATCGGACCTGTTGCGCTGAAGGGTGGATACCATGTCAAGTTGTTGAAGGACGTCGTCGATCTTGACGACGCTAATTTGGCGCAGATGGATCTGCTGAGGTCTGAGATTGACATTCTTGGCCAATCTCTCGTCCACCGCTCTGGCGACCTCCTTCAAGACCAGACTTCACTCCTTGCCGGATTGCATCAGCGTATCTTCAAGGAGCTCGTTGACGCACATTCAGAGCTCTTGAACCACGAAAAGAGTACAGCCACCGCTGTCGTCTTGCGGGAAGATTTGCCGCAGGATCACTACCTCCGCACAGGTCTCAAGCTCCTCCAGCACAGCCTTGACTATGCAGCCAACCCCAGTGCAAACGCTGTCAATGCCGGTCAAGCCTGGATCAGCCTGGCGATCGCTTTCCTCTGGCTCTACGTGCCCGACAGACCTTTCGATCCCGCGCTCCGCCCACTGGTTGAGCGCAGCCTCTTCGGGACCCACCGTGACGGACTTGCCGCCAGCCTTGCTGCACTCCGCCGCTTCGAACAGGCGTTTACCGGCCGCACTGTCAATCTGCGCACACGCCTCGTCGAGCAGGATATCGCAGCCATGGGCACCGAACCGTCGGTCCCGGCCATCGCGAGACCGCCGCTGTCGGAGCTCGCGCAGCTGTCGGGCGAATTCGGCAATCTGCTGAGGGTGCTGGACGGCCTGGTGAGGGCAGTCGATGCGGGTGAGGTGGGGGCGCTGCGCGACGCGACGCTGGAGATGAACATTCAGCAGATTGTCAAGAGGCTGTCGGAAGGGTACCGTGGCTATGACGACATCACCGCGCCGGTCATCACGTTCTTGCAGTGCCTGAGGGTCGGTGTCATTCTTGCCGCCGGCGACGATGGAGCCGATGTCGGTGCTGAGGTCTTCGACTATGTCGCGACACATACGCCTTTCTTCGGAGGCAGCTCCAGTGCACTGGTGCCTGCGTCTGATGCTGTTGCGTTCCGGAAAACTAACCCCGTGGATCTCCGTTGGCACGCGTTGAGCGCTCTTGCGGTCAAGTTGAGCGTGCAGCCGGAGAAGACGCCTTCGATCAACGATCGGAATTTGGCACACGACATCTTCCGCAGCTTCTACGAGCAGTGGAAGGAGAAGCTGGAGGCTGATCAGGAGAAGGCTGCGGAGCAGTCCGGTCTTTACCGGTTCAAGGGTGGCCTCGACGTGGAAGAGGAGGCCACTGAGGCGGAACTGCAGAGCTTGTTCCCTGACTTCGAGCAACAAGGTGATGCTGGGAACAGTCCTACTGCACCGGCCGAGTCTCCGCAAGAGTTGGCGCGAAGACTGGCAGTTTGCCATGCCGATATCTTTGTCAACCGCGAGAATCCTACGGAGAGGGTCAAAGCTCTGATCGAGCAGGCTACGGAGTTTGTCAGCAAGATTGAAACCAGCGGTCGGAGTGGTCTCGAAACGTCGCTCCCGGCAATCTTCCTGGCCCTCAATAAGCAGAGCGAGCATCTTCTCCGGGACAACCCCTCGCCTCGTCACTACAACTTCTACACCGACGCCAATGTCAGCGAGGCGAAGAAGCTCGTTGCTCTCATCCACCGCGTGCAGAAGCGCTTCCGCCAGATCCAAGAGGTTTGGCCCGAGCATGCCACCCTTGCCGACGTTCTCCGGGAATCCGACGAGCTGCTCGCTTTCCGCCACGTCGAGCCCGTCGCCAAGTTCCTCACCAAGGGCGAGAAGCTCCATGCATGCATCTATCAATGGCAGCAGGTGGCAAGCAGGGAATTCAGCGCGGCTCCCTTGTACGATGAGGTCACGAGCCTGCTCGTCAGCTGGCGTCAGCTTGAACTCACAACGTGGGCGCGCCTCTTCGACATCGAGGTGGAGAAGGCCAAGGACGATGCGAAGGGCTGGTTCTTCGTCGCCTACCAGACCATCATCGCTGCGACCGAATCGCTCGGCTCGGGGGCCGCCATGGAAGACCACGTCCAAGAACTCCTCAGCACGCTAGAGCAATTCGCCTTGTCCACGACGGCAGGCCAGTATCACGAGCGCCTCCGGCTGCTCGAGCAGTTCCGAGAGCAGCTCGCGCTGAGAGAAGTGGACGAGCCGTCGGTCAGGTCCGTCCGCACGGCCCTCGACAACTTCATCCGCTACTTCATGCGCTTCGCGCAGCCGGTGCGCGAGATCGTCACCAAGGGCCGCGCCGCGCTGGAGAAGGACATGAAGAACGTGCTCAAGGTGGCCAGCTGGAAGGACCGCAACATCGACGCGCTGCGGCAGAGCGCGAAGACGTCGCACAAGAAGCTCTTCCGCGTCGTGCGCAAGTTCCGCGACATCCTCAACAAGCCCGTCGACGCCGTGCTGAGCCAAGATCTTCCCGAGCCGGCGAAGTCGTCGCTCGCGTCCGCCGCCGCCGCCGCCCAGCCGGTCGATGCGGCCGTCGATGCTGCTGCGCTGCAGGTCTGCGAGCAGTACGTGCCCGGCTGGTCGACGCGGCCTTCCAGATTCAAGGACCTCTCCACCACCGTCAAGCTCATGCATAGGATGACACAACCAGCAGCAGCATCCCGCAAAGACGGCGAGGGCGGAACGGTCACCACCACCACCAGCGACGGCGCCGCCTACATCCAAGACTTCCTGGACATCCTCGAGACGTCCATCGCGGAGCTGCAGAAGGCGACGCCGGCGAAGCTGACGGACGACAACAAGAACGAGGTCAAGCACCTCAAGTCGCGCAAGCGCAAGCTGTTCGCCGACACGCTCAAGGAGCTGCGCGAGATGGGCTTCCGCAGCCACGTCGGCGGGGACGTGCTGGAGAAGCAGGACGGCCTAGCCAAGGTGCTGGCGCGCCTGCCCACTCTGCCGCAATTGTCGTCGTCGTCTTCGTCAGACGGCAGCGTGGCCAGGGGAGCCGAGGAGTACCTGCACAAGACGTTCAACCTCATGCGGCAGGTGCGCGACGTCGCGAGGGAGCATTCGGGCGATCTGACGAACGCCGATGTCGCGAGGTGCATTGGCAGCTTCGAGAGCATGCTGCACGCCTCGCTCAAGCAGCGCGAGGTCGTCGCGAAGGTGCTGGAGGAAGAAGAAGCGCTGGGGCGGACCGTCGAGCAGATCAAGGCCGTCTCGTCGTCGTCCGCGGTGGTCGTGCCCGGAGATGATGCGTCGCGCCGTCCAGCCGGCGGCTTGCCGTGGATCGCGCCCATGCTTAGGGTTGCGGCGCACGTCGTCGGCGCTCAGGCTCAGCTGGGCAAGATTGGCTTCACCGAGGTCGTCGAGGGCCTGCTGTCTAGAGCGCAGTCGCTTGAGGAACTGGTCAATGAGATCGACGGGCTTCCCGCCCTGCCGAAGGGTCTCTCGACCGCCGCTCATGAGCAGCTCGCGAGCCGTGTCGACGACGTTGTCGAGGAGGCCAAGCGGGACGTGGTCAAGTGGCGCGAGCAACATCCCGTCCTGGAGGCGACGCTGAACCAACTGCTCCCCTGGCTACAGCTCGAAAGCAACACCACCAACGGCGTCGTCACCGAAAACGCCCGTCAAGATGCCACCACCTCCATCGCCGACCTCGCCACCACCCTCTTCTCCACCCTCGACGCCATCCTCGGCTCCATCCAAGACGTCGAAAAGACCCACGCCACCCTCCCCACCACCGACTCTCCCGACTCACCGCCTTCCGCCCCGTCCTGGCTCGCCGCCGAAAGCGCCACCCTGGCCGCGTCCTGCAAAGCCCTCCACGCACCGCGCATCACCGCCGCCCTGCACGGCGGCGTCCTCAACCAGCTCCGCAACGTCGCGGCCGCCGACAACAACGGCCTCCACGCCGCCTGCGCCCTGCTCGCCGCCCTCTCGCCGCTCATCACGCAGTACCGCGGCGCCGTCGCGGGCGCGCGCGCGCGCCTCGCCCGTCTGCACGCCGCGCAGGCCCGCCTCGCGTACCGCCTCGCCAAGGCGTTCTTGGTCGTCGGCGCGCGGGGGTTCTGCACGCCGTCGGAGGAGGAGGGTGAGGGCGGTAAGGGCGATGATGATAAGCTCGAGGGCGGGACGGGGCTGGGTGAAGGCGAGGGCGCGGAGGATATCAGTAAGGATGTTGGCGAGGATGAGGACTTGACGGAATTGGCGCGGGAGTATGATGGAGATAAGGAGGAGGAGAAGGACGAGCAGGAGCAGGAGGACAATGCGGTGGATATGGGGGAGGAGGAGATGGAGGGGCGGATGGGCGAGGAGAAGAGCGAGGATGAGGAGGGGGATGATAAGGAAAGTGGTGATGAGGAGGATGAGGATGAGATGGATGAGGAGGCGGGCGATGTGGATGATTTGGGGCCCAGTGCGGTGGATGAGAAGATGTGGGATGATGGCGGCAAGGACGACGAGGACAAGGATAGGGAGGGGAACGAGGAGTTTGGGAGCAAGGATGAGGATGAACTTGCGGGTGCGAAGGACGACGAGCAGCAACAGAAGAAAAAAGAAAAAGAACAGAAGGACGGCGACGAGGGCGAGCAGAATGAAGACGAAGAGCCGGAGGAGGGCGCCGAGGAGGAAGAGAGGATCGGTGGTCCCGACGAACAGGAGCCCGTCGATCCCCACATGCAGGAGGGCGAGACGCTGGATCTGCCGGACGATCTGAACATGGATGACGATGAGAAGTCGGACGCCGACGACGAAGATCTTGGCGATATGGACGACGGCTTGGACGACGCGATGGGCGAAGATGAGAATGCGCCGCCGGATGACGACAAGGGAGACGGAGGAGAGCCGGAGGAGGCGCCCGTCGACCTCGACCAGAAGCCGGAGGAAGTTGACGAGATGGCGGACGAAGACAAGGAAGACCAGGCCGCCGATCCCGAAGAGCAGGAGCAGCAGGAGCAAGTCGACGAAGGCGAGCTCAAGGGTGCCGACGACAACAACGACAACGCGCAGGACAACAAGGCTGACAATGATGATGCTGCTGAGACCGGTCTGGGCATGGACGCGCACGAAGACAAGAACGACGACAAGGACCAGACCGCCGGCGCTCAGCGTGAGGATGGTGCCGAAGGCGAGGCGTCCGAGGAGCAGCAACAAGACTCGAAGGAGCAGGGCGCTCGTGGCAAGGCATCGCAGCAAGACGCCGTCGGCCGGGACGAAGAAGAGACGCAGGAGTCGGCCGAGAGCCAGCCGTTCAAGAAACTGGGCGACATGCTCGAGAAGTGGTACAACCAGCAGCGGCAAATTCAGAACGCGTCCGAGAAGCAAGATGAGCAGCAGCAGCAGCAGCAGCAACAGGACAAGGACGTCGACATGGCGGATGCGGATTTCGAGCATCTGCAGGACGAAGAAGCTGAGGCTGACACGCAGGCACTGGGCGCTGCTGAGGAAGACCAGGCGCGTGCGCTCGACAGGGAGATGGCGCAGGATGTCAACGACAGGGCCGAGCTACCTGAAAACCTACCCGCCGAGGTCGAGGCCGACGAGGATAAGCAGCCGGATGACGTCCCGATGGAAGACATTGACGCCGACCAGCGCGACGCGCCCGCCGCCCAAGAGCAAGACCAAGACCAGCAACCCACAGGCCAACCCAACGCCTTCATGGGCGAACCGGGCGACGGCACCCACGACGCCGACCGCGAAGACTCACTCCAACCCCCCGACCTATCCGACTCGGACTCGGACGTCGACGCCGTCGACCACCAACTCTCGTCCGCCGCCATCACCGACGACGATGATTTCCCGCGCTCCCTCGACTCGGCGCGCGCCCTCTGGCAGCACCACGAAGCGTCGACGCGGCCGCTCGCGCAGGGGCTCACCGAGCAACTCCGCCTCATCCTCGCGCCCACGCTCGCGACCAAGATGCGCGGGGGCCACCGCACGGGCAAGCGGCTCAACATGAAGGCCATCATCCCGTACATCGCGTCGCAGTACAAGCGCGACAAGATCTGGCTGCGCCGCTCGCTCCCGTCCAAGCGCGCGTACCAGATCGCCCTCGCCCTCGACGACTCCAAGTCCATGGCCGACGGCGCCGTCGCCGGCCTCGCCTTCGAGACGCTCGCCCTCGTCAGCAAGGCCCTGAGCACCCTCGAGGCCGGCGAGATGTCGGTTCTGAGGTTTGGCGGCGCCGTCGACGTCGCTTGGCCGTTTGAGAAGCCGTTCACTGGGGCTGAGGCGGGCGTCAACGTCTTTAGGCGCTTCGGCTTTGACCAGGAGAGGACGGACGTCAAGGTCCTGATTCAACGCGTCATTGAGGTTTTTGCGGAGGCCCGCCTGAGGGCCAGCGGCGCGGCGAAGGAGCTGTGGCAGCTTGCTGTCGTCATTTCGGATGGCGTTTGCGATGGCCATGCCGACGTGGCGCGGTTGGTGCGGAAGGCGCAGGAGGAGCGGATCATGATTGTTTTTGTGGTTGTGGATGGGGGTGCTGGTGGTGCTGGTGGTGCTGGTGGTGCTGGTGGTGAGGCAGGAGGCAGTGGTGGTGGACAGGAGATGATGAAGAAGAACAGTGTCCTGGATTTGCTGGACGTCAGTTTCGTCGACGGCAAGGTGGTAAAGCGGAGGTACATGGACACGTTCCCGTTCAGGTGGTACGTCGTCGTTAGGGATGTGAGAGAGTTGCCGGGAGTGCTGTCGACGGCGTTGAGGCAGTGGTTTGCCGAGGTGGTGGATACGGCGGGTTGATTGAGGGGGAGAGTGAAGGAGTGGTGGATTGGTAGAGGGAAACGAAAAAGGAAAAATAAAAAAGGAGAAGAAAGGAAGAAGGGAAAAGGGTCTTCGCGGACTAGAAAGGGGCGTTTTGGAGACTGCTTTTGTGGTGCTTACTGGTGGGTTTAGCTTTTTTGTATTGGTAACGGGTGTAGAAAAAGTTTGTGTTTTATTGCATCTGATTGCTTCTGCGAATGTGTGTTTGTGGAGAGCAGCCGGAATTGAGACTTCATGGACGCTTCTCTCCTCAGTCGGCTCGATTCACCGACCACGTCCACCGGCACTCCCACTGGCATGTTCTCAGTTACGTAGGTTGTCGAGTCCTGTGTCGAGAACTATCTTTACGGAGTCTCAAGATCCCACCTACATCTGAATATCTGAATATCTGTTTTGACTGCCTACGCAGGGACTATAAGGCCTGAGATCTGACGTTAGTGGTAGCCTTGGTAGATTGCACCGACTGAGATGTATCATTACGAGAAGAGAGCGGTTGTATGTAGCTGCTCAGGAAAGCGTCATTCTCGCCTGCTTTCAGATATTTCGTTTAGAAATTGAATAGTTGAACCCGGCTACTGTTCGCAACGGCTTCGGCGCATTGACACAGAGAGACAAATGGGAAGCCAAGTAAAGTGGCACCCGTTCATCACTCTCTGACCGACTTGGTGTATTCTGGAACCTGAAACAGTTTTTCTATTGGTAGAATAAAATTCGGAGTTGTTGGGCTGCGAATAAATTTCGCTTGTGTGGATAGTTCGAAGTCGCTGCGCTCAACAATCAAACTCGCCATAGCGCTTAGTGGATGTGCTCGGAAGGCCTTATAGTCGTTTGAGAAAGAGTTCGATCGAGGACATGATGCTTCTACGTGGGGAGCATGAGCCTTTCAGTCTCCATGGATATGAATTGAAAACATGCACAAGATAGTAAAAATACAATCAGAGCACGGATTCCAGCGCCACGGATCCGGTTCCATCCGGCACAATGGTCGAGATGCCGTCCTCAGACCGTTTCCACGATGGCATGTCCCGGGCGGGTGTTGATGGAAGGGCGTTTCGTTCCACGCGCAAAGAGACCGGCGAATCCGGCGATCAGATGGCCGGTCTTTGCCGGAGACGGAAAGGCAAGACCCTGATACTCCCCCGGCTCATCACACACACACCTTTTCTCCGCAAATGCACTGTGCCCGTCTTATCATCGAGCTCCGCTTTTTTCGCGATCGCCGACCCCCGCAAGGGCCCGCTTGCAAACAGGTCGTGGTCAAGCGAGGAGGGGGTTTGCGGCGAGGAGCGGACGATAGGTAGCATGTTTTTCTGCGGCGCGGGACCCTGTCAGCGGGCTAGAGACGACGGCACGACGCCCCCGACAAAAGCAACCCAGGTCATAACGATCACGCTCGCTCACTCACTCTTTTTCCTCTTCCCTTTCATCCAGCTTGCCCTTCGCCCTCGGCAGCTCAAAAGCGTGGCGTTCGCACGTACGCCCCTTCCACCGCTTCTCCCTCTCCATCTGTCGTCGCCTCGTCGCGCCGTCTCCCGAACCTCTTCCCAGCCGACTTTTTGTCGTACGACCGGCTCGTGATTGGCCATGGTCGAGTATTCCAAGGAAGCGGCCGAGTCCAAGGCTCCGGCTGCGGCCAAGGCGGTGTCGGTGGACGCGCACGATGCCGATCAATTGCGTCTGCAGCAGATGTGAGGAAGTCTCCAAGAAAAAGAAAGATGCGGCTCTTTGCTGATATGTGCGGCTTGCAGGGGCCACGAGCAGGAGCTCAAGCGCCACTTTACTGTTTGGAGCTTGATCGGCTTGGCTTCCACCACGACCATTTCTTGGACCGGCCTGGGTCTTGGGTGAGCTTGTCCCTTGGTGCATCGTGCATTCAGTTGGTCGCTGACTCCCTCGAAGTCTCATCACCGAGATCAATGCGGGCGGTCCCGGCGCCGTTATCTACGGCTTCATCCTGGTGTGGATTCTGCAATGCTTCCTGGGCGCTTCCCTGGCCGAGTTCGTGTCGGCGTATCCCACCGAGGGCGGCATGGTGCGTTATGATCTGTAGCCGCAACGAGAACAGAAGCTCACAGAGAGACAGTACCACTGGGTGGCCGCCATCGCGCCGCGCAAGTACAGCGGCTTCCTCTCCTTCATCACGGGGTGGTGGAGCTGCTGCGGCTGGATCTTCACGACGGCGTCGACCAACCTGGTGTACGCGCAAAACTTCATGGCACTCATCGCCCTCTACCGCAGCGACCTCGTCATCGAGACGTGGATGACCTTCGTCGTCTACCAGATCACCAACCTCGCCACGGCCAGCATCGTGCTCTTCGGCAACCGCATCATCCCCGCCCTCAACCGCTTCTCGCTCTTCTACCTGCAACTCGCGTGGTTCGTCCTCATGGTGACCGTGGCGGCGTGCGCGCCGCGCCACAACAGCGCCGAGTTCGTCTTCCGCACCTGGGTCAACAACACGGGGTGGCAGTCGCCCGCCATCTGCTTCATCACCGGGCTCGTTAACCCGCTGTACTCGCTCGGCGGGCTCGACGGCATCACGCACATCACGGAGGAGATGCCGGACCCGTCGCGCAACGCGCCGCTCGCGCTGCTCATCACGCTCGCCATCGCCCTCGTCACCGGGCTGACCTACCTGATCACCCTCATGTTCTCCGTCCAGGACTACGCCGCCCTCGCCGACACGTCGACGGGCCTGCCGCTCGCCGAGCTGTTCCGCCAGGCCACCAGCTCGACCGGCGGCGCCTTCGCCCTCGTCTTCCTGCTGTGGATCGCCCTCGGCCCGTGCATGGTCGGCTCGCAGCTCAGCACGTCGCGCGTCGTGTGGGCGTTCGCGCGCGACGCCGGGCTGCCGTGGTCGCCGCAGCTGTCGCGGGTCAGCGCGCGCTTCGGCGTGCCCTTCAACGCGCAGCTGCTTGTCACCGCGTGCTGCGCCGCCCTGGGCTGCCTCTATTTGGGGAGTAGCACCGCCTTCAACGCCATGCTGGGATCGGCCGTGACCATCAACAACATCGCCTACCTCGTCCCGCTCGCGACGAACCTGCTGCAGCGCCGCAGGGTGCTGGTGAGAGGCAAGTTCCACATGGGCGCCGCAAAGGGCATGGTCGTCAACGCCGTCGCCGTCGCGTGGCTGGTGTTTGCGATTGTGTTCTTCTCCTTCCCGTACGTCATGCCGGTGGATGCGGAGAGCATGAATTACACGTGCGTATGCGTCGGCGGGATCGGCATCATTGCGTTGACGTGGTGGTTTGTGGCGGGTGCGAGGTTTACGGAGAAGATGGCGCGGGCTAAGGAGGATGATGAGGCCAAAAAGGAGGCGGCCGAGGCCGTGTTGAGGGGCGTTGTTGTGACGGCGAAGGAGGGGGGTGAGGAGGGTGTGGGTCACTGAAGCGGGTTGACGCCGCTACCATACTCTTTTTTTTTTTTTCCCTTCTGTTTCGAGCCTGAAGTGATTGGACGATGGTGGCGGTGTTGGATTGGATTGAATTGGATACCCGACGCGTGGAACTGGTAGATAATGCGATTGTAATGTTGAATGAGTTGTGGAGCTGTGCTACGGTGATTGTGTGGATTTAATGATGCATGTGAATCTACGTCTGAATTCGGCAGCTGCCACGCACCGCTCTCCCGCTACCCGACGCACTCGGATCGATCCCGATATCGCTTCCTTTTGCCGACGGGGGAGATTATTGCGCTACTCTTATCAACCCCGCCAACAAAACGCCACACGCCCCGGCTCTTTCGGGCTTTCGTCTCTTCTCTCGTCAGTGGCGGTGAAGACGAGTCGGCTCGCCCCATGTCGGCCTTCCCCCGACATCACCGAGATGGCCGGGGGTTCTGATAGGCTCCCCCGCATTTGCCAATGCTGCTTTGCCTCCTTGGCAGGCACCAATTTATTACCTTGCGAAAGAGGCAGCCCTTGGCCCCGGAGATTTCTTCGAACTAATCATGATAATATAAATACCGGGCTCCGTTGACGCCTGTCTGCCAGCTTCTCTTCTTGTCTTCTTTCCGGCCCCCTCTCTCTCCGGAAAGACAAGATGACTGCTGTTTCGAATTCCCGTCGGCGGAGCTTTCTCCCACTCCTGCTCCTCGGTGCAGTGCAGTCATGCGCCGCGTCGTTCGTTTCGACCCTCCCGGCTGGCGCCCAGGACATGTTCAACCAGTCCATGTCCTGGCTGGACACCCTGTACGATCCCGACGCCCATTACTTGTACGATGTGTCCCAGGGCACGCAGACGTCGCTGAACCACGAAACCCGTGCGTCGGCGTGGTACGCGATTGGACTGCTGGCGAGGAACGAGGGCAGTGATGTTGAAGAGGCCATGCACATCATCACGAACGTGATTGCCGGCCAGTTCAAGAACCCGGAGGATCAATGGTGAGATTTCTTTCTGCTGTTTCATCAATCTTCTATATCTGACAAACTTGCACCACAGGTACGGCACCTACCAGAAGTACCCCGAGGAGCCCACAGTCGGCAGCGCGGCCTACCCAGCCTCCATCTACGACAGCTGGGACCCCAACTGGCGCGGCTTCATCGGCACCGCCTTCATCCAAGGTCTCGAGGACTTCCCGCACCTGATCACGCCCGACGTGACCGCGCTCATGCTCGAGTCGCTCCGCAACAACACCATCGGCGACAGCTACCGCGTCGGCGGCGTCGACGACGACAACCTGTACCCGGCCTACAGCAACCCGTCCATCATGCGCGCCTTCGTCAGCGGCTGGACTGGCCGCCGCCTCGGCGACGCCAACATGACGGCCGCCGGCGAGGCCTACGCCCAGGAGATCGTCGACCTGTTCGACCGCGCCAACACCCTGTCCGAGTTCAACAGCGGCACGTACGCCGGCGTCTCCATGTACGCGCTGTCGCTGTGGGCCCGCTACATGCCCGCGGCGTCCAACAGCTCCTCCAACGCCTCCTCCTCGTCCGTCATGGGGCGCGAGGGCCCGCGCATGCTGCGCGACACGTGGACGAGCGTGACGGACCTCTACCACGCGGGCCTGAAGAACAGCGCGGGCCCGTGGGACCGCACCTACGGCTTCGACATGACGCGCTACCTGTCCATCCTCGCGCTGCACATCTGGAACCTCGTCGGCCGGGAATCGAGCCCCCTCATCGACAAGCCGTACGCCATGGGCCACAGCGGCGACTACGCGTACGCGCCGCTCATCGCCATCATGGCGCCGTTCCACAACGCCGTCGTGCCGGCGGCGGCGGTGGACCGCTTGACGGTTTTCCCCGCTGGCGAGCATGTCGTCGAAACGAGCGCCTTCTCGCCACCGTATGATACGTATCCCCGCAACATCTCGGCGTGGCTGGCGCCGCGCATCACCATCGGCGCCTCGACCTTCGCCGAGACGGAGCTTGGTGGACCCGCGCTGAATCCCAACACGTGGAGCCCGGCCGTCGTGCAGTGGAACGCCGCCGATGGTGATGGGTTGGAGGTCGGCTGGCTCAAGTGGTACTCGACCGAGGCGGCGCTGGTTGCGGAGGTCAGTCCGGGCGTGCTGAACTTGACGTATCCGCGCGGCGATGCCGGGTCGGTTTTCAGCTTCATGGTGGGCAAGGGCAAGGGCGTGCCGGACGTCGCCGGGTGGGCGGACGTCAAGGGCGTGAGCGTGAAGGTTGAGGGGAATGCGAATTTGACGTATGGCGTCGCTTTTCAGGGCGCGTATGGAGGCGCCGGGGAGACGGTGAAGTGAGTGATTCCTTTTTCTTCTTTTTTCTTCCTCTTTTTGGGGGAGTGGCGCTTTCCCCTCTCCCTCTTTCTATCCGTTCTTTGCTAACGATGATGTTCTTTACAGTGATTTCGAGTTCTGGAACTTTACTTATTACATGCCCGAGGGCTTTGAGGGCACGCCGAACCTTGTGCTGTCGTTTGAGATGGAGTGAGGCGGGAGGGCTGATGGAGCTGTTTTGTTATGTGCATGTATGAAATGACGATGTGGCGTGTAAATATGAATGTAATTAAACCAACGTTAAGAGATGACTGGACATGATGGAAATAGTAATGGTCAGTTTTTATGCGGTTTTCTGCAAGTACTTTACTCGATTGAACAGGAGGAGAAATGCTTCGTTCGTGCTCCCTCTACAAGCTTTTCATTGTGTTTACTGCTCCCGCTCAAGCTTGACTATTGCACTCTATCTGGGTAGGAAACTTCATGTCCCTCGGCCGAAGCGCTCTACGGGTGGTGGTACGATATATTGCACATAATTATCCTCACAGAACGGACCAAACCTTGTCAGTGGACATGGCTCGAGAACTTATCAAGAAGCTCGACGGTTCCTTCACAGTCGTCCTCTAGGCGGTACGAAATAAAGAGGCACTATTGGTGTTCACTCGTGGCCAATTGGCGTTGCTCAAAAGCCGAGGAACGAAGGAGTCCGAGAGGCAGCAATCCAACCAATCAGATACGAGATCCGTCGGCGGATCTGTTTCCCCCATCTGCAACATACCCGGCGCTTGCTCAGCAATGGCACGCGGTTATCTGCACACGCCATCCTCCGACCCCCGACCCCCCTTTCTGGGCAAAAAAGTAGACGCTGAATCGCTGTGTGCCTCGGCACTTTTTTCCCAGGGTCTCGCTGGGCCCACTTTCCCTGGCCCTGATTACGAATAGTCAGCCTGACCTCGGACGAAACGCCGCATGAGCTTTACGTGCGAGAGAGTACAGCAGCGCGGAGCTAACGCGGGGGGAGGGGGGAGAGGTGACTTCAAAAAGGCGATGCGTGGCACTTTTTGCAGATACTCCGTGCTTCATCCATCCCGCAACTTTCGCTACGATACCCTGGGGATCCCTTTTTGCGCAGTTTTCGTCTTCTTCTTCCCCGGTTTCCCAGCAACAACAGCAGTCACGACAAGACAATAGAACAAAACAGAAAGAGAAAAACCACCACCACAACCACCACCACAACCGCCACCATGCCTGCCTCCGCCCCCGCCGAAAACACCAAACTCTTCACCCCCCTCACCATCGGCCCCTCCCAGCTCTCCCACCGCATCGCCATGGCGCCGCTCACCCGCTTCCGCGCCTCCACCACTCACGTCCCCACCGCCGACCTCGCCGCAACCTACTACGCCCAGCGCGCCTGCGTCCCGGGGACGCTCATCATCGCCGAAGCGACGTACGCCTCTTACGCCCACGCCGGCTACGCCAACGTCCCGGGCCTCTACACCCCCGAGCAGCTCGCGGCGTGGAAGAAAATCACGGACGCCGTGCACGCCAAGGGGTGCCAGATCTGGTGCCAGATCTGGGCGCTGGGCCGCGTCGCGCAGCCCGTGGGGGGCGAGAAGGCGCCGAATTGGGATGAGGGGTATCCGTATGAGGAGCATCTGGTGTCGGCGAGTGCGGTGCCGGCGGGCGAGGGGTACGGGATGCCGAGGGAGATGAGTGAGGAGGAGATTTGGGGCGCGGTGGGGGATTTTGCGTCGGCGGCGCGGAATGCGGTGGAGGTGGCCGGGTTTGATGGCGTGGAGATTCATGGGGCGCATGGGTGAGTTTTGGGTTTCTTTCCTTTCTTCTTTCTCTCTCTCTCTCTCTCTCTCTAACACCTACCAGCTACCTTGTCGACCAATTCACCCAAGACACGTGCAACAAGCGCACCGACGCCTGGGGCGGCAGCATCGAGAAGCGCTCCCGCTTCGCCCTCGAAGTCTCCAAGGCCGTCAGCGCCGCCATCGGGCCCGACCGCCTGGGCATCCGGCTCAGCCCGTGGAACACGGTGCAAGGCATGCGCATGGCGGACCCGGTCGCGCAGTTCACGCACCTCATCACCCACCTCTCCGCGCAGAAGCTCGCGTACCTGCACCTCGTCGAGCCGCGCGTCCACGGCGTCCTCGACAAGAAGCCGCCGCCCGGAGAGAACCTCGACTTCGCGCTGCGCGCGTGGGGCCGCGACCGCCCGGTGCTGATCGCTGGTGGTTATACCCCCGAGCTCGCGGTCGAGGCCGTCGAGAAGACGTACAAGGACTACGACGCCGTGATCGTGTTTGGCCGCCGGTTCATCAGCACCCCCGATCTGGTGTACCGCCTCAAGAAGGGCATCGAGTGGGCCCCGTATGATCGCGCCAGCTTCTATATCGATCAGCGCGTCCAGAAGGATATCGCAACGGGCTATGTCGATTACCCCTTCTCCAAGGAGTTTGTCGCCGAGTTTGGGCCTCAGGAGGAGCCCGCGGCGGCGGTCCCGGCGGCGAGGTTGTAGAGGTTGCGCCTTATTGTTAGACGCATTGATGGAGTTTTTGGGAGTTTGTGTGGTGGTGGATTGTCCTTTTTCGAAGAGATGAGACTTGCTTAGGGTAGAATGCTTAAGATTTATGAACAAAGTTTTACGTTACATCTCTCCCTCTCTCTCTCCTCTATCTCCAAAGGTTTTGGCAGGAAGTTTAGCTGCACTAAAATGTTTGCCGTGGATATGCTGCCTTGCACCCTGCAAAAGGCAACAGCGGTGTTCCTGAGGTACGCGGACCGATTGGAAGTACACTTGAGAGTTGCAGAGCAAAACGAAAGGCGAACCGTTTGGCAAAAGGACAAAAAGATCGGTTTTATGCGACGTGGACAAGATTCGAACTTGCGCGACCGAAGTCATGAGATATCTTATGCGCTTCTCGTGAAAGAAGGATTCGAGTCTCACCCATTAACCACTCTGGCACCACGCCATGTGCTTGATTACTAAGCGGTTTGATTTTGAAATATATATTCAAACTACTTGAGCCTCAGCCGTTCAGGTTGTTGCTTCATCGCCATTCAAAGTTAATTGAGCTTGAGAAGATGGAATGTTATGGGTTTGATCGATAGTCGGCCCGTTGATTCAACTTTCTCTCGGTTCTTCGCCGCTATTTGTTTAAGAACAACTTGCTTACCGTCTTGTGCAAGCACAAGGACCTATCACAAACACCACCCGAATGTTTTCTTGCGCCTGCTTACGTTGTAGTATGATGGGGAACAAGTTGCCTTTTTTGTATGTTGATTTTAACCATTGAGACAACTACTTTGCATACTGGAACAAAAAGAAAAAAGTACAGCATACGTGATGAGGAAGCAAATCATCAGTGTCACAAAATAAACAGTCCGGGCCTCAGATAACGTAGAGTGATGGGGCTCCATGATGCAAGCCGGACATCAGCCATTGAAATCAATCTTCTCAATCATCTATAACACGAAGATATTGGCCGCCTCCTCCTACTCATGTTCCCATCCTGCATCACAATTTGCCAAAGTAGCAGTAACACCCAAACCGTGAACGAGTGGCCAACTTAATCCTCTAGAATCTCAGCCCCCAATCATCAGTTACCATCGCTCCGAATAGCGTGGTAGAGGCGACTTCGCCCACCGACGGTAAACGCCAAGGGTATGCATAAGAACGATCACTTCAAGCTCTCTACGGATTGAGAGGCCAAGCTCAAAGTTACCGATTTAAGGCGATGATCGAAGTACCCACACGCCCGTCGCCTTTCGGCGATATCTCCAGGGGAGTCCTGGTTAGCGCTATATACGATTTTTCTTCGCCGGCGGGTGACGAGACCGCTCGCTGTTTTGGACTGTAGACGGCTGCGGGGGATCGAAGTGTTGCTGGTTTGCGGTGGTGACAGGGAAGGTGTTTGTCAACGGGGAGGGAGAGAGAGAGACCAAGAAATCCGCGCTTCCCTTTCCAAGGCTGGCTGACCCGGGAGAAGTCTCAGCCATCGATTCCAGAAAGGCTCGGGGAATGCGTGCTTCCGCCCCGCCTCTCGTTCTCATTGACGTGGATCCCAGATCTGAACTGATTCATGTGGGCCGGGCCGCGTCGCACATCCGCGACGATCTTCCGATAGAGTTGGAAGATCCAAATGCAGCAAGTGGCTTGGAGTTCTGCCGATCGGCGCTCTAGCGCGTCGTGAGGAAATGCAGGCCCCGAGTTCATGCGCAGGGAGGGATAGTGAGAGACGAAGCAATGTGGATAATCCCAGGAATTCCAGGCAACGGTGCGCTCGTTGCTGTCATGTTGGAACGCGCTGAATTTGTGCGCCTACGATATCAAGACAAAGGAAGATAGGAAAATTGTGCGCCGCATGGACTGTACTCTCGCGGCCGGCTTCCAAGCATTACCCCCGCTACACAGCCGATCTGCTGTCCACATGGTACTGTTTGATGACACGAATGTCGGCAGGTCCGAGGATGCTGCGGTTGCTTTCGTTGTCGGTGAAGCTGGCACCGCCGTCGCTGACCGCCGTCGCGCCCGACTGCACTTGGCCGTGTTGCACCGAAGAGTGGATGACGCCATTCTTGCTCCGTAGCTCGTATCTGTCGCCGCTGCGGAAACTCGTGCTCCGGCCCGTGCTCTTCATGCTGCCGCCCAGGCACGAGGCACAGAGCGGACGGAGTGTCTGGTAACGGACTGTCAGTTCTTGCGTCGTTTCGATCAACATGGGGAGATGCTTACGCTCAGGCAGCCGACTGTCAATGCGACGCCGACTTCGGCAACTAGATGATTGGAATCAGTATGATGGTGTTATGCGGGGGGCTTCAGATGGCGAGTTACTTACAGCACCAGACTGTTACACCGTAGACCTGGAAGAGATATTCTTCCGTGGCGTTCAACGCAAGAGTATATGATAGCCGAACAATAGCACAAATGCATGCGCTACAACGATTAGCCTTGGGCGTCACCTGGTCGAGGATACACATACAACAAGCCAAGGGAAAGCAGAAAGCCGGCAGCAATCTTAGAGTATCTGTTGATCTTGACATTCCAGAGTAGCGGGATCGGACTGTCATATTGTAAGCATTCACCCAGGACGGCTGAAAGAGAGCCAACTTACAGTGCGGAGATGATGAGATCGCTGACGATACTGCACACGGTAACCGTCATACTAAGAGACGCGAGAATGTTGGCTGGTTGGCAATACCCTTCGATCGTAGGATCCCAGCTCTTACTACTCTGTTGTTAGCTCCGTTCAACTGGGTGTGGCTGTGTGGGCATACGCGATCGGGCGGCATTGGAACATGCAGTAGATAGCAACGGCAGTAGTAACCAGAGTGAAAAGTCCAACCGTGATTCTCAGAATCCACAGTATAATGACTTGATCGGTCATAATCCGGACAAAGGTAAGCGCGATGCTGAGCTTGATCAATATGATTGATGTGCAGTAAGCCACTTGGAACAGAACAAAGGCCTGCAGTTATGTTTAGCTTGACAGTAAAAAGTCCAATACGAACACGGGAGTATACCTTGTAAGCCTGTGTCTCCATGGCGGGTGTGATGTGCTCGGAACGAGCGCCGAGCCCATTGTTGGCTGCAACGATGGTTTCGGCGCATAGCCATGCGAAGGGGATCTTGGTTGAGGTTAGAACGAGGGCCATGGACGGATCACAACGCTGTACCTACCGCGCTCAAGACTGCAACCGAATCATCCCAGCCCCACGCGTTTCTCTTAAGCCTGGTGAAGATTCGCAAGAATAGAGAACCATAGCCGGAAACAAGGAGGACAATAACGCATAGCACTAAATAGCGAGAGTTATCGTACAGCATCTTTGCTTGGATATGGAGGTAGGCGCCGGGCGGCAGATGGAAGAACGGGTGGGGACGGGGTCAATTTTGGCTTCGAGGCAGATGTACCTTTCGATACGAGCTGAAGAAAGTACCCAGGCCACAGACCAGGGCAGTGGCTGGCAATTTGTTGCGCTAAGGACGGAATACAAGGACACAGTGCAAGAGGCGCCCAGTGTCGGATCTTTCTTCGTCGACGCCGATTCGTTCGCCATCTGTGCCACTTCCAAGGGGGATCGGGTATTTAGCTAGTGCGGCAACTGGCCAAGCCAAATCGGCTTCTGTAACCTCGTCCCGCCTCCGCTTCCGGACTTATCTCCGCCCGCCGCATACCCCAGAGGGAGGCCTAACCGCTTCCACGTAGTCTTCTCCACCGAGGCGTAGATATTCCATCCGCAATAGGCAAACGGACTGCAAGAAGATTGGGTGTCACGCGTCGCTACTGGCCTGATGGACCGTGAAGAGGTCGACAGTTCATGTCGTACTTGATGATTGTAAACAACGACGTTGCGACCAAAACCCCGGAGAAAAGCATTTGCCGGAAAATCTCAAGCGTGCAATGTATTAGAAGTCCAGGGATCAGGTACTGGGAACCAGAAGTAGGGTAAACGGGGTGCTACCTAAATAAAGTCAGCTAAAACGTCTTGCGAGCCGATCTTATCCTATGCGACTTAGTAAGCCCCGTCGTTTAATTGGTGGCCACGGGCAAAGCAATCTCATGCTAGGCAGGACAGAGCCTAATACACAACGCGTCAGCCCATTCGTTGGTTGATAACCCGAGTCAGGAGAGTCAGGGTGAAACATTCTCGGCGAGAATCTCGGATTTCTACCCGAGGGCGCAAAAGAGGATTTCATGGCCGAGGAGGACGGTTCGAATGTGGAATAGATGTTCGATGTTTAAATGAGTGCACTGTTGTGAGACGGGAGGAGGGGTTTTGCTTGCAGGATTCCAGGTGTTTCATTCAATGCATGAAACTGTCGTGTTTAGCTGTTTGGTCAGTGTTGCTCAGAACCATTTATCTTTTGCATGGGAGTCCGTCTGGCTGCCGCTACTGCTGCTGGTGCTACTACTATATCGAGGACCGTATGGTTGGCTAGCGCCTACATAAGCAAGTTCTGAGAATGTTACCTAAAGGGTAGGTACGCTTATAGTGACCCCACACAGCTTAGGATGGTAGGACGCCCATCAGGAGCGGTCTCCTTTATATTAGGGAATCCCGGGGCGTATCCTGCCAGATCTACAGCGTGCCAAGTCATAGCAATAGTAGAGCGCTGGTCGTTGGCGTACCTCTTGAAGTATTGGTGCAATACAGCCCTCGCTCCTTCAGGTTGCAACAGTTCAACGCAGGTCCCAAGGAAGGACCGGCAAAGGGCCGCCCAGAAGTGGAACCCCCGTAGCACGCCTCGAAGGATTGCGGACCGTGCGCTGCGGCACAGTATCCAGCACACGGCTAGTTGGAGGGGACTGTGGATGATGGTCGAGTCGTATCCATGTTCCACATTTCGGAGCTCGAGTTTGATTGAGAGGGCGCTGTTGCCAGAAATCTTTAAAGGTGAGCAATAGCCAAGGTGTAACTGGCGTAACTGTCACCACGGCCCTCAGTCCACTGCTGACAGCATTTTCGTCGCCGCCACCTCGTGGTGCGTATACAAGCTGCTTCAGATGGGCAAGTGAGACTCCAGATTGCCCCTAGGCCTGCCCACGCTGCCTGTTCTGGGAAACCTTCACCAAATCCCCGTCACTGGCCTATACAAGAAGTGCATCGTAGGATAGCCTAGTTGACTTCCGCAGCTGTTGACGGTAGTAGGCTCAAAGAACGGGGCGACTAGTACGGCGGCGTCTACTCGATCAAGCTGGTCAATGACACGATGATCGTGGCCAACCCACGACCTGTTGGACAAGAAAATCGCCATCTGCTCGGACCGGCCCGCCAACTGCCTACGTCGCCGACCTCGTCATCAGCAACGACAGCATCACCTTGATGACCCCTGACAATCCCGCTCGGCGCGCCCAACGGAAGATCTCCACCCGCAATCTGTCGGTGCGGTCTCTTGTTTCCGCAGCCCCCGCGTCCTTGACGACGACGAAGTGTCTCCGATCCAAGGGCCCAAAGTCCGAAGCTGCCATCTTCCCGGCCGACTTGCTGCGCACCCCCACCGGCATCTACAACCATGTGAAGCGCACGACCGCCGCCACCGCCAAACATCATCGTACGGGGGCCACCACCACGGCGCCACCTATGACGACTTCTGGGGCAGCGCAGTCTCCGGCCACTGCAAAAGGAGCTATGGGCAGAAAGCCGCCGATAACAACAACAAACTGTTCGTGGCTCGCAGAGCGCGCGTGTACAAAGGCCATGGGGAAAGGAAGGGGAAAAAAGTAACTCGGAGGCGATCGAGCCGGGGCGCCAAAAACCTGTTCCCCGTCGGCCAAAGCCAGCCCTGGAGAGACGCTGATGGAATAGACGGCTTTTTCCTCCGGTGGATCCAACAGAGCAGCATACGGCATTCGCTGGTTGATGTTGCGTTTGGGAAAAAGGCCGCCGAGACACACACAATACAGGTCGCCGTGTGAAGCAGCATCCGGGCACTGATTTTTTCGCCTTGGAGAGGGCCAGTCAATGCCGTGCCAGTTTTTCGTGTCGTCCACTTTAGGGCGTCCGCTACCGTGTAGTAGGCACTTCGGCGTGGCTGAGACGGGCCGGCGACAACGGTCAAAAGCGTTCCTCCCCGTTGAGAGATTGCACTCGGAACGCCAGGCAGGTGTACGAGGACAGCGGAGGACTTGACTCGAAATCAGCCGGGGCTTTCGGGCCGGTTCAGGTACAATACGTACTGTGAACATGCACCGAGTCGTGAGTTTGCTAATTCGGCGACGAGTCAGGTCAACCGTGCCCCGGCTAAAGTACCGACTTACTCGCGGCACGGTCTGAAATCCTTCGCCTCATTCATGCTCGCGTATTCCCGTACCTGTTGCGGCCGAGTGGAGGCAAGCTGGGCCGCGATGTTGCTGCGATGCGGGAGGGGCGTCGGAGTTTGGGGGTGTTCACGACACTCACGCCCGTAGCTCTAGTGTTGACTGAGAAAGATGGCCGTTGGGAGTCTCCAAACATGACTCGAGGTTTGCGTTGTTGCACCGTTCGGCGGCCGCACGAGAATGGACTGCGGCGGACCAGCAACGGTCATCTGCCGGTGCTTGACTTGGCATCTGGACCGTTGGTGTTTGAGCACGCGTCAAGAGCCGAGACGTGATGATCCCCGGGCGTTTTCGGCTGCCGCCTGGCCCCACACCCCTACTTTAGCTTGTCCCCGGTGCCTGGTGCCTGGTTCCAAAGCTCAGAGACCATCTCTCAACTTCACTTGTTGTTTTTCCCCCGATATCCTCCTGCCTCGCCGCTATTCGTAACAAAAGGCTTCGACGCAGCAATGATCCTACATCCAAGCAAGGCTCTACACGTGCAATAGACTTTCAGAAAGAGCTTCGTGGCCAGATGGTGCAGGGCATCAGCTCACAGTGCATGTCAGAACACTTTTGAGACGACTACAAGGAATGGCTACCGAGATGAGAAATATGAAAGAGAAACGGCGACAGCCAAAGAAAGAACCGGAGGTCACAGACAGTCGTCGGGCGAGAATGGCGTGCGGGGGTTTTTGGCGCGATTGGTCAGCTACCTTCGCGGCCACAGTGATTATAGACATGCCAGTTTCACAACTCCTGCTCTATGCGCAGTATGCAATACGGGTGAAATGACAGCTTTTTCTACGTAGGTCAAACCCTTTTAGTGACTCCCACAAAAATTGGCATGTCTATAGGAATATTGCACCAGCCTTCAACTCGCTCGCCTGATAATTGTGGTGTCCATTCTCGAAAAGTACTCCAGCCATGATGAACTCTACATAGGATGGTAGATGGAAATGAGGCCTCCTGGCCTGCATATTTGACACTGATGGCCAAATGGCCAGCCCTAAAAGTTTGAAGAAGAAGACGAATCAGAATCGGATTACCCGTGCCCCTTATAATCCCACAGCAGCTCCGCACCACACTCTTCGCCCCATCGGGGACCCGGTAGCTCTATACATATACGTAGACAACAAGCACACACACCACGACCTCTTTCCAACCGGGGGCACCAACAAATCAACGCCACCCCCCATGCGCCGCCTTGATCAGATCCGCCGCCTTCTCCGCGACGGCGTAAACCGTCGAACTCGTATGCGTCGCCGGCACCAGCGGCCACACGCTCGCATCCACGACCCGCAACCGGCCCACGCCGTAAACCCGCAGCGCGGCATCCACCACCCCGCCCTCCTCCCTCGCCATCATCGGCGCCGTGCAGCTGACATGCGCAAAGCTCGGGTTGAGCGTCTCCCGCAGCACCGCCTCCAGGTCCGCATCCGCCGTCACGTTCGCCCCCGGCGCGACCTCGACGATGGGGCCGAGCGGGCCCTGCATCGCCGCCGTCGCCATGAACGCCCGCGCCGCGCGGACGGATGCGATCATGACGGCGATGTCGGACGGCGCCAGCATCGTGCCGTAGTCGATGACCGGCGCGGTCAAGACGTCGGTGGAACGGACGAACACGGTGCCGCGCGACAGAGGCTTGACCATGACGACGGCCATGAGGCTGCCGCCGCCATACGAGATCTCGGTTGTCGAGGTCGAGAGCGAGGCGTATTCCGTGAGGAGCTGGCGCTTCTGCGCGGCGAAGCCGGCGATGACGGGGGCGGGAAGGGAGGGGATGCCCGGGTAGACGGTTTCGGGGGAGGTGGAGGCCGCGAGGGAGGTGATGGAAGAGTAGGTCGAGGTGGTGTTGGTGAGGGATGAGGTCACGTTGGTGAGGGGGAGGAAGCAGACAGTTGCGCCGCGGCCGAGCGTGTACGGCCCGCTGCGGGTGGCGTGGTATTGCGCGAGGGCTTCGGCGTTGTAGGTCGTGTTGGAGGAGAAGTAGTCGCCGTTGGGGATGACGTCGTTGGCGTCTGTGGTGGGGTGTTGTTAGCTTGTTGGTGCTTTGGGGAAGAAGAATGGGGGGAGGGGAGCGTACAGTTCCACATTGTGTACAGCGTAGGGTGGTCTTGGAGGTTATAGCCGACGGGCAGGTCGACGAGGACGTCGATGTCGAGGCTGTTCAGTAGGTCTGCGGGCCCGATGCCCGACAGCTGCAGGATCTGGGGCGTGTGGATCGCACCGGCGGCGAGGATGACTTCTTTCCGGGCTTTGACAGCGCCGGTCTCAGTGCCTGCGCGCGAGACATATTCGACGCCCGTGGCGATTGTTCCGTTGAAGGCGATTTTCGTGACGGCGTGCATGGTCAGGAGGTGGTAGTTGGGCCGCGTGGCAATCTTGTTGTGGTGGGCTGTACGCGCCGAGGATCGCGTCCTGTTCCTGGGGTCGATGGAGCTGGGCGCCCAAAACACTCCGGCTTTGCTTCCCGCTCCTGGGTCGTCGGGAATCGGGACTCCGAGGCCGGTCCACGCTTCGAAGAAGTTCTCTGTAGGACAGGTTAGTGCAATGTCCAAATGAGGTTTGAGTCGGGGTCGGTACTGATGTTCTCCCACATGAATTCAGGGTAGCTTGACTGCACTGGTCCGTCCGAGCCGTGGACGTCCAGGTCGTACGACAGGTTCCACTCTTCGTTGAAGCTGTCGTTGTTCGGGGTGAAGGTCTCACTCTGTTTCACATTAGGATTACGTTGTCGCCCTTGGAAAATGGTGGGTACCTTTTTGAAGTACGGCAACAGACCGTCCCATCCCCAGCCGGGATTGCCCAGCGCCTCCCACGCATCGTAGTCGGGGGCACCGCCACGGTCAAAGAACATGCCATTGACCACGGTTCCACCACCCACGACAGCACCAGCCAGGACGGGGAAAGACTGGTTCGCAAGTCCTCTCAACGGGGTGCTCGTCAGGTTGAAGCTGTACGGTGTATAGGCATTACCGGCCAGTCCAGGCACAGTGACGGAATCGTCTCCGCTGTCAAGAGGGCCGAATTCGACGACAAGAACAGTGACTTTTGTTGTCAGTAGCGGAGCTTCATCGAATGCATAGACACTTACCGTTCGCATTTTCGGTCAGGCGATTGGCAACGGTGAGGCCGCTCGTTCCGCCTCCAACGATGACGAAATCGTACTCGTCTGCCAGATCGACATCCCTGCCGATGACTTGCGCATGCCGTGCAAGCCTTCCCTGCACGACCATGCAAAATAGAGAGAACACGAGCAGGCGAACCATGGTGCCGGAAGAGCTGATGATGGTTGGAACGAAACGGCGCCGTCGAAGCTTTAAGCCTCGCGGGAAGGAACAATCCCATATTTTCCGGTGGCATCATGTTCTCGCCAATCCATCTTTCCACTTTCCGCCGTGCCGTTGCAGCTTCCGGAAAACGTCCAACGCCCGTCTTCGCTTGTGTGGCGTGCGCCGGTTTAAGCTTAAACGAGGTGGTCGACCGGGAATTGATGCGGAGCCAAGCGGCTATTTGCTCGTTTTTAATCTATTCTGTGTACTTGTCCTTGGCGCCTCTTCGCGAGATTCCAGAGCCGCTTCGTATTATGCAGGGGGAAAAAAAGGAATATAGTGGATGCATTTTGAGCGCCAACACTGTGCACGTTACGCGAATATCTAATGCATAACGGACGACAGTTACATGACTTGATCTTGAGCAGAGACGACTTTGCGATGAGGTCTAAGAAAACATATCTATCTCCACAAGCGGAGCTGTCGTATCGCGGGGCTCGCTTAGATACTCCAAGGTGGCGTCGCTCAGATCCCAGTACACAAAACGCTTGCCCGACGAATCCGCGTCTTCGAGCAAAACCCACTTTCTCGGAATTAGAGTGCCCTAAGATGAATTTTTACGAACTAGTCGCCTTCCAACCCTTAAATGGCCCTCTACTATCCAAAGTAATTCGAAGGGACTTTCTCTCGGCCTTAGACATATATAAGCTCTTAGCTCGTGTTTACGCAAGCTTTATTATTAAACATAACGGTACCAACCCGTACGAACACCTAATACCCAGCTTTATTATTTTTGTAAGCACAGGACTTGTATCCTGTATAATATTTAGGGATCGAGCCATAGAAGATTATGGATAGACGACAGCACCTTCGTTGCCTCTCCTGCTATGTTTGTCGAGGAGGCTATAATGGCACAGTACGCACGGGTCGTGCCTAAGCTGGATAGTGTGGATAGATGACAACCCTCTACGTCCTTTTCGCACCATTGACAGATACCTGTACAGCGCATTCGAGGCGTTAAATGCATACGCCAGACAGATTTTCGTGGGGGTTCGAAGTTCGAAGCTACTCTCGCCCTGCTTGCAGAGTCCTTCCACAGCCTTCCGCCTTCTTGCATGTTGTTCCTATGGATATTCTTCCGTATGAAATTCCAACCCTGTACGTTTGCCCGCGATTTTCCAAGCTCTCACGATTGCGATCCTAAGTGGGCTTCAACCGCTGCCTGCTGCCAGAGTGGTCAACAAACAAAGACAAACAAAGATGAGGTTCGATCTTTGGTTGATTGGTAGGCGGGGGGTCGGAATCTTTGGTTGATTGCGAATTCTTTGCAAATAAGCAAAGATCTTTGCCTGTTTGCTTGGCATATATACACGGGCCACTATCGTGAGATTCTTATGATGTTTTGCCCCGATTAGGTAATACCTACCCACCTACCCGCCCCGCCTCCGCCCCGCCCTCGCCCTATCCTCCTCCTCCTCCCTAGATGGGCGCCAGCACTAGTAATACTAGCAGTAATATAGCTTAATAGCCTAGGCAGTATATATACCGAATATGGCATATGTTCATGGCCGGCCACTAACCTTCCGCCCCCCCCCTCCCTCTCTAAACAATCAAACAAGCATTTCGCAAACAACCACGCCTCACGATCTCTGGTTGATTGGTCTAGCTGGAACCACGATCTTTGTTTGATTGATTGGTTAAAACAATCAAAGCTTTGCAATCATGTTTGTTTGTTGACCACCCTGCCTGCTGCTGACCCCCTATGCGCTGGACTCCCGTGCTTCCGAGCTTGGCACGCTGATTCTTGACCGGCATGGCTCTGTTATCGGTCAGCCTTTTTGATTCGTGCAGTGCTTCGCCCCGTGCGGACTTTCAGCCACCACTGTATTTTGCAGCCAGGAGGCCACCAGTAGGCTCATACGCATTGTGAAGTGAGGCTGGCTGAGAAACGTCCAGTTGGCGTGAGGCGAGGATCAGGCGATGCTGTGCGGGATTCAGAACATCGCCTTGATGTCCCATGCGAGCTGGCCGCCTCTCAATCTATGCCAGTAGAGGAGGCTGACTTTTTGCAAGCCAACCAAATTAGAAACGGCGAGAAGACGATCAGTGCCATAGTAAGGTTGGCGCCTACCAACAAGCCCTATCACATGTGATGAGTGGCCAAATTGGGCCTTCCTCGCAGCTGCAAGTAAGCAGAGCTGCGACCGAATACGGATAGGTCCGCTATTCGCCGCTAACCCATTTATGATGAGGCTTGCTGGGGATGAAGAAAAGGAACTGTGCGAAACAGGACTTGAAGCTTAAGTGTGCACATAAACATCTTGAGGCTCCGGGGATGCAAGATTGGACATTAAAGATAACAGTAAACTTGGTGCTTCTGCCGTTGGAGGACGTTATGGGCTCCAGGTGGCCCTGTGCTCTGCACGGAGCCATCGGGCTGTAGGAGACGATCCGGGAGTTTGGTAACATGCGCTACGAGGATATGTTTAGCCACCTACACGTATAGTCAATACCATGTCTATAATGGCCGGTCATCGGTCAAAGAATAGCCGATGGGGTTGGCTGCCAGTGGCATGGGAGGGATGGGCTTGTCACCTCGCCATTGCCCCGGTGCAGATTGCTGACGAGGCTGAAGAACTCACTGCTGGTCGATGAGGCGACGTTGGCGAGGCTGATTTGCGACGGTTATGCTCTGGCCCCCGTGGCTGTAGCTGACGGTGATGCAGGCAACCACGAGTGCGGCGGGCGAGTAGACATACGTCGCCATCAACGTGGCGCGCTGGGTGGCAAGTTGAACACGTCTTCCATTGTCTTCTAGCGTTTCATTTCTCACCACGCCATGGCGCGCAAATGAGAACAACAAGAACGGCGAGGCCGACGACGCCGCCAGCGACGACGCGCAGATGGTTGAGTTATTGAGATGTCTTTTTCACTTTCTTCAGCCTTGCCGCATGCCAGCTCGGCGATTGATCGCTCTTGATCAGCTTTGAAGAGCGCAGCCAGCACATATCACGCCAGAGATGGTGGCAATGGGGGGTCAGTCATTGTGACCGGATACTCGAATCAATTTTGCGCATCCTCTAGTCATTCAGTAGCAACAGTCCAATATCGTGAGCGGAACAAGCTTAGCTAAGTTTCATCTTGGGGTGATAAGTCTAAAGATCCTGTGATATTCAGGGCTACTCTAATTAGGTCCGTATGCAATTAGCACCTGTGCTGTAGATGCGCTGATTGCGTGCGCACGTCGGCTTCTGATCCGATAGCTATTATGGTCTATTTATGTACCAAGAATTGAGCTGACGTGAGCGGCAAGATTACGGCTGAACAACTCATGGGCCAGATGCCCAATAGTGAATGGGCCCCGCCTGTTGACCACTAGGGTCAGTTTCGTAATATCATCCCTCTTCACCACACAGAATTTCTATAAGAACGCCATAGATGCCACGCGTCTAAGACTTCAGTTGTAAAAGTATCTTGTTCCAGGATGCGGGTCACTATCAATCGACTACGTGCAAAAGAGCGAACCAAGAGGCAGCGGGAGAGTGTGTCTCTAGAGCTTCTTCCAGAGACGACATGGAGCGAGCTGTTCTCACAACACTTGGCTGGTTTGTTTTCACTTAACATGGTTAGTCGTCATGTTGACTGGTCAATAGGATATGTGCAGCCGATCAAATTAGAAGCCGAAGACACTTTTGTCTCTTGGGACGCTGAGTCTATGGTGCCCGAGTACGCAAGCACTATGACGCTGAAAGTTGTCGAAAACGAGCCATCCGATGTGAACCTGAAGCGGATAAATGCCGACGACTCTCTCGAATACTTTGTCTCCCTGCTGCAACAACCACTCACATCAAGAATGGCATCCTCCAATGGCAAGATCGCGGATATGTTGCTTTTCGACGAAAGTTTGAGCATTGCCTTCTATAGGACCTTGTATGTTGCTCAAAGCCTCCACGGTCATTTACCGAGCTAACACTACCTAGGCGGCTACCGGAAGATGACAAAGCGCATCAGTTGCCTGCTTCGTTTGGCGCATTCCCCTTGTACAACACTGCCGCTTATAGTAGGTCTCTGCCACAGTCGATGGTCGAGAAAGGTGGAATATTCTTTCCGATGTGGCAACGCGAAGCTATGTTCATCCGTTTCAAGACATGGCGTAAAGACACCAAGTATGCAGTCCGCGTCCTTGTGGGCGGCATCAATGCCATCACTGGTCTTGTCCGCGATGAGGAAACCGAGAGACAGGACTATTTCACGGTTCCGGACCAGCCTTGGTTGGATGGCATCCTCGTTGAATCAGGGACCGTGCGCCAATTTGTCGCCATGCCACGTCAGTACACGTCCTGGCTTCCCTTAATTGTTCACTCCTTCAATACTGACTTGAAATTTAGTGGGAAGGAATTACACCGTGGAAGGCCAGCTGACGAACCAAGAAAAAGCTGGAGGAATTGAAATCGAGGTTTTCCCTTTGAAAACTTCATCTGAGAAGCATTTCTGGGACGGCAAGCCTGGTCGATCACCACGTATTCCCTCCTCATCGAGTCCCTTGGCGGCTGGCCTCATGGAAGGAGACTACATCTCAATGAGCGGCGAAGCGAAGACAGAACGTCTGATGCAACTCAAAGATAGCATCCTGTCGCTTGATGGCTTGCCGAGCGAGGTTACCTTCACGGTACCTATCCACTCCCTTATCTATTAATATTCAACTGTATCTAATTATTGATTAGGCGACATATACTCCCTCAAAGCCTTATGTCGACTTTGCAGAGTCTGAATTCCAGCCCAGGGGAAGCTACTTTCCTAGAGGAAGCGAGTCGCCTGGAAGTCCCCGAGGGAGCGGCCAAATGGGAATTGCTGCTGGAGCGAGACTACTACAAGACATCACCGCTGATACCGAGCCTCCAGAAACGTGGGACCTTTATCGATGCTGTTCAGCCATTGTCCAAATACTGGACTCCTCTACCTTCGAAAGCGTAACACACATCGTTCCCCCAAAGACTCCAATCACGAACAATGCTTATGCAAGAGCTGGGTATCCGCTCTACTCCCTGGAGGAGAACCCTGAGTCGCGTCTGGATGCGTCAAGAGCTCTATCCAACGTGCAAAGCATCAGCGCCCTCGACAGGCGTATAATGCTTCGTGAAGGTACCGAAGACGAGGTTGATCCATCCAGGCCAACTGCGTGTGGTATATGCAGGGTCTCCCTGTGTGCCTGTGTGTAAGAGACACCTTCCCATAGATTCTATTTCCACGTTCAGCTGACTGAAATGACTAGCATCCGTCCTTGCAACCACCAAGTCTGTCACTCATGCTTGCAAAGAACTTCTGCGTGGAAAATGTGTCCAATTTGTCACACGCCTTGGAAGCATGTTGCAGGATTTGCGGCCCCTATGAACCTACCTGGCGAGGAGACAGTCGACAACATCATTTCCGTTGTCGTGCTGGATTGGAGGAATCAGAGGTTGGAACATGTCTCAACGCGTGAAGAACTCATGTGAACAGTTAAGAGAGGATGACAACAGAGAAACTTTCAAGGAAAGAGAGGAGCAGGGCACGTTTCACTGATTTGACCGGGTTCCCTTGCGGCAGTACTTGACCAAATTGAATTCCAGAACTATTCAACTTCTAGCACGGTTGTATTCGGCAAGGTACTTCTTGAATTGCTGAAAAGCATTGAATTTCTCTTCAGCAGCGTGAAGCAAATCCAACATTTGACCATTGGATTCCAGCCTGCGAATGAACTGACCCCGTTCTGCTTCGGGTAGTCGGTAAATGTGGACAATGAGTCTTCCAAAAGCACCATTGAAAGCTCTGGCTCGTTCCTTCAAAGGAGCATTGTCAAAATCACCGGAATGCACGGCTGCCGAAAGCTCGACGATCCATGGATCATCAATTGTGCTTGGCGTGATTGCTGCTCTCACCGGGGTCGCTGAGCTTCCAACCTTGAACTTGTGTAGAATTCTGAGGACGTATAGGTAGTCTTCGTCATGGAAGCTTGAGAATTTTACCATGTCGGAATGGTCGCGGTTGATCGGGTGTTGTGCATCCTCTTTGACTCCGTGGGTTGCGGAGGGTATGTCGACCAATACAGTCGGCGGCCCGGCAATTTTCCATTGCTTGCCAATCTAAAAAATAACTAGTATTTTCCAAGTGTTTTCTCCAACGTTCGGTTGAAGTACCTTGGCCGCCGTGGGGGATTTCAAAGTCTCATAGAACGCAAAGAAAGCCGTAGATCTAGAGCGAAACACAGCTGGGAACAGGGTGCGTTGATTCCGGAGTAAAGGCGAGTTCTTATCAAGCGAGTCCAGGAGAGAACGGTTTGGCTGATTATCCACCACGGGAATCAGGGCGGCGATATCCATGCCCTGCTGGGGAACCCCGAAGAGTAGGAACGCGGCGATACTATCCAGTATCCTCTTGTACTCAGCGTTATCGGTGCGGTGCATCTGAATCATTGCCTGCGATAGAACGAGTCAAATCAAGCCTGAAAAGCGTCTCATAATAACTAACCGCTTTGACAATCAAACCCCCAAGGCTATGTCCGAGGAGTATAAGGCGTCTCTGTGGGCTTGGAGACTTTAACCATGTGAGTAGCGAGAAACTTTGTTTGTAATGATCGGAATACGCACCGTCTGCGCGGTCGTGATGGCTTCGAGAGCAAGATCGATGAAGCCCTTTCCCAAATCATCCAAGCTCTGGAAAGACTGACTGTTGGGAAGCTGGGTGTCAAACCCGTAGATGAAAATTCGGGCTTGAGGTAGATTGTATGGCAGCGCATCACGAAGCCACATGAAGGGGCCGGCTCTTACTTTGAACGAGCCGAAAGCGTGGCCTCCAAGGCCTGAGATCGCCAGAACACTAATAGCAGGCGTCAGCAATAACGATGTTGTACCCGAGGATGTTTCAAACCCGTACTCAACGGAACACCCAAAGTCAGGCTGACGATGCAGAGGTGTTAATCCCCTGAAGTGGGTATCAAACACCAACTGATATTTTCGGGTGGTGGCTTTGTTTTGCGCATCATCATATGGTGGGTGGTCGAAGGTCCACTGACCCATGGAGTTGTCGCAAAGCTCGAGAGGTACTCTCCTGAAACTCAGAGTCGCAACTCTGGTCTCAGAGTCTACCGGACTGTTGGCAAGTGAGAAGACTGTAACACCTGCGGGCTGGATGGAAAAGAGAGTCTTGATAAGCTGCTGGACACTACTTTCATCGACATACGTCCGGGGAAGGCCGCGTAGTCTGAAGGTCAGGTACAGAACGGCCGTCATCGTTAGATCGCTAGTGGCGAGTCAAAGGGTTGTAGCCGGTCGACAGTTATCTGTGCAAGGCAGCTGCTGCTGTAGGATGTGCGGGGTAATTATCTTTCTAAATTTACCAGCCCCGATGATTGGACTAGTAATGTGCTGAGGCAATGATCAATCATTGGTAGCTTTTCTAAGGCCGACATCTTTAAATTGGTTGAATATAACGGTGAATGAGACTTTAGAAAAACGAATAGCTACATATGTGCCTTGCCCTCTGATTGTCTTCGTTCTCGGCCCGACGCTGTCACGACCGATACCGAATGCTCCACCCAAGAGGCGCTAACGAAGGCTTCGAGTTTCCCGCGGCGCTTCCACTTGCCCTGCTAACGGCACTTGTGTGGCTACACTTGCCGGCTACAAAAGACTTGCCGTAGCCGCAACCGCACCCACCCATCACAAAACGCCAGTCTGATGCAATG
Organism: Diplodia seriata; assembly: GCF_021436955.1. NCBI lineage: Eukaryota > Fungi > Ascomycota > Dothideomycetes > Botryosphaeriales > Botryosphaeriaceae > Diplodia > Diplodia seriata. Next base: position 2,145,492 of record NW_027117309.1, on the reverse strand, counting down.
CCATCGGGGAGCGAAGAGGCGGCATCTGCGAGTCCGCCGCGGAAGACACGGACACGGTCGGGATGGTAAGGCTGAGCAAGCGATGCGGAGACAAGACAACACGTGCTGATCGCTACCAGTCTGAGCTGCCGGAGGCGTCGCCGTAGATGTACATTTCCATCCCATTCTTTTCGGGTAGTTTTAACATGAAGCAGGTGACGGTGCGAAGCCTCGATGCAGAAACTGTGCCTTGCGCAACGAGAGTTGCAATTGGGGACTGAAGGCCTCTTTCCATCCGTCTCGGAACCTGTCCCTGTCATCGTCCGACTGCGCCTTTCTGGCCAGCCTCGGCGGTTCTGCCCAACGCCCGCTGTACATTATTGATGAGACCGAAAGCATTGCCCTCGAAGTGCAAAAGGCCAGCCAATTTGTCGAAGAAGACGTACTCGATCCACAGGGCGACGCGGCGGCGGTCGATATCGACGGGTCAGCCGTCTTGGAAGACAGTCTCCCGGACCCCGACCTTCAGCTCCGTCAGCTTACCGCCGTAGCCACTACTCCCCACGATACACCGTGCAGCCAACAACCACAGGGCGAGATATCAGAAGCATCCGGGCACCCCCAGCAACGACGACCCCTCCCCTTCTCCCTCGGCCAAGCCCTCTCCCTCGCCTCACCACCCCAGCCCGAACCCGAACCCACCTGCCCCATCACCGAGTCCCAAAAACTCCACCTGCTCTCCTCCTTCCTGCACGAAACTGGGCGCTGGTGCGAGACGACCGACTCGGCCATGCACTTCACCGTCAGCAGCATCCACACCACGATGAAATCCCCGCCCTTCGCCGCCGCCGCATCGGCCCTGGCTTCCCGCCAGCTCGACGCGAAGGCGGCGCGGAACCAGCCGCGCCAGACGACCTTGGAACTCTACCAGCATACCCTCCGGCTGCTGATATGCCGCAGGCCGGACGATGTCGACGAGTCGATCCTGGCGACGTGCACGTTGTTGTGTGTGTATGAGATGATGGCGGCGGAGGTGGGGGAGTGGCGACGGCATCTGCAGGTACGTACATGTTTCTTTCTTTCTTTCTCCCCTTCTCTTTTTCTCGTGAAGCATGTGATCTGACGTGCGAGCAATGCAGGGCTGCGCCGAGCTGCTGAGAGCGAAGGGGTGGAACGGCTCCAGCCCGGGGATCGTCAAGTCGTGTTTCTGGGCCTTTGCCCGAATCGGTATTTCTCCACACCTTCGAACAAACATGCAAAAATGGAATCGCCGCACCCAGTTGCTTACGAGTGGGAGCCAGATGTCTGGGCCGCCTTCATCACCCGCCAGCGCACCCTGATACCCACCGAGTCGTGGGTCGAGACAGACTCTGTCCGAACCATTGCTGAGATGGGCGACCTCGACGACTACTGCAACCTCGCCATCCTCTTCTTTGCGCGGATCGTGAACCTCATGGCTTCGCTGCACGAGCCGGCGCGCCGTGAGGTTGCGGCTGAGGTGCGGGTGCTGTGGGACAAGCTGCAGGAATGGTATGCCCGTAGACCTGAAAAAGCTCGCCCGCTCATGAGGCTGGATCGAGACAGGACGAATCCCTTCCCGCGTATAATGTATAGCCAGTCTTCTCCGAGTAAGCATCTTTTCACGCATCGGTTTGGGTGAGGCTGACGCTTGGGCTCTACAGATTGCGGGAGCACTTTTTATCACGCCGGGTCGATACTTCTACTGCGTTCGGGCTTGCTGACGATGCCCGGGTCCGGTACGGAAACGGTACCGGCTCCTACGTGGTCTGTGGTCCTTGGTGGCAGAGGAAGTTGCTGACACAGATTGTATAGTACGACCAGGTTTGGCACGCACGGGAACTCGGCGGCATTTCTACGTCCAATGTATCGCAGTAAGCTTATGACGGGAGTTTTTATCTGTAGCTCGCTAACCCCAATGGCTGTTCGTTAGTGAGAACTGGGTGAATCAGCTTCAGCCGCTGTACATTGCTGGTCATGTGTTTGCAGGTGGGGACGAGTTGCAGACTCATGGGTCTTTCTGGAGTCAGCTTCCTTTGCGTTTTCCCGGTGATGATCCCGATGATGGATATTCCAGCCACTTGGTGGTCGGAGAGGAATTTGCTGCGGAGAAAATTGCTATTCTTAAACAGTTGGCTCGCTTCGAGCAGGAGACTGGGTGGAAGACGTTGGAGCGAGCCGCTCAACTGCGTCGAATGTGGGGCTTTGGATGACATGTAGTAAGAGAGGAGCAAATGCCGCCATTTTCTTTTACGAAGTTTAAAACTCTCTCCTCACGCGAATGTTGCACTGACTCGTCCGTTTAGTTTTCTTACACGGTCTTCTGTTTACCAGATTCGGTGTGACACGACAACCTGTGGCACAAAAGTCCTGCCCGGCGAATCAACAATCGCCAGCTCGTATATGGGGCAGCAGTATCTGTGTTGTATCGTGTTTCAAGTACCAGGTATCGGAATACAGAGTTTCGAAGATTCTTACCAGGCTACTGGCACACTGATGCAGTCACTCGTCCCTGAGGGGTGGAAGGTAGATATCAATGGTTCATTTAGAGAGAACGCGCTGGCAAGTAGCTACCGATCGTTACAAATACCGAAGAAGCCATGCCTTCTTCCTATAAGTTAGTAATACAGCTCACCTAATGATCTGTCTTCTCAGCAGGCGCAAGGCTTTGATTCTATTCACCGGCTGATGAGTAAGCTGCAATAACAGCCGAGGTGCATTTGCACATGGATGTACATTTTGCTTCAGCGAATAATAGGTATGCAAGGCTACGTGCAGCTATCGAGTGCGAGCTTATCGATGCTACAAGCCAGCCTTGCAGCCTTCCTTCAGCCAGCCACTTGAAGAATTTACGAGCTCTGTGCGGGGCCAGAACAGCCACAATTGCACTAAACCGTAGCTGACTGCATAATCACGCTCATTTTCTCCAATTTCAGCACCTAAGGCTTAAATATAGCCGGTAAAAGCCCCACCGAGAGTCTCCGTTCCACTGGTCTCAAACATTTTTCTCCTTCGTTTCCGTGCCCGAACGCGCAACATGGAAGATTCCCGTCCGCTAAGCGGCCAGGTCCGCTGCTGGCTACCAGAGATACTGGCATTGATTGGAAATCTGTCTGCAATGATCGCGCTTGTTGCGGTGCTCGCTTCCTGCGACGGAAAGCCCATCTTTGACTGGTACGGTATAACACTAAACACTCTGGTCTCGGTCATCTCGACAGCTGCCAAAGTCCCCATCCTATTTGTCATAGCCGAAGCAATCAGCCAGTGGAAATGGATTCTTTTCTCCGGGAAAGGCCGTCATCTAATCGATTTTGAGACGACGGATTCTGCGAGTCGAGGACCGTGGGGAAGCATCAAGTTACTTTGGAAATGCCGGAGAGAGTTCGTTCGCCCTCTGCCTCTTGTCACCCACCGTCATTAATAGCCACAGTTTTGCATTACAACTCGGCGCTTTCACGTTAATCGTTTCAGCCGCTATCGATCCTTTCTCACAACAGCTTGTCCAACTTGAACAGCGTCTAGTTAACGATGTCACAATCCCCCTGGCAAGTATTGCTCGGGCGCAGCGCTATTCTGGAGGCTTTGAATATTTCATAGAAATATTAGATATGACCAGTAAGTCAATTGTAATTACCCAATCTATGCCAAACACTAATTCAACCAGGAAATGGTCTTCCATTCCATGTAGCCATCGCCGATGCCGACTACTCTATGCAAGCAGCCATCTTCAACGGTCTAACCCATTCTGCCGAAGAGATTATGCAACAGCCTCAGTTTTCATGCCTTTCAGGGAACTGCACCTGGGACCCTTTCGAGTCATTAGCTGTGTGCAGCACTTGTAATGATGTATCCGAGGACATCAAAACGATCCGTAGTGAAGCGGATGTATCGAGGTTAATAGTTTTGCCAGCATTCGAGACCAGTGTCCCCATTGCTATGGGGAATATAGTCACCTTCCACCTTTCCAACGGTCATCTCATTGACAACTATGAGTTCCAGCGTTCAAGCAGTCCATATATGACAACTTATGGAACGGGCAATAAGAACGAAACTATCAGCCTCCAGGAGGTCGATACTTTATTATGGGGAATGTCCTTCCTCCGCATCACCAACACTGAAGCCAGGGAATGGCCTAATGTGGATCTCGAAGCGACTGAATGTGGCTTATACTACTGTGTAAAGCAGTACAACGCTACAGTCAGCAACGGGACTTTCCACGAGACAGAAGAGGAAGTGTCTACCGCTTCTCGAGCTGTGGACTCATGGCTGCCACTGTCTGATGATGATACCGAAAAACTCACCAGTTTGGAGTGGTTGGACAGTCTGAACTTCAATACGGCTTTCTCCAGCGTCGAGCGAAGTGACCTTGTCCTCGGGAACCAGTTCAATCTCTCTCAATCGGCGATCGATAGTATCAGCTCCTTCTTTCAAACGTATTTCATCAGGACCGAAATCCATCCAGGGTATAATTCCTCTCTAAAACTCAACGGCTACTCCCAGACCGAAGCGCATTACGCCCCGTCCTCCATTCAGGCGTTCAGGACTGTTCCGAGCCTCGACACCACCTTTCAGATCCTTGCACGAAGCATGAGCAACGCTCTGAGCGCCGACAGCGACAACAGTACAGTCCAACTCGGCAGCAATAGAGTTATGCAGGTTATATACCGTATCATGTGGCAGTGGATAACTCCGCACGCCGTAGTCATGACCACCGGCACTGCATTCCTGCTCATGACCATCCACGAGAGCCGCAAGCACACAATCCCGGTGTGGAGGTCCAGCTCTCTCGCCGTTCTTTCTCGAGGCAAGGCCACCAAAGACATACTCCACGGACTCGGAACCCGTGAGGATTTGGAAAAGCAAGCGGCGCAAGCTTGTGTTCAACTCCTGGACCGGAGGCCAAGGCAGAACGGTATGACATATTAAGCCCTCGCCACAACATGATTCTGACGCATCTATAGGGCAAACGAGCTCAAGAGTCGCACTTGTCACTGTGGCGCCTCAACCTGGCTCCTCGGGGGTCTCGTTGATGGAAGACATAGCGCTTACTGACCTTGCAGATAGAAGCTCAAGAAGACCCTCCGTTGTTGATTCGAATTACGAAGTCTAGTAACTGGTTCTACCTCGATTCAGGTTGCCCCACAAAAGCAATACGTTGATATGGACTTGAAAGAGCTATTACAGAAGACGAATAGCGGCACGAGTATGGTGCAAGTCTCAAATCTGAACTATTCTAGTCATTTATTTCTGTGTCTCGGTATAGGTCATTTCTTTCTTTATCGATAAGCTTGCCACCAAGCTTGCGAGGTATAGAAGTACACACAGAATCTAAGCAAGGCCTGGGATGGTAAGATATATGACTCTTTCGGCAAGCACTATGTCCATACTATTCGTTCACCGTTTCTTTAGGCACACGATCGGATTCTCCCATAGTCATACTGACGCTTTGCTATTCTTCTTTGCTTCTGGTCTATGTTTCGTCGGTTGTTTCCTCAATCAAGTATGTATGAAGACATTCATTACATAGCTTGTGGTAAGCTAGGCACATTTCAATACATTCTTTCAACCTCGAGTTGGGGTACCCTATGCGACGCTGTGGGCTAAACGCAAGATGCCTGGTACCGTTGGAGCAATCGGTGGAGTCATTCCTGAAGATTCTTTTCCTAAGGGATCGTCTACCGGAGCCTGTGTGTCAGACCTGCGAAGGCGTGCAGTATTCCCTTTCCCTACTGAATATGATACACGACCTTGAACCCGGAAATTTCCTGCTTGCGGTGCATCTCAAAGCCGTGCGGCAAAGACTCCAGGCCTTCCAACACATGCGCCTTGTTGGGCACAACGCTCTTCGATTCCAGCCACGCCGGCAACTTCTCGAACAACTCGGCCGCGAGAGCGTGGTCGGCCTCGGACGCCTACAGCATCACATCAGCACACCCGCGCTCCGATGGTAACAAGCGGATGTGACTTACCGGCCAGTAAAACTTGCCGTAGCTGTGCTCCTTGAGGAACGCCGTCCAGACCAACACATCCGTCAACGTCACGCCATCGGCAGTTTCCTCCGTGTTGGCCAGGCCCGGGCGGACGGTGCAGAGCGTGCCGCCGGCGCCGCCGACGGCCCGCGAGCCCAGCCGAGACGAGTCCTTGGAGCCGATGGTGTCGAAGACGTACATGAGATCCGGCGCGACGCGTCTGATTTGGTCCACGACGTCGGCTGAGCGGTAGTCCGCGACGTGGCTGGCGCCGAGCCGCTTGACGTGATCGAAGTGCTTGGGGCTGCAGGTTGTGATTACCTCAATGCCGGACAGCTTGGCCAGCTGGATGGCGTATTGGCCGACACTGGCTGTTTTGCGTTGGGGGGAATGGTGGTTAGTGTGTAGCGTGCGACTGGGTTCGCTTTTCTGGGTGCTGCTTACAGCTTCCTCCCCACACGAGGACTTTGTGCCGCGGCTCCCCCCCGTTTCGCGGGATGCAGAGAGATGTCTTGGAAAATAGGGCAAGCCAGGCGGTGGCGACCGCCAGAGGCATGGTAGCGGCCTGCTCCTTGGGCACGGAGGGTGGGACCTTAAAGGCGATTTTCTCGTCGACGAGGGTGTGCTGCGCATATGCTCCGAGACCCTTGACCTCGCCTGGTTTGAGGAGTGAGCAGAAAGTTATTTTGTGAAGATTGGTGGGTCTCACCTCCCCAGATCAGGCCCGCGACAAGGTCTCCCTTCTTCAGCCTGGAGACGTTGCTTCCGGTCCGCTGGACGGTGCCGACGAAGTCACAGCCGAGGACTGCACCGTCTCCGAAGGCGTTCGAATCGAACGATTGTACTACAGTGAAGATCAGATCGAGTCGGTCGGATTGATGGAAGGGAAGATTGGATTTACCATCCGTGGGATTCTGCGCTGTATACTCGATCTTGACGACGGCCTGTCCCGCCTGCGGGTCGGGAACGGGGAGCTCCTCCAGAGCCAGCTGCGGCGTACCGTTGGCCGATTCGCGAACAATCTGAGCAGAAGACATGGTGGAAAGGATCTCGGATTGACAGGCAGCTTTTCCTTCTTGCACCCTCAAGTATCCTTGTATAGTGGCCTGCACGCGGCTACTTATACTTAGGTATCGCTGCGCTTGAGCCGCATGCGTCACGATGACAGCTGTTTTGCTGCCATCATTACTGCGGTGGTTGCACTTGCTCGTCCGCCTGCCAACAACCCTGCCGTCTCTTGATTTGTCAGCAACCGATGCTTGATGCGGGCGCCGTTCACGAAAGTGCAAGTGCAAGCGCAAGCGCAAGCGCAAGCGCTGGCGTTGCGCTACTTCAATGGCCTCGGCGACGTTTCTGCCGCTGTAATGCGGTCGCGTTCGACCTCAAGCCCTCTCAAAAATGGTGGAATACAGCAAAATGCATATGTAGCGTGGCATCGCCATCGCCTGCCTTGCTGCTGTCATGGCCGTGGCGTTGACTGCGTGCGCCAATCAGAACCCCCGCACGCCGCTCTTGCCCAACGAATAGTCGGATTCTGTATAGGAAAATCACCATGCTAAGCTCGTGGTTGAAAGTGAACAGAACCCAAGGCTTTGTGCAAAGGATACACCCCGCTATGCCAGCGACTCGCGCCACTTTTGAGTTTCAACTCATGTCGGACGACACGGGCCACAGCGGCACGGGATGCGGTGGGACGGTGGGACGGGGGCGTTTCGGACAAGACGGCGCGGGCCGTTCAGCGGTTTGCTGCCGCGCGCCCGAATCCAACGGCTCCGGATCCTTCAACATCCGCCATTGACTTCTGCGTAACCCCCTCATCTGAGTGCGATTCCAAGCCTTTTCGCAAGCCTTGTATTCCACTTCAGGGCGTCGTTCCGTGGACAGGGCCAGCCAAGCCACTGGACGAGGCTGCCATCGCCAGGTAGCGTTCGCGCGCAAGGACTCGGTTACTGATGATGGTGGCGAAGATGCCGACCGACGAAAGAGGCAGGCGCGAAGGCATGGCGCAGGAAGGCATCTCTCAAGATCAGCCGTTGGCACGACTGCCGCAAAGCGTCGTGCCTCGGCCGTCCCTGAAGATTGGCTGCCTGATCGGCCGAGTTGCTTTTCCGGCCAGCGGCCCCGATCGGCCTGACTCGTGATTCAAGTGGGGTTTTGTGGACGGGATCGGCCATTATTATTGAAGAAGAGCTGCATCTGCTTCTGTTCCTCGTGGCCGGGTCGTCTCTACCGCAGCTGCTGGAGGAAGCTTAATCAACAACCCGAACACACATCACAGCACTGCAACCGCAACAATGGCGCTCGCAGCCGACAACGCCGTCCTCGAAGTTGACGTACGTAAGCCATTGACACACACATCCGTCCGCCAGGGGTGGCAGGCAGCCAGGCAGCCAGAGTTACACGCGCCGATTCTTACGATCACACCTAACGCCCCTCCGCTTGACAGGACCACTTCAGCGACGCCGACTCGACCTTCTCCGACCAGTCCAGCACGTCGACGTCCGTCACGTCCAGCGTGCTCAACTACAAGTATGAGAACGGCCGCCGCTACCACGCCTTCCGCGAGGGCACCTACTTCGCCCCCAACGACGACAAGGAGCAAGACCGGATGGACCTGTTCCACCACATCTCAGCCATGATCCTCGGCGGTGCGTTGAAAAAACAAACCCTCCCCAACCTCACCACAAAACTCGCAACTTCTCACGTGACACAACAGGCAAGCTCTACCGCGCCCCCATCACCGCCACCCCCAAGAAAGTCCTCGACTTCGGCACGGGCACGGGCATCTGGGCCATGGACATCGCCGACGAGTTCCCCTCCTGCGAGGTCGTCGGGTCGGACCTGTCGCCCATCCAGCCATCCTGGGTGCCACCCAACTGCCGTTTCCTGGTCGACGACGTCGAGGCCGACTGGGCCGAGGGCGAGCAGTACGACTTCATCCACGGCCGCACCATGGCGGGTTCGATCAAAGACTGGCCGCGGCTGTTCGCGCAGGCGTACGCGAGCGCGGCGCCCGGCGGCTGGGTCGAGCTGCAGGAGTTTGAGATCCAGTACGGCTGCGACGACGGGAGCTATCCGGCCAAGGCGCCGACGGTGGCGCTGTTCATCGAGAAGCTGAACGAGGCGGCCGAGTCGTTCGGCAAGCCGATGGACGTGGCGAGGGATCTGAAGGGGTGGATGACGGACGCCGGCTTCACCAACGTGCGGGACGACGTGTACAAGGTGCCCATGGCGCCCTGGGCCAAGGACAGGAAGCTGAAGGAGATCGGAAAGTACGCGCTGATCCACGTGCTCGAGGCCATTGAGGCGTACAGCCTGGCGCTATTCACAAGGGTGCTGAAGTACTCGCCCGAGGAGGTGCAGGTCATGATGAGCAAGATCAGGAAGGAGTTCAAGGACCCCGAGGTGCACGTCTACTGGATCTACCACGTCACCTACGGCCAAAAGCCGACGACGTCCTCGTGATGGATGGATGGACAGGTGACGACCTCTAGTAATAATGCACATTCATTCCGCCACCCACCAGCTCCACCCGTCAAACCCGTACGTCGTCACCGGCGGGCCCTTAGGGTCAACCGTCTGATCAAACCGCCTGGACGCGAAGCGCTCCCTGAACGCGCCCAGCTCCCCCTTCTCCCGCACCCTCGCCAACGCCGCGTTCAGCCTCGCCATGTCCCACTCCCTCCTGCCCACGCACTCAAACAGCGTCCACGCATTACCCCCGGCCAGGCCCAGCTCCCTCGCCGTCCGCGCGCTGCCGGGCTCCAAGTACGGCGCCAGCGCCGGCCATACGCCCTGCATCAGCCCCACGAACGCGTCAGCCCCCCTCTCTTCGATGCCCTCGAACCCCGCCAGCCTCTCCCGCATCTCCGCCTCGCACGCCCGCTGCCGCGCCTCTATCTCCGCCCGCGACGCCTCCATCCACCCCCGTCTGTCCCAATGCGAGTCTCCCTCCGCCGTCTCCGGCAGCAGCGCGTACGCAACGCCATCGTACCGTTCCTCCAGCACGACCGCCAGCGCGTGCAGCGCCTCCGCCGTGTCCTCGCGATACCGACGCCGCGCGGCACTCTTCCCCCCGCAGCCCCCCGCAGCGAGGATGTCGTTCCTCAGCTGCGGTGAGGAATCGCGCAGGGCGCCCACGCTCGTGCCATTGGCGGCGATGAAGAGCTCGATCGTCTTGGCGGCCACGGCGGGCGTCATGCGCGGCGGCGTCGACGGCGAGCGGAAGATGGCCCACGCGAGCGCGGCGACGATGGTGTGGTTGTCCGGGCCGTCGGGCTCAGGGAGCAGCGGGCTGAATTGCAGCGGGTGCGCGAAGCCGTGGGTGCGGAGGAGGGCGCGGATTTTGGTGGCGAGGAGGGGGGAGATTGTCGGCGTGCTTGTGGGGACGGGGAGGCGGCTGGCGTGGTGGTGGAGGGGCGTGGTGGCTTCTGATGCTGAGGAGTCTTGGCGGTGTCGCGGCTTTTTGGTGGGGGGCGCGGTGGGTGGTATGGATGTGTTGCTGGTTGGAGAGGATTTGCGCTTGCGTGAGGTGTTGGTGAATGTTCTGGGATTTGGTTGTTGTTGCTGGGATGGAGCTTGGGCGGCGTCTTGAAGGGTGCCGTCGTGGGATTCGGCGTTGGTTTTGGAGCGCGTGGTCACCATTGTGATGGATTGGATGCAATTGAATGGTTTGTGCTAGGGTAGAACAAGATGGAAGCGGTGTTTTGACGTGGAAAGGAAGAAGCAAGGTGGTAGTTAAAATATATTTGTGGTCAGGTTGACGTCATATCCGCCATGACGGGATCGATGTCATCCATTCCTACCTATCCCTTGAACTCACCCACCCTCTTCTCCAACCTCACCGTCGTCAGCGCCGCATTCAACCTCGCCATCTTCCCCGCGTCCCTACCCACGCCCTCAAACAACGCCTCCACACCGCCCCCCAACCCCACCTCCTCCGCCGTCTTCGCGCTGCGCCGGTCCAGGAACGGCGCCGCCCGCGGCCACACGCCCTGCACCCCCGCGATGAAGATATCCGCCCCGACGTCGCCCAACCCCTTCACCTCCTTGAGCCGGCGCCGCAGCATCTTCTGCACCTCCGTCGCTGGCAGGTCGTCGTCGTCGTCGAGACGCAACAGCCCGCTCGCGTCGCCCCCGTACCGCTCGTCGACCAGCGCCGCCATGTCGCCCAGCGCCGTCGCCGTCTTCTCGCGGTAGTGCGTGTAGCCGGCGTCGGTGAGGAGCTCGGTGCGGCGCTGCCACGTCGACGCGCGCAGCGTCGGCAGGTCGGCGTAGCCCGCGCCGACGAGCAGGCGGACGGCGTGCGCGGCGATGTCGTGCGAGATGCGCGTCGACGAGAGGAGGGCGTGGAATAGGAGTGCGAGGATGGTGGTGGAGGTGGGTTGCGAGGGCGAGGGGAGGAGGTCGTGGAAGGGGAGGGTGGCGACGGCGACGCCAGAGGCGGTGATCAGACTGTCGATTTTGGAGGAGAGCGGGGATGGTGGTGATGGTGGTGGTGCCGGAGTGGTGTTGGTATGTTGGTGTTTGTCTGATGCTGCCGAGTCTTTACGCTTCTTGGCCCGGTTGGCGGCTGGGATGGACGCGCTGCTATCCTTGCTGGGAGGAGTCGGCTTGCGCTTGCGTGAGGTGTTGGCTTGTTTGGACGGATGTTGCGGCTGGGATGAGGCTCTGGCCGCGCTGCTTTGAGCCGTCTCCTCTCTGGGTTCGGCTTTGGCCTTGGCTTTAGAGCGGGTGGTCACCATCGTAGCGGGTTGGCTGCAAATTGGGCAGTCTGGTCAAGATTGGGTAAGCTGGATGTGGTGGTTCGACGTGGAGAAGGTGAGAGATGGTGGTCATTTGCTGCATCTGTGGTCAGCCTGACGTCATGGTCGCGAGGATCGATGCAAGGGTCCCTTCCCATGCGGCCGGGCGGACTACGAATGTCGCTATAGCTTACCGAGCAGCTATTATGGACTAGGCTTTCAAATAAGCTACTGCCACAAGGAGACTCTGGGGGGTAGCGCTACAGTAGCGCTGCCAGTCAACCACATATAGCCCTCAATTGTCCGTTATAGGAGAAGCAGGGAGTATAACATCCATGCTTCACTGCCAGCGTACGCTAACCATAGCCCCTGATTCGCAGTGGGTAGAGGGGATTGATTCCGGTTGGTCATAAGCATCCAAATAGCAGCAGGTGCATGAAGACACGAGTAATGTCAAGGCAGACAGCTGTAAGATTGATAATGCAGAAGACCCCGCTTTTAGTCAGGCATCTCACCGCGCCGCACTGACTTTGCATGTGTCACTAACAAAGGAGCATCACGAAAGGTCGGGGCTACGATAGATAAATCCTACGGCCATCGCTGGCTGTCGAATACTGAGACTTGGATATCAGGGCAAACTACATCTTCACATGACGGGCTAATCGCTATAGTCAGGGAGACCACATGGTAATTGGAGCGGAAAGTAAGGGTGGTACGGCCCGCGGCAAGCCTTGTCAAACATGGTAGGCTTATGAGGCACGGCACCCATGACTTCCCAACTACGTGTACCAATCACCCCCATGAACCGTTCAAATGACGAGTTGTCAGCAAAGCTACGCCTCATGCGGGGAAGATTAAAACCCGATCAGCTCAGGTCGCCAAAAGGAACTGCTTATCTGGCTCGCTTGAGCGGCTGTTCGCTTGTTCACCTGAAGGCAAATAAATCACAGAATCCACTCCACCGTCATTCTCATGGGAGGAAGGCGAGTGTTGTTATAAGCCTTCTCTGGAATATTTCCTCGCGGGCACCATTTCCTTCCCTAAAGACCTTCATCTCTGTGTCTCATCCACAACTCCGGCCATGGACAACCCCGCAGCTACATCCACGGCTGCGGACAGCCCGCACACCAAGGAAGTGGAACCTGCCACCGACGAACCCATCAACAAGCCCCTCCAAAATCTCGAAAAGGTGGTTACAGTCGCGACGAATTACTCCTCACCACGCCCCAGCGATGAACCCATCCATTTGACCAAGACCTCACAACTGGGCATCACCGCACTCATCATACTAAGCAACCTGCTCCAGGTAGGCCGCCATTGATAGAGACTCTTGATTTGAGAGCTGAAATGTATCAACCTTCCAGTTCATAACCATGTTCTCCACAGTGGCGGCCGGCTTCAAATTCAGCGAAATGCTCGGACACGCCTCCGCGCCAGGACAATCCAACTGGATGGCCGCAGCCTACTCGTACGTGCACTCCACACTGACCCTATCAATACTTTTAAATATTCACAACCCACCCCAGCCTCACCCAAAGCGCCTTCGTCCTCGTCAGCGGCCGTCTCGGCGCGGTATACGGCCACAAAAGAATGCTGCTGCTCGGCGGCGCCATCATCGTCGTCTTCTCGCTCATCAACGCCTTCTGCACGACCTACGAGTCGTTCATCGCACTTCGGGCGCTGACGGGCATCGGTGGCGGGATATTGATGCCAAACGCCGTTGCGATGCTGACCATCATGGTGCCGCCGGGCAGGATGCGCAACATCACACTTGCTGCGTTCGCGGCGTCGCCGCCGGTGGGTGCGATGGTCGGCGCGCTGTTGGCGGGCGCCTTTATCGAGAAGACGGAGTGGAAGTACTTCTTCATCTTCATGTAAGATTGTTTTCCCCGGAGAGCTCAAACGAAGCTCACAACAGCCGGGGGGTGGGGCTGACAATGTATCCCGTTGATCAGCGCGCTCTTCGGCGCCGTCGTATTCACCGCGCTGGCGCTCATCCTCCCCGCCGAGGAGGCCGTCGACAAGGACGGCAAGATCGACTGGATGGGCATCGCGCTCGGCGTGAGCGGCCTGGCGCTGTTCAACTTCGCCTGGAAGTAAGTCCTCCCACCCCCTCCTCCGCCCATACACTAACCCACCGCCACCAACAGCCAAGCCCCCTCCGTCGGCTGGCACACCCCCTACGTCATCGCCACCCTCATCCTCTCCATCGCCTCCTTCCTCGCCTTCCTCTACTGGGAGGGCACCCACGCCCCCTCCCCCATCATGCCCCTCGCCATCTTCGCAACCCCGACCTTCACCGCGCTCATCGCCGTCGTCCTGCTGACCTACATGGCCTTCGGCATCTCGCTCTGGTACATGGTCGCCTGGCAAGAGCTGACGCGCCACTGGACCGCCCTGCACCTCGCCGTGGGGTGGCTGCCCTTCGCATTCGGCGCGTGCCTCGCCGTCGGCGCCGCCGCGTGGCTGGCGCCGCGGCTGCCCGCGCGCTGGATCCTGGCGATCGGGATCGGCGCGTGCCTGGCGTCGAACGTGCTGCTCGCGACGATGCCGGCGCGGCAGGGGTACTGGAAACAGGTCTTCCCCGCCGTCGTGGCGGGAAGCGCGTGTCCGGATTTCGTCTACGTGGCGGCGCAGATCGTGGCGAGCGGGAGCGTCGGGAGGAGGGACCAGGGCGTCGCCGGGAGCTTGGTCGGGACGCTGAATCTGTACGGGATTAGTTTGGGGCTGGGCTTCGCGGGGACCATCGAGGTCGAGGTGCTGAAGGGGGAGGGGAGGAGTGAGGTCGATGGGTATCGCGCCGCGCTGCTGTTTGGGGCCGCGTTGGCGGCAGTGGCGTTGGTGGTGGATTTTGCGTTTGTGAGGGTGCCGAGGCATGATGGCGAGGGCTGGAAGGACGGGGAGGATGATGGTGTGGATGCTGCGAGGTCGGAGAGCGGGAGCCGCGTGTGAGGGGAAATATGGATTGAGTCTGGGTTCCGGTCGACCGCGCGAGTCGTCCGGAAAGCACGAATGCTGTTTTTCTTGCTATACCGCCAACGACCATATATCCGACAGATCGATATCAAACAGATCCATGATGTCAACGCCCAGCCCAGCCGAGTCCGTCGGCTCCGAAACCATATCGTCCCCGAGCGAGAACACAAGCGGGTCGGTATACTCCAGCCCAGGCGGATTGGGCAACCCGCACTGATAATGCCCCGTATGCCGATGCTATGAGAGACAGACACGTCAGAGGCTTTTCCATGCTGCAACATCACCAGACGGACACTTACCTCCTTCTGCGGCCCATTCTCACTCATCTCCGGTTGATCAGCACCCCTCATAACGCCAGTCATCTTCCACAGATCCTCCCCCACCGACCTCGGCGGCGTGAGCATAGCCGTCGGAGCGGCAGTTGGCCCCGCATTCATCGAGACCCCTCCCCCCGCCGCCGTCGCCGCCATCGCCACTCCAGATGCGCCCATCGGCTGTTGCTGCGCCGGCACCACACCCTTCATCTTCTGATACTGCTGCATCCGGAAATCCTGCACGTACTGACGAGCGATATGCGCGAACTCGGCCACCAGCGACGCGGGCAGCGTGCCGCTGCTGACGTACTCCAGATGGCTGAAGTGGCCGCCGGCGATGTCGAGGAGGGCGAGGTTGTTGTTCGTCTCGGGGTGGACGGGGTTATGGACGACGAAGTCGAAGAGGATGAACAGGGCGGAGAGGGGCATGAACACGAGGACCCTGGTGTGTCGCGTCACGTCAGCCACCCGCAAGACATCGGAACTGGGGGCAGTAGCCTCGCGTAGAAGAGGGAAGAGCGGGCGCGGGCCAGGAGGGGGCTAGAGAGAAAAAATAAAGGAGACAGCCTGGTCACCGTCACCACCACCACTCACCACACATGGCTGAACGCCTCGACCTCGACGTGCTTGCTCAGCTCCAACACCCGCCTCGCCGTCCCCATCAGCTCCCTCTTCGCCTCCTGGTGCCGCGCCGCGTGCTCCTCCGTCGTCCGCGCCACGTGCAGCGTGCCCCGCGACAGCGCCAGCAAGACGCTGCAGTACAGGTACTGCGCGAACACGGCCACCGTCGTGGCGGGCGGCCCGCTGCCGCCGCCGAAGCCGCGCACCCGGAACGCGCCGCCGGGCCTGAACGGGTCGGGGACCGAGGCGCGCCACGACTCGAGCTCGCCGCGCAGCTCGTCGATGGTGGCGTAGTAGCCGGACGCGGACTTGCCGGTGGCGCTGATGGCGAAGAGGTTGGCGTAGATGCGCGAGACGAGCCGCGCGTACCGGCTGAAGGCTTGCAGCCAGTCGAAGTTTTGGAACGCGGGCTCGGGGTGGCTGGGCGGCTGTGGGTGGTGGGGGAGTGAGAAGAGGGGTTTGGAAAGGGAGGAGAGGCTGCAGGGGAGGGAAAGGAGACGGGGGAAAGGAACGTACGGCAAAACCTATATCGTGATCGTTGAGCAGCTGTGTTGGGGTTGCGCTGGTCAGTGTCGAGGTATGTGTGGGGGGAGGTGAGAGAGAAATGTCTCACTGATGTCTTGCCGGTGTAGAAGCATGTTGTCTTCTCCATGCAGTAGAGTACCCAGAAGGTGCGTTGGATGGCCGTGGCGCTGGATCCGGTGGCGCGATTGTAGCCGAGCGATTGGGCCATGCGGGCGGCTTGGGAGACGGTGATGGATTCCAGCTGCACACAAGATATATTACGGGCGAAGACGGCCTGCAGACGTTTTTTTTTAGGTGGAATTCGTCGGACATTTAAAAGAGTCTTACCATGGCTGTCAATGCTTGCACGGTGGTGAGGTTGGCTTTGAAGATGAGCAGGTCCGGGCAGAGCGAGAGGGTGACTTCGAAATATTTCCATGCCTGGCCTTTGCCGGGCTCGAAGCTACCCCGGCCGTGGTACTGGGAGCCGATGGCAAGTACAGCGTGATAAAGGGCCGACCAGCTCTTGTCGGTGACTAACTGGTGCGTGAGCTGTGGGCTGAAGGCGCGGTCTTCGAAGGGCTTCCTGTCAAGAAAAGGGTAAAGTGGATGGACTTGCTCAAAGTACGCTTGTCGGTATCAGCAAGTGTTCACATAATTAGCAGGAGAGCCGCTGACATTGAATGTATGTTACAGCATCGGCACCCACGTCGGGTGAGTCTGCAGTGTGGACTGCCCGAACGGCCGACTGGCAGGGCACTTTGTCCACGCTCTTCATGCGGGCGCTAAGAATCGACTCAATCGTCTCGACCAACATGTCCAGCTTATGGTGACCAAGACGCGATGATAAAGAAGCCAAGCGTCTCTTGGAGAGAAAGGCCAGGCTAAGGTTGGTGCCGCCAGTGAGATCGGGCAGAGTCAAAGCAGTCGGTTCCGAGTAGCATGCCGATAGGGTCCGAGTTCGACAATTCCAATCAGCGGAGACGGTCTTGGTTTAGTGGCGGCTGGCCTACCTGGGACTGAGCCTGTAGTTGATCGCGATGATGTCGGACAGATGCCATGGGATCTTCGAGCAGTCCATCGATGTACAGTCGCGGGATCCGGGCCTGGCTTAGACAGTTCTCCGGGTCAAGCAGTTGCGGTTGGGCGGGGTTGAGATGTGGGATCTCGTCGCTGCCGTGGTAAGAGTGAGGAGTTGCTCCATCTCTTTCCCCCAACGATGGCACAGAAAGCGGAGCTGTGCTTGGCGACGGTGTGATGGCTGTCATTGGCGCAGGGGAAGATGACGTGTGATGGACCATGTGCAGCGGGCTGAAACCAGGGTCCAAGGCTGCGGAAGCTGCGAGCGGCCGGATCAGCTCCCGCGTGGCTCATGAGCCGCAATCATACCTCGCTGGAATTCCTCCTCTTTTTCGAGTCGGGTCTTTCTCCGTGGTTTCTTCCTTTCGCTCCAGCGGCAGTCCAAGGCACCCAGTCTCTTTCAAATGAAGGTCAGTGAGGCTGATGATCGACGGAACCTGTGGACATGCCCTGCACTGGTTGCATCTCTCAGATCCAGAATCCACTATGACATGTTAATGTCTTGTAAGAGTTCAAGCGACGAAGCACAAACCAGAGCAGCGGACCTTGCGAGCTCGGCAACTATCGCAAGCTTTCGCAAGGCTCCCTCGGAGAATCAAAGGCGATTGCGGCATGGCGGTCCAGCTCTAAACAGGCCAGTTTGCGGTGAATTCGGAGTTGAAGGGCGACTGGGGCTGGAGAAAGACTCCGTGGCCTGCTTATTACTTGCTCTCCATTGCCGAAAGCCGGCACGCTAAACCGCTTTGGCTGGCTTCGGTTCCGACGACGCCCCTCCCGTCTGAGTCTTATTACACCCCATCATGCCACTGAACAACTTCTTTCACATTCCTTGCACAGCCTTGCAGATGGGCAAATTCCGTCTCCGGCATGTCTCCCGGCCATTTTTCAGGCCCAGTTCCTCTTTGGATGGCAATTCCCAGCCTGTTTCTACGCACTGACGTCAAAATGGTCTCCCAAAATCCGTAAGACCTTCATCCCAAGCTCCGAAAAGTGGAAGACCTCGTAGCGGGTACATCCTTTCCGATAGTTTATCTCATCCGCTCCGAAGTCGTGGAGAGGAGAAGTTCCCGCTTGTATATGTACCTTCGTTGGCCAGACCATTTCCTGCTACCAGCATCCAGCTTTGTGTTCTACCGAGATACCTCTGGAGCCCATGCAAGGAGAGGCCAAACAACGGGACGACGGTTCTGTGTCTGGCGAGACTAAATTTAGCGAGGACCTACACAAGGACCAAGAACATGACGCGTTGGTCTATACGCCACAGGAGCTTTTCACCAGCCTCCGGGGGCCCGTCGCGGCTCATCGCCCTACCGCGGGCTGGTTCGACGTATCCGCGAGAGCCAGGAGGCACTCGAAACACGTACATACATACCACTCGAGCGTCTTCGTTGGTCTCGGCGTCGTACCTGGTACGTCGTCGAGTGCGACTGCCGTTCGAACGCCGTCATCGCGTCGCTGGTCTTCCTGGTGGTTAGGTATTCAGCCGTACCAACATCACTCGTCGACCTTCTGGCAGGCTCATCGCCGTTTTCCCGGGCGCGCCCCCGAACGCTGAGATGGCGGCGATGCTAACGATACCTGTTTTTTCTCTACGCCCTTTCTTTATCGGCGTTTTCGGGCGTCCCGTCCGGCACGTTTGGCGCAAGTTGGTTGATTTCTGACATTTTTGCCGTATTACCTCCTCCACCCCGTTCACGTGGGCTGACTGTTGGCGCTCTCATGTCCAAGAGAAACGCACGAGGGAACTCCCCGATCGAGGCGTTCGGCAGTGGAGGCAAGCGTTTTTTCCAGCTGTCTGAGGGGTGGACGTGCGGGGGCGTACGCCGGGGCAGTTTGCGGCGGCGGATGTTGTTTTGAATGGCTTCAATATGGTTTGGGAGGATTGCTGGAGGAGAAATGTGGTGACCTTCTTTGCGGCTTACTGTTTGTACTCGTCCGAGGTGGGCTTTGGGAACATGGCGGGGGCCGTGGGCCGGTTGGTGCGGTTTTGCAGATCTGCGGGGAAGGAATGATCGGCAAGGTTGGTCATAAAGGACCGTAGACGGTTGGGGAATTAGGAAAGGGGAGGCTGAAAGAAAGGTTCCGTGTCACCACAGTCTCTGCTCCGCAGCCCACATAAAAGTCCAGACGATCGTTCGAACGGGGTCGGCCGTGCCCGGCGCCGAAAGGGGAAGAATTATTAACGTTAAGAAGTAAGTAATTACGTGTCCTGGGGGTATAAGTGTCCACTGTCGCTCACTACGCGCATCATCTACATTCACGCATCTCACCTCATCTCTTTCCCTCCTCTCCCCTCCCCTCACGCAAACCGGCCCCCCGGCATCTCATGCGTCCCGTCCCCCGTCGTCCCCGTCTTCGTCGGACTCCCCCCCGGCGCATACCCCGGACTCCCCTCCGCCTCGAACACCTGATTCTCGGTATGCAACTCATGCGACAACGGCGCACCGCCATCATCGCCGACGCCGTGATACTTCGGCTCATGCTGCAGCTGCTGCTCGCCGGCCCACCCCGGCGCCGCGGCGCCGCCGCCGCTCCGCTTCCTCCGCCGCCAGAAAAGCAGCCCAGCGATGCCGGCGAGCGCGATGCCGCCGACGACGCAGCCGACGGCAATGCCTGCAACCGCCCCGGACGATAGCGATGATGATGACGATGATGACGACGAGCTTCCCGACGCCGAGGCTGACGCCGCGGCGGCACTGGCAGAGGAGGAGGCCGAAGCCTCGGCGGCATTGGTGGGCGGGGCGGCGGAGGTGCTCGTCGCGGCGGCGGTGGCGGAAGACGTTGTTGTTGTGGAAGGGAGGGCGGAGTAGTGCTCCTGGTTGTACAGCAGGGCCTCGGCGTCGGTCATGTTGTAGGTCGGGTTGCGCCACAGGCCCCAGCAGATGTTGATCTGGCCGGGCGTGCGGGTGCACTCGTCGGCCTTGGAGCAGCACCACTCGGCGCCGTTGGACGAGCAGTAGTTTTGCGAGTCGTCGGGCGTCGTCGCGTCGCCGCCTTTGCAGGCTTGGTCCCACGACCAGCATACTCTGTTTGGTCTGTTAGTGGGCCTGCCGGCGCTTGTGAGAGGGGGGTGTGTGTGTGTGGTGGTACCGTACCTATCAGGTGCCGAACACGCCCATACGCGGTTCATGCCCTCGACGTAGGCGCAGAGATTGCCGTTGGTTGTCAGACCGGAGGCGTCGATCGAGGCGCCGTTGTAGACGCATTTGTCCTCGGTCGTGCTCAGGAAAAAGGTCGCGTTTACAGACATGATGTGCTGCTGTACCCGCCTGGCCCGCGGTGTCACAGAGGAGAGAGGGAGGTGCCAGGCAGCTCTTGAGAAATTCAGGGAACACGACGTGGAGGATGGGCAGTACTTGCTCTAAATGCGGGAAAGGCCGGGGCTATGTCGACCGTGCGCGTTGGGGGCTAAAATCCTTCTTGATCCTCCTGCCGCATCCCGGCGGTAAATGACTCGGTGGGGGTTTGATATAGCTAGCGCTGTTACAATGTGTCCTGCCTCGTGGCTGAAACTCCTTCTAAACCGAAGGCAACGGGAGGCTTGTGTGATGTGAGAGCCGTGAAGTCCACGGAGCTGGTTGACCGAGCTCGGTAGCGAAACGGCAAGATCGGCTCGTGTAGATTAAGGCTCGCGCCACCAACAAGGTTGAAAAGAAGCTAAACCTTCATTGGCCCGCGTCATCCCGCTCTCCTTGAGCGCAATGAGATCTGATGGTGAAGCAGGATGATCGATAGGTGAAGGCTGCTGGTGGTGCTATATACCACCTGGTAGCAAACTAAGCTAGTCCTAATCGATCTATATGAAGCAAACAACCCGCTGCAGTCTCATGAAGGAGGGAGGCCTGCCGGCCCTGCCGATCAAGATCGAACATTCAGGCCTACGAAAAGCGCATTCCTGCTGTATAGAGAAACTTGGGACGCCTATTGTGTATTTGGTTGTCTCGAAGCCTTGTGTCCTACTATGCACCTTCTTCGGGTTTCATGCCGTGTGGTATTCCGCTCTCTACCCCTTACTGTGAAAATGAAATTCCTCAGTTCACGATATCTATGCTGCCAGCAACTGATGTATTATGGAACAATTGGTTCGTTCTATACAAATGCACAGTGTAGAGTGAACATGAACCGTCAGCATCGGTCCAGGCACAGTGTGCCAACCCGGCGACTAGGCCCGCCTTCTGATTGGCTACAATTGAGAAAACATGCGTTCACAGACAGCGCGCACCGCCGCTACTCGGTGCCGATCGTCAGCCAGACCCAGACTCGCTCGCAGCCTTCCCATCCGCCGAAGTACGCATCGGTGGGGTGGTTGTCGTTGTCGTAGAAATCGCTGTCGCTGTTGTGAGGCCGGGACATGCGTTCAGATCCTGGGGTTGGCGAAGGCTGTGCCTGGTAGATGAGGCTGAAGGGTGTGCGCAGCTTCTGCTACACTCGATATCAATCATCAGCCTTCCTTTTCCTTCACCAAGGAAACTGGGCTCTCGGTGAGCGAGGCTGGACTTTTCTGCCTGATCGCAGCGCCACTGATGTAGACTTGCATGGAAAATCAAAGCCCAATCCGATGCTGACTGCATGTAATAGGAGGACAAAGCAGTTCACGGTTCTCATAGGTTCACATGTTGCTGCCCGCAGCTCAGCCCCCAGTGTAACAATAAAGCTGCTCCACGTCAGCGTCCCCGCCTTGCGCAAAACCTCGTTCTCCTGCCTCCCCGACACCAAGCAGGCTCCACACCAGAGATTCAGACCATGGCCTCTTCTGCTTTGAGCATCGTCGGCTCCGCATGCTGCTGCTTGCGGACCCGTTCCAAACGCAACGTTGAACCACCAACACCTCAGCCCCAAATTGCGCAAGAGTTTGTTCCGCTGTCTTTGCGACACCGCGTTGATTCCGAGTCGGAGATGCAAGCCTTGGCCTCTGAACTACTCGCCATATCCACCGATTCCCCATATCGTAGTCAGCAGCTTGCCAGCGGAGAGATACGCCTCCTCACCATTGCTTCAACTGAATCGGGCCTGGCGCTCTCAACCGAACCACATAAGGTCACCGAAGACCTTCTGTTCGACGCAGTTTCGTATGTCTGGGGCACTGCTCCCGCCACCGTCGAGACTACATGCAACGGGAAGCCTTTCCTCGTCACACCAACCGCGCACGAAATGCTCGTGTACCTACACCGTTTCAGGCCCTCACCGCAGCGTCCGCTTTGGATCGACGCCATCTGCATCAACCAGGGCGACGCGAATGAGAAAGCCATCCAGGTTCCTTTCATGAGCCGTATCTTCTCGCGAGCGGCGCAAGTCATCATCTGGATGGGTCCGTCCACACCTGGTACGGAAGTTTTCATGGCCGAGTTGCCTAGGGTTTCGAAGATAGCCAAGGGTTGGATATCTACAAAAATAGATCCCTTCATCCTATGGTACACAAATGGCTGGCCGCAAGATGATGATCCATTCTGGTCTGGATGCTTTCACCTGGCTTCCAGAGAGTGGTTCTGGCGCCTGTGGACATTCCAAGAAGCCGTCCTGGCGCGGAAAGCGATCGTACTTTCTGGAGCATCCTGGATTGACCTGGATATCTTCCTGGACTTCGTGGCCAGCGGTCGCTTTGGTGCAAGAGCGTATTTACCTCCACATCCTCCGCAATCTGATCGGCTTGCATGGGATGAAATCTATACGATTAGGGTTGACCGAGAGAGGATCATCAACCAAGGCATATCCGTGGAAGCTTCCAATATCCCATTTCTCGTATACGACATGCGTACTAGGCACGTGAAGGAGAAAGTAGACCGGGTTTGGGCAATTACCGGGTTGTTTGAGAAAGACGTGCAAGATGTGTTGGCTCCAAAAGTTGACTACAGCGTCGAAGCCCGTAAGGAGTACTTCAAAATTTTCATCGATCTTGCGAAGGTTGTCCTTTCGAGACCAGGAGGATTGAACTTACTACTTATACCTCCTTCACTTGGACCAAAAAATGACTCGCTGCCGTCATGGTGCCCAGACTTTGCAGGTCAGTCGGCTTGCTGGAATATGATATCTGATAAATGGAACATTTCAGTCAGCCACTCTGACCAACATCACGCCACGCTACTCCGCGAAGATGATGACGATGAAGATAGGAGTTGGAAAAGGATCTCTACAATTAAGAACCATAGCCGTCGATCCGTTTGGACTTTGGAAACGGACAATATCTTGCGTGTTCGTGGCTTCTGCGTAGACACAGTATCTGAAGTCGTGGAAGATTCAAGACTTCTAAGCGAGACCGAGTTCAAGATGAACTCAGGTTGGAAAAGTTATAACAACCAGAACCCTTCTCATGTCGCTGCTATGAGCTGGGAGTCACGGAGCCTGGCATTAGCACGACGTATCCTCCATGGAGCTGATAAAACAACATCGAGTGTACCTTCGGAGTACCTCATGGCGATTTTATTGGACGTTCGCATCTCTGAAGAAGCCACAATCACATACACCGACGCGATGTCCATATACAAGAGCGAAGATCCAATGTCCCAACATTTGAATCTTGAGAGATCCCGGCGAGCGCGTGCCAGCAGGTTTCGAGCGCTTATGGAACAATTATCTGGACACACGTTCTTCAGCACCACAGGTGGCCGCATTGGAATCGCAACGCCAGGGTGTAAACCCGGAGACAAGGTTTGTGTCTTCTATGGTGGGGACCCACTACACGTCTTGCGTTGGCCAGGATGCGGCGACAGCGACAACGTCAGTCCTGGAGGTGCGGTCGTTGAATTCATAGGTGTTGCGTTTGTTCCTCATCTCATGGATCAACATACATCTGACGATGCACGCCTTGGAGAGGATGAGCTTTATGCGATTGGATGATTGGTTTTGTTTCGTCTGTATAACGCAGCAGCGCTCTGAATATGGATGTTCTCCTCGATCAATTTCATGCTGTTGGTTTGCTCTTGCCTTAGCTCAACTATCTTGATTCATTGTACGTGTGGCGTCCAAAACACCGTTTTGCATCTCCATGCAGAACCAACAAGCCGACTAAGCATATCACATCCTCAGACAGCGACATCACAAAGGTGCAAGCCATTTTCTACCTCTCTCAGCTCGGCAACGTATCAATGAACCCCTACGACAACATATCAAACTCCTCCCCCAACCGCTCCTCCAACGACAGAAACTCGCCCGACGAGATGCCCAGATCATCAAACGACTCGGCATCCCCCGCCGCTGTGGTCAGCAAATCTCTACCACCACCCATCGAAGACGCCATCGCCGCGAACTACAACCACCGCCGGCTCCGCAACCCCCGGGGACCTCCAACACCAACGCCCTCCCCCTCCTCCCCCTCTGATCCGCCCGCGCCGCCTTCTCCCCCGCACAGCTCCTGCAACCGCACCAGCTCGGCCTTGCACACGGCGGCGACGCGGTTGCTCTGCCCGACCATGTACGTCGCGCATGGCGAGAAAGGCTTGTTGTACTGTTGTCGGATTGTGGTCGGCGGCGGGATGTTGTTATTGTTGTTTTTAGCGGTGATGAGAGCAGTACTCGGGTCGAGGGGGAGGAATGTTTCTGTTATGTGGGGATGCCGGGATGCGGTGTTGGTTTTGATTGTTGTGTTTGCTTCTGCGGTGATTTTCCACTGGTGGAGGGCTCGCCCCTAGCATTTATGATGCTTCAAATAGTGTAAATGGCTAAGCTGGCATCGAGTTTTCCAGATCTTTACCGTCAACAGGGGAGATGGACGTGAGGCCGTTGAAGTGACAATGTCGTCGGGTATATTTTAAGCAGATATGGTACGTGCTTCTTCCAGTCACGCTCAATGATACATAGTTTTCAGATCTGACGAACAAGCACGCAGGGATTTATCTATCTTATTGGATCTCCGTTTGACACGACAAAGGCTATAATGGCATACCGGTGGCAAGGAGTATGATTTGATTCTCTCCCTTCGCACATTCCGCATCACTTAATCAAAACACTTGCAAGTGCTCACAGGATGCAAGATGAGGAGTTGGTTCGTAAAGGCCCAAAACCAATCATTCATAAGAGCTAAGTACAGAAGAACACAAACTATGTAAAGGCGAAATGTTCGTGGTGGTAATCCATCATCAACTCGCAACCATCCCAGCTCAGTTGTCGTCAACTGCATAGATCTCCTCCAACATGGCATCAATAAAGCCCTTCTGCTCCGTCAACCAGGCGCGCATACCCACGATGTCGAACGGCCGCTTGGCCAGCTCGCGGCGGCGCTCGGTCCTCTGCCTGTCCCGGACGCGCTCCTCCAGGATCTGCAGCCTGTACTCTGTGTACTGGCTGTAGATGGTCGACAGATCGCTGATGCCGCGCACGCCCGTGAGCACCGACTCGTCCTTCACCAGCGGGTCCTTCGGCCGGAAAGACGTCACCATCGTGATGCGCTCGCGCCCTCCGAAAGCCTTGAGCGCCTGGTGCTCGATGTACCGGCCCTGCAGGACGACTGCGGTTCCCTGGCGAGACAGTGCGTCAGTACCACGACGGATGCTGTATAGAAGGGGGAAATCTCACCATGGCCGGCCCCCGCACCTTCATTACCTCGCCCGTCGCCGTCCGCAGCGCCGTCTCGCCGCCGACCATGCCGGTGCAGTCGGACAGCATCGTCACGCACACGAAGGGGTAGCTGTCGTAGTGCCACGCCACCGCCGACACGTCTTCGCCCGCGAACTTTTGCTTCTGCTCCACCCCGGCCATGTCGGTGTACTGCGAGTCGCCGATCGAGACGTTCACGTTGCCGACGTCGAAGTCCAGCACCGGGACGAGCTCGATGCCCGCGACTTGCGAGATCTTGGCGAGCACTTCGGGCGAGTACCACGCGTCGTAGATGAAGGGGGCGCGGCTGGTGGAGTGTATCAGATCATATATGGCGGGGTTTCGGTGGGGTTCGCGCGTACTCTGGACCCATCCCGCGCACCATGTTCTTGTTGAACGTCGACGCGTACTGGCACTGCTCCATCGACGCGTCGCTGAATATCTCGGCGCGCATCTGCCGGATCGCCTCGTCGCTGAAGAGGGGGAACGGCTCCGACACGGCGTTGGGAGAGATGCCGTTGCCCTCCAGCCCGATCTCCTTCATTGTGTAGATCTTCTCTGGCGCCTGGAATACGAGGTGTTTCGAGGGGTTGAAAGACTCTCGCTTCTCGACGCGGGCGCCATCGATCAGGGATTTAGGTAGCTTGTTGGTTGGACGCGTGGCTCGCTTGGTTGCCGGGCCGGTCACCTTGGGCGGTGCCGGGGCTGGGATTGGGGCATTTCCGTAGATGGCGCTGGGCATTTTGGACTTGGTGAAGCGTGAGGAGTAGAGTAAGATGGCTGTCTCCGAGTGGGATCTGATCGCACAGCTTCTGATGCTTCGTGATGAACGTCGGTTGAAGCCATGAAGATCTCATGTTAAATATTTCATATCCTCTATGGAGCCGGATACCGCATTTGGCTCCGGACTGCTCTTCTCCCTTTCCCAAGCCACATGAAACTCTCGGTTGAACGATGAAGTGAGATAGCAGAGCAAAGCGGATATCGGAACGTACTTTGGGAATGCGACTCGCTGACAGGGCCGATAATGACATAGTGAACCGCAGAATTGCCTAAAAGGGTTATCGAGTCCATTCAGTCGAGATATACGAGAAGACATGATAACAGATCCTGGTAATCCGTTCCCGCTGCTCGGAAGCCACAACCGAGGCTCCCAATCCCTGCTCTGCGGTTAGTCCGAGTGTGCCACTCGATTGCATTTAGATACGCAGCCTACATGCAGCCTATCATGGGATCGTCCTGATATGCCCCAACTTTGGATAACGGTTCCGCAGCCTACCAATTAGGCTCTCTCTGCCACCGCACCGACTAAATGCTTATTTCGGCCGTTCATCCAACCCCACCCGAGACTCCATCATCACCTCCCTCCCTCCATCCCTCTCTATCAAACGCAACCCGAGGAAAAGGAAGCAAACACCCAGCGCCATGGCCGCCGGAGCCGCTCCCCCACCCCCACCCCAACCAATCCCCGCCTCCCACACGCCCCCCTCCGCCATCGCCTCCCTCCCCGCCTCTGCCCCGCTCCCGGACATCCTCCACATCCTCGACCGCGACGGCGGCGTCATCCTCACCGACCTCGCCTCCGCCGCCGACCTCGCCACCATCGACGCCGACGTCGCCGCGCACGCCGCCCACACCCGCTCCACCGAGGGCTCCGCGCTGCACATCATCCCCAAGGAAACCCTCGCCGTGCCCGGGCTGGTCGGCAAGTCCCCCACCGTCGCCCGCCTCTGCGAGGCGTCGCCCGTGCTGCAGGGGCTGCGCGACGCCCTGCTGAGGGAAAGGTTTAGTGTTATTCGCGAGGACGTCGTCGAGGAGTACTGCGTGGAGCCGCTGCTGAGCATCAGCGTGACGCTGCATATCGGCTTCGGCGCGCCGAGGCAGAGGCTGCACCGCGATGATAACGTGCATGGCGTCAGGCATGGCGGCGGGGAGGCGTTTGAGCTGGGGAAGGTGAGCCAGTTCGGCTGTCTTATCGCGGGAAGCAGGACGACGAGGGAGAATGGCGCGACTATGTTTGTGCCCGGATCGCATCGGTGGGATGATCGCCGCGTGCCGCGGATCAAGGAGGTGTGCTTTGCTGGTGAGTCTTGGGTTCTTGGTCTTCCCAGTTTTTGTTCGGCTTTTTTTTTTTTTTGGTGGTGGGAATGCACCTGGCTTATGCGGATTGCTGTCGCTGTGTTGTTGCAGAAATGGAACCCGGCTCTGCCCTTGTCTTCCTGGCGGCTTGCTACCACGGCGGCGGCTCCAACTCCGTCCCCGGCGAGGTGCGCAAGATGCACGGACTGTTCTTTGTCAGGGGCACCCTGCGGACCGAGGAGAATCAGTTCTTGGCCATCCCAAGGAGTAAGTTGTCGGGTATGAGTGAGAAGATGCTCGAATTGTTGGGGTATAAGAAGCCGGAAACGGTGTTGGGGATTGTCGACAATGATGACCCCGTGAGGGATCTCGTGGGCGTGTTGGAGAGGGCGAATTCGTAGTGTGCGGGATGTTGGGAGGGGGGAAGTGTTCGGGGGTCTGTCTGCGGAAGTAATTGGTTGACAACATTGTTTTCGAATCTTCCGTGGCGACGGACATCAATACTGGACCTGGCCTTTCGAGAGCGTGAGGCAAAATATGACAGAAATAACAATGATGTCATTTGAGGAACGCAAAAGCATGGAAGGTCGGTTAGCGATTGTGATACACCATGTATTCCTACAAAGGACGAGCTTCTCGAAAGGTTATTCAAGGTCCTCGGAGGGCTTTACTACTGTGAAACGCAGAATCGTATGTTTGAGGACAATAGAACTTGAGATAGCGTGCAGACTTCCAAAAGGGTAACAGGGTCACTTATTCTCACGAAATAATGCCAGACATCTGCATTGGGTCCACAATAAAATCTTCCACTAGCGCATTTATCACACAAGCAACAGTAAAAAATAGGAACTGGTAGTTGACAATAACTATGTACTAAATTTTTCAATGGTATACTGTAACGTGCGCATGTCCGCTGGTGGCATATGAGGCATGCGAAATTCATAGTATCTTCAATCAGAACACGTCATCTTTGGATCACATTCACAGGTTATGGCCATGGCTGCATGACTCAGCCGCTTAGATCTCATACATGCCAGCTTCTTTGAAGAACACCCAGCTGTCAAGCACGTTGGCTGTCGAGTCAGTGGGTTGCTTAACAGCATCGTCTTGCACAATGACTTGTCCTTCTTTCTGCTGCCAGAACATGCTTTGTTACACAAATTAAGCGTAAGCATCATTGTTCCTGCCACCCTAGACTCAGAGCAACAACACATCAATGTCTATGCATACCAAAAGGACAGTTCACAAGGAAACGGCAAAAGAGGGCGGATGCCAGAGCGTGGAAAATATTGATGCCAATAGTGAATATAAACAACCTTCTTCGAGGCTATTTCCAGCACAAAAACAACATCCACGATCTTCAATTTTCCGGGCTACCGCAAACGCAGGCCAAGAGTACCGACAAGATAATTTTCTGAGGAGAAAGCAGAACCTGCTTGCACATCAAGGCGAACCATACGGAAATTACAATTTGGACAGGATGTCGGCGGAATCCATTGATTTCGTTGAGAGCATTGATCGTTTGGTCACGCGTTTCGAGGGTATGTATGTCGAAGGGTTTCAAGTATGAACAAAGTTCTGACCAGATGCAGATAAGAAGAAGAGGGAGGAAGATTTCCGGAACATCCGGCCCCCGATTAATTTCCAGCCTAACATCGCAAATACACGAGTATTTGACGCTGCGGGCTCGATGGGAATATTCAATGCAAAACGAACCCAGGCTTACAGAGACGGTCAGCAGTTGGCTCAAACGTTCAAAAGTACCATGGACTCGACACTGAGCCATGGTGTGTTCAAATCCTGGCTTCGAAGCGCCGGCTCGAGCACCATCGTTATCGTATGCGAGCCCACGCCTGCAACCCCTGTTGCATTGGCCTCCACGTTAGCAGAGCTGGCCACCAAGATTTCTGGGCATCTCGTGTGGACACACTCGCTGACGTTCTTTTGCGGTCTGCATGAGCAACAACCCGATGGGGATGATGCCCTCCAGACTATGTTCAAGTCTTTCATCGTCCAGCTAGTCGCCAAAGACGCCGACGTGCAAGGAATACTGGGGAACTTCACCGAAGAGGATCTGGCAATACTCAGCGCCGGTACAGCTAAGGACCTTTGCGATCTGTTCGTTAAGGTCGTCAAGAATGTGCGTGCTGGGACCATTTTCTGCATCATCGACTCGATCGGGTACCTCCAGGGCAATGACGGTGGCCATTGCGGATACGTTATGGCAGCACTCAATGCTCTCGTGCATTATGCAGCTAAAGAGAAGTCACGGAGAAACTCTCAACTCATCTTCAAATTGCTGGTGACGGCCTCTGGAACCAACCACAATGGAAATCTGGATATGTGGTTTCCGCGTGAACCATTTCTAAACATTGTCGTGGATGATAAAGGCCAGGATAGTATGAGGGTCTTTTCACGATAGAGAAGGGTCTGGTTCTTCTATTATCGGATAAGCGGCTGTTCACGGGGCTAGATGAGTTCCCGACATACACCTTGCTCTCCCTCCATACGGATTCAGATTGCTCTGGTTGGCTAGAGAACAGGATACGGGGGGCTTGTGGAGGGAGGGAGGGGTAGAGCGTTAAGAATCATTGGCGGACAATGATGTTTTCTTTCTCTTTTGGCAGGCCAAATTGATACCTACGACGACCAAGCAGCCAGCTTGAAGTAGCCTACATTTCACAATACTGGACTTTTATGAACATGAAGCAGATCCGCTCATTGTGATGTTTGCCTCTAGTTCTCCCAAGGCCTGGATTTGTTTGTTGTCGTTGTCTTCCACAAGCAGCCGTGGACAGCCACAGCATCTCACCTCTTCACCGGGGTAAGCTTAACCATCAAAGGGTGCTTCTTCCACACGAAGTAGATCTTCTGATCAAGCCAGTTCTCCTGCCCCGAAACAAGCTCCATGTCGAAGTTCCACAGTACCGACGCCAGAATCAACCGCATCTCCACGTACGCAAGACTGTCGAGACGTTAGCAACCTCCATCACACACGCCAATACCGAAGGGGTAACCAAGGAAGAAAAATCCACTCACTTGCGGCCAATGCAATTTCGCGGTCCAAACGAAAACGGCTGCAGCGCATCCCGCCGATCGGCCTCCCACTTGGCGTCGCCGCCCTCCAAAAACCGCTCGGGCGCAAACGTCTCGGGCTCGACGAAGTTGTCGGCGCTGCGGAACTGGGCGTACTGATGGATGCCGACAGACGTGCCGCCCGGAACCCACGCGCCGGCCACGGTGGCACCCCCGGGCGGCGTCACGCGGCCCAGGTTGTTGGCGGCGGGCGGGTACATGCGCAGGGCCTCGTCGAAGAAGGCGAGCAGGTACTCCAGGTCGTTGGTGCTGGCGAGGTCGATCTCCGCCTGCGACTTGTAGCGCCCGCGGATCTCGCGCGTCAGCCGCTCGTACACGCGGGGGTTGGTCAGCAGGTGGAAGGTCCCGCCCGCGAGCAGCGTCGCCGTCGTCTCGCTGCCGGCGATGACCAGGATCGGCGCCTGCGCCTGGACGTCGCCCATGGCCAGCTTGCCGCTGCGCTCCGCGCCCAGCAGGTGCGTCATGAAGTCCGTGTACGCCGGGTTGGTCGTGGTGCGACGCTGGACGAGTTCGTCGGTCATGCGGTAGAGGTTGAGGCGCTCGGCGCGCACGCGCGCCGGGATGATGTTTTGGACCAGCGCGGCCAGGCTCGGGCTGACCCGCTTCATCGCGCTCATCATCGAGCTGAACTGGATTACGGAGAAGATGAATTCGACCCATGGGTGGTACTGCGAGTTCTGTAGGCAGCCGAACGACTCGGCGAAGGCGAGGTGGCCGATCATGTCGAATGTCGTGAACTGGGACGCTGGGTCAGTGAGGGGCGGTGGGACGGGGGCGGTGCTGGCTCACGTTGTACCACTTCACCATGTCGGTGCCCTTGGGGTCAGCTTCTTTTGCTACTTCGCGCAGCCGCTCGACCAAGAGGTCGATGTAGTGCCTGATGATGGGCTCCTGGTCCTTCATGGCTTTCTCGGAAAAGGCGTGGGACAGTAGCCTGCGCAGCTTGGAGTGCTGCTCTCTGTCGGCCGCGATGATGTTCGGATACGTCGTGTCCGGGTCGTTATCGCGGCTCGTGTGCTTCGGGTTCTCCGGTACCCCGTTGCGGTGGCCGTAGATGTCTCTCCATGCCTCGGCGTTGGTGTAGACTAGCTCGTCCGGGGCGATGCGCACCACCGGGCCGTACTTTTGGTGCAGCTCGTGCACCAGGAAGGTGATTGTGCCCTTGTATACGTGGTACTGCGACCAGAATATGGTCGCTTTGGCGTACCATGGGCCTGGATACGCTCGGAGCGGGTGGAGGAAGAGGTTATAGATGATCCTGGATAACCCGAGAAGGATTCCAAGACCACCCACGAGCACAAGCGCCCAAGGCATGTCTAAGGAGCTGTTGGAAAGCATCGAGAATAAAGCAACGACGTGTATACGTCGAGTAGTCCAAGGTATGTGCAGATTATATCATTGCGACATGTGAACTCGCGTCTGTTATATTTCTGGATGAAAGAGTAAGTGATCGGCACTGCATGTCTCGGTCTTGGGAACGCGGGTAATGCAATAAGCCGATGACCCGCAACCGGCTAACGGATCTGGACCAACCCGCTGCAGCTCATACATGCGCCACCTTGGATACGCCGAATCACTGCGGAGAATTTGGCAACTGTGGAGAGCACTGATAAGCACCGTAAGCATGAACCCTGCTCATAAGCAATAAGCGTTTCATGCTTGGCTTCCAACTTCCCTGATTCTCGCCGATAGAGCTTACCTTTCCCCGCATCATGAAAAGCGTTTCTGGACGTCATTGAAACTCCGGCGTTGCACCCTAAGTCCGAATAGCCGCTCAACGGACGAATGTATGCCGTGGCCTGCGGAAATACCAGTCAGTCGCGGTCCAAGCAACTTCAACGTCAGGCAAAAAAGTTTTTATTGAAATCACCACGGACGGACAGTCAAATGTGCAAGTCACCCCATTTATTAACCGTCAGTTGTAGAAACGTGTCGATCGAATACCCTCATTCCCAAGTACTTTTGAACCCATGAAGAATCCTAATGCTCTCAGACAGGAAGTTTAAGTCGGAGAACCAAGAAGAATCTGCTGTTAGGCCGGCGGTGCTGACTGAAGAATATGCGGGTACTTTTGACTTTGTTGGAGGGGTTGTTTGAAACAGGGCACTCGAGATTCGTCCGCAAACCAGCATCGCACTGGACATAGGATATTGAAGAGAGCGATCAAGACAGCCTTGCGAGCGGTGCGAGCAGGAGTACGGAGTATGGACGTTGGAAGAAGCGCCTAAGGCACCCTCGGTACCTACCCGACGATCACGTGGTAGTGCAACTCCGCAGTAAGCTTACATAGCCCAAGCTTCAACAAAGAATCGGGGATGCGGAGATGATAAAGGGACCCAAGGACAAATGATAGCGTCGCTACCAGTTCTCAGTATGCATCTTCTATGCATTTTGGTTAGAAGACCCGTGGAGCCAGGGCATCGTTGTTTTCGACATGACGCGGCTGCGTTGGAGCGATGGCTTCGATGCGGACGCGGCGGGGTACGAGAGCCCGGACAGGGTGAAGAGTTGGTATAAGCGACATGAATGACGGGGATGTGGTGTAGACGAATGGGAAGTTTGAGGCGCTGTTTGCGGCGACGAATGGGAATGGTGGTGGCGAAAGGGGTGGCGGCGGTAGTGGGAGGGGTGACAGGCGGTCGAAGGAGACGTCGTCCAACCATAGCGGTGCTATCGTGGATGGCGTTGTTGGCGGCGCTGCTGGCATGGCGCTGATTGCTGGGGCCGCGTGGTTCCTTGTGCGGAAGCTGCTGCGGGTACGGATGAGAAAGGGTTAATGTGGGTGCTGGAGGTGGATATGCGTACCAGAAAGCGCCGCCGTATGAGGTGCCAGCTCACGCGGCGGCTAGGCAAGGAGCACAGGAAAGTCCGAAGAAGGTACCGGAGTTGCCGGCGGGGGGTGGGAATGAGTTGCGACACGCTGACGATGAAAAGGAATATGCACTTGATATAAATACTTAGTACCATTGTGGAAGTACAGTCCTAAGCTAACTCTCTACTCCAGGTTCAGTAAAACACCGACTGGAAAACAATCAATCATGGATGCGCCTCCTTTTCCTTCTCCACCTCCTCCAACTCATCCTGAAGCATTCTTCCAAATTTGTCGGAAGCTCCCGTACCCTTTTGCAGTATCATCCTCATCTCTTTGTCGATGTAGTTATGCAACAGCTCTTTCATTGCTCCATAGCTACGCTCATGGGTCCAGGGTGGGAAGCAAATTATTGCAGCATTTGCGTCCGCACCGTTGTCGAGGAGAATCCGGGCAGCTTCCCCCTTCTCTGAATCGAAGTGCAGCAGGGAGAGGTTTGCAATATGGGTGTATATGGCCGGAAGGACCCTGTACTTTAGCTCCTTTGCCAACAAGTAGTTCCACGATATCCGAATAACCCTTTGATGCGGCCGCTGAAAGGGATGTCAAGGAAAATTACAGTTGTGCAAATTACTTCTACCGCGCCTTTTGTGAGGCATAGAACCATAGCTTTAGCCACCGAAAAAGGTCGTATGAGGAAAGCGGACGGCTCTCCATAGCTCCAATTTCAACAGGAAAGGTTCTGATCTTGCAAATCTTTCGGGAATGAATCAGGTATAATCTCAAGTATAATAGGACTGAAGATAAATGACGTTATAGGACGATTATTGTTCTAAGTAATCAGGCTCATTCTTAGTAGGGAGAAGTGCCAGTCTCTAAATAGTGGCGTCCGATAAACGACGAACGAAGGGTATCTCGCGTCATCATGCTTAGCGTTTATAGGGCCGGGAACTTTAGTATCGCGATTGTATGTCCTGATTCGCTTCTGCAGTGGAATTTTCGTACATAAACATGGCTTGCCAGGAATCATGCGTAGAAAATTCAATAACATTGTCAACTACATCTCCGTACATGTAATTCTTCACCGGTCGAAAACATCAAGCGAGGAGGCGTCCAGTCAACGCAACGTACACTTCATGCAACTATGGCGTGGCTTCAGCTGAAGGCGTTCGTCAACCCCGCAATGCCGCTTATTTTCCCAAATGAGACAGTGCTCCAGCCTTGGCGCTTATTCTTCATGCACCATGCTTAGAGCAAAGTCTAGACAATTGATGAAGAGGGGTAGAGCTGGAATTGAGAGCGCAAACCTGAAGTCAAGCACAGGCTATGATTGGCCATATGTGTAATGAGGATTACGTCTCACTACTAGCGGCCCGAGCCGTTAATGAGATCTTTGCTTCCGCTGCCAGGATACCTGCAGTGATAGGACCGTCGGCGTCGATCATGTAAGTTGAGGCCTAGAGGTATGCAACGACGACTCGGCCTTCATCATCGCTGACGTGGCCACCCTTCGTCGCTAGGCCGAAACAGCTAGTGGGATGAAGCATATATCATTTTCTCCAAACCGAAGCCTTCACAGAATCACGTCTCCAAGGTGTCTTCGCCTTTTGTCTACTTGCAATTGTGTACCTCTTGCCTCCATTTGCTTCAGCGGCTTGCGGCAACGCGACTGTCCGTAACCTGCTGATATGTCTGACTTAACACCGTCTGTCCCGGAGCCTCCTGAAACCGAGCCGCCAGAGCGTCCTGGAATCGAGCCGCCAGAGCCTTCTGGAACCGGGCCGCCAGAACCTTCTGGAACGAAGACGCCAGAGCCTTCTGGGACGAAGACGCCGGTAATTATACCATCTCTAGTGCCTTGTCATTCTCCAAGAAGTCAAGTTCCATATTCTAATTAAGTCGGCTGACTAGCGAAAAGGATAGTGAGTCCGACATCGAAATCATCACAAAAGAATCCACTGTGGATGACAGCAACCAATACAACGAGTTCTACATCAACAAAGAATCCCTTCAGCCCGAGAGGAGCTTCCCCGCCTCGGAGCATTCGGTGGAGGTCAAAGCTTTCAAGGACGACTTTGGTAGAATACTGGCTTGTCTGCGGAGGAACGAGATAAAGTGGCAAAGCGTTGAATGCGTTGGACGCCTCGCAGACGAAAAGAAGATTCGAACGACAGTGCTGATTGGCCTTTCCCCTGTACCGGATGATACAGAGCAACAAACTCTCAGAAGCAAAGTGGAGTCAGTGATGAGACACCCTCTCCATATCGAGTTTGCCGAGGGCGGTTTTGATGAAGAATCACATTTCGGGTTCAAGGAACGGCAGCAACCTCTGGCTTGCGGCAGCTCTTGCGGAATTGCGGTAAGGCGTTCCACTGGCAGCATCGGCGGTTTCGTTACTATCAAAGGCGATCCCGATAAGAAGGCTGTCTACGCGGTATCTTGCCACCACGTAATGTCCAAAGGAGAATCAATTGAGTGGCCGGCCAATAACGACTATGCAAGCCGGCTAGGAATCGACGACAAGGTCCGAGAGCATCTGGAGAGACTAGGGGAGGAGGAACTGGTGTCTGAGTTTAGCAGAGAAAGTATACGACGTCTCGCAGAGCTCCCCCTGCGGCTCCAACCTCGCTTCCGGTAAGGTAATGTGTCCTAAGCGGCTGCGATTCACACTGTTAATATTTCTCAGAGAAATCACTGGGACTGATCGAGACGCTCAAACCGCTTACCTTCAGCAGATCGTTGGCCAATTCTTCCACCTGCTCGGGGAAGCTCCTGCAAATGGCAACATTGAACAAATTGTGGGCTCAGTCCTGCTACGCCGATTGAGACCATTTCATGAAGACCTTGAAAGGATGGAAAGTCTATTCGCCCATGGTGAGCCCGACAGGGATCTGGTCGGTGCGTTCGTTAACTATATCCTCTGGGATATGGATGAGGAACACATGACGACCATGCCGACCATGGAGACCGCGAAGGCCATGAGGGCCATGAGGACTAGGAGGAAGGGGGTGCTGCAACGGCTTCTGAGTCTTCGGCAAGTCTGTAGGAAACTCAATTTGGGAGCGATGGTAGAGCATCCATCAGGATCCGATAGGCGAGGACTACGACGCAGGCTACGATCCGAAGAGGTGGAGTCGTTGGCCTTGGCAAACCAACCGATGGACCCAATTCACCAACAATGGCAACTTGCAGATGCTACGAGCTTGCAGCAAGCATTGGATGTTGTCTCCCGCCACCATCGTAGTTTCGACCGCTTCATTGGGGTCGTTTGGGCATCAATATTCTCGACTCATCACAGGATTGAACCAAGAAATGGCAGGGTCGATAACGTTATCTACATCAAAGAAGACTGGGCTCTCATTAAACTCTTCCCCGAAGTACAAACCGGAATTCGGAGCGTTTTCGACAGAAACATTCTCCGTCCACTACAACCGTTGGAACATTTTACCCATCCCAAGCCGTGGAGGACGCTGGAGAGCTCCCGAGTTTCGAAAAGAGGCCGAACAACCGACTACACAATTGGCAAAATCAATGCTACAATATCGGCTGGAAAAAGAAGCAGATCTGACGACACGCCAACCCTTGAGTACACCATCATTGCTACGGGAGCAAACGGACTGTTCTCTCAGCCTGGGGATAGCGGTTCATGGGTGATGGATAAATGTGGACAGGTTGTTGGGATGGTCTGGGGAAAAAGTAAAGCGTCGAAAAACACGCTTTTCACACCTGCTGAGTTCTTGTTCAATTGGATTGGTAGGACGTTTGAGGCGGCGATGCGAGCACAGAATGTCCCAATCGATGGAACTCCTCCACAGGAACGCGTTCAAGTCGTTTGACGCGTTCCGGGGTAGAGGATGTTGAGTTCTACATCGATCGATTCACGGTTCAAGGTACGGCTGACTCTAGGTAGCTACAATGTAACGTAGTCAGAACGACTGTCGTTACGAGCACGTGCTCAACCACGTAAGCTCATTTGAGGTCTTCTATGTATTTGGGTAGGAATAAATGAATCAACTTTTCAGTCACAGGTCTGTGGATACTCCGTGTTCCGGCTTAAATATCGTTTACATAGACTTCGGAAAGGCTTTAAAACCCTTTGATAGCTGCCAAATGCAATGAAAGGGTTGGTTTGAGCCGTCAAGCGTGCTCACCCGTTTTCTGAACATATTTCATCAAAGAAAGGAGCCATATTCAAGCTAATCAAAATGGAGGGGATTTAAGTCGAGAGACTGAAGCGGTGATAGTATATCTGACTCCATTTCCTGCATTTATGTTCACGCGTTTGGATGCCGGAAGTTTCGTGAAGGTCTTGTCCAGAGTAGGTGAAAGCTCGTAGCTGAAAAAGATACATGCGCAATGGCCGGTCTGACTGGCAGATGCTCGAAAGACAAGACTGGGAGCACCGTATGGTACACTGAAGCCGTAGAAAGCCTCACAGGAGCTGCAGGAAAGATACAAAAAGTCGACAAAGATCTATCTGGACAGCCTGATCAGCCATGTCAGAACGGCGTCAGTCTCGGCCACTCTCGACCTGGACGAGTTTATGAAGTAAAGACGAGGCTCGATCGGTGTTTTTTGCGGCACAAGACTGGGTCGAGTAGGTTATTTCATTACCTTTACAGATGTTGTTTAACGTTTCAGGTGGTGCTACGACATGGAGCTTCCGCCTTATGTGTTCGAGGACAGATCCATTAAGGATCTACGGAGGGTCTCAACTGATGCTACTTGGATGTATGATGATTGAAATTCTTCGAACGCTGAGTATCTACTGGTGTTTGATAGGGTCAATGAGATTCTTTCTTACTCTAAAGATCTGGTAAGTGTTATCTCGACTTCGCTTTCTTCCTGACAGTTCCACTCGTGCAAGTAACTGATGGCGGTTGGACTACAATCATGGAAGACAAATCAGGAAAACGAGAATCTTTAGGCTAGTGCTGATCTGTGGGGGTAGGCTGAAGGATGTGAACACAACGCAATTCTCATCTTGCGGAAGCAAGGGTTATCGGAGCAGCAAGCGGTGGATGCCCTCGGTGTCATGTTCAACTAGTTATACCGGGACTGGTATCGAACTCTCATAGAAATGCCGGTCTTCGGATAGTAGTTTGAAAGGGAAGTGCTGAACCATATCGAGGGTTGCGGTGAGTGCCACTCGGCAACTCCCATTGGACGTAAGCACAGTCCTGTTCCAGCGAACACATCAACACGGTGCGGTGGAAACTAATGCGGCATAGCTTCCGATCAAGTCGATACATGGAAGGGAAGGGGAAGGGCGTCCACCGAACACGCGTCATGATGGTTCCGTGTCTGGAATCAGAAGTGGCTTTGTGAGGAAGACGATTTGAGACACTCGCTTACAGATGATTGCATATTGAGAATGAGTACCGCTGGCAGACGGTCGGATACATGGCGTTCGAGAATCGTCAGATACCAATGAAAGAAGATTACGTCAAGCATGGCAAGCTCCAACGGAAGTGCACTGTGTCCCAGAGTCCCTACAGGATGCTCTGGAATGAGTCCATCTAGGAGCCATGGACGGAATAGCCGCTTTCATCGTGGACGACAAAGCAAATGACGGATTTCTGTCGAGAGTGAGACGGTGATGGTTCTTCCGGAGAGAGGTGGCCTCTGCGCTGAAAGCGTCAACAAGTTTTTCCGCCAAGTGCCCCAAGTTACGGACCCCAAACACAACTAACGTTGAAGAATCGCAGCTGCCGTCTTTGCAACAGCGCTGCCGATGAAAGTGTTAGGCTGAAAGTGTTTGGTCAACTCTTCCTCGACCCAAATGCGATGGCAGTCCAGCCACGAACTTTCGAATAGGCGTCGAGACGGTCTTGCGCTGGGGATGGGTAGATTATGAGGCTATCGAATCCTCCCCATTTGATGAACGGCTGACGGGAGGGACAAGGGACGCCTTACGACTTGGATGTCGACTTGCTTGGATGTTCATTCGTGACTTTCGCATGATATTATTCCAAGTTCTCCGGGCCGGGGCAGATGCGGAGATGGCAGATCGATGATGATGATCGCGATGGGTGATGGCAGATGTGGCAAAAAACCGGTTGCCACACCGGGAGCTAGTGATTAGCGCATGCGGCAGGCGCGTCGCGGCTTCATATATCACCAACGCGCCTATTCCCATGATGCCATTCCGATCAAACAACTCCATGTTGCCCACCGCCCGGCCCAAACCCGCATGATGGTGACGCCGCCCCGCCACGTGCGCCCGGCGCCGGCCACCAGCCACGCCGAGCGGGCCCGGGACCGCGATGTCTGCTCGTAGGTCGGGCTCCGAGCCGCGCCAACGCGCAAACGCTTCGCGACTGACCGCAGTCTGCAGCTTCCACCCGCTCTCCATCGCCATCCCCGACCTGAGCGCCGCCCTCTCCTCCGACCCCGCCTGCCTGCCGCCGCCCGGCCACCACCCGCGTGCCTCGAGCGATGCCGTGCTCACCGCCATCGCCCAGCTCGCCACCCTGCGCCTGGGCGTGCAGCGCGCAACCATCTCGTTGATCGACACGCACTCGCAGATCGTGCTCACCGAGGCCACGCCCACGCTGCCTGTGTGCTGCAACACCAGCACCGCTCCCGGCGACGCCAACACCGATGCCGGCGACGCGCTGTGGCTGGGCACCGCCGCCTTCCCGCGCGGCTGCGGCGTGTGTGAGCTCGTCGTCGACGCCGGCCCCTTGTCCGCTGTCGTCATCAACGATCTGCGCAACGATCAACGCTTCCACGCCCGCTCCTTCGTGCAGCATGACGATGGCCCGCAACTGCGCTTCTACGCCGCCGTGCCGCTGGTCGCCCACACGGGCTCCGTCGTCGGCTCTCTGGCCGTCTTTGACGACACGCCGCGCGACGGGCTCGCCCCGCACCAGCTCTGCGCTCTGCACGATGTCGCCGCCGCCGCCATGTCTTACCTCAACGTGTCGCGCGCCCTGGACGACAACCAGCGCGGCGAACGCATGGTCCGCGGCCTCACCTCCTTCGTCACCGGCGCCTCGGATCTGCAGGGCCGCGCCGAGCTGGACGAGCCGCACAGCCCCCATGTTCCCATGACCGCCTCGCCGCTGCCCCAGCCCTCGGACCAGCCGGTGCTGGAGCGCCCCGTTGCCAACGGGAGTCCCGTGAATCCCGTCCAGAGCGCAAGCCCAGCTGCCGACATGCAGACTCCCCAGAGCGAGGACGACCTGTTCACCCTGCAGGACATCATTCTCCCGTCCGGCGCCAAGCGCATGTTTTCGCGCGCCGCCAACATCATGCGAGACTCGAGCGGCCTGTCGGGCGTCATCATCTTCGACGCATCTCTGGCCAACCCCGGAGGCTCGGGCGAAAGTACGCCGTCGTCTGCATCGGCCGACACGGACGACCCGTCCAGCGAAGACGACTCGGTCGACAGCGATAGCCCCTCGCTGTGCAAGATCCTCGGCTTCGCTGACACGGAGATCTCGAGCCGCGCGGGCACCTTCCCGAAGAAGGACTACCTCGCCCTGGCCGAGTCTGATCTGAAGCGCCTCCTGAATCAAAACCCGCAGGGCAAGGTCTTCCACTTACCTCCGTCGCCCGATTCCGAAAGCTCCTCTGGTGACGACGTCAGCAGTCGCCGCAAGCGCAAGCGGAGAGGCAGCCGCAAAACAAAGTTTTCCGCCGTGAACGCCATCATGGACATTGCTCAGGATTCCCGGAGCGCCGCCATCGTTCCTCTCTGGGACTTCCAGCGCGAACGCTGGTTTGCTGGCTGCCTCTGCTGGACTACCGATCCGAGGCGCCAGTTGTCCTACGGGAGTGATCTGCTCTATCTCCGCACCTTTGGCAATAGCATCATGGCGGAGTTGAGCAGACTCGATGCCTTGTCCATCGACAGGGCAAAGACGACCTTCGTCGAGTCCATGTCCCATGAGCTCCGCTCGCCGCTCCATGGCATCTTGGGCGGCGTTGAATACCTCCAGAGTATGCCGCTGGACTCGTTCCAAACCAGCGTTGTTGCATCCATCGGCGTCTGCGGACGCACTCTTCTCGACACCGTCCGAAACGTGCTGGAGTATTCGAAGATCAACGAACGGGCGGCCCGGTCGGACAGGCCCCCGAAGGATCGCCGCCCCACGCTCCGCCCATCGCTGTCGACACCCACTGTTGACATCCGCCAACTGACCGAGGAGACGGTTGAAGCTGTCTTCTCCGGGCACTCATTCACTGTATCATCCACCCAAGGCGAGGAAGCCGACGAGCCGTTCTTGCATCCAAACAACCAGGAAATGCCATCACCGCCCATGGGAGACCGTGCCCGCCGGACCGTACGCATCATTCTCAACATGCCTGACCACCGGTCGTGGCTCTTTGCCATGCAACCCGGTGTCTGGCGGCGCATTCTTATGAACCTCTTCGGTAATGCGCTCAAGTACACCAGCGTGGGCTTCATCCGCGTCTCGCTCTCTGCTACCGATCTCAACGACTTCGAGACCAAGGTGTCTCTGACGGTGAAGGATTCGGGCGCTGGCATGTCGTCCCAGTTTTTGCAGAACGGCCTATTCAAACCCTTCTCACAAGAGAACCCCTTCGCCCCGGGGACCGGGCTTGGCCTTAGTATTGTACGCCGGCTCGTCGACAGCCTGGGCGGCAAGATCAACGTCCAGAGTACACAGGATGTGGGCACTGAGATTCGAGTCACCGCCACCTTGGCCAAGCGGGCCGCCAGTGGCGAGAACGCCATCTCAACCATTGCGGAACGCTTGCGGGGCAGAAGCATCTGCATTCCGGGCGAGCTTCTTCCCAAGCCTGCCGGAGGCCAGGATGCCGTGGCTCAGGGCGAGCACAGCTTCGTCAAGTCGATTGCTGGAATAGTCCGCGAGTGGTTCAGGGTTGAGACTGTTGCAGATGTGGACCCAGAGGCTGATCAGCTTGTCATCTACCCGGGACCAAACATGGAATACATGTCCAGACCACGGCCATTCAAAGGAATGACTGTAGTCGTTGCCGTGGACGCAACCGAAGCCGCAACGCTACGAACCGACGCAAGAATCGTTGGAGGTTGGATCGAAGTCATTACTCAGCCGTAAGTCTCCAGTCGCTGCGACTCCCTTGCTTCCTATTGACGTTGCATGAACCTCAGCTGTGGTCCTTTCAAGTTGGCCAAACTCCTTGAGCTCTACATCAACCGACAGAGTTCGACACCCGGGCAGTCCGGCCCCCCTGGCGAGACCCGCACCCTGCCATACCATCCGAGCCCGAGTAACGGGGCGGGTGAAAGTCAGCCCGCATCACCCACAGCTTCACACGAACCACCACCGCCTCCTTCAACGCCGCTTAAGCGGCCGCCCTTCCCGCAAAAGTCCACGCCTGATTCAGGATCCGAGCAACGACGTTCCTTGCGTCACACACCGACGTTGAAATCACCGCTGCCACGACGACATACCGAAGTGTCCCCGCACGAGTCTCCCCGGTCACGCTCGGTATCGTCCCAACGGCAGCAGCGGGGGACGGAGATCCTGATTGTCGACGACAATGCCATCAACGTCCGTCTGGCATCGGCCTTTTTGAAGAAGAATGGATTTCCCGACTTCAGCTCAGCGAAGGACGGCCTCGAGGCTCTCAACATGTTCAAGG
Source organism: Diplodia seriata (assembly GCF_021436955.1). Classification (NCBI taxonomy): domain Eukaryota; kingdom Fungi; phylum Ascomycota; class Dothideomycetes; order Botryosphaeriales; family Botryosphaeriaceae; genus Diplodia; species Diplodia seriata. The sequence goes on along the minus strand of NW_027117309.1, from coordinate 2,102,174 downwards.
CGGACCCGCTGCGCTGGGCGGCAATTCTCATGGACTTGAGCATGCCGGTAATGGACGGCGTGACAGCCACACGCGAAATCCGAGCATGGGAGAAGAAAAGGACGGACAAGAGAAGAGAGGGGAAGACTGGAGTGGACCGACTGACGGAGTTGAAGTCGCCGAACGGTGGCGATGAAGAAGGCAGGGCGGCAGGCATCACGGGAGAGATGAACCCCACGGCGTTCGAAGGACGGTCTGCCAGTTCGGAGCAAACGGAAGACGATTCCAACGCAGCGGACGATGCTCCGGCCGTGCCGGCCCCCGCCCCCAGCTCGAAGTCCGGAGTGCAGATCATCGTCACGACCGGGCTCGGCAGTGCCAGCGCGCGGTTCGAGGCCATGAGCGCGGGCGCGAACGAATATATGACGAAGCCGATCCAGTTTGCAGCGCTGACCAAGATGATAAGGGAGCGCATGGAAGCCATGGCGGCATCTGCGGCTGCGGCGGCATCCGTGCCCGCGTCTCCCGCCACGTCCACACCTCGACCCGACACTCCTTCTGCTGCGGAAGACGATTCCCCGGCGTAGGTGCCCTGTGTTGGATCCAATCAATTCATTCGTTGTTGCGGGCGCACACATGTCTGGCCCTTGGTGGAAGCATGGGGCTTGGGATGTAAGCTTGGGGCAGTCAAATGCTTGTCTCATCTTTTATGATGCACGATACCTTGATAGATTACACGAGAACATGAGCTTTGAATTTCATGCAAACGAACGGCGAAGACCAGTCAGAAAAGCGTTGCAGCCGGCTCAACCCGCTTGTGGTGCCATGTCCCGAATCAGCAACCACATCTGGGGCTTGGAGTGGGCGATGATGATTGGTCGAGAGCAGGAACTGCCATTTAAAGAAGGCCGATCTCTCAGGCTCCAGCGATCTCCCGCAGTTGACGACAAAAAAGCCCAACGGGCACCATGAATTGACGAATTACACATCCAACACGCAGCCCTGCCCTGGGCCAACATCGGGAATATGGTCTTTTCCACCGTGCCTACGGCGGGTAGGCAGCCACAGTGTTAAAAATAGAAGTGTCGCCTATTATCGACTAGCCACGTGAGTCCGCGCGGTCCTGAAACATTTATCTCGTCGGTGGCCCCGCGCGCCGCTCATCATCGCAGCTCCCCCCCACCCCACACCTGGCCAGCTCTTTTCCCAGCCATACATCGACTCAAGCTTCGCGTGGTGGCGCTCATCCTCCTCCCCACCTTAGTTTAGACCCCCGCCCTTCTTGTCCCCCCCTGATGCAGCCCAAGCCACACAACCACAACAACAAACATGGCAAGCGGCAGCAGCAGCAACAACAACAGCACAACATGCACACCGACCCGGACATAGAAACGCCGCCGCCACCGTTGCCGCCGCAGCCGCAGCCAAACCATGCACCGTCCTCGTCCTCATCCTCGTCGTCGGCACCGCCAGGGCGGCTGCTCTTCGTCGAGGTGCGCGGGCCGCGCAACCGGCGGCAGCCGGGGCTGCTGTACGACCGGTCTGCGAGCGAGCTGAAGAGCCACGTGATGCTGGTGCACAGCAAGGAGAAGCGGCAGGCGTCAGATCGGGATCGGGATCGGGATTATCGGAGGCAGCTGATGCGGGTGGTGGGGGCGGCAAACGACAACAGCAAGAAGAAGCTCACGGTCGTGCTGACGACGCTGGCGCCCGAGATGGGCGAGCAGTACAACGACCCGTTCGACACGCTGCCCGTGCAGAGCACGCCCGAGGTGCACGCCGCGATTCGACATTGTACGTATATACTCACATATATGCATGACCCCGCCGCCGCTTAGCCGTCTGAGGATGGTGGAGCGGTTTTCCATTGTTTGCCCGGAAAAGAGGGGAAGAGATAGTAACACCAGGACGTGCGTCTGACTTGCTTTTTTGTTTGGTTCCAGATTTCGAACATTACCCGGGCCCCACGCCTTTTACACACGGTGCGTGCCCGACGATTCTCTTTGCGAGAATGGTGAAGAGGGTTTGTATTTGGCTGATTTAGGGCGCGCGCAGATTCCCTCGTCTACGACAAGAATGCGTACAAGAGAGAGAAGATGGAGTGGAGTCAAGTCCAGTTCAGTTTCTGCCAGGACCAAAAGATCGCCGTCCGTACGCCCGAAACCCGGACCCGGAAAGGTCGGGAGAAAGAGAGCTGATGTTTTCGAGCAGTACCTCATAATGCTGTTCATCTGGCAGGTGATGAAGAACCTGGGTAGAGAGATGAACTACGAGACCAGCAAGTACTGGGCCGTCGTGTTGCGGGTGACAAGAGAAGGTATGTGCACGACCGACCATGCCATATGTTCCCCACGACTGACAAGTTCCGGGGGGAGACAGAGATGCCCATCGGCAAGACCGGCACAGACATCCCCGAGTCGTACGTGGCCATGATAGCCGGCCTGGGCGTCGCCGAAGTGCGTAAAACAACATCACCCCAACCCAACCCAAGCCTTCCTTTCTCCCTTCCCCCCTTCCTTCCTTCCTCGCTTTCTTCCTTCCCCCCTTCCTCCTCCCCGCCCTCCTCCCGTCAACGCTGACGTACGCCGGTCCACGCACCCACCAGACCTGGCTCGGCAACTTCGCCAACGCGCGGCAACACATGGAGGCGATGCTGCAGCTCGTCGCGGCGCGCGGCGGCTTCTCCACATTCTGCGCCATGGGGCAGCGGGCGCTGACGTGGTGCGAGTTTTACCCGTGCGCGTGCCTGGAGCTGGCGCCGCGGCTGCCGCGCACGCCCGTCCGTCCTCTGCACCCAGACATCCTCGCGGCGACGGAGCGCGCGCACCGGCGCACCGTCGCGCTGCTGCCGCCGCGTCTAGTCAGCCCCGGCTCGCCGCTAGGCCCCATCTTCTTCGGGCTGCACGTGTGCGTGGGCGAGTGGGAGTCGCCCGTGCCGACGTTCACGGGCGTGCTGGACGATCTGGAGCATCGGATTTTGGTCGAGCTGGCGCGGGAGAAGGAGAAGAGGGCGGCGGCGGGGAAGAAGCCGGCGGGGCCGATGGACGTCGTGTACTACGCCCTGCTGCAGGCGTGCCAGATGTGCGTATTCGGCTCCATGCCCTTCACCCGCAAGGAGGCGCCCATGTACGGCGTCTTCGCCGAAACGCTCAGACGCGTCCTCCTCGGGGGAGGAGGGGCGGTGGTGCCCGACGACGATGAGGAAGAGGAGGAGGATGACGTTGTCGGCACGTGGACGGCGGTGGCGTCGGCGGAGAGTCTGCTGTGGGTGCTTTTCATCGGCTGGTCGACGGCGTCGCAGCTGAACGGCGACGCGCCCGGCGCGGTCGAGATCGCGACGTGGTTCCTGCGCCAGTTCGCCGCCGCCGTCGAAGTGCTGGGCTTGACGGAGGTGGCGCAGGTGCACAACGTGATGAGACAGTTTCCGTGGGGCGTGGATACGTATCGTGCGCCGCTGGACGCGCTGTGGGACATCTACCAACATAGAGAAGACCTCAATATCACGTAATTTTGTGTAGATGGGTACTGCTATGCCGCCGCCGCCGCCGCCAAGTGCTCAGCCGTTTGTGATTTCCGCGGCAGTCGTGGAGACGGACGGCTGGCGAACGTGGAAAGCTCCGATGGTGGCGGCGGGCTCTTTCTGTTTCTTGGATTTGCGGAGAGTGTGAGAGACGACAGTGGTGGGTTTTATCTCGAACCGACCGACTAGTCGTGGTCCTCGGCCAGGGCCGTACCGCCCGTCCCGCAAAGTTAAATTCCAGCCACGATACGCAAATCAAAAACGTGCAGGGGGGCGGCACAGTTGATACTGTTTTATTATTGGCTGGGTGCTTTTTGGGGAACTCGCTGCAAGGTACGCGAAGCTGCAAGCCATTCCCATATTTGGCCAGTCACATGGTGTGATGACTGACGGTGGCGTCATGCATGCTCGCTTCGCATCACCGTTTGGAGAGATTGATCAACAGGGTATCGTGCGACGAGAGCGGTCCGTTGGGCTCACAGAACGTAAGATTTTCTTGGCAATAATGTGAGTTGTTTTACTTCAAGCACCCATTTACGTCGGTCCTTTTTGGTGGTGACTTCGCGGCCCAATGAGTTTTGCTGACGCTTTTCTTACCCCACCATCTGTGTACATTCAAAAAAAAAAAAAAAAAAAAGCCTTTGTCTATGGTAGGTTGGCTTGGCATCTGACCGGCACCTGGGCATGAGTTTGTTTTCTTATGTGCAACTACCCTCGTTCCGGCGCAGATTGCGAGGAAGATGCTGGATGATGTGGTCGTGGAGTCGATCAGGAGGAAGGGGACGGCGGGGTGGGTGGGGATGAGGGCGTGGATGGAGAGGTATGTCCGGAAGAGTAGACTCCGATAGGATGAGTGTTGGGCGGGGATGCCTCACATATTGATCGACGATGGCTGAGGAGCGGTGGATTACTATCTGTTTACTTACATGTTCACCGGTACAGAATCTTGGGCAGATAATAGACGATGTCAGCGCTACGTGGTTTTGATTCGGAGATGGCCCATTCTTGAATCCAAGCATCTGCTTCGGCCTTGACCTTATCATAGTGAGGGTTCAATCACGGCTCGTAGGACGTAGATCATGGATGACGCCAGTAGGTCCTGTATGTGAGTAAGCCTGCTCCGCAATTTCAATATCCACTCGGAACAATTCCACGTTTCCCGGACTTACCACGACTTCTGGGGAAGGACAAAGCTAACGCCGGCCTCAGGCGTTGTTGGGTAGACGCCCAGAAGATCATCCTCCGGAGATAGGGTAAAAGTATTTGTCATGTGCGATCGAAACACGGAGCTACCTCCGTATAGAAGATGGTCTCACTTATCTCATGCACATCTAATCGAGATCTAGATATACAGATACTCCACAGATCCAGAGTATACTCCAACGAGAGCGGCGCCTGTGGGGCGGCCCGAGCCTTTAGTGCGAACATATATTGGATCCATGCCGGCCGAAACCCCTTTTCTCACCCGGAAGCCGGAGACCCGATATTTTGTTTACTTTTGGTCACGCCTTTGGCTTGTGATCTCTGCGTTGACCCGCTCTACTGTCAATTTTGGAAACACCGAGCGAGCCGTACGCGGAAGTCTCCGACGATCGTCTCCGCCACGTCACTTTCGGCCTCCAAAGCTGATATTTCAGCATCAGCCGGAAGCCAATCCATACCCGATTTCTCGTGAATCTTCGGGATTGAGATTGAAGGTCGCCAGTTTTCCGTTGAGACAAGCGAAAAATCCACTTCTTAGCACATCAAGGTCTCCATCACGCTGTTCGGCACACTTTCCATAGGAACAAGAAAAAGCAACGAATACTTCTATCGGACTTGGGGCAGAGTCATTGAGGGATTGACATGAATGGAGGCTTTAGACATATAACACGTCTGTTCCCTTCGTCTCTCACTCGTCCACGAGAGCAACACGATTCGAAAACAATGGAAAGACTTAAGATGCGATTCCGAAGCTTCCGATCTAAGTTCAAGCGTTCGCCCCAGCCACATGGTCAGCCTTCTCCTGATCCGCCAATTCCCGCTTCAGCGCAACGCCAAGATTATCCTTTCCAACGTCAAAATTCTACCCCTCTATCCAAATCAACGCATTCCGATCCTCAACTGCGTCGCCAGTCAGATGCAGCGTCTCCTGTCGAGTCGGATTCTGTCGAGCCAGCCCCAAAGACGTCGGCATCTTTCCGCCCAGTCTGCCCCTCAAGAACCACTCAGGCTCCCACATCGGCTCTTCACGCCCGATTCACAGCATCTATGCCCGAAAATTTGGACACTGTCTCCATTTCAGCCCCAGGATCCTACAATTCCGCCCCAGGATCTTTCGAAATCCCGTCACAGCCGCCCACCAGTGCTACGTTTCCTCTCGAACATTCAGAGAAAGAAAGAGATGCAGTTAGGTCGTCGAGGAAGTCGAATGCCTCTACGAGGACGAGACCAACGACAAGGGACGAAGCATCACGCCCGCATCTCACCGACTCGTTTATAATCGATGGGGACAAAGAAGGTCTATGGACATTAGCCCTTCGTGCGTACGTCAAGAAGGGCGGGAATTTGGACGACGTGAGAAAATTCTTATTGGATGATCACAACCCGAAAGACAAGATTCTGGACGATTCCGCTGGCTCTTTTCACGAATTCCGATCCAACCATCAGAGTTTTTTCAATTTCATGACAGGGGTGATGGGAGGCACAAAAATCACGATCGATATTCTTGGTAGTGCTGCCTCGGATGTCCGTAAGGCCCGAGCCACATTGTCTACGTCTGCTAACTCGAAATAGGCCTTTGCCCCCGCCAATGTTCTCTTCGGTATCGCGAACCTCTTTTTCCAAGCGTGCAATAACGTTACGCAAAATTACGACGCCATCGAGATAATGTTCGGAGACATGGATAGCTTCTTTGAACGCCTTCACACTTACGAAGAAATGCCCGGGCTTATCCGAGGTGCTTTCAAAACCAATCTTGCCAACATTCTGCGAATATTTCTGGAAGTCATTGCCTTTACAACGGCCGCAGTCCGCGATGGAAAATCCCACCGCTTGAAACAGTTTTTCAAGAATTTGGGGGAAAGTGAGGGATCATGGCAAGCGACAACTCAAGAGCTTGAGCGATACATGAATTTAGAGCTCATGCAAGTCGCGGTAAAAAATCTGGAGAACTCAGCATCGACTTTGGGAACAGTTCGGGCTGTCGCAGATGCCGTCTTGAGTCCTCAAAAGACAGACCAGAGTAAGACACTTTATCCTGTCAGACTTGGAGCCTAGAGATAACCAAATCCTTCAGAATTTTCACCGAAGGATCTCTATACGAGGTTGAAACCCGCTGGAAAGGAACGGACGAACTTCTTGCACAAAATCATTCCAAGCCTGGTACCCAGAACTGGTCAGTGGATTCAGAAGAGACCCAATTACGAGAATTGGATAAACAACAAGGAGCCGACACTTCTTATCAGCGGGCCTATTAGTGTAGGAAAAACCTACCTCTGTGGGAGCATCATCAACTCGTTGACTCAATCGCACCAAATCGAAAACCCCGTTGTTGTCTCATTTTGCGCAAGTGGGAAGGTGGATTTCAAGAGAGTACTTCGAAGCTGGGCTTTCGATCTCGCTCTTCAAGATCCCCTGTACTGCAAGCACATCACGAAGGTTCTCACAACGGGGTTTAACCCTCATGAATCCGTTACCATGGAAGAACTCTGGGAGAGTCTTTTCCTCGACTATCTACCAAAAGAGCTGGTACTCCAACCGCGGCAGCATAGCCATGTGTTCTTTGTCCTGGATGGGCTGAGCTCGCAAAGTGCCGAGGAGACGGATCTCAGCGGATTTTTCAATTTGCTGAAAGGCATCAGTAAACTGGGACGGAATGTCTGCCGGCACAAATCCCACCCCACGCCGTACGATTCCTTCTTCTTCCGCTTCTTGGTCTCCGCGCGTCTTGATAGGATTAACCCAAACGCTTACTCGGAGTTGAATGAATATTCAATCGTCCGTTCATTGAAAAGAGACGTCGTACTGTATATTCTGTCTCGGATTGACAGCATTGAATTTCCAGGGTCACACCAGATGATTCGCAAAGACCTTTCAGCGCGAGCCAGGCAGCTGTCCAGAAGGATTACGAACTTTCCCCATGCACTTACCATGATGAACTGGATCGAGTCGGCAAAAACCTCTCAGGAGGCCTTGTACCGAGCGAAAAACCCCCCCGAGCACCCCACTGAGGTTTTGCGTTCTACATTGGATCAGTTCGCATCGGAGACAGACGAGATTTGCCAAGTTTCCAATACGGCCCTCATTTGGATAATGCACGGTTACGAAGCTGTTACCCTGGGGTTCCTCGACTGCTTTCTCAAATTCGAAGACCGTTACAAACAGGGGGTCCTCAATTTGGATGAAATGATCCGCTCGCAACCATCTCTTTTCACGATCACTTTTCAAGGCGACCCCGGCTCCCCTGGAAGGGCTTCTGAGACTGAGAATACGACCAAAACCCTAGCGCCAGGCCAATACGCAGACATCATCTTGACGAAGAAAAGACAAGTCCGCAGAAAATCCGCCTATCTTAATCAAGCACAGGTTTCCATTTGTCAACCTGAATTGGCAGACTACTTGTATAACAACAAAAGAGATGGCCACAAGATTGGTATAGACGGTGTCGCGGCGAAGATCGGTATTGCTTTGGTTTGTATGGACATACTTGTCGATGCGAGCATGGAAAACACATTTCCAGAGAGCAACTTGATGCGTTATGCGCAAGATCATGTCTGCAGACACATCAAGGACACCACACCAACTCAGAAGCACGCTCTCAAAATGGCTGGATCCATATGCAGGACCTTTTCTGATCCAGAATGTTTGAAGAGATGGACCTCCGGAGCAGCGTCAAGTATCCTCGAATTCTTCCAGCAAGCAGACGTCTCAATGAGGATTCTCGAATGGTTTGACGAGCTCGAAGAAGGGTCGCCTGCCGAGCCTCACTTGCAATGGGCGAAGGAGGTGAAAAGCTCCCGAGATCCTCAGGTTGCGCTTCGGAGACCAATGGCAAATCATTTGGCAGATCGATGGTTAAGAACTAATTTCACTACTGCAGCATTTTTTGAGTACAAATGCCTGGAACTGTGGGTTAAGCTGGTAGGTACTGGGCTTTCTGCTGTAGGAAGGAGTAAAGAAGCTTAATGTTGACGACTTCAAAGGAACGACAGGGTGCTCTCAACGCCGTCTCTTCTTCCATATCCAGTAAGGAGACCGTATCCTTAACAGCCAACATTGAAGAGGACTTCGGTAAAACCCAGGAAGAAAAAGAATCGACAAAAGTTTTCGACGTCGCTCGCCACTTTGGCTATCTCGAGGACTCAGTATGGCGGTTCCGTGTTGCACAGATCCTGAACCGTGTAGATTGTATGGACGAGGCTGCGGCTGAGCTTCAAGCAATCCTTGAGGACGAACAAGACCCATACATCCGCATGGCAACCTGCGAGCTGGCGGAAATCGCGAGAGAGAGAGCGGAAAATGCGACGCGACAAGGTCGCTACCACGATGCTACCCGGTTTTCTATGGAAAGCCTTCACCTTTACCGAGAAGCTTTGCAAGAGCTCCAACAGACCGACGACAGCGCGACAAGGCTTTGGGCCGCGGGACGGATTTCGGATTTGGTGCACTGGCACAATACAAACTTAAGAGGTCATGAGAATTTGTTCGCTTCGTTGAAATGGTCTGCGGAAAGTTCACGTACTGTCAACGACTTGAAGAGGCTATGGGGGTCCTTATTGGCACAGGATTCCAATGACCAAACGCATTTGGCATTTACAAGGTCATTTCTGATGCACCTTTTCCAACGCAGAAAGTTTGATACTATCTGCCAATGCCTCAACCAGCTCCGGAACGACATCGCTTCTTCAGGGGAGTCCAGACTTTTCAGGTACTGCAGGATGGAACCCCGCAGTCCCGTGGCTCTTGTTTTCCTTCCGGAGAGCAAGGCAGACAAACTTGAATGCCGGACCCACGAAATACTTGAGGTTTTGCACCACTGTTTGGCGGAAGCACAGTTGACGCAACATGCTCTGGTACCCGTTATCAAAGACTCCTTAGCAAGCATGTATTTCGTGGCGGCGAAGGATGAAGAAAAAGCTATTTCTTTGTGGCAAGACATTCTCGAGAGCCATGGACGGCTTTCAACTGGTTCAATGCTCAATAGAGTCAGAGCCAACGCAACGAGGCATTTGTCTTCCATTTACTTCACAAAGGCACTGATTCATCGGGATTTGGGACTCGAATCAGAAGAGCCTGCCAAGAAGTTGAAGTCGATTGTTTGCAACGGCACGGATCCAAAGCAACAGATGTGGTGGCTCGCACACTGCTCCTCCCTCATGCTCGCGGCCTGGAATTTGGGCGGCGGGGTTGCTCAAAAGGCCGAAGCGCACCGAAGTTTCAAGGGCAACGTGCTCCTTGCCATCGAAATTCTGGAAGACTCCAACAAAGCCAACGACATCACTGGATTTCTTTTGCTGGCTGAGACTCTGATGTCGACGGGGGTGGACGACGCAGATGCGAGCACAGCGATGCGTCTTTTTCTGGATCATTCGGGCCAAAACAAATATGCTGTCAGATGCCATGGGTGTGGTGAAGCACTCGGGTTTGGAATGTTCCAAGTTTGTCGATATTGCAAGTCGGACCTTTGCGATGGCTGTTTCCAGTCACAAGAGAAGGGGGATCTTGGGCTTCGGCTTTGCCACCCCCTTCATCAATACTTCAAGCCATCCAAGGAAATCTCGGAACTACTAATAGAAGGTAAGACTGAAGAGCAGGAAAAGCACCTCCAAGAGTGGGTGAACAGATTGAAGGTCAAGTGGGTAGCGTAACAGTGTATCTCTAGGGCCCAACAAATCGGTACCTTGGATACCATGTTCCCTTTGTATGCTTAGTTGAGGATCTCGGCTGTAACTGCACATGCCCAGGCATACTAAAGTCACGCCACCGCCAGAAACGCATGTTTGTGAAGGTTATTATAAATACTACATCCAGGAACTTCATGCGAAGTGGTTTGACTATTAAGGCCCCGATGTCTTCTCTGCGCCACCATGCTGCTTCTCCAGGCCGAATTCAGTCTCCAGTTCCTTTCTCAGCCTCACCGGCTTCTCAAAGAAGACAGCCAAGAACGAAAGGCCAGCAAACACCACACCAATCTGCCACATCCGCTTCAAGCTTTCCGCATAAACGCCGACCAGCTGGGAACGTGTCTCGGCCGGGAAGGATTCGATAAACGCCTTGGACGCATGCTCATACGCACCACCTTCCCCCAGCGCGGCCCGCGCAGCAGGGTCACCAACACGGCCGAGAAGCTCCCCAAAACGGTTGTTGAAGACGGCGGCGGGGATGGAGACGCCCCAGATGGTGCCGAGCGAGCGCACGAACGCCCACGCCGCGGTGCTGGCGGCCGTGTCGGCGTCGCGCAGCTCGGCCTGCACCGCGGGCAGCAGCGCCGGCATCACCGCCCCGAGCCCGGCTGCCACGACCATCTGCAGCACGATCCACGGCGCGTCGCTGCCGCCAGCTCCCAGGAACGAGCAGCAGCCCACGGCGACGGCTAGCACCGCCGTGCCGATGAAGTGTGCGGGCCGGAAGCGCCCCGTCTTGCCGATCAGCACGCCCACGGTGGCGGCGACGACGGGGAAGACGAAGACGAGCGGGAGCAGCTGGACGCCGGAACGCTGTGGCGTGGAGCCGCGCACGGATTGGAAGTACAGCGGGAAGAAGTACGTCACCCAGATTGCGAGGATGGCGTGGTTGAAGGTGATGAAGAAGGCCGCCGCCGTAGTTCGATTGCCCACGACGTGCGGGGGGGTCACCGGGTGAGGGCAGAGCCGGGGGCTTCGTTCGAAGAGAGCGAAGAGAACCAGCATGACCAGACCGGTCACCAGGAGGGCGATGATATGCGGGTTGCTCCATGAATACCGCGTGCCGGCATACGTCAGGACGTACTGGATCAGCGTCGTCGACGCGATGAGGATGCCGTTGCCGATGAAGTCTACGCGCCGGAGCTGCTCTTTCGCGGGTAGACTAGGCTTATGCGAGACGCGCAGGAAGACGAAGAGGATTGCGAGGACCAAGGCGCCGATTGGGAGGTTCATGTAGAAAATCCATCTCCAGGCTCCGTGTTCGGCGAGTGCGCCCCCAATCAACGGACCAATGGCCGAGGCGATGGTCATAAGGGCGAAGAGGAGACCTGTCTTGCTGCCCCGGTCTCGAAGTGGGACCAAGTCACAGATGATCAGGTCGACAAGCATGTTGATGCCACCGGCGCCGATTCCCTGGATTCCGCGGCCGACGAGGAGCATGGCTGTGCTTTGGGCTGTTCCGGAGATAGCCCCGGCGGCTGTGAAAATTGCCACTGATGAAATCATGAGCCAGCGCCGTCCCCACAGATCGGCCAATTGGCCGTATAATGGCTGGCAAGTCGCGCTGTAGGACGTCGTTCGTCAGTTGGTTTGCGGTGTGGTGACGCGGGCTTTTTACATACCTTGTGAGGAAGTAGATGTTGCTTACCCAGACGTAGTCTTCGCCGGCTCCCAAATCGGCCAGTATTGTGGGCAAAGCGGTTGCAATGATGGAGCCCTCGAGGCCGCTGAGCAGAGCAGACAGTGCCAGCCCTGCGAAAATGATCCAGAACCGCCATCCATAGCGGTTGACCGTTGTGCCTTGAGTGGTTTCTTCAGCCGCGGGAAGTTTTTGAGGTGTATCTCGGTCCACGAGTTCCACTACACTGTCACAGCGGTCTGCGTCTTTGGGAAAAGGCATTTTGGAGAAGAATCTGGCGGCCGGTGTATGGGCTGTACGGTGGCTTCCGGTGTTGGATTCATATTTGCTCTCGAAACGTAGCACTGCCACTTGTGACATGCAGCGACTGTCAAACCAGGCCCGTTGTTTGGAGAAGGGGCTCGTGCTGTCACTCTACAGCGCAGGGGGATCACCAGTTGTAAGCTAACACGTCATTCCCTGCTGCCCTTGCAACATACAACAGGCCGACTAGGAAACTTGGAGCCTTTCCGGGAACTCAGGACTCTTTCCACACTAGTCCGCCAATTCGACTTTCATTCTAAGCGTGCCAAAAATTAGATCGCAATCGGCTTTAGTTCTCTTTCTGATTTATATCGATAGCATTTTGCTTCTAGAGGCTTTGTCCTGTTTCTCACAAGTGCTTGATTTTTCCCATGTAGGGTTTCTGAATCAGTTTCGTATGACCATTGCGCGTGGTGAACAATCGGATTGCCGGACATTTTTCAAGACTGCGGATCCCCTGTCTACTAGGAAGTCAGTACCGGCTCGATTCGACATATTTTCGTCATGGAGATCATCCACCACATGACCAGTCGGTCATGTAGTGTAGATTCGAAGAAGTGGGTTTTCTTACACGACCTTGACTTCGGATAATATTCCCGCATGTCATTAGAAAGAGTAACATCTTATCCCTGGTTTGTTCTGTGAGGCAGAGCGTAGCACGGCATTCCAAGAGTTGCGTTCCACAACGGACGGTGCAGAATGGATGATTTGTCGTGCAGTGGCACACTGCAGGGGTGAAGACCGTCTTGAATGGTCCCCACCACCCGTCAAGCTCGCATGCCAACCCTGTCAAGCACCATCAGATCTTGAATCCAAATCTTCAGACGCGACCAAGTACCCAGTCATCGGGTCGTCTGTCACATAATCGATCTCGATGCTGACACATATTGTCTCGCTGTGTCATCGTGTCTCGGGTGAATGGGATGATCTCCCAGCCGAGGTCGGCGTCACATTTGCGAATCCATTCCACACTGCCTTGAAGACGCGAGGGGAGCGACATGCAGTTTCCCTTGTTATAATTAGCGCCGCTTGTTGGAAAAAAGGACCATCACGCGAACACCACCGATTAAAAAGTTCTACAATGATACTGTTGTGTTTCCTGTTTTGGATGCACAGCAACGGAAAGAGCCTATGTTCGGGAGTCAGCTTCAGGGTATGGTCATATGAAGTTGACGGCGACTAGCCCTATCATGCGAGGCAGACCCTGGGAAACTCCACAGTTTGCATGGCCACTTTCCCCATGCGGGAGGCTTCAGGGCTGTTTGATGATCGCCACGTTGCTGGCTGTCACTGTACCTCACCTTATCCGCAAATCCTCTCTCCGCCTGGCCGCATTCGCCTCAACCTGCGCATTTCCCCAGACTCAAGCATGTTCGCGTCAACTCCAAGTGCTTCTTCCCGCTGTACGTCCGCAAGGTGAATGTCCGCGAGCTGCTGCCGCGGGGTATCGAGTCGCTGCAGGTGTGTTTCGACGCCAGGACCAGCGCGGTCAAGCAAGTTGTCGATGCCGCCACGGATGAAGACGATTACCAGTGGAACATCGATATCGCGCGGAGCTGCTCACTTCTCCCGCGGCTCGCACGTCTCTGCGTGGAAAAGAAATGCTTCCTTGGGGACTCGTTTTGCGATATCCGTGTCTCGGGCTTGGGTGTGGTGGATTGGGAGCCGCCGGCGCATGTGATGGTCTTTTTGGACGGTGCGGCGGGTGTGGAGGTGGAGGTCAAGGTAAAGCGGTGGATCGATAATTCTGAAGAGAGAGAGACGAACGTGACCCGGGGTGGACGGAGGACGAGCGGCGGAGGTGGGCGTCGGAGGTAATATATGGCACCCGGGCCGAACGAGAGGCAAAGCGCGGCCCGCTCTCAAACCCGGGCGCCTGCCGTAGATCCATACTTAAATATAAGACAAAAATCACCCCCTAGGAAAATACGGTAAAAAGAGCTCTAGTATGTCATCTCATGTCGTTGAATTCATTACTCTCGGCCGACGGCGCCTACGTGGCGGCCACCTGCGCTTACGGGGGGTATCATTTTACTACAACCGTTTCTTCATCGCCCACGCCACCGTCATTTTATTTCCCTGAACAAGCTTCGCGTTTGGCTCGGCAGGCCGTGTTGAAACCTCGGCCTTCGATGTGTCCAAGCCGAGCGAAGTCGTCGGCCCCATGATTTCCTTTCCCTGAAAATCCCCATCCTTCAACCTAACCAACACCAGGAAGATATATCCGGCACAGCATGGCGCGCCTCGGTTGGTGAGGGGTCGAGCGGAAAAGCCTCCAACCCCGCAATGAGACCCAGCACGTGACTTCAGAAAACCCGAGTGGAGGAGGCCAAATCTCAATCGAAAGACCGGGGTAGGACTGTGAATCGATGATGCTGGTAGAGGGCATTGGAGGAACGTCGGGCGGGGGGAGGGTCGAAGTGCATGCTTGATGCATTGTGCGGTCCTGCTGGAAGGCGGTTTTGATTTCTCGTGTCTCATGCTCCTTTCTTCGGCCTTCATACTGATCTTTGGACGCTTTCGACATCGTATTGGCGCGTGACGTGGATTCCCGAGGATGCGAGGATCTTGCGCCCGCTGTCGTTGTCGCCGGCTATGCTGGGCTCGCTGGTAGTGCGCCTGACTTCGCCGTCTTCGTGTGTCGAGTGGATCACTCCTCTCGCCCCGGCTCGTAGCTCGTAAGCGCCTCGCGAAGAGTCGCCGGTCTCCTTGTCGGTGTTGCCGGTGCCCAGGCAAGAACGGAACATGGGGCGAAGTGTCTATGCAACCCGTCAGCTGGAGATGCGATACCGCAACACGAGGGATCCTTACGCTTGCGCAACCGACTGTCAATGCAACACCAACTTCGGCGACTGGAAGTTTTTGTAAGCGATGGAGCATTTTACAGGGTGGGATAGACTTACAGCACCATACCGTCACGCCATAGACATTGACTGCACACGATTAGTGACACGTAAGAGTCGGGGAGTTCCGCAGCTTACAAAGGTAGTCATCCGTGGAATTCAAGGCCAGAGTGTATGCCAGACGGATAATGGCGCAGATGCTCGCGCTGTTTCCATCAGTTTGATTCACGACGGTTTCGACGGATGACACTCACAAGAATCCGAGGGAAAGCAGACAACCAGCAACGACCTTTAGGTTGCGGTTCATCTGCAGGTGCCAGAGAAGAGGGATCGGGCTGTTTCGCAAAGTTAAAAAGGCCGAGCTGGCATGTGGGTGGATGCTGTGGCTCACCAGAAGCAGATGATGACATCGCTAATGATGCTCGTGACGGTGACAGTCATGCTGAGAGAAGCGAGAACGTTTGATGGGTGGCAATATCCTTCGATCGCGGGATTCCATGTTTTGCTGCGGGACCATCAGTCTCGACGCCCAGTCTTTTCCATGGCGACAACTTACGCAAGCGGCCGGCACTGTAATAGACAGAATATCGCAACGGAAAGAGTAACGGAGGTGAAGACTGCAATGGTGATTCGAAGGATCCACAGGATATACATTTGACCGCAAATAATCCGGGTGAGCATCAGCGCGATGCTGGCTTTGATCAGGATGATGGAACAGCAGTATGACACTTGGAAGAAGACGAATGCCTTGGAAGTTAGAGCGAGGCCATGTGTCGGGAAGGAAGCGGAGTACAAACCTTATAGGCTGCCATCGACATCTCGGGCGTGACATTCCATTCGTGCGCCCCGAGGCCGTTGTTGGCAGCCTTGATTGTCTGCGCGCAGAGCCATGCGAACGGAAGCTGTCGTCCAGTCAGAAACACGCCTTAGTGCAGGGGCGCTGGCGCCACGTACCGCCGAAATGGATGCCACTGTGTCGTCCCATCCCCAGTTTTGCTTTGTGACTCTCGAATATATCCGCAGGCCCAGGGTGGTGTATCCGGATATCATAAGCACGATGACGCAGAAAAAGAGATATCGCGAATTGTCGTACAACATGTTGGAACCCGGGAGGCGCGGGGGCAATCGAAACGGAGCCAACAGCGGCACGGAGGCGCCCCCGACGAATATATACAAGTGGCCTCGGCAACCGACGCCTAGCGGATTTGCTTTTGCAGGGTTCTAGCCTATCGTGTCAAGCCCGTTTGGCACAAGCCCCTGGTTGACAGGGTCCGTGATCGTCGCGCTAGGTGACGGCCGCGGAATCCCACTGTCGCTTGCCCTGGGTCTGGACTGATTTCCAGCGGTGTCGTTGGGCGCCGTTTGACCGGTGCGTGAGGCTGACGGATGGACTTCCGGCGCAAGCGGTCGTCGGTGCAGAAAGCCAATGGCGAGGCGCCCGGCGGCGCAGCAATCAGAGATTCTGCGGTGGCCGGTGCGGAGCGTTGCGGCGCGGAATCCATGCCCCCGGTCTTTCTGCAGCCTTTGTCACGATCATGAATCGAGTTCGCCGGCCCCCAATTGTTGTGAAACCTGGCGACTCCCGGCACGTCCCCCACCGTTTCCCCTGAACCATCAACTCGACCGGGAGTGGCGAGACCAGAAGCTGCCTAGAAAGCGCCGATGCCGACGCGGGAGCGGGAAACAAGGCCACCAACTGGGCCGAGCGTCTTCCCTCCGTGACAGCAGGTTTTAGCCGAGCCGTGTGGGACGATGGTAGGTGCTGAGTTAGCGATTCCCCGACCCACGGCACGCCTTGCGGCCATCGGCTTTGCCGCGAATGGCTGCGCGGATGCGGAGCTAGGGCCAAAGTGGCCAAGAGCATTGCCATCGGGGATACCTCCGCCCCGCTCACTGGCAGGCGCCAAGCGCGGCTGCCAGCGATGGGGTTAGCACCAATTTTTTTTGTAGACGGGTACGTGTTTTTCCAACCTCATCGAGCCTGTGAGCCCGTCGGGTTGACGCGCGTATGCGGGCAACGGGGCGTAGATCTGCAGTTGCTGGAGCACCGCATCCAGCATCCCTTGCCAAGGGGCATGGGATCGTGGTCGAATGCTGAAATACCACAAGTCCGTCGTCCGATGCTTCCTGGAAGACGTGTCAGTGGACATATTAGTTGCCAGTTACTGTTCGGCCACGCGCCAAGTGCTTGGAGCAATCGTGGAATTTGTGGTTGATGAGGCCGCAGATTAATAATGGGAATTCCGCATTGGACTCTATGCGTGGCATTTGTGGTTCGAGGTGGCCGCCTGACTCAGAGGTAGCTCTAGTGATTTTAGGAGAGTGGGAGCGAGTTTCCTATCTAATCTGATAATACCTATGTAGTATAGTAAAGATAAGACTAAGCGATCTCTTCTACATAAGTCTTTACCTGTATAAATGTCTTGCACATCTTCATCAGTCACGGACGGCTTCCAGTAGTTGAGGTGTATTTCAAAGCCGTCCCCATGATTTTGCGCCGCAAGCATATCGACAAAGAGTTGGCTGATACCATACCCCAACGTTGGAAAGACCGGGAACAAAGCCTTACATCCATGAGATGCTCGCCACCAGCATCTTTGAAATCATCCCCTGGACCGGGTAAAGACATCGACGAAGCTATGTGCACGCGGCAAGGGATATGATTCAGGACTGGCCCAGGACGCCGGCAAGGGGCTGTTCGGGCGGGTTGCGGCCTGCTACCAGGAAACCGAACGAGTCATGGTGACTTCCACTTACAGAGCTACACGGGTGCGGCGCTCCGGGGCAGGTGCAACTGGAGACTGGCGAATGACTCGGGGCGCGGTGGGTACATGCAACGGGGTATCTGCTGCAAGTACTGTGTCCAGAAGCTAATGTCGTGGCCATTGAATTACCCGATGGATGGCAGTGGCACGCATTTGTCTTTCCCGAGTTTCTTTGTAAAAAAGTCAATTTTGCAAAGAAAAACTTCATAAGTAATAACATCTGCTGATTAGCAAAATAGAGTGAAGTAAAATTCATAGAACAGGACGCTGGTAACATGGACGTGTTACAAAGAATATCTGAAGTAGGGGTTCTCCCTGTCCGTCAGATCCTGAAACTCTTGTCCAACCGGGGGCGAACAGGCGAGCTTGTCTCTCTTCGCGTTCTCCCGCTTGTTTACGAGGTGGAGAGCGAGGCAGAAGCAAAGTGCCGCGAACCACTGGGCGACGATGTTGATTTTCGCATTGGTATACGAAGGCCCGTCTCGGAACGTCTGGGGCCCAATCAGGAAGCCTACGTGCGGCACAGCATCAGCAAAGGGGGCGGGAGAAGAAGAGAATTCCGAGGACCCCACCGACGCAGTACCCCACCAGCGCCACCGCGTTCACCGTCGTCTTCTTCGTGTACCCTGCCACGTTGCTCGAGATGCTGCTCAGCGTCAAGATGGTCGCGGTTGCCGAGTTGCCAATCGTAATGTAGTATCCGATGATCTGACCCGTGGTGTGCGCCGTCGGACCATCTCTGGCAAGGCCGGCCATCAGCGCGATGCCGAAAAGGCTCAGGCACATGGCTGCGGCGGCGGAAAGCATGCGGAAGCCCGTCCGCTGCGCCAGATAAGCAAAGCCAAGGTTACAGACGACCTGCACGACTCCGGCCGGCATGGTGATGAGGAAGGTCGTGTTGGCGTCGAATCCCATGCCGCCAATCAGCTGGGTGAAGAAGACGGTGATGCCCCCACATGGAATGTCGACGGTGACAAGAAAGAGGAAGATCAAGTACGTGCGGATGTCGGTAAAGGCTTCCCGGAACTGGTACCATTTGAATACCTTGGTTCCCACGCCCTGTTGGTTGCTTCGAAGGCGCTCGATGGCTACGTGTCTTTCTTCCTCGCTCAGCCACGGCGCCGAGATTGGCGATTCAGGTAGGAGGAAGAACAGTGCGATCCCGTAAGCACTTGTCGCGAGCCCGGTGATCAGGAAGAGAGCCTTCCAAGCGGAGAAGTGCATGTGAGAGTTCTCCTCAAACCCACGCGAGACGCCGTATGCCAGAGCACCGCCGACAACCTGCGCCACGCCGTTGAAGCAGAACCAGATCCCTGTCCGGAACGCCTGCTCCGACGCACGATACCATTTGCCCGTGATGAGAACGAAGCCTGCTGCCGTAAGCACCAAACACGTTTTCCCGGAGCTACGAACGCACTCACCAGCCGTGACAGCGCCTTCCAACGCCCCCAAGAAAAACCTCACCGTCATGATACCCGCAAAGTCCGTCGTCCCAGCCGTGGTGGCGAGTATGATGCCCCACACAACAACCGACACGGCCACATACCTCGCTACCGGGAGCCGCTGCATCAGCCGATTGTGCGGGTACTGCAGCACTAGGTAGCCCAAGTAGAAAATGCTGCCCGTCCAGGAGTACTGCGCCGAGCTCATGCCCGTGTCGGTGGTGATGCCCATGCTCGACGCGTAGCTCAACGTGGTCTTGTCGAGGTACTGCAGCAGGTAGAGGCCGCACATCCACGGCAGCAAGTTGCAGTCGATCTTGCGGCGGACGCGCCGGTCAGTGGCGTCGTCCATCGGGACCACGCTGCACTCGGCGGCGAAGGCGAGCGCTGCATCTTGACCTTCGGCGGTTCTTGAGAAAGGCTGCGCCTCTTTTGCTGATTCGTCTTCCTGTTTCATGGCGGCGGCAGCTGGCTGTCCAGGTCAAGGTGCGGGATTCTGATTTCTACAAACCCATGAATCAGTGGCGACCTGCCTTCTTAAAGCGAATCCAAACCCCGGGACGGCTTGTCTCCTATCTTTCGGCTTGAGCGGGACTTTTTCCTACTCCCGATCGCAGAAGAATCAGGCTTGCAGCATTGTTAACAGGGATTGACTGGTACAGTATGCGCATGATAGACCTCACTATCACCTACACGCTTGCTTCTTCGGCGCCCTTTGCTTGTTCCAAGCGAGGATGTGAGTATAGGCCATCGAGCATACTTGTTAAGCGACTTAGAAGTCTCCTCTGGATTTTACTACTGTTCAACAAGCACGGCTCTTTGATGATGTGCATGCATGTATGTGCAAACAGCAAAGGGTGCGATCGGCGAAGAGCTGACAACCCCGCTTCTATTTGATAAGCGCTTGCGATAGCATCCTCGCAGAGATGACTTTGGCTTCTTTCGACAAAAGCGTTCCGATCATGCCGCTTTTCTACCAAGGCAAGATTTTAGTTCAATGTAGTCAAGATGGTGATGGGAGCACATGCACTCGTCGATGGTAGGGCGGTGGCCATCATCGAGTACAGTGTATAAACAAAGTTACGCACGTCTTCTGCACGGTAGCCCCATTCTACACTGGACTATGCGGCACTTTATCTCTGTGGAGGTTCTGATTGGACGACGTGCTGGATAACCATGGGGACACTCATCTCTCAGTCATAGCCATCGCTTCCGCTTCAGCGCTCAAGTCCCCATTTCTGACCTTGTCTCTTTTTTTGCCCTTGCGCATCCCTTTTACCGCTCTTCCACAGCGTACTGCACCTTCATACACCTTGTGCTCCCACCTTCCCAACGCCCTTTCAAACCTCACATATCTGCTCCACCATCCTTCCTCTCCGCCCGCGGCATCTCCAGTCCACCCAGACTCAAATGACCTCAGCCACATGCCATACATCTTTGGCATGATGGCTGACATCCATAAGAACGCAAGCAACGCAGCACCGAAATACAGCAGCACCCCTGCAGCGAGCAGTCCCTTTGCGGTTTCTGAAAACTCATGGGGTGGGCGCGCAATGATGACGATGAAGGCAACAAGGCACAGGACGCCAAACGTAGCGATCAAAGGACCAAGAACCAGGACAGAGACGAATCCTTGCAGTGAAGGGCCGCGGTTCAAACGTCGGGGAAGTGGCGAAGTTGGAAGCCGGTCTTGGGGGATATCAGCGGGTGGAATACAAACAAGCTTCAAGTCAATTACGTACCATAGTCAACTATTATGCAGTGATTCGTGGGTATTCGTCGGACGTTGTGAATGGGATAAGAGGAGTTGTCGATCGTGCTGTCATGCTCAGTGACTTGTCGAACTTCCAACGGACAAACGTAAACCAAGCGGAGCTCCGAGGCATCCTCAGCAATCATGGCCTGATTCTGCCATGAAGTGCTCTGACGGAAGAGGGCACCTCGAGTAACGCCCGAGACTTGAGAATTGGCGGGAAACGATAGCGCCTGCTCGAATATTACAATGTCATCGAGGATTAGAGCGTTACCGCCGTGGTTTGCCAAAGAGGTTGGTGTCTCTCGGTCGCTGTCTTGCGGAAGCAACGTGAGCTCGAGCAAACCGTTTGTGGTGGGGTTGAGGATTCTGATGAGCGTTTGCATCTTGACATCAACGCGTGCGCTCAGCAGTAGAGCTTCTACGCCGCCGCTGCCCTCCGAATCCAACCTCAATCCATCTTCCCGTACATCCATCACCGGCGAAACACTCAGGGCACTCTTACTCGGCTCAACTGGTACCCACCCATTTCTTCCACCTCCATCCCATCTTCTGCCTCTACTGTTCCAAAACAACGACACGGGCAATTTCTCAAAGCTCAGAATCATGGCCAGCATCCGCTCCTCCGTCCTAGTCCCCCACCCCATCACCGCATCCGCGTTGAAATCCAGCAAATTCGCCACAATGACGTGCAAGTCCTCCGGCATCGTCGTCGAGCGGTGCGCCAACTCATTCCACGTATCCATCAGTTGTTTGACGCGCCTGTTCGCATCGAGCGCCATGGTGAAGTGGTCACGCGCATCCAGACCGCGCCCATCACGCGCCGGCCCCACGCCCGTCGCCGTCGGCAGTGTGCTCACCTTTCCTGACGCCTTGCTGCCGCCGAGTCCGGAGCGCCACGAACGTGCAGGCGGATCGCGTCGGTAGCTGCTCTTCCAGTCTTGGTGCAGGGCGTCCCAAAACGCGTTGTACAGCGTTTGGTAGATGGCCTTCTGGGACGTAGAGCCAGACGGCGGGAAGAAGGAGATTTGCTGCGGCAGGGCCGACGATTTGGGGTTGGAGCGGAAGTAGCGCGGGCCGTCGAGACACCATGCGTGGACGGGATCGAGTGCGGCGTCGGCGAACTGGAAGACGCATTCTCGGGCGAGCACGCCTTCTTGCAACGTCCAGCTACGACCCATCCATGCGCTGCAGACGATGCGCGCGAGGATCTGGCTCGCCGATGATCCTGTGCCGCCGACACTAGTGGTGCACTGCTGTAGTTCGGCGTCGAGGACGAGGACTTGTACCGCGGCGGCGTATGTTGAGGCCATTTGGTTGATGGCTTGGGTGCGGAGATGGGCGTCTTGCGGCTTGACGGGAATGCAGAGCGTGTCCATCCAGAACAGCGGAGGCGAACGCTCTGGGTGCAACCGAAAGCACTGTCGGTTCCAGTCGATAGACAACGGGCCGATGCTGAACTCGCCGCTTTCCATGTCCCGGGGCATTTGGCGAAGGCAACGTTCGAGGTAGGTGACCTGGCATTCTGGAAGCGCGTTGGCTGATGGGTTGCCCAGGCCGTCGCACCAGACGTGTGAGATGGCCGTGTACCTGCTCTGTACAGTTCGCGGCTCAACTTTTAGGTATATGCGTCCCGCTTCTTCTTGTACGGATATGAGTGGGACTCCTCCGTCTTGGATGATCTGGATGATCTGATCATAGTCGACGCCTATAAACGAACACCTGCAGTGTTGGGTGGTGTGTTTTGTCTGGTATTGCTGCATGTTGACGTTGTTTGCTACGCAGCGGGGTGCGTCTGCGCAAGCCGTATGGTCTGTTGCTCGATATCCGGCCCGGTCGAGCATACTCAAATAGCTGAGTACATCATCATTATATGACTCCGTGAGCTGTGTAATCTGGTGACTGCACCACCCTCTGTCCCGGAAATCTTGTAGGTAAGAACGCCTGAATGTGGTCCAGTCCTGGCTTGCTGATGTATGTGCACTGGAATGGCTTTGCAGGTCGGTTTCCCTTCGCTCTGTCATGGCCAAAACAGTCAATGGCTGACCCTGTATCTCTATATCATGTAAGGATGCGTTGTTGAAGAGTGCTACAGCCTCGTGTAAACAGTCGTTCAACTCTAAATTTAGAATTCAGTGGGGGCCATTTTGGCGGGGTTTTTGGGCCGAGATGCCATACTTCAATCGTTGCCCAGGGCTGCATCTTCCCGTGGATATGATCGATACCAAGATGATTGTCTCGACAACATACCCAAGACCACGCATGCTCTTACTGTCGGCAGATAGTCGTGCTGCTCCCACTCCGCACGGTCACGATCCCGAAAGGGTTCTACTTCCATCTCCGTCACACGCGAGACGATGTCAGGCGAGCCGCATCGAACAATTGCCCCGTATTCCAGCTGTTCGCAGCGGTCGACGACCGCGTCGCCAAGAAAGAAGCACCAGGCGCGCGATGCATGGTCAGGCTCCTGCGGCGCGTGCTCTTCGGACGGCTCGAGCCGGCTGAGGAGCAGCGGCGCGCGGAGCGGCTGGGGAGGCTTTCGTACTTTGCGCAACGGGTCGGGAGACGCCCGTTCTTCCTGTTCTTCGATCATCACGGTTGCGTGCAGCTTCTCCGTCTGGGCGGCGGTGACGATCAAGCGTGGAGCGGCTTTTGCACTGCCGTCACGGGCAGACCGTACGCGGTTGAGAGGCCGATGGCGTCGAAGGTAGATGTCGCATCAAAGTCCCGCGGGCCGCATTTCGCCGTGGAAAGGTCATGGCTGTACAGGTGCCTTGACAAGCACAAGATCTGCGAGCAGGACCTGTCATCGAACGAACCGCCCAGGAGACTCGTCCAGCTCAAAACCAACGGGTACGAGGGATTGAGACCGCGTCTCGTAGACACACGGAAGCAGCGAGATGGAGACTGGCGCTGGTGCTGCCTCAGCTACTGCTGGGGTGGCGACCAGCCCGTGAAAGCCACCAATGCCACCATCCAGCTGTTCCAAGACGAGATCCCGGTGGAGGAGCTGCCGAAGACCATCTACGATGCAATGGTTGCGGCGCGAGAGCTCGGAATGGCGTACATCTGGATCGACTGCCTCTGCATCATCCAGGACGACGAGCTCGACAAGGCGTGGGAGATCTCGCGCATGCCGTGGATATATCACTCCGCCGTCTTCACCATCGCAGTGTCCTCGGCGGCCAGCTCCACAGAGGGATTTCTCTCAGCGGACCAAGAAGACGACGCATCCAAACAAACGCGGCGGTTCCATCTCAACGTCAAGTGCCCGTCGACCGGCGCTGCGGGCGAGTTCGCCATCACCGAAGGGCGGCAGTTCGACTCCATGTCGGACCCGCTCTACGGCCGGGGCTGGGCCTTTCAGGAGTACGTCCTGTCCACGCGGGTGATCGAGTACAGCTCGGCGTGGACAGCGTGGTACTGTGCGGCCTGCTTTGAGACCGACCAGGGCTTCCATAGCGAGGACGTCGGCTACTTCAGCAGCCTCTTCGCCGGCTTCTCCAGAAGCCCAGGCCGCCTCGAGAAGATCCCGCGGGGACTGCGTTGGTGAATGACCATATGTCCCCCTCCCCCCCATTGTACGGAAGATTTCAATTGACACACGATATTGCGCACGCAGGTCGGCGGCGGTGGAGCACTACACGCGCCGCTCCCTCAGCTGCCCGCAGGACAAGCTCCCCGCCATCTCCGCCATCGCACAGATCCTTTCGAGAGGCGGCGGCGGCGACGGCGACGGCGACGACAAATACCACGCCGGCCTCTGGGCATCCGATCTGCCATGGAACCTCCTGCGGCGGCGGCAGACGGCCGTCGACGACGAAAACCCCTCCTCATCCACCACACGAGCCGGATCGGACAACCCTACCATCACCACCACCACCGCGACGACGACGACGCCCACCCCCCTCCTCCTGCACCCCCGCCCGAAGCACTACCGCGCGCCGTCGTGACCGGCTCCGCGGCCCACGACCAAGCCACGACGGACGGCTGGGAGCGCGTCGCGCTCATCGCCGAGTGCGCGTCGACGCCGCGCAACGCCTTCGCCCCGTTCGGCGAGGTGGCCGCGGCGCATCTCTGCGTGCGCGGCCGCATCAGGGAGGCCCGATGGCGCCTGCGCTCCCGCCACGGCCATGAGGAGCCGCTGCAGTTCGCCGGCGACGGTGATGACCCCGTCAGCCACGCGCTTGCCGTGAAGGATGCCGTCGAGGATGGTTGGTGGTGGTGGCCCACGTCCGCTGATGCTGCTGGTGCGGCTGCTGCTCGTGATGCGGGAGACGACGGCGACGACGTGGCGTGCCTGGACCTTGTGTTGCGCGATGGGAAGGAGTCCGAAGGGTTGGTCCTGAGGCAGCAGGGTGAGAAGATTGATGGGCGTCCCACCTACAGACGTGTGGGATTTTGTCGGTTGCAGTATCGGAGGGGCGGCTTCTTTCACGGCTCTCAGGAACGCCGGATCTGTATTGTATAGAGGACGCCATTGGTCATCGGGAGAATGTCTTCAATCGATCATACACCCGCTCGGAGTCGAGGTCTATTCTCCATACGGAGCAAGAAGCCATAAAGTAGCCCCATAGATGTCATGCTTCAGTGTCATGTCATTATTCTACCTTCCAAAGGTGCTTGTTGCTGACGGTGGCGCTCTTTGCTGGCGGCAGGGTATATTTCGTTGCCTTCAATCAGGACATTACTTTTCCGAACACGCAGCTGGTCGGAAACAAGTATTACAACATAGAACCCTCGAAGCCGTGCTACCTTTCTCTTCCTCCACTCCTTGTAGCCTTACGTATTCGTGCAAGTCATGAACAGCCAGCCGTGGAGGACTGGGGTACTATTTGTTGGTTCCCTGCAACGAGCAAATCACGTGCACATCACTTGCTTATATAACGTGCATAAGAAAAGCAAGCGCGTACGCTGCTACTAAATAATCTGCATTAACACAAACACGAAAGACTAGCAGGCTTATCATCCGTTTTTCTAAACTCTGCAGCGTAATCTTGTTAAAAAATCAACCAGATGCCGGAATTTTGCCTTTTAGTCGGCAAGTAATGAGGTCGACGGGGATAGTATTACTATAGAGGGAAGGATTTTCGCTACGAAGTGCACTCTAATATGATAAGCCAGTGTTTTTATAGATAGAGGTGATGAGCCTTGTCGCAAAAGTGATCGCAGAGTCTTGCCACCGTGCTTTACATCAAAAACCCTGCCTGTTGATGACTCATCCTTAGCATTAGACATAGAAATAAACTTTGGTCCACGAAAGCTTGATTTCTGATGTCGGTTCCTCGGCATTCTCATCACAGTATACATATTTTCCTTTCGTACCCGCTACGGAGGGGGTCTACCAGCCGCGCGCGTGCTGCGGGGAACCGACGAATGCCCTACTCCTCCCTCCCGCTCCTCCACCCACACACCTTCCCAAATTCTGTGGAATCCTCTCACCTGGGACAAGTGCTCATTTATGTGCACTAAATCACGATTCGACACTAGTTGGCGGGTCCCTTAGACGGCATGCCAATCGGGATCTTTGCACACCGCAGCTACCCGACGGCAATCCTGCCGGCTGCTCCCACGCCACCATTCGCGGCCGGACACAGCCCGGATCGGTCGGCAGTAGATACAGGGTCGGATTCGGAATCCGCATGGCCGAGGGCCGATTGAATTGGTAGATGATTGTGTTGGTGGGACGTTGCTCAAGCTCCGCTTTTACCTAGCTTCGGCATTCGAAGCTCGCGGAGGCCGGAAAACGCGAAGGCCGACACACCATGGCGGATGCATATAACAACGACATGCGATTTCCACTTCCCAGCATTGCAACTCCCAAGGACACTTGCAGCCCTCAATTCCAATCTCGGTCACCGACCTTCCTTCGCCGATCATCATGTTGTCCCAATCAAACCCTCTCGCCGGCAAGGTCGCCATCGGTAGGTTGCAATCACTGCCGCAGGAAAACACCGCCATTCTAACAAACAACCCGACAAACAGTGACGGGCTCCAGCCGGGGCATCGGGGCCGCCATCCTGCTCAAGCTCGCGTCGTGCGGAGCCGACGTGGTGGTCAACTACGTGTCGTCGCAAGCCGCGGCCGAAGCCGTGGCCGCCAAAGCGCGCGAGCTCCACGGCGTCAAGGCCACGTGCATCCAGGCGGACGTCAGCAAGCGCGCCGATATCTCCCGCCTCTTCGAGCAAGCCAAGCGCGAGCTAGGACGCGTCGACGTCGTCATGAGCAACTCGGGCATCGAGCACTTCGGCGACCTCGAGAGCGTCAAGGAAGAGGAAATCGACAGGGTCCTCGCCGTCAACGTCAAGGCGCAGTTCTTCGTGGCGCAGGAGGCGCACAAGTACCTCGAAGACGGCGGCAGGCTGATCCTCATCTCGTCCATTTCGGCTGTTTGGGTACGTTGCGTTGCGGTGGTGAAGAAAAGCGGGCGTGTTTGTTTGTGTACTGATTGCGTTTTCTCTCTCAGGGCGTCCCTCGCCATGCGCTGTACTCGGCGTCGAAGGCCGCCATCACCGGCATGGTCAAATGCCTGGCGTTCGACTTCGGCTCGCGCAACATCACCGTCAACTGCATCGCCCCGGGCGGCATCAAGTCCGACATGTACACCGAAGCGGCAAAGGACTACATCCCCGGCGGCGACAAGCTGACGGTGGAAGAGATTGACGAGAAGGTGGGCATGATGAGCCCGATGAAGCGGCCCGGCTTCCCCGATGACATTGCAGGAGTCGTCGGTCTCCTGGCGATGCCAGAATCGCAGTGGCTCACCGGGCAGACCTTCCATGTGGGTGGAGGCGCGCACATGGCGACTGCTTAGGCATGCTTGCGGAATGTCCACGTTCATTTTGGATGTAAATTCTCATTGGTCCAACGCTCGTTCACTGTCCGAAATGCCAAGTTTGTTTGAATTCAAGTCATGTACACAAAGGGTATGAATCTAATTTTTTTTCTCTATCGCAACGACCAGTGCCACCCGACATCATGTCAAAGCGACCCGCGGTCACCCAAACCTTGGCAATCAAATCAGATACTCATTCGGAACATACAGCGGCATCGAATCCTCCCACAGGCTGTCCGTGAGCATTGTCTTGTTCGAGCCATCGGCATTCATGGACATGATCTGACCGTACGGCTGGAAGGTCTGGTCATAGATGGCAGCCTCGTCGCGGAAGCCGTACATGCCGGTGGAGTAGAGGATGCGGCCGTCGGCGGACCAGACGGCGTGGGCGTCGTTGGCGCCGCTCGACGTCAGCGTGCGCAGGTCAGAGCCGTCAGGGCGGATAGTGCAGATGTCGAAGTTAGTAGAGCTAGTCTTGCGAGTGAAGACGATGCGCTCGCCGTCGGGGGACCAGCCGGGCAGGTTGTCGGTGGCGTTGGTCAGGTAGCGGACGCTCTTGTCGGTGAGGTCGATGATGCGTAAGCCGTAGCGGACGCCCCACTCGCGGAAGACGATGTAGCGGCCGTCGGCCGAGTAGCTGGGGAACCCGGAATGCACGGTGCCGTCGGTGAGGGCCTCGTAGTAGGAGCCGTTGGCGGTGGCGCGGTACACCTTGGCCTTGCCCGTGGCGCGCGCCTGGAACCACTGGCCCAGCCCGAAGGCGACCCACTCGCCGTCGGGGGACCAGGCGGGCTGGAAGGCGCCGGCCAGGCCCTGCGCGACCAGCGACGCGTTGACCTCGCCGGTGGCGGACGAGTCGAAGACGACCTTCTCGCCGGTGCCGTCGGGGTTCATGGAGACGATGGACGAGTTGCCCAGCTGCTTCTGGGTGATCACTAGCTTGCCCTGTAGTGATAGCTCGGGGAAGACGTCGGTGAAGCGGTACTCCCACTCGCCGTCCCAGCTGTACAGCGGCTTCTCCATCGGCCGCGCCGTGAACCCGACCTTCTCGTACACGACCGTCGAGCCGTCGGGCGACCACGCCGGCGAGCGCACCGTGGCCCTAACTTGTGCCCTGCCAGACCCGTACGCCGTGTAGTTCAGGCCCTCGTCGTCGCCGCCCTTGACCAGGAACCCGATAACACCGTCGCCGACGTACTGCGGAAACATCTTCAAGCCCGACCCGGAAGTGTGCTCGACGCGGTCCGCGCCCGTCTCGAAGTCGACCGACACGATCTGCGACACCACGCCCGCCACCGACTCGGGCCGGTGCGCCCCCCACGTGTTCTCCGTCGTCACCTCGTAGTACGCGACCCGCGCCCCGTCCGGCGACCACTTCGGCGAGCCGAGACAGTACCCCGGCTTGGTGGCCAGCCGGCGGAAGCCCGAGCCGTCCGCGGCCCGCATCACGTACACGGACAGCTCCTGCGTGTGCTCCCAGCCGGTCCCGTTGCCGTGGCCGCGCCAGGCCGTGTTGCGGTCCGACGAGAAGGCGAGCCACTCGCCGTCGGGCGACCAGGCGGGGCGGAAGTGGCCGTCGGGCAGGCTGGCGTCGCCGGCGACGGCGGGCGTGTTGGTCAGGTTGTAGCTCTCGCCCGTGGTCAGGTCCTGCACCCACACGTTGGCGCGGTAGCCGTCCGCCGTGCTCACGTACGCGACCTTGGTGCCGTCGGGCGAGACGGCGCCGGCGTCCTCGACCGCGGATGTCGCGGCGATCTTCTGCAGCGACGACGCGTCCGCCCGCGACCCGTCCCAGCGCACCCGGTACAGGTCCGCGTTGCCGTCGCCGTTGCGCTCCGTCGTGAACGTGATCCACTGCCCGTCGGGCGAGAAGGACGCGTGGTAGTCGTATGCGGAGCTGTTCCCCAGCAGCTTCCGCTCGTTGCTGCCGTCGGCCGCGGCGATGTAGAGCTCCGACGTCGAGGGCGCGATGCGGTTCATGAAGAGGACGCCTTTCTTGCCGGATGCGGCGGGCAGGCCGCGCGCCGAGTGCGCTTGTTGCATCATCGAGGATCCGAATTCGTTCTCCAGCGAGAGGTCGGAATGGTGGCCGCCCTGGGGCATGGCGTGTGCCAGATTTGTAGCCCCCAGCCCGAAGAGGGAGAGGGTGGTGAGTAGTCGCATCGTGGCTGGTTGGCTTGGCTTGGCTTGGGCCCGGTATATATCAGAGGAGAGTCGGAGACGTGAGTTGGTGCTCTCGCCGTGAATGGGTGTTGCGACGCACAACGAGAGACTGGAGACACGGGAGAGTTCTTTTCGCAGCCTTTATATTGCTGACCGGTGTGAAGCTTTTTGTCGGCGGCAAAGCTTGGTTGTGGAAGGTGCAAGCTTGGAGGTCCACAACGGGTTGATGCTGCCGGCCCGGGCCAGACAGATGCGGTCAAGATTTTCAGAAACATTCGTCTAATGGCTGGCGGTAAGATTGAGATTACGCTTCAGGACCATGGCCCAGGCGTGGACCTGGCTTCTCGATTTTTCTGGACGGCGGACATGGCAGTGGCGGTGGTGGTTGTTGTCGATAAAGTCCGAGAATAGTTCGGATCGGCTTCGTATCTCCGAGAAATCTCTCAGAAAACTGGCAGCGAGTGGAGGGATGGCTTCTTGGCAGTCTGGCTAGCCGGCCGGAGAAGCGAGGTGTGAATCAATGCTTGGGCGCCGTTTGATCAATCACAGTTCGTCTTGTACGCTGTTTCAAGTGCCACCGTATCCGAGCCAGGACAGCCCAACCCGACCGAGGAAAAATCCCGATTCGCTGGGAAGCGAGACGAAACAGGCCTCCGGGATGCAATTGGCATTTTGGATGGATGTGTATTCTTGCTCCTGTTGAACAGCGTGGAAGTTAGCCGGCAGTCTGATCCCCGGGTACGGCGCAGCTGGTGAAGCACATTGTCAAGTATCGGCGAAAAAAAGAACATATGAAGTCTTCAATAAGCGATGAAAATATGGAAACTGACGTATTAAAGGTTTGATTGGCTGGTACTGGTCGGCTAGTTCTTTGTTAAGCACGTCGTGAACTGGCAGGTGGAACTGCGGGAAGTCCGGAATGCCGAGCCGACATGCGTGTAGGCGATCTTCAGCGACTTTGGAGACCACATGCCGGCTTTAATATTTGAAACAGCGGACGTACCTGCTTCCGATCGGCCGGAATACGAATGTGTGGAACTGATCTGTCTCGGCACACGACCCGATGCGGGCCGTGCCTTTTTTGATTCCAGCGGAGAAGAAGGCGCATGGAACAAAGTAAAAGTCGAAGAGGTAGTGATTTCTTGTCTTATCACTTTGGGGCGTTGGACCCGCTGATGTTGTTTTTCAGCGCTTTCTCACGCAGAGTTCGGATTACAATGTACAGAGAAGCTCCTAGAGAAAACAGATGTCCGTGATGACGCCAATCGCAATGCAATGCTAATTTGCAGCCGGGTGCCTAGGTATCTCGAGAAAGAGCCAAAGACAGATGCAAAAGAAAAGGGAGACTCCCAGCCACTCGTTTGCTGCGAGCGAAGGTCGGCCCCGCCACCAGTAACCATGGTTACATTGCCATGTAGGAAAGCGCCGAGGATGGTACATGATGACTTGGTATCGATGAGGAAAGGTATGTCTAGACGCTGAAGGAAGCTCAAATGCTGGATGCAAGAAACAGAAGAGATGCTCAATTAAAGCCGACGGTGCGAGTGACGCGGATGGCGGTAGGGGGCAGGATGCCCTGGTCGCTGCTGTTGTCGCGGATGCTTGCCTCTCGCGGCGCCTGCAACGCCTCAATGACGGTCGTGTTGTCCATCCTGTGCCCGTTCAGCTCGTAGTCGATGATTTCATTCTGTGCTTCGATGTTGGAGACGGACGGCCACTCCTGTTTCGAATCCTTGGGGTCTCGGGATGATGAGATGCGCGACGATGAGCCTTGCGGACTGACTTGGTGAAACCCGTTGATGGTCCACGCCGCCTTGGCTTCCCTGTCATCCGTCTTTTGCGTCATTGTCATCTGTCCGTGTTAGCAAGGTATCGGCAGTTATTGGGTTGAACATACGTAGAAGAGTAGTATGGCGTTGGCGAAGATGTCGATGCTGCAGGATCCAAGGCAGAGCCAGCCGGGGGCCTCGATCATGATGAGCATGACGAGGTTGACCATAGTGGCGACGACAGAGCCAATTGAGGTCCAGAGGGACTTGATCGCGAGACGGCGCAGCTTGCGGTTGAGGAACTGGTTCCGGAAGAGCGGGATCACGAACATTGTGACAAGATAGACTGTTACATAGGTCAGTATTTGGAAGCTTGGGCGATCGGGGCAACACACTGTTGACGAATACATCCAGAGACATGAGAGGGATGAGCGCCCACCATTCCCATCCGAAGGTGCAAACGCCATCCGTCCGAAGCGCGTAGATGCGGCCAGTCTGGGGGGTCCGTCAGAATGGATCTGCAATGGGGCGGATGTAGCACGCACCTCAAGCAGGATAAAGACACAGAGCCAGCAGCCCATGAGGAAGAAGTTGAAGCGGTAATGCCACGACTTCAAGCGAATGCCGCCGCCGCGCACGACAAAGGCACGCTCCATGAGACTAGCGCAGAGCGGTTAGTACTTGCCAGGGCTAGGGCAGGGATTCCGCACAATAGGTAGATGCCGAGCTTTGTGGTGGTGTAGAACCACGTGCAGAGGAACAGGCCAGTGGAGCACTCGCGGAGGCTCTGGCTGAGACCCACGCCGAGGTTCAGCAGGCCGCCCACGAAGATGTAGCACCAGCTTGCGGACAGGGCGATCAGGATCGTCACCCGGGTGTATTGCAGGTTCCACTGCAGGCACACATGTCAGTTCCGGACGTCGGCCAAAGCGGAGTGTCGTGGCGGCGCACATGGATGATTTCGTGGAACGTCTTGACGAGCGGAAAGCGTGAGAACAGCATCAGGCTTATCAGCGGCAGGGCGACCAGGTAGCCGACGGTGAAGCCGACCTGGACGCCGCGGTTGGGGAACCAGGGGACATCGTTGAAGCCGATTTCGTATGTCATGGTTCGAAGGCAGGGAGGAGAATAGTCGCGTCGCAGCGTCGGGCCGCCCGGATGGAGTCTTTAATACGATCTTCCCCGTGGGGGGGCTTGCCGCGGCGGCGAGCTTGTCTTGTATGCCATGGCCAGGCACATGAAGACTTGTGCCGCGTGTGGCTTAGGGCCGCTCCCAAGGCCGACGCCACAACCATGCTTCAGCGTCCGGCCTTGCGTCTTGCGGTCAAGGCGCAACCACACACGGCACGCTGCCACGCGGACGCGCACTTGCCGCCAACCACGACCGTCGCCACGATGTGTTCATTCTGCAGCCACGCATTCCTGCGAAAATCTTGTGCATGGAGAGGGGCCAGACGCCGCCCACGTCAGCTGCGTCGGCGAATCCGATCGGCACTGCTAGAGGGGTAGCTGAGACGATATCGAGAGCACAGGAGGAGGATGTGCAGCACTATTGCCGGTGGTGGCGTCGTTCGCTACCTGTCGCCCGCAAGGGAGTCGGAACGAGATCGAAGGCGCGGCGGCAGAGAAGGGGGGTGGCCTAGACAACACGGAGCTTATCTGTCTGAAGAATCCCGGGCATCGTGTCGGGCCTCATGGCGACAGATCAGCAGAGTCGATTGATTTGTTGCGGAGGCAGCGCGGAAGAGGGCAGATCTACGATGTAGCACGTCCCGCGGGAGGAGAAGACTAGGCCGACGCATTAGCGAACCTTATTAGGCGGATGCCCTCCCCATTGGCCAGCGTCTCGAGCGTGAAACAATCACTGCCTTTCGCGGGCCACGGCGAGTCAGAACAGGACAGCCCGCATCCCCGAGACGAGGAGTATATAGCTCAGGAATCGCAGCGCGCACTCGGCCATGCGAACGCCATTCATTACCGCTAGGCATTCGGCTAAAGAGCGGGGGCTGCTTCTTGATGGAGAGCCGACACTCCTGTGCCTGATCCGGGGACGCCTCCGCCGCCATTGCCAGCCATCGACTTTACCTGAGGAGCATCCAGTCAAACGAGAAATTGCACGCCCTCCTTGCAACTTCTACAGCTAACATCGGCTTACAGGAGTGCAACGAGCATTCCACGTGCTGGCCCAGGCGCACCTATCCAGTGAATACCGAGATGCCGGCAGAGCAGGCTTGGGACCGACCAGATCGATGCATCAGCCACACCCACCAAGCGGTCCGGCCCAACGGGGCAATGCCCTCACCCGTTTTCTATTCCCCCAACACGTGGGCCATCGATGAACATGCAGGGTTCGGCAGACTTGACAAAAACCCCTGGCACTACTGCACCGAAGCCATCAGGAGCCCGATGCACGATGGGACAGCGGCACCTTACTCGCGGCCATGCAACTCCGCCACCGTCGCAGCACTAGCGAAGATCGTGAGAAAAGCAACGAGTATTTCGCGCTGACGTCTCCTGGCATTGCATCTCTCTATCTAATTCTTGATATCCGATGACCTGGAGACACCTCGGGCATTCCCAATGAAATGGCAGCTTGCGGGATGGGCCTTGCTAGCGAGAGCCTCCCCTGTCCGTCTTCCATGCTAAAGAAGCAGCAGTCCTCTGCTTGGTCCAAAGACGCGGAAAGAAAAAAGAAAAGAACCAAATCTCGATCCCGACTCCCGCTTCGATGCCGATCTTCCAAGCCGGCAACGATCGCCACGCCGGCTTTTGGTTGACCTATGCGACACGCCGGAGCTTATCTCGCCCTTTGCTGGTAAGCCTATATCCACCGTAAGCCGTGAAGCGGCACGCGACCGAATTTCCCGCGGGTTCGGGCGGGACCGAGCTCGCATTCATCTCATGCTTCTCGTGCTGGAAGGCACGCTCACTTCCATCGGTCCACTAGCAAAGTTTCTCTCCTGAAGGACTCGGATGGCATCCTCTATTATTCATGAGGCGGCGACTGTTCAGTCCACAAGTTATTGTTGGTTGGAATCGGCAATACCATCATGGGCTTGGGTTCTGACAGGATGAACAAAGAACACCCCCGTCTTCTTTGTCCGGACCATCAGGACGCACACTGTTGGTTAACACTGACATGAACAATAACTCTGTTCAAACATGAAGAATGCCATTGTATTTGTATTCGACGCCAATCGGGGTACATAAAACTCCTGGAACTGCTACCACCGAATTATCGTCCAGACTCACCACCCCTCACTTCCCAATCCTCACTGTTCGGAATTCCCGAACAGCTCACCCACTCCACCCAATCACAGCAACAGCAAAGGCAAGTCCCTTTCCAAGCTCGTTTCACTTGACATCGAGAATGAACGGACCACAGGACATCAAGAAGCTCTTCAAGGCCGACGGCACGCCGCTCGAAGAGGACAACTGCTACCAGAAGATCCTGAGTAGGTACATGGACATGATCGGCCAGATCGAGGACAACTACCGCGTCATGGGCCGACACTACCACGAGACGAACATCATCGTCCGCGAGGACACGCCCGAGCTCGACCCGGCCCAATCCGAAGGCGGGCGGCTGGCCCGTGACTTCTTCGACCGCGAGGTTGACGGCGCTGCCGGTCCGGTCGCCAGGCGCGACGTCGCCCACGACGTCGAGGTCCTGATCGAGGCCACGCGGCGTCACGTCCGCCGCGGCGAGTACCCCGCCGTCAAGGCCAACCTCGAGCGCGTCGACCGGGACCTGCGCGAGCTGGTCCGCAAGCTGAAGACGGCGCACGAGGCAATCCTGGCGGCCAAGCGCCTCGAGGAGGACCACGCCGTCTGGTACATCGCCCGCCACGGCGAGGCCTGGACGGGCAGATATGACGAGATGGAGGCTAAGTTCTACCGCTGGCTGGAAGCGCTCGATCCCGGCATGCCCCGGAGCATTTATCATCTGCAGTGGTACCACGAGCCCGAGGGTTTTGTCGAAAGCCTAGGATGGCCAAGGGCTTTCTGGCCTAATGCTGGTCACCTGGTGATGGACGATGATCGCAGCGACGAAGTGAACTGACAATAGTGACTGTTCCAAATGCTCCAGTCTGTGCTCTTAGGCATTCCGGAGGCGCTCGCTCGGCGGCACGCCTGGTGGGAAACTGACAATAGTGACTGTTAGAGCAGTGATCAATAAGATTGAATTCTACTACACCCTGGTAAAACGATACAATTGGAAGTGAACCATCGTTACAAACGATCAATGGAAGTGCGATGGATTGGCTGGACTGGATGCTACGGAGAGTGAATAGGTACCCGTTCTCCAAGAGCCACCAAATGCTCTCTCTCTAACGTCCCCACTAGAAAAGAAAGTTGAGAACCCGCTTCCAGATTGGTAGCGTGGCGTCGTCCGAGAAAGTGGGATCGAGCTCCTCCTCAAACCTCCTCCCCCTATCGAGATCGACTTCACGTAAGTTGACACCAAGCGTCCAGCTCTTCAGGTAGACTTTGAAGATGATGAAGAGGCAAATCGTAATAGGTGCGGCCATGTAACTTTCGAAAAAAGCCTCGGCGCCGGGAGGTGACCCGATTGGCTGCACACCCCGTGGTTAGCATTACTGGCCAAGGGACCACCCTGAGTATGACATCACTTACGAAAAGAGCAACGTAGAAGGTGGCGATCAAAGAGAGAGCAACGAGAACGAGTCCAATGTAGCTACCCACGATACCAAACGGCGAACGCCACGGGATCTGTTCGATACTTCGGCCTTGGATCTTCCAGGCTCGGCGGAAGTTGATATGCGAAAGCATAATGGTGGCGTAGGCGAACTGTCCGGATAGACCGGTGATGGCTAGGATCCAAGTGAAGATGGTGTCGGAATCAGCTCCGATTGCGATAAAGGACAGAAAGCCGAATGCCACTTGGACGACGATACACCAGATGGGACGCCCCATGCTATCGATCTTGGCAAAGCACGATGGAGCGTATCCACTGGACGCCATGGCTTGAAGCACGCGTGTGGATCCGTAGGTGCAGCTGTTCGCCACTGATATCACCGCCATGGTAATCACTGAAGCTGTGGTCAGTACGGAGTTGCGACATTGGGTCCTTCTTGACTCCAGCGCGAACGTACCTGCGTTGATGATGTGTGGGAGTACTTTGATTCCAGCCATCTGGACCGCCAACACAAATGGTGACGCCTTCGTGTTGGCGCCACTCGCCCCAAGCAGCACGTCGCTGTCTGATGGGACGATCAAACCGACGATGAAGATGTTAACAACATAGAACAGAAAGATGCGCCAGAAGGCCTGCTTCGTAGCCTTAGGCAATGATCGTCGCGGGTTTGCAGCTTCTGCCGCCGCAAGACCAACCATCTCTGTTCCGCCAAACGCAAAGGCTATCCACAAGTCAGCACATGATTGAGTAACGAGTCTGTTATTACGGCGAGGAAGTTGACGCAGGCATGAGAAGGTCCTAGAACGCTACTCACCAGCTGTTACGAAGACGGAACAGAATCCTTTGAAGCCGTTGCGAAATGCGCCAGGATCATGCCAATAGCGGGCTCCAATATGGCCACGGTCATCAGTCGGAACGCCGCCGCAGTCAATGACGATACCAAGGATAATAAGCCCTATACAAGCCGTAATCTTGATGATGGCAAGGATAAATTCGACTATACCATCCTAAATCAGCACAAAATCGTAACAGATGAGGGGGAAACTTGCCTTCACCATAGCCACGCACTCCAAAAACTTGGATAAGAATCAATGCGGACAGGAACACAGCACACCAGACCCCGGGATTGACTTGCTCACGGCTTTTCCAGTATTCGATGGTAATGCCGGCAGCCGTGATCTCGAATGGAAGGGTAAGCATCCAACCCACAGAGTACTGCCACCCCATCGCGACACCCCTAGACCCGTGATCAGCATCCAGATTCCTCGCCATCACGGAAGCCACCAAACTTACCACGCCGGGTCCACGAAGCGAATGCCGTACTCGTAGAAGGCACCATTCACGGGGTAGATGATGGCCAGTTCTCCCAGCGCCTGAACTGTACACAACATCATAACACCAATGGTCATGAAGCCGATGAGCTGCATGTCATCAGCCGTCTGCGCAGTCGATGCTTGCATGAGGGTGTCACGTACCAACGATGCAGGGCCACCGGTTCGCAGCGCACTGCCGGTGCCAACGAAAAGACCAGCGCCGATGGATCCTCCTGGGGAATCAAGTTAGCCCAGCCTTCCCGCAAAGCAACAGAACGTACCAATAGCAATCATCTGCATGTGCCGCCCCTGCAGCGATCTGGAGAGCTGTCTGACCGGCGGCTCCTTGGCGTGAACGACCTCTTCCCCGGACGCGACATGGTAAGGCGGGGCCGGCGCATCCGGCTGAACCTCACCCTCCGCAGCGCTTGGTTCCTTCTTCTCGGTATCCGCCATTTCGCGACTGTTTTCGAGTGTGCGGCGGGCAAGGTCCCCGGGGAACCAGGCTGGTTATCTGTGTGGGAAGATATCCCCACTCCTGTGGCACGCCCGAGCCGCTTGCCACATCTTGGGTTACCTCGCCGCACCCTCGCGCCAATCTAACGCCGCCCCCTTTCGGACGCTATGCTTTGGTCGACGGCCGTTGTTGATATCTGCCATGATAACGGAAGGTAGCACATGGGGAAGGCCCCACTTCTGATGGGTTGCATGTCTTATCTCGAGCGTGCCGGGATGTAAACGAGATCATCATTTCTGGGGTAGGTAGCCTCTACCTGCCTCGAGCCAGCACCGATCAGCCACCTCTTCCGAATCTCACTGATGGAGACTCGCCTTTTTCGAATTGACGTCGGCCAGCAAATCGTACTCCATGACCCACTTCATCCGCTCACGCAACACGTCCGGATTGAACGTCCGACCCCACGCGTCCTCGGGCACGTCCGCGCTCGCCATCTTCCCCGTCTCATAGCTCGTCTCCGTGATCTTGTCCGTGCGGGGTTTGCGCAAGTCCTGGAAGCATTGCAGCGCCGCGTGCAGGTCGTCGGATTCCCAGGATCCGAGGACTTGGGCAAGTGCGAATCCCGACTCGATCGCCATGCACGCTCCCTGGCCTTTATCAATGGGTGAGTAGCTGAAAAGGAGAGAAAAAAAAAGCAAACGGATGGAGAGAGCGAGAGCGTGGATATACACACACACCTTGATGGGGCAGCGTCGAGTGCACTGCATCCCCGATCAACACGATGCCGCCGCAACCCTCCTCCTCCACCTTGAACCACCGGGGTGCCGGTTCGCGCACGTAGAGCGCCTGCTTCAGGATCCTGCCATCCTCCGCGCCCTTGCGGAGCCCCCGGACGATTTCCTGGACGGCGCCGGTCCAGTCCTTCACGTGGGCGTGGAGCTCCTCGACGGGCGCCTTGGCGAGCCAGCTCTCCGACGTCCAGCCCTCCAGCGGCTCCGTCACGAAGGCGATGACGCCGACCCTCGCGGTCCCGGACTCCTCGTTGCCGATGGGGAGCGTCAGGACGTGGCGGCGCGGGCCCCTGAAGTTGACTGTCTTCCGCAGCAGCGCCGCCGTGTCCGGGGAGAGGTCGTCGTACGCCACGTAGCCGCGGTACACCATCTGGCCCGAGTAGACGGGGTCGTCGTCGAGGCCGAGGTGCTGGCGGACGTACGACTTGATGCCGTCGCAGCCGACGACGATGTCGGCGGCGGCCGAGCTGCCGTCTTGGAACCGCAACTCGTAGCGGCGCCGCTCCGCACTCCACTCCACCCCGCACAGCCGCTTGCCGGTCGACACCGCGCCGGCGGGGACGTTTTTGCGTAAGACGTGCAGGAGGTGGGCGCGGTGGATCTGGCGGGAGCGCGGCGCGCCGAACTCGTCGATCTGGCCGAGGTACGCGCCGGTGCGGTAGTGGCGGTACTCCATGTAGACGGGCGGGTCGCGCGAGGAATGGCGCAGCATGGCTTC
The DNA here is from genome assembly GCF_021436955.1 of Diplodia seriata. NCBI lineage: Eukaryota > Fungi > Ascomycota > Dothideomycetes > Botryosphaeriales > Botryosphaeriaceae > Diplodia > Diplodia seriata. Next base: position 2,062,340 of record NW_027117309.1, on the reverse strand, counting down.
CCCGAGGCCGAGGCGGTCCAGGACGAGGTTCGCGTTGCGGCTGATGTTGACTCCGGCGCCGACCTCGGTGAAGTCGGGCGCGGCTTCGTACAGGTGCACGTCTGTCAGCCCCGCGTGCAGCGCCGAGTTCATGAAGGCCATGCCCCCGAGCCCTCCGCCGATGACGGCAATTCTCTTGCCTGAAAGTGCCATTGTATGTGTGGTGGGTGTCGGTGGTGAGTTTATGGGTGCCGTTGGGGTTGACGTGAGATGCTGGAGTTGGCGAACCAATGGCAGCAGATAAAGTTCAAGTCGAGTGAGTGCGGAACAAGAGTGCGGAGGGAAAAAGCGGACGTGTCCGCAGTGGATTGATTGCGGAAGAGACCGCATATCAAGCCCGATGACGCCGGATTCAGGGCCACTTTTATTGTACAGGAATCCCAAAGATGGGATGCCTAAGCCTGAGAGTATCTGATTATGCTCGGGACGACCTTAAAGCGAGCAGCGTGGCATGGCGGCCTTTTTACCATTGTAGCTCATGAAGGCTTCAGAAGTGGGAGCGTCTGCCGAACAGATGCCCGACGAGGCGCTCGACTGCATACAGACCCCAGAAGCTTTATCTCTAAGAGAGACGCTCAGTGTCGTCTGCACGCCTCATTCTCGCTCATTATGACTGCTATTGTTAGTCGAGACCGCGCCCAAATGGCCAAGGCTATGGCGCGACTACCGCAAACTATCTCTACATGTCCTCACAGCTTCAAGGGTACTCGAACATTGACAGGCGACGCAACTTCTACACCCCCGATGACATCACTTCTCCCCGCGTGGAAATCGGCCAAATTTGGCATGTCAGAGTGCTTGGTGCCGTCAAATATCTCATCAATCTCCTCCAGAGTCAACCCCTTGGTCTCCACCCAAAAGTATGCGATGAAGGCCCAGAGAAACACATTGAATGTTGCGTTGATCATGTACGTTTTCCATCCAATGGCGTCCAGTGCGAAGGGAAAGGCAAAGGTCTATTGGATATGATGTCAGCCCCAGATTGCAACAACGCACGTGATCAAACACTTACAACGAGGAGTCCGCATGCATTAGATGTGACTGTAGAAATGGACATGCCGGTCGCCCGAATGGAGTAGGACAGGACCTCGGGCTGATACATGACTGTCAAGGGCGTGATACCAAACGAGTATGCGCCAAGGAAAAGGAAGATGCATGCAATGGTGCCGTAGATACCAGACGCGTTGGTGCTGTTGCCGTATTTCGCAGTGAGCCCACCGAGCATGTAGAAGAAGAGGGTGCAAGAGCCCAAGGAGGAGAGAGCCGACATGCGCCGTCCAATCCTCTCTGCCAGAAGGGAGCCGGATAGCGCAACAACAAGCTGCCATGCAGACAGAATAACATTGATTTGCAGCTGCGTGCTGGCGTCGGTGATGCCAGCCTGCTCAAGCATCGTGCTGAAATAAAACCTGCACAGCACCTTCAGCGGATGGACTCGCAGCTGGGCTGAGGCGCACCTTACGTGATGATGTTGGAGCCGGTCAACATGGCAAGTGGAGGGACTGAGACGGCCAGCATCAGTCTCCTCGCATTGCTCTTGTTCTTGATGACCTCGGAGAAGCCAAGTTTCTGGCCATCGGACTTTTCAAAGGCAATGTTTTCCATAATTTCTTGATACTGGATTTGCACTTCGGGCTCACTCTCTTCTCTTCCATTGATGGCACACAAGACCTTCAACGCTTCGTCGCATCGGCCCTGGTAGGCAAGCCAGCGCGGGGATTCTGGCAGAGCGAGGAGCACAAGAATTGCCAGGATCGAGGGTACGGCTTGGATGAGGGACGGTACTCTCCAGGACCACGTTGAGTTTTCCATTGATGCCGTCTACCTCTACGTGAGCATCTCTTCCCAGAGTATGTGGTCAAACTTACACCATAGCAAACACCCGCCGCAAGCAATGCGCCCACGGCCCAGCATGTAAAGTACAATCCCAATGCAAGGGCACGGATCTTCGAAGGCACTGTCTCGGCGACGTACGTGGCGGCAGACGTCTGTGCAAGACCAGAGCCAGCACCGATCAGCAGGCGGCCGACAATGAACATGCCAATGCTCTGTGCGGCACCTTGAAGGATGGTGCCTGCAATCTGAACCAGAGCTGAGACGTAGATGCCGCATTTGCGCCCGCGCCAGTTGATGAGAAGCGCAGCAAAAGGCGACAGCAGAATTGCTCCGATGAATGTAGATGCCGTGTTGAGCGACGTCGTGGCTGTCGTCAAGGTGAAATAGTCCGAGTACGCGGGCATGGCGTTCAGAGATCCCATCAACGACCCGTCATATGCAACCGTGACCGAGTCGACAACGCACACGGATATCACCAGGGCGGTTGTAAGGGTTGGATGGCCCCCAAGATCTTTGAACATTGTGACGGCGGGAATAGTGAAGGACTTGTGGCTCAGCAAGAGACCAGAGAGCCCACTGTGCGCCAGTCAAGCGCTATTGAGATGGCTACGAACTTGCTTGCCGATGGATGCTGTTGTATGTGTTGTGGAGGACATTGCCTCCCCTTACCCCCGCTTCCGGAGATTTTCAAAACAGCGCATACTGCACTATTACGGATGCTTGTGCATGAGCAGTCCAGGGTCCTGATAAAAGGCGGACATCTGCGTCGGTACACCAGAGATCCGTTTCAGAAGCCATTGCGGGAGGACCGAAGACCATTAAGCTTGATGGTAAAGAATAGACACTGACTATCGCTTTGATAGATAGTGGAAGCTGACCACTATCATTTTACGATTGGTTGGTTGCAGAGATTGTCTAAAAGCCCACAGCCAATTGGAAAAGGCGAGATGAGCAAGCATCGTGTCGTGATAACACGGGCGGAACAATCGGGCGGAAGGTCCGATGCAACGCTGATTGTCGCTTGAAAGGTAGTTGCAGCATGGGTTGGATAAACTGAGGATGCGGAGAAGAGCGGGGCGATAAGGCGACGAAAGTGGGCGGGCGCTGGTCGTCGTCGTCTACCTACAACTCCATGGATGTGGCGATCGAGTGCCAACACAGCGCATGCTCTTGTCGCAAGATAAAAGTGCGTGGCCAGCGCTGCGTTTCTTTGTGGCCGCCTGCTGCTCTCGCTCTCCCCTGTACTGGGTTCGCTTCATAAAACGCCCCCATGCAGCATTGACTATTAGCTGGAGCTCGATATCGCTATCATTGAGACTGAGTTCGCCTCCACTGCGTATACTCCACCGTTGAAATCATGGCACCCTCGATCATCTCGACACCAGAAGTACCACAAACAAAGGCCAAGGAGCACTCCAGTGGTGATCCTGACCTTCCATTTGTTGACGATGACACTACCGCACCTCCGACGTTCTCTGATAAATACGAGGAGCGGAGGTACCTCAAACATCGCCTGGTGCTTGCTTTCCGAGTCTTCGCCCAATTCGGGTTTTCCGAGGGAGTCGCCGGTCATATCACGGTGCGGGATCCAGTCAATCCTACAAGCTTTTGGGTAAACCCTTTCGGTGAGCACTCGCCGCAAGCCGAGACTTGATTCATTGCAAGGCTGACCGTGGCCAGGAATGCACTTTTCACTGATCACCGATGACGACCTGATCCGCGTGGACCACGACGGCAATGTCGTCGGTGGAAAGAACAGGAGGTTGAACTACGGTAAGAAATTCCGTCTCGGACATGGATGCTGCGAAACATGCTGATGAAACTGCAGCGGCCTACGCAATACACGCACAGATCCATCTCGCACGCCCGGACGTACTGTGCGCCGCCCATGCCCACAGCGTCTATGGCCGTGCCTTCTGTGCAACTGGTGGGTGAAATGTCGACAAAGGAAAAGAGAGTTCCTATTGACAAGCTCTCCCGTGGCAGGACGTACCCTATTGCCGATAACGCAAGACTCATGTGTGTTCTACAACGACCACGTGCTGTATCTGAACTTTGCCGGCGTTGTGCTCGCTGCCGACGAAGGCCGGGCCATCTCACGGGCTCTTGGACAGCGGAAAGCTGCACTTCTGGGAAACCATGGTCTACTGACAGCAGGAGCTTCCGTTGAGGCTGTGGTGGCTTGGTTCGTTCTTCTCGAGAAGTGTTGTCAAGTGCAGTTGGCGGCAGAAGCCTCCAATGCAGGAACTGGCACGCCTCTGGTCGAGATTGGGGAACAAGAGGCCAAGACCACGTGGGAAACCCTGGGTCATGATGGAGGTGGATACTGTAAGTTTTGCATTCTCTCGCAGTCCGGAGTGCAGCTGACGTCGAATAGTCATGGGGCTTCCACTTTTCCAGGTAGCGGAAAGGGAGTTTGGAGAGCGCACTTTCTTGGGAAGGGGGCTGGAACCCGTGTAGGAAACCTTGCTGGGAGTCGAACAACCCAGTGTGCTTAGTACTAAACACGTAGACTTGGGTAGCGGGAGAGAAAGTGGCACCGGGAGATCAATTTCACAAGCATGATAGACTGTGTTATCTTCAGGATGACCTGACATTTGGCCGTACTCTCTAAGCCATGCAGAACTTACAGAGAACCGAGTGTCTCCCCACTTTCGTCGTTCTATCTCGCTCCCACCCATCTTTGCGGTGATTTCCCCTGCCGAAAATGTATATCCATCTGGATGTGTGCTCCTCGTCCCCACTATGGAGCTACAACGCTCATATCCGTGCCCCGCAATCGCTGAACTCCGCTTCCCTCTTCCGGCACACCCATGCCACCTTTAGGTATCTCCCGATGTGAGCTCCGACGCATATCCGAAGCCTCGCACTTGAAAGGCAATGCCGACCCAATTGAAAAGACACGAGCTACCGCCTGAAGCAGCCCTTGACGCCTTTGCATACAACATCATACCAGAAGAACCAGCAGGATGGGCAAGGTCGTCGCCGCCGTCGGATTGTCCCACGCGCCAGGTGCATCTCTCCGCCGGCCCGCCCATGTCGGGCTCTCAGCTAACATCCCTCACCCCGCACAGGAGCCATCGGCTTCCCCGAAACCGCCTCCCCCGCCGCGCGTGCCCGAACCGAAGCCGCCACCCGCGCGCTCGGGCAGACTCTCGTGGACGCCGCGCCCAACGTCATCATCGCCTTCCTGGACGACCACTTCGAGAACTTCTTCCGGACGAACATGCCCAGCATCGCGGTCGGCGTGGCCGCCTCGCACAGCGGGCCGGCCGACCAGCTGATGGAAGCGCTGCGGATCCCCAAGAAGCACGTGTACGCGGGCAATCCGCCCGTGGCGGAGGCGCTGCTGCGGTCGCTGGTGAGCGACGGCTTCGACGCGGCGCGGGCGGGGTCGTGCGAGTTTGGGCAGAACCTGCTGATGCCGTGGGTGCTGATGGGGCTGGAGGGGCGGCTGCCGGCCGACGTGAGCGTGGTGCCCGTGTACATCAATGTCTTCACGCCGCCGCTGATCCGATACTCGCGGGCGTACGCGCTGGGCGAGGCGGTGCGGCGGGCGGTTGACGGCGCGTTGCCGGACGCGTGCCGCGTGGCTTTCGTGTGCACCGGCGGGCTGTCGCACTGGCCGCCGTACTGGAACCCGGGCCAGGCGGGCGAGGAGCCGGGCGACGCGTTCCTGGCCAAGATGAAGGAGTACCAGACGTTCGGGCCGAGCGTGCTACGGCGGTACCCGAGGCTGTTTGTGGAGCTGGACGAGTATGAGATGGAGATGGCGAGGAAGAACGAGTATCCGCTGAGCTCGAAACACCCGCTCATAAACGAGGACTGGGACAGGATGTTCCTCCGGCGGTACTGCGCGGGCGACAGCGAGTGGTTGCGCAACCTGACGTACGAAGAGGTCGAGGAGGAAGCTGGCCACGGCGGACATGAGATCTTGAACTACGTGGCTGTGTCCGGAGCCATGGGTGGGAAGAGGGCCAAGCTACTTCTGTATGAGCCAGTCCTCGAGTGGATCTGTGGCATGGCGTACGTAGACTTTGAAGTAGGCGATTGAATAGCAAGGTGCCGCTTCTTCTGCTGGTGCTTGGAAAGAGCAGAACAAAATTTATGCATCGCCGCCACCTCCTTGAAACGTAGGATCATGTTCCCAGCTATTTATTTTCATCAGCCCTATCGCAATAGCGAAATCTACGCGCGCGCGATTGGCCCCCCACAAATAAACCGTGTTTTGGCCCCCAAACCCGGATCGTTTCGCGCGCGCCTAAGTAAACACCATAGTATTCACTTACCTTTATTGTAGCAATGTCTTGTGCTGTACCACAAGCTGAACTTACCATCAATTTCCTTTGTCTCATTTTCACTATTCCTTTGAAGGACCAACTGCTGGCCAGATCCAAGGTTTCCAATGCCGCCCTCCACCGAATCTGCCGACTTTATCCTGGACATCCCCACTCAGCGAGAGCTTACCCCATCCCAACTCTACTCCAGCCTGCCACTGTGGGCCGAATGCCGTTCGATCCGCGTTCTGGATCTAGATCCAATCAGTCCGGCCGGGCAAGTCTCCAAAGAAGAATCCCACACCGATGATGGAACCGAGCATCCTCTATCCGGAACCTTGCGAGTCGTCTCGTTATCGAAAAGCCCAAAGTTTACTGCCCTTTCGTACGTTTGGGGGACGGGCTCATCCGCAGGGGGGGACACCATAGCTCTTCGCAATGCGACTGGAGGAGGAGGCGGTGATTGCTCCAGCCTCCGGCTCACCGAAAACTGCCACAGCGCGCTGACACACCTCCGCCGGCGTCATGGCTCCATCACGGTGTGGGTCGACTCCATATGCATCAACCAGGAAGATAAGCAGGAGAAGAGCAGCCAGATACCGCTGATGAAGGAGATTTATACCTGGGCGTCCCCCGTCTATGTCTGGCTTGGCGAGGGAAACGCGCGGTCGGACAAGGCGATAGACTACCTTTCGAACGTCTCCACCTACGAGGTGAGTCTCGATACCATGGATTATCTGCTGTACCCCGTGGCAGGGCTGTGGGCCTGCGTGGTCGGGAGGCTTCGGTACTGGCGAAGGGTCTTTGGGCGGAGCTGGACGTGCATAGGGAGAGGTACGACAGCATTCCCAGAAATGGCAACGCAATGCTTAAACCTTTAACAGCACTGCTTACTTTCTTCCTTCGAATCCGCCGGAGCCATGCGCTGGACGCAAAGTTATCCGGACTGTTCGATATGACGTGCCTGGAAGACCTTTTGGATTCCCGTGGCCGGCCATGGTCTCAGCGAGTTTGGACTCTGCAGGAGTTCCTTCTTGCATGGGACGTCATCCTTTTGTGTGGCGATAGAGCCCTTCACAGAAACGACTTTCTACGTGGTCTGAAATACACGAAGCAGCTCGAACTGGACGAGTCGTTCACGATGATACAATCTCTGCCTGGTTGTTTCCACGACTGGTGTTCGCTTCTCGATCTTTGGATTGGGTGTGAACGACCGCACATTTGGAATGGTCAACGGATGAGGTATTCACCGTGGTACATCCATCGGGCTCTGCTTCCACCGGGGGGTTCCGTGTTCCCTGTGTCCGCATCGGGCCCGGATGACGCCGAGGACCTCTTCTCGTGGTACACCGGCCACCTCTTCGCCACCATAATACTTCTTGGGCTCTTACCATCCTTCTTCCGCATATTTTACGCACGATGGTATACGCTTCTGATATACCTGCTCGCCGTCTTCAACGCGCTACATTCGTTCGCGCACATTGTGGATGGAGGCTCGTATTCGACGTGGCCACGCCCCTCTGCTTTTCTGTTCTTCCGATGGATTAAGTCAGCCTTGAGATGGGTAGCCATACTGCGAGGCAAGGACCGCTCCACCGAGCCAGTATCGGCGCTCAATGGCATCATGCAGGCCGTGCGTGACCGTACCGCTTCCGACCCCAAAGACAAGTCGTATGCCATGTACGGCGTGCTCGAAAGCTTTGGCGTGTCGCTATCCACCCCCGACTACCGAAAGGCCCAAGGAAGAGTCCATCAAGAGTTCTTCTCCGACCTTCTGGCGTGGCACGGCGTATTCTTGCATCTCTTGATGGACGTGAGGACCGAGAACGGGAGGCCCCAGCCCCAGGAGACGCCTACGTGGGTGCCAACTCTCCAGGAACTTCCGCCGCGGTGGCTCGACCAAGCCTACTACTTTGGCGAAAACCCCTACAGCGCGACGCTGGCTAGGTCGCGTGCCAGAGCGCTCGCAGAAGGGCCTTATCTGAGGGTGTCGATCCAATGGCACGGCAAAGTGACCTTCTCCTCGGGACCGCTCATGGAGCACCGCCCCCTGGGTCCGGACAACGCCGACGACACGGCCCCGCAAGGGCTCCAGCACGCCCTCGCAAAATCCCTTCACTGGTTCTCCTGGCTGCGGGTGCTGACGCCTTCCACGCCGGTGTACGAGTCGGTGTCGAACGCCGTGTTCCCCGTGGTCGAGGGGAGCGTGCGGGAGGAGTCGGCCGGCGGCGACTTCAACGAATGGTACCGCGTCATGATGGAGCTCATCCGGGCGTACGGGCCGGCGCAGTTCGACGATCCGGGAATCCTCGGTGAGGCCCTCGGCTTGATCGGAGCCAACGAGATGGCTCGCGGGTATTTCGAACGGTGCTGCGAACGCCTCGCGGCGGCGAGGCGGAACCTGTTCATCACGTCGTACGGCTATCTGGGCTCCGGACCGGATACGATGGTTGAAGGAGATCTGGTCGCGCTGGTCTCAGGCCTACCAGTGCCTATGATACTCCGCGAGGCTGGAGATGGGTCGTCTGGATTTACTGTTGTGGGTCCCGCATTCGTTCACGGACTGATGAAGGGGGAGGATTGGAATGAAGATGAGTTGCAAGAAGTTGTTCTGGTTTGAAGTAGACATGTGATTATTGCCTATACATTGAATTCGGATGGCAGGAACGGCCCAGCTCTTCGATCCGAGGCACCCAGAAGCCAGTGTAGTACCGGAAGGCTGGGGTTCACACAATCTCAACGGTGCGCCACTCGGCAGCCTTCAGTTCAGCAAGTGTATCCTCAAACGCCGACCCGCGTATATACCCCGCTCGCAGATACACACCGGGCCGTTCCGTTTCATGCAGGACGAGGCCGAGGACGAAGATGGAGTCGTACGTCACGACCTCGCCGTCATGGGGCCTGCGGACCTGCCGCCGGCCAGGCTCCGTATCCAAATCCGCCACCATGCGGAACAGCTCCCAGTTTTCCTCGGCACTTGTCGACGACGACGACGCCAGCTCGGGCGGATACACGTTCAAGCCGGTCAAGAGAACCGTGAACGACCCGCTTGGCCAGTACTCGGCGTGGCGCTCGTCCTCGACCCACCAGTCGAACGCGACGTCCGCCTCGCCACCGCTCCCGCTCGTCGAATACAGCCTGAGACTATTGAATCTGGACCTGTTGGAGGCGTCGCGGTGCACGGCGTTGTACTGGCCCGACGACGCGGGCGTCTGGTGGATTTCGAAATACGCATAAGGCACCCTCGCCATCCGGCCGGACAGGACGACGCGGCCGCCGCCCGCCTCGACTTGGCCGTACGGATCCAGCCCGGCCGGCCGCACGTCGACGGCCTCCTCGACGCGGCCCAGCGGGGCGAAGCCCGGGCCGCCGGCGGCGGAGAAGTACACGGCCTCGCCCTGGCAGGCCCAGCTCCACGACGGCGCGACGCAGCGTGCCGGATCGGTCCGCTGCGCGACGTACTCGGCCAGGCTGGGCGCCGGATCGGCGTCGAAGGCGGAGATGGACCACAGCAGGCCGCGGAGGAGGTCGCCCGCCCAGAGGCCGGCGGCGTAAGTTGCGTCTCGCCGCTGCTGCGCGAGGGTGTCGGCCGTGTGCGACGCCAGCGCCGATATGGCGGGGAGGCGGTCGCCGGCGAAGGTGAGGCTGCGCTGCGAGTAGGCGGCGACCTTGGCGTACCAGTCCTCGTACGGGTCGACTACGTCGTCGTCGTCATCGTCGTCGTGGTTGACTTCCAGCTGCTGCCACCGCCAGCTCATGCCGCTGCGCACCTGCGACTCCCACCACCGCCGCCGGCTCTCGGGCTGGAAGACGCCGGCGCCGCGCGCGTGGCCCTCGGGATCCGCCTCGCGCGCGCTGCGCGTGTCCCACAGGTACGTCTGCACGCGGCCGAACAGGACGGCGCGGGCGGAGAAGTACAGCTCCTGGAAGGTCCACGCGCGGTCCTCCCACGCGAACGTCTCGTCCATGTACTCTGTGAGATGGTACGAGCCGCGCAGCAGCGGTGCCAGATGGGGCGACAGAGCCACCGTGGCGCTGGGTGCGGGGCGGCGCGCGAAGCCGAGGGCGCAGGACGCCTGGGTCGAGCAGAAGGTCAGGTACGCGTTGCGGTAGACGGCGGCCATGCGGGCGGCCTCGCGCTCCCAGTCGCGCCGGTCGTCCTGCACGATGCAGAGGGCGTCGATCCAGAGGTAGCGGACGCTGCTGCTGCCGCCGTCGCCTCCTCCCACGCGGCGCGTGACGAGGACGGCGTCGCGGAGCGCGGGCGGGAAGAGGGAGAGCGGGATCCCCTTCGTGAAGGACAGCAGTGTGGCACGCTCGGTTCGCAGGAGGGGGGCGCCGTGCTGCGTACCCCAGCAGTAGCTGAGCGCGATGTATCGCCGTGCTTCGATGTCGGTGGGAGCCGAGTCTCGCAACGGCGGATGCTCGCTGGAGACTACAAGGCGTGGATCCTGCTGCTCGGGGCGCCCGCCGACGTCGAGAAGGCGTGTGGGAAGCTCTGCTACCTCGCTGGAAAGGGGAGACCACTCCACGGCTTGGTCGATGAACTTGCGGACGTTCGAAATGCCCGCTTCCGAGAGGAGGTCCTCGGGAACATTTTGCTGGAAGATGCCCAGCTTCTCTGCGCCTCGGAGCCCTGTTCGCCGACGTCGTCCTCTGTCAGCGCACTACACGGGGCCAAGCTTGCAGAAAGCAGGCAACAGACCTGGGTCGGCGGCAATGTAAAAGGTAATTCCCATTGTCCAGCTCGGAGATTCGATGCGGAAGTCCAGCTGGTTTTCGTAGAAGGCGACCACCAGCCGGTCTATCTTAACGGGCCCAATGTAGTCGCTGTCTTCCAGCGCGTCGATGATCTTGCCGTAAAGTGCGCGGCACACTCCACAGCCTGACGCTGCCGACTGGGCGATTTTGGGCAGCCCTGGTAACGTGTCGTGTCTCTCATACCTCAACTCGTATTTCTGCGACGCCGAGATTTGATCCGCAGCTATGTCGTTCAGTTGCAGTACCTGGCAATGCGTGCATAAGCCGATGGTCTGGCATTCGGGCTCGGTGCGTGGAGTGAGGGCGGTGACGCATGACAGGTCCGTGGCTGGTGGAGGTAGATTTGCGGTGCTTGCCATGCTGGAAATGATGTGTATAGACGAGATGCAAGCAGATTGTGGGACGGTTTTAACCGAGCAAACCGCCCCCACGTTTTCTTGTCGTGGCATAGCGGCGAAGAGCGGGGACGGAAGAATTTTCTCTTATCTCTTCGCGCAGTACTGTGCTTTGAAGATGGGTTGCAAGGGAATCGCAGCCCGAGCCATGCCACGGTACCTAGCCCGGACTGTGTGACACCGAGTTCGTCGGGTAGGATCGGTGTCGATAAACGATGCAATGAAGACTCACGACGGCCGGCTGCTCCAACCAAATCTTGACCGTGCCATCATACGACCCGGGCTGCCCAGAACTCCGCACTGTGGCTCCGCTCCGCTCCGCTCCTCCCTCCTGCTTGCCTTCTTCTTCCTCCCCCGACTGAAACATCCTTGACATTCCACACTTGACCTCCCGTCTTCCCCCCAGCGCCACCCCCAACAACGACTCCCCGCCGTGCGCCACCTCCTTTCTCCACACCAACCGCGCTGTCGACAGCCGTCGCCTCCGCCACACCGCGACATACCCACCCCTCGACATCCGCCGTTGCGAGCAGGATCCTGGTCGCTCGCCAACGAGGAGAGGCGGGTTGTGCGCCAGCCGTTGCAACCGTCGCGAGGTTCCTCAGATCCGGAATGCTGGCGGTCGTTGCGGCTGACGCTGACGAAAGGTGGGTGGGCGGGACGATGTGACGGCGATGTGGTGGTGGTAGATGTCGAAGGTGTGCGCCTGTGCGTCAGCATTGGGGGCGGAGGCGGGCGGGAAGCGGAGGGAGGGAGGGGTGGAGGGTGAAGGTGGTGGCCGTGGTGGAAGATAGTGCTGTTTTGTTGATGTTGTTGTTCGAAGCGGGATGTGGTTCCTGTGCGAAGAAGGAACAAAGGAAGCTTCGCGGACCGATCTGGTTTAGCGATGCTATTTTTATCCCTAGTTGATCCTATCTCTATATCCATCCAACTCGGATTCAAGAGACTTGGACGTCGGCATTCCCTTCTGAATCAGAGAATTCGCTAGACCGGCAGAGACCTAGGAAAAAAGGCTGCTCGCGGCCACCGCGGCGAAGCTGCCCGACGATTATTCCCATGCAGCACTGAAGAATCGACCACAACACTGCGCCTGGTTCCATCGGTATATACACTATCCTTCATGATTGCGCTGTTCTATGAGATAGTACTACAGGATAAATGTCGAGTAGACACCTCAACGGCTATACCGCGCGCTTTTCGGTCTTAGTAGCACCTACTGTCGCCTCCAATATGATATATATATGCTTTAGTCTACCGTGATGTTGTTTTCTATTCACTCCGCAGGGGGCCTTTCTTCCAGGCAACCGGTCGCGGGCCAGAGGCAGCCGTCGGGAGCGACATAGCCGCGTCAGCATCACACCACTGTAACCACGCACTCTGCCTGCCAACCCCTTTGCTCATCGCAAGGCTCGATTGCCACGCTTCCTATATATAGATAACGTTACACGACTTAGTGCACGTCTTGGCGGCTATTCTGCGAGCGAGCAACAATTTCAGAACCAACCAATTCGACAGGCGGAGCGTTGCCGCGTGATTCTGGCGGGCGCCGACCCATTTTCAAGCACACATCTCACCATACAGCGCCCGGCGTCCTCAGTATGGACGACCGGCTGACTTTGGGAGTCGGCCCAATTTTACGAACCTCAGCTGCAGCCTAGCCAAGCCACCTCCTAGGTTTCACGACGTGAAGGCAGCTTTCTTTTATCGCCCGATCAGGTTTCACGAGGCTGAGCTTTTGCTCTAAAATTGGTGTATTTGCTCTTAAAATGTCTGGGACAACGTTTTACAAGGCTGTCAATTTGACCCTAAGCACCGATAAATATTCTACCTCGCGGCACGAATTGGGAGCGTCCGCCATCGGAATCAATTCCTCATTATAGAATCGGCCGCTAGAATGACACATCTAGTATCGGCAATCAGTTTCCGCAACGAGTACTTTGAGATGTTCGGTTTCAATCAAGACAACACTCAATCGATACAGAATCATCCTCCGTCCAATCCCACTTCGGACACGCAAAGGGCAGCGGTCGACTCTATGCAGCAAACCGATAGACATGGCAACAACCGAATCGTTACCTCAGGCACAACAGAGGACCTTGGGGGCTATGCGGTCAATGCAGGAAATAATGACGGCCCTGGATCCGATTCAACTGCTCGAGGTAGCGAACGAACTCTGTCTACTCCGCTATTGAACTCGACAGTGACAAACAGCGAGAGCGAACATGCTACTCAGCCTGAATTCAGCACGGATGCCTTCTACGCCGCGACGAGTGAACATGACCTCGACACGCTTGCAGAGACGTCAGTATTACCGAAGAATCCAACTTGGACTCCGTTCTGTCTCAGCCGTGGCTTTCTGCTCGGTAATGCAGTATTGTTTACACTCGTGGTCGTCGCGTTGGAAGTACTCCACTTCATGTCCAACAAAGACCAAGGGTTGGCGACAGTCTCACAGGACACACATTACCTTTGGACATACGGTCCTCTCTCTTGTAAGTTATCCTTGCGGTCACTTGCTGGTGTATTTGCTCACTTTCTGGCAGTCTTGACTATCATTGCCGCTTTCTGGGGACAAACTGAGTATCGAGCACGACAGCTCACGCCTTGGTATCTGATGGACCGTGGTCAACTTGAACACTGCTTGCTACTCAATTACCTTACAACATCCACGGCAACCTCGTTCTTCAGATCCATCAAGAATTGCCATTCCCTTGTTATCCTTGGAATACTTGGAACCTTGCTTTTACGGATCTTGATTGTTTTATCAACCAGCCTTCTCAGCCTGGAGTACCGGACCATAACCCACCAGAAAGAAAATTTCACTACCGAAATTTTAGATCTCGGAAGTCTCAGGAGTAAAGTACAACAGCAGACCTACAATGCTCCGAACGTCACCGGTGGAACACAATTTTGGGCCATATCTCACTACAACCTCTCGCGCCCGTATGAAATTATCTCTGGCTCTGTCGTACAGCCTTTTTCGCCATCCGATCATGGTATTTTCCAACTAACGCCGCCAATACTCTTCACTTGACTTACATTCGACAGTTCTTTACGTTTTTGTAGTGGCTGATGTCCCAGTCTTCGAGTCAAAACTGACAAATTGCCAAACCTTCAACATCCCGTATGACTCGTCCCAGCTGCATTATCAGGATCGGATACTTGAAGACATCATTCCGGAAGAATACGTTGAGATGTTGAGGCCATGGTGTCTGGACGATTTCAGGTCAATTCCAGAAGGCTATACCCCCCCAGACAGCTCCTTACCAGTGCAGTACCGGACCAGCCTTACAGATACAGTACTATGCATCCACAGATGTTCAAACAGCACTTCGGTGAGCGAGGAAGACAAGAGACTCCTCATTACAATGGATAGCCGGGCGGAGAACCTCGGGTCGGAAATTTCCGGTATATGGTGCGAACCGACGTACTCTTTGACCCGGCGAACAGTAACAAAGATTTCGGATACCTCCGGAAATGGGTACCAAATCCATGTATCCCCAGAAGTAAAAGAAGACCTAGAATTAGGCGCGACACCTACAGAAATCACGTCTTACATACTTAGGTTCTTCGGGGTGAACGGTCGGTCACTGGACGCGATTGAGGGTAACTCATGGTATATCCTTCTCAACCAATCAGAGCCACGGAGGGACTTTTCAAGCTTTCGAAACACCACCTTAGTTGAGGACGCTTCCAAGAGGCTGTGGGCTCAATTCTCCGCCTTTGCCGTGGAAAAAGGCCGCAAGAGCCTGTCTAATGCCGACCAAGATCTTATAGGAACGGCCATTTCCTCCGAAGGTCGACTCATCATCCAGGCTCTACCCCTCAGGTTGATGGAAACAATACTTGTGCTTCTAATACTATCTAGTATCACATTTGGCTTGCTTGCACCACCAAAAATGCATCGAGATCCTGGTTCTGTAGGTGCTCACGCCTTAGTAATGGCGAGAAGCCCATCACTTGGTCGCTGGCTAGCCGGACGCGGGGCATCTCGCGACAAAGCACTCCAGATTCCCCTAGAGAACTCTCAGGCCTTGCTCAATCCGAGAGTCGAAGAACAAAACCAGCCAGATTATACCATATCAGTCACATCTCAAAGTAATTCCTCTGAGCCCGGAAATATCGAAGCAGACAAAAGCCGTTCAAATTGGTGGAATCCGGCTGGAGAGACTTGGTGGTTCCGGCTCTGCATTTTTGCGGCAGCGATCATACTTACTGCTACTATCCAGATCCTGTTCCATGCGTCCCAAAAGAACGAAGGCCTTGCAAATGTCGATACCGACGGATATCAGAAGTACACATGGACCTACATCCCAACGATGGTTATGGCATCACTTGGAATTGCATATTCCGTAGCCGACTCGACAGCAAGGGTGTTACATCCTTTCCAGCTTCTAAGGAAGGGAAATGCCAGCTTAGGAGATATCATGTACGATCCCGCCAGCCAAGTCTCTTTTACCGCAGTAATTCAGGCCGCAACAAACCATCACTTTGCGCTCGCAGCTATCATTCTCACCGGACTATTAACGCCAATATTGACCATTGCTACCAGTGGACTTTACACCCCAGTACCAATTCCATGGAGCCGTAATGTTTCGATCAATGCACGGGACTGGTTCAGTGTCGGCAACATGAGCACTGGTATGGACTCTTCTAGTGCCAACCAGGAAAAGGAGGATTTCAGCGTATTCCATCTAGTAGAATTCGCCAACATGTCCTATCCTACATGGACACACGACCAGTATGCTTTCGCAACAATCAAAGAAGAGGGACTGCAGGGCCACAACGGAAACAATACTGCACTCGGTCTCAATGCGCGTATACCTGCTCTACGTGGTAATCTAAACTGCAGCCTCGCGAATTATTACACAAGGCAGAATCTTTCAGAGCATAGTCCGGGCGGTCGGATTATTACTGTTCAACCACCTTCGGGATGCCGTACCCCACGTGAAAACCTGACAGAAGGCCGATTGGTATGGTTGTCGTTCGTTGATGAGCCGGAGGCCGACTACGAAGTTAGGTATTTGCAAGATGTCTACCCCGGCAAGAGTTTCAACTACTCAAGCACTGAGGGAAGAACCACCCCCGGTACTGTCTGTGGCGACAACCGCCAGCACTTTTGGTACATTGCCGGCAGCTCCACCAACGGCGACTGGGACGACATCACGCTCATCCATTGTGTCCCTTACATCGAGGCACTTCTTGTAAACGTATCATTCTTCCTCCCCGAATTCCAGATCGATACCTCCGCGCCCATCATTCCGGACGAAGCCTCCGCCACTCCGTTCTCCAATGAATCAAGCGCCGGATATATCGGGTCGGATTTCGAACACTTCTCCCAGGCTCTCGAAAACGGAACCCACGGCACTCCCTTTTCGGAGCTCACCGGCATCGCCAACGCCGCCAAATTCATCGAGCGCGTGGACTCCCTATACCGCGTCTGGACGGCGCAGAGCCTGCACTTCTACTTCCGGCACCCCGCGGCGCTGCCGCTCCCGGCCAACACCACGAACGACCCCGCCGCCGCCCACTTCGCCACCGACCCGTTCCGCGCCGTCCTCACGGACCGCACCCGGCTCCGCCTCGTGCAGAGCGAGGTCTCGACGAGGATCCTGCAGGGCGTCCTGCTGGCCTTGGCGCTCTGCGTCGCGCTGGCCTTCGTGCTGGAGCCGCGCACGCGGCTTCTGCCGCGCGACCCGGGAAGCGTAGCGGCGAAGATGAGCTTGTTTGCGGACGGGCGCGTGTGGAGGTCTGTTCCGGAGGGCGCGGAGACGTGGGGCGACGGGGAGATGGAGTCGAGGGGCTTGCTTCGGGACGTCTTGTTTCGTATGGGTTGGTGGGGAGGGGAGATGGAGGAAGGGGGTGGGCGGAGGTGGTTCGGGGTCGATGGGGAGGAAGAACGGGACGGTTGAGCACTTACCATATCGATGTCGTAGTTGGATGATAGGCAGGCCGTTTTTACCTCTTTGGCGTCTTTTACTTCCGTGTAGGTGTTATGGGTCAGCAGCGAGTGCTTTTTGCAAGGCAGTATGTCAGGTTCCAGCTCTATAATAAGGAGGGATATATGTGCGGCTAGTAATGGGCTGGTATCCTGGGATTGGAGAACCTACATGACTGCTAGTGAGGCGGTGTCGTGGTGCTGCATCCGCGGCAGCGCTACCCGACGATGGCTCCAATGCATCACTGCAAGGGAGTCGGCCACATCAACGTCGAATTTTATGGGCATACATATACACTCTCCCTCCCAAAAATGTTAACGAGATAAAAGCATCAATCTTGATACTATAGCTATCCCACCGCTTTCCACATCCAGCGTCTCTAAGGCTATACTCGGCTCCTACGCGGCCACTGGGGCTTCGTTCAATCAATGGGAGGCACTAACCAGAACAGGGCAGTACATACGTTCCACTACCCACGCGCACAGTACACTTGGTACCTGAAACCCAACGAACAGCCATCATCGGCCTACCCAAGTTCCACCGAACACACGGCTTGTGCGAGCCTAATCTGTCCAGTAGGGTCGGGTGTTCTGCTGAGTGGACGGTGTCTCGGCCGCAGCCAAGCTTGTGATAGGTGCGCCCCGACGCCACTTACGTGAGACTGGTGGCCACGCATATCTACGCTTGCTCCACGTCAGTGCTTTGCATGCTGCGGTTCGTCGTTGGGAGAATCGGATTGACTTTGTTTCACGATAGCCATGTGCAAGCTTATCCTGCCCGGAGTGAAACAACCACTACCACGCGTCGCTCGGGGCCATGCGTAATACGCTGTGTACTGGCGCGTTGCCACCACCGCACACAAATAGGATGGCAAAGATGACTGCAAGTATAAGCCCGGCCCTCCAGCGCAATTGACACGAGCTGTAGCTCTGACTGCACTGGGGCCGACGACGATCTCTCTGTAGGTGCCGCTCTGCTCCTACAGTGCGATTTCATGGTTCGGTCGCGTGCAGATGCACGTTGATCACCGCAGTCTCTGTAAGCTTTGCTTACCCAAATCTTCACCAATGGCAGCTGGAGAAACATCTCACATCTCACCAGTTTCGAGTGAACGACATGATCGCTCTTTTCCCCGCCCCCGGATTTGGCATGCAAGCACATGTGAGTGCTGTATAATTCGGAAACTCCCCTCCCCACGCCGTGCGGTACTGTGGACTTTACCGCCGCCATGTTACCAACTGCTTTCTACTTGGGAGCAGTCTTTGCTGTATACGCGCTGTTATCACCAGCACTGGGTCAAGATGCCGATCCAGTTAGCGACAGATGCGCACGCTGGCACCATTCAGGTAAGTGCGTCGTCCCGGGACCTCTCCACATGCACTGACATCGGTCTTCCAGCAATGGTGAGGCGGGACTCCATCTTCCTCGACGGCGGCGTGCAGACTCTCCGCAGCAACGGGACGACATCGCTCACATTCAGTTGCGTTTCTCACCAGCCGCAAGAAGCGCACCCCGTTCGAAAAACACCACCACTTACGTGCTACCAGGCAAATACATATACGAGCTCGACGTCGGCAAGTCGTGGGACGTCAACACCAACTTCACCGAGTCGCGCATCGGGCGGTACGCGGGCACCGACGCCAACGCCAACCCGCCCAACATGCTGCGCGGCGCGCTGTACGCCGCGAACCGCGAGACGAACCGGCTCTTCACCTTCGGGGGGTCCAGCTTCCTGGCCAACGACTCGGACCCGGACTGGGAGCCGCCGAGCCAGGACGCGACGTCGCTGTGGTCGTACGACACGGAGATCCGGGACTGGCACTCGTACAACATCAGCGGCGTGCCGTGGCGGCCCAACTGGGGCGCCGTGGCCGAGGACATCGTGCACGACGTGGGCTTCTTCCTGAACGGCCAGTACGACCGCGGCTCGTCGTACGGGCTGTACACGAGCGTCGAGTACGAGGGCGGGACCGTGTCGAACGCCTCGTTTGCCGAGATCACGTATCTGGGAGGGCTGATCGTGATCGACCTGCACACGCAGGAGACGAGGAACGTGTCGACGGAGACGCTCGGCGCTCCGCGCGTGGCGGGCGGGCTGGTGTACTCGCCCACGTTCGGGAAGAGCGCGAACGGGACGCTCCTGACGTTCGGCGGCATGCGCAGCGGCGGGCAGTCGACCGACACTTTTACAAACGGCGCGCTGGTATGTTGTCGAGACAGCATCCGGGGGGAAGGGAGGGAGGGAACTTGTAGCGGCCGCTGCTGACACCCCGACCCCGTGCACACAGATTGATATGTCGACCGTCTCCCTCTGCGACAGCTTCATGGACGAAAACGTCACCTGGTACAACCAGTCGACCACGGGAGACATCCCGGACCCGCGCATGGACTTCTGCACGCTGCCGTTCGAGAAGGACGCAAAGGACAACTCGAGCATCAACATGTGCGTGTAGCAGCCAGCTCGCCCCCTAATTCCCTTCAATGGACCAAAGGAACGTCGAACGTGACAGCTGACAAGGGGGGGGAAAACAGTTACATCCACGGCGGCTACGACCCGGGCACCTCGACGCTCTTCGACGACATGTACATCCTCTCGGTGCCGTCCTTCACCTGGACGCGCGTGTACTCGGGGCGCGCGGGCCGCTTCGGGCACTCGTGCAACGCCGCCGGCCTCCGCCAGATGGTCGTCGCCGGCGGGGCGCGCGACGCCAGCCTGTATGCCGTCGAGACCACCGGTGACGTGCCCGACCTCAACGACACGATGTGCGACGACGGGCTGGGCGTCAGCCTGTTCGACCTGTCGAACCTCACGTGGGGCACCTTCTTCGACCACGACGCCCCCGCGTACCAGGTCCCGCAGAAGGTCGTCGATGTCATTGGCGGATCGTAAGTTGTTTCTGTCGGCTCTCTCCCTCTTATTCCTCTACTTCTTCGTCTTCTTCTCCTCCATCTTTTCCCTTCTCCTTACGGACCGGTGATGACGACGGGCTCGCTGACGATCGAACCGCAACAACAACAACAGCTCGGACGGCGGCGCCACCATGACGCAGCCCGCCGGCGGCTTCGCGCACCCGGCCATCTGGACAATGTTCCACCCGCCGCCGTCTCCGTCCTCCTCGTCCTCCTCCCCCAGCACCGGCAGCATCAGCGGCGGCGCCATCGCCGGCGCAGTCATCGGCAGCATCGCCGGCGTCTCCCTCCTCATCCTCGCCATCTCCCTCATCCTCCGTCATCGACGGCGATCGCGCCAACAACAACAAGAACAAAAACGCCACCGCCGCCAATCCACCGGCACGAGCACCACCATCTCGGAGCTGCAGGGCCAGCCCGCCGAGATACACGAGAAGGCGGCCGGGGGCATCATCGTGCCGCCGGTCGAGCCGATCAACGAGGAGCCGCAGGAGCTGGAGGCCACGTATCCGGAAAGGCAGGAGCTGCCGGGCACGGTGGTGTTCAAGGAGGGGGACGGGTCGAAGACGGTGGAGCGGAGGACGACGCCAAGTCCGCGGCAGTCGCGGTTTGCGGAGGATACGAGGGATTGCGGTGGCGGTGGTGGTGGTGGGGGTGGGCGGTGAGTGTGCGGGTTACGTTTGGGTGGTGGGTTGTAGGTGGTCGTACGTGAGGGCAGGGAAGGGCAGGGCAGGGCAGGGCAGATTGTGGCCGATGTCGGAAGCGGGAGGATGTAAGTAAGCCTTTACTTGACGTTGCTTGTCTTGCTTAAGTGGCGCGTCTTGCTTCCCGTGCGTGTGTTGTGTAAGGGGTGTGGGTGGTTGTTTTTGTGGCGGTCGGGGAGCGGCACAGAGTGCGTTGGAAATGATATCCAGAATAATATGCAGCTTATCACTTTGCAGGTGGCTAGAGATGATCAAATTGGGGGCGACGAATGGGTGGCGTCGTCGTGATGCCGCCCCGTAGCTGCAGTACCTAGACAGCCGGTATGTAAGTCTAGCCGCAAAGTAATATGGGAGAGAGCGAGTAGAGAAGCGATGCATCCTGTCTGGACGAGTCTTGCGAAGAGCGCAACTGCCGAAGGTGAGTATAGGATCACTCTGGACGGGTGCGACATAACGTTTGCGATGAATTGGGCGTGTAGGCGCTGGGTGCCTTATATTTATTAAGTGTCGAGTGAGGCCGCGCCAGCATTCGCGTCACTTAGGGTGTCGGTCCAATCATAGCGGACTTGAAGCCGTTTCGAAACCACGCCAGCCCCACACACGTTCCACCCCATCTCGTCAGTGCCGGCTGCCGCCAGCCCAGCAGCCGGGAATGCGGAGGTTCCACCGTCGGCAGGCCACCAACGGTCGAGACCCCAAGGCCCTCCAGATCCCCCCTAATCGAACCCTCCTGCGCCCTCTGCGCCTCGGGAGTACCGTACAAACTCACGCCGATTGCCCACTTGGCGACAGGGATTATTTGGGCGGTAAGTCGTTCTGCCACCAATGAAACGGTGCCCTCGAGCGAGACCGTGCAAAACCTGAAGGTTTGATTGGCGGCAGAACAGCTTACCGCCTAATATTGCAGGGGTGATCCCTCCCGCCAAGTGGGCAATCGGCCTGAGTTTGTACGGTACGTACCCTTCGGCCCAACGGTCCGTGAATCGAAACACATCCTGGGGCCACGGATCGCCGCCACGCTCGCGCATTGATGGACACCGATGCCTGACGCAAATCGCCCTGATCGTACGGGAGGAGGGGATGTATATAAGAGGCGGGCCAAGCAGTCTTGTTCAAACCACCAAGCCCAACAACAACAACAACAACAACCACACACTCGCTTCTCACCATGATGCTCAACCTCCTCTCCGTCCTGGCCGTCGGCGCCGCCACCGTCTCGGCCACGCTCGACCCGGCCACGTCCAACACGAAGGGCAAGTACCCCTCCAGCCCGGGCTGCTCGGCCGAGAAGACCAGCACCGCCATCCAGGCCGCCGAGTGCGCCTACAACACGCGCGTCTCGGGCACCCAGACCTTCGCCGTCTTCAAGACCGACCACCAATACGACAGCTCCAACGGCGCCCCCTACGGCACCTGCGAGGCCTACACCTGCACCGCCCCCACCAGCGACGAGCTGACCGAGGGTGAGGACTACTGGACCTTCTACTGGGGGTGAGTGATTTTTTCTTCTTTCTTTCCTGACGATAATACTGACGTACCTGCGCAGCTCCAACGGCGAGGACTCCGGTGTTGGCACCACCTGCATTAAGAGCCCCGATGACGGCACTTGCGGCTGCGAGAACTCCGACGGCGAATTCGTCTACGGCAGCTCGGACTGCACTTAGATGTGTTGTCGATCTTTTCTCCCTTTTTGCCATGTTGCCTTTTGGAATGTCATTGGATCTTGTAACGGTAGTCATTTGATGATGGAAAAAAAATTAAAAAGCGGGAATGACCGTTTGGAATGCAGAATTGAGATTCCCAATCGAGTTGAAACTGTATTGCTGCGAATGTGAAAGATGATGAGATGTGAAAAAAGGAAATAGTGTCACTATTCAGGTACTGTGCTGCAGCACTTCTTGAATGATCAGGTTCGTATTCGTAATGAGAAACACTATGATAATTGAAGGAATCGAATGGAAGGAAAGAAAATCGCAGCTCGACAATTGCTTCAGGATATTGGACCCTTGGCATTGAACCCCACAGAGGCGCTGTCCATTTTCATCATGACAATGCCGCATTGTCTCGTAGACTGCTGCAGCTGTCGGCCGTGACCGGACGTCTTTCGCAACCATACGTCCCAAAACACTGTAGAATATTTCGGCCGTCTCGTGACGTTCCACTCCCAGCTTTTCCACCCAGTCCTGGATCGGATATCTCCTCCACTCATCCAGGGTTTTCCCCCGCCGAACAGCTTCCACCTCGAGCAGGACACAGCCTAAAGAGTATACGTCCGTGGCGGGAGTTTTCGGGGGTGCAGTGTGTGGAAAATCTTCAGGGGCATGATACCAACCCTACTTTCGTCAGCTTTTCGTATCTATATTGATGATCTGGAATGTTCCATTGTTTACCTGGTCATAGACGGTTCTATCAGCCTCACCGTGTGGGTTGAAGGTGTTCTGGATAGACATTCGTCTCTGTCGGGCGCTTGAAAATGCAAACTCTGCAAGGTAAACTCGGCCCTTGCAAATGAGGATATTGCGTGACTCAATCTCTCCGTGTACTTTGCCTTGTTCATGGAGATATTTCACGGCACTCGAGAGGCAGCCGAATATTTCGCGCAAGGTTGTTGATCGTCGATCGCCAATCTCAGCAAGGCTGAGAGAGTATCGGAGCTCGCAATCAGCGACGGGCATGATCATGAGAGCGAAGCAGTTCCCATGCCGGTAGGTCCCCTTGATGGTAACGATGTGTCGATGTACCAATTCTTTTAGCAGGTCCGCTTCGGCCTTGGCTGCCAGCCGTGCCTCATTGATGTCCGTCGTCGACTCAGTCGGAGGCCATACTCTTTTGCGACAGATCAGATTGGTCCAGGGTGGTCCCGCTCTCACCACATCAAGGATTGAGTAATTGCACACCCGGAGGTTTCTGCACTTGTCAAAATCTGGTGGATCTTCCAAGGGATACTCTTTGCGGAACTCAAGGTCAGGACCGAAGTCGTCTCGACCTGAGCTCCTCCTTGCAACGGGGTTTCCTATGGTTCCTGACTCTTGAGGTTGCGCACTGCTGCCAGTGCTCTCAGCGGCGTAGGTTGGCATGCAGCAGTCTCCACAGAAAGGAATTTCGTCTCGATCTGATGTAATGATAGTAGTCTCAAGCCAAACGTGTTCCGCTTTGGGCCTACTGTCCGAATTTTTAGAGAGCATGGACCGGACCAGGTGAAAGAATTGGGCATCGCAGCGATCCTGGAGGTTCGATTTCATCCAGTGCAAGACGTTATCAACTCTGTCTCCGTAGCCGCCGATGAGTACGTTATGAAGTTCTGCCCTCTGCTTCTTCTTGTAGACTGCGAAAATTTCCGCAAAGACGCATCCAAGGGAGAATACGTCTTGTGATCTTCCACGGTATGCTTCGTTTAGAACCTCAGGTGGCGCATACTACTATATCGTCAGACATGTTTCGATGTATCGTTGGAAGTGCATGCAGGGGAATCAACGGCACTCACCCTTTTCGTTCTTATCGTCGTACCTCTGGAACCAGTTACAGTGGCAAAGACCCGCGAAATCCCAAAATCCGCATACATAACACGCCGATTCTGATCAATCAAGATGTTTGTGGGTATGATGTCCTTGTGTCGAATACCTTTTCCGTGAATATATGCCAGAGCCCTTGCGAGACAACCGGTGACAGATGGGAGGAATTTGTCAAATTCCACCCTGTCCATTGCCAACAACCTTAATGCAGGGCCAGAGGGTCTGCTGAAGGCATCAAGAGCCACTGCAAGGTCGCATGTGGCTTTCTGGAGCAGAATTCCGTATTGAGTCGAGGGACCACTTTCGTCAGTGAAGCTTCCACAGGATCGAAGAACATGAGGATGTGATAAATTTCGAAGATGATCAAGCTCTTCTCGTATCCTCTTGAGGGAGTCTTCTTCGGAACCAGAAGGCAAGGGTGTCTGTTTCACAGCGTACACTTTTCCGGTGCCTTAGAGGTTCACCTCCAAGACAGAAGCACCCTGGCCTCCAGAACCGAGAAGCCCCACATACTCTAAGGGATTTTCACCCTTCTTGGTGAAAATGATGTCGTAGCCGTCTTCACTGGAAGAATTCGTGAACCATGCCGGAGGATTGGCTGGGTTGTGCAAAAGCCGTTGCTGATCGCCCTCAGTTGTCAAAACGAATTTGGTTACCGCCATTGCGAGAAAAGACAGCCGTTCATCATTGATGCCTTCGGATTCCGACGAGATGAGAGTGTTCTTTATGGGAGTAGGCAATATGGGCTCGGTTGGGTAGTTCGAAAGTGAAAGTGGCACTGCTGCCGATTTAAATACTATCCTCGGCAGGAGTACTCCTGACATCTGATGAGGCTGAAGTGATCCTTCAACCGGTAATGATCATTGAGAGCCCCGCAATGATGTGCTGTCTGCAGGCAGGCATGTTGGCTCCAGCCAACAGTGTGAGTTCATCTTAATAAATACCATTTGGTCATCCCGTCATTGTGTAGCATCATCTTTTTACGTCGCTCGCCGCAGTGGTTTCCCGTCGTCTTCGATGTCTCAGTGTAGGCGTATTCTCTACTGTTCTCTATCTGATTCATCATTAACTGGAGATGATGTAACTTACACATGTTTCCACCCGTTTTCAACAAGCACCTGCATCTCGTTGATTGAGCAGTGCGCCCCAACCTCCTTATTCGCACCTTCTCCGCTCGTGTCCCCCACCGTCCAATCCTCAAGCCTTCGCCGTACCATGTAGTCCTCGCCGAAGAAGCGGATTTTGCCAAACAACCTCCAACATCGGTTGTACCACATGCCCCGAATACGCTCGCTCGCCGAAGGCCAGCTTCGGCCCGTTGGGTTGACGGCCTGGTAGGCCTCTCCTCCGTAGGCCACCCGGACATGCGGATTAAACCACACCCCCTTCAAAGCGCTCAGCGGATTGTCGGCGTGTATCAGACAGCATTCCGAGCCTTTCAGGTGCCGCGCTGCCAGGATGTCCGAGATCCCTCTGGGACAGAGCGGCCTGTGTGTATCAGAAAAGGGCGCGGTGTCCATGATGACCATCCCATTTCAGCAGGTCTCGACAGGCACTGCGTCAGCGTTAGTGATGACTCACTCATTGTTCGACATGTATTCCTCCCTCAAAACACGTCTATACGCCTCATGATCAATCAGAATAGGCATGCGACAGACAAGACACATATATTTTCAAAAGAAGACAAAAAATGCTCGTGGTCAAGATTTTAAAGCATCAGCAAATGTGTTGCGGAGAGTGAGGCTGAAATGACACAAGGGCAGCCTGCCGAGATAGCCGTTCGTGCCGATCTACCCGGAGAAGCAGCAGCTGTCTCACTCTTTTAACCTTATATGATGTGAAATCCCTTCCTCTCTTTCTACTGTCCTTCCTCTCTCCCTTCTGGATCTATCGATAGTCTCTCCACGTCAATATGTCGAGTCCCAAGTCCGCATTGAAGGGCACATTTCGTAAAGACAAATCCGCCTACGAGCTATCATGACGTCAGGAGCCTCATCACAAGCCTCCAGGCTGCGGATCTAAGCAGATGCCCCGTCTTCTCAAAAACAGGCAACAGATGCCACCCGTAGGTAGGTAGCATTTTGCACTAAACTCCCTTCACCGTAGCAATACCGCCGCCCGACGACCTCGATATCGTACCAACCCGGATTTCAAAGCTCGCTCGAGTGATGACACTCTTCAGCGTCCAGCAACAGCCAGCCGGAAACACCGGATGCCGCTTCGAGGGGTTGTAAAGCTCGGGGTGTGAGAGCCCACGCGCCCTCTTCGAAACGTGTCTCCCACAAGGCTGTGGTGATGCGCAAAACCTGGGCACCATTAGCACTACAGTACAACCCGGCGATCCCCACCTGGTAGGCTGACAACCACAAACGTGCTCCGCCCCACGGGGCCTCCGTGTCGCCTTTCGCCAACATCCACCAAGCGAACCCAAGCCCAAGCCCATGCAGAAACGACCTTATCAGCACAGCCACCTTTCTTGCAAAAGTCTTCCCCCCACCAGTCGGCAGCCGACGCCCACGGCGCTATCGAAATTGGGGGGCGAAGCCGCCGGGAACATTGCGCGTCTGAGCACTACTCTCCGGAACATTTCCTTGCGGGCGAACAGGCTGACAGCAAGGCTGAAATCGCAGGAGGGGATGTCCCATTTACCTTTTTCGTTGTTGGGCCGGAGGAGAGGAGAAAAATCGAATCTTCTTTGCACAGCCCCCCGCCGCCCGCTTCGAGCTTGGATCGATTGGCTGGCAGGCAACCACTTACCATTTTCACCCGGTTTCACCGCTGCTTGGTCTTCCGCCTTGGAGGGAAATCATGCCCGACGACTACTGGAGCCGAGTGAGCTGGAAATGAGGACCAAGGCGCTTGGGATTTGGACCATTATGCACGACACTGCGTCTGCTTGGCGGCTGAGATTCTTGGACGACGGTAGCGTACTGAGTTGGTTGTTTGGCTAGAGCCAGAATGCTCGCGAAGCATGGTGCTGGTATCAAGAACGTGCATGATGGGGAGGAATAAGGCGAGGAGTTGTCATTAGGGGTATCTACATTCTATATGGGTGCGTATATATCGTTATGAGCAGCGTGACATATTAAGAAGAAAACAAGAGTACTGAAGCCAAACAGAACCATGGAGAAAAAGGAAACACTCAAAAAGACAAAACACCGAGCCCTGTTACCAGCCGCACACATCTATCCCGACTTGGCGCCAACCCCCTTCTCCGGATCACCACCAACATCACCACCCCGCACAGCCACTACAGCATCGCTTTCCGACACCTCGGCCCCATCATTCCCGTACTCCCCCTGCTGCTGCTTCTTCCCCCTCCCGAAAAGCCTGCCAATCGCGCGCCCCAGCGACCCCGCCGCGCGGCGCAGCGGGCGATACACCCACAAGACCGGCGCCCCCACAAACCTTGCGCAAGCCTCAAACCACGCGTCGGGAAACAGCCTCACCAGCACCGCCCACGGCAGACACAGCGCGGCGACAACGATCGAAATCGCCCACTGCGGGCCGGTGATGCGGACGATGCTAAACGCCTTGCCGCCGACGAACGCGATGGCGATCTGGCAGCCGATCATGACGAGGTTGATGACGACGAAGAAGACGTTGCGGTGCACCCCGGCGAAGATGTCGAAGCGGTTGTCGAGGCGGCGGTTGTTGTACATGTTGAAGATCTGCATCCACACGAAGCAGTTGAAGACGACGCTGCGCAGCTGCGCGTCCGGGTAGGAAAGGAAACGCGGCCCGCCGAAGTGGAGGATCAGCGTGACGGCGAGCTGGAAGAAGGCTTGCCCGATGATCATCTTCCACATCGTCGTCGAGATCAGTGGGGCGCTGCGCGCGGGCGGCTTGCGGTCGAGGATGGCCTCGGTGGGAGGGTCCGTGGCCAGGGCGAGGGCGGCGAGGGAGTCCCTGTGCGTGGGTGTGTTAGCTTTCGGTTTCCTTTTCTTTTTCTTTCTTTCTTTCCTCATGGAGGTGGTGGAGCAACAACACAACTTACATGATGAGGTTAATCCAGAGTAGCTGCACGGCCGTTAGCACCGAGCGCATCTCAGCATCGGCCACGGACGACACGAAAGTCAAGAGGACGGCGGTGATGTTAACCGTCAGCTGGAACTGCAGGAACTTGCGCACGGCGTCGTTGACGGCGCGGCCCCACATCAGCGCCGTTAGGATGGACGCGAAGTTGTCGTCCATGAGGATGATGGCCGACGCCTCCTTAGCGACCTCGGTGCCGGCGATGCCCATGCTGAAGCCGATATCCGCCGCCTTCAGCGCGGGCCCGTCATTCGTCCCGTCGCCCGTCACGGCCACGATGTCGCCCATGGCGCGCAGCTTGGTGACCAGCACGCGCTTGTCCTCGGGAGACGAGCGCGCGAGCACCTGGAGGCGCGGCAGTACCGCCGTCATCTGCTCGTCGGAGAGCGTGCGGAAGGCAGGGCCCTCCATGACGACTCCGTCGGTATAAATACCGCAGTCCGTCGCGATGGCCTTGGCCGTGACGACGTTGTCGCCCGTCACCATGCGCACGCACACGCCGGCGTGCTGGCACTTGGCCACGGCCTGCGGCACGCCGGGGCGGATGGGGTCCTGGATGCCGACGACGCCGAGCAGCGTCATGTCGCGGAGGAGCAGGTCGACATCGGCGACGGCGGGGTCTTCCTCGGACGCGGCACCGGCGGGCGGCCACTGCGCGAAGTCCCTGGTGGTGAGGGCGATGGTGCGGAGGGACTGCTCGGCGTAGCCGTTGATGACGGCCTCGAAGCGCTCGCGGCGGTCGCGGTCGAGCGGCACTTCGCCGCCGCCGCTGGAGGTAAGGAGGCTGGTGCTGAAGCCCAGCAGGATCTCGGACGCGCCCTTGACCAGAAATCGGTAGTGGCCGTTGGCGAGCTTCTGCACCGCGCCCATGCACTTGCGGCCCGAGTCGAACGGCATCAGCTGGACCACCTGCGCGTTGGCCCGCTCCGCGCCGAGCGACCCCATGCCCAGCACGTCCCTGGCGAAGCCGAGCAGCGCGGTTTCCGTCTTGGAGCCCACGAAGCCGGCCTCGCCCGCGTCGTCGCCCTCGAAGGCGGTCGAGTTGATGGCGATGGACTCGATCAGCAGGCGCGCGTGCTCGGCCGACATGTCCCTCGCGAAGGCGGTCGAGCGGCGCTCGTCGCCGCGCTGGTTCTTGTCGTCGAAGGCATCGTCGTCGCCGTCGCCGAAGGTGCCCGTGACGACGGTCATCTTGTTCGTGGTCAGGGTGCCCGTCTTGTCCGAGCACACGGTGGTGGCGTTGCCCATGGTCTCGCACGACTTGAGGATGCGCACCAGGTTGTTCAGCTTGACGAGGCGCGTCGTGGCGAAGGCGAGGGCCAGCGTCACGGCGAGCGGCAGGCCCTCGGGCACGGCGACGACGATGACGGTGATGGCGACGATGAGGATGTCCATGAACTTGGACGCCTTCTCGTTGGCCGTAAGCTCGCTGCCCGGCAGCGTGCCCAGGAAGCGGAACAGCAGCACGAAGAACAGGAAGGCCGCGGCGCTGCTGCCCAGCTTGGCGATGGCGCCGGCCAGCCCGTCCAGCTTGACCTGCAGCGGCGTCGGCTCGGGGTCCTGCCGCATCGCCATCAGGATCTTGCCGTAGCTGGAGTTGACGCCGACCGACGTGACCAGGTAGGTGCCGACGCCCTCGAGCACCTTGCTGCCCGAGATGATGAACGGGTCCAGGTCGTGGTGTTTGTGGTGGTGGCCGCCCTCGAGCAGCAGCCGCGTCACCTGGTCGCCGCCCGTCTTCTTCATCTGGTCCGACTCGCCCGTGGCCGACGACTCGTCGCACTTGACGTTGTGGCCGGCGATGAAGACGCCGTCGGCGGGGATCAGGTCGCCCGGCTCCAGGTGCACCACGTCGCCCACCAGCACGTCGTGGACCGACACCTGCACCGACTTCCCCGAACGGATCACCTTGACCTCGCGGTCCTCCTTCTTCGTGTTGAGCCGCACAAACGCCCGCTCCTTCTGGTAGTCGTTCAGCGCGCCCACCATGACCACGATGACGATGGCGATGCAGATGGCGCACCCCTCGATCCAGTCCACCGGCATCGGCGCGTCCGGGGGATGCTCCACCCCGAACGTCTCGTACAGCCCCAGCGCCAGCGAGATGGCCGCCGCCGCCGTCAGTAGGATCAGCACCTTGTCGTTGTACGCCACCCACATCAGCTTCCACAGCGGCGTCGCCTTCTTCGCCGGCAGCACGTTGCGCTTGAACACGCGCACGCGGTCGCCAAACGCATCATTCGACGACGGCCCGGCTGCCGGACTGCTGTGTGCGGTGCTTCCGGCCGTGGCCGTGGCATTGCTGGTCTTCTTCCCCTCGTCCAGCTCCCCCCACGCCTTCTTCGTCCCGGTCGCCTCGTCGAAGCTGACGGTGCCGGCCAGCGTCGTCTCGTCGACGCTCAGCCCGGCGTTGCGGTCGGTCCGGAGCCCCCTTTCAATCCCGGCGAGCCCGCCAAGCGCGGCGTAGGCCGGCAGCGACTTGGGGTTCAGCAGCTTGTTCAGCTGCCCCGGCGAGAAGGCGAAGGCGTTGTTGCCGCCGTCGACCTCGAAGTCGGCTTCGGTTCCCGGGTCCGGCTTCAGCGCGTCTTGCTGCTCCTCGTAGGAGAACAGGCTGGCGCCGCTGCTGAAGGATGAAGATGTGCCGCCGCCGGCAGACTTAGGCGGCGGCGGCGCCAGGTAGGACAGGGAGGGACTTGAAGGCGCTGGGCCGAGGGTGCTGCCGCTCATGGCGCGGTCTCGGTGGTTACCGGCTGGTGCTAAGGCGCTGAGGTTGCTTGGCGATATTGTTGCACTCTCGGGGGAGTCTGTTGTTGGCGGAGGAGATGTCATGGTGCTGTTGTTGTTGTCGTTGGTTGTGGTGTTGGTGGAGGAGGTGGTGGCGTTGTTATCACCATCCTACATAAAGGAGTTAGAAAAGCGTTGCCTGGAGTCGGTCAGTCAACAAACTCACCGGAATCTCGATGGTGATCTGCGGCAGGCCGGTGGCGGCAGCCTCGCTGGAGTTGTGAGCCATGGTGCTGGTGGTGGTTGCATGCAGTGTGGCGGTGACTTTTCCCGCCGCCAGATCTGCCTTTGACTTCGACCGGGGCGGATCTGGAGGGCATATTGTACGGAGCGCAAACGAGGCTGAGCCCGGGGCCAATGGAAGCGTCAGCGGGGCCTGGTAAAGCGCGCTGGTATTGCCATGGCGCCAACACCGTAGTCGCCGTCAGTGGTGACATTGCCAAGGGCGGAGGCCAAGCCCGCCTCTGCAGGCCCGGGCGGCGGCCACAGACACAGGCGAGAATGGAGCGCGGGAGCAGACGCCGTTCGGGCATCTCTGGCTCCTGTGTTTGATCTCGCCTCTGCGAGGCAGTCTTCGTCGCAGAAGGCCCAAAGTCAGCCTTCTTGGCCATCTGGGCTGAGGTCCGCTGGCATGGGGGAGGGTGTGGAGCCGCGCCCAAGGCCCAGCCGCCGTCGCAAAGCGCCCAGGAACGCGGAGGCAGGTCTACCCCGGCCGTTTCATCAGCGGGCCACTGCGGCCGCTTGTCTGCCTGCGTGATTTACCGCTGCCCTGTCTGAGGCGGCAGTGGTGGTGGGCGAAGCAGCAAGTCCCGGAGAATGACGTCCAGGGCGTCGGGTCCTTGCGGGGTTTTTCACTGCCGATTTTCTTCAACGGCCACTACTTCCCCTCACTCATCTCACTCATCCACCACCCGTGAGCGATTCACGGTGCAGCATCCATGCACACCATGGCCGCCGTTCTGTCTGAGCTCTGAACACAGAGCACTGACGCTCATGTCGCCCCCTTTCGTACCCAGCCCATCTCGTTGAGGGCGCAGCAGTCGAGTCGTCGCTACGGTACCTACTTTGCCATCGGCGACGGCCCAAAGCGCTTTGCCTTCAGTCTTCGTTTCCCGAACCCGAGTCGATGGCTTCTGAGAGGGCGGATGAGATGCGACTAAGAGGGGTCGAGGCGGCTGGGCGCAGTGTGGCATTGCTCTTGGCGACGCTCTCCTCTCTTATGCTCCAGCAGCCCTCAACATATCAGTCTCAGGCGATGAGGCATTCAATCCACTGTGTGTTGCCTGGAGCGAGCGCGTGTGAGTAGTGCGATCCGGTACCCCGCTGCGCCTCTGAATCGCCCTATCCGACCTACGGTGCCACGGTGCCGCCGCCTCAACTGTGGCGCAGTCCTCGGTATACAACGCACGCGACCTGCTGGAGCGAGGCTGAATGGGCGCGCGACGTCATCGCTTTGTTGCGTCGAGTCGAGTAGTCGAAGCGTGATCGATGGAAGAAGCAACCATGATGGATTCGCCGCTCAACAATAATATCGACGTCAATGAGCCGGGCGGTGCAGCATCTCACGAGGACGCCACCGCCAGCATCAGCCGCGCGACCGTGGGCGAATCGTCGACGTGCCACCAGCCGCACCGCTGGCGACCGCGAACCAAGTCCGTCTCGAATGCGTGCGAGCGGTGCCGGCGGCGGAAGATTCGCTGCGACGGCGAGGCCGGGCCCTGCTCGACCTGCGTGCGCTTCTGTGTGGCCTGCGTCCGGCCGCCCAAGCTGAAAGACCGGATGGGGCTGTAAGTACAGACATTGCCGCCCTTTCTCCTTCACCGAGGAAGTGCTGCTGATCGAGATGGGGCAAAACGCAGCGGTGCGCATCGGGCTCTGGCCAGCCGGATCCAGCAGCTCGAGGCCCAGCTGGCTGAGATGGGAGACGCCCAATGCAGTCCGCTGCCGGGCGAGCATCTGTGGAGGAGCTGCACTCCGAGCACACTTCGGCCCGCGCAGCCACTTCTCCATGTCGACACGACTTTCGGTCCGCCGCCGCAGCAGCAGCGTTCGTTCTCCTCGGACTTCTCCGCCTCACCCAATCACTACTACTCCACCGAGGGAAGCGGCGGCGGCAGCAGCAACAGCACGGCCTTCCAACACCACCAGCCGACGGACATCCCGACCATCGAGATCTCCGAGTATTGCGGCGGCGCACCGTCGTCCCCGGCAGCCTTGCTCTCGCCCGCGCCGTCGCTGCTTTCGGCCAACAACTCGCGCTGCTCGACGCCGGACCAGCCGTACGCCATCACCACTCCTCCCATCATGGGCGGCTGCGGCTCGGCCCTCGCGCCGCCCGTGTTGGCGTCTCCCGTCTCTCCGCCCGTGTCCGCCTGCCAACGCCGCAGTCCGTGGGATTTCTCTTCTCACCAGTACGACGGTAGTGGTAGTAACGAAGGCGGCGGCGGCGGCGGCGGCGGTGGTGGTGGTGGTGGTGGTGGTTACCTGAGCCCGCCGGACAACGGGAAGAAGCCATCGTCGCTTTCGCGGCGCTCTTCCATCTCTTCGCTCGGCCTAGATAAGGATTTCAACTCCATCAGCCTGCGCTTCTCGGCATTTGACGACGAGCAGCAGCAGCCCCCGCCATCGCCGGGCGGGTTTGGGACGGTGGATCGGTTTCGATGGCGCCACTCCGATCACTCCACAACGCCGCCGGCGAGAGGAGCGCGATCCCCCGAAACCACGAAGACGACACCGACCAAGTCCGAGGCCGAAACGCTCTCGGACATCTTCTTCGACAGCATCGCGCCCGGCCGGCGACCGGTGGGACAGACGTTCTACCGCACGTGCCTGGATATGGTCTACGAGTCCGCGGATGATGATGACGCGGATCGGGAAGGCGCCGATGATGTCGTCCGGTGGTGTTGTCTCATCCCGCCCTACCACTACTGCTACTCGCTGCGCATGGCCCGCTTCTACGTCTTCATGACCATGGCGGTGGGCGTGCGGTTGCGGCGGAGGAGCGATTGTTGTGGCGGTGGCGGCCGTACCCGGATGTCGACGACGACGGACAGTGATGATTCCCTGCTCGACAACTGCTTCCGTCTCGCCATGCGGCAGGCGGAGTCGCCCAGCTTCTGGTGCGAGGCGGGCGCGGTTGAAGCGGCTTCGTTGCTCGGCTTGTTCGCGGAGAGCGGCGAAGTGGCGCAAGTGCAGCAGGTGCCCGCGCCGGCAGACCAAATGGATCGTTAAATGGGAACGGGATTGATCTTCGTCAAAGGTTCCGTCCAGGTGTGTGATTGTTATCTTTGTTGGAGTTGATGTCCCTGAATAAAGTGTAGCCGTGCTTCGGTTGAACGTTGCCGAAAAGACGAGGAGCGGCTGCGGCACTTCACGCGGGAGTGGGTCTTTTGGGGAGACCTGAAACATATTCAAGATCCGATGCGGATCTTGGTGGAGATTTCTTTGACGCCTCTCCGAAAGCGTCAATATGATCTGCGTAGCTCTATTGAAACCTTTCGTATTCGGGTTTGGGGTGTAAAAGTGTGTGCGGTTTCAATGTAGGTAACAGTCACTGTGTCCTCTGGATTCTCGGAAGGCATAGCGAATTGCGCGACGTCGTTCTACCGAGATGGCTTCAATGACAATGGTGCGGGCGCTTCTCCAGCGGCAAAGGAGGCTCTGAACCTTAGCGCTGCCGTTGACATGTGGATCCGCCGTATCCCGAGATTGATGGACAGCGGAGCGCTTACCGGGTCTGGATAAGCACCGACCGTCATTGGCCATCAACCTCAAGCACTTACCGCATAGGGGAAGCCACCTCGAAACCCGCAGCCTTGGCAACCTTTTAGCTACATCCGCGTTGCAGCAACCCTGTGGATCGTTTGTTTCAGACATTGTCGTCTATGAACATCGAACAAGCCAAGCAAGTAGTCG
Source organism: Diplodia seriata (assembly GCF_021436955.1). Lineage (NCBI taxonomy): Eukaryota > Fungi > Ascomycota > Dothideomycetes > Botryosphaeriales > Botryosphaeriaceae > Diplodia > Diplodia seriata. The sequence continues at coordinate 2,027,233 of NW_027117309.1, read as the reverse complement.
TCGGCATCCATCGGGATTCCCCTATCTACTCACGGTTGAGATATAAACATCCAACATGGGCCAACCTTTCCATCCAGCAGCGCATTCATTCCCTGTCTCTTCTTCTTTCCGTCTATCGTTGAACTTTCCGTCATTCATTCACTTCTTCTTACCTTCACGATGCTGGGCGTCACCATTTCCCTCCTCTCGGCCGTGAGCGCCGCCAACGCCTACACCGTCATCGTGCACGACCAGTTCATGCGCAAGAACATCGACGCGCTCGTCATGCCGGGCCAGTACAAGTCGCACATGCACTCCTTCTTCGGATCCGACGCCATCACCAAGGACAAGCCGACGTCCGCCCAGCTGCAGCAGGGCTGCGCCTCGGGCGAGAACCCCAACGACCTGTCCGTCTACTGTAAGCAAAAGCACTCCCCACCCCATCCATCCATGCATCCACCCATGCCCCTGTCGCCACCACCACCACCATCTAACGAGACTTCCAAACAGGGGTCCCCACCCTCTACCACGTCTCCGGCTCCTCCCGCACCGAAATCGTCCCCCAGCGCTTCTCGACCTACTACGAAAACATCCTGTACGCCGACGCGCCCATCCCGCAAGACTTCTCCGCCATCGCCGGCTCCGCCCTCGCGTCCTCCCAGGCCGAACTCAACTCCAAGACCGTCGGCCTCTCTTGGTTCTGCGAGGGCGACGACGCGCCCGCCGACAAGGAAGCCGCCGCCTTCCCGACGTCCACCTGCTCGACGCACCTGCAGACGATCCTCATGTTCCCCGACTGCGTCGAGCCGAGCAGCCTGAACGCGACGTACAGCGCGTCGTCGTTCCGCACGACCAACTACTGCCCCGCCGGCTGGAACCGCATCCCGCGGCTGCGCTTCTCCATCCGCTACGACCTCCGCAAGATCCTGCCCGACGGCTGGTCGGGCGCGCCGCCGCTCGAGCTGTCCAGCGGCCCCAGCTACAGCATGCACGGCGACTTCATCAACGGCTGGTTCGAGGACGCGGCGCAGAACATGTTCGACTACGCCAAGGACAAGCGCGAGTTCGCCCGCGTCGACGGCGCGAGGGGGGACGGCAAGAGCGGGCCGACGTGCGTGGCGGCCGATGCGGATCCCGAGCACGGGACAGACGATTATGAGGAGAGTTTGTCGATGATGGGGAAGGCGAGGAGGGCGGTTGGGAGGAAGGTGAGGGGGTTCGCAGAGAGGAGGATGGCGAGGGCGAATTAAGTGGTGGTGGCGGTTAGGTTTGGCGGGGTCTTGGTTGCGTGCGGCAGGTTGAAGGTGTTGCTGATACAGAGAGTGTGTGTGAGAGCTATGGGCTCGCCTCGAGTTGTTTAATATGTAGTATAACGGGTGGAGCGTTAATGGCAAAAGAAATGATAACAGCGAAGCAAAATCCTCACTAGATACAGTGCCGATTGAAATTCGACAATCGCTACCTTTTAGTTGTTGACTACTGTTATATATAAAGATTTCATAGGCTATTCCCGCGTAACACTTTATGGAATAGTTTTCGTAGCGAGTAACGTGAAACTTAGACACTTATGTATAGTGTTCTTGGCGCGCTTGGTTCGACAAGATGCGCTTGGTCTTCCGTATTTGCCTGGCGGAAATCGGCATGCGGTCAGCGCTGGCAGAAGTCTCCAAGGGTTGCAAAGGCCTAGAGGGGATATCGTGCGTCAGATAGGACAAACAACTTGTGGTCAAGCGCATGTGGACCGCGAATGGATCTCGAAGGGAGAAAGCACCACCCTTCTGGCATAGGTACTCCTGGAACGACAGGTGGAGGTAGGCTAGATTGCCATCTTCTGCAATCTCGACCAGTGCGCAAACGATCCTCGGAATAGATTCTGGGACCCGGAAAGGAATTGCAGCTTCGAATGGACCCTCACGACCAAGCTATCCACTCCGGCTTGAACTGGATAAACATGTTGACGACCTCGAAGTACGGGGCAAATCGATGGGCAAAAGAGGCAATGTTCCGAGAACAAGCCACCAGTCTACTCTTGTTCTCGTACTCGAGCACTTTTAACTTGACGTCGGCAATCATCTCCTTGTGGTTTGCGAATGTTTTTCGAAAGTGTGTTTCGTATTGCGTCCACTGAAGACTTGGAAAAGGTCGATGCGCTGCGTCGATATCAGCTGGTAATTCGCCGGCATCTATTCATGGCCTTACTCTGCCATATGGGGTTTATAACCAGCGAAGCGACTCTTTGTGGAAGACGATATGGCTGCTATACAACTGTGTGCAGGTCAGACTGAGTTTTTCAGCGGTTGGAAAAAGCCACTTGTGAGGGGAACCATCGAAATCAAGTCCACGGGTATTCGCCATTGATATAGTTAACGTGAAAGTGCTTCTTGGCCTATCAAGGTCTCAGCCTTGTATCTCCACAAGCATCATGTCGCAGTCCCATTGGCAAGGCTATCCAAGACAAGGCTATCTGATTGAACAAGGCCACGCAGCGGCGCTTCTGGGTCTACGATTGAACGAAGTTGTGGCATCGTAGAGTAGGGCATGCTGACATGCATTATGCATATGCATCAGCGTACTTGTTTCTGATCATATCTTAGCCTCGTTAGGTTGTCGTGCTGTGGAAATTTGTCCATTACTTCTGTATTGCTTCACCTCGTGCATTCCTGCAAAACATTCCATTGTTGTTTAACACGTTGCAACATGAGACCATTTGCGACCCCTTACCTGAAGTGATGACAATGAAAAAAAGAAAGGGATTGTCGGTCGAGAAACGCGTGAGAGATGTACCTAATTGACCTCGTGTACGCCGGATCAAGCTACATTCGAGAAGCTGCAATGTTCAAAAGTCTGCCCCGCAACGGTAGGCAGCAGCGTTGGAAAAGTGGCAGTGTTGTAACCGTGGCCGACTGCGCCCCCTTCGAGGCGGTTGCTCGTGCGACGAAGTGTCAACTGAAAACACGTTTTGGGCCAGGGATGTGCATCCTCCGCATCCTGCTTGCTTACTACTTAGCCCTTTCAAGCTGGTAATTTATCTTCCTCCAGCACCCAGAGGTTAGTTTCCTGCACTGTTTCCAAGCCGCCAAGGGCTGTGTTGTCGACGTATGCCTCTGAGCCGCCACAAAACACGTCGCAATTTGAATCCACTTTGCGCAGCAACAACACCATTGCCCAACTTTAGCAGGGCAGACTTTCCAGGCGCAATGCAAGTGGCGAACTTCATAAACCGACGCGATGTCGCCCTTTGGAGAGCAGATCATCGGTAACGGTTCGCAATAATGGCATCCGCTACGACCAGCCAGACCGCTTCGGCAACCACTTCGACGTCAACGCCGAGCTGCACAACCGCCATACCCGGCAAATACGGCAACGTCCCTTTCGATGCCTGCAACTCCTACTACAATTTCGACCCGCAGTTTGCACCTGCCGTTGCTGTTGCCGTCATATTCGGCATCCTCACAATCGCACATCTCGTGCTGGCGATAGTTTTCAAAAAGGTAAGTCCAAGACTCTCGACAAGCCTCGGCCAAGTCGCCTCGAGTAACACGACCAACAGACCTACTGCTGGGTCATCGTCATGGGCGCCACGTGGGAGCTCGTGGCCTTCATCATGCACGCACTGGGCTCGCACGACCAGCAAAATGCCGGTTATGCCACCGCCCACCAACTACTCTACCTGCTCTCACCGCTGTGGATAAACGCCTTCGTCTACATGACGTTCGCGCGGATGGTGCACTACTTCCTGCCGGAGCGGGCCGTCTGGCGCATCCGGGGCCAATCGCTGGCCAAGTATTTTGTCTGGGCGGACGTGGTCTCGTTCATCGTCCAGGCCGTCGGCGGTCTGATGGCGAGCCCGGGCGCCTCGGCCGACATCATCAAAACCGGCATCGACGTCTACATGGGCGGCATGGGGTTGCAGGAGGCCTTCATCCTGTTCTTTCTCGGGTTGATGGTCATGTTCCACCGGCAGTCGCTGGCGCTTGAGGCCGCTGGCATGGCTCATCGGCAGTACAGCTGGCGTCCGCTGCTTTACGCTCTCTACGGAACGCTGACAGCCATCACCGTAAGCATACCTGTCAAGTGAGCCTCTGCGTCAGACAAATCACTTACACTTTGATGTCCAGGTACGCATCATATACCGCATCTGCGAGTTCGCCGGCGGGGTCAAGCCATCGAACCCGATCCCTTTTCACGAGGAGTATTCTTATGCTCTCGACGCCTTTCCGATGATGGTTGCCCTGCTACTGCTCGCCATCTTCCATCCCGGTCGCTCGCTCGTCGGCCCCGAGAGCGAGTTCCCCAAAATGTCGCGCAAGGAGAAGAAAGCGGCAAAGAAGGAACGAAAGGCGGCGAAGAAAGCGGCGAAGCATTTTTCCCAAGACTCGCTGGGTTCGGAGGAGGCTGACGTCGAGTTTCCCAGAGCGGATTACAGCGGATATCAAGAATCCAGCTCGACGAGGCTGGAGGAGGCGGGAAGAGAGTTCGGCGCAACGGAGATGCGGCAGCAGGACCGCATTCAAACTTGATGAAGCGGGGAGTTCTGTATGTTTTCGGTTTGCACAGCGCGCATCCTGCTCATTTGGGGGTCTGGTGGAATGTTGGCATGTTCATGCGCAACGTGGCATCTCATCAGAGAACGTTGTTGTCCCTGGGGAGACAGGTTTCACTTCTGACTATTTCCTAATTAATACTAGCCATCGTTGAACTTCTAAAGCTTCAACATATTGACAGTGACCCGCCGCGGGGAAGTGTACTGATCTCCAGGCACAACCGACAAAGAGCGTTAGCGCGCATTGGAGAGTAGACTCGGCCGGGAATCCGTCGCTCATGCCGAACTGCCGCGTTCCAAGCACGCAAATTTGAAGAAATTCCCGTTTTGGAATGCGTCCGCATGGGGGGAAAAACCACAATCTGCGTGCCATCGACCAACTCATCCCGTCGCCACGGATCGAAGGAATCCCCACGGCAAATGACTTGGTCCGGAAAGAGGCAGGAACAGCGATATATAACAGCCCGATAGACGCGGCATTTGGACTTCTCTCCCCAGCAGCAACCACCACACTCCTCCGTCCGCCACATCCACTTCCACTCCGACCACACAATGGCCGTCCTCAGTCCCATCCGCCTCACGCTGGGCGCCGCCCTCATGCTCGCCAACATCTGCCACGGGCAAGGGCTAGACACCACGACGACGACGGACGTCACGACGACGACGGACCTGTTCCAGTCGGACCCGGTGCCGACCGACCCCAGCAGCACCACCGACGACGGCAGCGGTGTGACAGCAACCCCCCAAGTGTTCACGCCCAACATGTTCGGCTCGGTCGCCACCGACACCGACACCAGCAGCAGCACCGACGACGGAACAGCCACCATCTTCGCCGTAGGTCCCAGCAGCAGCCCCACCACCACCGACGACGGCGGAATAGCAACCGCCTTCGATGTCACATCATCGCCCACCACCACCGCCACCGCCACCACGAGCCCATTCGCCTACCCCCCGGGCTCGTACCAGATCGGATCCGCGACATACTACGTCGCCTGCGAGCAAGGCTACACGACGGACGGCGACGGCGACGGCAACGGCACCGACAGCGACGACGACATGTCCCCCAGCGAAATCGCCGACGCGGCCGCCTCCATCGACGACTACGGCACGTGCATCGCGTACTGCGACACCTTGGGCGACCGGTGCAGCGCCGCCATGTGGGACGCGGGCGCGGCCGCGCCGTGCGTGCTGCTCGAGTCGTACCGCGAGATCGCCGACCAGCCGCTGGGCCGGTGCTACGCCGCCAAGGGGGGTCCGGGTATGTTCAATGGCGGTGGTGGTAACGGCGGCAACGGCAACGGCGGTGGTATTGATGGTAGTGCTGGCGTCCAGCCGTCCAATACCGTGGTCACTACTACGATTACTTACGTTACGACGTATCCGACCAGCCAGCCGACCGGGAGGTACTGGCGCGGCGAGCCCGGCAGCGGTGGTGGGCGCCGCTTCGGCGGTGGGAGGAGGAGGAGGCACAGGGGTGGCCGCCGCCAGTGAATGCTGGGGCGCGGTGTTCACAGGGGAAAAGAGTTGCGAGGGGGGGTAGGTGCTGGTGGGGGAAAAGACCGAGGTTGGTTCGGACTGAGATGGGGATTTGGGATGGTTGGGTTGGTTTGAGCGTGTAGGTTAGGTAGTTAGTTAGCATATGTAGGACCGATGGTTGGAGGAATACAAAAGTGTTTTTGGAGGAGTTCGATGTCCCATTATTCACAGTTGAAGTGAAGCTCGGTTGCGGGCGGGGAAAGCTTTCCCGAATTCGGACTACGTCCCGCCGAGCAACCGAATTGGCTACAGGCTAAAGAAGCCCCTCCCTCATCTTGCCATAGCTCTCTCTCTCCCCCTCTCCCCAAGCTCTCTCAGAAATATCGCACGCCATCATGTCATCATCGTCCACGAAAGAGCCTCGTCGGATCGGCCAGCTGGTGTACCTGAGGCCCGAATACCTGGACGAATACAAGAAATGCCACGCCGCCGTCTGGCCCGAGGTGCTGGAACAGATCAAGGATTCCAACATCGTCGACTGTACGTCATCAATATCTGATTCTCTTCACATCCGGCAAGTGGCCAACTGATAATCGGGCAGATTCCATCTTCTTCGTGGATGAACCCCGGCCGATGCTCGTTGCATCCATGAAGTGGGTTGGCGAGGATTGGGACGCCGACATGGCCCGCATGTCTGCGAATAAAAAGGTGCAGGAGTGGTGGAGCATGACGGACAAGATGCAGGAAAGTCCGCATCCGGGTGCAAAGGGTAGCGCTGCTGGTCCGTGGTGGAAGGTGATGGAGGAGGTCTTTTACGTGAAGTAGATAGTAGCTAGACCGAAAAGGCAATCTCAAATGTTTTGGTGCAAGGGTCTTTTGCGCCGTTGACATCAGCCTCACACTTCGCTTGGGAAGAGGCCAAGGATTCAGCCAAGAACCGGAGGCTCGGAGATGGTGAAGGGATTGGTGGCTGGCGGAGAAATGAGTCGTGCCCGTCTCGGGCAATCTGTGACCGAGAGATGCAGGTCCGCTTCCCCCAGACTTCTCCACGCGCTACCCCGGTCCCCCGTATTGGCACACGCACAGGCATCTGCAGGAACCACGCGCTCGGGTTTTGTTTCATGGGGTATAAGATGGGTGCAAGCCAGCCTTCCCCCTGGACGTCCACCCTCCACAATGGCAAACTCAGGCCTCCGTCGGGTGCTTAGGCCCCTCCTTGGGCTGATGGCACTGAGCGCCGAGGTCCGCGCCATCCTGACTGTCAACGAGACGTCGTCAAACATCGTCCTCGAAAATGACAGGCTCTACCTGTCCCTGGACAAATCGCAGGGCGTCATTACCGACCTGGCCCTGGACAAGCAGGATCTCCTCGGCCCCGTCAGCGGATCAACCGGCATCGGTCCCTATCTCGACTGCTACTGCACGCCTAGTGGCTTCTACACGCCCGGCTCCATAGCCCCAGATTTCCAAATCTTTCAGGGCAACGACTCCTCAGGTGTTCCGTACGCCGGTGTCGTCATGGGCGAAACCTATCCGGCGACGGGCCAGGTGCTGGAATTCTACTACTTCCTGCGCGAACGCGAGACGGGGTTGCACACCTTCAGCCGGCTTGTGTACCACAACGAAACCACGCCTTTCCTCCGTAATCTGCAGGAGTTCCGCACCCTGTTCCGGCCCAACACCGAGCTGTGGACCCACCTCTCGACCAACGAGAAGACGTACGCGCCGCTGCCGTCCAAGGAGGCGGTCGAGAACGAGGTTGTCGTCCAGGATGCCACCTGGTCGCTGCTGAACACGCCAGAAGATCCCTATGTGCAGCAGTGGGCGGATTACTTCACCAAGTACACGTTCCAGGCCCAATGGAGGGACCACCGCGTGCACGGGCTGTTTTCCGACGGCTCGACGAGCGACAGCAACGCCACTTTCGGGGCTTGGACGGTCATGAACACGGTTGACACGTACTTCAACGGCCCCAAGAACTCCGACCTGACCGTGGATGGCATCGTCTACAACTACATTGGTATCCGTCCCTCTCTTCATCTGTACCCTGTCAACATACTCACCGCAGACCAGCTTCCAACCACCACGGCAACGGCACCCCCAACATCACCAACGGCTTCGACCGCACCTTCGGTCCCGTAAGTCTTCTGCAGTCATCTTTCTCTTGGAACACGTGCTAAACCCATCCAGTTCTACTACCACTTCAACAGCGGCAAACCCGGCACCACCCTCCAGGAACTCCGCGCCGACGCCCTGCAATACGCCGACCCGTCCTGGAACGCCGCCTTCTACGACGACATCGCCCCCCACGTCCCCAACTACGTCCCCACCTCGGGCCGTGGAACGTGGAAAGGCGTCGTCACCCTCCCCGCCCAAAAGAACACTTCTTCCTCCTCCAGCTGGAGCCGGCCCATCGCCATCCTCACCACCTCCGGCCTCGACTTCCAAGACAACGCCGCCGACACGACGGCGTACCAGTACTGGTCCGACCTCGCCATCGTCTCCACCGGCGCCAACGGCACCGTCGCCACCGTCGAGATACCCCGCGTCAAGGCGGGCACGTACCGGCTGACCGTCCTAGCCGACGGCCTCTTCGGGCAGCACGTCCAAGACGGCATCGTCGTCGCCGCCGGCGAGTCATCCACCACCCGCGCCACCTTCGTCGAGGACAGCGCGGGGACGGAGCTGTGGCGCATCGGCACCCCCGACCGGTCCGCGGGCGAGTTCCGCCACGGCGTCGCCCGCGACACGAGCAAGCCGCTGCAGCCCGAGCAGTACCGCGTCTACTGGGCCAAGTACGACTTCCCCACCGAGTTCCCCGACGGCGTGCGGTTCAAGGTGGGGGAGAGCGACGAGGCGGAGGACTGGAACTACGTGCATTGGAGCTCCGTCGGGGGCAGGGGGAACGCGGTGAGGACGGAGACGCTGTACTCGCCGACGATTAGCAATTGGACGGTCGTGTTTGACGTGGAGGAGGAGAGGAAGGTGGTGGTGGAGGGCAGCGAGACGGCGACGTTGACGGTGCAGCTGGCCGGCGCAAAGACGGCGGCGGGGAACACGGACGTGTTCAATGCGACGGAGCCGTATGCGAACCTTCCGTTCGTCGTGACGGTGAATGGGCATGAGTTGGAGCCGTGGGTCATTCCGTGAGTTTCTTCTTCCCCTGCGGTTTGGAGGAGAGTCCAAGTGTTGACGTTGTGTGTGCTGCAGGTACCAACATTCCAGCTCGTGCGCCGTGCGTTCGGCCATCAGTTGCTACAACGTTGCGAACAAGTTCGTCTTTGAGGTCGGTTGGCTAAAGGAGAAGGATAATGAGATTGTGCTCCGCCTGCCTGCGGACGCTATGGACTACGAGTCTGCCGTGCTGCCTCAGCAGGTTTATGTTCAGTACGACGCCTTGAGGCTGGAGGTAAAGTAATCGTCTGCCTGTTTCCGTAGCGAGTAGAAGAGTTTTTGAGAGAGTACATATACCGTAAAATGAACATGAATTTGATGTTATCGTTATCTCGCCGTTTGAAAAAAAGAAAAAATACACAAATCAGAACAAGCAGGACTATGTGCTTCCAGCCCCGTCCTCGGGTACCTCGATCCCATACTCACGTCTGAGCTTGTCCACCCAATCCGCAATCTTCATGGCCGGATCATTGCCCACCTTCACATGACCTTTCTCGACCTTCTCAGCAGCTTCAGAGTCCCACTTGGGCACGTACAGAAACTCGTGATCTTTGCCGCAAACCCTCCACTCCATCCTTCCCGTCTTCAATTCCGTGTGGCATTTCTCACAGAACATGCAGTCAATGCAATCTCGACATACGTAGATGTCATTTGCAAACCTCCATATGTGGTCGCATTCACCGTTGGCGCACCGATAGTACAAAGGGCCTGAGGGCTTTGATGTCATCCCTTCATACCTATCTCTAGGATCGTCTGTGGATCGATTCCGCGGACCAATCATAGACCATGCCGCCAAAGCGTTTTCGTCGTCGTACAACCTGCCGAGGGACTCTCCAAGCCCCATATACGCCTGGTAATCGTTGCTTGGATCCTCGTCCGAGAGGAGCTCCAAGCATGTGCCGACATGGTCTCGGAAGCACTTTTTCGCCTCTTCTTTTCGAGCTTGCAGATGGTAAAGGCGGCCAAGAAGGAGAATTACCTTCTTGTTTACTGTTATGCGGCCCAACTTGATAATTGCATCATGCAACTCCTGAAGCTCCGAAACGTACTTCTCGAGTGCTTTGCCGTCATTTTCGGTCGCAGCTTTCCTTCCCAACTCGACATATGTTCCAGCCAGGTAATTGGCACAGTCCTGTGAAACTAAATTTTCTTTTCCAGCATCGAAAACATTATGTTTCCAGAGTTCCATCGCCTTCAAAGTGTCCAGCTCACTTGTTCCATTGTAGAATAGAGTAAGTCCGTGGAAGTACCGTAGTGTAGATCGTCTTCTGACACCTACATAATCTCCGGTAAGATGATTGGATGCTGCACTGTAGGAATGCCAGAGGAGATCAAGGCTACCACCTCGATGAAATGAAACCGATAAGTTGCGGTGAACAGAAGCGTCATGAAACATGACATGAAGTAGGCGTTGAAGTGCTGGTTGTCCGTCTGTTTCTGTATGCTGGAGAAGTGAGATAATACCGCAGTAGTCCTTTTTCTGCTTCATGTGCGATATCAGCTGAGCCATAGCGTAGCCATCGTTCGGGAATTCGTGCAAGAGTCGCTTATAGAGGGCAATCGCGTCGTCCGTTTGATTGTTCGCGCTCAGTAACGTCCCCATTTCGTAAAGCATCTCGTACCAGGCATCCCTATTCTCCTGCTTCGCGGTCCTCGCTTCGAAATTCTTGAGAAGGTGCCTTAGCTCTTTGATAGCGGACTGAGTGGCTCCGGTCCGCTCAAGTGACCATACTAGACACCACGAGAGCTCCCAATTTTCAGGATTGGCAGTGAGACCATGTTTGCACAGCTCCACTGCCTTTTGATGATGTTGAAGGATGGAATATGTTTTTGTCAGGCGCAGAGCATAGGACGAATCGGGCGCAGATAAATCGAGCTTGTTTCTTGCCCATTGCTCGGTGTCAGGTATTTGCAAGGATGATGCAGTCATGACATAAACAATGTGACTCTTTTTGATGTTTTCTCGGATCCTTGGTCTTAGGATAAGTGCAGTCAGTATCAGGTGAATCCTGAGAGTTCCAATGGTGGGAAACCTACCAATGAGCGATAGGCTTGAAGCCACCAAAAGTAGTTTTGAGGGAGTAACTTGGAACCGAACAACCACTCTCGCGCCATGAAGAGTGAGGCAGGAGTGAATAGGTCGGCGATATCTTTTGCGCCGTATGCTATTTTTCCAACCTCCTCTTTCTGGTTTTGTTCGAGGTCTTCGGACAATGCCAGGTCTATAAACCACCGAACGATATCGCTCATAGCTCCGGCCGCTTCGTACACCCAATGTTTACTTATGGAATTTCTCCTGCTGTCGGGAGGGATTTTTTTTTTTTTTGATTTTCCTACATAATAAACGAAAGACACTTCACTTACCTGTCGTTTTCTGCTTCGAGCGTTCATTGGTGCAGTACGAAGGATAACACGAATTCCTGCCATTGGTTGTCCAAAATGTGACCCTAGAACACGACGCGCATAATCCTCTGCTGACCGTGCGTCAAGGTCATGTCGATGGATTGGCCGGTCAGATGAAACGGGTTCACCGTGAGCTGCTACCCCGCACATGCTGGAGGTCTCATAGGTATTTACCAGGATGGCTTGCAGACAAGATCAGCAGTGTTCAGCCTTGAACATCTCGGGCGTTCATGCGCGTGGATAAAAGCCTTTCCTGGGTCGCTTTCAAGTCCTCGTAACAATTTCTCATCTGAATCCTGCCTTGACTCTCTTGGGCTATTCTCCATTACTTCTGATTCGGACGCGATACAGCTCGGACCCACGATGGCTCTTACTTTTGCATCGGGAACTTTGCAACTGGCAAACTGGGGATTCTCCGCCGGTGACATCGCCACTATAGCTGGGGCTGGCCGCACGATTTCAACATGGGTCATGGCAAATCTCAAAGACAGGACACTCTTCGAATGGATGAAAGTGGACGTGGATGCGGTTTGTAGTCGCAAAGGCCTGATCAACACCCGGGATCTTCAAAAACGGTGGGATCAGAAGGTTGACCTGCTCCAAAATGGCACCGTTACATCATTCACTACCGACTCGGCCAGTAGTGGAGCCCCCGTGTTGCAAGAAATGGATCGCTTCACCTGGATGATGACGCTATTCACCGCGGCCCTGGACGCAGCAATGAGCGTTACGGACATGCTCAGCGTCATGACAAAGCTACTTCTGAAGATTCTTGAAGAGAACGAGGCTGGACTAGAATTCGTGCGGCAGTCAGCAAGTGATCATTTCGGCGGATGGCTCTCAGCAGCGGCTGTTCGGGGCATCCTGCTACAAACACGCCATATCTGGGAACAGTTGGGCAAACAAGGAAAGCATCAACCGGGTTGCATCCCTAGGACCGAGATCAGCGACGTCTTCCAGTTTTTGTCCTGGCTTGTCGGTGGTCCGAATGAAGAGAAGCAATATCGAACAGCATCAACAGACATCTTCAGCCTTGCAGCTGTTCTGGAAAGAATTGGGTTGAACATCACCACCACCGAGGATCCAGACCACCAGTTCGATGAAAGCAGCCTTGTGGTATTGTGGGATAGTTCCTGTCCTTATCACACCGCGGTCGCGAACTTGAAGCAGCAACCCCGGTACGGCATGCGGATCCCTTTGGATCATATGGAGGAAGTTGCATCTCTATTCCCTCTCGACCGAAACAAGTTGCGGTCGATATTTGAGCGGGGCATGGAGGCTGTTAGCCATGACAAAGTTCGGCTAAGCGCAGGGTTCGCTGAAGACAATCCTCCCTATGTCCAAGGGTCACCCTTCCAAGAAGACCAACAAGACTTGATCTATACTTTGGAGTTCAGTCCAGCCAACTCTGTCCCTCGGATGGAAAGCGACGTTTATCGTCTTGCGGACTGGTTGCTCCTGCAGCCTACACCCGCGATCTCAGAGGCGCTGTTGCGGCTCTTCAGGGACCTGGGAGCCTCTCCAGATGAGACTCATAACCTACAGATGATAGCGCTCACCCTTGACAACCAGCTCCAGCAAGAGAATCGATTCCATGATCTAAGATCGCATTTCAACTACGGAGAGGCCTTGGCCAGCATTCAAGCCCTATTCCTGGGGTACTGGTACAAGCTCTTGCACCCACTACTGGAAACTTCCCAAATGAAAACCAGGGAGTGCTTTGGGTCTTGGACGTGGTCAGATATTCACTGTCTAAATTTTCTTCGACAGTGCATCCGCACGCGCGTCCATCGGAGAGCCAAGAGCAGAAAGATATACTCAATGTACCGACACGAAATACTGAAGATGGTTGGATACCTATTCGGCGGTGCTGAACTGTCTCAAGTACAGTCGACCAAGTTAGGCGCCATTGGAGTCCTGGGGAAGCTACCTACTGTTTATTCCAGCTTGATCAGAGGTTCCGTGGGGAATTTTGGGAAGTTCACGTTGCTTGACGTTGACCCAACCTGCGTTCCCAGCTCCTCATCCGGAATCGTCTTTCCAGGTCAAACCCGAGCCGTTCGGAGGAGTCAACCAACATCTGCCAACCAAAGCGAGATTCAAACATTCAATATGAACGGCCTGCCTCTGGTTTCCAACAAGGATTTCACAGTGCACATTGAGCCAGACTGGGACTATGACGCGAACACGTGCTTGGTGGTCTACAGGTTCAAAGGACGAATCATCCACCGTCTCAATCCCCGTCAAGTGGATCTTGCTCTTGCACGCCAGCAGCTTGTTGCAGCTGTGGCTGGACCTGGCTGGTTTCAAGCTGCAGCAAAGGATGACACCGACACACAGAGGTCAGACTCCTCTTCAGGCGAAGATCCGCCTTACCATGCTCCCACCAAGTACTGTCTGGTTCCTTTTGACGAGTTTCACGGAAGCATCGTCATAGACCCGGAGGAGCGGTTGGCCGACATGGCAGACAATGCTACAGACCCGCCAGGATATATCTTCACGCCGCTCATGATAAACGTTTCTGGATCATCGAACGCTCTCCTATGCATGGCCAGCATGTACGAAGGTTGGACTGGTTCTTCCAGAGTTCGGGTTATCCGCACGAAGTCTGACTTTGAAAATGCAATCCAAAGCTTTGCCAAAGTGTTGATTGTGTTCCGGGGATGAAAATGTATTCTCCGCAACACCAAACGGAAGAGATGGAAAATTCAAAAATAGCCGGCACCGTTACCGTTTCCGTCGACTTGGAAATGGCTGTGTTTTACACGACAATGAACTTCAAAGATGCATCACGCTATCAACAGCTGATCAAGGAACAACTTCTCGTATATGTAGCCCCTCTTTCTATCAGCAGACATTTGACCCGTCACTTTTTACCACTTTTCTTAACCAGTCTAAGGCGACCTTCTCTCCTCAACACTAACGTGTCATCACAAACTTTCTATTCAGTCGTTTCGTGGGAGGGTATGTCAAACATCAAGCGCTGCAGGATTACCACCACTCGTTACAATCTTCAGTAACATTGTCAATTCATTCTCTACTTATCAAAAGCTCAACAAGAGTGAAAAAGAAATGACGAGCTGGGTGTAAATTGGCGCTCAGCTTTACTAGCTCTTACATCTGTAGCCGTCCTTTAATGAAGAAGCTACGGTTTTGATAGCGGGGCGGAGTTTTAAGAGTACGGCAGACCAATCGCGCTTGAACACATTGATTCGTATGTCAGCAGCCACAGGATTCTGCCTACCCGCTTCACAAGCACAGCCATTTATCGAAGAAGCTGACCGGGCCTTCATCCTCGAACACTTTTTCCCTCAGTCTCACTATAGATGCTGATTAACTTCACGAAAACTTTCTACCAAAGGTTAGGTGGACCTCTTGGTCCATTCATCCTCAGCGAAGCGAAGGGAGGAGCGCCGTCGCCGCTCGAGCGGAGGGCCGAAGGTCCGTAGCGACGCGGCAGGTGCGCCGACCGTAGCGTAGCTGGGGATTACGGTGAAGATTAGGGACGTCGGTAGAACCTCGGGATCGCTTTTAGATTCTATTGGTCGGATGGCAGAGGCCTTGGCAGGATCCTTAACCATTGATTGGCCAAATCCATTTCAGAGGTCAGGTGAGCGAATACCAGCAGCGGCGGCGAGCGAATGCTAGCAGCGGCGGCGAGCGAATGCCAGCAGCGGCGGCGAGCGAATACTAGCACCAGCAGCGAGTAAATACTAGTACTAGCAGCGGCGGCGAGCGAATATTAGCAGCAGTAATTACCGCCTACGCTTCGCTTCGCTGAGGGGGGTTCGCATGGATGACATCAGGTCTATTGGTTCCAATCCATGCGCCTACATAAGGTTATATTAAGATTAGAAGAAATATTTAGATTTCTGCTTTTCCAGAGGTTGTAGTAACTGATGAACTGTGCGACAAGTGGTACTTTGGTACTTAAAAAAAAAACAAAAAAAACAAGGGGATCCTGGTTGACACAAAGATATACTCTAAGGTCGAAATACCGCGCAAGATCTTTGTACCGCCTCTGGCCGCTTCCGACCGCGACGATGAACTATTGGAACTTGCAGGGGACATGCCCATGCTGGTAGTCGCACGCAGTGCCAAGTCATCTACTCGCTCTCACCGTTTCTTATATGATACGCGTCAGGGAAGGCTACACAGGAAAAGGCAGGGCACCAGGATAAATATAACAGACGTCTAAAGCCTTTCATCGCTTACCTTAAAATACCGGATGACTGTAAGGATACGGGATCATGGCACCCAGAGTGAGGGGCCACCCCTGCTCTCGATGATGAGATCGGCTCTGGCCGTATCTCATCTCCTCCCTTGATCTGCCCCTCAGATGCAGTCTGGAACCGCCGAAGCTGGGCCTCGGAGCATGAAAGGTTGGTCGAAAACTCCGGATACGGCAGTGGGCAGTCTCGGCGCAGAGTCACAACACCGATGAAAAATGGACGTTGGAGATGTCTTGCTGGTGTTACGAATGCAGAGTTGAAATCAGAATCAGGCGGTGGTGGTAGTGGTGATGGAAAAGGCTTGGCGGCGCGTCGGCACCAAACACGAAAACGCGTCGGGCGCACGGACGCACAGGCCAAGACGCGCGCGCGCACAGGCCACGTCTACGCTCATCCGCTCATCCTCCAACCAACCTCCTCCGCACCTTTACATCATCATCCTCATCCGACCATCGACACCGTCGCGTCACCCTGTCGCACGCCGCGCGCGCACACACTCGCTTCTCCACACGCAGAATCGACTCCATGTGGTATATACAACTCCTCGACCTCAACTTCGAGCCAGGGCTGCTCGCCATCAAGAGCCCGGAGGGTGGTGGGGTGGGTATCGAGCTGTTCCATAGCCGGCGGCCCGTCACCGGGTCAGTCGCGCTGCTTCACTCGTCGGCGCAGGTGTCGGATCATGCAGGCAGACCATCTAGCCAAGCTCCACTCGCCGGACAATCCGCCTGGAACACGGCGGCTCTCTCCTGTCGAAAAGCTTGGGGCCTGTAGAGACGGAAACGTCATCGACTGCATCTCTCTCACTTCGCGTCGTCGGCGTCTAGCAGCATGGAACGCTTGGGGGAGCCAAGGCTGCTCCGGGGGCTGGAACATGCCCCTCAAAGCCTGGGTGGGCGGGAATTCCTGCGCATTACTGATGCGCAGGGGATTTCATTTCGTCGGCCCAATTGCTGACTATTCTTTCGCAGATGTACATACATGCCCGCCTCGACCCCGCTCCTGCCCTTCGCCCCGGCCTTCGTTGAGTGGCACTGTCCCGAGCAAAATGCCACCGCCTACCTCGGCCACCGGCACCCACGCCCGCCTTGCCAGCTAACCCTCGAGATCCGCTTCGGCGAGACCGAAAGCGCCGCCTTCTTCAAGCTCCGCACCCCTGTCGCCCTCAAAGCATGCGCCAAGAAGACGAATGTCCTCGCCTTCATCCTCCCAGACCGCATCCTCAGCCTGCATGGCGAGGCCGATCCCGATCTCGATACCACCATCGTCCCGGCGACCGTCCGGCGAGGCCTGACGCACGCGAAAGCATGCTTTCCATCCGACCCCATCTGTAGCCTCCGCTTCACCCTCTCCAAGCCACCCGTAATCGTCATCCCAGCAGCAACGTCGCTCGCCCCTGCAACCACGGCTTCGGGCGACATCCTGAACGCGCTGAAATCTTTCGCCCAAGCCACTGAGTTCACCGTGTACTTCGCCCGCAAACAATTACCCCAGGAACTTCTGAAATCCCTCTGCACCCTCGCCCATGATGCTGGTCTGAAGCCCATAGCCCGTCAGCTGGACCTCACCGGCTTGTACAGAGGCCATGGCGGCGAGATGATTGAAGGCGCCGATATGCACATCCCCACGCCCGGTGTTGAGAGCCCGCCATCATACGACGAACTCGCCCTCCCTTCACCTCCTCCTCCGCCCATTTCCGGCAAAAATGCGAAGGGCAGAGCGCCTGATTCACCCACCCCGCGCCCAGTCGCGAAGAAGCCTAAGCTCGCCGCATCGTCGGCTAAGGATGTAGACGCGCAACAGCAGCAGCAGCAGCGGAAGGTTCTGGAAGATCAAGTAGAATCAGGCGCCGAAAGCCCGCCGTCGTATGATGAACTCGCCCGGTCTCCTTCCCGCCCGCCCGTTCCTCGGAAAGCCGCCGTAAAGAGCCGGATGCGCACCACCTCATCCACTCCCAACCCTAACGCGAAAATGCCCAAACTCACCCCGTCATCAACAGCGAAGGATGTAAGCGAACAGCAACAGCAGCAGCCGCCGCCAACAGCTCTAGAAGCCCAAGTCGCGCAACTCGTACACAAAGCCCTCGACACCTTCCGCCACGAGCTGCGGCAAGAGATGCGAGAGCGCCTGACGCAACTGGAAGAGAAGCTCGAGGCGCGCATCGACGCGACGGCTGAGGAGCTGCGCCGCGAGGCCGGCGACGACATGGACAACCTGCGCCACGAGACGGACGAGGCGACGGACGCGCGCATCGACGACCAGATGCTGGCGGTCAGGGACGAGCTGCGTGAGCACATGCGCGACGAGCTGCGTGACGTCGAGGAGAGGCTGAGGGATCGGCTTTGCTCGGCGAGTCTGTCGTTGAATTTTGATTGATAATGATAATGGTATTGATATTAATATCTTGGTCACTTGGGTTGGGTGATGATGATGGAGATGATGTGGGATGTGTGATGTGTGTTGCTATTGTGAGGGCGAGCGAGCTCAACTTGCGTGATTTTCAATGCCACCACCACCACCACCCATTACTTAGCGCGCAACTGAATGCGGGGTGGGATGTGAGCGTGTCACACCGGCCGGCTGCTGAAAGAGGGAGGAATCACACACGACAACAGGCAAAAAAAAAACAAGTAAGGGCGGTTCGGCGGCAGCGGCGGCACACGCTCGTTGCCGCGAACCCATACATCCATCCCCTACAAAATCCCTTTTTCAGAGGGTTTTCCCCTGCTCTCTACCCCCCGGTGGAGGAAGGTGGTGGGTGGAGCGTGGTCATGGGGATCCCGTCTTCGTCGCCATGTCAGATGACGACGACGCTCCGCAGCACCCACCATAGGCCCCCGGGAGGAACCCTTAGGTGGGAAGATGGGCGATTGCTGGTTGGGGTTTTATAAACGGCGTCGGAACGGTGGAGATGAAAAAAACAAAATGAGGGTTTGAGTACGGCTTTTGTGGTTCTTCTTTAGCTGTTTGAATAAAAAAAAAAAAAACAGAGACAAAGGGTAAGAGAGGAGCCAAAAAGTCTGGCTCACACCCTAGTAAAGAGCAATTTGCTCTAGTGGTCTTGCCTTTATAAAACCCCCTTTCGGCGATTTTCCCCCTCTGCCCCAGCTGGGAAGGTGGTGGTGGACGAATCGAATCGGTAGATCCGATCCGCCCCCCGCCCCATAGGCCCCGTAGGACCCTTAGGTGGAAGTTCAGAGCTCGCGGGCTAAGCTGATAAACTAGCAAGCACTGCAGCAATTCAGCGGGCACAGACAATGAGATTTCGTTGCGTCACTCAATACTGCTGTTTCCGTCCATCCCAAAGAGGGGGGTGGGGGAAGGAAACTGTTTCAAAGAACGCGAGCTCAAAAAGTCGATGTCGCACTGGCCTGCAGCTCGATGCAAGTAATAGCTTCGCCGTCAGCGCTGCTTGTCACCCACCGAATGATTACCGTAACGCACCGAGGGAGCCGGTGCAGTGGGGAGTTGTCAGATTTCGCCGTTCTTCTGCTCGGCATCGCTCCATCACTAGCCATAATGTTGAAGAACCGAAGGAGAAAGACTTCTATAGCTAGTTGTCTGTATAAATACTACCGGTTGCGATAGACGAATTGGCTCTTTAATGATTTCATTTGTCCCGCGTGATATTCTACCTCATTCCTTGCACTGGCCTCGTACAATCAGACCCAGGTTTGCGACTTCGTCCTCCAATAGTGCTCCGAGAAAAAAATATCAGGATTAGACGATGAAGATATGCTTTGTCTGAGCATTCTAGAGCTGATTTCCTATTCTACCCCAGGCGATTCCAGTCCTTCTGTAGTGTCCGAATTTCTCCGAAGGCTCCAAAAGAAGCGAGTCGACCCACCCGGACTTGGTCTCTTTGCGCAGCGGCACTATGCACAAAGGATCAACAGGGCGTTCACCGTTGTCTGTTCGAGCATGCGCGATGACCCTTCCGTCCAGAGCAACCAGGGGCCAGCGCTCATTGGATGACGCTTTCCGAATTTTCTCCTCGTTCGCTCCCATCAAGCCTTCGAGTACTTCCTCGCAGGGCCCAATCAGTTCAACTTTACCTGATACCTCGATGGTCAAGCTCTTGTAGGCTATAATCCATCTCTCACCAAATCTGGGCAGCTCACTTGCAAGCCAGATGGGACCGTGCACAGAGGCCCAGGACCAAGATGGAATGTCGATGTTGCACAGCGCTTCTGGACGAGTAAGCGCGGTTCCGATAGAGTGCCATAGTAGCTGTCGAGAGGCATTGGCCGACCAAACCCCGTAGCAGCAAGTGTCCTCCTCGATGCCGTAATCGACGCCATCGGCCTTGTGCGAATGTGAAAGTAGCTTCAGACTGTGCTCAATCTCGTTCACAAGACCTTGGATGGCAACGAGCTTATCAGTGAAAACCGTCAGCTGCCTCGAGGAATAAGCTTGTATCACGAAATTCCAGTTATCGTAAATGCTGACTGCAGACCATGTGGTTCTTGTGATATCGGCCGGTACTCCTCGTGCGCCTCGGAACCGGCGATTTTCATTCTTATGGCCCGTTTCCGACTGGGTCAAAGAACGCACGACCATACCATCTGCTCTCTCGTATAATGGACTACACGCGGAGAAAGGATCCATTCTTGTGTGATCCAGGCGCGATTTTCCAAAGGGCCGAGGGCTTAAAAGACACTTTTTTCAGGTGTCGCTTCGGAAGTGATCCAGCATTTGCTTGGTGAACGGCGCTTGAAGAAGCGGACAATGGAACACTTATTACATCGTAGAGAGGTCGCTCCATGAACGATCATGGCGCATAGGGGGCAGCGACTGGCAGAGATTAAGAGCTGGGATGCTTGTGCCAGGTGATCATACCAATGCACTTCCCATGGAGATGAACGAAGCGCTTCAATTTGCAGCGGTCTTGCCAATCCAGGTGCTGGAATGCCTAAACAAGCAGGACACAAAGCCATCATCGGCGGTTTGGCCGGAAAGATATTTTCGCTCGCTGACGTTGAAAAAGTTGGTGAGAAAGCGGGGTCTCAAACAATACCTTCATTGCGCACTCTGCAGTGTAACCCCAAACCCTCCAATCACCAGACTCCCCCTCCCTCTTCACGCACCCTTATACCCATACCTCAGCCGCTCCAAGCCCTCCACATCAACCGGCGCCAGCTGCGACCTGACCAAAAACACGAGTCCAAATACAACTAAACAAGAAAGTTAGCCTTTCGGAGCCACACTCAAAAGTGGAGCAACTCACGAGCCGGCAACCCTCCCTCCCACCCCGCCACCTCCTCCCTTGGCGCCGTCCGCGACTTGACCCACACAACCGCACACAGCGCCAGATTCAGCAACGGCAGGAACTTCTCCACCGGCCCATCATCTACGCCGCTCGTGCCAAGAGCTCTCAGCACCTGTTCATAGCCACGCTTGACGGACGAACCCGCGCCAACTTGCACGGCGCGGCCGGGCAAAAACGACGACGACGACCGTGGGTTTCCAAGCGGTATGAAGTACAGGGTGTACGCGGAGGCGGCGAGGGACGTGATGGCGAGGACTGCGGTGAGGAATTCGGCGAAGGAGGAGGGGCGGAGGAGGGGGCGGAGGTAGAGAGCGAGGGAGAGGGCGGGGAGGGCGAGGAAGGCTTTCTGGAGGGAGGGCGTGGTCAGTTCTCTGTTGATCGGTTTCGTAGGGCAGAAGGGTGTTGTGAAATAGGTGAGATACCTTGTAGAAGTCCGTTCTGGCGACATCCTCGGTCTGGAGTTGGGCGATGAGCTTCTCTTGCTCTGCAGGCAGGTGTCAGCGGGGCACGGCGACAATATGCTGGTGTCCTAGGACTGTGTGGCGCGCGCGAACCTTCTTCGTCGATGCCCTCGGCGGGCTCTTCTTCGGAGTCGTCGGGGTAGCGGAAAGCTTTTCGTAGGCGGGTGGTGGCCATGTTGCGGTGCGGTGGTGTGGAAAGAAGCTGAGATGCGCGGGAAGCTTTGGCGGAGCTGTCGCGGGTGGTGCATGACGCAAACGCCGAATCGCGTGTTGCCTGAGGCATGAAAGTTCGCGTGCACTTCGAACAGCCCAACAGCCAATCATCGGCGTAATTAATATGTAGAAGACTGTATAGACTATCCAGAAGCTGTGCCTATCTCCTCAGCACTAGAAAGGCTTCATACAATTCCGTTGACCTACAGCACAGCTTGCTGCTCACTCCCGCGCCCGCACCGCAGCGGCCAGCACTAAATTTGCGGAGGAGCGACAAACCTCCGATGATCATTCGAGCCGACCTACCTACACCTACCTACCTCCACCGACTCCACCAACACAGACCGACCACCACAACCACCGCACCCACACACGCACACAATGGCGCTCCGCCCCCTCACACCAGGCGCAGCCCTCCGCCCACTCCTCCGCGCCAATGGCCCCGCCACGCCGCCTTCGCCGCTGCTCCTCCGCCGCACGCTCATCGCCGCGCCCAAGCCGAACTCGGGGCCCCTCATGACGCGGCGCGCCGACCGGGCGCTGCCGTCGGTGCGCAACCCGTCGTCGCTGCGCTGGGCGATCTCGCTGCCGTTCTTCGGCGCCATCATCGCGGGGGCGACGCTCGCCATCTTCAACTACCAGAAGCAGTCATCCTCAGTCGTGGAGTCGACGCTGTACGCGCTGCGGACGCACCCGGAGGCGCGGGAACACTTGGGCGGCGAGATCCAGTTCGCGTCAAGCATTCCGTGGATCAGCGGGACGATCGATCAGCTGCACGGGCGGATCGATGTGAGTTACGGCGTCAAGGGGAGGAATGGGAGGGGGGTGATGAGGTTTCGGAGCGAGAGGAGGAAGAGGATGGGTTATGTGAGTTTTTATTTTTCGATTTTCTTTTTTTTTCTTCACTCCGTCGTTTGGTCTTGAGAGATTTGGGGAAGGGGGCTGGGGCTGGGGCTGGGGTGGGGGGTTTCGGCGGTTGGAGGATTGAAAAGGCTGGTGAACTGGTGGCCGCTGAATGATGGTGGGGGGTTGGATGCAGGTCGGTGTGGATGCAGGGCAGACAAGCAAGAAGACGGGCAAGCGGGTGGGCGGACGGGCAACGATGTTGGAGTTGGATACCCCCAGCTGAGCACGCTCTGCCCGTATCTCGGCCCATTGAAGTTCTGCCTGGCATGGAAGAGGTTGGGAGAGGCGCTGGAACGGCTGTCGCCGCATGATGAAGCTGAAAAGCCGGAGCATGTTCGAGATTCCGCCAGACAGCCTCTGTTCAACAGCTTGAAGACGGCATTCGAGTTGCCGAAGATGCATTATTCACACAGCATGACTATCATGGACCTTACGCTAACGCAACCAAACCTACAGTTCGAGACCCTGGAGTGGAGTCTGACAACCCAAGATGGCAAGACCATCCAACTCCTTGACGTCAACGGGCCCGACCCGTTCAGACGGACCGCAGAGGACGACGAAGACTAAAAACCGGAAAGGCATCGGGGTTCAGCATGAACAAGAAAAAAGCAAAAAAGAGCAACGATCCACGAAATGGTAACCAAGTGTTCCCAATCAGTCAAGAGGCAGCCTGAAGAAAATATGCGTTGGCAAAAAGAGAAGCATGTGCCTAAGGGGCCGAAGTGTATCATATATGCATCAGCGGGCGTTAGGGGTCGGGCGCGGGGGTCGGCGTGTCGGTGTCCCCCAATTTCCATTCCTCCCCTCATCTACTAGAGCGACCAGATTCAGCAAAAAACAAGTCGAGGGATCGCCCGCCGGGGGGTCCCCGGGACAAATCCGTGATGCTTCAGAAATGTTTTAGCGGATGCAATGCCCTGCAATCATCAGCAAATCTTATTTCGACGACCCGCCAACCCATGTCTCTGCCACCTCTCAAAAACCGCGACTTCGCCGCTTGACTGGCCGGACTGCCCTATCTCCCTCGCGCAGGGTAGCCACTCCTTCTGCACTCTTCTTACACCTTGTTCCTCGAGTAGTCCAGTGTGGCGTCCCTTTTCGGTGGCGGGACGGCCCGCCTCCTTGTCCGTCCCATTTCCCCGGCCTGGCATAGCCGTAAGCTACGTGTACCATACGCATTCGCCCATCGCATTCTTCTTCCCGTCCCTTTTTACAATCTCCTCAATGCTGAGCCTCGCCTCGGCAGAGACTGATCCATCGCAACATCCCGTCCGTCCGATGCCTGCCGCATGAATGTCGATAAGCCACGACAATGAATGGCGCAAAAAAGCCAGGTCAAGCACAGCAACTGCTTCGACCTTGATTGCGCCTGGCCACTCACGATCTCTCCATCACATTCGGTGTCCGCGGTATGACACGCAAAAAGGCCCAAGACGCACGAAGTACCCGCATGTCCTGAAACACGGTTTGAAAGCAACTCGCTGGATTTGGGGGGGGGTTCCATGTCGACGACTTTCGGGAGAGAGTGAGAGAAAGCAGCCGAATTGCCGCTTCTTATCACGCACCCCTTGTATGTACATACGTCGATCATGCCTTGCCCCACCGCCGCCGCTGCTGCCGCTGTGGCTGTCGCTGCGTGATCATCGCCACCTACGAATTCGTCACGCGAAAAGCGACGGGACGGGCACCTGGTCAGTAGCAGTAGTTGAGCCCAGGACGGATGTCTCCAACGCCGAGTTCTCGCGGCATACCTGACGGATTGGCGCTTCAGACGCCGAGGTGAGATGGTAGGTATGTATGTTACCAAGCAAGCTGACCACAAAGCCGAATAACGCCATGCTTGCACTATGCATGGCGAACCAGCCCGGCGCTGCCATCAGAGAAACACGTGCACATGAGCACCACTACCACCACCCATCATCACGCTTCTTCGCTTCGACAATCGTGTGCGTATGTGTAAGTAAGATCTTCGCATTCGTTACGGCATTAGACGGGAACTATTGGAAAAGAGGGGAAGTAGTAAAAAAAACAAAAAGTTCCATCCGTAAGACTCGCGACCACCCACCAGTGCACACGAGTAGGAGAAAGAGAGGGGTAGAGAGTAGAAGCTGTTGGAAATCATTTCGGAAAAGCTACTACAATTCCTCTCTCCTCCTTCTCCATGCCATTCGATGCTTCTTCTTCGTCTTCTTCCTCTTCGCTTTGCGGGGGAAGTAATAATAAAGGGAATGGGGGATCATTTGTTCGTAGAATCGTATCTCCCGTTCCCTCCCTTCCATGCAAAAAAAAAAGAAGTGAGAGCCGCCCAGCCGCCCCCCAGGATTTCCCCGCCCACGTACCACCGGTCGCCCCTTTGATATCGTTACGCCAAATGAGTATCCAGCCAAAGCCAGATCTTCCCCTCCCCTCTTTCGAAAAGTGAAAGACGGGGAGTAAAGCAAATGTCATCCACCCCAAAAGTTGCTAAGTAGTACAAGTTGAAACAGAAGGAGTGACGGGACTAGCTAGATTTTTATTGCAGCCTAGCTCTTATGCAAGAAAAAAGCACGTGAAGCAAGCAAAAAATCCAAATCAAGCAATCAAGCCACGTAACGAAGGGAGAAAGAAAGAGAGAGAGAAAGGGTATATCCGATCGGTCGTTAGGGAGGTGGGGGGAAAAGTCGCAAAAGTCGCAGAACAAGAAGCACCGGCCTTGAGGTCCGTCTCTCCTCCCTCAGTCGTCAAAGTATTTTACCGCCGCCGCCGAATTACTCGCTTTTGGTTGACGACGTTTGCCGCCTTTCATCTTTCGTCGGGGGGTATCGGTTTGAAGCCCCTCTCTCTTCGCTCAGAAGTCATGAGGAAGCTCGTACGGGTTGTCTTCCTTGTCATTGCCGCTGTTGCCGTTGTTGTTCTCGGAAGCAGTGAGGCGGCGCTGGCGCTGGCTGGGGTGGTGGGCCAGGTCGGGCTTCTTGACGCCGTTGACGAGCGAGGCGAAGCGCGGGTTGGTGGAGAGCGGCGACGAGATGTTGATGGGGAAGCGGCCGAGGCTGCTGCGCTTGCTGTGGCGCTTGGTGCTGGTGCTGCGAACGCTGCCCTCGCTCGCGCTCTTCTTGTGCGTGGACCGGCCCGTCTTCTCGCGGAACGAAGGCGTCTCCGAAGCCGCAGGGTAGTACGGCGGGAGGGCGGGGACCGGCGGCTTCTCGTCGTCGTCGGCGCGGCCGCCGAAGA
The DNA here is from genome assembly GCF_021436955.1 of Diplodia seriata. NCBI lineage: Eukaryota > Fungi > Ascomycota > Dothideomycetes > Botryosphaeriales > Botryosphaeriaceae > Diplodia > Diplodia seriata. Next base: position 2,001,367 of record NW_027117309.1, on the reverse strand, counting down.
AGGAGCGGCTGTAGTTGGAGGCCGTGTAGCGCGAGGTGCGGAAGTGCGAGGGCAGCAGCGAGGCGCGGGCCTGCTGGAAGATGGTGCGGGTGGGCGAGTAGGTCGGCTGGGGGGAGTGAAGCGACGCCGGCTGGTGGGCGGACGACTGGGCGGGCGACTTGCGCGACGGGGTGCTCCACGGCGACTGGTTGAGCGTCATGCTCTGCATCGACGACTTGATGCTGAGCGTCTTCTCAGCCTCCAGCTGGGCCTCGGCGTCCTGGATGGACACGGCGCCCTTGGAGCGCACCTTGCGGGCCGTGATGCGCAGCCGCGTGTCGCGGAAGACGTAGCTGGCGACGATGTTGACGAAGCCGAGCACCAGGATGATGACGCCCGAGCTGATGACCACGCTCCAGAAGGGCATGCCGAGATTGGCGGCGCTCGTGGCGTCCTTGTTGAGGTTGCCCAGGGTGTTGACGCCGAGCAGGATCATGGCCAATCCCAGCGCGACGAAGCCATGCTCGGGGCTGAAGAGAGGCCAGTTCTTGCGGAAGTAGCTGCGGAAGAGGCAAGCCTCGGACGCGATGAGGAACACTGCGGGCGTCAGTACATGTCGCGACCGCGATTGGGTGGATGGTTGAGAGGTGATTGGGGGGATGCGTGCCGAGACGTGCGATGTGCTGGCGGACGGGGAGTGGGAGAACTCACAGCTGATGCAGGCGGTGATAACGTGGCTGCAGCCGTCGAAGAAGAAGAAGCGCGAGACGACAATGGTCTTGACCAGCATGAGGAAGCTGGCCGTGGCGACCATGAGCAGGCCGACGATGTTCAGAGCGCGGACGACATTAAGGATGATGTACGCTGGACCAGCCAGGTTCTTCGAAATGAGGATGGACATGGTGTCGCGGATGCAAGCTGCGCAGCTGGCCTGCAGGCTGGTTCGATGGCAGCGGTCGAGGGCGTGCAGAGTAGGCGCGCGCGAGGTCGAAATCTGCGGGCAGACGTGGTGGAGACAAGGAAAGTTGGGCGTCCAGAGCCAAAGGATTGAGGATTGAAGAAGAAGAGAAGAAGAGCAGTCCCAAGCCGCTGGGGCAAAGGTCTTCTTCCTGCTCACGGGGAGGTGAAGCTAACAATAGGAAAGACGGCGACAATAGCAATTGAACATGAGGAGGAAAGCGAGAGCACGCGACGGCCCGGGACTGGAGTTAGTTATGGAGTGACACTGCCAACCTTCCCGGCTCGTCATTTCCCCCGTCCAAGGACCAATCCATCGCCGGCGGGACGCAGATGCGCTGAGAGCCTATGAAACGGCGAGGGCGGGCGGGACGCAGGCGGGCGATGAAGCACCAAGGTGTTTCCGCGCACAGCAACCCCGGGTTGGGCGCCGCCAGCAAAGCAACAGTGCACGTCTAGGTTGCCGCAGGGGAGCGCCGAGGGATTGGCTGTCGTTGTGCCGATGCCGTGTTTCAGATGGGGCGACGAGCCTCCCCAACTCGCCCCCGGCACGCGCCCACCACCCAAGCCTAAGCGCCCGCCCGACCCAAACCAAGCTTATCAGCAACGCTCCCGCAAGCTCCTCGACCCGGCCGCCATAGCCCTCCGCGCCGCGGGCGTCGCCGTGCTGGCCGAGTCCGCACACGACGGCCGCCGAGCTGAGGGCCGAGCTGCGCAGAGCAGTCGGTGAGCTGGTGAGGTGGTGGACGATGAGCTGGAGCGGCGGCCTTTTTGAGCGGCCGACGGCGCGTCGCTGAGCTTCCAGAATCCGCAGAGCAGAGGGCGCGCTAGCTAAATTTAAACCCGTGGCCGCCCTCTGCCTGCTGCGTTTTTCAACCTCTCCCTCCCCCGTGCCGTGCTCTTTCTTCTGCTCCCTTGTGCACACACCCCCTGCCTGCCTCCACCCCCGAACTAGCGCCCACAAAAATCCCAAGCTCGGGAGAGCCTCAGGATCGCCGCTCGCTCGTCGTCCACTCGTCAGACCCCAACGCGACTCAAGCACAACTTAAGCAACCTAGCAACCGGAACCATGGCCCGTGGCAACCAGCGCGAGAAGGCCCGCGAAAAGAACCTGAAGCAGCAGGCTGGCCAGGTGAGAGCATGAGGAAGAAAGACGACCGAAAGCAGTGCTGACTCCGCCCCCCCGTAGAAAAACAAGAACAGCGTACGTCGCTCTGGCTGCGAACGCCCCCCACCAGCAGCGTCACCCCAGTAGCACTAACCCTGCTCTCTCCCCTTAGATGTCTGGCACCGAGTTCGCTCGCACCAAGGAAGACCAGGCCGCCATCATGCGCGCGAAGCAGGCTGCAGGTGCGTTGTCCCGCCCGTCTCCACCTTGTCGGCGGCTGCATCTCCATCCGGCCACCTTTTTCCACCACCGCGCGCTTGCTGACCACCTCCCCCCGCGCAGCCGAGGCCAAGAAGGCTGGTGAAGGCAAGAAATAGCCTAGCCCTGCCGTCCTTAAGCGCCGACGTGTTTGCTGCCGCGACCGTTGGGCTGGCGTTTACTTCGGGAAGTCGATGTAGATTAGGTGTTTTCCATTGATTAAGCGTTTCTTTCTTCCTGCGTTCAGCGCCAGGGTTCAAGCCACCCTTTGTGATTCAACCATATAATTGACCCTCGGCCGCCTCGCCAACCGCCGAGCGCGTCTGTCTTACTCTCTCCGACTACGCGCCCGTGCACCTTGAGGAAATGAAACGACAAAAGCAAACCCTCAGCAGTCGGATCCCTGAACCCTGCTTCGCGCCTTTGAAGGAATCGCCATCGCCTCAACCTTATTGAGATTCCACTTTCCGAATCAACCGCCTTGTTTGGTCGAGAACGCATCAATACATCGCCAGCATGTATCCTTCCTCCGCTCGATTGTTGCGCAATCATCAAAACTGATGTAAACATGTTCCAAGCTGAAGCATGCAGGAAGACGCCACAGCAAACGCACGTCCCGTGGCGCGACAAACGAAGACTTTGCCAGGTTTCGAGGCATCTTGTTCATCGATTGATGCAGGCCCGCTTCTGCGCCTCGGTGGTGTGTTGGTGATACGTGCAGTCGTGTGCTGGCCTAACGAGTGCGCTGCGCCGTTCCTTCGCTCGCATTGTGGCGTTGAACGCCTCAAACACAAACCTGTCAGGCCAGTCATCAGGGCTGCCGGCCAGCGCTTGACCAGTGCGCGCGTACTCGTGGGCGAGGAGCCTGCAGAGCGGCGAGTCCTCTGGCAAGTTGTCGTACACATGACTGATGACCTCGGAGTCGGGGAGCGCGTAGTCTTTCTGCGCGCACGAGATGATTGCGTCCATGGTGTCCCTCTCCAGCAGCGGCACGTCATAGTTGTCCGCGAATATGTAGAGAAATGCGAGGTCTGGCAGCATGCGCATGCGCGCAAGCTCCTCCTCCATGGGGTCCAGGAGCAGCTTCCGTGAGTAGAGCCACTCGACGAACATTTGGAACGTGTTAGCATCCGTCACAGGAAGCTCCATCTTCTTCTCCCTGGCCTCCCTGAAGTCTCCGAGGAAGGTGTTTCGGAAGAAGGGAGAAACATCGCACAGGGCCGATTGATGTAGAACGAATAGCTTGCTGTTGGTGCCGACACGGACTTCCACCGTAGTAGCCATGTCACTACTGCTCGGGGGTAAGTGCATGTCTTGTGGTGCTCCATGGTCCGAAACTTACCCATAGGAGAGGCGGCGATATTCAGAGGGGATGATCTCTTGTGAAGTGTCGAGTCTCACCCTCTTCGCTCTCGAGGCTGATGTCATTTCCTGGGAAGCTTTTCGCGCGAAACCAAACCCTTGTGACATCATTCCAGGTCCATGATCTCCCACTGTGCCGCGAGCGAAAGAGGCCGGCGAGGCGCTTCGCTGGGTACGGAAACTGAACCTCAATGGCGTTTGGGTAGGCGACTTCTGAGCTGTTGGTGGTGAGGACTCAGCGGTACCTCCCACGCTCGACGAACCCGCAAGAGTCGGAGATGGCGTATTACCCATTGAACGATTCAGCATGTCCGAGAGAGGCATTTGCCTTTGTTTAACGAAGAGTGGAGCGGATGCGCTATCCTGGTGCGTGGGGAGACGGGAGGATGCGACGGCACGAGCGGGGCTCATCCAGGTTTGAGAACCTCTGTTGAGACGATGAATGGTGCTGAGACTAGAGATGACGCGGTCCCACTGCTCGGCTGGGCTAAGAGGTACCTAGGTAGGTAGGCACGTTGTAGTCGCTCCTTCCGTCTGAGGTGATCGCTCCCCACCAATGACAGCCGTCCTCCGCGAATTCCCCAAATAGGCTCACAGATACAGCACTTTGATGAGGCATTCGATTCGCTATCCAATCAGTCTTTCAGTATGAAATGCAAAGCCCGACAAGACTGGCAGAAGCAAAGAGAAATTCTAGCGTGTTTTAACCGTGACTACGGCATCTACATAACCGCGTGAGCTGTTCAATACATACACAAGTTGCTAGTCTTCCAGTCCCGCTTTTGATATAAGAACGGACAAGTCCCGTATTAACTCCAAACCATACATACCTCGATGGGTAGTTCCCGAAGTACCAAAAAAAAAATATGCCGTACAATATGTTGGGCCTCAGCCCAGTCTACCAGCGCAACATCTTTCCTTCCGTAGCAATATCCTCAACCATCCGCTAGTTCGTGACGCGGAGGACGAAGTTGACGATGACGGCGGCCAGCAGGGCGAGGGCCAGCACGGTGGGGCCGAAGCGGTCGTCGAAGCCGCCCTGGCCGCGCTGGCGGATGCTCTTGGCGCGCCAGTGGAAGGTGACGAGGGCGTAAATCATGGCGGCCATGGCGACGAGGGTGAAGAGGCCGGCGCTGATCTGGCCGACCTTGTCGCCGAAGTTGAGCAACCCGACGGCCAGACCGCCAAGGATGACGGTGAAGTTGAGCCACGAGAGGAAGGTGCGCTCGTTGGCGAAGAAGACCTTGGGCTCGACGCGCGTGGGCAGCGCGATGCGCTTGCCTGTGCATGGAAGAGGGTTAGCGATCGTCTCCCGAGAGCGCAGAGAGCAGAGAGCCTCATGAGGTGCGGAGGTCGCCTACCCGGGGCAGTCTGGAGGAGAGGTTGGCTCGACATTACGGATCGGCGGGGGCGGACGTGCTCTAAGATGAGGTTGAAGGGAGGGCGGCGGTGCCAATGGGGTCACAACAGCACAACGGGGAGAAAAGCAGACGCGGGAGAGAGCAGCGGCGGGAGAAAAAGTCGTGTCGCGAGATAGGACGGAGCAGGTTTGCGGCAGCGAGAGACGGACGATGGAGCTTTGGAGCGGCGCAGCGCACGAGGGAGCGGACAAGCTTTCTGATTCGTCCCCGCTCGACCCAATAATTGACGTCGCCCGGTCGCTCCGCAACGGCCCCGAGGCCTGCTCTCTACTCTCGCTAGGTCCGCCGCCGACAACAACACACACGACAGCTCCCTGCCCCAACGCTCCTCGCCGTCCCGCCCTAAACATCCCCGAACGCCGCCCGCCCTCCACAATCCGCCGCATCCTTTGATCCAACCACCTGCGCACCGCAACACACCGTCGCCATGGCCGCTCCCGTACGATCCACGTGTTCTCCCTCTCTCCTATTGCTCCTAACCCGGCTGACCACCCCAAGCAGCCCGTCTCGGAAACCCGCTTGAAGCAGATCGCCACCGATGTACGCCTCCTCCAGAGCTTCTCCAGACCCTCTCCGGATCCATGACCGCTAAAACAATCGTTTCCCCACAGGCCTGCGACGCTGCCGTCGGAACCGCCGAGAGCTACATCCACTCCTCGACCGCCGAGTGGAATAACACCATCATCGTGCGTGGGCTCCCACCAACCTCCACAAGAAGCACCAGCAGCAGTCTGCACTAGCATGCACGCATCCACCCGCAGCAGGAAGAGAGAAAGAAGAAAGGACCATGTAGTAACCGCAGTCACATGTGCTTGTCGCAAACACAGAACACCATCCTCAAGTCGTTGATCAGCGAGACGAGCACCGGCCCCAACAACCAGCCGCCGTTCAAGTACGCCGTCAACAGCACCATCATCCAGCACGCCCCGACCTTTTCGCGCACCGCCGACGACTCCGCCCCCGCCTCCGAGGACCAGGCCGCCAGCCTTGCCAAGGTCGGCCGCCGCGGCATGCACAGCGCCGCCGGCGCCTACTGGAACAGCGAGAAGGACGGCATGTGGTCGTTCAAGTACGACGGCGGCGAGAAGAAGGGCCTCGATGTTGTCATCAACGTCATGTGGATTGCGCTCTAAACTCCGTCGTCCAACTTCACGGCTCCGTAGGAGTGTAGTGCTGGGGAAAGGGGGGAGGAAGAAGAGGGGAACGGAAATAGGGGAGGAGGACCAGGAGGGAGGATGGTGTGGGAGGAGCAAGCACGTGGATCTTCACAGGTATATGTTGTGCAGCTAGCGCTTTTGAGCATCCGGTTGGGAGCCTGGAGTACCTCAAACTTGTTGGTTTCTGGGAAAGGGGACACCAGGGTTTTTCGCTTCGTATTTTCTCTATTGTGGCATTTATTTTTTTCACATCACTCTCGGCACAGGAAAAAAAAAAGAGACGCGCCCCCAATCTGTGTGCGGCGTCTGTTGGTATTGAGACTGGCTACAGGATACAGGGATTTACCCCGGAAAGCACAAAAAACGGCCCCCCTTTCGATTGGATCAACAGCAGTCTTTAGCGGGCGAGGGAATCACAAACGCCTTTGTATATCAATCTTTGTTTTTTCCTTTTCTGTCTCGCCATTGCTTCCGTCAGATTTGTCTCCCATCCGATATCTTGCGCCTTCGGTAAGGCGACGGCTGATCGTCCCCCATCGCCGACGATCTCCCCCGGACCCAGACCAACCAATTTCTCACGCCTCACCACTACTACCACCAGAACAATCCCTAACAAACCTCTCCCAATACGGCAAAAACGCCTCTGGCTGCTCCCAAAATGGCGCGTGCCCCAAGCCGGGAAGCCTGTGGCACCTGCCCTCCCACAGGTTCCCGTACGCCAGCTCATCCAGGTAATCCAGGTTGACAAACGGCTCGTCGGCGCCGTTGACGACGGCGCACGGCACAGCGGTCTCGGCCACGACGCGGACCTGGTCGGCGCCGCGGCCGGCCTCGAAGGCGTCGAACATGACGCGGCGGGCGCGGCCGTCGGTGCGTACGGCGGCGGCGCGGATCCAGGGCGCGCGCTCGCCGCGCGCGGCCTCGAAGGGGAAGGTGTCGAAGTCGCGGGCGGACCAGTGCTCGGTGCCGGCGAGGTTGACGTGCTGGTCGTGCTGGTGGGCGTGTTCTCCTCCTTCTCCTTCTTCATCTCCTCCTTCTTTCCCTTCGCCTCCCTTTTCATTTTTCTTCTCCCCCTCTGCCCCTCCGCCGAGGAAGAAGCCCCTCTGCGTCTGCTCCAGCCCCAGCGACGGCGGCGTGCCCGTGATCATGATGCCCCTGACGCGCACCCCACTCCCACTCCTTTTCCCTCCTCCACCTTCCGATGCCGCCTCTTCCAGCTGCGCCACCATCTCAATCGCATTGTGCCCGCCCAGACTCCACCCCAGCACAACCACATCCCCCACCCCCAACGCCTCCAGCACCTGCAGCGCGGCGTCGCCGTACGCCGGCTGCGTGTACGACTTTTCGTCCGGCGCGTCGCTGCTGGCGCCGTGGCCGGGCAGGTCGAGGGCGAGGATGCGGTGGCGCTGGAGGGAAGGGGAAGATCGAGAGAGCGCGATGAGGGGGAGGAAGATGTGCGAGTGCGAGCTGTTGCCGTGGAGGAGGAGGAGGGTTGGGAGCGGGGAGGGGGATGGGGATGGTGTGCCGGTGTCGAGGACGTGGATGGTGCCGTGGGTGGTGGGGATGGTGTGGGGGGTGAGGTGGAGGGAGGAGGGGGTCGGGGTCGAAGGCATTGTGTCTGTGTGTGTGCGTTTCTAGTCGTTTGGATTTGGTGGGGAGACGAGTGTCTTGTGTTGAGGGGACTCGGATTGTTGATAGGTGGGTAGGTAGGTGGGTGGGTAGGTGGGTGAGGACGTTTATGAGCGTTGCTGCTGTTATCAACAAGTCGAGCGGGGAAATGCGAGCAGGCGAATTGCGTCTTCTTCTCTCTACCCCACTTCCGCGCCGCGGGTCGTCATTATCGTGGGCGGAGCCGCGAAAGCGCTTGGGTAGGTCAGGTGTTGCAGCCTTTGTGCGAAAAGGTGGGTGAGCTGCGGGATAAGAGTGCATTGGTTTTCAGCCCTATGTGAGGGGTTGGGGTACCTACTTTTGTGCACCTGGAGCGGGGCAGTTGCGGGATGGCCGGGGGACTTCCCGTCTCACGCGCGCCGCTTATATGTACATTTTGTTGCTCAGGCCTGTTTTCGCCCGCAAACTTCGCAGCTGAGTTTTCTTTTTCCACTTGTTCCTCGTTAAGACGGGCCATGGAGACCTTCAACCTCGTCGTTCGTGCGTGCCGCCGAAACTTTCACGCATAGCATATCGAATCCGCAACACAACATCTGCTCGCATCTTGTGCTTTGAATTTAGTTAGAAAGCTCCCAGCGAAGTGTGTATTTTTCAGTTGCAATTCTTCATCTCTGCGTGATTGGATGTCGAGATTGACTCTTGATGTTAAAGACAGCTATTTTACAAAGTCGTGACATTTCCCAAATGCCCGTTCCCTACGCCAACAACACCTCCTTCCCCTCCTCCACATCATCCCCATACCACCCAAACAGCCTCGCCAAATACTCGCCCAGCAACCCCGCCGAGATGGCGCCTCCGGTCATCCAGCATCCATTCCTAAACCACCACCAGCAATCCGCCACGCTCTTCAGCCTGACCCTCCAGATCATGGTCCCCAGCGTCGCCACGGCGCCGCCCACGCTCCCGACGAAGAAGACGGGACCGGCACCGACGGCCGCGCCGGCGGCCGCCAGCAGCGAGACTTGGACGGCGGCCAGCCCGCACAGGACGGCCTTGGTGTTGTTCTCGTGGGCGAGGGCGATGCTCTTGATGCCGGCCCTGACGTCGTCGCGGATGTCCATGTGCGCGTAGATCATGTCGTACAGCACCGTCCACGCGACGCAGCTCGCGTACAGGCAGCCCGCGGCCGTCGCGGCGACGGGGTCGCTCAGCAGGTCGACGTGCAGCGCTGGGAAGCCCATGGCGGCGCCCCACGAAAACGTCAGGCCGAGGACGGCCTGCGGGTAGTAGGTGACGCGCTTGGCGAGCGGGTACGTCGCGACGAGCAGCAGGCTGGGCGCGCCGTGCAGGAAGCACGCGGGCTGCGGGAACTGCAGGAGCACCGCCAGCCCCGCGAGCAGCTGGGCGCCGGTGAAGACGACGGCGGCGCCCGGCGTGACGGCGCCGCGCGCGATGGGCCGCAGCCGCGTGCGCGCGACGTGCGGGTCGAGGTTGCGGTCCCACAGGTCGTTGATGGTGCAGCCGGCGCCGCGCATGACGAGGGCGCCGGTGAGGAAGAGCAGCGAGGTGCCGGCGACAGCGGACGGGGCGGCCATGGGCGTGGCGAGCGGCGCCGCGAGGAGCGTGCTGAAGAGGCAGGGGAAGAAGAGGTAGTAGGTCCCCACTGGCTTGTCGAGACGGACTAGTTCTGCGTAGGGGACGACGGGGGCGGGGAGATAGGAGAGCAGGCCTGTGGTGGGCGGGTGGTAGGCGGGGAATCTGTCGCCATTTGTTTGGATTGGAGTCGCTGTCTGCGCTTGCTGGGTGGGCGCGCTGGAGGTGTGGAGTATGCGGGTTGATATGCGGCCAGGGTCTTGGGGCTGGCCATTTGCTCGTGTCAACTGCAGACGCTGAGCATTTGCGGAGAATAGTGGTCTTGCCGGCGTTGTCCGGAAATGAGATGTTGATGTGCGGAGGGTGAGGCTCCCGGAGGCCTTGTGCAATCCATGCCGACTGTGGCGTTGTAAGGTGTGTAGCAACAGCATGTCGATGCCGAGTGGGAATCAGAAGAATAAATTAGAATAGCTCTTTCCTGGAAAAATGCGTCGACGGCATCCGGGGTTGTCTAATCGTTGTAGTGAGCGGTGGAGACAATCGACGCCGACTACTGGGTCAATTGCATCAAACCCGGTTAATAGGCTCACTGGGTCAGGCCGCTTGGCCGAGCACCGTCGCTTTTTCGGTGAGGGGAGAGGAACGAGGCTGAGGTCGAGGGCGCTGACTTTCTTGTGGTTGATGGTCTGTGCGCGAGTCGCGCGAAGCTCGACGCCTCCACCAACTGAAGCTCCCGCGCTTCCTCTTCACCCGCCGCCGCCCTTTGCACTTCACCCCGCAACCTTCCGCAGTTCCTGGCCCTCCGTCTCGACGCGACCCACGCGCCCGCCGCTCTCCGGGTCACTGCGCGAGTATGAGAATACCGTCGCGCCCAAGTGACGCGTTCCGAACCCAACCTCAATCCCCGCCCGCTTTACCCGCCCAACCATAGCTGCGCCGCCCGCAACTTCGCTGGAAAAAATGCCCGCCCAACGCCCGCGCGCCTCCTTCGAGCCCATTCCGCCCGACTTCGACGTCCAAGCACTCGTGGAGAACACCGAGAATTTTCAATATGTCGATCGCATCTCGGTTGACGTTATCCAGGAACAAGGCATCGAGAAATTCGAGAAGCTTGTTTTGCTGCATGTGGTCATAGGCGGAAAGCCACTCGTCATCGATGGCTTCGAGGATCTCTTGGATCCATGGACCTTCACGCCCGAGTGGCTTGCCGCCAATTGTGGTGACAAGGGTAAGCTGTCGCCCCGACCGCTTCCAAGTCCCTAGCTCACTTCACTTTAGTCGAGCAGGCGCGCAACCTGACCGCCAAAAACAACATAGCCCTTACAATAGCTCACTATCTCAAGAACATGGGGTTGCTGACCAACCAGTACTTCGAAACGTCTTCCAACTACAAGGACAAGAACCGCCAACGCATCTATCTCAAAGACATCGATTGCCCGCAGGTTTGGCACGATAAGTTGAGAGACCAAATTCCAAACAGCCTCTTTTACCTCAACGAGAGCACCGGCGAGATCAACGGCCCAGGATCTGTGGATGAGCCCACCCCCAATGCTCCCGGCGGCCGTAAGAAAGGCCGCGGAATTGCGCGCGCCGGAGACCTGATGAGCAGTCTCCCCCCAGAAATGAGAGCAGAAAACATGATGTGCTACATCGGGCACGAAGGGACCTACACGCCTTCGCACAGGGAAATGTGCGCATCGTTGGGTCAAAACATTATGGTGCATGCGTCAACGACTGTGGGGGAAGACGGCAAACCTGAGAAGCCCGGCAGTTCGATATGGTTCATGACCGAGACCAAAGATCGCCATAGGGTGTCGGAGTACTGGCTTTCTGTCCTTGGTCACGACATTGAAGTCGAAAATCACTTTGCGCAGGTCGCGGCCTGGAAAAGGGCGGATTTCCAGAAATACGTCGTAGAACAACGTCCAGGCGATTTCATCCTGATTCCTCCTATGGCGCCACACCAGGTCTGGAATCGCGGCACAAGAACAATGAAAGTGGCTTGGAACAGAACCACGGTCGAAACACTGGAGATGGCCTTCGACGAAGCACTCCCCAACGCTCGAATGGTCTGCAGGGACGAGCAATACAAGAACAAAGCCATCGTCTACTACACTCTCTTGAAGTATTCGACTCTTCTTAAGCAGGCCAAAATGCAGAGCGAAGCGAGCTCTGAACAAGCAGCCCTTTTACGCTCTAGCCCCAAGGTTCGCCAGGTTCAAAAGGATTTCAAGCGTTTATTCGAACTGTTCAAGCGTATCATACTCTCTGAAATGTTTTCGCAAGACATGCCGAAGGAGCACCCCGAGTTCATGCCTTTCGAGAGCTATGTCACCTGTGCGTACTGCAGAGGTAACATCTTCAACCGGTTTTTGACCTGCAAAGCCTGCGTTCATGCGCTGGGCACCGAAGCCGAGGAACCTTATGACATTTGCATGGACTGTTATGCCATGGGAAGAAGCTGTGCCTGCGTCTCGGGGATGCACTGGGTCGAGCAATGGAGGTGGAAGGATTTGTTATACAAGTACGAGGAGTGGCGGAAGCAAGTAATCGACATCGACAATGGTCGCCTACACGAAAAGACGCCCATGCCCCTTCAGGAAGAGAAACGAAGCCTTCAAAAGAAGACTCTCGCACAGATTTGCCAGGAACAGCTCAAGGCCAGGCCTTTCAAAGACTACCAAAATCCAAATGCGAACGAAGATGAGGAAAAGTCCGACGAGGAAATCATAGTCAACGACGACGGCACCGTACGCCGGACTGCCAAAAAACGGTCAAAGGCGTGGCTTGCGAGTCACGCCAGCTGTCACACCTGTATACACAAGCATCCAAAATGGAAGATGGCCAAATGTACCACATGCGATCTCTGGTATTGTTACGGTTCGCTCTTCCGAGCGCACGACCTCCAGCCACAGACAATCATGGAGAACCCCAGATGGCAATGTCCCCATTGCCGTCGCGTCTGCAACACCGGTGCCTGTCGCCGTGATCCTCGCCAGCGCCCCTACGAGCCAAAGGGGACCCTTCTGGGACACGATACGAGGAAGGTTGCCGATGCCCGGAGCGTCGAGGCGTTGGTTGACTTCAGTGTGTCGAACCTCAACTGGCTAAGGGATGAAGACACAACCCCGGCCGAGTCTGCACGGCTACGGAGGCGCCGTGAAGAAGCCGAACGGGCAAAGCAGATGAATCCTGCCGAAGATGAGAGGTTCGACGGGGAAGATGATGATCCGCAAGATCAAATCGAATACTCACCTGTAGGCAACGACGAGAGCCTTTTGGATCCCGCGCTCCGTTCCAACGATGCAGCTCTGACCGGCTCGTCAGCAATGCGTGACAGCGCAGTGTCGCGTGACCATGATACCCCGCTCTTCGTCGCTCAGGACGAGGAGAATGACCAGGCAACTGCGCTGCCCGTTGATGAAATGGATGCAGACGACAACTCTCTGTACCCCGAACCGAATGGCGTTCAGGTCTTCCGAAGTGCTTCGAAGAGGGGCTTTGACGAGACTGACAACCACATTAAGCTCGTCTCGAAAAGACAGAGAACGGAAAAGTCTAAAACACAGGCGAAGAGTGATGCTACCAGGCAGTTCCTCAAGAAGAAAGAGAAGGCCCAGCTTGAACAAGCAAAGAAGGACGGGAGGTATATCCAGGTGTGGGGCGCAATGAGGGGGCGCAGCGTTATGGCAAGACTCCACCTCCCAAGTGAGAAGCTTGCGGAATTCAGGCAACAGGAATTGGAGAAGCGCAAACGAGCGCAGCTCAGCTCAAATCCCAATGTCCAAGACTCAACGTTGCATGATGTAGCAATCATCCAGTCGGACGTTGCTGCACCGAAGACTGCATCCGCTGCTTCCAACGGCACAAAGAAGAAGTCTACCAAGGCGAGGATAGCGCTCGAGGACGACGACGACTTCGACATCAAGAAGGGCGAAGGCGGTAAAAGAAAAGGATACGCCAAGAAGAGGTATGAAGAGATTGATGTCGACTCCGACGAGGAAGAAGGATCCGACGAGGAGGAAGCGTACCATGCTCCTCGCCATCGCCAACGCCGAAGGCGCAATGACAGCGAGGATTTAGTGGAGCTGCCAGAAGATTGGAAGGATGGTCGGGCGAACCCACGCACAGGCAGACAACGCCAGTCGATGCCTGCCCGCTCCAACGGCGCGCAAATACGTCCTCTGGGGTCAAAGCCAGCCCGCGCGTCGACGGGAGCCATCGAAGTGATATCTGACGACCACGATTCCGATTCCGCCGAAGAAGGAGGCCAAGGTCAACAGCAGTCACAGCATCCCCAGCCGACTGCACCGATGAACCGCGAGCCGACGACCAAGCAGGCCGACGAGAAGGCCGACAAGCAGGCCGAGGAACAGATGGAACGCGAGAATGCCGAAGCGGAGGCCCGCCGCGCTCGCGAGGAGGAAGAGAACCGCCTGGCCAAACTCCAAGCCGCGCGTTGGGCACGAGGCGACGACGACGACGATGACAGTGACGAGGATGTCGAGAACAACGACGTCGGACACCAGCTCGACGGCACCAGCGATCCCGCGCCGGTCTCCTACACCCCATCTGCTTCCCCTCCCAAACGTCCGGATATCGCGCCGATGCAGCCTAACAACAACCCCCCAGTCAGCACCGCTCCTCCTCCTGCTCCTTCCGCTCCTCCACAGCCGCCGCAGCCGCCCAACAGGCCCAGCATCATGTCTCGCTTCGGACCCGGCCGCGGCCGCGGCAAGAAGATCAAGATTGTCTCGGCCGCCAGCAAGCGTCGTCAACCCCCTCCTCCCGCTTCGGCTTCTTCTTCAGCGTCGCCGGCTACTACCGCTCCTGCCGGTGGTGATGCTCGTGGTAGTAGTGGAGCAACAACAACCAACGGCACTTTTTCCGCCGCCGACGCCGACGCCGCAACTACGACGACCACAACCACGACAAAGGCGACAACAACCCCGGTTGTGGTGGCTTCAGGCTTCACGCCGGTCAACAACAGCAGGCGCCGGTACACGACGGAGGAAGTGCAACTCAGCGACACGGAAGACAGCGACGATGGCGGGGTGATTCCGGCCAGAGCAACGCAGACGCAGACGCCGCCGGTGGTGAGGGGGGTGGCTGCTGCTGGGAGGGGGAGAGGTAGGCCCAGGGGCACGGGCAGGGGCAGGGGGAGGCCGAGGAAGACGGCTTATTGAGAGTCGAGTCGCGCGTTGAGCCTTGATGTAGATAGAAGCCGCGGGAAAGGGACGGGAGTGTGCTACGCGGGTTGCCGGGCTTGGGGGATGGATGGTGGATTGGTTATTCTTTTTTTTGTCCTTGTGCTTTCTTTCCTTTCTATTTTTCTGTTTTTTTCCCAGTTACTACTCCTCCTGCGTAGAAGGCGGAAAAGAGCGCGTCGTCGTCTGATCTGAGCAGGGGAGGAGGAAGAAGCCGAAGAGGGTTCGAGATCTGCCCATGCGGTGGTTGGTGGTGGGTGGGTGGCTGCATTACTACTAGCACCAGCAGCTTTTCACTACATGATAGAGCCAAAAAAAAATGGGAAAGAGAGCATATCGATCGAAGCAACAACAACAACTGCTTCTGAGCATGCACATGATGTGACAATGGCTTATAATTACCAATCCTTGCGAGCTTGTACGACTTGTCTGTCTCATCACACGTTCATAGATCGATGCTTGTAAACACTTAAAGAGACATCCATCTACTGCCGTCGAAATGCGAGGACGGCGCGGCAGTAGTGTAATCAAACAATGGCTGCTGGAATAAGTGCTGGGGTGATGCAAAAAGCAAGTAAAACCACGACGACGAAGACTAGAAATCATACATTGTATTTGTCATTTTCTTCCTTAGTTCAACCACCGGCCATTGGATTTTATATAAACATCCCCTGCAAACTCGTTCTGCCACCTAAGGGTTCCCCGCTTAGCGGTGTGGCCTATGGTGCGGATCTGCAGAACTGCCATTGGAGCTCGCAAGAGCACCTTTGGTGTTGATCGCTGCCACCACCTTCCCAGCTGGGGTAGAGGGGGAAAATCGCCGAAAGGGGGTTTTGTACGGGCAACAAGACTAGCGGTGCCTGGACCCGCGCAGTCTGCCTGGATTTTTTGTTGCCTCGTTTTTTTCTTTCTCTCTCTTTTTTCTTTTTTGTTTGAACAGTGCGGGGAATCAATGCTGTCCATCTCAACCCAAGTACGTCTACTAACGCTTACATAGATACAGTCGGAAGGCTAGGATGGCGGGCGACAGTGGGGTGAGTAGACAAGGGCTACGGATAGATACTTGGTGTTGCAAAAAGATGCTGAAACATACCGCGACGAACACCCGTATCTTCGCTTAAGACGGCTGTCGCTTTTCTCTTTCGCTTTAGTCTGCGGATACCGACTCCTTCTTCTCAAGAGGCCGAAGCATATCAACACTTCCCGCGAACTCATTCCATCACCTAAGGGTATCCCGCCGAGCGGGGCCTATGGTGCGGGGCGCGGGCCGGATCTATCGATTCGACCCGTTCACCACCACCTTCCCAGCTGGGGCAGAGGGGGAAAATCGCCGAAAGGGGGTTTTTTAGGGACAAAACCCCATTACGGCGGCCATCGCCGCTGTTTCGGGGGTCTCAACTTTTTGAGCTCTCGATTCTTTGAAACATTTTCCTTTTTGTTCCCCCCTTTTTGGGATGGACGGAAACAGCAGTATTGAGTGACGCAACGTATCTTATTATCTACCCGTTGAGTTTGCTGCAGTTCTTGCTGTTGTTTATCAGCTTAGCCCGCGAGCTTTGAACTTCCACCTAAGGGTTCCTACGGGGCCTATGGTGCGGAGTGTCATCTGGCATGGTGATGAAGATCCCATGACCACGCTCCACCACCTTCCCCGCCGGGGTAGAGGGGGAAAAACTCTGAAAAGGGCTTTTGTAGAGCGAACGGACTCGCGGTACCATAGTGCCGCTGAGCCTGGTCCTTGACTTTTTGCGTGGTATGTCCATCCTCCGCTTTTACCGACCATGTTTCTTTTCTTTTCCTTCTTTCTTTTTTGTTGTTGTTCGAATCCCAGCGCTCCTTTATAAACTCCACCGGCAAGATCCCGTCTTCCACCTAGGGGTCTTCGGACCTATGGTACGGAGGGTTCGCCCTCCACCATCTTAATCCCGTCACATGAGAATAGGGGGAAAATTCCCGAAAGGGGGTTTTATACACTTGCGGTCCGTTGATGTAAAAGCCATCGGCCCCTGTGGACTTTTTGTCGGCCCTACGTGTCCCTCCCCCTTCTTGTTTCTTTTGCGTGTTGGTGGTTTTGAAGTTCATCTTCACATTTCATTTTTCCTCCCTCCTTCTGTGGTTGTGAGTTCGAAAGTTGAGGAAACGCAGTAAGAAGAAGACTAAGAACAAGAACAAGATTCGCAGCAGCAGCATAATAATGTAGTAGTAGCAGAAAGATTTTCCTCTCCATATTTCCAGAATAAAATTAATTCTAAATCAGGTTGAAGGCAAGCAGGCAGGCAGGCAGGCAAACACCTCTCGTCCCGGGTAACCAACCAACCAACCCCAACCCCAACCCAACCAAGCCGACCGAAAATCCGTCAAGGATATCTAAAAACAAACATTTCCATGCGCCCCTTGCGCAGCAGAGGCCCTCGTCGTTCATGTGAGGGAGGGGGGAAAAAAAGAGTCAGAAGTGTTGTTGTCGCTTCGTGAGCCCCCAGCCAGAGAGTCTCGGACGGAGTAGTATTACCCTCTCCCCATCACTTCGAACCAACAGTCGTCGTCATCGTCGTGGTGATCGAGCACTTATTGGGCAGGGAGCATGCCTGTTACGGAAGAACGTTAGCCTCGGGCCTTCCAGGAGGTGTCGATTCTCCGGATGAGAGAAGGAGAAAAAAGGTCTACACACCAGCGAAACCGCCAAAGTTGTTCATGGCCGCGCCGTCGGGGAAGCTGTTGGAGCCGCACAGGCACGAGCACGTGCAAGCGGAGCCGTCCGCGCACGTGCCGTCGCCCGCAGCAACGGTAGCAGAAGCAGCGGCAGCGGTATCCTCGGCCTGGCCGGCAGCGAGGGTGACGGTGCTCGAGACGGCGGCGGCCGGGGTGGCAGCGATGTCGGCCGTGTCCAGGTCGGTGCCGTTCTGCTGGATCGCGAGCTGCTTGTACGCGGTGAAGGACTTGTCGGAGCTGTCGACGGCGTTGACGGAGAAGACCATGCCCTTGCCGCAGTGGGTTCCCTTTTTCTGCTTGCAGTAGGCCCCTGTTGTTCTCCCGAGTTAGACATCTTTCCTTTTTTGCTTGCTCCCCGCGGGCTGCTCCTTTTTTACTTACAGATCGGCTTGGTGTCGTTGACCATCATGCTCCACGTCACGCCCTCGGCGCCGTCGGGGTTCGGCATGAAGCCCGAGTCGAAGCCGCCCTCCATGGCCTTGCACGGCGCTTCGAACGAGCTCTGGGTGACGGTGTGGTTCATCTCCATGAAGTGGAACTCGACCATGTCGCCGGGCTCGGCCATGATGTTCTCGGGCGAGTACTGCAGCATGGGCGTGGGCTCGCCCGTGGGGTCGGTCGGGGGCTTGACGCCGCCGACCATGACGGTGTGGGTGGCGGCGAAGGCGAGGCCGCTGACGGAGAGGAGGGGGAGGAACGTCGTGATCTTCATTATGTCGGTGGTTTCGTGGAGATGGGAAAGCTGCAAAAGAAGACCGCGCTGCGGTGGGGTATCAAACGTGTCGGCTTGGAATTGGAAAACGAGAGAGAGGAACTGGACTGGAAGAGGCCCAATGAAAGTGTGATTATTACAACGGTGGTCGAAAGAGTGCGTGCAGAGCTGGGGGGACGGGCAGCCGTCTTTAATAAGGGACGGGTCCAGATTGCAGCCGCTGGTGGCGGAGGCTGCGCGTGTCGCAAGACGAGACGCCACAGCCTCTCGGCATCACAGGAACCGCAGAAAGTGGTCTGTCTTTGCCTGGATCTGCGCCGGAGCCTAGTCCTTCACGCCGATTTTCGACGTTGCGGGGCGAAGGCTCTGCACGAGGCCGTACACGTCGTGTGTTGGTGGTGTCTCGGATCGCGTCGCAGGTCTGTGTCAGCCTCCGCTCCCCGCGACTATCTCCGCAATGCCCAACACCAACCGAGGATCAAGCTTCTCCAAGCTTTTGCCGATCATCCTTACATTGCCTGTGTGAGATTGGACAAGACGGATAACCGGCGGCTTCGTCGTGATAAGAACTTTGCACCGCCATCTTCAATCAACCAGCCGGATAGCTGCCATCCGCAGCTTCACGTCGCATTTCTTCAGTGCAAATGTCTCTTTAATTCTGTCGAATTGCCTAGAAGACTGAGTGGTAGCCAAATGTACCGTGCATTATAGACCTCGTGTCCATCCTGTCTTTAATCTGCAGGGATGGGTGTCGATCAGCGACCTGCAACTGGAAATGTGACGTGCCGATATCTTGTGCGCGTAAAAACCTGCCTTGACCAGCTGCAGGTACCAGTCTGCCTTGGCATGCGCCACAGCAGATTGCAAGATCCTATGGGAACGAATCAGTAGCCCAGGCTCTCGGCAAGGTCGGATGGCCCGATGCATACAAAGTACTCGAGAGTTCCAACTAGACCAATTTGCACATCCAATCCAGCGGTGCCGAAACGGAAGGAATCTGCATGTCTGATAAGTAGTATTGTTATGACCATGGGTATCTAACAATCGTTTAGACTGACCGTGGCCCACGAGACTCGCAAGGAGACACCTACCATCAGAAAGTGAAAGTGACTCTCAGCCGGACTGCTGGGCAGACTGCTGCTGAGTCTCGTACTGGTGCTGATAGTAGCCGGCGTAGTACCAAGCCATCTGCATGTTCTTCAACGCGCCTTCCTGGCCTGAAAACAAGGTTAGCGGAACGTTCGGAACAGACGGGAAACGCGGACAGTGCGAGTTCCGCATGAAAGAGGGAGGACACTAACCAGGCGCGGTGGCGAAGGCAGCGCCCGGAACGGGAGGGGCCGACGACGTCTGCGCAGCCTGCTGCTTGTCCGCCTCGCGCATGAGCTGGAGGGCAGCGGCGTCAAACTCGTCGGAAGCCGCAGCGCCATAGGCGTGGTTGGCGACCTGAGGCTCGTAGGTGGTGCCATCGTCTCCCATGTGGGCGTCCTGGGGCTCGTCGTTCGGCTTGGCGCGAGACTGCGCCTCAAGGCTGATGCCCATTTCGACAAGATCCTCGGGCTCGGCAAGGCTGAGAAGACTGTTACCATCATAGGATAGTGCACGGTGCGGGAGTCTGGTGTTACTTACTCAGCTAGATCAAAGATCTCGGCTGGGGTGAGCTTCTCGCTGAGGGGAACCTTCTTGTCCGTCTTCTGCAGGCTGTGGTACTTCTGCAACAGAGCATGTTTGGTTAATAAGTAGGACTTTTCACTAAAGCGCGTGTGGGGAGCTTACTGTGTACTCGTTCACCTGAGCATTCCAGCCCTTGACCAAGGCGCGATCGTCCCAGGCGCCCTGCTCGAACAAGTCGATGCCAGTCATCTTGACGGAAGTGGGTCGAGACTTTGAAGAGTGCAGAGCAGCGTCTTTGGTGAAACTTCAGATGTTGTGGAATCTGATTGATGTTTGTGGAGAGTAGTGGTGGTGAGGCGCGCGCGGCGACCGGGGTGGTAGGCAGCCGCCGCGGCGATAAGTAACAGCCCGGCGCTTCTTCGGCGGACGGCGCACGTCGCAGAAAAAAGTTCGGGCAAGAAACGCCTGCTCAGCAACACCACCTCCGCGCACCCGCAATTCCACCTTTCCCTCAAAATGGCTCCCGAGACCAAGTCCAAGAAGCGCAAGAGTAAGAGAATCCGTTCCATTGTCTACATTCGGCTAATTGACTCTCTACAGGCGGCGGCGCTGTTACTTCGCCTAGCACGAAGAAGCTCAGAAAGTCCGAGGCTCCCTCTCCCGAGGAGCAGCCCGCGCCGGCCAAGATCAGCAAGAAGTCCAAGAAGGACGGTCCCAAGCAGGAAGAAGAAGCCCCCACCACGAGGTCCAAGTCCTCCCGTAAGCGCGCCACCGATTTCTTCGAGGAGGAAGCCGAGGCCGCCGAGAAGTCCACCCCCAAGAAGTCCAAGAAGGCAAAGAAGGAGAAGGATGAGGAGCCCGCCGAGGAATCTACCCCTGTTGTAAAGGCTGCGAAGGGCAAGAAGGCGAAGAAGGAGAAGGTTGAGGAGCCCATCGAAGAGCCTGCCCCTGCTGCCAAGGCTGTGAAGGGCAAGAAGCGCAAGGCTGCCGAGGAGCCCGCCGCGGTCGAGGAGTCCGTCGAAGAGGAGGAGATTGCTGTTGATGGAAGCGATGTTGAGAGTGAGGATGAGGACGACCAGACCAAGGCTCTGCTCCAGGGCTTCGAAAGCGACGACGACGAAGAGGACGGCGAGGATGAGGGCGATCTGTCCAAGCTTCCCGCTCTACCCGACTCGAAGAGCCTGGCTAAGAAGCTGAAGAAGGTCAAGGCGGACGACAGCCCTGGTGTGATTTACATTGGGTTCGTTTCATCACTCTCGAATCACCGCTTGTTCTGCCATGCTAATTATATGTCCCAGTCGCGTGCCCCACGGTTTCTACGAGCATCAGATGAAGGCCTACTTTACGCAATTCGGCCAGGTCAACCGCGTGCGCGTGGCGCGCAACAAGAAGACCGGCCGCAGCAAGCACTACGCCTTCGTCGAGTTCGCCAACAACGATGTCGCCAAGATCGTTGCCGAGACCATGGACAAGTACCTCATGTTCGGCCACATCTTGCAGGTGCGCTACATCCCCGCCGAGCAGGTCCACCCGGAACTCTTCAAGGGTTCCAACAAGCGCTTCAAGGCCGCCCCGCGCAACAAGATGCAGGGTCGCCACCTGCGCCTGGGCATGGTCCGTGAAGACTGGGACAAGAGGATTGAGCGCGAGGAGAAGAGGAGGAAGAGCAAGGAGGGCAAGCTCAAGGAGATGGGCTACGAGTTTGACGCTCCGGCCATCAAGAGCACGAGCAAGGTCCCCAAGAGGAGCGAGGCCGCCGCTGAGGCTGAGGAAGCCGAAGCCCCCAAGACCATAACGGAGAAGCCCCACGACGAGGAAGACCAGGAGGTTGCCGAGGCCATGAAGACCGTCAAGAAATCCAAGAAGTCGAAGAAGAGGGAAAGCACTGGCGCAGTCGAAGAGGAGGAGAAAGAGCCCGTGAAGGTCAAGACGACCAAGGAGAAGAAGACCGAAAAGGCCGACAAGAAGGCCACCAAGCCCAAGACAAAGAAGGCCAAGACTTCTGCTTGAGCGACTGCATCAAAGTCAGAAGAAATTCACCTGTCAGACGATCGGAAATCTCAGCATGAGCTGAAGTAGATATACCCACCACACTGTTCCATACGGACCTTCTGATCAGACTGGAGGTTGCACCTGCATGCTGATGGAGACTTTACGTGCCACTCCTGACAGCATCTGGCTGGCGACTTCCGGCCGAGGGAACTATGATGCGTTTACCAGGAATCATACTTGGTTACTGAGATGGACATGGAGGATTGGCTCGGTAGAACAAAAAACTGGGGGAATAAAAGGAGTTCGAGACCCTAGAGTCCTGGTCTTTATTTTTTTCGAGCAAATATTATGAGGCTTTTCTTCCTAACAGCCACAAATGTCTCCAACCCTTCTTGTGATCCATCATGCAAGTCTGATCTCCGAAATACCCATCGAATCACATAGAGTAAACACCAGCACGCCCCGCCTCGCCTCGCCTCGCCCTACGGGTATGCAATCAATCCAAGCTTATCCGACAATGAGCGCGGCACTGGGGACCATGCCAGCTTCCTTGAGCGTCTGGCCAAAGTCGGTCTGGTCGAAGACCTTTCTGGGAAAGTTCTGAGAGAAAGTGTTTACGGTTATACCGTTCTCCTGAGCCAGCTGATGTGCCAGCTCGAACAGCGTAGTCTCCACAGGTAGCGTCTTCTGCACGGTGCCAGAGGGAAGCGTCAGCCTCAATCTCGTCTCCGTGTATGCGCTCGCAGGCTTCGACGTCGTGGGGCCTGACGAAGTCGGGACAGGTGCTGGCGCAGGAGCTTCGGCCGGGGCTTGTCCCAGTCTCGCTGCCTTCTCCGCCTCGGCCTTTCGCTTGCGCTCGATCTTCTGCGCCTCGATCTGGGCCTGGACACGCTTGCGGGCGTCTATGTCGGCCTGCTTCTCACGGCGTTTCTGTTCTGCTTCCTTCATGCGCTCCTTGGCCTGTAGGGCCTCCTTGGCGTCCTGACCCTCTTTGGTTGCCTTGCGGCGGATTTCCTAAGCGTCGCAAACGTCAGCGCGGATTGAGAAGGCAGAAGAAATGCAATAACTAACGTCGTTCTTTTTCTTGTCAATCTTGTCCTGTTCCGACAGTCCCGCACGCTTCTCAGCGAGCTTCGCGCGCAACTCCTCCAGCCTCGCCTTCTTCTCCTCCTCGGTCAATGGCTTGATCTCCTCGGTCGACTCCTCGAAGTCGACGTGGCCTGACTTGCTAGCGTGGAACTCGGCCTGGGCATGGGTGCGGAACATCTTGCCGCAGTCGTTGCACTTGAGGCTCTGGGCCTGCTCACCCGGACCCGGATCCGGAGGTGCGGTGGCATCTTCGGCCTTGATGTCGTCGAGAGACTTGTCCTGGTTCTTTTCGAGCCAGTCGATGGCGTTTTGGACTAGAGGTTCGTCAGCGCATTGGTGCTGCTGACGGATCGATAGCTAATCCATGGCTCAAAGGCAAACGTACGTGAGCCGGACTTCTTGAGAGCGATCTCAGCGCGCTCCCGGTCGAAGCCCATGTCAACGAGCATGTCGAGGTCGGGGGATGCCATGGCTGCGAAGGTGGAGATTATCCGGATCGAAATGAACACAGGTGCAGAGAGAGCTTCGAGAAGAGACTGTTGAGCAAATGCGCGGTACGCCAGGTAGAAGTGCAAGCTGGCGGGGAGCAGCAGCGGCGGATCGGCGTTAAGGCAAGCGATTCCAAAGTGACGTACAAATAGCGGCTAACCGGATTAGGACTAGCCCCCCAGCTGGCCCAGAATCACACAGCCCGCAACCACCACGGCATACGGCAGTCTTTCCCGCGGTACTTCCAACCCACTCTCTCCACACCCGCTCTTCGCCGGCCTCTACACACCTCGCCGCGTCTTCACTTCCACTCGGTAGCCGCATCACTCTCCGCGCCTCGACGCCGCCCCCTCCCCCGATCTTGCGCGCAAGCCCCTGCCACCTGGCGCCCACGAGACACCATGTCGGTCGAACTGACGCCGCCCGAGCTGGGCTTCAAGAGTATGACGTCTTAGCGAGCTGTCAAGGGTTGCACGATACTGAGTACGCGATAGGGCCCTTCACCACCGAGGTCTCGCAGAGCCTGCGCCTGCGCAATCCTAACAGTGACCCTGTCGCATTCAAGGTACGTCGTCATCGACTTCCACAGGCGCCACTCCGAACGCAATCTAACATGCTCAGGTCAAAACCACGGCTCCGAAACAGTATGCGCTCTCTCTAGCCCCGGATCTCCCGTCAAACGCTCACCACGACTTGCAGGTACTGCGTCCGTCCCAACTCTGGTCGCATTGAGGCTGGCAAGGAGGTGGAGGTTCAGGGTGAGTACACCAAGTCTACATTTGCCGATTATGCGGAGTTGACAGTGTTGCAGTCCTACTCCAGGCCATGAAGGAGGACCCGCCTCCCGATGCCCGCTGCCGTGACAAGTTCCTTGTCCAGTCCGTCGCCGTGACCGCCGACATGGAATTCAGCAACGTTGGCACCATCGTATGAAAAACATTCGGCGCATATGACACAGGGATATGGCTAATTGAGACGCAGTGGAGCCACATTGAGCAGACGGCCAAGCACACGATCCAGGAGAGAAAGATCCGTGTCCTCTTCCTGCCGGCCGACGGAGCCCCGTCCGTCAACGGTGCAACCTCGAACGATGTCTCGTCGCAGCGCTCTCCCTCTCCCGAGGCCGTCACCCCGCAGCGTGCCACCTCTGGCTCCGTTTCCCGTCCGGAGTCTCGTCCGTCTTCGGCCAAGCACACGGGCGAAGCTGCCGGTTCGGCCTTCAACCCCGCCAACTCGTCGATGATCGGCAACGCTGTCTCGAGCGTGACTAGCGCGATCCCCACGTCCACGGAAGAACTCAAGACGCAGCTCCAGGAGGCGCGGGCCACGATCGCGAGGCTGGAGCAGCAGGCGTCCGCGGGACTGAGGCAGCGCAAGGGCGATGCCGTCGGCAGCAAGGACGAGAAGGCGGCATCGAACTTGTCGGTCCAGCAGGCGCCGGCAGGAGGGGTTCCGGTCCAGGTGGTGGCGGGCTTGTGCCTGTTCAGCTTCCTGCTGGCTTACTTCTTCTTCTAAGAGGGCGGACCGTCTCAGATACCACGGGGGGAGGATTTATAGATCTGGGCAACGGACGTTGGTCGGGCCTGGCTCGGTGCATTCACTTGCTTCTGTTTCTTATTCCGATTCTACTACCATACCGCGCACTAGCACAGGCTCTTTCTTTGGGTTAAAATAATGCAATTCCTCGGTCTTCTTCCGCCTGTTTTTCTTGGAGCCAAGCGAGCATCTTCCTTTTTCCGGCAAAGTGGAGTTGGGGCGCTTGCTTTATCAGGGAGTTTGTGTCATAAATGAATGTCTCGTAAACTGCGGACCGCACGGGAACGTGGCCGTAGTATGACTCCAACGGCAACCCAATTGGCCGAGTCTTTTCCGTGGACGATTGCAGAGCGGTGTCCTGCTCGGTGCTGCCCGGGCAATGCACGCATGCTCCCGGCCAGCTGGCGCGCTTCAATTCGCGGTGGGCTTGCAGCGCGGGTGGACGGCGGAAAAATGCAAGGCCGAGTGGGCTTGCGGCGCGAATGGGCGATGGCCTTAATAATCGTGCCGATCTCGCGGGCGTGGACGGCGGGCCTGCAGGGGAGCGGCGCGGCTTAGCGCGGGGCTCTGCTATCAGCCCGCCGCTCTCGGGCCTGCATTTCGTGGAATGGGACATGACATTTCTGCTCCGTGCGCGCCCTCTTCCCCAGTGACTCAACTACGCTCCGGCCAAAACCCCGTTGTTATTTCTACTCGCGGGCTTCTGCTGCGTACTCTGCTCCTTCACCCTCCCCAATCCCTCCCAAAGTCCCCGTCCAGCAGCGCTGCGCGCCCCCCGTCGTCACAATGTGTGGAATTTTCGCCTGCCACCGGTATGTCCGCCTGTCCGGCGCTGCGATAAGCTGCTAACGCGCAATCAGCCATCCCGATGTCCAGAAGTTCAAGCCGACCGCCCTGAAGATGGGCAAGGCGTGCGTATTCCTGCCATTGGCTCCAATTGATTTTGCGCTGACCCTTGTGTAGCATGCGTCACCGTGGCCCCGATTGGAGTGAGCAACACCACCGAGTCCGAACAATGGCAGAGTACTGAACATTCGCAGGTGGCAACGTTATCGCCAACCACACCAGTGAGTTTCGCAAGCCAACTGGCAATCGACCGTTTACTGACCTGTTCGCAGTTCTTGTCCATGAGCGTCTCTCCATCGTCGGTGTTGGTACGCGATCCAACTGCCCGTCCACGACCGTCTTTTTGCTGACACTGGCCCAGAGTCCGGCGCCCAGCCGCTCGTCAACGAGGACGCCACCATTTCGCTCGCTGTCAACGGAGAGATTTACAACCACAGGGTGCTGAGGAAACAGCTGAAGCAGCCCTACAACTTCAAGA
Organism: Diplodia seriata; assembly: GCF_021436955.1. Classification (NCBI taxonomy): domain Eukaryota; kingdom Fungi; phylum Ascomycota; class Dothideomycetes; order Botryosphaeriales; family Botryosphaeriaceae; genus Diplodia; species Diplodia seriata. The sequence goes on along the minus strand of NW_027117309.1, from coordinate 1,975,252 downwards.
CCCACTCCGACTGCGAGGTCATCATTCCTCTGGTACGCGCTTTCGCTCGCTCTGCTGGTGCTGCGCTTGCTGACTTTGAGTAGTACCTGGAGCATGACATCGACGCCCCCAAGCACCTGGACGGCATGTTCTCGTGGGTCCTGCACGACAAGGCCAAGGACAGGGTCATTGCCGCCCGCGACCCCATCGGTGTCACTTCCATGTACATGGGCAGGTCCAGCACCATTCCCGGCGCCGTCTTCTTCGCCTCGGAGATGAAGTGCCTGCACCCCGTGTGCGACGAGATTACCACCTTCCCTCCCGGTCACGTCTACGACTCCGAGACCGACAAGCTCACTCAATACTACACTCCCCAGTGGCTCGTGGAGCCCAGCAACGTCCCCTCGACCCCGGTCGACCTCAAGGCCGTGAGACACTCGCTGGAGAAGGCTGTGAGGAAGAGGCTGATGGCTGAGGTGCCTTTCGGTGTTCTTCTGTCTGGTGGTCTTGACTCGAGTCTGGTTGCCTCGATTGCCCAGAGGGAAATTCAGAGGGTCAACGAGGTTGCCAAGATCCAGAGGGACGACAACACCACTGGTGATCTGGTGGGTATCGACGACGACAACCGCCTGACGACCGTTCAGATGCTGCCTGAGCTTCACTCGTTCTCCATCGGTCTTCCCGGCGCTCCCGACACCAAGGCCGCCGAGGAGGTTGCCAAGTTCCTAGGAACCAGGCATCACAGTCTTACTTTCACCCTAGAGGACGGTCTTAACGCTCTCTCGGACGTCATCCACCACCTCGAGACGTACGATGTCACCACCATTCGTGCCTCGACACCAATGTTCTTGCTCAGCCGTAAGATCAAGGCCATGGGTGTGAAGATGGTGCTGAGTGGTGAGGGTTCCGATGAGATTTTCGGCGGTTACCTCTACTTCCACGCTGCGCCGGACAAGAAGGAGTTCCACGAGGAGACTGTTCGCCGTGTCAAGAACCTGCACTTGGCTGACTGCCTGCGTGCCAACAAGTCGACGATGGCTTGGGGTGTTGAGGCGCGTGTTCCTTTCCTGGATAGGGAATTCCTGCAGCTGTGCATGAACATCGATCCTCAGGACAAGATGATCACGAAGGAGAAGATTGAAAAGTACATCCTCCGCAAGGCTTTCGACACCACCGACGAGCCCGAGACCAAGGCATACCTGCCCGACAAGATTCTGTGGAGGCAGAAGGAGCAGTTCTCGGACGGTGTCGGGTACGGGTGGATCGACGCTCTCAAGGACAACGCCGAGCTGCACGTCAGCGACGAGGACATGAAGAACCCCAAGCCCCACTGGGATGACATTCCCGACACCAAGGAGGCATACTGGTACCGCTGCATGTTCGACGAGCACTTCCCGCCGTACTGCGCCGGTACCGTGCAGAGATGGGTTCCCACCTGGTCGAAACAGACGGATCCCAGCGGCCGTGCCATCAAGACTCACGAGCAGGCATACAAGGAGTAAAAAAATCAAAGCGCGGGATTTGCTGCTGCTGCTGCTGCTGCTGCTGAAAAATTTGGGCTTTCTTCTTGGCAATTATAGGGTCCTTTTGTGTTGATGATTTGTAGATCGGGGATGCCTTTTGATGAAGCATCATCTGTACGTGTGTGTGTATAGTATTAGATTTGACTTCGACCTTTTTTTTTTTTTTCCTAAAACGTCATGATTGAAATGTTCGATCTTTGAAGTATGTATGTATGACAAAAAGACCTGCATGTAGAAACGTGCATACATAGCAGCGCATAAGTTCGTTCCCAGGATCTGGGGGGTCTCGAAGTTCGCCCTGGCAACGCGTGACACAACAGCAGCAGCAGCAGCAGCAGCAGCAGCAGCACAACAGCAGTAAGTAGTACATAGTCCAATATGTGCCGGAAGACGAAAAACATGGGTGCAGGGGAAATTTCTCACAGTTAGTCGTTGTTCCCCGCCTGGCAAAAAAAAAACCCCCCTGAACGTCACCATTCCTTTTTTTTTCTTTGGTTGGTTGGTTGGTTGTTGGCGGCCCCTCCTCCCCCAAAATACATACACACCCCACGAGCCTCGAGATATGTACCTACGACGAGAGTGGGAGACATGTGGAAGGGAAGAGAGCACTGACACGTCGGTACAAAAGAAATTGCCTACCCGCATCTGCTTCATAAAAAAATCTCTCACCGGGTGGGTAGTTGAATACAAGATGCGGACGTAAATGTACGTTTTAAATGCATATGTTCACGTCCGGATCTTGTATTCAACTGCCTACACCAACTTGATAATGTGTTTGACGGTGTACGGCACTCGTGGAATTTCTTCGGTCATCAACAAGAGGCGACTCAATGTAGCCTTATGATTGGATAACCCAGTACACCGTCAAACACGTTAACGATGATGGATGTTTAGCGCATCATGGTGTAGATCCTCGGAGCATTTTCCCGATTGGAGTTTTGGATCTTCGTTTCTCATGTGGGTTGGGGGGCCATGGCACAATGGCGACGTCGCCGTCGGCGTTCGCCGTGGCACTCCAATCGCAAGCAAAGAGGGGAAAAGAAGGTTGGCTAAATGATGAATGTAGGATGGAGGATGAAGGATGGAAGATCGAGTTGGGCCGCATTTTTCGCGATTGTTTAGTTGATGATGTTGGTGGTCAATGGTTGTAGGAGAGAAGGCGGTCAAGCCCGGCCGGCGACAGTATCCGTAGTAATGGAGGTACAGATAAACTCATCGTGTTGCTTCCGCGCTTAATTAGCGTTGATGTCGTGTTCAAAAGAGAGTTTGTTGTGCGTGAGTCGGTTTGCCCTTCCTGACTTGTTAGCTCCGGGTCTTGACTCTCCATTCGGCATTCTTAATGCAACGTCAATCCTACCTACTACTGCGTACCACTTTACCCCACACTACTAGCCGCTACTACCACCTATATAAAGAAACATCTTCTTCCCGTTGTTCACTGTTTGTTTTCCTACCGTCCCTTCCAACGACCAAACAACTTAACAACAACAACAAACCTTCGCATCGACCAAATCGCACCAATGGCGTCAAGCACCACCGCCCCCGAGCAACAACAACAACCCATCTTCACCCCCCTCACCCGCCACACCCTCCACCTCCCCAATCCCACCACCAACACCACCATCACCGCCAGCTACGCGACCTCCTTCCCGGGCGGCGGCGCCACCCCGACCCCGGGCAAGCCCACCATCGTCTTCCTCCACTCCTTCAGCACCGACGCGTCGCTCTTCGCGCCGCAGTTCGCCGATGGTCGGCTGGCGGAGACGTGCAATTTGGTGGCGATCGACCTGCTGGGGCACGGGGGGACGAGGATTTATCGCGGAGCCGATGAGAAGGAGGAGGAAGGGGAGAGGGAGGAGCTGCAGAGGGACATGGGGTGGACGTATTGGGACAGTGCGGCCATGGCGGTGGGGGTGGTGAGGCGCGGGTTGGGGGTCGAGAGGTGTTTTGTGCAGGGGACGAGCCAGGGGGGGTGGGTGGCGGTGAGGATGGCGTTGGTGGCGCCGGAGATGGTGGGTTTTGTCTTCTTCTGTTCCTTTTTTTCTTGCTTGCGTCTTCGTTTTTGTTCGTTTTGGTGGTGGTGGTGGTGGTGGTGGTTGGGGTGCGGAAACGCATTTGTTTCCGACAGCGGTGGAAATCTACTTCTTGTTCTCTCTCTCTCTCTCTCTCTCTCTCTCTCTCTCTCTCTCTCTCTTTTTTTTTTTTTTTCTTCCGATTATTCCAAATCCTCATGTTTTCTTCTTCCGCTCCTCACTCCTTTCCATTCCCACCCAAACCACCACCGTTCCTACAATCTCTCTCTCTTTCTCTCGCCAACTCACACACCGCAAAAAACCAGGTCCTCGGTATAATCCCCATGGGCACATCCATCTTCCACGAATCCGCGCGCTCCATCTCCCTCGGCTGCTGGGACGGCCGGGCCGTCGCCGCCAACGGGCCCATTGCCTTCACCACGACCTCGGCCCACACGCCCACACCCACCTTCGCGCCGCCCGACCAGTACTGCGACTACCTGGTCGCCGTCGGCTTCGCGCCTGGCCGGCTCTCTCCCGTGGCGACCGCGTTCTGGCGCGAAAGGATCAAGGCCAACTACGCGGGCGACGCGGGGCGGCGGCGGTTGCGCACGGCGGCCGTGTGCTTGGCGGAGAGGGACGGGTTAGAGGGACGGGTGGGCGAGGGGGTGAGGTGTCCGGTGCTGTGGCTGCAGGGGGATCGGGATGAGGTGTATAGCGTGAGGAATGCTGAGGAGGGCATCAAGGCGTTTGGGGAGGGGGATGGGAAGAATACGTTGGTGGTGGTGGAAGGGGGTGCGCATTTCTTGAGTGCGGATAGCTTCGCCGTGGTGAATGGGTTGATTGTCGAGTTTGTGGCGAAGTGGTGGAGGGAGGTTGAGGCGTGAGCTGAGCGGGGGAAGGTTGAGGGGGGCTGTTTGGGAAGCTGATGGTGCGTCTTGAACAGACTTGTCGCGCATCGCAGGTGATGGCAGGCTAGCAGGAATATTGCACCACTCTTTCTGGAAGAACGTAGGGTCGACTCTTCTGTCGGGCAGATGTGCCTTCTTGCATTCTGGATGCCTGCAAAAGCTGCCGTTGCTGTATTGGTGGGTAACTGGCCAGCAACGTGCCTTCCTCGCCGCAAGAGGGAAGAGCAACGCAACAGCAGCAGCCCTCCCTCGTCTTTCGCCCTGTGCTTCCATCCCTCCCTCCCTTCTCTCTACATCCAACCGCAGCGCTTCATCAAGCATCAGCACCGACGCAGCTTCAACTTGCTTGTATCTTCATCTGCATTCTGTCATCATCATCATCATCACTACCACTTCGATCACTGTCACCACAAAGGTTCGTGCCGTCCTCGTTCACCCAGTCGCCCCAGCACAAAGACATGGGCCCAAGGCGCTCCCATTTTTTCGAAACAGGCTTGTATTCCAATGAGTTAACACCTCCTCCAGTGGAAAACATGGAGCGGAACAACTCTGGCCCCAGACACCGATGCAGATCGCCGTGTAGTGTCCATTCTACCAACACAACGACTCCTCCACTGAGCATTACGACACCGTCAGTACCCCCGCAAGCATCTGGGTCAAACACGCACGCTGCCTATGCTTCGCAACCTGCGTCGCACAACCCTGCCTCGGGCACGACTGCGAACACGGACACTACGTACGCTGCATCACAAAATCCTGACCCGGGCCCGGACGCGATCCCTATGGTTAATTTAGCTGGACACGGCGGGACGAATGCTTCGACTGCACGCCAGAACCCCGAGAGTGCGGACGGGACGAATGCTTCGACTGCACACCAGAACCCCGAGAATGCAGACGGGACGAATGCTTCGACTGCACACCACCAGAACCCCGAGGAAACGTACACCCAGCGAACTGCGGGTGAGGGCGTTCAACAACCGACTCTCCGGCCATCGTGGAGAAGAAGACATTCATGGTGGTACAGACCGTTCCTAACAATGATCCTGATGGTCATGACCGCCTTCACCATATGGGGTGTAATACGCCTAGGCGAAGCACTCAGTGAGATGAATGGCGGCGATCCTATTAATGTGACGGTCCTTGTTGAGCCGACTGGCTGGCCGATTCCTTCAACGACTGTGTTGACAACTAGTGTGTTGACAACTAGTGTGTCGACAACGAGTGGACTGGTTGATGGCTGGCCGGTTCCTCCAACGAGTACGTTTGACCTCGCTTTAGAGGCCACCGATGTTTTCGCCCCCGAAAGCAATACCGCCCGACGAAAACGGACAAGGAGACGCCGAGCCAAAGCTTTCGCCATGGCAAAAAGAATCCCCGACCAAACACCATCACCAGCAGCAAAAGACGACTCGGTCAAACATGACCCCGTCAGCGAGACGCCTGTCCACATCGAGGTTCTCGGGTACACGTTCCTGGACCAGTACGGCCATCCGATTTGTCGCGTGGATCGGATCGCGCGGCATAAGGATGTCAAAGCTGTCGGCAAGAGTACGGGCTGGTGGAATCTCCCAAGCTTGAGCAGGAACAGTCTGATTCGTGGGCCTGCCTTAACTAGGCACAAGCTGGTTCGGAGCACTGCGGTTCGCGGCACCGCCCCACGTTGCCCGCGCTGCGAAGGTGACCGGAAGTGCCGTCGTCGTGGGTACCTGCGTTTTCTCACGGCCCAAGCAACTGCACTTGAAGCAGAAGACGGCAGCGACATCGACGCCGATATCGGCAAGGTGCGCCAACAACCAAGCAATCTTGTGTCTTGGTGCATTGCTCTATTAGCTGCTTCTGCTCACGCGATGGTCGTCTACTGTGCACACTTGTGAACTAGAGGAACGGTCTCGATCCTTGAGGATGTATGCGCGGATGATTTCTTTCTTTGAGACGGGATGGGGGACTTGTTCGAGTCACAGGTGGATACGTTTCATGAGCCGGGAGAAACTTCTTCAACGGTCACTTTGGTAGATCAACGGTCATTCGGTAGCTCGTATCAATCAAAACAGACAGTCTTTCTATCAGGCCTCCCCTTGTAGAAGAGTGAATATAAGAATTTCGAAAAAGGAAACAAAGTCCGCGCGTCGCGTCCCGTCCCGTCCCGCACCTTTTAAGTCCGAACGTGTGGGTTGTGTATGTCTCCGATACATGCCCCTGTCGGTTTTTGCGCGCACCCCACCCCCGCCCGCTTGGTGGCTTACGCGTACAACAGCAACAACAGAAACCCAGCCAATCTGCGCTCGGCGGTGCGCTGCAGGGGGGTAGTATGCTTGTTTTGATGCTTAAATCGATGGCAGGCGGGTACATATGTGCATATTACTCATGGGTAGTTGAATCCGAGATCTGGACGCATCTGTGCGTTTTTAAAAGTGGGATCTCCGTCCGGATCTTGTATTCGACTACCTACATAAATATGATGGTAAATGATAAGGGGAATTGAGACGGTGTTGAGGAAACGCACGATTACACATGGGTGGTTGAGTAGGCACCTAGGCGCGAGAGTCGGGGAATGATTGCTGGCACGTGGGTAGTCGAAGAAGAGATCCGGACGTAAGTTTTGATTAAGAAGTCGAACAAAGGTATCCAGACAATGTCTTCAACTGCCTATGTAAATGGCCTGCAGAGTTGGTTGCGAGAAAACGTCGTCACTGTTCAAAAGGCGGAGAGAGAGGTGTGGTTCGTAAACATGCATTCAAATATTTACGGAAAGAGCATCAATCCCAACATTCTATCAAAGAAGGTTTATATACAAGAAGATTCAAAAGTTTTGTACGCGTTCCTCACCATAGGCTTCCACAGGAAGCCAAGGAGTCGCAGTGGATGTTGTTGTTGTAAAGAGTGACATGTGCCAAACATGAGAGTCACAAATTGCTGGGTCAACCAAGCGGACCAGTTGCTGAAGGAGTGCAAGCACTTTAAGCAACGATGCCGACACCGTACTTGGCGGAGGCGACGTTGCTAGCGGCGCCAGCAGTGGCAACGTTCTTGCCGGAGAAGCTGGAGAGGACGGAGCTGTCGGTGCCGGTGAGGGTGCCGGAGCTGCCGAAGGCGTTGGCCTGGCAAGAGTGGCCGAGGTAGCTGGAGCAGCTGCTCTGGACCGAGGTGGGAGCGTAGACCTTGCCCTTGTTCTCGAGGAGAGGGGTGACGACGTTCTGGAAGACGTTGCCCTCGATGACGGCGTTGGAGTTGGAGGAGCCCATGTCGAAGGCGTGGCCGGAGTTGGCGTACCAGTAGTTGTTGACGGCGTGGAGGAGGGTGCTGCCACCAACCTTGGGGGAACGGCCGGAGGTGTGGTGGATGTAGTTGCCCTTGAAGGTGACCATGTCGGACGCGCCGGTGAAGTACAGCGCCCAGTAGTGGTGCGCGTCGCAGGTGGCGGAGTAGTCGGTGTGGCCATCGAACTCACTCGAGCTGATCGTAACGCGGCTGTTTGCGCCGTTTCCGAGCACCACGAACTGGCGGCCGATGCTGCTCACCTTGACATGGTCTATCTGCGTTCAACGCGTTAATACAGCGTTCAGAAAGTGGAAGTGAAGAGGTGGAGTTTTGGGAAGCTTCAGTGAAGATTCTGGGACCATCCAGCACGGGAAATCGCTATTCCAGCAATAGAGGGACTCAGAACCCCCCAGGAAAGCATGGGGAACAGCAGGAAGCAATCAGAAGCACTGAGAATCCATGATGTTGCCCGACATGCCCACCAGGTGGCCGAATTTCCAGATTGGGACTAGCGCACTTCCCGAAATGGTCCCAATCACTTCACTCCCAACAACCACCAGGAATTATGAACTTACCCAAACCATGTCAGTGCCATCAAGCGTGATAGCATCACCACCGAAGATGTACTGGGGGTTGAGGTCGGTGATGTGGATGTTCTGGATGATGACGTTCTTGACGCCGGCCATGCGCAGACCCTTGCCGCGGATGACACCCTTGGAGCCAACACCAATGATGGACTTGTTGTTGCCGACCTTGATGCCCTCAACACCGGCGGTGTCGTAGGTGACGGAGATGGAGGTGGAGCCGGTACCGGCGTTGCCGTTGTCGCACCAGCTGGCGTGGTTGATGGCGTCCTGGCCACCGTTGCCGGGGCACTTGTTGGAGGCGGGGCGGCAGCCGGTCTCGGTGGTGGTGCCCTCGGAGCCAATGTAGTTGAACTCCTTGTTGAGGACAATGACGCGGGCGGACGAGTCGGTCAGGTAGCTGGTCAGCTCGGCGACGGTCGAGGGGTAGACGGGGGTCGCGGAGCCACCACCGGTGACGCCCTTGGCGAAACCCTCGGCGGCACCGACGACGCCGACAGCAGCGGCTTGGTGGGCCATGGCGACGGCCGTGGCGAAAAGAGTGAACTTCATGTTGGCAAGTGATGAACGAAAGTGGGTTGCAATGCAAAAGAATGGAAGGGATTGATGGACTGGAATGGTAGTTGATGTGCAAGGCGTCCAGATCTTATATAGCGCTGTGAAGACATGGCACCCGGCCGTATGGTGGTGCGAAACATGGCTCGTCGGTTGTTGGAGCAGTCAAGCTTCGGCAGTGAAGCTTGGACGAGAGCTCCCGGGGAATGGGCACATCAATCTCCGGGCGTCAGCCGCAAGCGCATGTCCCAGAGCAGCGCAGGGCTGCCGATCGCGCAGCCGACCACGGGAGAAGCGCCGTTCTGGCCCACCCAGCCGTCTTGGCAGCCCTTTGCAATAGCGACTCCATCGCATGATGGGCTTTGGATATGTTTGACGTGGGTGGGGCATCCTTCTAGCGTGTTTCCACCAATAGACGGCGCCGTCTGCTGGACTGCCGTCCCCCTTTCGCGCCGAATCCACCACTCACAGCACTGCTGGACCAGTCTCGGAAATATCCCCAACCGTTGGAGGAGGGCGGTAGGAACCGACGGATCCACGCTCCTTACCTTTCGGCAGGAAGCATGGCGACGTTGGGTCTCGCGAGATAAGCGCCAAACAAACGGCACGGCAAAAGAAACAAACGTCACGGCAAAAGAAACACACGGGGGCGTCAGCTGCGACAGTGCCGGGCTTGGCAATCGGGGGTCTCGCCAGTGTATGGCGGTAGAGCGGCACCATGTCTGGACACAGAACATGCAGCCTTACGGAGGGAGCCGAGAAGTGGTGGTGGAGTGGTCGCGGCGACCTCCTGGCTTGACCGCCGGGGTGATCCCGGACCATCGCCTGCCCAAAGTGGGGCGTTAAGCGAGCATCGCTTCTAGCTGAAACCACACCCTAGCGGCCATCCACCATCACGCCCCGGCCGCCGCCCTGCTGCCTTCGCCGAACCTTTCCAGAAGCCCCGCCACAACGCCAGCGCAGCAGTGCCCCGCCATCCTCTTCGGCCGAAGAAGACGGTTCAGGGCTGCATGCACACCAGAGCTCTGCCATCATCACCACCCACACCGCCGCCGCCTCCTCCGTCAGCGTCCCGCTAGTCCGCCCAAGCCTCGCCGTGCCAAGCCGTGGAGATTGCTTGTTGATGAGGCTGATGGTCGCCACCAGCCTCGGCCCGGCCGCTCGCTAAAAAACCACTATACAGCCTATTCCTCAGGACCAGCCTGATTCATGGCCATATCGGATCCCCTTCTCTCTGCCGTGGCATTTCGCCGCTTCTGGTGAGTGCTCGCCACCACCTACCCGCTCCGCGCTCGCCGAGGGAACATTCCGCCTCTTCTCCCAGCTGTTGATGAAAACTTGTGGGTATCTCACTTTCTGCTTCCTTCGCATACTTCCGAATGGACCCGCCCCATCTCGATCGGATTACCCGGGCACCACTGCATTTTCTCCATATCACTTTCCCATCCACCCTACGTCGACCCATCACCGACACCGCCACCACGACTCGCTGGTCGGTCGGTAGTCCACTTCTTTTCATCAATTCCCCCTTTTCCAGAAGAACTTCAGTGAACCCTGGTGGCACCATGCGAGGAAGAATGCCTAACCAGCGCCACGGTATGTGGCACTCGTATCGTTCGCTTCCAGAACGGCCCGCCTGAACCCCGAGAAACTTTGCGGCCTGGTCCCCTTCGTCGTTCTTGACTACTCAGGTGACACCATGAACACGCCTGCAATTGTACAATCCGTTCTTCGTCAGGAGATCGCCACGAGTCTCTCTCCTTCCCTCCCTCTCTTTTTCTCTTCGGAACATTCCTTCCATGGGCTCAGATACGAGAAAGTGAGAGAGCGCGTACAAGAGATAGGACGCAATAAACGGGACCCAGCCGGCCAATCGCCAACCCCTGGTCGTCTCCCGGAGATTTCTTTGATTGGGCCTTCCTCCCCCATCTCGCTCACACATAGTACACCAACAAAAAGATACCTTGCAAAAGCACCGACGAACACACACATACCAGGTAGGGCACAGATGATCCGGCTCTCTCCGCCCGCCTGTCCCCACCATGCGGGCGCTTTTGCTACACCGTTACACCCACCCACCCTTGCTACGCGAGACTATGTTGTTGCATCCCCGCCCAACGGTCCAGACTGTAAGATGCGCGCGCGAGTAGTGCGTCGAAAGCGCAGACAACAATCCCGCGCTTGCCCACCAGACAGTCAAGGTCCAAAAAAACTACTGTCGCCCACAACACACATACACGCGTGTATGTGAGTACAGCGCGCAACAACGGCGTCCTCCTCTGTAAGAAAGCCAGACAGACAGACCGACAGAGATGTGGGCGTACGGTGTGCGCCCCCAACCCTTTTCCACCCCCCACCCCCCACCCCGCAACACTGCCGCGCCGACACGGAAATGACAAGCGCGGGCGGGCGAACGAGCGGCTGTGCTGTCCCGTCCCGTCCTGCGCTCGCGAGGGAGTCAGTCCGTCCGTCCGTCAGTCAGTCAGTCAGTCAGTCAGTCCCCCCATCCATCCTACCACCCCTTGTATGCCGCCGCCACTGCTGCTTGCCCTTCCCTGCCTTGCCCTGACATGCCTTTTTTCCCGCGTTAAATACGGGTTATAATCCGTACGAGCCCTGCTCAGCGTCGCATTGTCGTGTCGTGCCGTGTCGTGTCGTGTGTGTGTGTGTGTGTACGCGCGCACGCGTGCGCGAGACTCGGAAAAATCCTAGGACTTTTTTGAGTTCTACGGCGGCTGTGAGATAGGAGGAGGAGGAGGAGGAGGAAGAAGATTTGTTGTAGATAGCATGATTAGACGGGCTGGGTGACGGAAACCACTACTACTGCCCGGTTGTAGACCCCGACGACGCCGTCGGAGTGCTACAAAAGCGATGCGAACGCTTTCCAGGCCACGACGCTACAGACTTTATCGCCAACCGTCCGCTCACCCGAGTCGACCATAAGATCCTCCACAAGTACCCAGCGTACGTGGACGAGGACGAGACTGCCGCGCACTTCTTGGCAAGGCTGGCACCTGAGCCCATCACCGACAAGATCCAGAGCGTCCTGGATGAGCTCACCAATCGCGACAGCGACAGCGACGACTACGCCGACGAGGCCGAGGAGAATGTTCTTGCTGCGCTTAACGAGCATCTCGAGAATATGCTCCTGTGCCATCTTATGAGCTTCCGGTCACCTACGCAGCGCGGGCAACGTGAGGCGGTGCCGCGAACCGCAGTGCTCCAGCCAGCTTGTGCCTGGTTAATTAAGGCAGTCCCACGAATCAGACTGTTCCTGCTCAAGCTTGGGAGATTCCACCAGCCCGTACCAGTAAAAACCCTTGCAGGGATCGGTTGTTAACAACTGACAGCCTCGCACGGCCGCCAACAGGTCACTCTAGGGTATGAGTCCTTCTAGACTATTTTGTTCAGACCACAAATTTCTACAACGACCCGCACACCATCACCGCCTCGTCTGCTTCTGCGCCGCGCCTGGTGCGCCCCGCTTTGCCGTCGCCGCGCCGCTGCCGCCGCTCCCGCCGCCGACGATGACGACGACGACGATGACGACAAGGAGGAAATCCCTCCGCAGCGCCGTAAGTCTAACTCTACCCTCACCAACATACTGGGGCGTGAAGAGGAAGCGGGGCGTTATCCCCGAGAGCGACGACGACGACAGTGATAGTGGTGGTGGTGGTGATGGTGAGGAGGAGGAGGAGGAGGAAAGAGCTAAGCTATAGTGACGAATAAACATTGTATAGCACGAAGATATTCCTCTTTTTATAGTGCGTCACATGTCCGATAAGCCGTTGCGAAACATGTTCTTTGCCGCCTAGACCGAAAAAGAGATTGCCTACCCGCATATGCCTTACGTACAGATTCCGAAACAAATGATTTAGGTGGGTAGTTGAATATAAGATCCGGACGTAAATGCACAAATTTAAAACTTACATTTACGTCTGGATCTTGTATTCAACCACCCGTCCCACGTAGAGTAATTCTATGAGGCAGATCCGGGTAGGCAATTTTCTTTGTCACCGCCGTGGCGTCGTACTTTTCAATCGCCATAGGGTAGCCGAAATGTCATCCCGGACACGATCGTCACAATTCCACACGCCTGCTTTTACGTCTGGACAATCATCACTTCAACTGCCCTCTCCCAAACGTGAGTGTTTCCAATTCATTCCATTTCCATTATTCTACGAACTTCCCAATTATTCTACCAGAGAATAGTTTTGCCGAAGAATGAATGAATGAATGACCTCCCATTGCACAAAGAAAACCGCTCCCGGAAAAGCCCCTTTGTCTGCGTCGAAGGACACGAGCGATGAACACCCTGTGGTAATCCCGTCCGTCCAGAAGAAGAAGCAAGCCACCGACGACGACGAACACGCCCAGCGGAGGCGAGCGGGCAGCGCGATGCTCATGCTGGTTGGTTTGTTGGTTCTTCCCTGCCTGCTCGCTCACAGTTCAACCGGGAACTCCTGAGGCTGGTAGGCGTACAAGTCGAACATGCCAATGGCCCACTGGCCCATCAAGAGGCGCAACCTGGCGTCATCCACGCCGTTGCCGTTGACGCGGGCGATCGGGAACAGCTTGCGACCAAAGATCTGCTGCGTCTGCGTACCAGCATCCCCGCCGTTCTTCGCAGCAGCAGCAGCAGCAGCAGCTTCCCTACTACGCTTCCTGATAACGCGATGCTGCCTGCGACGGCGGCGAAAGTCCATCGTGACACCAGCATACACCTTGCGCCACGCATGGATGCCATCCGGATCGTAAAAGTCATGGAAGGCGAGGTACAAGCAACCGACATGTCCGGCTTTGCTGTTGCCGGCGTTCCGGACGGCAGTGAGGCTGGCGTGGCCGTCCCTGAGCACGTCGAAGACCGGGCGGTAGCGCCTGAGCGCGGCGACGATGCGCGCGGCGACGTCGCGGCGCATGGCGTCGGTGGCGAGCGTCTCATGCAGCCACGCCGCCCATTCCTGCTTGAAGCTCGGCGTCGTCGCCCACACTTCGAGGAGCCCGTGGATCGTCTTCGACAGCCATGTCGTGCCGAAAAGGTTGTTCATGTCGAGCGCCATGACTTCTGGGCGGAGGATCAGGCGGAGGGCGGAGGATGGGGAGAGGGCTTGCTGGGAGGATGATGATGATGCCATGTTTGTGGACCGGAGCGTGGTGGTGGCCGTTGTGTTTTGGTTTTGTTGAGGGACTCTCGGGCCTGGCGCCGTGGTTAGCAAAGAGAGGCGCAGTATGTCGATGTGTAGGAACATGGTCGCGGCTGGAAGATCCGGCATGGTGGGCTGGCGTGTCTCCAGCGTAGTAAGTGCTAAACGATCGTGGGTGACGGGTCGGGTGTACATACCTGTGAGTTCCAGTGAGGGAAGGTGAGTGAGCCTGAGCTGGCCAAGCCAAGCCAAGCTCGAGTTGTTGTTGAGCAGTGTGAGGAAGATGGAAGGATATCGGAGCAGAGGCGAAATTTAAGCTGGCTCTTGGCAGTTGTCGCATGGGCGGCACATGGCGGTTTGGTTGCCAGGTCAAGCACGTGAGTCAAACAGTCAAACCTTGCATGTGCCCGTACGACTGCTGGATCTGGAAAGTACCAGGTCCACGAGGATGGTGCCAAGAGAAAGCCCAGCCACCACCGCCAATCTTCAGCTCGAGGCGCAGCCCCGACGCCACACCCTGCGCGCTTACTGTATCAGTAGCAAAACCACCTGCGCTGGCTGATATATGCTGAACCCTTGGCCTGAAAATAGGGTCAATTCAACCAAGGCTGAGCGTACCAAACCTTCACTCACTGCTTTAAAAGATGCAGACTTCTTTCCCTCTGTTCAAAGCAGCAGCTTCAACAGCAATCCTGTCTACTCTCCACCGTCCTCCAGCCCCATCTCTCCCTCACCACGAATAGAATAGATACGAATAAGACAACGGATCCGAAGATGAATACCACCAAACCCTCATCATCAACTTTCCTCCCCGGAGCCATCAGATGGTATATATATTCAACGGGCGAAAAAGAAAGAAGATTACTGATGCTAGTATATCTAGGATCCTTCGACTAGCCAGCACCGCTCCTTCAGCTTCCGTACTGGCCGCCGCGCCCGGACTCATGCACCCGGACGAGGTTCCGACGACGCCGACTTTCGATGGCATTGATGTTTGCGGCTACGGGCGATGGGATGTGTACGGATGATTCACCCAACTCAGCGACAGCGCTGAGGAGGCTTGTCCAATACTAAATGAGGGCGTTTCGTACGGCGTAATATCCATGTGACTGTATGTTTTCGGAGACGATGAGGACTTTCGCTTTTGGCGGGCCAATGATAAAGGTTTCAAGTGGTAGACGACGCGTTACTCGAGCGGTTTTTTTTTTTTTTTTTGAACGTCGTCCATATAAATTCTATCCAATGCCTGGCTTGCTCTTTTGCCTCCGGCTAGATCCTTCGTCTTTTTTCGGTTTATCCCACGCTGCTAAACTTGCACAAAGAATATGGGCTGCCAATCGTGAAAGAAACCCAACGTGAAACACATGAATACATCAACTCCTCCCGAAGGCTGTCGTAAGAAAATAAAAGAAGAAAAATTGTTTAGTTACCCTCAATCATCTTCCTGATGTTGGAGATCTGGTCCAAAACCGCGGACCTGCTGGTACCACCCTTGGTGGCACGCATCTCAACACTCTTCTCATAGTCAAAAGACTCAACAATGTCACGCTCAAAGCGGGCGTCGACGGCCTGAAGCTGCTCAAAAGAGAGCTGGTCCATTGGAGTGCCCTCCTTCTCGGCGAGGGCGACGACACGGCCGGAGATGTGGTGGGTCTCGCGGAAGGGAACGCCCTTACGGACGAGGTAATCGGCAAGATCGGTGGCCAGCATGTCGGGGGTCAAGGCGGCGCGCATCTTCTCGGGCACGATGTCGAGGGTGGAGATTACACCGGTGGCGATCTGGATGCTGTCGGCGACGGTCTTGACGTGGTCGAGCAGCGGCTCGACGCTTTCCTGAAGGTCCTTGTTGTAGGTCGAGGGGATGCCCTTGATGGTCATCATGAGGCCGGCCATCTGGCCAAAGGCGCGGCCCGACTTGCCGCGCAGGAGTTCGAGGCTGTCGGGGTTCTTCTTCTGCGGCATCAGCGAGCTGCCGGTGCTGTAGGCGTCGGCCAGCTTGACGAAGCCGAACTCGGCGCTGCTGTAGATGATCAGGTCCTCGGCCCAACGGCTCATGTGCAGCATCAGAGTGCTGCCCCACTGCATGGCCTCGAGAGCAAAGTCTCGGTCGGCAACGCCGGCCATGCTGTTGTACAGGACCTCGTCGAAACCGAGCTCCTTGGCCAAAGCCTCGCGGTCGATTCCAAAGGGGTTGCCGGCCAGGGCACCGCAGCCAAGCGGGCAGCGGTTGACGCGGCGGATGGTTTCACGCAGGCGCTGGAGGTCGGTAGCGAAAGCGAGGCCGTAGCTCAGCATCCAGTGGCTCCAGCGGATGGGCTGGGCACGCTGCAGGTGGGTGTAGCCAGGCATGACGGGGTCGAGCTCCTTCTCGGCACGGGCAGAGACGACATTGAGGAAGTCAATGAGGTAGCCCTCAATCTCGCGCAGCTTGTCACGCAGCCACATGCGGATGTCGGTAGCGACCTGGTCGTTGCGGCTGCGGCCAGTGTGGAGCTTGCCGGCAATGTTGGTGCCGATGATCTCGCCCAGGCGGCGCTCGTTGGCAGTGTGGATGTCCTCGTCGACGCCGGGCTTGATGTCAAAGGAGCCGCTCTCCCACTCCTGCTTGACCTGCTGGAAGCCCTTCTCAATGGCCTGGAACTCGTCTTCGGTCAAGATGCCCAGCTTGGTGTTCTGGCGGGCGTAGGCGATGGAGCCGGCAATGTCCTGGGCGTAGAAGTTGCGGTCGTAGTAGATGGACTCGTTGTAGGCGACCATCAACGGGTCAAGGCCGCCTGTTTGGGGTGATCAGGACGTGAACGGAAGCTTTATTGCCAACGGCGGGTTACCTGTGAAGCGACCGCCCCAGAGCATCGTCTTGCTGGGCTTGTTGTCGGTCATGGCGGGCAGATGGATTCAAAGGTGCAATTGGAAAGAACCCGAGGGGTTTCAAGGCGGCAGCTGGGGAAAAAGCAGCGTACTGTGAGTCAATGCGGTTGTTGGCGGGGCGTGGGTTGGGTTGCGCACAGGCTCTGTGCGAATCACCGACTTCGCAATGAAATTGTCTTATCGATAAGACCCTCCGCTTTTAAGCCGAGCGCCCCGAGCTCAAGCTTCCCCGGTGACGCACGTCTCCTCGACCCTTGGGCTCCCCCTTCCGATCGCATCTCTAGCGCCCGAGCCTCGCAAGCACCATGGCCGCCCTGCAGAATCACTGGTACCACCGCCGTGTGGCTGATGCTCAGGCAAAGGCCTGCTGGATCTGCTTCAAGCCTTCGTCCAGCGTGCTGATCACCCCGGATAACAAGGTCAGCACGCCGCCAATCCACTTCCCGCCCAGCAGACGCTGAAGCTTGCAAGGACTTCTTCTACATATGCCCCGGCCACTTGAAGGATCGTGGTTTCTGCGAACCCGATGCCGATGAGGCCGCTGCCTTGGCCGAGAAGAAGAAGAAGGACGAGATGGACCTTGAGATTAAGAAGATCAAGGAGGAGTACGAGGAGAAGCAGCGTCGGAAGAAGGAGCGCCGCAAGGAAAAGGAAGCAGACAAGGGCAAGGACAAGGAGAAGGACAAGGAGGACAAGAAAGACGAAGACAACGAGGACAAAAAGGACGAGAAAGAGCGAGACGACAAGGTCAGCCTGCGCGGCCACTTCGCAGCCTGCGTGACGGCTAACCTCCACCAGATCCAAGCCATTTCCAACCCAGATCAGACCAAAGCTGATGACGGCCCGCGCATCTTTACCCTCCACAAGTACGTACATGCTCCGTCACTTAACCGATCCACCAATCCACCGGAAAGGACGACGCGCATCTTTACCGCGCTGGAACATCCGTCCGTCGCATTCTTGGCTGCCCGTCCGGGACCCTCTTCCGCTCGGTTTCGCATGCGAAATGTCCTCTTCACCACCCTCGAGTCATGGCAAACATGCACATCACTGCCCCATGTGTCTCTTCTTGCTCGTCAGTGGTGGAGGAGTCGTTTCGATAAGGCTGTTGTCAGCACAGAGGGTGACTAACGACACCTTACAGGAACTTCTACCAAATGCGCATTAGGCGGATTCGCGACGCAGAGGCTGCCCGGAGAAACAAAGACCGGCTTGCAAACCCGTCGACGTTCCCGTCGGTTCCCAAGGGCGATCTGTGAGGGCAGCGCAGATCTCAGCCAGCCGCACAGCGTCCATGTTGCAGCATCGCCCAGCTCCATCATGATCCCCGGCTGACTCGTCGCAAACATCCAAATCCATTGCGGGCTGGGCGCTAGCGGATTTCTGGCGCACATCCTGCCCGATGCCGCTAAGCCCTAGGACGTTCTAGTGAGGTGTAAGATGCAGTCAGCACTTAGCGAGTGACACGAGGCGCGCTGCTGACGGCAGGGTGCACAACACCTCTGTGGCGCCTGCTCCGCCTGCCATCTCGCCAACTTGCCAGCCAGTGCACTGTCCCGCCCGAAGGATTGAAGAAGGCCAGTGCCGCCGGAGACGAGGCAGCCGCAAGGATGAGGGATCCCACGGCCGTAGCGAATTCGACCTATGATCACCAATGCTCCACTTCTGCTTACTCACGACATGGAGATCTTCAGCCCTGTGCTAGCCCGCGGATCTGTCCCACGAATCCACGCTGGCCCAGCCCCGCAGATATTGCAAGCCTGGATCACGCACTAGAAGGCATGAATCGCTCCCGTCCTTCCGAACTGCTACCACTCTTTGCCATTGTCGTCGTCATTGGCCTCTGTCAGTGAACACCAGTTTTGCTTTTTCCACTCCCCAAGCATCCTGCCACGCGCCTTGCACGCTTTCTGGTATAGACCAGCATCACACAGCTCTTGGCAGCCACCGAAGACTTCTTGATGATCCCTCGGCATGCACACCCCTCGTCTTCCTGTGCTTACCATGCTGGATGGCTCCACTTGTTGCTGTAACTCGACGATTTGGGACCGGTTCCGCGTCTCGTATTGATCTCTCGTGCATGGTGATTTCCCATGGACACGGTAGCAGGCCGGACCTTTTGGAATTACCTGCCGCATTGTACGCCCTTTGTACTCGCAAACAGGAGCTTTTTGAATCCCGCAGCCTCCTCCCCGCAGCGGACATCTTTTCCCGGTCGGCAGATGCTTTTCGACGAGGAGGAAGCTCGCAATATAACTCCGATTGGTTCCCTGGGCGGTGGGATACCTCAACCTTTTTCCCCTTTTGTGTACCCTCTCGCGCATGCCGGCCGGCCGGGCGACATAACCGTGTAATCCCTGTCCCACACCTAAGGCGGACTACTTCCCTCTCCCCATACATCCCACGTCTCCACCATTTTCCTATCCGGATACACGGTAAAAGGGAGGAGCGCGCGCATATGCACGCGTTGTACATACGTACTTCCACCACCACCACCAACCCTTAGGCAGCCAACCACGCGTCTTCTCGGACGTAAATCTACTTTCGGCCCTCATGGAAAACAACAACAACCCATGCTCGTCATCATTTGGACTTTTTTTTCACCACCCACCCGCCCCCCTCCCTCCCTCTTTCTCTTTAAACTCTGTTGCCCTTTTCCCCCTGCCTCCTCGACCACGGCTTTTGCGTAGATCTTGTGCATGCACCACAATACTTGTGGCCTTTTTTTTTTATCCTTGTTTGCATCTCCTTCTGCTCCTTACGCAATATGTGGGAAACACAGCGTTATTTGCGTGAAATGACGGGAACACCGGGGGGTTTCCCTTAGTTGCAGTGGCAGCAGCAGCAGAAATGCCATGTATGTGTGTATGTATGTACGACGTCATGGTGCGAGAACGGGGGCGACAGGGAGGGAGGGAGGGGTACCGGGGGGGAGGGGCGGAGGCGTGTGACATCGCAGTAGTAGTCAGTGATGGTGTGCGTGTGTGTGATTTGCTGCGTCCGTACTACTTGCTGCTGTATTATGCGTCTTTTGGCTTTGCAGGCAGATCATTTGACAGTCAGGGCCACCCGCGCACTATCCGAGGCGGAGAAGATGGGGTGTTGCTGAGGCGGCGGTGGTGATGATGATGTGGGCGTGACAACCGTGTTTCTTCATTTCGTGTCTTGGATGTGTTCGTTGTTGGAAATCGTCATTTCTAACCTCTCTTGCTCGTTGCTTTTTGGGTGAGTCTACTTTGTACTACGTTCCTGTTTTGGAAGGAGGACGCGTCTCTCTCTTCAAGCGATTGGCTGGAGATCGGAGTTTTGGTACCATTTTTTCTGTTCCGGTCGTCGGACTAGTCTCTTGATAACAAGCACACTGGTATACTCCAAGAGGCATTCCTTTCTTGTTATATACTTTCAACCTTCTACAAAGTGCATATCGAGTTCGACGTGATATGGAGGTAATAAGGTACAGAGCGCAACCACTACAAAGGTAAGGATAGGCACCAAGTACCGGACTCGGAAAAAGTCGTTAGTGAGTCGTTATTATCCTTCCAATTGAAAAAAGCGTTCTCTCTCAGCAACAGACGCTTTCCGCTCGCGAAAGGCTGAGCGAGACATTTTTTGAACGTGTTCCTGATTCCACTTTGCGTCCGCATCCAAAAAGGGCGGAGTTGGGGAAGGGGTGGGCTTCTCGATTGCAAGGGAATAGATATAAAAGATACGCGGAGGCCGTTGTTGTTCGGAAGGCAGGTCACATACAGAGATCGATTCAATCTGGTTTGGAACGATCTTTTTCTCCCTTCTTCCTGCTTTCGGAGTCGAACGCTTTCAATTGCACAGCACCATGAAGTGGGTGTGAAGGAGAGAGGAAAAGGAACCACTACCGTTAAAATGAGGAGGTCCGACATGTTTCTTTGCGAATGCACCAAAGCTTTACCGGAGTATCACACAAACAGTGGCGAGGAACGTTCTCGATTTAGGAAAGATGAATTTTTTGTAAACAAGTCTGAGAAGTCTAATTTGGAAGATCCATGCTGGCGGCAATAAAACGCCTTTTCTTGTTCGTTTCGATTCGTAGGCAGGCAAACGGGACATGTTTCCAGCTCTCTCTCTCTATCTCTTGACTGAAGCAAATAAGCAGAAGCGAAAGACAACATGGGCGTCGCGTCTTCCCTCTGGAAGAGAGGCAAAGACCAACCAACCACTCACACGCAAACAAACAACCCTCCCTCCGCCGGACGAACGCCCACGCCCACGCCCACCCCCAACTACACTAATGCGCCATGCATGCCACCATGTTCATTATCAGTAGGGCTCGTCAGATCGGGACCAAAGTGACGGAAAAAAATATCCCTCCACAGATCGTAGCGGGCGTAGTAGCAACAGCAACAGTAGCAGCATATCAGGAAGGAGTTGGGTTGGGTGGGAGAGCCGCATGAAGGAGAACATACGTACGCACGTACGTACGTACATACGGAAGGAATGAAGGAAGGAAGGAAGGAAGGAATGACGGGACGGACGGGCGGGCGGGTTCAGAGCTGACGGCGCCCGAGGAAACAAAAATAAAACAAAATCGTAATTGCTGATTGGCCGAGAGAAAGCGAGGAGGAAAATAAAGGGGAGATATCGGAGATAAGGAAAAGTATTATTGGCTGGTAGGGGTTTGGGGGCCACCCACTCCCCCACCCCCATCCGCCGAGAATGGTTACGTACATATACATACATACACACATACTTCATGCATCATCATCCATCCCCTGCCCTGCCCTGCCCTGCCCTATAATCATCATCGTCGTCGTCCGTCATCCTGTGGCCCGGTTGGCTGGAACCGGCCCCTCCCCTCCCCCCCACCAAAGATTTGCTGCAGGGCTGAGACAAGGTGGGTTTTTCCTTCCCGCCGCCCCCACTACTACTGCTACTACTACTACGGAAGGAGGCTACGTATGTACGTATGTACGTATGTATGTACGTACGGACGTAGTGATGGCTTTTTTTTCTCTCGTTTCTGACCAGCGCGGCTGGTCCCGTTTTTCCCTCCCACTCCCTCCCTCAATCCTTCTTGGCGTTGCTGTGTGTATACGTACCAGGGCGGACAACGTGGAGGGCGCGCTATGTCTCAATGTAGCAAGAGTACATAAGTCACGGGGGGAATAGGGCTTTGTAGATAAGTGATGATGATGATGATGACGACGAGGAGCAAAAAGGTATTCCCGTCGTCTGCCAAGGAAAACAGGAGGGATGCGGATTTATGCGAGGGAGACGACGGGATTGATCGGCAGCGGGATACCACACTGGCGGGAGTGGTTGGGTTTTGATCGGTGCATGCATTTGCGGGTATGCGTTGTTGGGAGCGGAAGGATTTTTGCTCTCTCTCGATGTAGACTTTGCAACGGGGTGGGAGTACGTATGTACATATGTATAAGCCCCACCATGCAAACGGAGACCCCGGCTTGGCAACTCCTTCGTTCCCGCAGCCTCATTTTTTTTCTTCCGGAGGATTGGACGTATGCTGAGAGGAGGAGAAGCCAGGCATGTGCTGCTTGAACGCGTAATCGACGACGCGGGAGTGAGTCCGTGTGGGTCCTCTAGAAAAGTAGCATGGAGGAGGGGGTGAGAAAAGAGAAAGAAAAAGAAAAGCGGAGGCAGGGCCGGCCAGCAACTTGCAGACACGAGAATACGCGCTTTAAACGCTACTCGCCGACTACGCGGGTGGTGAAGGTAAAGTCAGGCAGCCGCACGGAGCGCCAAGCTTCTCTCGTCATTGGGAATGACATACATACGAGATTTGTTAGTGGTGCAGAAGCAGGTAATTGTTTAGCGCAGAGGCGAAGAGAACACTGGGCGTTGCCAATCTGCGCGGATTGCTCTTCGGTCGGTAGGGGTAGGGTCTGGCGGTGAGGGCTTACTACATGGTCTTAAAGATAGAACCGGCATGACCAATGCCCGCCGGTTCAGCCCTTTCCCCGCCCTAACGACTCTGCGCCGCCCAAACCACATCCCACGCTAGCATCGATCGCCGCCCTCTTGAATTCCGGTCAACTCCAAGTCCCGAGTCGATCGGGAAGGAGCCGTGGCCCAAACCCGGATCTTCAAGGGAAAATCGAAGCGGTTGGAGAGGGTTGAATCGCCGGGAGGCAAGGCTGAATGGGGGCCGGAATAACGCCACGGTACCGTCCCTGCGTCAAAGTCGACCTTGGGGCCGTTGCAAATCGGAAGCGTGAGAGCAATGGGCCACTCTGGACGCCGCGTTTCTGCACGAAGCCGGTTTCTGTTCTTCACCCGCAGTGTAACCTCGAACGGCGGACCCCGGACCCGGCTGCTCATCGTCCTTCCTTCCCGCCGCGGCTCGCCCACCCGCTGGTTTCCCCCCGTCTGCAGTGAGCCCGACATATGGGCGTGCCCGGCCGGGCGTGGAGACCGGGCCACGAGTGGAGGTCATCCAGAGCCGGCCGACGAGGAGGGCATGATGACATCGAAGCATAAGCTGTGGCGCATGCTTCACACGCCTTTGCTGCTGATGCCAGGCGGACAGGGTTCCATGTTTAGCCGGGGTGCTGTGGGATCAGAGCTAAACGCAAGGCACATGCCGTTGCGGGGCGCTTTAGAAGTATGACTGTGTGCGGGACGGAGCTGTACATATGCGGGACGATGATGCGGTACTGTCAGCATCATCTTGACCACTTACTTTTCTTTCTATGGGAGTGAGGGAGCAACGGTCAAATGTGATATGGAGATCCGGGCGGGGACCGACGGAAGGCATCCGGCCTAAAGACTTGTCGACGAATGAGTGATGGCGATCAACAGCAGGGCCGCAGGGAAAGAGGTTGCATCCCGACCGGCTTACGGCGCCTTAGCGCTGGATGCTAGGCCAGACGTTCTGGCCCAGAGCCATGAGAGAGGGTCTGATGGTTGGTTCTGACGTCTTGACAGCAGTCATCACTAGCTGTCGATCAAACGACTTGCTTCTCCAGGTTTGGAGGCGCTGATCCAGACGGCCTGTCTTGTTTGCTGCTGTCGAAAAGGACATCGTACCATCTTGCCAAGAAGGGACGGGAGTCAAGCCTCTGCTTTTAGCACCTCCGTACATGAAGCGCGTGAGGTGACTACCCAGCCACTGGGCCGGTTGGACCTGAGCACGGCGCATCAATATCATGCTGTGGACGGTTTCCCTACCTCACGGGGTAAGAACATGCACAGCGCCCGATCCGCCGTCGCACAAGCCAAAGGCGCATCCGCGTGTCTTCTATCTGTGACGGCCCATTCCTGGAAGTTGTTGTCATTCACAGGTCATCTCCACCGGCGTCAGCGGGTACGCAGTCAGACGGAAAGGCTTTGGGACAAGAAAGCGCACAGTAGCCACACGTGACAGTACAGGAGTGAAGTCTGAGGTGCTTAAAGCTTAATCCCTAGCCTAATTGTGCCTTGTGTTTCACGTGTGACGGACTCGGCGTAGAAGTGCAAGCCACGAGTGGTGTGGATGCTCCAAGGAGCCGGCTGTCGGCCCGGTCAGGAGCGGCGAGGGTGTAGGCCTCAGCACTTGCGTTGGACCATTAGCCCAGATACGATGCATGATTCAGATGCCGAGGCTGCCAGGAAGGTCAGTGGGTGAGGATGTAGGACGCGTGCCCGCCATCTTTGCGCGTATCCCCATATCGGACCTTGTTCAGACTCTTTGGTGATAGGTAGGGCGTGAGAAGGCGACGGAGTTGAGCGGTCAGCATGTGGTAGGTATCAACAAGAAAGCTGCGCGCGGCGGCAGTAGCGCCAGCTGCGGGAGCTGCGGGACGAGCAGCAATGAGGACAAGTCGCGGATCTGAGCCATGCTGCGCCATGCTGCCCTGCTGCCGTGCCTGTGAGCGTGCCTCGACGAGCTACTGTAGCGCCGCCACCGTGCCGGCCTGAGTTCTGACATGGCTTGCCAAGACATGGTGGCAGGGAATGTGTGTGGCCGGCTCTCGACGTCTGAGAACCAGAAGCTGTGGCAAACTTCTGAATGGACTGTCCCAAAAGGGGCCCAGGCAGCGGGAGATTCGAGGCGCAGCATGTCGGTAGAAACAAGCAAGGTGGAGACTGCCTACGACATGGCACGGACGGGCAACATGGCGACGATGCTGAGGAACCACGCGGCAGGGCTGGCCGATGGGCGTTGCAGGGCGTTGCAGGGCATGGAAAGGCGGCCGAAAAGGTAGGTAGACTGACGTAAGCACGGACCGGTCGTGGTGATGTGAGGCTCCTCTCCAGCTGCGCATCAAACGCATGACGAGGCCGTCCGGCCATCACGCGCAATCGACGGCGCGGGCGACAGGGCTGTGATGGTCGACAGAAAGTAGTACCTGGGCGAGGGGCAGGCGCTGATCGGACGGAGGCCGCACTATACGTGGGTCAGCACGAGTTTTGGAAGTGGTCTCGCTTGCAGCGCCCACCGCAGCTGCCCCCCGGCCCTCGGCGGATTAGGGCGGAAAGAGGGAAGGAATCCATCCCGATGTGGAGAGGCACCTTTATCATCATCAAGGGGCTGCAAACACAAAACGTGCTCAGAAGCGCGCGGCAGCATCAAACGGGTGGAGAGCCGCACTTGTGCCTAAGCTGCCCGGCCGCGCTCCCGCATGCGGCCTCGAAGAACGGCATCAACCGTTGCTGAAGCGCGCCAGAGCCCCTCGAATGCCTCGTGGCCGCCGGAAGCCTTCATTTCATCCGCCGGCGGAGTTGAAATATGCTTCCGGATAGCCCAGGCAGATCACTAGCCGTAGTGTTGCGCGTCCGCACGTCCCCTAGCCGCCACCTCTCTCCGCGCCATGGCAGTCACGAGTCACGGCAAGCAGGCGGACGCATGGCTGAGAACCCAGAAACCTTCGTTGTGTGCGTGTGCGTCTGTTGTGCTTTTTCCTCGACGGCGAAACGGCCGGCGCCCTTGATCTGGCGCTAATTACCGCGCCATCTCCTGCTGTGCCCAGCCTGCAGCTCGTCGACATGATGACCCTGCTCTGCGTCTTGCGACTCCGTCCCGACAATTACTGTGCTTCCTTCCCGCCCAAACCCCCCGAATGACACCCGAATGTGCAATACAAATGATGACTGTTCTGCGTACCGTGTGACACTGCCCAAGTGTGAGTCGGAGATGCAACGCAAGCAGAACAAAACGAAAAGGAAAAAAAGACCCCAACAGTCCGAAAGCCGCCCACGTACGCCGTCGTGACATCGTGAAGACCACCAAGTACGAGATAGACTCCTGCTCCCGTGTGCGAGATGCCGAGAGGAGGACTGACAATGAGAAATAAGTACTTTTATCCACCAATGCCAAACAGACATGTGCTGCAAACCGACGACCCAAATCCGCGTGCCGACATGGCCGAAGGCTGCCCTTCGACCCACGCCCCCTCCGTGTGGTATGTGAATGGTTCTAATGACGCCGCGACCAAAATGCTGGATGACAATCATGCTCGCTCAGCAATCGCTAGTCAAACTCGCCTTGTAACGCCTGCTCACGACTCATCACGCGCTTCACTGATGACGCCAGGCTTGGGGGTGGCTACTGCAGTCAGCGTGCCGCCTGGACCCATGGTCGATCCCGGAAGCGACCCCACCGATCCCAGTCGCTCCTTTGGCGGAGGTTCGTCCTTCATACATGCGTTCTCCAGCATGTTGGTCCACTTTCCGCTCGTGCCAGCGTGGCTGTGTTTGAGATGCTGCCGGAAATGATCGGCGCGGAAGAATTTCTTGGCCTGGTTGCATTCACCGAACTTGTGCACGTGATTCAGGTGCTCTGCTCGTACGTCCCAGTCCGCGGGGTTGGGGAACTCGTCGCCGCAGTATCCGCATACGTCAGCCACTGTCGGGTGCACCGTTGACGGGTGGAATGCTGCTTGCACCCCCGAGAGCGCTGCGCAAGACCACGAATGGCGCCGAAGGTGCAGCGAGTTTTGGTGCCGCTCTGCCTCGTTCTTGTTCTTGAACCGGTTCGGGCAATATGCGCATGTGTACTGCTTCTCCATCTCGTGCATTCTGCCTTGTGTCAGCAGATGGCCTGGCCGGGAATCGCGTGATACGTACCTTAGTTCTTCTTCGCTGTCGAATTTCTTCGGCTTTTTCGGGCAGCACTCGCAAATGTAGAGGCCTTGGATCCTCGACACGCTGTTCTGCCGCGAATGTGCTAAGCTGTCCGCCGACAATTTGCGGGCTTGCAGTGCATCTTCGCCCGACAACCCGCGATGGTGGTGCGACGGTTTCGACAAAGAGCCACGTGGACTTGGATTCAGCGACCTTGCCGTTGAGTATGGTGAAGTCGGTCCAAATTCGTCGATTGAAGGTGAAAGTGCGCCGGGCGAGAGGCGGTCCGTGTTGTAGCTCGTTGCGCTGCTGGCGATTGACAGGCCATACGAAGACCCAAGCGATCCGTTTCGTTGTCCCAGGGAAGAGGTAGAAGATACCGAGCCGTGATTGGCATGGAATCTCGAGATGGGCGAGTTGCGATTGACCAACATCTGAGCCGATCTGCGATGGTAGAGGTCGTTGCCGCCGCTGGGGCGGTCTTCACGGTTGGCCTCGGTGGGAGGCGAAGACGCCCGCCTCTTCAGGCCGCCGTGGGTGCTGAGCTGATACTCGTCCGACCCGGCAGGACTGCGATCGTTCAGGTTGAGATCCCGCATGCCGTTTTCCTCCATGGCGAAATCGGGCTCCAAGAAAACGGTGTGGTCGTAGCTGCCCCTGTGAGAGTGAGGGTCTTCGTATCCGCTGGGGCCTGAAACACTGCCGTAGGGGCGTTGCGCAGGGTTCTCGCCTGACCCCGGTCCGTAGATGGGACTCCGAAAACCCGTCTGCCCCGGCGAGATGGCCCCCGAACTTGGCGGCCAGTTCGATGCAGAGAGGTCGACCGAGCTCAAGCGGCGGTCCGGCATGGAAAGCGGCTTGAGTTGGCCATTCAGCTTGCTGAGCGTGTTGTGCGGGCTGGTCGATGTTTCTTGGGCGCTCGTCGAGAGGAAGCCGGTGCCAGGACCGCGACTCGGCGTGTTGGGGCCGCCGATCTTGGATAGTAGCTGCTTGTCGTACGCCTGCGACGAATCTTCAAGCGAACGCTGGCCGAGTTGTCTCTCGCTCTGGAGCCTGTGTCAAGCGGTTAGCAGCGAGCGCAGGGGACACGAAGCGCAGGGAGCGAGACCCGCATGCGCAAGAGAAGGTACGTACCGGTGGTTTGCCATGGACGGGCGTGGGAGATCTGGGCGATCTTCGTCGCTATGGTGACTCAGGCTGTCGGCGGCCATGTCTGTGTCCTGAGGCTTCACCGTCGAGAGCGAGCTACCTCTGCGAGCCCAGCTGCCACGCTCGCTCTCTTCTACGGCCTGGTCCCGTTTCACCTGGGCGCCCAGGAGGCTGGAGCCCGGCTTCACCGAGCCAAAGGCATTCTTCCCGAAGGACGAGCTATTCGGGCCATTGCCCCACTGCCACCCGGGATCCTGTCCATCGCTCAATTCGCTGATGTAACGCGGCGGAGGCAAGGGCGGCGGCGGAGAGTCTCGAGCATTGGGAATGGCCATGGGAATAGCGGTCGGGGAGGCATACGAGGACGACCGGCGCGGGATGGCGAAGTGGGAGTGGTGCGTGCCGGAGTCATATATTCGTATCGCCGGCGTCGTCGTTGCGTGCGACATATCCATTAGGGGTGACGACGCGGGAGCCGCCACCAGCTGAGTCGGGGGATTAGTGGCGGGCAGCTGCTGAGGGCTTTTCGGCGCTGAGTGGCCGGCGTGCGGACGCCACAGGCAGGGCTGCCAAGGGAGGGAAGGAAGGGGAGCGGGAGGCAAGGAGCTGCTGTCGGGGAGGGATGGTGGAGAAGAGGCAGAGGAGCGGAGGTGGAGGTGGTTTGTCTGGGCAGGCGGCGAGCGAGGGGCTGCGCTGCTTGGGCGGCGTATCGTGTCGTGATACTGGAGCACGGGTGCCGGCCGGGAACGCTCAGCCCTACAGCATGCGGTAAGTGGTTGGGCCAGGCTGAAGACGAGGGTGCGCCGGCGGCAGCGGCGAGCCAGCGCTGAGATGCGGACTGACCTTGGGCGCACCACCGCTGCTGAGTCCAGGAGCTTAGCCGTCAGTGAGCTGGGCGGCGATCATTGCATTGCAAGCGGTTGCACCAGCATGCGCGGGCGTGTGAAGGAGCGTGCAGGACCTGGGCGGGTGATTGGGCGTCCGGTACAGCTGGGCTGGGGGAGCTGCTTCACAGCGAGGTGCGGCGAGGTGCAAAGCTGGACTGTGCGAAGAGACGACATGGATGGAGAGCGAGCCTGAGAGTGGGCCTTGGGCACGCTCCCTGCCACTTACCCACTGCCCGTCTGCCTTACGCGGAGGCGCAGCGGCTTGCTTTGCTCAGCGCCGAGTCCCAGCGCTTCGTAGGGCGGACTCGGGCCTGCCCCTAACTGCCAGCCGCGAGCCAGCCAGCCAGCCAGCCTCAGCCTTATGGCCCGCGGGCACATGCCGTCCCCGCCAGCAAAACGCGCCAGGCCGCAAACGCGCCTCGGCCCTACGCCTGCCCGCCACGAAAGGGGCACCTCATCATATCATCGCGCAGTCGGCAGTAGGTGCAGCTCCCACCCGCCTGGTAGAAACTGCAGGGCGGCCTGCAGCCCGCGGAGCTGACGGCGACGGTCCCTGACCGGCGCAGGTGCTGCTGCACAGCTGCTGCCAATCACTCGTACCGCGATACTCCACTCTCAGGCCACGCGCGACTGCTTCCGATGTCTCAAGCGTTGGTGAGAGGGAGCTCTTTGATCATCCCCTAGGCCCAATCTGCGCCGTGTTGCATCCAGCGCCGATCGCCGATGTCCAGCGCAGCTTGCAGAATGCTGTTCGTTGCGGCATTCCAGACGGCTCCGCGCCCGGCCCCCATGCGGCTGTAAGCTGGAGGGATTTTCCTGGCCTCGCAGGCGCAACGGATAGGGCTGTGGCTATGCACGCCTTGCCGAGCCTGCCTCATCGCCAGCGTGACCGTTCCACTTTGCGGATCGCCGCCGGCGGATTGTAGCATCTCTCCCCAGCTTCCAGCCTCCAGCTCCAGTCCACCGCCAGCCCTAGCTAGCCCTGCAAGGTTTCAGCTTTGTCAGACGCACCCGCCTCGCTTGCTCGCCGCCAGCACTGCCAATTCCGCCCGCTACCCGAGGTAGCACCACCCTCCCTCCTGCAAACCCTCTCCACCGGTGTCATGTCGCTGCTCGACAAGGTGCCCGGCGACCTGAACCTCTACATTGGCGGGTACGTAACCCGACGGCACGCCCGCCCCGCCAAGCTGACAGAGCCGCGTGCAGCCTCTTCACCCTGCACCGCCGCGAGGCGCTGGCCCAGGCCAACGTCACCCATGTCCTCTCGGTGCTGCGCCTGCCGCTCAACAGCGAGCTGTTCAGCCCCTACGCGCACCATGTCGTCCAGGTCGACGACGTCGACGACGAGAATCTGCTGGAGCACTTCCCGCAGACCAACCGCTTCATCCAGGACGGCCTTGACAGCGGCGGTGGCGTCCTCGTGCACTGGTAAGTCAAGCTGAATTATGCACATCTCCCACATTTTCCCTGCTCGGATCTGTAGCTTGGCGCGTTTGCCTCCACCGTCAAAAAGCAACAGACCGGTCGCCGCGCCGTCATACAGGAGGCGACGAAACGGTCTGCGCTCCGCGTGGCGGCCTCTCCCACCATTTTCCTTTTTGCAGGGCTGCTTGCAACCGTCGCGCTTCCCGGGCCAATGGCCGCTCACGCCGGGCCGTTGCTGCTCTGCACGTGACCTCGACCGTTTTCATTCATCATACCAACATGCTGCAGTGCTATGGGCAAGTCCCGATCGGCCACAGTGGTCATAGCTTACCTGATGCACAAGTACCACCTGTCGCCAGCTGAGGCCCTCGAGCAAATCCGCTTGGCCCGCCCGATTTGCGAGCCAAACGAGGGCTTCATGAAGCAGCTGGAGATTTACCACGACATGGAAACGTCCGACAACATCGACGAGGCGCCGGCCTATCAGCGCTGGCTCTACCAGCGCGAGGTCGAGCTGAGCCGCGCTTGTGGCCAGGCACCGGAGGCTGAGAAGATCCGATTCGAGGACGAGCATGTCCAGGAGGCCCAGGCAGAGCTGGAGCTGAGATGCCGCAAATGCAGGTACGCATCATCCCTTTGAAGAGATTGACGGCGGCCCGGGGGTAGGCACTGCTCGTGCTGCCGATCCCCAACGGGTGTGTTTCCGACGCCCTTGGCCCCGACGTTCGCTTCTCCTCACCGTCATCCTCCATTTTCCGCATCTTGGAAGGAGCGTCGCATCGGCCGGGCTCGCCTCTCCACCAGCAGACCGCATGCATCAGCAAGCGAGATGGATCCGCTTCGGTACAGCCCCAAAGCACTGATCCAAAGCATCTCCGCACGGACGGAGCAGGCAGACGGTTCCGATTCGCCCATGCGTGCCACGGGCAGAGGTGCATCCTGGAGATATGCTTCATCATCACCCAACTGGGCGGGCTCAACGTAGACCATCTTCATGTCCAGGGCTTGCTGCGGCAAGTGGAGGAGGAGGCGCAGTCGGGCTCACAGGGCGTTTGTTGACGGGTGACTGACGCTGATCTTTGTTTTAGACGTCCGCTGGCAACATCGGCGTTCATCAACAGCCACCCTGCGTCAACGAGCGAGGCCGGTCAGCAGAAGTTGGACGCCTCGAATTGCTCGCACTACTTCATCGACCCCCTGTCGTGGATGAGGCCCGAGCTCGAGCAGGGAAAGCTTGATGGGCGGTTCGAGTGCCCCAAATGCAAGACTAACGTGGGCAAGTACGCCTGGCAGGGCATGCGGTGCAACTGCGGCGACTGGGTCGTCCCCGCCATTAGCCTGGCCAAAGGACGCATCGACGAGGTGCGCAAGCGCGCGGGGAACGCGGAAGCGTTGTCGAGCATCAGGAGACCACCTGGCGTCGTAGGAGGAGGCGGCGGCGGCGGCGGCGGTCCGATAGGCCCTGGGGCAGGCGCAGGTAGGGCTCCTGGGATGGGCAATCTGTAGCAACTTGGGACGTCGGCAGGACAATTATGACGACTGCATCGCGCGGACAAGAATGGAAACGCTGCGGTGCGCGCCGAGCAATTTACAATATTGGGGGCGACGATAGCCGCGCATTGCCTCTCCGGATGCGGGCGTGGAACTAACTACTGACGTCTGCCCGTCAGCAGGCGATCGACGGGATGCGGCTTGGTAGGGACAAGATCGCTTAGATAGTTTAACGGCGACAAGAGCAGGCCATCTGTGCTGGCAACCAGGCCCCTCCCTCCCACAGGCAGACCTCTCTCGTGCTGAGGTTGGTTGCGAGGGGAGGGGGGTTCGAAAAAAAAATTGGAACACTCTGCATGCCCAGGCGCATAAGCTCGAAACCCAGCATGGCTAGCTGCATCTCCTGTCAACCACCGCTTCACGCGCCATCGCCATCGCCATCGCCCGCCGGCTGTTGGTTGTTATTTATTCACACACACCCTCATCCGACGACATCCTTGCGGGGAGAGGGGGAAGATCCAATCACACCCACGTCAACGCGCGGCGCCTGCTCCGCACCGCCCTGGCAGACTCAACCGCAAAAAGCAAAAACAGAACATGCAAAGCAGCAAGCCCAGCCAATATGCAACGGGCTACAACATGCGGAGCCCTACCGTGCTCTGTATACAGTGCCACGATTGCCCATGCAGATCGATCAGAAGCACGCAATGTCCACCGGTCCGAGCGGCGGTGGTGGGTGTGGAAGACAAACATTAGCATAGCCGGGCAATGCTGCTGGCCGGCTGGCTGGCATAACCACGGCCAGCCAGCTGAGCCGCGCATGACCACCCAACACAGTCCCATACGAGCCGTGCTCCACATAAAGAACCATAGAGCTCTGACTGTTCGGCCAACATGATCGAAGCCATCGTATTCATCCACATGCGCGGAAAGAGTGGGAAAAGAACGGCATAGCGCTGCACGGTGGTCGCGAAGGCATCAAGGCATGCGGCAGGTACGTAGGTCGGCTGCACCGTAACCGCCCAGCCTTCCACCACCAGAGCACCACATATACTTTCACACGCGGCATTCACCATCATCACAGACAGAAGGGAAGCACGACGACACAAGCTCACCCGCCCCATTCCATCCCCAGCCAGCCGTTAGTCGGCCCGAAAGCCTATTATATTGCGCAACTGAATCGCGTCCGCGAACACCCCGTATCCCATTTGTTGTACACACACCAAACCACCGGCCACACCCCTGTTGCGTTCTTTAAGAACCGTTCTCTAAGTACCTATATTGTATCTATTGTACATCTTAGTCCGCCGGGATGTTCCTATCTTCCTTCTCTCCCTCCCTCCCCTCGAAACCAACAACGACAACAACAACAAACAACCAATCTCTCTCCCCTCCCCCCTCCCCACATCTCCCCCCTTCCTTTCATCCTCGGTAGAGCCCATACGCGCACTGTGAACACGAAAAGGAAGAGAAGGAAGAAAAAAAAAATAATCTTGGATCACGTAGCGGGCTTTGCACACGCCACCCGCGCGCGTTTTACGTTTTTTTCCCAGCTCCCTCTCCCCGGCCCCCCTCCCGCCGGCCGGCGAGCGGATGGGCGGGCGGCCGTATATTGATTATCTTACAACTCGCTTGTTTCATAGAAGAACAAAAAGAAAAAAAAGAGACGCAAGCGCCTCAAGCGCTCTCTCCCTCTCTTTTTGATGACGGAGGAATGAAAGGCATCGGCATCAGCCTCATCGGTCGTCTTCGTCTTCGTCTTCGTCTTCGGCAGATGGGTTCGGTGCGCGCCCCGCCCGCGCCCGCGCGCACAGAGCTGGCTGCTCACGCTGCATTACGTCAAGATGGGCGGCGGGCGGCGGTCGGCGGGCGGCGGAGGGTCCGCGGAGGGGAGGGTTGTGTTGGTTTGTGGAGTGGGGAAAGAAGAGAGAGGTGGAGAGAGGGGGCACGGTGGAAAGAATACGA
The DNA here is from genome assembly GCF_021436955.1 of Diplodia seriata. Lineage (NCBI taxonomy): Eukaryota > Fungi > Ascomycota > Dothideomycetes > Botryosphaeriales > Botryosphaeriaceae > Diplodia > Diplodia seriata. The sequence goes on along the minus strand of NW_027117309.1, from coordinate 1,941,466 downwards.
TAGGGCTATGTATGTAGTAGGGATGCTACGGGTACCCACTTGGTGCCCAGGAGCGTGCGTAGGGCAGGCAGGCAGACATGCAAAAAGCAATGAGCATCATTCTGTCAGTCTTTCGTTGTTGTTGTTGTTGTTGTTGTTGTTTGGCCCCCATTGTGGGTTTGCTCAACGGTGGTGGATTATGCAAAACACAAACAAGAACAGCCATCCGTTGGTCATTATTGGGCGTACCTTAGTGGAAGAACAAGTCTTGGCAGCGGCGCCGTTGCTTTCCTTGTTTGATAGTGGTGGCGCAAGCTACAGAGTGGGAGATTTGTCAGAGGGAAAGAGCCGTTTTTCCTTCATGAAGAATTATTGAGTACGAATAAGGAAACAGACACGCGGGTACATACTGTGTAGTTGGTCAGATCCAGGCAGGGCTTGCATTAGTGGAGAGGGTCAGTGTTTGTTGTATTTCTTTCTTCACTTGCCCTTCGGACGGAGCCGTGGGTCAGTACGGCACTGAAAGCGGGCAAAAGCGAGAGAAACAAACAGAGTAGAGAGAGACGAGCGGGGCGCGGCCGCTGATCGAAAGGATTACGGAGCAAAGCTACTGCGTACTCCGTACTTCGCAACTATTATTGCTTAGGTTCGGCTTCCCTTTCGGATCGGATTTACAGGGCATTCGCTAGTTGGCTGCCCGGCGATTGCACCATGGGCTGCGGCATCATGAGTAATTTCGTGGAGGGGGCGTGTGTGGGAAAGCGGTCGAAACGGGCAAGGCGGGAATCGGGAAGTGGTGTGGTAGGGAGAGTGGAGTAGTTGGGCAGGGCTAGGCCGGGGAGGGCCGAGGGGAGGAGCGAGGGAAGAGGGGGCGAGGGCGCTTGCGATACGACAGCGGCGGGAAACGTCGGGCAGATCGGTTTAGCAAGAAGTCACGGTAGTATAGCGGCGGGCGGGCACCAAGACGTGGAAAGTGGAGGGATATTTCGGCGAGCAGCGGGGGGCGTCGGATGTCCCGACCACAGAGGAGAGCGAGGGGCGGGCGCGCGTTGCTTCGAGCGCTCGGGGGCCCTTGTTGGGCCCGTAGGCTCGGAGAAGGTTGAGTCGTGGGCGCGGGAGGATGGACCCCGTGCTTCGCGGTGGTGGTGGAGAGACGAGTGTGGCGCGCGCCTAGCAGCTAGCAGTGGGTGAAGTGAGCGCGCAGGGCTGGCGTGCGACGCGACGGAGTGGCAGCGGCCGGCCGGCAGGGCGCGGCCAGGTAATACGACAGGGCAGGCGCTACTGTGGTAGGCAGGGCCTGGCCTAAGCTACGCAGATCGGCCGTGCGCCTGTGTCGCGAATCTTAGGCGTTTTCATCACTCGTCCCAACCATCATCGGCCCGCAACCACACGACAACGGCAGCAGCAGCACGTTTCACGCTCGCTGCCCTCGACCGTCGGAGCCAGCTGCGCAGGAGATTCCGAGGTACGAGCCTGCCACGGCAGCCGACGCAAGGCCCCTCGATAGCGGGCGCCGCTATTGCTACACCGTCGTATCCTCCATCTATTGCTTCATGCTTCTTTTCCCACTCCTCCGTTCATCTCCGTCCGGGCTATACTCGCCAGTGCCATGGGCCGACGCGCCTGTCGGCGGCTGCCCGCCTAGAGTGCGCAAGGGAGCATCCACGACCGACAGCCTGGGTACCCGCCAGGCGCACACGCGCCCGCAATGACGACAACCGGCAGACCGTTCGCAACCGCACGGGCAGAAAGTGCGCAGGTATGACGCCGAAAGGCGGGGGGTCCTTCTGACAAAAGTGCATGCCAGGCGGCCATTATTCTCCACATGCTCTGGCTACAAGACGGTCGTGTAACAGGTGACTTCTGGCCCCGGCCGGCCGGTGTCTGCTTCCGATTTGGTCTCGCGGTACATAGGTGCGGCATCACGGACGGAGGTAAAAAGATGGTTTCTTTGGCGTGATGTGGGCGGACGGGACAGGCCGGCATGGTGCGTCAACGTGTATGCGGTGATCAAGAGCGGTACAGGCAAGCACTGGTGCAACAAAAAGAAAAGCGAAGGTCTTCCCCGCCTGGCCTCGCAGGGCTGGATACGAGGGCTGGGTTCCACGAGCACCACCCGGCCCTGCGGATGCAATTAAGGGCTCAGGCTTGGCGGAATGCAGCATGCAGGCCCGGCCCAAAGCGGCACCGGCCCCTTGCGAGACGGGCAGGTCAAAAAACAACCGCTGGAGCGTCGGGCGGCACGCGTGGAGATGGCGGAGAGTATTTGGAGGGCGTGCACGCGTGCTGAGGACGGCAGAGGGCGGGCCCTGGTTCGCGCCATGCACCAGCCAACCTTCACGGGAAGCGCACAGGACAGGAAGTCTCACATGCCGCATGAACCGGAGGCCGCGAGAAAAAGAGAGACGCTACGCGGCAATAGTCATGGGCCATTCTGGAGCAGCCGTTGGCGCCGGTGGCTTGCGTGCGGTATGCGGTTCCTGGCCAACAGCAGCAGCCGCTTCCCCGGCCTGTTTCTCCTGTCTTTAGGGCGCGGCCGGCGCTCGGTCAACATCCACGCGGCGCCGTCATGGCTCCAACATCAATCTCCGTGCCCTGGGGGGAGGCGCAGCAGCAGCCGCTGATGACGATGGGCGCCCGAGCTGTCCAGACTCGCTGCTCTCGCTCGCCAAAGCCGAAAAGGGACGATCAAACGCGCCTCAATTGTCGGCGCCGGGGCTCCGGACACTCCAGGCCCCTGCGCTGCCTAGACTCGCAGCCAGCCCTGACTCGCCGCGGCGGCAGCGCTCGTGCCTTAACTCCGGCCCCAGTCGCTGCTCAGCTATTACCACGCCATGAGCCAGCCTGGTCCCGGTTTCATCATCCTTTGACCGCTCGCGGATCTCGGCCTCTTGCCATCAATTTGTAGGACGACGGACACCATGACGCGGCGCGGGCACTAGCAGTAGAGCCGGCAGCCTCGTCTTTGCCTCGGATTTATCTGACGCTCTTCTCTGGTGCCCTCGACCTCTGCATCTTGATCGGCCCTTTGCGCGGGCACAGCAAACATGGCTGTCTCGGCCCATCTGCGGTCAACTCCACTGCTGAAGCTTGGGCATTGGCATCCTGCCACTTTGTCTTGTCTGCCCGCCAACCCGTCGATCCTTTCCGAGAGGCAAACGACTTCCTATGCTTCCACTCGACGCCCGCCGTAACCTTAGGGCGGATGGAAGCCGAGAACCGGACAGGAAACCCCGTCTGGTCCGCGAAGGGTTGGCGTCGCAGATAGATTAACCCAGAGCCACGACCCTCAGCGGAAGTCCAATGTCGGCCCGGGACGCATGATTCCTCCTTCCTCGTCCTATCTCATCAGATACGTTGGTTGAAGTTGTGTCTGAATCCTGCATCTACATCTGGATACCTACATCGGCGGCCCGCGCACGAAGATCACAGGAGAAAGAAGCAAGTGGAGAAGGAAGATCGGTAACTCATGTACGGGTCATTGCGTACACGTTCCATGTGCATGCAAGTCACACGCCCTCCAGCCAGAGAGATCTTCACCTCAGCCTTCGCTGCGCGCGAGTGAGCCACAAGACTCGAAGAAACCGCTACGACTGAGCTGGTAGGCAATTGGCTCGAGACTGTGCTGGACTTCAGTGGTTCCGTCGAGCATTATAGTGAGTGATTGGCTGCTCTTCGACTAGGTTCACTAACTTTCCCCCCATGGCCAATTCGTTTGCCCAGCCATGATCCATCTTCAACTCTCGCTTTCTCTCCACAACATGCCTTCACCTACTCCTTCATAACTTGATACCACCCACAATCCATCCACAGCAAACCGTGCAGTGCCCGCCTCTTTGACACAACAGGTCTCGCCGTGTGTTGGACCAGCCACCATCTCGGCGTCACTGATTAGACCAAGACAACCAATCTCACGCATCTTCTTGCTCCGCGCCCAAAACTTCTTAGTCCAGAGGGATCCAGCGCCACCCCGACTCATGCTTCAGAAGCTCGGTCCGTCGGTCGTCCCCCGATATATGTACGCTTGCCACACTGTCAGAAAAAGTAGACAACCAGACATAGATAAGCTAAGAGTTAGCAAATCTGTCCAACTTAGACATGATTCATCTACACAAGTAGCGTGCAGTCTCTCTATCAAGGCGGCTCGAGAAGGACATGTTCCCTTCAATTGCTACAAGTCTTTATCGTGTTTCATTCGTCCATGAAATCCTCCATTCGTGTGGCTGGGCCGATCTCACGGCTAAAGTACCGAGATGGGAAAGCTGCGCTAACGATAGTCCAAACGTCCGAAAGCCAAGAGAAGAGACACGCGACGGAAAGTGGTGAAGGAGTGAGTGATGGGCATAGATGAAACCACCCTAAAGGGAACTGGCTATAGGATGGCTGAGAGAGCGGGTCGAGGTTGAAGAGACGGAACGGCGCTATAAGATAAGCGCCGCGACTTAAAGAAGCTTAATGCAGGGACGATCCCCACGATTGGATCTCCGCGGGGTTGTGCTGCGGGCTGATGAGATAAGACTACAGGATGGTAAGCTATTACTGCTACCACTGCTACTACGTACTAAATGCGCATACGCAACGCTCAGTTGGATGTATAGCTGGCGCCCGGATGGGATGATGGCATGGGGCTAATAATAAGGACCAATCGCGCGACAAGATCCTTTTCTTCCTTTGCGTCTAACTACGAAAAAGGGATTTGCAGTTATCATTAACAGCAAAAAATCCCGATCGATTAAGTGCTTATTGTAACATCTACCGTACCGCCCGGTTGGGTTTATCCCTCCTCCTCCCCCTCCTCCTCTCGGCCCAGCTGAGCTGCGGGAGGCTTTAGTGCTCTTAGCGATTATGACTTACCTTACCGATCTGCCCACACACACGTGCGCTCTCGCGTGCTACCATAGCGCGCAGTTCATCATCGTAGTCTAGTCCAGTATAGTAAGGCGAAGAAGGCTAGAGGAGTGGGTGGGGAGGGGAGGGGATGGGAGGAGGAAGGAGGAGGGAGGGAGGGGTAAAAAAGAGGTTCCCCCCAAGACGCTTCGCACCCAATGAAAACCCATCGTTTCGTCCTCGTCTGGCCACAACCCCCTCACCCACCCACCCACCTACCAACTGCCTTTTTGCTTCACTTTTTCTTCGTCGTGTGGGTCCCCCGCCTATACTATCGCCGCCACTGTGGAGTGATTGAGCGATTTTTCTCCAACCGCCGCGCCGCGCCGCCTTACAGGACACTCTCTCTCTCTCTTACCTACCTATCGCAGCTAGAGGTAGGATATGAGGTAAGGTTGCGTTAGCGCGGGCATCTTAGGCTTTTGATGGCGGCGTCCGGCGGCGCTGGCGCCGGCTCCAAAAGATCCCCACATCGGGTTATTTGCTAGGTTGCGACTTAGTCTGGCGCTTTCTGGTCCATGTGGGGGGTGGTGGTGGTGGGAGCTTTGGGCCAGCCCCGACAGCTGTGTCTGCGTGAAGCATGGCCTTTGGGGGAGGGGTTGTTAGGAAGGGTAAGAAGAGGCTAGCTAGCGTTGCACTTAGCTCCGGGGGGGAGGGAGGGAGGGAAACAGAAGAACCATGATGGAGGGGAATTTTAAGGCGAAACGAGACGGAATAGAGCAAGTTTGCAGGTTGGCCATGTGGGGGAAAGGGTGTTGCCGTTGCTGTTGCTGTTGTTGTTTGTTGTCATGCGTTTACTTTGAAAGGTTTAGCGCGCACAGAGGGGAACATGATGGTTCAATTTGACGGAATAGCGCGGGGACGGGGGGTGTGCGGATCACCTTCATCCTCGTTTCTTGTGTGTGTGTCGAGCGGCGGTGAGGAAGGAAGGGTACATAGATGTTCGTCGGCCGAGGCTAAAGGAGGAGCGATGGTCGGGCGGGCGGGGGCACGGCAAAGGATGACGGCTGCGTGCCTGATTGCGAGGCGGCGGGCACTACTGCTACTGAACAGGGGGAAAGAAAGCAGGAACAGGCTTCCTGGCGTGCTGGGCGTGGAATTCCCAAGGGAACGCGAGCAAGTGAGGTGGTTGGAAAAGTGGGGGGCCCCGACCGTTGATCTTGCCGCAGGGTCGTCAATCGTTGCACCGCAGACGCAACCCTGCTGCAACCCGCACACATGCGTGGAGCGTTCGAGTTGGAACAAGGTTGGGGAAGCGCGAGGGACGGCCAGGGATTGGAGGAAGGATGATCCCAGTCGAGACGATGGCTGAGCAGGCAGATCTGCTGTCCCTCAGGTCCTCCCGGTTGCTTGTTGGATCTAGCGCTGCTCGACTGTCTCAGCGGGGGACAATTTGCTATTGGGCCGACAGCTTCCTCGGCCCCGAGCCTTGACAGGACACTAACACATAGAGTCGCGCAAAGGCTCCTGCAGCTTGGACAGCTCCGTCATACACGGTTGGTTGCTCAGTGTCAGGCCCCATGCCCAACCCATGGGACGGCGCAACGCATAATGGGCTGATGATATGCCACCGGCGTTTCCCGTTTTCCTATCAACCGACCACTTTAGGCAGCTTCCGTTTCCGCGCTGCCGTTGCCCGCCTTACCGTACCGTCGCGCCGTGCTGCAGCCATCCGTCCCACCGACTGTCACTTCCCATCAAGCTTGCATGCACCGACAGGGGGGTTTGTCGTTGGGCTCATTTTCGCGCAGACCGAGCAGTAGCCCTCATGCGTGCTGAAAGACAAGACCTGAAGAAATGCTTGGGGACGTGGGCAGATTTGATGTCACTTGAGGCGCCGATCTGCAAATCGCGGACGCTTTCCCTCCGCGTTGGGGGTCACTTGGGGTGGGAGATCAGCCAGCATTTTGCATTATACTGCGCCTGGTCCCTGGCAACTGACGTAGACCAAGAAAAATACATGGTTACGCATTGCCACCTGAATCGGCACCCATCGAGTTGATGCTACTCTCCGATCAACGTCTGGGACCACATGCGAATAATGTGTAGCAACCTCAAAAGCTGGTAATGACTAAGCTTCAGATCTATTGCCTACTCTGATATACCTCCTAAACATGTTGATCCTGTTCTAGGCTAACCAACTAATCGGGGCTGTGAAGTGTTCATGAAAGCACCCAAGCAGAGGCCAAATTCCAAGAAATGTGCGAAGGGAAAGAAAAGTTGCTTTGAGGTGGTGTGCTGCTCAAAACCTCAAAGGCACCGTTTTGGCAGGAGTTCTTTCCAGCGAGCTGCTCTCTTCTCTATTCCCGGTCGAACGAAGAAACATGGAAAACCCAGATATATACATAACTCGTCACCGCGTGTGTTTGCAATCTCGACCGTTCCGCCCATCCGTCCGTCCAACCCAAAAGAATACACGATCAACAGGTGTAAAACTCCACAAAAGACCCAATCCCAGAAAAAAAAAACCCCTTTTCATACCTCACAACCTCACATGCGCCCCGATCCCGCCCCCAACGAACCAAACCCTCTCCTCCCACCGTCCCAGCTTGATGCCGACCGTCGCGGTGGCGTTCAGCTTCAGCTGGCCGCCGAGCGCCTTGCGGATGGCGTCGTAGCCGACGCTGCCGAGCGACCAGTCGACGGGCAGGCGCGGCGTCTGCGACAGGCCGGGCGGCACGGCGAACGGCAGCTCGTGCACGATGCGGCCCGCGGGCTCGCCGTGGTAGCGCGCCGTCGCGTTGAGGTGCGTGATGTAGATGGTCGACTCGCGCAGTGGCGAGGAGAGCGTGAAGATGGCGGTGGATGAGAGGATGTGCATCTGGAATGGGGGGAAGGGGGGAGCGGCCCCGGGTTGGGTCAGCTCACTGTTGTCTGTTGTGTGTGTGTGTGTGTTTCGGCGACGGGTCGGGGGAGAAGAAGAAGAAGAAGGGGGAGATTGGTTGATTGTGCGTGCTTCCGAAGGGAGGGACGTACTGTTGCTTCTTTGATGAATCTTGGCTTGTCGTTGCCATCTTTCTTATCGTCATCGTTGTCGTCGTCGTCTCCGTGTCTTAACTTTGGCGTTGGCAGCTTCAGTTCCAATCTCGAGAGCACCTCGCCGAGCGCTGGCTGCGCCGGGATGGTGTTCTTGTGCGTCTTCAATGCCAGCGTGGTGTTGAATCCTGCAAGCCCAGCCACGAGTTAGTGTCATCTCTCACGCTACCAGCAGCACCATCAACCTACCAGAAAGCCACCGCGAGAGGAAATCCACGCCCACAACCCTTCCCTTTTCCCCGCTCATCCTCAACGGGTCCCACACCGCCTCCACCAGCACCCCCGTGTTGTTCCCCGGCACGACGGTCAGGTTCTGCGCCGTGACCTGGCCCATGGCGGTGCCGTTGGTGAGGATGTTGATGTTCGTGTACGGCACCGTGGCCGAGTAGTTGGTCGGGTTCGTGAAGTTGACTTCGGCCTGGAACCTGATCGAGCTGGGACCCGTGTCCAGGATCTTCAGGTTTCCAAACTGGGGCGCGACGCGCTTGAACATGTCGCCCTTCCCGCCGCCGCCGCCACTTCCGTCGCCGGATCCGATTGCTTCACCGCGGAAAAAGAACGAGTTAGCATGCTCTCTCTTCTTCCCGTTGGCAGATGTTGCTCGTTGGAAAAATACAAGAAAGAAGTGGCATTACACAAGGGCTATTGTGATATCATGTCGAGAAAAAGAAGAAAGAAAACAGAAGGCTACCCACGTTTGACTGGCACGACGCCCTCGGCGGGGATCTTGCGCACTTTGAATGTGCCCAACGACGTGACCATTTCAACGTCCACCTCCGCCTTCACGCTTAAATTCACACTCTTGCTACCAAACAACAACGCTGAAACGACTTCGGAGAAAACAGCTTGGTCGGTGATATTCACAGGGGCATCTCTGACGGCAGCCTCGACCAGCAGGCCTGATTTGTCCTCATCTTTCGAATCGATACGGGTGGCGTTGGCGGGCTGCCATCTGCTGAGGTCAAGGTTGCCGAGCTTCTTCCCGTGGTAGAAGATGTCTGCATCTGCGCGCACTTTGTCGACATCGACGGGGAAGTTGATTTCATCAGGAAGTCCGACGAGGGCCTTGATCTTGGCGTCGATCCTGGGCTGGCCTTCGGGAGAGTCAGGTTGGGCAAAGAAGCCAGGAAGGTGGAAATTGACATCGGTCAGGGAAAAGTTCTTCAGCAGGTTCTCGGGCAGGCGGCCGGGGAACGGCACGGGTACAGTGATGTCGGACATGAGATCAGTTAACCATTTTGGCGTGTCGACCGATGGAGAATCGGATCCACGGACGTAGACGTAGGCATCACGCCCGTGGATGAAGTCGCCGAGGAGAATGTCTAACGGGGTTCGCTTGGAATCAGGACATGCGGCCATCAGAGCATCAGGCAGCTTCCTAACCCAACCGGCAGCGTGGACTTCAATGTCCTCGAAAGGCTCGATAGGAAGCTCCTGGGTCCTCGCGTCGGCGACCATGATTTGAGGGTCTGAGGGCGAGCAGCCTCCAACCAAGATGCCAAAACCCAGGGGCGGAACGGTGAGTCTGAGGGGATATTCGTTATTGACTACAATGCTAGTGTTGGCCTCGAGACCCCGGTGGCCGTGAGGCAGATCCACCTCATGGACGTTAAGCTTGGCTATCCTATAAGCGGGGACAGAAGGGAGCGAATTGCCTGTGTCAGCGACACTGTTAGCCGGGTGTCCTGTCATCAGCCTCCCACCGCGCAAGTGCCAGGAATCAGGGGAGGGCCTTACCTTCAAATTCCATGATCTCCTCGACGATCTGGGTGCCCAGCGGGAAGATGCCAGATTTGAGAGGCACGTTTGCCTTGCCCTTGACTTTCAATTTCCCCAAGCGGCCCCTCATCCAGTCGTTCGCGACATCTCTGATGCTCGAGAACTGGCCGGGCTGGAGATCGGCGATAAAGTCGATGTGAGTGGTGTGACCGTTGCGCAGGCTGACCTTGATAGGCGGGATGACGGCACTGCCCACGACCTTGTCGCTATAGTCCGGCAGGACCACCTCCACGTGAGTCTCTCCACTCTCGATTTCTCTTGCAACCCAGGTGCTGAAGCGACCCAAGTCGCGGACTGACTTCTTGTGTACGCGAGACGCATCCATGGTAAAATCCGCCTGGACCCTGACGGAAACGCCGTCCGACTTGACCGACTGAAAGCTCAGACCAGTAGGCTTGAAATCAACGGCCTCGTTTGCGTATTCCTCGACAGCGGCAGGGACAACGAAGCCCAGGATCATGATGATGGTGACAGTAACGCATAGAACCAACAGCGCCACCATGCTAGGCCAGCGATGGCCGGTCTTGCGAGCCTCGGGGGGCGAGTTGGAGGGGCGACGGAGACAGCTCAACAACGAGAAGGCGGCCTGGGAACGCGAGGTGCGGCTGTCGGAATCATCGTCGTCGACGTTGTTGTTGTCCTCGCCCGCCAGCAGCGGCGCGTCCTCGGGGAACTCGTCGACGTCGTCATCGTCATGGTCGTCGGGGGGAAGCTCGCGGGAGGAGCGGGCGGCGGACTGGGCGGACTTGGTTGAACCGGGGCGCGGGCTCGGGGTGGCGGTTGAGCCCCACGGAGTGTCGGCCATGACTGGTGGTTGTGGATGGGTTTGCAGTGGAATGTGGTGTTTCGTCTAACGCATCTTCTGGAGCTCAGGGAGCACAGGTTGCGTGAAACAGGAGAGGCGTGTCGAGGTAGTGACGCGAGGATGGCAGTGCATGGACAGCGCCTACCCCGCCATGTACCAATCAGAAGCGCCGCGCCGGAGCTGGGGTACCTTAGCACCCTTGGAGCTTAGCTGCCGCTAAAAACCGGCGTCCGAGCGCACAGCTCGCAAGAGTCACCCATTGCTCTCTCTTTTATTCCTCTCGCTGCTTTGCTACGACCGCCCCAATCTTCTCTCGCACCCAATCGAGTCCGTTCTTTGTTTTCCTTGCGCAATGCCTCTTTTCCGCCCCTCGCCTTCTGCTCTGCGGAGCTTGGCTAGAGCTCCCGTCCGCTGCTACTCCTCCCCCACCTCCGCCGCCGCACCGCGACACCTGCTGTCTATCGCCGACCTGACTCCCCAGGAGCTTGCGACGCTTGTCCGCAATGCACACTCGCACAAGCAAGCCATCAAGTCGGGCTCCAACAAGCTGCTGGGCACCCTGTCCGGCAAGACCGTCGCCATGACCTTCAGCAAGCGCAGCACCCGCACCAGAGTGTCCACCGAGGGCGCCGTCACTGCTCTGGGCGGCCAACCCATGTTCCTGGGCAAGGACGACATCCAATTGGGCGTACGCAGCTTCCTGCCGTCCCCTCGCTCAAGCCCGACCTCTCTCTCGCTCACGCAGTCCCCCAGGTCAACGAATCGCTCTACGACACCTCGGTCGTCATCTCCAGCATGGTCTCGTGCATCGTCGCGCGCGTGAACCGGAACTCGGACGTCACCGAGCTGGCCAAGCACAGCTCCGTGCCCGTCATCAACGCCCTCTGCGACCTCGCCCACCCGCTGCAGACCATCGCCGACTTCCTCACCATCCACGAGGCCTTCCCGTCGGCGGCACCCTCGCTCGGCCTCGAGGGAAAGAGGATCGCCTGGGTCGGCGACGCCAACAACGTGCTCTTCGACCTGGCCATCGGCGCCGCCAAGCTGGGCGTCGACGTCGCCGTCGCGACCCCCGAGGGCTACGGCATCCCCGCGCCCATGCGCAAGGTCATTGCCGACGCCGCTGCGGGCGCGCCAAAGGGCGGCAAGCTGATCGAGACGACGGTGCCCGAGGAGGCGGTCAAGGGCGCCGACATCCTCGTCACCGACACGTGGATCTCCATGGGCCAGGAGGAGGAGAAGGTTAAGAGGCTGAAGGCCTTCGAGGGCTTCCAGATCACCGACGAGCTCGCCAAGCGGGGCGGCGCCAATGACGGCTGGAAGTTCATGCACTGCCTGCCAAGGCACCCTGAGGAGGTCAGCGACGACGTCTTTTACGGCCCCAGGTCGCTGGTCTTCCCCGAGGCCGAGAACAGGCTGTGGGCCGCCATCTCTGCTCTTGAAGCTTTCGTCGTGAACAAGGGAAACATCAAGTCCGCATAAACGGATGTTATAAATGTTTGTGTGACTTGGAATGTGGGCGACAAGCGTAGCGTTGAAAATGGGGCTTTTTTTTTTGGAGTTCTCGGCCAAAAAAAAAAATTCTCAACTGATTCATTTTGAAGTGAATGAAGGCACGATAATCGTTTTATAGATCGTAATATCACAGAAAACTTTGTACAAATTCGAGGCAACAGAAATAAGCGCGACCAACTCTTTTGAATTTTCATTAGGACCCGATTTTCTAGCTTATCCGGGAGGAAGCATGCTCTGGTCAACAACGTCTTCAATCTCCTTCTCTTGCGCGTCTTCAGGTCCAGCAAGGGGCGAGCGGGGCAACGCCATGAGACCTGGCAGACTGTTAGTAGTGAATCACACCTGTGAGTCATAACTGGACACTCACCCGTTCTCGCGGACTCCAGGATACCGAAAGGAGCAACGAGCTTCATGAATGAGTCAATCCTGACGGGCTTGGCCGAGACCTCGACAATGCAGTTGTTGGTGCTGATGTCGAGCACCTTGCCGCCGAACTGGTGCGTCAGGTGGGTGATGGCCTCCAAGTGCTCGTGCTTGTGCCTCAGAGCCTGGCTGGCGGCGAGCTTGCTGGGGTGGAAGTCGCGCTTGAGCGCGTCGGTGGCGGCGCGCTGGGCGGCGGTCTCGCGGTCGAGCTGGGAGGCCACGTCGTCGGCACCGCTGGCGCCGTCCTGGATGTAGCCGGGCTGATCGACCATCTCGCGGTGGTGCTGCATGAGCTCCTCGAAGTACTCAGGGCCGAGGATGGACACTTTGGCGAGCAGCAGCTCGCGCTGGACAAGCGGGGCCTGCGTGTAGTCGAGCACGGCCCAGACGGGCACGAGGTCCTCGAGCTGGCGGCGGGCCTGCTCAACGACGCCGTCCTGACCCTGCAGCACGATGGTCATGCGCGACAGGTCGGGCACCTCGGTGTTGCAGACGACCAGGCTGTCGATGTTGAAACCGCGCGCAGCGAGGATGCCCGACACGCGCGACAGCACGCCGGGCTCGTTCTGGACCAGGCAGTTCAGGACGTGGCGCTTCGGCGGCGCCTGCGACGGCAGCGGCGTCTCGTACAGGATGCTGCTGACGGCGGCCGGGGCGGACCACGACGGAGGGGCGTCGCTGGTCGGCAGCGGTTGGATGCGGCGATGCAGCGCCTTGTATGCCAGGGCCTGGGTCGACGACGAGCTGCTCGGCTGGTGCCGCGGGCGGGCGACGGCAGGCGCGGGCTGGGGCTTGCGCAGCGCGGTGCGCAGAGGCAGAGCATTCAATGCTCGCCGGGAGGCCATTGTGGCTCTGGATCGGCCCCTCGGCTGGGGTCCTGGGGTGGTGCGGAGAGCGCTGGGGAGGAGAGCGGGAGGAGGCGCGAGGTGGTTGAGTGCGGAGGAATGTGAATCACAGGGCAAGCCATTTTCCAATGGAAAGCGAGCGATTTCGGCATCGCGGCCGCCATTAGTGGTTGCCGCCCGCCGCCGGCCTCGCAGCTTGCTTTGACCGCCTACGAAGTCGGCTCGCTTAGCATGGCAAGATACGGGGGAGCTGCAGCCCAGTCCTCTACTATTGTCGACCCAATCTCACCTTTTCAGCGCTTCTACAGATGCTCTGTTGTTACTTCGATTGTCGCTGCAGTGCCCAAGTACCAATTAGCCGCCTCGCGTCCATTCCTGCTTCTTTGCAGAGCCCAAAGGCATTTTTCTTCCCGAGATACAATGATTCCCTATCGTGGGCGGATCTCTCGCATGCATCCCCAAGAGTGACTGTGTTGGAGTGGGGGTTGTGCGGTTGGCCAGGCGGACCTACATGGTTGCGGCGCCGCGGTCGCGGGCCGGGGCGGAAGTTCCCGCGCCGACCGCCGGGCATTTCGTCGCCTTCTGTCGCCTTGTGCGCGCGCAGCTCTGTCCAGATCTTCCTCCTGCGCCCAAGATCGTATCCTCAACTCCCCCCGGTCTTCACATCAACTGCGCCGACCGTCACCATGCCCGAAGAAGGCCGCAAGCGCTCGCGCTTCGATCAGACCGAGCCCGAACCCAAGCGCCCGTCCCGCTTCGATCGTCGCTCGCGCTCGCCCTCTTCACGCCAGAGCGAGGCTCTCCGTAGCCGCAGCCCGCTGAGCCGCCAGGACAGCAACAGCCCCGCCACGGCTGAGAAGAAGGACCCCGCTGCCGCCGCCGCAGCTGCTGCCGCCCGCATCAACGCCCAGATCCAGGCCAGGAAGGGCATCCAGCACGTCGATGTCCCGCCCATCCGCTCTACCGCCAGCCCCGTTACCGCCAAATCCCCCTCCAATGATCCCGGCAACCCCGGCGAGGTCTACCAGCAGGATGGGGACTACATCAAGGACATCGAAGTGAACGACCTTAGGAACCGTTACACGCTCACCAAGGGCTCTACTCAAAAGATGGTAAATACTTCAGATCATAACCTACTGATACTCCCAGGAACATGCCCCCACATGCCCCCCAGCACAACTTTCTCTTGCAGGCTTCCTGTTTTCTTTGACACTCGGCTTCGTCGCGAACTATTTGTGGACTGCGCGCAGAAGCTCACTTAACTGCCACCATATAGCTGCTGTTCCCAGCATCTCCCGTTTGGCATCTGCTGACCTCACCCGTGTGACATCTAGATTAAAGAAGAGACTGGCGCCGGTACGCTCTACCACTGAACCTATTGATTGCAGGGTATTTACTAAGTGGTGTGAAGATGTCACAACCCGCGGCGAGTACTATCCCGACAAGAGTCTGGTCCGCCCCGGTGTGAGTTTCTCTTCCCTCGGAGCCTTTTACTCCCCCCTTACCTAACAAAGTGCAAGGTTCCTCCGCTCTACCTCCATGTCACGAGTACCACCAAGGAAGGCCTCGAGAAGGCTATTGCCAAAATCGACGAGCTTATGAAGCAGGAACTGCCCAATCTTGTTGACGAGAGGCGCTTCCGCCGCAGAGAGCCCGAGCAGGTCGAGCGTGATGAGTATGGAAGGGTAATGATGCTCAAGGTGATGTATCTCTTTTGTGTACGAATACACTGACCAGTATGTTAGCGCAAATGGCCCGAGGAGAAGATCCCCGTCGATCTCGAGCCCATTCCTGGCTTCAACCTCCGTGCCCAGGTTGTCGGCCACGGCGGTGCCTACGTCAAACACATCCAACAGGAAACTCGCTGCCGTGTCCAGATCAAGGGCCGCGGCTCCGGCTTCATCGAGCATAACACCGGCCAGGAAAGCGACGAGCCCATGTATCTTCACGTTGCGTAAGTTTCCTCGGTTTTCTTTTCAAATCCAGTGCTGACCTGATTCAGGGGCCCCAATGCCGATGATGTCCAGAAAGCCAGGGAGCTTTGTGAAGATCTCCTTGGCAATGTGCGTCAACAGTATGAACAGTTCAAGGAGCGCGGTCCGAGCCGTCGCGCTTACGGAGACGGCGATCGGTACTCGGGCGGCGGCGGCAGAAACGGAGGACGTTCGGATAGTTACGGCGGTGGCTATGGCGGTAACAGCAGCTATGGAGGCGCCAGCAGCTATGGGAACGCGCAGTCTCCCGCCGGCTATGGTTCAGCCATGAGCCCCACGTCTCAGACCACGCCGGTCACTCCTGCCGCGGCTTCCAGCGACGCGTACACTGCCTATGCTCAGTACTACGCCGCCAATGGCACAGACCCTTACGCTGCGTACGGTGGCTACCAGAACTACGTAAACCTGTACTACCAGTACGCACAGCAACAACAGCAACAAGCAGCATCTGCTCCGCCTGGATCTGAGGCCCCGCCGCCGCCGCCTGGCTCTGCTCCCCCTCCACCGCCCGGCGATGCTCCGCCTCCCCCGCCCTCGGGCTCGCCCCCGGGTGGCTACAGCGCGGTAAGTGATCGTAAAGCTGCTACATGAGAGTTGGTATTGACGAGAAACGCAGGTTCCGCCTCCTCCCGGCTTGTAAGCTAGCAGGATGTTCCTGGTAGCCGCAAGTCCTCGATGGTAGTACATAGCTCACTCATTCCACAGCGGTTTTTGCACTTTGGTCCAGGAAGGCGTAAACTGACAGGGGCAGCAGCGAGGAACTGATTGATTATCATTCGACATGGGAGATGCTGAAACAAGCAGGTGCTCAAAAAGAACAGTCACTTTTGGACAGTCGGCAACTGATGGCGTAAAGTGGTTTCATTCGGGGCGTAGTACACTAGGCCGCTGCTCTGTTATCCTTAGACGGTGACGGCAGAAACGCGATTGTAGACGGTCAGTCGGGTAAAACAATCTGGCGACATGCTAATCAACAATCAAGGCCCTGATTCTTCGTCGAGATACTCCCATGTTGATGTGGAGTCGTGAGCTTTTGTCGAGAGGCTCACTAGTACTTAAAATTCCATTGCATTCGTCCAGCAAATTTCGAACGGCTTGAAACGGTGTTGCACCTTTTGTAATGCGCTAACGGCACATGGGACAATGTAGCGATTGTTTGGACTGATTAAACAACCATTTCTCCGCCATTCTACTTCCCAAGACGGATTGTATACCTAATCACCATAGCTAAGATCGAGATGGCGATGGTCCCATTTGTATCTGTCTCAGAGATATTGCTACTTTCCAACCTCGCAATCATGTCCGGATACCTGCTTCGACCACCTATGTAGGGATAACGTAGCATGTGGTGCTTGGAAGAGAAGAGGCTCGTACCAGGGTCTCGAACGATTGTTCAGGTGCAGTCATCGGCAAACCACCATGGGACGGGGGCCGTTCAGCCTATCCCCCTCCCACCCTCTAGAACGCATCCTTCCCGGCCACCGACCGGTTGGGCCGCACTGTTTTCTCCAGTCTCATGCGATGATGCGATTGGCCGATTCTACCTCCGTTTCGGTCCCCGAAAAATAGGTTGATGGTGTGTGTCCCCCCGGGTATAAGTCATGGTGGACCAGGGGATTCGACGAAACTCTTAATAGACCAACCAAGAGTCATAAGAGAAGACGTATCGTAGACTAAACCTTTATTATGTAGGGCAGAATGATGAATCATTAAGTTTGACAAGAGACTAATATTAATATCCGAAGACTATAGTTTGGAATGGGATCGATTGACTGATTAATCAGTTGAAACAGCGAAGTCATTCCTTCTAGCTGTATTCACTTCAAAGCCAGTTGTCCGCATTCGTACTGATACAAGCTCACTTCATAAGCCCATAGCTAGCGACCGTTTCTAATAACTGCCAAACATTTCGAACACCGGTCCCTTCTTTTTTGCTTTTCCTTCGAAGAGAAAAGAACAAGGCCAAGAAAATGAAGTCTGAGGCATACCATACGCAAACCAACAGCGGACTTTGCATGACTCGCGCGCCCAAACTCCGGACACTTTTACATCCCCATCCGCCCCGAGCTCCACGACCGACCTACACGCACGCTCTCACTCAAACAACAAAAAACAGCTCTGCTCGTCCCGCCACTCCCGAACAATGCATTGAAAAGAAGCCTTGCGCATCGGTCCCAACAAAACCTTTCCCTTCCCTCTCCCTCTCCCGCCGCCGCCGCAAAAAAAGAGATCATGGCAGTCGTCTCAAGCGCATCTTCCCCACCGCCGCCGGCGTCCCTCCTCTTCTTCAACGGGCTCGTCATCCTCGCCTTCCTCTCCATCCCCTTCATCGCGCTGCGCATCCTCTTCCTCCTCCCGCCGCTGCGCCCGCCGCCGCGCCCTCGCCGGCGACCGGGAGGCAGCAGCACCACAGCGACCGCGGCCGAATCGCTCCTCCTCCAAGCCGGCGAGCAGCAGGACAACGACGATGGCGACGATGGCGAAGGAAGTGACGGCGGCAACGAGGAGGGTGGGCAATGGCAACGGGAACCCACGCGCCTCCTCGTGGTGCTCGGTAGCGGCGGCCACACGGCGGAGATGCTGGCGATGCTGGGCAAGCTGGACGCGCGGACGTTTCTGCGCAGCTGGTCGCAGCGCACGTACGTCGTGTCCGAGGGGGACGGGTTTAGCGCGGAGCGGGCGCGGGAGTTTGAGGAGGGGTTGCTGCGGGCGGTTGATAGGCGGAGAAGGGGGAAGACGGATGAGGGAGGAGGAGGTGGGAAGGCGGGCAGTGGTGGTGGTGGTGGTGGTGGTGGTGGTGGGGAGGGGAGAGATGGCGGCAGCGAGGCGACGGGGAAGGAGGAGGAGGAGGAGGAGCAGAAGGACGATGAGGGTCATACGCCGCCCAGCAGCAGCAGCAGCAGCGACGCCGCCGCCGCTCGACAGAAGAAACAAGCCACCGACAACGACACTCCTCCCCTCGACCCCGGCACCTACACCCTCCACACCGTCCCCCGCGCCCGCGCCATCCACCAATCCCTCCTCACAACCCCCCTCTCCGCCCTGCGCTGCCTGCACGCCTGCCTCTCCATCATCCTCTACCCCGACCCTTCTTCTTCCTCCTCCTCCTCCTCCTCCTCCACCACCAAAACCACAACCACAACCCAAACAATCACCCCACCCGACCTCATCCTCGCCAACGGGCCCGGCACCGCCGTCGTCGTCGTCCTCGCCGCGCTGCTGCTCCGCTTCGCCGACGTCGGCGACGCGCGCCGCACCAGCCGCGTGCGCGCCGTCTACGTCGAGAGCTGGGCCCGCGTCACGCGACTGAGCCTAAGCGGCCGGCTGCTGCTGCCCGTCGTCGACCGCTTCGTCGTGCAGTGGGAGGGGCTCGTCGCGAAGACGGGCGGGAGGGGCGAGTTCTTAGGCGTGTTGGTTTGATTGATTGAGGATGGGAATGTATGGATGGAAGAGTTGGGATTTGTGGTGGTTGTGGTTGTGGTTGCTCTTTTTTTTTTTTTCTTTTCTGCGCTGCCCTGCGCTGCCCTGCCTGGTATTAGAGAAGGAAGAGAAAGAGAAAAGAAGAAGAAGAAAAAAAGTAAGTAGATTTTTGTTTTCATGTTGTAAACCAGGAAGACATGGAGGAACAACTACTGCTGTTGTTGTAATCGGGAAATCAGGGAGAGGAACCCCCCCCCTATGTAAACATATGTATACTCGAAAGGCGGAAGAAGCTACACAACCTAGCAAGCGAAGCTACTCTTCTTACCCAGACGCGACACGTTGTCGTATCATTCATGTTTCCGCGGAAAAAAAGCTTTGGAAAGACACACGCACGAGTTCAACGATCCTACCACATGCGCCCCCGCCCCCGCCCCCACTGACCCACTGGCCACTTGCTTACTACTCCCGGGCGCAGGCACCGTGATCAACGGCTAACTATGGAAATGCAACATAGAAGCTGCTACTACCGCAGCCCGCCTACAACTATTAGTGTGTAGAGAGACAGACCCGCGAGGAGCCATAAGCGCCCGGCAGACCGAATAGATAGATATGCGTGCGACCTGCCTGCCAACTATCACCCTTCTTCTAGCCCTGATGGCGGTGTCGACGGTCCCGTATTGCATTTATAGTGGGGAAGAGGAGGGGAGGGGTGGGCATGCTTTATGCATGCATACGCAGGAACTGACTGCCATTGGAACGGTGTGCTGTATTTGTATGCCTGCCTACTAATCCATTTTTACCGGTAAGTGAGCAGCAGCAGCAGTAGCAGCAGCTACTCCTAACTAATCAAGAAGACGGACGGACGCTGAGGGTATTCTAGCAAAACCAAAAAGGTAAAGTAAAGCAAAGTAAATAGAGGGAGGGGCAGGGAAAAGGACAGACAGACATTACAAGACCGCCCTCAACCACCGTCCCAATCCCTATCCCATCAGTCCATAACCAGAATCGAAGCAAAAGCCTAAAGTGAGGTGAGCCCAAAAAAAAAGGTGAAAGTGACGAAAGACAAAGTCAGTTTCCCTAGTAGCAGTAGCGCCAATTTTTTCCCCTCCGCGAACCCCCAAACCCCTCAAACCCCGCAAACCCCAATTTTTGTTGATACACCATACAAAAACAAAAAACAGAAAGAAACGAAGAAAGAAAGAAAACTCGCACACACATACATCCGCCGTGTTCTCCCCCTCCCCACTCAAACACCGACAACGACCCCATCCCCACCAGCACCAGCAGCAGCAGCACCCGCAGCAGCAGCACCAAACACCAACCCCTTGACCCACCCCACCGCCCACCCGACGCCGACCCACGCGAACGGCGCCGCGAACGCGACCGACAGCACGCCCGCGACCCATGGCGGGGTGGGTTGGTCCCACAGCTCTTCGACGAGACTTCCGCCCTTGCGCTGCTCGCGGTCCTCGGCGCGCTGGCGCTGCACCTCCTCGGGCTCGTCGCGGATGCTGAAGACGGTGTCGAACAGGGCCTCGAGCCCCGTGTCGACGGCGTTGGGCGGCGGCAGGTGCAGCTTGGGCTCGCCGAATTCCATGTCGATGCGGTGCCGTTGCAGTTGTTGGGGCGTCATGTTGGCGAAGCGTGGGTCGATGATTTCGGTTTCGGCCATGGAGGGGGCCGTAGTGGCGGCATCGTCATAGAATTGGCTGCCGCCGCCCCGGCGTTTGATGGGGCTGGCGTTGTGGGTTGCGGCGTTGGCGGTGGAGCCCATGATCTTGGAGAAAAAGTCCTTTTGCTTGGTGAGAGGCGTCTTCTTGAACGTGGGCTGGTTTGGCGGGTTGCGCAGCTTGTGGGCGGGGCCGATGGGTGCTGGAGGGAGGGTGCCGCGGAAGGGGGAGGGCTCGTTTTTGGAAGCGTTGACAAGTCGTTGCAGTTGTTGCGTTTGACGCTGAGCAATGGGGTTGTTGCGGGGGCGGAGGTCATAGTAGGTTGTTTGAGAGGGCCGTGTGGGTGTCCACTCCATGGTATCTTCGTCGTCGTCATAAGGGCGTGTCGTGGCTTCAGTAGTGAAAGCTGTGTAGCGTGTCGAGGCTGAAGGGGTAGGAGAAGGAGGCTCTTCAGGCATCCTAAGGGGTTGTGCGAGATTGTTGATGGGAAACGGCTTGACGTATGCTGGTGATTGGGTCTGGAAAGACTGCTTCCTAGCAGAGTTGTAGAGAGGATTGGGTTTCTGGGGGCTCTCATCCAGCGGCTCCTCGACCAGAGGGATCTCTTCTTCTTTCTTCTTTGGAAATAGCGGCGTCCTGTCCACCTTCACAACAACAGAAGAGTATATCGTCGACTAATTCAGTGTCAGCATTGACCAGGGCGTCACAGCCTGGAGGAACTTACAGCAAAGAGGACGCAGGCGATGAACATGTGTGCACCCCTGTAAGCCGGCATGTTAAGTCGACTGGCGATAGGATCACGCAGAAGCCAGTAGCTCCCCACTCTCAGGCACACCACCAACACCTGCACCAAGAAATGATCTCTCAGCCCCAAAAGCCTACCGCCGGTCCATCCCTTCACCTTCGCATGCAACTTGTTGTTCCACCAGAAAGTCGCAACCATGGATATCAGAGAGAACCTCATTTCCCCGGGGAAAGCCGTCATGCAGTCCGACTGAACCATGCCATAGTTCCAAGCCTGCTCGGAGCAAACCACAATGTTCTGCGCAAAAAGCGCGTCTCTCCCGGCGCCGAGCCTCCCCTTCACGGCATACGCTCCCAGAAGGCTCCAGCAGAAATGGATGACGATGCTGATCCACCAAAACCAGCCGGCCCAGTACACGATAGTGCTCTGCCACGTAGGGCCGGTCCAGTACCGCCTGTCCATCTCTCGGTGCGGGCGCTGCAGCAGACGCTTCAAATAGTCCGTCTTGGCGGCATAGCCGGCGGCCTCGATGCGCTCGCGCACACGCGGGGCGCAGTCGACGCAGACCTGGGGATAGCGGCGCTCGAGGTTGCGGCGGTACTCGGGGTAGGAGCGCTCAAAGGCCTTGTAGTTGGGATCCGAGGGTGGCGGGAGGTAGGCGGCCAGGGTCTGGGTGAGGAGATGCTGGTTCTTCAGGCAGGTCGCGCAGAAGAGGCTGTGGTCCGGCGCGGCGAGGTTTGGCGACGGCGAGCGGGCGGGCACATAGTGGGCGTATCTGGCGGGCTGGGCGGACTCGGCGACGGGCGGGTCTGTTATCTCGCCATTCTGGAGCCGCGTGTCAGCTGGTGGTCGGGTCCAAACAGAGGCGTGGGCGGGGGAGCTGCGGGACTGACCTCATCCAGGAAGTTTGTGGCCTCGCACTCCTTACAGTCGAACTGGCGTATCGTGGGACTCCGCTTCAGCTCGGACTTGGCGCCGCAGTAGAAGCAGGTCAGGTTGCGGCGGAGTAGCATGGGCATGATGCTGGTAGGTGGTGGGCGGGAGCTCGAGCTCGGAGGTGGAAGTGACGGGCCGCTTGTCCTCACCCGCCCGCGAGAAATTCGAGGCCCGGCCGCCCATCGCCCGTTGCAACGACAACCGCCGTGTGTCGAGCGAAAGAGCCCCCGCGCCGTCCGCCCAGCTACGCGCACAATTGACCGGGCCCCCCATTGAGCTCCATTCACCTGCGCGCCGCCCTCGTTCCGCCCACGTGCGCGCGCCGCAGTCCGCCGCATTTTCGAACGCCCCGGCCTTCACCACTGCACTCCGCACCACCGCCGCCCGCACCACACCGCCCTCGCCTTCCGCGCCGTCGCAACCATGCAGAAGGTCATCCAGCGGACGGCAATGGCCAAGCGCCAGGCCGCCCGCAAGACGCAAAAGGCCACGGAGATGCGGAAGGCCGTTGACAAGAGCGCGAACCGGAAAGAGCTGCAGCAGATCAAGAGGGAGGCGACCAGGGCCATTGTCGACGCCAAGGGGCGCCGCCGCGAGGACTGGCTGCTGGGGCCGCTGGCCCCGCGCAGAGACGTTGGCGAGTGGAGGGAGAAGTATGCCACCGTCGACTCCAAGCGGACCAACCTGCCCGACGCCGACCCGGACGTCGTCAAGACGCAGCTCGCGCCCTTTGCCGAAGGCGACCGTGTCGTCATCATCAAGGGTAAAGACAAGGGAAAGATTGGTGAACTCCGCGAGGTCGACGAGGAAACCCGGACGGTGCGCGTCAAGGACTTGAACTTGGTATGTTGCAGAGGTTCATCTACGCACTGCCTAGGCGCGAGGGCTAATTGATTCTGCCATAGGCCGACATCCACGTTCCCGAGTACATGCGCCAGAATGAGGGCGATAAGTCCCCCATTCGCACCATCGAGCTCAAGCTGCCGTTCGAAGAGGTGCGCTTGGTGTGGGCTCTCCGCGACACGAAGACGGGAGTGAAACGGGACGTCGTCCTCAACGAGGTTGTGCGGAAGAGGACGGGCACCAACATTTTCGGCTTTGACACCTACACTCGTTACGTCCCCGGCACCAATCTCGCCATTCCCTTCCCCGAGATTGGAA
The DNA here is from genome assembly GCF_021436955.1 of Diplodia seriata. Classification (NCBI taxonomy): domain Eukaryota; kingdom Fungi; phylum Ascomycota; class Dothideomycetes; order Botryosphaeriales; family Botryosphaeriaceae; genus Diplodia; species Diplodia seriata. The sequence continues at coordinate 1,918,268 of NW_027117309.1, read as the reverse complement.
CTCCTCCGGCCGAAGACAAGCCCGCGGACACGCTCCGTATCTTGAGCGAGGAGGTGACCTTCGTCCCCACGTTGCTGCGCCCGCCTATGCCTGAGTCCGTCATGGACGAGCTACGTAACAAGTACAGCTACTTCCGCGACAGGCATGACCCCGAGTATGTCGAGAGGAAGCTGGCGGAAGACGAGGCGGAGAAGCAGAAGGAGCTGCTGTCGAAGAAGATGATGACCCCGCTCAAGGAGATGCACGCGAGACAGAGGCGGGAGGACAGGGCCAAGGGCAGGCAACCGCTGCCCGACGAGGCACTGGCCAGGATTGGCGAGATGGTTGCAGCGCACAAGGCATCGAAGAAGACATCGAAGAACAAATCCAAGCAGGCAGCAACGGCCCAGGCATGATAATCGGTCATGTTCTGTCATGTGGAAAAATATTTGTGCTTCTAGAGTCCCATCTTACGAGTTGGAGAGTCTGTAACATACGTCAATGGACTCGGTGTATAACATGTTTAAAGCGACATCTTTGATGCACGTGTTGCGGTGTCAGTGCATGTTGAAATATTCCTGTTGAGGAAATAAAATATCAGGCGGACTGAGCTGATCCGCACAAGGATCCTCACATCACGCAACTGGTCTACCGCACCGAGTGCATTGTGAGGTGCAATTGTGTTGCTTGATTACTGACATCCTACTGGCAGCAACGGGGTGCCAAGCTTGCAAAATCAATTAATTCAGGATGGTTTCATTGCAGTGCGGAAGAGTATATTTCCGGGTCTGAAGCTCGGTGGTATGATGTTCCTAACACCACAATGGATGAAATCGGTCGTAGTGGGGTGTTGTGATGTGCCAGCTGTTGCATCTTGTCTTGTAACGGTCAGCAACACTTATGCCGGAAAGAAATGGCCTAGTTCTTCGTGAAAATCGCAAAGACGGACAGAGTAAGCGCAGGTCATTGATATCTCTTGATTTCGTTTTTTGGACGCAGCTTTTCATGCTTGCAAGACGGTTGGAATTTCTGCCTAACCGTTCATTCCAAGCTCACGCCGTGAGAAGCAAAGAAACCCATCCGAATAAATCCACGCCGGTTGTCTTTCGTCGAATGCTTCTCCCCGCCCCGCCCAGATCTGCAGTACACAAACGGCCCGTCCCTTCGATTTTGGTAGTAGTGGTGACGCACACGTTTATGACCTGGGCTTCTCCTTCTTCTCCTTCCACAGAGCGGAAAGACCGACACCAGAGACCTTGACGACCTTGAAACGGACACCGGGAATATCACCCTTGGCCTTGCCCTTACGACCGAAACCAGCAAGGAGGACCTCGTCGTTCTCGTCAACGAAGTTCAAGCAACCGTCGTTGGGGACTGTGAAGAGAAACTGTCAGCCCGTATTCAGACCATTGCCACCCAGCTCCCGAGAAGCTGCTGTTTCCATCCTGCTCCATCTCAAACTCGAGCGAATTGGTGGTGACGTACCGAAAGCAGTGACCTTCTTGCCGTTCTTGATGAGCTGGACACGAACGCACTTGCGAATGGCGGAGTTGGGCTGCTTGGCCTCAACACCGACCTTCTCAAGAACGATGCCCTTGGCGTGAGAGGAGCCACCGAACGGCGACGACTTGTAGGCGGTACCGAGAAGGCGCTTCTTGTAGTGAAGGTCGGCCCAACGACCCTCACGACGGTGGTTGCGCAGCTTGCGCGCGGCGTTGAGACCTCTCGGCTTGCCCTTGCCCATGGTTGCTACGCGGCGGGAAATGTCAGTACAAGAGCTTCTTCCGGGAGACGCAGGCGGCGTGCGGCAGTGAAAATGGTATCGCTGGCGTGCAATGGGGCCTGCAGAGGGCGTACGCACCGACTTATGTGGTGTATCGCGGATGGGTGGTGGTGGTTGGGTGGTGGTCGTCGTTGTCGTCGGCAAGAGCAGTGGGTCGGCCAAAATTGAAGTTCGCGGGCGTCCGCAGTTGTGCGATCACGTGCACTCGCTTTCCGGAACAACTCGCCCGCCGGCGCCAGCTTCCATCCGTCTCCTTTCAAGCCTCCGCCGCTGCCCGCGCGCCCAACAACGTCAGGCTCGCAATTAATTCTGCTGCAACCCCGCCCAAACATGACTGCAAAATGACTTGGTTGAATCCGCATACACCCTTCCTGCCGCCTTGATCTGCCAACCTAAACTTACATGAAATTTCCGGACAATCTTTCAACTACCTCCACCGCCTTGACTAAGCTATAGAAGCCGCAATAAAGTGCTTCCGTAAAGAGCTGGGGATTCTGTATTTTGAAGGGAACTCTACTTAATAACCCGCAACCCGGAAATCATGGCTTCAAAACCGTCAGTCAACCGGAACTCCAGCCAGCGCCTCCCTGCGCCCTCCCTCTTCATCGGCCCACCCTCGCGGAATGCCTCCGACACCTCCATCATGCCGCCCTCCTCAGCGGCCGGCGCACGCGGCAATCCCCTATCGCGGCAGCGCTCCCAGCGCATCGAACCGCCCACCGATAGCAGCGCCGTCACCACTCCCATGCATCCCACCGGCAGCGCAACCCCGGGCGTATCCTGGAAAGACTCGTCGCAAACCCCTCCACTGCAGTTCCCACCCCTAAACCAATCCATCACCAACACCTCCACCGGGGGAGCAGACCACCACCACCACCATGCCCCGCCCCCGGCCCCCCACCACTCCCACTCTCACCACCACCACCAATCCCATCAGCAGCAACCCGACCAGCCCAGCACCGACGCCATCTGGGCCGAGATGCAAAACACGCTGGAGGAGGTCGAGCTGAGCGCGACGACGGGCACGCACGTCTTCCGCCCGGGCCACTCGCAGGCCCTGGACGAGCTGCGCACGGCCCAGATCGCGCTGGCGCAGGCGTGGGCGCGCTCCGAGGCGGCCGACGAGGAGGAGCGGTCGACTCCCACGACGGAGAATAATCAGCAGCAGCAGCAGCAGCGGGACGATTTGCTCGGGGGGCGCCGAGGCGGCGGCAGCAACAACAACAACAACAACGTCCGCGGCAACAACGATCCGCTCTTGGGCGGGAAGACCAGGCCGCTGAGCGCCGCGAACGTCCTGCAGATGGACCGCGAGCAGAAGGTGGCGGGCGTGGGACCGGCGGCGGCGGTCGCGGCAGCGCTGGGGGCGGGCGGTGCGGCGGGGGCGGCTGGGATGGCGGCGGCGGCGCGGCCGCGGAGCGGGACAGAGACGAGCGTGAAGAGCCAGCTGGAGCGGGACACGGAGAACGACATCCAGCTGGCGCGCAAGCGGCGGGAGGCGAACGACCGGTACTTCCAGCGGGTGAACGCCGGGGTGCTGGATGTGGTGGCCAAGCTGGAGGAGGTGGCCAAGGCGATGAAGGGCGTGGAGCAGGAGAGCAAGGAGATTTGGGGCGATGCGGAGAGTGTCGATACGGCCAGTGTTGCGAGCAAATGATTTTGTCATCACGTTTTTTTCCCCCTTCTACTCTTTCATGGAGCCAAACAACCCGGCCCGTTGACAGGATATATCATTGATGGGGCCTCGGAGCTACTTCGTGTCGTTGAAGCCTTCCTTCATCGCGACGAATCCATGCAGGCCATCCGCTCCCGCAGTTCTCTCTCTCTCTCTACTCGTACACCCCCTCAACGAACTCGGAGAAGTAACCCGACGACCCAGCCGAACCACCACCACCAGCTCCCTGACACAAACGACTCCCTCCGGCAGCCTCTCTCTCTTTCTCCCCCCACTCCATCATCTCAGCCTCCTCCTCGTCGCCGTCGTCCGCACCGGGGCGAGCGACCAACCAACCAACCAACCGGGCGGCATCATACAGCTCCAGCTAGGAAGAGAGCCAGCCAGCCGCCGGGCACAGACAGACGGACCCCCGCACACATCCCGGCGACAGACAACCAGCAGCGTCTCCTCGAACGTAACGTCGCGGCGGGCGGGACGGGACCTCACGATCGGGATACGCCACCCGGCAGCAGCAGCAGCAGCAGCAGCAGCAGGTCAGTCGGGCTGGTTGGTTGGTTGGTGGCCGGAACATGAAAGCAAGGGTGGTTCGGTTCGGGACACTCTCCTCCCACCTCGTGCCATTACCCCCCGGTCAGAATCAATTTCACCAAGGCGCTGCCTGCCTCCCGGCAGATAACACTTCGAGTACACGTCCCGGACTCGGCGCATGAGGGCCACCAGCCCGGCGCCGTACCAGGCGCAGTCCCTCCCATACACCCACGTCGTCGTCGATCATGATACACAGGCAGGCAGTCTGGATGAGCGAAACGACACCGACGAGTCCCGATCACCATTACCAGGGAAGCGAGCGTCCATTGGGAAAAGGTGTCCGATTGCGAGGTGTGACCGGGCCGAGGAGCTAGATGGATTTGGAGTACTACGGCGTCGCCGCGGCGATCGATGCTAGGTAGGTGACAGAATCTCGGCACCAGCATCCCGCAGCCCGTTCGTGTACAGTTAGCCAGCCAGCCAGCCAGTTCGAGCACAGAAGGCCTGTCTGGCCTCTCGAAAGATGGAATGATGGGGGTAGGTAGGTAGATAGGTAGATAGGTAGGGGAGATTGCCGCGGTGAGCAAAACAGCAGGCCCGACCGGCGTTCGTGGATGGCGGAGAAAGCGTCTTTGTTTGTTTGTTTGTTTGTTTGTTGTGTTGGCGGCGGCGGGGCGGAGCTGCAAGGCCGACGTGGAGGGAGGGCCACTCACCCATGGCTTGCGACCATCTTGTTGGATGTGAGCGTCGGCTGTGGTCTTTACTGGTTGGGCTGCGCGGACCTGCTGCCGGTGCTGCTGACTGGGGCCGTCATGGTTTTTTCTTTTTTCTTTTTTTGCTGGGAGCGGCAGAAGCGCCGCGGGAGGCGGGGCGGGGGTGGCAGTTTGTCGCAGCGAGAATGAGCGAGGTTGGTACGATGGTAGTGCTTGTGGTGGGGTTGGATGAAGCGGGAGGGCATGGATGGGGGGGTTATATAGATATGACAGTGCCATGCAACCGACACGCGCACGTGAACTCGTGCTGGAGGGACTTTGGCTAGGCAACCGGGCCGGCAGGGTGGATGTGTCTTGGTCCCGGTCGTGTGGCGGGTGACAAAAGAATCCTTGCGTATGCAGTTGAATCCAATGTCAGGACGTAGAGGTGGGTCTCGAACGGACAGACTCGTCCGAACTTTGAGTATCTTCGTTAAGGCTCCCATACGTGGGTAATTGGTTCCAATCTCCGGACATAGGTGGAAGTCTTGAATGCAGACTATCGCATCCGGAGGTTGGATTCAGCTACACACGTAAGTACAGCAAACCCCAAGTTAACAACACTGACTCTTGGAGCCGAACCGGTGGCGATTGTTTCTGAATCACTCGTAAAGCCATTATAAATTTTTTCTTCTCAAGCTCAAAGTCATCAATTCCAAGAAAGTAGTTTACCGATACCAGGTACCACTACATTGCAGAACAGTCCCTTTCCAAAAACTTCTCTGGAGACTTCATTTACTTTCGCCCGGAATGATCCTTGTGATTGGTTCCGGGACGTGAGTAAGAAATCGCCTCACTCAGATATATGAGCCTCTATCACTTCTGCTCAGAATAGTAGGCAAGGTCGTGTTCGCATCCTTCGCCACCCATCTTGCGCTCCCCTAGCCGCTCCATCAATGGAAGGATGAAGGATGTAGGTAATTGTTCTCTTAGTGCTGCATCCTCCTCATTGTCCAGTTCAGTGTACCAGCGGCTGCCATATAGATCGACATAGAGCTCGCAGAGCTTGCAAGTGGGAGGAAGGTTCTCGAATGCCTGGATGATGACTTTGTAGGACGGAAGTAGGTAATTGCGCGCGACGTAATAGGAGTAGACCTCTCCGAGGACTTTAGACCGCAATTCCGGAAAGTCGTAGCGGTCGGCGAAGATATATCCAGCTTCGACACTGTCTCTGATGTTATCCGGAACTTCCCCCGTGTAGAGCCAATTGACAACCAACTGGCTGAACATGGCCGGATCGGTCTCGTCCAGTGCGATAGCGTTGTCCTGGCCTTCCTTCCATCGTCCCTCCGCCAAAGCGGCCCGGAAGTAGGGTGACTGCGCGCAGAGGATGCTCTTATGGATCAGAAAGGCCTTCTCATCAGGTCCGACCTTAAGAGTGACGACTCCTTGTTCCGAACACGTAGTGCTTCTGGTACATTAGTTAGGGTGAACTTGGAAAAACCAAAAGTCTTCGCGGATTCTTACCCAAGGTCCGGCCTGGCATTGGCCTTTGGCGCCGTCATCGTGATTGTGTCCCTCGTGGCGACGGGGTGACGCTCCGCCGTGTTCGATGGGGTTGGTGTGGTAAGAGGAAGAGTCGCACGGCTGGAGGTGCGGAAGGGCAAGATATAGCTTTGAGACAGACAGAAGTGATGAGAAAATCTCAGCTGATCACATGAGTTTTGGTTGTCGGGAGGACCGGCGTGGACCCTCGCTCTAAAACATCAACGCGTGGATGATTTACACTCTCAGGAGGTGAAACGAAGAATCTCTCAACTCCGGCAGTGCCCTAAGTCTAAGAAAGCCACCAGAATAATAAAAGTGTTTGGACTGCTGAAAATATCTAGACGTTAATGTAAGTTTCAAATGCGCATACTTGCGTGCGGATCTTATACTCTACTGCCGATATAGATATAATAGATGACGATGCGGTATCTCTGTAAGGCAGATACGGGCGGGCAATTTCTTTCGTCACCCGCTATATCCTACTATACATGCATGTCTTCAAGTTAGTACCGCCTTGACGTACCGTCATAGCGAGAGTGCAATATCTATCTCTCTCACCGGACCTTGGAAAGCTTACTCATTTTGCCACCCATTAGCGCCGTGTAGTATAACACATCTTACATAGCCTTCCATATTCTTGGAAATTGATGGTGAAGTAGAATGATCGATCAGTGAAGGCTGCTGGTGGTGCTATATACCACCTGGTAGCAAACTACGCCAAACCTAATCGATCTATGAAGCAAACAACCCGCCCCTGCCGATCAGAAATATATCACACCATTTGAATATGTGACTTGAGCTACCCATGCAAGTGGAATGCATCAATCGTGAGCCACTATCACTTCGGACAACCTCACGCAGCGCGCGCAACATCACCTACAACAGAGAGCGGCGGAAGTCATTCACGGTAAACACCTAACACGAAACTACACAAATGATGCAAAGACGAGATGGCTAGGATACACTTTATCTCGATTCCGATATGCTAATGCTCTATCACGGCTTAAAAAGAAGCAAGAAAAAAAGAAAGAAAGAAAGCAACAGAAAAACCAAACCATCGAGGAATAAAAAATTCTCTCTTAGCTGTTACAGAGAGTGAGAGACAATAATGTAGCAAACCCCTTTCCGAAAGATCAAAGCAAGAAAGAGTACAAGAACAAACAATACATCGAAAAAAAAACCCCCAGAGAAAACAAGGATAGTGTTTACGCCGCCCACTGCTGACGATGATTTCCCCCTCCCGGACGAAAACTCCTTTCGCTGATGCAAAGATTGAAAGAAAACCCGCAGAAAAAAATTGTCATGTTGGAATCGCAGCAAAAGCTCAAGTGCTCATAAACACACACACAGACACAGACACACTAACGCCCCATTGCAATCATCATCATCTCCTACCAAGCAAACAACGGCGACGTGTGCTTATTTCGAGGAAGCAAATCATTTTCTTGTGTGTGGAAACTCACTCGTTCGTAGAAGAAAAATCGGAGAGCAGGGAAATGCCGTGCCCACCTCTCGTGTTCGGTGCTGTCTTGAATCAAGGTAAGTGCGCATGTTCAAGCAAACAGAGGAGGTGGATATTTTGCGCAGTAGCCATTCAGCGGCTCCTCGGGACTTGGGTCAGATGCGTCGCTGGGTTTGCTGAAGGAGGCGGTCAGCTCTCTCGAAGACGTTGCCAGCAAAACGACCCGTCATAGGGGGATCCACAGGCGTAGATGTCGGTGCATGGCCAGGTGTACTCGGCACCGTGGCCTGTGCCGCAGCCCCAAGCGCGGCGCTCAGAGGGGTGGCGGGCACAGGCGTGACCAGACCCATGGAAGACGAGGGAGTGGCCGAGTGGTTATAGTTGGCATGGAGAGGTATAGCTGTGTTGATCGGGCCGGGCATGGAAGATGTGCTGAGGCCGTTGAAGCCGTGACCCAAGTGACGGGTGTCGGATGAACGCATCGACAGGGCCGATTGGGGTGGGAACACTGCCGAAGAGTCGTTGCGCACGGCAAGGTGGCTCCATGGTGAGGCGGTGATGGCACCGCCCGCCTCCTTGACAGCCTTCTGAACAGGCTTCATGACTTGCTTGACGTCTTCGGGCAATTGGCCCATCTGTCCGAGTTGCTTGACCGCCACAGCCAGATCGCTCCACGCTTTGACCCATGCTGTGCACAGCTCCCAGAATCGCTGCGAGTTGCGGAACTCTGCATCCCTCAGTTTGATCGTCTTGAGGACCTCGTTCAGCGACGTTGCCGCTTGATGGGCTTCTGTGGATCGCTCCAAGACCCGCATCCATCTGGGGTATGCCATGTGGCCGCGCTCACCGTCATCCCGCGCTGAGATGCATGCTTGCTCGAATCTTTCGTGGCACACCGGCAGGTTCTGCAGGGTGAATGCACAGGCATGCCTGAGCTTCTGCCAGATGCGTTCGAAGATCTGCTCTTCGTCTGCTTCGTCCACGCTTCTCATGGTACTGGTGCGCGAAATGGCGACAGAGCCCAGGGTGACAAAGGACTCGCCCGAGCGGGGGGTGGCAGCCGACGCGATGCTAGTCAGCGTGTTGGTGCGGCCGTTCGGATGCATTGGCGGTGTAAGACCGTAAACCCCATTCGCGTTGCCGTTCGTGTCAAATCCCATCCCTTGTGCTGCCTGCAGCCGCTGGTCTGGGTGCGGCATTGTCTGAGTTGGCGTAGTAGACGACCTTGCATAGCGGGCATCGGCCTTGGTGGGTTCTGCGAACTCGACGCCGAGTACCTCGCACGCATTGCGAGCCTCCACCGCACCCATGTACTGCGCATTGATCTGCGCTCGCCAAGCGCTCCGAACACCGGGGTCGTTGACTGCTCTGCCCACTTCGTCTTCCGAGTCATGCATCTGAATTTCCAATTCGATTAGAAGATCCATGCAGGCTTCGCTCTCGTCCAGCAATTTGCTGAATAGATAATCCGCCTCGTCCTCCTGATCTTCTGTCAAGGCGTTGTAGCGGTTGACCAGCTCGGACAAAGCATAGGCGCTTGCTCGTGTTTTCTGAAACTGGGTCATCAGGGCATGCTGACTTGGCAGATTGACACGTCGCAACAATCTTTCGGTGGGAGCGAGGAAGTCAAGGGCAGATTCGGCGGACAGACGGCAGGCCTGCACGGCATCGTCGTACTCGTTGGACCATGGCTTGTGCTCCACAAGGTCTGACAATGGACGGATGGAACTGAGTCGGGACCTCGACGGATCGCCGTTTGCTGAAGAGCTAGGGAAGCCACTTCCGGGGAAGTCAGAAAGAGCTGAGCCGTGGCTGAAACCGCGAGAGTGGGACGGGCCATTGGGCCGCCCTTCATTCACCGGCGCAAGATCGGTTGTTGCCTTTCGTGTCACCATTCCCATCCGTTTTGAGCGCATGGTTCCTGCCCCAGCACCCTCACTGTGGCTGCGGTTGCGCTCGTTGCCGTTGGATGTGAGAGGGCCAACGGGAGGACGCCGCATACTCGCATTTTGTTGTGACTGGACGCGATAATGAGAGCGAGCCGGGATGGGAGGCGCCGGGGTACCGTTGGGCGAGTCGGACCTGGGCTTGTCTCCGAACGAGTCCAAGCTGCTGATGCTGGGTTTGACTGGAAATCGTCCGCCGCCGCCGCCTCCTCCTCCTACTTTCGACCGGGGTGGACGAGGTGTCTCCACATTGCTCTCACTGAACACGGTGTAAGCTGGTGTACGACGGCCTAGGGGCGGACAGGAGTGGCGCATACCTCGAGTCTCCCTCGGACTCGACTTTGAGACGTTCTCGTGTGGCGACTTGGCGAAGGTATCTCTTGACCTGAGTCGTGATAAGGGCGTCCCGCTCGTTATCGCCCGACGGGGCCGGCGTCTTATCTTTGATGGTGCATATTTCTGGCGGAGGAAACGCAATGGGATTGCCGTCAAGCTTCAGCATGTGCAGACTGCTGATATCGCCAAGGCATACGGGGAGCCGCTCGATCCTGTTCCGTTGGATGGCGAGAACCTTCAGCGACGTGAGGTTCGAGATTTCCTCGGGGATCTCCCTAATCTTGTTCTTGCTGACATCGAGGATCTCCAACGTCGGCAATTGTAGAATCTAGACCCAGACTCAGCAGCTGACCCTAAACATGGCTTCAAGTCGACGTACCGCCGGCGGAAACTCGCGGAGAGCATTGTAGCGGACATTCAGGTATCGTAGGCGGGCGCATTCTGACATGCGGAGGGGCAAGGTGCTGAACGAATTATGCGAAAGCGCGAGCCTGCGACACAGCGTTAGCTTCACGAGCGCTGCAGCGCGGGCGTGCCACAGCGGAGGCGCTCCAGGGCGCGTAGAGAGCCGCCCGAGACGACGGTATGCGCCACGGGTCCGGTCTGAGGTTTAATCAGAGCGGTGCAAGCTCCCGTCGCGGCGCACCAGTCGTCGGCTTCTCCCGAGGCTGGCTCCTGGCGCAGCAGCTTTGCGGCGACGCACCTCTCGATGTCGGCCTTGATGATGTCGATGACGTCCTCGGGCAGGCGGCGGATGCCATGGTGGCCCAGGTCAATTGTGATGCCGGGCTGGGCGAGGTCCTTGACGACGTCGGGCTCGGTGCGGCGGGTGGTGTCCTCGCGGACCTGCTCGATGGTCTTGCGGACGAGCGCGACCACCTCGTCGTCCGAGAGAGGAGGGCGGTCTTCGCTCATGGTGGTGGCATGTTCGGAGCCGGCGGGCGTAGTCAAGGCATTCTCCGAGGGGCATGATGGGGAAGCATGGCGGACGCGGGTGAGGTGTGCTGCAGGTACCGGGCTAGGCGCGAGGCCGGTCGGCGATCCGTTACGGGCGGCAAGGGGCCGAGGGGAGGCACAAAGCAGAACGCTCCACGACACTCTCTCCGCCGACGTCCAACCCCGTTTCCCTGCACGCCGCCCGGAAGATTCGCCCACAGCTAGCGGCGCCGCTCCGCCCGTTTCCGCGGCGCGGTCCGCCCTCGTATTTGCTCGTGCTCGCGCGGCTTCGTGCTTCGATTATCAAGCGCGTCCGATACGCGCGCCATGGCGAATCACCCGCTATCAGCGTGGTTCCTGGCGCGTCTGACGGGTTGGCGTTGCCGAGCCGCTGCCCCGGTGCCTGATTGCATATGGCAGAGGTGAGTGGTGGAGCCCGGACAGCAAGAAGCACATGTATCAGCGCGAAACTCCATCGTCCACAATCGACAGCCACGTCACACACGTGATTCCACAGGCCTGCTCCCGTCGCCATCCTGTCCCGCTGCTATCGTTCCGCTATGCTCCGTCCTCTATCACCAAGCCTCCGCCCGTTCCACCCTGCATCGGGGTGACGCCCGCACACCCGCTACCGGTTTTGTGCCCGCCAGCAATCAAGCGCAGCTTCTATCGTGCAGCCCGGCCCGTTTGCTCTGCGTTAGCGGACTGCTCTTATCTAGCAGCATCTCACGCCCTTCTTCGCCGTCGCTCCTGTCAGTGCCTCACCATGAGTCGCCTGTACAGTTACATCTTCGGCAACCGCCACCAGCAGGAGATGGAGTCAAGGCTCCAGGTCTTGGAAAAGAAGCTAAAGGAGGCCGAGATGATGGGCAGAGACCGGGACGCCAAGCTCACTGCCCTCCTGGACCGGACCGAGACTCTTGAGTCCGAACTCAGAAGGCACAGGACCGCTTCTCTCCAGCAGACAACAGCTTTGGAGGAACAGCTTGTCCATGCCCGCCAGACGCGCTCCAGTTCGATCCTCCAGCCACTACAGCCAATCACAGACGCCGCGGAAGCCAAGCTAGCAATTGCCTCTGCCGACGTGTTTCTCGTCGACTATCAAACAGCGCAGCCGCTTGCTGCCGTCAAATTCGTCGATTGCGTTCCTCCTGCTACGCTCAAGCACCCCTCGGATGCTTCGGCGATGGACCTTGACGAGCCCTTCTTGAAGAACAAGTTGAAAGACGTCCTCGAAGCCTGTGGCTGGTCAGCTCCGCCCGATGCCTGGCTGTATCGGTGCGACACAATGAGCCGCATTCAATATCCGGAAGAACTCGGCATAAGCGCGCAAGAAATGTATGAGAGCAATGGACGGGGCCAGATGGCTTATTGTTTGTGCGACGGCCCTTTGCAGCTTGGTATGATATTCTTCCTCTGCAGCTTTCGCGGCTAACTCTCGCCCAGGTCCTACCGCCGGTTTCCGTGCTCTCCTCGGCACTCTGGAAGTCGGCGACCCAGAGAAAGCTGGATGATGGTGTTGCGAGAGGTAGACGTGAAAGGGAAGGCGAGTCGCGCACAGAAATTGAATGAGTCGAAGAGAGTAGGATGCGACTGGTAGAATGTAAACGGACAGGCACATACAGAGACTGTAGGCAGTGCTTCGGCGTTTCAACCCCGCGATACCCCTCCGGTTATTAGAAGAGGATCCCTAGGCGCTACTTAACAATAGACGGCTTTCTTTCTTGCGATACCAGGCCATGAGGAACGTGCTGCTAGCCGAAAGGAGAGGTGGAGGAGGCCCATCGGAACGGAAATGAGCTCGATGGATCAGCGGTTGCATGCACAGGATGGTGAATGACGCAGCGCAGCTGAAGCAGCGGCATTGATAGAGAAATTGGGGTGGAGTAGCCAACGTTCTCGGCTTGCTTCTTTCCCCACCTGTCTCGGAGCTGCGCCCCGACTCCACATGCTGATTTATTACCGTTGCAACGCACGTCAGCAATTTTACAACGGTGGAGCGCTGGACGGCGCAATCTCGCCTGCTTGTTCATTGTGTAGGATTGTCTGTAGAGCGAAGCCAATCCGACACTCGTGAGAAGAGGACAAAGAAGAGGCGGCCGAGAATTAACCTTGATTCTTCACGAAGATGTCGTTGACTCGGCCCACGAATAACGAAGAGAAGACGACCCGGTGGTTCGGGTCGAGGCGTTGCTCCACTCGACAACATCCCCCACCTACCAACACCAACACCTCGCTTGACCACAGCGACCACACACCATGGAAACCAGCCCCCCTCAGCTCGAGCTCGCCGAATACGATGACGCGGGAAACACCACCGCAACCTACGTCGAGACCGGCCCGCGCATTGACGTTATCGTAAGTAAGGCTGCGAGCAATCCGCGCCCTCACCGCAAGAGCATCGCGATCGGGCTGCACGCCGAGCTAACTGCTCTTCGACAGCTACCCGACCAGCGGAAATCTCTTTTGCTCCGGCTTCTCGACGTTTTCCTGCCCGCCGGCTACCCGACCAGCGTGACCGAGGACTACCTGCCGTGCGTGATTTTCCTTCTAAACAACACCTGTTCCGATTGCGCGACCAATTTCCCTATCGAGTAACCATTTCACTATCGGCACGCTGACGCTCGTCTCCGCCCCACCAGGTACCAAATCTATGTACGCAGCCTATCTCCCTTCCCTGCGTCATTCACCTAGGCTGTGTCGTATAATTCGGTCCGCAAATTGCTGAATAGACGTCATCCCCAACGCACAGGACTCCCTTCAAGCCTTCTCTAGCTCCATTGCCGGCCTACTCTCTTCTCGGGCCGTTCTCGAAGGTACGTAGATCGCCAGCGCAGCCAACCATTTCCCTTCCCCACATATGCAACGTCGGGGCGATCATGGATCGCGATCCTTCAGGTAGCCAGACTGCAGCGATCCGCGCACGTGTTGAGTAGCCTCACTCTTCTCCCATCCAAAACCCCCTCATCATCGCCTCATCTTGGCGTGACCACCCCCGCCGCACCCCACACCGTGCCCCTTCCGTTGCGTTCCGCGAGCCCACGTGCCTGATCCTAGTAACTAACACTGTGCGGACGCAGGCGTCGGCGTCGGTGATGCCAGCGCCTCGCCAACTGCTGCTCTGCTGCTGTCGGTGCTCCAGGACTCGACCGGCCGCATCGCCACCATCCTCTTCGCGGCAAGGCTCGGAACCAGTCTGGAGCCCGAATGTAAGGCGTGGAGACTGGCGGCCGACTTTTTCAACGACGCCGCCATGATCCTGGATTGCGTGTCGCCGGCCTTGCCACGTCTGCCGCGCGTGCTGGTTCTCAGCTTCAGCAGCATCCTCCGCGCTCTTTGCGGCGTTGCTGCGGGGTCCAGCAAGGCGAGCTTGAGTGCTCATTTCGCTCGGATGCAGAACCTTGGAGAATTGAACGCGGTGAGCTACCTTCACGTTTACTCGGTCACAGCCCGAAGTCCCATACACGCACTCGCACGGAGCCACATTGGGTTGCAGGAGATTTGAGCCCCCTTCTGTAGGCAGTTGATGCTTGGGCGTAGATGTCCGTTTTAATGCTGTGCATCTACATCCGGATATCTCCTTCAACTGCCTATGTAAAAGGGCTCATAAAACTTGCATCTATGTCCGGGCATTTGCTGCAACTGCCCACGTAGGAGGACCCACAAAACCCACATCTACGTCCGGACATTTGATTCAGCTGGCCACGTAGGAAGGCTCACCAAACCCACACCTACGTCTAGGCATCTGCTTCAACTGTCCACGGGAGCGGGGGCTCAATTTCTCTACAAACCCACTGTGCACTCGCACGGAGCATCATCCGCCAGACACTGTAACCGGGATCGGCAGTTCTGTTCTCATTTCAAAGCACTGAAACGCATCCGGGGAAAGCTAGTCTGGCACTGCCGCCTGGTTCCGTTTTACGTCTCCCACCGCTATGCTGATCCGCTCCTTTCCGAACACTGACCGGTTTCACTGACGGATATTTGCTGTTTTTATAGAAAGATTCATCGCAGGAGACAATCATATCTCTCATGGGAATGCTGGTAAGTGCTGCCCGGTGAACAGAGTCGAGCCAACATCCACTGCGCCGCCCCCTCCTTCAGCCGCGAGTAATAAGATCGCCGGCTACTGTGTTGGTGCCGGTTGACGACTCATGTGTCCCTACCGCTCCCTACCCGGAAGACGGTCGACCGGCATGACATCTCGCTTGCTGTTGCACATTCAGAGATCGCGTGCGATTCCTATTGCCCGGCGCTCCACAATCCCTGCAAGTCAGCTGAGAAGGCGGGCGTGGAAACACGGGAGGGGGGGGGGCCTTCGAGAAGCAAAAAGCGCAAGTGCTGACTCTTAGTGCGATACTCTCTCATAAGGCTGGCAGCGTTGTCGTGTCATGGATCTCGTCCCCGCTCGCGACGTGGATGGCGATGCTGCTGCTGCTGACCACGCACCTGGCGACCAACTACGCCGCCGTCCGGGCGGTCAGCATGCGCTCGCTGAACCGGCAGCGGGCCAACATCGTCATGGCGCACCTGCTCGCGTACGACAAGGTGCTCTCGCCGCAGCGGGTCTCGCAACGCGAGCGGATCTTCGAGCTTCGGGACGGCGCGCTGCGCTGGGCGGACGATCAGGTCATCGGACGTTGCAGGATTGGGGTTCGTCTGGCGGACGTCGTGGCAAGGCTTCCAGGCGCAGCGGCAGCAGCAGCGGATGCCGGGGCCCCAGGGGCAGCGCGGAAAACCGGGGCGGTTGTGCGCGACGATGCCTCGGCCAAGACCATGTCGCTGGCGGCGCTGCTCAAGGTTTTCGAGCACGAGTCGTACCTGCTCTGGTTCGACGCCGCCCGGTCCGAGGCGCTCATCGTGCTCAAGCAAAACTGCGAGCCGGCCGCCCAGCTCCAGGCCTGGACGCAGGCGCTGCTGCTCGCATCCCGTCATGGAGCGGGAGCGGGAGCCGGGGGTCGCCGGGAAGCGACGACTCCTCCTCGTCCTCAGACGTCGGGGCCACAGTCAGCGGCGTCCGAGCAGCGGCAGGGCCTGGGACAAGCTGCAGAACAGCAGCCCGGGCCCGGGCCCCGTGCGGCGGCCGACGACAGCCGCAGCTGCGTCAATGCTGAGGGTGTTGAGTCGTCGGAGCTGCGGCTGACGTTGGAGCAAACACGCCGCATGTTTGGCGGCGGCGGCGGCGGCGGCGGTGGCAGCGGCACAGCCAAAACACGGCTGGAGGCGGCGGGCTGGGACCTGAGCATTGCAGCGCTGGAGACCCACTCGGGCACACGCGCGGGCGTGCGGGCATCCCGGTGGTCAGAAAAGAGGTGAATGTGACTTGCGCCGTGGCAGGGGCGCTCGGCTCGCTACAGGAGCCTCATCAAGCCGCAGAGAGGCTGCGGCTGGCACGGCTGGCTTGCTGGGGGTGGAGGCAGGATCAGTCCGCGGATAGGTCCATAGGCGTGTAATTAAACAGTTTGCTGTGGGCGACATGTCTGGACCCGGGCCGGTGGGGAAAGATGGTCGCGGACGAGCGCTGGGGGGCGGCGCCGCCGGTCAGAGCAGAACATTGTTGCGCGCGGCGGCGGGCACGCCAAACAAGCCGCGAGGCAAGGAGCTGCGACGATGATGATGCGGCGTGGAGTTTTCTTTCAACACGACGTCGCGGCTAAAACAGGACGGGCTCACGGCTCGGGACTCACCGCATCCATCGGCGGAGCAACACGGGGGACGGACGGGGGCTGCCTGCTCATCAGGCACCGCGAGGCACCGCCGCGTCTGGGGCCGCTTCCGGCTTTGCTGCTTGTGCTGCGGGTGCCAAAAATTGCGCAAGGCCGGTGCTTTGAAGGGCAGACGTCACGGTGGAGGCTCTCGGCTCGCTTCTCGGGTGGATGACCGTCCGTGGTGGGCATAGCAACGGCCATAATATTAGCAAAGGCGTGCCAGGCAGGCGGCGCATCAGCGGCCAGGCGTTCGGCGGGCGGGCGGCCGTCATACGATAGTGTCATGATCTGCCCTGGCGTGCAGCTGGGCTGCAGCAACGCCCGAAGCGGAAGGCTTCCACCAGCCTTCTAGAAGGTCGGCGGAAAACGGGTCGCAGGCAGAGGGCGGCGGGCGGCGGTGGTGCAAGGTGCAAGGTGCAGCGTCACACGTTTCGCGCTCTGGGCCACCGGGCGGGCTTGGCCAGTGCCCAGCGCCCTCCACCGGCCGGCGTCTTGGGCACGCAGGCAGGCCGCGGACCCTGGCTCGCTGCTGGGCGCGGTGCTGCAGTTCGTGGTTACGAGCCGCATGGAACAACAAGGGGACGAGTGGAGCCGCGCCCCTTCTCCTTTCACGGTCAGTTCAGGCCCGTTGGCGCCGGTGCAGCGTTGAGAACCCGGCCTTCTGGCTCGTGGCAAAGGCGGACAAAGGACGCGGTGGCAGGCGGGTGCCGTGGCCCGCGCGCGCGAAACCTAGGAGTCAGCGCCGGGCAGCCGCCCTATCAGCTACACGATGGCATCATCTGCACAAAGAGCAGTCTGAGGCGGCGCACCGTGCTGGCCGTGCGCGGCTGCTTGCGGTCGCGGTCGCGGTTGCACGCCGCGGCGCTGCTGCGCTGCTGCTCTGCTGCGCGCGCTGGCCACTGCCACGCCGGGGGCTGCGATGATCGGCGGCTGGCTGTGAGATGCAAGCATGGAGCTGCCGCCTGCACCCATGAGTGCAGAGAGCCACGAGCGCCCGGCAGACGCGCGTGCTGCTCTGGCCCTGGTGGCGATGCCGTATTGCAGCAGCGCTAGCCCGCCGCGCAGCTGCCGTCCCACAGCCTCCTCCTGCCTGCTTCGGGCGCGCTTCGACGCGGCCTTCTCTGGCTTCTCTTTGTGCTCATCAGCGGGGGCGTGCTGCATGCGCGCAGGGATTGCCATTGGCCGGCGCCCTCCTAGCGCCTTTTCGAGAAGGGCGCCTCGGACGCTGATGCCACTCCGCTTCACTATCCAGATCATACCTCTCCGCGCACCGTGTGCATCGTCCAAGAGATTTGCTGCCCGGTCCCTTCCAGCGCCGCCTGTCTCTCCACGCCTGTCTCGCGCGCTGCTACTAAACCTCCGCCCCGGCACCGCTCGCCGCGTCCCTTGTCCTCCGCTTCCCAAGCAAGTGCACCAGACCGCCCGCGTGCCAGACGCATTGCTCCTTGCCGCATCACCGCTGCCCTCTCCACTCCTCCCGCCTCTGTCAGCGGCCCACCCCCCTGCCACTCCCTCTCCAGCGAACCCCCAATCCGCTGCCGCTCGTTTCAGGCCGACTCTTGCGACAGCGCTACCCGCTCCGTCGACACGCCTGAGGCGACGCTACCACCAGCCCTCTAGCCGACCGCGCTGCGCTACCAGCGCCATTAGTCACCTCGCTCAATTCCACCGTTCGCCTTCTCCGCCTGCTACTACTCATCTCCTCCGTGTCGCATACCTCTTGTGTCCCCGTTCCAGAAGCCCCCGCGCGACACAGCGAGCACAGCACCAAAGCAGCTACCCGCCCCGGCCTGACCACCACCGCCCGTGTACGACGCTGCAAGCCCGCCAACGACGTCCGCAGCCTACATGTTTCCGGCGCGCAGTCGACCATCGCAATAACAGCAGCATTCCCACCGCCAGCACGCCCCGCCGTCCCTCAAGCTGGCGTCCCGACTCCGCTCCGTGCGGTCCGCCCAACTCTGCGTCGTCTGCCCCGGCACCGGCCCTGCCATCGACTCCCCGGGTGCTGAGTGCAGCCCGGATCCGAATTGCAAAGAGCCGTGGTGGAATGTGATGCACCGCAAAACGGTCCCGCCTACTCTCCGTCTCAAGACCCCTTCTTTTACCGCCCCCTCGACCCGCTCGTCGACCCGATCCTCGTCGCCCTCCGAAGACGAAAAGGAAGCAAAAGGAGGATTCAAAATGTCAGCTCATGAGTATGTATCAACCACAACAACCGCCTCACGGCCCCTTTCCGTCGCAATACCAAGGGGATATGCTCAAGGTCCCTACTGTCCCAGGCGCCCGAACCTCTCCGAAATCCTAGCAAACACGGCTTCTCCGCCATGGACCCTGAGCGCCTTCATGGCCTATCTCTCGCAGAACCACTGTTTGGAGACGCTTGAGTTCACCATGGATGCCTCCCGCTACAGGAAGCATTACAACAAGATGGTGGGCCAGAAGCCCGATTCGCCCGTCTCGCCAGACAGCGAAGAGTGCAATTACGTCAAGATGCTCTGGCAGCGCTTGTTGGATGCCTACATCGCTCCGAACGGCCCCAGGGAAGTCAACCTGCCGTCGGACGTGCGGGACAGCCTCCTGGCTCTCTCCAACCCTTATTCTCCCCCTCACCCGTCGACATTAGACACGGCCGTCGCTAAAATCTACGAGCTGATGGAGGAGTCGGTTCTGGTTCCATTTCTGAACAGCCTGTCCCCGCACAGCGCTGCTGGGTACAACACGAGCGAAGAAAACCTGTCACACTCGCACACGCGGTCCTACGACGAGCGTACCCTCCGCCGTGAGGTCACGCAGGCCAATGCCGAGATCCCCCACAAGCACCGCGCGTCAGCTCCTTCATCCCTGACGACCAGCTTCACCACGGTGACGCGTAACTTTGGCGCCGCGGCGCACGCCCGTTTCGCCAGCTCCTCGCACCACCGTCACCCGCACTCGGTGGCCTCGTCCCTCGCTCAATCGCCATCGGATCGCGATGGCCTCACAGACGACTCGGGTAGCGCTAGCAGCCCTAGCGCCCTCGGCGATCCTATGACTCCACCTACGACGCCACCCATGAGCGACTACGGTTATCCGCCAAGCGCTAACGGTACTCCGAGTCCGAGGAACAGCCGACACGAGCGTGAGGGCAGTGGCTGGAAGAGGATGAGCAGCAAGCTGGGCTGGAAAAAGAGGAGCAGCGGACAGATCCGGGAAGAGCACGCGCAGCACCAGCAGCAGATGGAGGGAGGCATGTTCTGAGGAGACAGGCCGAAGGGGTGATGAGCCCCGTTCGCATCCCTCACGGTCTTCGTCCCAGACCCCTTCTTTTCCCTCGGACGATGGAGTCGGTCGGACCCTCATCGGCTTCGTCAATCTCGCCGGGAACCAGGGTCCTGTGCCCCACGGGCTCAAAGTCTATTTGGGCCCAGCACAACCCCGCAGCGCACGTCCGGATAAGACCGGATACGCCGGGCGACTCACTCGCCATTACTTACCATTACGACACGACTCGGGCATCTCAACCTCTCGTCACCTTACACCATTCTTGACCTATACGCTGCTCCCGCCGTAGGCATTGGGACGGGCCTTGATGGCCTCCCACGCCCGCACCACCCTTAACGACCTTCAAATTGCGAAACACGACCAGCATCACTTAGCATTTGCACCGGCGTTAGACAGCGGTGTCCTGGCCACGACAGCAGCTGGAGTATTCATGGACCAAATGGGGTCTCGGTTCATCAACATCATCGCCATCGCATCACGATCATCACTTATCGTCGTCATCATTGTCATCACAGCGCATTTCCTCTCTCCGAGTCTATCATGACACAGAATCGTCGTTTCTTTTGCTTGTTCATTTCTGCACCACGACACGACCTTGTGGGGAGGGACAGTAACATGGCCTCCCCATTCATTGCACTGGCGTTGGAACTCAAAACAAGTCATGGCTTGACATGACCGACACGGGTTGTTTTCGGCACTCGGATTGATTGGGGTGTCACAGTTTTTTTCTCACGACTTATGGATACTCTTGCTTGTTATTTCATCCTACGGCCGAGGGCGTATTGGGAGGAACGGCACGAGCTTGGACTCGGCCGGCCACGGTTTTGCTTTCTTGTTACCCAAGTCAGCCGAGGAGAGGTGTAGGAAGCGAGGAGATGAAGCAGAAGGTGTGAAAACCTGGCCTTTTTTCCTTTCTCGTAATCCTATTGCCGTTACCTGTACGAAACGAAAGTACTCTTTTTCCTTATGTCCTATTCATGCATAGATAGAGCTTCCTTGGTTCTCTTCTCCTACTTTGTTCTCATATCAAGAGCGAGCATGGCTGCATGGTTCGGGGTAACACCAGCTTTCGTGGTACACACACTTGTTCGCTTCATTGGTATTTCCGGAGGGAGGCTCTGATTATTAGACAAATCTGAAATAAGATTGGGTCCGCTCGAACCAGTCAATCTCACCTGCTTACCACCTGCCTTTTCCCGACCCATCAGCTACGTGAAGGATAATTTCGACGCAGTGGCCAATCACAGCCCTTGGCAATGTCACCACCCTACGTGGCCACACACCATTGTGTTAACGCCGCGTTTTGCCAAGGCGCGCTTCCCGCATGGCCTAGCTCCTCAGTTCCCCATTCTTTTGCCTTTGGATCTGACCGTTCGGAAGCACCGAAGGGAGGGAGGGGACGTGGTGGGATGAGAATAGACCACGTCGCCTTCCTCCTTTCCCTTTTCTGAAATTTCGGAGATACGCGAAGAGGAAGAGAGAGAATAGAGAGAGGAAACAGGAGATTGGTCAGCCACGGAGATGTGTGTGTGTGCGTGCCGAGATGGTGCTAGCGAACTAAGCATAAATGATGACGGAGTTGGACCCGTGGTGGGAAGGTTTGCTTATGCTTTTTTCTTTCTTGATTAGTAGTAGTACTGCTACTAATACTAATAATGCTATTGCTACTACTACTACAACTACTACTATTGCTGCAGCATGCCCGTGTGCCTGCCTCGCACTAAAGGGTTTTGCCCCGCGTTTTTTTATGCTCTAATGAACGCCCTGTCCCTGTCCCTTTTCTTTTTTCTTTAGCGCGCGAGCGACGGAAGCAGGATAGAATGATGGGGAATTGACGTTGATGATGATGATGATGATGATGATGATGATGATGGGGGGCGCCAGCTTAGCAATTTGATCCCCTTACTTGTGCTTAGAAATCCAATCCATCCATTACTGTTTCGCCGGCGGGAGGGAAAGACCCTGTCTGTTTCCTGTCTTTTTAGTTATCGCTCGCGCGACACCTGCCATTCGTAATACCTGCTCGCTACTCATTGCGATATTTTAGCAGCAGCAACAGGTAGTTTGGTTTACCGGCCCGTTATCATCTTCTCCTCCATTTCGCCACCACAAGGCTGAAGAAGATCGTCGGGGACACGGGGAGATAGTCCACTACTGCATACTGCTTTGCCTGTCGCGCAATTAGTTTGAAAAGCTAGCAGCCCTAAGAGCAACGGGGCTAAAAACAAGCCATCCATGACACAAGTAAGTAGTAGAGACCCCTTTTTTTTTCTTTTCTTTCCCTGCGGCCCGCCTTCGGGCTGCTGGGTCGTTGGTGGGTGTTGATCCTTCCATCACCGACCCAAGCGGACAACGTTGCGCGCACGCGCACGCCCGCTCCTTCCCGTGAAGTCTCTTTTTTTTTTTTTTCTCTTCCTTCCCTTCACTACTCTAACCACCGACCGGCGTCTACTTTTGCACAGCGAAAAAGGAAGAGGAAACGGCAACGGGCCGATCGACGTGGGCTAACGCCACTTTGTCACACACACACACGCTCCGGCCGAGTTATCCGAGCCGCGTTCGTTGCGTCGTTGCGGCCGGAAAAGCCGGAGATGGTGGCGGCGACGGCGACGGCGACGACGACGACGGTGGTGGTGGTGGTGGTGGTGGTGGCTCAGGCAACTTGCTGCGCCTGCCTGTCGTTGCTGCTGCGCCTCAGTACCTAGTAGGTAGCGTATTGTATTATTATTGCTATTATTTGCATAAGGCAGAATAAGGGAGAAGAGACAAGGCTGAGCAAGTAGGTAGCATGAGAGATGATGGCGCAGCTAACTACTAGCTAGCCACCGCCGCCGCCATTCGCTCTCGCCTAGGTAGCGAGAGAGAGAGAGAGAGAGAGAGCGAAGAATGTGAGGGAGAACAGAAAGAGAGAGAAATCCCAAGTATCAAACCGCCTCATCGCAACACGGACAAAAGCAACAAGGCCATCGTTCCCGTATTGGACGTCGTCGTCGTCGCCGCCGCCGCCGCCAACGGCCGTATCGTGTCGAACAGGCAAAGGCTTTGTTTCTTCGTTTGGTAGCTACCGAACGCCACATACCATGCGAATGATTCTTGCTGCATAGCATAGCATAGCATACCTAGTAGTAGTAGTAGTAGTAGTAGTAGTGCACGGTTGTTGGACGCCCGAGGCCGGAAAACCCTAGGGCGAAACAAACAAAAAAAAGTCGTAAACGTCACCGGTCACTCAAACTTCGGGAACAATGCCTGTCTCTCTCTCACTCTTCTCCATCCCAATGAAATAGTATTGGCGCAAATGATTTGCCTTTGGTTTTTGGGGGGAGGGGGGGAGGGTGATGGGTATATGGCGCTGGTTGGTTCCACTAACGACGAAAACGGCCCGAACTACGGGAATAAACGCACCCGAACCGCGGTACTGGTGGTCCCTTCTTTCGGGATTGTGGCGGGGTAAAGGAGGAAGGTGTGTGAAAAAGATGACCACCGAAGAGGGGGAAGGAGCGCAAACGGTGGGAAGGAAGAGCTCGAGCCAAGGAAGGCGAGGGAGAAGAAGAGAAGGAAGAGAAACGTACGATGACGGTGATCGACCCGAGGGCAGGGTCCATGTGTCCTTCGTGTCTCTCTCTCTCTCTCTCTCTCTTTTTTTTTTTTTTCGTATTCGTGCTCTCGCTCGTCTCGACTCGCTCGCGTGCATGTATGCGTGGTCGTCAACAATCGCGTGGTTGTGGCGGTCGTTCTCGGGAGAGTGACAAGCGAAAGCGGAGACGATGCGCCTTTGTTCGCAAGCCACTTCCGCTAAATTAAAAGCGCACGGGCGAGTCGGTTCAAGTGGTGGCTTTTTTCTTCCTTCGTCGGGGCCGAGGTGGAAGAGAGAAGGAAGGTGTGGTCTAGACGTTTTGCTTCCTCCGGCTTTACACACCTTTAGTGCCGGCTTTGTGGGTTTCGGGATATCCGGCCGTGGCTACACCTTATTGTTCTTTTTTTGCTTCCTTCTGCTTTTAGGTTTCGGCACAGCTGCGGGTGCCGTTGCTTCTAAGCATTATTGCGTCAAAACATCACATGCTACGGAATTTGCCTTTGATGCTTGGCTTTTATGGAATCGTAGGAATTGTAAGAGGGTTCATAGTAGAATAGCCGTTGACTTTGTCACGACGTTGCTGTAAAGAAGAAGCACAACCACATCTGTCTACGAGCAGTCGTCACAAGCTCTCCACATCAGCGTCCCTGCTTCAAACGACCAAGCACCCACTAGTGCAACCGACCATTATATCCGCGGCACTCCATCGGCAACATCCCACCCCTGATTCAAGTTCCCCACTAAGACATGCAGCAGCAGACACGAATGCACGACATACCACCCTCCGCAAGGCGCGTCCTCACCCCTGCTGCCTCTCAACGAAAGTCTAAAAAGTCCCAGTCGAACGACAAACGTTCGTGAATCAGGCGAGAGAGGGGGAAAACCCCGCTACAACGACAACGGACGAGCAGAGAAGAAGAGGGAGAAGTAGAAAAAGGCGTAGTTCATGTTTTACTCTTTCTTTTCTTCACACTACTACACTGTGCCCTGTCTCGGATGGATACTGGGCCTGCTCGCTTTTCCTTTCGCTGCGTAGGTACCCCTACTACAGAAGAACCAAGGGCATGCAATGCAACCACATCAACTCCCCGCGCTTATTCATCCCATCCAGCATCCGAACTCCTCCATCAACAACAGCCATCCACTCACCACACACCCATACCCCACGCCCAATCGGCTAAAAGCGGGTATAAAAACCTCCCCCACATACAAAAGATGATTGACTGGCGGTGGATCCGACGATGACGATGATGATGAAACGAACGCCCCCCCGCAAAGCCCGATAATCCCTACACCTTGCGCGTGACAAGAAAACAGCACAAACAGTCTAGAGCAGAAGAAGATGGATAATCCCCCATAGCACGACGTTTTAGGAAGGCCGGCAAAAAACATGATATTAATTGTGCTGTGTATATAAACAAGAAGACCGGGGTACATACGTAAAGATCGAAGATCGATCGCCCCCCTCGACTCCCACTCCTCATTCTCCTGTGTCCTTACTCTTCGAAAAGAAAAAAAAAAGCCGCAGATCCCCGCTCCCGATGGTGGTTGCACACCATCGCTGATGAGCAACCCTAAGAGAAGACCCAAGCTTTCGCTTAAAAAGAGACATGATTGGGATCGGAGATGTGAAAATCAACTTATCGATCGAATAAAAAACAGTCTCAGGTGGATGGGGGTTTGTTTTACCCCAGACGATCACCTCTTCTCGCATACTTCTTTTGAAGGAGGAGCAAGGAGTTCGTCCCAGCATTAGTAGTAGTAACCGCATGCTCCGTCGATGACTCCTCCTCCATGTCCAATCACAAGCACTGGATAGGGGAGGAGATGCCTCCTGAACCATTTGTTTCATAGTGTTGTCATTCTTCTTTCTCTCAAGTCACTACTGCCTACTTCGACTACGCTTACTACATACTCCATACTAACCAATTGTCCGTATGGATCAACACACCAACACCAACACCACCAGCAACAGTGACTGACTGTACTTTCACAAACGCTTTCTCTTCGCGGTGCGCCCTCTCTCCCTCCGATGCCGTTCTAGCATCTCTATTACAAAGTATGAGGGAAATGATGAAGAAAAAAAAAGAAAAAGGAAGACGGAAGAGGTATGATACAACATCGATGGAGTGGAAAAAACCACCCACCCAACAAGATACGCAAAAAGAGAGAGAGAGAGATCTTTGCTCTCAAAAACGTAGCTTGGTGAGCAACACCGATTGAACGAAGTCAAGGGGGCGCGCAAAAAAAAGGCAACAATCCCAAAGATTGCCAAGCCAATTCCCCCTCCCCGCATCCGCATTGCTAAACAACAACAGAGCAAAGCAACCTCCGCCCGTACGTAAAGATCCCGAAGAACGGTAAACATGCGCTCTTCGCTCGTCTCGTGAGCGAAAACGTCCGTCCCCGAGGCGCGACAAGAGAAAAAAAAAAGGCATGGATCATCATCCAACAACCTCCCATCTCCAGTCAGTCAGTCAGTCAGTCGTGCGCACCACCTACGCGCCACCACCATCGCACACACCTCCCCACTTCTCCAACAAGGAAAATTTTTATGTCTGTCTGTCTGTCTGTCTTGCCGGTGACACGACAGCAGCGACGCGACGCGACACGAAGATCCAGAACGCAAACGGAAACGCGAGGAAGCAAGCCCAAAAAAAAAAAAAAACCAAAACCAAACAAGGACCGGCGACACACGTACGACGCTCATCCACGTGGCCGTGGTGCCTGCCGGCCAAAAACGGCGGTGCTAACGAAACTCCACCCCGTCTCGCCCTCCTTCCAAATCGGGCGACGTGCATGCCGAAGAGGAAAAAAAGAGGGGTCGGAACGTCAGAGCACATGCACGCACGCACGGCCCGCGGGGCAGCTCCGCTAGTAGCAGCGGGTCGGCTGGCCGGCACAGGCGCGCGCTAATGCGGCAGAGACGGTGTAGTCCGACAGGGCACCAGGACGATGGTGGCGTTTGGAGCGCGAGGGATCGAGTGCCGGTCCGTCTACTTCGTTTATTTGTTGGCTGGCGACTCGGCGCCCTGGACCGGGTTGTGACCAGAGGGGAACTTCGAGTCCGAGGTCAGGGTCTCGCCGGGTTTGTCTACGTCTTGCGTTAGCTTGGTTGATCTTTTGTCTCTCCGTGATGATGTGAGATATGGGGCAGTATAGTCCTGCCGGTTTGTGGGGCACTCTTTTTGCGTCCAGGGTATCTCTGTCCTTCCTTGCACGACGGTGGTTCGAGTGCGTAGTGCATTGCAGTAGCGTTGCGAGGAGCAGCACACCGGCGGTTCGTGTAACGGTAGCACCACAAAGCAGTGACTGCTACCGCGTGTACATGCCACCAACGCAGTGCACCCGGCACCGCCAGCAATCGTCGTACAAGACAGGGAGAAGCGGGGCAGACACGTTCCAGATTGTGAAAAGGCCAAGTGGAGGGGAAAGGGGCGGGAAGTACTCACCATGCCTAGCATAAAGACCGAACTCCTCGTCAATGTACTTGCCAACCTTGCCCTGCTCAACTTCCTTGCGGGTCAAGCTGAGCTTTCCCTTGGGCAAACCCATGCTGCCGAGGAAAGCGATGGCATCCTTCCATTCGCGCTCCTTCCTCCTATTGTCCCAGCCCAGCTCACCCGCCATGATGTCAATGACATTGGGCAGGGCCTCAAGGGCAGCCTGGGCGTTCAGGAAGGCGAGACGGGTGCGTCTTGCGATGACATCAACGGCGTTTTGGGCATACTCGTGGCGGACGGCGTAGCGGACCTCGCCGTCAATGAAGGGGTAGAGCGGGGAGATGCGCTTGCCGCGAACGGGGTAGCGCTGCTCAGTGGGATCAGCGAGAGCGCAGACAGTCCAGGCGCGATCACCGTAAGCAGTGCAGAGGTGCTTGGCAACCTCCGTCTCAACACCGAAGTGCTGGATCAGGTTGATGAACAAAGTCTTGCTGAAGCCGTGGGCACCGATCAGACGGACCCTGTGAGTCTGGCAGCTTCCATCAAGAACAGCCATCTCGTCAATGACGTCGGTGCCAGAAACGCGCGGGGGGTTGGTGATGGCCTTGGTCTGCAGGCCGAACTCCTTGATAGCCTCGTCGACAGTCTGCTCGGACATTTCACGGTACGTAGTCCACTTGCCACCAGCGCAAGTCAACAGGCCAGAGTCGGAAACGGTAATCAGATGGTTGCGAACGAGTCCCTCGGTCTTCTGAGCCTTGGGGTCGCGGACCAGAGGACGGATGCCAGACCAAGCAGCGAGAACATCGCCGCGGCGCACGTTGATATCGGGAGCGAGGTAGCCACTAATCTCGTTGAGAATCCAGTTGATCTCCTCCTCGCCAGCGACAGGGTTCTGCTTGACTTCGGTGGGAGCGTCGGTGGTTCCGGCAATCGTGTTACCGTGCCAGGGCAGGAAGAAGATAACGCGGCCGTCAGAGGTAGAGGGATCGATCAGACCCATGTTCGAAGGACTGAAGTAACCGGGGAGGATGACGTGAACACCAGAGCTGGGGGCGACGATTTCCTTGGTCTGCTGATCGTCCATCTTGCGGATCGAGTCGGTGAAAGGACCAGTAGCGTTGATGATGCCCTTGGCGCGAATGGTGAACTCCTGGGGAGTCTTGCCGTTTGCCTCGTCAATGCAGTCCTTGACGCGAGCGCCGTTCAGTCTGCCATTGGCGTCCTTTTCCAGGCCCGTGACCTCAATGTGGTTGACAACGGTGGCGCCGTACAGGGTAGCCGTCATTGCGAGCGAAACGTTCATGCGAGAGTCATTGTGAGCACCATCTGCGGGGCGTTAGCGGCGGGCCGTGGGCTGGAGGCGCGGGGCACATACCGTAGTAAACCAGAGCACCAACGAGATCCGACTTCTTCAGCATGGGGAAGGCGTCGAGCGCCTTGCTCTTGGTGAGGAAGTACGAGGTCTCGATGTTCTCAGAGCCAGCCAGGAAGTCGTAGAACTTGGTTCCGGCCCAGAAGTACGGGGCCTTCCACCACTTGTCGATAGGGATCATGATGGGGAGCCATTGAGACAGATGCGGGGCCGTGTCCAAAAAGTAGCGTCTTTCGCGCAGAGCCTCGACGACGAGCTTGTACCTGGCGCCTGGGGTTAATTGAAGGGGCGCCGGACCGCGGCGGAGGGCGCAAAACTTACTGCGAGTAGTCCAGTTCCCAAACAGCCTTTTCCAGATACCTGACACCACCGTGCACGAGCTTGGTGCTCTTGCTGCTCGTGCCGGAAGAGAAATCATCACGTTCAACCAATGCAACCTTCAGACCGCGGGTAGCGGCGTCAAGCGCAATACCAGTACCAGTGGCGCCGCCGCCCACGACCAGGAGGTCGTAGGGGTCGTCGCCGTTCGCGTCGCGAGTAGAAGCCGAGTCGTTGGAGCCAATAACACTAGAGATGCCCTTCTTCGCCTTGTCCAGGGCCTGGGTCACGTTGCGGGCGCAGCTGCTCTTGAGGTCGGCAATCTGCTCCTCGCGCGACTTGACCTTGGGGAAGTTC
This sequence comes from Diplodia seriata, assembly GCF_021436955.1. Classification (NCBI taxonomy): domain Eukaryota; kingdom Fungi; phylum Ascomycota; class Dothideomycetes; order Botryosphaeriales; family Botryosphaeriaceae; genus Diplodia; species Diplodia seriata. Next base: position 1,889,341 of record NW_027117309.1, on the reverse strand, counting down.
GGGGGATTGAAGACGCCGCCGGCGCCGTAGGTGGGCGGGGGCACCGCAGCAGCTTCGTTGCCGGGGATTTCGCGGGGCCGCAGAGAGGCGTAGAGGACACCACCACCAACGGTGGCAGCTCCCAGGGAGTAGAGAGCCGGCTTCAAAAAGCGCCGGGCGCCTTTGGAAGCCATTGTTGCGCGGGGGGCGGAGAGTGAGGGGTGGGGAGAGAGGAGAGGGGAAGGGAGAGCAGCCCGGGGCGGGCGGGTAGATATTGGGTGCGCGCTGGAGCTGTGGGTGATGGTTGTTGGCGGGCGCACGCGTCAGGGAGCTTGGGCGCGGGCGCACGTCACGACCGCCCGGCGCTGGGGCGGGCGAGGCAACAGGGGCCCACGAAATTTTCCCGATGCTTCTGCGCGCGCTGCGGCGGCGGAAGCTGCTCCAAGCTGGCAACAATTCCATGGTCGCAATGACGCAGGCAGCGCCCGGCAAGAAGGCCGAGCGCCACCCGAGAGCCAGCCAAGCACACTCGACTCCACACTTATGAGCTCAGGCGCCGGCTGCCCCTTGGGGTCCGCCAAAGGAGCTCAATCCGCCGTCGAGATCCTTCCGTCTTGGTCAGGCCCCGCTCGCCAAACCTGCCTCCCGCCTGCGCTCCGCCCGCCGCCGCCCCCATGTGACTCCGTCCGCGCAGCTTCCAATGTCTCGCGGCTCCTGAACGACGGCCAGCCGAGCCCAGAACAGGCCCAATGCAGAAGCCCCTGAGCCGATACGGGGTCGCGCGCATCCCCATCGCCTTCACGGAGCCTGACTCCGCCCAACAACCCCGTGTTGGGCCATCGCGCTCCACGGAGCTCCACGGAGCTCCACGCAGCTCCCCGCTGGCCGGAGCGTCGTGCCGGGATCGGCGCCGGGGTCCCTCCAGACAGCTGGAGGACAGGTCTCCATTTCTTTCCAAGATTCCCATGCCTGGAGAACAGCAGAGACCCGCTCCAGCTCGACATTACGCCCTCCAACGTCACACATCGTGAAATCGCTGCCAGCACCCGATCCGGTCCGACTGCTTCGTCGTATTATCCCTGGTGCTACGCGCAACGATCGTGATATGAAGTCCGCCTCATCTCCCGTTCATCGGATCTCTGACACCGGACGTCGACCAGATATGCATGCCAGCGGTTGAGCCTCAATCGACCGCGTTGTCCAATCACATGCGCAGGACAAGGTGGCACAAGTGGTACCGCAGAGAGCAGACACAAGAATGACGTGCATCGCCCTCCCCACAGGCAGCGCACAAGGCAACCCACCATCCTGGAGAAGCTGGAATTTGTCGACGATCCGAGTGGAGACGATCCCGAATCTGACCGACCGCTAGCAAAACCGCCTTGCCACTCGACTTTCCGATGTGTCTTCCCCAGAAAATCCGACGCCTTGTGATCGCAAATCTTGACCACCGAGTGAGTCTCAAATACGTCTAGATATTGGATTCGACTGCCTACATAGGTATGGTGCGTTATCTCCATAAGGCAGATGTAGGATGGCTCACTTCTTTTGTCGTCCGCTGTGCTGCTGCCTCGGAGCCCTCTACGGTTCAAGATTGCTATATCAAGAATTGAACTTGCCCCTGAACAGAATCCCTTTTCCTGCGGCAAGCGAAATTAACGGTTCATAAACAGAAATCGCCATTGTCGTTCTAACAATCACCGAGCAGCACAGCTTGGTCGATTCAACAAGTCAGCTTCTGAAGTTTACTGGCCGCGTGGCCCAATGGCCAGGCGCTTAACTACGAATCGAGAGACTGCAGGCTCGATCGATCCCTGCCGTGGTCACTTCTCTTTTGCCCGTCTGTAACAAGTCCGTTGTGGTCGTTCACATCGCGAATCCTGGCCAGTCGATGGTCGCGAGATTTTTTTTTTTTTGGTGGTCTTTGGCGTTCAAGCGCACGCGCCGCACAGGGCAACATTGCCGATTGGCGTACGGACGCTGACGTCCCAACAACCGGACAACCGAACAGAGCCTCGTGCAATTCTTCCGTCGCTAGCCACATGCGAGGCTGATTGGACTTCAACGTCCCTGATCAGGAGACCTTTACCTTTCGCCGTATATGACCCGCGGTTCGATTTCGGGGTAGAGCCTGCCGAACCGGAGGGACTGCCCATGCCACAGCAGATGACAAAGAACCAGGTTCACCCGCATCTGCCTCATAGAGATATATACTCATATGGGCAGATGAAGACAAGATTCGGATGCAAATGTCCGCTTTAAATACGCACATTTACATCCGGAACTGGATCCTAGGACCTCTGGCATGTCGCCGATCTACCAGTATCACCAGATCCCGAGCAAGTTCGTGTGGCGGCCCATCGCCAAATTTCATCGACAATACAAAATTCAAGAATAAGCTGGAAGAGTAAGGCTTTTTTTTTTCTTTGACTTCGCCGCTGGCGCTGATGACATCGCGAATGGCCGCTTCGGACCGCGCCGACCGCTGTGATTGCCATTGCGTCATGGACATTTACTTTCTTGCCAACGTACTAGAGAGTGGTAAGGAAAAGCAGCTCGTTATGTTGGTAGAGGAAGAGCGGTCCACCATATGTGAAGTTCACGAGAACCAGCGATGGGAATGGCCCGGGCAAGTGTAGAACAAGTGTTTGAATCGTTGTGACGGGGAGGCGAAAGTTGAGTCTTTTGTGAAATTTTATTCTGTTTGAGCCATAGGATTCGAAGGTTTATAGTAGTTCGCAGTAGATGCAGCGCCTAGAATTGGGTGGGGCTGATGGGGAGCCGTATGGCAGTTACGTACAGTAGTGCCCAAGCTAAGCCGTTCCTTCGACAGGGCATGTACACGTCGGTTCTTCTGGCTTCTGGGTGATATCCTTTTTTTTTTTTTTGTCTTCACTGTTTTCGAGATGCGGGAGAAGGCATTTGATATCAGCTGGCAATCAAAAGCCGAACCACCAATGGGTGGATGCCTTGACACAGGCTGACACCAACTTCTTCCCCAGAAAGGGAGGGGGGAACCTCAAGCATGGGAACGAGAACTAATTTTAGCCTGATGCCCTTGGAATATGCGGAGACCCCGCAGTTTTCAGGGGCGCTTGTGTTGCGCTGTGGAGCTCTTTGGCTTGATGTGGACCCGGGGAGGAGGGTCTCAAAAGGATGACGTGGGGTGGAGAAAACTTGAGATGCGGACTATCTTCCCGTATAAGGCGCTAATGTGATATCGTGTCCCAGGTACCACTGCATTTTACCCGCGTGGGCGGTTGAGCTCTCCGTCTAAGAGGTTTTTTGTGTGTATTATTCGAACTATGCATCTGCGTCCACATCATTTCTTCCAACTGCTCACGTAAAGAGGACGTAGTATCCTCCACGGCATGCGGCGAGACACGAATTCCAGTGTGAGCCACTGTGGAGAAATGGATGGTATAGGAAATGCTACGCATGCTAGCACTAGTTAGTAGAGAACCGGGGAAGGCAACGTGCGTTTGGCGACCAAGCCATCCCCTTTTATTGGATTGACGCAGTACCGAAACGCAAGTCTCCACTATCTACGTTTCGGGCATTGACTAGGATTTTTCCAAGGAGAGCTACCCCGCCACTACCGGCTCCAGAAAGGACTTGTCGTGGCGCTAGAGGGATGCGCGCGGATTGCCACGCTCGATAGTAAGCTTCTTTTCCTCCAACGAAAAGTCTGAGTCGAGGATGAGGGAAATTTCACTCACTGGTGGCTCGCACCGTAGATATGAGAGCTTCGACGCGGCGCCGGCGGGGGTAGTGCAACCCAGTGCCATGCACACAGCGATACAAAGACGAAGTCTTATTTGTTTAGGGATGCTGCTCGGATACTCGCGGTCGGGGTGCCTTCTACGGGAGGTGACAACGCCCTTGTCAGGCTATTCGCTCGCACATATCAGCACGAGAATACCGAACGGATAAGACAGAGGACCCGCAACTGCATGGTCCCACGGCGAAAAGGAAGTGCTTGTCCTTCAGCCGGGTGCTGTCGGAGCGACTGCCTCATGGTCATCGGGTCAGCCCGCCGACGAAAACATCAAACGTGCGGGGAAGCTAAGCTTTGGCTCACGAAAACGAACCACGTAGATGACGACGCAGTGTATGAGTCATTGTACACGCCATGGCAATTGTGGGAAACAAGCGAGGCTTGAGGCGTACAGTAAGGTGCACTGATCTATCTACTGTGCACCCCCTTCTGTGTGCTCTTAAAAACGACAGGGATATACAAAAACCGATCTAACAAGCAAAGATGAACAAAAGGGTCTTTCGACAAACTCTGAAATTCTTCCAAGTGTTGTGCAGGATATATGCGATATCGCCTTGTTTTTCTTTTTTTACAGCTTCGCCTTTGCCTGCTTGAGCATGGCATCGGCGACATTCCTCCTCTGAATCTTGCCAGTCGCCGTCTTCGGCATGATATCCGTGAAGAAGACCCTCTTGGGCAGCTTGAACTTGGCCACGCGGTCCTTGAGCCAATCCTTCAGCTCGCTCGCGGTGAGCTGCTGGCCCTCCTTCAGCACGACGGCAATGCCGACGTCTTGGCCGTACATCTCGTCGGCGATGGCGAAGCTGACGGCCTCGGACACGGCCGGGTGCTGCGCCAAGACGTTGTCGAGCTCGATGGGGGAGATCTTCTCGCCGCCCTTGTTGATGAGCTCCTTGATGCGGCCGGTGATGATGACGTAGCCCTCCTCGTCGAGCAGGCCCTGGTCGCCGGTGCGGAAGAAGCCCTCCTTGGTGAAGCTAGACTTGTTGGCATCGGGGTTGTTGAGGTAGCCCTTGGTCACGTTCTCGCCGCGGATGCAGATCTCGGCCTCCTTGCCCTGCGGCACCTCTTTGCTCTCCTGGTCGAGGATCTTGACCTCGACGCCCTGGCCGATGCCGACACTGCCCGGCTTGCGCGGGCCGTTCTGTGGCAGCGGGTTGGATGTCATCTGGTGGGCTGCTTCGGTCATGGCGTAGGCTTCGAGGACCGGTGCGTCGAATGTCTTCTCGAGCTCATGGAAAATCTTGGGCGAGAGCGGGGAGGAGCAAGAACGGATGAAGCGAATGTTGGGCTTGGGGTTGGGAGGTGGGTTCTTGAGCAGGATTTGGTGGATGGTGGGCACAGCAGTGTACCAGTTGGCCTTGTGCTCGTTGAAGTCATGCCAAAACTCAGAGGCAGAGAATTTGGGGGGAACAATGACAGAGCCAGCGGAGTGGAGTGGGGCAAGGAAACCTGCTAGCAGGCCATGCACGTGGAACAGCGGCATGACCAGCATAGTGCGATCTTGAGAGGAGAGCTGATAGGTCTTCTGGATGTTCTCTGTGCACCTGTTAGCATATAGTTGAGAAGCCAGAAGCACCGGCAAGAGGTACAGTCACACATGCGTGTCTAAAGCATGCAGTCAACGATACACTGGGAGCAACCCCTCAGTGAGCCATCTCTCCGCATGCCTCAGACATGAGCGTGGCTGTCGCCCAATATGCGGGTCTTCTACAACTCGATAAGGAAGTGACGTACTCATAGTCCTGGTGAGGTTGCGGTGGGTCAAGGGCACTGCCTTAGGCCTGCCAGTGGTGCCACTGGTGTGGAGCACAAGGGCAACATCGTCGGGCTGGGCCTGCTCGACCTTCTGGTTCCCCTTTCCCTTCAGTTTTCCCTGGTCCTTAACGTCCAGCACCACCTCCTTTCCGTTCCAGTAGCACTCGGCAATAGCCGCCTGGTATTTCCTGGCAGCCCTGACAGCAGGGGCGTCTTGGGAGAACTGGCCGCGGGGCACGAGAGCGACGGCAGAGCTGAGGTCGTCGATGTAGAACTCGAACTCGCTCTGCTTGTAGGCGGGGTTCAGAGGGGCGGCAATGGCTCTCTGCCATGAGGCGGCCAGGAAGGAAACGATGAACTCATAGCTGTTCGGCAGGGCAATGGACACGGCCGAGGCGGGGGAAATCCCGAGGGCGGCAAGCTTCTTCTGGAATGAGATGACCTCGGCGCTCAGCTGCTGGTAGGAGACGGTCAAGGCTGGGCTGCCGGGGATTATGACTGCAGTCGACCGAGACTGAGGCGAAAAGGCATTGGCAAGAGTGGTGGCCATGGCGATAGGTGGGGGACGCGCCGAACGGGAGAGAGACCGTAAATTGGATTCCACCACAGGAAACGGACCGGGGGCACGGGTATTAAGTATTTACACGGTGCACGAACGGAACGGTTGATCGGACGGGAGTCGGCAGACCTGGGAGGGAGAAGTCGGGATAGCGAGCCGTGAGCGTGTTGCGGCCGATTACGCCATTGCCATGCGGGTCGTGCTCCGAGCACAGACCAAGGCCCTCCGCGCCCGTGTGCCGGCTTTCTGGAGCCCGCGCGTGCGTGCCCAGGTTGCGCGCGTCCATCAGCTGCGACAACTCCCGCTCCGCACCCACAACTCTGCTCACCACCACCCACCCGCTGCGTCTGCTCGGGCCCGCTCAGCCGCCATGGCTCAGGACAACGCCGACAACGCCCCTGCGCGGGGCTTGTCCTCATTCGCCAACCTGCTCGGCTCCAATGCCGGCACAATCTCCAGCGCGCCCGTCATGTACAACCAGCAGCCTGGCGCCGACGACCAGCAGGACGCCACGCCCGCCAAGAAGCAGCAGATCAACTCAGGTACCTATTGCGCGCCTCTCGCGTCTGCTTTCGAAAAGATGTAGAATAGTGACTTATGCAGCGTCGTGTTAACCCGAGCAGCAGCGCTCCGCTTCCAGCCCACCAAGCGCCCCCAGGTACAGGCCCAGAAGAAGACCAAGCCTGCCTTCCCCAAGCCCGTTGCGCCGGCCCAGGGCTCAAGCTCGCCCGACCCGCAGGCTGCAGCGAACAAGTCTTCCGCCGCTGTTGCGCTGGCTGCAAACCCACCCTCCAAGGCCTCGCTCGCCGACTTCCTTGGCGATCCTGTCGACAACGGCTTCTACGCCGCATCCCAGCCCAGAGAGCGCGGCGGCCGCAAGAACAAGAAGAAAAAGAAGAAGAATTACGAGGTGCAGGAGCAGAACTGGGACGACATCTACGATCCCACGCGCCCCAATGACTACAATCAGTACAAGGGCAGCGAGGAGCAGATGCGCGAGATTGGAGAGTGGAAAGACCTCCTCTATCGCCACAGGTCGCTGAGGGAGCTCTCCAAGGAATACCCGGAGAGCGATGAGGAGGCCGACCAGCGCTCGCGCATCAAGCGTAGGTCGCACCCGCGCCTGAGACTTTCCGTAGCTGACACAGACTTAGCTCAATTTGCTCCGCCTAAGAGCTACAACTTCGCTCCGCCCGCCGACCTCAACACACCCACACCTCCCGTTCCTTCGGCTCCTGCTGAAGCACCCGACGACCCCAGTGGCGAAGATGCCTATGCCCGCCGCATGCGCCTGAGTGGCCTGGGCGCTCCGCCTCTGCCTGAGGAGCCTACTGGTGCCCCGCCGCCACCTCCGACGGAAGCACCGCCACCCCCTCCTCCCGATGGATCCATCTCTCGTGCACCTGTGCGCTACAACGTCCCGCCGCCCGATCAATTGCCTGATAAGCTGTCCGAGGAGATTGCAGCCGAGGAGGAGGCAGCCAGGGACGCTGAAGATGGATCCCGCTCGAAAGCGCCTGGCCAGAGGGGTTTCGCTCAGCGCATGATGGAGAAGTACGGCTGGGAGAAGGGCAAGGGTCTGGGCGCCAATGAGAACGGAATCATCACACCGCTTGCGATGAAGGCCGAGAAGCGCAAGAAGCTTGCTGACGCCAAAGGTGGTGGTTGGGCAACCCCCGCTGGCATGGGCAAGATCACCGGTGGTAAGAAGGCGAAGGGCAGCGAGGAGGAGGGCAAGTATGGCAAGATGAGTCCCGTTGTCGTCATGAGCAACATGCTGGTCGGTTTGGACTTGCAGCAGGAACTCGATGACGGAAGTCTGATGCAGGAAATCGGCGAGGAGCTCGACAAGGCTGTAAGTTCTCGCATTCTAGCCCCGCATCAACGATTCCCTATGATGGTTAATAGCTCGCGCAGGGTGGTCGCATTGAGCGCATCTACATTGATCGCTACGCCGGAAGCGGTGATGTCCCGGTTTTTGCGAAGTTCACGAACGAGCTGTCGGCATTGCGCGCCGTCAGCGCCATGGATGGTAGGGTGTTCAACGGCAACGCCATCCAGGCCCGCTATTTCGATGTCGACAAGTTCGAGCAGGGCGACTACAGCCTTTAATTTCCGCGCAGCAGATGGGTTGTGATGTCAGGCAAGCGACGGATGATGATCTTGGCGTTATCACGGGCATTTCCACAGGCAGGGAAGGGCTGGCGTCTGAATTGTATTGGTACGATTTCTATCGATGGGATCCAAAATGATCCAGAGCGAGTGCTCCACATAATGGGGCAACAGAAAGGAATTCGATGTGTTGCATCGACCAGTGTACCGAGTGCAATCGAAAAGTTGGGAGAGACGTGGAAAAATGACCAATCAAGATGCTGAAGCTACAAAGCGTGTGTATCATCTGTCCATCAGGCCAGCCGGAAGCGCTCGATCCGGATCGGGATGGGGCTGATGCAGGGCCATGTGGGTCACACGTGGAGCAGGCGGTGGCGGCTCGGATAATTCAGCAGCTCAGGCCAGAGTCACCCTACGCCTATCGATACGTGCCCCGGCCGCGAATTTCATCTCCACGTCGTACCTCCGCAACCTCGTCCCCTCCACTCGCTCAGTGCGATTTCTGTTTTTTCGTTTCTGCATTCCCTTTGCCCACCATGTCAGCGTCGGTCACGACCACGACGACCGTCGAGCCCAAGACGAAGAATGCCGAGCCCGACTTCTTCTGGACCTATACCGAGGAGCCGCACCGGACACGGCGCATGGCCATTATCAAGGCGCACCCAGAGGCAAGCTCGCCCCCCCTACGCAGGCAACGTTCAGAGCTAACACATGCACTCCTGCAGGTCACGAAGCTCTGCGGTCCCGAGCCATTGACCAAGTACATCGTCCTCGGCGTCGTCTCGCTGCAGGTGGCCTGCGCCTACCTCCTCCGCGACACGCCCATCCTATCCTGGCCCTTCTTCCTCACCGCCTACATCATCGGTGCCACGGCGAACCAGAACATCTTCCTTGCCATCCATGAGATCTCGCACAACCTGGCCTTCCGGTCGCCCATGGCGAACCGCCTGTTTGCCTGCTTCGCGAACATACCCATCGGCATCCCGTACAGTGCCTCGTTCAGGGTGCGTAAAACAAACACCCCCAATACCCCAAGAACTGCGAGGAAAATACAGAACGAGTTCTTGGCTAACAAAAACACAGCCCTACCACCTCACGCACCACAAATCGCTCGGCGTCGACGGCCTCGACACGGACCTGCCCACCGCCTTCGAGGCCGTAGTCCTCGACTCGGTCCTCGGCAAGGCCTTCTTCGCGACCTTCCAAATCTTCTTCTACGCGCTGCGCCCCATGTTCGTCTACCAGCTGCCCGTGTCGCGCATCCACCTCTTCAACATCGCCTTCCAGGTCGCCTTCGACGTCGCCCTCGTCAAGCTGGCCGGCTCCTGGCACCCCTTCGTCTACCTGCTCGCGTCGTCGTTCCTCGCGGGCTCCCTGCACCCCTGCGCCGGCCACTTCATCGCCGAGCACTACGTCTTCAACAACCACAACAACAACGAGCAAGATGCCCACAACAAGAAGACGCCCGTCGACGCGCCTCCCCCCGAGACCTTCTCGTACTACGGCCCCCTCAACTTCTTCACGTACAACGTCGGCCTGCACAACGAGCACCACGACTTCCCCGCCGTGCCGTGGAGCCGGCTATGGGAGCTCAACCGCATCGCGCGCGAGTTCTACGACCCCCTGCCCCGCCACCGCAGCTGGGTCGGCGTCGTCTGGCACTTCATCTGGGACAAGGACGTCGGCATGTGGTGCCGCGTCAAGCGCGCCGAGGGCGGCAGGAAGGTTGGTGGTGGGAACGGGGGGCCGGCGTCAGTGAACGGTGGTGGTGGTGGTGGTGTGGCGGCGCAGTCGGCTGGATGGAAGGAGGAGGAGTTGGGCGCGAACGAGGCGTCTTCGATTCCGGGGGTGAAATGAGATGTTTTCCTTTTCTTTTTTTTTTTTCAATGGTTGGGAGTGGGGATCCCCTTCTCCCCCGCCTCGTAAAGCTTTGAGGGAATCGAATGGGAGGTTAACGAATACGTACGGTTATGATCCTAGGGCAAATAGAACAAACCCCCCACCCCCAAAGTGTGATGATGTATGTACATATGATAGATATCAAAGGAATGGGAAACAACAAGTGGTCATGATACTCTCTCTCTCTCTCTCTCTCTCTCTCTCTCTCTACATGGCGTTATAAAAGTTGGCAATTGTGGGCGAAAGTAAGAAGGAGGGGGGTTTTGAATGGACAGCCGAATGGACGCGAGAGACGGGCGAGACAAGCGAGCGAGCGAGCTCCACAAGTCATGTATATCATCACTTTCATAGTCGTTCGTCCTCATATACACACAAAGACATGCGACGAGAAGTAAGTATTGCAGTTGCATTCGTTAGCTTTAATTGCGTCATGGTGGGAAAGGGTCATATATATAGGCAGCCAGCCCTCCGAGAAGAGGGAGCAGGAGAGAGAGGGCAGAATGACCAAATCTAAAAAAAAGAGAGCAAAAAGATCCTATATTCTCAACCTGTTATCCGAAGACAGCATGCTGCCCCCCTGTAGTAGTTGTGGCGGGACTGCTACTACTAAGCAAGTCACAAAGGCTTCCTGATGGCGCTCTTGAACGGGTAGATCTGGACCTGTGTGTGCGCGGCGGTTTTGGAACCGGTTAGTTAGCATTTATTTTGTTTCGTTCGTGTTCGTGTTCGATTGAACGACGACCGGGCAGCAAGGTGTAAATGGAATGGAGGTGCCAAGGTATACATAAACGGCCAAAAAAAAAAAAAAAGGGAAAGAAAGAAAGAAACAGTATAAGATGGGAATCCCGCGCTGCCCTCCGCCGCTCGTCCAACATCAACCCCCCGAGCGAGCCAGCCAGCCAGCCGCGTCGCCAACTTCCAACGAAACGACGACGACGACGCCTCCTCCTCCTCGCCCGCCGCCGCCGCCGCCTCCAACAATGCCACCTCACGACGCCAGAAGACACCTCCCTCCCCCAAAACCAAAATCCAGAACCATAACGAAGACGAAGGAAGAGAGAGCGAGAGAGAGATAGATCGACGAAAAAGAAAAAGCAAAAAAAGGGGGGAAAACACACACACACACACATACCTTATTCCAATCCCACACCTGATTCTCCGTGTAGACGTCCTTCTTCAGCTTCTCCAGCACCTCTTCCTTGGAGGCGGCCCAGGCCAGCATCGCGCTGCCCAGCATCTTCATCGGCTCGCCCTCCTTGGGCACGTCCTCGAGGAAGCCGCCGCCCCACAGCCAGAAGTCGGGCGGGTACGTCTGCAGGTTGCTGAGGTGCTGTCTGTTCGTCGCGCGGAAAGGGAGAGAGGATAAGGTTAGCCTGGGGAGCTTTCTATCTTCTCATCTCCCTTTTTTTTTTTTTTCTGTTTTCCTTTTCTCCTTGTGTTCGGGGTTGACGGTGTGGAAAGGAAGAGTTTTTTTGTGGTCGAAAGTGGGGGAGGGGCTGCTTGGGGGAAATGTGTTGTTGGGAACTTACTGCCTAACTTCCATACGGCGGGGGAGGGCGCCGTCCTGGTCGGGCAGAATGATGAGCCATTCGAACTTCTGGGGCTCGGACGACATGGTTCTGATGGTGGTCTGGTTGAAGCGGTTGCGTTGGGTACCGGTGAAGGTAGATGAAAGAGGAGGCAAAGAAGAAGCCAACGGACGACGAGCTCGGGAGATGGCGGCGGTAGTAGGGCGTGCGGCGGTCGAGGGTGAGAATCGGCGGACGGCAGCGGCAACGATCATAGAGACTTGGTGGAAGCTGCGGGGAAGGGTAGAGCCTGGGTCTTCGTCTTCCTTGAGGTGGAAGTGGAAGGTGGAAGAGGAAGGAGGGGTGAGGGGAGAGAGGGCGAGGACTGAGGGAAGGTTTATATATCTGGTAGATAGAAGACGTGATTCCCAAGATAGACGAGGCAGGATGATCAAGGTGAGCCGAGTCAGGAAGGAATGCGAAATGGGGCAAGTCGCGTGGATCCTTCTTGGGATAGGCCAATTGAGGAAAGAGTCGGCGGAAGAATATTCCCGCGTGTCTCCGGTTAATGCAGTGCGTAGGGCGCGGATTGTGGATGGTGGGAAAGCGAGGCGGCGTGCATCCGACGTGCCCCACCACATGCAAGCCCGACCCTCGGCGCAAACGCCCCTCGGCGGGGTCGCCCTCATGCCGCCCTTTCCTCCACCACGCCCTTCGGCCTTGAACAGGTCGGCTTGCTCCGTCAACGGCTACTTCCGCCTCCATCACCTCTTTCAAGCCTTGGTCTCACCCGCAACAATCACACCCCGCCACAGCATCCCACTCTCCCCCGCGTGCATAACCTGAAACAACACCATCCGCTCTGTTTCAGCATCATCACGACATACATCTACGATCGCAGAGGCAGACAGGAACAGGAGGAAAAAATATTATCCCGCCAACCAACTCGAAAGGCCAAGCACTCGAGCTATAATGGCCGGCGATAACGACGACTTCTTCCCTGACCATGGTATTCGTGCCGACACCAGTGACGAGTACAGCGCCGACTTCCAGCTGCCCCTGCCGCCGCTGAACCGCGAAGATGCTGCCTTCCTCCGAGCCGTCGAGGCTAGAGCTGCGTCATCGTCGTCATCCGGAAGTCAGCCCCTTCTCCGCAGCTTGATTGCGGCGTACAATGCCGAGGCGTCAGAACGGGGCATGCAACGAGGATTGGCGCCCATCTATCAAGGCTATCTGCTGCGCATGTCCGATGGTGTGAGTGCCGACGAACTAGTCAGTGGCAGCGATATCAGCAAAGGAAAACATAATGATAAGAGAAGAAACGAGAAGCTGTAGCGCATGTGTGTCGCTTGAAGTTTTCATTTTTGCTTATCCGTTCGTCTTCGCATGCACTTGATGTACTTTTCGTCAAGTCAATCATCTGGCATATCCTGTGAAACCCCAAAACAAATGCAGAAATTTTAACGATGGTGCATGATTCCTCAGTAGTCATCGCCCCGGCTGATGACCTCCTTGACGTTGGGACGGAGGAGGATGGTCTACAGAGACGGTTAGCTAAAGCCGGGTGAAAGATCTCTGACTGAGAGATACTCACGTGCTCGAACTGGGCAGTGTAGGAGCCCTTGACATCGCAGAGCGGAGGGTATGCCTCGACGATGCCACTCTGGACAAGGTTGTTAAGACCAAGGAGGTACTTGTCATGACCCAGACGGTCAAGGTACCTGCGGCAGAAAGGCAGGGTGCCGAAGTTCTTGTTGATGGACGTGAGAAGCGACTTGGCCGACGAGACGCGCAACGCCACCTTGGGAGCGTCGACGCGCCTGGCATAGTGCGACGTTTCCATCTGCGGAGTAGTCAGTTTCAGCCATCTTCGCGTAGAAAACGGGGAGCACGCACGTCGTCCCGGACGTAACCCTTTCCGGTACTTCCGAATGTCTCGATGGCAAATGTTTCGCCCTCCTCCATCTTGGTCTGGTCGGAGCCCTTGACGATGGGCACGCTCTTTCCGCCATGGATCTCGAATTGGTTGATGTTATGGCCGTTGAGGTTGCGAATGCACTTGACCTGGTGTGTCTGGCCGTCGAGCTCCACTTCGTAACTCTCCATGACCTCCTGGATGGCAGCGCCGATGTCAGACATGCGGACGTCAATACCAGCTTCCTAGTCCACAGTCAGCCAACACGCCCTGCCCATACTGTCGTCAATGCTTGCCTTGATGCCAGTGTTGGTTGCCTCCTTCACAGCCTGCAGCAGCGGGTCGTACTTGTGGTCGAATGCCAGAGTGAAGGCGCTGTCGACGATTCTGCCGTTGATCTGGGCACCAAAATCGACCTTCATGACATCCTCTTGCTGCAACACCATCTTGTTGCCGGCATTGGGCGTGTAGTGCGCAGCACAGTGGTTCAAGCTGAGACCGGTAGGGAAGCCCATTCCACCCTTCAAGTTATCACCCTCCTCAAGACCCTGGTGGCCGGTCAGGTGGCGCACACCGTCCTCGATGCCCTCGGCAATCTCGGTGAGGGTCATGCCCGGCTTGATGGTCTTCTGGGCCCACTGGCGCACTTGGCGATGGACCTCGGCACCCTGACGGTACTCGTTGAGGAAGTCATTGTTCATGCGGTCGAGATGGCGCTTCTCTTCGTTGGTGGTGCGGTACAGGTTCTCGTCGCGGTACTCTTCGATCTGGCCCTCGGGGTACTGGCCGTTGGGGAACAGCTGCGACACGGGCACACGCGGCGGGTCTGACTGCTTGGACGCGCCACCGCCAGCACCACCCTTCTTCTTCTTCTTTCTCGGCTTCTTCTTCTTCTTCTTCGCTTCTATTTATTGTCAGACATGCGCGGATCGAACGGGGAGCTGGAAGAGGGCGGATGTCGGGAAGCGCAAACCTCCAGTGGGAGCGCCGTCGGCAGGAGCGTCGTCTCCTTCCTCATCGTCGCTCTCGGCGTCGCCATTCACAGGCGCGCCGTTGGCTGGGGCGCCCTCGGCGGGCTTGCCGTTGGCCTCCTCCACTACGTCATATCAGCACATTGTACCTTTCTCAGACTGGAAAAGCGGGCGCGGAATATCCTACACTTGAGGTCTTTGATCCCCTCTGTTGCTGCTGCTGCTGCCATTTTGTCTGGTGTGAGAGGGTTGTCGGCTCTGGAATTGGTGGGGCAGCGGCTTAAGAGGCGAGCAGCACATCTTGATAATGGCCCGTGCGGCGCGGCGTTCGAACGGACTTCCGGCGTCCGCCTGAGCTCTAAGGCTGTGAATGCCCGCGCTCGACCTTCTTATATCCTGCCGGAAATCGGACAGGCGGCTCTGAGAGGATAAGGACGCGTCTGCCTGGTAGCCGACAACGGACTGTCTATCTTCATTGACTCGAATGGGTCATGGCGAGACACGGCCGCCACGGTCAAATAAGTTGTTGCCGGCCCACTCCGCGGTGAACCACCGACTGCGGGAAGACTGCGGCATCCATCGCTGCTATAAGACTTCAAGTAATTTTTATATCTTTTAGTATGGCTATAGAACGTTTTTCTAGCATCGAGGATATGATATAGTGTTGTTGAGTGGTGTTGGTGAACTCCGAGCACATTCATCAGATAACTTCAGCGGCCACATCAAGATAAGATGGCCTATTTTACCAATGCTCCGGGCCCGCTTTGCTTGGCGGGACCGCGCCCGCAATACCCTGTGCACTTCCGCTGTCGGAGACGTCATCATGGACACACAACTACTCCTACCCTCTTCCCGCCCACCTTGAGCCTTTACCACCGCAATCATTTTTCCGCCAGAGTCTCCCCGCACACATGAGCCAAGAATGAGGAATGCCACGCCTTGCACTCTCTCCGCGAAACCCCCATCAGCTGCTCGCAGCGCGCCGGCGACAACAATGCAGCAGCGGCACGCGCCAGTTCCACGCCTCAGCCCGGCACGGTAACGCTGAGGCGCAGAACCATTACGAAGCGCTCGAGCTCCCCTTTAGCGCAAGCGCAGCAGACATCAAACGGTAAGAAACCCCCCAAAAAAAGAAAAAGGAATGAAGAGACCACCCGCCAAATCAATCGAAATCGCAATCCCTCCGCCACTTCCATACCTCCCCCCCCCCCCCCCCCCCCAATCAACCAAGAAACTAACCACCACCAGCCAATTCTACTCCCTCTCCAAACGCCACCACCCGGACCGCAACAAGGGCGACCCGGCCGCGTCCTCGCGCTTCGTCCGCATCAGCGAAGCCTACCACGTCCTGGGCTCGCCGGAGAAGCGCAGCCGCTACGACCGCGACCAAGCGCGCCTGCACCCGCAACACCATCCGCACCACTCCCACTCCCACCACCATTCCCACCCCTCCTACGCCGGCCCGGCCGGCTCCCGCCCGCCCTCGGGCCTGAGCCGGCGGCGCACGCAATTCCGCGGGCCCCCGCCGTCCTTCTACCGCAACGGGGCGTGGGGCGCGCAGTCGGCCAAGCGATCCGCGGCGGGCGGGTACGACGGTTACTCAAACACGAACCCGTACGCGGAAACCACGAGCGACCACCACAACGACCCGGGCGACAACAACACCTACACGGGCGCGTTCTATAACTCGGGAGGAGGTGGCTTCGGCCCCGGCCAAGCCGAACGCGGGTGGGACACGGCGCTGCCGCACTGGGACCGGGTCGCGCACCGGCGGACGCAGGAAGGGATATCCGCGCGGCTGAGCCGGCGCGCGCGCGCGAGGGGCGAGTCGACGGACGAGATGAAGAACGGCGGCGGGCCCTGGAGCCTGCTGATCAACTTCTTCGTCGTGGGCGGCGCGATTGCCTTCGTGGCGAGCATACCGAGTTGGTTTAATAATAAGCAGAGGAGGGAGAAGGTGGTGGTGGCGGGGAAGTGAGCTTGAACTTTAGAGAGAGAGAGAGAGAGAAAGAGAGAGCTGTGAAGCGGCTGAGTGATGGCGGGATATTCGAATGTTTGATACTCGGGTTTTACAGGGCATTGGGAATGGGCGGCGAAGATTTGGGTGTCATAGATTGCGGGCGTTTGTACTTTCTTCCTTTGGCTCTGCGGGGCTTGCGTTGTTGTACGTACATTGATCACTGCTGAGACGAGAGTACTGCAAACGAAAAATCATCGTTGAAACTTGCATGTTTTCTCGATTGTATATCCTCTTTTGAGTACTACTCAAGATGCTCTAGCGTTACAGAACCTCACCGACGAAGAGAGGAAAAAAAAGCTAAAGCTACAGGGAAGGTCAAAGAATCCCATCTTTCCTCCGCCCAACCCTCCAATTCTATGTTTCCATCCGCAAATGCTTTTGGTTCGTTTAACCCTCGAAGGTGAAGGAAGCACCAACCTAAAGTACTTCAGTCAGCGCATGCTAGACCCCCATTTCGAGGCAAATGAATAACTTACCTTGTGGCCGGCCTCGTTGAGCTTCTGGGCGTCGAGGGAAGCGCCGATACCGAAGGTGAAGCCCTGGTTGATCTTGGTGTTGTAGGCAAGGGAAGCAATGCCGCGGTCGTTGATCTTGGCCTGTTTTCGGAGAAAAGGTGTATCAGATAGTATTCTTCTCCCCCACTATTGCGACTGCGCTCCGGCGGAGTACTCACCTTGGCGAAGGACAGGGGGTCGAGCTTGTACTTGCTGGCAAGCTCAATGCCGACGGCGGAGCCGGACTTGGCGTCCCAGGAAGCCTTGGCGCCGGTCTCGACGGCGGCGTTGACCTTCTGGTAGTACGAGGCGGTGAAGACGTTCAGGTTGTTGGTGGCAGTGACGGCGGCGCTGTAGAGCGGGGTCTGGTAGCCAACGGCGGCCGAGTAGCGGGTGATGGCCGCCTTCTGGACGTCGTAGCCAGCCTCACCACCGACGAGGAAGCCCTCGTGGCCGACGACACCGTCGACGACGGCGGTCAGGTTTCCGGCGGCCGAGTAGTCGAAGAAGGCGCGGGTCTGGAAGGCGGGCTGCTTGAAGGTGAGGTTGAGCTTCTGGCCCTTGTTGCCCGAGCTGGGGGCGAAGACCGAGGAGAGCTCGGCCTTCAGGCCCTTGGTGAAGGTGTTGTCCAGCTCAACCTTGGTGTTCAGGACGTTGGCGGTGTTCCAGGACTCGGTAACGGTGATGCCTGTTTTTGTCGAGATACGTATTAGCCCCGATAGTCCTAAGCTATGGGCCCCGGGAGGGCCCGGCACCCCCGAAATCACGAAGCTGCCGTTGAAGCCGTTTTTCTTTTTGAACGGTGCCATCAGAGATAGGTGTCGGATAGATATACCGTTAGAGAGAGCCTTCTTGCCCTCGACCTGTTTGTGCGCGCAGACGCGATCAGCCGCCGCTCCAACGCGCGCGGGAGTGCGGCAAGACTTACGGAGCCGTTGATGGGGCCATCGTGGGCGGAGGTGCCCTTGGTGGTGACGGCGACGCCGTTGGGGGACTTGAGCTTGACCTCAAGGACCGCTATCGGGGGCGTCAGTGACGGGGTCTCGGCAAGAGGTGCGCGCAGCGAAGCTCACCGGCGGCGGCGTGGTAGAAGTCCTTGTTCAGGAGCTGCGGCAGGCAGGGTTAGCATTGACAGGGCGGTCGGGCGTGAGCAATTGCGCTGTGGTGCGGCGCAATGCAAACGTACGTCGTTGGCCGACTTGGGGATGTCGCTGAAGGCCGGGACGGACATGATGGTGGTGATGCGGAAGAGGAGAGGATAGAACTGGGTGGAGCGGTCAGCTGGCAGGCGCGATGAGATAGACGGGGCGATGCGGGCGTACCGATGATGTGCTTGGGGGAGAGGGTTGCGCTGGGGAGAAGCCGAGTCGCGAAAACAAAAGAGAGGAGCCAGAGCTTGGGGTCGCCCGGCCCTCGCCCGCGTCGGCAACCCGTCGCGGAGCAATTCGGCGCGCCACGTGCCCACGCCCTCCTGCGCGCACTGGCTCCTCGCGGTGAACAGCCCGGCTGCGCTCCCCGCGCCTTTCTGTTGGGATTCCCTGCGTTTGATCGCCCCTGCTGACTTGTCGCCGCGATGCCAGCGCGCCTGCCCATTGGCCGCGCCTCTTGCATGCGTTGTCCCTCCCGAGCACGAGGAAGGCAAGCTTCAGATCGTCTCGTGCAGCCTCAAGCCTCTGGCCGTTCGAAGCCATGACTCCTTGTCCGACCCACTTGGCCATGTTGATACCCAGGCTATCATTTACTCCTTTCGTCCGCGTTCACCAAGGTCAGGAGAATACCACGCTTGCATCATATCACTCGAAGAGGCTGTGATTGTCTGCTGCCAGGCTTTGGCATTCATTGAGCTCTCATTGGTGAAGACATAGCGGTCCCCTCTCAAGGTCAGGTCCTCAGTCGCTGGGATGGTATGCCGGTGGCGCCTTTCTGTCCGCCATGTTGCTCCACTCCTTGATCATACAACCCGCAAGATCACTAGATGGAAACTTTTTCTGGAGCTTTTTCTCCACCAATTTGTGCAGACTTTGCAGGAGAGCGCACCGAATCCTATAACGCCACTGATCGTTGGCGTACTCTTTCGGGATGCTGAGATGCACATGCAGTACCGTAGTGTAAGCGTCATGAGGTGCATCAAGTTGCATCTTCCACACGAGACGGGCCCAGTATGTGGCCGGGTGGGCTGGTGTGGAGTGCCGCCCATCGAAAATCGTAGTGTACTCCATCTCCAGTCTACCAGTAGGCCATAGAGTCTGAGCTTCGGCTGTTGAGTGTTACCAGAGAGAGTCGAGCAAACGACGAATCTGTAATGGCACGGGCTTACCGAGAATGCTTTGTTCCCAAGTGCTGGCGCACTGTTCTGAGTCTTCAGTGTCAGGACTCGTGAAGAGCTTGGCATACGGTCCACGGCGGGTGAAGAGTCTATTCGTTATCAGTGCATTGCTCAGATGATATGACAAGACACCTACGCGAAGCCGACTCCGCGGAGCTGCGAGCATATCTTTTTAACTCTCTTCAGGGGAAACTCCCGGCGAGGCGGCAGTTTTTCGCCCATTGTGGATGTTTGCGTTGGCCTGGAGGGAAGATGGTTGGAAGCGAAGTAGATAACCCACAAACTTATAGAGCTTCTCTCAACGCTCAAATGTTGTGCGATCCAAACCAAGGGTCTCCCCAACCCTGACCTCATGAGTCTGTTCCGTACCAGCCAAGTCACGCTAGTAGTGGGGGTTAGTGGAGTGGGTTGGCCTCTCCTGGCGAAGCACACATAAACTAGGTGCCGGCGGAACGTACCAGGCCGAAAATTTTTGGGGGAGACTAGCTGCAACATGCCCAGGTACCGTGTCTTAAAGCTCTCTTCCAAGAAATTATAGCGCACCGGCCCTACGGAGGAAGCCCAAACAACGCCACCACCACTCAAAGTGTAAACCCATCCTCCAAGTGTCTGGACTTCTTCGCCAGCGTCTTCATCAATACGTCCTGGATCCTCTCCCCTCGCTGCTTTTGAAGGTTATCGAAAATTTTCCGATGGAGCAGCTCGAGAAGGAGTGCCTGAATTCGCCATGGCGGCTGACCCGCTTGCTCGTCCATCCTCCCGAATGTCAGCCACTCCGAATGCGCCTTCACCGAGACTCCGTAGAGGCAAATCGAGCATGGGCTGAGTTCCGATAAATCATCATCACCCTCATATATAACCAGTGCGGACAGTATGACATGGGCTGATTTCGTTCGTGGGCCGCCGAGGATCAAAGGCTGAGTTCTCGTGCTGAAGCCCAAGTAGGCACGAAGCAGAGTCGCCACAGTTCTCGAAGAGTAGTCGTTTCCGGCCGCCAGGATACTCGAAATTCACGAGAGCTTGCGCATCTCGAATTATGTCAGGAGATGTTGCTTCGGAGTTTCCATGCTCGTGCCTACTCAGTATCTCTTTTTTGAGCGATTCCACGCGGGATTTGTCGCACAGTGCCCTATGTAGGCCAGTCAACAACTAAGCTTCTCTCGAGAGTTGTTATAGATTGTTCTGACTGGTATTGCGGCTGCGTACGTTCGTCTAATCCGGCTGAGGATGGATGAGAGTCGAAATTGTAGGTATGTTTGGGTGAATTGACCTTGTCTACCATTTTGTTCTACCGAGACATTAGAGAGAGCACCCAAACTCAACGTCTTCATAACGTACCGCGCGGCACTCCTTCGAAATGGGAAGACGGAATCTGTTTCGCATACAGAAGTCTGTCAGCGCATATTTTATACACACGCCGAGGAAATTTTTGCTATCCCGACCCAATAAACGTGCCCTCCAGTTCTGCAGACCAGTTGGCTCTACATTGGGCCCGTGATAAGTTGACAGTGCACGGTTAGCACATAATGAATCATAGAACGCTGTAACCGGTGGTTCAAAAAGGCCCGCAAGTTCTGTGTGTAGGGTGCACCCGATACCGAACAAGGCTTGGCGATTCTGCGAGGTAGTAGAAAGGGGACTGGTTGAATCCCAACCACTTCTGACTGGAGACCGAAAAGATACCCAGGACAACAACGTTCGACAAGACCGAGGAAGTACTAGGGAGAAATGGCGCCCAAGCGAGCCGTTCAATTGCGTCTAGTCTATCCTAGACAACGATGAGCCATAACCATGTGAGATACAGGAGCCGCCGGAATGCCAGCCTGTGGCCCAATTTCTTGCTTTTGCCCCGAACAAAGACCTGAAAGATAGTAAGATCCGAACACCGTCGCTTGATGCGAATGTGGTAGCCCCAACGCCCCGCAAAGAAATGCAAGATCATTCAATCATGAACCCCAAACACCGTCTCTACCGGATCTATTTGTCATCGCCGCCCTTGTTCTTGGTGTAGTTGGGCATCTTCTCGTAGGCGTTCGGGCTCCTCTTCCGTGCCTTCTTCGGACCACTGCCGCCCTTGCCGTGGTGGTTGTGAGCGCGACCGCGGCTGTTGGTGGGGCGCGCGGAGCTGTTGTCGGGCTCGCTGTCCGAGTCTTCGTCGGAAGACGAGTCGTCGGACGAAGACTCGTCGGAGGATTCGCCGAACTCGCGCTGCTTGTGGTAGATGCAGCACACTGTGTAAGCATTGTCAGCCCTGTGATCGCACACGTGGCGATAGCGGCGCCAAAAGCCGGGGAGTGCTCGCGCGAACCTTTCGACGACTTCTTGCCCATTCCTTCGTTGTCAACGACGTCCTCGGCCCATTGGATGTGGCGGCGCTGCACGGGCTCGGCGCGCAGGCGCAGGGTGCCTGACGGGAGGTTCAACGGCGAGTCTCCGGATTCGGTGGTGACGATGGAGCCGTTTGAGGCTGAAGCCTCGGCGGTGCGCAGCGCGGACGGGACAGGGGTGTTGGCCATGGTGGGTGGTGTGGAAAGGTGGGCGATGAACGGGTGCGTACAGGAGGCGGTTGCGGCGTGTGAAAGAGGCGCTGGAGGCGAAAAGACAGGAGGGCGTGGGATTCCGCGAGTGGTGGGCGGAGCGTGGATGCGACAGAAACGCGCCTGCTATTGGAGGGCGTTGGCGAGGGCACGCGTTGTATATGTACGGCTTCGTTGTCCCGTGATGATTTGCTTGTCCGGGCAGAAGTGAGGTGACGGGCGCTGCGCTGCTTTAGCGCGCTTGGCTAAGGGAAGCTTCTCCATCTCTGCCCAACTGCGGCTGCCGACGTCATACCGCCTTTCCTAGTAGGTTGATATGCGCTGCATCAACGGCCTGCCGCCTGCCTGCCGCCAAGCAGCGGCGCGCGAAACGACGAGCGATTCATTCCGTCTCCTCATTGCAGGCACGGGTGCCGGCTTTTGCGCGTGAAGACCCTGGAATTGGAGCTGGACGAGCCCGCACGTCCCCGATCTCTCAAGCACAAGCGATCGCGCTTGGATACTCTCTCCCTGCATCTGCCCGACGGCCTGCTAACTAATCTGCTAGACAGCGCCCCCGAACCCGCTAGAACAGCTGGCAGCCCTTTTGGTCGCCAGCAGGCCTTTCACCATGCCCACGTGCCATGGGTTCTTCAGCTATAATTGACTCCAAGCAAGGCGGTGGCGGCCCGCTATTACCAAGCGCGGGGACGCCACGGAAGTCCTTGCCGCGGTAGCGCCCATTCCTACACTATCGTGCGCTTCGTTGGCTGCTGAAGCAAGCTTTCTGATGCATCGGTCGATCTGAAACACCCACGGACGCTCCTGCACGCTTCCACATCGGTCGTTGCAATCGATGCTGGAATTCGAGCGCAGTCGGTGATATCGGAGTCAATTCCTGACAATGCAGAAGCTCAAGTCCATCAGCATGTGCCGTCTCTGAAAGTAGTACAAAGGGAAAGAGATTGGTGTACGACGGGAGTTGTGCAGGGCAAAGCTGAGGTTTATGCACATGCATGTACCCGCCAATGAAGCTCATCCGGACTACTCGGCGCCACGTCAATGGGCCTGCAGATGATAAACTCAGCATTCGAGGGAGTTCTTTGCCGCATCCGATGCAAGCGCAAGCCACGTCGTACCCCGCGGAATCCTGAGAGGACAACACCATGGTATCATCACGAAACTGTCACTGCGCGGCTTGAGCTGACTGACCCTCGGGCAAAGGGGCATAGAGATCGGGAGCTGCGGACGGGTGCGATGCGGCTGCTTCCGAAGTCTCATGATTGTTCCGAGTGTGGCACAGTGACGGTGGCCTGAGTCGGTTGCCGTGATGGAAACTACAGAGGACAAAGGAGCATACAATCAGTAGAACGGCCCAGCCTGCCAGCGCTTGAATGGAGCATACCCCGCGCTGCCAACGTGCCACCGCCAGACTTGCATTCCGCGCGGGGCGGCTCTGGAAGGGACGTGTCGCATCCGCCGCAGGTCGAGGTATATCAAGAAGCCCCGGGGCTGGAACGGGCGGACGGGCGGGCGGACAGCGCTCGGGGTTTCTGTGGGAGCAAAGGCGGAGACATGAAGCAAGTGAGGACTGGCGATGGGGGGTGGAGCTTACCAGCAAATCCTGTAGCTCAGCTGGCAGCCGCCGGCACCCGGATAATCCTCAAACCGGGGTTGCTGTCCCGCCGCGTGAAGCAGAGGCGCCTCTGCTGCACGTCCTTCTTATCCGCCGTCACCTTTTCGCGTGCATCTGCCTCTCTACCTTGCCACGTCGAGGCTTCTCTCCCTCTCCCTCTCCCGAGCACCGCCCGCGCCCTTCGCTGCCCCAATTTCCCACGCGCTTCGCGGTCCGTCCAGGCAGCCTGCGCCCGCGCGTCCAACCCTGCCCCGCCATCCCATCGCGTTACGTCCCGCGCCAGCAAACCTACCTCAACCTCACCTCCGCGCATGACCACCACGCCTCGGCATTGAGCGCGCGCCCTTCCACACACACACCCCGTCGACCCCGCTCTAAATCGAGCCGCATCTTCTCAGTCCAGCTCTCAAGATGTCCATGTCAATCGAGGAGCTGGACGCGACCGTCCGCGCCTTTTATGAGGGTCGAGGCGACACCGTACGTGCTTCTACGCGTGCAACTCTGCCTCCGACACGCTTGTGCTAATTCACCCTGCTCTACAGCAAAAGCAAGCGCAAGCCTCGCTGAACCAGGTACGCCCGCATACCCCTCACCTCAGCCTCGATGGCGCTGACTGATTGGGCCGTAGTTCAAAGAGAACCCCGACGCATGGCTGCTGGTTGATAAGATATTACAAGATGCCCAGTACCCGCAGACGAAGTGCAAGTATTCCGGTGTCGTGTTGGAACAATAGCGAAGCTGACTGTTGGGTAGACCTGGGCCTGCAGGTCCTGGACAATGTGATCATGACGAGGTGGAAGGTTCTTCCCAGGGACCAATGTCAAGGTATGAACGCCGTGGCCTGCGGCCGCGATTCAACTCCCTAACGATGTGCAGGTATCCGCAACTTTGTTGTCAACTTCATCATCCAAACCTCCAGCACCGAGGAAAGCCTTAGGAACCAGCGCACGCTCCTCAACAAACTGAACCTCGTCCTCGTCTCCATCCTGAAGCAGGAGTGGCCTCACAACTGGCCCACCTTCATCAACGAGATCATCTCTTCATGCCACAGCAGCCTTCCCATCTGCGAAAACAACATGGTCATTCTCAGGCTACTGTCGGAAGAGGTTTTCGATTACTCGGCGGACCAGATGACCTCATCCAAAACGAAGGAGCTCAAGCAGAGCATGTGCGACGAGTTCACCTCCATCTACCAGCTCTGCTCCGAAGTCTTGAGGACCGCCGAGCAGGCCTCCCTGATCAAAGCTACCCTGGAGACGCTGTTGCGCTTCCTCAACTGGATTCCGCTTGGCTACATTTTCGAGACCCCGCCCAGTGGCATCAGCCTCATCGAGACTCTTCGCAGCCGGTTTTTGGAGGTACCGGAGTTCCGCAACATCACGCTTAAATGCTTGACCGAAATTGCGGGCCTGCACACTGAGCCGGCATACAACGAGAAGCTAGTCCAGATGTTCACCGAGACACTCACGGAAATTTCCAAGATTATCCCGCTTTCCATGGACCTGAAGAGCACTTATGCCCAGAGCAACAGCAGGGACCAGGAATTTGTTCAGAATCTGGCCTTGTTCCTGTGCAACTACTTCTCGATGCACCTGAGCATCATTGAAAACCTGCCGAACCGCGATTTCCTAATCCACGGCCACTTTTACCTCATCCGTATCAGCCAGATTGATGATCGCGAAATTTTCAAGATCTGCTTGGAGTACTGGACGAAGCTTGTTTCGGAACTGTACGATGAGATGCAGCAGCTCCCGATTGGCGATATCAACCCGCTCATCAACATGGGCATCGGCGGCATGGCGAACGGCGGTGCGCGGGACCCTGCCCTTCTTGCTAACTACCCCCTCCGTAAGCACAAGTACGCCGAGGTGCTCTCCAACTTGCGCCAGGTCATGATCGAGAAGATGGTCAGGCCTGAGGAAGTCTTGATTGTGGAGAACGACGAGGGCGAAATTGTCCGCGAATTCGTCAAGGAGAGCGATACTATCCAGCTCTACAAGTCCACAAGGGAGTGCTTGGTGTTCTTGACGCATTTGGACGTCAATGATACCGAGCAGATCATGTCTGAGAAGCTCGCCAGACAAGTCGATGGCTCAGAGTGGTCTTGGCCTAACTGCAACACTCTCTGCTGGGCCATTGGATCGATTTCCGGTGCGATGAACGAGGAGACCGAGAAGAGATTCTTGGTTACTGTCATCAAGGATCTGCTCGGTCTGACGGAAATGAAGCGCGGCAAGGACAACAAGGCTGTTGTCGCATCCAACATCATGTATATTGTCGGCCAATACCCCAGGTTCTTGAAGGCGCACTGGAAATTCCTGAAGACTGTCGTCAACAAGCTGTTCGAGTTCATGCACGAGACTCACGAGGGCAAGTCCGGAAAATTTCCTCCTTTGAATGCTGTAGCTAACTTGTCACAGGTGTCCAGGACATGGCTTGCGATACTTTCATCAAAATTGCCAACAAGTGTAGGCGGCATTTCGTGGCCTTGCAGCCTGGGGAGACGGAGCCCTTCATTGACGAAATTGTCCGAAACCTCCGCAAGATCACCATGGATCTCTCGCCTCAACAGATCCACACCTTCTACGAGGCCTGCGGTTACATGATCAGTGCACAAGGCCAGAAGAGCATCCAGGAGCGTCTCATCCAAGAGCTCATGTCCCTCCCCAACGCTGCATGGGACTCGATCATCCAATCAGCAAACACCGATCCAAGCATTCTCCAGGACGGCGAGACCATCAAAATCATCGGCAACATCATGAAGACGAACGTCGCTGCTTGCAGTTCAATTGGCAGCTACTTTTACCCTCAGATTGGCCGGATCTACTTGGATATGCTCACCATGTTCCGTGCAGCCAGTGGCTTGATCGACGAGGGTGTGCAGCGTGACGGCAACATTGCAACCAAGATGCCCAAGGTCCGCGGTCTTCGCACCATCAAGAAGGAAATCTTGAAGCTCATCAACACGTACGTCGAGAGAGCGGATGATCTGGATATGGTCCACAATACGTTGGTCCCTGGCTTGTTGGAGGCTGTGCTGCTCGACTACAAGCGCAACGTGCCTGATGCCCGTGAAGCCGAGGTGCTAAACGTAATGACAACCATTATCAACAAGCTACATGTACGTTGGAGACCCAATCTCAGCCGATTTATGCAAACATTTGTATTTGCATTCCTCTTGCACGTAGAGAATACCCTGCTGACAGTGAACAGAGCTTGATGGAGGATCAAATCATGAACATCATGGACGCGGTCTTCGAGTGCACCCTGGACATGATCAACAAGGACTTCTCCGAGTACCCGGATCACCGTGTCGAGTTCTTCAAGCTTCTCCGCACCATCAACCTCCGCTGCTTCCCCGCCCTCCTGAAGCTCGATGCACGCTCCTTCAAGTTCGTCATCGATTCGTGCATGTGGGCGAGTAAGCACGACAACCGTGAGGTCGAGGGCGCTGGTCTCATGATGTGCTTCGAGCTCATCTCCAACATGTCGGAGACGGATCCAGGAACCTGCAACACCTTCTTCCAGAGCTTCTACACAACGATCCTGCAAGACGTGTTCTTCGTGCTCACGGACAACGACCACAAGGCCGGCTTCAAGCACCAGTCGATGCTGCTTGCCAAGATGTTCTGGCTCGTTGAGTCGGGCAAGATCAGCGGACCTATCTACACTCCAGAGATGGCTCCTGCCGGCACTTCGAACAGGGACTTCCTCAAGAACTTCACCGGGAACCTTCTGGCGAACGCCTTCCCCAACCTGCAGACGTAAGTGAGGCCCAATGCTCGATGGTGCAGTGACGCTAACCGGTGGCCAGGCTGCAAATCTCGAACTTTATTGATGGGCTGCTCGCGACCAACTCGGACCTTAACCGGTTCAAGCTCATCCTCCGTGACTTCCTCATCTCGTTGAAGGAGTTCTCGGGCGACAACGCGGAGCTGTTCGCGGAAGAGCGCGAGCAAGCGGCCAAGGCGGCCAAGGACCAGGAGCGCGAGCGTGCGATGAAGGTGGGTGGTCTGCTGAAGCCGTCGGAGCTGGAGGACGACGAGCTGTGACTTGACCAGGAGCTGGGAACGGGCGCGGCCGCCCGAACACAGTTTGACCGATCAGAGGGCACGTCGCGTGGAACCAAGGTCCGTCGGGGCAGTGTGGACCTTGATGGTTGGGACGCTTACGGGCTATGAGCGAGCATCTTCTCGACGCCTGAGTGCAGCGTTTGGCGTCCAGGATAATTTAAGCGAAGGAAGGATACCAGCTCTCATTTGTTGTCTTCAAGCAGAACACAGCGGAAGCAGGCAGCGGTTGGGCGAGGCGGCCGGCTGGGTTGGTTGTGGAAGAGCATGTGGGGGAACAGTCCCATAAAAACAACAGATGAGAGGGCTCGAGACGATAGAATAGCTTGTCGCAGTTCAGACTCTCATATACGATGTGCGTTGTGCGGCGTGAAGGCGGTCCCAGCAGCGCGGGCCGGGCAGGGACGCATGTGACATGACGTCATGGCGCCCGGCGGCGTCGATTTTCTCGGCAGCGACGCGAGAGGTGGGCGCTTCGCGAGAGGGCGGGTCTGGTGTTTGTCCAACGGGCGCCTCTGGGCAGCCGTAGGGGCGACGGTTTGGGCATAGCGCGGCGCCGACTTGGCCACGTTCTCGGGCGGCGGCCTTCATTGGCTGACTGCAACACCGGCGCGAGGCCTCTCTGCCCTCAGAACGCCGGGCGACAGGCCGACAGGTGCTCCAACGCTCCTGCTGCATACCACCGCAATTTGATTTTTGCCTCCGCCGCGTGACTCTCACATGCGCCGCGCCGTCTCGGTCCAATTGCTGTGCAGCCCCGCGGCGCCGTAGCCCAACACAAGACGTCGACCAAACGTCTTCCGAATTTGACTCTGCAGCCGCCAGCTCCCTCTTGACCACGGAACTGGCCTGCCGGACACCACGCTCCCGCTCGCTGCTGTGAGAGAGCCCCGCCAGCACTCCCGCCCCCGTGGCCTGCCCAGCCCGCCCGTGAGGCTCGGCGCCGTCTCCGACTCGCACCTGACGAGCACGCACATTCCAGCTTGATCTTCGTGCACCATGTGAGTCGTCGTCCTCTCCGCCCACGCACGACCGCCGCCCACCACCATCGATCCCGTCCCTGGCCCGATGCAGACTGGCGCTGATTCGCTGCCCTGTCCAGGAAGTTCGGCAAGCACATCCAGAAGCGGCAGCTCGACTTCCCCGAGTATGCCGCAAGCTTTGTCGACTACAAGGCCCTCAAGAAGGTTTGATTCCGCCCGCCCGTCCGCCCATTCGTCCTAACCTGCTCCCCAGCTCATCAAGAAATTGAGCGCCACCCCTGTGATCTATGCCCAAAACGAGCCTAGTCTGGGCGATCCGCAGACCTCCCTCCAGGCGAACAAAGCCACTTTCTTCTTCCGCCTTGAGCGAGAGCTCGAAAAGGTCAACAAGCTCTATCTGCAGAAGGAGGCCGAGCTGAAGCTGCGTCTGAGCACCCTGCTGGAGAAGAAGAGGTCACTCCAGTCACAGCCCATCCCCGTCTCCAAGCTCTCCTCCAAATACGTCATCCTGGAGGAAGCCTTCCGTCTGTTCAGCAATGACCTCAACAAGCTGCAGCAATTCGTCGAAATCAATGCCACTGCCTTCTCCAAAATCCTCAAGAAGGTGCGCCCTCCCTCCTGCCTCCAGCTGATGCGTTTTCCATGGGCCGCGTCACCAGTCTCCAGACATTACTGACGGCTTTCTAGTGGGACAAAACATCAAAGGTTCGCTTTCATGCCCTCCTCCCTTCTCACTAGACTAACGTAGCCAAGTCTCGTACAAAAGAGCTTTATATCTCGCGCGCTGTCGAGGTGCAACCATGTTTCAACAGAGAGGTCATCAGCGATCTCTCGGACCAGGCGACCACCAGCCTCCTGGACTTTGCTGCGTGGGCCGAGGGCGAGCAGATGCAGTACACCACATCGGTGCCATCCGAATTCCCCAACAGGTTACATGATGCCGACACGGATGCCGATCCTCAGATCCTGCAGACCATCACGTCTGGCAACATCTCGGGCGTCGAGGAGTGGATTAGCCGTGTTGTTGTCCTGCCCGATGCAAGAGATCGCATCACCAAGGCATTCCTGGCCACCGCCTACGATGCGCCAGAGAGTGCTTTGAAGGTCATGCTCGACACCAATTTCGTTGATCTTGATCAAGGCGATGATGTCAACGCGAGAAATTGCCTGCATAAGGCGGCCATCTCTGGTCGGTCGCTAGTCCTGAAAATCGGACTTGAAGGAAATGCCGACGTCCGGGCATCAGACGTGTACGGCAGGATTCCTCTCCACTACGCCTGCATGCATGGCCATGTCGGCATGATTCAAGACCTTGTCACCACGGCCCCAGATACAGTCGATTTCAAAGACCACGACGGCTTCACACCCCTAATCCACAGCATTGTCCATAACCACCTCTCCTGCGTCCAGAGCTTACTCCAACACAATGCCCGCATCGATCCCACCGGAGAGTCAGATCACATCCCCCTCAATCTTGCCTGCCAACATGGGCTGCAGCCCATAGTCGAGCTTCTGTTGCACGCAAATCCGCAGATCCTGCCGGATGCCGAGGGCTTGTATCCCCAACACCTGGTGGCGCGGTCCGGCAAAAACCCGCGCATATGCTTGCTACTTAGAGATTACGGCGTAAACCTGGACCAGCCTGACAAGCTTTACCAGTGGACGCCGCTGTTCCACGCAGCAAGCGAAGGGCATGTGGTTTGCTTGAAAACGCTTTTGGACTGCAGCGTTAGCGTGCATGTCAAGGATGAAAAGGGCCTCACGGCAATGTACTACGCTACGTGGGAAGGCCATCTGGAATGCATGAAGCTGTTGGCATCGGTCTCCCAGGATAATCCAATGCAGCCCCCAGCGGCACCGGCGCCTCCGATGCTTTCGGCTGGCCCGCCGCCATCCAGCACTCCACAGCCTATGGCAATGGAAGTGGATGGGATCCCCGATCTATCTCTGCCTCCTCCCATCATCCCCATCAGGAGATACGGCCACAACTTCCTGGAGAACAAGACCTTTGTTGTCATCAACTTCGGCGCGTTGGATTCAGAGCCCATACGTTTCTACGAGGACAGCAAGTATCCTGCTGCACGCTTGACCATTGCATCAAAATCGTCGGACTTGATCCCGCGAAACATTACACTCCCCATGTCGGAAGAAAACAAGGTCATCTCCTTCCAGGTTGACAACCTCGAAACCTTTAGCATTGACTTCGACGTCTACCCAACCTTCGGAGCAAAGGTCATCGCTAGAACGGAAGCTTCGTCGACGGTGTTTAGGAACAGAGAGTCCAGCTCAGGATTCTGTAACCTCGGTCTGTTCGACCCAAGATTGCGAACAATCGGCCGCATCAAGTTCCAGTTCAACATCGTCACTCCGTTCCCAGGGCCCCCGCTCGAGATCACTCACTTTGCCACTTACTGGAAAGCTACCAGCCAGCTCGACGAGTCGCCAAGTGCTCTGATCACCGGCTCGAGTTTGTCAGGCAGCTACGTGAGGCTGTTCGTGCAGATGACTTGCGATGGCGTGCCAGTGTTGTGCCCGCAATGGAAGGTGAAGTACGGCAGGCTTGGCATACCCGTCTCACGCTTGACGTCCGAGGAATTCCTTTATATCGGCGTGGAGAATGGCGGTGGAGAGTCTGCGCTGGCCGCTTTGGCGAATACGCCAGCCCATGACAGTAAGTACTCGGTATTCCATGCACAATACGGTCATCTAACAGCTTGTAGTTTCGAACATCCACAAGATTCTCGCAAGCTCATACGTCAGCCTAAAGGAGGCCATCAACCGCTTACCCGTCGAAGTCCGCATCGAACTTCACATACTGTATCCTAACCGTGTCGAGGAAGAAACCCTGAGGCTTGGGCCAACCCCGAACATCAACACTTTCGCAGACACGCTTTTGAACATTGTGTTCGATGATGCTCGTCATCTGCGAGTGCAAGCAGGGACGGCGGCAAGGTCGATTGTTTTCTCCAGTTTCAACGCAGACATGTGTACGGCATTGAACTGGAAGCAACCCAACTGTCGGTGACGCTCCCTCATGAAAGGCCGACCAATGCTAATGTGTCGACAGACCCCGTCCTTCTCGGAAACGAGCTTGGCGCAGATCCGATCGAAGCCGCAGCGGATTCACAGAAGGTGCACAGCAGCGGTCGCACGACAATCTCGGTGAAGGAGGCTGTGCAGGTGGCGCAGAACAACAACTTGATGGGTCTCATTTGCAGTTCACGCTTGTTGGTATGTCTCATGGATTTTTGCTTACCCCTCGCCAGCGGTTTTTTAGCCAGTACTTACACGTCGAACAACAGAATCTTGCGCCCGCGCTCATCGAGTCGGTCAAGACGGCCGGTCTCGTTCTCATCACGGATCTTTCGACGCAGCAATCGACGTTGCCGGATCAGCCTTCATCCGATCGCATCGATGGGTACTTTGACCGCGAAGGTGTTCTTCACTTCAACGAAACCATCGACATCTGAATGGGGAACCTTTCCAAAATCCGGTCCAAGAGGCTGGAGAGAGGCGTGCTTTAGACAGTGTGCATTCCGTAGCTATTCAGTACTTTTCAGGGATAGAGGATCGTTCTGGTTCTATTTATCGATTTGGTTTTCTTTGCCCTCTTCCCCCCATTCTCCTCTCTCTCCTCTCTATTCTCTCCTAGATTTGGTTATGATTTATGCATTTGTGACGAGGCAAGAAATAGCATTGGCGATAGGCGGTCGGCTGTCTCCCATATTCCCCCCCAAAGAGCGCATTAGATTGGACGTTTTCGAGTAATACATTGGATATTAAGTTTACTCGTTTGATTGCTGGCTGCTTTCCGCCATGTGAATGAGCAGGAGCAATGGCACATACGTATTTGCCCGTCTCTGCTACCTGCTACTACTGCTGCTGCTGGCCGGCAGCTGGCTTTCTGGGTAGAAATACTCTTTCGGCATAAAGCAGCCTATGGCCCGCGACTGCCGCGCAGTCGACAGGAAGCGACAGCTGGACGGGTGCGCTGGGGTTAAAAGCGTCCGCTGCCTGTCCGCTTCCACTCTTCTTCTTCTCCTTAACCGCCACCATGAGCCTCGTCCTTGAACTACTCTTTGTCATTGGCGTGTGGCTCCGAGTGGCGCCCCTGCTCTTAGGTACGTGTATCAAGATTTACACCATATTCCGCCCTCAGCAAGCTCTCCCCGATCCGGAAAACCCCCCAGATCCGGACAATCCCCCACCTACTGGTACAGATAATGATCACAGCGCAGCTGCGGATCAAGAGGCCTCTGACAAAGACCGGTCAAGCCAGAACGGAGCGGCAGGCGGCTCAGCCGTCCAGGGGTCCTCGAGCCCTTCAGGGTGATCTCTGATCGCCACCGTCCTCCCTGCCGCGGCACGGAGGGCGGCGTCACCTACGGGTGGCGCCTCAGCGAACCGGGCGCTCCCACTTCAACGCAGTGCTGAGGTCTAGTACCCGGCTGGCTCTGCCACTGGGGAAGCTAAGAGGAGCGCCGGTCCGATCTCTGCGAGTCCTCAAGGCAAGTTCTTCCTCTCCGTCCTTTTCATCACACCTTGAGCAGAAGGCTGACTTCTCATCTCCGCACTGCGTGTGCTATCCTTCAGTGTCCGGCTGAGCGCCCAGCGGCCTTATACTCGAGAACGGAACGCTCACTCACCTTCGATCTCCCCTCCACGCCTCTGACGAAGTCCTTCGTTGTCGACCAGCGCCACCAAACCACAACATTCGCCAAGACACTCAGCCATACTTCTGCTTCATCAGGGACAAGTGAGAGGGCTTGGACAACTTGCGGTGAAAGAGGACAGGCACTGGGAAGGTTGTTGGATGGCTCTCAGTAGATATCATGATGTCAAACTGAACGAATGCGAGAAGTACTACATTCATTATAACAACCATGGCTCTAATGCTGTCCAGTGTTTCCTTGCTACATACATGCGTGCACAACAAAGCCGACCTCATCAAGCCTGTTAAATCAAAAAGCATTGCATGGAATAATTCTTATGCGCATTATATCTTCAACAAAGTTTTATCTGGAAACGCCCACGAAGCGTTGGCCTTCTTCGACTCGTCGTCTCCATCAGACGACCGAAGGATGCCAGCGATCTTTTGGCGCGCGCGATCCAAGGTCCGCTCCGCTTTTCTTCTCAACCCCGTCGTCAGCGCCGCCTCCTTGGCGGCCGTCTTCTCCGCTGTATGCGCCGCATGGTAAGCGTTTTGAACACTGCACTTCCCAGCCGCCTTCCTCAGTTTCGGCGGCGTGCCCGACGCGTCTTCGACGGCGAGTCGCCACTTGGGGTCGTCCGGGGCGCGACCGGAGCCCAGGTTGCGGAAGAAATTGACGCACAGCCACGTGCCCCCGGCGAAGTCGAGTGGGTTGAGGCATTGCAGCGACGCGGTGTAGTCGGTGTCGCAATGCTCGCAGCAGCTCGAGCCCAGGTCGAGCTGGCGATTCTTGCCCACCATGGCGGCGCGCGGCAGGTTGCGCAGCAGCAAGCCGTCGAGCGTCTCGACGCCGGCGCCTCCTCCCCCCGCCG
The DNA here is from genome assembly GCF_021436955.1 of Diplodia seriata. Lineage (NCBI taxonomy): Eukaryota > Fungi > Ascomycota > Dothideomycetes > Botryosphaeriales > Botryosphaeriaceae > Diplodia > Diplodia seriata. Next base: position 1,855,294 of record NW_027117309.1, on the reverse strand, counting down.
TCGTCGTCTTCATCTTCCGGGCGTCTCTGGCCGGCGGCTGCGCGAAGGGCAGCTCGGCGCAGACGCGGTGATGCGGGCAGATGCGCCACTCCTGCCGCTCGAGGTTCGTCGTCACGCCTCCCGGTATCGCCGCTGCTCCGCCGCGGTAGTAAGTCGCTCCAGCCCGTGGATACTCCCACTTTTGGTAGGCGTAGTAGCCCCACAGGAGCAGCTCGCCGTCGAGCACGCGCGCTCTGAGGATCTGCCGCACGACCTCGTCCGGGCCCCTGCCCAGCTTGAACCACTTCCTGGACTCGAACGCGGACGGCGGGATGATGTTGCCCCCACCACCCACCCTCGACCGCAGCGCCAGCTGCACGTGGTACGAGCGGATCATGTACTGGTTGTAGAGACACACGGCCTCGTCGTCGGCAATCCTGCACTTCCCCCCTTCGGCCTTGTTCCTCTTTTTCTGCTCCCGCTCGACGCTCTCGCCGTAGTTCTTCGGCATGTCCATGGGGTCGTACGGATGGTACGCCGCGCAGCCATGGCAGAGATAGCGATACCTCTTCCCCTTCTTCCCCTTCGAGACGTCATGGCGACCGTGACCGTCGTCGTCCCTCTCGAGCAACTGCATCAGTCGCAGCCGCGCCGCCTTGTCCGTCCCGATCTTCGACACGGTCCCCTGGCGCAGCAGCGTCGAGGTGTGGAGCGCACGGCACGTCAGCGCCAGCGCCGCGACGGACTCGGGCGGGACGTGGCCGAGGATCTGGACGAAGGGCGCGGTGGGGAGGGAGAGGAGCGGGGAGGAGGAAGAGTGGGGGACGTGGGGAGGGGCGATGGCCATGCGGTGGAGCACTTCTTCCGCGGTGAGCTTGCGGCGCCGCGTCGTCGTCGTCGTCGTCGTCGCGGATGGCGGGGTGGGGAGGGAAGACGACAAGATCGGGAAGGGGCTGTAGGGAGGGGGGCTGTCCATGTGGCGGTGGCGGTGGAGCATTTCTTTCGTGGTGGGCATTGCTGGCTCCATCTCTGTTATCGCTGGGTTATGTGGTTGGTTGTGTCGTGTGGTTGGTTCGAACGAGGGAGGTGGGGTCGGAAAGAGCTTGAAGCAAGATAAAGTCTAGAACAAGAGAAGGGCGTGAGGTAAGAGAAGAAAAGAGAAGAAGTTGCTGCGGCGTTTATTGGGGAAGTTTTCATGGTATCTGGTCAGGCACAGGTGGAAATGTTGCTTCTTCTTCCAACCATGGTTGTCGACACGACCCTGAAGGGGGAGGGAAAAAAAGACCTGGAAGGAAAACAGTCCCGCTCTTTCAAACAATTAGATGGAACTCACATCGCTCAGATGCTCTTGCGCGCAGACCAAAACAACGGGATCTCGAGCAGTCGAAGTGTGCGAATGCCTCAGGACTGTCTCGCAGCGGAGATGGATCTTATCGAGGGTGAGGTCTGAGTACCTTCTTCCGCATCGATTCACCATAGTCTACCAGGAAGGGGCAGGAGAAAAGGAGAAAGACAAATAGAGAGTACCTTAAGCGAAGATACTATGTGCATATTGTACTGCGATGTTTGCGCATGCTTGATCATTGTTTGTTTGGGCTCTTGAGGGACATCAACCACCCAGCGGACCGTTTTTCTTTTCTCTTGCCCAAGTCGAAAAGCTTCGGTGGCATCACGGCACCTGCAGCCCTCTCCGGGGAGGGTTCATCCATGGAACATCGCCAGCGTACGGACGTATATACATATATACATCCATACCCGCGCAACCCATGCCGATGAGAAAAAAGTCCATCGCCCCATCGCCCATCATCTGCAAAAAAAGAAAAAGAAAAGAAAAGAGAGAGGGGGGGGGGGGGGTGAGGGAGAGGACAGCACCGGTGCCACCACCACCTCCGCCCCGACGACGACAGTACAATACAAACCTCCGACAAACGATGACGCTGCCCCCACCGACCTAGGCCCCCCACAAACGTCGCGCGGCGATATCCATGTCAATTCAATCCCAAAACGAGGCAAACATCCGAAGCCGGAAAAGCAGGGACTTTGCCGTTATTATTTTGTTCGAGACACACGAATCATCGTCTCTTTCCCGTTGCGTACGTTGACTTCGCCACCTTGCGGTGACGTCAATCCCCCGGAAGAGAGTCGAGACCTAGAACGTGATGGATGCATGGATGTGGAGGGTGGATGTCGGGCCGGCACAACAGCGGGATGGATGGATGATTGATGATTGATGATGATGATGATGATCCCCACCCGTAACCTACGCGAATACCCTGGTTTTTCTTCTGCTCGGGTCGAAGCGAGAGAGAGGGAGAGAGAAAGTCCTTACCGCGTGCGTTCTGAACTATGTTGACCGGTTGCACGGGGATCGTCAGGACGACGGGGAAAAGAGAGGGGACCAAACCCCGGGCGTTTTGCGTCAATCGCCGTGTCGATGACATCGATTGTGGAGATACGTGGTCACTACAACCACCACCGCCAATTCTGCACGAAAAAAACGCGTCGTGGTCGCTCGTTTTCCGAAAATTCGAAAGACGAGCGAGCGAGAAAGAGCAAACTCGAGACGCGGTAAGGAACCCGTCAGAGACGCCAATCGAAAGCAGAAAAAAAAAAAAGGTACAATCGAAATCGTAAAAGACTCCGGGGTTTGTGCCAGAAAAAAATAAGAGATCTTGTTCATGTTTGCTTTCGCTCTTCTATGTGGTGACCATTCTTGGATCCCGTCGTTCACATTTCCCCCGCCCTCCTTCCCAATCGTTCAAAAAACAAAAAATCGGCCTTCCTTTACAACTGGTCCCCCCCTTCCCTCCTCCCCGCGTTCCCTGCTCGCGCGTAGCTTTCTCTCTCGACCCGTTCCGGTCAGGACAGTAGAAGAGTGGTTTCGTACAAACGGCCAGCAGCCTAGATGCCAATCCAACTGGGCGCGTGGATTGTGTTGTCGATAGTGTAGTGTAGTGATTGTAAAGTGAGGAAGAAGTATGGATGGGTGTGTGGCGTATGTCGGTAGCAGCATTAGGTAAGATGTAAGTAGTAGTAGTTTTAAAAAACGAGATGTGGTGGGTAACGAGCAATTGAAAATGGAGAACAAGCCCAACAAAGAATAGCAAAATACAATCGATATCAGATCGAGGTTTCCGCCTGCAAACTAAACAAGCAAAGTGGAAGGGCGATGTACGACTGTGGTAGGCGCCTTTTTAGGATGGTTCGGGATCATGCACAACGGCGAGCGACGCCGGGAGTTGCTAGAACAACCCCAGCCCACGAACAAGATGGTGAGAGAGATTTAACGCCGTGAACCCGCGACGGGGTTGGGTAGTAGTAACAGATGGCTGCAAACGAACCAACGAACGAACAGAAATCACACAAAAAGGGTATCCCAGATCAGAAGTTTTGCGCAATGCCCGAGTTGCCAGCCGGCGGGTAGTGCGCTGGGTTCTCGATCCGCGTGTTCCGTCTGGCCGCCACATTCTGCACAACCGGTTGGCCATCATATCCCGGGTTGTATGCTTGGTAGTAGCCGTTGTCGGCGTAGTAGTCCTGCGGATTGTTCATCTGCATGTGACCGTTGTCCGAGCTGTCCGACCGACCCGTGGCCGAGTACGACGACGAAGCGTTCGAGGGCCCACGGTGGATGTCCGAGGCGCGTTTGTTGGTGACGGGTGCTGCGCCCAATGCGCCAATGCCTTCCGAATCCATCGTCTCCCGGCGATGCATCAATGGATCTCCAGAGTCTGCGTTGCTGGGGTTCGTGGGCGAGCCGGGGCTGTGCTGATAACCGCCAGGCTGGCTGCCTGTGTCCGAGAAGGCAGTCAGTCCACCGGAAATGGTCGTGGACGCTTTGCGGTTGGTGGATGCCGTGGTGGTGTTGCCCCAGCCGCGGTAGCCGCTGGAATCCTCCGCCATTTCCGAGCCTCCATAGCCTCCGACAGCCGGAAGCGTGGGGTCGTGGTTCGGGTTGAAGCCATACTCCTCAACCTCCTTCCTCCGGTCCTCCTCGGCCATCTTCCTTTGCTTGCGCTTCCTCCAGAAAAATATACCGGCCGCAACGAGCAGAGCAACGACAACGACCGGAACGACGACGGCGACCGCAGTCTTTCCACCCGTCGAGAGGCCACCGCTGTTGTCGTCGGAGCTGCCGCCGTTGGATTGGAGTGATGCACCTTCGGAGCTAGACGCAGAAGCCGAGTCGCTGCCGGACGTGCCAGTGGGGTCGGAAACGCTTGTGGCGGTGACGGTAACGATGACGGGGCCAGTATTAGTGCCAGTGCCACTGGCCGACTGTGTAACGACGGAGGTGTATACAGTGGTGCTTGGGGTTCTCGTCGTGGTTGGCGAAGAGGACGACTCGGAGGATTCGGATGATTGGGTGGTGGCAGCTGCTTCGGAAGTGGCGCTCGTCGTCTCTGCAGCTGCGGTGGACGAAGCGGGAGCGGAAGTAGAGGTGGAGGGTTGGGTTGTGGTAGTAGGGGCCGTGGAGCTCGTTGGGGCCTCAGACGAGCTCGGGGCAGCGGATGAAGTCTGCGCCTCTGATGAGGATGGTTCTACGGAGGAGGAGGGTGCGCTGCTGGTAGCACTGCTTGCAGCACTACTTACAGCACTGCTGGGAGCACTGCTTGTAGCACTACTGGTCGCAGCTGCAGCCGAAGAGGACAACGAAGGAGAGGTGCTACTAACCGCCGACGACGACGACGGAACAACGGACGACGTGACGGAGGAAACGATGGAGGAGACGTCCGACGTGACCGACTGCACGGCCGACGAGACGGGGTCGCTTGCCGCCGACGTGGCGGGCGTCGCGATGTTAGCTGGGAGGGGTGATCAGCGAGTGCAGCAGGCCAGAGGAGCGGGGCACGTTACGGGTGGTCATGATTATGGACGACACTCAGGCCGGGTGAGTGCGTGGAGAGAGACGGATCGGGGCCGGCGACGGGGGTAGAAGTCGGTGCAGCTCACGGCCGGTGGAGTCGCATGTGCATGTGGAATGGAATGAAGGGGCGCGAGAATCAGGTGGCAGCAATGTATGTACACGAAGAAAGGGGATTCGGTATGCTGCGCTCGGTCGGGTGGTTGAGTGGTGGTCGCTGCAGGTCCGCAGGCGAGCGGCTTTGGGCCTGAGGAGCGTGGGAGCGGGAGGAGCAGGCAGGCTGGGCGCGTTGCTTGGAAGTCGGCCAGAAGCGCCGTCCTGTTTCGTGACGACGGCGTTATACTGGATCGGGATGCCGGCAATTTTGCGTGCTGCTAAACGATATGCGCCGACGGGGGTCCTGGCGGCGTTGACCAAGCGGGGAGCTGGTGTGCGAGCAGACGCGAGACAGCTGCCAGATAAGTACAGCGTCGCCCGTTTCCTCAGCGCTGCCTCTCGTCGCTTTTAGCACGCCGTCAGCCGCCGACAGAGCCCGCCGCAGCCCAAGGGGCCCTTGATTCGCCGGCGATAGATCTCCTGGCCTAGCGCGCCGCTGGAGGCTGAGGCCCGCCCGGCAAACTGCGATCAGCGCCCGCCCTGCGCAATCGCTGCCCACCGTCGCCGGCCGCGCTGGGGACGTGGCCGTGGTATTCAAGTCGTACTGCTGACAACGCGAGCTGCGTGTTGTATCGTGCGCGTCGCCGCGGTCGCAATCTCGCTTCTCCGCACGTGAGGCAGGCTGCGCAGGCTGAGCGACGCGGTTGAGAGTTGAGCGCCCGGCAGGCGCGCTAGCTTGGCGGGCGCCGTGATTAGCCACTCTAAAAACGGACACGAAAGCCCGGAGCGGATGCGACTCTGCGCACACTGCGACACTGCGACACTGGAAACTTCGTAAAAAACCCTTCTCCGCCAGTCATCCTCGCCCGTGACGGCCCTGATGACGAGCGCGCCCCCGCACCAGCGCCTCTGCGACACCGCTCCCGTGCTGCCGCCCACCGCCCCGGCGTGGCATGCGCGACGACGCCTGAGTTCGCGCTGGAGCCGTGCGCGATCGCAATGCTGGCCCAGCTCGCCGGAGTGCGCCCTTCCATCACGACCGAGGTTGTGGCCGCCGCTGACGTGCGCCGTATCCATCACTGAGGCCCGGCTGGCCTCTGCGCCCGGCTGGTCGGCCACGCTGGGTGGGGAGAGGTGGGATCAGCTTATCCGTCCGCGGCAACAATCGCCGCCAGCCCTAGAAGATCGTTCCTATTGGAAAGGCCAGGTCGGTGCGCTTGCTCTCCACACCCAAGTCACCGCATCTGGAGCCGCGTGCCGCCCTGTTGACGGCGAGCGGGCAAGCAATCGTCACGGGCTTGCGCGCGCTGGATAACTCTCTGTGCGACGGTGAACTGCAACTAGCTCCTGGGGATGTCCAGATCTGGGAATCGACTGGGCCGATCTTATCACGGCTAAGGCCTTCCCGTTTGTCGCCCATGCAACTGCTGCGCGGCCAACAAAATCTCACCCACCCTTGCCCAGGCATCTGGTCATTGGCCTTTGGTGGGAGTCTGGCCCTTCCATATCCATGCTGTGGGCAAACGGCTCGCGTGGCTGAGCTGGCGGAGGCTGCCGGTGGCCAGTTATGCGTTGGGATCCTCAAAGCCGTACCGAATATGCAGAGTATCGTTCCGGCGGTATCCTTCCATTCCTTTCCAGACGGATGCAATAGAGGGGGAATAGAGGGTCCAGCGGTCTCAATGTTAAGCATGAGCAGCATCATGTGAGAAGCGAGTGCCAATACTATCTGTCGTCAGGCTCCACTTCATTAAACTTTTTAGGTTTGTCGAAATTGCCTACGCAATGTCGTGTGCTCAACAAGCTTTAGGCTCCGCGTTTGGTTGTGGCGTTGTGGCTCAACGGCTACGCCTAAGCGTATAGTAGAGCGCCTACTATAACCAATAACCTTGAAGAACCGCTTCTTAATTTATTGTAGTTTCATGTCGTCGTATAGCCATTCCAATGCCATGAGTTCTCCGCAAACGATTGCTTGCCGGATCAAGCCAAAGAATGGAGATTGAACAGCCCAGCCCACCTTTGAGTTTCGCGCCAACGATTGTCTGGCCAGATCGGGTCAGAGTAGAGAGCGGACAGCCACAGTCCAGCTTTACTCCTTAGTCAGATTGTTCAGCGTCCCGGGGTTGTGTGCGACGGGCTTGCCCTTTTGATCGGTGAAGAGAACCTTCGCATATCCGCATCAGCCCTTGCGTCCAGAAGCCCAGGTAATATACCCGTCATGCAGAAAGCCTCTCAGCACCGATGAAAAGGAAGAGCCGCATGACCATCGTCTTGGAGCCTCACACGTCCCATCAGAGACGATCCCCTTGGGGACAGCATGGCGGCCTCGTCCCAAACAGCCGTTGCGGGGGGCCGATGAGGGAAAAGCCAAAAAAGCAAAGCAAAGAAACGGGAGAGCAACAGCGCCCCCTTCGCATCTGTACCACACCAACCACGCGCCTTTTACCAACAGCAAAAACTCACCTTGGGCGGATTCTTCACGTCAGCATCCTCAGCCTCTTTCTGCGTTGTCACTACGGCCTCGACCTATTCTGCTCGTCAGCCTCAGCGCCACCAACTTCCCGGCATGTCAGCCCCCCTCCCTCCCCTCCGCCTCTTGTGTTTCAGCCGGTCCCGGCGCGCGCGAGATTTCGGTTTCACAAATGAAGAAAAAGGAGAACAGAACAGGCCAGGTGGGCTGAGAGGCGGGGGAGTTCGATTGTATGGACAGGAATGGGCCGAAACGTGCGTTGGTGTGACGGGGGTTTGCATGCGTTCGTCCCAAGAAAAGTAAAAGAACGGAAAGGTTAGGGTGCCACAGGCGCTTACCCTGAAGTTCGCCGCATGGTTGTCTGGGGAGTTATGTCTTCTTCGCGGACGTGACGGAACGGGGCGCGCCCAAATCCTCAGGTATGTAACCGCCCGGTTGGCGTGGGGTCGCGGCGCCGGTGCACGAAACACAGGAGAAACGCACGTGAACCAGTAGGTAACCAGAGAAAGGCTTCTTGAGAGCGATATCGCAAAAGAAGCAAAAGGAAAAAGAAAAAGAAAAGAAGAGAAATATGTGGGCGAGGGATTATCGAAAACAACGCCTTTGGGCAAATGAGAGTACTCACATCGCCTTCATGGCGACCGCCTCTGATCCTGGTGTAAACGTGGTCGCCCTCCTCGATGGGCTGGCCCTCCTTCGACTTGCCCGGCTGCTGCTGTCGCTCGGCTGCCATGGTGGTGGTGTCGAAGCGCGCTCGGGACTCGTCGATCTCTCGGGAAAATTCTCGGTTCGCTCGCCTGTTGAAGTTGGTGATCATTGAATAATACGATGCGTTCGATGTTTGTGCGACTGCGCTTGACTCGCGGCTCCCGTGCAAAAATCCAGGAGGCTTCGACGTGGTAGCGGTTTAAATCTCGAATGGAAGCATGACTTCATTCTTTGCGTACTGTTACCGTTTGTTGTGTGAGAGTGACGTATGATCGTTGACAAGGGGGGGAGGGGCCCGCAAGCATTGGCACAATGGCAAACACCGCGACCCGTCGCGCTGGGCGTGCGGCACAGCAACAGTCAATGTTGACTACATGCCAATGGGAATCACAAAGCACTTGTCAATAAGCAAACATGTTTTCAAACAGTCTTTTAAATTTTTGGTCCCCGGTAAACCGAAGGGAAAAAAGGTTACAATATCTACAACGAATGAAGCAGCAAGGCTTGGCTTGCCGAGGGATGGGTAGAATGCTAGCGATGCGCAACGTGTGGTTATGTACGCAGGCAGGTCCGCATTGCCCTCGAGGGTGAATGTCTCGCATCCGACAACAGCCCGCCTGAAGAAGAGGAAGAAGAAGATAAAATCAAGAAGCAGAAGACCACCTGGGTTTTGGACAAAATGCACTGTTTCCTCTCCCAAGAGGACCCAATGAAAATGCCTTGCGTGCGCCCAAAGCCGAGGTATATCCCATCGTGTTTTGTAAGTGTATCGTAACTCGTAAGCAGCGCTGGACTAGCCGCGCTATATATCCGAAGGTGCCATTGCCCAGAGGGGAAAAATGAAAGTGCTGGGCAGCGGCGTTGTTGCCGCGGTGCGAGACGCTTAGTCCCACCACCACTTGGCGTCGGTGATGACACCAGCGTCGGTCGAGCCCATCATCTTGGTGAAGAGGGTGGGGGTGATGTCGAGCGAGCCGTCGCTGGGGCAGCCGGGGCAAGTGTCACCAATGAAGGCGCCGAAGGTCTTGCCGTTGACCTCAATGGTAAGCTTCTTGTTGCAGAGGTCGGACTTCATGTTGCCGGCAGCGAGGGCAACAACGTTGCTGTCGTCGCTGTAGACCTGACCGCAAGAGCCGAGACCGACGCTGGGGCTGTAGTAGGTGATCCTGGAGGGAGAGAAGGTCTCGCTGGAAGAGGACTCAGCGGCGACAACAGCCGAGGAGGCGGCGGGAGCGGCCGAGGAAGAAGTCTCGGAAGTGGCCGAAGAAGTCGGGGCAACGTAGGTGGAAGTGGAAGAGGGAGCCTCGGTCGTAGCCGGAGGAGTGTAGGTCGAAGTGGGAGTCTCCGTCGTGGTGGGGGCAGGAGGAGTGTAGACCGAGGAGGTAGACGAGGTAGAGGGCTCCTCAGTGGTAGCAGGAGCCTCGGTGCTCGTGGGCTCCGGAGTAGGAGTGTAGACGGAGGTGTTCTTGGTGCTCGTCTCGGTCGTGAGCTCCGGGGTGGGAGTGGGAGTGTACTCCTGGGCCTCCTCGGTGGGGTCAACCCAGACAGTGGTGGTCTGGACGACGGTCTCGACAACCTCGGCGGTGTGGGTGACCCAGACGAGGTCACGCTTGGCCTTCTGCTCGAAGTGCTTGTAGGGAGCAGCGGCGGCGAAGCCGAGGAGTGAGAGGGCAACAATTCCGGTAGCCTTCATTTTTGCGGTATTTGGTAGTGCTGTAGAAGCTTGTAGAGACAGATGTCTGCGTTCAGCGGAGTGCCGTAGGGCGGGATGAACTGGCTGGCAGTTCTGATATTGGACCCGAGCAGGGGAAATTGGACGACTGGAGTCGAGGCTGCTGCTGGAGCGCCAAAAAAGGACAGTGGTGAGATGGGGATCTCGAAGGAGAGACTGTTCAAAGAGAGAACGAGGAGCTGATTGCAAACACAAGACCTTGCCTGGATAATGAGCGAACAGGGTGAGGACTCGGGGGGTATTTGAAGGTTTCCGCAGACACGAGGGCGCCGGGGGTTTTCATTGAGGTGAGCTAGGCGTTAGGCCTCAGCCTGCGGGCTACAGCACTAGGCAGCGCGGCTTGTCAGCCCAGCGCCGGCCGGTTCGGGGAAACAGGCGCACGAGCCCCACCGGGGACGAGCTGGCCACCCTTCGTCCACGCTTCGTATCCGCCGTCGCCGTCGCCATCGACCTGCTGCCCAGCCCGGTGCGGCCATGGGCCACGTCAGGCCCAAGCAACTGCCGGCACGTCACCCATTCGCTGGCCTGGTACCGCCTACCGCCCGCTCGCCCACCGCCCTTCCTGCCCGCTTCCTGCTTCCTGGCGCTTGCTGCGTGATGCTCGACCAAGCGCAGGTGCAGCCACTGCGTGCCTGACGCGGCGCCCCCGCTGCGCTTCGGGCCATCTGCAGTGAGCAACGGCTGCGAGCTTACGCTGTTTCACGCCTTGCTATTCCGGTGTACCTGCTGCCGTGGCCTGCAGCTGGATGGCTGACTCGGAGAGACAGCTTGGCCAATTGCGCGCCGCGCACAGGCGGGGGTCCATGTGGAAGCGTGCGCCACAGGGGGGTGGATCGACGGATGCGCTCCGACCGTACCTGAAAATCTGCCCTCGTCCCGGCATGGCTGGCTCCATGGCCCGTACCTGCGGTGTTCACCGAGACCTCAGTGCGCGGCACACAGCCCGCCGGCGGTGGCTGAAGCGGCCGTATTGGAGTATAGGTCGCGCTCTAAGACGGGCAATTTCACGGGGTGAGGGCTGCGTGACTGACGGCGACGGCGTGGACGCGTGGGCGGTTGTTCCTGCGGCCATCGACCCGCAACGGCGTTTGTCACCCGTTCCACTTGGTATTCTGGACCGCCATGCTCGACTGTCGCGATCTCGCGGACCGTGCGACCCACCGCGGAACTGCCAGGCTGTGTTCCATTGGATGCGCTGCCGGCGACAATGGCGAATCGCGGTGCCTGAAGCGTGCGACACACCCACTTGGCGTCCTTCGCCGCCGCCGCGACTCTCCGCTGCGCGATTTGTCGACCGGGTGCCAGGCTTGCAGCAGCCCCCATGCAGCAGCTCTTCTGCCATGACGAGACTGTGCAGCACGAAATGAGGACTGGTGGAGCCGCTGCAGCGCGCGCGGAGCTGTGAGTGGCGGCCTTCGAGCCCGCCCTACGAGACTTTTTCATGGATGCGAGCGGGAACGGCAACCCGAGCGCCCACTAAGGTTATCCGTTGGGTTATCGATACCCCACAACGTGCTGCTTTTGCTCTGCAGGCCTTTCTGGAACGCTGGATGTGCCTGGCTAGCATCCCAATCCGTGGATCGCGCTTGTCAGAATCCTCTCGTCGTGCCGGCGCTGACGTGCTGTCGCCCGCTGTTGAGCTGCCCGCCAAAACTGCCGGCACTCAAGCTCCCGTCCCGGACGCCCTCCGCCGCCAGTCCCGCCAGTGCCTGGACTCCGCCCACGGTAAACTGGCCTGACCGGTCGGAGAATCGCCTGTATCAGAGTCGTGCTAGCCGCCACGCGCCTCGTGGAGTAATCACCTAAAACTCTGCAAGCCACCGCCCGCTCTTACGTCGACTCCTCACGTGCGGGGTTGGTGCAGAAACTTTGAAGACTTTTTTTTCTTTGTGCAGGGCGTTGAGCAGACATGCAGCTTATTCCAGATGCGGTCTGACTGCTTACTGGACCACGCAGCATGCCGAGCATCTTGTCAGCCAGCCCACCGGGACGTCACCTTGACACTCTCTTCGCCTTGCTCCACTGCTCCATCGGCGGCGTCGAGGATCGGTTCCTCCGGCTATTCGGCCGATGGCTGTCGATGACCGCAATGCGGGACTCGGCTTATTTCCGCCGGACGGCGTCGAGCTGCGTGGCCCTGCCGGAGGAGCGTCGAGCTACACAGTGTTCTAGAGCCCAGGGCTGTCTCATGCCATCCTTGAACCACTCCGGGCTAACGGCCGGGGCTTGTTGATCTCTGCGGGAGAAGGGTCGGACAGAGGCGAGGTCAATCGAACAACGGGCTTCCTGGTTACTCCAGACGGACGTACTTCCTGCGGGGAATCACCCGAGCACGGCCTGATATCCACTGGAGAGCACTACAGCGTAGTCGACATTAGGCCAACCGGGGAGGTTGGATTGAGAGACATCCCATTCTCTCCAGCCCCTCTCATGCCGCTTGCCAACACTGAAGTCGTTGCACGACAGGTGAGCCATTGTTCTGGGAATATCCAGATTTGGCCGTTTCATGTGTGTAGGTTGCGTTGTTGCTTTTGTTTGCGGAGATCACGCGGTCCGGCATTGCAGAAAAACCATTGGATCTCCCTCGTTCAAGCTCTGGCAACATCTGCGTGTCGACATTCCAGCCACGTCCACCGCTCGAGTCTGTCCCAGATGCGGGTGCGTCGACGTGATCCTTGACTGCCCCGCTCCCCCAACCGCCAGGGTACAACAGCATTAATGGCAAGGATTCCAGCTAAAGATGAGATGCAGCCAAGCCGGCGAGATCTATCCCCTCCAGGTTGTTGCTGTTGTCCAACTGCGCGAAATCTCTTCGTCCCCATGACTCGGCCCATTTGTTGAGGGTTGAGAGCCATGGCTCTGGGGGTTGCGTGAAGTGGTGGCGGACTGCTCACAATCGACAGGGAAGTAAGTAGTGTAACCGTTCGTTCCTCTGCCCCCTCCTCTACTCTCACTTCATCCAATTATCCTCCGTTTCAATTGCCGCCCTCCGCCTCGCAGTAGAACGACACCACGCTGGAAATGGCCACAATCGCTTTCACACCCTCAGGTTTGGGCATCGACACTCTACACTGGGACCGGCTTCTCTGGACGGCGCATTTGGACCAGATCACGGAAAAAGATAACTCCCAACCACCCGCGTCATCTGCCCTCGAGAGTCCTTCGGAATGATGTCCAGCACCTCGACCAAAGCACCGCTTCCTGATCCTGCTGTCCGGCGAAGTCAGGTTTTGGGGTCCAGAGACGGCGAGGGTTGCCAGATCGGTGTCTCCAAGGGCAACAACGACAGTCCACACGTTTTGCGGGGTGCTGCTCCCCGGCACGAACAGCCCACGGCGCTTTGCACCATCTTCCTCGCTCTTTGCTCGCTATCCAGGTCGGGAATCCCGTCCGGCGGAGACGACGCCGACGCGGTACCGGTGGCAGAGAAAAACGTTTCTCGAGATCTCCCGCCGCGTGTTGCTGATGAGCGGCCGTGGCGCAAACGTCGGCTGCTGAAAGAAATGCGTTCCTCTGGTCGAGCCCGTCTTCTCTCGCGAGTTCGACGACGGTTCACGTATGTCATTGCCGAGTCATGATTTTCTGAAAGGTGTTGCGATCACGGAGGGCAGGAGAACGGTGCGTTAACCAACGGTCGGTCCCAGACGGCGAAATCGTGGAAGTTGGTCGAAAGCGGAAATCCGGCCTGGGTTTCTCGCCGCCAGCCGCGATCGGAACCAGCGTCGGCAAACGGGGCAACAACAACTCGCTGTTTTGCCTTGAAAGCCCAAACGCCTAGTCTACCTTTTCCCAGCTGAAGGTAGGAGAGCAGCAGAAGGTGACGGCATTCCGCTCCGGCGGATCGGAGCAAAACGGTGTCGCTCCCGTTGTGGCCTTGAGTCCTTTTTTCCTTCCTTCCGACCGGCTTGTGGACACCCGACGAATGGCTTTCGGACCATTCCGCACAACAAGAATGCGCGCAGCTTTTCCGTCCTTCGGTATTCTTGCCTCTTTTCGGCATTGTGTCAGGTTTTGTCGTGATGGTCGCGGGTCAGGTGCTGCTCCCCAACCCTTTTCTCATAAACCCTACCAGCAACACCAACCACCACGTACGACCATAGGTCGCAGAATATAGGGCTTCCCGTCCGCTCAGCCGTACTCAAGCTGCGAACCGGCCGATTAGTACTCAAGTGGGTGACCATTGGGGAATCCCGGCTGTTGTACGTTTTGTTTTTTGCCTGGCAGTGGTGGAGACTTGGCCAGCATTTTTTTTCTTCTCGCTGACCGAAGTACGCCCGGATGAAACCGCCCAATCTATACCATAACCGGATGGCAGGACGCTACCAGGTCTGTTCGCTGCTATCCAGGTGCATCTGGGGCCCAGTGAAGAAATCGCATTGGTCCAGATCCGGGTATCCCACGTAGTCCAATGGTACAATGACGTCCATTTCGGAATCCGAGCGGTCCAGTAGTCTCCGGCTGGTCATCTTTATTCCCTTACTCTTTCGCCTTTGTACCTTTCTCTGAACAGCCTCTGCATGAAGTGTTGCCTCACTTCGCTCCCAACTTCCTAGCTCTTTCATACTTTTTCCCCTTCCTTATCGTACCTCATGTGCTCAATTCGAAGAAGGAAATCCGGAAGATGAAGACGAAGAGAAAGGGAAACGATGCAGACTTAATAATATTAACTGGCTACTGACTTGACAGTAGATGAGAAGTCTCTGTCCCCAAAAAAAAAAAAGATAATTTACAGTACAGAAGTAAGTAGTCGCCTTCGGTCTTACTCGCTTTGTCGTGTAGCGCCATGATAGTAGCATGCATGGCGATTAAACAGTAAAAGGGGGAGAACAGAAGTAATGGGCGGTAAGAGAAAAAAGAGAAGAGGAAAAAAAAAAAAAGACACAGCGCTGATATGTTTTTACACTTACTGACGCAAGCTGAAACTTCTCCCTTGTATTTTTACACGCTCTCTCTCTCTCTCTCTCTCTCTCTCTCTCTCTCTCTGCTTGTCATACATCTCCTACGCAAACAAGGGTAGGACACCGGGTATCAAAGACGTCAAAAAGAAAGAGGACACAATTCCCAACAGCGGCGGCACAACGATGCCATTCGCAGTTCCGGGAACCGTGGTCGTTGTCGCCGCCGCCCCAGTCGTCTCCGTGGACTGCGCATCGTCGTCGTCAGGCGTAGGCGTAGGCGTAGGCGAAGAAGAAGTCGTTGTCGTCGACGTCACCGTCGCCGCGTTCGCGCTCGTTTTCGACGCAGTGGACGGTCCTCTCGACGTCGAAGAGCCGCCATCGTCTGTTGCTGTCGTCGTCGTCGCCAGCGGTACTTCTTCCGCCGACATGCTCGAAAAAGGCACGGTGGCGACGCTGCTGCTGCTGCTGCCGCCGGGAAGCGTGTAAGTCTGCGAGCCTCCCACCACCACCACCATCGGCGGTACGCTGTCGTCGTCGTCGTCGTCGTCGTCATCGCTATCATCATCATCATCATCGGGCGAGGGACTGACGATGATCTGGGTGCCGTCAATCGTCGCCGTAGCGCCGGCCGCGATGGCCTGCGTCGTCTGTTCATCACCACCAACGACGATGACGCCGGCGGTGGGGTCGGACGGATCTGCGGCGACGATGACGCGGGAGCCGTCGTCGCTGCTGCTGCCGCCGTCGCTGCCGCCGTCGCTGCCGCCCAAGGTGGCGATGGGAGAAGGCGACGACGGAGAATAAGCTGAAGAGGCGGCGCCGCCGGCGCCGCCGGCGGGCGTGTAGAGAGGGCGTGCCGTGCCGTCGACAACGACGATAGCGCCGCCGCTACTGGGAGCCGCGACGACGACGATCGGGGTTTGCGAGGGGGCGGCGGCCTCGAGGGTGGTGGTGTGGCCCGCCGCGAGGGTTTGGCTGCCGCCTATCACCACGGCACCGCCGCCGCCGTTTGCGTCCTGTCCCGATGGATCCGTGGCGGCGGCAGGAGCAGGAGCAGGTGATGCGACGATGGTCCCGATAGTCACTATGACGGCGATGGAGGAGGGAGGAGGAGGTGGTGCGGATGATGATGATGATGAGGTGCTAGTGGTCTCTACGACCGGCAGGCTTGCCCCGTTACCATCCTGCTCCACGGCGGTGGTGGTCTGCGTGCTGCTGCTGCTGCTGCTGCTCCACGCCTCGGAGATCATCGAGCCTAGGTTGTCCCAGGGGTTGGTGTTGGTGTCCACGACCGAGCTCGTCGCGTCTGGGGGGTCGCTGTTGCCAGCAGCATTCGACGACGAGCCGGCGCTGCTACTGGTTGCTTGAGGATCGTTGCTGCCGCTGGCAGTGGCCGTAGCCGTGGACGCGGGCGCGGTCGTCACGGGCGGTGCTGCTGCTGCAGTGGTGGTCGTCGGTCCGGGATCCTCCTCCGCATCGGCGGTCGTCGTGGTGGTGGCTTCAGGCGCCGCCGCCTGCGAAGATTGGCCGGGGATCAGGGCGTCGGCCGTGGTCAACGGGATGGGCGGGTCGGTCACGTACTTTTGCCAGACGAGGCCGGAGCAGTTGGCGAAGGCCGGGGCGTCGAGGGCGGTCCGGTAGAGGGCCGGGTCGGTGGGCAGCGCCAGGTAAGGGTGGTAGTCGTCGTCGTAGATGGTGGCGCAGCCGTCCGGGCGGAGGGCGGCCGTGTCGACTTGGCAGGCTTCCATGCCGTGGTAGGCGGACGATGGGACCTTGTTTCTTCTTTGTCAGTTGGGAGGTTTGACTAAGGGGTTGGTGGTGGTGGTGGGGGAGAGTTGCTTACCGGGTAGTTCAGGTCATTCCAGTTCATCGACTTGGTGATGCTAGAAGGGAAAACAAACAGGTAAGTTGATGCTCCCTCTCTCTCTCTCTCTCACACACACACACACACACACACACACACACAAGGGTAAAGAAAGGAAAAAGCAAAACAAACTCACGGATACCCCCGACTCATGCTCACCCAGCCCACCGACTCGGGCGGAAACCCCACCACCACCTCCCTAAACGTCGGCATGCAAAACGGCGCCGGGTCGATCTCGCTGAAGCTGACATAGACCGTCGGGCTCGTAAACGTATTCGTGCCCACCACCGCCGTCTTCGTCGCCACCACCATCTCATCATCCTTCTCCTTCGGCCAATAAAACACCTCCACGCCCCCCGCGTTCAACCGGCACTCAACCCCGCGCGGGAGCACGCACCGCTCGTTCACGAACCCCACCCCCGCCTGCGCGCACACCGGCAGCGTCTTGGCGCCCTTTTGGACCTCCAGCTCGCAGCCGCGCCAGTCGTACGCGCACGTCGGCGCCGGCTCGACGGATGCGTACAGCACGCTCGTCGAGACGACGGTCGTCGCGGGCGCGGTGGTGACGGTGATGAGGGCGTAGGCGGAGCCTGGGGCGCGGGGGATGCTGTCGGCGGGGAGCGTGGATACGGGGGGGAGGGCGGCGAGCGGAGTGGTGGTGGTGGTGGTGGTGAGGTTGTTGTTGCTGGAGGTTGATGATGACGACGGGGTTAAGGAGGGGAGGAGGCGGGGGTTGAAGGAGGTGCTGATGGTGTAGCCTCCCGGGTAGGTGGTGGTGACGAGGGAGTGCGGGATGGAGCGTAATGCGGACGGGTCGTCGGCTACGGCGGCGGCGAAGGAGGCGGAAGCCGCGTTCCAGGATTGGATGAGGGATTCGCACTCGCTGTTGCGGGAGAGGGCGGCGGCGTCGGCGGCATCATATTGGGTGGTGTTTGTGGGAGGTGTGGGTGTTGCGGTTGCAGTGGAGAGGATTGAAGACGTGCTGCTTGCTATTGTCGCTGGTGATGCGGAAGAGACTGGTATGTCGATGTGTGCAGCTGCTGATATGGATTCGTTCTTCAGAGAAGATAGCGCAAAGGTAGAAACCGGACTAACCCAAAAGGGAAAGACAGCGAGAGTGGCAGAAATAATGAAGAAAAGGTGCGGTGACATTCGAAGAGGCGCGGGGAGGGCTTGAGTTATTTTATTGCTCCTCTCTGATCTGCTTTAAGCGAGAGTGAAGGGGAAGGGAATAGGACTGAATAAGGCAGGCGAGACACAGATTTGCGGGGCGAAAAGGTCTGCGTGCGGCGTAGTCGGAATTGGTGGTCTGGCAGGGAAAGAAAACACGCCGGTTTATGCGTCTTCTCCTCTCTTTTGTTCTCTGATTGTGACTACTGCGCCGCATGCAAGAGCGAGTCAAGCATATCTGCTTGTCGCTACGGGCCGAGAGTGAACGATGAACCATTAGGAGCAAGATTTGCGGTGGGTGATGCTAACCGCGCCGCAGACTTGACGCCCGACCAGCGGCTCGTGCGGCGTGCTGATTGGTCGCTTAGCCAGACCGACCCCGGCCTTCCCAGCGCTTAACCAGAGAAACATCACAGCACACCTTTTCTTGGTAACGTTGGCTGTCGCTCAAAGGTAAGGCGACCCGTGGTTATCTTTGCGCAGTGGAGCAGAGCCGACAAACTCCGCTTGGCGGGCGGCAAAGGTGCAGCTAAGCAAGAAGGCGAGGTGTGTATTTCGATACTAGTACTACCTGAATCGCTTGTAAAAATGGCAATGCTGCTAGGCTTAATGATCCAGCTCGGCACAGGTGTCATGCATTTCTGCCTACAAGCCCGTAGACCAAACCAGGGCAAATATATCTATTCACCCACCCTTCTCTCCAGCCAACTGCGAGAGCTCCCCCTGCTACGAGCATGGAATCATCTTCATGACGAACTCGCATCCAGTGGCTTGCGCCCATATACGACCGACCTAAACAAGAGTCGTCCGTCAGCAGAATTCCTTTCCCAACCTACAGTGGTAGACGGCGGCACTCACAGGTCCTGATACGCATGCACCTTCCTATCCCTCAGCATCGACCGCATGCTCCGCAGGTACTCCACGACCTCATCCCTGGTCCAGCCCAAGTAATTCGTCAACAGGAACATGCACCAGCCCTCGATCCCCTGTTCCCAATTCAGCCTACGTACCGCCCTTTGCATTAGCTCGCTCACACACGCCCATCCATCCCCATGTACGAACAAGGTAACAAAAAGCACATCTCTCACAACCAAGGGGAAAATAATGGAAAACCACATTTGTTAAAAAGGAAAGAAAAAAGGAAAGAGAAAGCGAGCAACACACCGATTGAACTCCCCAATCTCCCTCAGCCTCTCCTCCTTCGCCCACCCCCCAATCGGCCACTTGAACCTCCGTTCGACCACGTCGACGAACCCGGCGTCGACGAGCCCCTGCTTGGACTCGTCGACCGTCCTCAAGCTCTTGCCGAAGGCGTCGCCCGCCGCCAGCGAGACGTCGCCCCAGCGGGCGAAGACGCTGTCGGGGGCGACGCTGCCGTCGTCGGATTTGGGGACGACGGACATTTCGACCTGCTCGATGTAGCCGTTTGGCTTGAGGGCTCTGTTGGGTGGTTGGAGGGACAGGGGTTAGTTGAGGCTTTTATCTTTTTGCAGCGGGGCGGTGTGGGGTTGGAGGTTTTCTAGAGTTGGTTTCGTTGAAAACGGGGGATGGGGGATGATGACGGTTGGGGGTGGGGGGAAAAGGCACACGACGCACTTCAAACACTCGCCGTAAAAGGCGGGCCAGTCGGCAACGCTGCCGTATAGCGAGCGGATGTGGATGAAGTCGAACGTCTCCGGGGCAAAGGTCCACGGTTGGGTGCAGTCGTCGAGCTCGAAGCGGAGGTTGGGCGGCACGGCGTGCGGCAGCTGGACGGGCGACAGGTCGGTGCCGACGACGTCTGCGGAAGGGTTCTGGTCGGCAAAGTCCACGGCCCACAGGCCGGTGCCGGTGCCGACGTCGAGGACATGCAGCTTCTGGGGGCCTTGGCTGTTGATGGGGGCGAGGTGCAGGCGGCCGTCCATGGTCAGGTTGCAGATGTGGTGGCAGATGTCGAGCTGGTCGGCTTGCTGCTCGTCGTTGGGGCCCCTTGGCGGTTCAGCGCGAAGGCTGTGCAGAAGACGGTGTGTTTACCAGTATTGGCCTTGCTTGTAGGCGCTGTATCTCCTGCCGTTCTCGTAGTGGAAGTTCATGATGGACGACTTGAGCGACGTGGTGGCGCTGGGGGGTTCAGTCAGGATGCTCGTGCTGCTGGGCATGCTCTGGTGAACTCACGACTCCACGTCGCCGTCGCCGTATGCATCGTCATCTCTGGTGTCGTCCTTTGTGGGCACGTGAGCGGGGGTGCACTCAGGATTTGAAGTGGAAACTCACCACCACGATGTAGTCACCGGTCTGCATTTTGATCGAGAATGCACACAGCAATCACGACAGGGCGTAAGTGAGAAAAGAAAGCCATGATGCGACGGGGTGAATGCGAAGATGGGGGTGACTAAGCAGGCGGAGACGAACAGCTTAGGGCCGGGCCGGACGGAAAGCGTTCGTTCCCGAGCGACGGTGGATGGGACTGGCGAATGGGAGGGCGGGCGGAAGAAGCGGACCGTTGGGCGGGTGGAGATCAGCGGGCAGCCATCTCCGTCGTGATGAAGGTGGAGGGTGTGGGCAAAAAGGGTGTGGCGGAAGCGAGAGCGGGTGGCGAGTTCCTGTTTGGACGTCCTGGTTCTGGGCTGGACTGGGCGGGGCTGGCCTGCATCTGCTGCGCCCGCCTCTCTCTCTAATCATCCCAGTCCGCTCTCCAGTTGGCCCTCTCTCCTTGCATCCACTCTCCATCGAGCCTCAATCGCCGATTATTGGACGCCCTGACCTGCCCCGGAGTCGATTCCGACCTCAATCTCTGCCAGCGGCCAGCACGTCGGCGATATCCGACGGCGGGCATGCGGGACAGCGAGCCTCGACACGCGCACATCTCGAATTCCCCGCTGTTGTTGAGGGTGAGAGGCGGACCTCGGCACCTGAAGTGGGCTGAGCGATGGTAAATTGCGGGGAAAGCAGGGCAGGAAACACCCAACAACCACGACGCATGCGCCATCCATCCCCTTGCAGCTGAGCCATCTGACTGCCTCTTCGGGCGCAGGCAATAGTGCACTGCCAACTCGGACGGCTTCGCTTTGCCTTTTTGCAGCGCCCACGGGAGCATGAGAGCACGAAAGCACGAGAGAACAGAAACAGCTCTTCGAGACTCGACGAGACGATAACGTAGACGGGGCGAAAGAGCATGGCTTCACGGCGGACGTATAGGGACCCGGGCTCTAGACCAGCGCCACCATCTCCCGGGCACCACGCTCCTAGCTCAATCAGGATAGGCCGCAATCGTCGTCGAGAGCAACTTCGAACGTCTGGGATCGGGATCGGCATCAGTCCGCACGCTGTTTCTTGCCTTCGACGTGTGCACGTTCCGCTGCTAGCCTTTGCTGTCGTGTGCCGGTGGGGTCGGGAGGGAAAAGGGTCCAGTTGTTGAGCCGGCTCCGCCGTTGCGTCAGATTTGCTTCATCCCCGATCCCTCAGCTGGGCAGGGTTCATGAGGCTTGAACCTTCTTCCTGAGCTTGTAACAGATCCGCATTCGGCTGGACGCTTGCAACTGCCCCTCCTCTCCATTGCAATAAATACCTTCGTACTCGTACCTGGATGCTGACCAACCCACTCAAGAGGGCTTTCAGTAACAGCACAGGCCATTTCATCCTATCCTGGATGCGTGTTTCACCCACCATGAAGCCCGCTTCACTTGCCCCGCTATTTTTTGGATCCTTGAAGTAACCTCATTCTCTCGGAAGCAATTTCATTCCACGAGTGCTTTCTACATTAAACAGGCAAACTGATCTCCCCCGCCGTTTCTTGCTGTTGATGCTTCTCAGTAAAGCAGCACGGATGGTTGACTGCAGAGGCGTCGAGCCGATCGAACAGCCAGCTCCACACAGTCGGAGGTGACTCTTTCCTAGCAATATCCAAGGCACATTTCCATGGCAAGTTGCGAGAGCCACTTCAAGGCATGCTCTATATATCCACCAGGAGCTGACAATCTGCTTGCATGGGGCTTCCTCTTAAAGCGCTCCAACGCTCGTTTGTCCATGGAAGTGGCAACAAGAGTGGCTGTAGCCATCCGCATAGGTTGCGATATCGCGATGTTCAACGGCCTGACTGCTTGCCGGTTCTTTTGTTTCTTCTTCTTTACATCCGTAAGGCCATTCGTCCCGAACGGCTCCTTCCACAGACCACTACATGCTGATGACCCTGTTCGTCAACAACTGCTTTTGCTGATGATGTGCGTCATAAAGATGCGATGTCACAGCTCTCACGAACAACCGCTCTAACAATGTACCGGCTCCTGCATGCATGGACAGCGAGCCAGCTCCACCCAGACCAGTACGTGGCCCTAATTTCAGAACACAATAGATACGTATCATCAATTGAGAGTCTCGGTAGGCAAAACAAGAATAACCCATACTTTTAAGCAGCAGCAGCGCTTCAGTCTGACGCCAGAGGGGAGAGCGCGCCCGCGATAGTTGGGCGCATCCTTTTCGGATCAGCTGGTTGTCGCCGGGTTCCTCGGCCAGCCCCGCGATCGGGGGCGTCTGACGCGTATTGCCGCTCCCACGTGCAGTAGGGCGAGCGGTCCCTGCGATCAGGCGCACGACCAGTGGTGCAGGACGTGTATAAAACATGGCTCCGTTACGCTTGAAACGTGATGGCTCAAGCTGGTTTTCCTTGGCTGACTTGCGACTTGATCTTGTCAGCAAACGCGGTGTGGGACTTATTCAGTCTACTCGAGTAGAGCGAATAGACGGTGATACTTTCTCGGTGCGCTTGGCTGCGTGGAGATTCTCCGACGCGTTGTGAAGCGGGTATGCAATATCCGCAGCGTTCCTTTGGCCGGCGCATGTGATAGTAGCGGTGATCATCAAGACCTGATGATGCTGATTTGCCGCACAGGTTATAGTGGCTGAAGCTGTGATATGAATGAATAGTGTTGTGATGAGGGGGAAAGCTTCAATTGCTTAATGGAAAGGAACGCGGAAGGCAAGAAAGGCAGTATGGTAAATTCCTGGCGCATCTCACTTCAACAACACGTGGGAGTTGCAGCGTAAGATTCTGGTAATAAGAAGCCTGTGAGATATATAAGCCTTTCCATGAGCTTTGACATCCCCGAAATGTGTCTCGTGCGTGCTCAGAGTGCCCTGCTCCGTGTGACCAACCGCCCGTCGCTCACGCTTGGACCATTTCAAGCCAATACATGAAGGCTCGGCCTCACATACAGCCTTCTTCTCTTCGCCAGAACAATGGTAGAGATCTGTTCCATTAGCAATGGGAAGTTTTCGAGTCACTTGCCCCTACTGCTACATAAAGAGCAACCCCCAACTTACTTGCGCTCGGGTCTATTCAAATCGTGGTCCCAACAAGCATCGTGGGCTCCTTGCATTCATACCAGTTAGTGACAGGTATTTGCATTTTAGCTTCGTCTGAGGATCAGCAATACTAATGGAGGATGACCCGAAGCATTAAGATGCGATGTTGGGCCGCACAAAGCAACGAAGGATCACTGCTTTGTCGGGAACGCTGCGATAGGTCGCATGTCAGCCGGAGCAAGCAGCGGACAGTGTTAAATTTATCTGGGCCGCCGATGTGCCGTCAGGCTGAATTGGTCAGGCTTTCGCTATGCTATAGTCGGAGACCGGAACACAACGTAGCACTGTAGCCTCTTTATCTGCCGCTTTGCATGGCCAGCCCGCGTTGGACTACACTCACGTGAGAGGCCCATGCCGTGGCAGCACGAGCCCTCCCATGAGTCGGAGGAGTCCTTTCAATCTCTTCAGTATCTACTGCCCGCATCCGAACCAAGCGTTAAATCCATTGTTCACATTCGAACGCTCTGCGACTCTGCACGAGACAACCATTGTTAAGCTGAACTATCACTTGCCTCGTGCATAGATCCTACGGTTGAATGCTCACTTCTTTCTTCCCTCTTGTCTTGGCCACTGATATTCCGTGCGCTTGAGAATCGGGGCAAGTGGCATCCAACATACACACGGTGGAGCCCTGTATCAACGATAGACTTTACTGCGCTGCAGCATCAAGGCCGACTCTTGATACTCGCCCTTGTATTGGGAATCGGTACAGGATTTGTGGCAGTGTGGGACA
Source organism: Diplodia seriata (assembly GCF_021436955.1). Classification (NCBI taxonomy): domain Eukaryota; kingdom Fungi; phylum Ascomycota; class Dothideomycetes; order Botryosphaeriales; family Botryosphaeriaceae; genus Diplodia; species Diplodia seriata. The sequence goes on along the minus strand of NW_027117309.1, from coordinate 1,831,440 downwards.
AGCCCAAGTGGCACTGGTAGTGTGATGCTTTGTAGCATCACTTGCTTTGTTTCCTATGTGCTGGGTAGGATCAATACGTGGTGCGGGGGTCATTGGAATATATATGGAAACCCCAATCATGGGCGAATAATCAGCCGCAACCAAGCAGCTGACTCTGGATCATGGTGTGCATGCAGGGGCGCTCGGACGCAACGAAAATGCCGCAGGTGCATGATCCAACGCATGAGAGCCCCCGATTAGAACGTAAAGATCCGGATACTTGATCAGGAATCTTCCTAATGGCGCTGGAGTCGCCGCATTTCTGCCGCCGACAGCTTCTCATCCATGAGCCTCACTATCGATTTTCATCATAATCAATTGATGCCGATCTTCTTTATCTGGTAGCTGTCTCTTCCATTCTCTTTAGAACGTACATAGCTCGGAAAACGACTGACAGCAGAAGCATAGGAGTAGATTGCAACGATAACGCTCAGTCAACCTGCTCTGGTGTCAATGAAGTTCAAAGATACTTAGACCTCATGCCAATTTCAGTCATCGGTGTTGGCTTGGTACAGTGCGAAGGACTCCTGCAGGTATGCATTGTATCAACAGCCCCATAACATCAGCATGCAGATGATTGTGGTCAGACCATGTGCTCTGGGATTCGGGCTGCAGGTTGGTTGGAACTGTTAAATTCTCCCATCTCGCTGCACACATCCTCCAATTTCAGTCAACCGCTCATTGCGTACTCCGGTGAACCCATGAGGCGTTAGACCAGAGCTGGTCATGACATGAGCTACTGGCCCGTCGTTGTCTCTTGCTCGTACTCTTCCCGGTGGGGCTCTCGTACTGCGAAGCGCTAACAGACATCCCCACCAACTACTATTGCCGCTCGTTCGTAGCATCACCATCCGCCTCAGATGATCATCAGCATTCTAGACCTCCGCTGCTGAGTTAGTGGTGCCGCATCTCATTGAAGAATGTTGCGCCGGAGCCGAGGCAGACAAGGACAAATCGGGGATGCGTCAATGTGTACAGTTGTCCCGGGGACTTCAGTCCTTCTCAGGTCTGTAGACTAGATCTTGTGCAATCAAATTTGCAGAGGACGGCAGCCTTTAAAGGCAGGCGCGAGGAAACACCGCAAGGGCGACATGTGAGCCAGACCTTGAGCATGTACGACCCGCATGCTCCCCGGAATCCCCGCTGGCTTATAATGCACGCCGAATAACCACCAAGGTCTTTCCTGACTGCAACCATGCCTAGAGGGTTACAATTCTGGACGAACTGACCGAAGACACTGTCGTGTCGCTATATTTTTTGAGGTCCAACTGTTCTTGGCTCCGGAAAGATCTTCGTTGGTCCATTGATTCATCAAGGCGGCTCAAGGCTGAGGCGATCATCATGAGTACATGTGTAACATCCCCATCATCGTCTTATGATGATACAGAGGCCGGGAAACTGCCTCCGGTTCCAAGCTGCGAGGGAAATGCGTGCCAAATGAAGGAGGAGAGAAGAGCAAGTGGAAGTTTTCGCAGTTTTGTGTGCCGCAAAGGCGGGTGAGACTTCAACACCGCTCTTAGTGCTACAAATGTGGGTAGGCTCTCATGGATTGCCAGAAGAGACAGAAGAGATGGTGTCCTTATATACCCCCGAGGAGAGAGATTAACCGCGAAGAACGTGGCTGGAGCTTAGGTCAAGTGTGCGCGGGCGACACGCAATGCTCACTCGCACCACCACCACCAGCCCAACGCATACATATACTGCTCCTCGACAGCGGACTATCCCTCTCGACTTCGCCGCTTAAAGTCTGAAAGCGACAACGACAACGTGACTCAGTATACTTCGCGGGGTTTCTCTACGTGACCGTGGCTCGGACCTCACTTGCCTCCTTCTTCGCCTCCTTCCCACCCCGCCACGCCGCCTCCGACCCCAGACAGACTCGAAAGCCACAAAGCTTCATCAATAGGCCACTGATGCTGATCTCCAGCATCTCGCATTGATGCTCTCATTCACCATCGCCTTCCCAGAAACCGCACCACAGCAACGAGAGCACACTCACAGTCGTTTAAATATACCGCAAGAAAGCGCGAGGAAGTATTAGGAAGTAAACGTCTTCGGATAGGGTATAGAAAAGCTCTGACGACATCGGTCAACGACCGACACGGCCACGACCAAAGACGAAAAAGCCTGTTGAACGAACGAATTAGCCCACGACGCCCACAACGCCTCTCTTTCAAAGGCCAGCACCGCACCGCACCAGCCAGCCAAGATCACGGATCACACGCTTGTCATGATTCTCGTGCCGTCTCTTCCTCAGCGGCATCATCACCAACAGCGGGGTTGATCACCCGCCGCGTCGCCCATCTAAACCAAACACCAAGATCTATAAAACAAAACCCTGTTACTCGGCCCTTCTTTCTTTTCGACCATCAACTCAAACAGCTCTCCGATGCACTGCAGAGGAGTGCAGCAAGACGATAAAACCTTTGAGCATTGGCGCGGCCGTGGATCCATCCACCCTTACTCCTTCCCGCTCTCGAACCATACACCCACCTCTTGCTTCCCCAAGGAAGAAACAAACCCATCACATCAGCAACAAACCAAAACCGATGATTACCACAACACCCCATCATGATCATGATCATCACCACCATCCAAAGCCAACGACTTTCATCAACACCCCACAAATGCTCAACAGTAAGCAGTCAGTATAAAATATAAATTTTGTCAACTCCACGGGTCCCAATCCCGGTTAATGCATTTAGAAAAAAAAACAGCAAAAAAAAAAAAAAAAGCGCTCAGACGAAGGAAGAGGAAGGGAAAGGGGAAGGGGGGAAGGTGCGCAAGCCCACCACAAACGCCCTCCTCCACTCCTCTCCCTCTCCCTCCTCCTCTCCTCTCCGCTTTTCACCACCATCACCACCACCACCATCTATCTCCCTCTCTCGCTTTCTCTCTCAGCAAACCCCGCCATCTTCCCTTCCCACCACCCACCCTACCCTACCCTCCCCCTTCCTACAAATCCCCCACCCTCACCGCCGCCAACAGCTCCCTCGCCTCCCTCAGCTCCTTCTCGCTCATCTCCATGCCACGAAGGTACGTCTCGAACACGTCCAACACCTCCTTCAGGCCGGTCCTCAGCGCGCGGGCCACGTCGCCAACCTCGCCCAGGTTCTCCCAGCGGCGACCCGCGTCCGAGTCGAACGCGACGTCGGTCCAATGCACGTCCAGGCCGGCACCGACGAAATTATGCAGCGACGCCAGCACCGCCGCGAACGCGCGGATGATGGCCACGACGTCGCGGTTGACGACGCCGTACACGTCTTCCTTGATGCTGCGCAGCGCGAGCTGCGTGAGCGCCGTCGTCGCGTTGATGACGGTCGCGGCGTGGCTGTGCGGCGAGCCGAGCGCGATGGCGGCGGCGCGCCGCGCGAACGTCTGGCGGAACGGCGGGCCGAAGACGGGGGACCGCAGGAGCTGTTGCAGGGACGCGTGGATGGCGCTGACGGGCGGCAGCTTCTGCGTCGTGTGCTCGATGAGCCGCGGGATTTCTTCCTGCACGATGGGCGCGAATGGGTGCGGGCCGGCGTGCTTGCCCTGGGCGCGGGCAAAGTCCTTCGCGCGGCGGAACTGGGTGGCTGCGCGGCCGACGGGCGCGTCGACGGGCGCGAAGATGTCGTCGGACTTGAGCGGTTCGCTGATGAGGGGCTTGTGGGCGTAGCCGAGCTGGAGGCGCTGCTGGGCCATCTCCACCTCTGTCGGCGGCGGCGGAGGCGGAGGGGCGCTGACGGCTTCGATGCGGTCTTTGACTGCTGTGATCTCCATCAAGCAGGCCTCGAGCACGGCTTTGAAGGTTTTGGTATCGATCTCCTTGTAGATGGTCGCGCGGCGATCCGGGAAGCGCTGCGATATTATGGCAAGCTCCCAGAATGCATATGTCTGCAGACGACGGTCAGAAATGGCGTGCAAGTCTGCAAGTCAGTGGGACTTACCTTAAGCAAGTCCTTCTTGGCCTTCAGGCCAGAAAGCAAGCTGCCGTTGGGATCCTTCGAGTCGTTGGTGATGGGCATAGGTTTGTGTTCCTTGTCCTTCTTCACGGGCTCCTTGGACAGGTAGATGGTCATGGCCGCGTGGGTGAACTCCCAGAGGTAGGTCAACATGAACCCTTCGACAGCCAGACGTCCGGTAAGCTCGAATGGGTTGAATCCAGGGCGCGGCTTGGTGCCATAAATGGTGCTGTCGCGAACCTTTGCCAGGGGAAAGCCGAGGATCCAAACCACACGTCTGAAGAGGAGGAAGTACGTCACATTGGCGAAGATAAGGAACAGGCCGACGCGGGAAATGGAATCGTGGAGTAAGGGAAGGAGACTCTGCTTGAGAGCGGCCTGGCGCGAGCGGGACGGCACGCCTTCTGCCGAGGCCGGATTGTTGAACGGAAGGCGGAGGCGGCCGTAGTCTCTGTATATGTGGAAAACAGCCTGGACCATGGCGAGCTGCAGGAACATGGTATAGAGGTAGAGTGGGCGCTCGTTCAGCCTCGATCTCTCATACGTCTTCCCCGGGTCGACTATGCCCAAGTTCGATTTCTCCGGTTGCGAGATGATGTAGACCATGGCGAACCAGAACGCAGACGCACCATAGCAGACGAATGTGCTGGCTGTGGAGATGCTGCAGAGGTATTGTGTGAAGGTCTGCAGTTCGGAGGGGTTGGTTCGCTCGCCAGCTGTGCATTCGTTAGCCTTGGGCGAGAGCTCGACAACGGGCCGGACTCACAATGGGCGTGCGCCATGGTCAGGCACAGGGTGAACAAGAAGCCAATGAAAAGAAGCAGGGCACGAATGCTCGCGGAAAACCACACCCAGAACCCTGTGAAACAAGTCATTAGCTGAGCCTCCTCCGGTTGCCGGGTTGCGACGCACAGCTATTGAATTGGCCTTGCCATAGCGCATAGGTGTAGCATATGGCCAGCGTCAATCCCATCACATAGCCAAACTGGCGATGCATGAAGGGTGACATGAACCCCCGGTAGGGACGCGCCTTCGCCGCCATGATGCCGGTGTGTTGTCGCGTGCGATTCGACGGATTCGGGGTTGCGCGGGGCGAAGTAAGTGATCGGGAGGAGCGCGGCCGGGATCAGTCCATGACACGGCGCGAGCGTGGTGGAGGCGGAGGGAGCGCGGCGGGGTGGATTGTGGCAGGTGGCAGCTCCCGATGAGCGCGTGCAGAAGCTCGGGCTCGGGCTGGCTGGTGTTGACTTTCGCGCGGGAAAGCAAAACACATGCCAAGAGCGAAGCCGCGCCAGCGCAGGGGCCCCCAGCACGATGTCATCTGCCGACCGGGAGCTGCATCCTCCGACCGCCGCCGCATCACCGCCGATAACCAACAACTCGCAACCACCGCCAGGCACCCGCTTTCCGCTCCTGCAAATATCCCCGCCTGTCGCCCGTTTGGCCCGTCCGACCACCGTCCTTCTCGTCCCACGTCCTCCTCGACCATGTCTTTCGACGACCACTCCCGGCTAGAGTCCCAACCAACCACCTGGCGGCGGCAGGATGATCCCGAGTATGCCGACGATCCAGAGTTCAAGCGCTTCACCACCCAGCTCTCCGACCAGCTGTTCAGCCTGACCTCGAACGTCACTCGCCTTTCCAACCAGATTGCACTCCTCGGTACCAAGCGCGAGACGGAACGCGTCCGCGAGCGGGTCCGCGACCTGATTGAAGAGACGAGCTCTGGGTTCAAAGAAGTCGGCGAGGGTTTGAAGAGGGTCCAACAATGGCACGATCTCGGGGTACGTGAGCCAACCCGCGTGGTCCCTCCCCTATCTACATCAATGAGGGGAGACATCGACGCCCCGATATGTCTTTATCTGAATTCTCCGACGCGAGATGTTTTGCGTAGATCACGTACTAACATGTCCCTTCCTTAGCCATCCCAAAAATTCACCCAAGGCAAACTCAACCGCGAGTTCAAAGCCTCTCTCACCGAATTCCAAGTCCTCCAACGCCGCGCCATCGAAAAAGAGCGCAGCTCCGCGGCCGCCGCCCGCGCCGCCCTCGACGACGGCAGCGGCGGCCTGACCAGTCCGGGTGGGCAAGCGCCGTCGCACCAGCAACAGCAGCAGCTGCAGGAGCAGGAGCAGCTGCGGCTCGCGTCGCAGGACGAGGTCGACTTCCAGGAATCGCTCATCATCGAGCGCGAGTCCGAGATCCGCAACATCGAGCAGTCCGTCGGCGAGCTCAACGAGCTCTTCCGCGACGTCGCCCACATGGTGCACGAGCAGGGCGAGCAGCTCGACATCATCAGTGAGAACGTCGAGGGCGTGCGCACCGACACGCGCGGCGCCCACGTCGAGCTGACGACCGCCAGCCGCCACCAAAAGGCCGCCCGCAACAAGGCCTGCTGCCTGCTGCTCATCCTCGCCGTCGTCCTCACCATTGTCATCCTGGCCGTCGTTTTGGGCTAGAGAGAGAACTCTGCTCCTCTTCTCTGTTCTCTTGGCACTCTCATGCATCTCTTTCTCTCTCCCCCTCCCTCTCTCTCTCTCTCTCCAGCGTCCCACCTTTCCTTAACCTTGCGTGCTGTAACAAAGTTCAAACTGTAGCATCATCGTCTAGGGAGCCGGGCGGTCCACTTTCGGTGAGAGCTTTGGTTCTCCCTACGTCTATCCCATCGTCCTTTCCTTTACCCACAGCAGCAATAACAGCAACTGCTGCTGCCTACCTCACGTTCTGTCATGTATACCCGGAGTTCGGAAGAGGGAGACATGTTGGTTTTCTTTTTCCTTTTTCCCTTTTTGCGATAAACATCTTCCCACACACACGGCGTTTTCCCCCCTCCATTCCCCATTGTTCCGCTTTTTTTTCCCCCTCCCCTTTGCTTTTCTGCTTTTGTACTACAGGAAAGAAGAAGATACTCCGAGCGAAGAATGCAATGCAATGCAATGCATGCGCATGTTGTGGATCATGATGCGCGCAATTTACATATACTTTCCTGCATATCTCGCCTGTGCTACTTGCGTCGATGTCATCAAACACTTGCAAGAAGAAAAGGTGATCCGATTCGTGCCCTATACAACAACTACCACTACAAAAAGCAGAGAGAGCTCAAATGGTAATTAACCGGGGCTGCCTAGCCCGCGCTTCCTCCCCTCTTCCCCCACCCGCCCCGTCATTCCGAGCCGGAAACGAAGGAACCTTGTCCGCCTAGGTAGTCTCGGGAAGTAAGTAATGTTGCCTCCTCCAGAAACCCGGCGCCCAAATACAGGCCTGCACCTAATCTTGACTACTACCAACCAACAAACCGACTCGGCCCCCCCTCTAGATGGATGATGACGGGTCGCCGGTGCCCCCCTTCCCCCTCCCTCCTCCCGTCAACGATAAGATACGCGGCGCTCTTTTTTATCGTTATTGTCGAAGAAGCGACGGGCAAGAGGAGGGCACACACACGCATGGAAGGGGTGGTGGTGGTGGTGGTGGCCAAAAAAAAAAAAAAAAAAAAGACGCAAGCCTCGTCTTCGTCCAGTCCCATTGACACACCCACCCCCCTCCCTTCTTTTCTTTATATCTCATCTTTTCAAGACTTTTTTTTTTTTACTCTTTTTACATCAAAGCGGTGTGTGTATACGTCTCCAAAAAAAGAGAAGAAAAAAGATCGGGTTCCAGTAGTAGTGCAATGATGATGCAAGTAATATATGGCAAAGGAGCCATGCAGCGGCGGCGCATGGAAGCCTCCGTTAGCAGAACGAACCCCTAAGCCGCCACTACGTGTGCTCGTGCACCCTCGCCTCTTCCATCATCAGCATCATTATTATTACTGCCCAGTGGTCCTTTTCAACGAGACGTGAAAGGGCCTTTTCTCTCGGGGCATCGGCTGCGTGACATCTACGCATTAGTGGCCCACGGCCCGGGTATAATTGCCTAGTAGATGTGGGGCCGCAGAAGAGTATCCGATCGGCGGTGGTGGAAGCGGCGTTTTCGGATGAAAATATCTCTCCCTAACGATGTCCGTCTGTTTTCTGGTGACGACGGATTTACCTCACGATATATCCAGGAGGTGGTGATGCCGATAGAGTACCCTTGAGCTTACCTGATTGAGTATTCTTCCTTCAGCCGGCTGCGTCTTTCGTGTTAAATGTTCTCTTCTTGCACCTTGAGCCAATCTTTCTTGCTCCACTGCATTTTTCTCCTCTTCTCTCTTGTGGAGGGTGATGTGAGATGATGTGTGATAGTGCCTTCTTTTTTTTTTCTTGTTTTCGAGGGAAACGACAAGGGGTATTAATATCCCCAAAAAGAGGGAAAAAAAGAAACAAAACCCAAAGCAGTGGATAAAAGGAAAGAAAATAAAACGAAAAAGGGGTGGAAGCTTCGATGGAAGCAAGCACCTCCCAAAACTTCGAACAAGGGCCAAGAGCACCCGAAGAGAGACTACCTCCTGCATAATTCCTTTCTTTTTCACTGCAAGATTGATCGCGTAGCCGAACAGCCTTGCGCCTCCTTGATCTTTTCAGCCAATCTCAAGAAGTTCAAGCAGACTATATGTCCCCAAGACTTTTGGTACCGTAATGAAGACCAAAATGATCGGCCCTCTCTGATGTTTCTTCTTCGATTTAATGCAACCCATCCCAATCCTAGTGTGATCTGTGTTTGCTACCCATGTACCGAATGTGCGTGTCGTCCGCGCGTCGTTTGAGTGAGCCGATTTGTGCACCCTCCCTGGGTTGCATCTCGGAGAAGCTGTTCGTTTAAAGTAACCAAAAAAAGCCGGCCTGCGTGGACGCTGGAAACGGCTTCTGCAAGAAACAACTCAGTAGGGTGAGTACCCTCTCCCGCGACCACGGTAACCACCTCGGTAACTAGTAGCGACGACTTTATCAGTATATAACCACGCCTTCCCTGGGAGGGTCAAAGATGCTGTTCACTCACCCGCCACGAGGGGGAGGAGGGCCGTAGCCACCACGTCCACCCCAGCCGCCACGGCCACGGGGAGGGCCACCACCGCGGCCGCGACCACGCGCAAGACCAGGAAGGTTGGTGCGCTTAGGGACGACCTAAGTCAAGTCAGGCTAGTCCAGTGAAATGGAGATGATGGCGACTTGCCTTGATATTCCTGCCGCGGAAAACGCTCTCGTTAAGGACGAGGGCCTGACCAACGAGACTGGGCTCAGTGAATTCGACATACGCATACCTGCATACGCCCGTCAGCGTCCGCATCTTGCTGCGCAGCTCTTGCCAGGTAGCGAAGGTATCTTGAGGAAGAAAGAAGTAACAGTGGGGGGAGCTGTGATGAACCGGAAGACCTGAGGCGAGCAGACTCGGAAACGCATTGTTGCATGGCGCAAGGCCTTCGCACTCAGTGTCCACGGCCAATTCCAGCGCGGTGTGGGCAATTCAAGAAAATCCATCTCTTGGTATGACTGACCCCTTCGGATGTCCCGTGAACTTGTCGAGAAGGATGGTGACGCGGTTGATGGAGCCGCAGCTCTGGAAGTGGGCCTGAATCTCCTCAGGTGAGGCGCCGTAATCGACGTTTCCGACGAAGACGCTACGCGCGTCGATGTCCTCCTTGTTCTCGCGGAGAGTCTCGGTCTGAGAGTCGAGGGAAGCCTGCATCTCGCGAAGCTTGGCGGCCTCAGCCTCCATTTCCTGGACACGCTTCTTCATGGCGGTGATTTCTTCCTGTAAGTGAGGTTAGCATTGGTGCATCAAGTGGGAGCAGCAGTGAGCGCATGCGCAAGGTCCGATTGTTTCGAAGAGCAAGGTCAAGGGTAGGGGAAGACGGCGCGGTGGCGCGCAAGCAGAAAGAGCTAACCTCATCGTTGTTATCGTCATCCGGGATGTCAGGGCGAGGCTCCTCCTCACGGATGGGCTCGTTGTCGGCCATGGTAGGTGTAGGAGGGTCGTAGATGGCTATGGCTTGGTTCGCACGGAATGCGGCTTGATTCGCAAGGTATGTGGCGACCTGTTCTGGCGTCATTGTTAGCGCGAGCAGGCGTGAGGCGTAAGTTGATGTTGGTGGAGTGGTGGTTGCGAGTGGGGCAGAGGCACTCACGTCAAGCGAGCGGGCGAAAACAAGCGTCCAAACGGAAGTGGGCGCGCGGGGTGGGCGGGTGCGAGGGCTGAGGTGTGCGAGGAGAGAGAGCGTTGGAGGCAGGCAGGCAGCTCTGGGGACGGGCGCGGCGTCTGGGGTGGAATTGGGAAGTCGCGTCGAAAGCTTGGGCCAGCCGGGCCCGACCCGCTCGTCTGGGCGCTAGCCGTGTTAGCGCGTGCGAACAGCTGGTCCGCCTCAACACCAACCCGGGCCACCGCTCTTTATCATCACTCTCTTCCTTCGCATTTACCTCTTGCTCCCAACAATCCTGTACCGCCCATCGCCGCACATCCCAGCACCAAGACCTCACTTGGTGGGCAATATAGATGGACGAAGAAGGCCAAACGCAGCCGCTTCTTGGAAGCAGGCGGACCTTGTCCTCATTTACCCACGAGAACCTGTACGGCTTGATTTCGCCATCGTCCGACTCTTCCATCGATAAGAGCCGTCGCCAGACCCAGCGCTTCTTGACTTCCAAAACCGGACACTATGCTGTCTTGGCGCTGGTTGCTGCCGACGTGACCTGTATCTTCATAGGTAGGCCTCGTCCCCACTTGCTCTCTTGGACAGCTCAACAACTCACCCGTACCAGACTTCGTCATCCAGCTTTTTGTATGCGAAAGCCACAAGTCGAACACCGGCTGGAACGATACTCTCGAGGCTCTTGGCATCGTTAGCCTGGTCTTCTCTTGTCTCTTCATGGCCGAATTGCTTGCTTCCGTCTGGGCCTTCGGTCTCGCGTGCGTCGTTACTTTCTTGACTTGTTCGTTCGCCACTGCTTACATCCATTTCGCAACAGCTATTTCAACTCCAAGTTCCACTGCCTCGATGCTATTGTCATCGTCGCCTCGTTCGTGGTCGACCTACTGCTGCGCGGTCCGCTTGAGGAAGTCGCCACTCTTGTCATCGTCCTTCGTCTGTGGCGTGTCTTCAAGATCATTGAAGAACTCACCGCTGGTGCAAAAGACCAAATGGAAGTCCTGAAACAGCAGATTGAGGCGCTTCAGGAGGAGAATGCCAATCTAAGGGAGGAAGTGAGAAAGCTGAAAGAAGATTAACCATGTTCTCGCTCACCAAACTTCATGTACATGTTGACATATGACGGCAAAGTGACACGGCAGGGCCTCCTTCCTGTAGTATAGATCAAGCGTTCAGGCAGGCCATAGACAATGATATACGACTACTACGGACTACGCCCTTTTACGCTAACTTGTTTCAGGATTTGCCATGCCGCTTCATTCATGATAGTATGAAAGCCGCAAATTCAAGAACAAATCCAAGGATAACCCTCATTTTCCATACTTGATCTGCACACGCAGATGATCTAAACAGGCCGATGAGCACCAACACGGGTGCACAGTAACAATCCAGTAAGCTCCTTCCAGGGTATCCAGTGCCAGATTCTTCGAGATCCGAGCCGAGCCATGCCGCAGTCGAGACCACGCATTTCCCCCTAATTGCCGGCAATAGACTCGACACAGTCAAGCCATGATCTCAACCCTTCAGTCGACATCCATCCCGTCCTCATCACCGTCACTTTGGGCACCGCCGACACCCTCCCCGGCAACCACACTCTCCGTCAACAACTCCCTATCCGTGTGTCCCTCCTCCCTCGTCACCATTTCACTCCTCAGCTGCGACGAAGGGCCATCAGCATCACCCTCGACCATCTCCTCCACTTCACCAGCCCGAGTCTCCTCCTTCTTCCTCCTCGCCTCCACCACCAACGCCCTCAGCCTCTCCCCATCCGCAACCAACCGCTCCCTCAACGCGCACTTGCGCATGACCTCGCCGCGCAGCTGCGCTGCGCCCATCTTCGGGATCGGCCGCATCTGATGTACCTTCCTCAGCGCCGCGGCGGACGGGGGGAGCCCGCGCTGCCACCACCGGCGGGTTAGTACGGCGGCGGCGCCGCCGCCAGGAGCCACCATGTCAACAGCGTTTCCGACGGTAGTGTTGTCGTTGCCACTGTTGTTGTTGTTGTCATCGTCGCCAGCGTCATCGTTGGCGTTATGATGACGGTCCGTCTCGTCCACCTTTCCGTCACCGCCGTCGTCGTCGACGTCGTCGTGGTGCTTGTCAACAATGAAAGGGTTGGTCATGTCCACGTCACCGTCGCCATCTGCATGCCGCGGCTGTTGCTGCTGCTTATCCTTTCCGCCGGCGATGGCTCTGGGAGATGATGATGAGCCGGACCGTTGCGCGATCATCTGGGACGACGACGACCTGCGACGGCGGGGACCCTTGGTGGTTGACGGACCACTCTCTCCAGCCGCAGTCGCCGCTGGCGAGAAAGCAGCAGAGGAGGAAGCAGGGGAAGGGCCCAGTCTGACGACGCTGACCCCACCACCACCACCACCACCACCGGTCGCCTTGTCGCGCACCTTGACGCCCGTGGCTACGCGCGTCAGGATCGCATTCGCCGCCTCCTTTGCCGCGGCGTGCGCCTGGTCCTCCGTCGTGCCGGGGACGGCTTTGGCGGCGAAGTAGGCGGTGCGGGCGGCCTTGAGCTGGGAGGGGTGCTTGAAACTGTACGTGACACTGCTGAAGGCTTTAGCCGTGAAGGGAAGGGAAGGGGGAAGGACTTACCCGTGGATTGAAGCGCTGATGTGGCGTGCACCACCACCGCCTGATCCATCAGCATTGGTCATGGTGGCCTTTGCCTCTCCACCCGTAGCATCCAGTCCAGCATCCCCAACGCCGTCTCCAGAGCCGTCGTCATCAACAGCGTCGGCGTCGGACATTGCCACGTCGTCGTCCGCGACCTCCTCTTCCTCCTCTCCGCCCTCCCATGCCATCTCATCGGCACCGGCACCACCGGCGTTGTTCCCCTCTTCCCGCACGACAACATCCCCATCGGCATCATCCTCCTCCTCATCCTCTTCCCCGCCCTCCTCGCCTATCATCTCCTCCAACTCCCCAACTAACACCCCCCTCACCCCCGCCGCAGCCTCGCACATCTTCCGCAAACTCTCCGCCGCCCGGCGCATCTGCATCTTGCTGAACGCATGCAAGAACCGCTCACTCCTCGGTACGAGCACTACATGATCATCGCCAGCACCACCTCCACCATCAACATACCTCTTCACGGCAGCAGACGTAGCCTGCGCGATATCGTCATGCTGATCGCCGATGATGAGCCACTTGTGCAGGTCGTTGTGGCGGAAGGCGGGGCGAGGCCAAGAGGGCGGGGCGAAGGGGGTTTTGCTGTCGGTATCGTCGTCATCGTCGATAGTGGTGGTGTTCGTCGTCGCCGCCTTAGTCGTAGTCGTAGTGTCTGGTTCGACGGCGGCGGCGGCGGCGGTTGCGGATGCGGGTTTGGCCTTGTCGGGTTTGGCCTTCTTGGTGCTGGAAGTGGATGGTGTGGTGGCGGCACTGCTGCGGCGGCGACGGCGCTTTCGGGGCTGGGGCGAGTCCTCGACGACGACGGCGGGGGCATGCGTGTCGTCGTTGTTGCCCTTGTTGTTTTTGGCAGGGGTTGTGGTCGTCGTCGGGTGGTGGAGACGGTTGGACGATCTCCGGGGTGCGGATGGCTGGTCGTCATTGTCGTAGTTGTTGCTTCTCCTGGTTGTCGCGGTCGTCGTGGCCGTCGTGCCTTTGGCCGGGTGAAGCGCATTCTCGTTGCTGTTGGGCGCGTTCGTGGAAGTGTTGCCGGCGGCGGCGGCGGTGGCCTCCACGCCCGTCTCTTCCGTGCCGGTTGACTCGATAGCGGCAGCGGCGGGCACATCGGCACCCTTCTCCCCGGACTCGACGGCGGAAGCGAGCTTTCTGATGCGATCCGAGGCACGACGATTGCCGTTGGGACCGGCGGGCGTGGCCTGAGTGTCAACAAATGGCTTAGGAATCTTGTCGTCTGTCTCGCCCGCGCCGCTGGTGGTTGGTGTCGACTTGGCGCTGGCGGTAAGTGGATCCGCACTCTTCTTCTCAGGCACAATAGCGGCAGCGGTGGTGAGCTCCTTGGTGCGGCGGCTCGAAGCACGTAGGTTGCCGCTGGGTGCGGCGAGCGAGGCTTGGGCATGACTGGATGGCGCAGCGATCTCATCCTCCTTGTCGCCCGCGCCGCTCAAAGTGGGCGTGGATTGTTCGGCGTCATCCGCGGCGGGCTCGTTGTTAGTCTCCGCGGTGAGATCAGCAATGCGGCTCGAGGTGCCCAGATTGCTACTGCTAGGTGCGGCGGGAGTAGCCTCTATGCCAGCGGGTGACGTAGCAACCGTAGCCTCCTTCTTGCCCGCGCCGCTCGCAGTGGGCGTGGACAGTTCGCCGCCATCCGCAGGGAAACCAGCGATACGGCTCGAGGTGCGCAGCGGAAAGGTCGCAGGTGTTGCTCTAGCGTTGCTGGTGGTCGGCGTAGCCTTTTTCTTCTTGTCTGCGTTGCCATCGACGGTGGGCGTGTTGGGCTCCGTAGCCGACTGCATGGTAGCCAAGCGGCTGGACGTGCGCTGCGCAGGAAAAGCGGCGGCGGCCGTCGTTTTGGTGGCCGACGCATGTTTGCTTCTCTTGCCTGCTTTGTTGTCTTTGGTGGCGGCGACGGGCGTGTCGGGCTCCTCCTCCACCGCGGCGGACTGCATAGCAGCCAGCCGGCTAGACGTGCGCTGGCCAGAAGAAGCGGTGGCGGCGGATGTAGCTTTAGCACTACTACCAGACGGTGACGGAGACTGGCCGCTAGTCTTGGAGTTGGCCGGGGTGACGGCAGCCTTGCTCTTCTTCGTACCACTGGCAGTTGGCGTCTTGAGCTGTTCCACCTTGCGGCTCGATGAGTGGAGCGCGCGGGTCACCGTCACTGTCGCTGGCGCAGAAGCTGAGCCGCTGGTTGCGGTCGCGGCGGGGGTGGATGAAGCAGTGTTATCGCTGCTGTTGCGCATGGAGGAGCGCAAGGCGCGCGGTGGCGCAGGCGAATCGCTCTCAGACCTTGCGGGTGTGGATGCCGACTCCATGCTGTTTAAGTCGCCGGTGTTGCGCGCAGAAGACCGCAGTTTGCGGCCGGCGGGTGTGTCCGGCATGGCTGCGCTGCTGCGTAGAAGATTATGGTCGCGCGCAGAGAATGGAAGAACGATGCCGAGTAGGACGGAGTGACAGGAGCGTCTTCTGGTGGATGAAGAGCGCAAGGTTTGTGGGCCTAGAGCTCAAGGACAACGCGTGAAAGAGAGGGTTAGGGTAGAGGAGAGAATGTGAGGCGCGAAAGCCGAAGGCTGTAGGAAAACGAGCGCGGGAGGTGAATGCGCCGCAGTTAGTCTCTTACATCAGGGCAGGCCAAGCAGCATCTCTCTCTCTTTCTCTCACATCTCGGCGCAGAGAATAGTCTGCATGAGTGTGTCCATCCATTTTGCCTAACTTTCAGTCGATCCTAGACGGTATCCCGCGAACCTACCGTGTGGTATTCTTCCGTCGTTCGACCCATATACTTAGCTGCGCAGGTGATCGAAGAGTTGGTGAATCCGTCTTAGGCGGTCCATAATCCATGCGCCCGTTGAGTATCCTCCCATGTACAGTGGGTCAAACCCCAGGGAGCGTTCCCGACTTTAGTCTATGGTTAGAACAGTTCTTGTTCGTTGGTCAGTCTTTGAACATCTAGAGCCAGCTCGGGTACCGTTCGTCTGAGATGCTAAGGCAATTTCACTGATAAGAATCTGGCATCTCAAGTCTTCTCTTGTTATCTCTATGGTTCGTCATATCATTGTCCTGCTTCTAGATTTGGTCTTCCTGTTTCTTTGCTCTTTTTTCTTTCTTTTTTTTTGGACTTTCGGGTCACCATAAAATGAAAAGACAACCCCATGCGCCGGGCCTCTGAGTGAGCTCATAGATCGTTAGTTCGTTCAATTCTTGCGCTGGGTGATCTTGAACCTGTATTTCCGTCAGCATACGCTCAGACCAGGGACATAGCCAGCAATCCTCACAAGAAGATGTTTTCCCTCGCGTAAACGTCCTTGTCGGCGTCGTCCTCGACGCGCTGCACGTCGAACGTCTTCTTTATCGCCTTGACAAAGTGCAAGTCGGCCCTCCTCCTCTTCTTGAAGCAGAAGTAGCAAACGGTATTGGGGCCAATCAGATCCTCCAACGTCTTCTGCAGCAGCGGAAAGGCGGGCTCGAAGTACACGCAATCGGCAGCCAGTATCACGTCGGGCGGCACGGCGATGTCGGCGGGCGGGGCGGTGCCCCAGTCGTAGATAAGCGGCTTGACGCGGGCGGCGAGCCCGTTGAGGGCCGTGTTCTGCTGCATGAGGGCGAACATGGGCTCCTGGTCGGTGATGTACAGCGGGTGCTTCTCGCTGGCGGAGACGTCGCAGCCGAGGGCGACGGCCAGGCCGACGAGGCCGCCTCCGGAGCCGAGCTCAAGTCTGGGGGGCTGTCAGCCGGCGGCGCGGGGCGGAAGAGAGCCCTGAGGCGTACAAACATTGAGCGGCCTTTTAGGTCGTGCTTGTGCTGGCGCAGCAGGTAGCGCGACAGCACCATGCCGGCAGGCCACAGCTGGCCGCCGCATCCCCCTTTCAGGTCCTCATGCAGCTTGAGCGGGCGGGCGAGCAGGCCGTCGAAGTCGATGCTCGAGGTGCTCGCGGCCTTATACTTGGGGAGCTCGACGAAGTCTTCGGAGAAGCTGGCGAGGAAGCCGTCGTCGATGGTCATGGTGGGGGACGTGCGGGAGAGGAGTGAGGTCGGTGCAGACGGGAGTGACGCCGACCCGTCCAACACCCTTTAAATAGTATGCCATCATTCGGCGCTACTGTTTTTTTTTTTTTCGCGACGCTTCCGACAGCGTTCCAGAACACCTCCGGCCGAGGGAACGAGCGACCGTGTCACGTCCATTCGGGAAGCAGACTGCTGTCGCTCACCGAGAGGGCAGCGAGGGCGACGTTGTGAGGCGACTGTCCATCGTAATTGTTGGCAAACGCTATCGCTGCCGGTCGATGGAGTATTTCGTAGATAGCGATAAGTAACACCCCTGTCGGATCGGGCCGCTTCGCCAATCAGCTAAAGGCGGCCGCAGGGGTGTGCAAGGGGTCCCTGTTCCTGCACATACCTTACCAAATGCGTAGTGCTATTCACAAACTCTAATACTTGACAGCAACTTGACAGTTGACCGGGTATGATGATCTATAAATGCACTTCGGACTACGCCGTATCTGTTTGCAACCATTTATTTGCTGAAAATCAGCGGCATCATTTAACTCTATATACCTTGGTCTTTGCTTTGCATTTTCAAAGTCAATGCAATCAATACTTTCTATCCTTGCTCACTTCGGTTCATGCCTCAAAATTACCCCCAATCTTCCTTCAGATTCCGCCAAGCTGATCCTCTCGGTAGCTCTAAAACCGACCACCCATTGACTATATTAGCCACGGGTGCATGCACAATCCTCATGCCTCAGCCCTTCCTTATCTCACCGTCCTTACCGCCCGGCATCCTGACCAGTGCACACCTCACCGCGTTCCCTCTCCGCCCTCAGCGCCTCGATCCGCGCCCGATACTCCTCAATCTTCCCCTCCATCGCCGGATCGTCGTACCCCCGCAAAAAGACGCCCTGCCTCGACCCATTGCTTCCCCCCCTCATCGCCGCCAACACCCCCTCCTCAACCTCCTCCGCGCCCCACAGACTCCTAGTCTCGCCACCACCCTCAACCCCTCCTCCCGCCGCCGCCGCCATCGTCTCCCTCCAAACCCCCCTCCCCCACTCCCCCAACATCTGCCCCTTCACCGCCAACAACCTCCACTGCTCTCCCGTCGTCAGCGCCGCCGCGCCACCAACCCCACCATCCCCGCCCTCCTTCACCGGCGGCAGATCCTCCACAAACTCGCCCTCCCACGTCCGCCACCTCCTCCCCCGCCGTCCGCCACCGCTCACTTCGTCCACGTCCACGTCCTCATCCACATCCTCATCCCCATTCTCCACAACCCACTGCAGCACCCTCAACGCCAACGGACTCGGCCCGCACGGCTTGATGTTGTTGTTGATCACTTTCCTCCTCAGGGCCCACAGGCGGGCGATGGCGCGCACGGGCGGGCCCTCGGTGCGCGAGAGGTCGGGTTCGCTGTTGGCGAGGCGATGCGCGGAGGATGCGGCGGCGGCGGCGGCGGCGAGGAGGGCCGAGTGTTTGCCGCCGGGTTGGTGGAGGCGCAGGGTGCCGGTGCGGGTGAGGAGGCGGAGGCCGGTGCCGGTGAGGAGGGAGTCGGGAGGGGCGCGGGTGCCGGTGCCGGTGCGATGATCGGGGATGTTGTTTCGTTTCTGTGAAGGCGGCGGTGGTAGTGGTGATGGGCGGCGGTGGTGAGAAGGAGGGTGTGGAATGATGAGGTGGTGGTGTTGGTCCCGCCGCCGCTGCCGTGGTGGCTCGGAAGTGTATGGCGTCGTCGTCGTCGTCCTCGGTCGTGGTGCTGGTGGCAGTACCAAGGCACTTTCCCTCCCTTCCTCGCTCATCATCTCCTCTGTACCCCTGCCCGCTGCTGCCATCCCGCTGCTCACTTCGGCGATCAGGCTGCTGCCGCGGTCCGTCATCTCCGCGATGCTGATGTTGTCGGTGCTGCCGCTCTCTGCACCGGTCGATCCCCAGGAACCATCGCCATCATCACTTGACCTTCTCCCCACCGAACCCCCAATTACCTCCCCGATTCCCTCCTCATCAGCCCTTTCCTCCCTCCACCTCCTGCTTCCACCCGCCTCCACCTCCGCCTCCACCTCCGCCTCTACCTTCGCCCTAGCAGCAGCAGCAGCCCTCTTCGAGAAAAAGCGACGACGCAAACGCGCGACAGTCCCGGCACCGAAGCCAGTTGCTGCTGTTGCTGACCACCTTGCTCGAGACCTCTGTTTGTCAGGTATGTCTGCGGTTGTGACCATTCCATCATCGCCATCATTACGCTCACGCGATGGCGACGGTGAGGGCCAAGCATCGTTAGGTTGGTGAGTACGGAGGCGACTTTCGGGGTCAGTAGCGGCGGCGAGGGGGCATTGTGGTGGTGGTAGAGGTGGTTGTTCGTCGTTGTCGTTGTTGGGCTGCGGTGCAGCAGCTGAGAGGGTTTGCTGTATCTCGCCGTCGTCGTGGTTCTCCTCCTCATCTTCCTCGTCGCTGTCGCGGAACCTGTACTTGTTCCACAACTCACTCTTCGGCTTCAGCTGCAACAGGGGTGGCGGCGGTGGTGGTGCCGCCGCCGCCGTCGTCGTCGTCGTCGTCGCGGCGAAGTCCTTCACGATCACTCCCGACGTGCTGGGGGAGCGTGGTCGCCGCTTCGCCGTGTCGGATGTAGGGCTGTTACTACCGCGTTCGGGCATGGTTATGGTCGTACCGAGATTATAGCGTTTGTGGCGCAACTGGATGAGTGTTTCGAATGGGCGGCTCGCAAGAAAGGAATGTGGGTGATCCACTGCTCCGTATGATAGTAGAGGTTGTTCGGCGCGAGTCGGCGGTGGGCGGTCAGGAGCGCGTTATCGTTCACTGTCAATAGACTGCGAAGTGAAGCAATGTTGAAGAGGAGAGGTGGCAGAGCCGAGCCACGTCGCTGATGGCAACTGGTTTTGGGCAAATCCGCGGGCAAATCCATGTACGTCATACGTGAGCACAATTATTTTGGAGCCCTCTGGTACTTCTTCTAGTCAGCAGAGTGGACAGGGGTTGAAGAAAGAAAGAACAAGCAACATGCGCCTTCATGCTGTAGGCCGTTCGTTCAGTGCTTTTAGCTCATGCAGCACCCGTTCGAGCGTGACCCATCATGCAGCTAGACTTCCGCATCAGATAACTTTCGAGAGCCTGAAATTCGCAATTCATGTATATGAGCGCTGGTGATCGCCGAAAGTTCGCACGTTCTGTTATCAAGAGTTGGTGAAGTTGAAGTCAGTATCCTCATCGCCTAGAGTTTCTTAGTCAACACTGACAAAAGCATCCATCGAGGCGTCCGGAAGTCCGTGGATTTTGGAAAAAACATTGCGGGCGGGCATCGCACCTATCATGTTAGTTCAGGTTTTTCAGTGCCAGCATAACATAGTTGAGGAAAACGACGAGCCATCTTTAGCAGACACCAACAGAAACGCAAGGTTGAAGATTGAAACGCGTTGATTGCTTGCTTTAAACGAGACCGCTCGTGTGCCAATGTTCAGACTTGCCGCCGTCCTGAAATGAATATTTGAAGAGTTGCTCCTGAGGGAGGTCCAACTTGTCCCATTCCGGAAGGGAATCGGGAAGGGAAATCGAGAAGGAAAAGAGAAAGAGCTGCCAAAGAAGGCGCATAGAGCTGTCCTACGACTTTCGAGTCTCTGAAACGCCCGAAACTCCAATGACCGCAGACAACTACGTGGAAGGGCAGGCACATTCGCGATGCAGCGTATATACAAACATACGAACAACCAAACATGCGGGGCCTGCCAGATGCCACGCGCTTGAATGAAACCACATTGTGTGGGTATCCGCATTGCAAGTCTTCACTGCTTGGTAATCTGTTGCTCAATCCTCGTCTAACGACGCCGATCCTGCTTTCTGTACCTCATAGCATGCTTTCTTCAACATCTCGAACGTCAACATTGTGGTCATCGCTGCTGGGACAGCACGAACCATGTTCGTTCCCATGCCGTTGTAAAACGCCTGCCAACCCTCTTCCCGAAGAATTGTTTTGCACGTTCTTATCAAGCCGCGGTACCGGGGCAGGTTGACCATGCCGTCCGACGACGCAGCGCCTTGCGGGTGCCTCTTGGCACTGTGCCCATCTAGCGCGCCCCTGAAAGAAATGTCCTCGTGCGAGTGTGATGGTAGAGTGCGCTGCTGTGTTTGCAGGCGCGTTCTGAGGACCTCGTGTGGGTATGTTGCCGATGTCGCACAGATCTTACTGAGGAAAGTGGCTGCCAGAATGCCGATCGTGTGGGTGTCACTCTCGCCGGCCGTATTTTGGCCCATCTCCAGTCCCGTGAACTTTGTCTTGAAGTATTCGTATAGGGGAAATTGGATCGCAACGTGTGTCAATCCAAGTAGCGCGGGGCCGAGACCAGAGTAGAAAGCCAAAATCCCCTCGGTACGGTACATCTTGCGGGCGGCATCCAGAGTCCCTTTGTAGTGCCACGGAGGCCGCGCATCTTCAGAAGCGCGTGAGCTGACCTGCGACATCAGGCGGGTCTTGATGACCCATATGGGGTTTGTTGTTATGGTGGAGCAGGCGCCGGCCGTGATGGATGCGCAGACGCGGGCCAGCCACTTGTTGTCTCGACGGGTGTCAGTCATATCCACAGCCACAGAGAACAGCCAATGACGCACCTATGTTGTTGTAGTAGAGGTCTTTGGACCCTTCGTACACGCTCATGTACACCGCCCAGGTTGGGAGGTATCCGAGCAGCATGGGGCCGAGACCTCGATACATGCCCCGCACGCCATCCTCGCGCCAGATCACCCTCGCTGTTCCGAAAAGGCCGTGGTACAGTGCTTTCGAGGGAGAGAGCTTTGCGCCGTTGTTGGGGCGACGAAAAGCCCCCTGTGCTTGCAGTTTCGTCTTGATGACGTCGAGCGGGCAGGTTACAATGCCCGAGGCTACGCCAGCCATGGCGCCGCAGAAACTGTTGATGGAGGAGGGCGGCAGGCGGGCGAAATGGACGGCCACGCTTGCCGGCATTATGCGGCCATTGTGGCCGGCGGCGGTGGTGGGCGCTGGCGCGGTGGAGGTTGGAGTCGTCATTCTGGCAAGCGCGCCTGGGATTTGGTAAGTCGTCGGCGGTCTCGGTCGCACGCACTCGCACTCTCAAGTAGATGGAGCCGCACCTCCCGGTGTAGGCGCCTCCGCAGTGTGCGGCCCCGCGGCACTTGAGGGTCAGCGGTTGACGGTGGTATCCATTGACAATCTCGGAGGTTCGTGGATAGCGAGGTCGGCGGGGCGGGGGAGATGGCGTCGGCGGGCGGTGCTGGCAGCGCGGGGCACACTGCGGACGGGCGACGGAGAAGGAGGCGGGTTGGCGGGATGTCGCGTCCTGTTGTGTGTTGCGGACAATGAGCGCGCGGGCGGCGGACGTCAGAAGCGCCTGGGTTCGGTGGGTGGGTGGGGGTGGAATTGGAGCTAGGAAATTCACCTACGGGCAGCCAGTCATGTGCCCGCAGCCCACGCTTAGAACCGGCGAAACCGGTCGGCGGCCTGTCCAATGAGCACGAGCGTGAAGCCCTGACGCCAAGCCCTTCTTCGCCCGGCGTCGACGTCGAACTTCTGATGGGCATTGTTACCAGCCGCAGAGCCTCGAGCACGCCCGCATCTCCACTCCCACGCCCGCCCGCCGCACATCGCCACAATGAGCACCCCGTCCGTCGCCAGCTTCATCGTCAAGCGCCCCTGGTTGCGCGGCTGGATCCAGCCGCTGTCCAACTGGTACACCGACGTGCGTCCTGGCTAAGCCCCAGCGCCGCCTGCACCGCTGACCCATCTCGCATTGCAGCTCGCCGGCCACCGCAAGCTCGGTCTGAGGTATGCCTCCCTCGCTAGCACTCAATGGCCCGCTGCTGGCGCTCGTCGTCCCGCCACGGAAGCCCAATTCCCGAAATGCCCGGCCGTCTCTAACGCCTCCGATCCGCAGGGCCGATGACTTGATCCCCGAGGAGTCCGAGACCGTCCAGCTGGCTCTCAAGCGCCTTCCGCCCAAGGAGGCCTACGACCGTGTCTTCCGCATGCGCCGCGCTTTCCAG
Organism: Diplodia seriata; assembly: GCF_021436955.1. NCBI lineage: Eukaryota > Fungi > Ascomycota > Dothideomycetes > Botryosphaeriales > Botryosphaeriaceae > Diplodia > Diplodia seriata. The sequence continues at coordinate 1,808,742 of NW_027117309.1, read as the reverse complement.
GTACGACGAGCATGGCCGGGACAATGGGTGAAGATGATTGGCTAATGGAAACAAAGTGCTCGCTCGCGCATCAGCTCCTGCCCAAGGAGCAGCAGACCAAGCCCGAGGAGGTATGCGATGGATCTGAGCTGCCATTGGGGGGGGGGGAGATGCTGACTTCTCGCAGGACACCCCCTACCTGACCCCCATCATCGAGGAGATCGAGGCCGAGCTCAAGGAGCGCGAGGATCTGGAGGCTATGGTCATCAAGAAGCCGTCGAAGCGGTCGTAAATACCAAGCGCAGATCAGGGGGGACGAAGAAAAGCACATTTGTATAGACAGAAGGTGCTATCCAGAACAGGTGTCGCCGCAGTCCCTTGTGCTTTAGACTGTACACTACCAAAGAGAAACGATGATTGGAAGGGTTTTTTCTTCGCCTCTCAGGTGCCTGCGTGGATTTGCGCTGCTACGCGAGGTGCAAGCCGAGCCAATTCTCGGGAAGGAAGAGCACATGGTCAGGCAAGTGTCGTCGCACCAAGTCCAAAAACGCCGAATTGAGGAACGCCGACGGATGCAGTAGCCAGATATGAATGCTCTCAAGCCATCTCTGAGCACGCCGGCACATTTGGAACCGCGTTTCGATGTCGGTGTGCATGAAATTTGAAGGATTGTAGCTGCCTCCTATCCCATCATCTTCCGTACGCCCGCAGGGACGCAGGGCCATCCAACCAACCAGCGCGGAGACGGCAATTAATAATGCGCCAAGGATGAGGCAGCTTACGGAACTGAATTCAGGCAGAAGCAGGCCATGTGACTTCGCGAGAGCCCGCTCCCCGCAACAACGTCATTCTTGTCGCGACTTGAACCTTGCCGCGTCACCCACCTTCCATGTCACGCCTCATACCCTTTGCCGCAGCCAACCACTTGCTTTCCTTATCCCTCAAGTTGACTCGCCCATTAAAGATAGCCGCGTTTCTTTGTTTCAGCCCACACAATCGCTCGGCTCGTTTTGCCACTATGGCATCCACCAGAAGATCAGCTCGCATCCAGGCCAGTCAGCCTGCCAGCCCGGCTGTTCCTGATGTCCAGGCCCCTATTGCAAAGCCCAAAACAACAAAAAAAGCCAACGGACTCGCTCCCGTAGCCCAACCGCCAAGCAAGAAGCGCGGCCGTCCCTCAAAGAGCGCCGACTCAGCTGCACAGCCCGCCAACAACACCTCATCTGCTGAGCCACCCGCAGCCATCAACGATGAGACCAACGTCTTCGTCACTCCCCTCACGCCCACCACCAAGCGGCGCAAGGGTGACCCATCTCCAACCAAACCCCCACCCTTGACACCCACGCCTTCGGCTGTTGGACTGATGGCGTCGTCCTCGCCGCTCAGCGCCGGTGCGGACGCAGCTCCCCCCACCAAGCGCAACAGCAGGAAGCCGCGCCTCGCGGAGCCGCACGCCACCAACGCCCCGCTATCGACCCCGGGCGGGTCGCGCGTGATCGCCTACACAGCCGACGTGCCTGCGGCCAGCGAAGTCGCGCCGGCAGAGGCGGTTGGCGCGACGGTGCTTCCTGACACGACGACGGAGAACCTGCTCGAGAGGGCGTGCGCCCATTTGATCAGCGTGGATCCGAGGCTGAAGGTGGTGATCGAGAAGCATCCGTGCAAGATCTTCTCGCCTGAGGGGCTGCAGGAGGATGTGGATCCGTTTAAATCCTTGGTGAGCGGGATTCTGGCCCAACAGGTGAGTGTTTGGTATTGCTTTATCATCTTTCGTCATCACTGAGCACCATCATGTTTGACTTGAGCGGACTGGACATGGTGCTTGTATGTGATGCTGAAGCAAAAAAATGGAAGCTAATGGTGGTGAACAGGTAACAGGTGCGGCAGCCAGATCCATCAGAAACAAGTTTGTCGCCCTCTTCTCTAACCCAAATGACTCCCCTTCTTTCTTTCCCGATCCCAGTTCGGTTGCCGCCGCAGACCTTGCCCTTCTGCGTACCGCGGGCCTCTCCGGCCGCAAAGCCGAGTATGTCAAGGGCTTGGCCGAGAAGTTCGCGTCTGGAGAGCTATCCGCGCAGATGCTCATAGAAGCGTCCGACGCCGAGGTTCTCGAACGGCTAATCGCCGTGCGCGGACTCGGTCGCTGGAGCGTCGAGATGTTTGCTTGCTTCGCCCTGAAGCGCATGGATGTGTTCAGCACTGGAGATCTCGGTGTTCAGAGAGGCATGGCTGCGTGGTTGGGTAAGGATGTCGCGAAACTGAAGTCCAGTGGCAAGGGAGGGAAATGGAAATATCTGAGCGAAAAGGAGATGCTGGAACATTCTGCAAAGTTTGCGCCTTATAGGTGAGTACATTTCCTCTTTCATTTTCCTATTTCCTACCATATGAACGCATGAAGTACTGCCCTGAAGTCTCATTTCAGAGGGGTTGGAACATTGGCCAAGACCAACTTGACTTCGTCAGTGGCTTGCACTTCCTCCGTGGCCACTGAGCCGGCCCTCCATTGCTCGTCGCCCTACTTTCGCCCTGACTAGATCGTACCTCATTCTTTTCCTGTCTTGCTTTCTTTTCGTGCGTATTCGAGGCGACTGCTTGTCACGAGGCGAAGATCACAAGTGAGGCATTGTCTTGCTCGAACAGCGGACAAGGCGAGACATCAGAAGATCGGTTTTCACTGACTAGGAAATTTCCAAAACAGGAGCCTTTTCATGTGGTACATGTGGAGGGTCGAAGACGTCGATATTGACGCCCTCACAACATGAGCCTTGCACCAAATCTAGATTGCAAAATCAAGCCAGACACAGACTAGACGCCTCGTGAAATGTGGGACTACGAGCGAAGGCGAAAAAACAAAGTAGATCACAGATCGTGTTTGGAGCTCGAGACAACGGTGCCCCACATCCCGGAGCCGGAGCAGATCTGGACAGAAATGATACACGTAGCATAGATCCCATTTTCTCCTCCTCCGAGGAACAAAAGAAGAAAACAAAAAGCAAGCATCCCGCTGCCCCCGCCCGCGCGCACGCGCCCGTGGGTCTGCTGCTGCTGACACGACTGGCTGTCCCCTCCTTACAATGCCAATCTCTAATGTGACCACCGGGAGAAGTTGTCTGATCATCACGCAAGAAACGTCATCGCCAATTGTTTTGCAACAACGTCCCATCTTCCCCATTTCACATCACCCACCCCGTAACATCCCTGCTCGCCCGTTTATCTTCCCTCTCCCCCTTCGTTTATTCTTGCCGTGCGGAATGAACCCACGCATGCACAACATACATACACAACAACCCTGGCTTCCTCCACTCCCTCCCCTCCCCTTTCCCCGCCACCCCTGCCTGCCTGCTTGGAAAGAGAAAGAAAAAAAAATCATCCCACCTGCGACCTGCGTCTCCGCCCCAACGGCAAGAGCCCGGGATGATGAACACCCCCGTCAATGACCAGACCCAGACTCACTCAGCTGCTCTCTCATCACAACCGGGGGCCATCCTTGCCCCATCATGCCCCGTCGTCAACCGGCTTTCCTTCCCCCCCACTCTCCCTTTCTTTCTGTTTGCCACATACATAGCTCGATCAATAGAATCGCTTGCATGAGAAATCCTCTACTCGAGATCGACCGTTTTTCTTGCCGCGACGGGGAGGAACGAAACACCCCCCAATTGCAAAAAGAGAGAGCTTAAGACCATCCCGGCTCATCTATTTGTTTTTTTTTCTTCTCCCCTCCTCCTCCTCCTACTTTTTTTTTCTTCTCTCCTTTACACATATCTCCGAGCCGGAGAGTTAGGCAGGAAAAATCCAACAGAAAAGCGTCCGATGCGTTACGTACGCAGGTAAGCCCCCGGCCACGAGTTCACATAGTACGTACATACATAAATCAATATATATACGCGCGCGGCACCGGGATCTTTCCACGCCCCCCTCCTCCGAGTGGCGTGGCAATCGTGGCATAGGCATAGGGCCGATCAGCCGTTCGTAGGGATGTTTTTTTTTGGGGGGTTTGTTTTAATATGCGCTTGTGTGGTGCTCATGCTTGTTCTCCTTCTCTCTCTCTGTATGTGTATGTGTGTTCTCACCGCTACTCTGTCGTCGATATATTGTTTTTTTCTGCTTGTTTACGAGTCAGTGGTCTCGATTAATTGACGAAGTTCGATGAGACTGTCTGTGGCTAGACAAGGAAGTGGTTGAGGAGGTGGTGGCGACTGCTTGCTGCTTGACTTGGCAGCAGCTGGGCATCGCGGATTATTGCGTTTGCTCGTTCGCTTTTTTTTTTCTTTTTTTTTTTTTGGGGGGGGGGGGGGGGGGGGGGGGGGGGGAGGGTGGCGCGGAGGACTATCGATTTGGCCGGGGGAAAAGGAAAAGGAAAGGGAAAGAAGTGTCACATCTTCATCGTCATCACCATGGGTGTTTTTTTTTTTTTTTCGCGCGCACGCCTTCTACCAATTGATACGATATGAAAGGAATGACTGGCTAGCAACGTTAGCCGGTGGCTTGTGTTCTTGGGGGTTGGTGTTACATTCTTGGGCTGCTGGCTGATTGCATGCGCGGGTTGTTGTTGATGATGATGATGATCCCGCCCAGGGCAAGGATTCGACGGAAACATCCTTTGGAGATGCAGCCCGCTGCCGGGAAGAAACGCTGTAGCAGCAGCAACGGCGGCAGCAGTAGCAGCAGCAGTAACAGAGGGAAACAGTAACCGGGCGACTCGATGTCGTGCAATTGTCAGGCAGGTACTTGGGGAGCGAGCAGGGTACCTTTCATCTATGCAAACGGGCCCGTGCCAACTTGCATCTCTTATCGAACACAAGAATCCATTGATGTACATATGTATGTAGGTAGGTAGTGCAGAGCGGCGGAGCGGGATGAGGGGAGGGAAGGGGGGTAAAGCGGGAAGGAAGGAAGGGAGGGGAGGCGCGGGACATGGATGTGAAGGCGGGAGAGAGGGGGGAGGGAGGATGGCGGCAGTTTCGTGCAACGATAACACGGCACAGACTTGCCGCATAGACAGAAATTTCCTACTCGCCTCCTTCGCTCCTGGGGCATGTCGTCCTTTGGGTTCATGTTGAGGGTCTCGGTATCACTTACTGGCATGGGCCGAGTGTGTTGCCTCAGGGCCGTGAGAGTTGCAAGCATCTCTACGTGAGGAGTGGATGGCTGGCTTCCCCGACCTCTCCATCTGAAAGTTAATAGGTCTTCCCCCAAGCGCCCTCGGTCATCTCACGCCACTGCTGCCCAAGCTGCTCTCCAAACGGGCATCTCGACTTCCTAAAACCGGTCGATGGGCGCATCGTGAGCAACGCCGCCGGCGGCTTTCAACCTTGCGCAGCTGTCTCTTTCCAGATTACTCTAAACTTAGCACCTCGAGCGTGTCACCCATGCGGCACATCGCCGTCAGCGGGGGATGAAATGATTGGACACCGCTTTTTGCCCTCTCCATCTCGCAGGCGGGGCAGCACTTCATGACATGCCTTAGCTTGCCTCCGTTAACGATGAGCCCGGGCTTGCGGGGAACAGCGGGTGCCGTTTCCGCAGTCTTTGCGGATGGCGTGCAGATCTGAACTACTGCAGGGCTGGCTGGGGACTTCAAGGGAAGAGAGGAAAGGGTAACCATGCGATGAGCAAGCAGGGCAGGACAGACGAGGAAAGGACAAAGGCGAAAGCGGTTGTCGAGAGAGCTGCAAGCCAGACGCTACACCCGTTCTGCGCGTGCTTGGCGCAGCAGTGGTGCGCACGTCGTCCTTAGCCGCCTAGCGTCGATGCGGCTCACGTCGGATCTGTAACTTCGCAGGCGTACGAGAGTATGCGTGCCACCCCTCGTCTACTACACCTACCTGGTGTCCATCGACCCCTCTTCCTGACCGTCCCGACTGACCTTCCACAGCAGCGTTTTCCCTGCTTTTTTCTCTCTTGCGCGTGGTGCGACTGCCGTCAGCACCTTAATGGTGAACATGTATGTAGCCGCGGGCGAATCCGGAGTCTGATGAGGTCAAGTCGGACAGTCGCGCATGCTATCATCATCGGCAGAGCATTGTCTGCTAATGCGGCTGCAACAAGGATGATACATGGATGATGGGAGCGAGCTCCGCCGACGATTGCTGCGTGTCATGCTCTTGCAATCCCGACATCTTGCAGCGAGCGGAGCAGGAGAAAGGTCTGCAGCGGCAAGGAATGTCGCGAGTTACGGACGTCTTGCTCTGGCGGTGAAACCGGAGAGCCGTCTTCTGGAGATGTTCCAACTTACCGCTGCGCTGGCAAGCCTGTGGATCGGCCGTCTCATGAACCGAGCAGCGGCAATCAACGTCCTGGACAATGAGCGAGAGGCTCAACGCAGCCCAATGAAGTCCTCTAACCGCACATCGCACAACAACGCCGCCCGCAAATTCGGACTTGCAGTCGATCATCCTTCCAGGCCAAAGCGCAGCGCTACTGAGCCGCCGAATGGTTTGTGGGATTGCAAGGTGGTGCGGACAAGGGTCCAAGTCAACGCCTTGCGGTCTTTGCGTCTCATCCGGCTGCTCTCCACTGTCCGGGTCGGCGGGTTTAAGGTTCTGACACGCATCTCATCCGGCGCAGCCATGTCGCACATATCGGTGTGTCGCGTTGCCTTGCAAGATGCGTGTGGAGGCTGCGGCGACATGGGGCAGCGGCGCCGGGGAGTTCGTGCTGGCGAGCGAGGGAGACGGCGAGGCAAGAATCCAGCTGATGATGGGGTGCTGGTTGACATTGCATGACAGCCCCTGGAGTGCACACCGATGAGAGGAAGTGCGGTGTACTTCTCCCGGACCTGAGCGATGCCGGATCGAGAAGATTGTCTGGACAGCCACGTGAGGGTCGACCACTTTGCAATTCGACCAGATGCACGTGTGCCGGCCTTGTGATGTTGATGCAAGAGCTTCTGACGTCTGCTGGTGGAATTGGTGCGGACGCTTGCGGAGATCAAGTGCAGCTCCTCACTTCCTCTCTGTGCCACCCGTGGGCTTGTCGACGCCACTTGCACATCGGCGCTGGGGCTCCACCTTTTTGCCGCTGTTTCGCGCCTTCAGACGGCGGGCCAAACGCAGTAGGGAGGCCCTATGACGCCGGGGCAGGCAGCAATGGGCGTCTGGAGGTCGTGCGCGGAGGATTGGCTGAAGGGAACAGCGTCCTCCAGCGCTTGGCGAGCAACTGGTCCTGCTGGCCGTCGCCCTACGGGTGGAGCCCAAAGGAGTCCATCGACTTGCCCATCGCGGGAACAGGAGTCGCCGTCCAGAGCTTGTCGGCTTGCTATCTTCATATCGCGTCGAGTGCTCAGCCGCAAGCACCGGGCGCCATACGGGGCGCAGGGAGCGAGGGGCACCTGTGGCGACCTTCGCCAGCCCTGTGGAGCCCGGGTCGACTCTGAGACTGCCGGTGACGAGAAGGCTTGGCCGCCTCTTTTCTCTTGCTTTTTGCCGCCTTGCATGACTGGACGTGAAACGGACGGCCGAAACCTGGTTACAGATTCATCATGCCTCGAGTCGCCGCGAAGGTTCGCTCCGGCTGCAGCGCACGTGAGGCCCGGCGCAGCGAGAGGAGGCATGCGATGGGTGATGGCGTGGAGTGGCCGCGCAGCCCCTCGCCGCGGTTGTCCGTCGACTGCTTCCCCGTGCAACTGCTTGCCTGTTCGAGTATCGCGCCATGCATCTGCCCGGAGCCGGGAGCTGATCGACGGCGCCCGTCTTGGTCATCTTGGGAACCCCCGTTCGCGTGCGCCGCTGTGATTGGCCGGCGGGGGCGATGGTGCAGCTGAGACCGAGGCCCATCACGACAGCGGAAATAGGAGTGGGGCGCCGTGCGGCTCGCTGGCAACGCATCCCAGCGGTGTTGTTGGTGTCGTCGTCGCCGTCGCCGTCGCCGTTGCCGTCGTCGTTGCACCTGGCGGCGGAGGGGAGAACCGAACGCTTGCGGCCGGCATCCGCGGCCCCGTACCGCGCCGCCGCGCGACAACCGCTCTCATCAACGCACACGAGCGAATACTCCCACTGCTCCTCCGCGCTGACCGTGCCACCCACGTTCGGAGGCGTGGTGACCCGATCGAGAAAGCGTGACGCACCGGTTGCGGCGAGGAGGCTCGACAGGGTGCGGATGGCGAGCCCGCGGAGCCAGGGCACGCAACAATGCTTTGATCTCTTGCAAATTGCGACGCCGTCTCGCGCTCGACCGACGCTGGCGCCAAGCGATGGAGATCATGATATGGGCACCCTTGCCCGCCGGCAACGGTGAGCGCGGATGCTTGCATGATTGTCGTCCGCGCAGAATGGCGGAGATGAAGAGGCTCGCGCCTGCCCTTGTAGCTTGCGCCAGATAGAAAAATCAACACCGGCTGTGGTGCGTCGGCCTGGCGCTCGCCGTGATGGGCCAGCAGCCGAAATTAGCGGTTGCCAGGCGCCCCCCGGGGTCCGTGATCCGTGTTCATAAACGATAAAATAGCTCTGCGCATTGACAACACCGCCTGGCGCCTGGCCGCAAGCATTGGCGGCGGTGGCCAGCGTCATCGCGGTCGCAGAGGGGCGAGCAGGTGGGCGTTCAGGTGGGCGTTGTCTCGCCGACGGCACACGCGGCATTGCTGTTTGGGGCCATGGGGCCATGGGGGGAAGCCGGGCGCCATTTGCAGCTTGCAACGGCGACGGCTGGGCATGAAACTTGCTGCGAGAGCCGCTGGCCGTCCAGGTTGGCGGAGACCCATGACCGCGCATCTAGCGCGGCCCGCACTGATTCGCGGACGCGCCTCCATTCGCCAGTCAACTCGTTTGAATTGGCCAATGGTGCTGCCGCTGCCCGGACCAGCCGTCTGTCGCGCAGAGAGACAGAGCTGAGCGAGGGGCAATCGGTGAGGCGACGGCAAGATAGCGGCCGCGCGCGAGCTGACGGGCTACTGCGAGTGCCACAACCGGCGCGCATGGTTCGCGGGAATGGTGGAGGCCTCGTAATAACTCGTCCACACCCGCCTCCTCGCCCACATCGCGCGGGGCGGAGGCTGGGAAAGTCTCCAGCGCGACGTCAACCATCGTGCTGGCAGACCGCCGATGCGCTTGCCGGCGCCGATTGCACGCGAATTCGCTGCCCTGGACTAGCCGCACCATCTCGAATGCTCCATGCACGCGCGATCGCCAGAGGCGGGCACTGGCCGCGCTAATGAATCAACCTCGAATCAAGCCACGCCAGGCCGCACGAGCTCGGGCCAGCGTCCGGCGCCCTAGCGCGGCCGTCGCTCCTGAGCGCGCAGCAGCGCGAACCTCCCTATTTTCCCGCCCTCCTTCGCCTTCCTTTCAACAAAACACCACCCTTCCCACCTCCTCGTTTCGCTCAGCCACGTCTCCAGCGAGCCTTCCATCCTCGTCGGTAGCCAGCTGCGCCTATTTCTCCCTCGTTTCCTCTTCCAACTTCTTGACACTCGCTCACCAGTACATCTTCACTCTCGTCATCCCATTTATCCCCGAGGCGTCGTCAGCCACCCCAATTGACTTCCGTGCGTACTCCACCCGCGCCCCCGACCGCTACATATACAACGCGTCGCCGTCGCAGCTGCTGACTCCACGCCGCTTTCCAGATCTTCGCAATTCCATCAACGACAATGTTCGCGAAGTACGCTCTCCCCGTCGTCGCGGCGGCCGCCGGTGCCAAGGGTACGTCCTCCCTCGACAGGAGCCTCCACACTCCCACCCTCCCCTTTTCGCTCCGTCGTATCTCTGTCGCGCTCTGTGCTAACGGCATTGCGACCAACAGCCGCCTCTTGCAGTGTTTCGGGAACCACCACCATTGGCAGCGAGGCCACCGGCCTCTCCTCCTGCAAGACCTTCACCGGTTCCGTCGCCATTGCCACCGATGCGACCACCGTCAGCATCAGCAACGTCCAGAAGATCGACGGCGACCTGATTGCCACCAACGCTACCCAGTTGACCAGCCTCAGCGCCGACAGCCTGACCGAGGTCGGCACCTTCCACCTCGACGAGCTGACCGTCCTGAACTCGCTCAACTTCCCCCAGCTCAACAAGGTTGAGAGCATCGAGTGGAGCAGTCTGCCTGCCCTGTCTGAGCTGTCCTTCACCAACGGTGTCAAGGAGGCCGACAATGTCAACATCCAGAACACCTTCCTGAGCACCCTGGACGGCATCAACCTCAAGGAGGTCTCGTCCTTCTTCATTGCCAACAACAAGTACCTGAAGGATATCACCGTCCAGTTCACGAGCATCAAGGACGCTCTTACCCTGTCTGCCAACTCCGATGACCTCGAGGCCTCTTTCCCCAACCTTGAGTGGGCCTACAACATGACCTTCCGCAACGTCAGCAGCATCTCCACTCCTTCGCTGGCTTCCCTGAACGGTTCCCTGGGCTTCTACGGCGACAGCATCAAGAGCTACGAGGCTGCCAACCTCACCACCGTCGGTGGCTCGCTCTCCTTCGTCGGCAACGGCAACCTTGCCAACATCACCCTCGACGCTCTCGAGAAGGTCAGCGGTGGTTTCCAGATCGCCGACAACCCGAAGCTCCACAACGCTTCCTTCCCTGCTCTCGAGACCGTCGGTGGTGCCCTCGACTTCTCCGGCAACCTGACTGAGTAAGTTCTTCTTTTCGACTGGGAAGATGAGATCGGTGCTAACCCACGAATTACAGCGTCTCCCTTGACAGCCTCAAGGACGTCCGTGGTGCCTTCAACATCCAGTCTGAGAGCGACATCGACGATGCCTGCACCCACTTCAAGTCCCTGTCCGGCAACAGCAACGTCATCAAGGGCAAGTACCAGTGCGCTGGCAAGCAGTCCAACCCCGGTGGTGCCGACACCACCCCCACTGGCTCTAGCTCTAGCTCCAAGTCCACCAGCAGCGGCGCTGCTGGTCACCTCGACGTCACCAACGCCGCCGGTCTCGGTGCCGCTGGTGTCCTCGCTGCCATGCTTGGCTTCTTCTAAAGGTGACCGGGTGAAGCGGGTGCTGGCGTTTTTCTCTTTCATGTTCTCGATTGAATAGACTACACTTAATTCAGGGAAGGTGCAATTCCCTTCAACAGTCTATGTTGGGCATTTCTTACTCACGAGACCCCTGGTCGCGCACAACGTCTGTTCGGGAAATTGGTTCGATGAAGAGCATGCGTACGCGCATGGGTCTAGCCGAGTTGCAGGGGACGTGGGGAAGTGGGGGTGCGAGCTTGAAGTAATATGGTGCTTTAGCAAAATTTTACTTGTTTGGAACGTCCAAGCCGCCGTACACAAAAGCCCTCGGGGGATTTGCTTGTCTGATTTTGTCGCTGTTTAGGTGCATACGGGATTTCGTTCTTTCGCATTGACGTCGGGTGTCGTTATTCACAATCAAGTCTTTAATGCTTCTCCGCTCTTCATGGATGGCTTGTTTCGTGTATGTGACGGCGTGGAAAAGCATCGTTCGCGGCCTGACGTGACGGCTGCTGATCTCTGGGGGGCCCAATAGGCCTCGGCTAAAAATGGTGGGGGTTTGGCGAGGCCGGTCCGCAATATCTGCGGACGGGAGCACGACGACCACCTACAACACCAAGCGGGCGCGTACGGGGACCACGCAACCGCTGGTTCGGCTGACTCGTGCCCCACGGCCCAGGTATCTTTGCTCATCTACCTGTCTTTTTTTTTTCTTTTTCTTTTTTCCGCTGCCAAATTGGCGCAGTACCTCGAGCCCACACGCCACGTACGCCCGGCAGAGGGCGGTTCGTCCGCGTACGGGATCTTTCGCATCATTTCTCCCTGACATGCGATGCCTGCTGACGGTAGGGTGGCGACCAGGGTCTGCACATGCCGGCGCGCATCTGGAGGCCGGCGGGGACCTGGGCGGAGCAGCTGCCGGCGGTCATATCAGGCTCGCTGTGCGACGTCCGCTGCCAGTGGAACCTGTCATTATCGGGCGGCTGCGCGGTGGCTCGCCCGCATCTGGCCCTCAGCATCGATCAGGAGCACGGCGCCGCATCGCCCGGCGGGCTCTGAAGCTACCTGTTCCATCGCTTCTGGGGTGACGTGCAGCACGATCCGATACCCGAGACGGCATCTCGTCCAGTTTGGGCGGCGCCGGCTTGCGCGCGCTCGCCCAAGCCCGGCTGGCGGTCGAGCTGGGGATGCGAGATGGGATCGCTCGTATTCTGGACTTCAGGCTCCGCTTGCCGGCTGCACGTTCATGGCCTTCTGCTCGACCGTTGGCCCCGGCTGCTGTGCGCCCCCGTCGCCGTTAAGCTGCTGCAGCGCGCGCGGGGGTCGCACACCGAGCGGTGAGCTGCTGCTCTCGCGCGCGCGGCAGATCGGCCAGCGGCGATGTGTGCCTGCGTCGCGCTATGGGCCGCGGAGCGCCTGCGATTCGTCACGGCCTCCGGGGAGACGGGCGGCCAGTGACTTGCATGAGAGCTGGTGTCATCCACCGCGCTGTCTCATGTCTGACCAAAGGGCGCCAGAGGCCTGCCTCACGCAAGGGCGCGCAGACTGCGAGAGAGCTGCCAATCGATTTGCCGCGCCCCCACCACGCTGGAGCTCGCTGGAGCTGCACAGCTGCCTGCCCAGTGACACCCCGGTGCCGTATACAGCCCGCCTGGCAGAAGCTGTCCGCCCGCCCGCGTCTGATCTGGCCGCCTGCCTTTCCCCACTGCAACCTCGATCTGCTGAATGGCGCATCTCAACGCGGCCAGATGATGCAGCCGGGCCTTCGCTTCGTCTTGCTGTCCAGCGGCATCCATGTCCAAGCACCCCCAGACCGCGCGCACCGGCGTTTAAAAGACCAAGCAGCGCCTTCCTGGTAGCCCGCAGTCCAGTCTGAATCTTTCCATCGATCCTCTCACGCGTTCCGGGTCGTCGTCTAATCGTTGCCGCGCTCGTTGCACCCGCGCTGCTCCTCCGCTCTCTTCAACTAGCGTTGTTTGTCTACTCTTGTGCTCGCCTGCCACCACACCCACCGATCATGGTGACTCGTGCCACTGCTCCTCCTGCAGACGGCGGCCAGCAGATGCCGCCCCGCCTGTCCGCCGTCAACCTGCCGTCCATTCAAGACTTGAATCTGGGCGCTGAGATGGCCCGGGCCGCTGCCGCTCAGCCTTCATTCGCCGCCAGAGGCTTCGCCACCCACCTCTCCAATGCTCCGCCCTCCCGCCCCGCCCTCCCTCACCTCCCGCACTCTCAGACCTTTGGGGGCCACCCCCGCCTGCCCTCGGACTCGTTTGAGCAGAGAGACCGTGGTGCTGTTGAGTCAGCCGCGCCATCCCCCACCCAGGGCGCCCTCCACACGCCGGCAACACCATCCTTCCCCTCGGCGCAGCTCAAGGACGAGTGCACCCGCTGTGGCGCCCCCCTGAGCTCGGCGCAGGCCGAGTGCTCATCATGTGGTCACTTTCGGTTCATCCATCCATTCCAGCCTCACGCAAGACACCTCGGCGCCGGTTATGACGAGACTTTCCAAGTTGGCTCCATGTCTCGGCGTGGGAGCGGCGCTCGGAGCTCCTTCGACTCCTTCTCCTGCGGATCTAACCCACCTTCCCGTCGTGGCTCATGTGTGGCTTATCCTGGCGTAACCAAGCCCGCCTCTCGCCGGAAGTCGGTGGTAGTCGTGTCAAGGAAGACGTCGTTCCAACAGGAGCTTCAGCAGAAAAACAAGGCTGACCGGGAGAAGTGCTCCCGCCGAGCCCTCCGCCATGAGCACAAGAAGATGGAGATTCGGCAGCAGGCGCGGGGATGGTTTGCCACCACTGATCTCAACACCAACAACAAGAAGAACTCAGGCCTGGATGGCAAGAAGCTCGAGATACTGCAGCAGACGAACAAGGATGCGCGCAACAAGGATGTCATGCTGTTGCAGCAGTACAGCAACCAACGGCGCATGCTACAGATCCTGCAGGGCCAGTCGCAAATGACCGCGGACAACGTTGCGTGGATAAGGGATCTCGAGCATGAGATTGACTTGAACTCGAGGAAGCTGATCAAGGCTTTGGAAGCGGAGGACATGGCGATCGAGAAGTATTTCGAGAACGAGTCGCAGAAAGAGGCGGACTCTTTGGCTAAGGAGCGGAAGAATGGTCGGTATCCTACTCCGTTGTCTTCGTCAACCTCGCCAAGCCCAACTCCCACTTATCCCCCCTACTGAGCGTGCGGCGGGTTTCCACTGTCTGGTCGCAACAAAACAGCGTCCCTACCTTCCCTAAGCATATGCTCCCACCTCTAGACTGCGGCTCCAGTCTTTCTCTCCCACCCCTAGATACCTTGGATGTTCGGCCTTCCGACTTCGCTTCTTCTTCGCCCACGATGTCTTACAACTCCACCACCTGGACCCTCCCTGCTGGTCACCTGGGCGTGCTTAATCCGAACCATCCCAAGAGACACCCACGTGTCTTAACTTTTCTTGAATCATCATCATGCAACGGCGCACTTTCGGCACAGCTTAAAATGGGAACGGTCACCCACTGGCATCGGAAAAGTTCGGGAGGTGTTTTTGCTTTCATGTAGTATATCATATCCCCACTACGCATTGCGCCTTGGATACGTTGTTTTGTTTCATTTGGCATTTCGCGTGCTTGGAGCGGGTTCGCATGGGTTTCTTCCTGTCTCTTCTGGGATGCATCTTCCCTGTCCAGTGTTTCATCCACCACGGCGGCATCAGCGAGCATGAGCATCATCTTTCCGGGAATGGTTTCTTACTTCACACAAGGGAGAAGCAGCAGCGCGTTGTGCTCTTGCTCCCGTTTCCTCCGTTTAACACATCTCACGTCATCTCTCGCTTGTCAAGGCACACGTTGAAAGCATTGGAAAAGATAAAGAGACCGAAAGGTCCGGGACGAACGATGGCTGTTTTCTCCTTGCTCGGATTTTCCTAGTGTTCGGTAACGCCTGGGACGGCCTTGGTGAATTTCGGGTTTGTTGTATGTGGTGTGGCGTGGTCGTCTGAAAGGATCTGCGCTAGCAAGAGTGGCGCTTAATGGCGGTAATTTTTATCTTGTTTTCGGGGAGGGATTCTGTGAGCGATAGCGTTGGGCGAGCCAAGTAGTGGCCTCGCTGCGAAATCAAATTGAGGACCGACTGATAGTACGCGCTTCGCTCAAGATGTCTACGTGCTGGACGCATTTCGACTACGTGTGCGGAGCGCTACACTGCACGGCCGAATCACTTGTCGACCTTATGATGGAGTCCACCATACTCAAGAGGGCCATACAGACGGAGTGACGACGGCATTGAGCGCGCGGTGGTGGGAGCATGGTACGATACGATGGACGATGGATGTGCAGCGGACCGCAATCCTCCCACGCGGAGACGAGATGATGCACGGGCTTGAGCCGCGAGGGCTGGGCCGTGGAATGGTGCAAGCTAGCGGCGCCATACGGGCTTGAAGAACGGGTGCACAATATGTACATCGCACCACGCAGGTGCCCGGCGGCGTCACACCCGGCAGAGGGCGCGGCCACGGCAGGAAGCGGCATGCTGAAGACCCAGGCGCGCGAGCGTGGCAGATGCTCTCCCGCCCGCACGCACCGCGACTCGCGATGGCGGGTCGGAAGTAGGAGGCTCTGCTGAGGGATACGAGAGAGCATGGGCTTGACACCATGATCTGCGCGCACTACCGGACCGTTGGACACGCATCCGCTGTGGGGAGGAGGGGACGTGCTAGGGATCTCAGTCGTGAATCGCAGGCAGCTCCAGCGCAGACGCATGACAAAGTGAGCGCAGCAAGTGCTGACGGCAACGGCAATGCGGCAGAGAAAAGGAGGCGTCGGCGGGCCGCACGTGATCGCTCGGACCTCCTTCGCCAGCGGCGGCGCGCAGCACTCCGTCGCTCTTGCAGCGCATCGCAACGTTCCCGCGTCCTAGCGATAACCGACCCCGATGATGCTGCGCTGGCCCGGCGGTGCTCACCTCCAGTAACCACGACCCAGCGCTTCTTCGCTCTGCCCCCACACACTGTCTCCGGCCTGCCGTCGATCGCAATTCCACCCGCCGAGTCCCTGACCATTGCCAACGTTGCCTCGAAGCGCCAGGCGACCCGCAGCGTCAGATCCGCGATCTCCAACCCCCTCTCGCACCACAACGCACCGCGCGCCCACGCTCGTTACCTTCGCTTCTCTTCGCATCGCTCTGACCGGCGCGGGCGATTGCTTTCTCCTCCCCAGCCTCTGCGAGCGCCACGGGCTACTTGAGTCGTAATCATGCTTCTCCCCAAGGGCGGCGTGAATTGGAAGGCGGCCAAAGCTCGATTGCCGCCGTCGCGAGCTGTCTGGCACTTTCTCACCCGCACGCGCTTCCTTCTTTTCGTCGCCGTCGCCGGCATCATATTATTACTATGGCGGGGCTTGAGCGACACCGCGGGCGAGATGCAAAGGTAAGCAGGCAACAACTGAGCTCGCGTGCAGCCGTGGCTAACTTTCCAGATTCGTCTGCTGGGGCCCCTCGAAATCTCCCATGGATATGTCGACCAACGAGCGCGAGAAATGGATGGCCCACCTAACCACACCCGTCATCTTCAATCACCACACCCCCGTCGAGGTCAATTCCACGACGATAGAGCGCGTCGACCTCAACCCCATCAAGTCGGGTCCCAAGGCTCTCCAGAACGAGGAGCGTGTCCTCATCCTGACTCCGCTCCGCGACGCTTCTTTCTACATCAATCAGCACTTCGATCTTCTGTCGCAGCTTACCTACCCGCACCACCTCATCGATCTCGCCTTCCTTGTTTCTGATACCAGCGACGACACGTTGGCGGTGCTGGCCAAGGAGCTCGAGCGTGTCCAGAGCGATGAGAACAATGCTTTCCGCAGTACTATGATTGTAGAGAAAGATTTCGGCGTCGAGACCAGCCAGGATGTCGAATACAGGCATAGCTTTGAAGCGCAGGGACCTCGCCGCAAGGTCATGGGCCGTGCCAGAAACTACCTGCTGTCCGCCGCCTTGAAGCCGGAACACTCCTGGGTGTACTGGCGCGATGTGGACATTGTGGACAGCCCAAAGAAAATCATCGAGGATTTCGTGGCTCACGACAGAGATGTTTTGGTCCCCAACATCTGGTTCCACCGCTACCAGGAGAGGGACGGGAAGATGGTCGACATTGAGGGGAGGTTCGATTATAACTCGTGGGTCGAGTCGGACACTGGCAGGAAGCTCGCGGCTTCCCTGGATAAGGATGTTGTCTTGGCTGAAGGTGCGTTGGCATTTACCCTTTAATTAACGTCTGCCGTTCTGACCGAGTCCCCAGGTTACAAGGAGTACAAGACCGATCGTACTTATATGGCAAAAATGGGCGATTGGCGCGAAAACAAGGACGAAGAGATTGAGCTTGACGGTATCGGCGGAGTTAACATCATGGTCAAAGCGGATGTCCATCGCTCAGGTACGTTGCCTCAAGTGGATGCGCTTCATGTAGAGGATCTAACAGGAATGCAGGCATTAACTTCCCCTGCTACGCTTTCGAGAACCAGGCCGAGACGGAAGGATTCGCGAAGATGGCCAAGCGTGCCGGCTACAAGGTCTACGGGCTTCCGAACTACGTCGTCTGGCATATCGATACCGAAGAAAAGCCTGGAAATGCGTAGGGGGATGATATCAATTGACACGGCATAATGGATGCAAGGTCACATAATGGTCGCAGCTCTTGCATGCTGCGGAATGCGTCGACCGTCTTTTGTCGAGCTGGGAATGTCTGATTTCATGGCATTTAGTGTAGGATCGACGCGTCATCAGTAGTATGGTTGGACGGACTGTATCCTTATTGAGGGCCATTATCGGCGGCGCTGGGATTGTGAAGGGCTGATTGAATGGGTTTTCTTTTTCTTTTCTTTTTTCCAAAGCCGTTTTGTGGAGCGCACGGGATGTTTGCCCCCGTGTAGCACGACTTACCTGCATGAGTTGAGGATTGTTTTCGCATTTACCCTTCAGAACAAGTCTTTTCTTGCCTACCGCTTTTCCATGGCGCATGGGGGGTTGCCGCCGTCCGTTACATTTTGTCTACCAACCTCTACGTCTTGTTTTGCGTACTGCACGTTTTATATCAGCTACTCTCTAAGTGGGCGTACCAAGTTTCCTTTTATATATCACGGAGAAGCTAGAAGAACAAGTGGTCTCTCCGAGGTATTAAGGTGTGAATCATGACTTTCAACAGTCAGTCAATCTATACCTTGGGAGACTGCGTGGATAATGGAACAAATACGTGGGGTGTGATGTTGTAGTTGGAGCGTGCGAAGGCGGTGAGTGATTATGTGAGTCGCCGCGGGACCTGACATTCGTTCCCCGACACCTTTCGACCTTCAATCCACCGACACCCACCGCCGGCGCGACGACGACCACGACGACTGCACCTCGTTGGCCACTCCGCCCAACAACGCAAACGCGTTCTTCGAACCGGGATACACGCGTCTTCGAATCACCCTCGCATCGGCCATATATTCACGCAAACCGCATGCTCGCCGAGGAAACCGAGGCCGAGTGAAACGAACGCGCGCGTCGCCCTCAACCAACATTCCGCCTCCCACCATCACCACCACCACCGCCGCCGAGCCACCATGGCGTCCATGAACGACGCCCGCGACATCATGGGCCTGCAGCCCGGCGAGGCGTTGCCCAAACCGCCGCCCGCGAAGAAGCAGAAGACGGGTCAACCCAAGCCGCGCATGAGTATGTTTTTTTTGTTCTGTTTTAGTCCTCCTCCCCCAACCCCCACAACTCGACGGACTTTCTCATTTTTCTCCCCGGTGGGGACTGTAAAGGCTGACATTTGCGGGGTGGTGGTGTTCAAGCCGGCATAAATCGCGAAGTGCAGGCGCTGTACGGCGAGCGCGCGCCGCCCGTCGCGGTCGTCGAGGCGGGCAAGAGCTACCAGCCGAAGCGGAGGTGGGGCGCGAACAAGGGACCGGCGGCGAAGTGGTGCGTATATGCTTGGTTCCCTTTTTTTTTTCTCTCTCTCTCTTCTTCTTGAGAGGATACGGGAAGACTGAAGGCTGACTATTTTGCGGCAGGGCCCTGACGCCTTTCACGAACCCCGCGCGGACGGACGACCTGGTGCTCAGGCATTGGAAGCGCTTGCAACCGAACGATACCAACGGAGACGTCGCAATGGGCGATGTCGAGAGCCAAGACGGCGGCGCTGCTGCTGCTGCTGCTACTGCTACTGCCGACGCCGCGGCGGACGCCCGACTCGAGACGAACTACGAGTACGCGAAGTTCAACGTCCAGCCTGAGGGCCCCGAATATGATGACGAGACGTACGAAGCGCACCTACGCAGCGAGGATTGGAGCAAGGAGGAGACGGACTATCTGGTTGAGACGGTGAAGGACTATTATCACCGCTGGTCAATTGTGGCGGATCGCTACGACTGGCAGCCAACGCAGCCGAAGGTGGATCCGGAGGACGCGGCCGAGGGCGGGGCGGTTGCGGCGCCGGCGATCATGCCGAAACCGCGGACGATGGAGGACCTGAAGGCGCGGTACTACCAGATCAGCGCGAAGCTGATGGAGCTCAAGACGCCGATCGCGTCCATGACGAACGCCGAGTTCGGGCTGCACGAGGTGCTGACGCGCTTCGACCCGGACCGGGAGAAGCAGCGGAAGAAGGTGGCGGCGGCGCTGCTGGAGCGCACGGCGGACGAGATCAAGGAGGAGCAGTACCTGCTGGGCGAGCTGCAGCGCATCAACACCAACTACGAGAAGCTATCGACGGAGCGCGAGGAGGTGCGGCAGCGGCTGTTCGCGCCGTCGACGACGGGCAGCAGCAGCACCGCCTCGCAGTTCCAGAGCAGCCACGCGCTGTCGCAGCTCTTCAACCAGCTGCTGCAGCAGGACCGCAGTAAGAAGCGCAACGGCCGCCTGTCGCTCAACACGGCCGACCAGCTCTCGACGCCGTCGGGCCAGCAGACGCCCATGACGGCCGGCGGCAACCACCGCGGCAGCGCCCTCGACGCCGGCCTCCCGTCGGCCAACAGCCTGAGCCGGGGCAGCCGGCAATCCATCCACACGCCCGGCGCCAGCGGCAGCAACAACAACCAAGGCGGCGGCACCGCCCCGAACTCGGCGACGACCCAACACCACCCCTCGCAACCGCCGCGCACGCTGACGCCGCGGGCGCAGCAGCGGCTGGGGGTCACGCAGCACGAGCAGCGGCTGCCGAGCGGGGTGTCGTTCAAGAGCGACCGGCTGCACAAGCTGCGCACGGCCAAGTCGACGGTGCAGACGGCCAAGGTGGGCCAGGCGCTGGCGGAGCTACGCATCCCGGACATGATCGCGCTGCCGACGGCGGCCGTGTGCGACGGGTTCGAGGTGCTGGTCGGCAAGATCCACCGGCTACTGGAGCTGCGTAAGCTGCTGGACAAAGAAGAGGCGGAGGTGGCGGTGGCCGAGGGGGTGAGGAGGGAGAGGGAGAGGAGGGAGAGGGCGGAGAGGGGGGAGCCAGAGGAGCCAGAGGAGCCCGAGGAGAGGTCAGATGACGGGGAGGGTGGTGGTGAGGGGGATGATGATGGGAAGAAAGCCGGCGAGCGGCGGCGTGGTGGTGGAGGGGCGAAGAGGGGTGAGGGTGGTGGTGGTGGTGGTCAGAAGAAGGACGACGACGTTGACATGGACGGCAACGCTGATGACGCCGACGCCGATGCCGACGCCGATGGCGAGGCGGAAGAAGACGACGCTGATGGCGAGGTGGTGGACGATTCTTCCCATCAACAACTCCTCCACCATCATCATCGGCACCAGCAGCAAGGACAACAACGACAACAATCGGATGCTGGCTTGGGCGCCGCGACGACGAAGATGGAAGAGGAGGCTGATACGGAGATGATGGATGCTCCTCCCGCCGACGACGACGACGAAGAAGAAGATGATGATGATGATGGCGAGGGAGAAGATGATGATGAGGAAGGAGAAGGAGAAGAGGATGCGAATGGCGACGATGACGAGGGGGTTGCGAATGGCGTCAAGGAGGAGGTTGCTAGTCCGGCTATTGCTGGTGGTGGTGGTGGTAGGAGTGCGAGTGTGGCTAGTCAGGGGAGTGGTGGGGTGGGGAAGAGGAATAGGAAGTGAGTGCGTGGGTGGATGAGTTAGGAAGGGGGCCGAATGGAAATAAGGAAGGAAGGGGAAAGGCTAGTTAGGCTGTCGTGGGGGTTTTTCATTCATAGCGTTGGCGTTTGTGATGGGATGATGGGCTTTTGTCTTTTGTCCTTTTTTGAAAGTTTTGGGAGGGGGATGGTTGAAATCGGTGATGGCTTTTCGAGTTGTAGATGGAGCAGGAACACTTGCACGTGTGTGATGCGCGCAATGTCATGTGAGGAATTGAATGGTGGCTGGCTTGTATAAAAAGGGCGACCAATTCGCGCACGTTCTGTTTACTTTTTTCCCCTATGTGTATGCAATGAAACAGTGATTGTTGCGAAACCGATCGAAGATGTTTTCTACTTCTTTCCCGCTGTCCTCCCTTTTCTCTTTCGCCAAGAACACAAGGTATATACACACTCATACCTCTTCACCAGCAAATGATGCACAGCAGCGGCATTATTACCCACACTCAATCAATGCCATCGCGCGGCGCGCCTGATCAGCAGCGTAGCCGGTTGTTGGTGAAGAATATCAGCTTCGTTCTGCAGAGCCTTTTGCATTTCCCGCAGCCTTACGCGGCAACGACAAGTACATCTGCTTGTTTACTCGGGAACAAGCCGGCACGCAGAACGGAGTCAGTACTTGGTGCCTTCGTCACATTGTGCTGCGGCGAAAGGCGCACGTTGTTGCTTACTTTGGAAGTATAAGGAGCGTGGTGAGGTTTTTTATAAAGGGCCGGGTTGGTTATCTGCGGCGGCGCTTCTCCTGCTGCTGCTGCTGCTGCTGCTGCTGCTGCACGAGTTCGGCTGGAAGACTCAGGGTGCACAATGGTCTGTCAGCTGGATGGTTGGTCGAGGCGGTTCTGTTTGGAGGCGGTCGTGCGCCGCGCGCGTGGCCCGGTGGTCTGCTGGTTGTACTTTGGTTACTGCCCGAAGCTGTGCCGCGGGAAGTTTTGTTATAAAATCTTGCTAGGCCGTTAGAGTGTTTGTAGAACTGTGCTTTTCGGTTGTGGTGCCAGGATGGCGTGTGAGGATGATGAGGCGCCAGAGGTTCAAAACAGCAACACTTGGGAGCTAAAAGACTGTTCCAAGGCGCGACTTCTATCTTCTCTGCGTTTTATTGAGATAGCACTCGCTCGCGTGGCGTGCCAATGTGCGGTTTTGTTGGATGGTGCCGGAGTGCAGTATGTTTGAGCAAGCTTGGTGCGCACCATCACAGATCAGTGTGCTTCAGTAAAGGAGAGCGGAGAACACAAGAGGATGTTCAGAAAAGGAGCCGGGGGAGTTCTCTATATTCTTCTGTCTTTTGCAGCTTTTCTCATAGCCATATGTAAGTAACAAGTTGTCGTAGGATCTTGAAACATAGGAGAGGTGTTATTTATGGGCTTCTGCGCTCGGGTCAGTGTAACACTTAGGTGATCACCGTCGGCACCTTATTGGAAATCAGATGACGGCTCCAGAGAAAGCCAGCGTCCCCTTTTGAGTCGACTTCAGGTTTATGGAGGTCTGATTGGTCTAGCCGACTTTAGGGATGTTTCATCCGTGCATATGACATTTCGGAGTGTCTCCCCCGAAGAAGGCAGTACAAAAGAACGTCCGCGCTCTACCTTTATGTGGTGCAAGGTGTGAAGAAATTGCCGCGGAGGAGCAGTGCCTTCGGCATATATAATATCCGCAGCTTCCGGCGCACTTTTCCTGGGAGGTTTTCCCGTCCTTAGATGGATATTCCGCCGGCTCATCACATCTATTCCGTTCCAGTTTTAGGTAACGTTTCTGGTCATTACGTGATAAAGGATGTAGGTCGTCAACACTCTATAGTGCTGATGATGGCTATTTGGATGCAACACCAACTTACATAAACTTCCAAGACAGAAAACACCTGCCCCGCCCACAACAGTAGTGAAGTAAACGATTTTCGTCTCATTCTGTGCATACAGCTAATAAGTAGAGGCAATAGCACTGTCGCAAGAGTTGATTAAGCTTGAGACTTTGGAGTCTTAAATAACAAGGCCAGCCGGGCTATGTGTGAAGCCAACATAAAATAAAGCCGGGAAAATAATGCTTATGTGGCTTCTTTGCAGCTGAGCGCCCCAACTAATCCGCAGGAAACTGGACTGATCGCATAGAGGTAGTATTACATCCTTGCACCCACTTAACTCCACGATCACGATGAGCATTCCAGAAACCTGAAAGGGCACTCTTGTACTATCTCTAAAATCCAGAAATGCTACTTCACTGTGTTCTCTGCGACAGTTTGGTTTCTACACGTTAGAACTCCCATATTAGTGTGAAGTTAAATGGAGAATAGAGCATCGATATCATTAACGAATACTATCAGCACCATTAGATGTTGCTGTTGAATTGCATATTTGCTCAGACGTTACCGAACCTCACTCATGCGAGGCAACACAATAACGTGTAGCATCTTGCGTGAAGAGAAAAAGTGAGGGGCAGGTCCGCTGACGGAGAAGTGTGCATTGGATGCGTAACGTCCAACACTGGAAGCGCCATTGGGGTGGTACCGGGCAGAAAGTACTGGGAGCTCAACATCTCTTAAATGTAGTGGTCCATTAACTGCCGATTTCCGTTAGCTCACCTGAGTAGGGGTTGTACACAGACTGTAATCACCTGGCGTGCCACGACCGGAGAAGCTGTCTGGATGAGATTTGCGGGCGGTAAAAAGAATGCGGGACGATTTCGCTATAAACACAAGAGCTTAAACCCAGTCACTCGATACAGCACGGACGGTCTCAGAGCAACAAGGTCAGTCATCCTTCGAGACCCGCCGTTTCACTGATGTCCCAGCACTAGATCAGCAACAACCCACTATCCCATTTCCCCTTTCCCCGACGCAGCTACAGTATCAGATCGTCTTGATACCCCCCAGACCCAGCACTATTGGTCAAGCGATAGAGAACAACATCGTAGAGTGATTATGCTGAGCACCAGCATGAAGGAGTATTGGTGGAGAACGCGCTGGGTGGCCGAGGACGAAAACTCCAAGAGTGCAATAGAATAAGGAACCAACAGGGGAAGAAAGTACTTCTAGACATTCTGAGACAGATTTTTCTGACACACACCTGCAACACACATAGTGCTGTGGTTCGTAGGTAGGCGATGATCCAAGCATTCTCATTTATATTTTCAGAAGTAGTCTCGCAGCCACATGAGAACCGCATGCACATGCAGCAGCGCAAAGGCGCTTCCGACATGATGCCCAATTGTTCGATTGAGTCAAGTGAACAAGTGAGGGCGGCAGATGATGAGCCACGTGAGCCCGATGCAGCCGCGTTGGACGACCCGCACCGACGAGTATAAGAGACGGCCCTTAATCTGCACATATACTCTATCAGCAACGATCTGGCGATAGAGGCGAAAGGATCGCAAACACCAAGGGATAAATGTTACTTCTGGGTGCTCCTTCTTCGCTCTGGAACTGCGGTGACTCCCTTTTCCGGTCCTCTCCTCTGTTGCCATCCCCGAGACATAGTGGAGAAAAGAAATCAAAACCACGATTGCTAAGCATCGGCATCATCGCCTGCTCCTCAGCATCAGTATCATGAGTTCTTGATGACGAGCTGCATGAGTCTTCAAGTCCGCAGAACTCCGGCCGGACCCAGGCCGCAAGCGTGAGTGCATATCCCGGAGAAAGGAGTGTAACGACGTTTCCAAACAGGGGGCGAGAAGACGACCGCACTCGCTGCTGTCATTCGTGTGGTCGACAGAGTACAGAACCGGAATTGAGCTGCCGTTTCCCATACAGATGCCACTATGGGGGAGGCAGACAAGCACTTGCAGGCACAAAAAAGCCTACTTTTATAAGATTCCACACCCGCCGCCCCCAAGCCCGGCCCAGCCCAAGTCTACCGTATCAGCCGACCAACCGCCAAGTCCACAGACCACATGCCATCCTTCTTGCGCGCCATGCACTTCCCACCAGCTTTCGACTTCAAACAGGAGCAAGCCGCTCCCACATCACGAAAGCAACCCCCATATGTACAAATATATACGCAAAGGCACCACCATCCACTGGAGACCAAGCACATGCCCGAAAAAAAAAACGAAAAAAAAAACTCCATATCATTCTCCCTGGGCGCCCAACCTCAATCCACCAACTCCTCCTACCGACCGCTATGCCTACTTCCAATAAAAAAAAAGGGTGGGAGGCAATCTGCTTTCGACTCAAAGTTCCATACAAGGTATATAGCGAGAGGGGGGAAAAAAGGAAGAAACAACCGAAAAGAAGCAGCAAAAAAGGTATATCACTTGCCAAAAGCAAAAGAATTGGCCCCTCCTCCCGCATCTCTGTCGAGAACCCAGTTGTACCCTGCCGTACGTACGGCAAGAAAGAAAAAGAAAAGCATGTAAGTGAAAAAAATGTACCACTCGTGAGAACACGAGCCTTTCCCTCCAAAGTGCCAGATGCCCATGTCATACCACGCGGTGCCACGCTATGCCGCAATAAACCGTTTTGTGGCTCCATAAATGAAAAAGAAACAAGTAAAAACCGGCACCCTCTAGGAAAACGCCGTGAAAAGAGAGAGAGAGAGAGAAGGGGGACCCAAAGCCATGTATCAGTCAGTCAGCCTCCACCGGTATTTGTTCATGCCGCCGCCCTACGACTCTCCCCTTCGTAGGAATTAATGCCCTTTTCACCTCCTCCCCAAATGACCGCTTTTCATCACTTCAACTCTCCCGGAACGTTCCTCCCCACCTTGAAGATCTTCTTCGCCCGGGGCCTCCGCCCGTCCAGCCCCACCGTGCCGTCCCGGAACGCCAGCCGGCCCTCGTAGATGGTCGGCACGAAGTTCGTCGGCAAGCCCAAGAGCTCCTCCAGCGTCTCGAACGTCTCCGGCCTCTCCTCCATCATGTCCGCCTCGTCGTTCGACGGCGTCACCCACCCCTCCCTCCCCGTCTCATCCGTCGACGACGCCTGCGTCTGCGGCGCGTCCGGCATGTCCGTGTCGTCGTTCGGCTGCTGCTCCGAGTTGGGCCGCCGCATGTAGTAGTAGTCGGCCGCGTCCAGGTTGGACCGGGCGCTGTCCGCTCTCGACCCCGCCTTGCCGCCGCCGCGACTGGAGTTGCTATATCCGCTGCCGGGACGGTCAGAAGGAGGTGCCTTGTATGTCTTTGGGAGAGGGCGCTCCACCTCGATGTATAGGGCGTTAGGCGACCGGTCCAGCCGCGCGTATGCCAGATTCTGCCCGAAGCGCGCCTTGCGGCTCGGACGGGCTTTGATCTCCGCAATCTTCGCTTCGCGGTCCCAAAGCTCGTTGGCCGGGTCGTAATCTGGTGCCGCAGTCCAGAGAGATTTAGATTCGTACTTTGCGTTTTCCTGTTCCTTTCGGATGAAAGCACGGATAGCCTCTTGCTCTTCGGGTGTAACTCCTGTCTTTTGCCTCTTCGCCGACCGTTCGGTGGTGGGTGTGGGAGCGCTTAGGGTTGCCGACGCGGGTCCCGGTATATCTGCTGCCTCCACGGCTGGTCCATGTGCGGGTGACGGTGTGAAAAGCTGCCTTTCTAGGTCGAGGGTTTCAGCCGAATCCTGTTTAGCCGAATCCTGTTCAGCCGAATCATGTTCAGTTGAATCCTGTTCAACTGAATCCTGTTCAACTGAATCCTGCTCAGTTTGGACGGGTGAGGTTCGAGGGGAAGACTCTGTGGGTTGCTCCTCTGCCAATGCACTTGGTCCAGTCTTGCGCGGAGACACATGATTTGAGGGACTCAAAGGCTTTGGGGGCGACGTTTGCTCTGACGCCTCGCTCGTTTCGACGGGGACCTTGGGCCGTTTTGGAAGATGCTCAATATGGCGCGACAGGCCGGAGAAGCGCTCTTCTGGCCGGTTCAAGCCACATGCCGTATCCCCGGCTCCGTTACTCTCATCCGAAGTGCGAGGCCCGAATGCAATGCCAATTTTAGGCCCGCGACCCTCCTTTAGGTAGAGCCGCAATTTGTCAGTGTCCAGGTCAAAGAACAAGTTCGGGACGATCTGACGCTTCGCCTCTTCAGCGTCAAGTTTTTCTTGCTCAGCAACAAATTCCGAAGTAAGGATGTCCCAAATGGTAGCCGGCACATAGACGCCGGCTTTCTCGTCCTTTGGCCATAGTGACTTGACCAGCCGGCACTTCCACCACTCTGCTGCCTCTTTTGTGAGGAACCACTGCACGAGGACAGCATAGCCAGGACCGTCGCGTCGCTGCCTTATTTCCTCGATCTGGGCGATGGTCTGCACCAACGGTTTGTGAGTGTAATCAGCGAATCTGAAGCGATTTGGAAGAGGAGCCTTGATATAGTCGCCAACAAACAATCTCAAGCCGTGCTTCCGGAAGGACTCGACTTCAGCGAGCTGTGTCCACTTCTCGATGGGGATGTCTTTGAACCCAGCAACAATATCACGCCCATCGGCATCGTACGCAACTCTGTGTCGCTTAATGAACATGGGCGGGTCTTCCGTGTGCATGGACGTCTTTGAGCTCTCCTTCAGTGGCGGCGCTGGTTTTGCGGCGGACGTGCTGGGAGCGCCACGAGCAGGTTTAGGGGCATCATTGAGCTCTTTACGGCGCTGCGACAAGCCGGGCTGCGACGACGTCTTACTCAGGCTCTCTCGCACGTCGTCGAGGCCCTGTCTGAAATTTGGTACCCAGTCGGGTGCAAGCATCCAGCGGGAGAGCTGCCTGGAGCCTTCGGTAATGGGCTCGGTTTTGGGAAACTTCACCTTCTGCTGGCTCAGGGTGGCGGCTATGCTGCTTCTCTGGGTAGTGTTGTGGACGCTGTAATTCTCGACGTTGTCGGCGATCCACTGGTGGACTTGGGCGGCAGTCATGCGATGATCGCGCGCTTCAGCGAGGGCAAAGCCTATCAGGTCTGGCCAGCTGAAACTGCCGGGCAGTTTGACGGGCGGCTCAGCGGCATTGGCGACTTTGCGGCCGACGTTGGGCCGCACACCTGACCCGGCACTGCTGCGACTACGTCTCGAGTCTGAAAGTGCATTGTCGGATTCCATGCCCGCGGCGTCGTCATTGTTGATGTTTTTGTTGACAGGAGAACCCGGTCGGCGCTCTAGCTCGTTCGCCTCGACGCTCGGGCCTCGGCTAGGCGTCAACCGCCTCGTCTCCGCCGCCTCTTCGCCGTGTGTCACCTCTACATCTCCCTCTTCGTCGACCGTTGCGGCTGATGTCATCTTCCCCATCCTCCCCATCCTCCCTTCAGACTCACCAGACGTCTCCTTACCACCGTGCTGATCTTCCGTTTCTGATTGCGACGACGGTGAACGGTCAGCCCGCTCGGGCTGCTTGCCAATCTCGGCCGTGGGCTTTTTGGGTGGTTGCTTGCCAAGTGAGGGCTCGTGGTGAGGCTGAGGAGTTGGGTTCGTTGGTGCAGCAAGCCCGTTCTCTTGGGCTTTTTCCCGCTGCAATCTCAGCCGCCAGATTTCTTCCGCTGTCCCAGCCGATCTACTAACGACGGAGCCGTCCTCTCTGCCGACTTGTTCCTTTTTGCACCGGGCGCTTGAACATGTCAGCTATCCTTGGCCTTGAAATCATGCGAGTGCGCCAACTAACCAGGTTGCATCCGCCGCCTTCCCTAGCGCTGAGAACAGTGGCTTCCCACACATGCTGCACCGTGGTCGAGAGCTGAGCTTCTTCTCCGGCGGAGACCCTGGTACCTCTGGACCGCATTTGGCAAGCTCGTGGGAGACGTTGCTCGCGACCGGGACCGTTTGATCCCCCCGTATTTCCGTCTTCTCCCCTAGAGATGCCTCATCGATGTCGAGGGAAAGGTCTGGTATCTCCGGTGAAAGGTCCGCTTGGTTCATGTCCCAAGGTGCTGCGCGATTCGCATCACCTTCTGAAGAGGCTATCGTGGTTCTGGTTTTCTCGGATGCTGAAGCTTGAGAAACTGGTACACCAACATGGGACCCAGACATTGGTATCGCTGCTTCCGCATTTGCCGTAAGATATTGTTTCGTATTTAGTTCCTCTAGATCCACAAGAGTGTCGGCATGAGATTGCATGTTGCGCGTAGGTTCAGTGGCTCTTGATGTGTTAATGTTGCCGTCGTGCTCCTTTGTTGGATGCGTGCCTGAGGAATGCTTGTGCGCCTCTGGAGGCGCGGCAAAACCATGCTGGAACACAAATCAGTCTTTGAATTGCAGGAATAAAGAAGGGTGTACATACAGTTCCGCCGGGCCTGTTTCGCAGCCGTGGATCTGAGATTTTACCCTGCCAGCTCGAACTTCTGCCTGTGTATGCTTCTCGCGCTCCGCTCTGGGTCGCCTGTGCAGCTTCGTCGAAATTTCGAGCCGAGGCCCCCATTCGGATCTGCCCAGTTGGCTGGCTCCCCACCTTTCGGGTGCCATTCTGCGGACTCACAGACCGAAATATCGTTTGCCCTGAGTTTTTTGTTTGCACCTTTTGCTGGGCCGGGTTTGATATCGTCCTTCCTTTCTTGATGCAGTAATTGCATTGCCATGGAGCCCTGATAGCATGTCAGCAGTGTTCATATTTTGGGGTCTCTCCTTTGTCTCACTTGTCCTCGCTCAGACGAGGCTGCGGTTTTCTGCATCGTGCATGGTAACGTCGAGGACACGTTTTGCAGTCGCACGCTGGATCGTAACTTGCGAAGTGGCTACCCTTACACTCGGCACAGTAAGACCTCGCTCTGGTCGTTGCAGAAGAGATTTCAGACGGTGGTATGGAGATCTCATCATCAGCCTTTGTACGCAGATGCGATGCAGAGAGGCCATCGAAAGGTAATGGCAAGCTCTTGAATCTGCTTTCAAATCCTTCGAGCGATTCTCCCAGCTTCTGAACGCCGTTTTCGTCGTTAATCGACAGGCGCTTGGATGACACTTCTCCGTCAGTGCGGAGCTCCATGTGCAATGTATACTCGCCAAATAGCGTTGAGTCGTTGGCGCGCTCATAGCATTGTTGCAGATCTTTTCGTCCAAAGACGTCGTCAGGAAAGAACAGGTAATATCCGTTCGCCTCCGCCTTGACAGAGACGTTATGGATGTCTTTCTTAGAACAAAATTTCCGTAAGTGCGGGATGGTTGCCGGCACGAACGGCAGATATGAGCTTGAGATGAAGATATGGGGCCTCTCCTTCAGACGGGCGAGATCCTCGTGTGGTATGACATCGGGAATTTTGTCCTCCACAGCTTTGTCATATAATATCCGCTGGGCAGCGGGCGCTTGTGGTGGACGGGGTCGAGATTGAAGTTTTGGACCACGAGGAACCCCTGGGAAGTCTTTCTTCTGACCCACGGAGCCTGCGTGGTGTGTGGATTCGTGATCTCCACTGGGCCTTTTGGGCGCAGCACTAGAGACCTCGTGTGGCCTAGGTGGGAATACACCTGCTACCGAATTCATCTGCCGCAGCTGCTGCATCGGCCGCCTAGCCTTGTCCAGACGGCCATCATACTTTGATGTATTTACGCCATTGTGCAGGTCTTGACCTGGAGATATGGATGGCCTTCTGGCAGCTGAATACTCGGCGCTTTGCTTTGTTTTAGCCGAGGACAAAACACTGGGCCGACGGTCGTCATAGTTGGGCCTGTACGTATCTCCTCGCCCTAGCGCCGGCGCATTTTTATCCAGTTGATGCCTTTCCGACCGAAGCGACAAGTCGTCTTGGTCGTCTCTTGGCCTTTTCGACATCGAGGCCAACTTTTTCGAAGATTTAAGCAGACTCTTCGTGTTAAGAATCGTGCTGGCAACCTCGATATCTGCAACTATCCAGTCTGCCTTGTCGGAGTCTTCTTGGTCCCAACGAAGTCTGTGGTCGCGGGCAATGTCACAGGCCGTTTTGAAAACTTCAAAATCTTTGATGTACCAAGCCCCTTCAAATCGCCTTGCATCAAGCTCTTGAAGTATCTCACTATGCAGAATATCACACTGTGTGCCGAGAAGCTCCTCTACGTTGACGTTCGGCCCGGTCTTATTGACGACGAGTATTGACGCGGCGTTATCACGATAGCGGTGGATAATCCAGTACGGGCCTGTGTTGTCGAGAGCAAGAAGAGTTCTTTCAGCAGGCCGACTCATGAATGCCTACTTCGAGTATCGGCAGAACTAACAAGTCGTGCTTACTCGGCCGAGAAGGCCCGCTAGCGCCTGTTGCAGTTCGTTCAGCAAGGTGATAGCTTTTCCTAAGAAGCACCAAAGTTAGCAGGTTTTCTGCAAGCTGTTTTCTCTGTCGAAAAGGAAGAACGTGTGTATGCCGTCTCAGATCTTTTCAGTTTGATTTGATGATCATGTCGCGTCCCACGAGGTTCCGCGCTTTCGTCGCCTGAAGACAATAGGCACCTCGGCTACTCAAGCGAACAAGCTAGCCCATGATACCCAGGATTGGTTTTGGTCTCCTAGAACCTGAAAGCAAGGTGCTGGCGGTTCCTAGGTGTTTGCGACTGCCATTAGTTCGGACCCATTGAGGCTACTCAAGGGCCAGAACTCCAATAAGTCGCTCAATCTGCTTGGCTTGATATCCTCTTCTAGGTTGGAATCCGAATGCCAATGAAGGCATACGAAGTCGGGTAAAGAGTCCAATCTAGGGCCATCTGAGCTGCCGAATCGCGATGAGAGCG
Source organism: Diplodia seriata (assembly GCF_021436955.1). Lineage (NCBI taxonomy): Eukaryota > Fungi > Ascomycota > Dothideomycetes > Botryosphaeriales > Botryosphaeriaceae > Diplodia > Diplodia seriata. Next base: position 1,777,178 of record NW_027117309.1, on the reverse strand, counting down.
TCCTAAGCAACCAACTGTCGTACAAACGAGTCCAGCCGGAACCATCGTTAGGAGTGTGTGCGATCGGACCTTTTACCTAGACATCATTGACGGTGGCGAGCTGACCGCGTAGCTTCTCGAAAAGCCTCGCAGAGCAGGGGGAGAATAAGGAAACAGAGAAAGCGTTGCCATACCTAATGTTCGTTCGGCCGCCAGTAGAACTGTGAAGTGTCGACAGTAAAGGTCGTCCAAGACAGAACCCTTCCGGCGACCGAATCAAAGAGCTTGGTAGAAGCGGTCACAAGCATGCAGCGAGGCGCGTGGACGAGTAAGTGACGAGAACCTCGAAGAAAGCGTCATGGGGCCACACGAGGACACGCGCGGTTGCGAGCACTGACTAGCGCGACGTTTGGCCGAAAAAGGTGCAACGGGGGACAGAGATGCTCCGAACCGAACAATTGAAGCAGCGGCGGCGTCTACTGTTGTTGGGACGGCAGCGCCCGGAGAAAGCGGGCGGCAAGTCGATTTGGTCAGCTGGAAGTGGGCGGGTGGTGAGAAGAGGACGCGGGCGCCGGCGGGCGTCGAGTCGACGTGCACGAGAAGGCGCGAGCGGACCGCTAGGCGCTACCCCCGAAGCGGGAAGGCGTGCCGCGGCTATCGATAAGGGCAGCATCGCAACTCGTGTCCGCGTCGTGGGGCTCCGTCATGCCCACTGCCGTCCCCTTGCCTGACGATCGCCTCCCTCAATCCGCTCGCCAAGCACCGCGATGGACTTCCTCAAGTCTGCGGTCGCCTCCGCCATCTCCAAGGGCCCCGCGTTCGGCTATTCTTTCGGCGACAGAGTCGACGTCGATCAGTCAATATGGACGCTCTACAATGGCACGAAGCGCGTACGACACAGAGACCCCTTGCGCACATGGGATGCTAACACGCGGCGCGCAGGATGACGGCTCGAAATGTAGCATCTTCTCCTTCGACATTGCCGCGAACAAGTCTTGCTTGCCTCTTGCGAAGAACGCGCTTCGCAAACTGCGCACCATCAGGCATCCGGGCGTTATAAAGGTACTGGACACGGTGGAGACGGAGACATATATCTACATCGCAACTGAGCGCCTCGTGCCCCTAAGTTGGCACACGCGTCGCAGAGCGCTCGCCCAGGAGACGATCAAGTGGGGCCTGCACAATGTTGCCAAAACACTCAAGTTCCTGAATGGAGAAGCTAGCTCGGTACATGGTTGCGTCCGCGTCTCGTCCATATTCACGGGCGAGAGCGGCGAATGGAAGCTTGGTGGTTTCGACATCCTGAGCTCCATGAAGGAGGACGATGCTGTCATCTACAGCTTTGGGGGCCTGGTGCCAGATGCGAACCGCTACGCGCCACCGGAAATATCAAAGGGAGGCTGGGACGTGATTAAGAACAACCCGATTACCGCCATAGATGCATACGGGTTTGGCACAGTGGTGTTCGAAACCTTCAATGGCAGCTTCCAGGGAACAGATCAGCTGGGCCAGATCAAGAGCATCCCACCTACGATGCAGCAGAGTTACAGGCGACTAATCAACCCAAGCCCCAAAGCTCGATCGAGTGTTGGCCAGTTCCTGGATCAGGGTCAGCGTGCGGGTGGGTTCTTCCAGACGCCCTTGATCTCCTTGACAGAGGGCATTGAAAACCTCGGCTTGAAGGGCGAGGTTGAGAGAGATGAGCTGCTCAGCCAGCTCGAAGATGTCTCAGACGACTTTCCCGAGGAGTTCTTTAGGATGAAGGTTCTCCCAGAACTGCTGAAGTCAGTCGAGTTTGGCGGTGGTGGACCCAAGGTTTTTGGTCTAGTCATGAAGATTGCCTCGAAGCTGGCGGATGAAGAATATGACGCTCAAATTACTCCTGTCATTGTCAGGCTCTTCCAGAGCCCAGATCGAGCAATACGCGTCTGCCTTCTTGACAATCTTCCATTGATGATCGACCACTTGTCCAACAAGATCGTCAACGACAAGATCTTCCCCCAGATGGTACGCTGAGTGCTCCAAAGTGGCACCGTGCTTGACTAATATATACACAGGTCACGGGCTTCTCAGATACCGCACCAGTGCTCCGAGAGCAGACAGTCAAAGCAGTCCTCACGGTTACGCCTAAACTCTCTGACCGGATCGTCAATGGAGAACTTCTGAGACATCTCGCCAAAACAGCCAACGACGAACAGCCGGGCATTAGAACCAACACCACAATCTGTTTGGGAAAGATTGCTAGGAATCTTGGAGCAAGCTCCCGCACCAAGGTCCTGACTGCTGCTTTTGGCCGCGCTCTGCGCGACCCGTTCGTCCATGCAAGAAACGCTGCCCTGCTGGCCCTGGCCGCGACAGTCGATCTTTATACTGAGGAAGACTGCGCAGCGAAGCTCCTTCCAGGCATCTGCCCGTCACTGGTTGACAAGGAAAAGTCAGTCTCCCCCATCCTCAGCATCATCCTTCTCCATACTGACTCCCCACTCCAGACTTATCCGCGACCAAGCGAACAAAACCATGGACATCTACGTCGCCCGCGTCCGCAAGCACCAAACGACCATGCCCGACACCGTCCTGCCCCCGACCTCGGCCGCCACCTCCACCGGCGGTGCCGCTATCCCGCGCATGTCGACCCCGCAACAAGACAACTCCTGGGCCGGCTGGGCCATCTCGTCCTTCACGAACAAGCTCACCGCCGCGACCGGCGACATCCAAGCCACGGCCAACGGCGGCGGCGGTCTCAAACCCGACGCAACAGCGCCGCGCTCCTCCTCCACCCCACCAACAACCATCTCCACCACCACCCGCCCCACCTCCTCGACCGGAACCGCTTCCACCCTCCACCGCCAAACCCTCAACAAATCACACACAATAACAACAACCTCCGCCGCCGCCACGCTCGCCCTCTCCCCCGAAGCCGAAGCCGAAGACTTCGGCGCCGCATGGGGCGATGACGACGACGACGCCTTCAACAACAGCAACGACCAAGAAATCGAAGCCGACGACGTCGACGACCCCGCCGATGCCTGGGGCAACAACCCTAACGACGACGACGACAACGACCCCTTCTCCACTCCCACCACCACCACTACAGCAGCAAAGGCCCCCGGCGTCCCCTTCGACGACAACGGCGAGCCCGACTTCGCCGGCTGGCTCACCGCGCAAACCAAGGCCAAGGCGGCGGGCAAAAAGAAGCCGCTGCCGAAGGGCTTGGCTGGATCCGGTAGACCGGGTGCCGGGCCGCGGGCGAGCTCGACGCCGACGACGACGACGAGTGCTGGTGCGAGGAAGTCGGTCGTTACGGGGCAGGCGGTGAGGAAAACGACGGGGGCGGCGGCAAAGGCCGAGGAGGAGAGGAAGAGGAAGGCGGAGGAGGAGGCGAAGAGGAAGAAGAAGGAGGCAGAAGAGGAGGAGATGGAGGATGAGGGGTGGGGGGATGCGTGGGAGTGATTGTGATTGTGATGTGATGAGAGAGAGATGAGGTATGTAGGCAGACAGACAGGGCGAAAAGCGGGGGTGATTTGGGCATTTCTTTGGGCGTTTTTGGGGTGGGGGATGGATATCCTTGTCGGTGACCTGACTGACGGTAGAAATAATGGAGGGGGAGATGGATGGCTCCAGCGCGCTAAGTAGGTAGACTGCTGTTAAGATTTTCCAATTCTCAGGCAGAACGTTAATGATATCACATTGGGTAGCCCTCCCTGCTGTTGCAGTGTCATAATCTCTTTGTGATTTTATCGCCCTACGTCTTGAATAAAATCGGTGGCTGCACTGATGGGATGAGGAATGCACAGGGTCCTCGCTCCATTCCTTGTCCCCAAGTAGCAGACCACCCATCATTCCCTTATGTAAAAGCAAAGCACCAATTCCCCATTGCAACCCCCGAAACTGACTCCCAGACCGAAACTCGAAAACCAGAGTGTCTCTCTGACGCCGAAGAGCGCCGGAAACCGTTTGAACTGCACGTGACCCCGCCTCAATTCTAACTGCGTCCCGCCGTCCTTTTTGGTCATTTCTCCTCACGAGAAAAACAGACCGAAGAGCAAATCATTGATCGATCACCCCAGCTGCCGTAGAAGCCCAGCAGCGGCGGTGACGCTGTCCCACACAGATCCATCCCCTTCGCCCAGAGCGCTGTCGACGTGCGGTACGCCATCGGGGCCAGGCCGTTTGCAACAACCAACGCCGCCCGTCGTCGCAAAAGCAAGCGGGCGGCACGCTAGTGGCCGGAGTTCTCCTTGACGATCTGCTTGACCTTCTTCTCGTAGGCAGTGCGGTCCTTCTTGAACAGGTTGAACGCGTCGGCCTGGGCTGGCGACTCGGGGTTCGGCTCGTCGAGCAGCGACTGGATGCCCAGCAGGATCTCCTTGACAGTGATGGCCGGGCGCCAGCCCTCCTCCTCGTTCAGGATCGACAGGCAGACGGTGCCGGACGGGTAGACGTTGGGGTGGAAGAGCGGCGGCACAAATTTGCCTGCGGAAAGCAAACCCCAGGGTCAGCTAAAGTCTTGCGGGGTGTGTGCGGGATGGAATCGCCCGTTGGTGGATTCGAGCGGGCGGTGGCTTACACTTCGGCGGCTTGGTGGGGTACTCTGCGACGGCGGTGACGTGGTTAGCATGGCAGACGGCGACGGCGAGGCCGAGGGGGCGCGCAATGTCTTACCCTCCGGGAAAGTCACTTCCAGCTTGAAGACGCCGCCCTCCCAAATGGTGCGGTCCTTGCCGGGAATGGCGCATTCCCACTTCCTCAGGTCGAGCACGCCTTGGGAGTTCTTCATGGGACGGGCGACGAAGCCGAAGGGGTGGTCCTTCCGCCACTGCTTACTGTTGTTATCAATGAGATCAGGATTGTAAAGAATGGCGGAGAGCAGCTCGGGCGGCGGGCGGGACAAGTGGAGGCAGGAGGCGCATCGTGCTGGAGCTGTGGCAGCGGAGCGGTGAGGCGCTTACCGTTCCTCTGCGAGGCGGGTGGTTGCGAGCGACATGGCGGCGGTGTTGGCTGTCGACGCGCTGTGTCGGCAAGGCTGTGTGAAGTTCCGAGTGCGCGGAAGTTGAGGTGCGTCTGCGAACGGCGTTAGTGGGCGGTCGACAGGCGAAAGGCGGGCATTGCTTCGCGGAGTGACTTACTAAGCGCGGACACTCGCAGTCTGAGTGGCGGCGGAAAAGGGAGGGTGAGGTCGGCGCGTGTTGGCTTGCGGTGGTGAGGGTCAAAAGACGACGCAGCGGGCCAGGAAGGCGGCCACAGCAAGCCAGCCTTAACGAGGGCCCGTGCCCTGCGGCGAGTCCGAGACGGCTCTTCCCGAGTCTTTCTTCAAACGTCGCAAGCAACAATTAGATCGAGTGGATGTAAACTTAGAAACACTGCTGCACCAACCCTTTGCCGATCAGACCCCATGCTCATGGGTATTTATATCTGACACCAACGGAAATCAACCAAAGAGAAGCCCTCGGGGCCCGCAACTCACGAACTAACAGCTTGATCGTCTTCCTCCATGAAGATGCTCAAACGACATGCCCTTGCTTGCTCTGATTTACAGCCAAATCATGCATCATCTCCCTCGCTCAATCACTGCCGAGCCCTGGTCTCTCTATTATATGAGACACGCGTCTTCAGCCCGAGACACAGCTCTAAGGACCGGCATCTTGTTGCCGTGTCTCCATCCAGTCTGGCGAGACACCCCATACCCGTCCAAATCCTTGTGCCAGTGAGGCTTCACAGTACACCATGTTCTGCCAGGACATATTGCAAAGCTTTCTTGCACAAAGCTCTCTTATGTCGACATCAAGTAACAAGCTGAGTGTGATATACCATGCATGGGTTCTGAACCGTGGTACTTTTGAGGATATTATTAGCGACTTCCGACATGATGTAGCCACTGTCATTTCAATCCATTCGTCAGAGATTGATTTCGTGTCAGAAGACGCCCGTACGACAGAGCTGTAGCATTCAGGCAGGCGCGAAAGAGCTGACTCTCTGTAAAATATACCGTAAATTGGCAGACATATTTCAAGGTCGAGATAGAGAGAAGAAAAAGCAAGAGTTGGAATCCGACGGAACAATAGCCACGTTAGAGAGCTGGGATGCGGCAGGCTTCTCGCTAACGTGAGACATGACCCCAGCAGTCGTTGGTGGAGTTGACGTGTCGACGTGCGATTCAGCTCCTCCCCCTCGCTCGCCCAACGCCTCTTCCCCACACACCGCCTTGGGACTTGGCCCGCGCACACAAGCCTGCGTGCCGTGCCCCACCAACCGCCTGTGAGCGCGTGCGGGCGCGCCAAACGAACCGGTCTCGGTCCCCGCCGGCATCGACGCAAAGGTCCCTCGGCATCTCTTGCTTGTCCCCATCGCAAAAACACCCGAACAATCTGTCGCACCACCACCCCCACCTCCACCCATCATGGCGGATCAAAAGGACCCCGCGAAACAAACCGGTGCGGCGGCGTCCGCGCCCGCGCAGCCTCCGGCGCAACAGCGCGTCGAAGACATTCCAGACCCAGACGAAGACGACCTGGACGATCTCGATGGTCCGTAGCGCACACTCTCCCTCTTCACCTCACATCTTCCCGCAAAGAAAAGAAGAAGGAAAGAAAAAGAAATAGCAAATCGCAAATCGCACTACCACATACTCTACATTGATATCAACACCTCACTCACTCACCCCCGCCGCAGACGTCCTCGACGAATTCTCCGCCACCAAACTCGACGACGACAAAGTCCCCCCCGCAGCAGCAACAGCAACAGCGACAGCGACAGCGAAATCCCCGCCGGGCGCACCAGCAGCAGCAGCAGCAGCATCAGCCGAGGATGGCGGCAACGACGACAACGACGACGAGATCGACGAGGATGAGTTCGCCCGGCAGCTTCAGGCGGGCATGGCGGAGCTGCTGGGCGGGCTGGGCGACTCGCCGGAGATGACGCAGCAGTTGGAGAGCCTGGTGAAGGAGCTGGGCGCTGCCGGCGGCGGCGGAGGAGGAGGAGGAGGAGCGACCACTGGTAGTAGTGGCAGCGGCAGCGGCGTCGGGAGTGGTGGTGCGAAGGCGGCACCGGCGGCACCGGCGGCGGCAGCCGGGGAGAACAAGGCGGGCGAGGACAGGTTCCAAGAGCAGATCCGGCGCACGATGGAGCGGATGCAGGCGTCGGGCGAGCAGGCCAGCGCGGCCGCGGCGTCGTCGTCGAGCAACAACCCCGACGACATCCTCGCGCAGATGCTGGCCGAGATGGAGAAGGGCGGCGGCGCCGGCGGCGGTGCTGACTTCGGGTCGGACGAGGACTTCAGCAAGATGCTGATGGGCATGATGGAGCAGCTGACGAACAAGGAGATCTTGTACGAGCCGATGAAGGAGCTGTACGACAAGTTCCCCGGCTGGCTGGCCAAGAACAGGGAGACGACGGCCAAGGCCGACCTGGAGAGGTACGAGGAGCAGCACAGATGCGTCAAGGACATCGTGGAGAGGTTCGAGAGGCCTGGCTACACGGACGATAGCACGGCGGATAGGGAGTTCATTGTCGAGAGGATGCAGAAGGTATGTCTACTTACCTGTGTTGTCCCAGCGGGAACGTTGACTGACATGGGCGTAGATGCAAGCAGCGGGATCGCCGCCGCAGGACTTGGTTGGAGACATGAGCTCAGCACAAGAAGCTCTGGGCGAGTTGGATCAGGGATGCGCGACACAATAATAATTACGCGTTCGCGAGCTATGCTTCTGTATCTTTTGACTCCGCGAATCACACGAGTCCTTTCGATCCCCAATGCGCCGAACTCCAAGCTGATGGAGAAGCAAATGCTACAAACATACAGAGCCGCTTGTTGTGCGCCGACAAAAATGCAAAGGTCCCAAGCAAAAGTATGAACAACTGCGTCATCAACATGATCTTCTCAGCCGGTCATATCCATGGCGTCGCAGTCATGATTATCGACCATGTCGTTCTGCGTCATATGCGACGTCTGCTCGGCAGCCAAGTACTCCGAGAAGATGTTGTCATACTCATCGTCGTCGCTGGCATAGTGCTGGCTCGCGGCATCATCACCGTTGGCATTCGCGAGCCGCTCGTCCTCCTCCATCATCGCCAACAGAGCGCGCAGCTCCTCGTCCTCTTGCTGCGCAACCGCCTCGACCTCGGCTTCCGGGTTCTGGCTCCAGACCGTCTGTAGCGGCGAGGAGCGCACATAGTTGTCGAACACGCTCGGCACACCGACCGCCGACATCTGGCTGCTGCCGAGCATCGGATCGCGGTTCTCCGCATCCTCGTCCTGCTCTTCATCATCGTCCGACGGCTCCGGAATCCTGGGCGCTGATTGCTCGAGGCGCTGCTGCCACCGCCTCTGCTGCTTCATGTGGTCCAGTCGCTCGATCTGGTAGGAAGGCATCAGCGGAGAGGTCTTCGACGCGTCTTCCCGCGACGTCGCGCGAACGGGGGTTGCAATATCTTACCTGCTCAGCTCTACCGGCCCATCGCCGTTCGTCCCGGTCGTTGGCAACCTTCTTCAGGAACATGTCGCGCCGCCTTTCCCTGCCCGCGTCGCCGGCCGTCTTCTGGATCAACGGGTTGGGCTTCACGGAGCGCTGCGGGGGAGCCGGGGTAGAGGGTTTCGATGCTGAATCCATGGAGAAGGTGAAGACGTTGTGGCTGGTGTTCGTAGTGGGAGCGAGCGGCTGGCGGCGCACAACATTGGAGTGGCGGGGGGCGAGGGGTGAAGAACGCGACGGCATGTAGGCGTGCGAAGTCTGCGGTGCTGAAGGTATCCAGGCGAGCATAGTGGTTGTGCGGCAGCTTTGGGGTTGCGCGTCGTGTATGGGGGAAGGGAGGTGGTGGGTGTGGAGAGTGTGGAGGGTGTGGAGGGGTTGTGGGCGTGGAGGATGAATGGAAAGACGCGCCAGTGATGATGTTGTTGGAGAGACGCGTTTGCGCGTTAGCGCGTTAATTGCGCCGATGTTTCGGCGATCTGATAGCTCATCGCGCTATTTCCGGGCGGTCTGTGCAGACGCGCTCTCTCGGTCCACTCGCAGCGACGCGTTTCTCCTCGCCTTGGTCTGCCTCACGCCTCCTCAGGACTCGACCCTGACTTGTTCCACCCGCATCTGGTGCCCTGTGCCGCTTGGCTTCTATTGGGACCACGAGAGTGCGACAGGGCGCCAAGCCGCAGCAATTCTGTCTAAAACCTACACAGCATGCTGCAGCCCGCAAGCGCCTGCGTTACCACCTTGTGGAACGCGAGCGTTCAGCAGAGAAAATTTCTACGGGCGCGCCAGAACAGAGGCCGCTTTCCCTCCTGCCTGGCCTGTTCTGCGGCCCTCTATAGTCCATGATATTCCTCGCCAGTAACAAGAATCCACCCAATTCGGACCAGCGCTCTTCCACAGCTATCCCATGTGCCGAAACTGACCAAAATGGACCGTCTTGCGGCGTCGTGTGCTCAAGTCGCCCATCTGGGGTTCCGGCTTGCCAATGAGGCCAATGGCTATTCTGAAGCCATCCCCGACGCGGACAGCCGAATCAAAGACCTTGCGAAAGACGTCGAGTTGACTGCAGAAGTGTTCCAAGGCGCGAGCACAGTCCTGGATGACGCAGACATCAAGGCTGTACTAAATAAGAACGCCGAGACCACGGTGCGGACTGTTCTCGAGGCCTGCCGTGGCATATTCGGAGACCTTGACGCCATCCTGGAACATGGACGACGGAGCGAACAGCCTTGGCCCTTCGAGCCGCACAGATTCGAAATGTTCAATGCCGACCTCGACATGAAGAACGATACGATACGGCTTCTTCTGTTGACGCTTCAGCTTGCTTGTCACGGGATGCCTGTGGACTCTCCCGACCCGAGCGACGATGATCAACTGCAAAGAATGGCGAAGCTGATCTCTGCCATTGAAGCATCCGCGAGGAGGTTCGACGCAATTCGTGCCAATGTAATTTCCGTAGATGAGATTTCGTTGACGTAAGTCGTGGTTCCAAATATTCGGCATATAGTCAGTTAACACAACGCTCAAGTGCATCGTCTGAAGGGGCCATCGGCATGCCCGATCCGATGGGTAGTACCGAGTTCACATATATTGACGACAGTCCACCGTCTCCTGTCCAACCAGCAGCGCTGTTTTCTGCGTTTTCTGACTCAGACAACGCGGTTCCGGAGGACGTACATGTCGAAGCATTGTGTACAGAGGATCCAATTCACGAGACATCGGGTCTGACGCATGACCTCAAGAATTGCATCGAGCACGTGAGGGGAGTATTGCACCACATCGAAGAGGCAAAGGCTTCTGGTAGCGACACTGCAGCCTTAAATTCCACCGAAGCTTGGGATCTTGTGCATGCGTTCGCCCGCACTTCAGTAATTCTCGAAGAATTCATCGCCGGCAAGAGACAGCCAGCTCGATCGTCCAGACAAGAGTCTCACCAAGGCTCACTTATTGCAAGTACTGGGTTTGGCAGCTATTGTCCCCCGTGTCATAAAGGAATGAGAAAGCGGTGGGCAAGAATCGAGCGAAAATTCACGGAGGAGGTTAGGGGAATGAACTCACGGATTGATCTATCCGTGAGTTGGGTCCGCGTCCGTCTCCAGCAACGCATGCGTACTCCTCTCAGCTTTCAAAGGCCCGAAAAGCTTCCTATCAAGTTTGTGGATGTCCTTGGCCGAAGATTCAACTTTCCTTGGAAGTCCTGCTGCTCGTGGAAGGTATGTTAAGAGATGATATATCTCCCCCATTCGGACGCACTAACGTTCAGAAGGGCATGGAGGATCTTATCAAACAAGCTTTTGCCTTGGATCCTTCCGCCTGCCGGTACGTGTACAGGGGTCAATATCACCTTATCGGGCCTGACGGAGCGATCATCCTACCCATTCTCTGGGCGACTACTGTTCAGCCCGGTTGGATGGTCACCATGCAAATTCCGCGCTTCGACTTCCATGCTCCTGACAAAACACCGTCCCCTCGTCAACGGGTACCACCCTTTCGCGATCCCTGGACCGGTGCCGATATCGGTCGAGGCCGTTCCTTGACTCGTCGACGCAGTCTTTCTCCAATTATTATTGACGTCGTGGAAGGTCCAACGGGCGTTGAGGTTGTCAAGCCCGGCGAAGCTGGCCCTCGCCCGTCACTGTCAATGAGACCCAACTCGGAACCGATCCTTCAGTCCCGCCGGACTGCCATAAGCGCTCCCCACCCAGTCGGAACCACGGAAAGATACCCGGAGATCCCCACTCTACCGATTTTGATCGATGTATCTCCGAGGCCACGTACAAGGGGTAAAGAGACAGACAGAGGCCTGGACAGAGCTCGGCGTAGTATGTCTCCGGTACCACCTCCGCCGCCGCCTCCGCCGCCGCCGCCAGCCGCCATCAATGTCGACGATGATATGACTGAAGTGCGAGTGCTTTCACCGGATAGCTTGTATTCCGATGTACACACCGGGAGCTGCAGCAGTTCCGACACCGAGGAATCTGTCTTAGACCCTCTTCGAGCTTGTGACGTTCCCAGTACGGCTGATGAAGCGTTGAAGAGATGGACGAATGTTTTTGACTAAAATATTTCATTGTTGATGTTCGTCTGCAAAAGCATTGCCTAATTTGCATAGGCTCCATTTTGCTTTGCTCTAATCACGGCCTCATATTACACGTTTCAATATCTTACGAAGAAATTTCCTTCTAATGAATAATTTTGGCAGTTTGCAATGGTTTACATCAATCAATTTCCATCAATTATTGGCATCGAATAGTAGGCTTACAATTTTGCCCCATAGGGTAATAGCTTTTCGTTCATCGATACAGATCCTCTAAGCAACGTTGTAAGCCTACACGATCCAACTGCGGATATTCTCGACGAGAGACATCGACCTCCTAACCAGTGAACCAAATCGAATTTCTGCAGAGACGCCTCTCGTGCATCCTTGCTCTCTCGTGGGCCACATGCCCAAGCTCAGACACGAGCGCATGTCCACCGATATGACATGACCACTGCGGCCCCTGCCCCACCTGGCTTCACCCTGCCATGTCATCCTCAGGTGAGTCAACCATTCCGAAGATCGGTGCGTGATATGTGCGCTGACACACGAAGTAAAGCTGCAGTTGGTAATTGCCGATAGGCCTGCGGATCCGTACGAGGGAGCTTGTCGTCCACGGCGATGAATAGCGCCAAACTCTACGCCTGGCTAAGGTAGCGCGCGTCTATTGGGTAAGGTGAACATAGGCCGTGAGCGACGTCGACCTTTAAGAATGCGATCTCCTAGTCCGGACGACCACGCGTGACATTCGCAGATGTCCAGAGTACTTGTCAAGGATTGCTGCCAAGAAGCACAAGACATTCCAGCTTTCGGTGGGATGAACGAAGGGAATGGCGACACATCCCATCTCTGCCGATCGTTCTTCGCATTCCTGGACTTCATGACTTGCCCAACTCCTTTGCAGCCATCCATCGCGTCGGATCATCGATCGGTCGATCGGGCAAATCCTCATACCGGACCTCGAAGTCGAAGTCCTCTTCCATCATGAGAGTCTCCCGAACGCGCGATGCTGAGTGGTTGTTAATACACGTTGGCGCTGACCTGGCAGGTTGTATGTGTGTACATACATTTTATGGAGAGCACCAGATCCTCGATTTCTCGACGCCTGGCCTCGGCATCGTCGATGATGGTCTCGACGAGATCCTCTTCCGGTTCTGCGTCCGGCCGTGTCGAAGTGCTTGCGGCTTCCTTTGTGCCGAACGAGACGGTGGCTGTGGAAGGTTTCGAAGCATGGTCGACGATGGGCGCCTGGCCCGAACGACGGGCCGGCGCGGCGACGAGCCGATGCAGTGCATCGCGAGACATGTCCTGCGATGTGCTCGGCACCGGGGCAGCGAGCGTCTTCGCAGACGAGTTGGTAGCGACGAGGACGAGCGCTGCTGACAACAAACCCGACGGCTTCATCTTGGAAAAAGAGCAGGCGGAAAACGGTTATGCAACAAACGTCAGGAACAACGCTCAAAAAAAGAAGGAGGAGGAGGCGTCAATGGGGGCGAGATTTAATGTCGAGAAATGCAGCGCCATGGGCTGTTCATATACGAAGCATGCGCGTTCCAGAACCCCCGTGGCGGGCGCGGCTGCGATGAGCGCGAGGCGTTGCCCCACGTGTGCTAAGCGTTCCGCCGTATGGGCACTGGCTGCATTGCCGTTTCCGGAAAAGGAAACGTAGCGCCCGGCGGAGGCGAGCTGCGGCGCAAACTAGCTTGTCTCTCGATACGGCTGCGCAGCTATTGTGGGTGTGTGTGAAGAAAAGGAAGGCAGTTGAGCTCTCGCGCGCGGCTGCGGCCGAGCCGAGGAATTCGAAACATATTTCACCTCGTCCTTTGCGGCGCATGCGGCGTTGTTGCTCTGCGTTTGTGGAAATTGTCGGGCGATCGCGAGTCGTCGGCGGCTACCGGCTGCCCTTGCACCTGCTCGTTCGGCTTGTCCAGCTCGCCGAAGGAATGGAGACCGGCGGCCGCATCCGTGATCATCTCCAGTATTACTTCAAAAGTAAAAGGATGAGGATTTACCCTGTAGAGTACCACACAAACAGCCATTCTCTATACATAGCTGCAGCCAATCTCCGCGTAGTAGGATCTGAAACTGGTAAGACTTGGCGAGAGTTGTACTGCATGCGGCTGTCGTCTCGGACGCTACCTGTCCGGCAGTCACGACCATACCCGGGAGGCTGTGTCCCGCTTCAACCAGGGCACCTCTGACCTTACTATCCCCCATCCTCGTTGTCGTCTTGTCAAGCTCGACCCTGTTCCACCGAATCTCTAACAGTTTTCTGCTCGGCTCACGTCATATTCGATAAGGTAGTCCTTGGCAATAACCTCAACTGTCACCAATGACAACTCCATTCCCTCGAAGCAACCACTCTTTTTGCCAGCCAACCACATTCCTTGAACTTATCAACATGGACGACCCGAAACGCCACAAGAAGCACTCTTGAAAATCAGCATAATCCAGTTGGTGACCCTAGTGTTTCTCGAACAGACACCGTTGTGAAGACTATATATTAGAGGAATGTGGAGAAAAATTCTTACCTTCAACGCCAATATTTACACTAAAGGACAGTATTAGCCCTATGCCCAATTCGAAACTATCCAAGGAAGACACGCCCTTCCTCACGCGCAAAAAAAAAAAAAAATCCAACTTTCGCAAGGACAAGGGCCTACCACCAGTCCTATTTCACATTTCCACAGTCCGCACCAGAACCACCACCACCCCCCATCCCTCAACCACACACCCTCATCATTTCAACAACCCAACGCTCTTCCCCCTCTTCCCCTTCATCTTCCCGCCTCCCCGACCACCAAACCCACCAACAGACCCACCACCACCCCTCAAACACATCCCACACGCCGCCCCAGTCGGCGCGACTAACACGCCCCTCGAGCCCTGCGGACAAGCTTTGGGCAACAACAACAGCGACGGGCGTACCGGGGACGACGATGATGATGATGACGACGGCAACGTCTTCGCCTGCTCGCAAAGCACGTAGTACGGGTCGCATGGGTAAGGCGGGCAGCCACAGAGGCAGTGGGCGAAGGTGATGTGGCACATGGTCTACTTTTTTTGCCTTCTTTTTTTCTTCTCTCCCGCCCTTTGCTTGTTTGCTTCTGCCTTGCTTTTGTGGTGGTGGTGGTGGTGGTAATGAGGATGATGATGGGCTACAGCGACAGTGTTGATCAAGTGTTTGGTTGGTTGATTGGGAAGGATCCGTTTGCAGTAGTCGCGATGGGTAGGTGGTGGTAGCCCGTTTCGTTTCGGGATGGGGATAGGCAATGCCCGTGTGCGAAAAAAAGATGGATCTTTCAAGTGTCCGTCGTCCGTCCGTCCAGGGACGAATTCCGCCGCCTTTGTTGCGCTGAGATGGGGAAGGGGGGAAAAAAAAAAGGAAAAAACTGAAGACTCTGGAGATCACAGAAAGCAGACCATCCAGAGATGTTGTTTTGGTCGTAGTCTACGCAATAGCAACATGCTCACATACGGCCAGTTCCCTTTTGCGCAATCGACAACACGCGCGCACGCACACACACTACCAGGCAAATGCGACAACTTACCTGCAAGTCTCGGCTGCCGGCAGCAAAGAAGGGATGGCAACAGGCGGAAACGTGCAGCAGCAAAAGCACCAAGCACCAAGCACCAAGCACCAAGCACCAAGCACCAAGCACCGGTACGCAAAGCATCAGCAGCATCAGCAAAAGCCTCTCGATCATCCTGCTCCTCTCCCTCCAGGGAAAGATCAACCTCACTCTTCACTCCTTTCCTTTCCTCCTCCTTCCCATGCTCTCGCATTTGCAGAACCGAAAGATCAAGCGCAAAGGTCCAAGAAGCGGGCAGGAAAAAAAAATTCGGACCATGCACCGCACGCAACGCGTGCATGCAATAATAAACGCAAGAAGCCGCCGCGGCGCACACGCACACGCACATACAACATCCACCGCATAAACGGGGAAACACAAAGCCCAGACAGAGATGCATGCTCCAGCCGCTGCGGATCTTACAAGCAAAGACGACAGACAGACATATACTGGTAGGTATAAGCAACGTTTTGAAAAAAAAAAATCATTTTGAGTATTCTTCTCCTGTTCTCCCTCAGAAGAAATACATACCCACACAACTAACTAACCAACCAACCAACCAACCACCCACCGTGAGAGAGAGAGAGAGAGAGAGAGAGAGAGAGAGAGATTGTGGGGAAATGGGACATACAGTCGCGGAGACAAGAGAAACAGAAAAACTGCACATATATGTTTCTTGCCATACCATAAAACAAACCGCACAGCATCACAGACTAGAAAGAGAGAGAGAGATGGAAACCAATTAATTCCTCATGGGCATCCAAAAATAATAATGATAATAAATAAAGGCAGACAAAACCACCACCACACTCATTAACAGACAAACCGTAACAACAACAACCAAGAGCCCAAGAGGGAAAAAAAAGTCTTTCGTTTTCTTTTCGTTTGTCCAGTCTATGTAAGGAAAAGAAGTTAAAAACAGGAGTAGTGTAAAAGCAAAAACGTCAAATCAGAAGCTCGTATCCACCCACACACAGAGCAGCAGCGCGGTGGTGGTGGTGGCGGCGGCGGCGGCGGCGGCGGGAGTCATTAGGAAAGAAGCTGTGTGTCCCACTTATAACTCTCTTCCCGCCTTTCCCAACAGCTTCTTGATAATTGTTTTTTTTTGTTTTAATGCCGCGCCGTCCCCACTTCAGTGCTAGCTTTCCCGTTCCTCCCGACGGGGCTCCTGGGACTCCTTTCGCCGGAGCTCTCCGGCTCGCTGTCGCCCGGGCTGGTGGGATCGCTTTCGCGCAGATTACGTCGGTTACGTGCCATCTGGATTATTGCATGTCAGTGGCGAAACTTTCTCAACGGACGGCGGGTTGGGAATGAACAAAAGAAGACGATAAAAACGGTGCACGTACCCATCCTCTGACGCTGCTGATCACGCCCAAGTTGTATCCGGCCGCAAAGTCGCTCGCCCGGTCGTTGTTCGAGCCTCTCAAGCCGCCCGTGGTGTCCAGGTGGCTGAGGTGCCGCTTCAGCGCCGGCGGCGTCTCCCGACTGGGCGTAGCGGCCGGGCTGCGGGCGGGGCTGGCGGGCCTGCTCCCGCTGATGTTGGTTTGCCAGAACTGGCGCAGTTCTTTGCCCAGCTCCTGCCCCGTCGTCGTCCAGTTGCTCTTGATGTTGTCCCGCAGCTCCGTCATGTTGCGCTTGATGTCCAGCTCGTTCTTCTTCAGCCACGACACGTTCAGCTCCTGGCGCGACGCGCCCCGCTTGAATTGCCGCTGGATGTACTGGTCGTAGTCGCGGACGATCCTGCCAGAGGCCGTGGTATGAGAATCATGCTCTTTCCTCTCCCTCCCCGCTCCATCGGAATTTCGAGAGAAAAACTTACTTCGTGATGATGCCAGTCGTGCTCAGACCCTCGGTCCGCTGCGTAACGAGGAACTTACCCTCCTTCTTGATGGAAGAATAGATATCGTCGCCCTCGTCCGCTCCGTACGGGATGTCGTCGTGTGCAACGTAGTCGATCTTGTGCTGCGCGAGGAACTCAGGCGACACCACCCACGGGCAGTCTTCAACCACCTCGTCCACCCACTTGCAGTGCCTGACGCTATCCGCCCGCTCGCGCGCCGACATAACCGTGAGTCCTTTTCTCTTGTGGGTTTCCTTGTCGCCTGTGACGCCCACGAGCAGATACGTGTTGGGGAAGGCCATCTTGGCTTGCTGGAGCTGGCGCATGTGTCTACATCATACCGTCCGCAATCAGCACTCAGTCACATCGTCACGCACCATTGAACAAAGAACGGGCAAAGAGCGCCAGGTCCGGAACCAGTGTGAACATACCCGAGATGGAACAGGTCGAAAACACCGTCCGCATACACACGCACCGCACGGCCCTCGGGCGGCGGGTTGGTTTTGTAGCCCACCGGATCGACCAGCCCGGCACGCGGCGGGTCGGGCATCCTCATCTTGCCCTTCTCGCCGTTCTCGCCCTCAGCGGCCTTCTCTTCGTTGGTCCGCTCCTTCTTCTCGGTGCGGGCGGCCTTGGCGGCCGGGGCATCGTCGTCGTCGTCCTCGCCGTCTTCGTTGTCACCGGCGGCGTCCGGCCTGCTGCTCGAGCGGCCGCGCTTCGTCGACGAAGAGGCGGCCGCGTTGCTCGTCTCCGTTTGCTGGCGCTGCTTCAGCTCCTGGAGGACCGGGTCCTCGGTGTCTTCGCCGGAGGCATCGCGGGACGAGGGCTGGGCGACGTCGACGGGCGCGGCGGCGCCTGTGGCTGCGGATGACGAAGACACGGTGTTGGTGCGCTTGCGCTTCGGAGCCATTGTGATGATGTGGGGGGGACTGGCAGACCTCGCTTCAGGTGGTTTGCGGGCAGGTTGAGTCTAGGGAGTCGGGAGGAAGCTTGCTGACACAACGTCGATTCAAAGTGACTGCGGGCATCAGGCGGTCAGTCCGTGGTCCGTTCGGCGTGGAGCAGCAGGCATTAGGAAAAACCGCGCATGCGGGGTGGTGGAGCGGACACTGGAACTCACAGGACGGACCACGCGCAATCGCAGATGAAAGACTGCGGAGGAAGTTGGGGAAGAGGTAGGGGATGAAAAGGCGTGCAGGATAAGGTGCGGAGCGTGCAAGTGGAAGTCTGGTTGAGCCCGAGCTCCCTGCGGCCGGGCGCAAGTCGAAATCGAGGGACGTGCTCCACCCGGGAAGCCCAGACGTCACAGGCCACTCATTGCATCACGTGCAGGGCGCGCCAAGCTCTCCCCGGCCCTGTTTCAGTCCGTGCTGGCTGCAGAGCCGCAAGGCGTCCAGAACCTGATACCACACTGACCGCACGTCATTCTGACCGGCGTCGCGATGCCGTCTGCTCAGGAGTCGCCAATCAACGCGCACTTGCGGGGAAAAAGTACTGAATCGTAGTGGAAGTTGGCACCTATGGAAGAAGGGGGGAAATTCGAGAAACAGCAGACAGAGGGGCCGAAAAAGAGAAGCCGTGTGCTTGAATGCGAGGTATCGAGTCTGATGCAAATCCCACACAAAGGAAGAAGCCCGCTTGCCCGCTTTCTCAGTGAGCCCCCGTTCCGTCCTCCTCGCAAGTGGTGCCAGAAGAGCCCGGCGGCCGGCGCATGAGCCTACATCTCTCCGTGCCCCAGGCCGCGCGCTCCTCGCTGAAGCCGTTTCTAACCGTTGGATATCAAAAGACGTGACCATGACTAGACCGCAGCTTCCGTTTCTTCAACATGGTCCTGCTCTTTACTTGCTCTTCTCAGCATCGGCCGGTTTGCTGTCCGCCGCCTGCTTGATCGTGACATTCGACGCGCTTTCCGACTTCTCCGTCTTGTCCGAGGCAGGCGAGTCCTGCGCGGCCGAGGGCGCCGAGCCCTTCGAGGGCGTGCCTGCCTCCGAGGCAGCGGTCGGGGCGGGCGTCTCCTCCCGCTGGTTCTTGTTGACTTGCGACTCGAGGTCCTTGTCCTCTTCATCATGGTCAAACATTTCGCTCTCGGCTGAGTCACTGGAAAGCTCCGTACCGTCACCGAGCAAAATAATGCGTCCTCCCAGTCCCTGGCCGATCCTCGTGCCACGGCCCATGTCCATGTCGTAGTCGTCGGGGCTGTCATCATAGCGGTGATGGATGCCCGGTCCCCGGAACTCGGCTACGCAGAGGAGAAAGTCAGGATCGAATTCCACGACTAAGGTATCTATGAGGGTGGAGACTTAAGACTTGCCATACTCTGGGGGGGCACACGGTCCATCGCCGTTCGCGACCCTCTCGGCAATCGCCTTGTACCACTCGTCCTTGGTCCTGCCCTTGAGCAGAGCAATGATGGTGATGGTCATGTTGTCGCAGCCAACACCGCCCGTGTCGCTGTTGGACGCCAGGCAGTTGTCCATCATGTTCTCACAGATGTCCTGCAGCTCCTGCTTGGCGGCGATGCCGCGTCTCACGAACTCAATGACAGCCTGCGAGGACTGGCAGTCCCAGATGCCTGTTGCGGAAACGTCAGTGAGCCGGCTCGCAATCTAGATCCGGCACGCACGTACCGTCGCAAGCAATGACCAGGAATTCGTCATCGTCAGTGATCTCGTGCACGGTGACGTCGGGGAATGCAGTCACAATCTGCTGCTCCGGGGGAAGGTCGGCGCTCTTCTTGAACTCAAAGTCACCAATGGCTCTGGAGAGCGCAAGGTTGCCGTTCACGCGGCCGAAATCGACGAAGCCACCCGCCGCCGTGATTCTTGCCTTCTCGCCTACGCACAGTATCAGTAGGGGTGCTGAGGTGACATCAATCGTTCGACGCTGCTGTACCTTCATTCTGCGGCTTGTGGTCAAAGGAGAGCGGCTTCGCCCTGCCCTTGATGCCAAGAACGCTTCTGGAGTCACCAGAGTTGGCCTGTTCTTGTCAGCCAAACGCCGGCACAGGCACAGGCACCATTGCGGCACATACCACATAGATCTTGTCGCCAGAGATGACGCCGACAGAGGCGGTGCAGCCGGAGACTTCCTCTTCGTACTTGGGATCTGCCAATTGTCGTCAGCCTCGCGTCTGCGGCGCAGTCGGCCCACACCGGGGAATATTCACCGCTGAGAATGGCCCGGTCGGTGGCGAGGAAGCCATCCTTCAGAGCCTGCTCAATGTTGCCCTCCTTGAACGCGTCCTGCTTTGCTATGATCTTGTGGAGGTTCTCGCCGGCGTAGATGGCCACCTTGTCGCCGCCGTGTCCGTCGTAGACGCCGAAGAAGCTCAGGCGAAGGTCGGCAGCAGTGGGCTTGTCGGAGTCGCTGTCGGCGCCCTCGGGCTTGAGATCGAGCACGCAGGCGTGCGCATCCTCCATGCTGATGCGCCATCCTTGCATGGACGAGACGCCGAAGAGGACGCGGTCATCCTGGCCGGAGGCCGATTTCTGTTGGCAGCGAGCGAGCGGTTAGCACGGGCGGGCGGCAGGCAGAATGGAGGCAAGGCAGTCGCGGCGGGTCTTGGTGGGAACGACGGCTGGTGGAGCGGGTCGCGCGGGACTCGCAGGTTGCGCAGGAACACACCTTATCGACGACCGGCTCTGACAATGTCTGACCCATCGGGTTGGGGAATGGGGGTGGTGTGCGGAAAAGGGAGGCGTCTTGGGGCGGTGGGCAGCGGAGACAGCGTGTTCGGAGGCTATTGAGTGAGCATAAAGGTTGAAAAGTCGCTGCGGGGCGGGGTTGGAAGCGGAAGGTGGAGTGGGCTAAACAAAAGGCAGTGAAAGAACAGCGCGGTCTGCTGGTTGGGGCGCGGCGGAGCGTGCAGGGCGGGTCGGGCGCAGAGTCCGCGAAATAGGTGCGGGAACCTGTGCGAGGTGCTGGCGTGGAGTGCAGGTTGCGCTGGGCTGGCTCGGTTGCTGGATGACGAAGAGTCAGCCCAGGTGTTGCTGCTCTGGGCCGAGAGCCACTCAGCGCCTTCTTGCTAGCCGCCGTCCGCAGTGCAGAGATTTGCGCGCTGCCGACACGCGCCCTTGCCGGTTCCTCACTCTCTGCTGCGCTGCGCCAGCCCAAGGCCGATCTGGCTTTTCTCGTCGGCCTAGGGGTCAGGGCCAGCACACCACCACGCGACCCGGCTCGCGCGAGCTCCAGCCAGCTCCAGCCAGCTCCCAGAGCTCCAGGCCCGCGCAAGCCCCTACTTCACGAGCCGACTATTCTTAGCACGCGCGCCTGCTCCAATTTCGCTGCCCAATTTCCCGCTGGCCGTCTTCATTCTGCGCGTTGTGGCGGAGTCACTTCGCTACGCTGTAAGGCTGCTGCCTCTGTCTGTCACGCACATCCTCACTTAAAGCAGCACCCACCCCCTGCTATCCGCCTGACTTCCGTACTCGCACACGCCCTATCTATGCATCTCACGTCTGTTTCTACAGCTTGGACTTCTGCGGGAGCAGCGGATATCCCGCCTGGAAGCTCTCTGTCGGCCGTCAGCCACGCGAGCCCGCCGGGCCCAGGGCGCGTCGGACTCACCTAATCCGCTCCTGGCAATCTGTTGTATGTTCTGGAACCCGGCGACGTTCAGCAGGATGTCGAAGTCGGCCAGCAGGCTCTTCATGACATGGCGCACGCCGTGTTCGCCCATGATGGAAAGACCCCACACCCACAGCCTCCCAACAAAGACGAACTTTGCCCCGAGCGCTAGCGCCTTGAACACGTCCGAGGCGCCGCGGACCCCGGAGTCAAACATTATATAAGTCCTGTCTCCGACGGCTGGTCGAATGGCAGATGCGTCAGCTTGGCGTCCCTCCCACTCTAGGACGAAAGGAGAAAAAAAATAAAATATAAACGAGGCACCAACTCACCGTCCACGATCCTCTCCAGGGCATCCAGGCTCGCGCACGCCCCGTCAACCTGCCGGCCAGCGTGGTTGCTGACCACGATGCCGTCGACGCCGAGCTCCACCGCCCTCCGCGCATCATTGACGTCCTGGATGCCCTTGATGCAGAACGGCCGCCCGCCCGAGATGTCCTTCCACGTCTTGATCAGCCACGGCATCTTCTCCCACGAGTGCGCCCGCCCATGCCACACGTTGTCGATCCACTTGGCGCCCGCCTCGTTGGGCTGCTTGGCCGGGTCGATGCCGGCCTCGGCCAGCCGCTTCTGGAAGACGGGGTCGCTGAGCCCCAGGTCCGCGCCGATGCCATGGTAGAAGGCGTAGTTGCTGGTAGCGACGTCATCGTGCCGCCAGCCGAGTTGCCTGGTCGTTCTCAGTTCTTCAAAGATGTCCCGGAAAAGGTGACTTTTTATTCCTCGGCTTACCACGTATCGACGGTCAAGATGCACGCGGAGAAGCCGGACTCGTGCGCCCGCGTCAGCAGCGACACGGTCAGCTCGTCGTCGTGCGGCATGTACAGCTGGAAGAAGCGCGGGCCATCGCCGTTGGCGGCGGCCACGGCCTCGATGGGCTGCGAGCCGGCGGTGCTGAGGCAGTAGGGCAGGTTGAGCTCCCGGGCGACCTTCGCGACGGGCAGCTCGCCGGCCGGGTTGTAGATTTTGTTGATGCCGATGGGCGCGAAGCCGATGGGCGCCGACACGCTGCGCCCGAAGATCTCGGCCGCCGTGTCGCGCGCGTTGGTGTCGACCAGCATGCGCGGGATGATGCGGTGCCGGTAGAAGGCCTGGCGGTTCGCCGTGTGCGTGTACGACTGCCCGGCGTTGGACGAGGCGTAGTACCACCCGTTCTGCGTCAGCTTCTCCTTGGCCAGCTCCTCGAGCTTCCCCGGGTCTTGTGCGTTCGCGTTAGCGGAGACACGGCGAAGGCTTGCAGGGAGAGAGAGATGCAACACGGTACCGGTGTCGAAGACGGGGACTTTGCCGTCGTTGCTCGTCCAAAAGTTCTCGCGTTGGTACAGTGCCCATTGTGGCGTGCTTCTCGCGTCCTTGTTCGGGCCGTTGGCGTCCATGGTTGCACGCACAGAGAGCAAGTCTAAAAATATAACTAATCAATCAAGTTCCGCAGTCGACAGGCCGCAATAATGGGTGGTGATGTGGTTCTGCCCGAGCCAATTTAAGAACGTATCAGTCGTCACTCTCTCTTGCGTAAAGCATCCATCATTGATCTCCGCTAGTGACATTACTCTCCCACCGCCCCTATCTCCGAGCCGTCCCGTTGCAGCGACCCGACCCTGACAAATAAATGCATGCGCGCGGGAAACGGTGCCGGATAGGCCGCGGAGGCGAGTGATATCATAGCCCCTCGGAAGATAAACGCGCTAGCGAAAGCTTGACGTGACCGAGGAACGCCCCTCCCCACATCAACCCTTGGACATTGCGTCTACGGAAACAAAAAGGCGGTCTTTTTCATATGTGGTAACCCCTGCTCCGCGACTTGCTTCTTTGGGAAAAAAACATTACGACTTGGCTTGCCGTCCCATTCCAGTGACAGATGCGCAAAGAGTACGAAGGCTTGATAGATATGTAGTGCTGCATTAATAGATCCCATGTCATGCTCTTGCTCTAAACGAAGCTTTCTACACACATCAATGCAATTGGCCTCCATTGCCGCGCAATCCTTAGCATCTCCCCTGCCCCCAGTTGTGACCAGATGCTAAGTAGTATACTCTGAATGCCCCCCTCTTTTCTCCTGAGCCCTCCATGCTCCTCTATGCCATTCAAACCATCATAATCTGTGAAAACGTTCTCCTCGGAAGAAGTATCTTTGCACCATCGGAGCCGGCACCTATGATACAACCGGAAAAAAACGTATAAATCCAAAAAGGCCGGGCCGGGCCAAGCCAGGCCGCCGCCAGCCTCTCTCCCCACCAAGTTCGTTTGAGTCTCCTCATATATGCTCCGCCTTCATGCCAACCAACAATCATTTCAAGGCAGGGTCCAGAGCTTGGCCTCGCCGTCGTCACCCGTGCTGATTATGACCTCTTCGTCCTCCGACTTCCGTCCCTTGTCTCTCCGCGGCGCCCACGCGACGTGGTTGATCTCGAAGACGTCGTGTGCGCCTTCCACCTCGGCGATGACGACCCATTCGGTCAGGGACTGCTGGGTTTCCTTCTTCTGCTCCTCCCCCTCGGCCGCATCGCCGCCATTGTCCGTCCTCCACTGCTCCCTGTACACGACGATCTTCCCGTCGCTGCCCGTGCTGGCGATGAGGCCCGACTTCTTGCTCCAGCTGACCGAGTAGATGGCGCGGCCGTGCCTCTTGGGCAGGACCGCCTCCTGAACCCACTCCTCCTCGATGCTGCTCGTGCGCAGGATGCTCGGCATTCCGTTCCGGCCTGCCGCCTGCGCCCCGTCGTCCTTGGGCACCATCTTCCACACCCTGACCGTCAAGTCGTCCGAGCAAGACACCAGCCTGCTCCCGGACGCGACCCTCTCCCGCAGCAGCCGCGCCCTCTCCGCCTTCACCTCTTCTGATAGTAGCTCCCCCTCTTCAACCCGCAGCCCGGACACCTCGACCGCCTCGAAATCCACGCACCACACCGTCGCCTCGTGCCCGGCGATGCACGCCACGGCCGTCCAGTCGTCCACGTCCTCGCGGTACAGCCGGATGGTGTCGTCGTAGCTCGCGCTCGCCAGCACGTCCTCGGCCGGGTGCCACGCGACGCACTTGACGTCGGCCTCGTGCTCCTGCAGCACCGCGATCGTCTCGAAGTTGTCGTCCTCGACCTCCTCCCACACCCACACGCTCTTGTCGCGGCTGCACGTCGCCAGGAACTGCCCGCTCGCCGACCACGCCACGCTCTTGATCTCGCTCTCGTGCCCGTCCAGGATGACGCTGAACCGCCACTCCTCGTCATCCTCCTCCTCTCCCTCGTCGTCATCCCGACCCTCCCCAGCCCCAACATCAATCTCCGCCTTCATAACTCCCGACCGATTCGTCCCACCCTCCCACTTCCGCCAGATCCCCGCGCTCGCGTCGAAGCTCCCCGTCGCCAACACGCTCTCGTTCATCCCGCTCCCTCCTCCTCCTCCGGTGTTCGGCTTCCACGCGCACGCCCGCACCGACCGCTTGTGCCCGCCCGCCACCGTCGACGCCAGCGCGAACGACGTTAGGCTGTACACCCGCACCGTCCGGTCCGACGACGCCGTCGCGACGACGGGCAGCGTCGGGTGCGGCGCGCTCATCCACGTGCGCGCCGCGCTGGCCGGCGTGAGCGTCGCGAGCGCGTGGAGGAGGGGTGGCTGCTGCTGGTCGTCCGTGTTCGTGGTGGAGGACGGCATGGTTGGTTGGTTGTGGATGGAGGGATGGCTGGGTGGGTGGGTGAGAGAGAGAGAGGGACCTGGAACGGTCGGTCGGTCGGTCAGTTGGTCGTTCGTTCGTTCGCTCGTCGTCGGTGGTAGGTGGTGTCCCGGTCGGTTCGTTCGAACACGCGCCCTTCGGGGAGAAAAGAAAAAACCGCGGTCGCCGTCGTCGTCGAAGTCGTGCGGAAAGTTAGCCGACAAGATGGTCCTGTCAATTGCCCTTCGTGCAGATGGGAGAAGGGTCTGCTGCTGCGGTCGCGAATGAGGTGGGGGTGGGGCGGGGACGTTGTGCCTCGACGTCGGTGTTGAAGAGTAGGGTATGACGCGGGGCAGACAAGAAGATGGAACGTGAGGAAAGAAAGATAAATTGATTGCCCTAGCGTCATCGCCCGTCCCTCGGAAAAGCATCGGCTTCGCGGCGCCCATTGCGCGCCGCCTACTCGTATTCTCATCTACCTACCACCAACGTCCACCAACTAGCCGGACAAGGCTAAAACAAAGTCAATTCGTACTTCATCATCGCCTTGTTCCTGTCCAAATCATCAATCTAGTGTCCCGTGAAAGATACTGCACACTTCCTTTATCGGTATTCAAAGCAATTATCAGGACGTGTATCTAAGGTTTCGACAGTGTCCAGATCGATTAGGCATGAACTTCAACATCGACAATAGCAAAAAAGAGGTATACACCACAGCATTGCGATTTCTTAGAATATCGATTTTGTGTCCTCCGAAGCCGAAGGAGCAACTACTATCTTTATGCATGCAATGATGGGTATCCGTTTCGTCGATGAAGGCCGAGAATTTTCTTTCCTCCAGTCATCCTGCTGTTCTGAGGAAGGAAAAAAAAAAGAGTAATAGGGCCCGCTTCCGTCCCGAACGAAGCCTGCACGCCCATACGCCTGCCACCCCCGGCCAGTTTTTCTTTGCATGTCGTGGTATTAGAATCGCAGAAAGGGAGGAAACGACCAGGAGAAAGACGCGAAAACGAAGCTTCGATAGAAGAGAAATTTGGACCGAACCGATCCTTACTATGCGCAAGAAGCAGAAACGGCCACATCATATCTGGTGGCCGAGAATGGAGCAGGAGGCTGCTGAATGCCGCAGACCTAAATTTGAGGACGTAGAAGAGGGGAAATTCCGTGGCAGCTCTATCGAGGTGCAAACGCAGCAATGAGCAAGCAGGTATAGTCTCGAAAGCAGAAGAAAATCAAAGGGCATATGCCTATGTCACTCCGGACATAGATCCAGCGGAAAAGCTCCGGATGAGCTGACTTGAAAGTCAGTAGATAACCCAGCGATGAAAACCCATCGAGGATGCAGAGCAAGACCGATGCTACGAGCGCCTCCACCTGGCACTTGTGATCTCGAACAGCTCATCCGCAAACGTCTCCTCCTCCTTGCCTCCCTGGCCAGCTTCGGACCGGACGCCCAGTTCCGTCAGTTCCATGACGGAGTCTTCTTTACCGCCGTCATCGATGCGAATGTCCTGGCTGACCATGATGCCGCCGAGACCACCACCGCCCCCGCCGCCGCCACCACCTCCACCGTAAGGAACGCTGAGGCTGTGGTTGCGATTGCGGTCTCGATCGCACGTCTCTGCAGACACACGCTTGAGCATGTCGTCCATCGACACCAGCTCGCGCTCTGACGCGCTGTCAGGCTGAAGGCCGCTGTCCCGACGTGAGTTGTGGCCAGACATACCACCAAGCCACGATTTCAATCCGCCTGACTTGGGCTTGGGGCTGCTGCGGCCGCTCCGACTACCGAAGCGGGGCATTCCGCTACTCTGGCGGGACAGAGGGAGCGACGAGCTGATTGACCCCATTTTGCTGGTCTTCTGTCCCGTGTCCTTCTGCTGCTGGGCGCGGATCTCGTTGAATTCGCGGTGTATGCAGTGCGCAAGGACGGCGTGATCAGGTGAGCCGCGGTGAATGTGCTGACGGCAGCGGAAGAAGGTGAGTGGAGTGTACATGAGATGGGCAGACTTTATCGATGATATGTGCACATCCGGAATGATGCAGAAGGAGAAGATGGTGCCAGGGCGGGGAGTGCCGGCTGCGTAGTCTCGTAGGGGACGTGCCGAAAACAACGCTGACCGGAAGAACTGCTCTGCCACGACTCGCTGTAGTTGGTTGATTCCATCGCGCATCTTTTCGGCAAAGGCAGCCTCCTCCTCGGACCAGATCTTTTCCGTCTTCTGCGTATTGAGACCGCTGTTGAGGAAGCGTGAGCAGTCGGCGATTGAGAAGTTATCCATGCGAGCAAGGAACGAAAGCATGAAATCCTGGGGCGGGTCATCTGAGATGTTGACCTTGGGAAGATGATAAGGCTCATCCTTCGGTACAAGGACGTCCCAACTGCCGGTCGACGGTTTGAGTGCCGGCCTCATTGCAAAGAAGGCCAGCCAGGTACCCGGGCTCGCCAATCCATCCTTGCGGGAGTTAAACTTTCGGAGCCGCTCGACCGTCCTGCTCAACTCCAAGCGCGAAACCTGCATGCTGCGGGAGAGCAAATCGCCAACCTGGTCGATTGTAGCCCATCTGTAGCCGCTCGCGATGAGATCCGCACACTCTTCCTTCTTTTGCATTTGACGGACGACAAACATCAGTTGGCCTCGTCCGAACAACGCAGGAGCAGGAATTGTCAGGGCCGCGGCCGCCTCAACATCTTCAGATGGTGCCTTGGAAGATCGACGAACCGTCTTTGTCTTCACTTCAGCAACCGTAGTCCCGGTCATCAAAATGTCCTCCCAGAGAGTGCCGAGGTTCTGGAGGTTGGTTCCCATGTTGGACGCCAGCTCCGCTGCAGCAACGCAGAAATGCTCACGGAAAATGACCGAATAGTCAACTTCGGGCTGTGGTCCGTCCTTCTCCTGGGGCGAAGCCTTTCCACGGCTGGCCGGGGTTGAAGGATCCCTCAAGCTCCCCACAGCGCGAAGATGTTGTCTCATAATCCCGATAAGCTCCGCTACGCTGTCCCAGTTGTGTGTCACACGGAAGATCCACTGGAATACGGGATGTGCCACGTTGAACTCGTCGTTGAAAGACTGGAAAAGCTGTTAACAATCGAGGGCATTCTTCTTTGACAGAGCGAATACCGGGAGACACTTACCCGTTGGTTATACTTCCTGGTAATCTTCTGGCACGGGAGAAGACCCTCCTGCGTTACAAGGATTCTACCGTCCATATCGAATGTAGCCGAGGCGAGGACAACATGCTGAGCACGATCGGCCAGTTGTCTGCGGCGACGAGAAGTCAACCAAAGAAGAAGGAAGCAAACACACAAGGCCGCGACACACTAAGTCCCGTCAGCAAAGAAAGCATTTCATCATCTGATGCTGGTACTCACCAAGAAGATAGCCACGATCATGTTGTTGTTCCTGGCGCGCTCATTTCCATGGTAGAACCGCTTCAACCTGTACGAGGTACCGGCAGCAGCCGTCCAGTGCATGCCGCAGACGGCAGTAGCGAGGATCGCGGCAACTGGAATACGCCGTACCCAGGTGTTGATCCATTGTTCCTTTTGATGGAAGAACAGGGTGATAGCGACATAGCAGGAAAAGGTTGCGATGAGCGCAGCTCCAATAATGTGGCGGTAGTCATTTTGCAAGCTGTATGTGGTGGTTCCGAGGTTTCCGATATAGTGCATGCCCACAATGGCAAGGCCGGCGAAGATTCCGGTTATGCCGAGTGAAAGGTACAGACTGCGTGCGGTGCGGTTGAAGCGTTCGGCGACAGTAAAGCCAAGGAAGAGGAAGATGACAGGAAGGAATACAGACAGGGTAGTGAAGCCTGGGCTGTAGTAAAGCTGTATCTCTTTCGAACCGTCCCCTAACTCAATTGCACGGTTACCGACGAAGTGCATGCACCAGATGCCGACCACACCAAATGAGACGGAACAGGCACCGAGCTGTAACCTACACTCCACATTAGTAGCTATTCAATTCGGGATTATTTTTATTGTGACGAAAGGAGGAACGCGGCACATACCAGTTGCGCCAGCCTTGGCCGGAGCCACGGCGATGAAGCAGCTCAACAGTGGCAGTCGAGCCTACAAAACTGACGAACCAGGACGCCACGATGATCCATGGATCGACATGGAACGGGACCATGTCCCCAAGCATGTAGCTGGTATGGGGATCCATATTCTTATCCATGGCGTATCCGCGGGGACCTGTATCCGGGGCGTAGCGATACGGGCAAGGATAGCGGACGTTGAGGAAAGTTGATGTTTAGTGAACTCAGAGGGCGTCCATAAGGTGAGCTTCAGATAGACCCGGCCTGCGTGTTCCTATGATGACGCTCACAGTCCGCGCCTCCGCTGATGGATTCAGCGAGGATAAGGTGTAGGTGAAACCGGAAAGTGAAGTGAAGTGAGAGGACAGTCCGAGACCCACTTTCGTCCGAGGACTTGGGTTGATGTAATCCCGAAGGACTGACTGTGCAGGCAGCACTCTCTTGCTACGGCGAAGGTTGGCACGGAGCAGCGCAGTCGAGCGTGAGATGGGTGACGGAAGGTGGTGATATCCGTTGTTCAGCCCCCGCCTGTACTACGCACGTGCTGTTGCTTCACCGTCGGGGCCAGGGATGCTAGAGATTCGCCGATGCGCAGATGCGGTTGAGAGCGGCGGGCGAGACCAGAATACGTCTATAGTGGATCCGACGGCTGGCAGAGGGTTGTGATAGAGAGTGAGTGCGGTGGCGGCGGATCGCGCAGGTAAGTCCGGGCGTTTGCAGGCGGCAATGACGGAGAGTCACTTGCTGTAGGGCGGAGCCGAAGGGAAAGCGAAGTGAGCGAGCGGCGAGGTGATGCGAATTAAAACAGGCGGGGACTGTTGGTCACACAGCGGGATGTGTGGGTGGAGCAGGGTGGGTGCAGCCCACTCAGCCAGCGCGCTCCTCTTTGCGCCCTTGCACAGCAGGGAAATAAATGCTCACAGCAGCGGATGCGCCGTACAGAGAGGTGCTACATGGAGAGGCGAGAGGAAAAGGCAGGCCGCGCGTGATGGGCGAGCAGTCCATAACTCGGGCAGTGCGCAGCTGGTTCGTCCTTGCATTGCATCTGAGCCACCGTCGTGCTGGGCATGGGGTAAGTGGTACCGCAGGGCTCGCTGCGAAATTGAGGTACATACTTCCATGGACACGGCTGTACTGGTCCGTTGCAGCGCCGGTCCTCCACTGCTTGCGTGCCTGGCAATGCAGCGACGGATCAGCGGCTGGGGAACGGCGCTCAGCTGGCTCAGCGGCGCGCGCCGTCGACGCTTCGCCCGGCGGCTGGCTGGCGCGGGCTGCAGGCGCGTTGGAAAGGGAAGTGCTTCCGCGCATCTCGGCCTGCGCGAAGGGGCGGCCGCAGAGGCGTGCGTTGCACAACGTCGCACACGGCTAGCAGAGCCCTGCCTGAGACGGCCAGACACGGCTGCAGGGCATCGCCAGGAATGTCGACGGTACGCTCGAGTGGGCTTGCTCCTGGCGACCGGTTGGGTGGAGGAGCGCGCGGCGCCATCATCAGGTCGATTGTGGATGCTCGCTGGGCTGAGGCCCTGGCGCCGACCCGGCCGGCACGACGCGCGACCGGGAACTCTGCCAGCGATCCCGCCGATCCGGCAGCCATCAATCTGACGTGCAGCCCAAGCGAGCGCACTGGCGACTGCTGGCCCAACGCGCAGCTCCTCCGCACAACCCTGCTCGAATGTTACGCTGTTCCACTGGCTGGTATTTCCCGTCTCTCGGCACTCCATGCGTGTCCGGCTATTGGCCCTGGCGAGATGTGGCTCTCAGCCGTCCAAGCTGCCAGATGAACTGTGGATCTCCCGTCTCTAATTCCATCCGACGGCCCTGCGGCCTTTGGCCGCTCAAGATCCGATGGAGAAATCCGGCCCCAACAATCAACACCTCGCCTAAATGCTGCGCATTTTGCTCTTGTGCGTGCCGCTCTTCAGAAACTCACTTCTGTTGCTCTGTGTTGCCATCACCGGGGGGCAGGTAATGCTTTTGCTCGTTTGTTCGTGTACCAAGAGTTGCCGCAACGAATGCAAATTCTGTCCTCGCGGCTACCGGCGTTGGTCCCATGTCGCCTGCTTCTCGAAGCATGGTTCCTCTCTTCTCCCCTCTTTTTTTTTGGTGCTATTACTGTGCTGTCTTCATTATTGCCACATCCAGCGCCACACTTTGTCACGATCTCCCCTCGGTGAGTCAAGTACCACAACGGTAGCCTGGCTTCAGTAGTAGCCGAGGTAGGACAACTAACCGAGAAGTATGAGACATGAGGCTGTTGTATCAGGAGTCAGTCGGTCCAGATACGATGCACGGCGACGTCGTTTACAGCCTAGACCCAATTCCGTTTCCCTCAAAGGCCTGCGTCGAAGAGCATTTCCGACTCTGCAAGTACGCAGTAGTACGCATCTGCTGGTATAGGTGTTTCAGTTTGCTCTGAGGTTTCAAACAGTAAGGGTTCTCCCGTCGTATCGCCCTCACACGCCGTTGAAACTTGATGTCTTGACCTTGCAGGCAAATTATGCGCCTCAGGCACGGTTCCATATGCAATACCACTGACAAACTCTACCAAATCTCCCGCAACCAGAAGAATTTGTTCTTCGGTGTCGCTCTCGTCGAATATGGGGACTGGCTCGTTGTTTCCTGGAGGGATTCCCATAGGTTCGAAAGGCGAGGACCTGTCTCCTTCAACGTACTCACCATCGCATTCCCAGAGCAACTCATTCCCAGGCAGCTGGTCTGAACATGAGTGCTGAGAGTTGCCTGGATCTGCAAATGGAGGTGAGTCACCTTGCCACGCATCAGATATTTCGAACAGCATATCGTCCGAATCGCCCAATCCTTTAGCGGCAGTATTGCTTGAGCGCATCGTAAGGGGCTTGAGGCGGCGGTTGGTTTCTGAGTCGAAATGGCTTCGCTGTAGAAGGTTCCACAGCCCAATCGAGGCAGCCTCGTAAACAGAGTTTGGACCCTTGCACTGTTGTGCATCTGTCGGGGAAGACGGGCCGGGGTGGGATGTAGCAGAAGGGTAGCGGCTTAGCAACTCTGTGGCTTTCCGTTTAAGGGAAGCTGACCTTGCATTGGAGAGAAGCGAGCGAGAGAGAGCATGTGCAATGGTTGGGAGGAATGGCGCCCTTTCCGAAACTGGCTGTGACGAGGCGGTTAGTAGGTCGCAGATCACGATAGCAAGTGAACGTTACTTTAAGATGGTTAGGCCGCCACAAGGCGGGAGAAACGGTGGCAAGCCTGATAACGCCGTCGCGGGTGATTTTGACGCCGGACGGGAGCTTGGGCGGCTTCTCGCATATTGCTAGCCGAAGTGCAGAGTCAATCAGTTCCAATATGGGCTGCCCGAGCTCGTGCTCTGCGCCTCCCTTGCTTATTTGGTCATCTGCGAATGCCGTGCCACTGTCGATACGCTGGGGAATTGCCGTGGAAGGATTCAGATGCAGCAACTCATCCCCAGTTGGGAAGGGTGCGTCAGCCATCATTCCTTGTATGTCGTCTAGTAGCATAGCCTGTTCTTGCGCAGTCGTCGACTGGGAGTCACCAGCCACAAGAAACCCTATATCCTCTGGTTGATCAAGCACGTATGGTGAAGACTGCAAGTCCATGTCTCTCTCGTTCCGCATTACCTTATTCTTTTGCATTTTGCCTGACGAGAGATCCAAAGTCAACATGACTGATGTCAAGCGTACGATGTCCACTCCGAGCGGAGGCTGCACATCTTGTGCGGAAACTGCAACTGGCAGACGGTGGCGTGGATTGAGGGGAACATCCTGGTTGAGGTATGTGAGATGGATCAGGATGCCTGGTGCTATGGATGAGGGGTCTCTATCGAGTAGAGGCTCTTGTGTTATGGCGGCTTGGAGATTGAGCTGCCGCCAGAACTGAAGATTTTGTTAGCATTTGGCTGATCCCCACGGGAAGCTACTTGCATCTGCATTGCATATGCTGTGAGCCAGATAGCGCTGAAGATGGTCGTGTAGCTGGCGTCCATTCAGAGAGATGTGCAGTGCCAGGTGGAAGCCTCGGCCACGACAGAGCCACGAAAAGGGAGCGGTGAGAGCTGCTGACAGATCGGTCCTGGAAGCCTCCCCGGTGTACGTCGAAGGCGAAGATGCAGTCAATGCAACATCAGCGATCAGCTGCAGGTCAGCGCGGGAATGGCTCAAGCAAAGGCGCCCGAGCTCCGCGGTGGCGGCCATTGGTGTGGTGCGTGGGGGCGAGCGGGCGCCGCCACATGCAAAGCGCGCCTTGTTGCGGTGGTAGAGATCATCTGAGGTAGATGTCCGGGGTGGTGGAGCCGTCGGGCAAAGATGAGATGGAAGTCTCCGGCGCGGCGAATGAGGGAGGAACGATCGGCGCTGACATGGGGAAGGGGCAGGGCGGCACACTGAGCGGGTGAAGACGGGTCAGCGCGGGCCGAGCACTGTCATCGTTCCGTCAGCTCCCCTGCTCCAAACACCATGCATCAACACCATCGCCGA
The DNA here is from genome assembly GCF_021436955.1 of Diplodia seriata. Classification (NCBI taxonomy): domain Eukaryota; kingdom Fungi; phylum Ascomycota; class Dothideomycetes; order Botryosphaeriales; family Botryosphaeriaceae; genus Diplodia; species Diplodia seriata. The sequence continues at coordinate 1,743,512 of NW_027117309.1, read as the reverse complement.
GCATGTCTGCCGTATCACGATCAGCCCTGCGGGGGCTGAGACTCTGCCCTAAAATTCCCAATTGCCGCAAATTCAGCCTTACCTCTCACAAGGCCACCGATGGTGTCTTCCGCGCCTTAACCGAATCACGGGTCCACACGCCATGGATAGAGGCATTGCGCAACAAGGAGCGCAAGGGCGAGGACCCATCGCAGCCCTCAGGAAAGCCCCAAGTCTCTGCCGACCGCAAGCTCGAGCCCAAAAAGATGTCTGACAGTTATCATCGAGTTGTCAGTGAACCACCCGGCCACAGCTCACGGCCAGGCTGGCTGACTCGGCGCTAGATTCTTCCCCTTGCTCAGGACCCATGGCTACTGGATACTTATTTGAATTCTTCCGGGCATATCAGGTATAGATATCACGTCGCTCGTGGCACAGCAGCTGACGCGCACAAGACTTGGCACCCTCTTTATGGACCTTGATGCCTTATCTGGGGTTGTGGCCTACAAGCATACTGGCGATGAAGTCACGACGGTGACCGCGGCCTGTGACCGAATCACAATTCGCAACCCTCTCACCGAGATTTGCGATCTCGAATACAGCGGCCGAGTCACGTATGCCACAGGACGCAGTAGTATGGAGATCACCCTGCAGGTCGCCAAGGCGCCTAAAGAGGGCGAGAAGGTCAAGGACGAAGACGTTCTGTTGCACTGTAGCTTCACTATGGTTTCGTTGGACCCTGGTACTAAGAGGTTCGTGCCAAGGTTTGCTCCACTGATTTGGTGCTAAAACGGACCAGGCCGGTCAACGTTAACGCCATCGTTCCCGAAACGGAAGAGGAAAAGCAACTCTTTGCCCTGGGAGAGCAGAACTCCAAGCACCGCAAGGAGCTAAAAACGAATTCTCTGATCAAACATACTCCCAATGATCTCGAGAGTGACCTCATCCATGCGCTTTGGCAGAAACAGCTGCAGTACCACGGTAAGGTCCCCGAAACCGCATGCAACTCTCATTCAGACTTTATGTCTCAACAACCGCACCTTTGACCTCACACAACTCCCTAATTCACCGCTTTTTGATCGATCCATCCTGTACTGTCCATGTCCAGGTACATTGATGAGAAAAGATTCTTGGGTCCAGTGTGGCGCACTCCTCTTTCCAAGAAAGAGACGCCTGTACCCATTCTGCCCATATCACCATCGATTCGTCACCAGTCTTGCCCTAGTGTCATCCAACATACTCTCCCATGCTTTCCACCATCAACTTCCCCCATATCCATGTAGCTGATTGATATGTCAGATCCCATGGACCCATTGCGGAGACCGTCGAACGTGTACTTCATGAAGGACACGAAACTCCAGACGGCCAACATCATGCAACCGCAATACCGCAACCGGCACCACTTCATGATCTTCGGCGGCTTCCTGCTGAAGCAGACATTCGAGCTCGCCTTCTGCTGCGCCGCCTCGTTTGCGCACGCCCGCCCGACGTTCGTCTCCCTCGACCCGAGCACCTTCCTCAACCCGGTCCCGGTCGGCAGCGTCCTGTACCTGACGGCCACGGTCGTGTACACGGACCCGCCGATCGTGCCCGCGCCGGACGAGCAGGAACAACCGAACAACAACAAGTACACGCGCGTCCAGGTCCGCGTCGACTCCAAGGTGCGCGACGTCGAGCACGGCGTGGCCAAGCCGACGGGCCAATTCAACTACACCTTCACCGTCAACAAGGACGTCAAGGTCATGCCCGAGACGTACACCGAGTTCATGATGTACGTCGACGCGCGCCGTCGCGTCAAGCAGGTGGAAGCCAGCTTCGCCGATGGTGATTCAGGCGGCGGCGTCACTAGTAGTAGTGTGAAGGGCGGCGAATACGTCGACCCGGGGGAGACGGCGAGAGTGACCGAGTAGTATGTAAGTAGCAGTAGCTTTGGGAGCGCCAAGGAGAATGCGGACTGCTCTCACTTTTCAACGTTGCGAAAAACCGTGTTTCGATAATGAATCTTTGTCTTGTCTCGCATTTGAATTCCAATGGTTCTAAAAAAAGAAGAAAAAAGCATCGATCTGTGGATATTCGAGAGCAGCAATATGCAAAAGCTGGAAAGTAAAAACAAAAGCGCGAAGCTGAGAAGTGATAAACCTCTCAGCTGAGAGAAAACGAATCAAACCGACAGCCATTGACACCTAACCTGGCCAAAAACACAAACATAAACGCCAGGTTTGCGCAGACGCTAATAATGGAGCAGCCACGCGAATAGAATGGCAATGGGGGAACAACCAAACGCTGATGGCGTGCGCGTGATGACTTCGCTAGGTAGAACAATAGAATGGCGAACAAAGGGGCCGCCGCCCATAGGAGAGAAGACCGAAATGGAAAGATAATGAGTAATGGGAAAGAACCTAGAGCGCCGCCGGGTTTTTTCGCCGCCCGCCGGTGCCAAGGAATATTCAGGGTCTATCCGAACAAAGGGGAGCGAGTGGGGAAGGAGGCCGAACAATGGGGTCGGAGGAATGTACCTAGGTGGCAGGGCGGCGGGTCGGCTCCGGTGCACGCCGATTGGGAGAGATAAGCGGCATGCGTGTCCCGTCCGGTCGCCGTCGGGTCGGTCGGTCGCGTCGCTTGTCTCCAAGGAAAGGATCGTCGGCAATTCCCCTCGGTTTTTCTTCTTCTTGCCCCCATTCTCCATCCATTCTCTTGGATTATCGCTGGCGGTGTTGGTTTTTTTTTTCTTTTTCTAATTCTTCTTCGGAATCATGTTTGTCTTGTCTAAGTCTTTTGCTCGTTTCTCGTTGGTCTATTTCTTCGTTGGAATCTGGCAGAATATGTCGATTGGTCGGTCGGGGGAAAGATCAGGAGTAGTCGACGACCCAAGAATTTTACATCTCGTCCAGCTCGTACTCGAGGGCGACGTCCTCGGAGCAGTCGGAGCAGTAGTAGTTGGAGAAGCCGCCGCACTTGACGGTCATGTTCTTGCACATGTCGATGCTCCAGGCGTCGCACGAGTAGCCGCTGAGCAGGCGGTTGGGGCAGACCTCGATGCTGTTGGCCCAGATGTAGTAGTCGTGGTTGCAGTAGTACCAGCTGTATGTGTAGGAGCACATGGTTGCGGTTGGTTGTCGGAAGCGACGGTTTCAGCGAAAGCGATTGACTTTAGGGAGAGAAGGCTGCGAGGATTGCTGTTAGTCACGAATATGTTAAAGGTGTTGGATGCAGTACTCACTCTTCGGACGAAGAAGCGACAGGCAACGACAGTAATGGAAAAAGGCTGGTGTATGCAGTGGCGAGGAGGCGGCAGGGCGTGTTCCAAATATATGCGTGTTGTCCCCTTGTTGCGTGTGAACCGACAGGATGGATACACCGGTGTGTGTGTTCTGGACCCGCAGCCTCGACCTCGTGGACTTCCCTTTCCGGCGAGCTCGTGCTTCCTTTGTGCGATGGAGGAATGATAAAGGGGATTGCTGGAACCCACGCGGACGCCGCGAGGGCGTATTTATAGCATGCACTGGCAGAGAGCAGAGCACGCCGAGCCCGTCCGGTGGGCTTCGGAATGCTCACCACGCGGCGTGACTCCGTCGAGGAACAGTGCTGAAGCTGTGACCCACGCTTCATGCAGGGTCCAAAAGCGCGAAAGGGCAAGGCTCAGCAGCCGCGCGCCCCGGTTGGTCGGCTGCTCAGGGGCCCGAGCGGAGGCTGCAGCTTCGCTGGCTTCTCTGTCGGATCCGCCTGGGTGTCGTTTTTAGGCCTCCGACGATCCGCCATTAGCGGCGGACGAGATAACAACGGCAACAGGCTCGGTGCATATCACATTCGGTGGACAGGCGAGGGCAACGTGGACGGGTCCCGACTGGCAGCCCGGCGGCCGCACTAGCATTCCCTTCCTCGACGGCATTTGAGGCGCTGGACCCTTATCTTACTCACACCTCCTCTTCGCCCGAGCGAGAAAGGCTTACCAAAGCACAGCGCAGCTGATTTGCGCCATCCGCCCCGGCCAGCCCTCAGCCTCATCAGAAGCAGGAGACAACACGAGACACATGGCCAACAGGCAGCCTTGGTCCGGCCCGAACTATAAGCACAGCTCCATCTATCAAGCCCTCAGCTAGCCTCTGTGTCGCAAGCGCGCGGGGAGAAGCGCGAACGGGCAGCAGCAATGCAGCCAAATCTTTCCCTTCGCCGTTAGTGGGCGTCGGCTCCCAGCCCATGCCATGCATCCCCAGCATACGAACAAACCCCAACCCTTTCGAGGCAGCAAATCAGCGCCCAGCCATCTGTGCCCCTGCATTCTTTGACCACAAAGGGAACAATCCATCATTTCGCGGCGCGTGCATGTGCTCCTTCCCATGCAGCTTCCCGTCTCCGCGCTCGCTCGCCTCGACAGCAGCTTCCGGAATGCCCTTGGTGGTGGTGTACGCTCCGTGCCGCCGCGTGGCAAGGCCGGCCGGACGAATGCAGGGACCGCCAATCGCTAGCTCGTTTCGGCCGAGAAAGTTGCGTGCTCACAGGTGGTGGTGCCGGTGGTGCTGGTGGAGACGTGGAAAGCGGTGGTGGCGGCACGACGCACGGCGGCAGCGCGGCAATGAGAGCGACGATGGCGGCCGTGCGCGCGCCCAGCCATGCACACCGACATCCGCGTCCCATCTCCCCTTTCCCGTTTCCGCAGGTTGCGGGGTGCATCGTGATAGGCTAGTCGCCGTCAGTCGCAAGCGAAGCGCGTCTGTGTGTGAGTTTTGGGGGCGCTGGTTTCGAATCGACCGGTCAACAGCCATCGTTTCGAACTGACAGCAACTCTCGAGCGACTCCGCTTATCGGCGCCGGCGATGCGATTGCGCGTGCGTTAAGGCAAGACGCACACAACAACCATCACCCCATCTCAGCGCAGCCTTTTTCCTTTTTTTTTTTCTGCCGCTACCTCCGAGCCCGTCCGTTCCATCCCTCTGGTCATTCGATTGCACTGCCTATTGCTCAGCGTGAGGCTTCCACCAAGGCTGGTCCGACATCGGCCCGCGTCCTGGCCGTCCGCATGCTCGGCCTTTGACAAACAAACTTTCTCAATGAAGGAGTCATCAGCGGTCATCAGCCATCGCCCGAGTCCCCGAAAGCTCCAAGCACATCTTCCGTTGCTCCGGGCACTACACAGAAACGGTGTGAGAAAGGCTGCTGCTCTTGCTTTACTTTTTGCTTGCGCCTGCAGCAAAGCGCCTGCATACTACTCTCAGCAAGCAATGCTTATATTACTTGATCCGTGCCGCCTGCAGCGTGCGTCTTCACCGCCAATGCGCTGCAGGTGAGCACCAAAGCAGGAAGCACAACGGCTCGACGCAATCCCACCAAAACGTCGTGGAAATTGATCGCAGCCCTCTCCATGCCAGAGCCTGCAAGGTGCCGGGCAGATAAGGCTCGCGTGGCCAATTTCTCCGCCCCGCGAGCATTTGGCGGCCGAGATATCCGTTGCCTGCGAAGCAAGCTAGGTCAAAATACTCGGGGCGCCTCGCCGGGTCGCCTTGGAGCGGCGAGTCAACTAGCCACGCCCGGTTCGCTTGTATCAAACCAGTAGGAGACCAACGACGACTCGCTAACGGATCGTAGTATAGCTTAGGGCGCCGCCGAAGAAGCGCTTGCCTTTTACTCCTTCATAGATAAGCATGATAGCGTTGTTACAGTTACATACCTCTGCTGCTACTTTATCATCATCCCTTCGCTTGTAATATGCATCGACGAGCCGAACCATGGTTCACTGTTAGCATTGACAAGCTGCAACATGCACAAGGGGCGACGGAATGGACCCGGTCTTTATCGCCGTCCCAAATCGATGCGGAGGTCGAAGCGGGCCATGTGCCTGATCACAAAGCCAACTCGCTCGTGCATTGATTGCATGACTCTACTGCCGAATCCAGCAATTCGATTGTCCCACGCCACCGCGCTTTGGCACGCTATTGACAACTTTCAATGCGATAGCATGCCTGAGGCAGCGGCGCCAGCAGCAGTCCGTAGAGCGAACAAGCGATAGTCTTCTCCCACCCGCAACCCGGGTTGCTCTATGCATGCCAAACCTGAACCTTCCGTTGGGAGAAAAATAAAGCGAGAGAGAGAAAGAGGTGGATGGCGTCTCAGAAATTCAGCGAAAGCAATAAACAACACCAACAAAATTTCTCGCCCTTGTGACCTCCCACTTCTCCTCCCCCCCGCAAACACACACAACCCATCTCCCATCTTCCATCCCACACACACATACACACACATCCTAATCTACAGGGGAGTTTTTTTTTTTTTTTTTTTTTTTATCTTCAAAAAAATGTCCAGATATCACGCCGGCTGGTCAGAACAAAGTCCTTAAATCATTTCACGGTGGCAGCAGCGGCGGCGGCAGCAGCAGGAACAGCATTAGTAACGATGGTGACGATAGACAAAACGTGTCCAATACCACTACCACTGATCACTGCTCTCAAACCGCCGCGCATGCAACGGAAAGGTAGGACAGACAAAGATAGACAGAAGGCAAAGAAATCAGTCTCTACACCCATAACTCCCTTATTTTCCCCGCCTCTTATCGTATCCTTTGTCATCAGGTATATATGTACATACATACATGCATGGTTCAGCAGCAGCGGCAGCAGCAGCGGCTCGGACCGTCGCGCAGTGCAGCGTTACGTTACTTCGCATTGCATAACGATCCAGATCCGGGGCCGGACAAGGAGGATGAAAGAGGCAACTCGTTACCCCGCTCTCTGTTCGAATCGGGGATCAAGTGCGAGGAAGAATGAGAGAGAGAGAGAGAGAGAGTCATTCACCCTTGTCTGGAGAAGGCCTCCAATGAGAAACCCTGTGACTAAGATATCACACGCAATCACACACGCAAGTTTTGCATGAATACTCTGCATTTTCCCAATAACCCCCGTTTGTGCAATGTGCAATGATAACCTCTCTCGCTGCCGTAAAGACGCTCCTCTTCCAATCTCTGGTCAAGAGGGTGGTGGAAAATGGGAAGAGCTGTTTCGAATGTACATCCACGGAAACTTTCCGATTTGAAAATGTTTCCCCTTCACTCCACCACCTTCCTTTGAAAACCACGCCTAGTCAGACCCTTTCGAAGATAAAACCCCCCTTACCGCATGACTAGAACCCGCTGAACCGTTCCGAGAGTTTGGAGAAAAGAAAAAGGAAAAAGTAAGAGAAGACCGGACCACCCGTAATCGTCAATACTTGGTTGATCTGCCCAGTAGTAGCCTTCTTCCTCTGCAAAACGAGGAGAAAGCTTCAATAAAAACCCGTGATAAGAGCTTTTTGATAGCCTCTGCGTGCGGCATCCAGATCTTGTGTAGTGCCGTCTCTACGGTTAAACAATGTGCTGATACGCATGGTCGAGCTCGGTTTACTTTCCGTGGGCGCGAAGAAGCTCCTCATCGTAGTCGAGGCGGTTGATGCGCTTCTTGATGAGCTCGAATGCTGAAAAGAAGATGGCGTTGACGACGCAGGAACGGCTCATGGAAACTCCGAGACCTGCCAGCTGCTGTTAGCTCAAGAGGTCCTCTGCTTCCGATCCACTTCGTGCATGACTTGCCCTTGTACATGCGAGGGTTGAAGAACTGGATCTTCTGCTTCGTGGTGCGGTCCCTGTGTTGGGTGAAGCAGTTGCGCTGATAGATGCTCTTCGCCGTGTCGATGGGATAAATCTGCACATAACCGGTTAGATCAAAAGCTCGTGGTAGGGTGCAAATGCATCCTAAACTTACGCAGGCCCAGCTGACGAGACCGCAGAGGCCTCCGGCGACGACGACTGCGAGTGGAGAGGTCGGAGAGTTTCCGCGAGCGTTAGCGAGAAGCTGCTTGGAGCTCTCGTACGTCATGAAGTAGATGCCGGTGCCGATCGTGTCACGGACTGTAGCACGGTCAGCATTGAACCACAGCATAAACAATGTCCAATCGCACTTACGCAAGTGATAGTGAACTCCGGCGTAAAGGCCTCCCAAACCACGGTGCTTGACGACCATCTGAGCGGTGCGGAAAGTGCCAAGCTCGGCGTAGCTCTGGACGATAGGGTTGGGCTTTGCGCCGCCCTCCTTACACTGGGCAAGGACTGAAATTTGAGCGCTCATCTTCGTCAACTCGAACGGACCTAGAAAGCTGCCGGTTATCATTTGCTGTTCCCACGAAAATATCGTTCCAGCGAGGATTGCGTACAAGCAATGAACGTGATGACCGCACCAGCCGTGGCGCCGGCCGTGAAGAAACACGACATGGTGTTGAAGTTGGGCCGCGCGCCCCTCGTGTTCGCCCTCTCCAGCGGAGAGATGCCCGTCGCGTGGGTGATCCATGTGTCATATGTGTACTTGGCGCGTTGGTAGACGGAGAACGAGACGGTGCGGACTAAAGTGATGCTGGCCAGCGGGGAGAGAACGCCTGCAGCTCAGCCGTTAGCGGGCCACAGCACCAATCGCAGAGGCGGGCGGGCGGAGACTTACCGCGCCAGAAGCCCTTGGTGCCCTCGCTCCTGTAGGTTTGCTGGACGCAGTCGACGACGCCGGTGAACCTGTTGCTGTACCTGTGCGGCGGTCAGCGGCCAATTGCAGGATGCCGGCACAGGGTGGACGATCTTACGTTTGCATGCGCGTCTTCACAGAGTCGAGAGGATACTGCGGTCGTCAGCAAAGGCGAAGCCGGGCCGAGGCGGCTGGGCGGAGGCGCTGCTACTCACAGCCGTGATGGTGGAAAGCAGACTGCTGGAGCTCGCGGCGATCTCGGTGCGGTAGCGCCTGCACCAGCGGCGGTACTCATGGCTGGCGAGTAGAGCCTGGGAGACCGAGCGCGGAGCGGCTATGGGTGCGCTGCGGTCGTCCTGCGGAGTGGAAGGCATGCTGGCTATCGCTAGCTTTTGAAGACCTGTTGCAGGTCTTCAAGGCAATCGCGATAAGGCCAGCAGCCACTTGTGATCCATCAAGCCGTGTGCCAGTGGGTGGGGAGGCCGGGCAGTGCTGGGTGCACGAGATGGAGAATTGGTGGTGGTTGAGCTCGCGCGACTGGTGTTGCGGGGTCGGGGTGGCGAGGTGACAGGAGCTTGCAGGAGGGGCGCGGCGGAGGGCAGGGCGGCGCGTGGTTGGCGGAGCGGAGTCAGATGTGACCTGAGCAGATGCCCGGGCGTGGTTGACGTCGGGTTGTTTAAGCATGGACGATGATGTGGGGGGCGCCTGGGTCGGCTAACCGCTGATCTGCGCTTCTCTTCATCCAGCATGTGCCCATCAGCTCACCCTCGTTCCATCGCCCCAGCGTGCCGACGGCTATATCTCAACGCTGCACGCCGCGATTGACCTCCAGCCAGATCGTCCTAAACCGCGCAGCTCCACTGCCATGCCGGCCGCGCATCACCAGATCTCAGCCTGACATCCCTGCCGCTGTGTGACGCCAGGCCGAACTTCGCCCCGATTCCTCGCAGATCTCTCGAGCTGCATCAATTGGCTCACGCGCAAAAGTAATATTACATTCCTCAGTGGTACACACCGTCTATATGCTCATTATCGTTCGTAACTCGTTTTCATCCTCCTCACAGCATTACCATGGCTATGCCGCTCCCCAGCGCCACAAACGCGAGCAGCCATCCCCAGACGCGCACATCCGGAGCGGCGGCGCTAGGCGCGACCTTCGCGACCGCACTCGCCGACGCAGTGCCGGTCGCCGTGTACGTGCAGCTGCTCCCGCAGCCGTACCCGCTGGGACAGCATCCGCCGCCCAAGCTGGCGGCGCAGCTCGACCAACCCGTCGCACACGAGCCGCTCTCGGTGGCAAACGAAGCTCCCGTCTGTGCGACGATTGTGACGCCGTTGCTCACCAGGCCCGTTGTCGAAACCGTGGGGCACGACGTCGCCTGGCAGTCGCGGCCATGGCGGCAGCACCCTCCCTGATAATAGGCGGAACACGCGTAGAAGCCGGTGGGGCAGCCGTCAATGGACGTCGATGATGGCGCGGTTGTGACGCTGTCTTCGGTGCCGGTTGGACGGACGGGAGGCAGAGCGCCGCTTCCACTGCTAGACGTGGCGGAAGCAGTTGACAGTGCTGGGCATTCCGCTGATCCGCATGCCCTGTCTGTCGGACAGCATCCTCCGCCCAAGGTTGCAGGGCAGGACCTGAAGCCTGTGCTGCAAGTAAGCGTACCCTGCGGGATTGTGCTGGCGCTTATTTTGCTAGTGATGATGCTGCTGCTGCTGCTGTCCTCGGAGCTTGTGGAAGCTGCCGAGCTCGACGACTCAGTGGTCGTCGTTGTTGTCGCCGTCGCTTCGTTACTTGTGGTAGTCGGGTTTGCGGGCGAAGTCGATGTCGTTCGTGTGCTACTCGCGGTAGAGGTAGCCGGGGAAAGGGTCGTAGTCATGGTGACGGTATTGCTAATGATGCCTGGATCGAGTCAGCGGTGCTACACAAAGTGCCAATGGCTCCAGTCGGGCACTCACAGCCTACGTCCTGGCAGCTGTATCCGGGAATACAGCACCCGCCGTTGTCGCTTTCTGGGCAACTGGTATAGCCGGCATCGGTGTTGCAATTCGAAACCCCTCCCGAGCAGGAGCCTCCCGCTGGACAGCAGCCCACATCGCCCAATCCAGTATCCTCGACAATGACGCAGGTCTCGTCGGAAGGGCAGCAGCTGTTGGGTCGGCTGATGCTCGCGCAGCTGTTGGTTCCAGTTGGACACTGGTAGTCGCGCTTCTCGAACAAGTTGCGCTGGAAGAATCGCAGGAGACTCCGCCCAGGATCGGGGGTTTCGGAATGCAGAAGAAGCGGTGGTAGCAGGTTCTCCGCCAGCGAAGAATTGGAGTAATGTTCGTTGCGGTCCGCGTCTGCCGTTTGCGCCCTCCCTCTGAATTTGTCTGACTCCTGTTCTGTCCCCCCGGTGGCCTCGTCGAATTGCCAGTAGTGGAGAAAGAACTTCTCGCCGGGATCATGGCTCATCTTTTGCACTCCCGCGGGAGGTCCCCGTGCGACACGTTCGTGTATGGATGCATCCCGTTTGACAAACTCCTCGTGCTCGGGCCAGTATTTCTCATGCTTTGGTAGGTTGTAGGGCCAAGGCTCAGCTGTGGCCAAGTAATTTGAAAGGGAAAGCAAGAGGAGCGACGACGGCAGAGAGAAAAAAGAGCCCGGCATGAGGGAGGAGGGGTTGGAGCCAGGTATGCGGGTTGCGATAAGCGATCGGGAGAGCACCAGCGGTAAGGGCAAAATATGGTACAAGAAAGGCAACGGGCATGCAACGGAGCGGAAGCGGCGAGAGCTACTGAAGAACATCTGCGGGTGATGTCAGGATGGCTGGCGACAGCGCATCGACCATTTCCTGATTTTAATGACGAGGCTGGGCCTTGTCAACGGCGAGGCGGTCAGCCTCGCTTTCCTCGACCCCGCTTACGGGCCGGCTGCCATGCATGCGGCGGCCTGGTGTCTCAATCGCCCAGGCACCGCGAGTTGCAGCCAGCCTTGGCCAGATGATGTGCGGAGGGATGAGCAGTGGGAGAGGAGCGTGCAGAGAGCTCTCCCCACAACTCGGCCCGCTGCTGCACGGACCCCGGCCGACCTTTCTTCACCCCGGCCTTTCCTTTGGAACACGATTTCACTCTTTGGGTAACCGTCCATCACGTCGCTATTCCTACTCATCGTTGAGCATCTTCACCCACGTAGCGGTTTCATCTCATTCTAGCCAATCCCTCACTTCTGACGGGGTACAACTTAAAGAACCAATCACCCACGACCACGATCCGTGACAGCAGGAAGAAGCTACGTTGATCTGAAACTCGATGTCTTCGATGAACAATTTACTACTACTGCCGTGTACTTCGTCATTGCATGAGATTACAAGTGTACAAATTATCAATAGAGATACATCTTCTCCGGCTGCACGCTTCTCAGCTCTTGCTGAAGCTTTCTGCCCTCATAGTCCGTCAGCCTCGCCAGCCCAATCCTCTTGAAAGCCCGACGACCCTGATCCTTCCCTGTAAGCTGCAGCAAGAGGCAGATGCAATGAGCTTGAGCTTGCTCGATTCCCCTCTCACCGGTCGCAGCAGGCATGCAAAATATCATCGCGCCAGGCTCAAAGACATCGCCGTCGTCCGCAGGGCTGTCCAGATAAACATCCGTATACATGTCCCGGAACGACGGCGTGACGCTGCCACTGATCCACCATCCGTACGGTGTGATGAAGTCCGGCTCGATTTCCCGCAACTCGATCTGGATGACGCGAGCATCGAGCAAGAGGCGGCACCCGGTACCCTCGACCAGCCCAAACTTGTTCCGGTTGTCCACATATCTCATGTGAACGTCCTCGACCCGGAAGAGCAGATTCTGGTCCTTGTATTCGCCGCACGCAACACCGTTTGGTACATCGAGCGCAGCCCATGAGAAGGAAGGTGCACGCAGCGGGTGGCGTCGAGTGTTGTTGTAGATCCAGCCGTCCTCGAAGCGCGGCTCGACGCGCCATAGGAGTTGGCCCTCCAACTGTTCTCGCCACATCCCAGCGACATACGGATGTTGTTTCTGTTGCGCAGTCGGCCACCCTTGGGCCAGCTTCGTGTCGAAGAAGAACTTCGCCAAGCCCGCAAGTGCCATCAACTTGTCTCCCTTCCGGGAAAGTTCCTTCTGCGAATACAGCTCGACAATCCGCTTCCAAAGCTCGTAGGCGTGGAACCTGGGCACATCCTTTTCCAGGTCGCTGAACTCTTCCACGCTGGTATCTTGCAGGAGATCTCCATCTCCTTCGGGGTCGAGGTCCTTCAGTCTGTCCTCACTCACGATGACGCCGGATTTGAGCTGAAGCCCAGGGACACCTTCTGGATAGCGTTCGGTGCAACAACGCTCGGAGCACTCCCATGCAACCTGGTCGCAGCAGAAATGCACGACTCTTGGCGCCAGCAGCCTTTCCTGGTAGACCCAAGCCCGTTTGTTGATCGCGGCGTCCTCGACCAGGTCATCCCATAAAGAGACGTCCACAACTGAACATCTCTTCATGTACTTCTTCCGTCGAGCCTGTTGCAAGCAACCGAAGACGGTCCGCACGCTGGCCTTTACGCAATCTTTCAGCGACCGCCCTCTCCCTTCGTCCTCTTCATCGTCGAGTTCCAGCAAGTCTTGCACGTTGAGGTCGACCTCATCCTCGCGCAACAATTCCGGGTTCCTGGATCGGAACAAGCCCCCGGAGCTGTCCGATGCGGCAGTGGCAGAGATGTTAAGGTAGGATTTGCGGTACACCTTGTCCATGAGGGCCGCTTGCGTGCGCCAGTCGTCGGCATGAAGACGATCGTCGTTCTTCTTGCTTGTCTGGACGATGCACAACGCGTCGATCCAGATGTACCGAACGCCTTCCAGGCGACTCGCAAACACGACGGCGTCGCGAAACGTCGGCGGCATATCCTCGAGCGCGATTCCGCGCGTCATCATCTCTTTCCGGTTGCTGGCGACGAGCCGAAGGGGCGCCTCTCCGCCCCAGCAATGGCTCAACGTCACATACCGATTGTTCTCGGTCTTCTGCGCCTCCGCGACTTTCCAGTCCGGCGAGTTCTCCAGCAGGTGGATCCGGGTCTTCGGGCTGGCCTCATCTCCAGATGCGACGGCGCGCTTGATCGCGTCCAGATCCAGTAGCCGGTCCGGGTACCAATCTTGTTGCGCGTCGGCGCATTTGCAGACCGAGACCCAGCGCTGTGCGAGCCGGAAAACCTCTGTGGAATGGGTGTGCGCCGGATGCTGCTTCCTTCTCCTGAAGCTCCACCGCCTCGCTGTTGTTGCGCAAATCAGCCAGTGCACAACGACGACATGCAAGCCCAAGCATCCACTCACCTCGCGGCCTCAGAGCAAACGTCCGCATCCACCGCCCATCCAGCAGGAAATCCAACGAGTAGTAGCCGCTCTTCCACCCGCTTCCGCAGATCGAGGCCAGAGCGGCTTGCAGATCGATATATCGGTCATCTTCCAGATCGACGTGTTCCCGCTCCAGTTGCCTCGCCAGTGCCGAGCATATCGAGCAGCCAAGATCGGCTGCCTGGCGGAGAGCTGTGGTCCGTTCGTGGTGGTCGAAACGTAACTCGACCCTGCGATTCTCCCGCAAGCCCGCTTGATGCCGCAGCATCCGGTGACAAGTGTCGCAAAGCATGGCGTGAAGAACGAAATGTTTCGCAACTGACGGGGACAGATGATGAAACTGAGCAAAAGATGCTGGCTGGTGATTTGAGACGTATCCAATTCCATTGCGAAAACTTATACTGATGGTGGTGCCTGACGCCGTCGAGTCTAAGCGCCGCGCAGCGTGATGATCACGGTGGAGCCTCAGCCGGCGGCACGCACCGTTGCCGGCGGTTGATCGACGCGGAGCCCGCGTCTACCATGGTCAGCCGATTGGATGGGCACATGCCCTCTGAATCGAGCGCGGTCGCTCATTCGACGATGATAAAAATGTCACTGGGGATTCTACTCGTGCCTCGCGCAAAGGAGATAGGCGTTTCGACTTCTCCACCAACTTCTCGGAGTCTGGACCGTCGGAGTGGGCAGTGCGTATGACCTCGATTTAGCACGCGCTCGCCGGGCCCACCGTAACAGATGGTTTGTGGAGTTTGTTCCCCCTTTTACCGTTTGCGTGTGATCGGGGAGGATGTGCCGGGTGAGCTTTCGATATCATGCGTACGCAGCCCTCACGCGTCCGATAAGTGCTTCGACCTTGGATTTGCGTGTTTGTTGCGGTGATCCATGCCGTATGTTGTGTGTACTGGTCAGCAGACGGAAGAGACGGTGGACGATCTGCAAAGCAAACGAGGAACCGCGAATCTGCTGCCTCCGCTTCCTGGTCAGTGCTCAGACGTGAATCAACATGCTTGGACTCCACTCGATACAGCACAAGGCAGATGACACAGATTATCATATGGGGCGTTTTCGGGTGTGGTGGATTAGGATCATTACTCGTTTGCTGTAGGCTGAGGGTCAGAACAGAACTACTGCCCTGCCTGTTGATGGAGTGCATCAAGGAAGGCACATTGGCGCAGCTCCATGGCAGCTAGAGCCGTTCGTGGAACACATTAATGTTCGTTGGCTGCTTTCGTATCGTGCTGTGGTCTTTGGGATAGGAAAGAGCGCGCACAGGCCGACTGCCCTCTTGTACTGCACGCTCGACATAGCAAGTGCTACGTCACATTTGGTTGAAGGCAGCGGCGCAACGACTCCCGGAAGCGACGTCTCGTCTAGTCCAAAGGCCAAAAGCCTTCATTTCTCGTAGCAAATCTGCTGGCTTTCCACATTAGCCAGCCGCAAGAGTATTCGTTAATTGATTCATCATCTACTCAACTTCAACATGACCACAAGCTACGCCTCTGGCAAGCAAGTCGATGGCAGGACGGTACAGCCAGCCGCAACCAAGTCAACTCACCCGGGCCTGTCCGTTATGCGTCCGATCTGCGCTGCTCGGAAGACCTTGGGTGAGTCTACTTGAAACGTGCATGGCAAACCTATCATGCTGAAATACACACTCAAGGCTACAAAAATCTCCTCGTCAGGTATTCAAGCGATGTCGACGACCCCGAGAAATACGCAATCAGAGCAGAGCCTACTCCCAACGCGTTGCGACGTAGAACCAATATCGGCGTCCCACCACAGGTCACCCGGCTCTTTGCTGATGCCCTTGTCATGTCATTCGCTGTCGGGTGCGGTATGGGCATCCTGGAATCCATCGCTCTGATCATCAGTGGCACCTGGCCTGGGTTGATAGTCGGGTCCGCATTCTTGCCTCTCGGTGGCTTCCCTGCCAGCAACTACATCATGTGAGTCTCAAACAATGGCTACCATCACTCCACACTAACGTCTGATGGCGCAGTGATCGCTACAAAAGCACCGCTCTGCAGTGTCAGGAAGAGTTCGGACAGGAACGCCGAAAGGCACGTACAATGGTCCGGAGGTGGACTGGTCTTGTTGCGCTCGGGCTCACAGTCGGCTTCTTTGTCGGCTGCCTCATTCCTTGGGCTGCCCGCATCTTGGTGCCGATCTTCTGGCATACCTAGGGCATCCAGCGGTTGTGCCCCAGCCTCGAACACCGGACAAGGTGCTTGCGATGTCGCGATGAGACCGTTGTATATTCATCGGAGATGCCAGGTCACGGGTGGCGTGAACTGGGAGATAGCAACTAGAGTGTGAATCGTGGAGGTTGCTTTGGCTCGTACTACCATCGGAGGGTTGAGTATGTGATTGACGCTGAGCTCTCGGGTTTCATTTGCGAGTGGTGCGACGACACTCTTTTTCCTTGATGAAGGGAGAGAATCGAGTCGGAGTCGGACGGGAGTCGGAGTCTGGGAGCTCGAGATGCTAGAGCGCTTTCGGACTAGTGCGGGGCGGGCTCGCGTCAGAGCGGCGGGGAATTTGGAGCTGAGTCACCTAGGTTTCTGTCGGCGACTTTTGAGCCCATCTTTGACACCACCATTCATTCATTCTCCACACTCCACCATGGCCACCTCCCAGCCCATCCTGCCGCAGGATGGCAAGCGAAATATCCTGATCACCAGCGCTCTGCCCTACGTCAACAACATCCCCCATCTGGGCAACATCATCGGCTCCGTTCTCTCCGCCGATGTCTTTTCGCGTTACTGCAAGGCACGCGGCTACCCGACCCTCTACGTCTGCGGCTCCGACGAGTATGGCACCGCCACCGAGACCAAGGCCATTGACGAGGGCCTCACCCCGCAGGAGCTGTGCGACAAGTACCACAAGATCCACGCCGATGTCTACAAGTGGTTCAACATCGGCTTCGACAAGTTCGGCCGCACCCCCACCCAGCAGCAGACCGATATCGCTCAGGACATTTTCATGAAGCTCCACAAGAACGGATACCTGGAGGAGAAGACTACCGTCCAGCCTTACTGCGAGCAGCACGGCTCTTTCCTGGCCGATCGCTTTGTCGAGGGCGAGTGCAGCATCTGCGGCGACCCTGGTGCCCGTGGCGACCAGTGCGACAAGTGTGGTAACCTTCTCGACCCGCTCGAGCCCGAGCCCGAGGCAAAAGCCCCCGCCTCCTCCGACGAGCCCGAGCCGGTTGGCGAGGCGAAGGCCACCGGTTACCTTATCAACCCTCGCTGCAAGCTGGACGGCGCTGCCCCCGTCAAGAGGGAGACAAAGCATGTGTACATCCGGCTAGACGAATTGAAGGATCGGATCGTGGAGTGGTTCAAGGAGGCCAGTGTTGATGGCAAATGGTCGTCCAATTGCATTCAGATCACCCAGTCGTGGATCGACAAGGGCTTGAAGCCCCGTGGTATTACCCGCGATCTGAAATGGGGTACCGCTGTTCCTCTTCCCGGCTACGAGGAGAAGGTCATGTACGTGTGGTTCGATGCTTGTATCGGTTACGTCTCCATCACGGCCACCTACACCGACGAGTGGGAGAAGTGGTGGAGGAACCCGGAGAATGTCCAGCTCTACCAGTTCATGGGCAAGGACAATGTCCAATTCCACACCATTATCTTCCCCGGTTCGCAGCTTGGTACGGGCGACAAGTGGACTAAGATCCACCATCTGTCCACTACCGAGTACTTGAACTATGAGGATACCAAGTTCTCCAAGTCCAAGGGCGTTGGTGTCTTCGGCAACAACGCCAAGGATACCGGGATTCCTTCCGACGTGTGGAGATACTACCTGCTCTCGAGACGGCCAGAGACCAGCGATTCCGAGTTTAAGTGGAAGGACTTCATTGACGCCAACAACAACGACCTACTGAAGAACCTTGGCAACTTCGTTAACCGTGTGATCAAGTTCGTGGCTGCCAAGTACGACTCTGGTAAGTTATCCCAATACACTTGTTTACAAAGTCAAATGCTGACTGAACCTTGGTAGTTGTTCCCGACTACACCAAGTACAAGGACGAAGACCAGTACCTGAAGAAGCACGAAGAGGCTGTGAACGAGCTGCTGAAGACTTACATCGGCCACCTCGAGAATGTCAAGCTGAAGGCTGGTCTTTCGACAGTACTTCATATCTCGGCCCTCGGCAACAAGCTGCTGCAGGACAACAAGCTGGACAACAGACTGTTCTCCGAGGAACCGGAACGTTGCGCCGCTGTCGTTGGTATGGCGTTGAACCACATCTACCTCCTCTCCAGTGTCACGGAGCCTTACATGCCTGCGACTGCGCGCGGTGGCGTTACTGACAAGGGCGAGCCCATCGCTGGTATTTTCCAGCAGCTTGGCGTGGACCCGGTGCCTTACATTCCCGAGCATTGGTCTACTGGTACCATCAAGCCCGGTCACAAGATCGGCAAGGCAGGGTACTTGTTCAACCAGATCAAGCCCGAGAAGGAGCAAGAGTGGAGAGAGGCATATGGTGGTGAAGAGGCCCAAAAAGCCAAGAAGCTGGAGGCTGAAAAGAGGGCGGCAAAGAAGGCACAGAAGGAAAAGGATAAGGCCAAGAAGGCAGCTAAGAAGGCAGCGGCCGCGGCGGCAGGTGGCGTTGAAGCGGCGGAGAAGAAGCAGGAGGCTGATCCCGCCATCGAGAAGGTTACCGAGGCCATGGAGAAGGCGGACGTGCACACTTCGTAGAATTTTTCTTGGTTGGGGCGTTGACAGAGAGAAAAGACATGTGTGATGAGTATTTAAGAAGAGACGAAACGATACGGTGGCAGATCAACATAGAGATGCCAATTGATACCCTTGAGCTGCAAGTGTGCACTGTGGTGTCGCGTGGCCCCGGATTTCGGCCGGGGGTTGTGGAGATCTGCCAATGGCGATGTCGCAATTTGTCCGTCGCCCTCCGCTTTCGCTCGCCCCATCGTGAATTTTTGGCCGCCGTAACCTGCACTCTTGCTCGCGCCACCAGCTCCCAATGGCAGGCCAGGCAATTACTATGCGGGCACATGCCCTCAGGGCAGCCCGTATCGCACAAGCCAAGGTGAATCTGACCCGCGCTCCCACGCATCGCTGCTATCTAGATCTGACGCATCACCAGTCATCGGCCAGCGCGCCACTTCGCCCGCTGCTGCAAAGCAGACGGCATCTGGCAACCGCCCAGTCTCCCACGCCGCCGCCGAACTTTGACGTCGCCTCTCGCACTCCGCCCTACCCCAAGCTGCTCAAGAGGCTGTCCGAGGTCCGCAGCGTGCTGGGCTCCGAGCGCAAGCTCACGCTCGCCGAGAAGATCCTCTACTCCCATCTCGACAACCCCGAGGAGTCGCTCCTGACGGGAACGAACAATGGAAAGGATGTCCGGGGCGCTGCCAACCTCAAGCTCAAGCCCGACCGGGTTGCCATGCAGGACGCGTCGGCGCAGATGGCTCTGCTGCAGTTCATGTCGTGCGGTCTCCCCACCACCGCCGTGCCCGCCAGCATCCACTGCGACCACATGATCGTCGGCGAGAAGGGCGCGGACACCGATCTTCCCCGGTCCATCCAAGGCAACAAGGAGGTCTTCGACTTCCTGGAGAGCGCCGCGAAGAAGTACGGTATCGAGTTCTGGCCGCCCGGCGCCGGTATCATCCACCAGACCGTCCTGGAGAACTACAGTGCACCGGGTCTCATGATGCTTGGAACGGACAGCCACACGCCTAACGCGGGTGGTCTTGGTGCCATTGCCATTGGTGTCGGCGGTGCGGATGCGGTTGACGCCCTTGTCGATGCGCCGTGGGAGTTGAAGGCTCCCAAGATTCTGGGTGTCAAGCTCGAGGGCAAGCTCAGCGGCTGGGCTAGCCCCAAGGACGTTATCCTGAACCTTGCTGGCAAGCTCACCGTGCGTGGTGGTACTAACCACATCATCGAGTACTTCGGGCCGGGCGTTGACTCTCTGAGCTGCACCGGTATGGCCACCATCTGCAACATGGGCGCCGAAGTCGGTGCCACCACGTCGCTGTTCCCCTTCTCCTCCGGACACGTCCCCTACCTCGGCGCCACCTACCGCGAGTCGATCGCCAACGCTGCCAGCGCCATCGCGTCTTCCCCCGAGCAGCAGAACCTCCTCCGTGCCGACTCCGGCGCGCAGTACGACCAGGTCATCACCATCAACCTCTCGGAACTGGAGCCCCACATCAACGGACCCTTCACCCCGGATCTCTCGACCCCTCTCAGCAAGTTCAAGGACACGGTCGAGGAGAGAGGCTGGCCCACGACCTTCGGCGCCGGCCTCATCGGCAGCTGCACCAACTCCAGCTACCAGGACATGACCCGTGCCGAGGAGCTCGTCAAGCAAGCCAACGCTGCCGGCTTGAAGCCCAAGGCCGACTTCTTCATCACCCCCGGCAGCGAGCAGATCAGAGCCACGCTCGAGAGAGACGAGACCCTGGACACCTTCTCTTCTGCTGGAGGTACCGTGCTTGCGAACGCCTGTGGTATGTTCTGATCCCTTACTCTCATACGCTCTCTGCTGACTTTTACTATGCCCTTGTATCGGGCAGTGGTCGCGTAATGACAATGTCAAGAAGGGCGAGGATAATGCCATCTTCACCAGCTACAACCGGAACTTCCCCGCCCGAAACGACGGCAACAGACGAACGATGAACTTTCTGGCCTCCCCTGAGCTGGTCACCGCTCTCAGCTATGCAGGCAGCACCACGTTCAACCCCATGACCGACTCGATCCCTACTGCCTCTGGTACCCCCTTCAGGTTCGCTCCCCCGAAGGGCCAGGACCTGCCCTCGGCCGGTTTCGAGATCGGCAACCCCGAGTTCCTGCCCACCCCCGGCAAGCCTGACGCCAGCGTCGAGGTCAAGGTTGACCCCAAGTCCTCGCGTCTCGCTCTCCTGGAGCCCTTCGCTCCCTTCCCCGACTCGGAGCTCTCCGGCCTCCGCGTGCTCTACAAGGTCAAGGGCCAGTGCACTACCGACACCATCAGCGCGGCCGGCCCCTGGCTCAAGTACAAGGGCCACCTGCCCAACATCGCCGAGAACACGCTGATCGGCGCCGTCAACGCCGCGACCAACGAGACCAACGTCGCGTACGACACGGACGGCAGCTCGTGCGGCATCCCGGAGCTGGCCAAGCGGTGGAAGGACGAGGGCAAGGAGTGGATCGTCGTGGCCGAGCACAACTACGGCGAGGGCAGCGCGCGCGAGCACGCGGCGCTGCAGCCGCGCTACCTCGGCGGGCGCGTCATCCTGTCCAAGTCGTTCGCGCGCATCCACGAGACCAACCTCAAGAAGCAGGGCGTGGTGCCGCTGACGTTCGCCAACGAGGCCGACTACGACGCGATCGAGGCGTGCGACGAGATCAGCACCGAGGGCCTGTACGACGTGCTCAAGGCCGGCGGCAAGGGCGAGGTCAAGCTGCGGCTGAAGAAGCGGAGCACGGGCGAGGAGAAGCTCATCGCCACCAGGCACACCCTGAGCCACGACCAGTGCGGCTTCATCCTGGCCGGCAGCGCGCTGAACTTGCTGGCGAGGAAGGGCAGGGAGAGCCAGGAGGAGGTCACGAGGCAGGCGGAGCTGTCGGATTGAGCGAACCGATCTGACGTGGAAAAAAGAAAAGAACCTGAGGAGTTGTTGTGTTGGCGGCGGCGGTGGCGGTGGTAGTCCGATCAAGGAAAGAAGGGGGGGAAATTCACTGTGATATCTTAAGCTTGGACGAGTACACACACACAGAAAGAGACGATGCGAGAATATGTAAATGCATGGACGGGACTTCTGGGTCTCTCATTTCAGGCGCAATATATTTAGGAGAAAAAGTCTTTGTAAAGCATTGAGCAAGGTGTCGGTTTGATGATTCAGGCTGGCATGTCGTCCATTCGGTTTGTGAGACCGCGCGACGACTGTGATGACGGGCGGCTTGTTGATGGCATGATGGCATTAGCAGGGCAGGTGTAGGAGATTTGAGCCTCTGCGACCTGTTGGAGAATAATGCTAATATTCTCGTACGGATGGATGGATTTGTCCGCGTTCAAACTCAGTCAGATCTACGTCCTGACACTTGGCTTCAACTGCCCTCGTAAACACGTCTCTGCGGGATGGATTAAATGGGCTCGATTCTTTTTTTCGCGCTGGGATGCCACGGAGACATAAACGGACTGCGCGCATGCTCGTCTGTGTGCGAGTCGTTGGGCTCGCTGCTTACGAAAAACGCTTCGTCCATTGGCCGTTCTCGCCGGCAAAGAGTGGGCCGGGAACGTCGGGTCGACGAACATCCACATCGTCATCCGTCATGACCCCTGCAGCTTCTCCGCACATGTAGCTTGGCGAGACAGCGAGCACTGCGGTCAATTGCTTTTGAGCGTGCGTAATGAATGCACTGTTGCACGCTCGGGGCAGAAGATTAGAAATGGGATTGTTTGATTTCCTTTTTTCTTTGTCACTGCTGTTTCTGAGTCTGGTTTGTCAGGGAGGACGGTGCAGCGAGAGTCCAGCCAGCCGCTTACGGAGTTACGGAGCGGGGCGCGTCGCAAGGGTCCCGCGGCCACGCTCTCTTGTCTCAGACACCTCACCACGTTGCAACAATAATGAAAGAAACCGCGAGTCACCGGGCGGATGCAGGAACCAAGCGCGGGAAGAAAATGCGGCGAGACGGGATGAAGTGCGGCAGCTAAGGGTCCTCCTGCTGCTGCGTCCGGCTCTGGCAACCGGACGCGACCCAGCCTCCGTCTCGGCCCTCCCCTTCTCCGCGTCTGACCAACCAGGCGGGGCCTCAGACCCCTCGGACCCCTCTTCGTCTGGCACGGCAACGGCTGCCACGCTGCTGCTGCGTAATAATGCGGCTCTGCGCGCGTGGCACCCAGAGGAGGCGGCCGCTGACGCTAAGCCCGCGCTGCCCCTGTCAAAATTTCTGTTCGCCGAACTGCCACAGGCTTCGGCCATGACGACGGGCAGAGGACGTTGCCCGGGCCCGGCAGGAGACAGCTGCGCTTGAGTAAGCTGGCAGGGGCTGGAATCGGGCCTCATCGCATCATCCGGCACGTGTGTTCATAATGGCGGCGCGGCGATTGGTGCCCAGACGAAGCCGGAGGACCCACCACGCGGGCGATCTGACGACAGCCCGAGGGTATCTCGCGACGCGTTCCCGCCCGTTCGAAGGAAGCTTGCCCTGAGCTTGCTAATCGGCGAGCTCTCCCCCAGATATAAGCTCGCCGCCCGCCCGCCGCCCCTCGCCGTCCCCTCAAGTCTACCGCTTTCTGTCTCGTTTCCTTTCGTTATCCGGTCCATATACCCACATCCCTCCTTCACTTGCAGCTCTTATCTCTGAGCTCGTTGCTCCCACAGCAGCTGCTTATCGCCCGCTGTCACACCACTTCCCGCCATATCCCTCACACAATGGCCTCCGCCGCCAGGTCCGTTTTCGCCCGCAACGCGCTCCTGCGCTCCGCACCCGCGTCCGTCCGGTCAACCGCCGCCGCCCGCTCTTCCCGCTTCGCCGTCCCGGCACTGGCGGCCCGCCAGCAGCAGTCCCGCCGCGGCTACTCTTCCGAGGCCGGCGGCAAGTCGAGCGGGCCCCACCCCGCCGTCTGGGTCGGCGCCCTTGCAGTCCTCGGCGGCGCGGGATACTACGCCTACGGCCTGAGCCAGGGCGGCGCGCAGACCGAGTCCAAGAAGGGCCCTTTCGCCCCCAAGTTCGAGGACTACCAGAAGGTGTACGATGTCATCGCCAAGACGCTGGAGGAGAAGGACGACTACGACGATGGCAGCTACGGCCCCGTGCTGCTAAGGTTGGCGTGGCACGCCAGCGGAACGTGAGTTGAACACCACCAACCAACCAACCAACACTTCTTCCCATTGAACACCCCCACCAACTAACACCTTTTGCAGCTACGACAAGGAAACCGGCACCGGCGGCTCCAACGGCGCAACCATGCGCTTCGACCCGGAAGCCGACCACGGCGCCAACGCCGGCCTGAAGGCCGCCCGCGACTTCCTCGAGCCGATCAAGCAGCAGTTCCCGTGGATCTCGTACTCGGACCTGTGGACGCTGGCGGGCGTGTGCGCGATCCAGGAGATGCAGGGGCCTAAGGTGGCGTGGCGGCCGGGGCGCGCCGACCGTGACGTCTCGTTCTGCACGCCCGACGGCCGGCTGCCGGACGCGTCCAAAGAACAAAACCACCTGCGCGCCATCTTCGGCCGCATGGGCTGGGACGACCGCGAGATCGTGGCGCTGTCGGGCGCGCACGCGCTCGGCCGCTGCCACGTCGACCGCTCCGGCTTCGACGGGCCTTGGACCTTCTCGCCGACCACGCTGACCAACGACTACTACCGCCTGCTGCTGGAGGAGCGCTGGCAGTGGCGCCGCTGGAACGGCCCGAAGCAGCTGGAGGACGCGGGCACGAAGAGCCTGATGATGCTGCCGACGGACTACGCGCTGATCAAGGACAAGAAGTTCCGCCCGTTCGTCGAGCGGTACGCGAAGGATCAGGATGCGTTCTTCAAGGACTTTTCCGACGCCGTTATGAGGTTGTTCGAGCTGGGCGTGCCGTTTTCGACGGGCGAGGAGGCGAGGTTTACGTTCAAGAGCAGCTTTGATTAGATGGCTCCTTTTTTTTCCCTCTCCTCTGGTTTGAGGGGCGTTGAAGATTTGCGGCGGTGGAGGTCTCGTCGTTTTCTTGTTGCTGTCCATTAGTTGCGAAGACCGAAAGATGAGATCGAAGAGCGAGACTCAAGATTAAGAGGGCCGCGGCGTCATAGAACTGCTGTTGGCTTAGACTGGTTAGATATTAAGACACAACTTATTGCTGCTTCCCGCATAGAGCCCTTTGCCTCCTTATGAAGATTGCTTTGAAAGTCTAGTGAGTACAATTGTGAAGGTGGCGTGTCATGTCACTGTAGTATGTTGATGTAGCACTGACTTCGTACGATTAGGAGAGTGACGTATCATTCCTGTCTTACCGATGGTTTCCGTGCGTGAGCGTCAGTATGTGAGAAGTGTGGAGAACGGTGGTGAAGTTTGGCTTTGGGATCCTTGCAAGCAGGCGCTAGCCGAAGACTACCGCAACGTGGATTAGAAGAGAGTTGGAAACCAATCAGTGCACAAAAAGGCAGTTTCAGCCGGTTTTCTCAAAGACGATAAGTTAGCTACATCCAATCACTGTGGCTTTGAATCTCAACTAACGTCTCTCCCATGGTGGAAGCAAGCATAATTTCCACAAGTGGCGCATTCCCTCTAGACCTATGCACGGACACTTCTTCGAGACTCTGTCGCTTGTTGCGGGCTCGAGTATGTTCATACTACCATAAGACGTGAGAGAGTGATGGGGTCTGTTGGCTGTGGATTAGATCTAAGCAGCGAGCTCTTCGGTGTTGAGTCGTGAGTGGTGGGTGGGTTACTCCTATACTAGCAAATAAGGATTACGGAGAAGCGTATATTTAACCGTGATCGCCGACGGGAAATGGGGGCATCTAAATACGAGCAGCTGCCAAGACCTGCCAGAGAGAAACGCATTGCATCCGGCGCAGCTGTACGCACAAAACGTGTTCCGAAAACCCCGAAGACGGCGACGACGGCTCAAGGTGTGGACAGGGCCGCGAAGCGTAGAGAGTGAACGATTGGGCGAGCAGCGCATGGAGATCCTCCGCTGTTGCGCTGATCAAACGAAGACCCGCCCCCGCCAAGGCCTGCCATGTAGCACTAGTCTTGATTGGCCGAGCGGGCGGCTGCAGGGCTCGCGCGCCCGCGGTTGCATGGAAGCCCCCAGCCGAAACACCAGACCTGTCGTGCCTCTCCCTTCGTGCCTGTCCCAGTCTTCACCACACCACACTCCTTTGGTTCCGTCGATCGCCCACTCCACCGACCTTATTCCTTACCGGCTTCTTCGCCCGCGCCTCACTCCAGTCGTTCCCTACACACTGCATCTGCAAGATACCCGGCATCATCATGTTCTCGGCCAAGCTCCTCACCTTCCTCGTCGTCGCCCTCCTGGGCTTCGTCAACATCGCCGCCGCCGCGACCCCGCCGGCCTGCCTGATCAGCGTCATTGGCTCGCAGCCCAACCCCAACGACGTCGCGACCATCTGCAAGAAGGACAGCGTCGCGTCCGACATCGGTTCCAGCTGCGGCTCTGAGAAGGCCGACGCCATGTCCGCCTACGCCTCCGTTTGCAAGGAAGCCGGCGTCACTGTTTGTGAGTTTCACACCACCTCGTTTTGCGCCTCGCTTGGCCCCGTGTTTCCTCTTTCAAAAGAAAAGGTGCGCTAACCCATCCGATCGCTACCAGCGACCTCCGCCTCCGCTTCGGCCTCCGCTACCAAGTCCGGCTCCGCCAGCGCCAGCGCCTCTGCTACCGGTTCCGTCACCACCCCCGGCTCGTCGAACAGCACCCCGGGCGCCGCCTCGGGCTCCGGCAGCGGCTCCTCCGGCGCCAGCGCGACCTCGACCCCGGCCCCCACCAACGGTGCTGCGGACAAGATCCAGAACGTCGGCTTCATCGCCCTCGGTGCCGGTCTCTTCGGCATCGGCGCCGTCGCCCTCCTGTAAGATCTCAGCTTCCTGCTGCCTGGAGAGGGGAGGAGGCCACCCGATCTGGCGCGCTCGTAGTTTTCCCATTCCTCTTGAGAAGCCCTTTGACTACGGCAATGTAGGCTTTGCATGGATCCCTGGACGTTGCGGTTCGTCAGTCCCAGGAGGATGCGCCAGTACGGCCCGGAAACGCCTGCGTTCTAGATGGGGATAGGCCTCTTCGACTCATTCTTTCTTTTTCAACCTTTTCATAACTCGCGAGAGAGCATTTGTACATTGGATGGACTACAGCGATGGTTGTCTGCCCCCCGGCAGGCTCTACTCATAGCCTGCCCTTTATACCCCACAATGATGCATATGCTTACTTCTTTGCCTGACGTGATGCATATGCCTTTGTGATGTTGCTCCGTCTTTCGCAGTCTTGAAGTGGCTCTGCCCGTGGCGTGTCGACGTTGTGGAGATTCGTCGCTTGTGCCGCTTTTAAACCTCCACAAGATTGGATGCTGCTCAGATCATGACCCTAGCATCCATAGCCGCATTGGCTTCTCGGTGTTGTGTTTGTGAGCGAAGCGGGTTCCTGCAAGTCATGTCTTGCAGTTGCGGGATCTGTTGGTTGGTGCGGGGAGTCCGCATGAGAGAGTTCGACCTCGACGTGTTGGGCTTCGCTCGTTCTTTGCGTGCCCATGACATGAGATCTTAGAAGCAATGTTCCCCCTCTCCTCTTTCTTTCAAGATCTCAGGCCTTTCATCGGCCCCCCAAAGTCCTCCATGCTCCTCTCCTCCCCCCGCTTCCCTTCCTTCTTCTGAACCATCTTCACCCCAATCCGCTTAGGGCCCTTGGGAGGAGCTGCTTCCGCCGCATTTGCTGCGCCCGAATTACTACTACTACCGGCAGCAGCAGCAGCAGCCGCCACCGCAGCATCAACATCCGCACCGCTTAGCTCCCCCACATCCCGACCTTCGCCGACGAGCTTCTCGACAATCTTGACCTTGGCCTGCGCGCGCTTGAAGCGGTCGTCAAAGTCGGCCACGGCGTCCTCGTCGTTCTGCGTCGACAGGCTGGCCGGCTCGGACAGCGCGTGCAGGGTGGTGATGTGCTTGGCCAGGCGGGGATTGCCGCTGCCGCCGGAAGAAGGAAGCAGCGGGGGGAGACTGTTTGTGCCGGCGGTGGTTGTCTGTTCCGGGGTCTGTTCCTGGGGTGGTGGTAATCTGGACGCCCAGACGGCGGCCTTGCCGTGCAGGGCGCCCATGGCGACGAACTTCTCGAAACCCTTTTCGAGCCCGAAGACGCGGCCCTCGATGCGGCCGGCGCGCGAGCCGTCGGCGACGCCGAGGGCGTGGCCTTCGGTGTAGTAGGAGTCCTCGAGGGAGAGGACGGAGTCGAAGGGATCGAGGTCCTGCAGGTCGAGATCGGTGGCGGTGGTGGGGTCCATGTTTTGAGGTGCTTCTTCGAATGTTTTTTTTTCTCTCTCTCTCTTTGTTTTGACGAGCAGGAGCTGCGTGCAGGCTTGTGTGGATGTGTGCTGTCCTCTTTTCTCTGGTTCAATGATGGACGGACGTGAATGGCGGATGGGTGCGGGTGGGCGCCTGTCGAATGGCGAAATGTTTGCCCCACGTTGCAGGGCTGCCTGACCGCGGCCCGGAGGTCGTTGGGAAAATTTAGACGAGCAGCGAGACGGCTGCGTCATATTAATCAGCATGGCAATTCGGATTACTGTCTACAATCCCAGAAGCTATTTCACACTCTCCCATGGTAAAGTTGTCTTAGGCCTACGTCGCTCTTGCAGTCGGGTGGGCCCGTCAGCTTACGTCCAACATGACTGTCATCAAAGCATAATCCAACGCTCGACAAGCAAGACTGTACCACAATGTACGAATCATCTAGTTCCACGCGAGTTAACGATGGCCTTGGAAAGCAATTGCGGTGCGAAGGTCGGTGTGTCAAAGTGGCGGCAATGGTTCCGCAAATACGCCCCAACAGCCCGTTTGGGAAAGTCGATGCAGAGAAGACGCTGATCTACTTGCCCGTCTGAGACCAGGCAGGATCCATCCCGGTCATGCCGTTTCCCGGCGCCCACCCTTTGTTTCAGCAATGGTGTTGACGGCTTCTTCTTTGATCAGCCCTGTGCGAGGCCGGGGGCTGGCTGACGCGCCCAACAACTCCACCATGCCAGGGGCGCCTACACGAAGATCGCCTTCGTCATGCACACGGAAAATTGGGCCTGTTGGCGTTGCCGCCGCAAGATAAGCAACATGCAGCTGCCCCAAAGTAGGGTGCCCTGCATGGAGGCTTCTCTTACTTCTGGCGCGGACGGCCGGGCTCAGCTCGAGCTGCAAGCGGCACGGCCACGTACGAAGACCTCTCTAACTCAGAACAAACCATGGGCCGTGGGGCGGCGACAAACGGCTCCCGCCAAGGCCCGCCAGAGCGCAAGCAGGCCGCAGCGCCACCGGCAAAATGTGTGGACCTGCGCCTCCTGGGAGTAGTGCTGGTGGCCGGAGGCGTGTCACGTTGGAGAGCCAGTGCTGCTTTTCCACGCACCGCGCCCCCCTCTGTTCCCAGTTTCCAGCCCGCCGCATGCCTCGCCGACCTCGTCCGGGCCCTGCGACTCCTAATGACCAACCTCATCTCGTCCTTCCTCATCGAGCCCGTCGTCCGTCACGCTCGCCGATTCTCCGAAGCCACGGCCTCCCAATGGCCAGGCAGCCATGGCGAATCAACGGCGATCCCTGACGAATCCCGCCGCCCATCACGTGTGGGCGGGAGCTACCCATCACCGCGCAAACCAGCACCGCGCCGCGAGACGACGAGCTTCTCCGCCGGTGATGGCTCCGCCCAAGACTCAACTCCGCTGCCTGTAGCAGGCGCGCCCGCCTGCGCCCAAGCCGCACCCCCGCCGCCTGCGACCGCGCTGTCGCAGCCCTCCGACTTCGCCACTGGCCAAACCCCCGAACCCGCCCACGAGTCGCCCGAGGATCCTCCTAGGTCCACCGCTGCCGCTGGTCATGCTCGGCTCACGCAATTGCCAGCGAGCACCACCGCTCCCTCCTCTCGAACCGCAAGCCTCCCCCTCGAGGACGAGCGCTCCAGCAACCCCGCCCACGGCGTCCCCGCAGCCTTTCGCCCAGTAGCTGCGGAATCCCCCGACGCCGCCCGCCCTCCGTGGGGCAGTAGCGCAACCACTATAACACAGACCGGCCGAGATCCTGCCCCCGCAATGAGCTACCCTCCGGCGGGCGTCGCCTCTGCTGAGGTCAAAATGTCCGAATCCTTGCCTGCCGACGACGGCATGCGCCTGCTGCGCCTGCGCATCCATGAGATCCGCAAGCTCGGCGTCTCGAGCGACGAGAAGGCTCGGCGCATGCACTCCCTGATGACGGAGGGATACCATGCTCGCCATGGCCATGCTGCGCGCCCGCCGTCGCCGTCAAGTATCATGTCGCATGAGAGGCCATACACCCCGAGCTCAACGCGGTCCGACATGCATGTTTCGTCCCCGAACTCCGTGTACTCCTTGTACGATGGTGACAATCCTTGGAACCTCACGCTGGAGGATCTGAAGCCTACATTCTATCCCGAAGACGAAACAGAACACGGGGTAGACGTTCATGCTCGCATGGATGAGGACGAGGTGGAGGACGATGGGCCTACCTACGGGTGCAAACACTACAAGAGGAATGTCAAAATCCAGTGCTTCGACTGCAGCCGCTGGTACACTTGCCGCCATTGTCACGACGAACAAGAAGACCACCATCTCAACCGGCAGAAGACAAGGAACATGCTCTGCATGCTTTGTGCAACCCCGCAACCAGCGGCAGAGTTTTGCCGGTCATGTCAGGTGCGGTCGGCCTGGTATTACTGTGATATTTGCAAGCTCTGGGACAACGACAGCTCCAAGAGCATCTATCACTGCGCCGACTGTGGCATTTGCAGACGCGGAGAAGGTCTTGGGAAGGACTTTATTCATTGCAAGGTAGGTGAAAATTTTCGAAGCACGTGGAGGTCAGGCTAACCAGGGGTCAGAAATGCAACGTCTGCATCAGTATCAAGTTCGCCGAAGACCATCGGTGTATTGAACGGGCCACAGACGCCGACTGTCCCATATGCAAGGACTACATGTTCACCTCGTCTACCGACGTTGTCTCGATGAAATGCGGCCACTACATGCATCGTAACTGCTACGATGCTTACATGCAGACTGACTACAAGTGCCCGATGTGCAAGAAAAGCGCCGTCAACATGGAATTGCAGTGGCGCAAAGTCCGCGATGCGGTCGACAGTCAACCGATGCCTGCACAGTTTGCCGACACCAAAGTCGTCGTGCATTGCAACGATTGCTCCGTGAAGTCTACCGCACAGTATCACTGGCTCGGTAACCAATGCGCCCATTGCGAGTCCTTCAACACCAACGAGCTACGTCTGCTTTCCCGCAACGAGCCCGAGCGGGACCTTGGCGCCACTGACCCTGCGACTGCGCCGTCTTCTCCTCGCCCCTGTCTCTCACCACCAACAAATACCATTGAGCGCAGGACTTCCGGGTCTTACTTCCTGCTCGCGGAACGTGAGGAACGCGAGGCACGAGAGAGGGTGGCAGCAATGCGGCCCTCGTCCGCAGACGGATCATCGTTTTCGCCGTTTGAGATGCTACAACGGGTACGGTCTTTATCGCCCGTTCGCCGGTTGTTGGGCGCATCAGACGACGAGATGGACGATGCTGACGACGACGACGACGACGACGATGACGGAGAAGAAGACAGTGACGATAGCATGGATGAAGACGAAGAGGACGAGGATGAGGAGCTCGAAGACGCCGACGGAGACGACATTCTGGACGGCATTGACCTTATTGGGCATCGTTAAAATAATACTGCAATCAGCATCACTCGGCGAAGGAGGGGAAGGGATTCATCAGCACGTCCCCTTGCGATGTTCATTACGATACGCGAACGGCTTGACGGACGGGTTGCGTCAAACGGGGATTATGATTTCAGGCGCTTTGAATTTACGATGTACTGATATGGTGTACTCCATGAGGCATTGGACTGGGACTTGGGGGAGTTGGGCAATTCGTAGCACGCATTCAGGGTCCTGAGGATTGTACACTTTGGATTGGAGACGTGGGGAGTCCGGGGGAATTCTGGCATTCTTTTTCGGCTCGCAGGCGTACCTAGGATGGTCTTTCGCGGGATGTTTCGGGGGATGGACGCATAAATGCGTACTTTATCTTTAATTAGCCGTATTCTTGTTTTGAACGATGCAAAGATGCTTCTGTGAACTGAGAGCGTGACGTTGTTGCAAGTGCGGGGGCCTGCTGAGGTGCCGGTGAACCGTGATGGGAAGTATAGGAGCGCATGACCGTCTTCCGTGCTCATTTAGGCGCCCCTATCGTGCTACTGCGGGATCGCAATCAAAAGTAGCATATAAAGCGAGAGAGGTACAAGCCGTGCCGTGTACTGCGCCGGCAGACACCAGAGCGAAGTGTTGCAAGGATAGTTTACGCGACGTTTAGCCGTTGTTCGGTAAGCGAGGCGCCCACACCACCTCAATTCTGCGCATACCCAAGAGCGAACTTTTCGACCTCCGCGACGACCAACCTCGACAACCCTCCCCAGACCAGCACCCTCTCCTCCTCGCAGTAAGCTTGCCTCTGTCCCCGCTGCGTTTTGCCACGTTTCGCAACGCAGGACACCTCGATACTATCGTTCGAGTGCTGACAGTCTCGCCTCACCGACAGAAAATGTCCACCAAGACCAAGTCCGCTGGCAAGCAGCGCAGCGCCATCTCCGACGTTGTCGCGCGCGAGTACACCATCCACCTCCACAAGCGTGTACGTTCTTGAAAAACACCTACATCATAAAATCAGTTTGGTGAAGTCCTTATCATGGTCACACACCTACCTGTGGCATTGGGCGGAAGACTGATTCGGATACATTGGAAAATCATTAGGTCCACGGTGTCTCCTTCAAGAAGAGGGCTCCCCGCGCCATCAAGGAGATCCGCGCCTTCGCCACCAAGGCCATGGGCACCACGGACGTCCGCCTCGACCCCCAGCTGAACAAGAAGGTGTGGGAGTGCGGCATCAAGGGCGTGCCGTTCCGCCTGCGCGTGCGCATCAGCCGCAAGCGTAACGACGAGGAGGGCGCCAAGGAGAAGCTCTACTCGTACGTCCAGGCCGTCAACGTCAAGAACCCCAAGGGCCTCAACACCACCGTCGTCGAGGACGCTTAGATGTCGGAAATCACTTCCGAGTGGAACTAAACGGTGGAGGCCCGGCGTGGTGGTTCTAAAGTCTCGGGGAATTAAAAAAAATGGGAATCTTTTTTTATACCAATAACGAACGAGCGTCGTTGAAAGAAAGTTTCCTGGGACGACATGGGAGGCGTCAAATGGACTGGCTAGAGGACTGGGCTGGGATTTTTTGCTTGGACCTCATTTTTCTTTCGCTAGCACGAGGGTGAATGAAGAGACCGTCCGAAGGTCGTGTGTTTGGCGCTCCCGCTTCTTTGACGCCTTTCGCATGGGTGTTGTGCTGTCGTGATGTCGTGTCGTGTGATACTGGGAACTTGGTATGAAGAGCTCACTGGTGACGACTTGAAAATTATGAATACAGCATTGACGCTCGGTTTGCATGTCTCCCGGACAAGCTTTGTCTCGTCTCGTCCATCCAGTCTTGAAGCATTCCCAAGAAGCTGGAGTTCAGCCCAGAAGGCCGATTTGCTGGGAGGGATTTTGGCATATTGTTCCAAATAGCGCGCCAATTGGCAATGCAATTCTCACATACTGGGCTGTTCATTCATGTCTCATGCTTTTCTTCAATCGCTAGATGCAAAATAGACCCCTTCCGCGCATCTCCAGTCGATCCGATGCCTTGGAGGTATGTCAAGTGCTAAAAACCAGCCCATCTCCATATCCACAACGCCAAAAGCGCCTCAGCACGACACCCCATTTTCTTTGACGCTCTCACAAATCCATTTCATCATCGTCATCGTCATCGTAATACCCCCCACCACCGGTGCCCCCTCTCCCACTCCCCCCACCACTTCCCCCGCCACTGCCACCACCACCATCACCACCATTCTCCACCTCCTCCCTCTCCCTCTCCCGCCGGGCCATCTCCCTGCTCACCCCCAGCCGCCTCATGCCGTCCACGACGCCGGCGATGAACCCGCGGCCCTCGGCCACCTCCATGCCACCGACCCCGTTCATCTTGACGCCGCCGCCCGCGTCCAGCACGTCGACGCCCGCCCGCAGCTTGGCCAGGCGCACCTCGCGCAGGTCGCGCATCAGCCGGCGCACCGTGTCCGCCTCGCTTCCGCTGCTCCCGCCGCCGCTTCCGCCGCCGAAGTCGTCGGCCGCGGCGTCGAGCAGGATCTCGCCGAGCTCGAGCCAGTGGTAGGGCAGGGCCGTGGCGGGGGAGGTGGATGTCGCGCTGGGGAGGAAGGGCGGGGATTTTGCGAGTGTTGCTGTCGTCGTTGTTGTTGGGGGAGGGAGGGGTGGTGGTGGCGAGAAGGCGTCGGGCGAGTGCTCGGTTTCGAACTCGAGGATGGCGGCGAGAGAGGCCGGGGAGAGCCAGGGCGGCGGCACGATGTTGGCGCGGCGTTGGCGCTTGAGGAGGAGGGCGAGCCAGAGGGGGAGGTCGGCGCGGTGGGGCGGGGTGAGGGCGGGTGTGGGACCCTGTTGGGGGAGAGAGAGGGAACAATTGGTCAGCGATGT
This sequence comes from Diplodia seriata, assembly GCF_021436955.1. NCBI lineage: Eukaryota > Fungi > Ascomycota > Dothideomycetes > Botryosphaeriales > Botryosphaeriaceae > Diplodia > Diplodia seriata. The sequence continues at coordinate 1,709,480 of NW_027117309.1, read as the reverse complement.
CTCTTTATTTTGGAGGGGGGGTTTTTTTTCTTTCCGAGGCGGGGTTCGTGGGGAGGGGAAAGAAGGACGTACTGCAGGTTGGAGTTTTGGGTGGAATATGAAGCTGCGTTTTTTTCTTTTCGGCGGGGTTAGCTACTCACTCCTAGCAGGTCGAGGCTCTCGAGGCGTTGGCGCGGTATCACGGTCACGAGCTCCATTTCGCACAGGAATGTGACTTCGGGCGGCGTCAGGCCTGGTGGTAAAGGGAGTGCCATGGTGTGTGCAGGCTGTAGTGCAGAGCGGTGGGATGTGCGGCGCGTTCGTTGCGCGCAGTACGTCAAGGGCGACGCGACGGACTGGAAAACGGGCCCGAGATTCAGCCGGCAGAACGGGCTTCGTGGTCTGCGCCAATGCTCGTCGGCGTCCACCCTCCCATGCTCTTGGCTCATCTCTTCGCACGTGGTCCAGCGGTGTTGTCAATTGATTGAACTCCCGGCAGCAAGAATGGACCCGTCCGCCAGCTTCAAAGTCCTGGCGCTGGGCTTCACCTTGCTTCTCATTCCGTCTTGGGAATGGCTGTCGAGAGTTTCTGACGCGGTTCCGGAAGCGTATCTTGTGAGTCGAAATGGAATTGACCGACTATCCGCATACTGATGTGATCAGGATGAGGTCTTTCATGTTGGTCAAGCACAGGTCTACTGTGGCGGCAATTTCGGCCACTGGGACCCCAAGATCACCACTCCCCCCGGACTGTATCTTCTCTCCTACCTCGTCTTCCGCGTCACTGGCCGCTGCGACATCTACGTCCTCCGCGCGCTGAATTGCTCTCTTGCCCTCTTCATCGCTCAAGTCTCCTTCTCCATTCTCGCTAGACTCTATGGTCTTCTCAAGCAGAAGAGCACTGCAGAACTCACTGCTCCGTCCGACAGAAAGAAGACGGTTCTTTTCACCAATGCGGTGCACACAGCTCTCAACATCTGTCTCTTTCCGCCGCTCTTCTTCTTTTTCGGCCTGTACTACACCGACGTTCCGTCAACATTCTTTGTGCTGCTGAGCTACTTCTTTGCGCTCCGGACGCAGCAAGAGCGCGGCAAATTCATGAAATTCCCATCAGTAGTCAACACCGTCGTCCTCGGCGTTGCCGCACTGTTCTTCAGGCAAACGAACATCTTCTGGGTCGCCGTTTTCCCTGCTGGCCTGGCCGTCGTGCAGGCGCTCAAGAAGTCGGCACGTCCTACGCCCGAGGACGCGAGGGAAGACACGGTTGGAGACGTACTCAAAAACAGCTTGCTGTACATGTCTGTCTATGACAAGCCGGTGCGCTACGCATTCATCGAGGGTAAGAAGCCCTGTATCTTTCCAAGGCCACGGATGAGACACTGATTCGAGTCCTCCAGACTACCTCAAGATGGTCATCTCCCTCGCCGTAGCCGCGTTGCGAAATCCAGTCACCGTCATCTACTCCATCGCCCCCTACACGGCCCTCATCGCCCTCTTCGGCGGCTTCGTAGCCTGGAACGGCGGCGTCGTCCTCGGTACGTACGCCTTACCTTCTGCTGAAGAACCCCCCCTTCCACTAACATCCCATCCACGCAGGCGACAAATCCAACCACGTCGCCACCCTACACACGCCGCAAATGCTCTACATCTGGCCCTACACCCTCTTCTTCTCCTTCCCCATCCTCCTCCCCTCCATCCTCTCCGCCCTCCTCGCCGTCCTCCCGCCGTCCTTCGTGCCGCCCGCCTCCCCGCTCGCCGCCTTCGTCCAGCCCGGCCAGAGGCGGCTCCTTCCCCGCGCGCGGGTCCTGGCCGCGTGGACGCTCGTCGCCGGCGCGGCCGTCCACCTCAACACCGTCGTCCACCCCTTCACCCTCGCCGACAACCGCCACTACGTCTTCTACATCTTCCGCATCCTGCGCCTGCATCCGGCGCTGTGGTACGCGGCCGCGCCCGTGTATGTCCTGGGTGCGTGGGCGTGCATGCAGGCGCTGGGGTCCGGCGGCCGTTTGGCGGTTGCGGAGAGGATCAAGGCTGTGCCCGCTGCTGCGGAGGAGGAGGGGAAGGAGGAGGAGAAAGAGGGGGAGGCGAATAAGAAGGAGGAGACGGATGAGGGGAAAGGGAAGAAGCTGCAGCTTCCCGAGGACGTGAGGAGCGAAGATCTGGTTGAGGAGGGGTGTCAGGCGAGCTTCGTGCTGGTGTGGTTGGCGACGACGTCGTTGAATTTGGTGACGGCGCCGTTGGTGGAGCCGCGGTACTTCATCGTGCCGTGGATCATGTGGCGGTTGCATTTCCCGATCAACTCGGTGGGTAAGAATGTGGTGCTGGGAGCGGCGGCAAAGAAGAAGGAGGGGGGGAAGGATGAGAGCAGGGAAGAGGAGGGCGAGGTGCATAACAAGGCGTTGTGGGCGGAGACGGCATGGTTCTTGGTTGTGAATGTGGTGACGGGGTACATTTTCTTGAACTGGGGGTTTGTGTGGCCGCAGGAGCCGGGGATGGTGCAGAGGTTCATGTGGTGATGATTACATGTTACCCGCGCTTGAGGCCTTGGGGTTGGAGCGTTCTTTTAGCTTGTCCTGCAGCATAGAAACTAAATAGAAATACAGCCTCGCACAGTAATTTGACAGGGACGTTGGAAGTTGATACCACCTGTGATGGCGTGCGTTCAAGTCTCTGCGCAGACTTGCAGCTAGGCATTTCCTGACGAACGGTTTTCGATCAGCGCGCATTATGCATTGGCTTCAGGATCAAACATAGCCACATGTCAGCCACCGCATGATAGGTCGTCGCAATACGTGGCCATCTTGCAGTGTTGAACATCTTGCTTTGGTGGACCTCGACTCACAAGGTTCTTACCGGTCAAGTATATGGTTTGCCATGTGTTCATCCAATAGGAAGGCGGGTCATTGCAAATCAAACACGCCATCGAGAGACATTCCGGCAAAATGGGGGGTGTGTAAACACTTGAGGCTGTCGCGGTCATATCCGGAGTGGCTTGCGCGCAAACAGGGATTGCTTCCCCACCCCGTCCCATGTTTCCGGCTGCAGATGCACGTATGCAGGTGATCATGCATCGAATTGCCTATGCGGCGCCGTGGCCGTGATTTATCGGCGCGCCTCGGAAAAGGCTGCGATCTGATTGGTGTGATCATCTGCCACATGTGTTGACGTGCAGAGGCATGGGTGTTCAATGGTCTTGACAATCCCTTTCGAGATTGGGCGACGACGCTGGTGAGTGACAAGCCATCGAAGGCTTCCTGATCGCCGACCGGTAGGGCACAGGGGGGCGTTGTAACCGATGGCCAGCGCGAAGAACAACTGGCTTCAGGACAAGGGATGGCTATGCTCATAGGTAGGGGAAATGTGATAGATTGAACCCATTGTATCCGCTGTTCTTGGCGAATGTACAAGATAACGCAAGGCTTCCGTCGATGCGTCAAAGATCAGCGCTGCAACGCAATGTGATCGCATAATTTCCGGGGCGGGCCGTGAGGTGTCTTCCTGTGCCGCCTGCGTTCACAAAACAGGTATGCGATCCAAAAGCTGCATTGGATTTGTACTACCTTGGATAACCGCACCCGAATACAGCAGACCCAGTCATGGTCAAGATCGAGCCGTTGGGATTCCAAGCATGACGCCTATTGCCGTGAACATGGCTAACGAGATCGCGGAGGTTCTCCCTTCGTGTCGGGATGATTTTGCCCAGGAATAGGCAGCCGGCTATGCCGTCAGCTTATAATCGTGGCGCATATCGCCGGCTTTACATGGCCGTTCACTCGAACCACGAAAGCACTGGGGTTCCTGCCACAGCAAGGGGAGTGTGGCATGTGAGATGCAGTGTTGGGCATGGTTGTGGCCGTGAAAGCCGTGGACTTCCTGATTGCACCATTGTTCGAGGCTGCCAACCACCAGTCAGCGCAGATCAACCTCGTATGTGATGTATCTCAAACCAATAGCTATCACACTGACAGTACACCACGGCCCCAGTCGTCGAAAGGTATTGGCAGTAAAGTAGTCCAGCGCAGCGAGCTGTGACGTAACTGGTCGTTGGTATTCGCATCCTGAGTTGCCAAAGCTCTTCGGAGAAACGATGCTCTGAGGACAATACCCTTGCTGTGATGGATACTGGGAGGGCGTCTTTGCAGGCCCTAAACGTGCACGTGGAATCCATGTCAGGCTCGACTGGATGTCGTTCTCAGGCCCGGATTCCAGGGGACGAGGCTGAAGGAACAGAGTTCATATACAATTGAATATGTATCCGAAGTAGCTTTGTAAGTTATCAACACACCCCATTGACTTCGATACGATCGACAATATGCCCAACCGCCAGTCGCCACTTCTACCATTCCACAACAGTACCGCTTTCGATCCCGAAAAGGCTCATCCTTTGATATCAGTAACAACCATGCCACTTGAGGAGACAGCCACACCAGCCGTTGCTTCTTTTAACCCACCTGCAACTACTCCAACAATCCTTTCACACCTGAGTGCATCACCCTCGACAAGTCCTTCTGGCGCTCCGGCCATCCCACCGACCCAACACTCAAATCCGGACTCCTCGCAGACCTCATCCACAAGCCACGATGACCAGCAGCAACAGCTACCGGCGGGCTACCCCAAGCTCGCGGAGCAGATGGAGCGCATCTCGGAGACGGCTATCTTCCGGCGGTTCGACTACCTCAACGCGCTGAATCTGCTCTACATGCAGGCGGAGCTGCAGAGCCTGGAGAACGAGCTGCGCCGGCTGCAGGTCGAGGACGCCGCGACGGGCTCCGAGGCACGAGCGAAATACGCCGTCAACTGGTTCTCGCTCAGCAGGGCGACGACGGCGGCAGATGGCGACGGCAGCGACGAGCAGTGGAACCTTGCGAGGGAGATGCGCGGGAAGCTGAAGGAGTACAGTAAGTAAGGATTAAAAAAATCCCCTTATCCTTCTTCTCTTCTTCTCCTCCTCCCGGCGATGCGTACATATATACATACAATCAACGCTGACAATCCCGAAAAAAACACACAGACGAAGCCCTCCTCCTGCAAACCCAGCTCCTCCCGCTCGCCCCGCCCGGCGCCCACGACCAGCGCTACCTCCAGAAGTTCCTCGAGTCGCGCGCCATGGATCACGGCGCCCTTACCGGCGCCGACGCGCTCCTCTGGGGCACCATCGACGCGCCCCGCGCCCACGCCGGCGACCTCGTCGCCCTCCTCCCGCGCCGCGGCGCCGACGACGCCTTCTCGAAGTGGGCGACGGAGACATTAGTCGCCCGGCTGATGCGGTGGCGGCGGCACGGCGGTGGTGCAAAAGCAAAAGCAAAAGACGACGTCCGACGCGACGACGATGGTGATGACGATGATGATCATCGGCGGCTGAAGGGGTACGAGGACGGCAGCGTGCTGCGCTGGACCTTCTTCGTGGCGAGCGCACTGGCGTCGGCGCTGCCCGTCGTCGCGATCGCCATCCTGTACTGCGTGCCGTCGGTCGCGGCGCGGCTGGGGCTGATCGCCGTCTTCAGCGTGCTGCTGTCGGCGGCAATGGCGACGTTCACGTCGGCGAGGCAGGTCGATGTGTTTGCCGTGTCGGCCGCGTTTGCGGCCGTGCAGGTCGTGTTTGTGCAGGTGGGAACGACGACGGTGACGACGGCGGCGGCGGCGATGGACGGGGGCGTCTCTCAATAGTCAATCGGGTTTTTGGGGGGCTCGGGGGGAGGTGACTTTTGTTTTTTATACTGAACCCGGTAAGGTCGGGTCTCGAGATATACGATATATATATGTCCATTCCTACTTAAGGGGTTCTGCGCAAGTGGGATAGGAAAGGATGTCGAAATGGAAAGGAGAAGTGTAGACAGATATGGGGCACTCTGACTGGCTGGTCTACCTAGGAGCCTTGGCTCATTCTGCTGCTCTCGCTCCTTCTCTCATTGGCCCTGGCCTTCCTTTCGCTCTCCCTTACCCTTCTCTCTTCCTCCTGAGCCGCCTTTCGCTGGGCCTCCAGATCAGCCTTCTTCTTCTCTCGAGCCTCTGTCACTAGTTTAGCCGGAAGGAAACATGATTAGCGGAGCGGGCGATCAAAGATATTACCATCCGAGACATCAGGATCCGGGCGACGTTTGCCGCCCGCCAAGGCAAGCCGTCGTGGCCGTCTATCAAGCCTGTTCTTCCGGATCACTTCGAGCGGCACCAGAACTTCCAGATGCGACGAAGGCGAAAGGACGAAGGCCTTAGACCTGATGGCGATCGAGTCCGGTACGAAGATCTCCTGGTGGATGCGCCTCACATTCGTCTCACCACACCATCGCATGGTCCTGGTGACCTCGCCGATGACGTTTGTGGTGGTGCCGTCGGCGTTTTCCCACTGCGATCGCGGGTCGTCCGGCTCGTACTGCTGGTAGTAGCCGACTGGCAGCTCCAGGTCGTCGAGGAGGCTTGGGTGGATGAAGACGGCGTCGTCGTCGCCTTCCCAGCACTTGTCAAACCTGGCGCGCGCCTGCCTTTGCGTGTCGCTCTCGTAACTTTGTCCGGTCCTGGGATCAATCCTGACTTCGGGGATCATGAGGATCAGCGTGCGTCGGAGATCCTCTTCCATGACCTGGGTTGTTTCAGTTACGGAACGCAAGTGTAGAGGGGAGAGCATTGTCGTACATCTTTCCCGTGTCTGGGCCATTTGAGGACCTTGCCGAACCAGGACTCCAGATTGCGCCATTTGGACGTGGTTTTCCCTCCTTTGGTTGTGGTGCCATGTTTGTGGTCGACACCGTGGTCAAGGGTGGAGGAGGAGTCCGGACTCATGATTGGCGGATCTTACTGAATCGCGAGCGGCAATCAGATCCAAACAAGGATAAACGCGTACGTACTCACAATGTGCAAGTACGGGACACAGCTAATACTGTTCCCTTCTCGAAGCAGAATGCCCGAGTGCTTGTCCAGAACGGAATTGGAGAGAAGATCAGTTGGAGAGAAGCATTTAAACCCCGACAACCGGGTCCCGTGCCTCTATGCTTTGACTTTCTTAGTGTTGCAGCTCCACATCACGCTGTTGCTCGGCTTGAACTATCTACTGCCCGAACCCCACATTGTTCCGAGACATTTGAAACTCTACCGAGATATCTGGAGCCACTCAATCAGATCGGAGCTCTCTCCATTCACGCACTTCCGCTTTCTTCAAGCCCTCGTGCGGCATGATATCGCCCACCTATCGCGCCATGCTCAGTAAGCCAACGGAATATAAGTGCGGTTGCTCTATAGTTCTGTTTACCGAGTACTCGAAGATTGGCAGGTCAGACATTTCCCCAATAGAAATGCAGTAATGGACAGAAAGTGACGACGTGGGGAGTTAGTGATTGCTGAGCCGCTTCTCGTGTACAGGCAGCGGTTTGGGCTTGCGAGATCGCCCCATCTCTGATCCTCACCGCCGATTTGGCATGGGCCTCCCGGAGAATACTTGGCTTCTTCCCAACAAGGACGATACGCCGAATCCTTGCATGCGACCAAGTAACATCAGCCATGGCCTGAGGGAAGTCGAAATTGAGTTATCAAGCACTGCGCTAGCTTGGCTGATCGGTAAGCTCCTATATATACCCGTCTTCGACACCAGCCCTTCCCAATCAGATTGCACGGAGCGTCTCCACCATCCATCACTCGCCCCTCAACCGCCCCCAGTGCCGCGCAAGGGCCAAGATAACCGGGAAATGCTCCGTAGGAGATGCCGATACTGGTAAGACGCGCCCTACTGTTCAGCCAATTAACCACCGCATCTCCCGCTCCAACGGCTCAATCAGTTTCTGATCCACCAACCCCCTCCTCGTCAGCTCGCGCTCGCCCAGCCCCCGCCGCCGCCCCATCCCGCGGGCATCCACTCCAGGTCCAAGCACGCCTCGATGGTCCTCGCGCGACGGCGAGCGAGCGATCCATCTTCTTGACCACCCTATCCGCCACCATCCACGCCGTCGTCGTTGTCGCCGCTGCCGCCGCCTCCCTCCGTTCCCGCGGCGTGCGCCACCTCTCGATGGGCATTCTCGTTGAAGATTTCGACGAGCAGGATGTCGAGGGTAAGAAGCCTTGATACTCCCTGAAATCAGCGCTTGCGCTCGCCGTTGCGCCAAATCGTTCCTACGTCATCTCAAGGCTTCCGAACGATAGACACATCACCCTGAAGGAGAAGAGAAGCTGATCTTGAAGAGCCTGCAGGATCAAGTGGGCCGCTTCAAGATTTGGGCAGGGAACCTCGGCGTTTTCGCCGATGGACATTGTTCTGCAGACTACCGCCTTCGTTACGGGCCTGACATCAAAGACATTATCGTCAAGAAGCCGTATCCGGCCCACGTGGAACAGCCCGAAGAGGACTCAGACTCCATCTATTCAACGGACTCATCTCTGGAAATCAGCGACGATGCAAGCTCCCAGGAACAAGAATGGATTGGTGACCCGATACCGAAGAACCCCGTCCTGGAAAAAGTCAACCACACCATTACCCATCTCTACCGAATCACCGCCATCATCAAGAAGCCCCATTCCAGCAAAGAAGAAGACAGATTCAGGGCATCGATTGCAAGACAAGGAACGGAGATGGCTGAGCAACTCCAGAACCTCGAATCGTACGTCAGCTGGCCTATCGGCAGGAGACTACTCAGAGAAGAGCAGTCCTCGATCCTTGCAGTCGAGATTTGAGAGCGTTCCGGCCAGCTGCGGGTCGTATGACGGCCCAGGACCACAATGGTATCCGTCGCTTGAGAAGTATCGTGCAGAACTGGCTCCTCGGATTCGCAAGGAGTATGTCTGGGCGGAGATGTATGGATGATCTCTCCGCTACGCCGCCGGCCACCAAGACTAGCGGAGAATCACGCTACACCTGCTTCTTGTTGCAAGCGCTTGGGTCCGTGCAGGATACGTTCAGGCGAGTCGGACTAATAGAGATCATAGGAAACGGTGGCAGAGACTACGTGCGAGAGACCTCGGGGGACGAAGACAGTATGCCGTGCGTTCCTTGGGACGGCCTGGTGCAGGCGAATTCGGAAAACATACTATTCGCATCGTTTGAGTATATGCGGGAGAAATCATACGAGAATAGACGTAGACTTTGAGCTGTGTGTCATCCGTATGAATACCCTGAGTCCCCGCTCCACGAGCGTACCGTTCACGGTAATCAAGTGATCCTGTACCAGCACGATACGCCGGCAACGTTACAGACCGCAGGACTGCCGAGCGCCGATACCTTGCGCCATACTTGCTCAAAATATCGACATGAAGGAGGGCAATGAAGGGACGAGAGGGGTGGATGCCGTGGAAGGGATGGGAAGTGGGAGTGAGCAAGGGATATGATTGTGGCGGGGGAATGCTCCCGAGATGCCCAAGAATGCTTGGTCGCGTCAAGTATGTACCCTATAAGTAGCGCGCAACAGCCGCGCGCTTATGCAGTCCGTCCTGCCCTCACACCAACACGATCTCCTCCCACTCCGACAGGCCGCCCAGTCCGTTATCGAACGCCGTCTGAAACACCTTGCCGAGCGCGACCCGGCTCCACGTGCCGTTCGCCTTCTCGGTCAGCAAGACGTAGTACAGCTCCCACTCCGACTGCTTGCGCTCGACCGGCAGGTAGTACGTCCACGTCTCGCACTCCTCGTCGGTGAAGCGCTTCGCGTCGGACAGCGCGAGGAACTGGTACTGCGCGTTGTCCCAGCCGAAGCCCTCCCGCTCCTCCTGCTCCCTCACCCACGCCTCCGAGAGCAGGATCGAGCCGCACCAGTCGTCCGACGCGTCCGTGATGCTGAACCTGACGAGCCCGTCCTTCCTGCGGTCCGCGGGCTTCTCTTCGTTGGGCGGGTAGAGGCCGAGGATGGCCGAGTGCGTCCGGAACTGCAGGATGGGCGAGTCAGGGTACTCCCCGTCCCTGTAGGACGAGTAGTTCGTCATGTTGACCTGGAACGGGCTCTCCGGGATCGTCCGGCAGAATTCGACGACATCTCCCGCGCGAGGGTGGCGGATGGCATCGATGAGACGGCCGTACTGGTCGCGGATATACCTGGGGGGAAACGTGCTGGATTCCTCCGATGGTGCAAGACGATTTTCTATATGTATCACCATTCCCGCCCTCTCGGCCTCGTCGTGCTCGACTCTGGCGGGTTGCCAGTTTCTATGACGAACGTCCAGCTCTTGCATATCGTATCGAGCGTCGTTGCTTCGGAAGTCGTCGAAGAGGCTGGACTGCTGGTCGGCGGATTGTCCCCGATCGAATTCCCGCGCCTCAGCGCTGTACCCGCGCCACCTTTGCTCGGAGAACCTCGACTCGTGCGCTGACGCGGCGTCCCACAGCGGCCGAAGTCGACCGCGGCCGTCGCGGATGTGCCACTGTATCCACGTGTGGTCCGTCAGCCACTCGTTGACGTCCTCCAGACAGTCGTCGATCATGCCGTTCGTCAGGTAGTCCATGCTGCACCCCTGCCAGCCGCACCAGGACCAGCTGGGGAAGCTCGTCTCGCTGGTGTGCTGCTTGTGCCTGCTGGCGGGCTCGTCGTCGAAGCGTACGCCTTTGGTTTTCTCGTCGCCCATGCGCCGCCTGGAGCGCCCGAGCGGGATCCAGAGAAGGGCGAGGTCGAAGTGGGAAGTGGGGAGGCCAAAGGTCAAGACGGAACTCAGAGCTTCTTCAATGTGGTTCGACACGCCGTTGAAGGCTGCCAGGATGTCTTCCGGCTTGGTAAGGTCTCTGGCCGAGTACAGCTGGACGCAGTTCATGTAGAACCACATAGGCCGCAAGTCCAGGAAATCCAGGAGTTTGAGTGGCGATTGCAGCAAGTCCAGAGACCATTTGGAGTTGCTGTCGGCGCTGGTGGAAGCTGTGACGATGTCTTCGGACATGGCTGCCGACCGACACTGAAACATGACCCGTCCTTCGGTGAATATCAGGCATCTTCGGGACAGGAGCCGCTCCTGGAACGTCCATCCTCTGGTGTTCCATTTGGATTTCTTGATGCTGGCTTCGGTAAGGCGGGAGACCATGAGCCGGAGCCCGGGGACGCACTCGACAATGATCTGCGAGTGTGTAGGCTCAGTCAATGCTTGCAGGCCGGTCGTAGCATCCTTCCCATCCGCCGCGCATATTGTCAGGTCAGCATTGCCGTAGATCATGTTCATGACCTCAGCGTTGAGCTTCCATGACCGAGAGCTGTTCTGAACGATGCACAATGCGTCGATCCAGAGGTAGCGGTACCCCAAACGACGTACAAGCTCGACTGCGTCCTGGATGACTTTGGGCATCTTCCTCATCGACTCCTCCAACCCACCGTGCCGCAGCCGATGAAGCACGTTGCCGTGGGTCGTCTTTTCGGCATTGTTGCCGCCCCACACGTAGCTCAAAGCAACGTAGGGGTGGTGGCCGCCTTCGATGCGCGAGCGTCTATCGTAGTCGTTCTCTTGGAACCGTTTTCGTGGAAGGGTGGCCAGGCACATCTGCTCAACATCGATGACACCGAAGTAGGATTGGTCGGCAATCGCTTCAAACGCTTCTTTCTCTCTTGGGAGATGCGGACAACCGGTCCTGTGGGTTTTGAGGCATTCATCCAGCCAGCTTTTGATCAACGTTGCTCGGCTGGCCTCGGGCGCGACCTTCCGTGCCAGGAAATGGAAGTTCTCATGCCACATGTGCCTTTCATCCGAGTTGATCGGGTTATGGCGGTCCGGCGACACCAACACCAAGTAGGCGTCTTCGAACAGCCCGTTATCCCATTGAAGGCGGAGCCGCCGCGTGCGAGCTTGGACTAGCTTGCGATCGGTGCCAGAACTGCGGCCATCGATCTCCCAAGTCACAAAACAGTTGGCGCGTTTTTCCTCCTCGCTTCTGCTCTCTCCCTTCCCTTCGGCATCCCCGACAGATTTCATGACAAGGTCGCAGAAATTGCATTGGCTCCTTCGGCTCGCAATCTTTTCGTAGCTACCAAGATGATGCTTCCTATTGGCCAGTTTCGGTGAGAAAGTGGTCGATGAGCCGTTGGTATAGTATTGGCTCCGCTCCGCGCTGTGTGTGCCGTTGATGGAGAATCTGTCCTTGGAAAGGCCCAGTTTCAAGCATATTGGGCATATCCACTACATGTGAGCCGCTACAATGACACTGTTGGGTTTGGGTCTGGCTTACTTTGATTTCTTGTTTTGTCGGGTTCCTATTTCGATGTGAATTCGCTGTAGCCACCTTGGCAGCCCATGGATCTTTCTCTCGATCGGCAGCATCGTGCTGAGATACGTGGTTCGGCGCCTCAGTTGCTGTGGACTCCTTCTCTTGGTCAACAGCATCAAGGCTGGAAATGTGGTTCGGCTCCCCATTCGACAGCATTGTGAGGCGTGTATCGAGGAATCCAAAGGTTGCCTACGAAATGCTGACGAGGTAAGCACTTTATACCGAGTTTTCGCCCCCGCATGCAGCGCGATATCGTTCAGCTTCGGCCCCCACTTCGCCTAAGACAACAACTTGGATATTGGGCTGACACTCGACCACGAGGCTGACAAATTAACCGCCGAGATTCAATGTCGTGGGGCAAACATATTATCCGGCTATGTGCCAACATGTAAGCTGCAAGGCAGATGACTGAGACCACAACACGCACATGATGATGTTCGTAGACGTCCGTTTTGACACCTGCCTGTGTACACAATACGCTTGCTATGTGGAATGCGATGGACAAAACCACTCTTGAGCATTTGGAGTATCTCCAAATAGCTGTCGTCTCTCTCCGTTTCCATAAATGGTCCAAGATCCGAGGGAGGAGGGAAGATGTATTCCGAGAAGGATCCAACCGGGACATTTACCCTTCCAGGGCAGGCACCAAGCGAGAGCGGCCAATAGCGAATCTTGCTGAACGGAACCATTTGTACGGGCAGCCTGAATGAAATATTGTAGCTGATAATGGAAATGCGAACCGTATTTTCGTTGCAGGCAGACGAACAAATCGAAGCTATCGACTATCTCAGCAAGGCTCATAGGCAGCAGTAAATACGACCAGCCTGAAAGAGGCAACGGGGTTGTGCGTGATAGTGTAGTAGTTCCAATGTGCTTGATTGAACCAATACAAGTTCCATAGACATGCAGTTTTGGATGCATTGGTTTTTTCCAATTGAAATGAACCGCAGCCAAATTTCCCAGGGCCTTCGGGAGATCACCCCGAGCACCTGGTGATTTCGCTCTTCCATGGAGACCTGGTTGATGCAGATGGCGTCGACCTAGACTAAACGTTTGACGTGTGGAAGCCGTATTCGCCTGAGAAGTGCCTCACAGTTCCGGGTGATTGGTATAGCCTGCTTCTTATTCCTACAAAGTATCCACGAACTCTTCTCCTTGCAGCCATTATCATCTGCCCAAGTGTAGGAAGCCGCATCGAACGGGGGAAGGCTATCGAAGCGTGCCTTAACCGGAGTGCACTGAAGTTCATCGTGATACCTCCCAGGGTTCAGGACGATTAGACGGATCTCTGCTTCGGAAAGTGGCGAATAGCGGTAGATGGGGTTGGTTCCAAGTGGCTCTGACGGATGGGTCGCCGGGGAATATTTGTAGGGATACTTGTTGACCAATGCAGCTGATGCCGCTTCGTAGTCGGAAACAAGTCTTCCGCAACCGTCGCAATACGGCTAACCTTGAATGACTGAGAAGTGACATGTTTGACATTGACAGAGGTCGTCTACTGTTCGGCTGTGGGAGACGAAGCTTCCACAGCTTCCACAGTATTCGCGGCCATCAATCGCGTCGACCTAGTGACAGTCACATATACCTCCCATTCCGCAAGCTCCCGAAGGGAAGAAGTGGCCGTCCCTGATTGATGTCGAAGAATGCAGGCTTCGGCGGGGAAAGAGCAGACCTCATGAAAATCTGTGGCAAGGCTGAAATGCTGACCAAGGCAACGATGACATAGGCCCTTGCATGAAGGATGTGTCTGCGCCTGCGCCTGCGTCTCATTGCCTTGCTTGACATAGTTGCGAACTCACCAAAAATTGCGCAGACTGTATCGAATCCACAATTCCGAGAGCTGGTTCGAATTCGATCATCACGTTCTCGACGCTCATGGTTGGTAGAGTAGGAACCGCGCAAACGGTAGGCAGGCAGGCGCTCTCGCCTCGTATCCTGCGACCTTAGTTATCAAAATATCAGCCTTCTCATAGCGCCTGCATTCCCTCGGACTGCATCAGCTTCCCGGTCTATCCGACAGCCTTGCAGCTGATGGCTAGCGCGTTGTGCGCGTGGTCGTGGCTGACCGTATACCATGCGGATGGGCGCAGCATTTCTCAGTCCAAAGGCCTCGGCCTCAACGCGCCAGCCGCTGACCGCAGAAGGAACTGTAGTGTGAATAATCGACAGTCTTGCGACGCAAGATTGCTGTCCTGTGATCAAGCGCCGTCCAAAGGCTCTCACCTAAGGCTGAAACCACGGCCATGATCACGCGTCCAAAGAAAATCCAGCCGTCATCATCATCGATATCGCCGTCATCACAACAGTCGTCGTCGTCGTCGCCATTTTACCTAGCCTCAGCGCTCAGACATTTTCACATGCCCATCAGCAAGCCCATGCCAAGAAGAAGAAGAAGAAGGAACGCCGTACGTGCGCAGCAAGCGCGGTCCGTCGGGTCTCCAGAAAAAAAAAAAGAAAAGGAAAGAAGGTCCGATCTCGGGAATTGCGAAACAAGCAAGCGGCCGCCACCCAACCAGCGACCAGGGAAAGGGGAGAGCCCCAAAACCATCAGATAAGATGACCACGCGGACAACACGGTGGTTGAACTAAAACCCATCGGCCCCGGTAGACAAGTGCTATGTCATTTTCACATGTTCAACGGCGTTCAACACGTGTATGTAGGATTGACTTTTCTTGTTCCTTCCATCGTCCAGATCAAGAAAAAGAAAAAGAAAGAAAAAGGGTCAAACACCGGCGTGCAAGCACATGCAAATCGGAGATAAGTAATTGTGGACGCTCTAATCATTCTTTGGTCTATTCTTGGCCGTGTATACGTGCAAATAACCAACAACCAAATGTCCCCCGACTTTGCAGAGAATATGTACTAAAAGTTTGTACAAATGTCATGACAGAATATAAACCGCTAGCTCTCAAAAAACCCATCTTACAACTTGCTCTTGTACTCCTGACTCTTGTTCTCCTTGAACAGCACGGGCGAATCCGGGTACGGATCGAATGTGATGCTGTTCAGCGGGTTGAGCTCGCTAGCGCGGTGGAACATGTCTTCGTACACCTTGCCGTCGGCGCGGCCGAGCGAGCTGTCGAGCTGCCAGTCGGGGAAGTCCCACGCGTCGACGAGGCGCACCGCGTGCGGCCGGATCTCGGCGAGCAGCTTCATGACGGCGTTGGTGCGCGCGAGCTGAATCTGCCGCACTGTGACGGCGCTGGACGTGTAGAACTCGGACGCCTCGCTTTCAAGCGTGTGGAGTGCGTACAGGCGGAACAGCTTGTACATGAGCGTCTGCGTCTCCGCGTCGAGCTCGCGGTTGAACTCGGTCGCCTGCAGCGATTCGTAGAAGTTCTTGACGATCAAGTACTGCGAGTGGGCCTTGCTGAGCCGGTAGAAGTCGACGAGGAGGTCGTTCCACGCCCGCTTCTGCTCGTCGCGGTGCTTCAGCGCCTCGAACGTGAGGAACGCCGCGCGCCATGCGAAGGCGGCCACAATGTCTTCGTCCTTGCCCAGCACATCGAATGCCGCGCCCATGTCCGACTTGTCGAGGAACGTCTTGAGGATCGTGGTTGTGTCGTTTGTGGGCTTCTCGCCCTTGAGCACGCTGCGGGCAGACTTCAGGAGGTAGCGGGCAACCTGCTGGGTGATCATGTAGTTGTCACCCTCCCAGGTTACCGTCGGAAGGTAGTCTGCGTACCACGTTCCGATGCCAGAGAAACTGCTGTATCCGTGGCCGCCGCATGCACGACGGCACACCTCGAGACCCTCGGCAGCAGTCGAACTCGCAAGAGACTTCAGGCCACAAGAAGTGGCGTGCAAGTCTGCAAGAAGGTCGCTACCCGCTTGCGTCTCCTCGGGGCCTGCGCCCCGTTCAGTGCTGCCAACCTTGCCCACGTCCTGGCTCATCCTCTTCTGGTTCTCCGAGTACAATGCCATCATGCTCTTACCGGTGAAGTGGAGAGCATATGTGGCAGCCAAGAGCGTCAAGAGACGGACTTGCACCATGGTGTAGTCCAGAACCTGGCTCTCACCGGCCTTCTTGTCTGTCGAGTCCTTATCCTGGAACTGTCTCCGCACGGCGCAGTACCTCGTCGCAATTGTGACACCACGCGCGAGGGTACCGCCAGCTTGCATGACAATGTTGCTGCGGACCCAGGTCAGGGTGCCGTAGACGAGGGCGGGTCTCTCGGGACGGATGTATTTGCCAGTGTTGGGGTCGACCTTGGAGAACCTGGCGAGCATGTTGACGTGGGGGACCTTGACCTTGTTGAAGAGCAGGAAACCGTTGTCCATGGTGCTGTCGGTGATGCATGTCAGCGGATTGCCATATGGGGAAAGGGCAAGGATATCTGCAGGGGTGCTCACTTGTAACCGAACTTGGGTCCGATATCGCCGATGTGGATGTTCGGCAGCGGCTGGTGCGTCTTGAGGTCCCTGATGGGCACAATGAAGGGGTGAGGCCCGTAGGGCTTGTTGTTGATGACGAGCTGGGCCATGACCACGGCGTGGTTCGCGGTGCGTCCCAAGGAGCCGATCCACCATTTCGCAGCCGTCAAGTGTGGGGAGTGGATGATGAAGGTCTTATCGTCGGGGTTCCAGATGGCAAGGGTTTCGAGGCCACGCACGTTGGAACCGTGGCCGAGCTCGGTCTGGGCATAGCAGCCCATGTATTCATAGTTTGCCGCCTTCTCGTAGAAGAGCTTCTGCTGCTCGGGGGTGCTCTGGTCGCGAAGGGTGACCTGTGCCGGGGTCAGTCCGAGTTGGGGGCCATGGAAAAGGGAACACGTACCAGGAACATGCTCTCGTGCAGGCCGTAGGGAGTAGGCTCGCTGATCAAGTCGACGGCGCTGCGGAACTCGTCTTCGTCCCAGCCGTGCTGGACAGTCAACTGACGCAGCCGCTTCGCTCTGGCCAAAGACGTCTCGATGCGGTCAATGCGGCCTTGGAAGTAGTTCTGAGACTTGTCGAAGACTTTCTCGGCCTCGAGGACCTTCAGGACTCTCCGCTTGCGCTCTAAGGCTTCCTTGGAGAACATGAACTCGGAAAGCTTCTCGACAGGGACGCTGCTCTGGGCGCGTTCCTTGGCAAGGAGCTCGGAGCCCTGCGGCCCTGAGGGGGTGAGGGCCTTCACCCAGTCTGGAGTCGGTACTATGGGGGCCATTTCTGTGGGGAAGGGTGAGTGAGGGGAGGGTCTGGGGGGGAGAGCGGAAAGCGCATCGTGGAGCGGCCTGGCAGTTTAAAGCGCGTATCGGCTCGATGATGGCATGGATCGGGAAAGTACCTCGGCTGCGGCGGGATCACTATTTCTCCCGCCGCCGAGAGCCGCGCACCGACGCCAATTGATTCACCGTCACTCTTCCTCACCAGTCACGCCCGTACGCCACCGCCACGTCGCCCACGGGGTCCCCATCGTTCCGCATTGCGTCCATGACTCGCTATCAGCTGTGCCCGGCTGGCTAGCACGTGCTGCCCGAGCATCTCGCCGTCGGTGCTGGACCACTCGGAGCGCATCGGAGTGCCGCGTCGCTGCCGAATGACAGGATCATCCATCTGCCTGAACGCGTGCTTGCATCGTCAACCACTTTCACACGCGGGACCTCGATTGTTCTCCCGGACTTAGTAAGCAGAGTGTTTGCAGTCTGATGACCTAAGCAGCTGGCTGGAAGCGACCCTTTCTACTGCAAGGGACCGGCAGAGCGGAGGTGTCTACGGCCACAAAGGTCCAGCCCGTTGTTGTGTACCACCCCCTGGTTTTGATGTCCGCCCTCACTTCCGCGTCCACCAATACCAACCTCGTACGACATACCATCTTCAGCCCGCATTCTTTCCCCATACGCAGATCAACAAGCGTGGCACTGAGTGGGGGCCCGCCGCCGCCCTCGTCGCTCACTGCCCTCTACTTGCTTGCCCGTTGGTTCCCCGGGATTTTTAACCCTAAGCCCAAAGAGGAAGCATTTTCTTGCTTGATCATACGTCGCAGTATGCGTGTTCACAACCTTTTATGTAGCATGGTTAATCCATCAGGTAGGATGACTGCCGTTGGCGATCGAAACACTCCTACTGACTTTTAGGCCGGTCATTGTAATGTCCTTCATCCCTTAATACCGCTCTATGATCTTGCTTAGATCTCGATCGTCAGCCCTCTCTTCGAAACATATCTTGTCTTTTTCGGACAAAGATGTCCTTTCAGCGCCGAGCAATTCGTGCTCCCAATCACAGCACCTTTGCATGGGAAGACATTCTTCATGTCAGTGTTGCTAATTATTTCGGAGTCTTTACCGAACGGCAAAGTCATACCCCAGCTAGCGGTTGTCAGCTTTTACATGCGCCACCGGCCTATGGTATCGTTGCGATTTTGAAACCAAGAGCCGGCTGAACTCTGAGAAATCCACACAAATCACCTTCTGTGAGTGCTTGGTTCCGCACAAATTTCAGAGGTTCGACCTCCGCTCTGGATCATGCTGTTATCACAGTTCATCCCGACCTCATTCTTGTTGAAGTCTCATCGCCTGATGTTTGTTTGATCTGTTGTGGTCTGGTTGTGAGAATGTTGGTCGTCTATTCATTCTTCACCACTTCTGGAGATGCCCAGACCCGCGAAGTGTTTCCCGCATTGGCACTCCTAACACAGCAGTCACCAGTTCTTCAATTCAAGAGACCGCCAAGTCGAAAACACCAATATTAGTAGCATTCTTTCGGAGCCATCGCATGGCTTCAGAGAGCATATAACTGTAGCATTTCATCGCCGTTGCTCGGACACCAAGTTGCTGCAGTGACTTCTTCATATCTCAACCTCCACTGAGATTCTTCGTGGCTCGTTGCTTGGACAAGATGTATTGCTCAACGTTCTTCACGGCTCTTTGTTTTCTTTCCCTCTCGCCTGTGTATGGCGCCTTGCTGCCGGGAGAGTTCCTCGTCGAGCGAAGAACAAACAAGGAGGTCGAACAACGAGCGACCGATCTCGTCGATGGGATTGGCCGTGCGTTAGCAGTGAGCACCCCTTCCGGTTCCGTGTGTAATGGGAGAGAAGCTGACAAAGTTCCAATCCAAGGCGGTCGCTTCAACTTGCTCCAGCTCTGACAGCAACTGTGCTGCCGAGCTTGGCGCTGCCTTTCAGTGTGTCCTCACAGCAACATGCGAGCAGAGATACACGACTCTCCAAACATGTCAGGCCTCGAGCGATCCACTCAACCTGACCGCATGCGACCCAGCCAAGACGTCTCTCAATCTATGCTATTCTTCCACGTACGTATACTCCACGTCCTTGGGCTCAGTCGTCAGTAATCACTGACCAAATGACAGCTTGAATGCTTTCCAAGGATGCCTCACGAACAGCGCCTGGACGGTTGCTCAAGTCAGCGATTGCGCTGCGAGTGCGCAAGGCGTCACGGACAAGTGCGGAAATGCTCCGTCTGTCTCTAGTGTCTTAGGTAATGCGGCTTCGATTCTTTCGGCTGCGTCCATCAGCCTGCCAACCGCCCTTCCGTCTTTTGGACTGCTCGACAAGAGACAATTTCTTTCCGTTCCACCGATTGTTCTTGCACCTGCTTCATCCAGTTCGACCCTCAGTACTACAAGTCTTTCGGTTCCTGCGGCCCCGGTAGCTGTCAGTGTTTCGGCTACTGTGGCCGTCCAAGCCTCTGCTAGTGCTTCTATCAGTGTCTCCGTCGCATCACTCTCGCGTGTTTCCACATCTGTCTCATCGGCGAATCTGATCTCGTCGTCTGTTGCAGGATCATCTCCCATCTCCTCGTCCATTGCAGGAGCATCATCAGCAAACCCAATCTCCTTGTCTGTTGCAGGAGCATCATCGGCGAATCTGATCCCCTCGTCAATTGGAGGATCATCAACGGCTGGAGGGTTGGGCGCCACCTCAGCGTTGCCTTCGGCTTTAGTTCAGACCCCTGGAACCTCGGCTCCAGCCATTATTTCCGTTCCCACCGCCGGACCATCATCGACAGTCCCAAGCGCCCCCGGGGCCTCCACTCCAGCTTTCCAATGTCCTGATGGCAATGGCAAAACTGTCACGGTGGCTGGCCAGACGTTCCAGATTCGCTGCGGTATCAGCATCGGTCTTCGCCTCGCCATTCCTCGCCTCCTCAGCAGCAATGGCAATGACATCGGCGCCTGCTTGGGCTCTTGCGTGCTGCTCGGCTACGGCGGTGCAGGTCTCAATCTCGACCTTACCAACCAGAACAATTGCCAGTGTTACACTGAATCGACAGATCTGGTTGTCGACCCCAGCGCCGTTGCCGCTGTCCTCATCCCTAGCGTCGCAGTCCCGTCATTGGGCTTGGGTGTGACGCTTAGTTTGCCCCTCCCAACGGGTCTCCCTGCAAACAGCGGCACTGGCAGTCAGATTGGATCTGGCGCGGGATCCATGCCAACTCTGTTGCCGCCGCTTTCACTAGGGTCCCTTTCACTGCCGTCGGTGAGCTTGGTCCTACCATCCAGCCTCCCGGCAATCGCGCTACCCTCTGGACTGTCGGTTCCGACCGTGCTACCTTCTTTGAGCGTTCCTGGCCCGAGTCTGCCGATCATCTCTCTACCTACAGATTTCCCTACGTTAAGCCTGCCAAGTGTGTCAATCCCGTCATTGATCCTCCCGAGCGCTTCTGTGCCGAGTCTTGCGCTGCCGTCATTGGGCTTGCCCAGTATCT
This sequence comes from Diplodia seriata, assembly GCF_021436955.1. Taxonomy (NCBI): domain Eukaryota; kingdom Fungi; phylum Ascomycota; class Dothideomycetes; order Botryosphaeriales; family Botryosphaeriaceae; genus Diplodia; species Diplodia seriata. The sequence goes on along the minus strand of NW_027117309.1, from coordinate 1,688,701 downwards.
CTGTCCCGTCTCAGGGAATACCGAGTGTATCTCCGCCGAGTCTTTCGGTCCCTTCATTGGGCTTGCCCAGTATCTCTCTCCCGTCTCTAGGGATACCGAGTGTATCTCCGCCGAGTCTCTCGATTCCTTCATTGGGTTTGCCCAGTATCTCTGTCCCATCTCTGGGGATACCGAGTGTGTCTCCGCCGAGTCTTTCGCTTCCTTCATTGAGCGGCCCGAGCCTATCTCTCCAAACAGAGTTCCCAACGCTCTCTCTTCCGTCGGCCGGCCTTCCTTCTCTGAGTGGACCTACGCTGAGCACACCTACTCTGAGCGTGCCAAACCTCTCGCTTCCAACAGCATTATCTTTGCCTTCGGTGCAGTTGCCATCTGTCAACTTGCCCTCTTTGAGCGTCCCGAGCTTCAGCATTTCGAGCCCGTCTCTACCCACCGAGCTCCCGACGCTTTCATTACCAAGCGTCAGTTTGCCATCAATAAATGTGCCGACCCTTGCAGTTCCAAGCTTGCCTTTGCCGACCGAACTCCCGTCGTTCTCACTGCCAAGTGCTAGCTTGCCGTCGTTGAGCGCTCCGATCCCGAGTATTTCGAGCCCTTCTGGATTCCCGAATGAGCCGCCTGCACTTTCATCGCCAAGTGCTGGCTTGCCTTCGTTGATCGTTCCGCTTCTCAGCATCCCCGGTCTGTCTCTACCCCTTGAGCTGCCTTCGCTTGCACTGCCGACTGGGCTTCCTTCGCTTTTGGTGCCTACCGGGTTGCCTTCGATCTCACTGCCGATTGAGCTGCCTTCGATCTCGGTGCCGACTGAGTTGCCTTCATTTTCTGTGCCGACTGAGTTGCCTATACTCTCCCTGCCGACTGGATTACCTACCCTTTCGTTGCCGATTGAGTTGCCTCCGCTTTCACTGCCGACTGGCTTGCCTTCGCTTTCACTACCAGGTGTTGGCTTACCGTCTATGAGCGTTCCCTCGGTCGGCGAGCCGTCTCTCAGTGTGCCATCGTTAAATGTGCCGCCTCTGAACGTACCAACACCGAGTGTGCCAACTTTGAGTGCACCCACTTTCAGCGCACCTACCCTGAGCGCACCAACTCTGAACGTGCCCATCCCGAGCATTCCGTCTCTTGGTGTTTCATCGCTGTCGTTGCCCACCCTGGCCATTCCATCGGTCTTGTTGCCATCGATCGACTTTTCCGTGCCGCCGATCAGTATTCCTTCCGTCAGCATCGGATCGATCGATCAACCTTCCCTTCCAGCAACCACCTTAATCAGGGATCCTTTTGGTTCTCATGTACAAAGTGCACCTGCACCAATTTTGAGCGACTCGAATACAGGCGTCATCACAGGACTTGCGTCGCCACCGATACCATCTCTCAGCGTGCCAGGTCTCCCTACATTCGGTTTGCCTACTCTTAACTTACCTGACCTGTTTAGTGCGCTTGGACTCCCTACACCCATTGTACCTGAGCTTCCTACACCGAGTGTGCCTCAACCTTCTCTTGATGTACCTGAACTCTTCAGTGCACTTGGACTCCCTACACCGAGTGTGCCTGAACCTTCTCTTGATGTACCTGAACTCTTCAGTGCACTTGGACTCCCTACACCCATTGTACCCGAGCTTCCTACACTGAGTGTGCCTGAACCTTCTCTTAATGTACTTCAACTCTTCAGTGCACTTGGACTCCCTACGCCTGTTGTACCGGAACTGCCTTCTATTAGTGTACCTGGACTCCCTACACTCGGTGTGTCTTCACTGTCGGCACCCTCCGTTGAAACGCCGTCCTTCACCCTCCCGTCTGGGGTCAGCCTTCCCAGCATCGGCCTTCCATCATTCTCCTCTCCGAACTTGGATATCCCAAGTTTGACGAATCCGAGCATCGCGATTCCAACACTTACCACCCTGGTCTCCACGTTCCTTCCGACGGGCCTTCCGTCACCCTCGGTCCCGACAATCCAGCTGTCTATTCCGTCGATCACCGCTCTGTCGATCCCGACTCTTTCCGCCCCGAGCTTTTCTTTGCCCAGTATCGAGCTTCCGAGTATTTCAATTCCCACCACTATAGAAGTACCTTCTATCTCCGTGCCGACAATTGTTGGCCCGAGTCTTTCGCTGTCATCGCCAAGCCTTTCGGTTCCTAGTCTGTCGGCTCCAAGTCTCGAGGCACCAAGCTTTTCGGTCCCCACCCTCTCATTACCGAGCGCCTCGCTCCCAAGCATCTCACTTCCAAGCGCCTCAATTCCAAGCATCTCACTTCCAAGCGTCTCGATTCCAAGCGCCTCAATTCCAAGCGTCTCGATTCCAAGCATCTCGATTCCGACCGTCTCGAGTCTATCAGTACCGAGCCTTTCAGTTCCGAGCTTTTCGCTTTCAACTCCGCCGATTCCGAGTCTATCAGCCCCGACAGTGTCGATTCCAACCGTATCAGCGCCTACTTTGGAGCTGCCAAGTCTAAGCATTCCAAGCTTCAGCATCCCTAGCTTCAGCTTGAGCATTCCCAGCTTAAGTGTTCCCGCCGTACCGAACCTCAGCGTATCAAGTCTCAGCATACCCAGCCCCAACGTACCCAGCCTCAGCTTGAGTGCTCCCAGCTTGAGTGCTCCCAGCCTGAGTGCTCCCAGCTTGGTACTCCCAACGACCCTCGTCACCGTTCCTACGGGCCTTCCAACCATTCCGAGCATCAGTCTCAGCGTACCAACTGCCATCTCTCTCCCCACAGTATCTCTACCTTCATTATCAGCCCCGAGCATCAGTCTCAGCGTACCAACCGCAATCTCTCTCCCCACAGTGTCTCTACCTTCATTGTCAGCCCCGAGCATTTCGGTGCCTCCGATCACCACCCCGGATGTGAGCTTGCCTTCAATCCCGAGTCCGTCCATCCCGAGTCCTTCCATCCCTCCAGTCAGCTTGTCCACGGAGCGCCCGCTCACCACTGGTGTCGTCACAGGACTTAGTGGACTTCCTCCTCTTGCTACATCGCCTCCAGTTAGAGTGGATGTCAGCTTTACAGCAACTCTCGACGCTTCAGTTGGTCTAGGCGTCAGCGTGGCCGCCGATCTCCCCACGATAACGGCATTCCCTGGGGGCGATCTCATCCAGACTGCAGGTTACACGCCTGGATCGCGCGCAATCTTCGTCACTCTGGACAAGGCTCTCCCGCTGAGACGCAGGGAGGATGTTGAGGTGCCCACCATCTTTTTCTTGACTCCAACTAGCTTAACCGCACCCGTCACTACATCCTTGGTAACAAGGACTGCTCCGATCGACGGGTCAACCACTTCTATTTTCACCATCTTTCCATCGCGCAACAGCCAGCCTACAGTGATTCTGGGAACACCTGCTCAGAACCCGCTGGATTCGATCACGCCTTCTTCGGGCTCAAACGCCGCTACTGGGACTCCGGCAGTCCTGGGCGGCGCATCTTCATCGTCCGGAGCCCCGCCGCTCGTCCCGTCGGCAGTGCTGGGTGGGGCTTCTTCTTCTGCGTCTGGGGGCTCACCACTCGTGACATCGGCCGTGCTTGGCGGCACGGCTTCCTCGCCTTTGGCCACGCCGCTCGTGACGTCGCCAGCTACAAGCGAAGCTCCAAGCGTTCTCACGCTGTTCCAAACCTCCGGATCCGTGCTTTTCACCTCCCTCTTCGGCACCGTGGTCAGCCAGCTGGTCCCCACCACCATCGTCGTCGTGAACTACCCGACCGACATGGTGTTCCCGACCCCGGCCACGCCCCCAGTCGGCGCCGCCGCCAGCACCCCCACTCTCTCCATGTCCGCCATTTCCTTCTCCGGCTCGGCGGCGACAGCAGCAGCAGCATCCCAGGCCACGGGGAGAATCCGCATTAACGGCCCCATCATCCTCGTGCCAACCCCCTCCTCCTCCGCGCCGATCAGCGCCTCCTCCGTTCCCACGGCCTCGACCCCATCACTCCTTTCCCTGCAACCCACCACCGTCCCGACCACCCTCATTACCGCCAGCCGGCCGGCCGGTCTCATCACTTCGCTCGTCCCCGACTCCGCGGCCTGCGTGCCGGGCTACAAGCAGGTCGTCGGCACGTACGGGCCGGACGGCACGTTTCAGACGATCGCGACGGTGACGCCTGCGGTGTTGTCGTCGTCATAGTCGGTGTGATGTGAAGGTTTATGTTACCGGGAAGCTTTCTTTTTTTCTTCTTCTTCTTCTTCTCTATTCTTTGTGACAGTAATCAAGGCGTTGGAAATCTGGGATGCTGTTTTTTTTTTTTTTTTTTCAGTTGGGGGTGTTCCGCTTCGGTGCTTCGGGGGCTTTTCTTTCTGCATGTGGTGTTCCGCGGGGAGTTTTCTACGGCATTGGGGAGTGTGTGTGTGGTATAAGTTTTCTGTCGTGTGCCTGCTTGGATGGAGCAGCAGCGTTGATCTTCAGCCGGTTTTTTTTTTTTTTTTCGCTATGGGTTGTTTACATTGGCGTTTTGTGGCATTTCTTCTTCTCATGGCTACGTATCAGTAGATTCTTCCAATTCTGATGCATTTTTTCACTTTGAAACAAGATGGACTGCTCTCCCCGATAATACGACTCTTGGAAAAGTTTGAAATTCCCTCGCCATCTACTCTGATAAATCCGAAGAGAAGTGGCGTAGGTAACCCCTGCTGCAATGATATCATTTGCCCTCTCTCTCTTGTCGAAAACTTCGGACACCGTTTCCGAGGAACAACCCATCTGCTCTCCCTCCACAATGATGGACAAGTCCGCTTCATGAGCTATAATGTATTGCAATTCAGTTCTAACTCGCTTGCGGGGATTAAAGCGCGACTTGGGGTCAAAAAAAAATTGAGCTCCATGATCTCGTTTACGCCACATTAAGGCACGCCGCTCTGGGAGGTATCACAAGCCTTCACTTTAAAAATATTTTGTTGTCGCGCTAAGCTCTCTTTCGCTAAATGACCGTTCAAAACCGTGTCTCCCTTTACGGAATAATAACTGCCCCAGCAACTACGGCGAGGTTCCGGCAACAACAGACGAGCTGAAGAAAATTGGATGGAAATATCGTTGTCGTTATTTTCTATGCAAGGGAGAGAGTACGTTTAAAGGAGAAGTTTAGTGTTGAAACCGTAAGTTTACCCGGACAATTTTATTTATTGTGATCATGTATTATTCATACTCATAATTGTGTACTCGAAACTATTATCCGCCACATCATAAAGCAAGCCCAGCTTGAACAAGGGATACCTGTCCCTTAACTTTTCCCCGGAGAGCCTCTCCGCCTCCTCACGTTAATTGCCGGCTCCAGATAGAAGATCTGGGAGAGATATCTGCTGTCCCATTACTTTAGAAGCCCAGGAAGCGCTTGAGCATCGCCATCTTCGAGGGCTTGGCAGCGGCTTCATCACCGGCGGCGGGATCCTTGGCCGCCTCATCTCCGGCAGCGGCAGCGTCCTCACCCTTGCCCTCGGCGGCACCGGCAGCGTCGTCACCAGCAGCAGCCTTGCCAGCGTCCTCAGCGGCCTTGGGGTCCTCAGCGGCCTTGGGGTCCTCGGCGGCCTTGGGGTCCTCGGCGGTCTTGGGGTCCTCCTCAGCAGCAGCTCCAGAAGCATCGGCTCCCTCCTTTCCAGCAGCAGCGGCGGCGCCGTCGTCGGCGGCGGCACCAGCGTCCTCACCCTTCGCGGCACCGGCATCCTCAGCACCGGCATCCTTCGCGGCACCAGCGTCCTCAGCACCGGCGTCCTTCGCAGCGCCGGCGTCCTGATCAGCGGCGGCCGCTTCTCCGTCCTCTTTGCCAGCGTCGGCGGCGGCAGGGTCGGCATCGGCAGCGGCAGCGTCCTCGCCCTTTGCGTCTTCACCCTTGGCAGCACCAGCGTCAGCGGCAGCAGGGTCCGCGTCGGCAGCACCGGCATCAGCGCCCTCAGCATCAGCGGCGCCGGCATCAGCAGCGCCGGCGTCCTGACCAGCCGCGGCATCGTCACCTCCCTTTGCCGCAACCGGGTCAGCATCCGCCGCACCAGCGTCCGCCGCACCAGCATCCTCAGCAGCACCAGCGTCAGCAGCACCAGCGTCCGCCGCACCGGCATCAGCAGCACCGGCATCAGCAGCGCCAGCCGCCTGCTGCTTGGCCAAGTCATCAACCTGCGCCTTCAGGTCATCGACCTGCTTCTGCAAGTCGGCCGTCTGCGCGGCGGCATCGGCGGCACCGGCATCATCAGCAGCACCAGCGCCAGCATCGTCAGCGGCACCAGCGTCGGCGGCACCAGCGTCGTCAGCAGCCGCAGCCATGGGGTCAGCGGCTGCGGCATCGTCGCCAGCAGCACCAGCGTCCGCGGCCATGGGGTCCGCGGCAGCAGCGGGGTCGGCTTCTTCGGCGGCGGGGTCGGCAGCAGCCATGGGGTCCTCGGCGGCCATAGGGTCCGCATCAGCGGCGGCCATGGGATCGGCAGCTTCAGCATCGGCAGCAGCAGGGTCCTCTTCGGCCTTGGGATCGGCAGCTTCAGCGTCGGCAGCAGCAGGGTCGGCGGCGGCCTTGGGATCAGCCTCAGCAGCTTCAGCGTCGTCGGCTCCAGCGTCGGCGGCCTTGGGATCGTCCTTCGCCGCAGCGGGGTCTGCCTCAGCATCGCCAGCAGCGGGGTCTGCCTCTGCCTTAGCATCACCAGCAGCAGGGTCCGCCTCTGCCTTAGCATCATCGCCAGCAGCGGGGTCTTCGGCGGCGGCCTTGGGGTCATCCTTCGCCGCAGCAGGGTCTGCCTCAGCATCGCCAGCAGCGGGGTCCGCCGCTGCCTTGGCGTCGTCGCCGGTAGTAGGATCTTCGGCCATCATCATCTCCAAAGGCGACCTGGCTCTAAGCCTAGCAGCGGCCGGCGTAGCTGCCGCGGCAGCATCAGGTGTAGCAGCGGCAGCGGCAGCAGGTGTAGCAGCTGCAGCGGCAGCGGGTGTGGCGGCAGCCGCTTGCTGTTGGGCGATGGCGGCGTCTTGTTGCGCCACGGCTGCTGCTTGGGCCTGTGTAATAGGATGTCAGCGATGGTTCCCGTATGGCCGGCCGGCTGGAAGTGGCTACAACATACCTTTGCGTCGGAAGCGGCGTGTTCCTCCTCGATCTGCTTCTGCGTGTCTATCGCGGCCTGCTGGGCCTCCGCTGCACCTGCAGGAGTGGCAGCGGCGGCGGCGGCGGCATCCGGGGTAGCGGGCGTGGCCACAGCACCAGCCGCAGCGGCGTCGGCCTGCTGCGGGATGGCCGCGCCGGAAGCGAGCGTGGCGGCGAGGAAAAAGCCGGAGGCGGTGGAGAAACGCATGTTGTTGTTGTGGTGGTTGAGAGAGTGAATTAAGGCGGGGAGAGCGAGAGAGGGGGGAGTAGAAGAAGAGAATGAATTAATTAGGAAAACTTTGCCGTCTCAGACGTTCCTTTAGTTTTCTGGTTTGATGAATCGTTTGAGAGAGAGAAAGACGGCATTCTTATAAGTGTTCTCTGGTCTTGACTGTTAAACCAAGCTTTCCCCGGGGTATGGGGCTCATGGACGCAGACTGGTGGTGGACGCGACTCTTCCGGTCGGAGGAAGGTTGCTGGCTCCCCCACATCTTGCGTGGCGATGCACACACAGTGGTGCGTTCGGATGGGGATCAGTCCGGATCTTCGTCGAGAAAGGAGAGCGCGCATGAAGTGGACCAAGACGGCGATCGCATCGAGCAAAGGCGGAAAGTAGCAGCCACGAGCCAATCAGCAGACGTAGGGCCCGGCAGGCGAGCGCATCATTGGGTTCCTCCTTCAAACCCAGCCAAGATTGGGTTCTCTTGGCCAGCAGGACCTTAAAACCGCTTGGCTCTCCACAATCACCGTCATCGAGCGGAAGCGACGGCAAGAGCGGGCCTCGACCGTTTCCAGTCATGGATCGACGCGGGACGCCTTGGTGCGGATCCACAGGTTGCGACATGGCCAGTCGTTCGGGTAGCGGCACGCGAGACGTGGACGGTTTGGGGCCGATGCAACACGGGGAGCGACAGAGCATTGCCGAAACCGGTTAGAGATCTGCTTAGCGAGACACCACGCGTGTTGTTTAAGCAGACAACACAGAAGCTGTATGGGTTCTTGCCGTTTGCCGAGGATGCATTTGAGTTGGGTATGAAAGGAGAGCCTTCCCTTCCGCGCTTAGGGAGATTATGGTGGGTGGAAGGATTTCGTTGAACGCGTGGACTCCATCCAAAGGAAAGGACGAGAGTTGGAGACTGCGACACCGTCCACACTCTCGCTTCTTGGATTTCGTACCTACTCCTTGGTTTTCAACTGTAGATGGCCGCATATGAAGATGGCAGGAGCTGTATTCGCATGCATTAGCCCGAGATGTATTCGTTATCCGCCAGTCCTCGGATTGAACCATACGCCGGGACGACTATTCAAGACGAAAACAACTTGACGAGCTGGGAAGTAGTCTTCGTTATCACTGGTATGTACAGGTAACACGTGAATTAGTCTGGGCGATTAAACCATCAAGACAAATTCGGGACAATGGTTCAGTCAGTGAATCGTAGTATATTATCAGAGTTGAGGGGTATCTTTGTCGTACACCACCGGCGGCGCCCGGTACAAGTCAGGCTCACAATTCCGCCCTATCTCGATGGCATGAGTAGCGAGTCTTAATGATGAGTTCCAAGCCTGGGATTAACTGTTGTGAATATCGGATCAGTATGAGTTCATGATAGATTCTCTGTGAAACTGTACCTATGGAGTAGTGGCTTTAGGGCCCTCGTCACCGAATTTTGAGTACTGTGGCAACGGAAAATCTTCGTCGTCGGTCTTGTGACCAAATCTATTCACGATCCACGGAATTGCCGCCACCCTGGACAGTGCCACTATGAAAGATTGCAAAAGCCATCTCTTCCATGCTGTCTCTGGATGCGCAATGGCGGGAAGGAAGGAGGGAAGCTTCTGGGTCTCTTCAACAAATGGGCGAAAGGTGCGTTCGTAAGCGTCGAGCGCCTTCGAGGGATGTTCACCGGCATTGAGCTTGCTCAGCTCTCCGGCGAGGACATAGGCTCCCGTGATAGCCAGCGAAGCGCCCGCCCCGGTGAGTGGAGACGGGGCGTATGCGGCGTCTCCCAGGCAGATGACGCGAGAGCTGGACCACTTGGCCAGTTTGATCTGCTGGACGGCCTGGAAGTAGAAGTCGGACGCCGGATCCATGGAATCCAAGAAGCGCTGCGCCTGCCACCCAGCATCCGCAAACTCCTTCCTCATGAGCTCGTGCTGAGTCTTTCTGTCACTCCTGGATGCCTCTTCCCACGCCTTTTTCTGGGCGTCGTTGCAGGGCATGCAGGTGAGACATGTCCGCATGGTGCCGTGCGGGTCAGGCCTGATGCTCAGCACCCGCGATCGGAGGGCATGGTAGATTTTCCACCAGTCAGTGTCGCTGGACACGCGCGGAAGGGTCCAGTAGATGGCGTACATGCCCTTGTCGATGACTTTTACTGACTCTGGGGGGAAGCACTGCTTTCGCACTCGGGACCACTGGCCGTCTGCTGCGACCAAGAGAGCATACTCTTGCACCTCCCCACTGCTCAATTCGACCTTGACGGTTTTTTCGTCGTTCGAAAGGATCCTTTTGATGGTAGTACCGAGCAAGTAGTCGACATTTGGATGATTCTTGGTGGCGCGGTGCAGAACCGCTGCCAGGTCTCCACGAAGGATTTCGAATTCGGAGGTAGGGCTAGCGGCGGACCCCTCCTTGACAGGAAAGGGTGCAAATGGTCGTCCGTTTGGGCCGATGAATGTTGTGCCCTTTTCCGTCGTGTTTAACCGTCGAAGTTCCTCCAGGAGCCCCATCTTCTTGATCACAGTGAGTGCACTGCCGTTGACATCAATGTTCTGGCCAATCGGGAGGAGAGCGTGACTCTTCTCGACGATGGTGATGCGTGCGCCGGCCTTTGCCAGCCACCAGGCGAGGGCGGGCCCAGCGACACCGGCTCCACTGATCAGAACGCGCATGGCAAGCTTCAATGTGGACGTGAACGTGATGAAGGTGTTGGACTCTTGATGGGAAAGTCTGAATGGAAGAAGGGAGGGATATGGATGGGAGAAAAGTGCTCGCAAGTACTCGCAAGAAGATCCCGATTAAGCGATCGATGTGTCGGTGGCGTCTTGTGTAGCCGAATGAAGTAGCTCCACCCCACCCCATAAATAGCGGCTGCTGCCTACAATGGATCGGTCCAGCCAGGCTCCCAGACTCTTGCCAGCTATACTGCGATTCCAGAGTGTCATTTGTTGTGCCGTGCACACGCCAAGTCGCGTGGCCATTTCAATGGCCGAAGTGTGAAGGCTGCAGCGCCTGTGGTGGAGTAGGGGAACGAAGGATGAGGCGCAGCGACTGCATTTCAGTGGGCTGCTTGCGGGCCATCCTGTGCAATATCGTCAGGTGGGATGGTCGTTATGATGGGATCGTAGGATGGCAATGCCGGAAGACGCGAAGACGGAGACAGTCAGAGGAATGCTTAGCGTTGCTAGTGGGAGCTTACTTAGGTGTCGAGTTAGGTGGTTGCGACGGGATGTCGTCATTGGAACGCGCTAAGCAATCAAGCCAAAGGAGAAGTAGCGACTCCGCACCTCACCACCGTTCCTTTTCACAGTCCTCGAAACACCGTGGAAATCAGGGAACGTTGGCTTACATCAATTAACCTTCCTCACATATTCTCGGAACAAATTGCTCAAATAGATGCACTGTATACTTTATCACTCGTAGCTTTCGGTCATCCTCGATCCACTGATTCTCTATCGTAATCTTTCCTTCCTTCCTTTCCTTGCGATTCCGAGTCGGAGAAGATTGGGGGTTGGAAAGACCGTGCGCCCCATGCGGGAGGCCGGCCCATGTGGCGGCCCACATCCCGGGATTATCGGATGCGGGGATGGAGGAACCTCCTCTTGACGCTACTCGTATACGAAATACTTTATAACAGAGAATCCTGTGCTGGCTGTCTATTGCTTGAATTTCTGACATCTTTCATCACAGAAAGTAGAAGGAAAGATAACTCCCATTCTGCTAAGAGATCTTGCGGAAGACCAGAAAGAGCTTGAGAGGGCGTTTCTATAACTGACTTGAGATATCACAAAGAGGTCGCCTGGGCGATAATTCCAACATCCAATCTTCGCAACTCGCAAAGATGAGTGCGAATCAATTCCCTGTTGAGAACATCCCATTTGGGATCATCTCGACACCCGACGAGGTGAGTTCTCCCCCATTTTCTTCATTCAAAATCATCTTCTGTGTTATTGAGGTGCAAATGCTAAACCCTCAACGGCCCTTCCGCCTGCGTCCCGCGACACGAATCCAGAACACCGTCATCGACCTCTCCGCCCTCTCAGCCCTCGGCGCTTTCTCGACCATCCACGGATTCCCTAGTTCGGTCTTTGAAAGTGCAAAGTCTCTGAACGCATTTGCCACTCTATCTTTCGGCGTGCGAAAAGCTGTCCGCAGCCGCATCCAAGATATCTGGAAGGAGGAAGGACTGCGAGCGGATTTCGAGAGCGCGTTCGTGCCTGCCGCCACTGCGACCAACCATCTGCCCATGGAGACGGTGAATTATGCGGACTATGTGTCCAGCCGGGGGCATGCGGAGAATGTGAGTGGACCTCTCTCGCTCTCGATCCATTCCGCAACTCTCCTCAGGAGGTGGACGACTCGTGTTATGTTATGACTTGTAGAAAAAAGACTACAAGCATGAGAGAAAAAAAGAATCTCTCCAGACCATAAAGCTAAGTATCCTCGATTGATCATAGATGGCCGACGTCCTTGACCACCCGCCCGCCTTCCGCGCGCCCTTCTACCACTCGCCGCTGGGCTACTACGGCAACTCGCGCAACATCGTCGTGTCGGACACGCCTGTCCACCGCTTCGCCGGCGTCACGGCCGGCCAATTCCAACTCGACGGCCCCGCCGCCGCCGGCGCGTCCCGAAAATTCGACTTCGAGCTCGAGTTGGGCGTGTACCTCGCGCGATCGACAGAAATCGGCCGCCGTATCAAGCTGGAGGAGGCGGACGAGTACGTTTTCGGTTTCGTGCTGCTGAATGACTGGAGTGGTGAGTTGTTGTTGCTTGAAGTGGCTGGCGAAAGCTTTCCCTCCCCTTTACTGAACCTTCAGGCAACAAACATCTTATATCCTTCTTCTTCTTCCTCTCCTCCACCTCTCCCCTTATTCCGTACCCATGTCAGACTAATCCAGCTATCCGCTGGGAAAACACACACCCCTCCCCTCCTCTACCTATTGGCCAAATCTAGTTGACATCCAACACCACAAATATAGCTCGCGACATCCAATCCTCCGAATCCGCCGGCCCGACCGGCCCCTTCCTCGGCAAATCCGGCTGCGTCACCGTCTCGCCGTGGGTCGTCACGCTCGACGCTCTGGCGCCGGCGCGGCTGCCGCGGCAGATGGCGCCGCGGGTGGCGTTTGTCGACTACCTGGCCGAAGGGAGCGACAACAGCGATCATTACAAGCCGTGCGTCGACATCAGGTGTTCAGTGAGGTTGAAAGCGGGTGGGGGAAGGAGATCGGGTGAGGAGGAAGGGAAGAAGGGGGTCGAGGTGTGCGGGACGGAGTACGGGCAGACGTATTGGACGTACGCGCAGCTGGTTGCGCATCAGACGCGTAACGGGAGTGCGGTGGGGACGGGGGATTTGATCGGGACGGGGACGATGAGTATGTTTGAGGTGAGTTGGGGTCCTGTCTCCTTTTTTTTTTTTTTTTGGTAGAAAACTAATGGTGTATCCGCAGAGTGATGACTTTGGGCGCTGCTGCCTGGCCGAACGGTCGTACAACGGGACGAAGCCATTCGACATAGGAAACGGACAGACGAGGACGTGGCTGGAGGACGGAGACGAGGTCAACGTTCAGGGCTGGGTACATGATGCACGGACGGGGGAGAGGCTGTTCGGGTTTGGGGATTGCAGGGGGGTGGTGGTGCCGTTGCCTGAGTAAGCGGATGTCGGACTGCGGGGCATCCGTCCGGGCCGTGGAAAAGGAGGGTCCATTCCGGCGTGGTACAAGCCGCTTAAGCAAGCAAATCTTCGGCGTTGCTCGCACTATGCGCACTTCAGGGGAGCGGCCCGCACAAAGGATTCTTGGATTGGTAATAAATCGGACCACTAGTCCGCATTGGTCCATACGTCGGCTTTCAAGAGGCCGAGCTGGCTAAGCTCACAGTCAGCCCAGCTTGCCCAGTGAAACCCCACGCTATATTCTCACGGCCAGATTGCTAAGCCAGTTACACTACGTCAGCAGGGTCCAGCTTTGCAATCGTGGACTTCCGCATTAGGACAGTGTCTCGAGCATGCAGAGCAACAGCAGGAAACATTCAAAAGGAAGCCTCGAGTCACGCCTTCTCTCATCGACTCCCCTTCCACTTCCAACTCACACACCCACTTCCAACACAACACCCAATCCATACCAAGATGCAGCCTCTCGTCCTCTACTCTCACGGCATTACGCCGAACCCGATCAAGGTCGCCATCATCCTGGAGGAGCTCGAGCTCCCTTACGAATGCAAGATCATCGACATGAAGACGGAGCTGAAGGCTGAGCCTTTCATCTCCGTCAACCCCAACGGCCGCCTTCCCGCCCTCGAGGATCCGAACACTGGCGTCAAGTTGTTCGAGGTTGGAAGCCCTCCAGTCTTTGTCTTGACAATTGGCTAACACGGATCCAAGTCCGGCGCCATCATCGAGTACCTGGTCGCCACCTACGACAAGGAGAACAAGCTGCACCACACCACCTCGCCCGAGCAGTGGCTGGAGAAGTCCTGGCTCCACTTCCAGATGTCCGGCCAGGGCCCGTACTTCGGCCAGCGCGTCTGGTTCATGAAGTACCACCCCGAGGTAGGTCGAACCACCAACCCTCCCCTTCTCGGGCAGATCCCACTGACGAAACAAAAACAGAAAGTCCCCTCGGCCGTCGAGCGCTACGGCAACGAGATCAAGCGCGTCACCGGCGTCATCGACGCCCACCTCAAGAAGCAGGGCACCCCCTACCTGCTCGGCGACAACATTTCCTACGCCGACCTCGTCTGGGTGCCGTGGCAGAGCTTCTACCCCATGTTCGGCTTCGACGACTGGGACTGGAAGACTGAGCACCCCAGCTTCGCCGCTTGGAACGAGCGGCTCGCTGAGCGCCCGGCGGTGAAGAAGGTGTACGCGAAGGAGGAGTTCCAGATGCATTAGAGTGGAGTTAGTCTTGCTGCCCTGCATAGTTCTACGGCCTGGTTATCAATCGAAATTTTGGATGATGGCTGTCTGTCTTCTGTGAGATTACTGGGACTTGTTGCTTGGTGAATACCCGCGTCTCCTTGAAGCGTTGAACTCAGACATCACGGCGTACGGTGGAAGGGCTTCTGAGAGGCGTCAATCAAGGCCATGCATTAATCTGCTTTCCAAGGCCTACCATAACAAGGCGCCAACGGCCTGCTTCATCTTCCCAAACATGCTAAATCCCACTTGGCCACCCATTTTTTCAAGCCTGAACTCCGATAGCGCCGGTAATGCAGAGAATCCGGCAGCATCAATGATTGCGGAAGTTCTTCTTCTGGTAGAAGAGATCAGTCCTCGAACTTCCTAGGTTGATGATCTTGGGGCATCCATCGCGGTCTTTCTCCAGGCGGGTGCACTCAAAGCAGTAGAAGGCGTCGGAAATGCCCTGCCACAGTCTGTTAGCATGCGCTTCCCGAAGCCCCGCGTCTATGAAGACTTACCTCCCCACCACACACAACACACTTGTTCTGGTAGTTGCCGAAGGAGCATTCGTCGCAGATACGGACCAGAGTGGTCGGGCGGACGTAACTGTCGCAGACGGGGCACTTTCCATCGCACTTGTCGCAGAGGCGACCGATGGCAATTCCGGGCTGCTTCCGGCACATAACCAAATCGCTGAGGCGCGTTAGCAACGCTGCTGCTGCCGTTGGTGCGGGGCATGGAAAACTCACGGGTGATGGCGCGACATGTTGCCTGTAGCTGAGAGGTGTGGCCGGTGGTGGTTGCGGAGTGCCTAGGAGGGTTTGCACGTATGGAGAGGGTGCGGCAGAGCTATATGGCGGGCGAGTGGCGGTTGTTGTGCTGACCAAGGGTGCGGCGACAGCTTCGACGGATTTCGAGGGCAGCGCGACGCGACGCGATTAGATAAGATTAGATGACGCCGTTTCGGGCCGGACCGCGAGTCGCGAGCAACAGCTTCCATCGCAATCGCCGACGCGCCCGCCAATCGCTGCTCCATCATCGCCGTTCACACGACATCCCACTGCTCCAACGCCCGCACCCGCTCCCGCACCCGCACCCTTGACCCGGGCCTTGCTCTCGTTACCAGCTATGGCGGACGATGAACCGTACGTCGGCCTGGCTCCCCACCCTGCGCCCGCTAACTTCGCCGCCGCAGAGTCGTCGCCTCGGCCGTCGTCGTGCCAGAGAGCTCCGAGCCAGCCTCGCCGCGCGAGAACCCGCAGAAGCGCAGGCAATCCTTCGTTTCCGACGCCGGCAGCAAGCGCCCCCGCCTGAGCATAGACGACACCAACAGCGACTCTCGGAACGGCCCACGCCACCAGAATGACTCGCCCACGGACCGTCGCGTCGACCGCCGCCGGAGCGGTGCTGTCGAGGAGCGCAAGCGCGGCCAGCGTCTGTTCGGCGCACTGCTCGGCACCCTCTCGCAGAGCTCGTCATCCGCCGCCCAGCGCCGTCGTGCTGACATCGACAAGAAGCAGCAGGAGAAACTGAAGCTGCAAGCACAAGAGTTTGACCAGAGAAAGAAGCAGCGTCTAGAGGAGCTCATGGTTGTCAGGCGGCGCGAGCAAAAGAAGTTC
This sequence comes from Diplodia seriata, assembly GCF_021436955.1. Lineage (NCBI taxonomy): Eukaryota > Fungi > Ascomycota > Dothideomycetes > Botryosphaeriales > Botryosphaeriaceae > Diplodia > Diplodia seriata. The sequence goes on along the minus strand of NW_027117309.1, from coordinate 1,672,920 downwards.
GACGAGCAAACGGTTCGCATCCATGGCCCCGCCGCGATGCCGCCCTGCCGCTAATCAATTGGCTAGATGCGGATCCGCCACTCTAACATGCTCGCCCAGGCGCACTTCCTCCAGACCAGGACCGAGCCCAAGCTGGTACGTGCACCGATCCATCTGCTTGATTGCACGGGGTTGCTGACCAGCCCAGTTTTTCAAGCCGTGGGAGCTGCGCCAGGAGGACGAGGATACCATCAAGGCTCAAGTTGGAGAGGTAGAAGCCACCATTGAGAGGGAGCTCTCGGAGTTTGAGAAACAGAAGCAAGCCGAGCAGGAACAAGAACAGGAACAGGGTCAGCACGACAGGAATGGAACGCCTGAAACGAAAGCTGATGCAGAGGCTCACGAGAATGAGGACATGGTGGGTTCAGAGCAAGCCAATGAACCTCCCAAATCTCGTCGAGAGCAAGATAACGCTACTACTAGTGATGACCAGGTCAACCCCGTCTCCCCTCCGGAAGCCCAGGGAAACGGACATGCGACGAAGGACCACGACAGCAAGGCCAAGGAACACCACGACGACCATGGAGAAGAGGTGCTTGAAGCAGAGGAGGATACTGTAATATACTAACCCTAACGACGCAGCGCTCTCTGGCAGCGCTACTTTATGAGCGTTTTGGAGAAATTGCTTCATGTTGATGATACCATTCCCACAGTAATCATTGAAAAGCGGCGGATATGGTGCAATTGGGGGTTTGGGCTGGGTTTTGCAACATAGCTTCCGCGTGCTTCTGGCTCACGATAGGACAACAACCCTGGACATTGGATGCAGCCAGCAGTACTTCAGTAAAGACGGTTACAGCTAGGCAATGAATCAAATGGAGTGTCCAGAGTACGAGTGTCAAGTAAGTGTCGGGTTCACTTCAGGTGCTTCTTCTGCTGTGATGTCAAGGTTCGATACGATGGGAAGTGCCCGTCCTCGGATTGTAGTCTCGGAAGCGCGACTTCCGTGCCATCCGGACGCGTGCAAAGTATCAATTGTCGCAGGTAGTGATTACAAAAGATGCGGCTTTAGGTTTTCGGGCGACGTTGGATGGTCATCCCTAACCGGCGATAGCTCCGAGCTGGTAGAGCACGTTCCAGTGGGCAAGGACCCGGAAGCGTACAACAATACGGGCGTACCTGGCGTGCGAGATCTGCCGGGTAGCTAGAGCGCGCAGTCGCCCAGGCGATAAGGTAGCGATAAGTGTGGGGTGTTGGGCTGCTGTTGATACGCTTTTGAGCTTGTCGTTCTTCCTATACTGTTTCGTGGTTCCCCGGCGGAGTGTATACTGATTAGAGTGACAAGAAGTCCATGCCACTGAGCCTAACCAACGTACCTCGGCCCAGGAAAGTGGAGCAACCGTCGCAGCAAACAGCCATGACATCGTACGTACGTCCGTAAATTGCCTCGCGATCACGCAGTTGCTCCGCATCACGGCCAAGGACAGCGACCCAGGGGATATAAAAAGTGGCAGAAGGGCGCCCCGCAACAATGCGCCCGACGAAGTTCTTCTCCGCATCCAACATGGCCGACACCGTCACCAAGCTCAGCCCCGGCTCCGACTCCCGGGTCTCGTACGAGACCGCCGTGCTCAACGGCCGCACCTACCGTAGGACCATTCCCAATGCTGCAAGTCACGACCATGACAGCTGATCTGGAGCGGTGCAGGCTATATTCTCGGCGTGCCCAAGGACGGCCAGTTCAAGGCCACCATTGTCCTCGTCCGTCGTCCCCACCTCTCATGTGAAGAGCAGCACTCCCTAACCGTCGAACCTGTAGGTCCACGGATGGCCCGATCTGGCATTCGGATGGCGCTACCAGATCCCCGCGCTCATCGACATGGGCTTCCGCGTCGTGGCGCCTGACATGATGGGCTACGGCGGAACTGTAAGTGCTCTCCCTCCCGGACAATACGCCGCGCATCTCGGACGAGCGTGGAGACGATGCGTTGTGACTTACAATTCACCGTGCAGGACGCGCCGAGAGTGCCGCCCGAGTCCATCTCGCTGTACGGCTTCAAACGCGCCGCCGACGACATCGAGGAGCTGGCTCACCAGCTGGGTGCGCCGAAGATTGTGCTGGGTGGCCACGACTGGTATGACTCTCCTAGAGTAGCAGGAAGGGCGGAAAAGCTGACATGCGCCGACCAGGGGTGGAGCCGTCGTCTACCGTGTTGCCCTCTGGAAGCCCGACCTCATCTCCCACGTCTTCGCCATCAGCACGCCCTATGCGCCTCCCTCGAAGGAGTACTACTCCGTCGAGCAGCTGGTTGCCGGTCCGCTCCCGCAGTTCAAGTATCAGCTGAACTTGGCCAGCGGCGAGCCCGAGGAGGGCGTCAAGACCAAGGAAGATTTCAAGAAGCTGCTCGTTTTCATTACGGGTGGTAAGGGGCCGAACGGCGAGCTTCTCTTCAACCCTTACGACGGCATCAAGCTGGAGAATCTGGGCAAGGTCCCCAGAGGTCCGTGGATGACCGAAGAAGTAAGTGACTGAACTGCTCAACTTCATTATCCTGCTGACTCCATGCGAAAACACAGGAGCTCGACTTCTACGCCGAGCAATATGCCCGCAACGGCTTGCACGGCCCTTGCAACTGGTACCGCACCCGCAAGGTCAACTATGAGGAGGAGCTCAACCTTTCGGGCGACGGCACCATCAAGCAACCCATCCTGTACATTGCCACGAACAAGGACACCGTCCTGAAACCGGAGATGTCGGCCGGCATGGAGAAGCTCATCCCCAACCTCAGCAGAGCTGCCATCGACACGCACCACTTTGGTCAATGGGAGAAGCCGGCCGAGCTCAACGACATCATCAAGCAGTGGGTCGAGGCGGTTGTTTTTGGCGGCAAGAGCGTTCTCTAAGTACTTGCGCATGCGGAATATGATAGCAAATGAACCAACCTAAATGAAATAATCAAATGTTCGGACTACCCATTTGACCAGCAGATACTTTACGTAGCGATAGCAAAGTAAAGAAGGCAGAAGATTCAGTCTTCTTAGACGTCAAAATTCCGTAGCATTGTCCATGCATGCATCGAGAGAACAGGAAAGAAGTCCAAGCTCGGTCTCTCGCCCACATGCAGGGAGATCCCGGTACGTAAGGCGATTTACCCAACGAATGATTGGATGGGCGTCAAACGATAACGACTAGTTACGACCTGGTGTTTTGGGCATTGGTGGGTAATAGCATGTACAGCCCCCTCTCGCAGCCGATGGCTAGCGCGAAGAATAGCAGAACATGGCATAACTATGCCTTAGCTCATTCTTAGAGAGAAAAAAATACGTAGGTAGTTGAAGCTATCGTCTGGACGTGTATGTATTTTAATTCGACATTCTCGTCCGGACGATAGCTTCAACTACCCATGACATGAGCAAAAAACAGATACACGCTAGCCATCAGCTGCGCGAAGGAGCTGTAGATAGCCTCAGGAGTGGCATAATTATGTGGCGCATCCTCCCAGGATGGTAGCAGCACAGTGGTTTCCACATTGACTGTGAGCATTTTGAACTGGTGTTTAGCGTGTATTTGAAACCAGGTGGTCCGAGGCGTTCAACGCTCATCTTACTGTTGTCGCCTGGGTCGAAGCTTGCCGCCGTGCTCGAGGTCGTCGTAACCATAATTTCCTAAAGCAGCTACGGCGGTAAAATCCGCCTATAACCATCGGCATCTCTTTCCTTCCCGTTTTCTCGACGATATTGGTGGAAGAACGACCGGCGGAGGCCGGACATGCCCATCTAGATTATGGTGGAGCCGCGCACTGACCGGAAATTGGAACCCACTCTTGACAGGCCACCGTGCGGGTTGTTTTGGACAATCTATTCGAAACCAGAAAAGGACATACGATCTCGTGCTGAGAGGTACTTATGGCATTGGAGCGTCGCTCGGAAAGCTTGTAAACCAACAAGCACTCGTTCGCTAACATCCCTGTCATTCATTCACCATGCGTTCCTCGCTCTCCTTCGCTTCTCTTTCCCTGGTGCTGGGGGCCACTGCCGAGCCGTGGAGCGATGGGTCTAAGTACGGCAACATGTTTTACTCGGGTCCCACCAGTAATGCCTACATCACGAAGGCGACCTACTCCGTCGTCCCTCCCGATGCACCTTGCAACTATCACACCGGAGTTCCCCAGGAGGAGCTTTCGCTTTGGGTTGGTGTGCAGGCCGACCCTACCAACGAAGATGTCATGGACATGAACCTTGTGCAGCCTCTACTCAACTGGGCTCCCAATCAGAGTCTTAGGTCAGCAAACCCATGAAACACGGAGTGGGACACATGCTTATGCATTACAGCGGCTGTGATACCGATAATGAACACTGGTGTGTTGCAGCAAGCACATACGCCCCTTGTAAGCCTCCGCGGCAACCTACTTTTTCCAAGACTGTGCTGATGATTGAGTAGCGGGTCAAACGGGCCAGACCTACCAGGTTGTTCCCACTGGTTCCCAGGTTGACTTTGAAAGTCCGTTCCTACCTTGGACTTCTATCTTTATTTATCGATGCTGATTAAATCGTAGTTTCGGTCAATTCGGAGACCACCAAGATCGACCAGAAGGTCTGGATCGCTGGCGAGCTTGTCTCTTCTCAATCTGACAGTATGGCTTCCGCCATTTGAAACTATTTGAACGCAGCTAAAGTCTTGCAGGCGCGGGCATGAAACCTGCTGTCTTCTACGGCGCTAACGAATGCGTTGGTTATTCTTGCGGAACTCTCAAGGGATACAGTAAGCCTTCCCAGACTTTAAATGCAGCAGTCTTCTAAAGCTATTTAGCCTGGTCCAACATCACTGTACACCTCAGTGCCGCCGATGAGAATTACGGCAACACCTTTTCCCTGTCCAACGCGACCTCATCTGGCGCCACCACCTCCGACAGCGGAAAGACTTGGCACATTGACTCCATCAAGTTTGCCAAGGACTACCTCTACGATGATGACTCCGTTCAGGAGTGCTCTTAAGCTGTCTTTTGAGAGAAAGAGATGGCTTCCAATGAAAGTTAATAGACCCATACCCCACGTCTATAGCTCCTACATTCCAAAAAAAAAAAAAAAAAAATCGGGAAAGTTCAACGTATCTCAAGCATGCTTCAAACGCTTACCCTGCCATACCGCGCCACCCGTACCGCAAGGATGCCAGCAAAAAGAGCAAGAGATGCTCCGACCACTACCATCGTGTTGTTACCTGCCGCAGTGCCACTCTCCTTCTCATCATCATATGCCCATTGATGCTCCACCTGAGGCAAGCCAAGTGTTTTCAGGCTCAACCCGCTCGTGATGAAGGAGCTGTAGAAATCCGTGGCCTTGGAATCCGACTGGAGGGGGATAATGTACTTGGCAAGGAGTTTGATTCCCCTTGTATCCCAGGCTGCCGCATACTGAGCCTGCTGGCAGCGCTCGACCATATCCACAAGCCTGGGGACTCTCTGATTCGACCGTAGTAAAGACACTGTGTAAAACATCAAGAGGCCAAACGGGTGCGGCTATGCTGGAAGACCTCGACAGGGTGCCGGCCAGCGCATTGACGAGCCCAGCGCATGATTCGATGCAGCTATTGCCGCCCTGTCCGACGAGTGGGTTGAACTTGTGGCTGGCATCCCCAATGATGATGATACGTCCGAAGTGCCATTTCCTCATGACATAGTGAGGCAATGCCGTTACCGCACTCCGCTCGAGATTCTTTGCTACTTCTCGCAATCGTAGGCCGTTGTCTGCCACGATAACATCTCCTCCACGTTCAAGTTCCCTGATCTCATCCTCTTTGGTGAAGCGCGGAATTTTGTCGACAGCGCAGGAGTGTAGGGATGGAGGCAGCTTCCAGAACCAAAAGAGAAAGATCTCATGGTCCTTGCCGCCCATGCAGCCTACCGTTGATTGGGGCTTGGACGCCGCGATTACATCGCCAGGTGCAATCCCCGGGGTTGGCTTGGCAAGGCCAAACACGCATGCATATTCACATTTGATGTCTGCGGTTTCTGTGAGTTCGGTGTGGGAAAGTGGGAAAAATGAATCTGCTGAACGCACCTTGTCTGTCCTCGGTTGGGATGGCTCCTGGGTCTTTCTCGTCCGCGTTCCTCCACATCTCCTTTCTCACAGTACTGTGAACTCCGTCCGCACCAACGGTGATCTGGCCTTCGAATGTTGTACCATCTTCCGTATGTACCAGAACTCTGCCCTCATAATCCTCGATTTTCTGGACCTTCTTGTCGACGAAGACTCTTTCTTTCTCGGTGATGTGTTTGTACAGCACACGCAAAAGTTGGTAGCGCTCCATGAACATAGGCGCGTAGCCATGCCTTGTCTTCAAGATAGGTCCACAAGGCATCTTGGATAGTCTTTGCCCGGTTTCACCATCCCGGACGATGTGAAGCTTGGCAGACTGTGCGACTTTGCAGACATCTTCGTAGACTCCGAGCTGGTCGAGGATTCGGAGACCGTTGGCATAGAGACCGATGCTGGCGCCGACATTGGGCGTCACGCTTTTGTATGCTTCAAGAAGGACGTAGTCGATTTGAAGATGCTGAAGCATCAACGCCAGAGTGAGCCCGGTGATGCCGCCACCAACAATGATGACTTGGTGTTTGGATTCGGAGGCCATCGTGTGTTGGAGCTGTAGAGAAAGGCCGGGTCGAAAAGGGGTGAGGAGAAGACATTTCGACGTTCATGTCCGTTTATGATGTGGAAATTTCGGAACTTGGAACCACCCAGCTCCGATAAGCCGAAGGGGATCCGATGGTGATTGGTGTCTCATCTTTTTGATTGTAGACTTGGCTGAGTTGGCTGGTCTTGGTACTTTTACGGCGGAGGCCCCGTCGAACAGCGGCAGTTGTTTACCTGTTGCCGGTTCCCGATAGCCGGGCAGCGAGCACGCAAAAATATATGGGCCCCCGCACCAGCTCGAGTCATGTAGAGAAAGCTCCTTGTGCAGCAGCAACAAAACGCGCGACCCTCGCCGTATAGGATATTCAGAGGTGAAGAGGATGCAACGATTTGAAGCGGATGCGCCAGTATTCGGATATACGAAAGACCTTTCCAGAAATACATTCGTATGCTCGTGCCTACAGGACAGTCGACGGCGAAGAGTGGAAGGGTGGCGGCTTACATAGAGTAAACGCGTAGCGTAGGACACTCTGAGCGCGCAGTCATTGATTTAGGATGAATGACAGCGGTTGGCGCTTCCCAGGGGGATGGCGGCCGCCGCTTCCTTATCCAAATGCGAAGACGTAGTGCGTGACTTCCAATCCAGGAGGCACGGAGGGATCGGGATCCGTGCACAAGCTGTCGCTACCTAACATGTCTACAGGACTGTGATTTATCGCAGCGCTGTGCTTTTGTTTTAGCACAACATTTACATCAGCCGGCGTCACCTTGACAGGTTTCTTCACGTCTGTCATGGGTAGAAAATTCTACATGGGATAGGTAGCTGACTATATTTTAGATGCGTATACTTACGTTCGGATCTTGTACTCAACTGCCTGTATAAATACGATGCAGAATTTGTATATAGGCGCCGCATCGTGTCTATTACTCGGCGAACGAGCCCGTTGCTCAACCCCACATAGCGCTGAGCGGATGTTCAATAATTGCAGGTTCAGGATCGTACTCTCGGGCAAAGTCGCAAGAACTACACAGCAGTTGACAAAAATGATTGAGCCTACCCGCCTCTGCCTTGGAGATTTGCACCATTCTTGTGCCGGTAGCTGGATCCAATATGAGGACACGTCTGCGTGCGTTCAAGACCCGCGTCTATGTCCAGATATTGGATTCGAATACCTACGTAGGAAGAGTGGTAGCTCAATTTTTCTGTCACTTGCTGCCCCTGAAGTCATCTAGTCAGCAGAAGAGCGAAATCAATGCAACGACACGTCAGCGACGGGTACAGAATCAGACAGAAGACTTGATTCGTACAATCATCAGTAACATCGACTACTATCCAGTTTCAGCCGCAGTTTTCCCTCGGCCGATGGGCGAATGGAAACGAACAGCTGGGCGATCGGCGATAGGCGGGCATACCGTAGCAGGACTCCGCCAACCCCGCATGGATCGCATACTACCTCCTTCCACCCGCCAACTGCCCAATCATCCGCTCAATCTCATGAACCGCGTTGCCCGTCGCCTTGGCCTTCAGTTCGGCCAGGCTGTTCATGTCCTTCGCCTTGAGCGCCTCCTCGCCCGCCCGCACCACTAGGCCGCACTTGACCCACATTTCTATGCGGTCAGTGACCGGCAGCGTGGTGCACTTCGGGATGAAGAGTGCTGCAGTTCGCGTATTTCCGGCTGAGAGTATCTCGTTGAAGAAGGGCTAAACGGGCGGACGTCAGCACTAGATACGGAGATAAAAATGTCAGCGGAGCCAAGACTCACCTCCCAGCCGATGGGGCTCTTCCGGGTTTTGCTGATCTCCTCCAACTCATTCCAGTCCCTCTTGGTCACAAGTCCACGCAACCTGAGCCACCAGAATGTCTTTTCTGGCACCTTGAACTCGGATTGCACCTTCTGCGCACGTTTCATGTGGCCCGCGCGCACGAGCCGGAACACCGTCTCATTGATGGAAAGACCCACGAACCCCGTCACCGCTAGATCCTTCTCGAATGCCTCTTGCAGCTTTAGCAAGCGTTGTGCTTCATCGAGCGCCTTCACATTGAAGCTGTGCTCACGCGAGTCCTGGAGCAACTTGCTGGCAAGCTTGAGCTTGTCAGTACAAAGGCTCGTGCTAGGCTGCTCGAGCGCCTCGGCGATAAGGAGATTAGAGCCGTCAAGGCGGCGATCGTCTTGGTAGTAAAGGTCCTTGAGCAACTCTCTGTCCTGCTCGAGCGCAGAAGACTCCACCAGTGCTGTGGCAACCGGGCGGCTGGTGACGGTTCTGAAGAAGCTCGCCAACGTGAGCTGTTTCTTCAAGTGCAAGAGGACGTGGAATACGAGATCCGTGTCTCCGCTCTCTATTGCCTTGTCCAATGCTATCGTGTCTTCCTTCATGTCAAGCAACAGGGGAACCTGTTTTCCAGCACGGGGCTCATAGTTCAACAGTTCGGTTGCAAGGCGTGCACGGCCTTCATCATATGCTGCCCTGGCAATCTCCTCGAAGGACACACCTTGCTTACCTTCGAGCTTCTGCACAATCATACGGCATATGCTCTCCTCATCGTCGTTGGAAATGCGGACTTTCTGGCTGGCCCAATGTACATAGATGCGATCCGTCGGAAGGCGCAGATAATCAGAAATCTTAAGGGCGAGTTGGTATTCGTGACGGTTGATCAGTCGCTCAACAAGTTTCTCGGGCGTCAAGCGCATGTACTGGTCGTAGGAAAGAGGCAGGCCAATCTCGTAGAAGCGGACCGCATTGAGCACGCGGAGAGTTTCGCACATATCGACAAAGTCGTCACTGTTGTAGAGGTCAAGCACCGACTTGCCAAATGACGCAGCCTTGAGCAGTTGCTTCTGCCAGTGAATGCTGTACTCATGACCTGCAGCCTTCACGCACGTATCAACAGCTTCGGCGAGATTGGGCCGGATCATCTGGATCAGGTCGTCAGCCTTTGGCGATTTCTTTTCCAGATGATCAACCGCGTCCAGGAGCACGGCAGCCGGAGAGGTGGAGCCCAGCCGGAACGTCTCCTCGCTCACGTCGGGGACACGCTGGATGAATTCACAAACGTCATTCGTAAGCACTCGGATGCCGTCCACGTCGGGCAGGAGGTGAACGAAGCTGTCGTAGAAGAATTTGGTGGCAGAGCCATTGGGCCCGACGAGATGGATCTCGTCCTCCCACGCCAGGACCACGGAGCTGTTACCGCACCACTGCATGTCCTTGGGCACCGTCCTCGCCCTGGAGTCATACTCGCTGAGTTTGTTCTGGAAATCGCTGCTGACAACCCAGACCTTGCTGTCCTCCGTGTACAGGGCGACGTACTTGCCATTGGGCGAGACGCTTGTGTATCTGAAAGGGCCGCGCTGCAGCATGCGGTCCTCGCAGTCGGTAGCGTCGACAAGATAAATCGTCTCGCCGATGGCGAGGAGCACCTCGACGGAGCGCGAGAGAGTCTCGGTGGGCGGGATCAAGGCCCAAGACTCAACGGGGTCCTCAGGAGCAAGGGCCAGTAGCTTGGGGCGCGGCTCATCGTAGCGGGCAACGGAGACGAGGCGATTGTTGTTGAGCAGGGCGACAAAGCCAGAGCCCCAGAAGCGGCAAGCCTTCACGCCAATCTCGTCGGCGCCGTGGCCGAGGGTGAAGGGCACAAAGTCACCGTGCAGATGCTGGTAGCAGCGTACGGTACCATCGTCGGTCACAACGAGCAGCTTCTCGTCCAGCGACCAGCCAATGCCCTTGACAGAGCCCTTGTCCCAATTGATGCGGCGGATGAGCTTGCCGGCGCAGCTGTAGATGTCGATGGAGGTCTTGGCCTGCTGCGAGGCGCGGTAGGTCTGGAGCTTGTCCTCGTCGCGGTAGATGGCTGGCGGGGTCAGCGCGGGCGTTGGGGCAGGCAGAGGGCGGGAGCATACCTACAGCGCCAGAGTAGGGAGCGGCGACGACGTGGAAGTTCTCGAGCTCGAGGTCCTGATCAAAGACGTCGGTGTAGAGCTGCAGCTTGCGGTAGAAGCGGTCGCCGACGCGCTCCCAGTCGGCAGTGGGCTTGGGCATGGCGGGGAGGCGGGGGCGTTGTCGAAGCGTGCAGCTGGCGTTGCGATAAAGTTGGGCGACGCGCTGAGGCCCGGGCGCCAGGCGATCGACGGGCTGCAGTGTGTGGTGCGCAAGAGCCGCTGTGCCGCCGCCACTGGCACTGGCTCATGCTGGCCCACCGCCCGTCATCGCCCAACACCAGAACCGGCGCGAGACACGGAGCTGACGCCGCCGCACGCACACGCGCTGCCATGTGCCGTGATTGCCCTCCTCCGCCGCGTGCCCCTCGCTGCACGCCGCTGACATGCATCACCACCTCGCCGATCCGAGCGGCCGGCCGCGTCCGCTAGCCTGCGCTAGGAAGCCAGCCTGCCGTCCGTCAGAATGATTCATCTGCCGTCTGCACGCCGCGGACGCAGCCGCTGCCCCCTCGCCGACGCAGTCAGCATCGTGCGGTGTGGTTTTGGGAGCATTCGCCCGGGATCGCGTCCGCTTCGTCAGCATTGCGCCAATGAGGCAACACCATGGACGTGAAGGCGCGGACGACTGATCAGCTGCAAACGACTCCCGGCTAATGGCCGCTCCTACTCCTCTGATGGGCGCTGCGGTACTACGCGACCCGCCCCTGCACCCCGGTCCGCTTCTCCCAGCACGCCTGTCCCCGGACGATTGCCCTCGCTCAGGCAGGTTGCGTTGCAAATTTTGCGTGCGAAGACGCGGAATGCAGGCAGCCCGTGCGCCGGACAATGGGCGGCGGGTGTAGCGGGGCGGCTTAGAAATCGGGGTGCCAGTGCTATCTCCACGATGACCTCACTGCCCCTTCGGGAGAGCTTAGGCTCACCGCTAGCCAGTTGCGCTCCACGGCGGCGTTAGCCTTATGCCCGCTACACCGTTGACACTTTTGACCTGCCCGGACACCGCTGCCTTTCTTGCGCTCCCAGCTCCCCGGACCAGCCCTGTTGGTAATCAATCAACGTGCTTAAAGCAGGGAGCCATCTGAGGCTCCCTTTGCTTGTCCACAAAGCACCAGCCCGCCCTCCCCGTTGTCCGCAACACCATGTGGGCGACCTCCATTGCCGAAGACCGCGTCTCGCGGCATCCGACGGACAACCCGTGGCACAACGCCCCTCCGGACACACGTGACGACGCCGTGGCCCGCTCAAACGACGATGGCAATGCTGCTGGCACCGCGCGCACCTCGGACGCGAGCGTTGAGGGTACCTGGGGCGAGCGAGACACCGGCATCCGGGATCAGCGGCGTGCCATCCAAGAGTATGAGACTCTCCGCCGCGATCTCTCCGCCCTGTCCCAAACCCGCTCCAGAACCTCTCAGAAATCCGTGCCACGATCGAGAGCAGCCGACGGCGAGACCTTGTTCCGTACCATCAGCGGGCACGCTCCTGCTGATGCCCCGCCGTCCACCAAGTCGGAGCTCGCAGACACTGATGGAGACGCTCTGGAATCCCAGGCGACCAAAGAAACCGCCGGGGACGCCCACCTCGACTCCTCGTCAGAGGAGGATTTCCAGCTGGAAGAGTTCATGCGTGAAGGCCACTTTGAGAAGCGGACAGACGGCCGCTCCGCCAAGCGGGTTGGCGTTGTCTGGAAGAACCTCACCGTCAAAGGCACTGGCTCTACGGCAACGTTTGTCAAGACACTTCCGGATGCCATCATGGGAACCTTTGGCCCCGATCTCTACCGCATCATAAGTCGTTTTGTTCCGGCCCTCCGTCTGAACCAACATGCAAAGACGCGCGACCTCATACACGACTTCTCGGGCGTTGTACGCAACGGAGAAATGATGCTTGTGCTTGGTCGCCCGGGCTCTGGCTGCTCCACCTTCCTGAAGGCTATTTCGAATAAGCGGGACGATTACGCCGGCGTCACCGGTGAAGTCAACTACGGCGGTATCAGCGCAGACAAGCAAAGGAAGCAATACCGGGGCGAGGTTACATACAACCCCGAGGACGACAAGCACTTTGCTTCCTTGACTGTTTGGCAGACCCTGAAGTTCTCACTCATGAACAAAACCAAGAAACGCGAGGGGGGCGAGATTCCCATCATCGTCGAAGCTCTCCTCAAAATGTTTGGCATAAGCCACACAAAGCACACCCTTGTCGGCGACGAGTTTGTCCGCGGTGTTTCTGGCGGGGAGCGGAAGCGTGTATCCATCGCCGAGACGTTGGCAGCGAAGTCGGCCGTCGTCACCTGGGACAACTCCACCCGCGGCCTGGACAGTTCCACAGCTTTGGACTACGCCAAATCTCTTCGGATCATGACCGACGTTAGCGACAGGACGACCTTTGTGACTCTATATCAGGCTGGTGAACAGATCTACGAGCAAATGGATAAGGTAGTGGTCATCGATGCTGGGAGGTGCATCTACAACGGCCCCGCAGAAGATGCAAAGCAGTACTTCATTGACCTTGGGTACTTCTGCCCCGAGCGACAGACCACTCCCGACTTCCTGACCGCGATCACTGATCCCAACGAGCGCCGTTTCCGGGAAGGCTTCAAGGATAGAGCACCGAGAACGCCCGAAGAGCTGGAGAAGGCGTATAGGTCCTCGGACGTTTACAGGCGGGTTCTGCGCGACATTGAGGAGTACGAGCGGGAATTGGAGCACAATGACTACGCCGACGCCAGGGAGTTTGAAGCGACTACCCGAGAGCAAAAGAGCAAGACGGTCATGAAGGACTCAAGCTACACCGTCAGCTTCATTCGCCAGGTGTACGCCTGTACGCTTCGTGAGCTTTGGTTGATCTTCGGCGACCGGCAGACCTTGATCACCAAAGCCTTCATCATCATTAGCAACGCGCTCATCGTCGGCAGCCTTTTCTACGGGCAACCGCTAAGCACCGAAGGTGCGTTCAGTAGAGGAGGTGCTCTCTTCTTCTCCATACTCTTCCTAGGCTGGCTCCAGCTTAGTGAACTGATGAAGGCGGTAAGCGGACGCCTTGTTGTCGCCCGCCACAAGGAATACGCCTTCTATCGCCCTTCTGCAGTCAGTATCGCTCGGGTGGTGACCGACTTCCCCATGATACTGGTTCAGGTCATAGTCTTCGCCATAATCATGTACTTCATGACCAACCTGGACGTCGATGCGGGAAAGTTCTTCATCTACATGCTGTTCATCTACACGACAACGATCTGCATTACGGCACTTTACCGTATGTTTGCCGCACTGTCTCCATCGATCGATGATGCGGTGCGCTTCAGCGGTATTGCCTTGAACCTGCTGGTTATCTTCACCGGCTACGTGATCGTCAAGCCCCAGCTGACGAGCAATTACATCTGGTTTGGCTGGTTGTACTACGTCAATCCAATCTCGTATTCCTTCGAGGCAGTCCTGTCGAACGAGTTCTCGGGGAGAACAATGGATTGTGCTCCCGAACAACTGGTTCCGCAGGGACCAGGCGTCGATCCTGCATATCAGGGTTGCGCCATCTCTGGTGCGTCGCCCAATTCGAGGGTGGTTCCAGGATCTGATTATATTGGCACTACGTACACATACACGCGATCTCACCTCTGGCGCAACTTTGGGGTGGTGATTGCCTTCACCGTTCTCTACATCCTCATCACCGCGGCAGCAACGGAACTCTTCAACTTTGCGCAAAGCGGCGGCGGCGCGCTTGTTTTCAAGAGAAGCAAGCGGGCGAAACAGGCACTGAAGGAGCAGGCAAAGCCTGACGACGAGGAAAAGGCTGCTGGGTCGGCGACACATGCTTCAAGCAACGAGGACGCCGAACTGGCGGTGGCGAGGACAAAGTCCAAGGCGGACGAAGCCCTCGAATCGATCACCAACAGTGACAGCATTTTCACCTGGAAGAATGTTTCCTACACCGTACCCTATCTCGGCGGAGAGAAGAAGCTTCTCAATGACGTCTCCGGTTTTGCCAAACCGGGTGTCATGGTCGCCCTAATGGGGGCTTCGGGAGCCGGGAAAACGACCCTTCTCAACACCCTTGCCCAACGGCAGAAGGTCGGTGTCATCACTGGCGACATGCTTGTGGACGGGAGACCGCTTGACCTCGACTTTCAGCGCGGCACTGGTTTCTGCGAACAAATGGACATCCACGATCAGACGGCTACCATCAGGGAAGCGCTGGAATTCTCCGCAATCCTTCGCCAGGACAAGGAGATCCCTCGCAAAGAGAAGATCGACTATGTCGATAAGGTCATTGACTTGCTTGAACTTGGCGATTTGGAAGACGCGATCATCAGCTCACTTGGTGTGGAGCAGAAGAAGCGACTGACGATTGGCGTTGAGCTGGCCGCCAAACCTTCTCTGCTCTTGTTTCTTGACGAGCCGACCAGTGGTCTGGATAGCAACTCTGCCTATTCTATAGTGAGGTTTTTGAAGAAACTCTCCCAGGCTGGGCAGAGCATCACTGCCACAATCCACCAGCCATCGTCAATCCTCATCCAGCAGTTCGACATGATCCTCGCTCTGAACCCAGGTGGCAATACCTTCTACTTCGGTCCCGTGGGCGAGAATGGGAAAGACGTCATCGATTACTTCGCAGAGCGTGGTGTGCAATGTCCACCCCAGAAAAACGTTGCGGAATTCATTCTCGAAACGGCAGCCAAGGGCGGCAGAAAGGCTGATGGTACGAGGATCGACTGGAACAGGGAATGGAAAGAGTCAGAGAACAACAAGCGGATGCTTGAGGAGATCGACCGTATCAACAGCGAGAGGAAGGAGGACAGGGTTCCCCGCCAAGCAGGCCAAGCGCGAGAGTTCGCTGCTCCAGTCTGGCTCCAGACCACCATGCTCACCAAACGGCTGTTCATCCAATTCTGGAGAGATCCCAGTTATCTCTACGGCAAGCTGTTTGTGTCTGTCATCATTGGCGTCTTCAACGGCTTCACCTTCTGGCAGCTTGGAAACTCGGCGCAGGATATGCAAAACCGCATGTTCACGGCTTTCCTGATCATCGTCTTCCCCCCGGCCATCGTCAACTCCGTGGTCCCCAAATTCTTCCAGAACATGGCGCTGTGGCAGGCCCGCGAGCACCCTTCCCGTATCTATGGTTGGGTTGCCTTCACAACAGCACAAGTGGTTGGCGAAATCCCGCCGGCAATCGTCGGGGCTGTTGTCTACTATGTGCTCTGGTACTTTGCCACCGGCCTTCCTACAGATTCATCCACGTCTGGATACGTCTTCCTCATGACCCTTCTGTTCTTCTTTTTCCAGGCCAGTTGGGGCCAATGGATCACCGCCTTCGCGCCATCCTTCACAGTCATCTCGAATGTGCTACCGTTCTTCTTCGTCATGTTCTCGCTCTTCAACGGTGTCGTCCGACCGTACTCCATGCTCCCTGTCTTCTGGAAATACTGGATGTAAGTACTCTGACAACCCGTCGCTTTCTTACAAGAGCTACCCTCTCCACGTGGAAATCTTCCTTCTTCCAAAACAAACCACTGACAAACGATTCGACAGGTACTACGTCAACCCCTCCACCTGGTGGATCGGTGGTGTGCTGGCGGCAACTCTGCACAACCAGCCCGTGCAATGCACGAGCCAGGAATCCGCGCGCTTCGATCCGCCGCCCAACCAGACCTGTCGATCCTACGCCGGAGCCTTCGCCGACGCCTCCCCCGGCCACCTGCTCAACCCGGACGCCACGAGCGACTGCCAGTACTGCCCTTACACGACCGGCGACGACTACTTGTCCACTCTCAACATCAGCGCCGGCGACAAGTGGCGCGACTTCGGCATCTTCCTGGCATTCGTCGTGACCAACTGGGCGCTCGTGTACTTCTTTGTGTACTCGGTGCGTATCAAGGGATGGAAGTTTGGCTTCGGTTTGTTGTTTGGTGGATTGAGTAAGGCGATGAAGAAAGTGACCGGCATGTTCTCGAGGAAGGGTGGTAAAGGTGGGGACGAACAGTAGAGTGAACGGAGGCGACGTGTTTCTTGAACGAACACATCAATGGGTTTGAGAAATTCCCAGATGATGTTCAACAGACTTCGATTCATTTTTGGGAGCATGCCTCGAATCAGGTAGTAAGAGGGCGTAGTGGGAGTTAGCATAGATACGATATCCGGATGTATTTAGAATTTCACACTTCACAACGAAGAGGCTGAAGTTTCCTTGATAAAGATTTAATACACTCATCACGGCCAAGTATTCGTGCTTTGACGCTGTTGTAAATCAATGCAGTTTCCATTGCCTATTGCATCCCCTGAATTGTTACCTCTTGTGGATATCTCGTCCCGGATATCTCATCATCTAAAAGTACACTTGTGCAATAGCTCCCCGTTTGATGATTCTGTAATGCCCAGACCAAAATTGCTCTGTCCCTAGTTCAGCTCGGTGAGCAGAAGTAAAAATCCTGAGGAGAAAAAAAAAAAACTGGACTGAAGGAAACAATTGAAAATCCCCACGGTGCTTTGCACCTGCCCCGAACCCAATTAAGAAATTCCTGATGATGTTCGAAAAGCAGAAACCTGTGAGGAACCTGGACCGAAAAGAAAAGCTTATAGTGATACACTGAAGCATGCTCGTCGCTGATGATAAAACCGTGAGTGCCGGAAGCTCTGATATGCCGTAACCGCTGAGTACGAAGCCTGAATATCCTCGCGAATGCCGTTCAGGCCTGAGTAATGCAAGCCTGGGGTAGAGGGCCGGGCTTGGAAAACTGAGTAGGCTCTTCACTCAGACTGACGCCGCCATCGTCGTCGACAACACTGCTATTGATGCTTGAAGAGCAGGTGGGCGCAGGCGTGGGAATGCCTTCACGCATGATGGTGCTGGGAGCAACGGCCATTATTGAGGGGTTGCGGGGAGAAAAGAAGGACCTCGGAAGACTGAGACCGGAATCTTGCGGATTCTTGGAGAACATTGTGGAACGAGCTACAGGAAGGGTGACTGCAGAACCATCAGACGAGGAATCGCGGCGCTTGCCGAAGACGTGTTTGACTGCGAGCGATACGCTGTTGCGAACACTGCGGCGGAAAGAAAAGTCGTTGAAGTGCATACTTTCGTACATGGCCAAGTCGTTCACTGGCTCGACGCTGTAGAAGGCCCTGGCTTGGGCAGACTCGCGGTTGCGGTGCTCATGGGTGGAGTCGGTGGTCCTCCAGGTACGGATGCTGTCGGCAGGATCGCTGTCTGCGGGCTCCATGTCTTCAGGCTCGCTGTTTTCAGAGTCGGTAGGAATTGAACTTTCAACCAAAAGGGGAAGGGGTGTCATGCCTATGTTACGCATGACTTGGGCATCGCGGACAGGCAAGCTAGAAAGCTCGGCTACCCGCAGAGGCTTCACCTCTCCATTGAGCACAGCATCGAAGGACTCAAAAGCACGTCCCTGAAGACAATTGTGAGCGGTGGATCCCTTGCGACCCCGGGAGAGCTTGCTTACCCTGTAGTCAGTGCGGCAAGACTGACAGCACTTGTACCTGCACCGCGGGTGGACAGTTCTGGCATGCTTGGCACGCTCCTTGGCCACGGTGGTGGCACTGGCAGAAGAGAGCTGGGCGCGGATTTCTTGGCGCACCAAGTTAGCAATTAAAGAGCGTATGTCCGCATCTTCAGACTGCTCGACATTACCTTCGGCAGACTTGTCAGGGCTCTGGCTGTTGATGGTATCAAGCACCTTCTGCTTTTGGACGATGAGGCGGTCAATTTGCTCAGGCGTGTAGTGGCCGTTCTCGGCCTGGTCGATGACGGACTGATGGAACTTGAGGGCCTTCATTACGGCAATGCGGTCAGAGGGATCGCAAGCATCAACAGCAGGCTGGCGGTCCTTGACGACAGCCCACGGGTCGTCGGCCTCGTCGTAGGTGCATTGCCAGACCCAACCCAAGGGAGACTTGCGGTTGCAGTTCTGGCAAGTGGCGCCATAGGCGCGGGTCATGGTAACATGAGTGCAATGCGGCGTGTAGGGAGCGCGCGGCGGCCTGGGAAACTGCGACGCGTCCGGAGCCTTGTTGGTCACAGGCGTCTTCTGGTGGTGCAGTAAGTAAATTGCTCTCAACTGAGGTCGCGTGACACGCACTTGCTCAGGACCGGGCGGGTCGCTGCCCGGAAAAGGCTGGCTGTCATGCATGGCAGGCATGAGTGGGCGAAGGGGGCGCGATCGAAGCAATCGGGTCAGAAGGTCTGGCGCAGCGTGGTGTTGAAGCGCGGCGGCAGGCGGAGTCGGCGAGGCGGAAAATAAGGGCGTGCGTGGGAGAGTTTCGCGGAGTCAAACAATGGGCCTGTTCATTCTGGGGATTGCAAAGGAATGACAGTGAGCAGGCGGCGGAGGCGCGGGTGGAGAGGGTGAGTGGGCTGGTGTTGTGATTGTCTGATGGTCGTGGTGGGCAGGAGCGACTGGCGGCCGGCGCAGTTGAATGCGCGACGGCAGGAGCAGCAGCAGCAGCAACAGCGCGCGCCGCTCTCACCGACTGGTTGAGTTCGCAGGGGGGTGGGAGGAAATGAAGTGAGGCAGCAAGCAATTCTTTTTTGTCTTATCCAACTGCGCATTTCTTATCGCAATCCGGCATTCCAGTCCCGCGAGCATTGACGACAGCGCCAGCGCAACCAGATGCCCCAACGCGCCGGCGCCCCTCGCTCGCATCGGCCGCCGCCGGCGCCGCTCGACCTCGCGACACCAGCCGGTCCGTTCGGCGCCTCCTCGCCGGCCGTTCGTTGCAGGCCGCGCGCTGCCTGCTGTGTCTCACGAGAGCGCACGCCGATCATCAGCCGTGCGGAAGAACTGACAACTGACGGGAGGGGAGCAGCGTGGCTGGAGCGCCCTCGGCACGGCGGGCGGAAGCCTCGGGCAGGGCGTCGAAGGGGCAGCACGGCGACAGAGGTCGAAGAGTGAGGTGCGAGTATTTGTAGAGATGCGTGGTTTGTTGGCGAGGCGCGTCTTCCCCGCATTGGCGCCAGCGAGCCGTCACCGTGCCCCGTTCGATTTGCCGTCGCATCGCGCCAAATCCCGAGGGCTGGGGGCTCCTGCCTGCCTCGGCCGCCGCCGACAGCTGCGCGCCCCGACAACAAACACCAACACCTCCAGGCCCGCCCTCTCGATCCCACGCCGCTCCCAGCCCCCCGCCCGCCGTCGCCTCGCACCCTTCCCCCGCGGCCGCCCATCGCTGCCCGCTGATTCCCGCCATGTCGGTCAAGTTCGAGAAGGAGTCCGTCAAGACCACGACCGGCACCTCCGCGCCCGTCCCGAAGGGCGGCAAGCACGACGACCTGGTCCACGATGTCGGCGAGGCCCTGACCCGCGGCGGCGGCGCCAATGGTTACCTCCAGGTGCGCTGGCCCTCTCGCGCCTCGCTCGTTGCACTCTCCGCTGATGCTGCCCCACGTAGGCCTACCTCAAGCAGCTCCAGAGCAACCCGCTGCGCACCAAGATGCTCACCTCGGGCACCCTGTCCGGCCTGCAGGAGTTTCTTGCCTCGTGGATTGCTCACGACCGCAACAAAGACGGTGGCTACTTCACCTCGCGCGTCCCCAAGATGGCCATCTACGGCGCCTTTATCAGCGCCCCGCTTGGCCATGTCCTCATTCACGTCCTCCAGAAGCTGTTCCAGGGACGGACGAGCCTGAAGGCCAAGATCCTGCAGATTCTAGTCAGCAATCTGGTCGTGCGTGTGCCCGCTGGACCCTGCGTTGTTGCTGCGCGCTCATCTCGCTGATCGCTCCATCTTTAGATTTCGCCCATCCAAAACGCCGTCTACCTGACTTCCATGGCCGTTATTGCTGGCGCGCGCACCTTCCACCAGGTGCGTGCCACCGTCAAGGCTGGCTTCATGCCCGTCATGAAGGTCAGCTGGATCACGTCGCCCGTTGCCCTTGCTTTCGCCCAGAAGTTCCTGCCCCAGGAGACGTGGGTACCTTTCTTCAACATTATTGGCTTCATCATTGGCACCTACGTCAATGCCCACACCAAGAAGAAGAGGCTCGCTGCTCTGAGGAGAAAGCACTACGGCGACAGCCGCAGCACCGTTGGCGACCGCGACGAATACGGCAGGCCCCGGTACTAAGCGGCCACAGACCACTTTCCTGCGTACGTTTCGGCAGCAAGGCGTCTCTAATGGCCAAAATAGAAGTGGGTTGCGTCTTGCGCTTTGAACCTCATCCCTTTCGAGCTGGGCGATCTCGGCGGTTGGCAACCGCTCGGTAACGACCGGGGGTGGAGGAAGTCCGCCAATTGACCAATCGCACGTGTTCGGCCCCCCATTTTTGACATGACATGGCGGATGATGTTGTAAATCTTCATGACTTTCCTATTTACTCCTCCTTGGCTGGAGCTACATCAGTTATGAGCAGGCTAAATGATATATCCCCACTGCGTTTCTCTTTTCGCCTGGATTCAGAAAGACTGCTCTTGGACAGCAAAAAGACCCATGTTTGCTGCACTCTCTCCTCATCTCTCAATAGTCGTTTTCGGTGTTGCTTGTCGCACGGCTGTCTGGTCATTCCAATTGGAGCTTTACTCCGTTCTCCGGTGATCCGCCTCGTTATAACTTGTTATCGCGAGATGCAACATGTCCCCATGCTTTCATGTCCTCCGAACCAGGATGATCTCGCGGTAGATGTTGTAAACGTCCACATCTCTCTCCAACGTGGCTTATCGTATCTCTAGGTGCTGGTTGTCGGGCGTTTGCCCTCACAATCGAAGCCCTGCGAAGCTGGCAAGCACTCGACGTTACACGGGTTTGTTTACAAACGAATGTCTCCACGACACGTCCAAACTATGGAGCAACGCACCCGGATCCTCTGGTGAACCCGGCAACTTGGTGCTATACGCTTAGGCCATTGCTGCGAGGTATACTGATATAAGGAATGGGCACATGCCTGCCAGTTGGCGTTCTGCACACATCGCTATGCCCGGTTGCTCACAATATCCAGTCATCACGGAGTCATTCAGCACGATAATGAAACCATACTTATACCCCAGTTCCTCGCTAGACGACTTCGATTCCTCTCTCGCGTCGTCCACATCATCATCCGATGAAAGCTGTGAACACCACCCCACACGCCTCCGATACCGGAATGAGGCCAGATCGAAAGCTCATTCATCATCCTCTTCAGCAGCTTCAATGTCACCAGCAAGATCTCTAGCCGCTGAGACTGACCATCTTTGCCGCACCAGCCCCCACCCAGAGCCCGGCACCTGGAACATCCACTACGCTGTGGCCCACCTGCTCGACCACCTTCGTACGTTGCCAGCACCCTTATCCTCTCCAAAGTGGACTGTCATCACCACATCCTCTCCCACCCCTTTACCCGGAGAAGCAATCGCTGCCGCCCGCGCCTTTCCTGTCTCGCCGCATGCATGGCGCTCATACCCGTCACTCATTTTCGCGTCTCTCGGCACCTCCGTCTTCGATGGCATGCTGGACGGGCGCGTCGTTGAACTGGCGTGGGCGAACTTGGATATGCAGGTCAGCGGGCGAACGGTGGTGATAGGAGGGCTAGAGAAGACAAGCGCGGGAAACGGTAGAGCTGTAGGGGGTAGGAAAGAAGGGAATGTGAAGGTCAAGGTGAAGATTGAGCTAAACGCCATGTCTCTGCAGGGTGCGAACAGGGATGAGATTGTGGGAACGCTGCTGCATCACATGATTCATGCGTATTTGGTGGTTGTTTGTGGTAGTGTTGAAACATGCTCACGCGGTCACGACAGTGACTATAGGGAAGGCGAAGGAGTGGGGTCCGACGGAGGGAGGCAGGACGACAATTGTGGCAAAGATGAGGATTGTCTTGCCCATGGCAACGCCTTCGCTGCCATCTTGTGGGAGATACGGGCCCAAGCCGCGAAGTGTGAAGTGGACCGCGAAAGACCACTGCCCATCGGCTTCGGCCACAGGCTCCCAAGCGCTCTCCCGCAATGCCCGGGGTATCCATCTCACAAATCCCCCCGGCGTTTTCACAGTACTATGCACGCCAACAAGTGCAGCACAAACTCCACGAGGAGCAGCGAGCTTAGTAGCATCGCCTCTCCCGCTCCCGATCGTCATCCCCGCGACAGCACCCACTGCCCTGTCTCCGTGCCCGTCATCACCCTCGACTCCGTCTCCAACTGGTACGCGACCGAATGCGCGCCGTTCCTCACCGCACCCACCTGCATGCGTGGCAACGATCTGTACGCCTACTCTTCGAGGAAGGGCCGTCTCTACCCCGTTTCCCGCCACGCGATGAGCTGCTCGTCTTCTGCACACGTTACTTTCGTGTACGATGGCGATAAGCCGATCGGTGTGCTCCGGGCCACCGTTGAGCGATTCGCGAGTCTGCGAGTGAATGTGTTTGCGAGCGGCAGGCGTTGGGTCGAGTTGCCACGCACGGGGGTCCGGAAAGAGGAACTGGGCGCGCTGATGGATTATTTGAAGAGAGACACATACCGTCCAGCGGTAAGGCTGCGCGCGGGCGGAGGAGGAGGAGATCAAGGAAGGTGTGAAGGAACAAAAGAGGGGGCGTGGTTGAGCGGCTGTACTGACGCGCCTGTGATCGACGTCGATGCCAGCACTCGCCGCCACTACCGCAAAGCTCTAGGGTCCCGAACGAATGCTCGTGGCGTGGGCTCCTTCCAGAGCCGCGGCGGAGAAAAAGATGGTGGCGATGGTCGTGGGCATGAAGCACGCGCCCACCACCTCCACGACATCCGCGTCCATCGCCTGGCGAGCGCCATGGGCTTCTCAGAGCTCGCCACCTACGCGATTCGGCGCTTGCACGCCCATCGAACTTTATTGCCGGACGAGGATCCGATCGAGCTGCTCGAAAATATCTATTTTCACGACGATGGCAAGGAGGTGCAATTATCCCAGCAATTGCGCGGTTGGGCCAGAGCTTTCTTGTCTCGTCGTGAGGATGGGTCGAGCATGGTCTCGAACATGACCAAGTTACAGAAGTGCAGTCAATGGAGGAAGCGGTGGCGTGCGCTTCTAGCCAGGGATGGCAAACAAGGACAGTCCCTGCTTGAGGACGTGAGAGCGGTGGACATGCAGGATGTAGCGGGAAAACAGCAGCGGGGGAGACGACAGCGGGAGGCCCAAGGCATGCGATATGTAGGCTACAGTCGGGGACAGGGGCCTTGGTACACTCAAGATCCGGCGGCTGGGAGCTCCGACGCTTCGTCCGCCTCGACCAGCGAGAGCTCTCATGGGGACGACTGCTTCGCGTCCGCGAAGTGGCCATATGGCCAGTTCAACTACGCTACGAAGCAGAAACAAGGGTTCGGTCCACAATCGCCTCCGGTGCAACCCAATGGATACGCTCCCCATTTCCCAGGCTGGTGGAATGCCCAGAATCATTTGTATCCCTACCCGCATTCATATCCTTTTTCACTGTCGCCATACCCCGCTCCTCCTCTCTTCCAGTACTATGCAGCCACCCAGCCATCCGAGTGGCCACACCAGGAGGCGCGACCGCAGTCCCAATCAGGATGCGAAGACAGCGTGCCTCGGCCCGGCGACCTGGCAGCTGATGCAGAAACCACGATGTCTGAAGTGTCGACAGAAGGGGCCGCAAACGGATGTTACCCGGCTGCCAAAGAAAAAGAGGACTTTGAACCTCGACGAAAAGCTACGTGGCATAATGCCAGCGACAGGGGTCGCAGACGTAAAGCGCAACCAAAGTCCAACGTGGAATGGAGAACGGAAAGACTCCCGCAAAGACAACGCCACTCAAGTGTGACGCAAAGGTTGTGGTGAAAGTAAAAGGTCGAGGAGGAACGGAAGTAGAGACTGGTGGAACCCTCCGGTCGGAGCTCCAATTGTACATCCGTGACGAGAGATCAAAGGTCGAACGTGGGAGGGCCGGGTAGCAGGATGACTATGGCGGACTTTGTACTAGGAAGACCGGTGAAAATCGTGGGATTGTGGCTTCTCTGCATTTGATGGCGCACGGAAAGTCTTTCCACATGCTTCTGGACAGTGCCACTTTGCTTATGATTTTCGAGCGTGTAAGGGTGGCGCCGAGACCTACCTGGGTAGCACAGCTGAGGCATATCAATTTTATTTTTATTTTGCTTCTGCGCAGGCACAAACCCGCATAACTCCTGCATCACAGATGCGCAATAAGCACTGAACAAAGTGCTTAGGAGCGGGGCGATCAAGGGCACATGGGCGTGCTGTTCCAGATATTGCTTTTGTTTGCTTCAGCTTGATTGCATACAAAACGATTAGCGTGCGGGAGAGTTCGAAAGCGTCGAATCTGCAGAGGGTGGAGCTATGTAAACTGACTTGCTGTCGAGTGGACGTCCTGCGATGCAAAGGTGACATGCATGAGCGCCACCCACATTCTCCGCTGCATTTCTTTATTCCTGTAACACGACCGGCATGTGAGTAGCGGGAAACGGTGAGCCGAACGCACACCGTCCATAAGCCCAATCCCACGCTCTCCCACTAACATGCTGGTGCGCTCCGATACGACAGCCGGCAGGTTGAATCCGAGGGTGCCGTCAGACCGACTGAGGCGTGGGTTTCACGACCCGAGCGTCCACGCCTGAGGCACACTGGAAAAAATGCGCCTAGTAAAGTGTGCTACTGTGAGCCTTCACTTGTAGATTGTCTGAAGGGTCTAAGACATGCCGTTGTCACAGAACGTCCTGTTCACCCCTCGCCTTGTGTGTTCGGTAGATCCCGAGCAGGATGACGAGGAGCGTTATGTAGGAACGAGGCCGATGGGAGTCGATCGCCACTCTCCTTCCCATTTCCGCCAGCCACCTCGGCGTGGCTGAATCTTTGCGTCAGCGGACGGGTGCGCCGAGAATGCCGTACTGTTGCTAAAAATGTCAACGGTTGCCTCGCTTCGTCTAGGAACGCAGGAAAGGAGGTTGGGTGCCCGTACATGACATCGCGCATCTCTTCGTCTGATTGGGACTCAGGCACAGCTTCGGGGTTGCAGGGGGGCTCGCTTGGGTTCCCCTCACTGTCGGATTGAGCTTCGGGAAGGCTCGCCTCAAGAATCGGTAACCACTCATCCTGGAAGTCATCGTCGCCTTCCAAAAGCAACTCCTTAGCAAGCTTCTTCGACCAGTAGCTCGGCTGGGTCATGCACGCCGTCATGGTGGTCGACCACAAATGCTGTCGCACGTCGCCTGAGCAAGACGACGACCACGCCTCGCTAGTCAAGACATGGAGGATCCAGTTGTACATGGCCGCCTTGAACGCATCGGACTTGGCATCGGCCTTGGATGGCTGAAGCATGTACCGGAACATGTGCTCGACCAGAGTCTCAACATATTGCAACTCGGAGTTCAGCCGACACAGCAGACTGTCCCAGATTAGGTGCGCGCCGTCCAGGGAGCCGCCAACCCTGTCGTTGGTGGTCAGCTTCGCAGGCCGGGAGCATGCAGAGAAGCCGCGGTACCCACCTGGCATCTGAAGGCACAATCATTCGACCAGCAAGGAGAAGCGAGATTACCTCATCACGGAGCATCTCTGGTCTCTTCGCGGCCCCTAGTGCCACAATCTGCTCGCTGGCTCTTCCACTCGAGCGGGACTCTACGCCCGACTTCGGGCCGTCTCTTTTGATTTCCTCGCGCCTCCCACCGACGAAGCTTCTGAGGATGCGGTGCAGGGCGGCGCGGATCTCAGGGCCCGTGGCGTGGTCCCTGTCTTCAGGCGGCGGCGGCGGAGAAGCATCGAGCTTCGACCAGTAGTGGTGCCACAGCCACTGCAGCGCCTGCTCGGTGGCCATCTGCAGCCTGCGCAGCGAGGGCAGGTCCTCGTGCGTGGCCTCATGGCGCAGCTCGACGAAGCTGGTGGGCATGTCCAGCTCGGCGGCCATGTCGTACATGGACATCTTCTTGAAGCTGTTCTGCACCGTGTCGCAGAAGCCGGTGACGAACCTACGGGGCGGAAGGGATAAGCTGCAGGACGGAACGGGAAACACGCCCACGGCGAGTCACGGCCGGGCACGAGGGCGGGATTCAAGGAGGAGGGCTAAGCGCGTACCGGTTGAAGGCGGCGCAGTAGGCATTGCGGATGGCCAGGACCGAGGCGCGTTGGGGATCGTCATGGAGCGTGGCATCGACGAGCTGGGCGGTCGAGTCAAGAGCATGCGGCAACGGCGCTCGTCTCTTCCACGCGGAGATCTGCTTTGGGGTGAGCACGGCGCCGTCATCATGCAGCGGGGGCCAAGCAGGGGCCGCGCACCAGGAAGACGGCGTTCTGGCGGTGCTCGGGGCCGGCATGGTACA
This sequence comes from Diplodia seriata, assembly GCF_021436955.1. Taxonomy (NCBI): domain Eukaryota; kingdom Fungi; phylum Ascomycota; class Dothideomycetes; order Botryosphaeriales; family Botryosphaeriaceae; genus Diplodia; species Diplodia seriata. Next base: position 1,646,147 of record NW_027117309.1, on the reverse strand, counting down.
GGCGGTCGCGGAGGGCGAGCAGCTCGGCGTGATGGCGCCAGGGGGTGATTTGGAAGCGCGGCATGGCCGCTGCGAGGGGGATTGTCGAGCGTGCGCGCGCACAAGGCGGTAGGAGGATGTGACCAAATTTGCGTGGTTCGGGTTCACGCTCAAGACAGGCGTTGGCGGCTAGCAGGCGGGCCGGGCGGTCGTCAGGCAGTGTGAATTAAAGAAGGCGCTAGCCGACTAGGCCGGGACTGCAGCCAGGGAGGGGTTGGTGTGCGCGGCGGCATCCTCCAGCGAGTGGGCTCCTGGCAATCTCATCAGTTGCGCGGCCGGGCCCATGCTGCTCTGCCCGCCTGTGGCCCCAAGCAAGCCCCGCCACAATGGATACTGTTTCGCGTTGTACGACATTTCCTGCGCAGGCACACGACCGTGGCCACCCCTGTCCGCCCGGCCCCCGCCATACGCAGCCCGCCTTTTCCACATCAGACGCAAATCCGACCGGCTGGAGACATCAGCCAAGCCTCAAGCCGCGGGCGTTGCACATGGCCAAAGCCCGTCCCGCTGCCGCAACCAGACCCACCCTTGCAGCAAACTATCATTTTTTTTTTTTTTGGCTCGCTCTGAGGAGCCCTGCCCTGCATGACCTAGCCACCCCTACCGATCGCAGCGTTCGTCGCTCCACCCCGTGCCGCAGAAAACATTCCCGAGCCGTGCGCGACACGAGCGCCCACGTCAATCCCAGACACCGCTGGCCGCACCGTTACTTTTGGACTATCGTATTGTAATTTTGATTTTTCGCTATCTACCAAAGTGCACATGGTGCCGCTGGTGGGGTATCTCTAAATAATGCCGTCCATCAAGCCGCCAAGGGCTGGCGGAGGCGAGCGCGCGGACGAAAGTCCCGAAAACGCGGCTCTGAAACCAGCGGATACACAAAACGCCAATCGCTATGCTATGCTATATGGTCATCATTCCTAGTACTGAGGTTGCAGCCAGCCATAACCCAGTCCAGCAACCGGTGCCGTGGGGCGCTTCAGCTGCTGGTACCACCATTCATTCGTGTACGTTTCTTCGTCCTCCAGCAGAAAGCTCTGTCCAGAGAGATCAGCTGCCGGCGCTGCTGCCTGCAGCGTCCAGCATTGCTTGTCCGCCTCTTCGGCCGCCTTGGGCGGCTCGGGCGCCTCCTCGATGCTCTCCTCATCCGAGCTGTCGTCGTCCGCGTCGTCGTCGTCGTCTTCCATCTCCGACGGAGGCTGCCACGTCTCTTCGAGCTTGAGCCCCTTGCCCAGCCCTGACGTCAACATCGACTCATAGGTGGGCGGGTCGTAGAGACCCATGCCAACGAGCACGTTTCCAGACTCCTTTGGCGAATCGTCCTCCATGCAGTCGGCATCGGCTTCCGGGTCTTCTGATGAGCCGGCCTGGGGTTGAGGGTGAGAGGTGGGAGCTTCGGTGGAAATCCAGTCTTGTTGGGAGGTCATGTCCGGAAATGATTGAGCAGAGGGCTCATGGTAGTCCGGGAAGGGGGACGTGTCCATCGACGTATCGTTGTCGAGGGTTGCAAGGGGAAAGGTCTCTCGTTTGCGTTGTGCCAAGGCCGAGAGGTAGGCCAGTGCGGAGTTTGAGGCGTAGCCAGAAGCGGGACTAGGGTACGCTGACGTCTGATCCGGGAAACCGTAGCCACCGTCTTGGCTGGCAAGGTCATTGGCTGGGCTCGAGTTGAAGTAGTTCGAGGATGACGGGTGCCAGCTAACGGGACGGTTCGATGACGAGAAGCCGCTGGTAGTGGTGCTGTCTTGCATCTCCTCGTCGCCCGACCCGAACATCATGTTCCAGCGGTCCTCCAACGTGACGTAGCGCTTCGCGGCCGAGGTAGTCTTCCGTCTCTCAAGGCCGGTGGGGCTGCTGTGGACGCTGCGCGGCTTCTCAACGCGAGACGACCGCTTGGAGGAGGTGCTGTGGCCATAAGAGCTCCTCGAGTCCCGGTGGGAGGAGAGGGGCGAGGTGGAGGTGATGGAGATTGGCGAGGAGTTGTCCATGCTTGGTGTGTTTGTGTTGGTTGGGTGTGTGTCCAAAAGGACTTCGTAGGAGGAGGCTGACCATGGATATAGTTATATGGGATTGATGCCAACATACGTGTTCGGCGGGACAAGGGGCTGAGGCAGCTAAAAGGATCGTTAGGTCGGGAGCCCGCTCAGACAGACGAGTATTACTCCATGTGTCAAGGTTCGGTGGGTAGTATACGGCGGCTCGTGGGCTGTACTAGGGTCATGTACCCTCGGTGGAACTCCCGGTTCACAGCTGGGGCCAGGCCTGCGCAGGTCGCCCGTTCTTAGCGGAAATCCCATTTACGGGGATGGCAGCAGACGTGCGCATCGTCAAACCGACTAGCTGGGCGCAGGTAGCCGGTGTGGCACGGGCTGGGGGCTTGGACAGGGCAAGCTGATCTTTAATCATGATCGTGGATGCAGCCGACGAAAAACTAACGACAGCCGAATCAGAGGGCCAGCCGGGGAACAGTGCTAAGGCGGGCAAGCGACGGAGGCGGCTTGATTGCGCGGGTATGTATCATGGCGCAACGGAGCTCCTTGCCGCACGCGCTGGTTGGAACCTGGACGCTAGGCAGGAGGCGCGAAAACACCACCCGCGCTGCGGGTAGGGATGTGCGACGGAACTGGGTAGGGTGACGAGAGAGCCGACGGCTGCACGCCGCGCAGTCAGCTACCGACCTACCGCATTCGACGCATGACGATGGGGGCCGTGGCTGGAGGGAGCGGTCAATCGCGGCGCGGTGGCACTAGGCATGGGCGATGTTCGAGCAAGGACGATCGCGCATGAGGCTCGGCAGGCCGACTGCCCACGCTTTAGCCGCGCCGGTGCTGCGAAAGCGAGCATGGTGGCCGGTGGGTGGTGTGGAGGGCCAGGGCCGGGGGCGCGAGCCAATGGCGCGCGCACGATGAGCCCTAAAGATCTGTCCGGCGGCCGGCAGGGCGCCAAGGGGTCTTTGGCTGCTGGGTCTCGGGGCGCGCGGTATTGGTGGTGGTGATGGAGGTTGGCTGGGACGCCGGCTAGGATCCGGGGCTACGACGCTAGCAGTAAGCGTTGCCATTGGGCCTATGATAATTCTGGAAGCCTGCGCGGCAGGGATCTTGCCTGCGCGCCAGGCTTCTGCACCGGGCCTTAAACCGAGCGCGGTCCTTGTCGGGCGTGTGGTGCAGGATCGCATCCTTGGCTTGGGGTTGCAACGGCCGTGCCACACGCTCGACGGAGATTGAGACGGCCCTTGCCGGCGCTCAGCCGCTGCGTGCGAGCCCGCCGCTGCTCGGCTGCACGGCGGCCCAGGCGCCTTCGTCGCTGCGAGTGGAGTCTGAAACGGCGAAAATGCTGATTGATTGAAAGCCGCACTGTCAGCCGGATCAGCCGCCGTCATGTCACTCCGCCGAGCGGTGAGGGGCAGCGCTGCCACTGCGGAGGGCGCCCATGCCCGCGCCCACGCCCACGCCCACGCCCACGAGCCTCGACGCGCGCGCCGGCCGCAAGTCCGCGCCGGCCGGATCAGGCGGCGTGCATCAGCAGCAGCGCGCAGCGGGAGCCCAGGTACGGCGTTTCACTGGCACTGGCACGTCGACATGGCTGCCGGCGACGGCCAATGCCGCCGAGCGCAGCGCGGTGCCGTCTCACGGGTGGCTTGCTGATGACTCTCGTACATACATATGTACTCCTGGTGGACGTGAGCCGTCGAAGCGCCGAAGGGCTTCCCCTGGCGCGCACCCGGCCGTCGATCGGCTGTGCAGCGACAAGCTGCATGGACGTGCGATCTGGGGCTCCACTGGAAGGCTGCTCGCTTGGCTTGCTCCTGTGTGCGCTGGCTGACAGGCTGACGCAAGGCGCCCGACCCGCCGCGTCCAGCGCATTCCACCGTAGCGTGGTACGAGAAGCTAGAGAAGACGCTTATTCTGGGGCTCGCGCGACCCATGCCCGCACCGCACTGGCAAGGTTTCCGGAGCGTGCTGCGACCATTGAGATCTGCAGGGTCGGCGGCCACAACTCACTCAAAAACCCAGGGCTCAGCGCGGCCACGGCGGAGGACTGACTCTGCCCGATATGCCATCTCCGTCCGCAGCGACGATCCAGCGTCATGGCATCATGCCCCGACGAGTGGGACAGCGGGCGGCGGTTTCAGTGAAACGCTGCTGCTCCACCTCAGGAGGCGCGAGGCCGCCCTCGACAGCAGCCCGGCACGCACGCCGGGCGGGCAGCAGGCGGCGAGGCAGCACCAGCACCTGCGCAGCGTGTCGGCGGCCGCTGGTTGTAGTCGCACCGCAGGTGGGCAGGGAAGATGACGTACCGGCGGCGGCATATGACCGAACGGCAAGCAACGTGGCTGTGAGGGCGATGAAGCTCGCCGCGGCCGCCGCAACAGGCAATCCACCCGAACGTCTCCGCCCTCTTCCGTGCTGTGCTGCGCAGAAGATGGATCGGTTTGGCGGTGCACTGGGGGCGGCCTGTGCTTGCCTTCCGCGGCACATCCCGGGCGTGGCCCATGCCGCAGCCACGAAAGGCCTTAAGCCTCAATGCGGCAGTCGTAGGTCCAGACCTCGCCCAAGGGAGCAGCCCGTCCCATGGCTAGCGTCATGTAAGAGGGCAGGCAGTGGCGCGAGTCATTCACCGAAGAAAGAAGTCGCTTCCTCCTGTGGCTCCAACAGGGCTCTTCTTCAACAAGTGCCATGCCATGCCATGCCTGCGCAGCCCGTTGATCCTCATCTTCCGCCTCGAACCTTCGACTTGCCGGCGCTCGACTCCCCTCCGCCTCTCACTGGCCGTGCCCCCGGCCGCCGCCATTCGCTCGCTCCCTGCGTCACGAAGCGCGTCGCAAGGCCGGAGCCGTGGCTGCGCCGGCCACCAATAACCCACCCTCGCCCACGCGCGCCGCAACTCGCTGCCTGCCGGGCGGGCGGTCATTATTTGGCAAAGCATCGCAGCAGCAGCGTACGCGTACACCGGCACACGCGAGACCCATCAGGGCGCGGCGAGCAGCCGCCGAGCAGCATGCCAATCCCAGATCCTTCGCCTGTCGCCTTGCCGGAGCACATCCTTTGTGGACTTTTCCCACCTAATCCACCGGCGACGTCTTGTGCGTGCTGGCGCAAGGCATGGCGAAGGACGCCCGACTGCCGTGACGCCGTACCCACTTGGTTGAGAGGTTGCATGGTGGCCAGACACACGGCTCGCATCCCGCAGAAGCGCTGATCTTCCAGCGTGCGACGGCTGCAAGAAATTTCCGCCGCTCAAGCCGCCGCCGCCGGAGCAGTCGCACGCAGACTTGAGAGCGCTGGCTGTGTCACGCACGGCTGACGCTCGCTGGCAATATTGGTGCGGGTCCGCCGTCGCTCGTCTCGTATGGCTCGCTGCGCGCGGCCGAGAATGACAGCGACGGTGCAAGTCGTCGTTCCTTTTTGCCCGGCGACGTGCAGCCGGCCATCACACGGCCTGATTCGCTGCGGCGAGAGGCCGATTCGCGCCTGCGACACGGTCGAAGCGGCTTTGTTGGGCCTCTGCTTCGCGCGTCAGCGCTTCAAGCGCCCCTCCATGTTGCAAGCCTAAACGGAGCCGACGTCGTATCTGCTGGCGGCCGACGAGGGCGCCATTGATCTGACAGGGCGCAGCAGCCGCCGAGGGCACCCAACAGCGAGGCATACAACACAATATCAGCTGCCGCACGCGTTCGACATTGACGACCGGGCACAGCCGAGGTTTTGCCCCTTGATGGAACATAGCAAACCGCCAGGAGAGGCGGGCAAGGGGTGGCGGCCGATCGCAGACCGTGAAGCCACGCGGCACAGCGGCGGAGACTTGGTCATGCTGCACCACGGCGATTGACCTTGTCTGCTGCGGGCGGGCGGTTGACGCCCTCTCATCTCGCACGTCGTGGGACGGCCGGCGTTCCGAAGGCAATGCATGCTGGGCCCACGGGGTGTAAGTACAGGAGGAGGGGCTGCCCGGCTGCCCGTCGTAGCGCGCGTACGCGGAGGTGCTGACAACCGTGGGCGTCCTCCGTACCGTCCGCAGGATTCGAGACGGGCCACCGCCAATCGCGCACCAGCCGGCTGCCCGTCGGCTGTTCGTTTAATTCTTTTTCGGTCCTGACTCATCGTACGGCGCTTTACCAAGCTTCACCGCCACTGGCCGCCTGCGGCCCCGTGTGCCCGCCTGCCACCCATGGGACGAAAACGCTCGACATGCAGTGTGCAGGTGAAGATGGCTGCCCGGCGCCCACTCACCGACGGCCGCTCTCACGCCCGCGCCCGTCACGCGGCCCTGCGAGCCCATCCCGGTCGACGCCTTCGCAGAGATCATCATGCTGCCGTCTCCTAGCCTACCCCGCCCGCAGCTGCGCACTAACGAGCGCACCCTCACGCATTCCCGGCTATTTACCTCAGGAATGCCTCCGCGCCGCCGGTTTCTCCTCGTCACCATCCTCTCAGCACCGCTGCTTGCGATCCAGCTCAGCTCCGACATGCACGACAAGTCTGGCCCGCTGCTTCGCCGGTGGCAAGACGGCCCGCACTTGCTCCTGTGCCCATTTGTCCGGTTGCGTCTGCCAGATGATCGTCCTGTTAGCCTGCGCCTCAGCCGCACATGCAATGTTAGTCCGTCTGAGTGCTGCCTGCGCTTCACGTCATGGCCTTGCTGCTGCATCCGAAGGTGCAGCTGCTCGCGCTAACTTGCAGCTCATCACATCCACTACGTTACTGGCAGTACGCGCGTGAGGTGTTGAACACGACGCTGTTGTCAGCTTGACTCTTTCCTATTCGGGGTTCCACCTCTGAACAACCGAAGCACATCGACCATCGTGCTACGTCCCGGCCCCTTGAAAGCGCCTCGGACTACTGCCTACACCACCGCCCTATGGTCAACGTGTCGCCCGCTCACTTGAGCAGCTCAACAGAACGCCCCAGTCGGACTCGCCACCGTGGTATCTCAGCCTACTTGACACATCTCCGATCGTTTACCAAGCATAGACGGGCATCCCTGCCCACACGGGAACGTGTACCACTGTAATGCAGCGCTTCTCCGCTGCCTGCGTGCTGCAGCCCGTCCTCCAGCCTGAAGCCTGGCCACGGGTGACACGGGCACTCTCAGGCTTGGTCAGACCAGCCGGGAGAGAGTACATAGCTCACCCTTATCGTACATGACCTACGAGGCTCCGCCCAGCCTTTAGGATTCGTACCTGATTTTGGTAAGCCTTGTTTTGGCAGGAGTACTACTTCTGTTATACCTTTTCCCTCTTCTTTCCCCTCACTTAACCGCCACGCGTAGCCGACAGCAACGCTGGAAGTAAGTGTGTTAGTTTTTCTCTTCTTACCTTGAGTCACATTGGGTCCACTTGCGTTTTCATATCGCCACTCGCCATTGTCCTAGTCCTTTCTTTCAATCGTGCATTTCATTGAACCAAAGTTCTGCTTGCATGAAACCTCACGGTATCGAAAGCACACCTGCGTATTCAAACATCGGTTCACACTTCACACATGGCACGAGAATGCGTATCCAATCGGGAAGCTTGGTTAACTCCTGCTCGAGGCCATGCATGTCATTGGGTGGGTTACGGCGGCTTAGGAGCAACAAGATATCGTATGGCTGTTGTCAGCGAAAGGGATTGGCGGTCGACACGGCTATGACAAGTTCTTCATGTCCACTCCCGGCTAGAAGCGACCTGGTGACGCAATGTCAACGAGCACTAGTATAATCGAGACACCGTAGTGCTCTTTGCGTAACCTCAATTTCTCTGGACGCGTCCTTTCACTCCCTGCAGTTTCCCTGTTTATCTGAACCCTTTGAAAAATGGGACAACTGTCATCGAAACCTTTGGAAGCCAAGATCAATGCTTGTAGCCTGGCAAGTCTCCTATCAGTCCACTCTTCCACTCTTGCGGCTACGTGGATTGACGATTCCAGGTGGGTTTGGCCAGATTAAGCACATGGGTGCTTCCTCGGCCTCCATCATGAAGACTGTTCTCACAGATCGACCTCAGACGACCAACGCGATTCTATGTGGCCTTACTCTTCGCCAGGATGCCAGGTTCCACTGGATGATAGGGTTCAGTCGCAACAGTGGCTGACGGGGCTGTCTACCCTCTTTCCAAGCATAGAGGTTAAAGTGATGGTCTAGCGTAGGTACATGAGGGTGGGATGAAATGAAATGACCATTGAAAGAAGGCTTGCCCCATGGCATTGTGCTAAAGAGGGAAACGCGGCGGGCACACGGAAGCAGCTTCGTTACACCATTTCGTCAACATACCACTGTCCATTGAACCCACCTCCCTAAGTTGAGCCTAAGGTAGAACAATGGATGATAACCAAGTTACGATTCACTACAGCCGTTATTACCGACGCCCAGCTTCAGGAAAGCGACTGTGCGTGTACGAAGGCGAAGGGGGAGAAACGAGGCGAGGGATCTGCAAAGTTGGGTTGGAGACCGCATGGGGCATTATCAGTTCGTGAGGAAAGGCAACGTCGTGGAATTGCCAATTTCGCCGTGGAAATGAGTGAACGAGTCGGGAGTTCCTACCTATTTTTTACTTTCCGGGTTGTTCTGATAAATACAAGGTTGAACTCGGTGCTTCCGTTTGCCACGTGTGCAGGCTAAGTCTCACCATGCCAATGGAGAACGGCTATTGGTACTGCCGGACACCCGTTGCTTCGGTTGCTAGGATCTTTCAAGTACGTGCCACCGGTGTGTCAAAGCGAAGTATGTGTGGATGTGGCTAGAACAAAGGCTCGGAGCAGGATTGTGTGTACGCCTGTGCGTTAATCAGAAAGTATTGAGTTTATCCTGAGTGAGGAGATGGGAATTGGCACATCCTGGGATCATGTCTGGCGAAAGCACTGTGGAGCGGCCTTATATACTGTACGCTTATGGGAAGCAAATCACAGTGGGTTACAGAGAATCTGAACACTCTTATGTTGGTAGAGAAAGCAAATGTTCAGAACTAGAGGAGAGCTTACTGAGCCCTCCCACTTACGAAGTCAGAGTAAATGCCCAGACGTAATAGTGTGCTTCGAGACCGTACCTGCTGTGCTAACTAATGAGACTCGACGCTGGTCGACTAATGGAATGTGACATAGATTTACTTCAGCTACGACAGCATTTCAGTGATAGAAGCCTCTGCTATTCGATAGCTTGAATTATAAGGAAGATCATATACACCCAACGTGGGTGGCTACTGGCGTGAATCTATTTCGACGTTTTTGTATATAATCTAATCAACATACACTTTCCGGAGTTTGCTTGTTCATGAGGTGAGACCATTCGTAACCAACTGTGCCAGTCTGCTTTTTGCCGATAGAATCTAGAGTGCTGATCTCATATTCAAATCACTCAGAGCCCCCGTTTAATCCTGGTGTTATTAGAGCTAGGCGCAACCTTCTCTTTCTTCTCTTTGATACATTATAATACAGTGTATATATAGGTGAATAGCCGGCCGCCAGTGCGCCACAGATGGGTTCAAGTCTCTCTCATGCGAAAATGGAACCCTCTGAGACAGCTAGATGGCAAGATATTCACCATCAGACTAGAGATCCTACCCCGCATCATTCTGCTTCCGGGGATGCAAGTCTGCGCCGATCGTCGGTTGCGTTATCAAGCCGTACTGTTGTTTCTTACAAGCAACTTTTCAACCCGCTTTGCGCCGTAGAAGCCTTCACACGTACACAGCTTCAACTGCAGAAGCGTCCGGAGAGTCAGTCCCCTCCAGGCGGACAAATGACCTGGACCATTGTGCGGTCTTGACCCTACACTAGGCCGGGAAACAAACGGTCAAACGCTTCATAGCCATGCCGTTCCTTTCATGCGGACAAATTTGTCTCCGAGGCAATTAAATCTTTTTCTGACTGAACGACCAGTACGCCTTCCATGGTAGTTTCCAATCGGTAGTCCTCAGCTTGGGATTGAAGACGTCAAAGTCCATCTTCTGCAACTTTTCCAGCCAAAGTCCGGTTGCCACCGCGGGTATCAAGGCGCCAAAGCCCCTCTCAACGTCCTGCAACTGTGCTTGAGTACCTGCACTGAGCTGTTGAGGGCTGTACCGGTGCTCTTCTTCATGGGCATGCTCAAAGTCATGGTCGACCTCGCTGCCGGAACGCAAGCTGGCAAGCATTGACCGTGCGGTGATGAGGTGGTCATTGGCCCGCGTAGCTACAGCAAATACGGCATCACGGACACCATCCGCATCGGCTCCATGGCGCAGGACCTCTTCTTCTTTAACACCAGCTTCAGCCATTACATCCAAAGGTAGCAGCACGGCGCCTTGTCGGCCGCCGGGCAAAGCGCCCCCGAATGCAGCCTGGTTCGAGTGGTGATTGGGCGGGGGAGGGAAAGCGATTAAGGGCAGACCACGCAGGACGGTGGCGATGCCAGTTGCTTTGCCAATGTGCGAGGCAAGGTGGTCAGCCGTGACAGAAGCAAGCGGAAGCGCCTGCAGGGTCAGGTACAGCAGTGTCGAGTATGTGTTTTCTGCATACGACTCGAGAGCGGCAAGGGTGGCGAAAGGAGGATTGCCCAGCGCTTTCTCACGCTCCGAGATGATGCGCAAAAACCACGACTTTCCGAGACGGGAATGGCCCTGGGTGCGAGCGTCCAGAGCCTCTGCAGCGTGAGCAAGCATCACAGCAACAGGCTCCTTGGGCGGGGAGCCTTGCAAAGCGCGAGTCACAGCATCGCGCCAAAACTGCATGCGCATGCGGCCAACGGTGGTGTTCGAGGTCTGGTCGGCCACGCGGGCGACATCGACGTTGAAAGCGCGGATGGCAAGGTAGGCGTCGCGGGCGTGGGGCGGGATGAAGGTCTGCAGGGTGAAGGATGGGGAATCGTAGTGGCTGGTTGCAAGCAAGCAGTCAGCATGCAATTGACGGAGGAGAGCAGGTGGACGGGCAGCTACCGCAGAAGATTGGCGCAGTAGGCGCGGGCCTTGTCTACCTCAGGTTGCGAGGTTGCTGAGGCAGCATATGCTCTGCGGCAGCTCCGGCAGAGCGTGGAGCGCGCAGGGCGCCATCCTGTCCGGCAGGACGAGCGAAGGGGCGTCATAAGAAGAGGAGGAGGGCGTGCGGGGAGCGGAAGAAGAGAAGAAGAGCAGTGCGCCTGTAATGGCTTTGTCGCGGCGGCGATTGGACTGCGCGACCATGACGTGGGGCCGCGCATGGACCCGCTCGATATTGCTTACTGCGCGTCAAGGCGCGTCGACACGCTTGTCCGAACGCCGCGCGCCGTCACCTCTGCTCGACCAACAACGCCGCCACCACGCGCCCCTTTGCGAAGCATGAGCTTTGGAGACTTCGACGAGCGCCCGGCCAAGAAGCGGCGTTTTTTCGTCGAGGACGAGCCTGCCCAGGACCCCTCGCTCCCCGCTTCTGCCGTCGACGAGAAAGACAATGCCCCGGATGCAAGCACCCCGGGCTTCGACGCCGACCTGTTCGCGTCATTTGTGGGCGAGCATGTGCCGCCAGAAAGGCTGAAGAGGCTGCAAGAAGCCAGCAGCGGTGACATCCAGCGCGGTAGGCTCAAAAGCCCAGCCTAGCGCCACAATGCTGATTGAATCTCGTGCAGCCATCAACATGTATTTCGATGGATCGTTGGACTCCGCACCCGCCTCCGAAGCTCCTCACTCCAACGGCACCCTGGGCTTCTTTGCTCAATCCCAGAAGTCGCCCCCTCAGGAGAGCACTGTCGCAGATGATCCCGCATCTGTCGCGCCTCAGCGACCTCGACCAAAAACAATCATGCCCGAAAAGCGGTACATTGGCGCTTTTGGTGTCGCTGGCTGGGCAACTAGGAGCGGGACCGGCTTGATCAAGTTCGGCGAGAATGTGAGCATTGAACGCACAAGAACGCAGCCAGTAACGAAGCTTGGGCGCAACGGCAAGAAAATCCCAAACAAACGCCAGGACATTGTTGTACGGTTTACGAATGAGCGCGGGGAGGAGGTTGGCCGCTTGGAGAACCACTCCGCCGCCTGGATCTCTTCCTTGATTGACCAGAGAGTGTGTACCTTTGAAGGCTCATGCGTATACACCCCCGACAGGATACGCACCAACGATACCATATACCTCCAGCTCCGTGTCTATCTGTTGAAAAAGGTTTTTGATGCGGGGGGCTTCGTGAGGCCTGCCGAAACAAATCGTGAATCTGCATTCTTTGAGGCCAAGGAATCCCAAGAGGAGCGAAACCTGCGCCTACGCCAGGTGGCCATGGTGAAGCTGTTCGACGAAATCAACCTTCATCCTACCCGCGGGAACGCCCAGGCGGAGAAGCACAAGCGACAGGGTCTGCTGAAGGCCGCCGAGATTGCGGAGAAGGACGAGCAACCGGGAAGTTCAGGTTCAAAGTCTCAAAGATCTCTAGTCAACGAGCCGGGAACCCCTCCCTCAGACGAGACTGAAGAAGGCCAAGAACTCGAGCAGGACCAACTGGATTCCCTGTATAAGAAAGCGCAGTCTTTCGACTTCAACACGCCCGAAGCAGAACCTGCACCTACTTTCGCCATGGACCTCCGGAAGTACCAAAAGCAGGCACTGCACTGGATGATAAGCAAGGAAAAGGACCAGAAGTCTGACCACAAGGAAATGTCGATGCACCCGCTCTGGGAGGAGTACACCTGGCCTACCAAGGATGTGGATGACAATCCTGTGCCTGAAGTCACCGGTCAACCGGCGTTCTACGTGAACCCTTATTCCGGAGAACTATCTTTGGACTTCCCGATGCAAGAACAGAACTGCCTGGGTGGAATTCTGGCCGACGAGATGGGCTTAGGCAAGACCATCGAGATGTTGAGTTTAATTCATTCTCACACCACCGACCTTTCTTCCGCACCAGACGGGGCCTTGGCAACAGTAAACAACCTTCCGCGCTTGTCCGCTCATTCATCATCGGTGGAAAGGGCACCCCGAACAACACTGGTGGTAGCGCCGATGTCACTGCTCGCGCAATGGCAAAGTGAATCCGAGAAGGCCTCAAATCCTGGGACTCTCAAAACTTTGGTGTATTACGGTTCAGAGAAGACTGTCAATCTCCAGAAGCTCTGCTGCGAGGGAAATGCGGCGAATGCTCCGAACGTCATCATCACCTCATACGGGGTCGTCCTTTCTGAATTCAACCAGGTTGCAGGCATGGACGGTAATCGTGGCTCCCACGGTGGTCTTTTTTCAGTAGAATACTTCCGCATCATTCTCGACGAGGCTCATTTTATCAAGAACAGACAATCAAAAACTGCGAAAGCCTGTTACGAGCTTTCGGCGCAGCACCGCTGGGTCTTGACCGGGACCCCTATCGTCAACCGCCTCGAGGATCTCTTCTCTCTTGTGCATTTCCTTAGAGTGGAGCCGTGGTCCAACTTCTCATTCTGGAAAACATTCATCACTGTTCCATTCGAGTCAGGAGACTTCATTCGGGCTCTTGACGTCGTTCAGACGGTGCTTGAACCTCTCGTCATGCGCCGCACAAAGGAGATGAAGACTCCGGATGGGAAAGCGTTGGTCCCACTCCCGCCTCGGACGATAGAAGTGGAGTCGATCGAGCTTTCGAAGGCTGAAAAGGAGGTTTATGACTGGATCTACACCAGGGCGAAACGGACATTTGCGGCCAACGTGGAGGCTGGAACACTCATGAAATCGTACACCACTATCTTCGCGCAGATCTTGCGTCTTCGGCAGAGCTGTTGTCATCCTCTACTGACCCGCAGCAAGGATATAGTTGCTGAGGAAGAGGATGCTGCTAACGCCGAGGACCTCTCCAAGGGCTTGGCTGACGACATGGATCTTGACACGTTGATCCAGCAATTCGAGGCTGAAGACGAGAATGGCGAGCAGGATGTTAACAGATTCGGCGCGCATGTCTTGAAGCAGATTCAAGCCGAACAACACTCTGAATGCCCCATCTGTGCCGAAGAGCCGATGGAGGAGCAAGCCGTGACAGGCTGCTGGCATTCCGCCTGCAAGCAGTGTCTACTCGACTTCATTGAGCACCAGCGGGATAAAGGGGAGATTCCACGTTGTTTCAACTGTCGCGAGCCCATCAACTCTCGTGACGTTTTTTTTGTCGTGCGTCACGACAGCTACGAGGAGGATGAAGCGCTATACTCCTCTCCTGGCAGCTCTGGCAATCACACCCCGCGCATCTCGCTCAGACGGGTCAAATGCGCCGCCTCCGCAAAGATCGAAAGCCTCCTCTTCCATCTCAAAAAGGGTCGCCGCGAGGAGGCCGGCACCAAATCGGTGGTCTTCTCGCAGTTCACCAGTTTCCTCGACCTCATCGAGCCCGTGCTTGCCCGCGACAACATTCCTTTTGTCCGCTTCGACGGCAGCATGACGCAGAAGGCGCGTGCGGCCGTGCTCCAGGACTTCACCAGCCGGCCCAAGGGCTTGGTGCTCCTGCTGTCGCTGCGTGCCGGCGGCGTGGGTCTGAATCTCACGGCGGCGAAGCGCGTCTTCATGATGGACCCGTGGTGGAGCTTCGCGGTCGAGGCACAGGCCATCGACCGCGTCCACCGCATGGGCCAGCCCAGCGAGGTCGTCGTCAAGCGGTTCGTGGTCCGGGGCAGCATCGAGGAGAAGATGCTGAAGATTCAGGAGAGGAAGAAGTTTATCGCGAGCAGCCTGGGCATGATGAGTGATGAGGAGAAGAAGGTGCAGAGGATTGAAGATATCAAGGAGCTGTTGAGCTGAAGTGCTGGATTGCGGTCGGAAAATCCCAGCATGGTAAAGTGCCGTGTCGAATATGTGCAGGGGATGGATATGGTACATGTATTTTTTCCCTACTGTTTATTTTTTCTTTTTTTTTTGTGGGTGGCTGGCCGGCTTGGGTGGCTTTCTATGGGAGCATTTCTTGCATTGAGGGTGAAACGGAGATTGGAGGTGCTTTCCAAGGAGCAGAATGCCATTGCTTGTTCCGATCACTTGAGCATACTTGTGATGGCTGAAGAGAATTTGCGTGGCCCGGAGTACCCCATCCAAGGGGTTACATAGCCTATCTTTGTACGGACGAAAGTTCGCACCAGCAACATCAACATCAACGTCCATGGACCAGGCGGGTTGAACAAGTGCGGGACGAAGTGCCGATCTACGCCACATCGCAGCATAGAGTAAATAATGGCACAGCCCTGTACATGGTATGATAGGAATAGTCCATCAGCCGTGTAGTTTGGCAAAAGGCCGACGAGCTGGGCATCGGACGTCTATCTGGCCGCAAATCAAGTGCGGTAGGATGCAGCGAAAGCGTTCGGGCAAGCCGGATCGCTGTCGGACTTGCCAGCCAAGGTGGAGCTATTCGTGCGAAACATTGCATTGAGTCTGTCGAACGATGTGCGGACAATGGAGGACGGCGACGCGGCGCTCGGCAGCATGCTGATTCAAGAGACGCGCGTGCGCGTGCGCTGGTGGTGGCGGCTGTTCTTCCCAGGGGTCCTTCAGGCGCTGACTCTTGTCTACCTGGTCGCAACGATGATGCAGAACCGACGGGAATCAAGTAGCGCCCGCGTGGAAGTCAGCCTCGCTGGCCGTGTTCCGATCCAGCATGGTTTCTGAGGCAAACAAGACGCTGGCCGGGGCTCGCGAGGTGCTTGAGATTGAGGAAACAGCCGGGAGGGCAAAGTCAAAAGGTAGCTGTAGCAGCAACGATGATGAGTGGCAGAACCTAGCGGGCGGGCGGTGAGGTCGGGTGGAGAGACACGGCTCAACGTCGGGACGACCGCAAAGTTGCTCGAAATTTTTGGAGGCCCGCACCGGCTCTGAAGCTCCTCACGACCGCGACGGCCCTTCGCATCCAGCTCCACCACTGCCACCCCCCCACCTCCGCTGCCTTCCCTTCTTTTCTCACCGCTTCCAACCGGACAGTCAGTCGCAGCACAATGGCCAAGGACAAGGTCAAGGACAAGAAGGAGAAGAAGGAGAAGCGCTCCGAGTCCGACGGCATCAAGAAGAGCAAGAAGGACAAGAAGGAGAAGAAGGCCGAGCACGTCGCCGATGCTCTCCTCGCCAGCGTGAGCGATGCCAGCTCTGGCGCCGACGTCAAGACCACCGTCGCCATCAGGTCCGCCGCCGCCGACGAGAGCGATGACGAGACCGCCCACCCGGCCGTCAATGCCGCCAACCTGGTCCCCTTTGCCGTGCCGCTGGCCGACGACAAGACCACCAAGAAGGTCTTCAAGACCGTGAAGAAGGGTACGTCCACCTGCTGCATCCGTGCGCTGCGCCATTGGCGCGCGGCCACGGCGCACACATCCGAGTAGAAGCACGCCTAACTCGCTCTCTTGCACACACACAGCCGCCAAGCACAAGACGCTCAAGCGTGGCGTCAAGGAGGTTGTCAAGGCGGTGCGCAAGTCGCCGACGAACCAGCCCGCCTCGTCGCTGATCGAGGATCCGTCCGCCGTCGTCGTCATTGCCGCCGACATCAGCCCCATGGACGTCATCTCGCACATCCCCGTACTCTGCGAGGAGCACAACATCCCCTACATCTTCGTCACCTCGCGCGCCGAGCTCGGCGCCGCCGGCAACACCAAGCGCCCCACCTCCGTTGTCATGATCTGCAAGGACCGCGGCTCCAAGAAGGGCGGTGCCGACGAGAAGCCTGGCGACGAGGCCGAGTACAAGGAAGCCTACGAGGGCGCCGTCAAGGCCGTGCTCAAGGCCTCCAAGGGCCTGAGGCGCTGAACCGAGGACGCACTCTGAAGTAATTTCTTCGTGTCTTCATGAGGGGGTTGGAAAATGAGCAGCGTTGTCATATATGTGCCGCTTTGCCGGCCACAAGGTGCCAGCTGGAGAATGAATGAGGATCTCCCTGCTGCTCACAACAAATCATGGGAATGATACGGCGCATGCGGCGTTGGATGGTCGGGTAACGGGCTTCTTTTGTGTACAGTTGCTCCTCGGGCTTCGACAATCAGCGAACGAAAAAAAAAGTTGGTAGCGGGTTAATTCTGTGTCAATCAGATGGAAGACACGGTTGTCCGACCAGACATAGCAGCTACCGTATGGTAGCTCATATGCAATCAAAAGATGTTCGAACGATGTTCTTGGCGCGCTCTAATCTCAAATATTTCCTTTCCTTTCTGGACCGTGCGAACTATTCTATTTAACCGAGCACGGCCGCTATGACGCTGCTGTTTTCACGATGGGCTCTTGATCAGCCAGGCAAGAGGGTCATTTATATCACTGGAGATGGTTCAGAATTGATCAGAAATCTTGATTTCTTTGCGGCTCGTCTATCGTATTATCCTTCTCTATTTGAGCTCGCTCCATGAGTATTGCCCTGTTCATCCAACGCCTTTTATTCCATGCTTTCAAAATTAAAACCAGTACGCCAAAAAAAAATCCGTGGTATCTCGCGTGGAAGGGAAAATCAACCCGTCTTGCTCTAAAAAGCGCCAAAAGACATGCATCCCCTTTTTCTTTTTCCTCTCTCCATGCATTTTCTCTAGTGGAGCACCCAAAGCGGCAAGCCGCCGGGGCCTCTGGCGGCTCTCCTGCCGTCCTCGCCCTCCATCTCGACGTAGGCGGGGGTGGAGCTGCCGCTCATCCGCTCCTCCTCGGTCTCGATGGGGCTCTCCATGACCAGCTCCAGCCAGTGGGCGAAGCCGGGCTCGACGCTGCCGGTGACCCTGACGCTGCCGACGCCGCGGACCTCCTCGAAGAGACGCAGGACGCTGTAGTCGCAGGCCTCGAACTGGGCCTGCCAGCAGTCGACCTCGAGCGAGTCGG
The DNA here is from genome assembly GCF_021436955.1 of Diplodia seriata. Taxonomy (NCBI): domain Eukaryota; kingdom Fungi; phylum Ascomycota; class Dothideomycetes; order Botryosphaeriales; family Botryosphaeriaceae; genus Diplodia; species Diplodia seriata. The sequence continues at coordinate 1,628,415 of NW_027117309.1, read as the reverse complement.
CGCCGGAGAAGGCGGCGGCGACGTCCTGGGCGGTGAAGAAGGGGTCGGTGTCGAGGCGGATGCTGACGCGCCAGTTGCGGATCTGCGACGAGACGGAGTTGCGCAGGATGGGCTTGGACGGCTCGATGAGGAAGGGCATCTTGGTGAGGAGGCTGCCGTGGGCGGAGAACGTGTTGCGGGCGTACAGGATGAGCGTCGCCTCGTCGTGGATCTGCTTGCAGGTGCTGAGGATGGCCGGGTGGATGTCGGCCTTGGGCAGGTCGCGACACGCCGACGAGTGGTAGCTGGCGGCGCGGCGTTGTTGCTGGGTCAGATCCGGCGGCGTGAGGAGCATCTCGTAGATCTCGTTGCGGAGCTCGCCCGGCAGGCGGAGGAAGGGCGAGATTTGTTGTTGTTGCTGGGGTTGCGGTGGTGGTGAGGCGCCGCGGAGGGTCATGGTGGCCGGCTGTTGATTGGCCGAGATGGTGGTGGTGGTCGTAGCCATTGTTGTTTGCTCTCAGGTGTTGTGTTGGTGGACTGAGGCTGTCGGTGGTGATTGATTGCCAATTGATTGCAGTGATGTTCAGTGATGTTGTTTGCTGGTGAGCAGATGGGCCAGTGGCAGCCGCATTGGGCGGGTGTATATATGTAGGGCATGGTGGCTTGCGGTGCTGCTAAGGCGGCCGATAATAGGAGCGAGCAAGGGCTGCGGGCCGCCTCGCATGCGTCTCGCACGGCCGTGGCGTGTTCGGAGGCTGTTGGCTTATCGCGTGAGTGGTTTTCTGGTAGAGTCACAGAAGCTTGAAATCGGGATGTGCGACGCAGGTGTACGAGGGCGGGAGGAATCGGGAGCGCGTCGCAGCCGTCGGAGGAGCCTCGGGGCCGCGAGAAAGTAGGGTGATCCTGCGTGCACGGCCACTTCCAGGTCACCTCACCACTGTATCTCGCGCGCCCGGCCAATCACCCGTCGCAGGCTTCGTGTCGTGCCTGTAGGAGGTGGAGTGATGCTGCCTCATGCGATCGACCCATCCCTTGCCCCCAGCAGAGCCACGGAGCCCCCTTCGCAGCCTGCCAGCTGCCAGCGCCGAGGCCCTCCGACCTTTCGCCCATTGCTGTTCCTTGTTCTAGCGCCCGTTTGCCGGCCCGCTTCCAGGCCATGTCCATTCGTCGATCCCTTTGTCCTCGCCGCACTGTGCCACAATCCTCTGCTGACCGGCTCTGTCCATGCCTGCAACTCTCTGGTCTGGCCGCGCCACGTCTGAGTCCAACGAGCTGTCGAGATACGAGCCCAACTTTGCGATTCCTCACCGACACCCCGTCTCAGAGCTCGAGCGGACGCGCCCTGCCCTCCGTCCACGAATCGCGGAGAAATCACTGCCTCCTCCCACACTGGCCTTGCATCCCTACTTACCGCTCACAGATATCAGCTTGATCAGTGATTCTTCAAATCACCGCTGTTAACGCGCCAGTCTCACGGCGCCAGGGTTTCGCTGTATCCCTACCTTCATCCTGCCGAAGCGCTTTCCTTTATTTATTTTTTTCGGGACCAGCTATCGCTTCTACTGCATCGGAAACCAGGAGGGATCGAGATGGCCGGGTCCGCGAAGCAGAGTTCTCTGCCCATCCACTGAGTCCACGTCATCCTCAGAGAATAATGTGCTTGTCAGGCACAGGATCCTAGTTCGGCGCCGATGTCGCCGCGCTGAGCCCAGGCAGGGTTTGTGGAGAACCGTGAGCGCCCGGGAGATCGCCCGGCCCTTATCGGGTTAAACGAACGGATGATGAAGATCCAGAGGGCGCCCCTTTCAGCGGATGCTCTCGCCGGTTGATTTTCGTCGCTGTTGAGGACCGAGCGCCAGATTCATGATCTTGCTCCTCGCGGAAATCGGCATTTGTCGGGTGTGTGATGATGATGCTCACAAGCCTGGCCCTTGAAAGGTGTCCCAACCCAGCTAATCTCCTGTGAATCCAGGAAATTGCCAAAAAAAAAAAAAGTTGGTCTCCGTGTTCGTCCCTGGAGGAAAGCAATGCTCAACTTCTGCCACACTGTCAGCTGGCCAATCCTCCACCATTCGGTATGGATGTCGTATTCAAGGAGATTTTGGGGCCATGTCTACGGTCATTCCTGCGATGACCTCAGAGTCCAGTCCGTGCAAGATTCCGGGATGACAAAATTGGAAAATGTCTCGGGACCTTAGGCCAGAATGGAACATTTCGCTGAATCGTCGGCAGCTTGACAAAGCATGGACCCGTCCTCCGCGGCCGTTGGATTCCTTGGCTCCATGAATCCCACTTCGTTCAGTTGGTGACCACAGATCCTATGCCTGGCCAATACACCAGAGCGATGAGTGCGACTTGCCATACCAGCATGACAAGATTCGACACCGAGGTTCGGGCCTCTGTGCAACATCAAAGTCCAGTCAAGCTCGAGGTGACGATCCGCTGACGTGATATCCCAGGGATGTCTCCGGTGCATCCGGTTCTGCAACAATCCCGGTGACACGGCTAGGTTGTATGATAGGTTTAAAGTCCAGAGGCATGGTGGCGGACCGATTGGCACGACAGGTTCAGGACGAGCGGTACGTATACGGAGCCTCGGAGGCTGCAGTTGCACAGGTCGATGATGCAGGCCGTACGGCTTTTGGCGATTTGTCAGATGTCGAAACGGTGGTTGGACGTTATCAAGATAGTGGCTGATACGCTTCCGGCTATTTACAAGTCTTTCATGTGAAGTTAGAATTACTCAAGCCCTTTTGCTACCTTACCTATTAAGACCGCAAGCTTCCTGGGCCAGATATAGCCCCAGTGGGGCGGTCAGTAACACGGCCTATTCAACTGCAAGCGTGAAGGGTTGCCGGTGTGAGGGGATGGAACGTCGAGGGCAAAAGAACAGGGAAGGAGGACAATCGGGGCTCAGCGGCAGGCATCTGGAGCATTAAGTATTCCCCTGATGAAAAGGGCTATTATCCTCTCATGATCTCGTGAGATTTGTCTGTGCAGGCTATTTGAAGGCTTGGGCCCGCTTCGATCCGGCCCGGTTCTTACCGGCTGTCCCGCTGCTGTTGGGTGGTGCACATTAACCGGCAGCATGCCGAGACGGCATAAGATGCGGCAATCCTCATTCGGCAACGGCACACAAGTGCTACGGCGAATGAAAACCCTCGGTCTCGGAGCCTCTTGGAAATCCGAGAAATGAGCGAATGAGGGTTGCGGAAGACCACTAGAAGGTGGCGAGGATGTTGAGTGAATGGAACGGCTTCCTTGCAGAGGGAAAAGCAGCGACCACGCGGTCTGCAGCGCTCCAAATGCATGTAAGCAGGAATGACGGCCTCAACTGCTCCGAAATGGGTGACAGGATGATGTTGAGCAACTGTGCTTCCCTAGCAATCAATACGTCGCCGCCAGACGCTCCAACAGGTGATCCTTGGCGGTGAGCACCGTAGTCCTTTCCCCCGCTCCCTCCTTTCCACCCTGCTCCTTCACCACATCGCTCGGCACGGGGACCAGTCTCGCATCATCTACAGGGTGGCAGAAATACGCAATGCTGTACCTGTCCTCTCCCACCCCACCTGCCTCCTGCCGCGGGAACACAACCCGGTGCACTGTGCTCTTCAGCAAACCGTCCGTCCAGTAACTCAGCAAGTCCCCGATGTTCACGAGCACGGGCGGCTGCGCCTCGTCACCTGTTGGGTTCACAGGAACGGGTGCCCATGCTCCCTCGGGCGTCAGGATCTCGAGCCCGGGTTGGCCCCGCGGCTGCTGGAACAACAGCGTGACGCTACCATAATCGGAGTGGGCGCCGGCGCGGATGTCGGTGCTGTCTATGGGCGGTAGCGCCGGGTAGTACAAGAGGCGGAGGATCGATCCGGACGTGCCTGCAGATCGATCGTGTCGCGTTGCGAACCAGGAGTCACCGCCATCAGAAGCTGGAATGCGTAGAGCGAGGCCGAAAAGGCGGAGTAGGTGGTTGCAAAGGGCGTGGCACCGCGCTTGGAATTCGCCAAGTTGAGATTCATGCGGTGCCAGGGGCGCCGGCAGCGGCTGCGGGGCCTGGTTGGAGAGTGTGTATTCACCGATGTTGAAAGCTCTGGTAAGGGCATGAGAGCCAGCTCAGGTATCACTTTGAGGGAGAGAGACGCACTCCTTGAAATCACCGCGCTGCAAGATTGTTAGGATAACTCTCGAAGGTGGGGTGGCGGGAAAACGCAGGTCAAAGCAAAGTCACTTCCCGACAGATGGACTCCCATCGGTCAGAACAGAAAAACAAAGTGCGGGCACACGCCCATCTGGGTTTGCCGGTGGAAGTAGCTACCTTTTGGCTTTTGGGGTCGAGCGTCTCGGTGTGCATGCCAACCCAGCCTTGGTTTTTGCCTTTCTGATAAGAGCATTCGGCCTTCACCTCGGTGGGTGCCTTGAAAAAACTACGGGACTTGAGACGTCAGATGGCGGCCTGCGCAAAAGGTGGGTTTCGGCGCTACCAGTTCGAAGATAGACCGGACATGCTCAGGCGGTAGGATTGCGCCGTAGTTGCTCACAAAGACGAAGCCATGAGTGGATGCGGCGTCGAGCAGCTGCCTGGCGATCTCGGGCGTGGGCGACGCGACGTCGATAACGGGAATCACGGCAACGGAATCGGTGGCGGACGGCATTGTGAAGCGGGGTGATAGGCAGGATGAGTGGTGTTGAGAGCGGCGGCGGCCGTAGGGCTGAGCGCAGGGGCCTCGTTGGTGCGGGCGGGCGGTCACTACTTCGTAGCGCGTCGCTGTTGCGGGCGTCGATTCGGCGGTGCGACACTGACCACGCAGCTTGCCCCAGCTCCTCGACAACCACCCCAAGCAGCAGCCTCAAGGCGCCGCCCTCCCCACCCCGCTGCCCAGCCGCCCTGTTCCCCTCGGCGGAGTGCGTCCCCTCTCTGCGCTTCCTTTCCTTCAATTTGCCTTGTCTTTAATTGCCAGCCGCCCTTTCCTCCTTCCCGACCGCCTGGCCTCACAGCATGATCTCTACCCAGGACGATTGGGCCGCCAACCTGGCCGAGCACTCCAAGCTCGAGGAGCTCTCCGGCTGTTCTGTCGCTATCGATGCCGCCGACCACCTCACCCGCCTGCTCAACGACCCGCAATGGAAGGAGCCGCTGCTCCCCGCCCTGGGCGGTCTGCCCTTCTCCATGAAGCGCCTTGTGCTCGACGACCTGCAGCGCTGGAAGAGCCACAACATCACACCGTTCTTCGTCTTCAATGGTCTGGATTTCGGCAAGCGCGACAGATCGTTCCGCACCTCAGACGACGCCTCGCGCGTCACCGCCGAAGCTTGGGAGCTCTACAACCAGAGTGAGGCCGAGCGCGCTGTGCAGACATTCGGAGAGGCTCGTACGTTGTCTTGCACCCCTACCGCAATGGATGCGTTCTGACGTGCGCTTCCTGCCACAGCCTCAACCAGGACCGATGACTACCTACGCAACTTCCAGTTCCTTTTGAACGAGGCTGGCGCCGAGTTCATTGTCGCGCCCTACACTGCGTGGGCCCAGGTATGTGCATCAGTTGGCGGAGAAAGGGCCCTCGGCTGATAGTGCTGCAGCTTGCATACCTCGAGAAGAATGCCAAGCACCTCTACCAAGCCATTGCTGGTCCGTCTGAGCTGCTCTTCTTCGACATCGAGAGGGCGATCACGGCGTGGGATTGGGAGCGCGGCGAGTTCACATGGATGGGCAGGCGGCAATGCATGAGCGATCTGGGCAACCTGGGGCCCGACCAATTCATCGACGCGTGCCTGTTGGCAGGCTCTGAGCTGCTGCCTCCCCTGCCCATGCTTGAAACTCGCAGGAACAAGCCCAAGATTAGGAGTGCTGTCGAGATGATGATGTCGCTAGGTCGCACCGGCATGTCCGTCTGCCAGAACTATCAGGACGACCCGAAGCTCCGCTCTATGAACTACACCGACAAGTTCATGCGCGCCAAGATGTCCATTCAGCATCATATCATCCTCACCCTTGATGGCAAGGTCGAAGTCCTCAACAATGACCGCGCACCCGCCGACGTCCACGAATTCATGAGCCAGCGTCTTCCCGATGAAGTCTACTTCTACCTCTCCAGGGGCGCTATTGGCTCAAGGGTTCTCACTGCACGCACGTCCGCGGAGATCATCGAGATTGCCCCGCTGGACGGCGGTGAATCTCAGGAATACCGTGAGCTCGTGCGCGACCAGCTTGTTCCCCTGCGCAACACTACTATCTCCCTTCTGGCGTCGTCTCTGCACCGCTTCTACCAGCACAAGAACGTCTTTCTCTACACATGGTTCGACCGCCACAATGCTAAGACCATCACTCCGAGGGATACGTCGGACTTCCGGCCCATTCTCAGTCAATGGAACGTGAAGGCAGCGCTAATCCAAGAGAAGGTCAAGTCGTTGGAGGGAGCGGAGACGATTGGCTTCGCGATCCAGTCTCTGAAGGATGCCGACTTTGCCGCGAAGACACTGACCAAGAAGGATCCTTCGAAGCTTCTGAGCGCTAGTGACGAGCTTCTTTACAACTCCGTCTGGCGGTTCTTGCAGCTGCGCGACTTCATTGACGCTAAGCACGAGCTCACGCAGTGGGGCGAGGCTCTCAACGCCGCCATTACGGCGCTCAATGGGCGCCCGGAGCTGGAGGAGGCTGTTTTCATCGCCATGGAGCTTGCCCGCCTCAACATCCTCACCTCTAAGAACATGTTCCCCTCGTACGGCGGTCCGCCCATCCGTGGTTCCGAGACCGACAAGCGCAACAACCTGCTCGTATCTCGCGTCGCCTGCTTAGGCAAACTCCGCCACAGGCCTATCGGCTTCACCGGCCCGCTGAGCAGGCACTTGCTTGGCTACCACTCTGTCATCTCTTCCGTGCGCAGCAGCCTTCGTGATCTTGCTGAAGTCAGCCTTGCAACGCTCCTTCTCAATGGTGATGCTGAGCGTGACCGCAGCGATTACATCGACCTTGGTATCAAGCTACCCTTTGGCATCCCCAACGACTGTGCTATGGGCATTGCGGTCAAGTCGTACCTCGATGAACTTCACATTCAGCCCGACCCGACGACTCCTGAGGCAAAGGCCAGCACCAAGACTCGCGCGGCGCGTGATTGGTTCCCTGAGAGCATTGATTTCATCGGCGATCTCGACATTGCCTTCAAGCTCTGGGATGCCGTGTACGCCGGTATCAAAAAGGCAAGCGATGCCGGTCTGGTGAGAGATGGAGCTGCTTGGGACGAGGTCAACAAATGGCTTGCACCTAGACGCTGAGGAGCCCTTCCTTAGGCACGTAATCTCGGTATGCGGATTGCTGGCATGTTGAACAGGGAAGTGAGCTGCTGGAATCAAGGCGGTTACGAATTTGCTGGGCTTGCTCAAAGCGACAAAGCGCAGGATGCATAATACATAAGGTGGAGGGGGAGGGTATCAGGGCCATCGATGTAATCGCTTGACCGCGCTCCACCGCCAAAGCATGCCGGAGCAGGGAGGCCTACCACTGAGAGGGGAAACGGGTTAGTCGACGGAGAAAAGCAGAAAAACCGGTAGTGATCAAGGATCCATATCAAACATGTGCTTAGCTAAGGGGGCTGCGCGAGGCACTTGAGCGGCGTATATGTCGCGACACAACTCAAATGAAAACTTTCAAGGCGCCACTTTCTGCGCAACGCAGCTGTATTCGTAGAGTATTAGACATGTAGAGTCGGGTAGCACAAGGTGTCATCGTACGGTCTGGTGAAGCCCGACGCCAACGCTTGCATGTCCTGCGGCGAAGAACAACCGGGCTGTGCCCCGCGGTCCATCCGAACTGCACATCCCACCTTGCTCGCCGCCCCAACTTTCCACACTTAAACTTGCCCACACCCACGTCTACCGCTACCAGTACACCTTGGTGCCGCCTACTGCCGACTCTGCTTCCTCCTGCCACAGGCTCTGCAAGTTTCGCCCAACTCCACGCTCGATAATGGCCACCGAAGGCACCGAACTGGCCGCGGCGCCGGCGCCCGCGACCCAAACTTCGTCCTCCGCCGCCTCAGAGCTCCCCGTGGTTAACATTGGTACGCGGCGATCGGCGCTGGCGCGGGTGCAGACGGACCTCGTCGAGGCGATGCTGAAGGAGGCGTGGCCGGGCAGGAAATATGCGATCCACGCCATGGCGACCATGGGCGACAAGAACCAAACGACGGCCCTGCACAGCTTCGGGGCCAAGAGCCTGTGGACGCACGAGCTGGAGGCGCTGCTGGCAAAGGGGGAACTGGATATGATTGTGCATTGCTTGAAGGGTGGGTCACACTGGTGTTTCTCTTTTGTCCCTCCCGAGCACGCACGCTTCCTCCCGTCTGGAATTTCTGGCACTGGTTGGGCACGCCCTCGCCTGCCTTCAACTTGAAGGAAAGAGGCATCAGACTGGGAGGAGAAAGCCATTGGGCTCTTCAATCGCACATAGCTGACACCAACCGCCCGCAGACATGCCCACCCAGCTACCGCCCGGCATGTCCCTAGGCGCCATCCTCCCGCGCGAGGATCCGCGCGACGCCTTCGTCCTCAAGGCCTCGCTGGCCGCCGACCCGGCCACGGCCTCGACGCACGCGAGCATCGGCTCGCTGCCCGCGGGCTCCGTCATCGGCACGTCGTCGGTGCGGCGGTCCGCGCAGCTGAAGCGGCTGTACCCGCACCTGCGCTTCGCCGACGTGCGCGGCAACGTGGGCACGCGGCTGGCCAAGCTCGACAGCACCGACCCGGCCGCGGTGCAGTACACGGCGCTGATCCTGGCGGCCGCGGGGCTGAAGCGGCTCGGCCTGGACGACCGCATCACGGCGCTGCTGAGCAAGAAGGACGGCGGCATGCTGTACGCCGTCGGCCAGGGCGCGCTGGCCATCGAGGTGCGCGCCGACGACGCCGAGACGGTGCGGCTGCTGTCGCGCGTCGGCTGCGAGCGCACCGCCCGCGCCTGCCTCGCCGAGCGCAGCCTCATGCGCACCCTCGAGGGCGGCTGCAGCGTGCCCATCGGCGTCGAGACCGACTGGGTCGCCGAGGACGGGGACGACCTCGTCATGCGCGCCATCGTCGCGAGCCTCGACGGCACCGAGGCCGCCGAGGTCGAGCTGACCGCCAAGATCGATACTAGAGAGGCCGCCGACGAGTTCGGCAGGACCGTTGCCGCGGCGCTGATCGAGAGGGGCGCGGCCGCCATCTTGGAGAAGATCAACCTGAACAGGGGCATCGTGGAGGCGCAGGGTGACGCATAGCGCGGGGGTGAAGAAAAGGTCAATCATGAAATAGGGACCCGAGGGAGGAAGACGGCGTTCAAAAATTGGGGCGCCCAAACGTCCTCATGAGTAGCGATGAACAGTACTGACATGGCAAGCCAGCGAGAAATTGGGGGAAATCCGGTAGGAAAGAGAAGGTTTCTAAGCACAGAGCCGAATAGCTGGCTTCGATGTCCAATCAGCAATTGAATGAACCCCTCACTCTGGTTTTGTTCCCGCCTACTTGATCTGTTCCTCATTTCGGAAGGTCGTACTGTACAAATAGGAATGACCAAAACAGGGTTTGTGTTACAGGGAGGCGGAGGTCACTGCTGGTGTACAGCTTCGGGCCCACGCTTTGCTTCCGCATCTCTGGTCACATCACTGTGAGATCACCCATTGTGCAAGTATTGTTGGAAGGCTAAAGCATCGTATTATCAAATCTATCCTCTATGTAGACCAGCCAGAAGTCCTGTACTTTGCAACTCTCAATTCTACTTTTGTCGTTCCACTATCAATCTCTTCCCGTCAGCAAACAACGAATGCTAACTGCGGGCCCCTTTTCCTGATTTCCCCCCTTCTACTATCCATCGACGAGTCCAATGCTCCCATGAAACGCATGTGAAGAGCTTGCGCATTACCTGTACGGTTCCCATACCAACCATACCGATGGTGAAAAATAAAGAAGTAACAAAAAATTAAGATACAAGAAGCTCTTGAAAGTTTCCTTCCCAGCCTGGCCCGGCATCATCAAATGATCCCCACTATGCCTGGTTGATCAAGTTTCCCATCATCCCTCGTCATTGCCATACAATTCTCATCTTCATACCCATCGTATTACCATTTCGTTGTTTTCCCCCTTTTGCTTCTCTTACTTCTTGAACCATCTCAACCCGCTCGAACTCCTCTTGTGGTGTCCTTTCCCACCGTTTCCACTCTCACCGGCGTCCCCTTCGCCAGTTTCTCCGCCTTCTCCATCGCCGTCTTCCTGCAACGTCGGCCGCCTCGGTTCCGCGAACCTGATGCCAGGAGTCTTCTGCTGCTGTTGCTGTTCCGGCTCTGACTCTTGCTCTTGCTCTTGCTCTTGCTCCTGTTTTCGTTCCTGCTCCTGCTCCTGCTCAAGTTCCTGCTCCCGCTCCTTAGCCGCTACTTCTTCTTCATCTACCTCGGCAACGGCGGCGGCAGCGGCGGCAGCAGCCTTCGCCTTCTCGCGCTCGGCCTTCTTCTCTACCGGCATGTTTCTCCTGATACCCTTGCCGTCCTCCTCGTCGCTCTCGCTGTCTGACGACTCGTCGCCTCCGCCCAAACCCAGCGCGCCCTCGCGTCTTCGGCGCTCCGCCGCAGTCTCGCCCTCGTCCAGGTGCGTCGGTTGCGCGCGCGACTTCTCACCTGTCTCGGTGCGGCCCGCGGCCTTGGCGACAGCGCCTCGACGGCTGGATGATGTCGAGCCTTCGGTGCTGGGGCGGCTTAGTGGACTGGCCGTGGCGCCAGGCGAGACGCCCGGCGAGCGTGAGGAAGATGCGGTATTTTTCGAGGAAGTCGCCATCTGACGACGGCGGGCTTCTGCTGCCGTCTCGCGGCCGCCTAGCGCGTCGCGCATGTCGTGGAAAGGAATTTCCTCCTCTTCGTCCGAGTCACTGGCGCGCTCCTTGCGGGCGCTCTCAATAGCTGCCTCCTTCTGTTGTTGCTGCAGGCGGAGGTGGTCCTTAGCATCGTTGCGGGCCTCCTCTTTGACGGGTTCGGGAACATCGCTGTTCTCGACAAACTTGGTACGAGCCTTCGGGTCCATCTGCTGGATCTGCTTGATGAACTCGGCCTTGCTCATGCGGCGGCCACCAGCATTGACGGTGAAGCGGATGCGCTCATCATCGCTTTGCTCCTCCTGTATCCGCTTCTTCTTCTTTTCCTCCCGCGGCTTGGCGCCACCCTGACTGCTTTCGCCGGTGACATCTGCTTGACTGGCAGCGGCTTGCGCCTCGCCATGGGACATGCCAAGGTAAGTACCCATGCGCGCCAAGCGTTGACGGGTTTTGTCGGTGACAGGGGCCTTCTCGCCTTGTTTCGTTGCGTCTTGCGGGATATCGTACTTCTTGATGACCTCACCATCTTCGTCCTCCACGATAATCGTGTTGCCGAACTGGTAAGCCAAGGCTGGGCCGCGCTTTTTCTTATGTCCCTCTTCACCCTCAGCGCCCGTGTGGCGACGGTGAAGCATTTCACGCCAGTGCTTCTTCGGATGCTCGGCGGTATCTTTGAGATCGTGGGCCATTTTTTGGCCCTCGTTGACGCGCTGATCGTCCTCGGTTTGTGCAACGCCACCAACTACATTCTTCTCCTTCATGAGCTTGCGGCCGTCTTCTTTGGCCTCTCGCTTGATTTCGTTCTCAGACTTGTCCGGGATATCGCGAACGTCAAGCACATTGCCCTCCTCGTCCTCGAAGATCATCTTATCACCCTCCTGGTAGACTTCCTGTTCGGGAGACCTGATCTTGTCGATGTCGGGAGACTCGTCGCTGTTCAGAGCAGTAGTATCCGAATCTTCACGGGCGTTGGCAGGTGCATCAGCGGGATCGTGCTCGCGGCGCGCAGGAGTAATTGCAGACTGGCTGATAGGTCCACCTGGACCCATGCTTCTCCTCCGTCTGGTTGGCCGGCGGCTAGATGACCGGCTCTGAGCATCGTCGTCCTTCTTCCTACCGAGGAAACCGCGTGGTACGCTAAGGAAGCCCTCGGATCCGTATTCGCCCTTCTCACCCTTCTCCTCCCACGATGAGTCCGTTTCGGCTTCTCCAGGTCGGCGCAGAGACATGGAGCTCTTGGAACGAGACTGAATGCGAGGCAGACGATCCATCCAGCTCGGTCCGTCCTCGTTTGCTTGAGTGTAAGACAAGGTTAGTGTTAAGGTATTAATGTGCTTGCCGAGCGTGAAAACAGCGATGGAGGAGCCATGGACGATGATCGAGCAGATGACCAGGAAACACGTGATAGGCCAGATCAGCTCGATGATGTTCATATGCGGGAAGTCAGGTTCCGGTAGTTCGGCCAGTGGTGTCGTCTCTTCCGTCTCCATCTCGGCACGTGCAAGAATGGCGACGAAGATAGCACCGACCCCGATGGGCCCAAAGTGACCAGCAAAAAGCGCCTCTCGATACGTTTTGATATCTGGGATTAGGGGTTTCATGAGCATCATGATGGGAATGCGGCGGAATAGAAGGACCAGAATTGCGATGACGACGAGCTTCCAGGGGCTGGTTCCAATGATGTCCGAGTTAAACTGCTCCCAAGGAATGATGGTTCCGAAGTAGACGAAGAAGGTCAAGTTGATGAGTAGATCGATGACGTTGGATACGTGAGCTTCCTCTGTCTTCTCCAAAAACCAGCCATCGTTACTGAAGCCGACGCCGCAGGCGAAGCCTATCAGCAAGTCATCCATACCGAGCAAGCTTCCGGATCCAGCGCAAAAGAGCGCCAGAACGAAGTAGAAGACCAAGAAACTCTCACGGTCAATGAGATCCTTTTCGTGAGAGTATCTGATCAGGCGCCTGGCGATGTATCCGACTGCCACGCCATAAACGGCGCCGAAGATGCACTCGTACAAGATAGTGTAGCAGAACCAGTGGAGAGCAACCTCGTTGGGGTGGTGCTTGTAACGGATAATGTAGACGGCCAGGTAAATGAAGGGAAAGGCCATGCCGTCGTTGCAACCGGATTCGGCGGACAGAAGATCACGCAGATGCTTGGGCACACGCTTGGCAAACTTGCCCTTACCAACGACCGAAGAGGCCAGGACGGGATCAGTGGCGGTGACGCAGGCAGCAACGCAGAGGCTGTCCAGCCAATTGAGTTGGTCGTGCATGAAGGCCCAGATAAACAAGCTCGTGATCAGCCAGCCAAAGGTCATGACAGGGATCAGCAGGGCGGTGACGGATCTCCAGTGACGCTCCATGTAGGCCTTGGGCAGTTCGACGCCGACGGCAAAGCACTGGACGACCAGGACAATGCGGGAGAATTCCAGGGTGATCAGATCGGTGTTGCCCCATTCCAGCGGATTGATTAGGTTGGCGGCGTGAGGGCCGAAGATGATGCCGCATATAGTAGCGACGGTAGCCTCACCAATGTACAAGCGCTCCTTGATGACGGAGGAGCAAAGCATGAACAGCGAGGTAAAGCCGCCCAGGATGATGTACACCAAGTGCGGCTTGGTGATGGAGAGGTGTTCCCAGGCCATGTTGACTGTTCGTGGCTAGTGCAGCCCTGCGGTGTGTAGCGGTAACGACAGGCGGCCGGTAGGTGGTGCGCGAGTACAGGGCGGTTATGTGCCAACGAAAACGGAGGGCGCCGTATGGAGGACGCCTTCGCGCGGTCTGGGTTGGTGTGCCGGGGATGACTGCATGTAGCCACTGGTCGCGCCCAGTCGCCGCTCCGTTCAGCCGCGTGGGCGGTGTGGCAGGGAGAGGAAGGTATCGACGGTGCGAGCGGCGGTGACGGCGAAGTCAATGGTAGAGTCGTGTTGTAGGGCAGCGAGCGTGCTGGAGGGGCGCGGGCAGCTCCGAGCGTTGGGAGCGGAGCGTGTCTGCAGGGCGCGCGGCAGTGGTGAGCCCAGCTTGACGGCACGACGGGGAACAGGAAGGCGGGCTGGTGGTCGCGCAGACGCAGGAGAGCAGCAGCGAACGGGAGCACTCTGGCGGCGGGCGCTCAATGTTTAACTAGGATCGGGACTCAAGCCGTACTTACATGGATTTGCCGCTTCGGGTGACGCAGCGTTGCTGAGTGGATGGAGCCCACCGCTCGGCCTTACTCGCTGGGCGATGACGGATGCGCGCCCCGCCGCCTGCTGTTCTGTGCGCGGGGTGCAGAGCCTCCTCCACGGATTAAACGGCACGCCGCCGCGCTCTCAGTGCTTTTCCGGCTCGTCAACCGGAATGCGCCAAGCTGCCAACGCCGCGGACCTGGAGCAAAGCGAAGCAAAGCGAAGCAAAGAAGAGGTAAGCCGGCTTGGTGAGATACGCGACCGCTGCCACGGCTGCGGTGGACCTGCCCGGCCGCGGTCCATACTTGTATTCGCTGCCGCAGCCATGGCTCTTCCACCGCTGTCTCCGCGCCCGCTTGGCGGAGCTCTTAGCCCGAGCCTGCGAAGCCTTGGCTGCAGCGCCGCAGCAAATCGCAGCCCACGCCTGCCGACTCCTCCCCCGCTGCCTTGCTCGCCGTCCGCAAAACCAACTATCTTGCTCCGGACCTGTGCTCCACCGGGCTGCCTCGGTTCGAACGCCGAGACGGCTGTTGCGGATGCGGACTGCTGGTGCCTTTTGGGTGCCGGCGTCTGGTGACTCGCGGACCGCGGGCAATCGTCGACGGCTACCGTGGTTGTCGCCACCGCGGCAGACCGCCTCAGATAAGAAGTCGTGCTGATCGCTGCATGTCTGCTGCAGCCGCCTCCAGATGACCGCCCATCTTTCTTGACATCGGGATCTGATGCGCGCCGCGCGGGGTGTGCTGGACGCCGCGTCTTGGGCAAGGCGTCTGCAAGCGAAGGCCCAAAATCCAAGGCCACAACCCATGTGAGCTCCAGCACTGCTAGCCAATCACGCCATTCATTCTTGGAACTACCTTATTCCCGCCCGACCACCATGCGGTGTGGACGTTGTCTGCCAAGCACGCCGGCTGCGATACGTAGAAGGAACAAAACTAAGGCCAGCTCAACTGCCGGCGCTCACGCTCGTTTTCGTGGGAATGACAAAGTCTAGAAGCAATCCAACAACGCCCAAGATGCAGCTGTGCAGTCGTGCAAATATAACACAGAGAACCTAACCAACCGAGCTGTCGTCGGCTGGACCATGCTGTGTCCGGCTCGTTCTCGCCCCCTTCTAAGCCAAACAGAATCCCCGCCTCCCGTCCCGGACGGCCCCAACCAAATTATGTCGTTTCCAAAATCGTCTACTGGTCGTCAAGAAAATCGTAAATCGTGCTGTACAACATCCCCTTCCGTGCGTCACTACCTGTCGAGCGGCAGCCAAGTGCGCCGCTCGTCCATGCTACGATTGATTCGGCTGCCTGGTGTCAGCGGCACGTCCACCCGCCCCGGCGTCCGTGCGCTTTCCCCTTCACCGTCGCTGTCCTCGTCGTACGCGTCTGACAATCGTGAGAAGTAGTCAGCAAGCCCGGACGTCGGGCTGGCAATGCTCTCGTATTGCGGCGGCGGGGTCTGGAGGGCCGGTGGCGGCTGCTCCTCGTCGAACGCCGGCGGATTGAACGACGGCTGGCGCAGGAGGTGAATGGGTCGCTGGAGACGTGGGTCTGTTGGTCCACCGATGTGGGCCTGTTGCGGTCGAGCCAGCTGGGGACTAGGCACTTCAGGCACACTATTGTGCGTGCGCGCACTGTTGAGCGCGTTGATCGTCGGGATGAATGATGCAGGCGACCCGCGCCGAACTGGCGCCCCAGGACACCCGCACTCCGGCATGGTGTGGATGTCCTCGCCCGCTTCAGGGGATGAGTACGCGGGCAGCGCCGTGTTTGCCTGCGTTGCTCTGCATGAGAGAATATGGAATGGCGAATCGATGGAAATTTCAAAGTGTCGTCTTTTGCCCGGGTCGTTTTGATCAGGTCGCGACAGGCGCATGACGATCTGGGGCACACGTTAGTAACCGCTCGTCTTGCTCTGCTGTGAAAAGTCAACGTACCTTAATCCAGTGGTGCACCTGGATGTTCTGATAGGTCGTGTCGAAGTGTAGTTTGTGTAGCTTCTGATCCTTCTCGCGCTGATTGTGGCAACTCGGTAGTTGCACATTGAATTCCATCTCAGTTGGCCCTATGTTACTCTCGCCGTCGAGGTTGCCTAGCAGGTTTGTGGAATCTTGCAGGGTAATGTTGTCCATGTCCCCTCGTGCGGCGGCGGCCCGCTGATCGTAAGGCACACCACCCCCGGTGATGATCCTCATGCTACTTCCAGGATATGTGCTGTTTGCCGGGCCGTCGGCTCGCTTTTCAAATAGCTGAACCTTTCGCGTAGGCTCTATCCGGTGCACGCGCTTGTTGTTGCAATAGTATTCAACGTTTTCGGTGACGAAGACCTTGATTCGGTGGCATTGCACTTTCGCCAACGGCGTGAGTTTGAAGGCAATTGGCACATGCGAGCCGAGTGGAAAAGATTTGCCGGAAATGACAATATCGTAGTGCAATTGGTCCTCCCAATTCCGGCTGATTGCAATAGGTTCGACTTGCTCGAGAGAGCCTTCCGAGGGCGCTCTAATGAGCACCACTTCCTTGGTTCCGACGAGGTTGGCTCTGAATGCGCCGGACCGTTCGACTACCGCTTCGAGTTCGTACTTCACGGAGCCGAGATCAACATCAATGGTCTCTGGCAAGTGGCTGTCCAGCGGCAATTCGAAGTTGTAGATGTAGTCGCCAGGTTGAAATGTTCGGTAGCCTTTTTGGGCTACGGACGGACCGCCCGATGATGACTCTCCCTTTCCGAAACTTCTGGACTGATTGACCTGCAGTGAGAGCCGCTTCGCGTCCTTCGAGCTGAGATTTGTACTTGAGTTCATGGGCGAGCGGGAGAAATCAAAGGACAGCTTTCCATCCTTGCCACTTATTGGCACCTGAAGGGTGCTCTCTTTCCGCTCATGAAGTTCCACGTGATCAGCGCAGCTGCCGTGCTCGGCAGTGGGAAACTGAGCATTGAAGAAGGGCCAAGTGTGGCTCATGATATGGTCCGTCTCCTCAAAGTCAGTCTTCTTCGGAGGAATGCCTGCCGTGTGTCAGTCACGCGAGTCTGCCAGCTGCTTGTACGGAGTGGAAGTACCTTCGGGCCACTTTGTAGTGGCCTTGCCCTTGAATTTGAGCGTCACCGCCTTGATTTTGGCACTCTTCGTGACCCTCAAATGCAGGCTGCCGCGCAGCATGGCAGTACTTCTCTCTGAATGCTCACTTTGCTCGAAACCTTGCAGGAAGAGGACAGGCTCGGCCAACGCGATCCCGACGCTGATTCCGTTGCCCGACGCAAGGGGCTTGTCATCGGGAATGGTCTGGGTGATGGAGGACACTACGCTCTTCCTGCTGACAGTGGATCGACCAGACGCCGAACGCACGGTTTCCGCGAGCACCGGCCTCGAAACCATGCCGCTTACTGGACCCCCAACGGCAGGATGGGGCATTGTGCGCATGGTCTCACAGCTCACAGCGCGTTGGCCCTCGGCCGAAGAGGGCTCGTTGATTCCGCTGCCGAAGCTGGGGGCGCGGGTGGGAGAGGGCGAGGTCTTGTCCTTGTCGCCGTGAGAGGCGATGAAAGAGCGTAGGAAACGCTTTGCGTTCTCCCGTGGGCCTGCCAGTTTTTCTATGACCACTGGCCGGCTTCTTCTTGATTTGCGGCGGAGGACGGAAAAATCGGGCGGCACACGAGCAATGTGGATGCGCTGGGGCCGGCGGCTGCGAGGGTTGAAGATGGGACCGCGGGTCTGGAGGTAGGCCGAAGGAGTCGAAGTGCACACGGAGTGCCGGTTACTTCGCTGGGGCTCGTCGGGCAGATAGCTGAGGCGACCGCGTTCGGTGTGGACTCGGAGATACTCTGTCATGATGGCAATTGGCGTGAGCGTCAATCGTGCGCGAGGACGGCGCGTGCAGGCATCCAAGAGCGCGGCAAGCAGGGACAAGGAGGCGAATGGCAAGGACAGTGGGTTTCAGGACAAATAAGAGGAGCGCCGGAGAAGGTAAGCTCGCAGGCGACGCGTGAGAGCGGACACGACGCGGCTGGAGGGGAGCGAGATGACGAGAGCGGACAAAGGAAGAGTGGGAGGACAGCGGCTGAGAGTCGGGGCCGGGGCTGATGAGAACTTACAGATCTGGGGAGACGATATGGGAAACGACTAACGGTGCTGCGGAGACAGGCATGCAGCATGCCGGTGAGCTCAGAGTGCCTTTTGCGCGGGCGGTCAAGGGTTTGCTGGTTCGGCGTGGAATGTCATGCGCGGGTCCACGCAAAAACGACTACTGAGACCGCTGCTCCCTGCTTAAAACGACTGGGGCGACTGGCGGCGGGAAACAGGATAGTGACGACGCAGGGTAGCGAAGCTTTTGCGGCGCCGAACAGGCAAGTCGGCGGCAGATCTCGAGTGGAGGGCGGGCGGCGTCAGTAGTGCCAGTGCACCGTCGCAAGATGTGAGAGAGGGCTCTGATGGCCAATCCCCCGGCAGCGCGCTCCCTAATAAGACCGATGCTTCCTTCTTGCTCTGCGGCCAGCCCAGAGCGGCCTAGGACGGTGACCTCACCACAGGATCAACGCGCGCCCTCCAGTGCCGCGGCCGCCCATCCGAGTCTTCCGGGTGCTGCATTCTGGCCACGACGCTGCCATGTCTTGGATGCACACGCTCCGCGGCGCGACGAGGCGTGCTGCGCAGGAGCCACGCTGGCGACGCTACGGCCCAAGGCTGGAAGCTCGAGGGGCCGCCAGGCGCTGCTCTGCGCGCTGCCAGCAGCCCAGGCTATCCCGACCAGCAGCCCTGGCGGCGTCCATAGTGGCCCACGTCATGCAGCATGATGCGACAGAGTGAAGTGCGGAGTGCGGCCGAGGCACCAGTCGGCCCCTGTCGCCCATGCCGCGATCTTTGGCGCGCCAGTCCCCATGTGCTGCCCGCCAGCCCTCCACCATCCAAAACACGCCCAGATCTGCGCTTATTAACCCGACAGGACCGCGTGCTCAGCAGGCCGCCCTCAAAGCAGCTCCGGAGATCGGAACGCTTTTTCAATAGCAGAAGGTGTCGCGACGCCTGCCTGCATGATGCAAAAACTCGACCTGGGCCCCATAGTGTATGACGAGCATCGGGGCGCACGCCGCCGACCTGCGCAGCATCCGCCTCGCCCTTCTCTGCGCGCCCTGACAATTGTCCCCTGACCGCCACCCTCTGTAGCGCGCGTGGGCTTGACGTCGCCCGTGGACCCTTTGTTCCTTTCGGGACGAAGGATGAAAAAGCACATGGTGTGGGGAACGTTAGCCACCGTGACTGATCTCCTGCGTCTGACGACATTGGCTGCGACGGCAGAAGCTTGGCAGCGTGCCCTCCTGCTCCGCTCTCCGCAAAAGAGGCAGTCTGAGGGGTTCCCCAGCCCGCATGATGGCCAATCCGGGCTGCGCTTTGATAATGGCAAGCAAGCCCGTGCTGGCGCTGATTGGCTGCAGCCCGTCTGGGAAAGACAGCGCGGTGTTACGCGCCGCACCGGCGCTGTGCGGCGAACGGCCAGCGCGTGTCCGGTGAGACTTTCTCACGTGCCCGCGGCGCGAACGCGTCGAGGCTCAAGTCGCGTCGCAGCCGACTCCAACCCGCCCGCAACGCCAACGCTGAAGCTCGTCCACAGGCGCCAGCATGCCGGACCAAGCAGATCAGGGTAAGCCCCTGCGGTTCCTCTGTCTTCACACGATGCCCCTGTCGTAGGGGTGCTAATAGCTGCTAGCCCGGGCGCAATCGCCTCTCCAGCGTGTTATCCTCTGCTGCACCTCCATTGGCCCCGAACTGAGAGTACGCCGTATCCCGCCAATCGTGACCGCTCAAGCCTGAACTTTTGACAGAACGAACTCGCAAAATGGGCGACCGATATGGGCGCCGTCCACAAGTACGACCTTACCTCCGACGTAACCCATCTTGTCGTCGGCCACATAGATACCCAGAAGTACAAATACGTTGCCAAGGAGCGCCCCG
This sequence comes from Diplodia seriata, assembly GCF_021436955.1. Taxonomy (NCBI): domain Eukaryota; kingdom Fungi; phylum Ascomycota; class Dothideomycetes; order Botryosphaeriales; family Botryosphaeriaceae; genus Diplodia; species Diplodia seriata. The sequence continues at coordinate 1,608,503 of NW_027117309.1, read as the reverse complement.
ATGTCAAGGCCGTCCTGCCTGCCTGGATCGCAGCTGTGCGGGAGTCCTGGCTGCAAGGCGGGGAAACCGATGTGGAAAAGCTGGAAGAGGAGTATCGCGTGCCTACTTTCCATGGCCTGCGCATATGCATAACGGGTTTCGAGGATTGTGAGCCGCCATCACTACCATGGAGATGTAGGTGCTGACGGTACACAGTACAGCAGCGGAAATATCTCGAGGAGACCGTCACCGCCCACGGCGCGACATACCAGGGTGATTTGACAAGGGCCATCACCCACCTTATCGCAGCAGCCCCTTCTGGCAAAAAGTTCGATTTTGCTCGGCAGTGGAGCCTCAAGACTGTTTCACTAGAGTGGCTCACGGACAGTGTTGAGCGTCGAATGACTCTCGACGAGGCATTGTACGACCCTTTTCTACCGAAAGAAATGCGCGGAAAGGGCGCATTCAAGAAATTGCCAGCTGAAACAACGCCATTGGGCAAGCGCTTGCGCACGCCTGCTGCTGAAGAAGTAGAGGGCAAACGAAAATTGAGGCGGACCGCAAGCACTAAGCTGGGAAGTCAGAGCTCGGCCATCTGGAACGACATCACAAGTGGAAGTTTTGGTGTGAGGCAACAAGAAGAAGACAACCTCTGGCAGGACCTTGCAAACAACGGTGCGGGCTGTAACGAGGTGGTTCCTGCTATGAGCAAGGCCGATGACCACGGAAGCGCAAGTAGGGATCAACCAGATGGTGCGCACGACCAGCCACTGTTCAAGCGGAATGCAGGCTGTTTCGATGGCAGAATCATATATGTGTATGGCTTTGATCGCACCAAGGTTCGTCGATGCGCAGGTGGGCAGGCTCGAGGATGTTATGCTCACCAAGATACAGACCGGGATTCTTCAGGAACATCTTCATCAAAATGGAGCTCGGCTTGCTGTAACGCCAGAGCAGCTCTGTTCACACGAAGACTCGGAGTTAGAGAGCGGCTTTTTGATCACCCCTTCAAATATTGCTTGTGGCGAGCTTGAAGACCTGCCGATTGTCGCTGAGGGCCTCACGCGCGTCAACGAGTGGTGGGTGGAGAAGTGTCTGTATCAGAAGAAGATCGTCGATCCTGCTGAAGAAGTGATTTGCAAGCCTTTTCCCCGACTTCCAATGCAAGGTAAGCATTCTGCTACTTCAATATGACGATTGTTGACGTCTAGCAGGTTTTGAAAACCTGATCATCTCTTCGACTTCATTTACTGACTATGACCGCCTGCATATATCGAAGGCTGTCAAACTGATGGGTCAGTCCCACGCTGCTTGTGGTATACGTCAGATGCACTGACCCGCTCCCGACTAGGTGCCACTTATGACGAAGTGTTGAACGAAGGCGTCTCGGTCTTGATCTGCAACTCTGATTCACCCCCGAACCCTAAAGTCAAATACTGTCTAAAGCGTTCCATTGCCGTTGTTGCCCCGTCCTGGCTGTGGAGTTGCATCTCTACGTGGGAGCGGCAACCGTTTGAAGCGCATGCGATGCATCTGTCTTCCGAAAGATCTAGGGATTCCTCGCAGCAGCCACAGACACGAAAGAACTCTGCAATAGGCGCGGACGTCTCCATCAAAGAACGGTAAGCTACTTTCAGCTAGAAATTTCCCGTCTCTGCGGCAGAGACGGGATTGTAAGAAGGCAAATGCGTCTCGTGGTCATCTAATTGTCCGTTGTGCATCCGCATATACGTCATCAACGAACGAAGTGTTGCTGACGCCAGAGCGTCCAGGGCTTCACGAGAGCACAGTCGTCACAATAAACTCACACTACCGAAACCCGTGTCTCCGGATCGCCACGGCTTCGAACGACAAGAAAGCCGGTTGGGACTAGAGGTTCAGAATCCCGGTGAGCGGAAACGAGCTCGTGCGAGCAGACCCGCTTTGCCGTTGTACGAATCGGGAAGCGAGGACGAGACTGGAGGCGCCGGCGCCGCTGGAGCGGCTGTCCCGGACGACCCGGCACCTCCCTATCCCGATGATGACACTACCTCGCAGCCAAAACACCTGCAGGAACTGTCGCAGTCGGACGCTAACGCACTCCGAAAACCCTTGCCGACAGACGCATCACCTGCAGATCAGCAGAAGCAGCCGCAGCATCCTGACAATTTGGCCAACGCCCCTCCAGCTGCTGCCGCTCCGCCACAAGCCGACAACCGCTCGAACACCGACCTCAACAACACCATTGCCGCACTGCTCGCTCAGAAGAAGCAAAAGGAATTCGTCCGCCCCGCTTCCGCCGGTTCCGACAATGCCGCTGCCGGCATGGTCCGCACTAACCGCCAGCAGCGCCGCCACCAACTCGGCCGCGCCCCCAGTGTGACATCCAACGGGTCCGCGCCATCTTCGCTCTCCGCACAGAACTCCTTCTCGGCCGCGGCGAAAGCGCCCACTGTTGCCGAAGACGAGGAGACGGCCGCTGCCCCACCTTGGACGAACGAGGCACCGGTGGCTAGTCAGACACTCGCGTGGGGCGACTGCGGGGATGAAGCGGAGCGCGTGGAGGTGATCAGGCGGCTGGGCGGGAAAGTGGCGGAAGCGGGTGATGTGGGCGGTGATACCGACGGTATGAAGGCGGTGGAGCGGATCGGGAGGGTTGCGGATGCCGGGGATGGGGGTGGGGCCAGAGCCATGCGGACGAGGGCAACTGGCAGCAGGACGTACTAAAATTTGTTGTTCACTGGGGTCGACTACGCCAATCGCCGCTATTGAACTGCGTGTCAGTCATGCTATTATGGAGCTGTTTGATTTGACCCGACTTTTGCAGGCGTTGTAGCGCACGAACAAGCCTGATGGGGCCGAATAGCGAGCATGGCACGTACGGAAGATAGGTCGTGATGGGCATTGAGGTGTAGCTGGCAAGCCTTTCCGACGAATGGTTGGACAACGACTTGTGCACCCTGCAACTGCTTTTGTTCTTTTCGATAGCCTGTTCAACTGCATTGCCTTGATGCATCCTCTAATACAGGGGTCATGTAGGGTGATACGACATACGAGAGGTTAGTAGACCAAACAAGATATCGCCGTTCGCGTTCGAGAAGAAGAAATGTCTACAACAAATGAAAAGGATTGTAATGCAATTGACTGCATGCACGACGTGTACCTAGACGCAAAAGCAAATGTCATACTTGCTGTGTCTACTTTGAAGTGATAAGAAGAAAATGCTCGGCACTGTCTCAATTTCCCTTCGCAGAAAAAGCAATGACCAGGAAGAAGCAGAGAGTTGATAATCTGCAGCTACCAAGCAAATATCAAAAGCAAGTCAGAGGGAAATATAGAAAGGGTTAAAAGCAAGCAGCAGAAGAAAACAATAGAATCCCTTTTGAGACGGTGCCAATTGTTAGTGCTTTTCGTGGTCCGGATCCTGCGAAGTTGCTTTTCTTTGCAGACACCTGTTGATTAAGCGAGTTCTGATGTAAACGTGCTGCTTCTTTCTGGTCAGGCGTGTGAATCAGGCCACAGGGTCCTCTGTTCTCCCTTGTTGAGCGGATATGAGATCATGTTTCAAGAAGCAATGTCAAAGTCACACACGATGCGTCAAGCCGTAGTGATCCCATTGAAGGCCTCGCAGCCACTTAAAACACAAAGAGATCTTTTCTAGCAGGCATAACATACCATTGAACTCTTAACACTCGTAGGAAGAAAAGTGGCCCGTCCGTACGCAGGAGAAAAAATTGGAGAATAAGCCAGGCATAACAAAACGTCGAAAGAATACCTCAAAGTAAAAAGCACTTGTTCCGCCAAACAATCCAAGGGTAGTCTTCTAAGGCAAAGGAGTAAAGCCACCCTGGGGTATCAGTAATGAATGCAAATAGTTACCAGCCATTGAGCCAAAAACCAAACAAGCAATCCGTGCAAGTGTCCCATTTTCTGTTGAAGTTCATACCATATCCCATGCATGCGATTCATCCCGTTGAGGTCGTGTCGTACAGCTCGCCATCAAACGCCCATTCCGTGTTTTTCATTGGCTGGTCGTTCTCATCATGACAGTACCGTATCCTGGGCGTTTCAACCCATGTTCTCCGTCCCGTTCAATAGCACGTCTAACAAGTCGTACCCCCCGACATCGGGTCCATAGGCGTTGCTGTTCACGTCTGCGCCATACGAGTTCAGAAGTGGGTCCAGAGGAAGCGCCAACCAGTCGGCTCCGCCATTCCCGAAGCCGCCGTAGTCGCCGTTGTCGCTACCAAACCCAGGAAACTGATTGTTGTTATTGTTGCTACCGCTGCTGCTATCCGCGCTCCCGCCATTGCTGTTTGACAGCTGGTTGTGCGAGTTGTAAGGCGAGCCAAACGTCGGCGGCGGCATGATTGAAATGTTGTTCGATCCTGGATCATATGTCTCAGTGCTGATGCCCCAAAGTGGGTGGCTGGAGTTTGGCGTTGCACGACCATTGGAAGCAACAGGGCTGGCGGGGCCACTCAGGCCACTGGAGCTGTAGTTGGGCCACTGGGGATTGTTACCGTTGTGGTTGTATCCTTGGCCAGGGTGAGGAGGTGGCATCATGGGGTTATTGTAGTTTTGCTGATTGGACGTGATGCCCGCAGTTGGCAGGCTTGGGCTTTGGCTTGTGGCGCGGCTAGCCTGCAGTGAATTTCTCCCGGAGCCCGATCCCGCCATGCGCACAAAGCGGGACTTGATACGGGTGATGAGTGTAATCAGCATGCCTGCGAAACGATTGCCCACGTGCACATCGTCGACGATGCAGTTCCGTAATGCTGAGACGGCTTCCTCCATCAGGCCAAGAGAGAGCGCAACATCGTCTTCTGTGGCGCCGAGCGCAAAGGTCTTGAGCAGTATAATGGTGACAGAGATGATGCGGAAGAACGTCCGTACCGGCGCGTGTTTCAGATAACCGCCGGGCTCAAGGCCCTTGGTGACGATTTGCAGCACGTTTCGACACCCATCAATGACTTCCCGAATGAAGTGCCGGTCATCGCCGTACCACCGCACAAGCATGTGGGGAGGAATCGTGCCGGTCGGCACGGAGCCTAAGCCATTGGCCCCATTGGCGGCGGCAGCAGCAGCATGTGTGTTCGTGACACATCTCTCTACCACGGCCTGCAGGGCCAATGAGTTGATGTAAACTCTGCTGTACTCATACTCGATTGCCAGGACGTCGTGCATGAGTTTGGGAACTGTCTGATCAGCAGCACGCACGAAGTCTGCAGAAAGGCCCTACTCACTGATGTTCTTATATCTGTCCAGGTGCGAGCGGAATTCTCGAAGAATTGGCTGAAACTCGGACAAGAGCTTCTTGTACTCTTGTGTTCTGATCAGCTCTCGCGTGCGACGGCGGTTGGAGAACATGTCCTGGTTGCCTTTCTCCATGATGACGGCAATCTCCATCCAGAAATACAAGACCATTTCCTGGCTATTAATCCTCCTCTCCGCGCCCGGCGAGCTACCAGCCTCCTCGCGGATGATCTTCCCGGTTCTCTTCAGCATCGAGAAGCGATCCTGCAAGCGGTCATCAGGGCTCTTGAGGAACGTTTTGTCTCGTTGCGATCGCGGAAGCATTGAAGTAAGCCCGACTCGACCACTGGTTTGAGTAATGTAGATCAGCAGGAGTTCGCGGAGATGGTTCTTCCGCCGATAGTAAGCCTCGACTTTCGCAGGCGGAAGGTGTTTGTTCTCTTCGTGGAAGTCGGTCTCGCTCTTATCGTCGAAGACACCGATCTCATAGGCCAAAGCTAGAGCGTTTCCCAGCAGCATCCAGCACATCCTGTCGCTCCGCCAACAAGGCTCTAGCCAGCTATCGATCCTCTGACCGCCTAGCCCTCTGTATTGGTCGTTCGCCGCCTCAGACAAACAGCCGTTGACCATGTTGGCCATCATCTCCTCGTCAGGAGCCATGAGCTCGTCGTCATCGTCTCCCGGAGGGAAGTGTAGAGCGCGGGGGTGCCACTCGGTGAGGAGCATAAGGCTTTCCACGGTGCCTAAAGTGCGGAGACCCTTTCGAGACAGCGGGTTGACGTCGCAGCTTTGTTGGGCACCGGCTCCGCAGAATCCGCCGCCAAACTGTTCCTGGCCCCATATCATGCGGTCTATCATGCCCTGCAGATAGCTCCACAGCTTCTCGTGAATCGCATATGGGCGGGAGCTGGAGCCTGGGCCAGTCAAGGACATGTAACGGGAGGCTACGGTCAGGAGGGTGACAACGAGCATGGGCTCCTCAGTGAGCAGAGTGCTATGGGACTCGTATTTCTCGAAGTTGGGCACGACAATGGGGGTCAGCGGCGACAGATACCTGTAGAAGTAGTCCAAGTATGCGATGCCTTCTCGGGCGGTGAACCAGCCTGCACGGACAAAGCGGAACCGTGACCACGCCTTGATGGCCTGCTCAAAGCCACTCTGGTTATTCGCTTCGCTTTGTACCTGACCTTGGGCGATGGCTGGGTCTATCGCAGGTTCGACGGTGGAATGGGTGCCCGGGCTGGGATAAGGCTGAGAGCTGTTGACGCCCGGGCTGGTCAAATTAGGCTGAGAGCCCGGAGTGGTGGCGGTGAACGAGGTGGTGCTCATGTTGCGCTGGTGCATGTTGCTGTCGGACCTGTGGTGCTCGATGTCGCCGGTGCGGCCTGCAGCCTCAAAGAGCAGGTTGAGGGCGTCATGGCCACTGAAGACCTCTTTCGACTGCAGGATGGCAGTGGTCTCATTGTTCACCTGCTGCTGATCATCGTGTGAGGACTGCTGATTGGCGTTGGGACGGCGCAGGGGCTGCAGACGGCCAACCGAGCCGCCGGGCGTCAGCGGGCGTGGTATGGGTGGCTGCTGGACGAAGCTGGGGCGGCGCGGCGTCTCAGAATCTTCGCGGAGGCGCTTGCGGCCGTTGGAGACCTCGAAGTCGGCGGGCTCCTCGTCCTCGAAGCCCTCGCCGCCATCCTGGGGCTTGCGTTTGCGGCGGGTGGCGGAGAAGAAGCACTCTTTGCTCTCGCGGCGGCAGCGCACACACGGCGGGTCGTGAGGGTTGTCGACGGGCCCCAGGTCGCAGCGCACCTTGCGACGGCGGCAGGGGATGCAGGCCTGATAGGTGCGGGTATGCTGGCCTTGCTGGGAGCCCGGCTTGCCAGGCGGCGAGGCGCTGTCGTGCTGGGCGCTGTGCGAGGGCGTCGAGTTGGACATGTCGGCGTCGAGGTTCAGGCACTCGGTTTGCGACGGCACAGCGGGCTGAAGCTCCAGAGAGAGGGCTGCGAAGGCGGGGGTTCGCAGCGATCGCCGGTGCCGACAGGTGGGTCGCCCGAGGGTCTCGACGGCGCATCGACAATGCCCCAGCCGCACACCCACTGCCAATTGCGTGCTGTGAGCGGTGGTGAGGACGCGAATGGGAGAAAATGGGGAGGTGTTCGAGCGCCGTGGTCAGCGCCGAGTCACGAGCCGCGCCCGCCCGCCTTATGCACGCGACGGCCAGAGCGGCAAGGCGTGGCAGCGGAGGAATGCGCGAAGCTTACTGCTCAAGAGGCAGGTGCACACTGCGACGGGAATGGCAGGATGCTCTAGCCGCGCCTGCCATTGGGCAATGCTTGCCATCGTGATGTGTCTAAAGCATTCCATGCAGTAGCCTCCGGGTCGCCCGCCCACACTCCTCTCCGCACCCGCCCATCGTGAGCCCGCCCGTGTTGTTGTCACCGAATCAAGCCACCCCGCAGCTTGTGGGGTAATCGAACCTACTCGCCCCGCCACTGCTCGAACTCCTCCGCAAGGTGTGCCTTGAGTTTCTGCACGTTCGTGCCGAAGCTGCGCTCGCACCGCCAGCACTGGAACTCCCTGTTGAGATAGCCCTCGCCGCGCGGGTTCCTTCTCGCGTCGTCTTGCGCGAGGGGAAACGCGTCTAGCGGAACTAGGAAAGGCGTCGAAAAGCTGTTGTAGTGCTTGCGGTGCTTCAGGCTAGGCGAATGCCGGTCTGGAGACAAAACGTGGACATGGAGGTTGGCCATGGACGGGCCAGAGTGGATCCCCACGAGCAGATCCGCCGTCCAGTCTCGTCCTGGCGGCAGCTTCTCCTCGTCTGGCGGATCTTCCGACTCGATGGCCTCTATGCGCGCCCGTTCTTGCTTTGAGAACTGTCCATACCTGCGGCGGAGCTCACTGCCCACCATCTTCTTGACTCTTTCCGCCTCGGTCTTGCAAGCCTCGAGGAATTCCGCATCCTCGAACGCCTCAAACGGGTGCACGAGCGTTTTTGCCTTGTCCCGTGGTAGAATCAGACAATGGATTACAGACTTGGGGAACAGGTCGTTAATGATGACGAATTCGTCATTGTAGTCGATCACGCGGTCTTTTGCAAACTGCTCAGGGTGGTCGATGTATGCTCCCAGCCCATACATGCCGGGAAATACCTTGGTGCCGACGGTTGTTGACTTGCGGCTTTCCTTCGCCGTCTTGTCCGACGACTTGGGCTGCTTGCGAGACATGAGCTCTGTGACTGTCAACACTCAGCATGCAGACTCTACAGCATTCCAGCACACTTACAAGCATTAGGGCGCTTGTCGCCTGTGGAGCTGGACGTGTCGACCACCGCCTCCCCCTTCACTTCTTCGCCGGTGGCGGGGTGCTCTCGTTCTTTGTCAATTGCGGCCATGATTGGAAGGTGTGGAACGCTCGCGCTAGAGTTTGTGTTTCCAGGGTCACATGGGGAGGTGTCTGTTGTCGTGAAGGCAAATGGTGTGAGCAAAGGACCTTGCGTCATGGGCTGTTGTCTAGACCAGACTCAGCCCTACGAGCACCAGAAGTGGTTGCCGGAGGGGTGTGTGCGGCAGGCGTGGCCGGGGCCGAGGCGAAGAAAGCGAGGCGGGAGCGGCAACCTGACGCAGGGGCGTGCGCGCCGTGAATTTCGTCGACGGGGTTGCCGATCTTGAGCTTTTCCCCACGCCGATGCATCAAGATGGCTTCACCACCGCACCTCCGTCACCCCGGCCCGCAGTACACTCGCGAGGATGCCCAAGAATCCTCATCCCCCGCGCGGAGGCGGCGGCTCCAAGAAATCTGCCCCTGCGCCGCTGGGCGCCGAAGATACCAGCTTCATCGTCTTCTCCAACTCGAAGAGCGACTCAAAGAAGAGCAAAAAGGCGGACCCTGTCGCCAAGAATGACACCGCTGACAAGGGCAAGGGGAAGTCCAAAGGTGCACCTGAGCAGCCTGAGGATGCGCCCAAGAAACCCGACGTGCGCACCGTGATTGGCGGCGCGTCGTGGACCGGGAAGCTGCCCGTCAACATGCTCTCGGAGCATTGCCAGAAACAGAAGTGGGCGAAACCCGAATATACAATGGTAGATATCAGCCCTTCTACATGGCCGACTGCTTTGGATCGCTGACAATTCTGCAGACCAAGGTCAAAGATGGCTTCGTCTCCCATGTAATCCTCAAGGCTACCAACCCCAAAACCCGCGAAACTACCACTCTACCTCCCATCAGACTCCCGATCGAGAAGCAAGACCTTGCCGTGCAACCGACCGCTCTTGAAGCCCGCCACTTTGCTGCTACGTATACGCTGTTCCGCATCGCTTCCATGAAGAACATCCACATGATGATGCCTCCGACGTACAAGGACCTGTGGAAAGGCGCGTTCGCAGATATGAAGAAAGAGGATGTCAAGAGTGGCAGAGGCTGGATGTACGAAGCTGATCCTTTCGTCGCCCACAAGGAAAGGGAGCAGGCTAAGGCCGAGGCTGAGAAGAAGCGGGAAGAGGCTGCGAAACAGCGGGAGAATGCGAAGAACCAGCCCGCTGGTAGTTCGAGCAACATCATGCGCGGCTGGACTCGTGTCCCGAAGCTCGACATGGGCAAGAGGATCCGAGCAGAAATTGAGGGCCTGATTCGGCGAGATGCCGTTTGGAACCCCCACAGCGTCAAGATATCGCCCGCTGAACGCTCCGCCCTTATTGTTGAGATTGTCAAGTTGGGCTTCCGCAAAAGCCACGTCGAAGAAGCCGCGGAAGTTTGCAAGGACCGGGAAGAAATCCTCGAATGGCTTCTCATCCATGTCCCAGAAGACGACCTTCCACCTTGGAGTCTGCCCGAGGGCTATACCGCTGGCATCAGCATGGCCAGCGGCAATCTGAAGCGAGAGGCAGCCATCAAGCGGCTTGCGGCCACTGGTTATGCCATGGAACTCTGCGAAGAGGCTCTTGATACATTTGACGGTGATGAGGCGAAAGCGGCAGGCCTGCTACAAGCTCGACTTCTAGGTGATGACGAGCTTGCAGAGCAACTGTCTGGCGCAACCATCGGCGATGAGACCGAACCGCAGGAGGACGTTTGGGCTGAAGAACAGGTCATTCTGGCTTCGATTTACGACGAGAAATATTCCACAACTGGACAGGATCAATGCCAAATTCGACTCGAAATCGTCGATGGGACAAAGACCGAGTTTTTGCTGAATGTGCGCAAACCTGCAGGACTGTATCCGAACGTCCTACCCATCATCTCGATTAACGCAAAAATACCGGCTTACATCCGGTTGAGCATCATCAGGCAAGCTCTGAGCCACGCCAGGGAAAACTTTCTCGGCGAGCAAATGATTTTCAATATTGTGGACTGGCTGGAACATGAGATCCCCTCCATTATTGATAACCCAGGAAGACTTACGGATGTTTCCTCTGCCATATCTGCGGCGGATACTGGTGTTCATGCTGAAGCAATCAAACAGAAGGAAAAGAGACAGCGTCGACCTAAGCCAGTGAACTTACGGCCAGGATCTCAGATTAGTCAACGCATGCTCGAGCAATGGCGTACCAAGCAAGCTTCTCCGGACCAGCAACGCATGCTCCGCGCGAGGCAAAACCTGCCTGCTTGGAAGTTGCTACCGGATATCGTTGAGGCAGTCAAAAATTACCAAGTCGTCATCATCTCTGGAGAGACCGGATCTGGAAAGTCAACACAGTCAGTCCAGTTCATCCTTGATGACATGATTCAACGTCAGCTTGGTGAAGCAGCAAACATTGTCTGCACGCAGCCCCGGCGAATATCCGCGCTTGGATTGGCGGACCGAGTCGCCGATGAGCGTTGCACTGCCGTGGGTGATGAGGTCGGTTACTCAATCCGTGGCGAGTCTAGACAGAAGCCCGGGGTCACCAAGTTGACATTTATGACCACCGGTGTTCTCCTTCGCCGGCTTCAAACGTCGGGCGGCCGCCCTGATGATGTGGTGGCTTCTTTGGCTGACATCACCCATGTTGTTGTTGATGAGGTCCACGAGCGGAGCTTGGACACGGACTTCCTGCTCGTTCTACTGAGGGATGTCTTGAAGAAACGCAACGATCTCCGAGTCATTCTCATGAGTGCCACTCTCGACGCGGATGTGTTTGCATCTTTCTTCAAGCCTGCCGTGGGCCAGGTTGGGATGGTGGAAATAGCGGGCCGCACGCACCCTGTGACGGACTACTACGTCGATGATGTTATTCGGATGTCTGGCTTCAATGGCCACTCGGCCGATGAAGACTGGGAGGACGAGGAGTCTCAGAAGAACATCGGTGGCACGCTGAGGAGCATTGGCATGCGGATCAATTATGACTTGATCGCGCAGACGGTGCACCACATCGACGCGGAGCTGGGAGCCCAAGACGGTGCCATCCTTATCTTTCTTCCTGGAACAATGGAGATCGATAGGACAATACAGGTAAGCTGGGTGTGCCTGGCCTATGTAGGATTTCTGACACTGACAATGTATGCTAGGCTCTCCGTTCCATGCCAAACGTGCATGCGCTCCCGCTCCATGCGTCTCTGCTTCCAGCGGAGCAACGCCGAGTGTTCCCTCCGCCGCCCAAAGGCAAGAGAAAGGTGATTGCATCTACCAATGTCGCTGAGACTTCAATTACCATTGAAGACGTCGTGGCCGTCATTGATACCGGGAGAGTCAAAGAGACGAGCTTTGACCCGGCAAACAACATGGTCAAGCTTGCGGAGACATGGGCGTCTCGTGCCGCTTGCAAGCAACGCCGCGGCCGTGCTGGCCGTGTCAGAGCTGGAACTTGCTACAAACTCTACACGCGCAATGTCGAGAGGGACAAGATGATGGAGAGACCTGAACCTGAGATCCGACGAGTCCCACTCGAGCAGCTCTGTCTGTCCGTCAAGGCAATGGGCGTTCAGGATGTAACGAGCTTCCTCGCGGGTGCTCTAACACCACCTGACAGCATCGCGGTGGAGGGTGCTCTGGAACTTCTCGGACGGATGGGAGCTATTGATGGCGATGAAATGACTGCTTTGGGCAGACATCTTGCTGTGGTTCCTGCTGACCTTCGATGCGCCAAGCTCATGGTGTACGGAGCGACATTCGGCTGCCTCGAGTCTTGCCTCACCATCGCATCCATTCTCACCGTCCGCAGTCCTTTTGTCTCGCCCCAGGCCAAGCGAGAAGAATCAAAGGCAGCTCGTTCAGCGTTCGCGAAGGGCCAAGGTGATCTCATTGCCGACCTTCGCGCCTACGAGCAGTGGAGCGGTTTCAAAGAAAAGGGCATTTCGTTCCGCGACCTGCGTGCTTTTTGCGAGCAGAACTTTCTCAGTCTCCAGACCCTCAACGATATCACCTCTACCCGTCGACAATACCTCTCCTCCCTACAAGAGACGGGCTTTATCCCTCTGCGGTACTCATCCTACAGCGACTTTGGCGCACAGGAAGTTGCCTCGCTCAACCGCCACGGCGCGAATGACGCTCTGCTACGCGCCCTCGTCGCTGGCGCTTTCAACCCCCAGATCGCGCGCATTGACTTTCCGGATAAGAAGTTCGCAGCATCTGTTTCCGGTGCTGTAGAGCTCGATCCAGAAGCCAAAACGATCAAGTACTTCAACCAGGAGAATGGCAGGGTGTTCGTTCACCCAAGCTCGACCGTGTTTGATGCCCAAGGATTCCCGGGTGGTGCGACTTTCATGAGCTATTTCACGAAGATGGCGACGAGCAAGGTTTTCATGAGGGATTTGACACGTAAGTCTTGGTCCCAGGTGCTCCCCCCACATGCACGGTTCAGTCCACTAATCAAATTACCGTAGCATTCAATGCCTACTCCTTGCTGCTGTTCTCTGGGCCAATCACACTTGATACGATGGGCCGAGGAATCGTGGTCGACGGGTGGTTGCGTCTACGTGGATGGGCTCGCATCGGTGTTTTGGTTTCGAGACTACGCATGATGCTAGATGAAGCATTGGCAAGGAAGATCGACGACCCAACCACGGACTTGGCGGGCAGTGATGTTGTTGGCATCGTCAGGAAACTGGTTGAACTTGATGGGCTGGACCGATGAAAGATGGAAAGCACTGCTGGCCAGCAGCGATGAAGCTTCTGATGATGATTTAGGAAAAGACTGCATTGGTTAATTGTTCTAGATAACTATGACATAGCTATCAGCAGATAGAATGGCAGCTGTGGTCATGGAAACACTAGATTCTTGCGGTTCCGAACGACGGTCTTCAGCGACGCTGGACTGGTCTGGAGCGGATCCTTCGCTAGCCTCCTCTCATTCTTCTCTGTCGGGGGCGTAGTCATATGACGGTAATCTATCAAAGCCTTCTTGCTATTGTCCTCTTCGTATTGTTCTGTACGGTGGCGGTGACAGTTCATTGTTGCCACTACCACTACATCTGGTATCCTTGAGCGTATTCCTTTGACCATTTCCTCTTTGTATGTTCGAATACGTATATTTCCATCCCCATCCCCGGAGTTCCCAGTCTCCTCTTCGAATACACCTGTCATCTTACCAAAGTCTATCCTTCACGAGAAACAACCCACCAAAACCAAAACCATGAAGCTTACCACAGCCGCCATCCTTCCCCTCCTCGCCACCCTCACCACCGCCATCCCCACCATCCCCGTCACCGTGTTCGAAGAAGTAGCCCTCATCCCGGCCGACAACAGCACAGCCGTCTCCGCGCTCCCAGCAGCAACGGCAACGGCACTGGCCGGCTCGAAGCGCAACACGGGCTGGGCGGGCATCTACTACTGCCGCAACACCAACTGGCAGGGGCCCTGCGCGCACACCTGGCTCAAGATCGGGCAGTGCATGAACTTCCCCGGCGGCTGGGACAACCACATCGAGTCGTTCGGGCCGGACCCCGGCCCGCACTACTGCGTCCTGCACAGCCAGCCCAACTGCGGCGGCGCCGAGCCCAAATTCCCCATCCGGCATCCCGGCTCGCGCAACACCGACGAGTTCGGCCAGAAGAAGAGGGCGAGCAGCGTGAGGTGCAGCTATTAGAGAAATGCGCGGGGGAAAAAAGGTTGGCACCGAATGAAGGGGACGAAGGGAAAGGAAATTTGTATGATCAGGGCGTCTGGATCCTTCAGACGAAGGGGAAAGAATAGTGTCGATGATGGAAAAGCGTAGATGTAAGAAGATAATGTTTCTCTGGAAAGCGTTGTGGTCCTCATTTCTCCGTGCGCACTTCATGAATGATGAATCAGGTCCCTCCCAGGTCTTTGCAGTTGCCAGACGAAGCGAAAATGAGACGTGGAAGAGAACGGAAAAGATTACATCCCTGCCACTCTTGGGAGGCAAAATCCCGAAGACCATGGTGGTAAAAAGGAGCAGCCGAAAGCAAACTCGATATCATTCGCGCTACCTAACAAGTCCGTGCCCGAGCTATTCTACATTTGTTTGCATTTCCCTACGACACAAGCCAGCGGTGACCTCTTCGTCAAGGCGGGATTGTGATCGAGTTCGATGCCACGTAAGGAAAAGCCAGCTCTCGAGCCAATGGACAAAGCACAGGATAGCAAGGAGGCAAGTCTCCCGGCGGTAGGTAAGATCGTCCTAGCAAGAAATCGACACATCTAGAGCGCAAGAAAGATCTGCTAGATGCATACTTCACTTACTTTAATGATCTTACCTTCTCCATTGTGCACGATATGAACAGAAGCAGTGCCCTTGGGAAATCACTACCGCATCGACTACCTACCCAACTAGGCACGTAGACGGCCAACCGGCACCATACCTACCACTCTCTGCATTGAGAAAAGGGACGGAGGCAGTAAGTCCAGAAGAATGAAAAGTTGAAACTAGCTTTTGAGGAACCGTGATTTGGGCGACGAAGAGGTAGGCCATGTGCTGAGACTCCGCGGCTGATGGACAGAATGCTACTGAGGTGGCCGAGAGAAAAATAGGGAGGGGTTTGGGGGCCGGGCACAGCGCTTGAGAGCTGGCAGCCAGAATATCCAAGCAGGGTCATTTTCCCGGACTTTCCAGGTTTCTTCTCGATCCTTGCCAGCGTCGAAGGAATTTTTCGGCAGCAGAAAGCATTGAGCGCCTCTGTAGCTTGATGTTCAGACGTAGCAATACCTTGTGACGCCTTACCCTGAATGACTGACAGAATGCAAACGCGATTGATGGTCCGTAGGAAATGGCTGCTCCTTGAGGCAGTGCGCATGAGTCTCCAAGTAATGATGCCTTACCCTTGGTGACGAAGGGGTGTAGATGTTGGATGGAGGCGACAGAGCTTCGAAGAAGGAAATGATAACCTTTTGTTCGCACAAACCCATGGCACGAGAAGCCGAGCTGGGACGGACGTGAGGCCGCGCTCAGTACCTCCGCTTGCTCCTGGAATCTTCGTAACTGTCGCCCTCGTAGCCGCGCTTGCGGGATGAGTAATCGTCGCGGCCATACCCACCGTCGCGATCGCGGTCGCGGTACTCGCGCCTCGATCCCACTGGTTCGCGGTTGCTACCGCTGGCCCCGCGGTCCCTGTCGCCGTACCTGTCGCCGCCGTAGCGGCTACCGCCGTATCCACCGCCACCGCCACCGCCAGGGCCGCCATCACGGCCACCATACCCGCCAGATCTCCCGCCGCCGCGAGGGCCTGCTGGCGCTCCCTCCGGAGGCGCTTGACCGCCCCAACCGTTCGACTGGTAGCCGATACCCGACCTGCCCCCGTATCCGCGATCACCGCCACGGAATCCACCACCTCCTCTATCACCTCCGCCGAAGCCGCCGCCTCCACGGAAGCCGCCGCGGCCGCCACGGAAGCCACCGCCAAATCCACCTCTGAAGCCACCGCCGGGGCCTGAGGGAGGGCCAAACCCACCGGGACCCGAAGGGCGGGCGGGCGCCGCCTTGGTGTATCCGCGTCCACCGAGTCCTCCACCAAGGCGGCGGGGGCGCCAGCCAGAAACGGTACGGCCACGCTCGACGTCGACCAGGACTCTACGATCTTTGATGCGGATTCCATCGGTCTCCTTGTAGGCAGCTGCATGATGAGACGACCAAGTGGCCACTGTGTCAGTCGAACAATCACTTGTTTTACCTTGAAATTCGGAGCATTGTCTGGAAGGTAAGGGGGAATGCAGTGGGGGATGATTTACCCTTCATATCCTTCTCGCGCTCAAACACTATAAATGCGTAGCCTCGGTTCTTCTTCTTAGAAGGCGCATCGTCAGGCTTGGTGGTGTCGTTTACGATGCGGATCTGCCAGTGTTGTCAATACAGGAACGACTTAAAGCAAGAGGTGTGGATAGAATCATACCCTTTCGATTGCACCAAAGCGACCAAACTCACGCTCCAAATCCTTGGTTTCGGTGTCGTAGGACAGCCGGGCGACAAACAGCGTTCTAAAAGGGTCGCCGCGCACGTTGGGGTCGTCGGCAGGCTTGACTGTTGAGATATCGGTTAGCTCGCATTCCAAACACTCATGTCAGGTGAGGCGAACAGTTGGCGACGCCCTCCGTGAGGGTCTTCTCGACCTTCTCCCTCCTCTCTTGCTTTAGCCGATCCTTGCGCTGTAACCAGCTCTCGGTGGGCTCATAGTCGTCCTCGTACTCCTTGAGGGCCTGCAAGTAACCGCCGACGCCATCGATTTGCATCGTCTTGCGTGATTCGGGCGCATGGTCGGACGGCGGCAAGTAGCGCAGCGCAGGGCGCGGCGCGAAGAGCGCGAGCAGGTTGGGGGGCAGCTTGTCCGTCATTGTGGCTGCGGTCGAGGCGCGCTGGCGATTGAGTGCTGAGAGTAGGGACTCTCTAGACCATCGACGTTGCGCGGGGCCCGGCGAGGATTGTGGGGGCGATGAAGGTGGTTGAAGTGCACGTTGGTTTGGATTGCTGGCGCGACAGGCAGACGAGAGAACAGGACGCGCGAGCTTCCCAGGGCGGTGGCTGCCGGCAGAAAGCCGCCGCTGGGCCCGAAAACACCAAGCCTAGCATCACGCCGTGCAGCATCCAACCGCCCTACGCCATCCACCATGCCTCTCGCTGCTCTGAAGACCGTGGCCAAAGGCCAGGTACGTTTGTTTTTCCCTTGGGATGTTGGAGTTGGATGCACGCATCCATCCGTACTTCAATGCTCTGGCTATCCTGAAGACGATAATTTCAGACCGCGGAGCTGACCTCGCTCCGCCCATAGAATGGCGTCGGCGCTTTCATTCGGCAGTGCAAGCGCCTCGACTTCCACTACTGCGACTGGTCCGGTTCATCCAAGGGCATGAAGACGTTCCTCGAGAAGACGCTCCCGTCTTTCGCCAAAGCCAACCCGTCAATCGAGATAACCGTGTCGCCCCGCCCGCGCAAGGAACCAGTCATCAAGGGTCATTATATCAACGGCCGTACCAAGGCCATCTGTGTCCGCAAGCTTGAGAAGGAGCAGATCCTCCAAAAGGCCAACCTGCTGCGTGACAACTCCGGCGAGCGCAACCGCCGCACCATCAACAAGCCCGTCAAGAGTATGAACGAGAGCGTCAGGGGTATCTGGAGTCCCTTCCACGGCGCCAAGTACCAGATATAATAGGTTCGCAGGAATGGCTGAGCTGCTAGGCATTGGTGATGGGTTGAGAAGCACAGAAGACGACTTCGTGCAACGGCATGGGCGGCGCATCAAATGGGATTTCGGCTTGTACATATATACATATTCGTGGCTCACGGCATGCTACTGAGATGGCAGCAGAAAGACGACCATCAAGAATTTGACAAAAGATGTTTTGATTCGTATTTTCGGCTATCATAAGATGATGCTCATCTCCGTTCAGTCATTACAGATTCCCTCTTCCATACATTCACTGGTTCGCGTTGATGATGTCGACGAACGCGGGCTTCAAGCTGGCACCGCCAACGAGGAAACCGTCAATGTCGGCCTGCTTGGCCAGCTCCTTGCAGTTCTTCTCGCTGACACTGCCGCCGTACAGGATGCGGGTCTTGTCCGAGGCCTCCTGGGAGACCTCCTTCTTCAGCCAGTCGCGAATGGCAGCGTGGACCTCCTGAGCCTGCTCAGTTGTAGCGACCTTACCGGTGCCAATGGCCCTGCAGAAGTCAGCATTGGGACGGTTTGGGGGGTCCAATGGTGCAAACTCACCAGACGGGCTCGTAGGCGATGACGATCTTGGACCAGTCCTTGACCTGGGCGGCAACGGCCTTGAGCTGGTTGACAACGACCTCGATGGTCTTGCCAGCCTCACGCTGCTCCAAGCTCTCACCGCAGCACAGGATGACGCTGAGACCGCCGTCGAGGGCAGCCTTGGTCTTGTTGGCGACGGTGGCGTCGTCCTCCTGCAGGATGACTCTGCGCTCCGAGTGACCGAGGATGGTCCAGGTGATGCCGGAGTCCTTGAGCTGCTCAACGGAGATCTCGCCGGTGAAGGCGCCGTTGGGCTTGTCGTAGACGTTCTGGGCGGAGACCTCGAGACCCTGGCGCAGGTGCTCGCGGGTCAGCTGCAGGTGCAGCGCCGGAGGGGCAATGACGACCTCTGGTGGTGCGAATCAGCTGCCATTCGAGGCTGTGGGGATGGAGGTGGTTGGAAAAGGGCGTGGGTGGCCGTGGGCTGAGGTGGCACGAGCTACTCACCGACGTTGGGGTCGAGCTTGGCGTCGTTGAGGTTCTTGACCAGGCTCTTGATGGACTCCTTGGTCCCGTTCCTGCGAGAGAAGCATTGTCAGGGCCCTGTGGCAGCTGCAGCCGGCGCCGGGCGACGCGGGATCGAGGAAAAACTCGACGTACATCTTGAAGTTACCACCGACGAAGAATTGGCGAGTCATTTTGGCGGTTGTGGTGGGTGAGGTCTGCTAGGGAAACAGTAGGGGTATCAGATGGGGTGGGAGGGCTGGCGGGCGATGCAGCTTAAATGTTCGAGGGAAATGAGATAGGGAGAGGGTGGTACTGCTGGGGTGGTTTTGTTATGATGTGAGATCAGCTGGGCCTGAGGGTTTGGCGTCATGGCGGGGCACAGGAGGGGCAAAGTGTCGGGCCTTTTAGGAGCTCCCGATTCCTCTGCCTCCGACCAACTCACCTCGCTGTGAACTCCGGCCTCGACCACCTCGGCATTCCGCTGGGCCGCCCAGCATTCGCGCCTATCCGCGTGGCCCGGACCGCTCATTCGCTGCTAATGCTGCCTCATCTGGCCGGCCCTGCAGCCTCACCTGCACCGCGTCCGCTAGCCAACGGCATGTACGCATGAGCTGGCACGCCTCGTGTGGACTGCTGCCCGGTGTGATGAATCCTTTCCCGACTGCCAGCAGATATATCTTGTGCACGAGCTCCGCCTCTGCATCGTCGCACTCAATTGCCGGCTCGAATGGGACAACATCATTTACTGTATAGCGAATCGCATTCGGAAAAGAACCGCTAAGAAATTCTACTTCCCTCACGTCAATTTGCTCCCATCCCGTCACTTCCTACCACCAATCGCCTCTTCGCCCGTACCTCCTTCCTCTCGCCTCATCCGTCGCCGCCTCCAGGTTTCGTACCCTCTCCCGTCGCATGTGCATCTCCAATTCTGCTTGCGCCGCCTGCTCCCTCTCAACCAACTCCTCTTCCTCCATTCTTCTCGCTGCGGCTGCCCTCCTCCACGGAGCATCATACGTGCTCACCTCCGGTGCTGGCGGCAGTCTCGCCCTCTCTCTCTCACGAGACCTCTCGTGGTAACCTCTCCTCGGCGAGCTGTATGCCATGTAGTCTTTCTCCGGCAGAGCGCGGTGCGCGCCATGGTGCCGCCACGGCTCCTCATGACGATCATAGCCACGCCGCTCCAGCGCATCGTACCCACCATTCTCATAGTACCCTTCAGCATCCACCGGGTAGCCTACCGGCGGGCGCGGGTCGCGCAGGATAGGCCTCGGCTGTGGGGCCGGCTTCTTGTGGTCCCGAGTCGTCCTGATGGGACGGTAGTCGTACCTTTCCCTGCTGCGAGATTGGCGGTATCGCCCAGGCGACGAGCCCGACATGGAGGACGGCGACGTTGACCACGTCTCATCATCGCTGCTGCGAGGAGTGAGCGTGTAGTGGTCGTCGTCGCTACTGCTAGGGTAGTACTTCGGCTGGCTGTGGGTTTTGCGTGAGTGGCCCCCCTTCTTCTCCCGCGGGATCTTGATGTTGTTGATGATGGTTGGGACCCGGTGAAGCTCGGGCTCGCGGGATTTGGGCGACTTTCCTCCTTTCTCTCTTGAGTGGCTGCGGCTCGGGGGAAAGGGAGGACGAGGGATGCTGACACCTTTCTTACCCTTGGGGGGCTTGTGCGGCTTGCTGTAGACGGGCTCAGGAAGCGAGTCCATGTCGTCGTCGTCCAAGTCGTCGAAGTCGCTTTCGGGCATCACTCGCGGCGACTTGGATATCTTCCCTGCTTTCTGCCCTCCATGGGGACCGTGGCCAGCAGGACCGTGTCCACCGAACCCGCCTTTGGGAGGGCCCACTGGAGGCGGTGGTGGCGGAGGTGGCGGCACCATGCTGATGTTTGGAACACCGCCTCCCATCCCATGAAGTCCGCCTCCACCTCCCCCACCACCAAAATTACCTCCACCTCCTCCACCACCACCCCCACCGAAAGGCCCACCGCCACCACCATGGTTCATGGCGGCTCCGCGTCCAAATCCACCGCCACCCTGGCCTCCTGCAAACCCTCCCGGCGCACCCCCAGCTGCAAAAGCACCAGGACCAGGACCAGCAGCTCCTCCGCCGCCACCAGCACCGCCGAATGGAGGCCCGCCTCCAGGAGCAGCACCGCGGCCCATTCCCATTGCCATTCCCATCGGCTGCTGCTGCTGCTGCTGCTGCAAAGGCTGCGAGGGCCGATGAGGTCCCTGCCCGTGTCCGTTGATCAAGTCGACGATTTCGCCGGGCAAGCCGTCTCCAGTGGGCGCCGCAGCGGCGGGCACGTCTCTCCGGGGCCCCCTCCTCAGCACGACGCGCATCTCGCGCACCTCCCTCACCTTGCCGTAACCCTTGCGGATGTACTCGGCCACCTCCTGCTCGATGCAGGCCAGGCTCCACTCGGCGTTCGGATTCCGCTCCTCGCCCTTCACGGCCTCGAGCAGGCCGTCGATGAGCGCCCGTTGATGCGGCGACCGCAGCGAGTTGTACTGCTCCGACACGGTGCCCTTTCCGCCCTTCCTGCTCGACGACGGGGCCGAGGGGGAGGTGGTGGTGTTCCGGTTCACGATGCGCAGCAGCTCGCTGGCGTCGTAGGGCAGCGGCGTCTTGCGCGCGCGCGCCCACGACGCCTCGAGGCCCGGCTCGCGGTCCTTGCGGAACGACCAGCCGTGGAAGCTGCGGTTGACGGGGCCCGTCGCGTTGCCCAGCGCCTGGTGGTCGAGCGGCCGGTGGGTGTTGGCGCCCGCCCGGCCTCCCGCTCCCAGTCCCCCGAGTCCTCCTGGACCTCCTGGCCCTCCTGGGCCCCCTGGCCCTCCTGCACCCCCTGGTGCCATGCCACCTGCTCCGAATGGACGACCCCCGCCGGGGCCGCCGGGGCCACCAGGACCACCATGCATGCCTGCTGCTCCTCCGCCTCCTGCTTGTGGTGGGCGGGCCCCGAAACCGGGCACGGGTCCACCTGCGCCAGGAACGGGGGGTGGAGGCGGCGGCGGCGGTGGCATGTCAAAGACGGCTGCCATGACGAAGGATGTGATGCTGTAGACTCAACCAATGGATGTGCTTCACGCCGTGGTGCCTGGCCGGGGCAAACGAGACAGATGAGGCGGCACAGTTGGGCGAAGATGAAACGGGGCGGAAGAGGAGGCACACCGGTGAGAAGATGGAGGCAAAAAAGATAACCAGAAAACTGGAAGTGGAATGTCAGGTGGATTGCAAGGCGGATTTCGAGGGTCGGTCCCAGGGGGAGGCGGCGTATGAGGATGGAGAGGTGAAGGGCGAGTGTGATAAGAAGCGGGAAGTCAAGGATGATGTGTGCTTCGCCTCACACCGAAGATTGGGGGGGCTGGTTCCAGAGGTAGGCAACAATCGAGCTAAATAGTCGTTCCTTCCGCGGCTCACTCCCCCATTGCCGTCTCCAGTCGCACACTGCAACACTCTCTTCGCCTTCCGGAACCAAAATGCTCTCCGCATCTGCGCGCGGCCGGCCCAGCTCCTTCTGGCCAATCAATTGCCAACCAGCCGAACAGCCAACCACTCGGCGTCCACCACAACCTCGATCTAGGAAACGTACGCTTCGGCGCGTTAATCTGCCGTGATACTGGGGCGGAATGGGGCTGGCACCGGTGAGCACAAAACGGTTGCCTGACCGTTCGGGAAGCGGTTCCCACGACGAATGAGGTCTCGGCTTTGTCCAGCATAGAACGGTGGCGAATCTCTCCTTGTCCCAGACAGACCGGCCTGTAACCAAGCCGGTCAAGAGCCGCAAATACTGACCGGTGGCCCTCCGCTTCGGCTGGCGGCTGGGATTATCGCCACTGCTACTGACAAAATGCAAGGCCCAGATATAGTAACCAGGGCGGCGATACTACAGGCCAGCGAACCGGGGATTTCAAAGCAACTGGGGGGAAAGCAGGAGTCTGCGTGGTCACAGGTCCAACTGTGAGGACTCAGCCTTGCTGCAAGCTGAGGCCATGCCAATTCTGCCTGGGAACGCCCCCAGCCGCGCGGGATTTCCCCACTGCTCTCCCTAGGCGAGAAGGATGACGATAACAAAGGGCGTAGGCGCAGCAAGAATCGCCTCCGAGCATCCGACACAGACGCACGCATTTGAGCACGAGACAGCCACGCGGCAAGACATTGCGCCCCTTTCTCCCAATAGCAGGTATGGAGGGATGGACAGGGTAGGAAGCAAGGTAAACGGGGCGAAGGAGCAGGCTGCCAACGCAATATCGCGATTGCGCGCTACCGAACGCCGCGCGCATGCTCGCGATCGCGCGTAGAGGGGCGGCAAAATCAACGCGCTGGCGAATCGACCTCGGCAGGGACCAGGGTAGCTCGGTGAGGCAGAGAAGGAACAAGTGGTGAGGATTTAGGCAGCAGTTGCTTGGCCCACCCTCTCTACTCCTGCTTCTGCCGCCCTGTTCCCAGACGGCGTCTTTTCTGCAAAGTCGCCCTTCTCGCCTCGTATAGCGCTTTTATTGCAAACAGCTGCGAGACATGAGCGAAATAACGGGGGATGTAAGCTTTCGTGCAATGGAAAGGCAGATTTTCGACCATGACTGCGCCTCGAGGGACGTATAAATAACGCTTCTGCCTGTGTACTACCTGCTGTATATGCTGTTGCACGGACTGTCCTATTCGCCTACAAACTAAGTTTTGTACTCTGAACGTGTACAACGGAGAAAGAAAAGGAAATACACGAAGCGCCACCGACGCGTGAGTCTTTGTCTCAGCCCGTTGGATCAACGGGGGAAAAGAGGCAGTGGCCCCAACTTAGCGCCATTTGCCTTCTTTCACTACCAGCAGCCTATCGGAATGGGAGGAGGTGAAAATGGGACGGGATTGACATGACCACGACGACCACCCCGTTCGCACATCCTTCCTCATCCGCGGCGTGCCGTTTGCCGAGCGAGCTGAGACATTCCAAGGCCCCCCGCTGATATGTATGCAGACAAATCGGCAGCGGCACGGCACGTGTGGGTAACGGCTAAAAAGTGGAGTGTGGCGGAAAGGCTGGGGAAGGAAGATGATGCAGTTGGAGCCGGCCTTCTGCTGACTGGCTGGGGAACTTCACAGCCGTCGGCCGGTGGTCGTGGGCATGGATGGGCTCGATGCAGAACAAAAGAGAAAAAAAAGAAAAACAACGTTGGGACAAATCAGTAGACTGTACTGGAGCCGCAGTCGAGATGGATGTCGCCTGACGAGGTGCGGGAACAGAGCGAGCGTGGTGATGCTCACTCGGCAACCGATCTTCCTTCTCCTTCGTCCTCGACCCCTCTTCTTCAGCCTCAGCCTTGTCCTCTACGCCATAAGACCGACCTATTTCCTTGATAACACCCCTGTTGCCCACATCATCTCTCACCGGTCGAGAAGTACGCATATGTATGTCAAAGAGACCAAGCACGGATGGAGACGGTGCAAGCCCCGCAGCAGAGCCTCAAAGCTCCACGCGTTCGCTATGCAAGTACTAAGTACGTACCTGCCGCTCGGCGCCGGACCGAGAAAAGTACATACTCCCTCGCGCCGGCACGCTAAGCGAAACGCGCGATTGCGAGCGAGGCGGCCGAGGGGAGTAGTCCGATCCTTCTCCGCTGCAAGAGAAGAGCAAAACCCCGGCGTAAGCCAGCATGCCACCTTGCCGATCTGGTCTTCCAGATGCGGGCGAGATGCAGTAAGGGAGGTATGCGCTGGCACGGTTGCCTGGTGTGCGTCGACAGGGGGATGCCGGGCAAGGCTAAAGGATCACGACCCAGCGTATGGGAGTTGCGATAGTCGGCTGAAAAAGGAAAGGAGGCCATGGGGGCTGTTGTGGCTTTGCTTCACCGGTGAGGCTGTCTGCAGATATGCGCATGCACTGCTGACCTTCATCGTCGATAGCGAGAAAAAGATCCGAACAGTTTGGTGGAGAGGAGAGGAAAGGAAAACAGACCATGTGTTGCATGGATGGCTCTGATCCCGAAAATACTGAGGCTAGGGTTGCTTTGGTGGTGATGTTTCAAAATAAGCACGCAAATGCGTATCCCGTAGTACGTGGAAGATCCCACGTGAGATAAAGGATCTGCATTGCCGTACCGCATGTCTCAGACAACTCCAAAATGTCGTGCAGGGATAGGGGCCAAGTAGGGGGGTATACGAGGAATTGAAGCAAGGAGAATCATGGAAAAGATCTTGGTTCTAACTGATAACAAATGGTTTTCTCGATTGATTCATTGCTCCACATTCTCATCGAGCTATGTAATGGTTGTCTTCATTCACCGCCGCCCAATGTGGGGCGGCTTAAATAATAGTCTCTCCAACCTCCGTCTCAATGTACATTGGAATCCACCCAAGGTTCATTAAAATATTAGTAATTATCATAGCGCAGTCCATGCGACTAGGCTGCACCATCATGAAAGGAACAGCGAAATGTGAAGCAGGGAATCGATGGCCGAAAGTGCTGATCGACCCGCTAGGCTTCATTCGAGGTGATGATATCGTTACATTGAGTGCGAAAACGCGCGCGATGCTGTGTTTGGTGTGTCCCAGGTTCATGGTCTCGAAGCGGGGCGGAGGGATGCGAACCGCTGCGTGATCTAATCATGAAGGAGGCCACGAGTGGATGGCGCCGATGGCGGGCTGACGAGGCTGGCGTAACCCAGCGAAGCCGGGCGTCCATGCCTTATCTCAGAGGCGCCTTGACGTCTTGCGCGCCGCACTTAAGGACGTCCGCAAGCTTCCACCTGGGCGGAGTGACCTGGGGCATCTTTCCGGTGGTCTCCATTTCTTTCCTGTACTCCTGCTCCATGTGATTGGTGAGGCCCTCCGGCAGGGGCTCGGCACCGCCCGCGATGCCGCTCGAGAACTTAAGCTGCAGAATCTCGCCAATCTCGTCGCAGGCAGCAAGCAAACGGTCAAGATCGTCCTTGGTGTGAGCAGCTGAGACACAGAAACGAGCGCGGGACGAGACGAGCGGCGTCGCGGGGTACCCGACGACGACGACGGAAATCTTGCGCTTCAGCATCTCGTGGGAAAAGGCAGGCATCTTGGCAGGGTTGTAGAGCAGGACCGGGATGATGGGCGAATCGTCGTGACCGTAGACAATGAATCCCAGGCGCTTAAGACCGAGACGGAGATACCGGGAGTTGAACGCAAGACGCTGGAGACGCTCTTCACCTTGACCCGGCGAAAGCTCTCCGATAATCAACTTGAGAGAGCTCTGAATCTGAATCAGGACCGGGGGAGCGGGTGCCTCGCCGAAAATGTTGCAAGCGTTGGTAACGCGCAACTTATCAATAATTGCCTTGTCGGCCGCAACGTAGCCACCATTGGCCCCAAAAGACTTAGTGAGAGTGCCCATGAGGATATCGACCTCAGCAGGGTCGACACCGAAGTAATCGCAAACGCCACGACCATTGGGACCCAGCGCGCCAACCGAGTGCGCTTCGTCAATAAACAGATGGAACTTGTACTTTCTCTTGAGCGCAAGAAGAGCCGGCAGGTTGCAAATAGTGCCCTCCATCGAGTAGAGACCCTCAACAGCGATGAGGATCTTCTTCCACGGGCGGTGGGTTCGAGGCTGGCCGTTCGCGATAACCTCGCGAAGCACGCGTTCCAGATCACGCATGTCGTTGTGCTTGAACATTTCAATCATGGCACCAGACAGACGAGCGCCGAAACGGATCGAGGAGTGGTTGAGTTCGTCGGAAATGAGCAAGCAGCCCTTGCCGACCAGCGCAGGGAAGGTGGTGGCGTTCGTAACGAAACCCATGGAGAAAACCATCGAGGCAGGCTTGCCAACAAACTTTGCGACCAGATCCTCCACTTCGTTGTGCAAGGTGGTGGTTCCAACGTCGGCGCGGGTGCTGCAAACGCTGATACCGTGCTTCTTGATGCCCTCCTCCACCGCGTCGGCACACGGACCTTCCGACTGGGCGAACCCGAGGTAGTTGTAGGAGCTCATGTTCAAAGTCTCCGAGGTCGTGCCAGTCATCTTGAAGGACAGGTTGTAGTCGTCGGACTTGCGGTCCAGAAGGGTGATGTAGCGGCCGGGGACGCCAGTGGTAGGCCTAGCAAAGCAGTCGTTGATACGCATCTTCAGCCGCCTCACGTAGAAATTGTCAAAATCGCTGTTCAGAGGCGCGTAGCCGTCCTGCGCTCTCAGATGCTTGTAGTTGTTTTGCTTGAACCTCTTGCCGAAGAAGTCTCGCACATGGCCGAATATGATAAGGACGAGGTAGCTGATGTAGGTGGTGAGGAGGAAGTAGTACGGCGGCTCGTCCTCGATGGGGTCGGGGAACTTGTCGTCCAGGAATTTGCTGGAGTACAGATGCGCCTTGGAGCCCAGAGGACCGAACTCGGCGTGCTGCTTAGCGAGGCGGCGCTTCTCGTCTTGAGAGGGCGGCTGGAAGAGCGTCGTGGTTGTGGTGGACGAGTCCTCCATCTTGCTGTACTTCTCGCCGGTCGCGGTCGACAGCGAGATGGTCGGCAGCGACAGCGAGGGCGAATTGACCGGCTGGCCGGGGGGCGGTGAAGGGTTGTCCAGAAGAGCCTGCTGCTGGGCAACGACGGCCTTGCGGAGAGCGGCGACGGCGTCGGGAGCGGACGGCTTGGGCGAGGTGGAGAAGAGCGAGGAGAACTTGCTGTTTGCCTTGGAGAAGGAGGAGCGGCGCGAGGCCTTCTCGTCAAGCGAGGTGGAGATGGAGGAGTTGTTGGCGAAAGGGTTTATCGATCGAGCAGGCATTGCAAATGATTCCAATCTATCGGCGACCAGTAGGTGATGGGAGGGGTCGTTGGAGCTCTGCGCCGGTGGCCGTGGTCGTGTCGCGCAGGCAGTCGGACAGAGCGGTGCGAGAGAGGGTTGCGGCGGAGAGTCTGGGGGAGGAGAGGGTACGGTCAGCAGGGCTTCGGCGCGAGGGAATGCGGGACGGCTGCGGCGAAGGGGCGGGCGGCACAAAACGCGCTTCGGCCGGATGCGCCGGAGAACAAGCGGGTAGCACAGGGAAGGCACGTCGACTCACCTTCGCAGTGCTGGTGCAGCAACCGTGCAGGAGGGCTGCGGAAGCGCGGGAGAGGTGCGGCCGAGGGCTTGGGTGGGCGTCTGCGCAACGCTCGACAGCCCTGTTCCGCGGGAGGCTGCTTGCTGCGTGCTGCTTGCTGCTTGCTGGGCGGGGGCGCTGCTGGGCTGGCGCTGGCGCTGGCTGCGCAACCGCTCCGGCGTCAATTGGATGCGGGCGGGGGGTGCGGACAGCCGGACTGAAGCTGCTTGTCGGGGCTCTCGTGGTGGTTGCTTGGGTAGAAAAAGAGCGGCGGCGGCGGGCAAATTGCAGCAGCCGGCATGCGCGATGTGCCGTCGCCGGTCGGGCTGCGGTCAGGGGCACGGCGACCTCGACACCAGCCTGCCAGGTGCCACGCTGCCACCACGGCCTCGTTGCCACTGCGTCATTACACGTTGTTATTGCTCGCGGCTCCGCGGCCAGCAGCCCGCCGACATCATCACCACGCGCGCAGTGGTCGCAACCGGCCTGGTCTTGGCCAGCCGGGAGCGCCTGGCGTCACCGGGAGCCGCCCAGCCCGGCCCTGCTCTCGAACAATCAATCTCGTTTCCGAGTTCATTAGCCAACATGGCCACCAACCAGCTGGCTGCCTGGGCCCAGGCCTTGCGGTACGACCAGCTGCCGCCGCACGTCGTCGACGCTGCGGTGCGAAGCTTTCACAACTGGGCCGGGTGCGCCATTGGCGGCGCCCACCACCCAGCCGCAGCCATCGCCCGTCGCTCGCTCGCGCCTTTCGCCGGCGCGCCTACATCGTCGGTCCTTGGCTGCCAAGAGCGTGCCGATGCCCAGTCAGCCGCCCTCTTCAACGGCGTCAGCAGCCACGTGCATGACTACGATGACACCCACCTCGACACCATCATACATCCGTCCGGGCCCGTGGCGTCCGCTCTGCTAGCTGCCGCCGAGTGGAGGAGGCCCGTGGCGGGCAGCGACTTCATCCTGGCCCTGGTGGCCGGCATCGAGGCTGAATGCAAAGCCGGGCTCGCCGTGTGGCCGGACCACTACAACATCGGCTGGCACATCACGAGCACGGCGGGTTCGATTGGCGCCGCCGTGGCCGTCGGGAAGCTGCTGGACCTCAGCATCGAGCAGATGCAGTGGGCGATAGGCATTGCTGCCACCCAGGTCACTGGCCTGCGGGAGCAGTTTGGCAGCATGACCAAATCCTTCCATCCCGGACGCGCTGCTCAGAACGGCCTCCTCGCCGCTGTTCTTGCGTCTAATGGATACGACAGCTCGCTGCAGTCCCTGGAGGCCAAGCGCGGCTGGGCCAATGTAGTGAGCGCCTCCAACGATGTTGGCGCACTGATGCAGGGCTTGGGCAAGACGTGGGAGATCGAGAAGAACTCGTTCAAGCCCTTTCCCTGTGGTGAGTCCTCGTTTTACTTCATCTATTTGCATGATGATGGTGCGCCAAGCCTTGCCGGTTGCAGCCACTGACTGCTGATCAGGCATTGTTATCCATCCCATCATTGATGGCTGCATTCAAGTGAAGCAGGCATTTTCCACCGCTGCAAAGGATGCCTCCGACATTGTTAGCGTCGACGTTTCAGTCCATCCCCTCGTGTTGGAGCTTACTGGAAAGAAATCGCCAAGGACTGGTCTCGAAGGCAAGTTCAGCGTCTTCCATGGCGCTTCTGTGGGACTGCTCTATGGGAAAGCGACTCCAGCTCAGTACGAAGATGCTGTCGTGCAGGATCCGATTGTGGTAGAGCTGCGGGACAAGGTAAACGCAACAATCGATGAGGGCCTCCGTCCCGACGAGGCTCACGTGAGGGTTGAGTTTAAGGACGGCTCTGTGCAGGAGAAGCATGTTGAGCATGCTGTCGGAAGTGTCGAGGTGAAAATGACAGACGCCCAGCTCGAAGACAAGTTTCTGGACCAATGTACCCCGGTCCTGGGGGATACAAAGGCCAAAGAAGCTTCGCAGGCCTTGTGGAAGCTGCACGAGGTAGGCGACATTGCAGAGATCACGTCCTTGCTAAGGTAGAGGCAAATACCTTGCCATTGTTCAGCCTGGACGGCGATCTGACCGTGTTGGGGATGATTTGTCCGTGTTCATAAGATGCAGCACGTCTTCATATCACGGCAACGGTCTTTTACGTATTTGAAGAGAGTTGTTGTTGCGAATGACTAGTTGCACATACCGGATACGGTTAGTGGTTATTGCCTAGTAGCTCTTCACGATAATCTACAGCTGCCCACGACTGGCCTGGTCAGGTGCTACCTCAAGCGCTTATTACCCTGCAGCTCAATGTACGGACCGAGCGTGCATAGCGTGAATCCACCATGTTAATTCGCTCACGCCCAGGGTCCGATCGGCCGAGCACTGCTGGCCACCGACCATCGCACAACTCACGCCCCGAGTGCCGTGGCCGGGCAGCGAACAAGGCTCGCGACGCACGGATGGCGATCACCTGATGCTTCCGTCGATTCACCGGCCGCAAAGAGCGTGGTCGAGCCGCCCGGATCTCTCCCGGCGGGCGGCCGAGCGCCCGGACACATGCCTCTGCGCGATTTGGACGACGCGAGAGCCGACCCTGAGCACGCCCGAACTTTATTTCGTTCTCCAAGGCTGTTGACAGGTGCACGACAGAGACAAAGTGGTATATGTGGCTAACCGGCAGGCATATCTTCCTCAAAGAACTTCTCCCGGACCTTTTGCTTTCCCAACAAAGCATTCAACGCATACCCAGGCTGTCTCCTTTCCTGGTTGCAGACCCGCTCTTTTGGTGACAGATCGGTGCCGCGTGCACAGTGGGCTATAGTGTCAGGATTTTGCTGTCCCATCATGTCCCGCAGAAGACACTACACTCTCTGCACGGACGCTTGAAGAATCCACCAGAGGATGTGACGTGGACAATGAGAAGGACAGCTACGAAGGCGATGGCAAGAAGTCCGTCGGCTCTGCTCAATTAGACTTCAGTGGCGACAACGAGGTCTATTCGACTCCATCGTAAGAGGAAGGGCACAACAAAAAGAATAAGAGTGCGTATCCCCAGACAGCCGCCCCCGGTAGAGTGCAATCGACCATCCTGAATTTCAGCAGTCTTCCAGCTGAAGGCAAGACATGAACCGGACGAACAATATGAGTACTCGACTCTCAAGTTTGACAAAATATATCTTTGGTGTTTGTCAACTTTACTTTGTGAACTTGCCGCAGATGGAAGAGACGACTTAAGGGGCTAGACGAACCTAGCGAGTATGCTCATCGAACGCATATTTTAATCTTGTCTTCCGATTCCCAAGAGGTTATCGGATAGAAAGTGCCAACCCGCCGAAATTCTTCTTCATCGCCCTCATTTGGCACGAGGAGGAGACCCATGGAGTTGAGGATGAGGATGCACCAGACGGTCTTCGGCAAACTCTTTTCAATGTCGAATTTCCCAAGAGCGATGGTTGATTCCCCCTTTTCATCCAGCACCGCCCTGTTTCCATGCTCCAGAGATGACTTGACTTGAAGGTACAGCTCTCTGTTCCGCTGTTCATCCAACACAAGACGTCCCTGGCGGACAGGTGCAGATAGTAGAAGCCTGTCGTCCTGCAATTTGCCGAGGGTGTTTCCAACCGTTGCGATTGGATACTGCAATATCTCTGCAACAGGCCAGTGCTTCCCAGTCCATCGTCTAGGGGTCGGATGGAACGTTGGCCCGTCCAAAGAAGCCCACGACCACGACGGTGCGCGAGCATCGCCTTCCGGCCGCACCATGAGAGTTTGAGGGCCCCATTTCTCCTTCCACTCCTTCTCGATATCCTTGTTCAGGAACTTCACCCCGATCAGGCGGCGCGAAGACCACAGGAGACCCCAGATCATGTCCGATTTCCACAATCCCGCAAGGAACTCACCACCGACGCGGTCTTGGATACGGCGAGCGACGCCAGCGATGGCAAGCAGACGGTCACGTTTCTTGGTGAGAAACCTGGGCGTGTACCAGTTGTCTAGCGACATGTACCACGTCCTGAGAACATCCAATCTAGGGTCTTTGATCTTTTTGTCGTTGGAAATGGGAGATCCACGATGCCAAGATGCCGGGTTGAAGAAGCCAGGGCCAGAAGTGTTGTAGGTCCCTTTCTGGTTCCAACTGCCATCATCCGACCTTCTCCCCGCGAGGCATTCGTAGGTGATCCTTCCTTTAGCGTACTGTAAGACGCGTCTCGACAGCACGCCTTCTTCGAAGCACCAGGCTCGCGTCCCGACTGGTCCCTCCTGGGTTGAAACCGGCTCTGCTCTCATGTACACAAACCCTGGATCCTGGTCATCGACATCGTTGTAGCGAAGTTTTTGGTGAGCGAGGCCTGACGGTGGTCTTTCGTGCAAGAAGCCTTCCTTGATGGATTTGGCACGAGCCGCTTGTATGGTCACAAAGGCATCGCCAAAGATATGATGCATCTTGGCGATCTCGGCCGTCTTGACAGCGTCGTCGTCCTGGACAATGCAAAGCGCATCTACCCAGAGATATCGGATCTCGAGCTTCCGCGTGACGAAAACGGCGTCCTTGATGGTCGGCGGCAACTTGTCCTCAGGGATTCCGTGCGTGAGCCTTTCCTGGCTCTCTTTACTCAGGTGGACAGGCTGCTCCTGGAGCGACACGCCCCAGACGTAGCTCAGAGCTGCATACCGTCCTCTCTGTTGGCCGTCTGTCAGAAGGAGGCGGCAGCCTTGTCCAGACACACCGACATCAACGATGTACGAGGGCAGAAATGCATCATCGGGTGTTTTGCACGATTCATGCTTACAGACACAGTCTTGGAGCCAGCTGTTGATTTTCTCGAATGCTTGATCCGAGCGGGGATTGGGGAAAGGATCCCTGCCTTGGATGGACTTTGCGCATGGATCGCCTGGGCCGTTTGTCAGCTGGACTTGTACATGGTGGACCAATGGCGCTCGTCTTCCCCGGATAACCTACGCGGATCGGCAAAGAGGCGAAAGTATACGCTGGACAGGTGAGACATCTGATCGCCCAAGTTGATCGTCTGCGGAGTGGTGCGGAGGTTTCCGAGCAAGCCCACAGCCTCATTGTTCTTGATCAGAAGGTCGCGGTCGCTAGGGGTCAGATCGGCCTTTTGGGCGTCGTGGAGCCAGACGCAGAAAGGGCAAGGGCATGAGAGAAACGACTCGAAGTTGTCATGAAGCACGTGTTCGTAGGATTGGAGATGATTGACGGGCGGTAGGTCTCTGCATGCCGGGCATAGATCCTCTTTTGGATACTCGACAAGTGTGAGTGGATTTTCCATCGAGTTGGTGTGCAGACGACGAGGCAAAGCAGAAAGAACAGTTACATGTCAAGGCAGTCGTGGCAGGCTGGTAAGCGCTGACGCGACACGACGCAAGCCACGATTGGTGTAACGTTTACGTGGGGGCCAATCGGTGAGCACGTGCGAAACATGTCCAAACTCATTCAAGTAAAAGCAAAGGCCAGGTGAATACCAAAGGGCTACTTTTGGGGGTTGTACAATGGTTCGATCGTACATCAGGAAGCGCTCGCCATGTGGTCTAGTTGGGGAAGGTGATACGAATTGGCGCATTGACACCAAGCTTTCTGCAGAGAGCCCCAAGCTTTGCGGTGCGACGATCAGTGGTGTTGCATGGTCTTGGCGACACGAGGCTGTGGCGTCCGGGGTTCGTATTGCCAGAAGCTAACTTTATACCGTCACCTCACCTCTACAGTGTGTTGATTGGCGCCTTTGCGTGGGAAAAAGAGAAGACGGAGTAATTCCGCCAATGGCCGTTCCGAACGTGTTCCGGCGTTATCAAGAGGGCCCCCGGGCCGCACAAAAATGGTTGACGGCAGGAAAAGAAAAGGAGCGGATGCGGTTGGAATGGTCCCAGAGAGGGAGGTGCGGTTCTTATCGTTGCAGCCGTCAGACAAAGGCCGCGGCTTCTCCGACGATCGGACACAAGCTCGGCGACAACAGCTCAGGAGAGGCCGGCCTTTTCCCTTGATGCCAACACTTGCGAGGAAAATAGGCAAAGGGGCCGCCGGTGGTGGGGAGAAACTGTACGTCTTGCATTCCCAGCTGGTCAGTGGTGCTTCCCCTGCCTGGATATTGGACCAGGGATGGCGCAAGAGAAACATGTTCCAGAAACCGGCCCCGCTCTCTCCCGCTCCATCTGGGAAACGCACCGCGCCGATTGGACGGAAATAGATCCTCCCGTTGAACAGCCGCTCTCCGACGCCGGCATGGGTTGAGTATTGATTGCGGTGTCAAGCATGGATGGTGCCTCGAGACGGATCAAAGGGGGCGGCGGGCGGCGGGCGTGGAGCGGTGTGGTCGGCCGCGTCGTGCTGCGGTTCTCGAGGAGCAGACTGTCTGTTGCCGTTTTTTCCAGAGAGGCCTCGATTGACGCAAGCATCCCGGTGCCGTTCTTGCCGCAGCCAAGCTGTCACAGCCATGGCTGCGCGAATGAAGCAGCCTGAGGCCGACACAAGACTTCTGGGCACGTCTTGTCCCGTTCAGGCGCGCCATGCAGGCGGCAAGGATGGGCGCATGGTGTGTCTTACATGGGGTCGAGGTTGGTGGAGGATGATAGACGCGTCAGCTACCGCATGGGAGCAGCGGCCATTTTACATACGCGGCAAAGTCGGTGCGTATAGGCGGCGGGGGCTCGCCTGCTGTATTCGAAACGCCCTCTCATCTCGGCACCTGGCCAAGACAGACAAGCTCCGGCCAGTGCGTCCCCAAGCACCAATCACCAGCCGCGTCCCCCAGTATAGTCGCCCCTCCTCCGCTGTTGCATCGCTGCGACTCAGGCTTCGACCGGCGAGCAATGCCGCCGCACCACCGCCCGTTCTTCCGCTGCTCGTTTCACCCTGCCCGATGGTCGGAAACATCCAGCTGCTTGTCCGCCCAGCCATGACGACGCAGGCATGCCCAAGACGTATATAAGTCCCAAGACGCCAACAAAGCTTGGTTTTCTTAGCCAGCAACCATCAGCTCCTCTCATTCTTCACTACCGCTCTCTTCAGGCATTGACTGCCGAGTCCTTCGTTCTTTGCTCGCCCTCGAAACAACAAACTTCAAACTACCAACTCCCTCTTTTCCGCCAAAATGGTTCAAATCAACAACGCCCTCGCGGGCATGATTGTCGGCGCTGGCGCCCTTGTTGCTGCGGCTCCCGCCCCCGCTCCCACTGCTGCTCCCAACCTCAAGGACGCTCAGATTGGCAAGCGTGCCGATGCCTGCACCTTCACCGACGCCTCGGCCGCCAGCGCGTCCAAGGCCTCCTGCTCCACCATCATCCTCAGCGACATCACCGTCCCTGCCGGTGAGACGCTCGACATGACCGACCTCGAGGACAACACCTACGTCGAGTTCCAGGGCACCACCACCTTCGAGTACGACGAGTGGGAGGGCCCGCTCGTCTCCTTCTCGGGCACTGGCATCACCATCACCGGTGCCTCGGGCCACGTCCTCGACGGCAACGGTGCCAAGTGGTGGGATGGCGAGGGCTCCAACGGTGGTGTCACCAAGCCCAAGTTCTTCTACGCCCACTCGCTCAAGTCGTCCACCATCAAGGGCCTGAACATCAAGAACACTCCCGTCCAGTGCATGTCCATCAACGGCGCTGAGGAGCTCTACGTCCAGGACATTACCATTGACAACACCGATGGTGACGCCACCAACGACGATGGCGACGCTCTTGGCCACAACACTGATGCTTTCGACATCGGCAGCAGCACTGGCGTGTACATCTCTGGAGCCAACGTCCAGAACCAGGATGACTGCATGGCCATCAACTCTGGGTGAGTTTGAATATTGAACCTCCTCCACCACTGAAAGATACTGACTGCTCTACAGCGAGAACATCTCCATGATGGACGGCACCTGCTCCGGCGGTCACGGTCTCTCCATCGGCTCCGTCGGCGGCCGCTCCGACAACGACGTCAAGAACGTCACCGTCTCCGGCATGACCGTCAAGAACTCGCAGAACGGTGTCCGCATCAAGACCGTCTACGACGCCACGGGTTCCGTCTCGGACATCACTTACTCGGACATCACCCTCTCCGGCATCACCAAGTACGGTATCGTCATCGAGCAGGACTACGAGAACGGCTCCCCCACCGGCGAGCCCACCGACGGCGTCCCGATCACCGGCCTCACCATCGACGGCGTCACCGGCTCCGTTGAGGACGACGCCACCCCCATCTACATCCTCTGCGCCGACGGTGCTTGCAGCGACTGGTCCTGGTCCGCCGACATCACCGGTGGCGAGGCCTCGACCGAGTGCTCGGGTATCCCCGACGGCGCTTCCTGCTAAGCGCTTCGCTCGAGGTAGAGCTCGGAGTGTGGAAACATTTCCGGCATTGCTTCTTGCAAAACACAGCCCGCGAGCCCTCTTGAACGCGAGGGGGATTGGTTTCTGAAAACCCCATGGTTGTTCGAGCAGAGCTTTTTTGACTTGAAACCTGTAAAAACCTTTTCAACTTCTTTTCTGTAGTGAAATATTACTTTTGGACTGCTCAAAACATCCTTGATCACCACTTATTGCTTGCACTGCGGATGACAAAAGAAATTGGCCGTCCCGCATCTGCCTAGTAGAAATGTTAAATGTTCCACTACTTTTCTATGGGTAGTAGTTGAATCCAAAATCCGGACGTAAATGTGCGCATTTAAAGCTTACATTGACGTCCGGATCTTGGATTCAACTACCCAAAAATACAATTCACAAAATATTTAAGAAGGCGCGCACTAACCTTGTCAGGTTCGCGCAGCGACGTTTAAGAAGGCGCGCTGTGCTGGGGTTGTGGCACTGATCAGTTGGTGGCTGTTTAAGGTATATCATAGTCAGTTTTCGCAGTCCTTCAGCGCAGAAGTACTCCAGCTTCGCCGACATCCCCACCCGCCTGACACAACTATCCCAGCCAACCTACTCATTTGGATCTTAGAGCACTACTTCTACTCTCCGGAACGCCCTACGGAAACGAGAGGGGCAATGTCAAATGGTGTTCCCTCAGTTGCTGCAGACGAATTCGGGACATTTGGGCCGCAAAGCGTAGGAAGAGGACGAGAAAAGATTTAGAAAAAATTGAGACTGCGGCTTTAAACCACACTCAAGCACTCATGGAGTTCCAGAAGGTTGCATATGACGCCGAATCGTCGCGCCAATCCAAGGATAAGGTCCGGAAAAGGCTACAAGATGCGAATATCTCTCTGCCGCAACTTCTCAAAGCTAAGATGATCCGCCGCATGAAGACGTTAACGTGGGGGAACGGAAAGGTCTCGCAATTACGCAAGATCGACTCCAGCTGTAGGTGCACTGTGGTACGACCTCGGTGGGTTTGAGAATGTGCCGTGGTACTGATAGAGGACAGCCTTCTCGGGTCGAGCGCTTGTTTTCCCGAAGCCAAGGTTACCGTACTGAGCCGATGCACGGTTCTCGGCATGCGGAGATCCATAAGAGCGTGCGGCAGCGACAATAAAGACTCGGGGGTTGCAATCAAGGATAGAAGTTGCCTGGCACAAATCGCTCCTCTCGTGCTTAAGTTAGCACTCGTAGATGCGGAATGACGATGGTGGGGCAGAGGGAGATGCGCAACTAGCTGGGGTAACGATATCGGAGCTTCACCCCCACCCTCCGACGTGCCTATCGGCTCCAGGCATAAATACGCGGGTGAACTTCTGCTTCCGCAACTTCAGCTGCAAGTGAAAGGCATTTACTCGTTTGTCCGTCATCATGGCCAGCGTCGATACTTACCCGCCACCGCAAGATGTCGAGCTTCCAATGTTGAACGCCATCCCGGCCCATCTGGTGGACCGTTTCGACCCGGCCTTTGTTCAACAGCACAATAAATACCAACTCGGGAGGCTGCACACGCACCAGATTCCGATCGAGTGGGTCCGGGCGAACCCGGCCAAATACGCCATTTCCTACGGCCGCGCGCACTT
This sequence comes from Diplodia seriata, assembly GCF_021436955.1. Lineage (NCBI taxonomy): Eukaryota > Fungi > Ascomycota > Dothideomycetes > Botryosphaeriales > Botryosphaeriaceae > Diplodia > Diplodia seriata. The sequence continues at coordinate 1,570,794 of NW_027117309.1, read as the reverse complement.
CCCCACAACGCGTGTCAAGATCTCCGAGCAGAAATGCCCAGTAAAGGACGGCGAGATCACCATCCGCATCTTCGAGCCCGTGGACGGCAAACCCAAGAAGCCGGCTTACATGAACTTCCATGGCGGCGGCTGGGTTTTTGGCGGCGGGCTTGCGAAGGACCACGAGTTTTGCAAGCGGCTTGTGCACAACCTGGGTTGCGTCGCTTTCGACGTCGACTACAGGCTGGCACCCGAGTATCCGCATCCGACCCAGTTGGAGGACTGCTGGGACGCGTTCCGGTGGATGAGGGCGAAGGCCGATGAGTTCGGGCTGGATCTGGAAAAGCTTGCTGTGGGCGGGGCGTCTGCGGGCGGCCACCTTGCCGCTGTCGTAGCATTCAGGTGCCGCGATGGAGGCGTTCCTTTGGCATTCCAGCTGCTGCAAGTGCCCGTCACCGACCTGGTCGCTGCATTCACGCCGACAGCCGAGCTTGATCCGACGTGTCCGTACGAGAGTTACAGAGAGATGTGGGATGTTGTGGTTCTTCCGGGAGAGCGCATGAGCTACTTCCAGAAAGCTTGGCTAGGGAATCCTCGGCCAGCCAAGTATGACCATGTAAGTGGTTCACGAGAAAACCTGGGGAGTAGAAAGCTGACGAAACGTAGGACTGGGAAGTCTCGCCCATCAAGAACCCAGATCTGTCCAATCTTGCTCCAGCACTGATTGTTACTGCGGAAATGGACCCGCTGAGAGACGAAGGCGAAGCGTATGGTAGGAAAATGAACGAGGCTGGCTCCAAGGCCGACATTTGGCGGATACCGGGTGTTCCCCATACTGTTGTCCACTTGGATGGTATCCTTGAAGGCGCACAGCAGTTCAACGCGAAGGCAATCAAGGCTCTCTCCGAGGCCTGGGATGTTCCCATCACTCCCTAAACCGATCTTTCAGTGTAAATTGAGCCAATTCAAGGCCCCCAAAATGGCACTTCGCTCTGATGTGGACGCCGGGAGTTTGGGCGTAGTCGGTGGCAATGCGTGACTTCGCACGAATGCATTGTGCAGCAAATGCCGCCGCGAGCGACGAGACGAGCGGGCTTACGTTGCGTCATTCAAAGGGAAGTGTTTTGAGGCTGAATGACTCGCCGAGCGAAGATGATGCGCATTTGTTGAATCAAGGGAGCGCTAGTCCCAAACAGTCGCGCCAACCGAGCTCCGGCACTTCGCGAATTCCCTCCACCAAACGGCAAGCGCGAAGTTTCTTCTTCACCTCGCGACATCTTCAACCACCGCCGTAGCGCAGGATACCCATTTCTTTGCGCACTTCGCAACCACCCCACACACCTCGTCAAAAATGGCCCCCGTCGTACGTTCACTGCTTTGCTGCCCGCCGATCTCCTGAGCGAGGCTCGGCTTTTGAGAGCAGTAGGCTAAGTGTGCATTACAGAAGCGTGCCGGCCCCAAGAAGGCCAAGGTCACCAAGAAGGTACGACCGCCCTCACCCGCTCCTTTCCCAGCGCGCAGTCTAACGCCCGCCGCAGTTCATCATCAACGCCTCGCAGCCCGTGAGCGACAAGATCTTCGACATCGCCGCCTTCGAGAAGTTCCTCCACGACCGCATCAAGGTCGATGGCCGCACCGGCAACCTCGGCGACACCGTCCAGATCTCCCAGCAGGGTGACGGCAAGATCGAGGTCATTGCCCACCAGGAGTTCTCTGGTCGCTACCTCAAGTACCTGTAAGTCATGCCGGAGAGGTGCGCGCAGGAACAATGGCTGACGGGATCGCGTCGCAGGACCAAGAAGTTCCTCAAGAAGCAGCAGCTCCGTGACTGGCTCCGCGTCGTCTCCACCTCCAAGGGTGTCTACGAGCTCCGCTTCTTCAACGTCGTCAACGACGAGGCCGACGAGGACGAGGAGTAAATTAGGATTGATACCCGGGATTTCGTCTGTAAAAGATAGCTGGAAAAGTCATCCTTGTTGCCCCTCACATTTTCCCTGACCGCCGCGCTGTGAACGTAATATCTCTTGTTCCGATATTTCCAAACTCAACTTGGCACAGATCAGAATTTGACATGACCCTGACGGCAGCAAGTTGCACCAATTGAAAATTTGCGGAAAGAAGTGGCGACGAGGTTAACCTTGGCTGGAGCTATACGGATTGGGTACGCCTCTGTAATCTTTCTTCAGGCTACCTGGGACGACAGGCTTGTGGAAAGCACTTGGATTACTTAAGCAAACCACCAATCATCCATTTTTCGACAAAGGGAGTATTGCACTAACGCAATCTGAATAGCAACAGTCTGGCATATCACAAGCCAAGATACCAACTAAAAAACTGCAAATCCATCATCCAGCCACTGCAACAAGTCTCAAGGCCAGCTTCTCATCCGGGCCTAATTCTTGTCGGTGATGGGCACCGGCGACGCAGTTCTTAGGTTGATCAACAGAGCACCATCATCGACCGTGGTAGAAGCTGCCGCCCATTTGATGACATAAACATCTTCGGTTTCGGTAGGAACAGCCCGATAGTTCATTTGGATCTCGCCGGCATCCGAGAGATGATATGCCCATGCTCCGTATAGGCCAAATCCCGTTGTAGTCATGGTCGTGGTCGAGTTCGCAATACCGACCGTCTCCAGATCGTCGCCGGAGTTGGTGATGCCCCAGGCGTAGGATTGGCCACTGTCAGTAGTCACAGTCCAGGTTCCGCTTTGGCTGTCCTCCGTCGACACTGAGCAGTCAGAGATCTGTCTACGTCGGGTAGCAGCACTGGACTTACAAGTGATGTTCGTGATGCCTGAGACGTCCGCAGGAACTTCTACGCCCGCATAGGCTATGCCTGTGCATACTGTCAGTGAGTCTTCCAAGCCCGGTTTCAGGATGCGGACCGTCTGCAATGAAGACACCCAGGCCATCGGGAATGTCAGAACCATACGCATAGAGCTTGAAGGAATCGGCTCTCGGCTTGATGGCGGCGGCGGTCGAAAAGCGGACAAGGAACAGCACCGTGGCTGCCAAAAAGAGGGAAAACATGATCGTCGGTCCCAGGTGGGTGAATGACGGTTACCACGTTGGGCTTCCAGGAGAGACCAGGCGGATTCGCAGCTTCAACTACCTCGCGGTGGCATCGAATATTTGTAATGGCCCTTTTGCGAGCTTTTCCTGAGGTGCCTTTATCCATATGCCACAGACTGACGCCCCGGTCAAGTCGGCTAGGATCATCAGGCAGAAGGGCACAATCTACGGCGCAGCAGCTTCGCCGGCATGGTCTCGATAGCACGAGCTACGCGAGGGTGGTCTCATGACAGGGCCGACGTGGCCTTCGTTTCATTTCGCGGGCCAAAAACGGGTTGCACGGCGGTTGCACAGCTTTGCTGTTCGAATCAACACTATCTTGATCGCCACAACCGCCGGACCAAGAGTTATAGTCGCATGCAGGGAATCGAAACCGTTAGGCGAGCAAGTGGCGGTGGGTGGATTCAGCTGAGGTTCCCGCGGTGAGCCAACCGGCGTTAATGAAGATGACGCGCGTACACCGTACACGATTCCCAAAACGGCAACTTTCGGCCAACAAGCTCGAGCTGTTAAGGTTCCGCATCCAACGAACAAGCCGCCGCCATGTGCCAAGACGCATGTCTCCCGTCTCACAGGGGCATTTCTCTCCGCCGCTGAGGCTCCATGCGGAGCAGAGGCCGGGACAGTCACTGCAGCCGGGCCGTACCTTGGACAGCATCGGAGAAATATAGCTTTTGGTCTGACCACAATATAGGCAAGGTCAGCCTTGCAGCATCCGCACCCGCGCGGGAGCGTTGACTCGGCTATCTCGCCGTTCGACCGCTTAGATGCGAGCGGTGTGGTGGTATTGAGCACCCTATGACAAAAGGCCGACCTTAAGCCCGAGGGTGGCTTAAGGTGAATATGCGCCCCAACAGGTGGTGTTCGCTTCCTCAAGTCTGGGCTGGGGACGCGTCTCCGCCTCTCAGCCAGGCCGAATCAGGAGAGAAAAGCGCTTTCTCGCCTCTCCCAGCAACCCAACTTTGCCTCCCACGTCAGCAGGACCCTCCGCCGTGGATCCCGCGAGATCAGCCACATGCACCCGAGACCGGATGTGTTCGCACCCATACCGACAACCGTTTGTTTATCTTTGGAAGCGAACATGCCTTCAAGGTTGATTGGCCGTTTCATATGGATGATGAGCGGGTGAGGCGCCCAACGAGGCACTATACCCTGCTACCATCACAATGATTTTGTCCCGTTCCCGCTTTCTGCTCGACTGCTCCCTTTGGGTCGAGTCCACGTACTCAAACTGTTTGCACGAGCTCTTTTAATATGTGCTATGCAAAGGGTTGCCGGGTGTGACTGCTCGCTGGAAAGCTTCAGTCAACGGTCGGTCATTTGGGTAAATGCAGCGGCTGATCAAGTCTGGACGCAGACCTATTGAGACCTCTAGCGGTCCCGGTGCGAGCTCCGGATTTCTGGAGGGTTATCTGGAGGTGGTGTCGTTCCAGTCGGCTGGATGCACAATGGCCCGACTAAGCAACCGCATGGGCACTTGCAGTCCTATCTAGAGGCAGCAGCTTACTTGGCTACATGCTCGAGACAGCGCTTAGATGCGCCATCAGATCAACTTGGTTATACGTATTCTGGACTTTCGGCCAATGGGACGCGATTCTGGCACTTGGAGTTCGTATTGAAGGCTCAACTCGCTGCATCAGGAAATGGACTCGTCAGCTCAGTCCTCCTGTCCGAGTCAAATGATCGGTAGCATGCTTCAAAGAGTATTGTTTCTGTGCGGCACACTTCATCCCGGCCATATATGCTGTCAGCAACCCTCGCAGGTGGCCTGTTTACCTTGTTCCCGAGCCGGAAATTAATTTGTGGCTTACACGGCCATGCGCCATCGTGGCTGCTCCTGCCAGCCTCTTGCGCCCTGAGGCAAATATGCAGAAGGTTATTGAAACATGGCGACAGGCGGATCCCGATGAAACTAAGCCCTGAACCGGCTGACTCGCGGCCAAATGTCTTCGATGAGTCGTGGCCCCCATGGGCTCTAGCCGAGCCTCAGACAGCTCCAACATCGCGAGAGGTTAGTTCCTCGCCTTCTCATGTGCTATTATCGTACTGGAAATATTTGCGTGGGGGGAATCCCACGGGGCCACTGTTCTTACATGCATTGGCGATGCTCCGACCTTCCCCATGGATCCCCGGCACAGCTGTGGGCCGTAAGCTTTCTGTTATCCAGACGCCGAGGCACATGGTCAAGCAATAGCCTGTCCGCTTGGTCTGCTTCACCAGCCTACGCTCGTCTGTTTGAGCCTGCACGAGGACTCTAGTACAGTGGAGACACATCCTTTCTCGGCTAAGTACTGCAGGCGCCCCGTCAGGCAGCAAAGTACGCGTCGAGAAGCCTTGGAGTTTGACGATGGTGGTGTAGCATCGCTTCTCCATTTCTGTACCATCAGCTTGCCTTGACGCTTCCCTCCGCCGCTTGCAACGCTGGTATTTAACTTCATCCGCAGTCTGCTGAAGAACGTACCCGATCAAGGCTTTCCTCCCTTCTCCCCCCTTTACCCATCGCGCAAGGAGAGCCCCGGAGATCGAAGTCTTTCGTTAGGATTCATTCGTCCCTCACTTGACGTCTTCCCTGCTCCCACGCCATACCGCGAAGATGCGATCACTCTCCCTTTGGAGCCTTCTCTTCGCCGGAGCGCTCGCGGCGCCGCAAGCTGCCTCGTCAACTTCCTCTGCAGCGGCATCTGTATGCACTGGCAATACTGCCAGTGACAGATCTACCTGGTGTGAGTATGATCTTCAAACCGACTGGTACTCTGAAATCCCGGACACGGGGGTCACTGTCGAGGTAAGAACTTCTACCAGCTGTGAAGTTCCATTCCACGAGCTAAAATCCGCAGTACTGGTTTGATGTCACCAACACGACTGTGTCACCCGATGGCATTGAGCGCATGGCTTTGGCGGTCAATGGGTCTGTTCCTGGCCCTACCATTGAGGCAAATTGGGGAGACACAGTTGGTAAGCCTCAATCATTTCTTTAGCCCAGTGGTTGATCGCTTGATGGAGAGGGAGCCAAATGAATGGTCTCTGACGCTACCCAGTTGTGCATGTCATGAACAGCATGCAGAACAATGGAACGGGTATCCATTGGCACGGTATTCGCCAAAACTGGACCAACTGGATGGACGGCGTTCCAAGTATCACTCAGTGCCCGATTGCGGTATGTCCACCCGAACCAGATGAAGAGGCCAATGCTGACCATGTCCTTAGCCGGGAGAGTCTATGACTTATACTTGGCGCGCAACGCAGTATGGTTCTAGCTGTAAGCCGCACCGGTCATGAGCACTACCGAGACAACAGCTGACTGTTCCAGGGTACCACTCTCACTTTTCACTGCAAGCATGGAACGGCGTCTTTGGTCCCATTGTCATTCATGGGCCGGCTTCCGGCAACTATGACGAGGACATCGGCCCGGTCATGCTCAGTGACTGGTCTCACCAGACTGCCGACCAGCTGTACAACTACGCACAAACCCAAGGCCCTCCAGACCTCAATAACGCTCTGATCAACGGACTCAATGTCTACAATGATTCCGGAAGCATCACCGGCTCCCGGTGGGAAACAACCGTGGCATCTGGAAGCTCCTACCGTCTGCGGCTCGTCAACACGGCCATCGACACGCACTTCAAGTTCATGATCGACAACCACACACTCACCGTCATCGCCATGGACTTCGTCCCCATCGAGCCGTACCAGACCGAGTACCTCGACATCAACATGGGCCAGCGCTACGACGTCGTCATCACGGCCGACCAGGAGGAGCGGGACTACTGGATCCGCGCGGTCCCGCAGACGGCCTGCTCGTCCAACGAGAACGTCGACAACATCCGGGCCATCCTCCGCTACGACGGCAGCAGCGCAGCAGACCCCACGACCGCGGCCTACACCGACTTCGACAACGAGTGCGTCGACGAGCCGTACGCGTCGCTCGTGCCGGCGCTGGTGCAGAACCCCACGTCGGCCATGGTCGCGTCCGACAGCACCGACATGCCCGTCACCATCGGCGTGCTGGGCAACCTGTTCAAGTGGTACATCAGCGCCAAGACCATGGCCGTCGAGTGGGGCAGCCCGACGACCATGAGCGTCTACAACGGCAAGACGGATTGGACCGACGACGACCATGTCGTCGAGCTGGCGTCGGCGGATGAGTGGGTGTACTTTGTCATCGAGACGGCGCAGGGCGTGCCGCATCCGTTCCACCTGCACGGTAAGAATCAAAAACTCTCACTTGGGCATTGATCCGGGGGGCTCTGACGAAGCGGTTTGACTGATATTCTTCTGTTTGCGCAGGTCACGACTTCTGGATCCTGGCGTCGGGCACGGGCACGTACTCAGACGCGGTGACGCTCAACACGGCCAACCCTCCGCGTAGGGACGTTGCGACCTTGCCGGCCAGTGGCTATGTGGTCATCGCATTCTACACCGACAATCCCGGTGCTTGGTTAGTAGCCCTTCTTTTCTTTCTTCCTATTTATCTCCCCTCTTTCTCCTGCTTCAGTTTCCCCCGACTAATTCTTGCTGACTTGTCTTGATTCATCAGGCTCATGCATTGCCACATCGGCTGGCACACGTCCGAAGGCCTAGCGATGCAGTTCCTCGAGCGCGCAAGCGAGATGGAGGAGGTCATCAGCGCTGCGGCTATGACAGATACTTGCACTGCTTGGGATACGTATGCGACTGCGAATGGGGTTGAGGAGGAGGATTCCGGGGTATGAGGTAGCGAATTTCGCCTGCCAAGTGAGCGAGTTTTCGTAGAGTCGGTTCTCGTGTGCATTTCACCCATCATTCCGTTTATTTTCTTTTTAGACTTTCTGAAAGTTTAGTATCAATAAAAGGTGCCAAGCCATATGTTATCAGCGGATCAACGGAATCTTCATGGGATGAGTCCTGCGTGAGATGGACAATGGCTGATAGGATGATGATATTATGCATTAACTATGCCAACGTTTCTTTCAAGGAGTTAAGCAAGGCATTATTTACAGTACAGGAATAAAAGAGTAGGTAACGCATCGAGCATTCTTCGACTGCAATCAGTACGACCACACGGGCGGGAACACACCCGTGTAGTTATGGGTGCCCAAGCCCAGCATGGGAGTGCAGTCGGTGCGATTGAACTTTGGGGTCACGGCATAAGCAACCGCTTTGTCCGGAGAGTACGGACTGGGGCAGGCCACCACGCCTCCAACATCCTTTGCGGCGTCAGGCGCTTGGAAAGTCCAGTAACCTAAGGGTGTCTCGCAGTTGTAGCGGGGACTGTCGAGGGGGCAGTTGGCCATGGAAGTAACGTCAGAATCGTTGGCGGTCGGCAGAGCGTTGTAGGACCAGCCTTTGTAGCTGGGATAGGCGCCTGAAGGAATTTCGTGCGAGTGCTGGACAGTGATCTGGATCGCACCATCGGCAGCGACGTAAAGCTCCTGGCCGCCGGGTACCATGGAGGACTAGTCTGGTTAGCTCGAGACACGCAGCTCAAAGGGGCAAGACTTACGGGGGTCAAGCCACCCACGTAAACCGTGTCAGTGCCATTGGGACAGGAGGAGCCGACAATGGTAGGGCAATATTGACCGACTTTCTCGGCGAAGAGGGTTCCACCGTTTTGGGATTTGGCACCGTTTAAGGTGGTGTTGTTGGGAGCATACGCGGTGAGCGTGTAGCGGTAGTTTGTCTGAGACTGGCGAGCTTCCAAGACGGTGGACTTGGCTGGGAAAGCAAGAGCGGGAGAGAGGAGGCCGAGGGCGGCGAAGAGGATGTGCGAAGCGAAAGGCATGGTGGTCGAAGTTGACGCAGAAGTAACGATTGGAATGCGGCTTGATGAAGCTACAGAGGGATGCAAGGGATCGCGCGCTGTCTTTATGTAGCAGAGGAGGCTGCCAGGTGCGGAACGCCCGTCCGGGGGAGAGACAACGTGAGAGGGTTGCAGTTGCTTTGAGAGGCAAGAATCATGAAGGATACGACGAGGGGAGGTGCATTAGCTCCCGGTGCGGTGGCACGGCGGGTCAGCGGCCACGAAAAAACCGACAGGGTTGTGGCACACGCCACTGTCTTGAAAAGATGATCGGGACAAGCTGTTGCCGCAAACCCTTAGCTCCCAGCGATCTGCTGCTAATATTAGCAAGACGCTGCGCTGCCAGCTCTCGAGGGTGCCCAATCCGGCATGGGCCGAGCAGACGTTGAGGTTGCAGTCAGTCATGCGCCTGTCCATCGACCAGATACGAGGCTGCAATAATGGCCAGTCTCTATTGAAATCGATGGATGGCTGCCGGTCGACGGGTGGCGGTCACAATGGTGGCCATGACGGATCATGATGCGTCAGGCCGACGGCTACAGGGTGACACAGTCGGCGGGGGCTGACGCGCGAAGCCCCGAGGAATGTTCGATGCAAAGGGCGCGTGGCGAGCGTTTCAGCGTTTCAGCGACGAAGCCAGCCAGAATCAGCCAGAGGGCAGGCAGGTGCAGCGGGGGCGGCTACCCAACTGGGGGCCGCCGTTGCAAACACCCGACGTCATGCGCGGGCCGGTCCACTCCCGACACCTCCACCTCCGAGGTCCATCGGCTCTTCCTCTCCTCATCAAAATGGACGCCCTCCCCGACGAGCTGAAGCTGCACGTCATCTCCTACCTCGACCGTGCTCCGCCGTCCGACGCCCACTTCTTCGACGAGCCCGATCCCCATGCTCTCACCTCGTTCCGGGACCGCTCCCTCAAGGCCCTGTCTCTGGTGTCGCCCCGCTGGCGCCGTATCATCCGGCCCCTGCTCTTCCATTACCTCGTCTTCAACCTGCACATCCTTGACGACGAGCACAACGAATGGGTCCCCAGCCTCGCCGCCGAGCTGCCCCGCATCCGCGACTTTCTGGCCAAGTTCGACCGCCGCCATCATGTGAAGAGCTTGGTCGTCTGCGCCCATGGGGAAATCTACGGCTCGTTAAGGGCCGATATCGCCTCCGTCTCCACTGATTTCTGGTCTGTCGTCTTCCATCGCATCGAGCCTGCCTCGATCAAGATCGTCGCCCCTCCTGCCGCCTTGGCCCGTCTCGCCGGCTCCGGTGGCTACTTCCAGCACAGCTGGGCCTTCGAGCAGCGCTACCACGTCCTCGAGCTACGTCAGAATCCCGACCACGCCTGTGCCGAGTCCTGTGCTACCGCCGAAAATCTCATGGCCAGGCGCCGTTGGTGTCACATCGGCTACAACGAAGGCTCCTCGCTGTCCGCTTACAACTTGTACGAGTATCAGCATTACATTTCCCCCTGCGTCCTGAGGCACCTTCTCGAGCGAGCGAGCTGGGATTCCAACGCTGCCACTTCGCTCACCTACGTTGCAATCTTTCCCACAAGCGAAAATGTCCTCCGCTTCGCCCGCCACTTGGCTCTCCTACCAACCCAGTGTTGTATTACCTTCCAGCTGGCTCCAGAGCCGACCAGCACCATTCTGCACGAACCCCATCGAATGAAGCGAGCCCAGCCCGCCGATCTCTGGGTCGAGCTGGACCGCACCTACAGGGTCTTGGCCGGCTTCCTCGTGCATAACCGCCGACACAAGCTGCGTCCGTCCGTAAAGAGTCGGGACTACAGGTGGGACGCCCTGATTGAAACCCTGGACGACAATGAGCATTTAGGCGCCCTGAAAGATCATGGCTGGGCCAAGACTGATGGCTCCGAGTGGGTGCCATTCGACCTGGAAAAGCACCAGCCAACCGAACATGTCGCGTGAAAGAACTGGTCTCATTTGGAATATCCCCTAAACTCTATCAGATACCTCTCTATTCCGCCGTACTCTCCTGGAGCTCAGAAAACAAGGTGCAAAGTTGATATCTCCGATCAGGTTTCTCTGCAAAGTTATGACCGCGACGAGAAACCAAATCAGGACGACAATCACCGCCATAACCTGGCACTGTGTGTTAGCGCAACGGATTTCAACAGACCGAGCCTGTACTTACGGTCCCGAGGATGTCAAAGAAGGCGGATGGAAACTCGACTCCCAATTGCAGAGTTGCCAGGACATAAACACCAGTCGGGAAGGTGAATCCCCACCACCCCATGTTGAAGGGGAACCTGGAGCGAGTCACTGAAGCAACAGCGAATATCAACCAGACGAGTCCGAATCCCCAAAGGATGATCGCTGTGCCAAAACCGACAATGTAGAAGACGCCACCTGCCAGCGGGTGGATGGATCCGGTCTAGTCCGTCGTCAGCTTCTGCCTGTGGACGGTTTATCATGTTTTGCATTCTTACCTCCGGAAATAACTTCAGCGCCATTTTACCCAAGTTCATTATGGTAAAGCTGGCCTGGCCGAGCGGACCGACGGGCATGAAGACAGTAATGATGACGTCCCGCGGAGGCAGTTTGTGCATCGTCAGGCGATGGAAGTAGATGCCCAGCGTCACGACGGCCATAGGAAGGCCGATACCCCACAGCACGTAGCTGACCATCAGGGTCCACAGGGCATGCTGTTGGTTGGTGCTCGCCAACATGGACGCTATGGTTGCTCCGTTGGATGCTGTTACGATTGGAGTAGCCGCGGGAAGCAGCCACACCGCCGTCATCGAGGGCAGGTCCACCTGATGCACGTGCATACTGATTTTCGCGTCAGCACGATACTTCCCAAAACAGTCATGTTCAACTTACAGCAAGAAAGGCAGTCCACAAGAGCAGGCTACGGCCATCACCACGTCAATCCACCACAGGGCCCACGCAAGATCCGAAGCCCATTTGCCCCATCCGGCATTTTCGATACACACGAAGACAAACATGTTGATGACTGTAGTCAAGCCCATGGGACAGCAGCCCAGGAAAAGCGATTGGACGGGATGCCGTATCATCATTCCCCATGTTTGCGGGTACAGTGTATACCGCAAAATTGCGAGAAGGGATATGACAACGAACATGAAAACATCAAGGACAAAGATTATCGTGTACAACACAGTAACGGTCTGGTTCTGATAGGGGAGAGCGTGCAAAATTAAGGCGGCCATACCGGTGGCCATGGTCATGGAATACTGCGGAGTTCGTAAGTCACTTTTGCGTTCACAGAGGATCCAAGAGCTTCAGGCACGGCGTGATGAAGAAAGAGCATGGAAGAAATTGCTGGGGAATGAACGTACCCATGAAGGAGTGAAGTTGTGCACCATACTCATCCACCAAGGACCGTCGCTCTCGTGCGGCTGCTCCAGCACCGAATCCCCAGACTCGGACGACGCCGCCGAGGGCTTCTCAGAAATCTCGGGCGTGATGGCATTGAAAGGTTGCAATAGTCCCACGGCTTGGCTGCCGTTGCCGTGTGGGCACAACTCCACGGGGATCCTGTCGATCTGGGGATGGATACTGGGATTGCTGGATCCAGGCGAGTTCATCCATGGAGGTCTGGGACATAGCGTTGCTTGGGAGTCATTGGTCTCCTTGGTAGACGCCTGCACGGGATGCAGCCATGGGGGCCCCATCCGCAAGGGATCGCACGACGCAGCTGTGGGATGCATTCAACACTCGGCGGGGTAGTGGCGGGCCAAGACAAGAATGACGACGAAGGCGGGAGGGGCGAGCGGGAGCGGCTAGTGACGTATTCGGGAAGGTTGAACTTCGAATGGGCAGACGGTTTTGTTGAAAATCGTCTGACGGTCAGAAGGGAAGAGCTGACAACGGGGTATGAGTCGAAAGATTGGAAGGGGGAAAAATTTATCTGGCCTCTGGAACAGCCAACACAGACCCGCTTTGCGCGGCAGGAACCCCAAGACTCATCGCCAGAACACGGGCATACATGTCATCTCTTCTAGAAGGGAAGACTGGCCGCGCGCGCACTTCTCCGGCCGCCCCCGCCCCGCCGCCGTTTCCATTCGGATCCTGCACCTTTTCCCCTTCCTTCCAAGGACGACGACGAAAGCCGCATGCCTGAGTCATCAACTGGGCATTTCGTTGTTGGGAGCCCGCTTTTTGGGCCCAATTGCGCCCTCAGCTCCGAGCGTTTGCCGATCATGCCGACGCCGCCGCCGCTTGTCAGAAATGAATCCAGCCCAAACGCCAGCGCCGCCACGAGCCACAAGTGTCGACCTCTCTCACGAGGCGCATTTGTCATGCATTGCTGCTCTCGACACGTGGGACAGAACGAAGAGGGGACCGACGGAGCCATTGAATCTGCTAGAGAAGAGAGTCCCGAATCCACGCATGAAGAAAAATGGCAGCGCACATCACAGGAGCAAAGATCAACCCGACTGGCTCATCACACGCCGCCGCTCGGCAAAAGTGGGCTTGCCAGCATGCCGACCACCTGCCCGCTCGGCTTCCTTGGTTTCGCGTTGCTCGTCTTGCCTTTTCGCCAAGATCCGATGGCCGGGGGCTGTCGTCTCACGAGCCTCTCCCGCTTCCGCTTCCGCGCCGAGCCTCTTGGCGGGACGGCAAAAAGGGCCGTTTGTGCCCGCCACTACTTTTTACTACTGGGGCCGTCGGCATGCAACTATATTTGTAGGCATGCCGACGGCACGCGGGACGTTTGGTGAGTGATGCGCGGGAAGGCGGCTGTAGCCGTGCTTGGTTGATCGCAGGGCAGTGCGGCTCTTCTAACCATGCTCCTCGATGCGCGCACAGTCGGCGTTATCATGTCGGAGAAACGCGTGCATGTACGCGGACCTAGGAACTAGATAACGGGAAGCCGCTTACCGTCTTGTTGCTGCCCGACGAACGCTTGCCTTTCCCCATCCTTCGCGCGCGCGTTATTTAAGTGCGACCATTTTCGAGTCACGCGTTTGAGATCGATTTCCCTAATCGCCCCGGCTCCGCCCGGCGCTTGTTGCTGCCAATGTTTGCGCAAGAAGAGCGTTGATGTGGGCGGTGGGCTGGCCTTGGCTGGTAGTGGGGCTGGGCGGATGGGAGCGCGGAGGACGATCGTCTTGCACTTCCCGTTTGGGTAAACGTTTGCGCGGACGGACGGAGTTGATGCGTGGGGAGTAGTCGAGGTGGGGTTGGATCTTTGGCTTGTGGGAATGGGTGAAGGGAAAGAAAGTGGCCGAGGGGATTGGTTGTGATGGAGATAAACGGCGGGATACACTAATAATTGTTTAGGTGCGGGCAAAATGGAAGCGATGTGTAGGATAAGCTTAGCGGAGGTTGATGAATTTCCACCCATACCATTCCATAGTCAGGTAGTAAGAAACCCCAAGGGCAGTTACCTCCCTTCCGTCCATCCAGCACAAATTGTCCTACGCCCGTTCGTGTCATACAAGTCCCGTGTTGCTCTCTACACAACAAAGTACCACCCCGTTCATATAGCGAAGTGTCCGAATCGGTGCTCGCAGTTACGTTACTCAAGGGACCATTTCGAGTCGTTACCCCAGCAAGACCCGAATCTGCGTCTTCCCCTGCAGCGGCGATGATTGTTAGGAATGCATTCTTATAAACGCGGTCCAATTGTGGATAACTTTAATGTACGTAGGGGAGCTAAGGCTGTCCAAAGTGTTTTAGTGTAGCTGATTTAGAGAAAATGAGTAGTCGAATCGAGGCAAGCTGAGTCTTTTTGAACAGTGTCCACGTAACCCGACCTAGCTACCGTTGTACGGACTGAGGCAAGGCTGAAGGTAGCCATGATTCTGGTCGTGGCAGCGCAGGTGTCAGCTAAACGGCTGCGTTGTGACCCGAGCCTCCTTTTTTGGTACGGTGAACAGGTCACAAGTCAAAGCTCAACTTCGAAAACCTGGGACTAAGAATTGTGTTCCATGGTGTAACATTGCAAGTTATCTTGTGACCATAAAACTTCGGTATGCTGTTTACGCTTCTCCGAGTTCCATCGCGCTTTTCCCCCAATCAGCACGTCGGCATGAGCGATAGGTGCTTGGTGTTTTGTTGCCGCGTGGATATAGTTCGAGGTTGTAGCCCGCCTTCGCTGTCCTCATGACCACCTGTAGCTGAGGTCTTCAAAGATGGCAGCCATCATCCTGGACTGCTTGCCGTCCATGGTTACATGAGGCCTGATACATCGAACACATCATAGACTCGGATATCCACGGGGTAAGTGGGATGTCAACTGGCCTGCCCCGAGGCGAGTAGAGAATGCCTGATCACTCGTTGGTAGACTCGGCCCATGAGCTCAGAAAGGCTTCGCAACCTTCCTGCTCTCCGTCATGCCCGTCTTCGGATCCCTAAACTCCTTCCAGCTGATCGGGTACATCTGGTTTTCAGCCTCACTTCTCGCCATGACGACGCCGAGCTCGTTCGTCGCCGTGGAGAGGTAGTAATTCTGCTGATCTCCCAGGGAAATCTGCCATCCGAATCAGTCTTCTCCCATTCGCAAACCACCCAATTTGCCATCGAGACAGTATCAACTCACCACAACGCCCCTCACGATGTCCCCCACCCTGAACATGTCCCCAATCTTAACCCGGTCCTTCTCCGTCGCCCGCACGTCCTCCCGCCTGATGACACCCTGGAAGCCCTCCCTGCACACCGTCTCGCCGACGACCAGTATCTCGACCGTCGCCTGGCGCGGCGTCAGGCGCGTCACGCGCGCCAGCACGACCGAGTCGACCTCGGGCAGGACGTTTGAGGCGCCGACGCTCGCGTACACGGCCGCCGCCGCCGAGGCGCCGTGTGTCTGGGGACGCGCGACCGAGAGCGCGGGCATGGACGAGGTCGTCGTGGAGGCTCCGGCGGCGGAACGCTTCAGTGGCTTCGTCTCGTTGACGGGCCCGAGCAGCGACGCGCACAGCTGCGCGTCTTGGAGGTGGATGCCGGGGCCTGGCGCGTACTTGTTGGCGGCGCCGAGCGGTTGGCCGGGGAGGGCGAGGTTCGGGAGGAGCGACATTGCGGTAGCCGGAGGGCGGGGGAAGGCGAATTGTTTGTGCGGTGGTTGCTGATGTAGCTGGTGTTGAACAATGGGATGGGAAGGTGTCGCGACGGGTGAAATTTTGGATCACGTGTTGCGGAGGAGAGGCGGAGTCAAGGCAATTGCCGGATGACGTCGGATGGAGCTTGCACAGTAATGGCCAAAGCGGGGCGGAAGCTTCGCGCTCGACGATGCTCTCCGCACGCTCGTACGCAATTGCTGCTGTTCTGCTCCTCATGAGTCTTCTCGCAACTGTCCTGAAGCGCGCACCGTACCAATCTTCCCTCCGATTGACCTCGAGAGTAGGCTGCTCCGTACATCAGTCGCTCGAGCTCTTACTGACGGTGGAATAGCTGTCGACCGCACGCGCCATGCATATCCAATCGATTCCGATGTGTAAGTCCACGCCACCACCAAGGTGCTCGGTCTTCTAACCGTCGGCGCGCTAGGGGAGGGCTCTGGCAACAACTACGCCTACCTCGTTTCCGACGACAAGACCAAGGATGCTGTGATCATTGACCCCGCAAACCCGCCCGAGTAGGTCCCACCCACGCTTCGAATAAGCAGTCGCTGATTGGGCTTTCCTCCAGGGTGCTTCCCGTGCTCCAGCAGCAGACCGAGAGCGGAGCTATCAAGCTCTCGAAGATCATCAATACACACCACCACCACGACCATGCTGGCGGCAACGGCGAGATCCTGAAGCACTACAAGCTGCCCATCGTCGGCGGTAAGGACTGCGCCCACAAGACGACGACTCCCGGCCACAAGGAAACCTTTACCATCGGCGATGGCATAAAGGTGACGGCGCTGCACACTCCGTGCCACACTCAGGACAGCATTTGCTACTTCTTCGAGGATGGCAGTGACAAAGCCGTCTTTACGGGTGACACCCTTTTCATTGGCGGATGCGGACGCTTTTTCGAGGGCACCGCCGAGGAAATGCACAAGGCTCTGAACGAGACCCTTGCTGCGTTGCCCGATGATACGAAGGTGTTCCCCGGACACGAGTACACGAAGGGCAATGTTGGTTTCGGAAAGAAGGTCATTCAAAATGCCGCCATCCAGAAGCTAGACACCTTTTCGCAACAGAACAAGCAGACCCAGGGCAAGTTCACAATTGGGGACGAGAAGGAGCACAACGTTTTCATGAGAGTCACGGTAAGTCGTCGTTAAATCGATGCCTAGTTCACACGCTAATGTCTCCGCAGGATCCCGAGGTCCAGAAGGCTGTCGGCAAGACCGATCCTGTCGAGGTTATGGCAGTGCTCCGCGAGATGAAGAACAAGTCGTAGGCTAGACAGCAGATCTGAAAACAAGTTGGATTTCCTCACTTCTGTCATGGTGTGACGTGAATTTTCCCGAGGTCGCCGCCTCAGGCCCACTACCGTAGTTATGCCATATCCCATCCAACGCCTTCGCAATGCAGTATTCAACCATTCCCTAATCAGAACAGCCCAAATTTGTTCCACCATGTATAGCCAAGCACAGCAAGCACGCTGGAGGCAGCGTAAGCCAACTGCAGCTCCACCACCGTCCATATCCACAGCACGCCGACCGGTGGCGCCTGTTTCATGACGGCATAATACCCAAACATGTTCCCCACATACACACAGTAGCAGCCGGCCGCCACCGCCGTCGCGAAGAAGACCCACTGCCTCAGCATGGGAAAGCGCATCGCCGTCGGCGTCTTGGACATGTACACGACCAGCCACAAGATGGGCATGACCTGCGCGGCGCGGCCCCAGATCTCGCGCCAGTCGGTCTGCTCGCGGTACTGGTTGTGGACGAGCACGTCGAGCGTGAAGTGCAGCGACGTCAGCGTGAAGGCGTACAGCAGCGCCTCGGCGACGGGGCCGAAGTCCTCCTCGTCGGGCGACCCCGACACCCGCACGGCCTGCCCCTTGCCGTCGACGGGGAAGTCGACCTGTTCGCCCTCCAGGCTCGACACGTCCCGGCCGGTCCGGGCCAGCTCGCGCATGCGCTCCTCGGCCAGGTCGTAGAGCGTCTTGCCCTTCGGCCCGGAGAAGTCGGGCATCGCCATGGGAATTCCGAGGTCGTTTTCGGTGACGGCATCGTCGTGCGCTGGGGAGGATTGGGAGAAGTCGAGTTTGGATGCGGCCGGGGCGGTGGTGGTGGACTTGGGTGCTTTGGCGGAGGACAGAGGCGTGCCCGAGGCTTTGGCGGCAGCGCGGCGTTCCTTGCGGTTGCGGGGTTGCGGTTGGTCGTCTGCCATGGTGGGTGGCTTCGGAGGCGTGGCGTGGAAGGTTACGTAGGCACCGGCGGCGATTTAAAGGGGGATTGATGGGGTGGTGAGCTTTTTCTCCAAGCTGGAGCTATGAATAGCAGCTTCACACGAGCTCTCCCCCGCGGCCACTAGTGCCAGTGCAGACCACCGCCAGAAACGCGCCCGACGATCGGGACGCCGACTGATGCCGTCTCCAGGGTCCAACCAGACGACCAGCGTTCCCATTCAGCCGGAGCTACGACAAGCTCCCCAGACCTAGTCCACACCAATTCTCCGCGCCGCTTCCCCTCGCTAAAACATATAATCATGAAGGTCATCACCACCGCCATCCTCCTCCTCCTCCGCCCTTCCCCTTCCAGCCATTGAGCGCTGAGCTCACCCGTCTTTTCCGCGCAAGAAACAGCCTCTCTCCAGAATGTCGTGGCTTACCTGGGCCGCCTTCCCCATCCTCGCCGCCGCGCTGTGGATCTACACGGTGCAGATGAGCCGCTCGCTGCCGACCCTCGAGGGCAAGCGCATCGCGCTGCTGATCGCGCACCCGGACGACGAGGCCATGTTCTTCGCGCCCACGATCCAGGCCCTGACGCGTCCGGAACTGGGGAACCATCTCAAGATACTGTGCCTGTCGAGCGGTGAGTGGAGCTATACGCACATGGCAGCAACCATTGGCAATGCTGACGGGGGGGAAACAATGCAGGCGACGCCGACGGCCTGGGCGAGACGCGCAAGCAGGAGCTGCTGAAGAGCGGGATGCTGCTGGGTCTGCGGAGCGAAGACGACATGCTCGTCATTGAAGACAGGTGCGTGTTTTCTCACCCACCCACCCACCTATGACCTGTATACACACACATACACACACATGCTAATCTCCACCACTACAACAAACAGCAACTTCCCGGACTCCATGACCGCAACCTGGTCCCCCAAGCACCTCTCGGCCCTCCTCGCCAAAGCCTTCGCGCCCAACATCAGCACCACGCCCGCGACGCGCGCCCCGGAGGCGACCGTCGACGCCATCGTCACCTTCGACGCGGGCGGCGTGTCGAACCACCCCAACCACCGCTCGCTCTACCACGGCGCCCACGCCTTCCTCAGGGAGCTCATGCGGCGCCACGCCGGCTGGGACTGCCCCGTCAAGCTGTACACGCTGACGTCGGTCAACATCGCGCGCAAGTATGTTAGTGTGCTGGACGCGCCGCTGACGGTGCTGAGCGTGCTGCTGCAGTGGCGCAAGAAGGAGGCGGGGAGCTTCCCGTCGCCGCTGATGTTTGTCAGCGGCGTGCGGCAGGTGAGGACGGCGCAGGCGGCCATGGTCGAGGCGCACAAGAGCCAGATGGTGTGGTTCCGGTGGGGGTGGATCGGGATCGGAAGGTATATGGTCATGAACGATCTGAGGAAGGAGAAGGTGGGTTGAGTGGTAGGTTTCTGGGGCGAATCACAGGCGCGTTCCTTGCGTGTAAAAATACCCAGGGCGTAAGCTGAATCGAGACTGCGTGACAACATTGCGTTTTATTGACATTAATGCAGTGAGTATGATTTTAACGAATGGTGCTGCCTTTCCTTTTCGCCATCTATTTCTTTACAGCCCACTCCGTTGGCATATTGCCATGCAATTTCTCGTGTCCTTGATATCATTACGGTCATGCTAGGAACGAACATCCAAAGCGAACGATGAATTAGAAGAGACCAAACCCCCCAAGACAAAGGAAAGGGGAAAGGATCAGACCAGAACCGGCCACGCCTCTACTCGTACACGTAACAGAACGGCCCCGCAGTCGTCTTCATCAGGTCCTTGATCTGGAGCTTCTTGTCGGTCACGAAGCCCAGATCCGTCCAGTCGTCGTAGGTGACGTTGGGGCTGGCCGGGCTGTTCAGGAAGGTGCCGGTGCCCATGAGAGCCTTGGGTCCTTGTGTGCGCTCCGCCGGGTTCTGCATCTGCCACAGCCACCAGGTGCGGTCGACCATGGTGTGGTGCAAGTAGAACCTGTTTCGATTGTTAGCAACCGCGTTTCCATTCGAGACGGTAGAGGGAAAACTTACGCAGGCTCTCCCGGCGAGACGTAGAAGTCCCTACCCGGGTCACCACCGATGCTGTAATGCCCGCCGCCGTGCACGCCAAGCTCGCCCTGGCCCGGGTAGGACTGCATCGTCATCTGGAAGTCGTACACGTCCTTGGTGTTGCGCAGCAGGCTCAGCACGCCCGTCGCGTTGGCGTGGCGCTTGTTGACGGCGTCGCTCAGGTCGCGCTTGAGGCAGCGCGGGTTCCACGAAAAGTCGTCGCTCTTGTCCTCGGTCAGCGAGCTGCCGACGGCGCTGCCGTTGACCAGCGACAGGCTCAGCGGGCCCAGGTTGACCGTGTAGTTGGAAAACGGCCCTTTCTTGACGCAGCCGCCGCCGCTGCCGGGCGCGAGGAGCACCGGGTGCTCGCCGACGTTGCCGATCACGACTTCGCCGGTTTGGTGGACGTACTCGCCGTTGCCGCCGAGAGAAGTGGCCGAGCCATCGAAGATGGGCGAGTTCTCGAGGCCCGTCTCGGCGGTCTTGGTCCAATCCCAGTAGGGCTGTCGGCCGATGTAGCCGCATTCATTGCGAAGGGCTTGTTCGTACTCCCAAATGTACCAGCGGTGCCAGCTGAGGAAAGTGGCCTATGCGTTTCTGTTAGCGAGAGAATGGAGAGAGATAGAGGCACACGGAAGATTGGTGAAGTTGAAAGGAGGGGGAGATACGACTTACGGTATAGTGCTGGATGAAGGTTTGGTTGATGTGTGCTACAACCCAGTCGTCGAAGTGCGATTTGGCTCCGGGTGCAAGGCTGGAGGGCGTGCGCGCCGGCTTGCTTTGTAGGCATTGCACAGCGTTCGTGTAGGAGATGCGCTCTTCAGCACTGAGGGCGCCCCTGTGGTGTGCGTTAGCCAAAGCTCGATGAGGTGGAGGCGGATATCATGTAAGAAGATTTATGTGCAAGGCTTGAGAGTGGAGAAAGTTTAAGAATGGATGAATGCTCACCATTCTTTACGGACGACCAACTTGTCGGGAGTACAAGACCCCTCAGTCAGTAGACCACCTTTAGCTACGTCGAAGGCATTCTTAGCCCAGTCTCCTAGCCCGGCGGTAGAACCGTCAAAGCCTGTTGGTGGGCCATAGTCTGGACCGGTGGGAGCAGCGTTGGCGGCGACAGCCAGTAGCCCAAACGTCGGGAGCAGTTGTGTAAGGTGCATTATGTCGTTGCGGTATTACAAGGTAGGCGCTTCAATTAGGCTTAATAGAGGCGGGATTGTGCCAAAAAGAGGACAAGAGACGGGTTTGGAATACAGCGTCGGGGGAGGACCAGATGAACAAGATAGATGAGCACACCTAGCACATAGAGACACTCCTGGAACTGCAAAAGAAGGTGAAAGCAGCGAGGGGCTTGCTGGAGTAGTGAGGACAATTCAAGCCATAGGCAAGAGTCCCGTCAACTTTATATCCAACACCATCGTCGAGCTTAGGAGCCTCTCGAGTCGGCGAGTCGGCGAGTCGGCGACACAGCATTCGGCTCCGCACAGTGCGACGATGGAAGGCTTCATTGCCTCGCGGAAGGAAGATAGTACGTAGATACTTGGTGGCCTCACGGTGGCATACGAGTGGCCAAGCAGTTGGAAAAGCCCTGAAAGTGCTGTCATAGTCGGTGGGCAGTACCCCTGTCGATGCAGTGTGGCGGGCTTGGCCTGCATATTTGCACAGGGCAGCGGGGATCAGCACTGCTGGGCGGCGTGTGACATCTGCATCAGGGAAGGGCCGCTGCCCGACGATGCGGTGCTACACTTGAAGTCGGTCGCGATCACACTCAGCGGCACGAGTCGAGCGTGTGGCGCATGTAGAAGGACAGGGGAGACAGGCGCAGGGAGGAGGGCGCGGCGCCCCTCATGAATTCTCCGGAGGAGCTGGGCACCCACATTTGTCAAGCGGCGAGGCGATCCTCTTTGCAAACTTGGCGGCGCCGAGCATTGCAAGTCCCGGTAAGGCTGTCCAGTGAAAGCGGCAGTTGTTGCAACGATCGGTGCAGCCAGCTCGCGTGGGAGCACGCGAAACGGCAAGCAGCGCGGGGAAAGCTGAGTGAGCGGCGCCGTGGCTTGACGACGAGCCGTCGGCGGCCGGCAGCTTCGCCAGATTCGGCTCTGCGCTGACGCCGACAACGTGTGTGTACGACCTCGGCCGAGCCAAGACGGCGTCAGATCTCTTGTCTGTCGGCCTGGGAGGAGCCGGCAGACCGGATTCCCGATACTGCTGGGATTGCCGAGCGCTGTCTGCTGCCTGTCGCTGAGCGGCATTGCCCCGAAGGATCTAGCTGCTGTGCCGATCTCTTCGACTTGGGGCTGACTTTGCAGAGCCTATGATCACTCCACCTGTCAGGCCCTTCTCGTGAAGCCCTGCTGTCAGAGCACAGGCCGAGCCATCCCGGTTGCGGCCGGAGATGCCGAGCGATCCACTCAGATACCACTTCTATTTCGGGCCATCCCTGCCCAGCTGTCTGATTAGACAAGTCCGCGTCGGTAGGTAACACCGACGACCAGGTTTTGCTTTTGATTCCGCTGCGGGACAGCTCAAGGCACGAAGCGTGGCAGAGAAAGCAATGTCGATTACGTGCGCTGTTCGCTAAAGGTAGCCCGAAGCAGTAATTCTGTAGCACAGCAGTAAGCACCCCACGCGACATGCTTAAATTCTGTGTAGCCTCGAGGACGCAAGTCATCCCATCCAACGATGGCGCAGGTCACGGTCCCGAGAAGGTTATCTGGCTGTGCAACCAGTCACGGGAAGCCGCACCCGTAGCGTGACAGTTCGGCATGCCGACCCTTATCCTCATCGGCGCGATCCGACGGTCTGCAAATTGTGTCGAAATGAAGCGTAACTCTAAGAAGGGACTCGGACGAAAAGCGAATGCGAATTAATCCGTTTGACCCGATGCTCTACACACGGCTGGATTAGCCATTCAGTCATGTGTCGCCGTCGCCCTACCTTTTGCTCAACGCGCGAATACCCATGCAGCCCGTCAGACAGCCGACATGAAACATTAACAGGTCTGCCGAATCCAGGCCGCAGTGCTGACGCTTGGCTGTCTCCAGAAGAACCGACAGGTCTCTGTATCCGCTGACACAGAGTTTGTTGGGCCAAGCAGGAACGTGGTGACAAAGATGACTGCGCCACGTGCTTATGCCAAGCGCAAATGGCTCCGACTTCCGACACAGATGGCGCAGCCATGGACGTCTGAACAAGAATAGAAGAAAGAGTGGGCCAATCTCCACACGGTCAACGAAGCGAGGCATGCCGTGTATCCTTCTTGAGAAAGGGAGCATGGACGACCTTCCATCAGTCGATCCTAGAGTCAATATCCAGATGTCGCAAAAGGGAAGTTGTAGAATATCCAGGGCCAGTTGCTGAGCAGAAGTTAAGACAACGGCTCCTTCCGCTCGGGTCGACCAGCCACAAATGCCAGTGAGCCACGTCGGCAGTTGAATTCAGGAACGCCGCGGACAAGCGGATCAGGCGCGAAAGTACTTAGAGGAAGTCTCGCTCCTCTCGTGCGGTATTTTGACGATGACGAGAGACCACCTCATGGAGCACTTCCTCACTTCAACGCATTGGCGCTTACTCCCTCATTTCTTGGCTGAACTGATCCGACTCCGTGTCCGTGAAGCCTGAACACCCGGCGAATGGCTTATGTCCGGAACCTCGCTGGAATAGCCTTGCTTCTCGTCCTTCCTGCCGGTTTCATCCGGGACTCGATCTCATTCAAGACGCAGCAAGGCTGCTTCCAGACCTGTCGACGGCCTCCTTCGCGTGTCGCTTGGGTCTGGATTTTTCAAGTCGATTCCAACCAGATCACGGCGCCGTTCAAGACACTGTGATGTAGCTCATCGACAATGACAACGGCGAACTTCCCACCGGGACGCTCATTACACCGAGTCCTGTCATTGCTCTTCATACGCAAATGGGCATCGTGTCCTCGTACAGGCAGCACATCGGTCAAGTATGACCATGGCATCAGATGATGGCAACTCGACGTGACGCAGCCCGGGTGCAGTCGCGTAGAGTGTTACGGCAATCGTCAAAATATGAGTGCCATGAATACGGTATATTGTCAACGGCCGTCGGATCGCTTTGCGCGCCGGTTAGTGAGCGACTCTCGTGGAAAGACGGCTGACGTAACCCCCACCGTTGGAATGGCAAAGCCAATGATGGTGCTTCGTCAAGCGTCTAGGCAAGTGTTGAACAGCTGCAGGGAGGCATCATCATGCTCGATCAGGAGCTAGAGAGAGGCAACCTCTGTTTCAAGGCACTGTTCGATGGTGGCTCCAAGTGCGCGTAGAGGATGGAGGATCCAGTGAATTTTGTGGGGCTGAAGGTCAAGTGCAACCAGCAAAATTGGGCTTTGGAAATGAAGCAAGCGAGGAGCTGAGAATTTCAGAGAGAAAGAAAGAGATCGGAGGCGGCCGTTACGAGCTCAAGCGAGCATGGAAGGCGCGTGCCCCGCAAATGGCAGGTACAAGTGAAGAAAGTTGGTGGTGGGGAGAGATGGAGAGGGGAAGAACGAGCGCGGATCAGGTGTAGGTCCGGCGGAAGGCACGCTAGTCCGCAGCGGGAAGGTGTGCGCGTTAGTGGCAATGCTTATCGCCAACGCCCAAGAGCCTTGGTGTCTCCTGAACTGTCTGTGCCATCGACTCTTCGTCGGCCGGTACGCTTCGGCCATTGGTGCACTCGGTCGACACCTCCGTCTCGGCGCCTACGCTCCTGGCAATGCTTGACACAACAAAGCCTCTCATTCGCTCCTTGGCCAACGCTTCAATGTAAACACTGCTGCGATCACGAGGCACATTGTCTTCTAGAAGCTGTTTCCCTGTCGCATCCCGGACACCTGCTTGGTCAGGTCTAGGTCGCTATACAGCAGATCATGCCTCGTTTCCCACTTAGCCGCTGGGCCGTGGTCCCGCCATAAATAACGCCGTGTTTCCCAGGAGTTTCCTTCCCCAGCCCGCAAGTCCGTCCTCGTTCTCCATTCAGCAAGATGCGGTCCTCGTTCGCCTTCGTGGCTTCGCTTCTCTCGGTGGCCAACCTGGCCCTGGCTGCTCCCTTCGCCGAAAAGGTCGACAAGCGGTCCATGGTTGAGAAGGATGGAGTGCGCTACAACGTCTTCGAGCACGCCGCCACTGGCGCGAAGCTGGAGTTTGTCAACAACAGCGGAATCTGTGAGACTACTCCTGGCGTCAACCAGTACTCCGGCTACCTCTCGGTTGGCACCAACATGAACATGTGGTACGTAACTGCTACCCCCGCGCTGGAAGAAACTCGAAACACTGACGAAACACGCAGGTTCTGGCTGTTTGAGGCGAGAGAGAACCCGACCACTGCGCCGCTTGCCGCATGGTAACTACCAACGTTTTCCGTATTTCGAAACGCAGGATTTGCTAATGAAACGGCAACAGGTTCAACGGTGGCCCTGGATGCTCCAGCATGATTGGTCTCTTCCAGGAGAACGGTCCCTGCCATTTCGTCGACGGTGCCACTGAGCCGTCGTTGAATGAATACAGCTGGAACTCGTACGCCAACAGTATGCACACCCTCACGTGATAGATATCCCCGGTGCTGATTTTATCAAAGTGATCTACATCGATCAGCCGATCGGCGTTGGCTTCTCTTACGGGACAGACGACGTCACTTCCACCGTGACTGCTGCTCCTTACGTGTGGAAGCTCATCCAGGCCTTCTATGATGCTTTCCCTCAGTATGAAAGCAGGGATTTCGGCATCTTCACTGAATCCGTGAGTCCATTTCCGCTTGTTTCAGGGCCAACAACTGACTCTCTCTCCAGTATGGCGGTCACTACGGCCCTGAATTCGCTCACTATATCCAGGATCAGAACAAGGGCGTCGCCAATGGCAGTGTCGACGGCCAAAACATCAACCTGATCGCACTTGGCGTCAACAACGGCTGGATCGACGCCGAGCTGCAGGAGAAAGCCTACATCGACTTCAGCGTCAACAACAGCTACAAGCAAATCATCAGCCAGAGCGAGGCCACTTCCTATTACAACACTTACGAGAAGACCTGCCTGCCTGCCATCCAGACCTGCGAGAGCACGGGCACCAACACGGCCTGTGTCAACGCGGACAACAAGTGCTACAACGGCATCGAGGGCCCTCTGACCGAGGAGGCCGACTTCAACGTTTATGACGTCCGCATTGGAGCCAGCGTCACCGACCCGCCGGAGACATATGCCGACTACCTTGCCCGCGATGACGTCGTCAAGGCCATCGGTGCGCGGTCCACCTACGCCGAGTGCCCGAATGATGCTTACTACAAGTTCTCTTCCACCGGTGACAACCCGCGCTCCTTCCTGCCCGAGCTCAGCTCCGTCGTCCAGTCCGGCCTGACAACCGTCGTCTGGGCCGGCGACGCCGACTGGATCTGTAACTGGATGGGCAACTACGACGTTGCCCAGGTGGTCGAATTCGATGGCCAGTCCGAGTTCCGTGCTGCCTCGCTCGAGCCCTACACTGTCGGCGGCACCGAGGGCGGCACCTTCAAGACGGTCGACAACTTCTCGTTCCTGCGCGTTTTCGAGGCCGGACACGAGGTCCCGTACTACCAGCCTGAGCTTGCCCTCCAGGTCTTCAAGCAGACGATGCAACAGAAGCCTCTTTCTTCCACCTAGTCAGAAAATGGGGGTTTTTGCTTTAGACGTTTGGGGAGGAAGGAGGAAGAAAATTGGGGTACGCTACGTCTTTGGGGCCCTTTTAGCGACTAGCCGAACCGTAAATCCGCAGTGCAATACGTATTTTTCGCCATTATTCCAATATCATTATGGCTGTTGTTTGCTATCTTCCATCCTCCATGACGTCCCGACTCGTCCCAGTGAAATTTCTCCCCCAGTATTCGAGTTCCACAGTGGAAAATGCAATTGAACTACCACAACAGGTTCCAACCTCAAAATGTGCCGTAGTAGTAACTGACGTGGCTATAGGTACAGAGCAGCGGCACGGGTCCCAAATGCCTCGCCCTCACAGCCCTCTTACTCCAACACCTTCAGCTCCCGCGCAGTCTGCCTGATGAAGTCCTTGATCTCTCCCTCGCTCATAGTCTTCAAGCCCAACCGCTCATTCCAAGCCATGTGGGTAGTATCGCCCTCATGCCCCTTTCCATACATCATCTGGAAATAGTACATCCGCATCGCCGACGCATCCCCCTTGGCCAACATCTCGTCCGCCTTCCGGCACATGTCCTCGGTATCGACGTCGGCGATGCGGCCATCCTCGACGGTGCCGAAGTCGATGCCCGTGACCTCGGCCGACAGCCGGGTCAGGTAGCGCTCCGACACGGCGGCCGAGTAAATGTAGACGGGCGTGTTGGCCGCGGCGTCGAAGTGCTCGGGCGCCAGCACGCGGGCGACGGCCTTGCCGATGTCGGCCATGCGCGACGCGCCGACGGTGCGGGCGCCGCCGTTGTGGTAGACGGCCCTGCGCGCGGCGAGGTCGGGCCCGAGGCCGCCGAAGCCGTAGACGAGCTCGAGGAAGGGCCCGTTGTTGATGGACGTCCAGGTCGTGGTGGCGGTGGACGTACTGCTGCGCGGGGGGAGGAGGGACGTGATGTAGTCGCGGATGGCGACCTTGGCGCGCACGTTGGGGAGCTGCCGCGAGAGCGGGTTCTCGAGGTTGGTGCTGTATTCCGAGGGCACGATGCGTTTGACGCCGGCGGCGATGGCGGCGTCGATCATGGCCTTGTTGTCTTCGACGTTGAGCGGGTCGCCGATGGCGCTGTAGGGGGGTCAGGAGGTGCTTGTGGGAGTGTCATGAGTGAGTTGCGCTTACTTCACGACGGCGTCCTGGCCTTTGAAAGCGGAGGTGAGTTCGGCTTTGCTGCTAGTATCGATCTTGATGCTACCATCCGCCTCCGGAGGAGCGTTGTTCTTGGATCCATTCCGCTGCACGGCTGTCACGGTGAAGCCTTCACTTTTGAGGGCTTTGAGGATATAAGAGCCAAGTTTTCCGGTAGCCTGTTCTTCGTTAACGTCTCTCCTTCATCGAGGACGGTATTGCATAGCGAAGTAACTTACTCCGAGAAGAGCAACTTTCTGCACGGGGCGAGACATGTCGAAGTCGATGTTCTTTCTCTCTTTTGAAAAATCGGAAAAGCGGCGTCGAGCTGAGTTTGATGATGAGCTCCGTGAGAAGGACATGCTCTCAATATATAGTCGCGACCTTGCCACTTGGCATGCGCGCTCATAGCTTGTCTGTATTTCTACTTTAGGCGAACGCGTGGTTCTGAAGTTCAACTACGGACATTAACTGAAGCCGGATCCGTTGTTGACACCTTCCGGCTCCATTTTAATAGTGACCGACCAATCAAATTGATTCTTTGACGACAATTGACCCTAGTCCGTTCCGAAGGCCGAAAGTAGCCACATTCAGCCAAAGCGGCGGCGTCGCGTTTCGTCAACACCGAGATGCCGATCTTAGTAACCCGTGCGATTCGCTCTCGCTGGACACCGGCTGCTGCACGTAGTCGTGAAGATGCATGTTGTCTATGTATTTTGGCCAATTAGAACAAATATCGGAATGAGGTCAATTGATGCAATGATGAATCAGTGCAGACTGTTCCCTTGCCTTTTGAGGCTGTATTTTCGGCTCCAACATCCGGGCGAGGGCTTTTTCTGCACCACAAAAAAGAAAGAAGAAGAGGCTACGACTTGGATCCTAGCTGCGAAAGATCTTGCAGGAACATACGAGAAAGCGACACCGTGATGAGAAAATATCGGAGAGTATTTTGCAAAAACCATAAAGTTTACTTTTATTCGCTTGCAGCTTGAGTCGTTAATGTGCAGACACAATACGAAGAATATAAAAGTGCCATTAGAGTCTTACCTTTGCATCGTTTAGCAATGGACTCGCTATCGAGTGGACTCCGATAGACTCTGTAAGCGGTCATCAAGGTAGCAAGCTCCTTGTGGGTCTCGTTAAAATCAATGAGTTTCAGAGCAGCCCGACCACTGACGTTTTTTGCTGTGGTCTCACAAGACGCTGCCGTTGATGTGATACCACTCAGGAGTTATTTGTAGAATTTCAATTCTCAATTCTTTATTTGTTGACAAAGCTACTTGAAATGCGGTTACATGACTTCGAGAAAGCGTGGCAGCCTCTGCCCCACTCACTGCAACTCAAGTCCGCGAGGAACTATGCACTGCGCCCTATGCGAACGCACTCTTGTTCTTCTCCAAGTACTCCTTGAACGAAATCGGCTTCAAGCCAACCTCAGCCAACAGGTCCAAGCTGCCCTTCAAGTCCTTCCCAGCAAAGTATCCCGGCTCTCCGATGAACAGATGGTTCTCGAGGAGCTCCTGCGCAATCGCGTCGGGCATCGGAAGGGCAGCCTTGTAGGCCTGCGGGTCAACCTGAACGAACCGTGTCTTCTGGCCCGTCACCTCCTCGAACTCCTTGAGTATGCGGGTCGGGGTGTAGTAGTCGGCGGCCGCGAGCACCTGAGCGCCCAGGACCTTGGTGCGCTGCTTGATGGAAGCGACGACGTACTTGCCTGGGAGATAGCGAGAAAATCCATCAGCAATCAAGTCCTCAGCCACACACAACAGAACGAAGAGAAAAACTCACCCATATCCTCGCCGATCTCAATCAACGGGAACCGCGCGTCGGCCCCAACCGGGTACGCCAGCGTGAACACGCCGTCCTCGCCCTTCCTCAGCATGCCGAGCGTGACGTAGTTGGACATGAAGTAGCCAGGCAGGACGAAGGTGGCGGGCACGCCGCTGGCGCGGATGTACGCCTCGACGTCGGCCTTGTGGTCGAAGTGCGGGACGTGCTTGAGGCGGCCGCCCGTCTCCTTGGTGACGTGCAGCAGCGACGAGAAGACGAGGTGCTGCACGCCGGCGGCCTTGCACGCGTCGGCGACGTTCTTGCCGTCGGTGAGCTCGGCGTCGGGGGCGCCCGCGCCCCAGGCGGGCGTGGTGACGAGGAAGACGGTGTGCGAGCCCTGGACGGCTGCGGAGAGGGTGGAGGGGTCGCTCATGCTCGCCTGGTGCACATCGTTCCCGTTGTCAGGCTTGTGTCACAGTGTTTGATTGGGCAGTGGGGTGGTGTGTGGACCTACCGAGACCATCTCGATGCCCTTGGCTTGCAGAGCCTGGGCTGCGGGCTTGGACGCGTCACGGGTGATGCCGCGGATTTTGAACTCGTTTGAGAGAGCGGGGTCGGCGAGGATGGCCTGAATGACGGAGCCACCCTGGTTGCCAGTGGCACCGAAGACAGTGATGAGCTTCGACATTGTGATGATGGTCGATTGGTTGCTTGGAGAAGAAGTGTTGATTGAATGTGCTGGTTCAGCTGTTTGTCGAGTGTTACTGCGTGAACTCTATCCTTTTATGTGCTTTACTCTGAGAGTTGTCGTAATACACTAGTTGTCTATAGTCGCCCTCGGCCTTGACGAGTAGCCAGTAGCTCTTATTTACTAAGCTCCCGCTTTCGGCCTTTCGCTGGGTGGTCTGTTCTCATGGAGGTAGTGGTTCGGATAGCAATCCGAGCACCCTCGGGTCCATCGTTTCTCATTTCGTCGACTCGCACGCACACACTAAACTGCTATAATGAAGCAGTAAGAAAGAAGCGAAGGTGTTTCAGTCAATTGCAAGAGCGGTGGCTTCGTCCACAGATGAATTGTGCATTTATGCTTTCGTGAACGATGGTCGCGCCTAGCTGTCCATCGATCTACAATCACTTCGCCACCGTCGGCGCTGTGAATCTTCAAGTTCAAGACCATGAAAATCTCATTCTCTAGACTGAGAATTACGAGGCCAAATTGGGACGCTAGAACGAGGGCGAAGCAGTGAAATGGTGTTGCAGCTGTCTTTTCGCGCTAAGTGAGCCCCGAGAGCCGCATGCTGACAAACGGGGGCTCTGCATGCCGACGGCAAAATCAACACCTTTGCAGTCGCCCCTACTGCCAAGAAAAACCTCGTAATCTGATCTGCTATGAGCCGACAATGTTTGATTATCAAGCTGAAGGCATACGCCAAGTGTCGAAGCCCAGGGCTGACCGTGTCCCGATTAAATACTTTCCTTGCAGGCCAACAGAGAGCAAAGTTTCATCGAACTCACGCTGAAGACTACGCACAGCAATCCGTCAGAGCAGCAGTCCGATTGCCTCCCCCTTACCAAGAGACGAATACCCTTTGTCTCTCAACTCCACCTTCCAACCCCGATCGAACGACACCCGATCCTCCCTCATCACTGCGACCGCGACCGACACCCATCACCCCAACCACGCCAGCAACAATGTCCCGCGCCCTCCTCATCACCGGCGCCACGGGAAAACAAGGCGCGTCCGTCATCGACGCCCTCCTCTCCCGCAACCGCCTCCCGCCCAACACAACCATCCTCGCCCTGACCCGCGACCCGCGCTCCCCCTCGGCACAACGCCTCGCCGCGAAGTCGCCCTCGATCAAACTCCTCGAAGGCGACCTCGACGACCCGTCCGCCGTCTTCGCCGCCGCCAAGCGCCAGCTCGGCAACAGCGCGCCGATCTGGGGCGTCTACAGCGTGCAGGTGTCGATGGGCAAGGGGGTGACGCTGGACGGCGAGGTGCGGCAGGGCAAGGGGCTGGTCGACGAGGCGCTCAAGGCGGGCGTGTCGCACTTCGTGTACAGCAGCGTCGAGCGCGGCGGCGAGGCGCGCAGCTGGGACAACCCGACCGACGTGCCGCACTTCCGCACCAAGTGGGAGATCGAGCGGCACCTGCGCGACCGCGCGGGCGAAGGGAAAGAAAGCAAGATGGGCTGGACGGTGCTGCGGCCCGCCATCTTCATGGACAACCTGGCGCCCGGGTTCGCGGGGAAGCTGTTCATGACGTCGCTAAGGGATGTCATGGGGAGCAGGCCGCTGCAGTGGGTCGCGACGAGGGACATTGGCGTGTTTGCGGCCATGGCGTTTGAGGAGCCGGAGAAATGGAATGGCAGGGCTGTGGGGCTGGCGGGCGATATGGTCACTTTTGACCAGCTGGACGGCTTATTTCAGCGCGTGACGGGGAAGCCGGTCGGGACGACGTTTGGACTGCTGGGGAAGGCGCTGAAGCATGGCGTCAAGGAAGTTGGCACTATGCTGGACTTCTTCAAGGATGAGGGCTATAAGGCAGATATTCCGGCGCTGAGGAAGGAGCACCCCGGGATGATGGATTTGGAGACTTGGTTGAGGACGCAGAGCCAGTTTGTGAAGAGGGAGTAGGGAAAGGATTAGAGAAAAGGGGGCCAGCTTTCTAGAAATCTCTTTTAATGCTATATATTCTCACGTCGAAGATGAAGAGTCCTACGGTTGGCCTTTCGTGTTGATACTGACTTCACTTGCTATCATATGGACTGGTTGCGAGCATAAGCCCAATGAGTCTGTGGGGTGTTTTCCTTGGCAGGGGATCTTTGCTGAAGCATTAGTTTGACAGAACAGTAGACCAATCCTCCTTCCTCATCCAATCTTCCAGGGAAGTCATAGGGCAGTCCACACCGAGCTGGTCAGATTTGAATGAGTACAGTCTTCGGAGGGGGCCAATGGACCCATACCTTTCGTATATCCTCAGCCCGCAACAGACTGTGATCGCCACCATCATAGCCCGGCGCTGAGGAATAGAGGAACATGTCTCCAACTTCCCTCCCGAACTCCTTGTCCGGCGATTCGTCGATCATCTGCTGAAGTGAGACCTGTCGATACCGGGCCGGTTTCCCAGTGACCTCACTCCACAGCCGCATATACTCGCTCCAGCTGCACGTGGTCCCTTCGGCCATGTAGCTCCCGCCCGGCGGCAGCTGCGCCACGGCATAGACAAAGCTCCCCATGTCCGCATTGACATCCAAGTGCGGCACAGGCTTCTCCGGCGCCATCGGAAACCTCATCTCGAACGTCCCATCGGCCGCCTAAAACGACCACCGGACATCAGCAAACTCCCCATCCCATCACTCACGCTAGAGCCCCCTCTCACCTTCGAAAAGTACGCCTGCGGCGCGAGCCTGTAGCTCGACACGAAAAAGCCCGTCTGCACACAACTAATCTTGGCCGCCAGCGCCGGCCACCTCTCGGCCACGTAGCGCGGGAAAACCCTCGCCTTCGCATCGAAATGATACAACTCCCGCATCTCCCCTCCGCTGCAGCCCTCCGCGTCGCTCAGCGTGCTCGCCACGAACCCGTTCGCATCCAACGACGCCACCGTCGCGGCCGCCGCGTCCGCCACGTTCCGGCCGCGCCTTTCCTCGACCCTTCCCGCGTGCTCGCGGCGCGAGATGCCCAGCGCGGCCGCCGTCGCGCGGTCGTCCGGCCGGAAGAACGGCTCCCAGTAGTCGGTGACGCTGAAGACGAGGGCGGCGCCGGCGAGCGCGGCCGCGAGCGACGCCGCGTCGTCGAGGTCCGCGCGCACCATCTCCACGCCCCGCGCGGCGAGCGCGAGCGAGCGCGGCGACGACGGGTCGCGCGTCACGCCGCGGATGCGGTACGTGCCGGTGGGATCGCGCAGGAAGCGGGCGGCGACGCTGCCGCCTTGGTTGCCGGTGATGCCGATGATGACGAGGAGTTTGGACATGCTTTGTTTGTATGTCCTTTTTTTTGTTTTTCTCTTTCGGTCTGTTTGTTTGGATGGTGGTGGTGGTGGTGGTGATGATGGCAGTGGTGATGGAGTGATGTTGGTGAAGTTGGCGTGGGCGGGGTGACGTGGTGGGGCTGTTGGTTCACTGCTGTGGCTTGTGTCCCTGCAGCGGGTGAGTAGCCGAAAGAGGAAGGTTGGTTGGGCCGCATGTGCCAAAAGTAGTGTCGGAGAGTAATGAGCTTTGAAAGACGGCGAGGCCAAAAAAAAGCTTCTCCCGGACTGGCGTTGAGAAAATGGGCAAAAAAGCAACTCAGGTCGAGCCTCACAGGTACCACCAGTCTTTACAAACAAGCCCAACTTCCGAAATGGCGCAGGAACCGTAGTATGACGCCAAGCCAGTATCGAACTTGTAAGCTGTTACCATGTGACCTCTTCCATATTAGGTTACCCAACGGATCACAAACCTGTGGGTTTCACACTTCAAGGTTCCGGTGGTGATGTATAGAGCCGGAGCCTGCCCATCACACTAACCGTCCGTAATTGATAGTGAATGGGTTTGCTGTCGACATTCATATATTGGGTAGCAACCTGGCTCCATCGTCAGTGAAATCAGGAGCGTCACCAGCAAAGACCAAGCAGCCATTGCTCTCATGACCTCCCCGGGCAATCATCCACCCCCGCTGCAAGAATCCAAACAGTTTCCACCGAACCAAATGACAACAACCAGACAAACCACTGACAACCCATATAAAACCGCCGCCGGCCGTCTCATTTCCTCCACCCCCTCTCCATCCGAAAACCACCAACCTTTCCTCCATCCCATCCCGCCACTCACCACCCACCACCCACCACCAAAAGAAAGGAAAGAAAAAAAAAACCAAAACCAAAATGCCCCGCTCACCACCACCCCCCAAACAACCGCCCCACCTCACCACCAACCCCGCCTGCCCCCGCTGCGGGCCCCTCCCCGTCCCCACCCACCGCTACAACCCGGCCCGCCCGCGCCTCGACTGCGCCCTGCACTACGACCCGCGCCGGGAGCTAACCCAAATCAAATACGTCGCCCAGAAGCCGTACTGGCCGTCGCGCCCGCGCTGGCTGTACGACGAGGAAAGCGTCGTCGTCTGCGTCGTCGGGACGACGTGCGAAGTCGACGACGACGATGACGACGACGGCGACGGCGACGGCGACGACGAGGACAAGGAAAACGACGAGAAGACGGATCAGCGGGTCAGGGCGGGGTACGGGATATACTTCGGGAGGGGGTCGCGGCGGAACGTCAGGGAGGTGCTGCGGGATGGCGATGGGCCGCGGTTCCTCGACGAGTGCGCGGGTCGGCGGGACAGGAAGAGGGCGTTGAAGGCGGCGGCGCAGATCGCGGGCGCGCGGCGGGCGTTGGAGGTGGTTGGGGAGGGGCTGTTGGCGGAGGAGGTGGACAGGGAGCGGGGGGAGGAGGAGATCAGGGAGGTCATCATTCTGACGAAGCCGGGGTATCTGGTCGATGCGATTACGGAGAGGGTGTTTGTGTGGAAGGACGAGATGGCTGCGAGGGCGCGCAGTGTGGGTATGAGAGGAGGGGGGAATTTCGACAGGGAGCCGCCCTTCTTTCACGAGATATTGCGACTGTACGAGACGGTCGAGGGCGTTGAGCGGTCGGGGAAGGTGGCGGTGAGGTTTTGGGATCGCGAGGAGGAGATCCCGTTTGAGGCGTACGATCTGGCCGGCGAGCTTTGGGAGCAGGCCGCGGAGTAAAAACCATAGCTAATGTGTCTCGAGCTGGAAGTCTGTCAGGTAGATGAAATTGGAAAATGAGTGCATAATGGAGTGTATGGCTCGTCAAATCAACGAGATACCATTCGTGAGATGAAGTGAGTAAGCCTTCTGCTTGACCTCAGCATGTACAGCGGCCAACATCCTACTTTCTCCTGAACAACACATCTGGCGCCATACCCCCATCTGCATCATTCCCACCCTTCTTCCTCTCCTCCGCCAGCGATCGGAAACCCTCAGCAAACTTCTCATTGCCTCCCGGCTCGAACCTCTCCATCACGCTATCCCACGTCGCCTGCATGAAGGCGCTGGCACGCGGGAACATATCCCTCTCATACCTCTCCGCCGCCTTATCCACCGCAGCCACCGTCCCATCCACCCCATCACCACCACCAACCGCCTTGCCAATCTCCCTCGCCAACATCAACGCATCGTGCAACGCCTGGTTGACACCCTCGCCCGCAAACGGCGTCATGAGATGCGCCGCGTCACCAATCGCCGTGATGCCCTTCCGATGCAGCCACCTCGTGCCCACATGCACCATGTACAGATTCCGCGGGATGACCGGCCGGCCCGCCACCTTCAAAACATCCTTGAACTCCTCTGCCCATCCTGCGTACTCCTCCAGCAAACACGCCCTGACCTGCTCCAAATCCGCATGATCGACGACCCCGTTGCGGTCGTGCCACCCCTCGTGCTTGCGCAAGAAGGCGTAAATCTGCACGCCGCGGTCCGTCTGCCGCTGCAGCGCCAGACACCGCTCGTCCGCGCCGAAGGCGAAGTGCGAGCCGTTGCCGGCGAGCCGCGACACCGCCGGGTGGGTTTGGTCGATGTTGTTGGGGAGCCAGAGCTCGTAGCCGGTGAGGCCGGAGTAGAAGGGAGGGACCGTGGTGAGGAGGGCGCGGATCTTGGACCAGGCGCCGTCGGCGCCGACGACCAGGTCGAAGTTGCGTTCGATGACGCTGCTGCTTGTGCTGGTGGTGCTGTTGTCTTCAGAGATGGTGGTGACGTCGAAATAAAGAGTGCCATCCAGCTCTGCCCGCGACAGCTTGTGTCCCCAGCGCACCGTGCCTGGCTGGAGTGAGTCGAGCAGCATGCGACGCAGGTGCGGACGGTCGATTTCCGGGCGCCCGAGATCTTCGCCCGCGTCCATGTCGACGTAGCGTTGGCCCGTCTCGTCACTGATGATGTACGCCTGGCCATCGTAGCGGGCGAGGCGTTGGAACTCGTCCCAGAGGCCGGCCTCGCGTAGGGCGGCTTGTCCCGAGCTCTCATGGAGGTCGAGGCATCCACCAGCAGTGGCGCGGTGTGCGGCCGACGTGTCTTTCTCGAAGATGGTGCTGCTGATGGAGTGCAGTTGGAGGAGGCGGGCAAGACAAAGACCGGCAGGGCCGGCGCCGATGATAGCTATGCGAGGAGTGGACGAGGGCATGGTCGTAGAAATTCTTTGGTTGATCAAATGGGGGTAGACGATAGTGAAAGAGGTCCTCTTGTTGACGGGAAGGACGTGGGTGAAAGGGGAGAATGATGGGCTCTTGGCTCATTTTCCACAGGGTTCGCTGCAGTATTTATGCGCTGAAACTCCTCAGCATCAGAGTGCTTGCATTGTGGAGACCCTGAATGACTGTGCCGGTGCCGATAGTCGTGTTGGTTACGACAGAATAGTTGGTAGAGGGAGTGCCTGAGGTAAGACAGTAATCGTAGAGAGTAGTGATTGGTACGCTGATCTCCGAGTAAGGCAAGCTAGAGTCGACCATATCGTATAGTAAGTTCGGCGATCAGCACTGAAACACCGAGCTTCGGCCTCGGCCATCATTTCTCGGTGTTGGACAAAGTCGCTGTACCTAGCGTGTGCCGAGCTTGGTCGGAAGACGGCTTATTCTTGAACTGGCCAATAGATTGGTTCGGGGAACATAGTGTCCGATAGCGGCATCACATTCGAAAACTCCCAGTCAAATGGATAATTTCCCTACGTCTCCGTTAGTGTACTTGTCCAAGTATAAAGAACGGAAGTCTGTCCGCTTACAATATCGAAACCCAAGTCCCCAAGCTCACTCGTATGTGCGCTTGGCGTGTCATTATGTCCGTTCGCAAGATCTGATCTCCATGTTGCCGCCTGAGCCAGGATTTCCGAGCAGTCTCGAAGCAGTTTCTCCAAGCGTGAGATCAACATTTTCTCATCAGGCTTCTTTCCGTCCGCATCCTCAAGCTGCGCAATGGCAGATGCAAGGAATACATATGCTTTGAAGTTACTCTGTCCTCTGCTTAACCGCTCGCGTACTAGCGTGGCGTAGAAGCGAATGGCCGCGAGCTGCTCTCTGCGTGCGGTCATGCTTGACTCAGTAACGAGAGATGAGAAATCAGACGATTCGTCTTGTTGCCACGTGAGCTCGAGGATAACAAAGCTTGAGGCTTGAAAGAACGTATTATGCAGCATGCCATTGCCTAGAGCCACAAGCTTTTTATAGAACCTTGACCCAAGCACGGGGTGGTTGATATTGAGGATGAGCAGAGAAGCATCCAAGCACATTTTGCGAGAGAAATAGTACGAGGGTGACTCCTTGGCCTTCGCTGCAAATGCCTGGTGCAGTGCAATTAGAAAGCGGTACGTCAAGAACTCGACCAACTTGCACTGGAAGAGCTCGCGCTGTGATGAAGGATTGAAGGAGGTGAGCCGTCTACGCATGTGCTTGGTAAGCTGAGCGCTGAGCTCAAGAGCGGTGGAATAGGACAGGTCGGAACGGAAATGATTCAGATACTTTGCGATTTGCAAGCGGACCGGCAAGCTCTCGAAAAGGATGTTCTGGGCAGAGATTGGTGCTTCCGCAGAGTCTCCTTCCCCAACGGCCGGGATGTGGTCGCGAGAATGCATGTCGAATCCGTACGTGTCGGATGGGGGCTCGCAGTCAAAGTCGTCGGTGGACAACAGAGGCGGCTGGCCCGCATCGATGCTCGCCTGGACAAGAAGCTCGGTCGTGGTGGCCCACACCCTCCTCCGGACCTCAATCTCAACGGGGGAGGATAGCTGAAGTTGGACGGGGTCTCGGTGGAGCCCAATCTGCATGGCTGTACGCAGGAGAGGCCCCGCCGATATCCAGACAAATTCTCCGCCAACAGCATGGGTTTGCCGAGCAAGCATGAGCAGGCAGTGGATCTGGACTCCGATCAGGGTGATGCGTCTGTTTTTGGCAAACGGCGACGAGGCCCACGTGTGGGCAGCAAGAACCCATTGCAGCGAGGCAAAGTACCACGACTCGGTGTTGCCGTCATCCTCGTCGAAACAAGTGCCGAGAGCAAGCACAAGCAAGAGTTTGACAACGGACGCTTCGGGAACGGAATCCGGCGACGACCAGTACTGCTCATACTCCTGCCTGAACGAGGGAACGTGGTGAATTCGATAGACCGTCTCGAACGTCTCGAGGTATTGCTGCAAAAGCTGATCGGCAACAGGCCGTGGAGGGACCTTTTCTCGCAGATCGGCAATGGTGGGCTCGCCAGTAGTAGGGTGCCTCTTGGCCTTACGGGCATGCTGCTTGCACACCTGTAGGAGAGACTTGATCTGCGGGTGACGCGTGGGATCCAGCTCGTCGAATCGAAGCAGTTTGGGCAGCTGGACACGTTAGGGTGTAATGTCGAAGCTGGGTTGGGGTGCTCACACTCTCAACGGTGTTGGTCCAATGGGAAGCGCCAAACAGCTTGCCTTTGTCGCGGGTGGCCTTGGTGGGCAAGTGGGACTGTTCGGCGGGCTGCGACGTGGGCTGGAGCTCTACAGGAAGAGCCCTCACCGAAGCCGGTTCTGTAAGTGCAGGCGAATGCAGGGCGGAAGTGGAGTGTTCGTCTCTAGTTGGCTCAACCCGAGCTTGAGAAGCCACCAATTGCTCCGAGGTTTTGGCCTTGGCCGGGCGGGGCCGGGGGACGGGCGAGCCGTCTTCTGGCACGTAGGTGCAATTGCGGGCCCTCTTGCCGCGGATGCACTTGTTGCAAGGAGCGTTGCGGTCACACTTGATCTTGCGGGCGCGGCAGGCTTCGCAAGCGAGGGCCGGTCTCCGTCGCCGGGTTGGGCCTGGGCGCTCTCGGGCGGGGGACTTCGGCGCGGAGCCCTCTTTGTCCATGGCGCACGGGAAGCACTAGGATCGGGTGACACTGGTCGGTGACAGTGGACTGAGCTTCGTAGCTGAGGGTTGCGAGAGCTGGCGAAGAAGACCGACACGCTGCGCGGGATTTCCATGGCCGAGTCCGTTATCCCCGGAAGGATCTGGGCTCGGCTTGCCATTTCGGCCCCTAAAGTCGCCCTTTCCCCGTCCTTTGTTGCGCAAATGGTCTGAGACGCTCCCCTCACTTTCTTCGTGCACCACTGTTCAGACCTTGTTTTTCCACGCCACACGCGCTGCAACTTGTTGCTGCCTGGAAGAGTGGTTTTTCGGCCTTTTCAATACAAGGAATCGTGATGCAATCACACATAAATCAGAAGATTCTGTATTTCTCTTTGACAATATATCTGTCTAGAACAGTCCGTTGGAGCTATGTGTCTGTAGAGCAAATAAGGAGGTCCGTCAACAACATCGACCCACAGCTAGGGCCTTTTGGACTTTGTTCTGATGGAAGTGATGGCTACGCCGAGTCCAAAGCAGCATTCGCCAGGGAATCCGCAGCACGATTCAGCTCACGCGGAATATGCCAAAACTGAAGCTCGATTCCTCCATCGTCGCCGTACTCCATCTCATCGATACGCTTGTGCAATTGTTCAAGTCTGTCGAAGTGCGCAACCCGTCTTCCGCTCGATCCGTAGCCACCGTTCTCGATCCAGCCCTCAATCCACTGCGACATTGCCTTGACCAGGAAGTCGGAGTCACTGGCGACTTTGATGCGGGAGAGCTTGAAGTCTTGCTTGGTGATGTTGTCGATGACGTCCAGGGAGTGGTGAAGGGCCTCGACCTCGGCACGGGTGCTGGTCTGCGGGAGTGACGCCGGGAGCAGTCCATGCGTGTTGTAACGAGAGTTGGGTCCGACGTAGATGCCATACGATGCTTTGGCGGCAGGTGTGCCGTTGCCACGACAAGCGCCGTCGATGCGGATGACGACGGTATTTTCGTCGCGGTAAGGCTGCGGCTGCCGCATGTTTGTCATCTGCAGTTGAGAAACTTGCTTCTCGTCGTTGTACACAATGAGCTCGGACATCGGGATGGCCGCCGTGCACCAGTCGAGCGCGGGCACAAAAAGCCGGCGGATGGGCTCTCCGAATTCGTCTGTCGCCATGCTGCCAGTCACTCGAATGTCGTGTGAGCCCGAAGATGAAGGCTGGAGAAGAATGGATAGCAAGTGTTGGCTGAGGTAGGTACGGAATAGGTGGGTCGCCCTTGCCGATCAGTGCTCCAGGGAAGCTGCCCCGAACAAACAAGTCAGGCACCACCCAACCGAAATCCGTCGCGGCCGAGCCATCCCACGTGCAAACCTCAACAGAACAGCTCCAAATTGTGTGTGGTCTACGCAACGAAGCTTTGCGTCTTCAGCATCGATGCACAACTCCTCTGCACCGGCACTGTACCAACGAGCATCTTGCTCACATGGAAAGCGGCGGAGATGGGCGGGGACGTCCCTTCCAGATGAGCACCAGTCTTCCGAAAAACAGTAAGCTGCAACTACGAACAAGCGCTCGCAATGCTTTCTCAGCACGGCCGATACATCTCCACATACAATAAAGCTTCGATTTTGACATTGGAGACATTTTAGCAACCGTGCCATTCTTTCGGATCCACGGACTCGCCGCAAACCAGGCCTTGAGTTATACGTTGGTTATGAAAACCACGAGGATGGCGCAATAAGCCGCACTCGCAGCAAACAGCTCGTGCCTCCTTGCCTTCGTCAGCAGTGACATGGCTGCTGCGAACAGAAGTGTGAAGACAATCATCACCCCAATCGCCCCGAAGATATCTCTCGTATCTCCAAGGCTTGCGAGCCGGTACATCCCAACCACCGGTATAATGAGAAGGACGAAAATCACAGCTGTGATGATCAAGCCCACAAACCTCTCTATACGCGACGGATCCAGGTATCGAATGCTCTCATCATTCGTCTTGCGTAAAAGATCAGGCGTGCTAAACCACTTCTAGAGCGTTTGCAAGAATTAGTTACGGTCTGTCGGCAACCCATCTTTACTTACTTTCACAAATGATCGCTTCCTTGACAGGTTCAGTAACCTCGTTTCCACCCATTGGTCGAAACCTGCCCACTCCCGTCCGCTTCTCAGACTGATTAAGTCTTCGCGACATCTGATGTACTGCTCCTCCTTTTTGACAAGCGGCCTGGAGTTCCGGAAGTAGGTACGCACGCTGCGGTAATCCCGGTCAGTAGGGCGCTGAAAAGCAGCTATCTGCTTTGCCTTGATGAGCATTTCGTCTGATGTGTATTAGCATTTGCAAGCCATAGAGACACTGCTTACTCTTACCGTAATGCATGACATTCACCCGAAGCTCCTCCAAAATCTCTTGTCTATGTCGTTCGTTGTCTTGGGCACGTTTTCCGTCTTCAATATCAGTAGCCACCGACTTCAGTCTCACTCTGGTATCTTCGTTTCCAAATTCGATATCATCAATGTCGTCCAGCTCTCTTTCCAGTGCAGCAATCTTGGCTTGTAAGTTCAAAATCAAGCGTGTGTGGACGTAGCTGAATCCTCGATATAGCATGAAGCTTTGCTCGCAGGCTTGAAATGCTGCCAGTTGAGGGTATCCTTCTCGGCAATCATCCACTAACAGAGCCGAGTGAGTAAAGAGTATCGGTCTGTGAGGAGTTGAGCTTGACTCACGCTTTCGGACATCCGTATCAGTGATATCCTCAACCGGTGCTTTGGATGGAGTCGAGCGAAACATGCGTGCCAGCCAGGATCCTAAAATCGCTTAGCTCTCGATTATCATAGCCTTGCACGGCGACCGTACGCTTCATGTGTGCGGAGCCTTGGCTTTCGGCTTCGCTTTCGCTGGAGCTGAAAGCTGATAAGCGTCGCTCTTTCTCTCCTTCCAGCTCGCCTTCTGATCCACACGCTGTCGTCAGATCGGAAGAACGCCTTCGACCATCTTGGACCATCTTGATCTCTTCTGCCATGATGCGATTGTGTCAAACAAGGAAGATGGGATGTCAAAATCAATGCGGCATTGTCAAGTATTTGAAGCTGTCAGGCTGACCGGTAACACTACCGTGCGGGGGCGTCGTGCATATGCAGCTGGGCAAGCTTGCTGACAGGCAATACCACCGCCCCACTCATGATCGGAGTTCGTCCTCCTTCACCCAAGCCCCGTCCCCGTAAAGTGCTCCCTTGGCTGTCTTCAACTGGTACACCCAGCCATACCTGCGCAGCCGCCCGTCGTGCACCGAGACCGTAATCATTCGCAAGGTTCCACCGGCACGCTCTCTCACTCTGACGGTTTGGCCGTTCCGGTATTCGCGCTGGTACTATAATACCGGTAAGTCCAGCCATAGTCCTTTCGTTCGAGAAGCCATGCCGCATTACTTACCTGCCCTGGATTCTCGTTTGGCTGAACATCGCCTCTATACTCGGGAATCTCTCCCTCAGGATAATCGTCTTCCGACCGGTCTGCATCCGCTGGCGGAACATTGGCATGAGGCTGTTCGTTTTCCTACAAAAAAGACGCCGCGTATCAGCTCAATGCCCACAAGGTTCAATGACAGCCTCGCCCATACCATTGTCGACATGATTGCAGTGCTGCTTAAGTCTGCCTGTATGGCGAGGCTATCCGGGCGCCATATATACCCGCCGAATGGGGTACACCGGCTCAGCCACCGGAAGGCAACACTCCAGCCCCTCTGCAGGTTTGCCTTGTGCAGACCACAAGGCTCCCACATCTCCAAGCACGTGAAACAGCTGACTGCTTTGGAATGTTGTTCTGGTGGGAAAGAGTAAGCAGGGCGGGGTCCGGCTGCCGCTCGGCAATCCGGAAGAAGGCTCCTGCACACCATCACCCGCTACGTGGCGCACCAGCGCGGCTGGTTTTTGAGGCTCTGCGGCTGAAAAATTCGAGAGTAAGGCAGCATTTGGAGGGGAGGTGGGGGGCCGAAATGCTATCCCTGATCTGGAAGGTGTCACGGTGTTTGCAAGGGATCCGGGACTCCATCACCCACCAACCAATGTCGGTTGGGGCGCACGCTCGCAGGAAACCACTGGCCGTTAACTTCACTGCGGCGCCATGGCATTATCATAAGCAGTATAGCTTTCACAGAAGCACCGATAGCCCACGCATCCGGTGGCGCGAACATCCGCTCAACAATCAGTCCACCTTCACATTCTCACAGCCTTGGGGGCTGCTTACGTTTGCCAATGGCTGATCAACTGCTCCTGCACTGCGCCTCGAAAGGCTGGATCGGCCCCCAAGCGAGGGGTCAGTGTGCGCAATGCCGCACAGCACGACGTCTATATGACGATGGCGCAGCTAGTGCACTCCAACGCCAATGAGACCACACTGCCAAAATGGATTCCGAGTCACCATTGACTTC
Organism: Diplodia seriata; assembly: GCF_021436955.1. Taxonomy (NCBI): domain Eukaryota; kingdom Fungi; phylum Ascomycota; class Dothideomycetes; order Botryosphaeriales; family Botryosphaeriaceae; genus Diplodia; species Diplodia seriata. The sequence goes on along the minus strand of NW_027117309.1, from coordinate 1,526,825 downwards.
TGAGCAACAGATGATGCCACCAACTCCTCCAAGTCTGAGCGAGGTGTCCGATCCACCCGCAACAAACGGAGAGCAAGAGACGATCGAGCTGACAAAGGTGTCATCCAACGATGAGGAATCCAAAGAATTGCAGATGCAGAGGTGGTGGCAAGAGTCGATCACGAAAGTCATGGGAGTGCAGAATGGATACAAGAACGTCTATGTTCTGATGGTGAAGTGGGAGAAGAAATTCGACCAGCTCAGAGTGGATTCGGAAGTTCGTCCAACCACCGCCTTGAGCCACAAACTCCCTACTGACCGCATAATGCAGCTCTCTGACCTCAAACATTGTTTTGAAGACAAGTACGGCTTTGTTACTAAAACTTTCGAACTGAGGCAGCACCGAAATCCGCAGATGCAGTTGATGAATGCCATTTCCGGCTTCATCGTCGAAAACGACGATCCACAAAACCTATTGATCGTTTATTACGCCGGACATGGTATCTTTCACGAGGACGGTAAGAGGCTGGAGATTGCTGGGTAAGGAGCCTTCAGCAACAAGCTCTTGATCCATGTACGATACGCTAATTGGCCGCCTGAGATTAGTTCCGACAGCCTCGAGGGGGGCGTCCTATCCAAGGTGTTCTGGAATGAAGTGCAGAACCTCTTCATCGAGCACACAGTCGGCGATGTCCTCGCAATCATGGACTGCTGCTTCGCGAGCAACCTCATGTCGCGGGGCAGCCGCAAGGTCAACAGCCGAGCCTTCGAGATGTTCGCCGCCAGCACCATCGACAAGATCACCGAGAGCCCCGGCGCCAAATCCTTCACCCGCGCCCTGATCCGTTGCCTCACCGAGCTGGCCGAACGGCCGTCGGACGGAGACGGCTCGTTCGATACGCATGAGCTGTCCCAGACCATCAACCAGGTTCGCACGGCCACCCCCTGTCAGCTTTGGGGGGTCCTGAAAGGAAATCGACGCCACATCCGGCTCACGCCGCTCAAGGCGAGGGAGGAACAGGAGAAGCAAGGGCCTCAGGAGCAGCCTTGGACTTTCGACCCACCGGGCGGGCTGCTGTCCTTGCAGTTCATCCTCGGCGAGAAGGAGCTGGCCAAGGATACGATCAGAAACCTCACGCGCCAGCTGCCGGACGTCTTCAAAGACAACAAGGTCCGCCTGCGCAACATCCGCTGGCTGGACTTTGAGCGGCCGAAGATGTTCCCGAGGGTCACCGGCATCCTGATGCAGGGAGTGAGGATGAATCGGAAGAGGAAAGCCTCGTCGACCCCGGTAGAGGACTCAGACGGCGCTTTGGCGGATACCAGGAAGCGAAGATCCCTTGGCTCGTCATCTTTGCGCATGCCTTTCTTCAAAAGGATGCAGTCGTCGGACCAGGACATCCCAACCTCTGGCGATGATTCTGCGGTATAGTGTGATGTCGGTTCATATGGATCGAGTTTTGCGGCTCTATATTGGGTTCGACGACATATAATACGACACATCGGATCCTGAAAGTCTGGGACTGGGTGCCGTTCTTTGAGTTTTCGCAATGGTATGCAGGCCACTTAACGGCTGATCTAAGAGAGCGAACACGTCGTAGGTAGAAAAGCCTGTAACAGGGCCTTTCTTACAAGCGTGGCGTTAGCCGAACCTGCCCGTACCACTCTCCGCGACCGGTGGTGATGTCTCGGTAGGGAAATTGTACTGCAGAGCTCGATAATCCCTTTGACAAACCGTACATGGGCGGGAAGTGGATTGCTGATAAAGTCATTCAGATGGCTAGGGATGAAGGATGCTCCGGCGAGTCTCAAATACTGAGCAGGCGGCATGTGTCGCCCGAGGGTCCACCAAGCTCAAGCCATGCCGGCCCGTTAGCTGATAGCAGCTGCACATCTGGACCCTCTCCCAAGGAAGGCAGCTCCACGGTTGGACCATCTGATGAGAACGCCACGCAAGCTATCGACGTCCCAGTGTCGAAGCCCTAGCTTTATATCAACGACCTGGCTTCTCTTGTGGCCTCACAGATTGATTTTGGCGCTTTGGACAAGATCTCGGTGCAAAAAGGAAAGTGCTTTAGTATCGAGCCTCTACTGAGGTCCTTTGGTCTCAAATTGGGTCAGGAAGGCTCCTGAAGTTGCACTCTGGTTCCATGATCTTTACGAATCACTACCGTCGGTCAGGAGGCGGATATGCGGCCGATTTAGTTAACAATTTTTTTTCCCTTCAATGCTGACGTATCAATTGTAGATTGATATCCAACGCATACAAAGACTGCATGGCTGCGGCAGACGGCAGCCCGCCGCCCTTCCGTGCAGACCCAGTGGACACAGACTTTGCGGATCAATACGCCAAGAGAAATACCGAGATGCCAAATGCGTTAAGGTATCGGGAGTTCTTGATACATACAAGTGCTTTTAAATGAAAAGCATGGAAGATTCGACATTGTTCCCGGGAGTGTTTTCCCAGTTTCTTTCTGGTCATTTTAGCTAAGCCATTATACTGCTCACATCAATCTCACGAGGACAAAGAGGTTGAGAGCTCGGTCGACGATATCGGTGGAGCGGAGCTGCCTTATAAAATAATTCTACATAGTAGAATTATTTTATAAGGCAACCCTGCACGCCGCCGACCAAACCAAACCCCGCCCGACTTCGCGCTCCATCGCACCGACACCAGCATCATGGCTGCCACAATAGGTGTTCATTGGCTTCTAGCGGAACATCTCAGATATTTATTTTTCCATGTGAGCCTTGACTCAATTGGGGCAATCGATGTTATGTGTACACGCCTTTGCAAAAACTCACTCATCTGTTATCTATATGCTGACGCTATAGAACCTAATGAGGCCAGCTATCACCGCTCCCCCTACGTCCATTTGCGGTGATTCATGCCTTCACGAATCCTCTGAGCTTCCCAATCAACGGCCTCGCCACCCTGACCGGCAACAAAATCTCCGCATCCGTACCTACCCTTGACTGCGGGTAAAACCACGTCGGCGTCGACCAGCCCAAGTACGCAACGACCCACACGTACCCGAAGAGCCGCCTCACCCCCGCATTTCTGAAGCCCGTCTTCCCCACCAGCGCCGCCTGGACTGCGTCCTCGACCATGATTCCCAGCGCCTGCAGCGGGAAGAAGACGAGGCCGCCCGACTCTTCGCTCGGCACGCCCATGCCGCGGACGCAGACGTGGTGGATGATGCCGGATATGATGAAGACGATGAAGATGCGCGTATACCGCGAAAGCAGCGTGCCGCGTGGGATGCGCAAGATTTTGTCGGACACGAAGTCGGCGTGGGTGGTGAGGCCGCGGCGGAGGCACTGATGCCAGACATTTCCCCAGCAGCGACGGATGGTGTAGGCGTCCTTGATGGAGCCGAAGAGCGGCAGTCGGTCTTGTGGCGAGCTGAGGCCGGTGGCAACGAGGGCGATGGCGACGGTGTTGGAGACGATGATGATCAGGAGGAAGCCGCTGAACCAGTAGAAGAGGCTTCCGGCGACGCGGAAGATGATGTCGTCCCGCGATAGGGTGTGGAGGTCAAAGAGGGTCTGCTTCCGGGCGGTTATCATGGATGTGGGCGGGGCGGGGCCGGAGATCATGGCATCCAGGGCGAGGTAGGCGACAAATGTTGTGCATATCCTCTCCTGAAGAAACTGAGACCGGGTCAGTGACGTGGTGGCCGGAACGTTCTTCACCTGCCACACTGTCCCGATGCGGCGCAGATTGAGAAGAAGCACGATGGCCTTGTAGGCTCGGTGGATGATGTTCTTTCCCGGAATAGCGGCTGAGCTCAGTCGAGTGATGAAGATGATGTCCGAGGCGCTCATGAGTTGGACGGGAACGGAAGCAGCAACGAATCCCCTCCAGTGGGGGTTGCTGCACCATTGAAAGAAAGCATCCTGAAGCAGGCACGTCAAGGCGAATAAGGCAATGACAGCGGCGAGGCGGATGAGGGTGGCATGGCTCGGAGCAAGCAAGACGGTGGCTGCGTAGACGGCCAGGAACGCGATCTCGGTGGTGCCAAAGGCCAATGCGCCGTGGGCAAGCAGGAGAGGGGCGAAAGGCATGGCGACGAGTGGGGTGAGGTTGAAGTTGTCCTCGGCCTTTTGAACGGCCTGATATCAGGTTGGTGACGATCGCACGGAGCAGCGCTAGCCGAGAGCACGCCGTCGTTGCCTGGGGGGATCGGCCGGGTTGGCGGCTCGGGCGGGAAGTAGCGCCGTGAAGAGAGAGGCCGGCAATTGGAGGATGGGAGACGAGAGACTGAATGGGTTTTTATGTATCGGCCAATTGTGGGCCCCGGATGCAGGGCAGGAAGCGGCTAGTGACCGTTGGCAGGAACAAGGTTGCCGCGATGCATCGGGCAGTCGCGTCTGCCCCGTTTCACCATGACACAAAACACATTTCTCCTTTGAGTTTGGGGCATCGTCAAAGCTCCAAACGGCCCCCAGGCCCCATCTGTGGCACAGCAAGCTCATCTCCCTAGCTCCACCTCCTACTTTCCGGTTGTCCCGGGACCCGTATCTCTGTAACCGTCCTCCAAGGCAGCAGTAATATAGACCTGAAGAATACTTAATAGAAACATCATCCAGTATCGGCCCTTTATATTTGGCCCCCACGTTCAGACCAGATACGACATGCTCGGTGATCACCGGCGTGAGAACCTTGGCGTCTCCACGCTCTATCATCATAGGTCCCGTGGCTCCGAATCTGAAGGAGAAAGGATATGCCCCTGACCCTTTTTGACACATCCCTGGAATGCTCAAACTTCCAGATGCACATGCACGTCCCAATGCAGCATGAAAAGCTCACCGGGAAGCAGATATCCATAAACTTGACTTGGTGGACACAGTGTGGCAGGCGGAGAGCGGCATGAAAAACTAGGAGCGTGACGGTTGTTGCCAAGTGATTACAAAGCAGCAAGTTGATTTTCGCTCTTGCCCACGGGCACTACCACGGTCTTCGTGGCAGAGTGGTAAAAAGCTTAAGAATATTGATCCCAAAAGAACAGGCTAACTTCACAAGATCTAGGCGAAAACAAAAGAGATTCAAAGAGACACTCCACCGGGAAAAACCTTGCCAGCTCCTTATGGACAGGGTCAGTCTTGGGTTTTTTTCTACGTGAAGCCGCTCCCCCATGACAAATGGGGTCGGGGACAGGCTGCGTAGTTTTTCTGTCCATGTTCGAACTGCATGTCCATTTTCGAAGAAAAAACAACGATGAGTGGACCAGGCCCGGTTCGAACAGTGGTGACGACGATGAAGTAATAGCCAACTTCACCTGCACTGAGCTCCTTAAGGACCCACTTTGCAGATCATTTCCCTTCTATGGCATTCAACTTGCCTGACCAATGCCTTACGACTTTTTTCGTCGAACTCTTTGTTACCGCTTGTTTTCCCATGGGAACAGCCGATTTTACATACAATAAGCATGTTTAAGCGAACTGATGGTAAGACGGTCAACTGAACAAAATTAACGAGTGAAAGATATACATTGATCTCTCCATCTATTTCATAAGAACGTTTTAGTGATAGTGTCGTTAGAAACCCCAAACTCCAAAAAGGTATAAGGAAAAAGAGTGGTTCAAGCCTCGAACCGCCTCAATATTTACAGGAGAAAAGAGAAACGTAACTTCATGTACATGTACTTATTTTATTCCTCGACCTCACCACTCCTGAACATCGCACTGCCCCCCAAACTCCTCTTCCTCGCCGTTGTCGCCGTCAACTGCGCCGTGCCCTTCCGATCGGATATGACCTTGATGGACGCAGGCTTCTTGGTGCTGCGCGCACCAAAAGTCCACTTACCACCACCAGCATACACTCCAGTGATGCCGCTTGCCGTGAAGCCCGTGCCCGCTGCGGTGCCAAACTGCAGAGTGAGCTTGGGGCCGGCCGGGGTGGTGGTCTGGTCCCACAGGACATTGGTGTGGGCGGCGACGTTGAGGGTACCGCCCTGCTGTGTCGTCCACGTGAACGCGTCGATGACGACCGTGTCGGCGAGCGAGCCGTCGGTGGTGATGGTGGCGTTGGCGCTGCTGCTAAGCTCCTTGGTGCCGCCGCCGTTGTTGGTGGTAGTGATAGTGCACTGGAAGACGCGCTTGACCTGCGGCGTGGCCGTGGCTTGAGCTGGCGCTGTGAAGCTGAGGGAAGCGGCGGTGACCTGGGAAGGTGCGAGAGAGACGCTGGGCCCTTCGACTTGGGTCCAGCTGAAGGCAATGTTGGACGCGGCGTTACCCGAGTCGTCTTTGGCGGCCAGCGTGGCGAGGGCGCCGGGGATGGTGGTGACGGCGGTGCCGACGTTCACCTTAGGCGTCAGGGCCGTGCCGCCCGCGGCGGTGGTTGAAGGCTTGGGGGCGGCGCAGGCTGCCGGGCTGGGGGCGGTTGCGCCCGGCCAAGGGTCGAGCTGACCGAACTTGAAGTTGTCTTGGGAGATGCCGTTGGCCAGGTTGTTGAAGACAGCGTAGTTGTACGCCGGGGGCTTGATGCCGGGCACGAGGGGCTCGGGGAAGATCCACTCCGTCACCGGCTGGACGTATTGGCCGGCGAGGATGCCGTTGGTAGTGTTTTTGATGCCTGCTGCGGTGATGATGCGGTATTCCCTGGTGTACGTGGTGGCGACAGTCGAATCCGCACGCCAGGTGAACTTGTTGCGCACGTCACCGGCCTTCAGGCTGGCACTGCCGACGAGGCGGTTGGTCTCATCACCGGTACAGGGATCAACATCGATGGCATTGATCGTCACCGCTGCGTTCGCGTTGTTGGAATCAGACGTGTACCCGATGAATCTCGTGTCTCCGAACTCGTTGTTCGCGGCAACGCCGGTGGTGGGATCGACTACACCAATAATGGCGTCCTCCATCCGGATGTAGACAGGCTGGCCCTTGCTGCCATCCGTAGTGATCTGCACGTTGGCAGCAACGATGGCATAAGCGTAGACGGTACCGCCGACAGTGATACCGGACCATTGCACGTAATCGCCAGGAATGAAAGGTGCCATAACCAGCGGGTCAATAGCGGCACTGAAGTATGTTAGCCGCGCGCTTCTCTGTAATCAGACGTAGACTTACAAAGTAGATGCACCAGGATTGGTAGAGCCAGGACGGTTGGTGAGTGGGCACAGACTATCGGTGTTGGACCTGGGAATGCACATGGGGAAGCCGGAGAAAGCAGTGATGCTTGGGTTCTCGTCGTCGGCTGTGAAGGCAGGGTTGTCGGTGTATCCGTTTGAGTAGACGGCGTTGGGGTCGTTGATGACGACAGTGGGGCCACCGACGAGCTTGAACGAGTTGCTTCCAATATTGACTGATTCAATGATTCCAGTGCCTGCATTCAACAGACTCTGTGAAATCTGAATTTGGGCCGCAATCGGAACACCGTTCACAATGTTGCCAGTGACGGCGACCTCATAACCACTCAGCTTGCCATTTCCGGCAACGTCTTTCCACGGAATCCATGCGGCAGGGAACTGGACAATCATGTTCTTCGGGACTGTAACAGCATAGCCATTGACGCTGATGGAGCCACCCGAGTTTGTGTCTGTTCCACTAGCCGACGCTCTGATATTTGATTAGCATAGGATTTCCGCGGTATGCGAAGTTACTTACGAGTCCATAAGACCATCCAGTGCAAAAGACTCGACGGCGGCATAAGCCACACTGGCCCAAGAGAGGGCAGCGAGAGAAGCAACGAGAAGGCGCATGGTGGCTGATACGGCCTTCGCAAAGGAGACTTGGAAACGAGAGTGTGGTGGAGAGGCTTGTTGGGCAATAGCCATTTCGAGCTTCCATGCCGGAATTTTTATACATCTGCTCGCCGGCAGCGAATCCATGCTGGTTCCCTGGGGTGACAGGGCTGTGGTAATCCAGACGTGTTCGAGACGCCACGCCAATCCCTGGTACGCATGAGCGGGATGTTCACGACTGCGGGAGTGGTCACTAGCTTACCGGCATCTTCCACGCCCTGTAAGAAGTGGCCCTTCCTGATGCTCATAGGGCTTCGGCTTGAAAGTTTAAACGTGCCACATGGACAGTACTGATTCAGTGTTATACAACTCTCATATGGAGTGAAGGAATGATTTCATAATGCATTGTCCTACGGAATGGAGGAGTCTCCGATCAACAGCCTGATTCGATGAGCGAGGCTGAGCGATCTGTACCATCGAAATAGAACGCTACGAGCCATTTTCTCCGCACGATCAGGACCTTAGACTCGTGGCGAGTTAGACCCGGGGTGCAGCTGAAGGTCGGTGGCTTCAGCCGTAGCCACGGTGGCTGGACCATAGGAAGAGCCAAGACATTTAGCGAAGACAGCGGCGAAGCCGTAGCTATGCTGGACGTTGGGCTCGTTCCCGGCTCATGCCATGGACCCTGTTCCTGGAGAGCCTTGCGTGCTCCGGTGTCTAGCCAGCCGGCCTTGACCAGAAAGGGAAAGTGGACGCTGGCTGGCCTAGCGAGCCAAGATTGTCCAACCATATCAGGATGCAGGAACCTTAATCGAGGCCGCCAATCGGTGGTAAACCAGTGTACACTACCGCGGAGAAGTGACGATCGCTGAGCCTCACGGCCGGGCCAGGGACGAAGTCGTTCCTACTACACCTAGCCGACTCACATGTACGGGGCTAACCTAGCTAGCGTACCTAGCATCTCCCGAGGAGATCTGGTTCGGCATGCGTCCAAGCTCATGGCGAACAGCGTGACGTGCGGGAAGTGGGTCTTCTTGGCGCCTCCGCACACTCGAGAAGAAGATTCGGGTGGGTGAGGTCTGGATCCCGAGACGGCAGGCTTGGCGGATGGCGGTACGAGGCTTATGGCGCAGCTCAGGCCTTGTGCGGCTGAAGCTCAGCCCGGCTTCCAATACAGGCGCAAGCCCCAACGATGGATGTGGATAGCGGGATGACGCTGGCGTCGACCGACACTGAAGCTGACCAGTCAGCGCTGTTGCATATGTGCCTCTCCCCGACCACGTGCGCCGTGTCCCCAACCGTGCGAGGGACACGACATGGTTGCAGCATCCAGAAATATCACGGCATTGAGATGGGCTTGCACGGGACGGCTGTTGTCGATGCTTGATGAGAAAGAGTAGTGTGTGCGGGGTCGATGTGTCTCGGCTGCCGAAAGTAGGTACCCGGCGGTTGCGCCGCATGAGGTTAGCCCCCTACAACACCATACAATACATGCTTTTGCTCCACGGCTGCAGAACGAGGCGCATGCACAAAGGCCTAACAATAGTGCTAACCATCCCGTCCCAAGCCTCCTACCCGGCTTTCAGGTGGAGTCGCCACTGCTCCGGCCTCGACAATCTCCTTCACTTGTTCGCATAGCCAACAATCAAAATACTCAAATGCATGCATTCCGTTGTTATTCATAATTGACAGAGAAAATCTGCGAGAGCACAAGCAAGAAGTGCATCTACCAACTAATGATGAATGCATGTTTTCGTCGCTAACTAGGAGAGAAGAGGCAGAAGAAAGGCAATTGAAGGGGTATTACAAATGAAAAGTCACCCCGCGCCCCAAATACCGAACCCTTTCAATCCTCCGCATTACGGTTCCGGTTCCAAACTGCATGTCGCACGCTTGTTTTGGTATCACTGAGGAGAGTAGCTGCTAAGCTGTGACGGGCTAGGAAATTCTTCAAGCAAAGAACGTAACCGCTTGGGGTATCATCCGTCTAGGTCGTGACCGAAGCTTCTTACACAGAACCCTGGAGAACAGGGTTGGCAGTGCCAAGCGTCGTGTGGTGGCCGTTGGCCGCAGGAATTCCCGTCCTCAGCCCGTCAGCACCCTCGGTCGTACCGTCGAAGGCCTGGTTGACCTCCTTCTGGAAGTGCTGCGTCTGGAAGTTCGGGTTGCCATTGGCGTACTCACCCGACCCATATCCCTTAGGGCCGGCGTTGTCGACCGACGTACGGTGGGGCTTGCGGGTGACAGCCGAGATCTTGGGGAGGTTCGACGTCTCCTTGGCCGAACCGATCGAGAAGACAGGGCTCTCCCACTTCTCACCCTGCCTGGCGAGATCCTTGAATTCGGTAGCCTTGGAGCTGATGCCACCAGTGAGGCTGATATCTTTGAACATGCTGTCGTGCTGAGTGACGGCCACGTTGACCTTCTTGTCGGCAACGGCCTCCTTGGCCTTCTCCTTCTTCTGGTTCATCTCCATGAGCTTCTTCTGCGCCGCAGAGGCGTAGCGCTGGTAGAGGTTCTGAACGTTCTCCGGGTCGGGGTTCTTCTTCAGCTCGGCCTTGGCCCTCTCAGCCTCCTGGTGAATGTCATACAAGAAGGCATCAGCCATGACAAAGTTGTCCCTGATCTGCTTCTCCAGGACCTTCTGAAGAACAGGACGGATGACCTTGATAAGGAGAGGCTTGACGAGACCGAACAGCAGCTTGTGGTTGGACTTCTTGAGCTTGACAGTGAAGTTCTTGACATCAACGTCGACCTTCGACACCTTGAAGAAGTGTTGACCATCCGACTTGTCGGCGGTCTCGGCAGAAATCTTGAAGCTCAGACCATCGCCACCCAGGAAGATATCAGCAACACCCTTATCCTTGATAGAGGGGAAGCCCTTCTTCCTGTTGACGTAGTAGCTGACATCGCGAAGATCCATCTGGACGCCAGACACGGAGATCATGACCTTGTTCTTGTTCTTGTTGGTGATCTTCTTGCGGCCCCAGCGCCAGTGGTTGTCGCTGGCAAACTCGAGGACGTTGGGCGCCAAGTTGTCGCCCTCAATGACGAGGTTCTCAACAATAGCATCCATCTCCGGGTCGGAGTACTCAATGCGAGGGATGGGGACGTAGCGCACATTCTCGAAGAATGCGGGGATGATAACCTCGGAGAAGTCCTTGAGGAGATGAGGCTTGAAGGCAGCCGCGCCAGACTCGTCCTGACCAAGGTCAAGGAAGAGCTTGTTCAACGCGTTGGCGAAGGCCTTGTTCTGAGGGTCAGAGTCAAACTGGTGACCGAGGAACTTGAACTCGTCCACGATGCGATCAGTGTGAGACCTGTAACGCTCACGGAGGAGGAAACGACCCTGGTCATAGAGGCGGTTCCAGTCCTCGTTGGCGACCGGCTGCATAATGTAGCCCTGCTCCTTGAGGCACTTGCGGATGTAAGTGTCCAAGTTCTTGAACCAGTTCTTGAGATCAGGGTCGCGGTCGGCATCCTTGTAGATCTGGTTGATCGAGTCGAAGAGATCGTCCAGGGAGGTGCTGTTGGCGAAGCGCTCGAGGAGGGTCTTAAGATTGGTCAGCGCTGTTTCGACATGTTGATTTTTAAGTAGTCCTATGGACGCACCTTAAGGTCAGTCTCAGCTCCTTGCAAAGCGTCGTCTTTGTGGGCACCTTTCACGGCCCCGGAACCCTGCCCAGCAAGGTTCCTTGAATGGCCAGTGTATTCTTCCGCGAGGCGGAGAAGAGTCTCAACAGCGCGCATGTCTAAATCGCGTTAGTCTAGCCCGTACATGAGCCCGGTGATTTGAACTCACAATCCTGGTGACCTTGGACCTCGACGACCATCTTCTTGAGGCGCCAGATGGTCTGCTCACGGCGTTCCTTGGGCAACTTGTCCTTGAGATAGTTTTGAGTACGCTCGCGGTACTGCCTGGCCTGATCCTGACGCTCGTCGGGAATGTTCTCGTCAAGCCTCTGCTTCGCATCGCCGACTGCGTAATCAGCGCCGACCTCGCCACCCTCGTTCTGGGCGACCTGAGCGCTGTTGTCAGCGGCCCTCTGGGCCTCCTTCTTGGCGAAGAGCTTGTTCTTGCTAAGCTTCTCCTGGTACTCAGACTTCATGCCCTTGAAGTCGGGGGTCTCATGCCAGGTGTTGTCGGCAGCGGGCTCATCAAGCTGCGAAAGCTGCTCTTCGGTAGGGTTCACCCTGTTGGCAGTCCTGGTTGCGGCATCGCCGACCATGTCCCTCAGGATGATCTGGGCATCGTTGACTGGGGAGAACGTCAGCAGGTGGACTTTTGAGTGTTGAATTGGTCACGTACGGAGCTTCCTGAACTGGCCGTTGGAGATGATGAGGGTTCCAAGAGTTCTCAGACCCTCCAGAGCCTCGTTGGCGTGTTGCCGCGCAGTGTCTTTGTCGACGGGAGCGTTGGGGCTCTTCGCATCGCCACCATGGATCTGCTGGGTCTGCCAGACGAAGTCCTGGAGCAGGTTGCCGTCGTTCTTGGTGAGGATGAGGAGCTTGGCCGCCTCAATGACGTCTTTTACGTCGCCGACCAGCTTTTGACCGTCGGAAGAGAGCTTCTTGGAGGCAGAGGAGAGCGGCTTTGATGCCAATGCGCTGTTGAGCGCGACATCGATCTGCTTGTTCTGTGGGAAAGGTCAGAAAGGCCAGGAATGCAACATTGGCGCAACCAGGAAAACATACGGAGGGCACCTTGCCGTTGGTGAAGGCTGGGCGCATGTTAGCGTTGGCGCATTTGGGCGCGCGGAGTGACGCGTGTTGACAGAAGGACTCACCGGAGTAGATTCCGTACAGCTGGAGCTTGTTGTTGACATCCCTCTCCTTGACCTGCGTGTCAACGGGGCGGTTGACAGCCTTGGACGCCATGGTGTATTATCGAGTCGTAGCGGGCTGTGTGGGGTATCGGGGCGAGGTGGGCGGGTGGGTATCGTGTTGGGGTATCTTAAAATGCAAAGGAAAGCAGATGGTAGGGGACAAGCACCGGGCGGGTGAAGGGGTATTAATTTACAAGCTCCCGCCTCGTGCGACCTGCTTTGATGTGGCTGACCGCGACGTCATAGGTTCGCAATCTCCCGCCTGCCCTGGTGCGATCGCAGCGCGATGGCGCCCCTTCCCTCGGCCACCTGGGCAAAGGCTGGCGTGAGCCTATGGCCGAAACAGCTGGTGCTGCCGCATTGGGGCCCGCGGCTGGCCATCGAGCTTTCCGGATCAACGCGCTGCGCACGCTGTCTAGACGGCGATCCCTGGCACGCTTTCCCCAGACGGGCCCACTGCTCGCTAACGTCATGGTTGCGCTGCACTATCAGCCCAGCTTCAGCTTCTCATGGGTCCGCGCCTGTGGTCCCAACCGCGACCACTACGGCTACGCTTCCGCGCGTGCAGCCGTGCCTCGTCCGCCTGTGTCCCGGCGCCAGCAAACACCGCCCCTCGTGCGCATTATTATTGCGACTCTGCCGGCCGTCATGATAGAGTACGGTGCGCACTGGAGACGCGCACGACCCACACTACCCCGGCGGCGATCTCGCGCACACCCATGTCCAGCGGTGCCGTCTGCCGGCGAATCGATGCACTACGTGCACTGGTCATCGACGGGGGACCGCGCTGCCGTCATCCAAGATTCTCCCGCCAACCTGCCCAGGATGACGCCAACAGGTGCTCTGGGCGAGCTTCCCAAACCAGCAGTACGCGTGTTCCCCCGGCATTCGGCACCTGGCACGAACCACGCCGAATTTTCTCTGCACTGCTGCTACGCTGCTTCTGCTCGCAAATTGCGACGACGCAACGAGACTCGCCGCTCGTACGATAGTCAGGGGCCACACTGCGGTGCACAGCCGCTGCGCGCGCCACGGTCTGGGTTCTGGGTGCGTTGACACGGCGGCGGTGGCGGGCGCCAAACCTGCCACCATGCCTGCAGGGCCCGCAGAACAAAGCTCACCACCTCCGCACGGGCGGCGAACGCGACAGCAACAACAAAACGAAACGCGCTTCCGTAAACAGGACCCTGGGCCATTATTTACTAACAACGCGCCCTCGCAGCCGCCCGATTTTCCGTTTCGCTCCGTGCCACGCGTGTCATAACTAGAGGTGACGCACATTTCAAGGATAACAGGTACCCGACGCAATCTTGACGCCACATGTTTTCGCCGGTGCCGGCGGGTTCTATCGTTTCCCCCCATACAGCCGTCAATCTAGATGGGGCTCACGAGGCCCATCGTACTACGTAGACCCACGGCCTGCAATAAATGGTCTGCCACGTGCTCTGGTTTTCCTTCTCTGCTTAGGGATTAGCAGGATGCAGGTCAACATCATACTCAGATCTGCGTCGATGGGGAAAGAGCCGCTTCCCCAGCAGGATGACGAGGCGATGATGCCCATGGAGAGTCTTGGGCAGCGCATGATCGCGATTGTCCAATCGCAGCATCGCGCTGAGGGCTACTTTGTGCATTGTCCTCCCTATCTCCAATCATCGTTATTTAGTCCGCATGTTTTGCACGTATATTGTAGCTTGATAACCCAACCACAATCACCACACTCTTCACCACCAAACCTCACAAGGCAAATGTAGCTCCACAGCCAACCGATCAATGGAGTTTTCCCGCGCCACAACGCTCCACACCATTCTCTGAAGTTCAGCTGTCGAAGACGCAGCAGTGGATCCCCAGCCATGGCATTCCAAAGCAGGATTGGCCAGATCTTGCCAATCTGCATTATTGTGATGATCCGCGCCCCTAAAGCCACACCGTCCGCCGACCATCGTCTAGAACGGAAAGCACGGTCCGGGCGCAACGACGACTGCGGGCAATATGCCTGTTTCCTAACGGCTGTGTCCGCACTCCACCTACGTCATGAGCGCAAGCCTCCCCATCCCAGATAATCGTATCATGTTCATCAGCCACATCTTTCTTCACACCGCTCCAGATAGCGCTTGTGGTAGGATTCTGGCAAGGGTTCTGGAGATTGGACTACTGCACTTGAGTGGTTGAGCTTTCAAACAGTCTCCGTCATTGGGGTTGTATCTATGCCGAGGGCTCATTTTACGTCCCAATCCGCCAATTGGCCATCTAAGTATTCAAAGGACATCGCATTGAACATTTCAGCCGCCTGCACTGACCCTATGGACATCTAGGTGCCAGTGTTACTCCCACTTAATTTCTGGCCTTGTATAAACGCGGAGTTGCAAGAGCAGCAGAAGTAGAACTGCAAATATGCATTTGCATAGAAAACGCCACCCAGGGAATATATCAAAGCCCATCTACCAGAACGCCCGGTTGCCCTGCATCGCATCGTACATACTCATTCGAAGGCCCACTTCCATCTCGTTCCTTAAACACCAGCAATATCCACAAAGAAGAAAAAGCTAAGTCTCGATCGCCATCCCTCCTCTCATCCTCCTCCTCCGCTTTCGGACCGTATTCCTACCCACAGCCATGGCACGCCAGCTCCCCGCCAAACCTCCACCGCCACCACCCCTCACGACCACCTCGTCGTCGCGCACGCCACCGCGTCAAACCCAATCGTCCACCTCACGCTCCCCATGACCACAACCAACACGGCCAGCCCCACCGCCACGCTCGCGAAACCGTACGCGTACGCGTGCCTCAACCGCGACGACAACCCGCTCAGCTCCGCGACCCACGTCGACACGGTCGTCAGGCAGCCGCAGAAGCCGTCCATGACGCCCTCCAGCACCTGGCAGCCCAGCCTGCCGCCGCCGACCATGATGCTCTGCACGCTCGCGACGTCGTTGCCGCCGCCGCCGTCGTCGAGCGGCACGTGCTGCAGGTCGAACGCCATGCCCAGCGCGGCGGTGCCGAAGACGTTGACGGCGAAGGTGCCGAGCGGGAAGGACGGGATGAGGCCGTTGAGCTTGAGGCTGGCGTAGAAGCGCAGCAGGCAGCCCGGCGGCGCGAGGACGCACGCGAACAGCGCCTGGCCGCGCCACGTTTCGTTGGCCCATGAGCTGCTGTTGCTGCTGCTCGAGGGACCGCCGGGGCGATCGGGCGGCCAGATGGTCATGAAGATGGCGCCTAGCCACGCGAGCCAGGCAATTGGGACGACTGCGCGGTCGAGGAAGCGGCGGGTGAAGCGGAAGGGGAGGGTGGGTGTGATCGGTTCGAGCGCCAGGGCCAGGTGTGCGCCGAAGGTGTAGGCGGAGAGGCAGAGGCCGATGGTGGTCGCGATGACGGCGATGATGGCCATGAAGCTGTAGCCGCCGTTGCGGGATACAGTCGTGCTGTAGCCAGGACGCGTGGCTCCAGAAGGGAAAGGGTGGTTGAACGGCGCAGGGAGATCGTTGGAAAGAGCAAGGAAAACGTCACGCATGAACGATGAGTAAGAGGTGAAAGAGCCACAGAATCCCGTCGCTAGGCCGATATACAGTGGGATGGTTTTCTTCACCATTCCGTGCGCAGCCTTCGCTTCGCTCAACAGCTTCGCCATTTCTTCATCTCCTCCGTGAGATTTCGTAGCGGGAAAGAATGCGGGTGTCCCCCATTCTGCGCGGAACAGGTTGCGGTCCTCAGCCAGAAACCCCAAGATCAACGAGCCTCCTACGTTAGCCCAGAGCTCGCTGAAGATGACTGGGGCTCCGGGATAGAAAGTAAGCCATTGAACACCTAGACGAGCCAGAGTCCCTAGGATAGCGAACAATATGAGATACGACACAGTATACAGCTGCGTCGCAAACCTCGACGTGCGCCTGATCGGCTGCTGTGCCGCCGCTGACTTGGTCGTCGGCCTTGCAATCTTTCCACTCGAGCTTGAGCCGTACGAACCTCCTTGGCTGTCCTGTCTGCGTCTACTCGGCCCGCTGGACCGCGATTTGGGTGTCCTGTCTCGACTTTGCGGTATGACTGGAGGCAGGGCGCTCAGCTCAGCCAAATTCCCCTCATGTTCGAAGACTCCGTGGGGAGTGTTGTGTCCGAATTTATCTTCAAAGGATGGTGACTGCCATAGCTTCCGCCGACCGCCTCTACCGATTACTGGCGATGGCGCGGCTGCATCGTCCATGTCATCGTGTCTAGTTGGAGGCGTATACTTGTGCACGATCTGGTGTTTTGGTGTCCTGGGGGGCTTCTCCGGAGTCGTCTGGCGAGACTGATACGAAGTCTTGCTGCGGGGGGATTTCCCGCCAACATTGCTGCGATGTCTGCTCTGCTTGCTCTCTTTGCCGAGTTGGGCGGCATGGCTGGTGTCACGAAGGTGCTTGCTCGGCTGGGTGGTGCCGGTGCGGTGCTTCGCTCGGCGAGCGTCGGCATTGGAGGCGCCGTCATGGCGTGCAGCGGCTGCCTGCAGCGGCGTCGAGCTGCTGTGACCCGTAGCCGTACCAGCCACCGCAGCGTCAGCAGCCGACAGTTGGTTACGCTCCGCGAACCGGTCCCGACTGTCGGCTCCCAAGGGCGAATTGGGGCGCGATCGCGACGACTGCCTGGACGAGCGCAGCGACGCGCGCTGGTCGTCGAAGCAGCTGCTCCTGCTCTTGTGCGCACCGCGCGCGATGGCAGCCGCGCTCGACTCTGCCATGGACAGAAATCTTATCGGTTTGTCGTGGGCTCCGAAACGCTGGCGCAAGCGCGGTGGAGCCAAGCTTCCGTCGGGCGGGCGCGGGTGCGGGCGCGAGCGCGAGCGTGTGGATCAGCGCTGCGAAGGGCAATTCTCCGGAGTGCGAGAGAAGAAGGGACCCGAGTGAGTCGCGGAACGTCCAGTCAATGGCCAGCCATTGTCGAATGAAGGCCCTGTGCCGACTCTGCTGCGCTGTACGGGAGGCCTGGATGGCGGGTCAACCACAGGTCAGGCGGCTGGTGACAACGTGCGTGTGTCCTGCCTTCCAGCGAGGATCCGCGGCAGGGATTCGGCCGTCGCCCGGCCTAATCCCCAGAGAGCAAGCTGTGCCCCTCCACAACTGGCCGTCGGCCACCGACCGCGCTGCTCGGCGGGCGGCACCGCTATCTACACAATCCACGCGCTCGCTGCACGCTCCTCCCCTTGATAGAAGTACATAAGAAACAGCGACCTCTGTCCTCCCGCGCCTTGTCCCTTATACCCGCCGTGCCCACCGCCGTTTCCGCCCTCGCCCTCAGCTCTTCCGTCCACACCCCCATCCGCCATGGCTTCATTACCATCCAACGTCCACGTCTCCACACACCCGTGTGTCCAGGCCAAGCTCTCGCAGCTGCGCTCCGCCAGCGCCAGCACGCGGGAAGTCAAGTCGCTGATCCATGAGATTTCGACCATAGTCGGCGTCGAGGCGCTCGCAAAAGGCCTGACCACCACCTCCGCAGGAACCGTAAGCTTCCCTTTCCCCCATGCTCCATCGCAACAACGACATCCCGACCAGCTCTCCGCGAGCCTCCGGGCCAGCCACTCAGCTCCCTCTCACAACCAACCCCCCGGCCACCCTCTCGCAGATTGCCGCAAAGCCCACTGACAGGTTACCCCACGCATCCATCATATAGGACCAAAACCCCCTCGGCTACAGCTTCCCCGTCACCACCATCTCGCCCTCGCGCATCTCGCTCGTCCCCATCCTGCGCTCCGGGCTCGGCATGACCGACGCCCTCCTCTCCGTCCTGCCCGCCGCCGTGCCCGTCCACCACCTGGGCCTGTACCGCGAGAAGACGACGCTGCAGCCCGTCGAGTACTACAACAACCTGCCCTACCACAAGCCGACCGCCTCCAACCCGTCCGTCTCCGCCGGCCCCTCGGACCTCGCCATCATCGTGGACCCCGTCATCGCCACGGGCGCCACCGCCTGCGCCGCCATCGACACCCTCCGGGATTGGGGCGTCAAGAAGGTCATCGTGTGCGCCGTCATCGCCAGCGAGGACGGCTTGCGCAAGGCGGCCGAGACCTGGCCCGAGGGCGTCGAGGTCTTTGCCGGTGGCTGCGACAAGGAGATGGACGACAAGGGCATGATCAAGCCGGGCTTGGGCGACGTCGGCGATAGGTTGTTCTTGACGATCGGCAAATAAATGAATCGGGGTTCATGGCTGGTTTGGAAAAGCTCTGGGCAGTTAGAGTGTGTTATATATCCGTTACTAGGAGTCTGGTTGAATAATGAGATTTGAATGAACTATAGAACTTCTGGAGTGATCCTAGTCAATCGCTCTATCAACCCGCCAGTTCAGTATTCAAAACCTCCGGCCTGCTCTTTCAGGAAATCAGTAACTGCTCAAAGAGCATTACTGCATCTTACCCAAATCTGCATTCCGTCGCTAGTGCTCCTTCGAGTGCCCATCGAGAAGGATAGAACGGCCCACTTCTTACTGATCAAGTGTGGAACGAAACACTCGCTCCAAGTTGCAGATGTAGCCGTACAAGATTGTAGTGGATCCAGTCGTGACTGCCTTGAGTACGACGGAACCCGTGAGTCATGTCGTTAGCTTTCACTCGTCGTAAACTCCCTTTCAATGCCATGGGTATCGTGGACAGCTTCAAATGAATACCAGCTCTTCAAATCGACCATCTTGTGATTCACACCGAACCTTATTCAAAGTCCTGGTCCAACACAAAGTTCGGCCTCGGGTACTTCCATTGGTCGAACGGGACATCGTCGCTGCCAGGCATCTGCTCGCCGTTGGACAATTCCAACCTCGGGAAACGGTCGCGTGCCCACTTGTACCACACGCCTTCTTCGGCTGCGGCGCCATGGTTCCAGGGGGCATTGAACTCGGACGGATTGGGACCGAAGGTCTTGAGCGAGTTAGTGCAGTCTGCACCAAGAATGGCGTCACGCGCCCATCTTAGGAGGTTAGGTAGTATTCGACTGACCTTGCTGAAGTCACTCTCTCCCTCCTTCAAGAGGCACGATTCCTCCAGTTTCTTTGACAGCTCGTCGTTGACAAGTACGAGGGCTCCACTATGCCTATCCGCAACTCCCCAGTTAGCGCCCTTTCACATAGAGAAACTTCAACGTACCATCCAGCTGCGGCAACGCTCAAAGCGTAGTGAGTCCCAAGTCCGTCTTCATCAGCGGCTGCAATCCCAGGTTCCTTGTCCCAGTCAGAGCCTTGCTGCTCAATCCATTCACTGAGTTCCCCGAGAGCAGTCGCGTTCTGTATCGTCATCCTGATACGCTCCTGAGCTTCCGCAACATCCACTCCTCCAGATGACAAGAACTTAATCCATTGCCGATTGACATCATTGAACAAAATCTTACGGCCGGTAGTGTAGCCATGCTGGCATAGTGCTCTGGTATCTCCGATTTGTACAAGGCCTCTCAAACGACTCTCAGCTTCGCCGTGGCCACCAAGACCAAGTGCTCCGCAACGTTTGGGCTCTCTGCCATACGAGGTAATGGTACCGTTAGAGTGAAGCGCATGGTAGTGGTAATCTCCAAAGGCAATTGAAATTACACCAGAGTTCTGGAGCGCTGGAATCCTCTTTAGATTGGCCGCATCGGGAATCTCGTTTGACAGGCGGAGGTCCCAGCAGGCCGCCAAGTAATCCTGCGTGCCAGTGATGACTTCGCCATCATTCTTGAATGCAGCAAAGGATCTGAACGCTCCCTGAACATCAAGCTTTTGCGCACGTCTTTGGACGGTGTCTTGGTCAGCTCGTAGAGCTACAAGTTCAACGATGTCTTCGACATGGCCAGTGGTATCGCCCTCGTTCCAACTCATACGTGCGGTGAAGAACTTGCCCAGGTCTGTGACGAAGAGAACGAAATGCTCGAGAATGACGTGGTTAATAACTTCGCCGATGGTCTGGCCAAGCTCACGTGCAGCGTCATCGGCATCGCGAGCGCTTCTAGCAGGTCGAACATAGTTCGTCTTGGGCACAGGGACAGTGTGCTGAACGATTAAAGTATCTTTGCCGATGTCTGAACCATAGTGCTTGCGGTTGGCGGGGCTCCAGAGTACAATTCCTGTGCCGTTGATGTAAGCGGAGCTTACACTCCATCCACCAACGACCCGGCGCACGGATCCGCTTCCCAATGAGATGGACTGGTTGCGATGAAGGTGGGACGTTTCTCCATATACTTGGGTCTTCTCTGAAATGTCACGTTCAGCAAACGCAATATTCCAGGCAGGCTCGTTCATCGAATGCCACGACCAGATCTTGCCGCTGTCCGAGAGACCGAGGATATGAGACCTGCCGGAGGAAAACTGCTTGATGGCGGTCGATGGATCATAGCGATCAATTGAGCGCGGGAAACCCGCCGGGTATTTGAGCGGAGCAAGAACGCGTGCCTGATCCGCGGTGAAAGTAAGGCCATCAATGGCGCCAACCGAGTAGAGAACTCCCTTGGAGGTAAGCAGGGTGGTCGACCAGCCGCCACATTGAAGGTCGGCAATGATACCAAGATCCTTTGACTCGAACATCTCAAAAGGGTACGGGCGTTGGTCAATCTGCCTGGCAGCCGGGGGGCGACCGCGCCTCATAATGGGGCCCCTCATGCCCCTCAGCATGCCCCGGCGAGGTGGCGCGGGCGGGTCTTCGTCGGGATCCTCTTGTCCCAAGGCACCACGTGAATTTTCGCCCCAGGTGTAAGCGCGGGTGTTGTGCATGAGATTCCTGTAGAGCTTCTGCCAGTGGGCGCCATCGGCAACCTTGGCGGGACGTTCAGCGATCCTGAAGGTCGATTGCGCCGCGATCCTCCAGAAGGATGGGTCCTGGCGGAATGAGGGATCGTAGAAGGCTTTGCAAGTGCGACAGAGCGCCATGAAGCTCGTGGCGTCCAGGTGAGGAATGATGCAGTTCGTCAAGACATCGAGTGGCAGCTCGGCCAGCGAGGTCGGCGGGTCGGAATCCGATGCCATAGCGGCGGTATTGCAGAGATGGCTGTCGAGGATGTTACAGGAAGATCTGTTCGAAGGGGTAGGTTGCGGTTTAAGTTGGTTGTTTACGTAGGAGTGAGATGATCTACTTGCTGCGTGGCTGCCTAGTAGGGCAAGCGCGACCGGTGACGTATTACTAAGCACGTGACGAAGGAGGGTCCACTGGCACCCAAAAGATCTAAGCAGATGGTTTCGCGCACGCCGGAAACGAAAAATTTCAGGGCTCGCCGATTACGTGTTATGATTGCGCTCGCTTTCGTATGTTTGTAGAGAAAGGATTTCTGAATTGCAAGGCTTCCAAACCCCGCAAATCACAAGCACTATCAACATTCCTGATTAATTGTTCACGAGTGCCGATCTATATTGCAATGTTTGGACCATGACATTAGAATAATCCTCAAAGTGAAGAGCCTTGTTCAATCAGCTTCAGCTGAGGCCCAACTGTATCCATAATTTGTTGCTTCCAGCCAATCCAGTCCATGCCCAGCATCCTCTCCGCCTTACTGACGTCGATGTTCCTTTTGCCTGGGGAAGGCGCATTGCTCCACTGCTCGTTCGGATATTCCTGCTTCACGAACCGCAGCGCCTCATCCCAGTCCGAGAAACCGGGCTCCGCCGAGAGAATGAACTTCTGATAGCCGGTAATGCTCGGGTCCAGAGCTTTGATATGGGCCTGCGCAACATCCGTAACATGGACATGGTTGAGCATCGGAACCCGCTGGTCTGGGCCCTTTAACGAGGCCCACAGCATCGCCCGTGACCCGGAAATGTCTTCCGGGGAGGTCTGCAGGAGGTGGTGGCCGAATATGAAGGTAGGATGAAGGCTCACAATTCCGTAGTGCGGCTTCTGCTGAGCGAAAAAATGCCGGGCTGCCTTGGCGGCCAAGAGCTTGGATGCGCGATAGGCGGCAAAGCTAACTTTGAAGTCGAGGTCCGGAGAAACATCCAAGTCGTAGTTGTGATCCTCTATGATTGTACTTTCAGCGAATGCCAGTGTATGTGGGTATTGGATCGCACAAACCGGTCACGGCTTCCTCAGGCGCAGGCCAGTCAGGCCATGGGATCAGGTCAGCAATGGAACCGGTGAGGATACACTTCTTGACGCTCTTGGTTTCGTTGGCTGCTTCCAAAATGACGACTGTACCGTTTACGGCGGGGTTGATGTGGCCCTCCTTCCAATTCGTACTCTGTAATCAATGAGTAGGTCTTCACTCCAATGGAAGCACAACACTCACCGGAGGGGCAAGAGGAGAGGCAACATGGAAGACATATGAGACACCGCTAAGAAGACCATCGTATGCACTTGACTTGGTAATGTCCGGAACGATGACAAACTCCGCCTGGGAGCCAAATTCAGGGCCGAAGTAGGACTCCAGCTGCTTGACTTGTGATTCCTTGCGGACGCTGCCACGCACGCGATAGCCAGCTTTCAGGGCCTCAAGAACGACATTGGCACCGAGGAATCCGGCAGCACCGGTGACCTAGAACACGTTAGCTCTGTAGGTAACGGACAATGGAGAGACAATTCACTTACGAAAACAAGCTCTCCAGACATTTTTCTCACTCACCCTGAAGGCGCTGTCGAGAAACAGATGCTGCCGACCACCCATGCTCTTATAGCAGTATGCCTGCTCCAGTTTACTCATCTCCAATGTCTGAGGACTTCTACCTCGTTTGCAGACAAGTCGAAATCCTCATCGCGCAAAGACGCCAAGTATGAGTAATCTCATCACCGTGGGCCGAGAGGGTTGCAGGAAGTATAAAGCCGAGGTGCGTGCTCTGATTTTTAATCTAGTCAAGCAGCTGTTCGCACGTATATAGACTTCGTTCCGAGGCACTGCTTTTCTGATTACCCTTCCCACGATGTGCTTGCGTCGCGCGCTAGGAAAGGAAGTCTTACCTCAATGGTCGACTTCATGCTCAAGATAGAAACGCTTGTAGGTTAGTGCGGCTAGGCTGAGAACTAGACAAGTGCGCGATTTATGTTACAGCCCTATTATCGGTTTCATTTCCGTCGGGAATGTATGGTGCCTGCCCAGCGTGCAGAAACATGGGGCAGAGACAACCCCGCAAGCTGCGCACATGGAAGGCTGCTTGTGCATTGTTCGCCGAAAGCAGCAGTATGCAGACGGGGAAGCATCGGAAGACACTCTGGCAATGCGGCACGGGCGGGGCGACGTCAGTGGTGAGGTAGTGAGGGTGAATCAGTCACAGGCACCGGGGCCCCGGCCTGTGTCTGGGGTTTACCCCAAGTACCGAGCCGCGCAAGGGACAAAGCGCAATCATGGTGAGCCGCCTCGTGTGGCAGAGCGACGCTTCGGACTCGCCATTGTGCAGTAGTGCGGCCGGTCAAGCAACAGTCCGGCAGCTGGCGCGTTGCGATGGTGCATGCACAGAAGACGCCGGCGTATTATGTGGTAGGCTGGGGTATCCGGCACATCTACACTCGGGTCGATCGATCCCAGGGTGCGCTGGCAGCGCAGCGATAGGTGGCCAAGCGGTGTGACGGTCCCTGGCTCTGCGACAGAGATGCTTGGCCAGGGTCCTTGGAAAGCTTGCGTCGTCGAGGGCCTGGGGATGCGCCGACAGGCCCTTGCGTCAGCGGGCGCCTCTCAACACGCCTCACGCACCGAGTCGCAGTGGAACTGGCGGATGGCGGCGGGGAAGCGACTCGGGAGGCCGCGGGCTGCTGCAGACGGCGCTCGGTTCGCTGCGATGATGAGACGAGCCCCCCCGGTAAACGCCGGCGCAGAGGCGATCTCGCGCCTGGCCTGGA
Organism: Diplodia seriata; assembly: GCF_021436955.1. Classification (NCBI taxonomy): domain Eukaryota; kingdom Fungi; phylum Ascomycota; class Dothideomycetes; order Botryosphaeriales; family Botryosphaeriaceae; genus Diplodia; species Diplodia seriata. The sequence continues at coordinate 1,502,595 of NW_027117309.1, read as the reverse complement.
GCGCCGCCCGCCTTCTCCTCTCAGCCCAAGAGCAGCCTAAGCATTCTCCAAGCCGCGGTCTTGCTTCCACCCCCATCGCCCTGCATCGCACCGCCCATCGAGGGATGACGCCTGAGTCCACCACCACCATCTACTCCACCGCTGGCTGTCGGTCATGCCGTGTTGCGCTCTAGGAGACGGTTCCGGACCACTACGACGATGCCGTTTCGCGAGGACTTCGCGAGCACCGGCCGGCGCACGTCGGTCGACGCCGACGCCGCTGTCAGTCCTCCCCCACACCGCGCGCACTTCCTGTCGCAAAGCTAACGGCGAGCCAGTCGTGCACTCCCTTTGCGCTGCCATCCGACGGCGTGATAATCCTCAGCCCCTCGTCCACGATCACGCTTACCGCCGACGCCCTGTTTACGCCTGACTGTACCGCCGTCCCGACCACCTCCCGCGATTCCTCGGATGTGATCGATATGCAGGACCCGTTCTATGCCTCCGTGGCGCCTCAGGTGTATGCGACCGGCGCTGCCACCGTTATCGCCTGGATGCTCGTCATCATGTTACTCATCACTCCCCGTACCTTCTTCGTCGGAGGGCCCGGAGGACGATCCGGGCTTATGGGGAGGCGTGGAATGATCAGCGGAGCCGGTGGAGGCGCATCTATCATTGGTGTCGGATCGCGGCCCTGGCTTCAGAAGGTCGCAGCATTGACTGTTGCCATCTCCATGACCATTGCCACGGCCGATACCTTTCGCATTGCGGAGCAACAATACCATGACGGCTACATGGACGCCACGGCCATCCGCCAAGAGGTCGTCGGCGGACTGGAGATCAAGATATCGCGCTTAATATCCGACATATTCCTCTTGCTGGCGCAGGTGCAAACACTGATACGCCTGTTTCCCCGGCACAAGGAGAAAGTCATTATCAAATGGGTTGGCTTCGCGTTGATCATCCTCGACATGACTTTCAGCTCCATAAACAATTTCATGGGACACGATATCGGCCGGCCGCGCCAGTTCAAAGATGCAATCCCCGCCCTCAGTTACCTCTTCGAGTTGGCATTGAGCATGCTGTACGCCGCGTGGGTGCTCTACTACGCTTTGACGAAACGACGATACGCCTTTCACCACTGGATGATGTACAACATTACCGTAGTGGCCCTTCTTTCTATTGTCGCCATTCTCACGCCTGTCGTGTTCTTCGCGACAGATATTTCGGATTACAGTGTTGCTGGGTGGGGGGATTATTTCCGATGGGTTGGCGCTGCAGCGGCCAGTGTCATTGTGTGGGAATGGGTCGAGCGTATTGAAGCGCTAGAAAGAGAAGACAAGAAAGATGGGATTTTGGGAAGGGAGATTTTTGACGGTGATGAGATGCTGGACATCACGCCCTCAGAGGAGATCAATTGGCCTGGAATACGACGTGATGGCAACAACAAGGACGACAGGGGAAACGGAGGTGGACCATTCTCCTCAGCACGTGGCTTCGGTTATGGTGCTATTTCCCAACGCAACAGCCGAGTAAGACAGTCTCAGTTCGAAGAACGGGGCTATATTCCACTGGGTCGGGTGCATTCCCACCAGCTCGGAACAGAAGCCGGAACGACGTCTGAGACACGCGCTTTGGATCCTAGAGGTGGCCCAAGGGCCCCGCCTCCCGTAGCAACACCCATTAGCAGAACAGACACCACTAGTGCAGAGAGCACTGTGTATAATGTTCGCTACCACACAGCGACCAATAATACGCCATCGGTCACGCGACAACAATCAACAGGGGGCGAGCACATTCGCTTTGATTTAGGGAACATGCACCGCCGGGACACAACAACGACTCTGGACTCTCAGCCAATGGCGAAGGTTGCCGATCTGGAAGACCAGGCACCGCCTCAGCACACAGTTACCATGTTTGGGCGGTTCAGCCCTCTTTGGCAGCACCTTAATCCTTTTAGAAGGCGACGGACGACACCCCCACCCCAACTTTTAAGTGCGAGAGTAATCGAGCCGCGCGAGAAGGAACCGCCATCCACCCCTCCGTCAACGATGCAGTCAACGACGCAATCTTCGAGTAAGCGCGGCCTCACGGAGGTGAAGGGGAAAATCGGCGCCTTGTTCTCGCAAAGCGAGAAGTTATCAGACGCTGGAGACCGTGGCTTGAAGGCCGCAGATCTGCCCGTTACAGTCGTCCCAGCGCAACCGCGCGGTGGCCGTACATGGTCCCCGGATGCTCTGAAAGCATTGTCAGGAGCATCAGAGAATAGCCGGACTCAACCAAACGAATCAAGTGGAAGCCAGCGCGGGAGACAGGAGCACGGAAGGGACGAAATCTCGACCGACACACGCAGGCCGATAGAGGCAACAACCACACCCCGCGAAATCGTCGCGACAACTCCAACACCTCATCCTCAAGTCCAGGTGCACGATTACGCAACACCCGGCAGCGCATCGGGACCAGTCAGTCCGCTGTCGCCAGCCGGCTTCGGCGGGCCACTCCCGACGCCCAGGCACGGTAATTCGCCAGGCTCTTCACGGTAAAGGTTAGAAATGGGCGTTCAAAAGGCAAGACCACTCGTCTTGCCCAATGGTTTTTTGTTTCTTTTTCTTTTTTTTTGGGTTATTACAGGAGTTGGCGGCCAGAGTCATTGCATGGTTTGGGCGGCAAAAGCACATGTTTGAAAGCATGAGGCAGGGCGCATATTCGAGTGATCCGGATTGGAGATAATGATACCCTGGGTATTTCGGGAGCTGGAGTGGAGGCATTCTGCGGCCGCAGGGGCCGGTTTCCGGCCCTTACCTATATATTTTTGGCCATCTATAGCATTATTGTATCTAGTTGAACAAGTCACAGATTTCATGAAACGCAACTCTGGAACGTCAGGACCGTGTCATTGCTGATCTGGCGCGGAAAGGCGGGAAACTAGCTGAGATTGGCTCACGCGCTTGTGCCAGCACAACCCGGGCGACACCGAAAACAGGCCCGAGCTTCCCAGAGTGGGCGGTGGGCGGGTGATTGCGTAGGTAGCAGGGCCCGGCGTCGCTCGAGCTGCGCCATATCATACAGCACTGGCACGCCCACACCTCGACTGCTGCCCGAGCGCCCATCTCGTTTCGAGCCTTGAATCCTGCAAGGCATGCGCCATTGTTTCTAGAGACTCCCCCATCTCGCGTCGCATCTGTTCCCCGTTTCCTTCGCACGCGACGCCGCAGAGACGCAGACCGCCATGTCATTATTCGGCACCTCGCCGGACGACGTCCCGCAACCAAAGCAGTCGACGCTGTTTGAGGACGACTCGGGCTCCGGCAACAAGAACTCGTCCAGCCTGTTCGGCGACGACTTCGAAGGCTCCGACTCGCCATGGTCGTACCCGGCGCCCAAGAAGTCCGCTCGCGCCAACATCGTCAAGACGCTGCTGCCCGCTGCCGAGGTGCCCGAGAGCTACATCGACACCTACGACACGCTGATTGCCGAGGGCGACCGCTTCGGCGGCGGTGTCAGTCTGAACGGCGTCAGAAAGCTGCTGAGCGGGAGCAACCTGGGGCCAGACGTGCAGAGCAGGATCCTGGACATTGTCGTGCCTAACGGCCAAGAGCCTGAGAGCGGTGTCGGCCGCGGGGAGTTCAATGTGCTGCTTGCACTGATAGGTCTGGCGCTGGAGGGCGAGGACATTACTCTCGATGGCGTTGACGAGCGCAGAAACAGTAGGTGTCTCTGCTACGCGAGATGACCCGTCGCTACCACTACGTGCGCGCTCACACAGCAACAGATCTCCCAGAGCCGTCCCTTGGCATCTCGAAAGCGACGAAGAACGAAGAACCCAAGGAACAGCCCGAGCCTATCCTGGAGACGCCGCCCGTTGCGCCCAAGACGGTCCAGCCTGTGACGCCAAAGACCCAGTCCACCCCGACCATGCGCAAAGCGTCCTTTGGGCTTGACGCCGACCCGTGGAACAGCCCGGAGCAGCATCGAGGCCACAACCATGCCGCTGTGGAAGATTCTCCTCAACCCAATGGGAACAGGGCGTCTGGGTCGTTCTACTCGAACGGCAATGGGTTCCCTAGGACAACGAGCAGCTTCACAACCGCCGCGGACCAGTCGCAGGACACCGGTAACGGTAACGCCCTGGGCAAGAACCAGCCGTCCGGTGGAGACAATGCTGGTTGGGGAGGCTTTGGCGATGCCGCGGGCAATGGCTTCTCCAACCCCGGGCTTCCCAACGCTGGGCTCGGGGAAGGATTCGGCGCACCTCCGGGTGAAGGTGATAATAACGACCCTACCGGCCTGGGAAGATCTCTCGGCGGCGGGTTGGCTGCCAATAATGGAGCCGACGAGGTCATCACTGTCACGTCCATCGCGGAGAAGGAGGGCATCTTCCTCTTCCAGCACCGCAACTACCAGGTTTGCAGCGTGCGTAGGAACAGCAAGGTTGTGAGGAGATACAGCGATTTCGTTTGGTTGTTGGATTGTTTGCACAAGAGATACCCGTTTAGACAACTGCCTTTACTTCCACCCAAAAGGGTAGCCAGTAAGTATTCTCGCATCCATCGGACAAGTCCAGGCACTGACGCGACCAGTCAATGGCAACTACCTCGCGGCTGATGCCTCGTTCATCGAGAAGCGGAGAAGGGGCCTTGCCAGATTTTCTAACGCTCTGGTTCGGCACCCGGTACTTAGCCAGGAACAGCTCGTCATCATGTTCCTGACCGTCCCAACGGTAGAAGTCTGACCCAACTTTACGGAGGATGCTTGCATTTACTAACGTTGGCTAGGAGCTTGCTGTATGGAGAAAGCAAGCTACGATATCGGTGCAGGAGGAGTTTGTTGGCCGAACGTTGCCGCCGGGCCTCGAGGATTCCCTTCCACCCACCCTCCAGGACATGTTCGATACCGTGCGCTCTGGTGTGCGGCGTTCTGCCGAAATGTATATCAACCTTTGCCAGCTGCTGGAGCGCCTTTGCAAGCGCAACGAAGGCATGGCAGCCGATTACATGCGCTTCGGTCTTGCCCTTCAGTCCTTGACCGAGGCCTCGAAGGACACGTATTTTGTGGACACTAATGACGTTCCACTCCTCAACGAGGGCCTTAATTCCACCTCCAAGCATCTTCAGTCTTCGCAGAGCTTACTTGAAGATGAGGCTAGGGCCTGGGATGAGGGCGTGCTGGAGGATCTGAAGAGGCAAAGAGACTGTCTTGTTAGCATGCGCGATATGTTCGAACGCAGGGATCGCCTGGACCGTGACAACATCCCGCAGCTTGAACGGAGGATACACAACAACGAGAACAAGCTCCAGGGCATCAGGGATAGGCCGGAGCACCTTGTCAAGCCCGGCGAGAAGGAGAAGGTCGAGGAGGCCATTTTGAGGGTAAGTTCTGGCTTACGCCTAGCGCGAGAGAGCAAGACTGACGGGGCGATATGCAGGACAAACAATCCATCGTCAACCAGCACGCCCGCAGCGTGTTCATCAAGGAGTGTATCCGCGATGAAATCTTGAACTTCCAGCAGTCGATGTACCACGTCAGCAAGCTCCATCAGGATTGGAGCCAGGAACGCGTCAAGTACGCTGAGCTGCAGGCTGACAATTGGAGAGCGTTGAGCGAGGAGGTTGAGGGAATGCCCTTGGGCGACTAAGCCGGATGGCTTGGGTCATCAGTCGCTTTATACAGACTCAATTCGTGTTTCCCAGCTCATAACAGGCAGTGACGATCAGAGAGGAGACGGTATGACGTATACACACTTTGGGGCGGCAATGTACTAGTCTTGTCTTTCTTTCCGGCGTGGGACGGGTTGCGCTTTCCATATTGATACCACTGGGGCAAGAGGGGCTCTCCGGCCGATGGCCCTGGAGGAAACTGCGTGTTGTCCAGTCGTTTTTCTATCGTCATGTACAGCTAGTCATCCGTTGCATCTGGCTCATCAGCCATCGAATCCACGTCTTTTTATCACCCCGGTATCCATTCGTCTTCGTGCTCGGAAGCATACTCTGTGATCAGCCAACATGGACATGGAAGGACGTTTGGGGCCACACAGGATGGTTGTGCAGTATTCCAAGCATTCCAAGCATGAGTCGCAAGCCACCTCGCTGCTCAGAGCCTGCAACCTCGAAGTGCTTCGCCTCGGCCATGGCAAAGCCGCCGATGTACGAACTCTGTCGGATGCGCAGAAGGCCAGAATTCAAATGTGCGCCAAGCAGCTCGACGAACTGATGCAGGATAACATGATCGAGTGGACGGAGACGAAGAAGAGCCAAATGACTGTCTGGAGGATGATGAATACCATCGGCATGAGCAATGAGCTGTCAGAAGTTCAGCAATGGGCACCGGTCTTCAGGAAGTTTGGGATGGGCGATGAAATGGTCGAGTTGGTGCAGAAGCCGCTGCACAAGAAAAATGTCGAGCTGGAGCAGAAGATTGCGGAGCAGCGGCTGCCACCATCCAGCACGTGGATCATTCTCGAAGCGCTCTACGAGGAGCGTGCACCACCTCACAGCTGTCGAGTTCTCAAATGGACCCTCGACCACGGAGATAGGAGGGTGGGTCACTTCTTCACCAATCTCGTCAGGAACCAGGTGAGTTTGCCCATGTTTCTTTCGTACATCGACTGGGCTGGCCCTTTATCGGGCTTATCGCGCTTTGCTCGACTGGGATGGTTCGGGCAGATTGCTGCGTCACCGCCTGAGGGGCTGTCCCGAACCACTCAGCCATTGCGCACCCCGCTATTCCGACTCTCTGCTCCTCCGCCCCCGCTGCATTTCCCTCCTGCCTTCGCTCCTCGTCCGTCGCCATCATGCCGCCCGCTTACACGACTGCGCAAAAGTCCGCTATCCAGCAGGTTGTGAACTTCACCAGCTGCGATCGCACCACTGCCGCAAGGGTAAGCCGTCAATCGTTGCACCTTATGCGCAGCCTGTGCTGACATGAGCGCAAGATCCTCAGGAACCACAACTGGAACGCAGAGCAAGCCATTAACGGGTACGTTCCAACACTCGTCCCCTCGTCCCCTCGTCGCCCCAGCCCCAGCCCCAGCCCCCGTCGTCAGATTGGTCGTTGGGGGTGAACGGCTCCCGGATGTGAAGGGCAAAAAATAAAAGGGTGGTGGCTTGAGACAGGCGAGTAGGGTACTCTCAAGGCGCGCCACGGCGGCTGCCAGATGGTTGCCGGTGTGCGCTGTTTACCTCTTCGCGCGTGGTTCTAGGCAGTCATGAACCTCACGAGCGCTCCTACCACGCGTGGACACGCAAAAGCAAGGCCGCGCCACCACGCGTCTTCCCTGCATCATTTCATTTTCTTTCCCCGACACCGCCGACTCTTCTTGCACAAGCGTATTCACCACCGCACCATGCCGCCCCGCAAGCCAAGCCGCAAGGCTGCTGACAGCGGCTTTTCGCAACCTCCCGCTAAGAAACAACGCAACAGGTACTTTAACAATGGCGGCGGCTCCGGCGGCGCAAAGGCGTACGAGGCGAATCTCAACCAGATCTTCGACAAGTATGTCGACAACCCGCAGGACAAGGACTCGGTCGGCGTCGACGGCACCATGCAGTACCTCCAAGATCTCGACGTCCCGCTCGATGACATCACCTCGCTCGCCGTCCTCGAGCTTGTCCAGGCACCAACCATGGGCGAGATTACGCGTAAGGGTTTCGTCGAGGGATGGGCAGCAAAGCAGTGAGTAACCCGCTTGAGCTGGGGACACGGTCTGGGGAATTCGCAGCTACAACTCGGCTGTCGCGGCTGAGGCTGAGCTGATGAAATTTCATAGAGCCGACTCGATCGACAAACAGAAGGCCGCCGTCTCCCAACTCCGCAGCGCACTCTCAAGTTCCTCATCTCGCAACACCATGAAGCGCGTCTACAAGCATACTTTCATCGTCGCCAGACCCCCCGGCCAAAAGGCCATCCCGCTGGAGCAGGCTATCGAATACTGGAAGCTGCTGTACTCTCCCTCTGGCCTGGACTGGAGCACACAGACGACGCCGTGGCTCGACTGGTGGATCGAGTTTCTCGAGAGCAAGTGGAAGCGGACAGTCAACAAGGACATGTGGGACCAACTTTTCAACTTCTCGGAGAAGAGCCTTGAGGACGAGACGCTGTCTTTCTGGAGCGAAGACGGCGCATGGCCCGGTGTCATCGACGAGTTCGTCGACTGGGCCCGTACGGAAAAGGGCCGAGGTGCGAAGCAGGAGGACGATGAGGAAATGGAGGATTAAGGATGCGAAGGCGGAGGATGCTGCGGACCACGGCTCGTCCCGTTTAATCGGGTTTGGCTATTTTTTTTACACTACGGCAACAATGCTGCGGTTTGGGAGGGAGGCGAATAAGTTGCTAATACCCTCACACTGATACACTGAGCGCATTCTGTTTAGCGGATGGAGTTCTTTTTACCCGGTCGTTTTCCACCGGGCAGGCCGGCTAAGGAAGGGTACTGGACTTTTTCTAAGATTCAAATCAGGACATTGCCCAGGCAACTTTTGCGTGCATTTTAGACGTAGAGCTCACTTTGAGTCTTCTAGCGGCCCCATTAGACAGGAGGATATACCGCAAATCAGCAGTACGGTCCGCCACGGACTCGGGTTGGATATGGTGATGATTCCTAATAAAAGTGTTGTTGGAGCTCTGTGATGTCATCGTCTATCGCAAGTGCTGGGGATCAGGCAAGCCTTAGAACGAGTTATATCACGCGGCATTGCACGGACTTCTCGCCGGGTGGGGAGTTTGACTGTCGCAGATCCACACTGTTTGATACGGCGAAGCGTGATAACCGCCACCAAAAGTCCCGCTCGTTTAGCTTCCCACGACAGCATGTTCTCGAGGTCCGCCAGCAGGCTCTTGTGCGAGCATAGGCTGGCATGTCCCTGCCGGACAAGATTCTGGCAGGAAGGCCGTGAGGCTGCAAGCCCGTCAGACGGGACGGCGCACCCCTGCCGCGAGTCGGCAGAAAAGGGCCTGAAACAGCGCCTCTACCGGGCCTCGTTTCGCAACGCCGAACCCCAGCCAAGCGCTGCAGGCAAACCCCCCGCCAGCAGAGGATTGACAGCAATCCGACGCCACCGGACGCTTGACGCGCCCCGTCTTGTTGACCGCCAAAGCCCTCGCAATCCTCCTGTTCTTAGCTGTGTAACCCTGCTTGTGATCGAGCTAGCTTTTCTTCTTGTCTCGCTGCAACTTCCCGCCCCGCGTCTGCTTGTGAAGAGGAGCGTCTCCACTCCAGACAACATCCGTCTGTCCCAGCGTGACCTTTCCACTGTTATCCCCGCTCTCCACTCCACGCAGCTCTCTGCTTAAGTCATTTCCATTCGCTGTTCCAGGCTGGCCTGCTCCTCACGTCTCCGGCCGCAATTGGTGCCAACCATATGTCGCACAAGCAAGCATCAAGCTACAACACCTTCAATCAACAACCCCCGCCGCGGAGACCAGACTACAGCCTACTCCAACCACCAGCATCCAGCAAGAGGCCCGACATGGTGCGGCACCACCGGCGCACGGCGTCGACGCACCCGAGCTTCAACGTGACGCGCACGAAGCCGCGGCGGTGGCCGCTGGTGCTGCGCTTCATCAAGGGCGCCATCCACGGGGCCATCTTCGTGCCCGTGTTCCTGCACGCCACCTTCACGGCGCTGATCGTGTACCTGGACAGCACCGTGGGCGAGTTCGGGCTGCCGTCGTCCATCATCCCGTCGCTGTCCATCGTGGTCGGCCTGATGCTCGTCTTCCGCAACGGCACGTCGTACGACCGCTTCTGGACGGGCCGCAACCTGCTCAACGAGTGCTGCACCGCCGTGCGCTGCCTCACGCGCTCCTTCCTCGTCAGCAGCAGCCGCGTCTCGCTCGACGGCTCCGCCGCCGGCGACCTGTTCGCGCCGGGCGAGTCGACGCGCGCCGAGCGCGCCGACACGGAGCGCATCATCCGCGTGCTGGTCGCCTCGCTGCACGCCATCAAGCACAACCTGCGCGGCGAGTACGCGCTGTCGGGCACCAGCCCGGCGGCGTCGTCGCACCCGGAGCTCGCGGCGCTGCTGCCGGCCGACATCTACGCGCACGAGGACCGCGGGCTCGGGCTGCCGCTGCAGCTGCTGGTGCTGGTCGAGGCCTACGTCCGGCGCGGCGTCGCGCGCGGCTGGTTCCACGGCCCGCAGGCGTCGCAGCTGTCGGTCCAGGTCAACGCGCTGACGGCCGCGTACGGCCGCATGGAGGCCATCCGCACCACGCCCATCCCCGTCGCCCACCTCATCCACATGAAGCAGGTCCTCGCCCTCTACGGCTGCGTGCTGCCCTTCAGCCTCGTCGACGAGTTCGGCTGGTGGAGCATCCTCATCGTCGCCATCATCGCCTTCACCCTGTACGGCATCGACGGCATCGGCGAGCAGCTCGAGGACCCCTTTGGCTACGACAAGAACGACATCAAGATGGACGGCATCGTCGAGGACGCCAACGTCGAGTGCCTCGTCCTGCTGGACGAGTGGAAGAGGGACCAGGCGGGCATGTTCCAGTAGTAGAGGGGGCAGAGTGGAAGGGTTGATCTGCACAGATGAACTGTCGAGTTGCGGGTGGTGACTGGACACGAGGAGCGAAAGAGCAGTGGGTTCACGCCTGTAGTGCTGACATGAAAGTGTGGGTGGATTATTAGATTTCTTTGGTCTTTCTCTGGCGTTCTGACGGAAATGGGTCATCTGGGTTGTATGCTGTGTGGTCCCGTGTCAATGGCGCATCTACGCCCGAAATGAATAGACGAGTTTACGCTTCGCAAAATCTCACGCTAGGCACGCTTGAATGGAAGTGCCATAGTCTTCTTAGATGTAGCAGTGATATTGCTACGGCGAAGCTGTCCACAAAAGCAAGCTATTGCGCCTAGGATCTTCGGTGCTTAGAAGAGGAGTGTTGATGAGTATTGATACATTATTGATATACGGATTTGATTCTAGCGCGACCTCATTCGTCGTCCAGCTCAAACTCTCTCTGGACGATCTTCTTCTTCTTGCTCTTCGCCTCCTCCTCCACCCTCAGCCGATGCCACTCGGGCACAAACGCCTTGACACCCACGCCCTTTTCGCCCTCCTCGCCCGGCACCGTCCACTTGAGCCCAAACTTCATCCCGGGCTGATATCCCCCGCTCGCGGGCCCCATCCCCTCGGCCGCGACCTTCACATCCGTCATCATTTCCAACCGACACAGCGCCAACCCGACGTTGCCCACGCCGGCCAGCCACTTCCCCGCGCTCCTCCCATCCTTCCTTCTCCTGGCGGGAGGAGGGGCAGCAGCAGCGCCCTGCTCCGCATCCGCCTGCGGCGCACCACCCTCGGCGATCTTCTTCACGTCCGCCACGCCGGGCGGCACATCCTCCCCCTTCACGCCCCCGCCGACGCCGCCCTCGACGAACTCCAAGCGCTCCGGCTCCTCGCCGTCGAGGTCGTACAGCCGGACGGGCAGGATGCGCTTGCGCACGACGCCCGTGTGCTTGGTGCGGATGGTGAGCTCCTGGCCGATGTAGCAGCCCTTGCGGAAGTCGACGCCGCGCATGAGGTCGACGTTGCTCTCGAGCGGCAGCGCCTCCTCGGCGCGCATCTCGGCCGGGCCCTCAGCCAGGCCGTGCAGGTAGCGGCGTATCTGGTAGTCTCTGGGCGTCGCCCGCTCCAGCGCCGCGAAAGACGGCGGCAAGAATTCGTCGACGGAGGAAGAAGGGGATCCTCCGGGCACCAGGAGCCTGTGCCCGCCAAACCCGGGCACCCGCGTGTCGGGCAGATGCACCACCCTCCTCTCCTTCAATGTGTTGTCCGGCGACGACGGCAGCGCATCCGGAGACCCGTCCGCCATCCACGCCGCCCAAACGCCCCACTCGCCCTCGTCCACGACGCGCAGCTTGATGCGGCTCCGCAGCTTGTGCCGCCGCAGCAGGCGGTGCAGCTCGTTCACGCACGACCCGTCCACCTCGATGAAGCAAGCCCAGCCGTCGCCCGACCCGTCGCCCGGGTTCCCGCCCGCCGCGGCGCCCGCGGCGTGCGGCGTCGCGTACACGAGCGCGTCGTACAGCACCCGGCCCTGCGCGTTCAGGAACGCCGTGTACCAGCCCGCCGCGTCGTCCCGCCGGTCGACCAGCACGTTGTTGGTCGTGAGTCCCTGCAGGAACTTGGGCGCGTCCGGGCCGGATAGGGCGAGCAGGCGGCGGTGCGGGAGGGGCGTTATGCCGCTGCCGTTGTATTTGCCGTTGCTGCTGCTGCTGCTGCTGTTGTTGGCGGCGTGCGCTGCGGACGATGAACGTGCCGGGCTCGTTGTGGCGAAGGCGCGGATGGACCGGCGGGTTGTTGTGTGAGCGGAGGGGGGCGACGGCGTCGATCGTGGAAGAATGGTGGAGGGGCCGTTGTTGCGGCGGGTGGTTGCGGCGGCGGGAGAGGCGCGGCGGAGGTGGAGGCAGCGGGTGCAGATGAACGGATTGCTGGCATTGAGCAGGGCGGCCGCTGCGCTGCTGCCAGCACTCGGGCGGGAGAGCATTGCACTAATTCCTGCAGGCACTGGCCGAGTTGGATCGGTATCACGGAGCGATGTGGGTGGAAGAAGATGGATGATGGAGAAGCTGTCGAGCTCGAAGAAACTTCGTCATAGAGGGCTTCGGCTTTGATATCGGGAAATGCCGATTTGCTGACAATTCCCGAACACCCGCCCACACACACCCACTACCCCAGCCCAGCTGGTCGCCTAATTGGTCGATCACTTGCGTCGTAAAGCTTATGGCCTTTCAGAGGCAAAGATGATTGTGAGCTCTGCCTTCTACACTGGCTATCGCTATACAATCATGCCGATTTCAATCCGTACGTTAATCCACCATCGTTATTCCATTTTCCGAGCAGGCCGTTCCAGTCATACAATGCCATTACTTTCCCGCATCCTTGACAACGCCATTCAGATATCCAAGCAGGAAGCTCTTGTCCACTGGCGTCGTAGGCTGTCCACTAACACTACCCCTAGCGCTCCTTGATCCAAGACCTTCTCCAGGAGCCGATGTAATGCTGCTGATGCGAGACCTGCCACCGGACCCTTGCTGCCTCTCTGGCAGCGGGCTTACGGGACTGATGACACCTGATGGGAAACCCTTGGGGCTCTGCGTCTGGGGTTTGCTGAACAACGAAAGCAATGCAGACTTCTGGTCCGAAGACGCGCTCTCCCTGCGGTCGAACGAATGGAGTCTCGAAGAGTTTGGCGACATGGTATTCTGAGGGCGACGGAGAATCTGCGGCGTGAAGTGAGGAGCGAAAGGCTTGGGAGCCTCCAATATGTTCCTCGGCGAACTGGTATCCCTCCGCTGAACTGGCGCAGATGGCGTAAGCTTCGGGCTTGGAGTTGCAGTAGCCTCCGGACGAGGACGCGACAAAATGGAGAACTGCGGCGTTGCTTGGCGCTCAGGCCTAGACGCCGGTCTTCCCTGAGTCCTCGGTGAAGCACGTCCGTTCGACTGAGACACCCTAGTGTGCTTGCGAAGTTGGTCGAAGTCCGGGGCATTGAAAGGGCCTGATACAGTAGCTGACGTCTCTCCGGCCTTGTTGTTGTTTGTCCCGACAGGGGGAACGGGAGATCCGGCAGACATATAGCCACTCTGCGAGCCAGGGTGCACAAGCTGCTGGCGATCAATGCTTGGGCTTTGCGCTGATAATTCGGCTGGCTCAGGAACCAAACTCTGTGCAGGCATTTCTTGCGGTGGTGAGACTGGACCAGATGCTGAGGGCTTTCGGAAAAGACCCAACAAGGCATCCGCTTGAGCAGTCCTTGGCTTGTTCGCGAACGCAACCGGGGGAGGCTGGCCATCCATGTAGTTGACACCCGACGCCATTTCACTGGCCCTGTCATTTTGAGATACTTCTGGAATGGGTCCAGAGGATTGTTGATGGTGAGGACGATTGGAGCTGTAAATCTCTGAAGCCGCGGTGAACGGCCTAAGGGCTGGCTGCGGAGAAGGCAGCTGAGCTGCAGACTGTTGGGGTGCAGATTCTTCACCCTTGAACGCGTTCAGAAGACTCAAGGTATGCGCATTAAGCTTGGGCGCAGGAAGATTCGATGGTGGGGGAATTGACGGAGCCACTGGAGCTGAAGATGGAGTGCCGTGGGCAAATTCTGGGTCGCCGGTCCTTTGGTATGGCCTGGGCGGAGCACCGGGTTGTGGATGGAATCCCTGCTGGGGAAATTGTTGTTGATGATACGATGGCGGCTGCGGGTGCCAAGTAGCAATGCTCGGATTTTGAGGCTGCGGTCTGATATTTGGGGCCGGAGGTGGAGGCATACCACCAAAGTAACCGCCACCCGGCTGCGGCATGGGGATACGTTGATGAAGCCCTTGGTGAGCCGGCGAGTACGGAAAGTGAGGCGGTGGAGCCATGTTGGAGAATTGGGGTGGACGCGGGTGTTGATAATGAGGAGCCTCCGGTTGGCTTGGGTGGAGATTTATCTGCTCGTAAGGCGTCACTGGAATGCTAGACGGGTTCGGCATCGGCATCTGTTGCGCCTGCCCGCCTTGGAGAAGTGCCAGAAGAGGGTTCGGCGAAGCCGAGGGTGGTTGGGGAGGTATTCCTCCTTGACCGCTGACGCTCAACATGCGCTTCAAGGCAGACGCAGCATCGGGTGACGGGTCCGGTGCGGTTGTGACTTCAGGCAAGTTTGTCGTGTCCGGTTCAGCTTTGGATTGGCGTAATCCTGCGATCAAGGACTCGAGATGGGTGTCTGGAGAGACACGGTGCTGAGTTGTACCCTCGGCCGCCGATTCATCCGCAGCAGTTTCCTCTTCATCGACCGGTTCCACAATAGCTTGTGTAGGCTGAGTACGACGGGCAAGTTTGTTCTGTTGCTTGATCCAGCCCTTCAGGGGACCAAGGAACGGTGCCACCATGTAGAACATGTTTTCCTTGTACAAGTTCTCTCCAGCTCCTTGTCCCTGGTTCTGCCTCTTCTTCAAGGTCGGCAACTCGGATATCTTGTACCATGAGATTTTCTTCTGTCATCAGGATTATCAACATTCCCAAGACCAGGACTTCTGGGACTTACACTGATCTCTTTCCTCGTCCGCGGTTCAAAGTACGTATCCATGGGGACACCACGGAAGACGTAGAGCCGCATGTGCTGTTCTCGCATTGAAACCTCAATGTACTTCATCTGAGAGTGGTCTTTGATCAGGCCAGCCTCCTGAGCGTCGAAGCCTGTCTCCTCGTAGACTTCTCTGACAGCGCAGTCGAGATCATCCTCATCTTTGTTTATTTTGCCTCGCGGAAAGCTCCATCTTGCGCCTTTCTTCCATCCTTTGACAAGGACAACATGATCCATAGCATCGTTAAGCAGGATGGCGCCACGAACGGGGACGCGGGTTTTGTAAGCCAGGAACTCGGAGTAGGCGGCGGAATAATAGCTTTCGGCGTACTCGGAGAAGAGCGGGCAATGCTGGAATATCAACAGGCAGAATTGCTTCAGGCTCATGGACGGGAGCGAAGGGTCGAGGGGGCGGATAAAGTCCTCGTAGAACCAATGAGCCTCCTCGACCTGGAAGCATATCCGCTCTACAGACTCGAGTTCTTCCTTGGGGAGGTTGATGATAAAGCGCACACATAGGTCATCGAGCCCTAGGTCACGCAGCGATCAGCCGTAAAAGCCCAAGAGTTTGCGGCGCGGGCGGTTCGCATTACAATCAACTAGCTGCATCTTTGTTTCTGCCATCCTGACCGGTGTCGCTGGGCATATCCGCACGGCGGGTGGAGCAGGGTAGCGAGACTGGAGCGCGTTTGCGCGGGAGCGGCGGGGCGCTCAGCGGGACCGGGGGATGCAGGCGACGGTAGCCGCGTCTCGGACAGAGCGAGCGAAAGTGTTGAGGACCGGGGCGGTGCAGCCACGGGTCTAGGCGGGGTCGCCGGTGCTCGGGGTGAGTTGGCGGCGTCGATGTGTGGGTGGTGTGGCAGCTCCAGGCTCGGGCGAGTAGCAGCGACGCTTAACGAACTGCGTGGCCGCGTGCACGCGCCACAACGCGCGGGCTTGGCAGTGGCGTGCACCGCCACTTTTTCTGCGGCGATCATGGCGAATTAAGGTTGCAGTCTGGGTGCGGCAGGAGAGCAAGCCGAGTGGAGCTTGGACGGCCAAGAACGTCATCTGCCGGCCATCCTGCTTTGTGCACTCTGCTACTTAACAAACGCCTTCTCTCGCCTCTCTACTACCGCAAGCTCACCGGTCCCTTTGTTGTGCACCGCTGTCTTCCTCGCAGAGCTCGTTCCACGCGCGCGTCTCCGTCGTTACACGCCGACGAATTATTTTCGGATCAGCGCCTTCTGAGACGGCGTTTCAGGCCGCGGCCACCCACAACCAACCATCGCGCCAGGGCCTCTGCCTGACGTAGCAAGACCGCACATCACCGCAAACCTGCACGCTGCCATATAAGCGCTCGCTGCGACCGCTCTCCACGACCTCTCTCTCCAACTCCAACATTCGTCGACTCGACTTCCCCTTTCTCCTTTGCGTATCCTAATTTATCGCGCCAAGCCAATAATCCACCATGGCTGCCGTCGTCGGAAAATACGCGGCGAAGAAGATGCTGGGCAAGCAGATGGACAAGTACAAGGACAAGGATGTCACGCCCTACGTAAGCTGCCCCGCCATTCGACTCCCAGCACTTGGCGAGCGCAATTGCAACCAAAAGGCAAAAAGGAAAAAGAGAAGGCGGACAGGCGCAGTCATTTGGGGGAGTTTATGCGTTTCAAGCCACGATTCTGTGGCCTGTTCTCCCCCTAGATCTCTCGCCTGTGCACCTTCTCTATCATTAGAAACGATCAACGGAAGCGACATGAATGAACGGACATCAGGCTAATATTATCTTACAGGATCCCTACTACGAGCTGGTCCCGAAGGACCCTCGCAAGCCCAACGGCAAGATGAAGAAGGTCAAGAAGCAAATTCCGGACTACATTCCCGAACACGACGCCATTGTCCTCGCAAAAGCCCGCCAGCGCGCCTACTGGCTCGACTGCGCACTTTTCAGCCTCTTCGGACAGCGCTTCGGCTGGAGCAGTGTCATCGGCCTCGTCCCTGCGTAAGTAATCTCGCCACCATCAGCACTCGGACCACACAGCTAACGATCCATGCAGAGCCGGCGACGCTGCTGATAGCGCCCTCGCGCTGATGCTATATTGGCGCATGACGCAGGTCGAGTGCAACCTCGGCTTAGCCACGCACCTGCACATGCTCATCAACATCGCCTTCGACTTCGTGATCGGTTTCGTTCCCCTGCTCGGTGACCTGATGGACGCCATGTACAAGGCCAATTCGAAGAACGTGCGCCTGCTCGAGCAGCGTCTCGACGAGATCTACAAGCCCAAGGAGTCGAAGAAACAGCGCAACCGCCGCAGCATGCTCGACGCTTACACGCCCGCCGGCACCGTGCTCGAGGAGTTCAGCGATAGCGAGAACGACCACGTCCTCCAACGCCTCGCCCAGTACGACGAGGAGGGTCGCCCCATCAACGGTGACGGTGTGCACGACCGCTACGAGCCCAGGCGCCCCGAGCAGGCTCGCCACAGCCACGAGAGGAGGGGTGGTTACGCTCCCGATAGGCATCCCAGCCACGCCAAGAAGCCCAGCCGGGGCTGGTTCGGTGGTAGCCGCCGCGAGCGTGAGCCCGATCTCGAGACCGGTGTCGAGAGGGGCGTCGAGAGGGGCGAGAAGAGAGAATACCGCCGGGACGACAGGCGCGACCGCCGTTAAAGGGCCCTGCCTCCATTGTGTCTCTTAGCGTTGGTTGAAATTGTTCATGACTGTATACCCCTTTTGTAATCGTAGCGCACGAAGACTGGCGGGGCCGGCATTGGCGTTTCCTCTGTTTTTCCTTCAAGTCGGGGGTAGGCAACTCTAGCGGATTTTTCACTCTTGCGTACTCTTTGGGTTATAGATGATACCACCCTAAAAATCTAATAGTATTTCAGAAAGCCACAAAAGATTGGACGCGCAGCAAACAAGACACAGGAGTAAACGTTGGCAAAACATTGATATGGAATTGCGTAACTCATTCGCACATTTACGTCCTGATGAACGAGCCAACTCGCCCACCCGATAGTGTTCCGCTGCATCACTGCATGAATGACCCAAATGCTCCAGATGTTCACCCAGGAAAGACTCAAGAATCCTCCGTAATCCGTTGCTTCCATACCCTCCCATTCCACCGGAAGAAGAAAAATCAGGAAAATAGGAAACGCGTTTACACATCGTGATCATCAAATCACCCCACATGCGGCACCCACCGCACGCCCGCAACGTCCTCATACGTTCCCTGCGGCGGCGCCCTCAGACTCGCAAACGCCTCGACCAGCAGATACAGCTTGGCAGCCACGTACAGCGCACCCAGGATCCCGCCAGCCGCGCAAACAGCTCGCCGCTTCCAGACCGTCGAACCACCACCATCACCTGCTGCTGCCCCTCTTCCAGCCCACCGACGCGACGCACCCGCAAACGCCGCCGCGGCAACAGCAACGCCCACGACGACGATCCCTGCAGCCCTCCAGACCACCTTCTCGAGGTCCGTCGGAAAGAAGAAGCCCGCAGCGGCAGCATCAGAAGAAGAAGAAGAAGGCACGCACGACACGCCCAGCACCACGGCGCCCAGCAGCGCCGCAGCCACAGCAGCCGGCGCAACGACGAAGAGGGCGCGGCGGCGGCGGCGAGTGGAGCCGGCATCTTCTCCTTCTCCCTCTCCTCCTCCTCCTTGCCGGCCCGGCAGCATCATCAGGGCATCCCGCCCCTCGACCCTCCACTCGCTCCTCCCGCCGGCGCCGACGACGTGGGGCTCGACGAAGCGCAGGCTGGGCGGCGGCGGGCTCTGGCCGACGTGGCTGCCGATGACGAGGGCGCGGTGGCGGCGGCGCAGGTGCTCCAGGGCGCGGCAGGCGCGCGAGTGCAGCTCGGCGACCTTGGCGTGGCCTTCTTCGCTGAGCTGCCACGCCGACGTGCGCTTCTTCGCCTTGCTGAGGGGCATGGTCGTCGTCTTTGGGGAGAAGGTGGCGTTCGTGAGGGCTTCGGTCGCTTCGGTGATGTCGATCGGGTAGACGAGGCGGTTCTTGTCGCGGTTGAGCGTGTGGGAGAGGTGCGGGTCGATGGCGAAGAGGGCGGCGAGGTCGGTCTGGCGCTCGTGCGAGGAGCAGGCGAGGGGCGGCGCGGTGTTGCTGGCTGCGTTCCAGGGTTTGCGGGCCCAGGTGCCGGCGATGGCGAGGGTGCAGAGGAGGTGGGTGAGGGTGGTGATTTCGAGGAGCGTGACGGGGAGGCGGTGGGAGAGGCGGGCGAGGAATTGGGCGGTGAACCAGAGGCATTGGATGGCAACGAGGAAGATGGCAATGGTGTCGCGTTTACTTTTGTCGGGGACGGTTGAGGGACGGGTGTGGGGAAGGAGGCCGGCGCGGGCGAGCTCGAGTATCCCGGCGGGGGTGAAGGTAAGAGTGTCGGTTGTCCAGAAGCTGGACGAGTCGACAGTAAGACCACCGGAGACCGCTAAGAATGCATCGTTAAGGGTCCAAGAGGAGAAGACAGTCTTGGTAATTGGTGATGCAGAACCCCGGCTCGGGGTTCGGGAGTGCGCGGAATGGGTTGAGACCATGGTTTCGGAGCGGCTGTCTGAGTGAGAATAAATGCTTGGTGAGGGGTGGCCAAATGCGGGCTGGGATAAGGCGTTGAAAGACCGCAGCGATGCTGCGGAGAGACTAGGGGCGGTGGTGACTGGAGCTGAGAGCCGTCGAGGCATGTGGGAGGGCTTCAGGATGGACATCCTCTGAAGAAGCTGTCAGTTGCCAATTTCTTTTCCGGTGTGGACAATGAGCTCACTTTGTCATGGAGATGCTCCTCATAGGAACGCACGGCCGAGTCAATGTCTTCGGCATCGTATGCTCGTTGACCCAGCTGGTTGATCTCCTCTTGGAGCTTGCGTGCAGTGCATCTCTGCCCCCAAGCAGAAAAGAGAATGATTTCGGGGGCAGCTATGACAGCTGCGATCCACAGCAGGCGCTCGAAGAAAGATCTGACTGGTGAATTCCCGAGCTTGAAGTTGGGGTGCCATGCGATCCAGGCGGACAGAAACGAAGTGGCCAGGCAGCCCAGGATCAAATCATACGTCCCGCGTACGTTTGGAGGAGACACCCACGCTGGCTGGGCGGTAGAAGAAACATTGTCCGACTGGTGTGCAACGACAATGACAGGCAAAGCATGGCTTTGGCGGAGAAGGAGATACGTCACAAGGAGAGTAGACATTAGAGGCAGAGAGCGAAACAGAAATTAAACATGCGCAGCATGCACCCTGCTCCTGCAATGCGCAGGCAACTGGGGCCGTGAGCTTTAAGCACAAACAGCCAGCCGACGTCGCGCAACCGCCGCTTCTCTTTGAGACTCTGAAACGTTTGCTAAAGCGATGCCAGCGAAGATGCAAGCGTTACGCTGTGCCATTGGTGTCCCCCGTTGCCAAGTGATCTGCGCGGCGTGACGGCGCTTGCCATGAAGACCCAAAGATGTGGACCAAGCAGGGACGGCATGGCCATTTTTAGGGGGCCGTTCCTGAAGAGGTTGGATCTTGCAAACATTAATTGCCTGAAGAAGCATAGGGGCCGTTAAGCGCCGTGGTTGTGAAGGCAGCTCCACTTGCATGTGGGCATCTGTAAGCGCCGGGCTCGCCAATGCGGAGCGGCCGTTGGCGCGTCGCCTGGAACCGCCCAACACCGTGCCGCATTCATCATCGTCGGCTGAACTTTGAGCGCTTCGAAGTTATCGCTGTCTGCAAATGACTCGTAACCACCAGCGTACTGTGCCTCAAGGAAACAAGCTTGCCGATTGCGGCGCCGCTCTTGTGCAGCCGTAACAGAGACGTCCCCCCTCCGCTTGCATAGATGCCGCGTCCTGTTGATCGCCGCCCCAGCCATGGATGCCAAATCGTGCTCCGGCTACCGGCATGTTGCACGCCTGGCATCTGTCATCCACTGTGGTGGCGGGCTCAAGCTTGCTTGATGTGCGAACGACGTTCGCCACGATACTCGGGTAGTCCTGCTCCACAGATTCGAAATACTGCTTCATCAAGTCATCGATGGTGGTATTCTTCGCGCTGGCTGAGACCTGCGTTGGCTTCTCCTCGTGGATCAAGCCAGTCAATGGTGGATCAGTGAGCTGGGCATGAGCGACCAATTCTTTCTTCAGCAGATCGCGAACCGGGTAATTGAAGACGATGCCATAGGGGGACACGCCGTCCGATACCTGCCATGGCAACGAGAAGCCGCGCCCTTTGGCCGTCTCGGCTAGTGTCTTCTCCGCAATCTTGGTGGTACTATCGCCCCACAGTATACCCTTGCAACCGTGGTTCTGCGCAAAGTCTACGATGACCCTGTTTTTGAGTATTGTAATAACGTCGGACCGTGAGGTAGCGGAGGGCAGAGAAAGGATCAGGCGCTCCAGTCTCTCCTGCGACGTTTCAGCCTCGCCTGAGACGTCTGCAGACGCCGCTTCAGGGATCGCCTGCAGCACTTCCTTGGCGTCGCTGTTCTCGAATATGTCGGCGAGCGCGACACTACTATATTCATGGCCAGGAAACACTTCCTTTAGCTTCTCGAGCGTGCCTACCCCCGGGACGTCCCTCTCAACTGCGGCGGTGTCTACGAACAAGACGTGCAGCGCGTAGCCAGTGCGGCCAGTCTTGGCTGTCTGCCTCTTCAGGTGTTCGTCTAGAAGGTAAAGCAGTGTAACGGAGGATACGCCGAACGAGACGGGGAGGAGCAGCTTTCGTTCTTCGTTGGCGGAGCGGTTCTTGACGTAGTAGGCATAGGATTCCATGCGCTTGATGGCCTTGGTGTTCACGTACTTTACGAAGCAGTCCCTAGCAAAGAGTAAGCCAAGCAGCCTGCAGCGCCGTCAGGGCTGCGCACCTGCAGAGCGGCTCCGTGCGCACGATGATTGAGGCCTCAGAAATGCGGCATCTCTGGCACGGCCGGCCGGTGGCTGCAGGGTCGCTGTCGACGTGCTTGCCGGGCATAGTGGGGCAGAGGAGTGACGAGGCGGATGACGGGGTGGTGGAGAATAAATTCAGACAGCGTCCCTGCGGCAGGCGAGGCGGGACCCTCACATGTCGGAGCTTGGCGGGCCGGGGGATTTGCGGCGCGCGCAACGGACAGCTTGCGCGCACGTCCAGCATCAGGCTTACGCGGATTGCTACTCCGAACCACATTCCACCAACGACACCCCTTCGAAGCTGCGCCCATCGCGGTATGTGAACTGTGGCCGCGCCACTCCTCCCGTCCAGCTCCTGCGATCCCGCTCGCCCCCGGCCCCGCTTCCATCGACTCCCGCCTATTGTAGGCTTCAGCCCGGCCGACCGCAACCATGAAATGGGCGCACGCCCTCCTGCTGCTGTGCTCAGCGCTGCTTGCTAATGCCATCGAAATCAAGCTTGTATGCCGCTGCCTGCCTCAATCGCTCGCCATCCCTGCTGACTCCGCGTAGGACCAAACCGATGAGAACCGCCAGCAATGTTCGGGAATGTACAGCAAGAAGTCCTGGGGCGGCAGCGTCGACCCCTTCATCCTCGTCATGTTCCCCAAGGACAACATCGCCGCCGAGAAGGGAGAAGACCCCGTTGTCAGCCTCCTCGTCTTCGAATGGCTGGACAAGGACTTGCTAGGCAAGCCCTCGGATGCGGACTACATGGATGTGAGTTGCACCAGGGAGCGTCCAACGAAGCAGGTGCTGACTTTGATGCCAGAGGAAATACATCTGCGACGATGACGCCGTGGCCCAGAATTTCTGCAACACTACCCACCTCGGCGAGTTCATCATTGCCGACGACGCCGAGAAGTCATCCAAGCGCGTCATTCGCACCGAGGCTATCCACATTGCGCAGAAGAACCGTCTGGCCGTGAACTACCCCATTGAAAAGACTGGATACTACTGCGTCGAGACCTTTGCCCCGGAGGGACAGGAGTACAGTGCCATCGCCGAGTTCAGGAACGCATATGGCGAGCTTCCAGCTGCTCAGATTGCGAAGCTGCCTTTTTACGGAGGCATGGCCATTGTCTACGCAGTCGTTGGCATATTCTGGGGCTTCCTCTACTTCCAGCACCGCACCGATATCCTGGCCGTTCAGAACTACATCACCGCCATTATCGTATTCCTGGTCGTGGAAATGCTCATGACCTGGGGATTTTACGACTACCAGAACCGCTATGGCAACAACACTGGAAACAAGATCTTCATGATCGTTGTGTCTATCCTTAACGCGGGCCGGAACTCATTTTCCTTCTTCCTACTTCTCATCGTTTGCATGGGTTACGGTGTGGTCAAACACACGCTGGGGAAGACTATGGTCTACGTCCGCTGGCTCGCCGTGGCTCACTTCGTCTTCGGTGTGGTATATGCCATTGCTTCGTTGACGATCCGCCCTGATGATGCTGGCCCGCTGGTCCTCCTGGTCATCCTGCCTCTTTCAGCAACTCTCACGGCCTTCTACATATGGACTCTTAACTCCCTAAACTTGACTATGAAGGATCTTGTCGACCGCAAGCAGCGCGTCAAGTTCCTTATGTACAAGAGACTCTGGTGGTGCATTCTTGGCAGTATTCTGGTCATCTTCGGTTTCTTTTTCTTCAACTCTTTCGCGTTTGCCGGCGCCGGCGATCCGGACTTTGCTCCTACTCACTGGCAGTTCCGTTGGTTCGTGTTGGATGGCTGGCTCAACTTGGTCTACCTCGGCGATGTGTGCTTCGTTGCCTATCTCTGGAGACCAACGGCGAACAACCGCCGCTTTGCCATGAGTGACGAGGTAAGTTGCTACATATTTGGTCCCAAACGAAGAGCGAACAATAGTAACCCTGATGAAGCTTGCACAAGACGACGAAGGGTTCGAGATCGCCTCCCTCCGCGACTCCCTGGACGACGAAGAGCGTGGACCAAACGACCCACCCGCCTACGATCCCGCCCCCACCCGCGGCGGCTATGGCGGTGGCCCTGATCGTACCGAGTCTCCCCTCCCGGCGCCTAAGCCTCAGAGACCGTCGAACTTGCCGAGGGAAAGTCTTGACGGGGACACGATTTTTGCGGTTGGTGACGACGACAAGTGGAGTGATGATGAGTTGGATTCTCAGGATGGCGGAAGGGCGGATGGGAAGAATGAGGAAAGGCAGAGGTTGACGGGTTGAAAAGAATCAGAACTACTCCCTCAGAGGTGAAGGCCAGGGCGAGGTCATTTCCCTTGCCTTCATCTCGATTTCTTGTCTCGATTCTTATACAGATGAGGAATCGTGTTAGCATTGCACGGCGTTCCATGTTTGTATTGGATTAACAAGTTTCAATTCACGAATGAGATTGTACGAATCCCTTGCTTTAGCATTGCCGTCTGAATTGATACGATGGTTCTTACTGCTCGCTGTGTGGCAACAAGCCCACTGTGTCCGCAAGGAGTCCAAGGTAGTAGTGAGCTAGAATATCCCCAAGAATGGCTCTTGGGATGGACTTTGAGCATGATTGTATAAGTGGTAGACTTTCAATGCGATTACATAGTCACTGGTGGATGTCGAATTTGTTTTCAACAGTGGTGGACTTTAATTAATCCATCAAACTCTGCCATGACGGACTTTGATCCTCGCTTACATAAGGTCACATTCAAACTCCACCACCCGCCCTTATCGCCGATGGTAGGCCGACCTGTATTCACCTACTACGTTCGAAGTTGAACAATAATTATGTAATCATATTCAATGTCCACCACCTACCTATGTGATGCCAAGATCCGTGCACCACTCATACTTCTCAGAGCCACAAGTGTTTAAAGATTGATGAATGATCAATGGGAAACTTAGCACGGCACTGATTTTTTAGCAGGGGGATAGTGAATCGTACATTATTCAGAGAGTCGTTCATTTCATTCAGAAAACAGGTACTTCCGAGGACAAAATGGAAAATTTCAGGTGATACCCTTTCCCGTTCCTTCTTTCTTCCCAGCCTTCCAACTTGAAGCTGTTTTCAAGTGGTCGAAGAAAGACAGAAGGAAAAAGTAGGAGAGACAAATATCCGTTTGCCCAAAAAAATTTGTTAGAAGGTTGGGGAGGGAAGTGAGGTGACAGTGGTAAAAAGGTAGGGAAAGAAAGATCACTCAGTGCTTGCTCAGCCGGTTGACCGCGTTACGCCGTGCTCCGCTTTAGCAAATGTCCCTTTAACTATTCCACCTTTGTAACAGTTGCGGACACCATGACCCAAGTCTTTCCTAGCCATTTCAGTAGATCCCATACGTGACTCAGCGAAATCGCCCACTGTGGAGCATCCTGTGAATTCGTTAGATATCCCATGGCTCTGTTCCTGTCCGGTGGCGGCCTTGAGTGCAAGCTGTCCCGAGTCCCTCGGAGGCTCGCTCACGCCTGCCGAGCTCGCCCCCTTCACCAGGGTGAGGCTGTCATGCCTCTCGTCCAATCGATCTGAACCAGTTGACTCTGACAATTGCTCGCCCGTTGACTCGGCTGGCAATCGGCCAGAAGTAGGGTCCGTCATTCGAACTCCCGTGTTCGCTCTCTGTTCAAAATCAGTGACTGAAATTATTTCCTCAACTGGTTTCTACACCCGATCGGATTTACCTGGCCCTGGCTCATCTCCAAATCTTCAGTCAGCCTTCCCACTGTTTCATAGACTTCCTGCAGGGTGATTCCGTTCTTCCAGACGAGATAGAGTGTCAAGTTTTCTTTATCGGCTTCGAGAGACTTGAAGGCTGACCGTATTCGTTCCTCGGCTTGAATGATCCTGAAAGCTCTCCAGAATTTTGCGATTGACTGACTCTGAAGGTAACGGGAGTTTTTTGCCAAAGTACTGCGCAAAGACTCGATGTCTTGTTCGGTTGTTCTCAGGTATGGCTGGATATCCTCAGTACAGGACACAACGCTGCGTTTGAGCAGTTCAATGATAGAAAGAAGAAACAGAAGGCTGTTCTCCTGGTATTTGATACGTCTAGGAGCTTCCTTCACCTCGTCTATGACTTTTTGGATCAGCTTGCTGATGCTCCATATATTAGAGAAGATTTGCGATGCGCTGGCAGTGGCACCGAAGACCTCTACCCCGGACATGTTGAAAGTTGCGTATTGGACCTCATCACAGCGGACACCGGCTGCACATGGGATTCGCTCCGTTATCTGCTTGTCAGATAAACCTCACATCTTTCCAACGACTTGAGGCAAGGTGTCGGGGGTTACTCAGCCACGACGAAGTGTCACGAGCAAGGCAGGAAGACGGAGAGGCCCAATACCACGGCGATCAGGACCAGGAAAAAAGACAAGGCGCAATCAGAAGCCCCAGGCTCTGCTGGCAGGTGTGAGTAATCCTTCTCCGATATCAATGTGTTTTGTAACGTCTCTGAACCTTGGCCAGACAATCCAATTCTTCTCTTGATAAATCAAGCAGCACACAGACTCGAGTTCCTGAAAAACACCCGAAGGCATTTATTCAGGTATTTGCGTGTCCATTCAAGCCCGAATTGATTGGGAGCTGACAGGAGATACCAGTCTTTTCTGTGCGTGTAGACTCAAGAAGTAAGCGATACTAGTGGAAGAGTATATATCAATACTGTATATTTATGGGCCAAAAATGGCCCTTCAGCTGTGTGGCGAGCTTGGATGTTGCGATATTACTGGGCTTGGAGCATCCCATAGTCTGCGTTTTGTACCTTCGATGTATTTTAAGCTTCTCTACATTTGACATGTGCTCTAAAGGGTTCTGCAGTTGAAACTTGAAAGGCTTAAAGACTGTTCAGTGTCCTGCCCGATGATCTGGCAGGACTCACAACTAAAGATTATTGGGGATCCGGACCGGATGAACCCATAGGCACACACTGACGTACGGCGACATCCAAGTTCGCCCTTTGTACAACTCGGATGCATTCATGAAACAAGCCTCATGCCTGAGTCAGATGTACGGCATTCGTTCTGTGTGACCAGGCGTAGTAGAGCACCAACGGGCTGGCTTGTGCCAGCGTTGTGTGGCCGGCGAGCCAGCCTCACATCTCAAAGGCAGCCCGGAAGCCTTATTAGCCATGCCGTGCCATGAAAAAGCGGTCGAACACGCCTTGCCAGCGTAGTGAATTTCAACCAACTTCCCGGGTTGGAAACGCTGATCCTGTGGTAGACGCACTACCGCCACCTCGTGCCTCAGCCGCACCCATGATGAAGTTTGTGGTAGGGGCAACTGTCTCCATGAATTCATATAACTCTAGATGTCGCGATAGCCAGAAGCTGTTGAGAGCGAGGACATTGATTACCGCGGTGCATTAACTAAGACTCTCCCGAGCCCAAACGTGGGAAATCCCGATCCGGTCTCGCCACCAATAATAGCCGCATCCACCGGTACCAAACGGTCGGTTTCAGCCTCGGAACCAGACCGACCCCAAACAAAAAAAGAAAAAGAAGAAAATGGTGCTTGGCTCAAGCCACGATTCCCCACCAAATGCCGCTACAAACGGCCGTTACAGTTCCCGGATGTGGTCGTGTCAGCAGAGCTCGTCAATGGTACCAGGACCTCCTGCGATCGCTTCTTTCGCGAGGAGAGATGGCAAGGCGGAGAAGGCGAACAATGGACTAGCTGCCTGGTTCTCGACCGGGGGGTCTAGGCTGTGGGTCTGGCCGACTTTTTCTTTATTCTCAGCCGATAAGTGGTGGGGACTCGGCTAGGTATCAAGCGGCTGAGCTGATGGAGGCACCGAGGGGCTGAACATGCCGGCTGGCTGGCTGGCTGGCTGGCTGGATGGCTGGGCTGTTGCACCGTCAATGAAGATGCCACTTCATCCTCTTTTCGTGGCATCGAAGCACATCATCCGCCCATCTGTGGAAAGAACACGGCTGTGCACTGAAGATGCCCAGTAAAGCTGCTTCGTATTCGCCCCCACTGATCGCCTGCCCAGGCCCCCGCGGGCCGGCCCCTCTCGACCCCCACTCCCACCCTCCCCGTGTCATGAACGGTGTTGTTATCGTTTCGTCCGTCCGTGCTCTGCGGGAAGGATGCGTGAACCACAACAAGTGCTGACGTCAAGACCGTCATCCGCATCACTGTACGGAGCCGTGTTGTGGGAACATGGCAGTGGGACACCCAAATTGCGGAGGGACGTCCGGCCACGATGACATGTCGACTGGAGATTCGAATGAGAAGGCGGATGCTGATTCGATGATGCTTGGACATGCTACGTGGAAGACAGACCCTTGCTTGCCCTGCAGCAGCAACAACAACCACCACCACCGCTCCTCTACCACGGACACACCGAGCGAGCTCGCAATGGCGGGGAACTGAGACAGACGATTCATTTTCTAGCAATGCTGCGTATGACTAGGCCTTCCCCACAAAAAACAGCGGCAGAATGGTCCCAAAGCGGCAAGTGAAGGATTCGCGAGCATACGCGTCGACGGCATCTCGCGGTCTATCTTTATACGAGATGCGGACATGTGAAGAAAAGGCGAACGTCGTGCTGACACGAAGCGGAAAAAAGATACGGGATATTTTTGCGAAGAACGGCGGAACCAAAAAGTAAAAAGTGTGGGTTGTGGGCCTGGGAGGCGGTGCAGCCTAACTGTTGCTGCTATGTATAATGCGGCGTAGCACGGCGGAGATCGGCGCGGGCGATTTTCAAAACACGGGCGGCTTGCGACGACAAACCACTTACCTCGGCACGCCTTGGCGCAGTGGCTTGCTTGAGATTTCCAGTCAAGCTGCAACGACGTCCATAGAGGGCTTCCGTCGTCATTTCTTTGCCGCGCGGACTCTGTAACTTGGCGCTGTTTCACTATGGCCCTCGCCCTACCAATGCGGCTGCGGAGATTAGGTGCTGGAAGTATAGTAGAGTGAAGGAAGCGTATGATTGGATGGTTGCATGAATCGTATTCGTAGGGGGGTATAATAATACTGGCTGTACAAGAAGAAGAAAATATAGTAGAGCCAACCAAGCCCCGATCCTAGACTGAAGAACCCATCCCGGGAACAAATGCAGAAATTACTTTTTGGTTGGCTGGCCGATGACCCAAGCCACTCCCGAAGCCCACATGCAAAAAAAGACGACCGGCTAGTGTTTTGCTCTCCCTCGTCGCGACGGAATGCAATCGAGCAAAAAAAGGGAAAGGAATGGGCGGGCATGGAGAGGGCAAAAATGGCGCCACCCGACGCTGCGCGAATCGCGCCCCCAACCAACCGACCAACCAACGTGGACAACACTGAATTTTTCCGCTGGATGCCGCCACCATGGGCCGTCCCCTGTAAATGCATGTATGATGATGATGCTGATGATGATGACAACCGATGACTTCCTCGCAGTCGAAGAACGGTGGTCTGAAAGGGTATATGCTGCAGTATGCAATGCGTACAGAATAGGAAAGAAATGGAAGAGGCTCTGCACTTGTTGCAAACAGAGACATCGACAGTGCACATGTGCGCTTTTGGAGGCCCATGGCGGTCCAGGCGGCCCGAGGCCGGGTAAAAGGGCCTGGATGCCTCGACCTCTGCCCACGAGCTGGAAGGATCTCGATTCGAGCATTGTGAGCAAAATAGATTGGCCGAAACGTGCCAAGGGAACTAGTACTCGTCGTGCTTCTCGCTCAGCTGCGTGTCGGGCACGTCCTGGTACCGCTGAAGGCCTTGCTGTGCTTGCTGCTTCTCGTCCAGGTCGGCGTGGAAGGAGTCGATGCGCTTGTCCTGGGTGCGGGCGACCCACGCCCGCGGCTCGGTCCTGATGTACTTGCAGAAGTCGGGGTTCTCGCGCATCTGGCGGGCCCGGCTCTCCATCCACCCGCTCAGCCCGTCCTCGACGAACCACGACGGCACGCCGCGCCGTTGCAGGCACTCCTCGTCGCTCAGCCAGTCGTAGCTCGCCCGCAGCCGGTCGTGGATGTAGCGCGTGCGCACGCTCACCGTGTACGTCCACTCCTTGGTGCACCACGGCACCCCGTCGCCGTCCACGTCGTGCAGGAGCTCCACCAGGTCCGCCTCGGCCTCCAGGTACTCGCGGATCGAGATGTCGAGCCCGCGGTAGAAGACGTCGGGCGCCCACGTCGACGTGTCCTCGTCCAGCCCGTCGTACCACTCCTGGTCCGGCTTCGGCAGCCCGCCGCGGGGGAGGTCCAGCCGCGGGTCTTTCTTGTCCATCTGCGCCGTGAGCCAGAGGTCCTTGTCGAAGCACTCGTTGTTCTCAGCCGGCACCTCGGACAGCGAGGTCGACAGGCTCGAGTACGACACCACCGACTCGGCCGTGGATCTGCGCTTGGTGGAGAACATGCTCAGGCGCTGGAGCACAGTGTCAGTTGAGCCGCGGCCAATGGTTGGGCAAGACGACGTACCTTGGATAGTCTTCGTCCGAGAGCTGCCATTTTGGGTGAGGAGTGATGTGGGTGTTGTCGACAGGCAGGCGAGGAATTTTTGTTTGTGTGATGAGGTGATTCCGGGGGAATGCGGTGCTACGTTGATGAGACGCTAGTGGTGCAACCGGCGGGCCCGAAAAAGCAAGGGCGGATAGCTTTATACACCCGACCACGGGTGCGTAGTGAGGTGATATAAGCGCCGGAAGCAGAGGGTTGCCACTGTGGCGCAGGTAGTGTTGGCCGGACCGGATATGTAGCCGCAGCTGAAGCGGTGGTGTTGGGTCGGAGGAGAAGGTGCACACGGCGGTGAAGGCCCACTGTGGTCAGCGGGAGCAGCGCGGATTTGTATTTTTCATGAATTGGCCGTCATGGCCCTCAGGCGTCTCGACCCCTGCAGCTGACCGCATGAGGCGCGGCGGGCACGATGGCGCAGTGAGGGGCCGGGCATCAAGCCACTAGGGATCGGAGAGCTGGGTACGTAAGGGAAACGGCCAACCAGAGGCATTTTGGCGGCGTGCAAAGGGCCGGCTTGCGCCTGACGGTTCCAGAAAGCAGATCTTAGCTACGCAGAGACGCGTGGCCAGGCCTGGGGAAATTTGGCATCGACGCTAGTCCCCGCTCTCGGCTCCGCGGCCTGTCCTGCAGGTGCAGCAGCGCCGCCCCAAGGGAAGGGCCGCCTGCGGGGATGCCTGGCCGACCTGTTCTCAACCACCGCCGCGTCGCCTGCGGATGCTCTGCAGGATGCGTCAGATGACCGCAATTAATGACGACCAACCTCCAAATCTTCGCGTCCCACCCCTGGCCGCGTGCTACACCAGAGCATCCTCTTGCACGGCTCCCGCCGCCGACTTTCTGCGAGCCGCCAGCTGACGTGCAGAACTCGAGCCGCGTCGACGTCCCAGGCCGACGGCATTCCCGACTCTACCCACAGCGTCGCCTGCGTCCCAGCCA
Organism: Diplodia seriata; assembly: GCF_021436955.1. Taxonomy (NCBI): domain Eukaryota; kingdom Fungi; phylum Ascomycota; class Dothideomycetes; order Botryosphaeriales; family Botryosphaeriaceae; genus Diplodia; species Diplodia seriata. The sequence continues at coordinate 1,471,324 of NW_027117309.1, read as the reverse complement.
CTCCCCGCGCGTGCCACTCCCCCCTCTCGCCACACGCATCCAATGGATCCTGCGGCGCGTCTCCTAGCTGAAAGCAGGCCGCGGGCGAATATTGGAAAGAAGAGCCGCAGCAAAGGGGATTAATGCAGCGCTCGGTTTCCCGCCGCGGGCCCGAGGCACAGCCAGCGTGCAGGCCAGAGCGCCCGCGGTCCCCGAGGTCGAAGGCTGACCATCTTCGTCAGCTTCCCCCTGTCGTCTGATGATGGCGCTCTGTTCTGTGCGCGAATTTGATCGTGGTTGCGAAAAGAGGCTGCTGCCACATCTCCGAGATCGCCTCCAGGGCCCTCTCAGGGTCTCCGTCAGAGCAGGACCGTCATTAGCCGCCGCCTCGGTGGGCCCCTAGAGATGTGCGCTTCTCCGCATCTTTTCGCCGCGTCGATCGGCTCGCGCCGGCGGTTTGGAGGGTAATTGCGAACGGCGCTGTTCCTTTGCACCGCCGCCGGTCCAGTGGCTGGGCGGGATGGTCCTTGGGTAGGATCGAAGCCGGCAAGCAGTAGACGGGGGGGTTTGTTCGACCGATTGCAAATTGCCTGTGGCTCGCCAAAGCTCCTCATCCAAGCTTCGTAGATCATGGACGCTCGTGCGCAATATAACCCCTCGAGCGGCCGCTTGCCGCGGGATTGAAGGGGCTTTCTGAGCTTTCATATCCCCTTCGCGCTTGGATCGAGCTCCGTTCCTGACGAATCCCCGGCGGTGCAAAGTTTGATGTCAGGAGACGCGTGCCCCACAAACCAAGGCCTGAGATAGACGGGAGGGATCGTGAAGTTATTTGGTCAATCTGCGCGAACGCACATCGCTTTGAAACTTACCCCGCAGTTTATCGCAATCTCCCAACATACTCGATATGGTTAGAGGAAAGCCACGTGATGGCTTCTAGAAAAGCGTCTGCTACTTGATTAGTAGAAAGGCAACAGCCACATTCTATAACCAGAACGCAAAAGGAGCATATCCCCTAATAGCGCTAAGTTGTGGAGTTTGCGCTTAGGTCGTATGCTTATACACAACTAGAGTAATCCCACAATGCTATGCTGAAGAATTGCTGCTCATTGGCGGCAAATTGAAAGCTTGCGTATTGATTCAGGCATATCCGATTAAGCTGCGAAAGCAATGGTTGGACTTTCTAGCGGGTTTGGGCAGGGAGTTAAGTAGGACCACGAGTAGGGGCGAGAGCGGGGCAAAGATGAGCATGTAAAGCTGAATAGCTGACTGTAGCTTCGGTGAGAGCTATTGCCAACTTCTCTAGGCCAACACCACTTAAATAAGCCGTGGTATCATACCAGAAAGCGGAAGAGAGTCGGGCCTCAAATCCAAAGTTTCTGATGCCTATCCAGTGATGTTAAAGAAAACCGCAGACAACGAAGATGAAGTAGCAGAAAATAGCCGGCTCGCCGCAGTGATGCGCTAGGAAGTTGCAAGAAATAACATGGCAGCAAATAGACGTGGTTGCGTTCAGAATGGATGAGTGCATTTATTGTGTCGAAGTTACGTCGGAGGATTTGTTGCCCTAGCTGGACGTGAAAGGGTGGAGAAGTGTGGCACCGGTGTTTGCTCCACCAGCAAACATCACCCCTGGTAGGCTCAAGCATGACTTGTCCTATGAGAACATGTTGTCATTTGTGTACCCTCTGACGTCGTCCCGTCCACACCTTCTCGGGAAGTTCCAGGCGGACTGTCTTCCACCCACGTTGTCATGCCCCCGCTCGGTAAGCCTGCAGGAGATCGTCCAGAGTGGCGATTATCGTGCAGATCCGACGGCAGGAGTTTCCCCCTGTCTTGACTCAAGTGCAATTAGAAACTTTTCCGAGCTGAGCTGCAAGCATTTTTCACCAAGTCGCTCGTTTACTCATCCAACAGAAGGCCCGATGCAGGTCATTCCCGAAAAGATGATGCTGTCGGACGCGTCTTGACGCAAGTGATTCCCGGAAAGTAGTACGTCTCGCATTTATCATCAGCCTATCTCAAAGCCACATCGGCTGAGGCGATGCTACGGCCAAACTTTGCTCAACCATATGCATGACTTAATCCAGTGATCAGCAGTGTCTTATCTGCACGAAAATATCAGCAGCGTGCAGATCTCGTACACAAATGTCACAGCAGGTCAAGTGGGAACGTCCCCTGCTCATCCCGCAAATCTGGAGGCCAGCTCCGACGATCTCGATGGGATATCCCTTGTAGCAGAAGAGGGCCTTACATCGGATCACATCCGAACGCGCCAGGTGCGTCACATTGCCACCCCGATGATGACACAAGCACCTCCAGGAGCATCGTGGAGTTTCAAGGGCCTTAGATCCTGGTAATGATCGTAAGGCCAGCTGTATGAGCATGGACGACACTGATCGTCAGGATTGCAGCGTGTTTGCATGTATATGACGAAGCCGCCATGGGAGGTCCACCAGGGGGTGTGAGAGAACCAGTCTCTCTAGGGTCGAGGGTACGCCTTGGATGATGTCTCGGGCCAAGCCAGTAGGACTGAGCCGACAGAGTCCTTGAGGCGTGTTCCTAGCAGGGCAGATAGGTGGTGTCAAGGCGCGAGAAGCCCGCGGACCCTTTCGATACGTTGTACTGCGGTTTCTAGCCGCTCGAGCCGCCTTCTCTTGTCTTTGTCTCTCTTTTCCAACATCTCGACCCGCTCTTCCAGCTTGGCACGAGCCCTACGCTCCTCCGCAACCATCTCATTGGCTTGTTGGAAAAGTGTGACGCTGAGCTCTTCGATCTCGCTGCTCATCGCAGACACTTTTCCCTCGGCCTCCTGTCTCAGACCCCTCTCCTTTTCAAGGGCATGGCGGAGCTCCAGGTCTTGCGAAGGGACACCAGGTAGCGGTGGAACGGTGCCGGGCGCGGGTACGCCGGCCGAGATGGAGGCGGATGACTTGCGGCGGCCCAGGAGCGATGTGATGCGAGAGGTTCGGGCGGCGGGGCCAGCTGGGTTTGCTGTGTGCGGCCTGTTGCCATCGCCAGAAGGAGTGGCAGGCAGGGCGTTGAGAGCACTAGGTTCGGCGGGAGCGGTGGCTTTTGCCTGTAAGGCTCTCAGATGGCGCAGCTCATCCTCATAATCTGCTAACTTGTCGACTGGAAGCGTGTAAGATACGGAAAAAAGCCAAGCTGGACCGATGGTCCGCAACGGGACTGGCAGGGGCTTACCTGCTGTCGAGGCCTTCTCCGTCAACATGCGCACCTGGGTTTCGAGCTCCACTATACGCCTCTGGGCCGCATTTTCCGCGGGTTCCGATAGGCTGGGCACATCTGTGCCACAAGAAGGACAAGAGGACGCCGTGGTAGAGAACTGGGGCGGCGCGTAGAGGCCAGGGGCAGTGGTTGCGATGAGCGTGGTGGTGGTCGACATGGGCGTAGGCGCGATGGGCGGATCGACGGTGCCTCACTTCCCCGCGATACTGGGAAGGGGCGATCCGGACGCGGCGTGGTGTGGTTTCTGGTAAGTTGAACGACGAGCGGCGGCGGGCGAGTCGGTGTCTGCCGGAGTTCAGGGTTCATGGGCCTGGGCGGCCTGAGCGTGAAGCCGCAAGCGAGGCCACGTTACCCGAAACAGACAAAGAGCGGGGAGCGGCGGGAATGCCCCGCACAGAACTGTGCGTTCTAAGGACTAGCCGCCGCGACGACCACGGGAGCTAATTGTCGAGAAGACGGGCGATGCGAGGAGACCAGTCAGGATGAAGTGTTGGGCCTGTGGAACCAACACAGTACGTTGGCCCCGAAAGCGAGTGATGAGCGCGCATCCCTCGCGGGGATTTGCAGGGTTATCACAACCGCCGCTGAGACGCCTCCGGTCCCGGCTGCAGCCGCGCGTACTGGCTGTCTGCTTAGAGCTCTTGTGTGCCGCTTCCAGGGTCCGTTGCCTGCCACTGTTCCGCTCGAAGCTGGCGCGCCAGTATAAGGCTCCTATTGCTGGTATCAACGCGCACAGCATGTTCCAGATGGCGGCTGCAGCGTGTCTTACGAGCATGTGCCGCGAACAGAGCTGTATGATGTGCATACCAGACGGAGACGCAAGAGTACTTCCAGCAATGCCACATGCAAAATTCTTCATTTAAAAGGTTGGTGGAGCTAGTTGACGATCTGCAGGATGCGAACAGATACCCCTACCGTGGCGAGTGCGTGGCTGGCGGGTCAACGGCCAGCGGCGCGCCCTCGACCCCGCGTAGCGGGCCATGGAACGCGATTAATCTATGTGCGAGCTAAAGCTCCAGCGCTGACCTACGGATGCGTCTGCCGGGCGAATCGTTGTCGTCCGTTCTCAAGTGAAACCGGGCATTCGAGTTAAATCATGAATGCGGGGTGAACTTTATCAGAAACGGAGGCACACTTGGCCACTAATGGAAGACGTGATGCAGTAGGCTGCTGCGTGCGGAAACAAAGACGCTGAAATACAATGGCACCTACCGTGGAGCTGGTATGTCTTGAATGGAATCTGTCCTTCATGTTGCCTGTGATTCAGTGAGTGGCACAACAATCAACAACTTCGTGATCAAGCACAAGGCTCGTCAGCGGCGTGATCATACGGCAGGCCTTGCCAATTTGCTTTGAAAGGCGCGAGCTCCTTGAAACTTGGACACGAGTTGCCATGACGATAAGTCAGGCGAATGAAACGGCAGCGCTGCGAGCATCGGCTTAGCTGCCGTCTTTGCTGCTGAGCCGAGGACGCCTGCAATAGCCAGACACGTGATTGGCTTCTCCGCAGCTCCATGGCCAATGGCATGGCCAGAACGAAGGGAGCGCAGGGCCGAGAGGATTGCGCAGCACAGCAGAGAAAGGAAAAGGCTCAGGCCACCCAGGTACGGCGCTCAGTTCGGCGTGGCCGGGCGACGAGGCGAGAACAAAAGCCCAGGAAGCTCTGGCCCGTCGGTGGACGGATGGGGAGAGGATCGACCAGCGCTGTCTTGGCTGATGCAAGGCTATGCAGCTTGACGCTGTGCAGCAGCGGGGCGAGGAGGGGGACGGCAGGCCGGTTTCGCGGCGACCGAAGGCGCGAGAAGGGCGGTCCGGTATTGCGTGCCGTCGAGTACTGCGCGCTGTTCGCTCGGGCTCGTCGGAAGTACTTTGGCGTTGGTATCGTCGATGGCTGGCAATCAGGTTTTCGCTGGGAGATCGGGGATGCTGCACGCTCTGTGGCGCGCTACCGCCGGTCTAGCGGCCGCATCCTGGTCGGTCGCGGCTGCCAGACTCGCATTCCTGTTTTGCGCATGGGAAACTCCCAATTCCCATCCTGCCTCCCGACTCGCAGCCCCCCTCCTCTTTCAACTGTTCGTTGTTTGTCGGAGACGTTGCGACGGTCACAAACGCGCAACCGCCATCCGCTGTCTTCGTTCCAGCCGTCCCACCTCGCCGTGCAAGCCACCCAGCCGCGCAGCTACCCCTCCGGCCGAGCTAGCACTAAGCCCCTCTCCCGCCAGCTAGGTCGCGTCCCCGCGCGCCCGCGCCACAACCGCCCTTCGTTACGTCCGCCCTCTCCTCGCCACCTCTTGCTTGCCTTCCTTCAACCTCGCGCAAACCCAGCCTACCGCCACCGCACTCTGACGTGCCGACCGACTTCGACAATCTGGGGCACGAGTAAGTCGCGTGCCGCCCTCCACAATTCCCGCATCACGATCGTCAGGACCCCAGCCAACAGCTGCACCACCCCTGGAGCTGTTACGTTGACCGCGCCTTCTCGCCAGATCTTACCTTGAAGCGCCGAGCAAGACCCGTCGCCTTCGCCACCCCTGCTGCTGCCACCAGCACTACTGCATCATATTAGCCAGCTCTCCAACAAAAAGATCCAGGACCTTGCCGCCGCACATCCTGCATCCCAAAAAACAAACATCTTCTTAGCCGTTGCTGAGCACATTCCAACACCATAGCAACACCGCTGCTGTGATAGCTTCAACATTGCCTGCGACGAAGCCACCAGGCAAAGCGACTCGCCCCAATCGAACTTCTGATTGCGATCGCAATCTTCGGCTAGCCTTTGACGCATCTGCGCAACCCTCCAAAAAGTCCTGAACCCCACCAGCATCGGCATAATGACCGGGAGCGACTTTGACTTCGAGACCCGGCCTCAGACCCGTGTGGACAGTCTTGCCGGCTACTCAGCCGTGTCATTCCCTTCAATGAGCGGCGGCGTCGAGGAAACCGCCACCGGCAAATTCTCTTTCTCTCCTCAGCAGGACTCCATGGATTTCGATCCTACCAACGCCGCCACGTTCAGCCAAGATTTGGAGCAGGTCACAGTCCACCCCGGTGTGCTTTCGGGCAACAACAACCCCTTGTTCGATGGGCATGGCCAGTCGTCGGAAAACTTCTTCAACCCGCAAATGTTCACAACCTTACCGAGCGTGCGTAGCCAGCATGGCCAAATCACACCGCCGGACGATCTCTCCCCCAAATCGGCCGAATCGAAGCTTGCCTTCAACTCGAGCAAAGACAGCGAGATCCAAGTCAAGGTAGAGGATTCGACGGAAGTCGCCACAGCCAGCAACAAGCGTAAGCGATCGTCCAAGGGTAGCGTCGGCAGCTCGACCCGGAAGCGAGGAAGAAAGTCCGTAGTAGTTGTCGAGGACGATAGCCAGGACCCGGAAGACAAAGCCAAGCGCGATCAGTTCCTAGAGAGGAACCGTGTAGCTGCGCACAAGTGCCGACAGAAGAAGAAGGAGTGGATGGTCCAGCTCGACAATGACTGCAGAGACCTGGCGGCCAGGAACAAGTACTTGAGCGCCGAAGTGAACGTGTTGAGCAACACAATGTACGAGCTCAAGAACCTGATCTTCCAACACGCAGATTGCGGCTACCAGCCGATCAACGAGTTCATCGGCAAGGAAGCTGAGAAGGTCCACGTTGGCGTTCGCGCTCAAGCCGCCTCCGACCCTGCTGGGGCCATGCAAGCGTCTTCTTACCAATCACCTGGGCCGTACCCACCCTCAAACATGAGTGTCTCCGGACAAGGAGGTCCTAGCATGTTTCCAGGTCGGGGATCGGTCGATTTTGGGAGGTCGGCAGAGCGAGCCAGCACCGAGGCGAGTGACTTGGGAAGCATTCGGTCGAACTCGACAGCATCGGATGGAATGCTGAACGAGTCATGGGCGGACATGCTCCAACAGTCGCAGTGAAGCTCTGAGACTCTTTCTGCGATGAACCGACTGCAATTATCTTGTCCGTTAATGCGTTGCCGTCATATTTCCCTTCTCTTTTCTTTTACGATTTGCCGATTGATGATGGGAGGTCGTCGTGTTGCCCTGGAAAGGAGTTAACGGAGTACAAATACTGGCAGCACCAGGTATGGCGAAAGCCTAGCATTAGTGACTGGGAGGGTACTAGGAGTTTTGGAAGGGACCGACATGCAGCATAGGACTTTGCTATGCATTTGGGGAGGTGACGAGGGGGGGCATTTGTATTTTAATCAAAAGCGGCGCAGCCTGCGTAACAGCGATGATATGCAGATTACGCACATATTCCTGAGTGCGTCCATGTCGGAATGATGATGTGGAGAGTGGGATTGGGCGATATAGCCGGCGACACGACGAAAGGGTGATGGTGCTCTCATATGACGCGGAGTCGGACTCGTCTGCCGAGCTGCGATGGGCTGGCGGTGATCTTGTAGCGGCGGAGCAGGTCGCAGCGCCGATGGAGACGTCAGAGGACCAGGGGCTGCGCCAATCAACGCGTGCGGCTATGTTGTCATGCATGCGCGCAGGAATACGTCAGTTCCGCATTTGGCGATGCTCGGCTGCTGATCTAACGCTCGGACCCGAGGCTGCATTGGGGAGTGGCATGGGCTGTTTGCAAGCCCAAGATAGGCAAGACATCAGCAAAGACAAGTCTTCTTTTTTCTGAATTGTCGATGCAAAGGTGCAAACCTTTCTTGACGGCGCGGGTCGCATCGAGGGAGCCCCGCTTCGATGGAGGGAACAAGAGCGGCGCCAAGCCCTTCCGCCCCCTTTACGCGCAAAAACAGGGAAGGAGATCTGGACCGACTCCGAGACGACAGCGATGATACATGAATGGATAGTGCAAAAAAGAACAGTCTGTTTGGCGAGGGAGGGGCAGCATTGATAAACAAGAGGTTGTTTTGTCGGCGGCGGCCACCAGCTTTTTTGCTCGCTTGCGCGCAGATGTTGGGGGTGCACAAGCGGAGCGGAACCACTCCTTAGCCCGGGGCCTGTCCATCACAATGACGACTGCAGCGGCGAGCTATGTGCGTCGTCATCTTGAAGTGTTCGCATGGTGACGCCAGTGTGACTCGCTTCAAGACGTGTCTCTGTCGATGCCCGCTGTTGTTGCGCCACCTTCTGCTTTTGTGTGGGGAAGCAGCATAGTGGATGTAATAAAGAGTGGGAAAGCTGCTCGGAGCCTGAGGGATTGGATGGATGGTGCTATGCGGATTAATCTGTGATTCGCGGCATGCCTAGGGGCACTGCTTGGCGTGTCGGAAAAGCGTGCGCTTTCGAGGGGGGGAGGAGGAGGAGCAGAACCAGACGCAAACACGAGCGGATTGGGCGGGGGCCACCCGGGCTCTATATAGTCGCCATACGCCTATCTTTCGCGCCCGGACCCTAAGCCACGCGACAGGAAGGGGAAAACAAATGGCAAAGTTTGGATGCTACAGTAGCCCACGACTCGTGCGTGTGCGGTCGGCCAGGGCTACAGACTTGCCATTTTGCTGCGCCCTAAGCCAATACATGGCCTGATGTCCGTTCTGCACGAGTCATACGTGTTGGCGATTGCCATGGACTTCCCAGATCCATATCAAACCCCCCTTGCAATTTTTCAACCAGCGTTCGGAAGCCAATATACTGTTAGGGCGGGCTCCGTGTTTTGGGCGGACGGCAGGGGTCAAGGTTCGTGGCTGCTGACCGCATCGTTTAAGAGAGACGGTTGCTTTTCCCACCTCTCAAAGACACTTGCAACGACAACCCGAAAGTGGTGCATGGACTACTGACGGTCAGAGTCACGAGGGCAGACGAATAAGACTGTGGGCTCGGCAAAATAGCCGGGGGCAGCAGCCGATGGCGTGCGTAGCCTTGCACTGTACAAATGCCGACGCGCAAGAGCAGCAGTTGCTGTCAGCGGCTCCAAAAGGTCTGGGGAGAGAACCTAACGGTCTCCGGAACAATCTCCGTCCGATTCACGCTTGATGCCCTTCGAGGCCCGTTCTTTGGGGGCTAACGCTAACTCATTACGCTACATACACAGTAGACTTCGCAGTAACTCGATACAGGTCCGTCCCGAGAATGTCTTGTGCGATGTCAATGTAAAAGAAAGGCGCCTCTTTCTAAGGTCGGTGAAAAGAGGGCAGGGTAGCGGGAGTGGCCGCAGCAGTCATTCCAATCGAGTAATCGCGCAGAAGAAAAAGTGGGAACCACAAACCGAACACGCAGGGACAAACTGCCATCAATTCGAATACGATAGAGACAGAGCAAGTAAAACAGTTCATCATTCGTCTGGAGGATACCCAGTCTTGCAACCAGCAAGAAGCACATGACAGTCATCAGTCACCCAGCATGTTGTCCAAACCCGAGTAAGGCTGACCACGTTCCGGCAGATCCTTACTCCAGACAGCCGAAGGGTCCGCTATGCAAACGCTTCGCCGGGCTTCAGGCCTCCTTCCTCCACGCCGAGCCCAATCTTGCCAATCACCTTGCCTTCGGCCAGCAGCTCGTGCCCTTTGCGCACCCCCTCGGCCGTCAGCGGCAGCCGCTGCGTGAGGTGAGTCTGGACCACGCCGGCGTCGATCAGCTCGCGCAGCTTGTCCAGGATCTGCTTGTGGCTGTCCAGCTCGACGCCGTACCACGGCTTCGTGCCCAGCAGCACCCACGAGAACGTCAGGCTCTTGGCCATCCACTCCGTCTCGTACATGGGCAGCTCCTGCGTCTGCACGATGCTGCTGACCTTGCCGAAGGGCGCGCAGATGGCGGCCGCCGGCGCGAGGTACTGCTCGGTGCGGTGCGTGATGAAGACGTACTTAATCGGGACCGGCAGGCCGAGCGCGGCGACCTGCGAGGGCAGGTCCGCGTGGTGGTTGACCGTATGCGTCGCCCCCATCGAGAGGCTGAAGCGCCGCGTCTCGTCGCGCGAGGCCGTCGTCACGACGACGGGCAGGCGGAGGACGTGGCGTGCGATCTGGGAGGCTACCGAGCCGACACCTGCGAGACGAGTTTCCTTTCATCAGCACAACGTTGCCAGACGTCTCGGATCTAAGCAGTTGAGGGAAGTAGCGGAACGCCATCAAGCTCACCTCCAGCGCCGTTCACGATCAACACGCCCGCTTTCTCGCCTTCTTTGATCTCCATCCGCTCCACCAACGCCTCCCACGCCGTGATCCACGTCAACGGCAACGCCGCCGCCTCGACCCAATCCAACCGCTCCGGCTTCCTCGCCACGCTGCGCGCGTCCACGAGCTGCAACTCGGCGTCCGCGCCCTGCCGGTTCGGCGCGCCGCTGTAGTAGACCGCATCGCCCTTGTTCCACCCAGCCTTGTCTGCGTCCGGCCCAACCGCTTCGACCTCGCCTGCGCCGTCGTAGCCCAGGACTTGTGGCAGCGCTGGGGCGCGCGCGAAGTAGGCAATGGGGTCGCCGGGCACTTGGTAGTCGTCGTAGGTGCCGGCGCGGATCTTGGTGTCGACTGGGTTGACGGAGGCGGCGTGTACGCGAATAAGGAGGTCGTGAGCAGATAGCGGAGGAGGTGTGGGGAGAGTGACGGCACGGATTACGGAGGGATCGCCGCGGGCGGTTGCGGCGATGGCGCGCATGGTGGTGGTGTTGTTGTCAGGCATTGCAGATGGTAGGTGTGGTGTGCTTGTTATGGGTGTAAAGGGGTGGTTGGAGGAATTGTGAAGAATCGATGGCGATTCAGTAATGGAGCTGAAGATGGCGCCATGGTGGTATGCTGCAAGCCTGGGAGTTATATGGTCTTGTCGCGCCGGCGGTTTTCCATCACGTCAGGATGAAGGGAGGCTGCAGTCACACCTCGGCTGGGTCTCGGGTCTGAGTTGTGGAGGATATGCGGGGTGTTTGTAATACTGGGCGAGCTGTATAAGCGTTTACTAGTAATCAGCTTCTAGCATGAGGTCAGAAGCCAGACAACACATTGCCAAGTGAATGGATGGAATAAGGCCGTCGAGTCCAACTAATCACTTCAAGAGTAAGAGTAATCGCAAGATGACAAGGCGTGGGAGACACTTCACTTCCTGCAGATACTACTGCTCACTTAGCTACAGTTGGAACTCCAGAGCAACACCATGACGTCACCAGTTTGTGGACCATGATGACTGCCGTTCGCAGACCAAAGTTCGGGAATAGTTCGGCAAAGACGTGGAAACTCTGAGTCGGTCGCATGGATGTAAGCAAGCTTCCGTGGAGGCGGCCCGGTCCGCGATTGTGCGTGTCGTTAAGCACTTTCTAAGCTGGTGTCGGACGTCGCCGAACGGCACCCATGTGTCAGTGGAGAGCAGGAGGCTCGTGCGTGGTTTTCGAGACCTCGCAGATGCATGTTTGTGCGACAGGTGCTGGAACGGCGTCCGGGGCGGCATCCACGGCCAATTGAAGCATGCGAGGGTGTGCTGGGAAAGCATGCAGATGATCTCCATCGAACATATGCGCGTACTGGGTACTGTGCAGTGATGCTTGAAGATCCACCCTGCATGTACATCCATGCAGCCGTGTTTTCGGTCGAAGCGGAGCCGGAGGAAGCCATTTGACGTTGGGTTCTCGCAGACATACTGAATATCGAGTTGTGTGCCGACACTGAGCGGAAGTCGGCAGCAGCTAAGATTCCTTCCGCTGTGCCACGTGCAAGTATTAATGTGAATCATCCCACCATCCTCACATCAATGCGAAATCCAATGATTGAGTAGCGAAACGAAACAAGAGATTATATCACACGTCTTCTGAGTGGCACTAGCATTTCAAAAACATGGCACGCAATTGCGCGCTGCAGTGGGCCCGTCCTAGGAACGGACCTAGACACATGCAGGACCAGCGGTATCGGCGCACATGTGCTTGCTTTTTTCCAAAGCATCCAAGGCCATTCATCACGGAGGTTTTTGGGGTTCTGGATGAGAGGCAGCATCCGCCTACCTCCTTCTACCAGATGGTCTAGAATCTCGTATTCAGATTCACCGAATTTTCCAGAGCGCAGACATGTGCAAGTGGTGGCAGAGGGGTTTCTGCCTCAGGCCCAGATCGGCATGACTCGCTGACGTCGATCCGGAGAAGATTGCGGCGGGAGTTTTTGAGCTCGGCGCGACCCCACCAACCACTTTTTCCCTTTTACTAGTCACCAACCCACGAGAGAACTTTGCGCCCTCCCCTCTCTTGCATTGCTCTCCTCGCCCTCCAATCCTTCCCTTCACACCTCCTGCGCAGCAGGGAACATCCACAATGGCCGAGTACAGCGTGAGTCCGCCGCGCCAACCTGCGCACACTCTCCCTTCACCCGTGAGTCACTGACTGAGCGCATCTTGTAGATTTACCAAACACCGTAAGCAGCTCCTGTCGCCGATATCGTGTTCAAAGCTGATCTTCATGCTCCCGCAGGCTCAACTCGCGGTACGCGAGTATGTTCCCCTCCCCCCGCACAATCCCAGAGTCCGTTCAGACGCTGCGCCCAACCATGATACTGACGACCCCGTTTCGATAAGGCGAGCCCATGAAGGAGCTCTTCTCGCCCCGCACACGGTTTACAACCTGGCGCAAGCTCTGGCTCGCTCTTGCTGAGGCCGAGAAGGAGCTTGGCTTGGACATCTCCGATGACGCCATCGAACAGATGCGCGCCCACTTGGTCATCCAGGACGAGGAATTCCCCACTGCTGCGGAGGAGGAGAAGCGCCGCAGGCATGATGTCATGGCCCACGTCCACACCTTCGGTCTTGTTGCTCCCGCGGCTGCCGGCATTATCCACTGGTACGCTTGCCCCTAGGCATACAATCTGGTGGTGGGGGTTCTGCAGCATGCCTCTAAATATGGGGAGCTGGTGTACCGATTGCAACCATTTGCGAAGGCCTGGCGCATGAGAAGTAGTTCTGGCGTCATCTTCTCACAACAGGATTGCTTATCGGGCGCATCATGGACTGCTGAATCCCTCTGCCTCTTTCCTACAAACAGAGTACTGATCGCTTGCTTTACAGGGGTGCTACCTCCTGCTTCGTCACCGACAACGCCGACCTCATCCTTTATCGCGATGCTCTGGACATGCTGTGCCACAAGGTCTGCGGTGCGATCCAAAAGCTGAGCAAGTTTGCCCAGCAGAACGCATCTCTTCCCTGCCTGGCATACACTCATCTTCAGCCCGTAAGCACAGCCCCATGCTATGGTCAGATTGGCGCTCACGCAATTCTCTCAGGCACAATTGACTACGGTTGGCAAGCGCGCATGCCTGTGGATCCAAGATCTTTTGATCGACTTGAGGAACCTCGAGAGGGCGCGTGATGACTTGAGGTTCCGTGGTGTAAAGGGAACTACCGGCACCCAGGCCGCCTTCCTTCAGATCTTTAACGGCAATCACGAGAAGGTCGAGAAGCTCGATGAGCTGGTGACGTACAAGAGCGGTTTCCGCGATGCCTTTACCATTACCTCTCAAACCTACTCCCGCAAGGTTGATGCCGACATTGTCAACGCCCTTGGCTCCTTTGGTGCCACTTGCGAGAGAATAGGTGGCGACATCCGCCACCTTGCGTCCTTCAAGGAACTCGAGGAGCCTTTCGAGAAGGATCAGATTGGATCGTCTGCCATGGCTTACAAGCGCAACCCCATGCGCTCTGAGCGTATGTGCAGTCTGGGTCGCCACTTGCAGAGCCTGCCCCAGAATGCGCTCCACACCTACTCTGCTCAGTGGTTCGAGCGCACGCTCGACGACAGTGCCAACCGTCGCATCACGCTCCCGGAGGCATTCCTGACGGCCGATGCATGCTGCCTTCTCATGGACAACATCTCCTCTGGCATGGTCGTCTACCCCGAGGTCATCAAGAGCCGCGTGATGCAGGAGCTCCCCTTCATGGCGACTGAGAACCTCATCATGGCCATGGTGGCCAAGGGTTACAGCAGGCAAGACGCCCACGAGGAAATCCGTGTGCTCAGTCACCAGGCCAGCCAGGTCGTCAAGGGCGAAGGTGGCCAGAATGACCTCATTGAGCGTGTCAAGAGGACCCAGTTCTTCGAGCCTGTAAGTGGATTACTCGTAGCTCTGAGTGGAGGGCACTAACACTCTTCAGATCTTCAACGAGATTGACAGCCTCCTGGACCCTAAGACCTTCATTGGCAGAGCGCCGGAACAGGTCAAGAAGTTTACCGGTAAGCCCAAGCGAAGTACATCGTTTTCGGGGATATCTGTTGCTAATTTGCCCTCAACCACAGGCGCTGGTGGAGAGGTTGTTCTTGCGCTGGCCAAGTACGAGGGCAAGGTTATGATCGCCGACGTGGCCGACCTCCACGTTTAGAGGGCTTAGATGGGATGTCAAAAGTAAATACAGGGATGTAGAAAAATATCATGATGCTGTGGGACACGGGACCCGCCGCAGTTGCCGTTTGTAGAGAGTTGGGCCGCATGATTCACGGTGTGGGGAGATCCTCGAATGCGGCGCAGGGCGATCGGCCGGAAAGCGTCCGGCGCGCTGAAGCCGTAGAGCGCACCGGCGGAGGTTTCTTGCTGGGCATATAACATGTCATTGGTGCCCACGTAGTATGCAGCCGTCTGACCAAGCTTGGGGCCGAAGCTGCGTCAGCGATTCATTGCCGCTGATTAGTGTATTATCGGTCGAGTCAGGTTACGTCATCCAAGGACCGGCACGCTTCTTTTCCTCGACGCCCGTCCCCTCCGCCGAAAGTGGTAGATGGAGATTGTGCAGAAGTCGCGGCACAAGTACGAAGTGTCGTTTACGCCTGGACAATCCTCTGCAGCCAACATGGAGCATTCCAACGCGGCCAATCGCCACGACGAGGTAGCTTTTCCGCATGCCTGCCCCGCCTCCCCCTCGACCACCCGCACCCGCTGCTTATCCTGCCGCCTCTGCTTCACTGCCACGCGTTTCGCGCAAACCGCTGACATTCCCGCGCCTGGCGCTGGGTGAAAAGTATCGCGACCGTCGTCCCAGCGAGGTCGAAGTCCAAAATGCCTTCGAGGTAAGCTAGTCGCGTCTCAGCCCCGCCTTCTTCGCCTTTTGTTACAGCTTGGGCTGTTTACCTTTTCCGCTCAAAGGAAGAGAGATTCTTCCGGAAGCACCAACCCTCGAAACAACCCCCCAACTCACAAGCACGCCGTACAGGTCGTCTTCGACAACGAAGCCGTGCACCGGCGCAAGTCGTCGCTCGCGCCCGGCACAGGCACCGGGCCCCAGCGGCCCAGGCACATGCGCAAGCCGACCAACTGCTTCGTCCACGCCCTCTTCGAGCCGCACCGCGACGCCGCCGCGCTCGAGGCCACCCACGCCACCCCGGACGGCGACTACGCCATCGCCGCCTCCACCGGCGTCCAGGCGTCGCCGTCGTACGAAGGGATACAGTCCGAGAGGGTCGCGGACAAGAATCCGGACGCGAGTCTCGGCCTTTACCATAATGGGGGCGTTCGGGGAGGAGACCAGCAGCAGCAGCAGCAACGAGCAGAAGGGGGAGGGGCGGGAGCGGTCGAGGCGGCGGTGCAGAGCAGGCTGCTGACCAAGAAGCAGATCTCGGACATGGCGTTCGGCATCAGGGAGCTGGCGAAGAAGTTGGCGCATATTCGCATCAAGATGAACGTGCGGAACGTGTTCATCTTGGCCAAGGCGCACGACGAGACGCTGATTGGGAAGACGAGGGAGGTGACCGAGTGGCTGCTCGCACAGGATGCGAACTATAGGATGTGAGTTATTTTGGTCTGCAGGCGAGAGGGGGGTCTGGCCGCTGGGCGGTGGGGTTGCGTGGACGTTTGCTGACTGATTCCGGGGTTGCAGATACGTGGAGAACACCTTGGAAAACAACAAGATCTTTGATTACAAGGGCATGATCGAGGGGAATGAGAGCTACAAGAACCGCTTGAGGTTTTGGACGGTAGAAATTTGCCAGCAGAGGCCCCAGACGTGGGATATCGTTCTTGCTGTGAGCTTCTACCTTTTGCAAACTTTGGGCCGCTCCCTGGTGTCCTTGCTAATAGAGAATCATGGTAGCTCGGCGGAGATGGCACCGTCCTATACGCAAGCTGGCTGTTCCAACACGTCGTCCCGCCTGTTCTGGCTTTCTCCTTAGGCTCGCTCGGATTCCTGACGAAGTTTGATTACGGTTCCTACCGGCAGACTCTGACGAAGGCCTTCAACGAAGGTATCACGGTCAGCCTGCGGCTTCGATTCGAGGGCACCGTCATGCGCTCCCAGAAGCGCGAAAAGTGTGGCGGCAATACACCGCGGGATCTGGTGGAAGAACTGATTGGCGAGGAGAGTGAGGACTGCCATACGCACCATCCTGATGGGACATACAATATCCTGAACGAAGTCGTTCTCGACCGTGGGCCAAACCCGAGTATGTTAAGATACGCGCGCACCCCTGCCCCCTCACAATGGTGATCCCCTGTCCGCTAATGCATCGAGCAACTGCCAAACAGCCATGTCCTCGATCGAAATCTTCGGCGACGACGAGCACTACACCAGCGTCCAGGCGGACGGCATCTGCATCGCAACGCCAACGGGCAGCACGGCGTACAACCTGGCGGCCGGAGGGTCGCTGTGCCACCCGGACAACCCCGTCATCCTCCTCACGGCCATCTGCGCGCACACGCTGTCCTTCCGGCCAATCGTCCTGCCCGACACCATCGTCCTGCGCGCGGGCGTGCCGTACGACGCGCGCACCAGCTCGTGGGCCAGCTTCGACGGCCGCGAGCGCGTCGAGCTCAACCCGGGCGACTACGTCACCGTCAGCGCCAGCCGGTTCCCCTTCCCGAGCGTGCTGCCGGTGGAGCGGAGGGGCAAGGATTGGATCGATAGCATCTCGAGGACTTTGAACTGGAACTCGAGGCAGAGGCAGAAGGCTTTCAAGGAGTGGGAGAAGGAGGAAAAATAAGGTAGGAGGATTACCTATGAGAGAGAGAGCTGTGATGACGAGGTATGAGGGTTTGCGGTGTTTGGATAGAAAGGGCATCTTGGGTCGGGGTCTTGACTTATGTTTTCGATCTTGAACGAATGAAATATTTAGCCAAAATCTTTGCGAATCAATTGCTACATTCGATCTGCGCCGTGCTGTCTCTCGGTTTCGGCACCGTGGGAAATGGCGCGCCTCCTGTTCAGCATCCGTCCACCGGATCACCGTTTTCTAAGTAGATGGGGGCCTTGTGTGGTTAGAGACTGTGACTGACGCTAACATGATGGAGCATGATGAGCCGAGTATGGCTTATTTATTACTGTCTGTTGGCAGTAGAAGGAGTAGCCAATAGGTGTGTATGCGAGAGCCAAAAGGGGGTACTCGCGGGATAATGAAGATTCAGCCTACTTCAGTTTTAGACACAGATTGACGACCAAAATTGGGACTGCTTTGCGGGGTAATAATTTCCTGAGAGAAAGTTTGTTGAGACTCACTTTATGCGTTTGCTGTGTTGATACAGAGAGCGAAGACTGTTGTCTCGCATTTACTCATGCGCTTTCGTCTCAACGGTGTTTTAAGAAGTAAATTGCGGCCTGGAAGTTTTGACATATCAAGTGTGCTCAACACTTTAGCAGCTGTTTGGAAATATGTACAGGTGTTTCACAAGGCATTGCAATCACTTCGTGAGTAGGTAAAGGAGACGTTGAAGCAATGTATGATTTAATACTCAAATCAGACATAAGTACTTTAAAGTGTCTCGCTTGTGCCGAACCTACGCCTGAATTACACACTGGAAGTCGGGCCAACAGTTGAGCTCTCGACATATGAGAGAAGATTTGGGTAGCAAGGCAGACTTCTTGTCGAAGCTGAACATGGTGTTGCTAGAGTTGAGCCAATGCCAGGAAGAAATCATCTTATATTACATCGTTTGTCTGATCAAATACTCGTACCACATGACATCGTGCCAATCACCCGAAGAAGAATGCAACCATCCAACCCACTGCGGCTCCGGCCACAACTTGGGGACCGCTTCCCTTGACAGCACCAGCACCACCCGTGCTCGTTGCAGCCGCCTCGCCCGTCCCACTGCCAGTCCTGGTAGTTTGCAAGGACACGCTCGTGATCCCATCACCCGAGCTGGACGCCTTCGCACTGGCACTCTCCGTCGCACTCGCACTAGCACTCGCGCTCCCACTCCCCGGCGCCGAGAACGACACCGTGCTCGAGCCAATCACCACATCTCCATCTCCATCCACACTCACCACCTGCCCACCCGACAAGGTCGCCACTTGGCCTTCGGTCAAACTCGTCCCACCAACGAAGACGGTTCCATCCGCGCTCGTCGCCGTGAACGCCCGTCCACTCGCCGCCGTCACCGTGGCGACGGCCGATCCGTCATCTCCTCCTCCTTGTTGTTGGCCCCCCGTAGCAGTAGTAGCCTCAGCACCATCCGCACCACCACCACCCCCAAACCCAACAGTCGTACTCCCACCCACAACAAGCAGCCCCCCTCCTCCTCCGGCCGTCCCCGTCCCCGACGCCAAACTCACCACCTCCCCGCCCGCCACCGTCGCAACCGCATCTCCCCCAGGGCTCAGCGTCTGCCCTCCCACGACAACGACGCCATCCGCCAAGCTCGACGCAGTCACCGCCTGCCCATCGGCCGCCGTAAACACCGCCACTCCACCATCGTCTTCTCCTCCTTCCTGCTGATCCCCGCCGGCGGCACCGCCGGTAGCGGTACTAGGCAGCGCGATCGTGCTGCCGCCCACGACGACGACCACCGGACCGCCTGTCGTCGCACCGCCGTCACCAACCGAAACCGGTGTCCCCGCGATGGTAGCAACCTCGCCCGGCCGCACCGTCACGCTGCCGCCGACGACGACGACATCCGGTCCGCCGCCGCTGCTGCCGCTGCCGCCGCCCGGGACGAGCGAGGCCGTCGCGCCGCCGACGGTGAAGAGGGGTGTGGTGTTTTGGCCCTGACCCTGACCCTGACCCTGACCCTGTTGACCCTGGCCGGAGCCTTGCTGCTGCTGCCCCTGCTCCTGACCGGCATTAGTACCGGCACCGGCACCGGCGCCGGCAGCGAGCGAAATGGTCGATGGCGAGGAGGAACCATCGCCCCCCGCAACCACGACGAAACCCGATCCGACGGACACGGGCGTGCCGTCGCCGAGGACCGTCGTCGCGCCGGGGGCGAGGGTCGCGGTTGCTGCGCCGCCGTTGTTCCCGCCGTTGTTGTTTCCGCCATTGTCATTGCCGTTTGATCCGTCGGCGGCGGCGGCGGCGGCGGAAGTGTTGATGATGATGACGCCGCCGCCGCCTCCTCCGCCCCCGTTACCACCGTTGTTCCCTCCTCCTCCTTCACCGTCGGATCCGTCTGCGGTGCTGGCGGGATCGCCGACGACGACGACGCCGCCGCCGATTGTCGCCGAAGCGGGAGCACCGGCTGCTGCCGGGTCGGAGTTGTCCGGTGGATTGTTGTTGTCGGACGACTGGCCGCTGCCGCCGCCATTCTGTCCGGCGACTGCTGCTGTCGTCGCTCCTGCGTCGTTGGTTGCCGGTGGTGCTGCTGCTGTTGCCGCCTGGGAGGGCGGATCGGTTTGAGCCGTGGCTTGGGAGGCGATGGCGCTGATGATGCCGCCGAGGCCTGCGTCGTTGCCGTTGCCGTTGGCGGCGGTGGTTGAGGGGTCGTTGTTATTGTTGTTGTCGTTATCGTTACTGTCATCGTTGTTATTATTATTGTCGTTATTGTTATTGTCGTTGTTGTTATTGTTGTCATTGGTTGGTGCGGATGCTTGACCGCCGCCGCCGGTGGCCTGTGAGACGATGGCGCTGATGATGCCGCCGAGACCGGGATCGTTGGTAGTAGCAGGTGGCGGGGTATTGTCATTGTTGTTGGTAGTCTCCACCGGGTCACTTCCACCGGTCTCTTGCGGCCCGCCGTTGCCAGCTTTGGTCGTCTGCACCGGATCACTGCCCCCAGTGTTGGTCGGATCCGGCGAGTCCGGAGACGAAGCGGGCACGGCGGCAGGCTTGGTCGACACCGGACCATTGTCGACGGCAGAGGTCGTGGGGTTGAGAGCCATGGCCGGGGTCAGGGCGATGGGCGGGTCAAAGGTGCCGGCGAGGTCGAGCAGACACGAGTTCCACTCGGGGTCGAGCGAGCGGATCTGCGGCGGCAGCAGCAGCGTCGGGCGGTAGGCGGACTGGTAGACGATCTTGCAGGGCCCATCCTTGCCGTCCCACTGCTCGCCGTTGAGGAAGTTGGGGTACATCAGGTACGAGTAGTCCTTGTCGTAGTACTCGCAGGCGTTGCCCGCGTCCATGGCCTGGTACCACGGCGCCGACGCCACCGTCGCCATGTCGTCGAAGTTGAAGGGGTAGCCGCCGTCGACGAAGTAGTAGTGGTAGCCGCGGTACGAGTACAGGTCTTGCGATGCGAGCGTGAGCATCACGTTCGAGTGCACCGCGCCGACCCGCTTGTTGCACGCCGTCGACGCGGCCGAGACCACGGGGAAGGAGAGGTAGGCGTTGCCTTCGAAGAAGGTGTACTCGCCCGATGTGGTGTACGGGCCTGTTTGGTCCTGTCAGTCCGCAGCCTGGAACAAAGGAGAAGTGGTGTACATACCTGCGGTAGCTGTCGGATGCGACGTGTTCGTTCCATACGCGCAGTTGGCAGCATCATACGCATTTGCCGACGTAAACGGTGCAGTCGTCGGACCAAAGGGACAAACGGTCTTGTTGGCGCCTTTGTCACACATGTCTATCGTCGTGTTCTTCTTGTGAGGGAAGTAGATGAGCTCGACCTCGGGCGCCGAGATCCTGCAGATGCCGCATTTGGTCCATTCGGGCTTCTCCTCGCACCCGTCAATCGCTCCTGGATAAGGCATTGAGTAGTTCGAATCGACCCTGAAGTCTTGCCACAGAGCCTTGCAGTCGGCTTCGGTAACATTGCACGTGGGCGGCTTGACGTCGATCGCAAGTGATTGGGTGTATGCTGTAGATGATGACACAGACGTCCAGGTCGCTACCGCCATCGGGTCTCCCACCATGTAGGTGACCCATCCGTAGCTGTTGGTATCGCAAGCTGACGTGCGGGTGGACACGGTGTAGTTTGTCAAGGTCAGAGTCGTGGATTCCATCGACGTCACGCTGGTGTAGTATGGGCTGGCGAAAGTCTGCCATGATTCATGTTCCAGCATGCAGGCGGTGGCATAAGCCGCTCCTAAGCAAAAGTTAGAATTACCTGGTATTCAACGATGAAGGGAGCACGTACCGGATCCACTGCTTGGCAACGTTCCAAACGTCCCGTTTGTAACATTTCCAGCGAACGATGAGTTGCCACCCAAAGTCGGGAACGGGGTGCTGTTCAACAGAGAACTAGAGCTCGCTGCAGGAGTACCAGACTGGGATGCAGCAGATATGGTGTCATTTTGAGCCGTCACCGACGCGAAAGTTGGAGTCGTCGAGGCGTCTTCGGAGCTGGTGGCTCCAAGGCCGTTCATGATCAAGCTGCCGAGCCCATTGCTCTGGGTCGTGACGGTGCTGTTGAGCAGCGCGCTCGAACGGCTCGAGGATGTGTCTCTGCGGAGGTGGCGATCTGCGGCACGCGCATCAGAACATACCTTTCCCAAAACCCGGTTGCAAACCGAGAACGCGGGGAGACTTACCAACGCTCGCGTCTGCTTTTGCCGCGAGCTGCAGACCAACCGTCAAGACGGAAACAACCCGCAGTGTTCCCAGCATCGTCAACTGAACTGCGCTCCTTGAAGATGGAATGAAGAAGGAAGCAGAAGTTCGGTCGACGCAGGGGGAGAAGAGCGCTATAGGGAAACAGGATGCTGACAGGAGAAGCCAAGGCGCCCTCGAGTCACTTCATGGGGGCCGAAAGACAAAATGTGCGGTGATACCTTGCAACAAAAGCACTAACTGTGCGGTCATTGGGGGGCCTGGTAGTTGAGCCGCCCAGCCCACGACTGTCTTCCAATCACCGAGTCGCGCTGCTGTGAAACCTTCCCTGTACGCGCGATCCTTCAGACTCGCTTTCGGTCAAGTGTCGTTGAGCTGTTTCAATCCACCGTGCCTTCTGATTGGTGCACGTTGTGGCCAAGACACTCATTTTAGTCGTTTACGGAAAACGCCATCTGTCGGATATGCCCGTGGCCCTTGCTTACTGTGTTCTGCTTTTCTTTTACCATGAGGAGTCGCGTTACACCTTGCCGGTGTTCCTTCTATGTAAGGAATAGAGAGTAAGCACTAAACTTGCATGGCATGTGCGACGAGTAAGGTGCCGTTCATACCTTTATGATGATCAATTTATCGACCTTCCGCTGTTTCCGACAAAGCAACGAAACAGACAGCTGGTGGATTTCGATTACGTCAAGGCCGGCGCGATGAAGTCGTCTGCATGGATTCCAGACCGAAAGACAATCGAAGAGGGTAGCGCCATGATGAACTGCGCGTCTGCGAAATGTAGCCCACCGCTGACGACGTTATGATATCCAAAACATACACCATCGTTTAAGCGTGCTGTTGGGTTCACTCTGGATGACGATTTGATATTTTTACTTCCAGCGCGCGCCATCATCCGCGCCTCGCGCCAGAACGTTGAACTAACCCGCCCTGTGTTGTGAACGGTGTTCACCCCTTTCCCCGACCTCAGCCCATTCGCCGTCCCCGAGAAGCAAAGGGAACGGAGACAAACGAACGAACCAAATCAGACGAACAAAGGGGTATCTTCTTTTTTATGCATCTTCGAAGAAAGTAAATCCCAAGCAAAGGAAGTTTGCAACAAAAGGCTCTAACCCAGCTCTTATGCTACCAGCAGTACGTTGTTGTCGTTTGTCTTCCTCCTCTGCAACGCCCAGCCACAACCCGTGAACCCACGCCCCATCATGAAATGATTACTCCGCCATAACCCGCGCGATTTCTCCACCTGGCATATCGTAGTGGGGAATTTAGACGTTGGAGGGGTAGAGCATGACGCGGACGCTGGCGCCGAGGGACTTGGGGGGCAAGTTGTTCCTGAACTGCGCGCGGACGGCACCGGAGTTGCCTGTAATTCCCATCTCAGTCAGCACATCGGTTCCCCAAATTCGCAGCCGTTGCGCCAGATGTCCTCCTCCGATGTCCCGAACTCTTTCCCTGAATCGTCCCGGCGGACCGTGTGTATGGGGGGAAAAAGCGCGTACCGTGCGGGCGGGTGACGGTGCCCCAGATGGCCCTGATCTTAGAGCCACGGATGTCCTTGTTGGAGCGGTAGACGAAGGCGACCTTCTTTCCGCAGTAGAAGCTAGAAAACCAATCGTCTCAGCAAATTCGTTCTCCTCGCATCATTTTCGCATCATTTTCGATTTTGCCTGGCGGGGCGGGCGGGGGTGTCGACGTACTTGGCCTCCTCGGTGGTCTGGACACCCTCCAGCTTGAGGATGCTGGTGTTGGGGCGGACGGTGTGCTTGCCACGGACGTAGCTCACGTGCTTGCCCCTGCAGAAGGTCGTATCGTCAGTAACGGCTCGGCTTTCGTGGGGTTGCGGTCTCGGGTCTTCGCGTACTTGACGTAGACTGCAATTTTCAAGGTCAGCGGGGGCGCATGGTCGCAGCAGCACGGGAATACTCACGCCTGGAGGGTTGCGAGGAAGACATTTTGAACGGAGTCGCTCTGCTGGTATTTGCGTCGCGGGTATAGGTCGTGATATGCGCGGTCGTCTCGCCCGTCTGTAGATAGGCCGAGTGTGTGGTGTCGCTTAACCGCGGGGATCATTGTTCTTCCGCACCGCGGTTTCCCGATTGGGCCATCGCCGCTGCAGGTGCCTTCCGAGCTTACAAGCAACTCGCTTCACTTCTCAGTTTGGACAATTGGTGATTTCTATATTACAGAAGCCTTCTCTGAGCTCTAAAGCCAGAGTGAAAGCCGGTCCCGGACAACCTATAACGCCATGCCGGTGTTCTAGAGATTCACATCATACACGGCCAGCAACCTATGTACTATCCATTTACACCTTACCGCCTGCCCAGTTGCCACCTGCCGATCTTTTCCTGAATCTCTTCCCACTTGAAACTCTTCCTCTGCGATGGAGCCTCTCCGTCGTAGAGACCTTCCTGCAGCACCACCGTAGGCGCGCCGCTGCCGCCGCCGGGGTTCTTAATCATGCCGCCAAATACTTCCCCGGCTACCCGACGCAGATCCTCGATCGTGACCTTCTCGATCTTGCCACACATTTCCATAACACCGACCTTGCGCCCGTGCACCTGCACCTGCCTGCCCAGATCTTCCAGCTCCACCATGCGGCTTTCCAAGTTCATAAGCAGCGACGAGCGAAGCTGGTTCTTGGCGCGCTGGACTTCGCCTTCCTTGAGAGCGTGGAAACCCGCATGCGCCGACAGAGAAGAAAGCTCGCGGCACATGACGTCAAGCATGCTGCCAATGCTGCGAGGCTCGCAGGAGGCACTGATGCCAAAGAGACCAGAGTCCGAGTACGAGTGGTTGAAAGCCGTGCACGACTCAACCCAGCCGTACTGGTTCAACACGTTGGTGTAAAGGCGAGAATACATGCCCTTTCCAGGGCCGCCGGCAGAGAAGGAGCCGCCACCACCTAGAAGGGTCTGTAGGGTTGCTAGCGCGTAGATGTCCTCGGAGCTGATGCCGGGAGTTTCGAAAGCCAGATTGATGTGCGAGAGACGCGGCAATGCTGGGTTGGGTGGCGGCGGCATGTGAGGTAGCGACAGGAACCCACCCGTGTAATGAGAGGGGCGGGTGAGCTCAGGCTCAGAGAAAGCGGAAGTGGTGAGAGTGGAATTGGTGTGTTGTGCAGAGTGCTGAGCCGAGGTGGAGAGGTTCTTGAAGAAAGGAATCTTTCCAAATAACTTGGACGATTCTTGTGGGTTCGTAGCACCGTACGCTACATTCGGAGGCGTAGACGTAGTCGTGGATTGGCCTTCGGCGTTGAGCGTTGCCTGGCCACCAACTTGTGAGAGCACCGGTTCCTTGCTCATGTCGCCAAAGTACTGCTCGGAGAGCTTAATCGCCTCCTGGTGATTGACGCCAGCAAAAGCAACGACCATCCTCTCAGGCCGGAAGAAGGTCTTGCGGTATGCCTCCACCACATTTTTGGTAATCTGATCCAGCCTTTCTTGGGGGCAAAGCAGTGGGTTGCCCAGAGTGTTGTCCTTGTAGGCCGCCATGTGCACCAGCTCCGGAATAATGAGCTCCGGCTTGCTCCAGATCTCCTGAATCTCGTATTCGGCCGTAGCCAGCTGCTGGTAAACCTCCTCTTCCGTGATCAACGGGTCGCGAATGGTCTCAGCAAGCAGGCCTACACAGTCTTCAACTCTGCTGTTGAAGGTGGCCGACTGATACATCAAGCTTTCTCTGCTCGAAGCGCATTGGATGTTACCACCCAGTGACTCAAGCATCTCCAGCATCTGGTCGGATGTCCTCTTTGTGGTAGACTTAAACGCTAGCCGATCGATGATGTGCGACACGCCGCGGAGTTCGGGGGTTTCGTAGCGGGAGCCGGCATCAACGTAAACGCCAATTCCAGAGAAGTGGCCGGGGAGGGCCTCGGTCGCGACTCGAATGCCATTAGGGAGGGTGGTGATCTGATCCAGCTCGACGGGGTCCTGCAATGGTGAGTATGTCAAACTTTCTGACGTTTGCTTCGGCGTGAGCTCATACCTTCTCTTCTGCGCGAACACTAGCGAAGCGCCTAACCGGGACATGCGCCCGCGGTATCGCGCGCTGTAACGCTCGCGATGCCAGTGCTGATCTTGATCGCAACATGACGGCAAAGTGTGGCTGGTGGGGAGGATGCGAGCGTGAGCCAGGCGGCGGCGATTTCTTGACGCTCGTCGGCCGTCTCGGCATGACGTTAGTCAGCTCAGCCCTACGCCATGACAACCTCCGGTCTTAACCACTTCTCGTTCATTTGACGGCGCTTAGACTTCCCATATAAATTCTTCGAGGACGAGGCCAACAGGCGCCGCGGAGTGACGCTTGCAACTCTTTTCTGTTTCTTCAAATAGGCCGTAAATCCTATGTAGTGTCGAACATTGGGAATAACAGCACAAGCTCAGACCGGTTCATCGGCTCAGAATTGATTATTCCTAACCTTGGCAGCGACCGCGTCTGTACTACTTTTTCGCATGTGCAGCTATGCAACTCGCTTTACAAGAAATCAGATTGCTCAATGCTTTGAGCAGGCCGTGATGACGGTCAGGATGCCGGGGTTGACGAGCCCCGTATGCGGGTGAAAAGAGATTAAAGGGGAAAGAGACAACAGAACCAAAATCCAAAATGCAGACCCTTGCGTATCATGCTGCCACCCGTGATATCAACGAAAAACGCCTCGCTCGCCTTCCCCACCGCCGCGGCCCAGGTATCAATGGAAAATTATGCAAAGAAATTACGCCACATCAGTTGATGAGCTGTTGTTGCTGACCCTATTTTCAACGCTATCAGTCAGAGCATCTTCAGAACTACCCCGACGGCTGCTGCCGCCAGCGCCATCCAAAACGAAAGGGCCGGCGTTGTTCCGCGGGGTCATGGGACACTCTGGGCCGGGGACCGGCGGAGTAGGGCTTAATGCGTACTGGTCAGACGGAGCTGGAGCGGGCAGAGTTCCGCTCTCTCCCAAAGGTGTTCCGGTCGACGATGGCCCGGGTCCAGCTGCCGTTATGGGAACGGGCTGAACATTAGCTGACGGGGACGCGATTGACTCCGCCAGAGCATCCTCATCAGGAGGTGTGTGGAGACCCGTGTCCGACAGTTGCTCTTGATCTGACGGCGGGCCAATATCTCCGCTCAGAGAGACACCGACCATACCAGCAGCCAGGTCCTCCTCTTCAATCCTTGCATCGCCCATTGAGGTCCCTATCAACTCACTGCCGTTGTTGATCCCACCAAGAATCAAGGGAGTGGCACGTGGCGTAGTGGTGCCATCAGCTTCAGTTTCCAGGGTCCTGGGAGTGCCGCTAGCGATCGGAATGGAAGCAGTTGCGAGCTTCTCTTCGATTTGATCCTCGAGTTCTTCGTCTAATTCGTCGTCCCAGTCTTCCGGCTCGCTAACGTCCGCTTCCAGATCGTTTACCATACGGCAGTTCGGGCACATGAATTGCGGGTAAGTCGGGCCATTGATGATTCTCGCGATGCACTTGTAATGCCAGACATGAGAACAAGGCGCGACGAAGAGAGCTTGGCAAGGGCGGATTGACATCAGGCAAATGCTGCAGTCAGTGCTATGCGTGCTTGCAGAGTCCGAGTCTTTGGACTTCACGCCTTGCGCAAGGTTGCGCAAGCGCTTGTGGGTAGATTTGCTGTCGCCGTCAGGGTTGCTCCATCGCGGGTCGCCCCATTTGCGTTAGACTTACTTGAAATTGTTCAGTGCCTTCTGCCAGTTTCGATTGCACTCAATGCGAATCTTGACACAACGGAAGATCATTTCTTCACCGCCTCTAAAGTCAATTCCAAGCTGGACGACATCACCGTCTCCAACCTTGTAGGGTTTGCTCTCCACGCCAGGCTGAGAGAGCCTAATATGATTAAGGAAAGTCCCGGAGCTCGACTTGACGTCCTTGATCCACCACTGACCGTCCTTGCACCAGAACTCACAGTGTCTGCGGGACACGACCTTTGACTTGAATCCAACCGGAGCGGACGACGGAAGATGGGGTGGGAGGTCGTTGGGGATGTTGTCCTTCTCGGAGTACCTCCCGACCCGTATGACGCAATCCTCACTTGGCAAGGTCCTCGAGATGGGGGGAAATTGCAGGCTTGGGCGCGAGGCCCTGGGATCTTCATGCGGGATAAACCGTATCGATGGCAGCTGCTTGTGAGGTGTAGACGTTTCGGCGGTCGCATCACCACTGGAGGGGCCGTGGTGAGAGACACCCAAGGAGGGAGCGGCCGACTCAGCACGAGTGCGAGTCATGGATGCGGGTCGCGGCGATGTAGCGGAGGTGGTGGAAGGTTCTGCGGAAGATGCGACGCGAGACAGGCCGCTGCGACCCACGACGGTGGGGACCCAGCCGCTGGTGGCACCAGGAGTGTCGGCGGCGCCGTTGACGGGGGCGTGGCGGGCGTTGGTGGGCAGGTCGGCACTCGGGGCAGTATCGGTGCTGGACGAAGAGAGCGAGGCGTTGGCGCTCGGGGTCGATCGCGTGCGGACGAGCGAAGGGCGTCGAATGTGGCCGCTGCTTCCGGCGGAAGATCGATCGCTCGAGGAGTGGAGGTGGGTGTAGCTGCGCAGGTAGCTGAGCCCACGGAGTCTGCCCGAGCGGGTGGGCGAGGTGGGCGAGGCGGGCGAGGTCGTGGTCGAGAGCGTCGGGGCGGAGGGAGCGGGAGTTGTGAACATGGTCTGGCGCGCGTGGCCGACAGCAGTCGAGCACTCGGGGGTGAAGATGAGGTGCGAGGCTTCGCGGACCTCAAATCTCAGCGTCGACGGCGGAGACGTCGAGACGAGAGCGGAGCGGGCGTGCCAGGATGAGGTGAATGCGCGGGCAGGGATGCCGCTGGGATCACTGCCCGGGGAACCAGCGCGTAAGCAGGCTGGCGACCGGCGAGGCCTGACGACGTGGTTGGGCACAGAGCAGGTGCTGTTGATGCGAAGATAGGCTCAGCGGCGTCTACAGCCCGTCCCGGTCGCTGGGTGCTTGCCGCTGAGACGAGCAGACGCTCCCGGTTGTTGGGTCTAGTCCGTCGCCGCCTGCGGCTGCGCCGAAATTCGAAATTCCCAACTGAAGAGCGCGCCGGCACTCGTAACAGCACGCTTCCGTGCGCGAACACAGGCCCCGCGCTCAGACGTCTCTGCCTATTGCTCAGGCACGGCGCCCAGCTTTGCGCGCGCGGGCGAAACATCACGTGACTGTCTCGGCCCCTTACCAGGGACGTGGTCGCCGCCACGGACGCTCCCACGGACGCTCCCCGCCTGCGACACCTCTAGGCTGGTGATGTCACCTTCATCGCACTCCGCCGAGCGCGTCGCAGAGAAGGTGCAGACGCTGTCCGACCTAGAGCTCGCCGCTCTGCTTTGTCTGATCACCAAAGAGCATGCCATTGTCGAGGCCGAGCCCTCCTTGCTGGATCCGCTCTGTCTGGAGCTAGAGCTTGTACTTCCCCTTCGTGAGGCTGTGAGCAGCCGACACTGACGCCGAGCGCAGATAGCCGGCAGCGTGTTCGGCCTCTCCAGTACTGTCCTGGAGTGCTCGGAAAGGACTACGCTTGACACCTTCGGCAACGGTCTGCTCGTAGAGGACGACGACATTTCCTATTTCTCGTCGCCACCCAGAAACTCCCGGGACACGGTATGCAAACGCTTATCTCTCACGTTGGCGTTTGGCGGACTATTTGCGCCAACACGGGAACATGTCAGATTGCTGATAAATATAGGACAACTTCTCCACCTTCCGTCCGCCACATCGCCGCAGCCCCAAGTCTCCACTCGAGCCCAATCGTAAAATAGCAAATGTGGTCATCGCAAAGAACCTCAACCTCTCTCCTCGGCAGGTCCAGACTCAAGCTCTGGAGGCATGTTCTCAAAACCAACGTAACTTGTCGTAAGCTGACGTGTCTCGGCAGTTGATTCGAGGAAGACGCATCTTCACGCGTACCGCAGTGCATTCTGCGCCCAAGCGGTTCCTGTTCATTGCTCTCTCGGCTTCCGATCCTGACATAAGCCTGACGCCACACCTCGTGAGACTGACGTTTTCTCATCTTCTTTTTGGGTTTTCGCTGACTGTCGTCCAGAACAATCAGTTCTTCATCTCACACTATCACCAAGATGAAGACGGATTCCCCAACCTGGACGAGTACCGAGGCTTGGAAGACGATCAAGCTTCGTTATCTTCAGTCGTGCGGCCGTCGTCGTCAATGACCCTCGGGTCGCCGAAAGCAATAGCCAAGTCGCCTCTCTTTCCCCAAGATGTAGGCTTTCAGTCTACCTTCTTTGTTTCGTAGTCCAGCCAGGCAACACTAACGCTTTGAAGGACCTCGACTGCATAACGAAACTCTTGGGCGATGTTCGCATCAGCTCCGAGGTCTTTGCCTACATGCAGAACCTGATTGCGTTCCTGCGTCTGCACCGAGCAGTGAGCGGTGGTATATCAGCACTGGCGACCAGGCACTTTGAGCTGCTGGTGCGGTAAGTTCCAGAGATGCCTGCCCAAGGTGGTCACGAGCTTATATCAGGCAGAGCTCTTGCGCCACTGCACGGGCTGAATTATGTGCCACCATCTCTTGTTGCCCTTGCAGCACGAAAGATATACCCACACCGTATTCTATTAACGGCTCCCGAAAACGAGCGCAGCATGCAGTGGGGCAGCTCGTTGGAGGCTGTGAGGGAAGTATTGGACGGCGTGACCGTGGACGACGTGATCGAAGATGTGCTCCAACAGGTCGAAGTACCGTTGTAGTGCATATCGCCCGGTGGGACCTGCAACTGAGACAAGAGCGCTGCGGCATGAGCATGAGACAAGAGCTTGGGAAAAAATGAGGCCAGCCACCCCAACAAATATGGTCGTCAGCAGCGTCTATCATGAGTCGCACTATCAAATACTGGTCAGCTGATCGGCGGCGCCTGCCATCCAAGGGTCCCGGGTCTAGCTGGAATTCCCACAAGTTCCGTTCAACTGCCGCGACTAGAAGTTATTTGTGAAATTCCATCGGTCACCTTGCCGTTTGTGGAAGACTGTGATCATGCACGCGGTGAGCAGTTCAGCTGGAGGCGCTCGTGACCATTCCCGGAAGGGCATAGATACACGTTCCCCGGCGTGGCTGAGGTTGGACCCTTCGCGACCTGAACATTTCAAAAACCCAACGCGGTGTCACCGGGAGCGCCAACGGACGCGGCGTCACGAGAAGAGGGCTGAAGAGGTCGGCTAAATTCGATCGCATGTTCTGTCCATACCGACAATTCCAGGGCGAACGGTGCTCGTGGATCGGATCGGCTCGCCGACTCCAACATGCCTCTCCCTGCGTCATCCCCCAACGGTGTGCTCGTTTCGCTGCCCGGGTTTCCAATGGCGACCGGACACTTGGCTTGTAGACCCTGAGATCGATGATGGAAATTTCCCGACAGTTGTTCGAGGCCTTGCTGCGTCATTGCGGACTCTTGCCCTTCTATTTCGCTTGTTGGCACTGGATCGACGTCGCGTGGCATCCCTGATATTTTCCGTGCACAACTCACGCAACGCACCCGCTCGGCGCAATACGACCTGCTCTCGACGAGCATCTTTTTTTTGCTCCTCCCCAATCACAGAGTGAGGCTTGCCTAGTGGCAGGGGTAGTGCTGCAAGGCTTCATCATAGCGACCGGCCACGCCGCGCTAGCGCCCGCACGCGACGGTTGATCTCAGAATCCAGACTCTTCCGCTCCGTTGTCAGTCTTCACGCTCCGAGGCCGCGGAAGTACTTACGGAGAGGATGTGGTGGTGGGTCACGCGGCTGGCGCTGTGAAGACGCAGGAAAAAGCAAGAAGAGCAAAGAGCGGTGGAGATGATGCGAGGCTGCCGGGGCGGGCCGTTTGTCTGATCGCATAGGGCCTACTGAGGGCTCCAGCATGGGCTAGGCAGACCGCGATACGTGACGTCAAAGTCATAGCTCCCAGCGCACGCGTTCGCGCCAGAGATCGTGAAATGTGCAGCAAAACGGAAACATTCCAGAGCGCGGCTAGAAAACGCGTCGTGTGAGCCAGCCGATGAACGTTGAATGGGCACCGACCGATCTGCCGTGAATCGTGGCAATCCGAGCAGTGGCCGTGGTGCGGCCTGACGGGCAGCGAGCGTGCGTGCGTGGATAAGCGAGAACTTTTTTTTTCGTGGTGTTGATTCCGTTGCGTGTTTAGGGCTCACGATGGGTTTGCGGTCTGCGGCTGCGGCAGTGTAGGGGCTTAGAGGGCTGAAGCGGCTCTGCGGCGGCTGAAACGGCAGGCAGGCGCGGGCGCAGTCGCAGGCAGCTGGACGGAAGAACGAGGGGCAGCGTAGGCGAGCCGGGGGGTGCGGCCAGGAGGACGCGGGCATCGAGCGGTTGGCGGGACGACTTGCGCTGTGCCAGCGCAGTGTGGCAGCCCGTGAGTGCAGAACCGGGCATGCCGCGCCCAACGTCATTCGCCGGTCACTGATCGCTGCGCCTGCTCTGATCAGTCGCTCAGCCGTTGCTGCCCGCCGCGCGATTGGGCGCGTCGGTGGAGTCCGCTGGAGCAACCCCAGGCCGGCGCTAGTGGCTCCGTTCCAGGCACCTGGCTGACTTGCATGCTTGCATGTCACACTGACTCTCTCCCAGCCAACCCTTAATTCTCAGCACCGCCAACCCTATTTACATGCGCCGACCTGCCTAGACACGAGCCGTCCCATCGCACTCCGCTGCTCACCACCACCACACCACACTTCGCCATGGAGGCCCTTCTATCCGTTTCCTTCGACAACATCACCTCCAAGGACAGCTCCAAGGTCCGCAAAGGCCTGCGCCAGATCGAGGGCCTGCTGGCACAAATATGCCTGAGCCAGAAGACCGACCCCGCCGCCGCCAAACACAAGCGCAATGGCTCCGCATCCAAGAAGGGCCCGTCTGAACCCAAGGCACTCGGCGCGCTACACGGCGATCCGGCGTTCAGAGAGTTCTTCCGTCTGCAAGAGGGGTTCGAGTGGAATGGTGAGTCTGCCCCACCTGGCACCGGGTGACCAGCCGCTAACAAGCTCCAGTCGCAACACGGCTCATCGCATGTCTCGAGAGATTAATGGGCATGGGCGCAAGCGGACAAAGCGACGTCCTCATCCTCTCTGTGCTCGACCTCCTGCAAGGCGCTCTCCTCCTGCACCCGCCTTCGCGTGCATTGTTCGGCCGCGAAATCTACATGAACGTAAGTACCGCACGTCGCATATGTCAACCCACCGAACCAGATTTCTAACAATTTTGCAGCTCTTGCTCGACCTTCTTGACTGCGGCGAATGCCCTTCCATCCAGTCCCGCTCTCTTCTCGTGCTCGTCACCGCACTGCTGGACACCCCATCCAACACGCGGACGTTCGAGTCAATCGATGGTCTCCTCACCGTAACCTCGCTCTTCAAGTCGCGCAGCACCGGAAAGGCCGTCAAGCTTCAACTAATGGAGCTGTTCTACTTCTACCTCATGCACGAAACGCCCACCATTCCGGCCGGCGCAAAAGGCAACTCCCTGGGTGCCGAACGGAGCTCAAGCCAACTGGCTCTCGACCGCAAGCGGGACCGCAGGTTGAGCGACCCCGGCCAAGAGACAAGATCCGTATCGGAGAAGCAGGCGCTTCTCGGCAGGTACATCGGCAATGTCGACGACCTCGTGCAGGACCTTCGCGACTGCACGCCTTTCACCACGGGCATCAGTGTCGCTGCCTAATTGGCTCTTCTGCCTATATTAGCATCCTCTTACTCTGGTTCAATGCGAGCTACCGCTCGTGTTGGCTGAAGACTTGTTCACCTTCTCCAGTCCCACGTGGACGCCGTTTATTTTCTTTTCTTTGTCTTAGCATGCCTTATTGTTTTTTGTCTTGGACTACAGCGAGCGACGGAGTTATGGATATTGGCACGTTGGGCGTGCACCCGGACAGGCGTTATTTTGGGAATACGGCGCATTATTAGCATCGACCTTAAGTGTCGAGCACCGTGGGTTTTGTGATACCGGCATCCGAGAGGATTATATTCATTGTTTTTCGGTTCTCTTCAATATTGCAGAAGGCCTTTTGAGGCAGATAGTGTGTAAGAATGGTAACTCATAACCACCTCATTTTTGATTCCATAAACAAACAGATGATTGTGATGTCAATACCACCGCTATGAAGGACGGAAGAAGGCTGATAGGCAGCCTCCCAACTTTTTTCACGCCTTCGACTGGGCGAGCTTTTGCCTGGTCCACGGTTTCTTAGCAGCAAGATAGCAACATGCTCCCGCTGCCATGTCGCAACTACCATGTCCCGCATGGGCCTCGGCACTCACCCCCTCGCAGCTCACTGTAGCTCTCACGAATCCGCGACACTAGCGTCCAACCCCGCCCACGCGTAACGCCGCACTCGTCCTCAGCTCGTCGGCCCCGATCGCATGTGACTGCTAGTGCCCGTCCCGGCCGTCAGCGTCAAGGATGCAGGTCATCTTCTTCTCGGTCCGATCGGATGCCGTCAAGTGATGGGATAGGTCACATCACGGGTTGATGGTTGCACAAGATCTGGAATATGGGTCCAATACACCACCAGCCGGCATCAGCAGGAACTCGTCAGCCCCAAAAGGCGTCCCAATAGGGGATTTGTCATTGTCCAATGCACTGCCACGCAGAAAAAAGAGGCGTACAGCTGCTTGCTGGGTTGCCGGACCTGGAGTCTTGGGCCGGGTCATACGGACCGGAGCGCTTCGGATCCTGCCGTACGCTACGCGCACGTCCTATTTTCCTCTTTTTCCTTCCGTCCCAACTTAACTCGCCCCCAATCGAGCAGGTGTTCTTTCGCTTTTCGGCGACAGGCCCGGCCATTGAGTGTTGGGATTGCCGCCCAAGTCGGGCAAACGGGGGGACAGCGGCATTTTTTTTTTCATCTTTCTATTTTTCCTTCATTGCTGCCTTTGATCGGGCCTCGCTGCATGATGCTCTTTCGGTTTCCTATCCCGTTTCGCTTCGTCAGCTTCTGCCCGCAACCCGCTTGCGAGAAAAGGGAAAGGCGGGCAGGTTGTCGGAAGCGCCGCGCAGGAGTTAGCGCGCGCGATGCCCGCAGGAGGCGTCGTTCTCGCCCCTGGGGGGCAGCACGGCAGCTCCTCTCTCGTGGCTTCTGCTGCTGCAAGGCGCCCTACCCTTGGAGCCCTCTTCGAACCCCTGCCTTACCGGTCAGGCGCCAGCAACGATAGGGCTCGCTAAAGCCCGCAGTTGATGTGTTGATGTGTTGCTGAACTGCTACTCGCCCAGCCACACGACAAACCCGCGCTGCCGGGCGCGCCGCATCGCATAAGCCGTATGTACATGGTTTGGGTAGCGCGACGTCGGCGGTTGCATGTACCTTGCATTGCCGACTGCAGCGTCAAGCGTTTCACGTAAACGAAGAGTGCCGGTCGGCAGAGTCAGGCTATCCGTGTTGCCGAATACGGGGGGAGGGAGCAGTGTTATTAATGGCACACGGGCCTGGCTGGGGTGATGATGATGTTGGTGATGGTTATGACGAAGGGGATAAAATAAGTTGGATAAGCAGTGCGCGCTCTTAACTCGGGCTGTTGTTCCCGTCATAGCACTCTTACCATGCAGGGCAGTTGGTGCGAGCGTCATCGCTTCGACTCGACTCGCGCCTTTTCGCTCCCTCTGCACCACAACAAACTCGCACTCGCCAGGAACCGGTCCGACTGCTGCAGATCTCGAGGGAATGGTGCTGTGGGCGTCCACGCCGGGCCGGAGAAGTCCCTTCAGCTTTCCCCTCTTTCTCAGTCAACACGCGCGGGCTAACCAAGTTCATGAGTCGCGCGGATCGAATGGTACGATGGATGTTAGGGGCGGCGGGGGAGAAGGGGAGGGATTCACAGGGTACACAACAGTAATTAAGTGGGCGGCGACGCGCATGGACCGCGAAACCCGGTGGTCCGGACTCTGGGACTGCAGCAGCTCGTGGGTATCGCAAAAGCGCGCGTCTCCCCGGGCACGCAGGTGGTGGTGGAGTGGGGTTGGGAGGGGGGGTGGAGGGCGAGGGAGGCCCGACGACAAGACTGCGAGCAAAGGCGAGAGCGCCGCCCGCCGCCTTTGGTGATGCGATGTGCCCCACTCTGGCTTGGGGTGTGGGGCTGCGCGCGCGCGAAGAGGAGCAACGGAGCTGAGAGAGGGACGGCTGGCAGCACCGAGGGGTCCAGCTGCGCGCGCGGGTTTCGGTGCCCTTCGCGCGGCCTTAGGGCAGTTCGGGGGGTTCTAGACTTCCAGTGCGTCGGAGGCTTGCGGGCTTTTCGCAGCGGATGAGGTAGGCGGAGGTGCGAGGGCGGTTGTGCAAGCGACGAAACAGGTTTTGTTTACATCAACACTTGGACCATGCTTGTGCCGCCTTCCCCACAACAGGCCGAGATGTGCACGCCGGGGGATCCTTAAGTCGGGCTATAACGTCACGTATAGGGGAAGTTGTTTGGTGTTTGTTCTGTTGTTAGCAGCCGCGATGACGTCGGGCCATCGCGATCCATTGTCGCGACGCGAGGACGCGTCAGTGCCAATGTTGCATCCACACATCCGCCGTGCCGAACAGATCCACGCGCCTGCCGTTGCCCGGCCCCGGCAGCCCGCCGATCCTCGCAAGAGATCTGGAGATGTTTTGAGATGCTCGATCGTCATCGTCATCCTGCTGGCTCCTCCCACCTACGGACCCGTGCTTGCGCCCCTGCGTCGGCACGGTCTCTGCTGCGGAGAGCTGAGCATGCAGGGTGCATCACCACCATCGCGCTGGCATGCAGGGTCGGCCGCAAGTGCGGCGGTGCCATTGACGAAGCGGGTGGGTTGGGTGTTCGCAGCTTGAGGTGTAGGTCTGCTCTGGACTCTGAAACACCTGCGCGCACGGCCACGTCCATAATTAGCTCCAACGGCTGCTCCAGACTTTGCAACTTGGTTGATCGCGCGATGGCTAGGGGTGTGTTTGCATGGGTCCCTTTCCCAACAGCTACAAATACGTTGGAGCTTCCCCTCCCTACACGGCCTCCGACTGCCGAGTCGCCACACCAACCACCTCTATTTACCGACGTCAGCGAGCTTGAACCCGCCAGGAACCAGCCGCTGGAACACGCCGTTTGGATCGTACTTCGCCGACGCCGCCCGCATCTTGGCCACGCTCTCCGGTCCGTAGCTCGCCAGCACGTCCTGCGACGCCCAAGCATAGTTCAGGTAGAGCCACTCGTTGGCCTTGCCCACGCTGCGCGAGTGCACGACGACGTCATCGACCAGCTGCCGGTTGGCCTCGATGAACCGCGCGTCGTTGGCCGCGTCGTCCCATTGCACCAAGGCCAGCATGACTACACGAGCAACAATCTCCGCCATCAGTCTGCCGTTCTCCCAAGGAAGCTCGGAAGGGCAGTGAAACTTACTGACGAGATTCGACGATGCGCGGTCCAGACCGAGGATGTTGCCGCCCTTTTCGACCGAATGCTTGGTGTAGATCTTGGGGAGCGGGTGGTACTGGTTTCCGAAGCTCCAGGTGCCGGATGTGCCGTTGAGCTTCTTGGCCGTGAGCGTGAAGAGCTCGAGGGCTTTGCTCAGCATCTTCTCGTCGTTTTGGAAGGTGCAGGTCATCATCGCTTGACTGAAAGGCAAGTCAGACCGGTCAAGTTATCACACTCTGGAGGGTCTGGAGACGCACCGCCATCCATTCTCAATGGGGACCTCAGCTACGAGGTCGGACATATTGGTGATGCGAGTAGTGTCGAACATGACTCCGGGAATCGCATAGTATTCGTCGTAGCTGGGTGGCCGCACCACAGGCTTGGTGTAGACATGGCCGTCAAAGATGGCTACGTCTCCCGGATCTTCGGAGTTGAAGGAGGTGTACATGATGGTAGATGCATTGGGGTCGGTCTCAATGTTGTCCGTGAAGCGCGTAAAGGCTTTGGCGTGCTGCGACATGGTGCTGCTGGGGTATTGGAGAAGACCTCCCCAAAGTTCTCCGTGGTTGTCAAACACTTCCATGTCCACCTTGGTAACGATGCCAAAGTTGTTGGAACCGCCTTTCAAAACCTGGAAAAGATCTGGATTCTGCTGGCTATTCGCGTCGACGACATCTCCGTTGGCGAGAACAACCTGCGATGGAGGATCAACGGACCGGCGGGGAAAAGACAAAAGCGCGGGCTTTGGGGTGTTTCCCGTACCTCGAAATTGGCTACGCTATCACACACGAAGCCTTTACGGGCATTGAAGAAAGAGAGGCCGCTCCCAAGGACAAGCCCACCAACACCTGGCCTGTTACATCGACCGCCAGGCGTAGAGACATTGAGCGCATCAAGAGTAGTGTAAACGGACTCCCACCTGGCACCGGCTTGAATGGCAGCAGTGGAATTCCCAGCATGGTATGTCGTCGAGTTCATGTGGCGCAAGTCGATGGTGATGCCATGTTCGATATTCGCAGCTCCAGCCCAGGTGGTGTGGCCCCCGCTGCGCACGGCGAATCGGCACTCTTGGACCTCGCTTGCGGTGACGAGAGTCGCGACGACTCTGGATACCTCATCGGTGGTGAGCGGTTGGATCAGGCACCACGGATGTAGATGTTCTAAGTTGGACCAGTACGAATCGATGCTTTCTTCGTACGCTTCCTCTCCCGAATACTCGACCCTGGAGCCGAATCCGGCAGCTTCGAGTGCAC
The DNA here is from genome assembly GCF_021436955.1 of Diplodia seriata. Classification (NCBI taxonomy): domain Eukaryota; kingdom Fungi; phylum Ascomycota; class Dothideomycetes; order Botryosphaeriales; family Botryosphaeriaceae; genus Diplodia; species Diplodia seriata. The sequence continues at coordinate 1,432,939 of NW_027117309.1, read as the reverse complement.
CACACTTTCACCGATTTTAGCCCACGACGGTTGCTGGTGCCATGGCCAACTTTACTTACGCAATATGTGGAAGCGGGGTAGGTAGATGAAACATTGGGGGCCGTATAACCATATTCCGAGGCAAGGCGGTGGCCAGCACGAACACCGAATGTCCTGACCAGGAAAACGAAGAGGACCAAGATCAATTGCATTTTGCGCCGATCAATCAGTGCGAGGATGCAAGACTGTAGAGACGATCTTCAGAAACGGCCGACCCGGGTCAATATAGACTCCAAACAGCTGCAAGAAGGATCAGACAGTTAAGTGGGCCGCAGATGCGGAGGATTTGCGCTAGGTTTTTCAGTTTTCGTTGTACGACCATAAGCAGAACACCGCAGCCTTGACACGTAAGTGAAAGGAGCCCTGCTTCTGAGCATCAACACCTACAGACTTCAGAATCGAAAAAGAACAGCAATTGGTGCGCGAACGGTGAAAAGCCGAGGACGAGACCTTCCCGCGATGAGTGTCACACTGATTTTGCAAAGTAGAATGGAATACTCAGTACTGACATGAGGCTCGCCAAGCATCCTTCGACAAGCTTCGACGCACACCGCAAACCATCATACGCGTAAACGCAATAGCTCCATTGCTCGGGAGCTTAGCGGGGAAACAAGCGGACGAACCAAGTGCAGGACTCAAACGATTGTCATCGTCTTGGCCTTAAGTGTGACGGAACCGGAAGGTGTTGCGGGGAAATACTAAAGTCTGCGAGGGGGAAGACCCTGGCAGAGCCAATCCCCGAAGGCTACTGTTGCCTCTTCCGGACTTAGGGCTGGTCAAGTCGTGCATGCTCAAGTTTTTGCCTGAGGTAAGACAATGACTCGGCATGTTTCATTTCTTTCGAACCCTGTATGGGGTAGGGCATGGTGTCGTTCATATGGTATTGATATTGCCGGTCCCCAAAGCTTGCGGGAACTACTTGCTACAGCCCTCGGATGGTCGGTGGACATTTTCTGGTCCTATAAATACTTGAAGCCTGCTCAGAATCTGTCCGCCCGCATGGCTCAAAAAGTCTTTTGGTAAGCGGTATGTTCGACCCTGTCCCAGCACAGCTGGTGACAGACGACTCGAGCCCTCTGAGCTCCGCTGAGGATGCGAAACTCTTCCTGAGTGGTGCGAGCGTAAGCTTGGCCATTGGACCGAACCTCCCCAGCCACTTGAAGAAGAACGCTTCTTACTCTCAATTTTGCTGATTAAATACATCCAATTAGCACTTCCAGTCGATATAGTTCTAATGGGATTAATGTCCGGGCTAGTGTATTAAAGGTCTATGAGATGCAACGCAAGGGTTAAAAGAAAGCCGTACCGTCGCGCCAACAGGCGGACTGACCGTGAGGAGAAAAGAAGAAGAAAAGGAAGGACAGAGTCAGAGCCAAACCCAGCAACCAACAACATCCCATCCCGCTTCCATCTCCCTCCCCACTCAAACCCCACTGTCCACCTGATCCACCACGTTCCCCTCCGACCAGGCATCCCACGCCTCGCACACCCTCTGCATCTCCGCCCTTCCCTGCTCGCCCACCGCGCGACCGATCTCGCCCGCGCGCTCGACGACGCTGGCGAACATGCCGGCCGACAGGTGCCACGTGACGTGGCAGTGCAGCGGCCACACGCCCGGGTTGTCCAGCGCGTACTGGATCACGAGGTGGCCGTTGGGCGGCAGCTGGTAGACGTCGCGCCGCGCGGGGTTGGCCGGGCGCGCGACGGTGCGGCCGTCCCACGGGCCGGGGCCGAGGGAGAGGATCTGCGCGTTGTGGCCGTGGAGGTGCATGGGCTGCGTGTGGGTGTTAGTTTTGGGTTTGCCCGGACGGGGAGGTGGGGGGAGGGAGATGATGGTGGGGGGAAGAAGGGCTTACGTGGGCCATGGTCGAGTTGTTGTGCATGACGACGCGCGCGGCGCCGGTACCGTTGCTGCCGGCGTTGTAGACGTTCCACTGCGGCGCCAGCGCGTGCGGGTCGGACAGCCGGCCGGCGGCGGCGAGCGAGAGGACGGGCTGGTTGTAGTCGCCGTGGAAGCCGCTGTCGTTGACGGTCCAGACGGGGTGGCCGGTCGCGTTGACCTCGGAGCTGAAGTCCAGCTCGAGCGTGGTGGCGGGGCGCGGGTCCGCGGGGATGGGGTAGAGGGGCGTCGTCTGCGCGAGCGGGTCGTTGTCGCAGGTGGTGGCGACGGGCCAGGCGGTGCTGTTGGGCCGGGTGTTGGTGTCGACGCCGTCGTAGTAGATGGCGGCAAGCGCGGTGGGCTGCTTCGACCAGTTGCAAGAATCGGAGCTGGCGATGACGCTGCGCATCCAGTAGGCGCCGTTGGAGCTGTTCAATGCGGTGACGAGGACGTCGGATCTCTGGCCGGCCTGCAGCAAGGTTGGTGGATGAGCATTGATGATGGGGAAGGGGGTGGGCTGGGCTTACTCCGAGCGTGACGACGTTCGTCTGGTACGGCTCGATGGGGACAAAGTCATTGGCGATGACGGTCATCTCGTGGCCATCGATGGTGAAGTGCTGCACGGAGGCAGCGCCGGCGTTGATGAGCCGAAGCCGGTGCGTTGCGCCTCTGGTGAAGTTGAACTTGGCGAGACCGGCGTTGGCAACGCAAGGGGTTCCATCGGTGCTGAGAGAGCAGTCGTAGTCCATCTTGCCGTTGATCATGTTGTTGTCTGCAAGTGGGTGCCAGAGACTGGGATCCGTACCGACGACTATAGACGCGTCAGTTGCCACATATGTCGAACATGGAGCTTGCATACGCACCGCCATCAATAAGCTCCAGGTAGTCCTTGTGATACCACTCGCTCAACAGAACCGGGCCGAGGTCGATGTCGTAGTCGAGAGCACTTGGGCCGTGGACCACAACGGGGCCAACCAGCCCGCCCGCGGACTGACCCGAGTAGTGGGAGTGGTACCACCCCGTTCCGTAAAGGTCGGCCCTGAACGAGTATACGAAGGTGTCGTTGGGAGCGATCGGGCAGCTTGAAACCGAAGGAACGCCATCCATGTGAGGGGTGCCCTTCTGCGTGAAGCCGTGCATGTGGAGCTGCGTGCCTTCCTCAGGACCGCTGATCTGATTATGTAGAGTGACTGAAGCTGTCAGATTCGTGCCTGGATCGAGTGCATCTGCGCAGTGACTGACCTTCGATCATGTCGCCCCAGTTGGCTTCAATGAGTGGCCCAGGGTACTGTCCGTTGATGAGGAGGACATTCTTCTTGTAGCCGTCGGGGGACAGCGGGTGACGCTCAATCGTGAGGTCGTACTTGACCGTTACTCCCGTGTCTGGAGCTCTGAACCGGGTGTAAGCTGGCGTATCCCGGCTGGCCGAAAGGTGGCGAGACTTACTCTGTGTAGGGATTTGCATTTGTACAATTCTTGCCCGCCCATGGAACTCCGTAGCCCTGGAGAACATATAAGCAAACGGGCGATGGTATGCATTGGAAGAAGCTTACTCTATCGATGAACTTTGAGAGCTTCGGCGCTTCAAGAGTGCCCCACTTGGACACACTACATGGATTAGTCGGAGGCCGATGAAGAACGGAGAGTGGCTTACCCGTTGGTCTGCTCTTGAGTCAAGCCGGCAGTGAAGGCAACAACTCCAACGAAGATCTTAGAAACGATCGAAGACATTGCCAAGAAGGAGATCTAAACGAGGGTGAAGCTCTAGTGACAAAGGAAATCTAGGGTGGAGAGTTGGATTTAGATGAAGAAGTTGAGGTACTTTGAAAGCGACGGAGGTGGTTTTATAGAGCTCAGCCCAGAGTGACTGAAAATAAGCACCGACCACCCGCCTGGGTGGCTGACACGGTGCAGTGCGGGTCGTGGTGGCTCATCCCGCCCCAACTTCTTGGCTCGGTATCGGACCGTGAGGAAGGCTCAGAAGGTACGGCAAGAGGCTCGCCCGATGCTTCCTGGCAAATGGTTGGATAACATATTTGGCCGCCACTAGCAGGAGAAATCAATACTCATTGAATCGGGGCACTCCACAGAAAAAAGCAACCGCCAATCAACCCCAGACCATGCTGTGCTTGGCTTTGCTGGACACTCCTGGGTGTGTAGGGGAAATGCAAAAGTGAAAGTAGTCCCACAGGGGCCGGTTAACCGGGCTGTTTGGCATTTTGTTGCGTGGAGGCTTTGGTCCGGCGCAGTATCCGTGCCGAGAGCTAGCGCGCAATCGCGTCTGGATGCATTCTGGCAGTGCTGGCTGACTGCATGTATATGGCGGCTGTGATTCTTGGCTTTGTGCGACCATACAACCCGCATCGCTCCTGGTTCTGCTCCTGCTGAATGCCGGCTGCGATTTAGACTCCTATCGATACACTCACTGATTTGCGACAAATCACTGGAGGCAGCTTCTGAAGATGTCAAGTACTTGAGTCTGACGGTGCTCTAAGAACCCGACTTGGCACGTTACGCCATCCCAAAGAGGAAGCGCAAAGTAGGCGATCTCGGAACCAAATGCGCATATGCTATAATTATCCAAGCCTGCCAAGTGGACATAACATAGAAAAAGAATGCCATTGTATTGATAGCTGGCTTTGTTTCAGAGTGTGACACCACGGGCGGTAGGGCTGACGGCCAATCGCTTCCTTCGTGCGACACTAAAGTGTGGCGCATGTTGAGCCCGCCCGCACGCTCAGGCTAACGCGTCATCGATATTCATAAGCATGTCAGGTCATGATGTGGCGCGAGGCTAAGAATACCCTCCGAGGGCTACCGCACTCGAGAGCTGACGAAGGGGCGCTATCTTGTTGTGCAAGAAAAGCTACTTGCACATGCGGCTGAGTTTCCAACTCCGCCACCTGCATTATCGTTCAAGCCTCAGCTAGTATTTCACAATGATATCCCACTTACTATGCGCCCGCCTCAACGGGATGAAGCCCTACTCTTGCTTTGGACAACTTTAACGGGGATCATAGTAGGAGAGACTCTTTAGATCTGCTACTTAGGACGTTATACATCTTGTCAATTCCTACGGACTACTGATGAAGTGGAGATGTGTACTACAGCTGACTTGACTTTTGTAGAGCTGGGCTTGAATCGGGCGGCAGCAAGAGAAGATTTTTTGCTGGCTGGCGAGCTTCACTCTGTCACTTTCAATGGACGAGCTGAGGATGATCTCACGGGGGCTTTTAGGCTATTCCTCGTCTCTCTACTTTTAGAAACGAAAGCAAAAGTGCGCATAGCCCACAAAATGTCCGCTGGCCAGTGATTTGGTAGCTCAGTGACACCTTCGAGTTCTGCTTGACTCAAATCTGGCACTTAACTTACATAACTCTCAGAATAGCTTGTGGCTGTTTCAGTTCCACGACCGACTTTTCTCCCGCGACGGGCGTCTGGAGAACCCCATTTCCAGTGTGGCATACAGCTACGGCGACTGAATGGGTCCAGAGATTCCGAACCCCCACAAACTGAGCCTAAACAAACCCGACTGACTGTACGCGTGGCTGAGGGATTTTCCTTTCATTGCTCTTACCACTCTTGTATGATGAAGTGTTGTTTCCGCCCGTCCGTCACTAAGTGACGACGAAGTCGTTGCCGAACTCGGACAGCAACGCTCCGAATAGCCTGGAGGATCAGTGGCGATCTACGCTTCCTCCACGTGGTCAGATCCTTGTTTATCTGCACTATTTGACCAAGCTTCTTCAGATCGGGCGTAAGCCAATACAGGTGATTTGCGGGGAAGGAACAAGTGACAAGGGGAGCTCGGCGTTCGCGCGTTTGTCGCTCGAGAAGAGCCCGAAGGCCGGGTAGGCCACTTCAAACGGTCGCACAGAATAGCAGTCAATATTTGCCAAAAGCGTCGCGTCCACCGGTCCGAGCGCACCCTCGACCGGTCCGAACCGGCCGTGTCCAACTGCATACGGTAAAGTCAAGCTGCAGCTACTATCTGTTGCGCGTTCGCCAAGGCTGCAGGAGCCCGGGGATATATAAAACAGGGCATTTGACCTGTAGATCTTCGGCTCCTCTCCACGTTGCTCCCACCTGACGGGGATTCGACGTTTCAAAAGCCCTCCAATCGGTGCGATTGTCTGTGTAACTGCCCTTGCATGCGGCAGGTCGCTAAACTCCCAATCTTCCGTTCAATTTACGACTGTGCGTTTATTCGCCTCGACGTGGCAATGGACGCGTACATGGTCTGCAATAGCCGCGCATCCGGCGATATATTAAAGACCAGTGCCGCACTCACGTCTTTCCCTTGGACCAGCAACTCTGTCGTCCTTTCTCCACGCCGCTCACAATGTTGGCGGCCTTTTCAATTGCTCTCCTCGTCTCCATCTGCAGCCAGGTCGCACTGGCTGCATTTGGCCTCACGGACAATGGCGACAGCTACACCATCGACGCGGGATCCTCCAACTCCCTGGTCGTCACCGTTGATAGTGCTAGCTGCGACATCACGTCAATCGTCTTCTACGGCCAGGAGTACCAGTATTCCGCGCAGGGATCTCACATTGGTTCCGGCCTTGGCTCCGCAGACGTCACTGCCGAGACGATTGACGGTAAACCGGCTCCATTGAAAGCCACTCACTTCTCGCTGACGACGAGCCAGATGTGATCAAGGTCACTTGCACAACGGACACGCTCGTCCACTACTATGTGTTCAAGTCGGGAGACCCCGTCATCTACATGGCGACCTACACCAGCGCCGAGCCCGACATTGGAGAGCTGCGCTACATCGCCCGGCTGGATGCGGCAGAGCTGCCCAGCGAGTACCCGTTCGGCGACGCGTCGACGACGGCAGACAGCACGTCGACGGTCGAAGGGTCCGACGTCTTCGTGGTCGACGGCGAGACGCGCAGCAAGTTCTACTCGTCGGAGCGCTTCATCGACGACGAGGTGCACTGCGTGTACAGCGACGCAACGCACGCGTGCATGCTGATGCCGCAGTACGAGACGTCGTCGGGCGGGCCCTTCCACCGCGACATCAACACCAACAACGGCGGCGACATGACGGCGCTGTACTGGTACATGAACAGCGGGCACGTCCAGACCGAGGACTTCCGCCAGGGGCTCCACGGGCCCTACGCCATGTACTGGTCGCGCTCGGGCATCCCCACCCTGGCCAACGTCGACTTCTCCTTCATGGCCGACCTCGACCTGGAGGGCTACGTGGCCGACAGCGCGCGCGGCACCGTTACGGGCACCGCGTCCGGCATCGACGGCTCGGCCTACGACATGGTGCTGCACTGGTACAACGACGCGGCGCAGTACTGGACCTACGCCTCGTCGGCCGGCGCCTTCACCTCGCCCGCCATGAAGCCCGGCACCTACACCATGGTGCTCTACCAGACCGAGCTCAACGTCGCCGAGGCCAGCGTGACCGTGACGGCCGGGTCCGCCACCAGCGCCGACATCGCCAGCGAGTGGACCGCCAACAGCGACCCGCTCTTCCTCATCGGCGCGTGGGACGGCAAGCCCGACGGCTTCCTCAACGCGGCCAACCAGCTGCGCATGCACCCCAGCGACGCGCGCATGTCCGACTGGGGCCCCGTCACCTACACCGTCGGCTCGTCCGACGCTTCCAGCGTGCCCATGGCCCTCTTCAAAGGGCTCAACGACCCGTTGACCATCACCCTCGCCCTCGACGCCGCCGACGCGAGCGGCGCGGCCACCCTGCGCGTCGGCACCACCTTGTCTTTTGCTGGCGGCCGCCCGTCCATCACCGTCAACGACCACTCCGACTCGGCCGCCGCGCCCACCAAGATCGACTCGCGCGGCGTCACGCGCGGCGCGTACCGCGGCTACGGCGAGATCTACGACTTCGCCATCCCCGACGGCGCGCTGTCGACGGACAACACCATCACCATTTCCGTCGTTTCCGGCAGCAGCGGCGACAGCTACCTGACGCCGAACTATGTGAGTAGTGTGGATTTCGTCCCTTCTGAGAGCTCTTGGGACGGTTTGTAACTGATGTTTGAGTTAGATCCTTGACGCCATTGAGCTGTTCAGGTAGATGGCTTTGACGTTGCGTGGATCTGAGTAGGAGGACTGTTGATGGGTGATGGGGCTATCTTTTCGCACTTTCTAGCCGCCTTCCACTGAGGGGCCCAAGGAGAATGCCGCCGCGCATGAAACAGGGCGGGGAGATCAAGAGCCACAGCCTCAGGGAAGTCCGGCGGTTGTTCACTCACTCATTCGCTTGTAACGGTGCTCATTGCAACAGCCTTCTTCCATAATACAGATTTTCCGTATGAAATCGTGGTCTGTGAAACAAACGTCAGTCTTCTTTGAGTTGGAGCGAGATCGGGCCGGAACCTGCAAGGACAGCAGCCGCCAGTGAGCGGTATACTAACTGGGAATGCGGACTCGCGGCCCGTCGGTTCGGGCTCACCGTTGCTCCAGACAAAGCGGGCGGACAACTGTCAGTCGGACATCGCATTCCCGGAACCGTCCGTCTTTCAGAGGCCCGCAAGCACTGTTGTGGCGTCAGCATTGATGGCCGGAAATCCGTTATGCTGCAGACAAAGCGATGCCGCCGACAACGTGTGGTCCGGCCGTTTTCGATGTGCCGCACCCCATCTCCAGCCTGCCGGTCGGATGGTCGACTTTCATTTTCTTTCGTCCCGGTATCAGGTGTTTCCAAGCCAAATGGATGGTTTCGTTCGGAAGGACTGTTTGTTCTCGCATGAGCAGGTACATATAAACTCTGAGCACTCTTGAGCAATTGCGATGGACGTCCGCCTCAGTTTCTCCAGAAAACCCCACCAAACCCTTCAGAAAACTCAACAGATATCACCAACATGCCTAACCTCGGTGTCCTCTTTGGCAACCCCAAGAGCTCTTGCATTGTCATGTAAGGGCGAGGAAGAGACTTTTGCTGGCTCAATGCGGAGGATTCTTTTTGACGGAGCGCTTGAATGGTCTGCACTACGTTGGGGGCGATGCAACCGAGGTCGCGCAGAAATGCTCAGGTGCTGAGGGAAAGATATTTGAGAAGACAAACCAATGAGATGAATCTGTAAAGTACGTGGATGTGATGAAAATTGAGCCCTTGGTTTTAAAATTCTTGAAGCAGGTATTGGGTCTTCTAATTCTTTCTGCGAAATATTGCGGGCTAAGGGCGACACAAAGTAACAAAGCATTGGCAAGCGTGAGAAGGCAGCACGCAACACAGAGTTGTAAGGAACGTTTTTATCATATATACAATTGCCTTTGCAATATCAACATTTTTTCCATCCGAGCTTGGTATCTATATCTCTCTCAGGTGGTTGCTTTCCCGCCCCACCTTCCCTTCCCCAGAGTTCGTGTGGTATATCTAAAACCAAAGAGCGTGTCTCATAATGCCATCGTTATGATCATCGTCATGATATAAAAAAAGGAGAGTTCCTAATATCCCCCCCGCTCGCAACCTGTCAAACTCCTGGAAAATGACGCACCCGATTTACAAAAAATCCGTGTCGAGAAAAAAAAAAAAAAAGAACACGGACCAGAAAAAAAAGATGTTCAAGAAAGGGACAAACAAACCACTCGATTTAGTTCGACGCCCTCGCCCTCATCTCGTACGGCAGCGCCATCCACAGCGCGCCGGCGACGATCCAGCAGCCGCTGGCCACCCACACGGGGGCGCTGCTGCTGCTGCTTTCGCACAGGGCCACGACGAGGGCGCCGACCAGGCCGGCGGCGCGGCCGGCGGCGCCGACGACGCCCATGCCGGTGCCGCGGACGGGCGCCGCAAACGTCTCGGCCACGTACAGGAACATGAGGCTGACGACGGCGTTCTGGGCGAATGCGAGCACGCACTGCCACGCGATGACGTCGCCCTTGGAGCGGGCCGACGCGTACGCGAACGACAGCACGCCCGCGAGCAGCGTGGCGGCGGCGCCCGTCTTCTTGCGGCCGAGGCGCTCCGTCTCGATGAGGAAGCCGGCGACGATGGGCCCGGGGATGGCGCAGAGGGCCGTGTAGACGTGCGTCTGGAAGGTGAGGCTGGTGCTGAAGGCGTTGGTGGACGGGTGGCGCGCGGCGAGCCAGCGGGTGACGAAGGCGGCGTGCAGCGGGAAGGCGAGGCCGACGAGCGACCAGATGACGATGAGGACGGTGGTGCTGGTGCGCAGGTTGCGGGTGCAGAAGAGGGTGCGCAGCCACGACGGGCGGAAGGGCTGCAGGCAGAGGCGCGCCTTGGAGCTGTTGGCGGGCGTGGCGCGCAGCGTCGGCGGGCCGTGGATCTTCTCGATGTGCTGGAAGGCGTCGAGCGTGAGCCACGTCTGGCGGCCGTTGTGGTGCGCGATGGCCGTCACCGTGGCCACGACGTCGGCGTCGCGGTTCTGGCCCAGCAGGAACTTGGGCGTCTCGTGCAGGGTGAAGAAGTAGCGGATGATGCAGAAGACACAGGTGATGGCGCCCAACGTCCACCAGGCATAGCGCCAGCCCATGTTGGTGGCGTAGTTGCACGTCTCGGGCGTGGCGTCGGCGGCACACGAGTACTTGGAGATCAGAGGCCTGGACGGGTTAGCCGGTGCGTGAGGAGAGCCGGGCGAAGCAGTGAGCTTACCAAGAGACGAGGGCGGCGACCAGCTTGCCCAGGCCGGAGTAGGCACCCTGCATGGTCAGCAGGTACTGGTGCGAGGCCGGGATGATCTCCAGGAAGATGGAGCTGTCGACGGCCTGGTTGCCGCCGGCGGCGATGCTCATGAAGGTGGCGACGACGCAGAGGCCGGTGAAGGTGGGCATGCCGGCGCCAATGAGGCCGGTGATGCACATGAGGGCGAGCGAGAAGTTGAAGACGGTCTTGCGGCCGATGAAGTCGGACACCATGGGCAGCACCGAGGCGCCGACGGTGAGGCCGACGTACTGGCACACGGTGAGCAGGGCGGCATTGCTGGTGAAGAACTTGGCCTCGTTCTGCACGGCGGGCTGGATGAAGGCGAACGAGAACATCCAAAACTGGGGGGCAAGTCAGCGGGGGCTAGCCGGAACGGGAAGGAGTCGACGCACGCTATCGAGGAACCAGCCCAGGCCGGTCACGACGGTGAGGAGCCACTGGTACCGGCCCATGCCCATGTCCAGGAGGGCCTCGTTCAGCAGCTTGACCTTGGCGTCGTACACGTCGTCGCCGCCGGGCTGCATGTAGGTGGTGTCGATGATGGCGCCGAAGCTGTTGCGGTAGCGGTCGACATCGCGCTCATTGGCCTGGTAGTGCACGACGGGCGGCACGTGGGTGTTTCCGCTCGAGGTGGTGGAGGCGCTCCGCACGCTGCGGGCGTCGTAGCCGGGGAGGTCCTTCTCGGACCACGCCGAATCCATGGTGCTTGATCTCTCGGTTCTGTGCGAGGGGAACTGGCTAGGCTTCGAGCACAGCATGGCGGCACCCGCTGTTCTACTTAAGCAGGCACGCTCCCCACCCGTCAGTTGAGCATTGAGAATTTTCGGGCTCATGCCAGTGGAGTCCTGCCTGCCCGAGCGCGGCGCGGCGCAAAGGCCCGACGATCTCCGCAACTAGGGCCACCTCCGCCTTGAGAGCCGCCTACAGCCAACTGTTGTCCAATACCGCCATTTCGTCCCCATCGCCCTAGCCCGAAGCGGCCGGCTATTGGAACGTGTGGGCTCCGCGTCACCACCTGAGTTGTCACCTCCGTGTAGCTAGCCCAGTAGCCCAGACGCGCCTCTGCCTGTCTGCCTATCGCGCCTGCCCGTCTGACCTGCATGTCCGTCATCCGGCGTCGCACATTGCCCCAACGAGCACGCGTTCATGCCGCGCCGCGCTGGGGAAAGCGCGGGAGCAGCCGCCGAACGCTTGCTCACCGGCCGAACCACCACGTTCCCACCACCACCACCCTCACCCCATCGCCCACCACGTCGCCCTCGCCGCAGCCGACGCCGCGCATTGCCTCTCGGCCCCGGAATCGACAATCTTCACGTCGATTCAACCTTCGCCTCGTTGCCGCGCGCTATCGCTGATCGCCCCTCCGGCACGGTGGTTCTTTCGGCCTCTGCTCGTGAGCACGTTCACCGCTACTCGTGCTGCACGCGGGCTGAGTTGGGTCCCTGGACGCACGACCCGCGAGCTTCGCCACCCAGCGTTGGTCTTTACGACGCCTATGTATTTTTAGTCCTTCAGCTGCGCCATCCTCCTGCCTCACTGTACAAAAGCATGCGCAGCTGCTGTCCATTGCGCCGCGTGTTGACCCCGCCGAGCACCATGAGCTGGCCAGGCCAGACCAGGCTTCAGCCAGTCAGCCACTTCACAGCCGCTGGGCTCCGTGGCTCCGTCGCTCCGAGGGCCTGTGCTCGGCGAGAGGCAAGCGGCTCTGCCCGGGCTGACAAAGAAGAGTCTTTGCATGCGTATCCGGACCGGTCAACCCGCTCGTCTTCGGATGTGTTTGCGCATTCGGCCGTCGGGACGCGACTGCCTTCTTGTCGGTTATGCGGATTCCGTGTCATCGTATGACGTATGCTGACTTTTCTCCGCAGTAAGCATCACGGGAGGACGGGCACTGGGCGGTCCTGGCGCGGACATCAAACCTGGCGAGAGCGAGCGATGATGATGGTTTGTCCTCAGGCGAAAAATGGGCTGTCCAAGCCGGTCTTGCGAGAGTTTCGTATCAGGCCGTTTGCCCACTGATCAGCGCCGATGTTCGCGACATTTACTGCTCGGAGCCGGGCTGTGAAAGAAGAGCCATGATCAGCATGCTGCAATCGGAAGACTGGAGATACGGACGCTGCTCTTTCCTAGCCTTTCCCAAGGTAGCTCGATGCGACCTGCGAGCCGGACAGGCCTTCTCCCACGCCGGTCGCACGATTCCTTGGCAGCATTGCGAACATGTGAAAAATGGCGAGGATGGAGGACGGGCGATGTGTTGGAGTTCAGATGTCGTGCCCAATCTGGGCTGGCTCGCGGCTCAGGCCGCCCGGCCAACACCAGGGATCCAGGCAGCCAATTGACACGCGACAGACGACCCACCAACACCATCACTCTATTAAATGGCCCGACGCTTCCCGCCCCCAAAGGCTTGGTGCCCAGCGCAATCCTACGACGAGCTCTACACTCCGACGCTGTCGCTGGCCATCTGGCTCGGCAAGAGAGGTGTATGTGCGCAACGCAACACCCGGGTGGCGAGGCGCCCAGCGCCGCATCATCTGAAGATCGTCCAACGTCATGATTCTCACCTCTACATTGCGATAGACTTGGGATGATGTTTTGCACACGCTCAGTTAGAGCCCGGTGGAGTAGGTTGGGGCTAGTGGCCGTCCCAGCCACCGCGATAAGCAGCGGCTGCTAGTGACTGTTCCTTCGACGCTAACAGATAAGCAACCCTTACTGTGCACTACCATCCCGCTTGGCGTCATGGATGCGTAAATGTACCGCCTGTGCCTTTTTGACATTTGATCTCTCCGCATGGGCTGCTTCTGGATGCGATACCCGTACAGACTCGATATGACATCGTGAGTGCGGTCGCACTAGGCCAGTCGGAGTGTTGATTAATCGCATGTGCAACAACAGAACCGTGAACGAACGAGCCTGCATTCGGAAGTCAACCATGCCATGAGATCAAGCAGACCGGCCTTGTGAACACGCGTGTTTCCAGCGTTTGTTGGTGCGCACCCAGCAGGATTCAAGACACAGGCTGGCAGCCGAGGCCGATTTTCGATTTTGGACGCGCGACGTATGTAACACAACTTCCACTTCTAACGACAACGACACCACATCCACGCCCACCATGCCGGCCTCCAAGCAGCACCGGCGGCCGCTGGTGCCCTGGGTATACGATATTGGAGTCTTCATCTTCACCCTCTGCCTGGACATCTTCTTCCGCGAGGTCTACCCGCGCAACGCCTGGCGGGTGCCTGCGCGGGGGCCCGTCATCATCATCGCCGCGCCGCACGCCAACCAGTTCGTCGACTCGGCCCTGCTGATGCGCATCCTCAAGCACCACGCCGGCCGCCGCGTCTCCTTCCTCATCGCCGACAAGTCGATGCGGGAGCCGTACATCGGCGCCATGGCCGGCCGCATGGGCGCCCTGCCCGTCGTGCGCGCCATGGACCACATCAAGCCGGGCCCCGGGAAGATCTACTTGCCCGATCCGGAAGGCGACCCGACCCTGGTGCGCGCTCGGGGCGACGGCGTCGACTTCACCGACTCCCAGTTCATGGTCGGCGGCAACATCATCCTGCCCAAGGTCGGCGAAGAGAGTCCGGAGCAGCAGTCCATCGCTGAGATCCTCTCCGCCGACACGTTGCGTCTGCGTACCCCGTTCAAGCCCTTCGAGCCCGACCACCAGTTGCACAAGGCCCTGCGCGACGAAGGCACCTCGTACAAGGTCTCGCCGCACATCGACCAACACCAAATGTTCGACGCCGTCTACAACGAGCTCATCGCCGGCGGCTGCATCGGCATCTTCCCCGAAGGCGGCTCGCACGACCGGCCCTCCCTCCTCCCCCTCAAAGCCGGCGCCGCCATCATCGCCCTCGGCACCCTCGCCCGCGATCCCGGCTGCGGCCTCACCATCCTGCCGTGCGGCATGAACTACTTCCACCCGAACAAGTTCCGCTCCCGCGCCGTCGTCGAGTTCGGCGGCCCCGTCCGCGTGCATCCCGACCAAATCGCCGCCTTCGCCGAAGGGGGTGACTCCAAACGGGACGCCGTCTCGTCCCTGCTCGCCACCATCGAGGCGTCGCTGGCCACCGTCACGCAGCAGGCGCCCGACCACGAGACGCTGATGCTCGTGCAGGCGACGCGGCGGCTGTACAAGCCGCTGCGCGCGAAGCTGCCGCTCTCGACGACGGTCGAGCTCAACCGCCGGCTGCTCGAGGGGTACGCGCGCTTCCGCGACGCGCCGCAGGTGCAGAAGCTCACGCGCTCCGTCACGGCGTACAACCGGCAGCTGCGCTCGCTCGGCGTCAAGGACCACCAGGTCGAGTGGGGCGACGTCGGCCGGCGGCCGTGGCTGTACGCGCTCGCGACGCTGCTGCGGCGCGTCGCCTTCGTGGGCGCGCTGGTCGCCGGCACGCTGCCGTCGCTCGCCCTCTTCTGGCCCGTCTTCGTCACGACCAAGGTCATCTCGGTCCGCAAGCAGCGCAAGGCGCTGGCGGGCTCGTCGGTCAAGCTCGAGGCGCGCGACGTCGTGGGCACGTGGAAGATGCTCGTCGCGCTCGGCCTCGCGCCCGCGCTGTACGCGTGGTACACGGGCGTCGTCTCCGTCTGGCTCGTCCTGTGCCGCGGCGGCGCCGCCGCGTGCGACCCCGCCGCCGTCCCGTGGTGGGCGCGCGCGACGACGTGGGTCCCCGCCTGGCTGCCCCTCAAAGCGTTCGTCCCCGCCTTCTTCGCCCTCATGGTCGCCGTCACCTTCGCCGGCCTGCGCATCGGCGAGGTCGGCATGGACGTCGTCAAGAGCCTGCCGCCGCTGCTGGTGGCCCTCAACCCGTGGAGCAAGGGCGCCCTGGTGCGCCTGCGCGAGCGCCGCCGCCGCGTCGCAAAGGAGGTCCTGGACGTCGTCGAGCGCTTCGGGCCCGAGGTCTTTGAGGATTTCGAGGAGCAGAGGCTGCTGCTGGTGCGGAAGGAGGAGGACGGCGACGTGGAGGATGCCGACGAGGGCGACGGCGGCGAGGTGACGAGGACGAGGTACGACGATGAGGCGGTCGAGTCGGAGATGAAGAAGGATTTGTGACGATTATGATGATGGGAGATTGTGCTTTTGTGGATGTTTGGATTGGGGGGGAAAAAGCAGGGAGTATATGCGTGGTTGATAGAGGGTACATTCGCCCAAGATTTGATCGTATTGCTTTGGATCCTGCTGATGATGAAAGGGTTTGTGGAGATGTGTGTGGGTATTTTAGTTACTAGAAAACTAAAAGAGAACAAAAGAGCCTTCTGTGTCTGCACCCGTGGTATCGGGAATGATGTTAGGGTTTCAAAGCAGATGGTCTCTGTCTCTGTTAGCTTCCGAAGTAGCAGTGACCGCTGCCGCTGTTGTTGAAATAACGTTGGTCACTGCATAGCTCCCTATAGCAGGGCTTATGTTCACTTCAGCATGTCCAAAGATCGGGTCAACACTTCCTGAAAAAAAAGAAAAAAAAAACCCCCTTTTCCACGCTTGCAAGTGCACTCTAACAAGCACTCACACATACCTGAATAGCCTACCAGTGAGGAGCACACTACTCAAGTGATGAGAGGCCAAGATGATGTTATTCCATTTTCGTCTACTTCACAATCCGCAACTCACTCAGTCAGCAGCCTCCTCCCTCCCCCCGCCAACGTCTTACTTGCTCTTCAACGTCCTCTGCTTCTCCGCATCCTTGATAATCTTCTCCTTCACGAACAAGCCCTTCCGCCTCCGCACGCCCTCCATGTACCTCTTGGCGACGTTCTCCTTATCCGCCAGCTCGCCGAGATCCTCAATCTCCTCCTCGGTCCAGGGCACCCAGAAGGGGTCCTCGTCGAGCATCTCGTAGCCGACGAAGACGAGCTGGGGCTGGGCGGCGCCGGAGGTGCGCTTGCGCATCTCGTCGGAGAAGCCGAAGCTCTCGGCGACGGGCAGCAGGGCGGTGATGGAGAAGAAGGGGGTGCCCTCCTTCATGGCCTCGCTGACGATGCGGCCGCGGCGGCGCGTGACGACGCCGTAGACGCGGCCGAGCACCTCGGTGCTGCACTGGATCTCGCAGCTGTACATGGCCAGCAGCAGCCGCGGCGACCAGTCGAGGCAGCCGCCGTGCACGCCGCCGCGCACCGCCTTGATGACCTCGCCCGTCAGCCGCCCCAGCGCCGAGCGGTCGCCCGACGCGCCCGGGTCGATGTCGACGGCCTCGACGGCAACGGCGACGCCCTGGACCGGCTCGTTGCAGAGCGGGCCTTGGGCGGTTGCGAGCTGGAAGGCGTACGTGATCTTGTCGGTGAAGTCGTGCGGGATGAGGGTTTCCGAGGTGGACGAGGGCGTGATGGCCGAGTGCTGCTCGGCGTCGGTGGAGAGGCTGTATGTGTGTGTGGTGTCCCTTTGTCAGCTTTCTCTCTCGTTTCTCGCATGAACTCTTCTCGACAAACGAGGACCGAGGAACGACTTACACATGAGGCAGAACCCTCTGCCCGGTCTCGTCGATCAGCAGATTCGGACCTGTCCGTCTGGGCCCGAAAGCGGCAATCTTCTCGGCCACGCCGGCCCAGACCTCGCTCTCGCCCTTGGCCTCGGCGAAGGCGTCGAGCAGTTGCTTGCGGAAGTCCTTGATGGTGAGGACGTTGCCGCCCTCGGCGACGTCGACGTCCGCCTCGAGTCCCTCCTCGCCCTCTTCCTTTTCTTCTGCACCCTCTCCGTCGGCGGCATCCGCTCCGCCCTTCTTCTCCTCTTCCTCGGCGCGACGCTGAGCATACAGCCGCTTGATAGCGCCCGCGTTCTTGGTCAAGAACTCCGTGACGGCCGCGGGCAGCGGCCGCACCCTCAGCCTGACCGTGACGTGCTTGCTCGGAGCGACGGCGATGACCGTGCCTCTGGGCAGCTCCTTGTTCTGCGGCGGGTTCATCTCCGCGGCGGCGACGATGCTCTCGCGGTACGGCACGATGGGAGCGCCGGCCTGGATCTCGCAGCGCGCGAAGCGCTCTCTCAAGTCCTTCAGGCAGCGCTCCAGATGCAGCTCGCCGGCCGTGAGGATGACGTGCTCGCCGCTCTCCAGGACCTCGTACTGCACGCAGGGGTCGCTCTGGACCAGCAGCTTCAGGCCGGCCACCATCTTGCCCAGGTCGCCCGGGTTCTCCGGCTCCAGCGCCACGCGCACGATGGGGTGCGAGCCGAGGTTCACGCCCGCCAGGTTGACGCCGCCCTCGAGCTGGCTGCAGATGGTGCCGCTCTTCAGCACGTGCCCGGCCAGCCCGCCGATGCCGAAGACGCAGCCCGCCGGCACCGTCGTCAGCGGCTCGAGGCCGCGGCCCATGAGCAGGTAGAGCGCCGTGATGGTCACCTTCTGCGGCTCCGGGCTGGCGTGGGGCGCCGCCGCCGTGTACTTGGGAGGCAGCACGTAGATCTCGTCCCCGACGTTGAGCGTGCCCGAGTAGATGCGCGCGAAGCCGATGAGGTGCTCCGGGTCGGCCTCCTGCTCCTTTGCCTCCCCGCCCTCTGCGTCCTGCGGCCCTTCCTCGCTGATGACGGCCGTGGCACCGAAGGCTTGGGTTATGCTGCTTACCTCGTCGTCGTCGGCGCCGCCCTGGAGAGCTTGCGCGCGTGCGAACTCGGCGCGCTTCTTTCGAGCGAGTTCCCGGGCTTCTTCTGCGCTGAGACTGCCGCCTCCACGGCGCTTGTTCTCCGGTAGCTCGCTCTCTGGCACCGAGACCATCTTGCTGACGTACGCAACAACGGGTGCCTCCTTCTCCTTCTTAAAATTGACCATCGCGTCCTGGATTTTGGGGTCCACGTGCTCTGCTCCAGGCGATTGCTTGACGAGCTCCTTCATCCGTGCTGCTTGGGCAGCGGGGGGCGACGGAAGATGCTCGATAACAGAGACCAGGACAGCGGTCGAAAGCGGTAACCAGGCCGCGAAGAGAGCCATGAGGAGCGTTCGAGGGTCTCGGGAGCGCAGCATGTGGGGAGGGAGGGTGAGGTTAAGGCCTTTCATGATCTTCTCAACCATTGCGGGATCTCTGCATGCGACGGAACAATAAGCTTCTGATTTCACTATAGGAACCTATACAACAAGCACGGGTGAGAGAGGAGAAAAGGAGATCCACGCACCCCTTCCCATTGTTGCCGCCTGTTGTGGCTTCATAGACTGCCCAAATTTGCTCCAGGACCAGCTGCACGAAGATGGGCTTGAGCGCTCTACCCTTCAAGTGCTTCGACCCTAGCACCTTCTTTGTCTTGGGATCGAGATAGAAGTCTCCCCAAAGGACCTTTTCCAGTGCCGAGCGTTTGATGCCGAGCTTCCGTTCATACAGGGCAGCGAACTGCTTGACCGTGAATGCCCAACCGTCAACGGCGCTGCTGAAAATAACGTTGTTCTTCTCGGGTGCAAAGTAAATGTCTTCGTCATCCTTTTCTTCGTAATCGGCGGTGACTTCACTGGGCAGGTCGTCGCCATCGACCGAGTCGGTACGTTCCTTTGCCTTGGCGCTGATGCGCTCGTCCATCTTTTCTCTCCACTTCAAATCGTCTTCCATGCGCTCACCTTGGAAAAAGCTGCCCATGACAGCGTTGACTTGTTCTAGCAACTTACTCAGATGGGTGTACGCTTCGCCAGGGCTCATCTTCAGCTCCGTGATCAGGCGATCCATCTTGTTGATTACGAGGAGAGGCTTCAGCTTCTCGACCCACGTTTGGCGCAGGACCGTCACGGTCTGGCTGCACACTCCTTCGACCGCGTCTACCAAAACCACTGCGCCGTCGCAGAGCCTCGAGGCTGTCGACACCTCGCTGCTGAAGTCAATGTGGCCCGGCGAGTCTATCAGGTTGATCAGGTTCTCCTGGCGCACCGGCTCGGCGTCGGGGGCGGAGCGGCGCATCAGCGAAAAATAGAGGGAAATGGCGGACGACTCCATGGTGATGCCGCGCAGCTGCTCGTCCGGGCGCGAATCCAGATAGCGGATCTTGCCGGCGAGTTTAGGCGATATGATGCCATTGGTGGCGATCAGGGCGTCCGTGAGCGAGGTCTTGCCGTGGTCCTTTCAAGCCTCAGGTTTGTTAGTGGGCTGCTCGGGCGCGTTCTGGGGGTCGCGCAGGTGGGGGTAGCGGGCAGGAACAACGTACGACGTGGGCGAGGATGCAGATCTAAAACGTAGTGTCAGCAAGCGCGGTGCAAATGGCACATGGAGCGGCGCACATTGCGGATTCCATCGTGGGCTTGCTGCAGCTCCACGAGCTTCTCTGCGCCGACGACAGGCATGATGCTGCGGGCGCCGGGGTTTGCGGGAATGGATCGGGTGGGCGGAGGGGTGTGGGTGGGAGCGCAACGCGACGGGCCGGGAGCGCGCGCAAAGAGGGAGTTTTGAGAGCGGCGGAGAGAAATGTTGTTGCGCCCCGCTTGGTGGTGTGGCGGGCGGACCTATGAGTATGGCTCATGATGCGTCAGTGCGCGATGCCGTCACTAGGCACTAAGTTAGGTTCCCGTCTCATGCACCTCGCTAGCTCACTTTCTCGTCAAGCCCCCTAACAGACAATGCAGCCCACGACTTCGTGACCGCCAACGCCGTTGCCCAAGACCACGCTTGCCCGCTGCCCGCTGCCCGCTTCCCGCGCCTTGCGCTGCGACTCCAGGCTAGATCGCGCTGCGCCCCGTGAAAGCGCGCCGCTCATGCCTTCCGTCGCACCCCTGGCACCATCTCCGCATTCGACAAGCTTCAAACAGACTCAAGCTCCGTGACAACGCATGTCCCGTAGCCGCCTGCGCTCCCTCCGAAATCACACATCCGCGCCTCAACCACGACCCGTCTTCTGAACGCCCGCAATGGCCGACGTAGCCCCCGCAACCGCGCCCCAGAACATCCCTTCGCACGCCGCCGCTCCCATGCGCATTCGAACCGGGACCCCTCCGCCGCCCGACGAGGCCACGCGGAAAGGAGACCTGGGCCTGGGCGTCTTCTCGCCCGTCAATCAGAACGGCAGCTTCGAGTTCGACCGCGTGCTCAAGTCGGGCGAGCTGCTGAAGCGCACGAGGAAGACCAAGGTTCGCACGCCCACGCGCCAGCGAGATAAGGAACACCAGGGCCGCTAACACACGCTTTCCTAGACCTGGAAGACCGTCTACATAGTGCTTCGCCCGCACACCCTCTCCATCTACAAGGATCGCGACGAGACGCGCCTTCGTCACCAAATCTCCCTCAACGAGCTCACCGCCGTCGCACGCCAGCGCGACGGTTCCAAGAAAGCCAAGCACGTCTTCGGGCTTTTCTCTCCGTCGCGCAACTACCATCTCGCCGCGCTGTCCGACAAAGATGCGCAAGCTTGGGTCGAGCTCATCCGGCGCGAGTCGCGCATCGACGAGGAGGAAGAGGAGATGATACTGGCGAGCCCGAGCGGCAGCGGAGCAGGCAAGTCCTTCGGCGGCCGGAACCGCAGCTCGGAGCGGAAGATACGCGAGCAGCTCTTGTCGAGCTCGTCCGAGGGCGAAGGTCTCGCACGACCCCCGAGTTCGATGCGCCCGGAAGATCTGCACAGCGCAAGACGCACCTCGCATACCTTCGCATACTCGGGCAACGAGCAGGCTTCCTTTTCCGACTACTCCGATACCCCGGTCCCGACTGGATTCCGCGAGTCCACTCTGTCCTTTTCCCAACCGAATGACGGGAATAATAACGCTGGGTACGAGAGCTCCATCAGCGGACGTCCGAACCTGGGCCGAAATGTGAGCCAGGTGAGCAACGCTGGCGCCAGCCCTGAAACCAGCAGTGTTGGAAAGAAACCAGACAATGAACGCGTCGTCTTCCAAGGCTGGCTGTACATTCTCAAGTCGAAAGGCGGCGTCAGGCAGTGGAAGAAGCTTTGGGGTGTGCTGCGCCCCAAGTCACTCGGCCTCTACAAGAACGAAGATGTAAGCTGGCCCCCTTCACCCCCGATTCTCTAGATGAAGCCGCATGATCCTAAACCAGGCCAGGAATATTCCGCCAATCTCATCATCCCCTTCAACAATATCCTCAATGCTGTCGAGATCGATCCCATGTCCAAGACCAAGCGCTTCTGCATGCAGCTCATCACCGACCGACGCAACTACCGCTTCTGCGCCCCCAACGAGGAGGACATGACGCAATGGCTCGGCGCCTTCAAGAGCCTGCTCGCCAGGCGCAAGGAGGCCGAAATGGCCCGCCGCGGCGCCGACGGTTCAGCCCCAGCCCCAGCCCCGGTGCCAGGTGCATCAGTTCCCGGATCGAGAGTCGTGTCCGGCTCAAGTACTACCAGCGGCATGCGGGCCACGCTGCCCGCGCGGTAATCTAGCGCTCTCGGGCAAAAGAGAGAAAGAAAAGAAAAAGAAAAGAACAGGAGAAAAAACATTGTAGCATGTGTTCATGACGGATGCACACACCTGTACTACCACCATACAGTGACTAAGGGCGCATTTGAAATGGCAGCCGGTCACGAAACAACCACCACTACTTAACGGATGAAGCAAACCGCCCCCGGTGACCTTTTCGAAAGCGTCTTTTGCTTTGAACGGGAAAAATATGTTATTGCTCTGTAATGCTGCTGCTTCTTTTCTTCTTTGACTCACTTCTTCTTCTTCTATCAGAAGCAGCAAAGCAAAAAATATGATTTCACGATGGACTGATTGACTGATTGATTGAACCCCCGGGATTCATTAAAACGAATAGAATCGCGGAAACGGTGTTTTCTTTACGGCGTGATCACCTCGTAACGAGAGCACTTTCCGTCCTTTCATCTTCCGGCTCTCTCCTACTTTTTTTTTCTTACTGTCCCTCATGAGAAACAAAGAATTCCGCCATACACATCTTATAATACGGGTAATTGAATATCACAAGAAAGGGGTTTGTGCTGTCGGGATGTTCTCACATCCGCTCTCGCCCGCTTCTTCTTTCCGGGAGGGCGAAGAATGCCCCCCCGCCTTGGATGTAAAGTTTTGTAATCGTCAAACGTTTTTGTGTAATAACAATCATAGAAATAGAATTTCCGTTTTCACAATTTGACTTTCCTCCCCGCCGTTTGGTCTCGCGATTTTGCACTACTGACGGAATCGATCGATGCAGTAGTCTCGCTTTTAGGGAAGACAAAAAAAGACGCGGGAAAGCGGAACGTAAGCGCGCGGCAAAAAAAAGAAAGCAAAAAGCAGCATGCGCCTAGCCAGCCCAGCCCAAGCCCAGCCCAAGCCCATCGCGTACGGGAAGAAAATAAGACGATGGGTGAAACGCGCATGAAATTGAGGCGGGGGTACGTGCCGCGTTTTGGATATGTATTCCAATTTCTGTTTGATTGGCTCGGGCTTTGCAGGGCCGCGGTTCGACACTAACTTGGGAAGAGAAGGAGTAAAGAATGGTGATGTTTGGCGTTCCCCATTGGTTGTTGGGCCCAATGGCGGATTGCGCCGCCGCTGGCGCGCTAGGGTTGTCATGCCAGCCTGAACGATGCCAACAGGTTGTCGAGGACAACGGGAAGAGAAGGCTCGACTTGGAGTTGCAGAGATGCCAAAAACTTACCTACTACCCGTATCAGACCCTTAATTGCATGAGACCCTCAATTGCATGTTACATAATACGTCCAATCATAGTGCTCGGATGGCAGATTAAGTTTCTCTAATTTCTTCCCTAATCATCGCGCACCAATAAGAAAGCTGGAGATAGCTGACAAAGCTGTAACATGCATTTGAGGGTCGGATGCATTTGGGGTCTAACATGGTATGTCAAAATTGATCTCTCGTTGCTTCGGTAGTAAGATTACGGTCTGGCAATTGAGTCCGAAGAAAGTCGGTCACTTCGCGCATTCAGTGTATCAATTGGATGGAGATTAGGGATTTGTCATATGCATAATCTTCTCATTTCATTGAAATAAGCATCTTGCCTTGAAGCAAGGATGGATGGGGGAAATCAATCTTCGAGTGGGCAAAAGAAGTCCGTATCAATGCCAACTCGAGAGTGGCACAAGTCGCAACCGATGAAAAGAAATGATCTCTGGCCCAGGCCGCAAAGGAAAAAGCCTGTCACCCATAAAGCCACCCAGTGCTCAGTTTAGTACCTGGGAGGGTAACCACCCTGACCCGGCGGCGGGCCGGGCGGCGGACGGCCGTAACCGCCCTGGCCAGGCGGAGGAGCACCGTACTGGCCAGGAGGGGGGCCACCGTAACCGCCCTGAGGGGGGTAGCCTTGGGGAGGCTGACCGTACTGGCCCTATCGTAACATATTAGCGGATACCATGTGAGAACTTGACAAATTAACTCACAGGAGGCGGGGCACCATAGCCTTGAGGGGGACCACCACCATACTGGCCGCCGGGAGGACCACCATAGCCGCCTGGAGGAGCGCCACCACCGGCCTTCTCATCCTTGCGGTCGTAAGAGTTGTCAATGGCACCAAGCAGGAGCTTCACGAGCCAGAGCTCAGGAGTCAAGTCGACAGGAGGGTTGGACCTAGCCATCTCTGCTGACTCGTTCTCGTAGTTCGAAGTGCAGTCAACCAGCGAGCCCACCTGAGGATCCTGGTCAAGCTTCGACAGGAACTCACGGGCCTTCTCATCGTTGCCAACCTGAGCAAACTGGAACTGGACGGCACCCGGACCGTACTGGGGCATACGGCTAAGCTCGGAGGTGGTGTTCCTGATGGCCTCGAAAACGGCGTTCTGGGGTTCGCCAGCAGGCTGACCGTCTGTGATGGTAATGACGAGCACAGGCTTGCGGAGCTGGCCACCACGTGCGTTGCGGAGGACTTCATCCAAGACGCGCTCCTTCAAGTGCGAACCCATGGGAGTGAGGCCCTTGAATTGAATCTGGGACATGAGCTGCTCAATCTGCTGCTCAGTCTTGATGTGCTCGGTAACCTGCGGAGGAGGAAGAGAGTTCATGAAGCGGACAGAGATGCCGTCATCGTCGAACAGGGTAGCGGCGTAGGCAACGCGCTCCAGAATGAGCCTGAGATCCTTGATGCGCTCGCCGTTCTCCTCGAACTGCATGGAACCGGAGTCGTCAATGTAGAGGACAATGTCAAACAAGCCGAGCTTGACAACGTCATTGCCAATCTCCTGGGGCAGGCGCCAGCGCTGGCAGAGCTGGGCGATCTGGTGAGAGGCACGTTGGGCAATCTGATCAAGAGCAGGCGAGTTGGGCGGGTAAAAGTTCTGGAGGTTGTTCTCCTGGACAGCGCTCATGAGAGTCTGCTTGTAGCCCTGGACCTGCGCGGGGTTCGCGGGGCCTGGCGGGGGACCGCCACCCGGGGGAGGCGCGCCGTACTGAGGCTGGCCGGGAGGGGGACCGCCCTAATACAACGATCCGTTAGTATATATACTCCAATTGAGTAAAACGTGTATGCGCCCGACGAACATATCCACCATAGCCCGAGCCCTGGTTGTATTGGGGTTGTCCATATGGTTGGGGAGGCGCCTGCTGGCCGTACGCCTGTTGTCCGAACTGTTGTTGCCCAAATTGTTGCTGAGGTTGTCCAAACATTTGAGCGGGTTGTCCGTATGGTTGTTGGGGTTGTCCGTATTGTTGCGGGGACTGGCCATAAGATTGCGACGGCTGCCCATAAGGTTGCGGTGGCTGTCCGTAGGATTGCGGGGGTGGCTGTTGCTGTCCGTAGCCGGGCTGTGGCGTAGGCGCGTTGCCAGTAGCAGCGGCAAGGCCAGGCCGACTAGACGGCGGCGGAGGAGGGGGCGGCCTGCTGTAGCCGCTCTGTTGCTGACCAAACGGCGTTGACGGCTGCTGGCCGAAGGGGGACTGCGGCGGGGCTTGAGTGTAGGGCGAGGCTGGAGGAGGGGAGCCGTAGCCTTGGTAGGGTTGGGCGGGAGACTGTGGCGCGTAGGCGTTAGGATTGTATCCAGGCTGCGGCGCTTGTTGTGGGTACGGCGGCTGCTGAGGCGCGCCGTAGGCACCGCGATATGCCTGGTAAGACATGGTGCGATGGATCGCAGAGGAGCGCGACGTCAAGGTTCACCGGCGAGGAGGTCCCAGAGAGAGAGGTGTCCGGCGGTAGCGAGGTGTGCGGAATGTTTAGGTGGATGAGTCGCAACCAGGGCTCCGGGCCGAGCGATGACGAAGACGGGCGTGGAGGGGCAACGAAAAAGGGCTCACGGGACGCTTACTTGAGGAGGAGCACCGCCGGGCGCACCAGGGTTGTAGGGTTGGTACGATTGCGCGCCGGGCTTGCGACTGGGTTAGCGTACGTGTCGCACAAGGCGCAGCGCAGCCTTTCGGGCAGGAGTGCAGCGACTCACGTATGCGCCGCCAGGCTGCTGGCCGCCGGGCGGACCATAGTTGCCGGCGGGCGCTCCAGGCGGAGGGCCGGCAGCAGCGAGCTTGGATGCGAGCTGAAAGGCAGAATTCGCGTCAGCCTGATGGTATGACCTCACAGCGGGGTAACGAGGGGCAGCTCGAGCTCGCGCGAGCTTCCGGCGGCCGCCGCGCGCGCGGCGTGGACTGCACTTACACCCATGTTCGAAGAGTAGAGGCTGGTGGTGGGATAGAGGCCGACGAGACAATTGAGAAGTCGTCGGGTTCTAGAAGGTTGCGTAGGTGGAGGTACGCAATATATGTTGGCGGGGGGAGGGAGCAGATGCTGACGCCCGAGCTGAGCCCCTCACCCCTGCCCGAAGCGGCCAAGGCGTCACCCTGCGCGTCACTGCCGCCTGCTGCCTGCCTCTGCGCCACACTCAGCAATATTGTTTGTCTGTGCCGTGGCCTGCAGCAGCACAGCCAGCCAGCCTGCGCCCGCGCTGCCACGCTGCCCTCGCCCAGCCAATCGCCCCCGGCTCCCAAGGCAGCATCATCCCACCAGCATGCGCGGTATTTCCCCACACTGTGGAGCTTCCAAGCCACTACAAGCGCATCTCATGCGGCTATCCGGCAAGCTCGGCTTTCACAAGGCTTCGCGAGACATACCTGGCCTGAACATTCTCCAACACGTCCATTCCTCGTGCCACCTCGCCGTTCAGTCCCAATCAATGCAGACAGAGCTCGAACGGACTTCAAACACAAAGAATGGATTGCGTTTCTATCTTGATGACGCTGCGTGCCTTGGCCGGCTCCTTCAGGACGGGGCGCAGTTGCAGCGGAGGGTGCTGATGGCCCGTGCCCAAGAGAGCGGGAAGATCCTTGCCATCCTGGTTTCGCTTTGCTTAGGTTGAATCTTTCGGGTTTGATGCAAACCAATCTGTGGGAAGGCAGCAAGCTCGGGAAGCTACCGTCTGTCACCCTCACTTCTTAACAACATCTCCACTCGTGAGCAAGAAGCCCCTCGATGGCATCGCTAATGTGCTCGCCAGTCAACGCCCCGTCCCAACGTTTTTGCGCCAGTGGCTTGATCGTGGCCTCTTCGATATACTCATTTATCTCTTCTTGTAGATTCTTCGCATTGCTCGTGGAGCCGTTCGACTCGGGCTGCACATGCGTCAGCTTTGAGACGTCCCCAGCAGCAGCCGCAGGAACAGTACACAGCTTACATCAGGCATTCGCCAGACAACAGGCCTGTAGCCGGGGAACATGGCTTGATAGCGCGTCCTTCCCTCGCGTTCAACGGTCACGATTCCAGCAGCACCGGTCCACAGGCCGCGCCCGTCTCTCTCATCAACGTCCACGTTGCGCGCACCGTTCGGCTCTCCATCGGCGACAAGGCTGATGTACACCTCCCACCTGTACATCTTGAGCCGGCAGATCAACTTGAAGCGCGCGAGGTGCCTGGCATCATCCCCGAGAGCGGCCAGCCAAGCTTGGAAGAGGCCCATTTGTCCCTTGCCGTACGGAGCCTTCCTGGTGTCGAACTCCCAACGCACCTCGGCGAGATGGTGCGACAAGGCTTCGCTTCGCATCTGCTTGTTGATGAAGCAGGTGACGGGCAGAGGGAGTGGGCTGTGCCTGGCGTTTCGCGTGCAGGAAGGCTTGGTCGTGAAGTCATAGATCTTATCGCGCAGCTCGCGCGGCAGGGACATGAGGTTGCTCGGTATAGAGCGGACGAGGCCGTTTGTGCATGGATCCATCTTTGAGTTCACGGCTGGCAGTTGTTTTGCAGTCCGAAATCACATAGTGTTGAAGACTTGGCTCGAGTTCAGGCACGTTGCTTGAGTGACATGTGATTCGGGGAATCGGAAAGAGTTGACGTTAATGAATCGCGGGTCGTTTCCGAAAGTCGCGGCCACAGGCGGCACTGAAACTCGTTGCCGCTTTCAAGCATGCGAATGAAGCACCGAAAAAAAAAGGCAAAACAAAGAAAACAGTATACATTGTACATGAACAGAAAATAACAACGGAGCAAGTCTGCTAATGGGCCCGCTAGTAACCCAAGTGCTGCACCGCATGCCCAATTTCAACACCAAAAGTGTACAGCTGATATCTGCTTCGTTGCTGTAACATGAAGAAGTTTCGTGTTCACGTGTAGGTAAGAGGTTAATTTATTGAGTATTTCGACGCCTTCCCACAGGTTTGAGGAGCTGAAGAAGTCGTCGACACGCTTATCTCGTCGTGTTCGCCAATACAAGTTTCCTTCCACTCTGCACGTCTGGTAGCAATAATGTTGTAGTACATATGAATATTTTGACTGGCTATGCTAATACTGACTAAGGTATCCGTCTTCGACATTGGGTGGTGGTAGATGAAATCCTTGACCTCGTCGATCGTGTACTCCAGCTTCGTCAACTCTCCATGTTTGGCGTAGTCGAACAGGTAGGCAGGAGAACTCCAGAACCCGAAGGGATTCGTGATGTTTTGCTTATACATCTTCTCCGCCGAGTACTGGTTGATCTTATCGGACCGCTTGGTCAGCCCCTGGGTCGTCATGTTGATGCGGTGCGAGTGTTCTGACTCGTCGAGGGATTGAATGTAAGGGGGTAGGGATTACTGTTCTGCTGTTCAGCAGGGTCAGTGTACTGGAAGGCGGGTTCTGAGGCCTGTAGAGTAGGGTCAGTGTACTGGAAGGCCTGTTGAGTGGGATCACCGCTTGGTCAGCCTCTGCGTCGTCATGTTGATGCGGTGCCAAGGGTGCTTCGGATCGTACTTTGGCACTAACTAAGGTATCCCATCAAGTCATCTCTTTCTCTCCTTGCCTGCTGTGCTTCATGGTGATACACACTGGACGAGTGCATCAGTTGTTCAGGGCTGGGAGACCCGCTGTTGCCCTGGCCTGCCTACTTACAGCCCGAAACGTGCTGTAGAAGGCGGAGAGAAGAGCAATCAGGTTCCTCGCATTGAGGGTGCCGACGTTCTTCAGGGTCCTTATATCCTCGTACAGCCAATACGAATAGTGGTACAGGATCTCTGCCTCTCCGGTAGCAGTGTATGGGGATCGAAACTGAGACCTGAAACCATAGTCGATGTCTCCAACACCAGTCCCTATCGTGAAGGCCATAACACCCCATTCGTGAGCTGAGTCGGAGACGATGATGGAGACATCTCCCAAGAACCTCACATGATCCCCAACAGCCAGTAGCCACCTTCGAGCATCTTCCCAGCTCTCTTGCTTATCCAGGTCCATGATGACGTTAAGTCGACCATAGTAGATTGGCAGCATCTCCGCACGCATCTGGCGGTTAACCCTTACGTAGCTGGGGAGAAGACCGCCGACACCCCACGTAGGGTTGTGCCAGCTTTTGTCAACGACGTAACTGTAGATCATGTTCCTGCTTTCGCCGGGAAGCTCGAAGATGGTCAGGTGCTCGCGCCTTGGTCGGGTTGCAGCACGCTCTGAAGTGCACTCTGAAGTGGACTCCGTAGTGTCATCCGGCAGCTTTGGGGTGGAAGCCGGCATCTCGTCTCCAGCAGAGTGGTCAGGCTCGAATTCGGTTTCCTTGGAATCGACCATTGCTTTCCCGTGCAACTGTTGCTGTTTTATACGAAGTCGATGAGGTGGAAGTAAATATGGTGCCCGTTTGCCGTTGCGTTGCTGTGTAGTGTAAAAGGAAGAGCTGGATGGAGAGAGGATGGAGGTTTATATAGCAGGCGAAGATGCGTGGAACAGTGGAGTTCTGTTTTAACAATGTTGCATCTAAGATCCCATCTCATAGTGTTCCTACGTGGGCGTATGACGTGGGCCATAACACACCGCAAGCCCTTCTTTTCCGGTGCAGCGCACACTATACCGTGAGTGCCATAACACTTGCCATGTACCCAACATGCTTGGCATAGACATACCCGATCTGCACTTACATTAGGCGGTACATGATTAGGTTCAGTATATAAGAAAAGATAGTTGTGGAATAAAAGGGTGGTACCGGGGAGTGGGCACGAGTTGTATACACATTTACACTGCTCGGGTGAAGTGCAACAATAGAATGAAAGCCCAACTCTTGGCTTTTACGGAGCCTTTATATCCTGTCAAGCATCTTACGCGTGAGGTACATGAAGGGACCACGGCCGAACAATACTTGAATGTTTGTTTTTCTTCGAAGGGGGAGACCATGCTCGAAACCGCCATTTGCATCATTGCAGTGTTTTATGTTCTTAGAAATAAGGATCAATAGAATCGGTAGGCTGCAGTACGGCTGAAGGGTGCGCCTTATCCGATTAGGACAAAGGCGAATACAAAGCAGGCTCCCGTCATGGCCAACAACCAGACGTATCCAGTCTCGTCTGGCCGTACGAGGAATCACAGAGAATGCGAAATAAATCACAGCCACAGAAACTTAAACCACAGTCATGACGCCTTAATGGATTGCTTTCTTATCTCGCTCCACTAATCTATTCAGACTCTTGAATCTGAAGGTCGGATTTGAACCGTCTTTGTTACGAAAGTCACAAGCTTTGGCGTAGGATCGCCTAGACACTTTGTTTTTGAGCTTTGCTGGCATACTCGCGAGTGTGTCACAGCGGGTGACGAAAGAAACTATCCACCCACATCTGCCTTACAGGAAACTTCTACATGGGATGGGTAGTTGAATACAATATGCGGACGTGAATGTATGCAAATTTACGTCCGCATAATTTATTCAACTATATATAATGATGCGGGCGGGAAATTTCTTTTGTTACCCGCTGTGGCGTCATTTCACCGAGCCCATGCTTGTTCTGCAATTTTTCCATTCGATAATCAGGGACAAGAAGGCGTTATGAGCCTGACTACCTTTCTGAAGCTTCCTGTCCCTCGAGCCTTTTCCCCACACTTATTTCCATAGCTTCTGACCAAGCCGTAATCTTTCAAGTGACCAAAACACTCCTCAAAACTGACTGGAGCTCGAGATCCGTGACCAGACACCCAATGTGCTAGGCAGCTGGGCGAGCGTCCCCATATGTGCCAAAAGTCTTCCCTCAAGTCCACCAAACCGACCCATGGTAGTACGGATGGTGCAGCCTAGGATTGTCCTCAAGTAGCTGTTCTATGGCGGCGATCACATGGTTTCCCTTGAAGGTGCCTCTTTGAATCTTTTTAGCCAGAGGAACGACAATCTGTTGCCTGATGTAGTCCTTGAGCCAGCTCTGGTCAAAAGAGACCGAGCAGTAGTTAGGAGTCATGTCAAAGTAACCGTGTTGCTCTCCGGTAATGAGGTTGATGCGGATGATGTAGTTTCCCCACCCGCCATGCAGGCACAACCGCCGCAAGTGGCAAGAATGAGCACCAAGAATCTTGATCCAGCGACGAAAAAGGGAAAGACCTCTAGACGACACTTCAATCCGCCA
Organism: Diplodia seriata; assembly: GCF_021436955.1. Lineage (NCBI taxonomy): Eukaryota > Fungi > Ascomycota > Dothideomycetes > Botryosphaeriales > Botryosphaeriaceae > Diplodia > Diplodia seriata. The sequence continues at coordinate 1,401,753 of NW_027117309.1, read as the reverse complement.
AGCCACCCTTTGGACGTAGTACGGCATAAAATCCATCCGCAACTTCCTGTTGATCTGTCCGAGGGCGGGAAAGTGAAGCTTGGCGCCGTCTGACAGACGCACACGATGCGAGGTAGGACACATACTGGGTCCAAGGTTCTTGAGGTGGTGGTCGTATATCATCAGCCGAAGCTCGATGGGAAGTGAGGAGAGGCTCGGTCGGACATGGGTGGTACCGGGGGCGCCTGTGCGAAACATTCAGTCAGAGCACTTTGGGGCAACGCAGTAATGAGCGTACCGTCTTCTCCAGATCGGAGATTTGAGAGCGTTGGTGAGACCGAAAGCTCGTTGACGCTCCGCAAAGGTGACATTGGATGAGGATCTCTTTGCGTGTGCTCGAGACCTGGGTCGATAGGCATGAGTGCAGTCAAAGGGTTGCAAAATGCAAACTAGAATCCATGCCGCTGGGTTGACAGAGAAGTTGGGGTGTGGCGGAAGCGGCGCAAAATTTATGTGGGACAGGTAGGTGGCGAGTGTCGCAATATCAGTCGCGCCTTCCAAAAGCTGGCGCGGGGCAGGAAGCGGCGCAGCCTCGTCACCCGCTTCCCTTGCTAGGTACAAGATCTTGCGCATTCCGGCCGACCCACCAACATCACAGCTGCGAGCATCATGAAGTTCTCAACCGCGTTTCCTCTCTCCATCGCAGCCGCGCTCTTGGCTCTCATTGCCGCCCACGTTGCTTTCATCATGTTCGCCCTCGCCAGGTCCGCCATCACGTCCAGGAAGAATGCCACGGCCAACTCGGTCATCGCTTTACGTTATCCAAAAGTCGTCTAGCTCCTGTACCAGAGTAATGCCAGCCTTCATCGTGAGTCTCTCCCTAAGCACCCACCGGAAGGAACCAATCTTACCGGCTGCGCAGACCTGGAGGCACGGCCGACCAAGAGCTTCCTGACACCTATCGACAAGCGGGATAGGAAAAGCTGGAGGATGCGAGCGGTTCATACACCGAGTCAGGGCTTGTAGAGCTCTATAGCTGCTCAATACAACTGCTCAGAGCCACAGACCCGTCTTTGTGCATGATGTTTCTCACTGGCCTTTGTCTGCCTTGTTGTCGTACAGTTAATGAGGTAACGTGACCATCTCCGTGAGGATTGTTGGATAGCGAGCTGGAACAATGAGCGAGAGCATGCGACCAAGCAATATTCAGGCGGAATGATTGTTTAGAGATCTACGTCATTGTCCAGCGGACGGGAGCCTTTGCGAGAACAACGCTTCACCGTCCATCGCCGCCGCTTGCCCGCCCTACGCTTTAGCATGATGCAATCGAGTGGCAGCGACTACAATGCTGAGCTGTCCTATGTAGTCTAGCACACGTCAGGTTGTGGTGATGCAGCTGAGACGAGGAGTCAAAGCCAGGGATTTCGATTGACCCCATCTACGAACAAGATCAACGACGCTGGCGCACTGCAGAAGGCGACCGGCGGCCACGATGCAGGATCTGATAGCGACATGGATCGGAATGAATGCAGTCATGGAACAAGATGTTTATGGGCTGCGCCGAAGCGGGCGTAGAATTCAGAAGCTGCTAAACGAAAATCGAGCTGCTCTACGGCCAATGATACGAGGAAACATGATAGCAATCCTGTTGAATTTGAGCAAACAAGGCATCTCTGGCAAATTCTCTTGCTATGTATCAAGCGTTTGGGTGACATTCATGTTCGCGCGAATGGTTCTGTTGAAGTGAGGCAGTTTGGAGCGCGTGAAGCTTCTTCCAGCACACAAACATCCATTTCTCACTTTGCTTCAGCTCACCACGCGTCCACCGCGTTCCTGCCAAACTCAGCATACGCAGCACCCGCCAGGGCTCTATCACGTGGCACCCGTCACTATAAGATACCTTTCTCTCTTCCGCCGCTCCATTCCTCCAACCTCATCCTTCCACCTCCTCCTCTTTCCGTCAACCCTACCCAGCGCAATGGCGGCCAACAACGGCTCTCCCGCTCAGTCGTCCTCCTCCAACGCCCCGACCATCACGGGTGAAGCGGCGCAGGATATTGTCCTTCCTGTCTGGGGCATTCTTGTGCCGCCCGTGGCTCAGGACTGGGTCAACGCCGGATTCCGCGTGTCGTTCGCGACCAACCCCGCCACTGTCAAGGTCTGGATGGTCACTGAGAATGGCCTCGTTGAAGGTAAGCGACCTCCTTACCTCTGGTACTCTCAAGAGATCCGACGATGCTGACTCACTTCACTAGTGTTGATCAACAATGAGGATCATGTCAACCTGAATCTGGATTCAGTCCGTAAGTGCTACAAAAATATCTCTATCTTGTCCTGCCTAATTCTCTTCAGACCCGCCCGTTACTACTCATACAACCCAGAAGACCCCCGGAGGCCGTCCACTGTAGAGTGCCAGCCGTCGTCTCCGTCAGCTCCGGCAAACCCCTCGCTTCGCAACCAAAACATCTCTCCCGGAAGTGAGGCCACGCCCAGCATTCAGACTGACAACAACGACCGCAATAAAAAGGAAAATGACGAAAAAAACACCGACAGCGGCGACACCCAGGATTCCCACGACCAAATCACCCCGTCCACGCGCCGCATGCGCAAAGTCCCAGCCGCCTTCGCTCGATACGCCGTCGCTACCAAGGCTCCAACCCCCATGCCCTTCACCCACCCGCGTTCGCCGACGCCCCAGCCCATCGCTCAGCCAGCTTCACAGCAGCTCCCGCGGCCGTATTCCCCGTTCTTCGCCCAGCTGCCCCCCGCCACACCCATCATCCCCGGCCTCGGCTACCGCTCCCACCCAGTACACCAGCCCAACAACCCCACCGTCGTCGGCACGCCGTCCTGGCTCCTCCCCAGCGCCACACCACTGCCCCCCCCCCCGTCCCTCCACCAGCGCACCATCGTTTCCATCGTCAGCCTTTCACCACCAGCACAACGTGAATCGCTACAACCCCATGAACCCCCCCAGCACCACCAACACGTTCCCGCAGCAGCTCCACCGCCCCAGCCGCGGCCGAGGCAACACAAGCACCTTCGGCCCCCTCGACGGCTCCGTCGTCCGCGCCAACATGACGCTCGCCGAGTGGAACGCCCGCCAGGCGGCGCTGCCGCGCGACCGCCACCTCGAGCACCCGCTGCTGCGCACGGGGCCGCCCATCTGCCAGCCGTGGACGCCTGAGCTGGCGCGCGAGCTGGAGAGGCAAATGGCCGCGGGCATGTACTTGAACAGCAACAGTAATAACAACAACTTCCGCGGCGGTAGAGGTGGCCGAGGTGGCAGAGGTGACAGGGGTGGCAGAGGTGGTGGCCGTTGAAACTGACAGTGTCTCGTCGACTGGATTTCGAGGATGGGACGGCAAAGAACGGAATCAATGGCAATGACTGAGCGGGGACGATGAGGGCCTTTTCCTTTTCTCTTTTCTTCATTTTCCATGGCTTATTTCGCTTTTTCTCATGTCACGGAGATTTCCTCTTTTCTTTCCTCTCTTATTTCCTCTTTCCTTTCCTCTTTTCTTTCCTCTGTTTTCTTCTTTCAACTGGCTTATTTTCCTTTCTCCTTTCTCAAATGAGCGACGGGCAACGGGTACGGTCTCGCGAGTCACCCGTAAATCTCGCTTTCCTTTCTTACCGTTCAACGGACGGCATTCTCAAGAGCGGCGATAAGAGCACTCGGGCCTGGACGGGCCACACCTTATTTGCTAAGCATGGCTTAAAGAAAGGTTTCTCAGCTGGGAAACACACCTCTGAATCATAGAAGAAAAAAATTAGATGCCTTTGCACAACAAAAAAATTCCTCTACATTCTACGCCCGAGATATGACCATCGTCGTCCGGGGAAATGTTTTGAGAGAGATCTCGCGACCACGCCACCACCACCACCACCGCCACCACACGCGCGAAATCTCGCAATCAGGCGCGTCAATGTATGCGGAGATGACTCGCGGTCCGCGCACGCTGCAAGCTCGGAGATCCGAACGTGCCTCTTCATCTTCATTACTGCCGCCGGTCTCGTTGTGAACGGCGACGCGACGCCACGTGACGGCACACCTACCACTACTGTTCTCGTCGAAAGGAAGAAGAAGAGCTGACCGTCACAGCTGGGCGCGTTCGTACATCTTTGCCCGAAACAGCCAGGCGCTGCACGTTCTCTCTCCCTCTCTCCTTCTCTTGGCTGCCGCTCGGAGAATTTCCCGCATTCGCATTCATGCCGGGAGTAAGTAGCCCTGTTTTTCCAATATTCTGGCCCGACACGAGTAAGTAGCCCTGCGCCGGGTTGCTGGTTGCTGGTCGCGTGGCCCCCACCCCACTCTCACCCTCCCCCATGGAAACCGAAAAACCTTGGCGTGCAGCAAGTCGAACGATCCCCCGTTTTCTCTCAGGTCAAGAAAAACGCCGATCTGCGCGAAGGAGGAGGAGCGCGAAACCCCGCGCAAACCGTCGGACGAGGACAGACAGGGGAAAAGGAGGGGGAGGAGGAGAGCGATCGTCATGACGTGTGACACCCCGGATCCTGTTACACATTGTTTTGGAGCGCGGCTCCATCATCTTGGGGAAGAAGACAAGGCATACGTCAACAATGCGGGGGAAATTGTGATGGCACATGGACGACGACGCTTCCCCGCCAACAAGTTTCTTTCGTGTTGCTGACGAAGTTGTACGCGTGCCCGGCTGGTAACCTACCTGACTCTCTGGCTTCCCCCGGCTAACCAATCCGGCGGTAGCTTCCGACGCCAGTTGGGGGGCGCGCGCGCGAACGACGTGTACACATGGTCGATTTCTTCCCTTCCCTCCACCATTCCGTCGGATTTGCCAACGCCGCACCCGCGCCGCAGCAGTTCCGTGCCGCATGATGAGAAGGAAGGTTGAAATTTTTTCTAGTGCCGAGCAGCGGGCCCGACGGCGTTGGCCGCCGACGAGGCATTCGGTTTCCGAGAAATCAAGGCGAGAATCAAGTCCGAAGAGAAGGCAGAAAGCAAAGAGCTGACTGCCAAGACATAGGCAGACGGTGAAAGAGGAAATTGATGAGAAAATGTCACGAGAGACGCCACGTCGAGGTCCTCTTGGCGTTGACAATGCTCAAAGCTTACCTGTTTCTCGCCCCCAAGAGCCGCTCGCAGAGAGACCGCTTCTTTCGCAAACAGCGGTTCGATTTTCCCCAACCGTCCCTTGTTCATTTCCATTCGTATGCGTTTCCAGCGGTGCGGTGGCATGATTCGTCGGGTCGTGTAGCCTCTTACGTACGCGACCCCGTGGGTTCTCCACGGCGGGGGAAATTGATGGCGTAAGGAAAAGGGGCGTTGCGGAGGCGAAGGAGGATCGCGTCGTGCGCATGCGTTGCGGATTTGGAGTGCGTTGTAGACCTCGGATGCGACCCTTGCTCTCCAGGAGAAGGTTTGGTAGTGTGCTTCACGAACACGGGCGGCAGCAGTGTTCTTGCTTTCCCTCCGAATCTCGTGTCGCGGAGATAGTGTTCGGTGCGCGGCTCGAACGCGGAGGTTGCGGGGATAATCGCTGCGGGAACGGTGAACTGTAGGGCTCTGTCAGGGTCGGTCTTGGCCCAGCCGAAGGATCTGTCCGCGTGCCGTGCTATGCGGCGAGACGGGGTGGAAGCTGCGTAGAACGACGACGGCGGGCCGGCAATTGTCTTATGCCAAGTCGGCCAAGCTGAGGCGTTGCTGGGCGGCATGCTCCTGCAAGCCATGGCTGCCGGATCGGTCGTCTCGCCGAGGAGAGGGCTCACCGAGGATGATACACTCTTCCTGCATGGGTAGTTGAATCCATTATCTGGCCGGGGTTGCGCGCTTTCAAGTCTCACCTTTACGTTCGCAGACTGGATCCACTGCCACATAAATGGTGCAATATTTCTGCGAGGCAGGAGTAGGTGACGGCTGTGGCGCTGGGAATGTCAGCATCGGGCAACCGACGGTGGTGGCGGCAAGTTGCGTCGGGAAAGAGCGACGGCTAAGCACTCACCTCTCCAGAGAGACATCAGTTGAGGATGGCCTGCGAGGCGGCGGGGCCGAAGTGAGTCAACCAGTGAGCAAGGAAAAAAAAATCTTGACTGGCATCCTTGCCTGGATCGAATGAGGCTTTTGCGGCAGGCGCTGCGGGAGTGTTCTGCCGGCCAGGCACGCGACGCCCAGCAGCCAGCCACATCTTGGAAAGAAGATGCTGGGCGCTGCTTATCTCGACCTCAGTGTTCGCTGTATTGACTTGTCAGCGTCTGCATGCAAGCGACGAGATGACGCGTTCGCAACCAGCGACGAGCTGCTGCAAAGGGAAAGCGACGAGAGCTGGAAACAGGTGGATTAGGAATGACTGGGGTCTCATTCGATGGTGCTATCGCGGCGTCGTAAGATGGCTCACGCTGATGGAGACAAGACTGGGGCCCTGTGCATGAGTATTACTTTAGGAGCGCACACTGACCCGCAGACCCTCCTGGCCGCTGCATCAGCTGCAGCGCTTGCTGCGGGCGGGAAGAGCATGCTGGTGAGCAGCAGAAACGAGAGCTGCGCCGGTCAGAGGGAACTTCAGGCGGAACCGTACGTGCAGCGAGGCATTATTGTCCAGCGCCGACTGAGACATTATTCTGGCGGTGCACCTGTTGCGTATAGATTCACGCGCCGATTGCCTGCGGTGTAGTCCCCTTGACGCACCTGCATGCGTGGAAGGCGGCAGAACAGCCCACGCGGCTCAGGCGTGCAGGAGGACGCAATCCCAAACCAGCAGGCCCTGCGATAGCCGCCAGCTGCAGCCGCCACAAAAAAGAACGGGTAATAGGTAGCGCGGCGCCGGGCGCTGGCGAAGCCGCGGCCGGCAGATGTGCGGACAGCCGACGTACGAGCATGGCGCTCGCGCCGGAGGGTGCCAAGGCGCAGCGAAGGGTTCGCGATGCAGGGATGTGGGTGCGAGGCGGTGTCGTTGGGCTGCCCGGTGCCGTGACTGACGACATGGCCGTGACTGCCTTTGGAGCTTGGAGCACGCAGGAGGGGCGCACTCGCCCCAGTCCAGTGCCAGAGCCAGACTCACCGCGCGAGTCGTGGGTCCTCGTCGGCCGATAGCCTGCGCGGCCCCGAGACGGCTGCGTGGGCACCGCTGCGCTCCGCTGGCCGACGGCGCTCTCTGGCAGCCTGCGGACGAAGTCTGGCTCGAAATTGAAGGCATTCCACTCGCTACGCCCGTCTCTCCGCGATCTCGCCCCGTCTACGCCTCCGCCATCTCCTCTCCGCACGCTACCCCGTGGGAAAGCCTGGCTTCTCCGGATCGTTTTCGTTGCGTTTTCGTCGCGTACCCGGGTTGCGCACCCTTTACGGCAGCACAGGCTCTCGCTCGCAAAACGCCCGGTGGAGCGCGCTAGCCGGAGATTCAACCCCCACGGGACATCTTCAGAGATCATGGATGCAACGCCGTCAAGGCATCCAATGACACGCGCCGCTGTGGAGATCGCCGCCGTGTCATCCAGGCCGACCGCTGGGAACTTCCACCTCGCCCGCGCCCTTGACGTCTTTCTTTTACTCAGGATCTCCCGCGCTCTCGTTTGGGGAAGGCTTCCCGCCCGCAGCGCAGCGCCGCAGCAAGGGCCGCCCCAGTTGCGCAGGAACCGGCTTCGGGCCGCAGTGAAGTCGGGAGTCATTCTCACCACACATGGCGATACCGGCACAGGTGGTGCGTCGGCATTTATTAATAATCGGGGCCCAGCCGTTGGCGCGCTGCAGAGGCTTTGCAGAGGCTTGTCCGCAATCGTCCTGAGCTTAACCGGCTTGTCCAAGCTTGGCATGCGCTGCTGGGCCCGGCCCGATTTTTCTGCTCCACGAGCGGATCCCATTGCTTGCAGCGCCCAGCGGATTTCCCATACATGACAGGGGGCCGCCGCCCCCGAAAAGCCACCGCCGGTCCCGACTGCCGCACCACCAGCTCCGACACGGGTGCCGGTCTGTGAGCGCCAGCCTGCTTGCTTTGCAGATGCCAGATAGCGTTATCGATCCGGCCATCCTCCCGTGAGGCCCGTGTTGGCCACCACTGTCATACGGCACACCTCCCCAGACTGTGGGGCCCAACAACTCGAGCTCACTTTTCTGGGAGCCGCCAACCATGCTATAAAATCTACTTCCGCCTGCCAGGCAGGCTCCCTTTCTGCGCCTCCCCTCGTCCCTACTGCCAATCCCCTCCTCAGCCTCCACAATGGGTGCCACTGGTCTTTTCGGCTGCACCGGCCACGCCCTCGAGCGGCTCCAGCTTGCTCTGATCGTCGCCCCTTCCTTCATCCTCTTTGGCTACAACCAGGCCGGTCTCGGTGGCCTCCTCACCGAGAAGGACTGGGTCAAGACCTTCCCGGAAATCGACACTGTCAACACCGAGGGCGCCGAGAAGAGCCACAACTCCACCATCCAAGGCTTGGTCGTCGCCACCTTCGTCATCGGTGCCCTCTTCGGTTCTCTCTCGTGCTCCTACACCGGCGACAAGTATGGCCGCCGCGCCGTGGTCATGGCCGGCGCCATCTGCACTCTTATCGGTGAAGTGTTGGAATGCTCCGCCTACGGCCTGCCGCACTTCATTGTCGGCCGCATCATTGTCGGACTCGGCGTCGGTCAGCTCAGTGCCACTGTGCCTGTGTGGCAGAGCGAAACATCCGGCGCGAAGAACAGAGGCCAGCACGTCGTCCTCGACGGTCTCTTCATCTGCGTTGGTTACGTGCTCGAGTCGTGGATCGACCTTGGTTTCTTCGAGTTGCCCGAAGGCCAGGTTACCTGGCGCCCTCCGCTTGCCATCGCCATTATCTTCTCGCTTATTCTGATGGCGTCCGTCTACCTTTTCCCCGAATCTCCCAGATGGCTCGTTCGCAAGGCTCGCAATGAGGAGGCTCGCGCCGCCATTGCTCTCTTCCGCGGCTTCGACGGACACTCGATGGAGGTGCAGGCTGAATTGGCAGGCATTGAGCTTTCGCTCGAGGAGACGTCCAACAGCGGCGCCTCGCTGAAGGACATGCTCAAGATGGGCGAAGACAAGCTTCTGTACCGCTTCGCCATTTGCATTCTGCTCCAGTTCTTCCAGCAGATGTCGGGCTCCAACCTCATCTCCGTCTACACCAGCATCCTCTTCCAGCAGAACCTCGGCATGAGCCCTGAGCTTTCGCGTGTCCTGTCCGGTGGCGCGCTGACCTGGAAGTTCCTGTCTTCCTTCGTCGCTTTCTTCACCATTGACCGCTTCGGCCGCCGTGCCGTCTTCATCTTCAGCGGCGCCGGCATGTCGCTTTGCATGATCGCTCTCGCCATCACCACCTCGATGACGGACAACCACGGCGCCCAGATTGCCGCCGGCTGCTTCATCTACCTCTTCAACTTCTTCGTCCCCATCGGCTTCCTCGGCGCCAACTTCCTGTACTGCACAGAAGTCGCGCCCCTGCGCCTGCGTGTCGCCATGTCCTCCATTTCCACCGCCAACCACTGGCTCTGGTACGTTACACACACTTTTCGCACAATAGCAAGGATCAAAAACTAACTTTCTCCGTCCAACAGGAACTTCGTCGTCGTCATGGTCACGCCCGTCGCGCTCGCCAACATCGCGTGGCGCTACTACATCGTCTACGCCACCATCGCCGCCTGCATCCCCATCACCGTCTACTTCTTCTACCCCGAGACCATGGGCCGCAACCTGGAGGAGCTGGACATGATGTTCCGCGAGAGCCCGTCGGTGGCCGGGACGGTCCGCTTCGCCAAGAAGCGGCCGATCGCCATGCCGCAGGAGTTCGCGGTCGATCACAGCAAGGGCGGCGTGGAGCACGACAGCGATCTGGAGGCGAAGGAGAAGGAGCTGGCATGATGATAATGGAGAAGAAACATTTTTGCTTTGTCGCGCGAGACAAGAGAAAAAGTTTTGTTACGACGTTTTCCCTTTTTTTTATTGATGCGTTTTATACCTCATAGATGATGCGATTGTACATATTGGCTCTGGGGGTTTTGTTTCCTTTGCCTGCCGAAGAGGTCCGTGGTCGTTGCTTAGCAGCGATCGGCGGCGCCTCTGCGTTCCGTTTTTCTTACTTCGGGTCGTTTATTCGACTTTCGACTTGGGAACGCGTGGGGTGGCGTGATGAACGCCGCTTCACATCAACAGGGTCGCTTGTTGATGGCAGGGTCGAAAGGGGAACGAAAGTGGTGTTGGTCACGAAGATTACGTTAGAGCGACGCGAGAGAAATGGCTGTTCACGAGAACAAATGGAAAGAGTCTGTGACTTTGACTGTATCACATGCTGGATCCGGTGGAGTGCGATGTGGCAAATCATGCGATCGGCTTGCACGGCCTGGCAAAAGGTCCTAAAGCTGAAAGACAGATTTAGGCAGTACAGTCTTGGCACGGAGTTTGAAAATCGTTGCGTGCTGTTCCATTGTGTAGGTGCGGGGTAGGAAAACCCCGTCGCTGAGCCGAATCAAAAAACCCCACGATACTTGGCATGGTGGTGAGTTTTCCTTGAGTAGGGGTGCAAACCAATTGTCAGGCCACCTCCCTGAGGTATCCGTGGCCCCGAGCCGTCCAACATGTGGGTTTGCCGCCCACAGTTCGTGATGAGGGGTTTTGAGGGTGAAACATTGGTTGACGTACGCTGGTGGGAAACGCCCAATCAGGCTACCGCCGGAAATAACAGACCACCGCTGTCATCCATCGCACGCGAAAGGTCCTCCTGCTCCAACCGGCTTGACTCGTGGTGGCAGGCCGTATCGCGTCTTCACCGCGTCGCTGGAGAGAAGACCCCGCTTGCTCGAAAAGATTGATCTAGAAGGCGGTGCCGGCGAACGATCCGCAGGGCTGTTTGCCATAAAGGTCGGCAACCCCTAACCGGACCCGCAGCTGCCAGCGAAGCGGCTGCGGCACAGCAGAGAAAGGAATGTGGGATGAAATGTGCAGTTGCACAATACCTCGTGTATCGCTTTTCGTTCCGTCTGCTGGTCTTTGCGTCCCGGCTGAATCTCGAGCCATGTGTCCATCCACCGAGGATCCTCAGCCTCAGCAGATCGAGGCAGACGAGGTACGATCACATGGGCAGAGCTCCCAAACACCAGCCAAAGTGCGGCCGAGTTCCGTATCTTCCTGACAGCGACTAGGTAGTCGATGGGGAGGAATCCACTTACGAGAGTGATCTGTGCGTCCCTCGGTCCTCGGACTTACAAGCCATCTACCCCCGCGCACCTCAAGAAGGAGTTGAAGGACCGCTCCATCCATGCTCAGCACGATATGTGAGTGCTGGCCACTGGGGGAGATGACGGTGGTGTGTTGCTTACAGGAGTATAGGTACGTTGTCTATGGCCAGAAGCCACTGGATGCGGAGTAGTCGGAGGGTGAGGATGACCGTTTGAAAGATCTTCTTCTCCGTGCATACGATTCGCAACTCGAGTGCGCCTTCCTGCGCCTGCAGCTCATAGCTGGACCAGACCTATATCCATGATTCTAAGGCCTTTGTCAAGGCCGTAATATACGAAGGGTAACATGAATCTGATGCCATAAATGACTTGATACCGGTTGCAAATCTCTAGCTCGAATTTGTAATGACAAGCCGCGGTTCTATCCAAACCTTCGACGACAATGGTCTAGGAAACAGTGGCACGGAGGGTGACGTGGTTGACCTGGACGACGGCTGCTCCGGCCGTCCATTCTTCGACGAGCGTGAGCGGGAGATACAGTGAGGTCGACGGGTGCTGCGGCGATTAGAGCGGAAGAGTGGAAGGTATGCCGGTTGGTGAATGCCAGAGTGGAAAGCAGGGCCAGCTCCGCTCAGTGGTGAGTGAGTTCGATCGGTTGACATGGTGACGAAATAATAGTGGGGTATATAGATCCAATCCGCAACTTCCTTTGCTATCCAGCTAATGACGGCTACGTGGCTCGCTGGTCGACCACGAGTCCTAGGCAGCGCTTGTGGGATAAAGCGTACGGATACCGAAAAACGGAGATGGCCCCTCGTGTCTCCGTTCTGAAGCGCCTCAGCACATATGGCCGGCTTAGGGAATCCTGCGGGGTCTCGCCCATGTAGCCGGCCGTGCATAACTGTCAGACCTGGGTTCAATTCCCTGCGGCAGCAGCTTTAGTTTTGCTTTTTGCCCCTTTGGCATTGCCCAACAAGTAGTTGAGTCCTTGTCGTCTGAGGCACTATGATCAGTGACCAACTGTGCCATGTTATAACAGCTCTGTCAATTTGTACCAGGCCTATCATCCGTCGACAGCTTTTTTATGCTATGACCCGTTCCGTCATGTTATAGTCGACAATATCTCCTCTGACAAACTTCGTCATTCTATGAGCACACTGATATTAAGCGGGATCCAGCATAGAGACTCCGACCAGGAAGTCAGTAAGACCACAAGCGGATGGTTGAAGCAAGCCGTATAGGAAATGGACTAAATCAACGTGCCATTCGCGGAGACGCCGAAGGATCAGAAACACTAGATCGGCACGACTGATTTATAGAAAGCCTACACCTGTCTCGCCTGCTGGGTTTTGCAGGCATGTCGATAGTACGAGCCTTACTGTGGCAGTCAAGTCTATTTTTCTGGAGCTTTCCAGACTATTTCAAAGTAATATACGACTCTGTAGTGGTTAGCCGCGAGCATCTACCAACCGCACATAACTTGGTTTTGGAAACCAATCTGTTTACAGGTCCCCGCGACTGACTTACATCCGCTGGTGAGAGTGGTACAACGTTGCCTTAACCATTAAGAAATGACAACAAACCACCCAACCAAGTACCCACCTTAACTTAGCATATCCCGCTCATTACGCCACGCTCGCCGACGGCGAAGGTAGCTCCCCAGGCCAGTTGCGCTCCGCTCCCGCACATCCCTCCACATCTATCCACTATTTCTCACTGATCACCCCATCCTGCTCCTCATCGCCATCCTCCTCATCAACTCCCACAAACACCCTTCTCACAACCGTTCCGCTCCCGTCCGTCACCACTCTCTGCGCCCTTCTACCCACCCCCATGAACGGCGCCAACCCCTCCACCGCCTCGTCCAACGCCCCGAAGAAGTACCCGGTCGGAAACTCCGGCGCAACCGAAGCCGCCGAGGATGAAAACGACGGCGACGACGACGCACGGCGCAAGCCCTGATCATCGGCGGGCGGGGAGAGGCAAGAAGCCACGCGGGGGAGCTCCGTGAGCGTGAAGGCGCCGCCGCCGGCGTTGACGTTCGCGGCGAGCAGGTTGTTGCTCCTCTTCTTGTTGTTGCCGCTCGCGGGCCGCAGCCGCGCTGTGGGTGCGGCGGGGACGCCGTTGGTGTCTCCGTCGTCTCGTGGAGAAAAGAGTGCGTCGGTGGTGGTCGTCATCATCATCATCTGCGGGGGATGCGGGAATGCTGGAGAGGTGGCGCTCGGCGGTGGGGGCGATAGTTTCGCGCGCTTGGAGGATGGAGGCCCGTCGCCGCGGCGGAGACGGCGGTACGGGTACTGCTGTTGATCGTCTGCTTCTTCTTCTTCTCCTTCTTCCTTGTCATGGTGATCCACGCCAGGCCTCGTGCGGTGGCGCTTACGAGAGAGCGATGGGGATGGCGGCGGCGGCGGCAGCGGCAGTGACGAAGGAGACGACGACGGCGATGGCGACGAAGCCCCCCGCTTGGTCATCCAGCCGTTTTCTCCCGCCGTGCCCGTCCGTTGCCTCGATAGTAGCGGCGTTGGCATCAAGCTATTGCCATAAACTTGGTCGCCGTCGCCGTCCTTCCGCGCCACCCGCTCCCCTCGGTCCCCTTCTTCGAGTAGCCTCAGCGGCGTCAGCCGGACCCGCAGCGGCGTGGCCGGGGCCCTTTTCGCAGCTCGTTTCCGATCGGTTCCGTCCCTTATCTCGCTGACTTTTCCTTTTTCCCAGGTAAGCCCGTTATTTGTCAGTGTATTGGCCCACTCGCCATTGGCCGGAGCAGCAGCAGAAGAGGCAGAAGACGCGTTCCGCGCCGGCGTTGGTGTTGTCGCTGTTCCCGCCGTCCTCAACCGCATCAATTCACGTTGGCCTCCCACGCTGGCCATGCGCCGAGGACGATTGTGGTGGCCGTGGCTCGGTGTTGCGGATCCTTCGTGTCGGTACGCGGGCTCCGCGGTCATGGCAGCAATGGTCTCCGTCGACGACAACGACAAGCCGGTTTGCGACCCGGACATCTGTAAGCGTGACGGCAGATGATTAGGTTCCGGCGCCGTGACGGTGGAAGCAGTAGCAGCAGGAAAAGCATCGTGATCCGTGGTTATGGTTGTGATGGCGCCGGGTAGGGTTGGGCCGAACGGGTAATCACTAGACGGCACTGTCGAAGGCGGATCGCCATCAAGCTGCAGGGCGACGGCTCCAAGCGGCGCGGAATCGGGCAGTACGGGGCCTAGTGCTGCGGTATGCAAGTCTGGGCTGACGCTCGACGTCAGGCGGGCGCGGACGCGGTGGTGGGCCTCGGGTGGGGTGATGGCTCTCGCGGCGGTGGTGGTAGCAGCGGCGCTGACATTGTCGGCGGCTGCCAACGTGAGGTTCGTGCCACTATCATCATCACAACCAGCGTTGTCGTCGCGGTTCTTCGGCGGCGCCGTTGTCAGGCGGGCTGGCGGCGGCGACCATGGCGGTGGCGCCGGGTGTGGCGGGGTGCCTGACGGCTTTTGGCTTACGGCTGCTTTTTCGGGCGCAGCTGGTGGTGGTTGTGCTGCTGCATGTCAGATGCATGCGGTTGGGACTTCATGCCGTCGTGATTGGGCGGCCTGGGCTGCGAGCGGGGGTGACGTACCGTCGCCGGACATTGAGCACTCGCGGCGCGATAATTGCGAGCTAATTCTCCGATTACAAATTGTCGACGATGGCTCTCCCGGCGGAGGAGCTAGCAGGGCTGAGAAAAAAGTCCGAAGAGGGCGCGGATCGCGTGATGGAGAGGGTGACGGGAGGGGAAGGGGCGGCCGGGCCGGGCAAGTGTTGTTTAGGCAGGCGACGTTTGTTGCGCTCGTAAAGCAGTGCGGCGGAAGCATCCATCTGGACGTGAACAAGAGCATGCGGAGAATATCATCGGCACCACTGTTTTCATAGGTATTTGCTATACATGCTTTTGTACTTCGAAGTCCAGAACAAACGGCCGACATACAGCGTGAAAGGAAATCATCAACTTCGTCCATGCGCTCTGATAAGCTGCCAAATGCCAATGAGCGAGTGACTCGAAACCTTCTCCACTGCGCTTCGGGAGGCATCAGCTCAGCTACCCTTCGCGCAGCATTGATTGCAGTGAACGGCCTGCGTAGACTGACTCATCTCCGCGGGTCCCATGACCCATCGGAGCATTGACTGCTCAATGCGCCATGACCTTCCAGCCTTCCTTCAAATAGCTTTTTACGAAGAAAATAGCCGCCAAGACCACCGCTGCGGCCCCAAACGAGATCCCGACAAGATACGCCATGTGCATACCGTGAGCGACCTCGTCGAGGCTGGGGGGCAGCCAGGGCGGAGTGGACGAATCGGCCGGGATGACCGACTTCACCTCGACGAGCGCCGCAATGCCCAGAGTGATGCTGACGCTGTAGTTGATCACCGTCGTGACCAGCGCCGCCGCCAAGCCCTGGTGGTTGCCCGGCATGCTGTTACTCAAGATGACCGTGGACGCCGGGAACGACATGTCCATGCCGATGGGCATGACGAGGATGCCGAAGAAGGCCTGGCCCCAGTATGTCTGGTCGATGGGCATGGTGCCGACGAGCACGATACCGAGGAAGAAGCCCACCATGGCGCACAGCATGACGAAACTTACGGGCGTGTGGCTGAGCATGTACCCCGTCACGCCTGACGCGAGCACCGCGGCGACGACGACGGGCACGAACTGCGCCGACACGAGCAGCGGCGTCTCCTGGCGCACCACCTCGAGGAAGCGGAACGTGTAGAAGACCCACACGCCAAACGCGCCCCAGCCGAACGCGAGGCACGTCAGGATGAACATGACTGTGCTGTTCAGCGCCAACTTGGGTAGTAGCGGGTTGCTTGCGCGCAGCTCGACGAAAACGAAGGCGACGAGGATGAGGACGCCGACGATCAAAAGGACGAAGACGTGTGGCTTCTCCCAGCCGTAGAGGGGCCCGTTGTTGAAGGCGATGTTCACGAGGACGAGGCCGAGGACGCCGAGGGCCGCGCCGGCCCAGTCGAAGCTTGGGCGGTGGGGAGGAAGGGCGGACAGTGGCTTTGGAATTACGATGAGGGAGAAACCGGCGAGGCCGAAGGCGGCAATGCCGTACGACCAGAAGCCCCACGGCCACCAGACCAGTTGGCCAAAGATACTACCGGATACGTTGCCAATGACCGCGCCGAAGGGCGCAGCGGCCCCGAAGATGCTGAAAATGATGTTTTTGCGGGGACCTGGTGCATATGTCCGGCCGAGCAGAGCCAGGGCGTTGGGCATGAGAAGTGCAGCTCCCACGCCCTGCTGAGCACGGCAGAAGTCGAAGAAGATCTGCGAGCGGGGGTAGACGGCGAACCCTGCCAGCGCGCTCCAGAAGCCCAGATAGACGTAGCCGAAGATGAATATGCGCTTGTGACCCATGATATCACCGGCTCGGCCCGCGATGAGGATGAACGTGCCGACGGTAAGAGCGTACGAGGAGATGAACCAGCTCTGCTCTCCCGGATTCTTCGTCCGCAGGTCCCTCGCAATGATGTCGATCGGCGCCAACGCAATGCCAATGCAGCATTGGATCATGAAGTGTGCCATGGCAACTGCTGCGACAAAGAGGACTTCGTGAACACGCGTCAACTTGATTCCCCCATGTCCCCCAGGAGGACCGGGAGGGCCGGGAGGACCAGGAGGCCCTGGCGGAGTTTCCGTTCCGGAGCTGGTTGCTTTCTCATTGTCGTCATGAAGGCTCTCATCAGCGAAGTTTGCCTCGTGAGCGGGGAATTTGTGTTGTGCTGGGGCTTCGGACACCGAAGGAGTGGTTGGTCTCGACGAGTCGGTCGAGGCCACCGTCGGCGTTTGTGAGTCGTATTTTGCGTGCGAGGCCACGTTGGGTTGACGCGAAGGCATGATGGTGTCCAGGCCACTCTCACTTGCGGTCGAAGAGTCCGAATGGTCCATTCCTTTTGGGTTAGGTAGGGAGTGTTCGATCCGGGCGGAAGGAAGAAAGGGATGAGCAGACAGTAAGGAAAGGACTTGAGACGGAGCAGGAACGCTTTAATTAATCAGTTTGTCTTGACAGAGCTATCTCTGCATTTGGGGAAAGTACGTTGCTGACGAAATGGTGCGTCGCTGGAACCACAACAATGCACGCCAACATGCAACCCTGCAGCAGGCACCAGAGCGATGTTGCAGATCCCGCAATAGGCCTCGTCAGGGGAGGGGCGTTGTCCATTGGCGCAAGAAGCCATAGATAGGTACTGGATATCAACTCCGCCGGAGTGTAGAGGGGAGCCGGTACCAGTGAGGCAGCGGATCGTATTGCTGCAAAGCTTCCACCAGATGCTCCAATGGCGGTTAGTGGAGGCCGTCTATTTGGGTGCTGACCATACTTTGGTGCAAGGTTAAAGGGCACACGGCCGCGGCACGCTTACCCCGTGGCTGTCCATCCGCCTGGAAGAGCACCTGGCAGGCCCGAGTTCAGAATCCTGGTCTAACAGCGGAAGCTAGCCTTCGTAACGTGCTGGTCTTCTTCACGCAAGCGGGCTGATCCGGGGCGAACACGGCCCTAGGCACCCAGCGACCGGACTCTAGTCCGTATGCGTGCCATCCGGCTTCACGAGTGCTGGCTGGCTGCGTTGCGGTCGCATTGGGCTAAAGCGGGCGGCGTGTGCAACGTTTCGAAGCGTTTCTCAAACCCAGACCTCGTGTTCGGCCAGACCAGGGTCTACGGCAGCGCTGCAGACGTGGGTCTGGGCATGTGGGAAAGAGGTACCGCTGTTGGCGGGTGAGATGGGAGCTGCTGCATGTCCGCCGCGGTAGGGTGATGTTGAGGTTCAGCTATGGTGGTAGGCTTGAGGGGGCCGGGCGCCATGGCGGCTGGTGCCTCGTATAAGCGAGCCAACAGGGAAGACCCTGCTGCATGCAGCTCAGCTTCGCACTGCTCTGCTCTTCTCTTGAGCAGACAAGGCCGGCAATAAGGCACGCCTCGCGGCAGAGTGCACCGACTCCAGGCCCCATGGCAGCGTGTTGTTGCGAGTGTCTTCGGTCGGCTGGACGTGTAGAGACAATGCGCATGAGCCCAGCACGCGACCGCACGCCGGCAACCAGTGCCTGCCCCCAAATTTAGGATGCGGGAGGATCGGTCGAGGCCTTACCAGGAGAGCGCTATCCCACGGAGCCCCATGGCGGCAGATCCGTCGGTGTTAAGCCGCAGCAAGCTTTCTTTGCTGGTAGCTCCATTGGACGGCAGTAGATTGCCCTGCTGGTCTTGCTACAAACGGCTCTCCGCTGACACACGCTTTGCCGCTTTCGGTGGCACCTGTTTCCAGTAATGTCAGCACCAACAATCGCTTCTGCCGTCCGCGTACGTCCAGAAGGTACCGCAACTGAGCTTGTGCTCTATAATATAGTGGCATTAGATGGATTGATCAACACGCATTCCGTCGTTATTATCCTAGTCATCCAAAGGCCCGCGAACATACGCGCCCCCATCTGAAGGATCATGCAGGCTGCCGTTGATGCGCCACTGATGCGTGATAGCAGCTGCAACGGTTTCGGGCGTCACACTGACTGGACCAGCGGGCGCTTTTCTGCACCGTCCGTCGGGACACTGGGCCAGGGACCATCAAAAGCAATGACTCGGCCGAGCTCCTTGCGCTCTCTGCAACGACGATCACGGGCGGGTGGGCCCCTCACAGGCTGCCGTCAGTGATCTGCATGTCCATTTTCTTTTTTACACTCCGCAACGAACAATGAGCCCGCTGCTATCGCGAAGGAAGCGGGTGCCTGTCGCGGAGACATGCACAGCAGCTTCGGCAGCACCGTCCCGCTGGCTACAGCGGATCATGCGAGGGGACTGCGAGACACCGTGGCAACGCGGCAAACCCATGGGGAGTCGAAATATACATCCGGACGTGGCACAGCAGCATGGCAAGTTCCACCCCCACCCGAACGGGTGCTGCGAGGCTCGAAAGGTTGCGCGATGCATCAATGTCTTTGTAATCAGGCATCGGATCTGTCCGACCCGTCCAAGGTTTGGCTCTGTTGCCGGAGTTTCTCGATGCTCTCATCGACGAGTGCGATTTCCACCTGGACCTTGAGAAGCTTCTCTCGGAGCAATTGCTCGTACTGTTCCTCGGAGAGTACTTTGACGGGGCTGTACCGGGAGTCGGCTAGCTTTCGGAACCAGCTCTTGCCGTCCGCGGGTTTGTCAGCAGAGGCGGCATGCCTTGAATCCAGGAAATTGTAGAGGTGCTGCCCCGCAAAGCCGAAGATGGAAAACATAACCGCGCCGGGAACAATATGCGACCGGCTTCCTGTCAGTCAGTCAGCACAGTCTCCTAACCGCCGGGCAAGCCACGCTGCGATTACTGACGTGTCACGGCAGCCACGATTCCACCAGAAAAGCCTCCAGCGACGGCGCTGGCGCGAACCTTCTCCGACGGAGAGAAAGTATCGACTTTGCTGGCATCAGGAGGGGCGCCGCGCTTGAGGTCAAGCCAGGCCCGAAGGCCCTGCCGGTTCAAGATGGCGCTTCGGGTGGCTATCGCAGCTTCAGCAAAGGCAGATTGTCTCACGCGTGCAAGAGTCATTTACCCCAGTATGCAGTGCCTGCGGTGAACCATTGCACGCCTGCAAAAAGTGCAAACAGCGCCGGAGAGCCGGAAACGATGATGCCTTGGGCGCCGCCGAGCAGAAGGCCACCGCCGCCTGGGCAAATATATCAGCAGTTGTCGGGTGCGGGGCAGTAGTGGTGCGACTCTGCCCCTAGAGTCCAGGCGGAGCAGAGCTCGGGTAGAGGCTGACGAGAACAGGGAGATGGGGCGCTGCTTGTTTTTGACACGTGAAGAGCGGGACAGGACAGCCATTGTGCTTACCGGCCAAAGCTCCAACCTCCAAAGCGGAGGCAAGGAGCGGAGAGGGGGCGGCGACGCGCGGGGAGGCATCGGCAGCGCTGCTCTGCATTCTGGCGGGGGCTGAGCTCAAGCTGGAGTCGAGCACTGCGCGGGGCCTCGAGGTCTGGCTCTGGCTCGGGGTTTTGACGCGCGGGCGGGCGCACGTGACAAATCAAAACCACGGCGGTCTTGGCAAAGCGGCGGCCCGAGTTTGGATTTTGATTTCAACCTTCAGCCTATAGTTCACGACGCACACTCGCGCGCTCAACCACCAACACCGATTGACACCGCAACATCCCCGCAGACTGATTTCCTGAGGACTCCGCTTCCCTCAGAATCTTTCAGCCGACGCGCTCCCCTTCCGCAGCGCGTTGACTGACTTCCGCAATCATGGGTTCGTTCGCCTTCTGTGCCGAGTTCGCCCGGTGAGGCCACTGGCCTCGCGCGACCGCCTCGCCTTTGCGCTCGCTCTCACCACAGCAGCAGGCGCTGACATGAAGAACAGCTCCGAAAAAGCAGGCCCAGAAGATGTCCCTCGGGGACTTCTTGGGCGACCAGTGTACGCTCGCACCGCGCCACCCGCGTTGAGGCGCTCTGTCCACCCGAATTGAGCTGACGAAGAAACAGCGCTGGGCTCTTGGGCCGATGAGATGGAGGACTCCCCGCTTTCTGGTACGTAAATCCTGCATCTCCGCGACTGCGAATGTGACGCTGACGGCTAAGCAGGTGGTTCGTCTCCCACGCACATTTTCTGATTCCACCACCCGACCCCGCAACCGCCCCTCTGACATCATATATAGGTCCCACCGCTAGCTATGGTGGCAGCAGGCCCTCCTTTGGTGGTAGTAGCTTCGGCGGCGGCTTCGGTATGCAAGCACTCTCATAGTGCTAGTAGCATGCGCTGACTTGTCCCCAACAGAACGCGGCCCTGACCGTGGCGGTTTCGCAACCCGCGAGGAGCTCCCTCTTCCCTCGAAGCCTCCGTACACTGCCCATCTGGGCAACCTCTCCTTCGACGCGACTGAAGGTGACATCCAGGATTTCTTCATGGATTGTGACGTCACCAGTGTGCGCGTTGTTGAGGATAAGTTGGACCGCAAGCCGAAGGGCTTTGGATACGTAGAGTTCGGTACTCTGGATGGACTCAAGAAGGCCCTCGCCCTCAGCGGCACTCAGTTCCAAGGCAGGAACATCCGTGTCAGCGTTGCTGAGCCGCGTAAGTTTCTTCCATCCATACTCGCAGAAGGAAAAGAGATAATTGACCTAGCACCACAATATTTTAGCCAAGGACCGCCAGGACACGCGCGTCTTTGACGATTGGACCCGCAAGGGCCCCCTTCCTCCCATCGCCGGCGAGCGCCCCCGTGGTGGTGGTGGTGGTGGCTTCAGGAGCTTCGATTCTGGTGCGTCCGATGCAGGCAGCGATCGTGGAGGTCGCACGAGGGACTTCGGCACCTGGGAGCGCAGGGGCCCCTTGTCTCCGAGCAACCCTACTCCCAGTGAGCCTCGCAAGTCGTCTCCCTCCTGGGGTGAAGGCCGCTCTGAAGAGTCCCGTCCGGCCCGCCGCGAGTTCTCTGAGACTCGCCCCCCGAGGGAGCCTACCGCGCCTGAGCTCGACAACAAGTGGCGCGACAGGATGCGCCCTGTCGAAACGATCAAGTCTCCCACCGGCACCCCCGAGGGCAGCTCTCCTTCTTCCCCGGTTGCTAAGCCCGCCGCTCCTGCTGGCCGCCCTCGTCTGAACCTCCAGAAGCGTACTGTTTCGGAATCTCCGGCGGCGCCCACTGCGTCCGGCGGTGGCGATGCCAAGGCAAGCCCATTCGGTGCTGCGCGCCCGATTGACACTGCTGCAAAGGAGAGAGAGATCGAGGAAAAGAGACAGCTTGCCCTTCGCCAGAAGAAGGAATCCGACGAGAAGGCACGCGAGGAAAAGCGCGCCAAGGAGGCAGCTGCCAAGACCGAGAAGGCGGCGGCCCCAGAGGGTGAGAGTGAGAACGGCGCTGGCTCTTCTGCACCGGCCTCAAACTTCGAAGTTCTGGAAAGCGAGGAGACTGGTGAAGGCGCCACTGAGGAGGACGCAAACGGAACGATTGTCGATGACAAGGCGGTCAAGCCGAAGGAAGTCGTTCGTGACGCGAAGCCGGCAGAGTCGTCGTGGAGGCGCAAGGAGTCTGCTCCTGCTGCAGAGGAAGGATCGGCCACTCAAGAACTGGAGGATGACGGCTGGAGCACGGTTCCGGCCAAGGCAAAGAACAGCCGTAGGGGTGGTTCGCGGGCCATCGCCTCGTGAGCGATGCCCCGTCATTCTTCTGCCACGCCTTGACGCCTCAATACCCCATTCTCCGACGCATCAAGGAGTCAGATTCCACGGTGGCTGAACGATGCTTTTGGTGTGCCCTATTCGCGATGGTTTTTCTTCAAGCTGTGGTGTTCATTGTCAAGGCGTATCGGGAGCATGTCTGCTATTTCGCAAAAATGCAACTGTAGCCTACCGACTGCTCGCTGGTGACTTGGGACATGTCTCTCGGACGTGAACTTCGACACCTGCGGCCTTCTGAGAACGAACAACGAGGGTCTTTTTCCTTTCGATCTCCCTCACGCTAGACTCGATGCATGCAGGCCCGACACTTCTCCACCGCGCACATATCATGACCTCTTCTCCGCTTTCTTTGTCGCTCTTCGGACCTTAAAAGTTTTTTTGCTTAGCTGAATGGAACGATCCGGCCGTCCCTTGGTGTTGGACGCTCGGGGTGTTCGGATGGCAGGGGGGCGTGGTGATGTAGTACGACTTTCCGATAGATGAATGCCCAGAGCGTGTAATACAAGGTGCAATACGTCATGCAGGTGCAAGGTTCGAATTAAGTAGCCGCGCATTGAGCAGGATGGTGCTCCAGGGGGACGCTTGCGGGACGGCTGTCAGGGCGTCTGCTGGCCACCTGCAGCGCCGGCCGGGCGCGCCGGCGCTGAGCGGAGCGGGCCACGGGCGAGTGGGAGCAGGTGGCGGTTTGGCCTGGAGGCTGGAGGCTGCTGCACCCCCATGCGGCTCCCAGCGCGGCGGCGCAAATCCAGGGACCACGGCGGCGGCGCGCATCCTCAAGATTAAGCGTGGTCTTGTCGTAGGGCTGCAGTGCCGGGCCGAGTTGGGGCAAGCGGGTCTTTTTGTGCTCCCCTGGTGGCGATCGCACGAGACTGACGCGCATAATCTCGAGCCAGCAACCTTCTTTCATGTTTTCTTACTCAACACCTCCCCCACGCCCGCAGCCTACCGCGTGCTCCCGCCTGACGTATGATACCCGCTCTTTGCATAGCGTCCCTTCGACCCTCCGCCGGTAGCTGCCCACATTCTTTTGCCCGCCCGCACTAGCCGCCGTCATGAACATCGATTTCAAAAAGAAGCCCGTCATCCGCACCCAGACTGTGCTCGTCCGCCGCTCCAACACGCCCGCCCAATCGCCGTCGCCCGCCACCCCGCGCCCGCGCCCGAAGCTGCCCACGCCCGCCGGCAGAGCCCCCGCCAGCAGCAGCCGGTTGAATGCAGCTGCGCTCTCGTCGTCGGCCGCTGGCGTCGCCGGCAGGAGGCACGCCTCGGCGCCAGCCGTGCCGACCGTCAAACGCAGCCTGACCAAACGCAAGGCCCCGACGCCCGCCACCCCGCTGTCGTCTGACTCTGAGGGCAGTGACGGCGAGGACAGCCTCGACCGCGAGCTCACCCCGCGCAAACGCATACGCGCCAGCCACTCGCTCGAGCCTGACCTGCAACGGAAGATACGCGCCGCCCCGCTGAGGCGTGCCGACGGCGAGGACGGCCCCGTCAAGCTGCGCATCCTGCATGGCTATGACTTGGTGAAGACCGACCACTGGAAGGACGACAGCGTCGTGGGCTATCACGCGACCAGGGACTTCAAGCCCGCGTTCGACGGCCTTAGCGAGGTGCCCGTCGTGGGGCTGCAATATCCCAGCAGGTCGCAGCCTGAACGGTAAGTTGCCACAGCTTGCCGGCCACCTCACGCGACTCAACGCTGACTTGTATTTTTCTTTTGCGCCGCAGATTCTCGCTAGTGTACCCCCGGGAGAGCGACGGCTACAAGCCCCTCGAAGACATTGTCCAGAGCGTCGAGACAATCTGCAAACACTATTTTCCCGACGAGGCAGACGCATTGATCGACGAAGGTACAGGCTTCCCTCGCCGGCTCAAGCGCGCGGTACAACAGCAGTCTGTCTCGACGTTTAAAGATGTGCTGCAGGAATTCAACAAGATGGTCAGCGACGCCCTAGCGTCGGGAAAGATAGACCAAGCGCTCGACGAGATGCAGGCCATGCATCTACCACTCACCGAGTACATCCTCTCGCAGACATACTCACGCACCGTGTCGCCCCGCGTCAACTCACTGCGCCGCTACGAGGCCGGCTCGAACAACGTCTACGGCGAGCTCCTGCCGCGGTTCGTGCATCGCATATTCCAGGAAACAAAGCTCAAGAGCGACCAGATATTCGTGGACTTGGGGTCGGGCGTGGGCAACGTGGTGCTCCAGGCCGCGCTCGAGGTCGGCTGCGAGAGCTGGGGCGTGGAAAGCATGCCCAACCCGTCGTATTGCGCGAGCCTGCAGAAAAAGGAGATCATGCAGCGCGCCCGCCTATGGGGAATTTCGCTTGGCAAGATCAACGTCCTCGCAGACGACTTTTTGGAGAACCAAGAGGTCGGCGGCGTGCTCAACCGCGCGGATGTCATCGTCGTCAACAACAAGGCCTTTTCCCCGCAGTTGAACGGCGCGCTACTGGACAAGTTTTTGGACCTGAAGGAGGGCGCCAAGATTGTCAGCCTCAAGCCATTCGTCGACCCGGACCACGAAATCAAGAGCCATAACGTCAACGATCGAGTCAACCTCTTCAGCTGCGTGGAGAAGGAGTATTTCAGCGGGTCGGTGAGCTGGACGGATGAGGGCGGAAAGTACTACATCCAAGTCAAGGATCGCAGTCGTCTGGACAGGTTCCTCGGGGGTCCGCGGAGACGGAGATGATGCGTAGGAAAAGGAGGAAAACAAAAAAACAAAATGAGGGATTGAAGAATAGCTTTTGATGATGGACATGGCAGGGATTGGGATCGAGGTCACCTTGAAATAGCTGGACGGGTTTTGACGTCTGGCTTTTTGGTGATCATAATGATTGAAGCGTTCCAAGCGTGGAGTCATTGCAAACCAAAAAAGGTAATTACGGTGGTGGATGAGATACAAGGGGGCGGTCCCCACAGGCATGGCTTTCTTTTCTTCATTCAAAACACAGGTTGCATGGGCGGCTGGTGTTATTCCTGGGAAGCGGCATTTTTGGCATGGTAGGTATTACTCTTTGGAAAGGCCGAGTCCGAAACGATACCACTTCTTTCTTGCAAGCTTTCTCTCCTCTCAGTTTCGTCTGACGGCTCCATTTGCCACTGAAAATTGCTCGTACATTTCGGCCTTTTCTTCTTCTTTTCTTTAGCTACTACATTATGAAGGATGGGAAAGATGATACCGTCGGGGGTTTCTACTTCATATTTTGTTTGTCGAAACGAGCTTTTCACGGTGCAGCGGAGGATGGGCTGCTCACGGTCTATTTGGTGTAGAAGCGTATATCAATTGCTTCCTTAAGATGGAGGAGCAAACAGAGCGCAAGCTCTAGGAGATCACACGACGCGTAGACACAGAACTATAAATGATGAGAGATTTCGCATCTATGGGGAGTCGAAGCATTCGTCCCTGCGTGAAAGTGCAACACCTAATGTGCCCTCTCGCCGCAGCGAATGCTTCTGCTCCCCATACAGTGCAGTCTTCTGCCGCATTGTTCTGCGAGGATGCCCGTGGTGGGGCGAAAACAGAGGTGGTTCCAGAGCAAGACTCGCGTGGACGCCCGCTGAATGTGTCTCACGCGCAAACCACCCAGTCGACCACCAGTAACCACCTTGACACTTTTCACCCGCGGCGGCGCTTCCGGGCCAACGTGTTACCCGGCAGGCCAGCTGCCTGACGCCCGGTCACTCCGGCTCTCGTGCTATATAACCACCCTCGCTTTTCGCTTCTTCTCCTTCCCTCTCCACCAACCTCCAACCGTCCACCATTTGCATCACCCTCGCAACCGCGACGATTCGAAGGCTCTCTACTTCAGCGCCCACCTTGCAAAACGAAAGGCTCTATCTGACATTCTGCAACTAGTAAGATACACCCTGCATCAAACCTAAATAGACGAAGCTTTTCTGACATCTTAGTCTCCCACAATAACCGATTCTCCTACGACCGCCTCGATGCTCTCCCCGACGACTCGCCTTCGTGCCGACTCCATCCAGGCTACTGCTAGCACCCCGAGCGCCATCGGCATCATGGCGAGCAACGGCTTCCATCACCGTGGCCGCACCTCCCCGATCCTCGCGGCTGTCAAAGACAACGTCGCCGAAGCCCCAGCCGCAGCGACGTCCTCGACCACCACTCCCACCGCCAGTAACACCAGCATTGCCGACAATACCGGCAACAACTGCGCCAGCGGTGCCTGTAGCACCGACAGCGACTGTGGCGCGCTCATCACTGCGCCGCCATCCAAGCTCTCTTCCCCGAACACGACCATTCCCAAGAACAATTTCGTCGTCCTGCGTCGCGCTCTGCGCTATATCGTTGCGGGCTTGCGTTTTGCTCTCGTCAAGCCGACGAGGGCGGTCGTGATGACGGTCTCGAAGCTGCTCAGCGCGCTCAAGTCGGGACACATGGACTACGAGGTCCTGAACTCGCAAGACGATGTGACTTTGGGGGCCTCTGACTTCCGTCATGGGGATCCGAGCGATATTGACGATGACGCTGCCCCTGATGTTGGTCAGGGTGCCGATGTTCCAGAAACTGCGGCCCACGACGATGCTGCCCATGAAGACGTCACTCACGGCGATACCGCCCTTGAAACTGCCATCCAAGAAGCTGTCACCGAGGAAGTTATCGCTGACGAGAGTGATGGCGTCACCCTGACCGCCTGCGACCCGGTCCAGCTGTCCGCCGCCATCCAGCAGAGCATCAAGAGCAAGGGTGAGCTCAAGGGCCAGAGCCAGGACGAAGCCAGTATCACCGAAGAGACCACCATTCAGGGGCTCATTGCTGACGCCGACACCTCTTTCTCCCCTCTGCACGTCGTCACTGAGTCTGACATTGCCGACTCTACAATCGTCGACGGGACTGAGCCTGTTTCCGCGCAGCCGACTATGGCCGACAGTGCTGTCACGAACAGCAGCACGTCTGGATCTAGCAGTATCGATCCTACCTCCGAGCTCGCAACCTCTGAGTCGCACTTCACGACCAATTTCACCGCTGCGCCCACATGCACTGGCCCCACTCCATCCACCGGCAGCAACACGCAGCCAACCACCTCAGAAACCAGTCGCGCCCGGTCGGACACCACCATATATTACCCCTACGCAAGCGGTTCCGCGTCCGACAACCCTTTCCTGCTCGTCGATGCTCCTCCCTCCACCGCCGAATTCACATTCCGCGCCCCAGCGCCAGTTGCCGCCGCACAGCCCACGACCACCACTCCATCCGGCAACAAGCCATACACCAACCCCCCGTTTGCGACCGACAGCCTCTTCGGCGGCAACAAACTCGACGCTGCCGCCTTCACGTTTGCTGCTGCCGCCACCGACGACGACGAGAAGTCGCCTACCATTGCCGTGCCGACTGCGGACTTCACGTTCGTCGGACCCGCTGTCGATCAGCGCAAGCCGCAGTGCGCCGGCAGCGAGGAGTCGTCGGACAGCTGGAGCGCTGGAAGCTTCTCCCCTCTGTTCAATGTCCCCGAGTCGTCGAGCGGGAGCCCTTCGGCCACCGCGATCAAGGTTGCTGAGAGGATCAAGACTCTGGAGGATCTGAAGGAGCTGCAAGAACAGATGAAAAAGCTGGAGGAACTGACGAAGAAGAAGAGAGAGACTGAGAGGATTGCGGAAGGCCTGAGGAAGACTGTAGAAGAGAAGAAGAAGTTGATCGAAGAGAGGAAGATCAGGGAAGAGAAGGGGGAGATGGAAGGAGAGAAGAAGGAAGGGGAAAAGAAGAAGAGCGGCACGAAGAATGGCAAGAACAACAAGTCGAAGAAGCAGTCGACCAACAAGGCGGCTGTTTGGGGTGGCAAGAAGGGGAAGAAGGCCAAGAAGCAGTGAACTGCTTGCGAGGCGGCGTTGCTTTGACCGTATGGATTGAATTTTCCTTCTAATGTTTTTCTTTAGCTTTCTCTCCCTTGTTTCCTGGTGTCGCTGAGCAAGTTTTTCATGAGCGTGCATTTTCCGGTTCACAGCGAGATTGGGAAACTCCTAGATTAGAAGCGGTTTGTGAGCTGTTGGAATCTGTATTTGGACGGATATGTCGGCAAAAGTCGACACAGCCATTCAGTCCGCTTCTGGCATCAAATGGCGTTTCTGCTATCCTTCTTTCCTTCTGTTATAATTTTCTTGTTGCAATCCAAGCATTTCCATACCATTCAGACGAAGTCCAGGCATGATTCCCACAAAAGCTTCTTCACACACAGTAGAACAATACAGTATAGCCAAACAATGCAGTAGCACCTCGAAACCATGTCGATTAGAACGGCATCAGTGATAACAAGAGAGCTAATCCGCAAAAACCTCGCATCATCCCTTCGATTCTCTCACCACTACTCTTCGAGCTCTCTCTCTCTCGTAAAAACAACAAGCCCCGAAAGCAAATACCAGAAAGATAACCACCCGAGAGCTATATGAGGAAAGAAGAAGCCGTTCCATACGCCCACCACTCCATCGCTCCCATGAACCACCGACCGTACGAGCCACCACCACCACCACTATGTTGGCCGAAATGCGATTCGAGGCCGGCGTCCGGAAGAGGGGTAAAAAAAAAAAAACAAGAATCAACAAAGGCAACACCGCAAATGCGTCGTCTGCACCATTTTTTTTGTTCTCTTCAGCCACTTCAGTCGCCAATCACGCTCTCCTCTTCGGCCTCCTGCGCCGCCGCCGCATTACCGCCATCGCCTTCCTCTCCCGCCGCGCCTTCATCTTCCATTTCCTGGTCGGGGTCCTCGACGAGGCCCTCCCTCCTCAACTCTTCTTCTTCGTCGTGGTGTTGCTCTTCTTCTTCATCCTCCTCATCCGTTTCCTCTCCAACGAATTCGTTGCTCTTCTCGCTCTTCTTGGCGCCGCTCTTCTGCTGGTTCGAGGCGGGCGCGCTGATGCTCCTGTTCTTGGCCCTCGCCGCCGCCGCCGCCGCCGCCGCGCCGCCCTTCCCCTTCTTCGGTCCCTTCTCCGTCCCCACGTCCAGGTACGCCAGCACCTCCTTGAAGTTCGGGCCGAGCTTGTTCTTGTTCCGCTCGAGGCGCTTGCGCACCGGGCCGGGACCATCGTCTCTATCCGCCTCGTCCTCGTCCTCCTCGTCGTCGTCGTCATCGTCGCCGGATCCGTCGACCACGCCGCCGAGGATGGCGAGGACGAGCTTGGACGCGAGCTCGCACAGGCGCTGCTCCGCGAGCAGGACCTCGTGCGCATTGCTCGCGCCGCCGCCCTCGGCGCCTTCCTCGTCGGCCGCGTCGTCCTCATCGTCCGAGCTCTCCGGATCGTCGTCGACGTCGACGGGGTCGTCGTCGTCCGCGACGTCGATGCTGCGGCGGGATTTCTTGGCGAAGTGCTTCTCCGTGGCGGCGAGGAGCTGGAGTAGTGATTTCTGCGTGTCCTTGCTGAGCCCCAGGAGAAGGGCCATGAAATCGTCCCGGGATTCGTCCTCGTCGACGTCCATTCCCGCAGAGGCGGCGGCGTCGCCGTTAGCGGTGGCCGTGCGGAGGGCCTTCGCGTCGCGCTTGGCTTGCGCGTCGCGGAGCGTGGTGAAGAGCGTGCAAAGGTCTAACAGCACGCCTGCGGCTGCCTGGCGCAGCTCGTCGGCGCCCTGGCGCTTGCGGATGACGTCCTCGAGCGCGGCAACGCAACCATCGCGGCGTTCTGCAATCGCCTCAACATCTTCGGGGGGCACGGTGCCGGTGGTGAGGATCGACTGCTCCCATGAGCGGACCTTCCACATGAAGTAGAACAGCAGGGAGCGAGCAGAATTTGCAACTACGGCGTCTTCCGTTGCCGAAAGCGACGTATCCGTAGAAGAATTGGGGACACCCCGGTGAAGCAGTTCAGTGAGGATGACAATGGCGTTCTCAGCCGGGGTTACATCTTGACTCTTTCTGCTCCTCTGCTTCTTCGGTGCGGCTGCTGGAGGAGGCGCTTCCAATGGCTCGGTGCAATCGGAGATGCTGGCCAATTTTGAAATACGGAGCACCGTGTTCGAGACAGCGGACAACACATTTGCACTGAGATTTCCGCGAGTCATCAGACCCTTGCCCTTCTTGAGAGCATGCAATGCCGCAACAGTGTCTTCCCAGAGAGCTTGCACCTTGCCTTCCGTGATTTCGCCCAGTTCCTCATAGCTCTTGGCATGTAGTAAAGCGCGACTTGCTTCTACGAGCACAGCCTCGCTGCCATGGCTCATGAATTGTTTGTTGATGTCGTCCAACAATCTTGAGTAAGTAGTCGAGTCTTGACGGAGTTCCTCGAACACATCCAGATTCAGAACATGCTCCAGACGTAAAACTGCAGAGGCAGCATCAGGCACAGCGCCGAACTTGTTCAGAAGGCGAGGGATAAGGGCGGCAAGATGTCGTGCGGCGGTATCTTGTTCTTCTTCCAGTTCCTGCTTTTCGCGCTTGTTCTTCTTCTTGTCCTTGCCGGCTTCTACGGCACGAGTGAGCTTCAGCTTTACGGATGCATTAAGAATGTCCAGAAGAACAGTTTCCTCCTTCTCGTTGAGCTTGCACTCTTGCTTCAGCAACGTTTCAGGATCATCTGTTGTCCCGTTCTGCTGAGCGCCTGCCGAGGATTGCGAGTGGTCAAAGAGAAGGTAGCCGGCTATCACTTCCCATTCCTGGATTTCTGGAATCTCGTCGTACAGCGCCTCTGCAGCCACGCAAATTCGCGATTCCATGCCGCCTGCAACGAGCATGTAGCTGTTCGACATGGGCACCCGTTCGATTTGACTGGGAAGGGATTGATCTTCGTCATCGTACGCGGCCAACGATTCCACTAGTGACTTTAGCATGAGCCACTCCAGCCTGGGATTTTCGTAGTCTTCATCTCCTTCCAGCGCTTCATCCAGCGCTTCCTTTCCGCCGAGCTCATCAATCCTCTGGTCAGTGATCTCAGCGATGTTTTCCGCGAAGAAGTCGACGACAGCTTTTCGCACACGGGTATCAGCATCGAAGATGAGCCTCCCCACAGAGTCAACATCGGTTGGCTCAATCAAGCCAGCCTGACGAAGGAGGTCGAGAAGTTCCACGCTCGCGGCACGAACATGGGCATCTGCGTCTTGTGTTGCCATCTCCACCATCCTTGGGCGGAACCTCTCTGTGAAAGTCCTCAAACCACCGAGCTTATCGGCATCATCAAACAGCCTCTGCAGCTGTTTCACGACTTCCAACCTGGTTGGCGCGTGCACATCGGAGAGAACCCATCCAAGATATCGAAGGTGCTGGCCGTCGAAGTAATAGTCGGGATAGTTCATGATCCAGCTGCCGAGTCCGGTGACGCATTCGACTCGTATCCTGGGATCCACGTCGCGGTACCTGTGAATGAACACCTCGTCGAACGAATTCTTAACCATGCCGTTCAGCGCCTCCAACTTTTCATTGCCCGCCTCAATAATCCTGTCCATCTCCGCCAATCTTGCCTTGTTCTTGCCGGACTTCTTTGCTTCCGTTTCTTTCAGCCTCATCGCCTTTGCATTGGCCTCAATGAGCTTCGCTCCAACCACACATAGCGCGCTGCTGATGGTTACGGACACAAGAGTTGCAGTGTGACGGAATGGACGGCTGTTGGCCGAAGACATGGTGTTGACCCAGAGGCTGATGTTTTCAATGATGGTAGGTTGTGTCCAGAGGAGTTCTGACTGGGCAAGAGTCTCGATGAGGGATGTAAAGAACTCGATCAGGTTGTGACGGAAATTCGCTGAGCCTTTGCCCTTTTGGATCAAGGGATACTCGACAATGTTTTGCTGCACAATCATCAGTCGCTTCTCATGATCATTAGTTCGCGGAACTCACTGCTTGGTACTGCTCCTGTATGTCCCCAAGCTTGCCTGGTACACCATCCGGATTCTCAACATCGTGCCCTTCGATCTTCAGATCACAGCCTGCACATCTGAAAACGAAGTTGACCAGCGCGGCCATTTCCTCCGAGTTGTCCTCACCGAATCTCTGGACCCACTGCGCTGCGACATCGTTCAGGCTCTGGTTGCCGGCAAACACGTCACCTAGCACCAGCATTACGTCAGCATACAGCAATCCATCAGCAGCACGACCAGAAGCGCGTACCGTAAAGACCGCCAACCTCCTCCGCAGCCGCGACCTTGCTCGGGCGAGGCTTGCGCGGCTTTTTCGCCTTCGTCGCCGGCCGTATGGCCAAGCTCATCGTGTCGCCATTGGGCTTGCTCTTCTTCGTGGCCGGCTTCCTCTGAGGCGTCGATTTCGCCTTGGCGGCGGACTGGCGCTTCTTCTTGCGCCGCTTGTCGCGCAATTCCTCGTCATCGGCCTCGCCCTCGCTACTCTCGTCCTCATCCTCGTCATCCTCGTCTTCGGGATTATCATCGTCGCTCGCGTCGGCGTCGCGGTCGGCGCCGCGTTTGCGCTTCGTCGCGGGCGTCGGTGCGGATGAGTAGATGGTCTCGGGCTTCCTGGTCACGCGTCCGGACTTGCGGCGCGTGGCCGCGCTGGTGTCGTTGTTGTCGGCGGGGGAGGAGCGCGTCTGCTGCGCGTCGGCATCGGGCGACGATGGTTCCATGCTGGAGAGGCGCGCGGGCATAAGAAGGAGTAAGGAGCAAAAAGGGGGCGCCGCGCAGAAGGTCGGACGGGAGAATCAAGAGGAGGGGAGGCGAGCACGGCGCAGCCAAGCTTGGGATGGTGGAACCAGCAAGAGATAAATAGGGCCGAACGCGTCGCGATGCGCGGCCTTGGGGAGCAGCTGTGCGATCGTGATGGGCAAGAAGCGCAGTGCGGGGTGGCGGAGGGCTAGCTGCTGTGACGCGGGCGGATGCTGGGGGCGGTCAGCGTCGCAGCATCGGACGCGCGCAGGTTCGGCGGTGTTGATGGAAGACGCGTTGCGGTCGACGGCGGAGGGAACGCCTTGGCTGGCTCGTGCCAGGCCACAGCGGGCAGCTCATTGGACAATTCCTTGCCCCTCCACCTCCGCACTCTATCACAACCATGCCTGCGATTCACGCACCAACAGCTACCGGCACGCCGCAACTGGGGTCATATACTTCATCCGACCCCAAAGCTGGAGCACCTCGTCCGCCATGATATGATAACTCCCTCAACTGCCCAAAATGAACAACCCTTTCGCGCCCTCGACCTCGCGGCCCGGCCACGGCTCGATCGTGCTCTCGCTCCTCCCACCCTCGACGCCGGTGCTCCGCACCGTGACCTACCAGTACCCGCTCAAGCTGATCGCGCCGGAGCCCGTCGCCGTCGCGCCCAACTCGCCGCTGGCCGACGAGCCGCGCATGCAGCACGTCGTGCACACCGTCTTCGTCCTGACGTACGGCGGCGGCCTCGTCGCCGGCGACGCCGTCACGCTGCGCGTCGCGCTCGCGCCCGCCACCCGCCTCTGCCTGCTCACGCAGGGCAGCACCAAGATCTTCAAGGCGCCGTCGTCGCCGTACGAGCGGCGCTTCCGCTCCGGCCAGACCACCGACGTGCGCGTCGCGCCCGGCGCCGCTCTATGCTTCCTGCCCGATCCCGTCCAGCCGTTCGCCGAGAGCGGCTTCGTGCAGAAGCAGCGCTACGTCGTGCTGCTGCCGCGGCCCGGCGAGATGGAGGGGTCGGCGCCCGGTAGCCTCTGCGTGCTGGACTGGGTCAGCGAGGGTCGGTCCGCCCGCGGCGAGCATTGGGATTGCTACGAGTATACGAGCCGGAACGAGGTGTGGCTGGCGCCGTCGGAGGCGGAGCTCGAGCCGAAGGATTGGGATGGTGCGGAGACGGGACGGCTGTTGTTGAGGGACAATGTGATCTTGAACAACGAAGGTGGTGAGGGAGCCGCTGCAGCGGGCACCATCGTTGGCCGCATGGACGAACTTGCGGCATTTGGGACGCTGATATTATACGGGGCTCAATTCGAATTGCTTGGAAATTTCTTCCTGGATGAGTTCCAGGCCATGCCGAGAATTGGCGCGAAGAAATGGCACACCGCGACTGCGGATGAGCACCAAGAACCGACGCCGCAAGAGGCGTGGAGGGCAGAGAGACTGCAACAAGAAGTGGATGATGGAGTATTATGGACAGCGGCAGCTGTCCGCGGCGCTGTCCTGGTCAAGTTTGGGGCAAAAAGTGTTGAAGGAGCACGAAAGTGGCTGGGCAGCATGATCAAAAGTGAGGGCACCGTGGAAAAACATTTCGGAGAAAGGGCAGTGCTGTGTCTGAAATGAAGTGGACAGCGACTGACACAATTTGTGTCATGTACTTCAAAATATACCCTGTATAGCGCAGCATTTGAGCGTTGAAAGATCTAGCAATCCACACCCTACTCCGTCGAAGTCATCTCTGAGGCAGGACTTTGGATGCTTCTTACTTCTAATAAAACGACTTTACCGTATACAATGGTATCGAGCAGAGAGAAACAGCGGACAAGGGAAAACAAATTGTCACATCATAGCCAGAACCACGCCATATGCCTTCTGTTTTCCCAATCCCAAGCCGTCGCAGCCCGCAAGTCGTCGACATTCAGAAAGCCGACTCCCTCCTCTACCAACACCTCCCACATCCTGTTGCGGATACCTATTGGCCAATTTGGTGTACCCCAATACCGGGGCTTCAGGCCCCTCTTCTTCGCACCTCGAATCTGGCCACGAACCAGGTGTAGCTGATGGGCAGTAGGCTCACCATTGAGCCAGTGAGCGCGGCCTACGGATTTAGGGAACGACACGGAAGCGTAGTATGAGTTGGTACTGTTAAAACGGTCCAAAGTCGGGCCTGAGGAAGGCTGCATGTTTTCATGACTGGAGAAAGCGGTGTCCAAAGAAGAGAGTTCGAACTGTGATGAGGCGACCTTAGGAATAGGCTCAGGCTCTTCGAACAGTTCGTCTAGCGGCGCGTCAAAGAAGATGTCGCGGTACGTTGAGTTCGAGATGAGAAGATCGAACGGAGCATTCCCAGTAGCCACAACAGTAACCGGACCCTCCACAGTGTTCTTGCCATCCCAATGAGTAAGATAGCCTCGGGATCGAAGAGGTTCGAGGTGTTGTTGCAGGATGGGCCAAATGCTCTTGCCGTCGTTCTTGAAATCCACGAGAAGGACGAGGGTCTGGGATGGGTCGACATCCCAGATACCGTTTGGTCGCACAGGCGGGGCTGCATGAGATACAGCAAGGGTGGCGGGGGAGTTGGTGCGGTCTAGGAGCTCGGTGATTGGATCGACGTAGAGACTACGAAAGGTACGCCTTGGGGTGAGAGATGCGGTGTTATGGCCGACATAGAGCTCTGGCTCGTGGGATGGACCCGGAAACAACCACACATCGGCTTCGACGCCAACACAGCCGTAGCTAATAGCTTCAAACAGAGGGATGCGCCGCCAGTAATCATTGTGGCTGTGGCATGGCAGGGGATTGATGTCGCGCGTAGCATCAGTAGCGTATTCCAACCATCCGGAGCTGCCATGTCCAGGCTCATTCAGGCGTGATCGAACGTCGTATGCTTCATCTTGATTGAAAACAGGCCCAAGATTGACAAGGATGTTCAGGATGTGGATGAAGCCACTGACAGGCTTAGCAGACGTTATGGTCAGCAAGGGCTGCAAGAACTTACAAGAAGCATAGTATGGCGCCAAGCATGACGAGGATGAGAAAGCCGAGCGTGCCAGCGGCCCTGGAAACCGACGACTTCATGTGGGAGTGGGCTTCGTCCACCATTTCATTGCTCGATGGGTCTTCGTACTCGAACGCACCATTAGTCGCGGCAACCCTCTTCCGCCGTTCCCGCAAAGCCATGAGCGCTTTTTGCCAAAAGGGTCGTTGCTGCTGCTTGTCATAGTCCTCGCCGAAGCTCGGGTCAAGCACGGAGTCGAGAGCTGGGCTCTTGAAATCCCATGCAGGATCAGCTGCTACCTCCTCTCGGATGATGCGGTCGAAGCGCTCATTGCCGTTGCGGATGGATCTCGGCGTTGAAGACGAGGGGAGCATCGTGGCCAGAGCTCCACAGGTGACGTTGTGCGGCTTCCCGGCTGTCTCCCGACCGTCCGAGCGCGATTTCGGGATGCCGAGTCGGATACTGTACAAGTCAACGGACGCTCTAGAGCAGACTTTGCGCAGGAGCGGTCGACCGTGATGAAGTCCATACCGTTGCTTAAATCCCCCGAATACGGATTCAGCCCACCGCACGATGTCACTTTAGCCGCAACTCGATGTAGCAGCAGTGCGCTGGTCTGGCGCCGTGGCTGACCGAGAGCGCTCTGGCGTACCGCACGATAGGTCTGCTCAGCCTCGAAGAATATCGGCCTGCGTCGCTAGTGCAAAGGAGTGGGTAGCTAGCGGATGCTGTAAATAGGGACAAGCACGCATGCAGAGTTGTTGAGGCAAGTTCTTGCATGTGGGCGAAAGCCGCGGTGGCTGCCCTTCCTATAAATGCTCGTTGTTGTCGGCGAGACCATCGGCGAGATGACCCCCTATAGAGGTCAGAAGTGCCAGTTCACGGCAAGAGATCAGCTGGCTGGCTGCGTGGAGAGCGGGGCCGCAACGTGCGTCGTTCGTCATTCATGTCTGGCCGATAGGAGGAGGGCCTTGATGGCGGGAACGCCATGCGCGGGAAGCTATGCGCAAGGCGAATGCTTGTTAAGCCCACGGTTCGATTCCATGGCATCTCGTTGGTCGTTGTGATGCCCACCACCCACGATCGCTCTTCGCCTGTGGTCCCTGCGCAGGCCCTTGGTCTGCTGGCAACGCAGGCTTCTTGGATAGCCGTGAGACGGCGCGCTCATGCGGACAGCAAAGAGCGGTGGACACTACAGAGACTGCAGGATGGATGGTCATTTGGAGATTTGCACACAGAGTCAGCCGTCGCACTGCCGGTCAGGAAGCGTGCGCGTCTGCGCTGGGATGGGTGGTTGTGCAAGGTTGGAATCGGCGGAGATCCAGCCGAGCGAAAAGTGCGCGCCACCCTGGCCGCCGCCGAACGTTTCGCAAAGCCGATCCTCTCGACAAGAAAATACCGCGACACCAGCGACTCGCCGTAGCCATGCCCCACAAACACAAGCGCAAAGCCAGAGAAGACGATGAGTATGCTTTGCCGCCTCTGATGCTCGGCTTCGTCCGCTGACATTCCTCCGTAGTTTCGACTTGCCACCCACTGCGCGTGCAAAGCCGCTGTCCGTTCGAGAATCCGCAACCCTGAGCGAGAACTTCGCTTCGAAGACGAAACAGCGCAAGGACAAGAAGAAGACTAAGCGGATAGAGGGTTATGGCGCCGACGACACACCCAAAGCTTTCGCGCGGTTAATGCAATTTTCGCAAACGGGAAAGGGCGTCAAGGGACTCGACAGCGGCGACAAGCCTCGTGGCAAGAAGCGCAAGGCCAGCGGTGATGATAAGGCGGCCCCAAAGCCAGAGGTTCCCAAGCCCGCGCCGGAAACCCCCAAGATCCAACCGGGAGAGCGCATGTCCGATTTTGCAGCGCGCGTGGACCAGGCTCTTCCCGTCTCGGGCCTGGCCCGCAAGGGCAAGAAAATTGACGGTGTCAAGGAGCGGCAGACGAAGACGGAAAGGAGGATCCAGAAGATGATCAGCGACTGGCGCGAAGAAGAGGAAAAAATCAAGGAGCGGGAGCAGGAGGAGCGAGACCTGGCTGAAATCGAAGATGACGAGAAGGAGGCCATGTGGGAGGACAAGACAGCTCCGATACCGACACAAGGAGGCGGGAAGAAAAAGGGCAAACGCAAGGGCGATGTCGAGGATGACCCTTGGGTTGTGCTTAAACAGAAGAGAGAGGAACCAAAGGGCTTGCACGATGTCGCCCAGGCACCGCCGACTTTCAAAGCAATACCGACGGAAAAGTTCAAGGTCAAGAACGGAGCGAAGGTCCAGGTTGCGGATATCCCGAATGCGGCGGGTAGTTTGAGGAGGAGAGAGGAATTGGGCCAGGAGCGCAAGAACATCATTGAAAGATACAGGGCTATGATGGCAGCAAAGAAGGGCGCTTGATAGCCTGCAGCTCCTTTTGCTCTTATGGGTCGGGAAACAGCATCGTGTATGCGGGGCGTTCGGAGTGTAGCTCGACTGCAAGCCTGTCTAGATTCTTGCTTCCAAAGATACCAAAAAGTAGTCGTTCCCATGAATTGGCCACTCAATCACCTTCCGCCTCACATGCGCATGACACAGGCCGCATACCGGGGCCAGTGGCCTGCCTCAAGCGACAGCTGCCCGGCTGAACGTGCCTTCCTCTCGCCGCCGCTGCTTGATTGCCGCGGCCCGTCATCTGCCACAACGACCTACTACCGCGCCGCCTCGCTACACAAACACAAACACAAACGAACCTCCACAGCATTTAACCTCTAGCGGAACGCCGCATGCACCCCACTGGGCCAAACAGGATCGCAACCGGCGGCTGCCATCTCCGGAACCTTCAATTTCGCGGACCCTGACGTACCCCGCCGCACGGACCACATCGCTTCTCGAGTTTTGCCCGCTCGCTTGGCGAGGCTTGCACGCTTGCACCCGTTATCACCGCCCGCCACAGTCACAAGTTCGAACCGCGCCCTCACCTACATGACCTAACCCGCACCCACAGCTTCACACCAGGAGGAGACGGCGGAGGGTGGCGGAAAATGGCGAAAGGCTTCGACGATCTCGTCGAGTTTTTGCTCGAGGAAATAGCCCTCCGCGGCGAGCAAGGTATGCACGACTGTCTGGCGGCGTCGCAGAGCGGAGAGCGAAGATTTCTGCAAGGTCTTGCCCTGCGACGAATCACGGCCTCACTCTTCGGCGGGCTACCCTTTTGAGGAAATTTCCTTTTTCTTGACCTTCCGGCACTGCATTGGCCTTTTGTTGCGTCTCGCGCCTGGTCGCACGTTCGACTCCCGTGGCTTCCATGCGGCGCTTCTGCGTTTCCGCCGCTCCACTTTGCTGCCCATCGGCTAACTGGTCCCCGTTGAACAGGCGCAAGCACTTCCGACTTCAAGGACCTCATTGACAGATTTTATGCCGATCAGGATAGTGATGTTCGTCCTGACGGCCGCCCGGCTCGTGACGCGGGATCGACGCAGCACGCTGACCGTCGGCTGCAAGAGAGGGTCTGGATATGGCTGACGGCCCATCCAGACATTTGTCTGAACGGAGGTCAGAGCGAGCAGATTCCATCACTTGCAGACTTCGAGGCCCTTGAGGACCAGGAAGGATCCAACCCGGCGACCGAGGCTCCCAAAGCTGGCGACGAGAAGGGTGACGCGGCGTCGGCCTCGGCTGCCAACGATGCTACTCCCAAGCTCTTCGTGAGCGAGGAGCGTATGTGGATGGCCATGACCGGACACGGCGTGGATGCGAAAAGGATACCCCGTCACGAGTTCATTATCCTGTCCATCATCGCTGCCCATGGCGAGAAGGGCGTCGTGCAGCCAGAGATCACCCGCATCAGCGGCCAAGACAAGCGCTCAGTGCCGAAGCGAACGGATAATCTGGCGAAACATGGCTACATCACCAAAGTACACGTCCTCGCAAAAGGCACGCGTACTAGTCTGTGCACCCTCAAGAGGTATGCGAAGACGCAAAGGGACAAGAAGGCTGCCTTGCCTCCTATCCACGCTCGCTCTACTCCGGACGAAATCAAGGCCGTTATCTTCCAAGATGGCTTGCTTCTGTACGACAAGTTCTTTGACATTCTTATGGATATCCTTCAGGATTGTACCATCGTAACCATCGAAGACTGCAAGAGGAAACTCGGCATCACGACCAAGACTTGGGAGATGAAGTCCCTGTGGAGGTCCATGAGACGCTTGGAAGGTTTGGGCCTCGTCAAGAAGGTGAAGGCTCAGATCAAAGGATACGCTGCAAGCCAGAAATGGTACCGCTGCATCAAGATGGTCCGGGAACCTACGCAGCGGGATAGGATGATCTTCGTGACCATGAGTATGAAGGAAGCAAAGAAATACAAGAGGGAGACGGAAGCTGGGGCGGACGAGGATGCCGAGGGCGATCTTGATCCAGAAGAGGAGACAGAGGAAGCCGGAGCAAGCCAGGCGTTGGTCCAGCAAGAAAGTGATGTTCAGGAGATCAAGAGGCTTCCCCCGCAGTGGGATCCTGACCGCCCGGTTATTAACCTGCTCTGGGACATCATTAGGGCCACAGGTCATACCGGTGCTACAACTGCAAACATCCGCGATCAGGGCCTGGGGACCTTCTATCGTCGCCCTATAGATGCGATTCTCGGCCGCATCTCCGATATCTGGCATATCTCCCAACCGCCTCACTTGCGTCACTTCGCTATCATCCGAGACACGGGCCAAAGCGACAAATACCTTCATTACGTCTACCGGACATATGGCAATTTCCAGATTGCTGTCGATGCCGGAGAGGCTGCCTGGGAAGTTGTCATTACGCAGCCTGTCAACATGAATCCCGGCAAGAAGCCTCGAGCCAAAATTCAGAAGAATGTCCGAGAGGCCGTTCACCGCGAGTACGGCGAAATTGATGAATGGGGATTCCCACAAATCCACGAATCATCCTTTGAAGGCCGCAGCGGCATGGCCACTCTGAAGGAATCTGTTAAGGCTGTCATGACAGACCTCAAGCCCCTTCCGAGTCGTGGCTACATGCCACCCTTCATCACCGGAGGTTACGTCCGTCCCCAGCGCGAGGCATCGGTTGATTCGGATGATGATTATCCGCCAGCTTCGTCTCGCAAGAGGTCAGCGGCGGGCGCTGATAAGCCGAAGAGAAAGTATACGCGGCGGTCGACCAACGGACCTGGCCCTGGCAGAAGGAAGAAGTCTTTACTCAGTCATGAAGTCCCTCCCACCCCTGATCAGACTGAGAACGCCGACAATGACATAAGCATGGAGGATGCTCCAGTACCCTTCCCCGACCTGATGGATGGGAGTACGGATAACCTCGGCGTAGTCGCACAATCCGAGACCACACCAGCCAAAAGACCATACAGGCGCAAAAAGTTGAGCAAACCAGTAGAGCAGCCTGAAGCACAAGTTGAGGAAAGGGAGCCCGGCGTTTATCTCAACCCTGCCTGGGGCAAGAAACCACGGGATCCAACAGTCAAGGGCCGACCGAAGAAGGCTAAGGTCCTTGTCATTGTCCTGGATGTACTGAAGGGTCTTGACGTCGCCACGCCTGAATTCACTGCTAAAGTCGCGGGTGCCAAATTACGATCCGATGCTCGTCTTCAAGAGGCAAGAGATCAAGCGGCAATTCACCAGAAACAGCTTCTGTCGGATCTAGCCCCCGGAGTGCTCCAACCTACCGAAAATAGGGTTTCAGAACAAGCTCCAAGTATTTTGGGGGGTCCTCCGATCTTTCATATGCTCGATGAAGTACCTTCTTCGAAATCACTATCAACTCTCTCGACCGTGGCCTCACATGTACATCCTATGTCGCCTGTAGCTTCCTTTACGAACCCCACACCTTTGACTCCAATATCGGCCGAGACACCTATTACCATCCCTAAAAAGCGTGGGAGAGCACGAAAGGATCCTAACGCGCCTCCAAAGCCTCGAAAGTCGGCCAAGAAGAAAGCTGGAGATACTGCCGCTGGCCCGGCTGCTAACGGCGGGACGATACATCAGTTCCTGTCTACCAACCTTGCATCACCTTCTTCAGGCGCTCCGCTCCGTGAAGATTCCGTTGCTTTAGCCTCTGCTGTGGCAGCCAAGACCCCGCAACCTTCGGAACAGAGCCAGAAGCTGAAGGACCAGACACTCCGTGACCAGTCAACAACAGAAGCAATGTTTACAGATGAAACCGTTGAAAACAACGCAAGTCAGCCAAAACCATCCGTGCAAGCACCTGACACATTCAACCCTTTCGTTGCTATGGCAGCAGAGTACCAGCAGAGCTATCCGACTCTTTATGCTCCTGCCCCTCAACCCTTCAACCCTTTCATTGCAGCTGCACAAGAACATAGCAGAAGTGTCACATCAACTCCCGTACCTTCAGTACGACCTCCCACGAGGGACTTGACGACCGAAGCCACACCTTCCGA
The DNA here is from genome assembly GCF_021436955.1 of Diplodia seriata. NCBI lineage: Eukaryota > Fungi > Ascomycota > Dothideomycetes > Botryosphaeriales > Botryosphaeriaceae > Diplodia > Diplodia seriata. Next base: position 1,359,530 of record NW_027117309.1, on the reverse strand, counting down.
CGGATCGATGTTGGCGGCAGCCCAGCACACAGGTTTGAGTGTCCCAGCTCCAAGCCAGAGAGACCAAGTCCGTCCCCATAGCTCTCGTTCGAACATGTCCTTTGCAACCATGCGGGCGAGCCCGTTCGGCCAAGCCCCAGCTCTCAATGGCCATCGGCAGCCGTATTCAACGACAGATGATGCTGGTACGACCATACCGCCAACTGGTGTATCGACTTCCCTTGGTGACTCACGACCTACAGCTTCCGCAAGCAGTGCTGCCAGGGACAACAGTGTTCCCAGTTCGTTGCCTGTGTTGGCCCCCGCACCAACAAGGGTTCCTGGTCAACAGGGGTTGAGTCGGCATAGCGGACTGTATGACCAACTTCGTCCAGCCAATTTATCTAGCACGTCTTCTTACCAGAGTCCTTGGGGCCAGGCGTTTCGACACTTACCCTCTGGAGGTCTGGCCGCAACAACTAAGCCAGACAAGGGTCGAGGTCCATTCTGGGGTACTTTCACTCCTTCGAAGAAGAAACCTCCAAGTAAAGCCCCGGATACTACCTCAACCTTGACTACGCACCCTAGTATCTCACCTACGAGGCAGGATCCATACCAGGTCTCACCGCCCGCGCGGCCTGTGCTATCGACAGATCTGACCGTGAGCTCGCAGCATTCTGTTGGGAGGGCTGACCAAAGCCCAATTGATATTCCAGATGAACAAGGGAGCGAAACAGAAGACGAGTTGGGGCCGATTATGCGCGTCTCCCCGGGTTCTCAAAAGCATGATGTGATGTCCGAGTTGGAGGAGGCCGCGCAAAATGGGCACAGTCCGACCAAATCAAACGTTGTCGACAACAGTGAGCAACCGCCTGCTGTCGATCAGACGGCAGAGGTGGCAGCTGAAGGAGAACCGGTGAGATCAGCAGACGACACGATGCAAGACGCCCCACCAGTCCAGGATGAAGACCATGATGATTCGCATCTACCTCTGGAAAATAGCCCCACGCCAAACCAGGCGCCTCAAGTCGATGAACCATTGACAGGATCTCCATCAGTTGCTCCTCCAGCAGGGCCACCATCTCCCCATCCTTCTCCAGCTGATACGTCTTCAAACGCAGTTCAGAAAGAACAGGTGCCTGCCCTTGAAGAGGACCCGCCTACTAATGTACCTGCCAAACGTCAAAAAGGCAAATGGGCAGGAGGAAAGAAGCAGGGTGTCAAGTTGAGCGGTGGAGGCATTCTGAACTTCAACCGTACTAAACTCCTTGTCAGCATCATCGAGAAGTGCGGTGGTGTTTTCCCTGGCGATTTCGAGATCCACAGGCCTTTCGTTGGGACATGGAACAAAGAGTACGGTGCGGAAAGACAAGTTGACCGCGACACCATCAAAAGAACGATAAAGAACGCCATCGAGTCTTGTAAAGTGCGCCGGTTTGCGTACTCCTTCAAGAACAAGAACGGGGCCATGACAACCAGACACATCCTCACTTTGCCAAGCATTGCTCAATCGGATCCACTAGTGGTGGATACTCAAAAGAAAGTCATTGCGGCTTGGCCCCGAGTATACACTCCGCCTCAGATGCAGGAGTACGAGGAGGAGATTGGAAACTCCTGGTATGGTGACAAGTACGAGAAGGACACGTCGGTCCGCGTGGAACGCTCGAACCTACCCCCCTGGATGCGGGATATGGAATTGCGTACAGCTGAGAACCAGAGAAAACGGGAAGAAGAGAGGTTACGAAGGCTTGAACGTGAGGCCAAGGGACTTCCTCGTCTTACAAGGCCTGGCCGTGGACGCGGGGGGCGTGGCAGAGGAGGAGCACCTCGACCAGTTCTCACCGGCCGCACTGGACGCAAGCGTCTTGCAGGTCTTCCACGGCCAGCAGCTGATCCGGATGATGATCCCTGGAACCCATTTCAGCCAAGATATCTCAGGCCTTTTGATTCGGATGATGACGAAGACCTTTCTGAGCCGGACACCCCGACCAGGACCCGCTCATTCAGTGAATTGAGTGGCACTTTCCAAGTCGATAACTTCATTTTCCATCGTCCAACCCACGATAGCGCACTCGCGTCAGACTCTGAGGACAGCAGTATGTTTGGAACACCTTTCAGCTCGCGCTCAGGGACACCCGTTCCAGCCACGCCATCTAGGAAGAAGAGGAGAAGACGTACTTCGACCGGCTCGTCTACTGACGCTACAGAGACTCCTGGCCGGCATCCTACATTCCAGGTCAACTTAAGCCCGTCCCAAAGCCGTAGGGGCTCAGTTGCATCCGTTGATTCGTACAGCGGGGCTTCTGTTTCTTCTTTCCGCATTGAAAAGCCCCGTCCGTCGGAGTGGAGCTTTAAAAACACTGGTCCCGACACCTATGATCCCACGTGGAACATTCAGGACATCACTACCCTGACTGATCCTGACATTCTCTTCTATCAACACACTGGGACTTTCTCCACGGAGTACCATGTAGTCCGCGATGCGCGCCTGGCGTTGTGGGTGCAGCCCCATGCTCAACACCAGCAGGAATTTGAAGATTCCCTACCCAGGTCACTGGTGGAGATGAAAGACTCGATCAAGATGAAAGGCAAGGAGCGTGATCATAACCGACGTGGAAATGCCAACCTCAGCAAATTCGAAAGAGAGCTCATTGTTGTCAATCACTGGGAAGACCAGTACCTGAAAAAGAATGAAGACCTTGGTCTGGTAGTAAGGCAGCCACACTTCATCAACCACAACTTTTACGGTGACCAGGAAGAGCCTGATAACGAGTGGACAAGGGCGGGTTTGAAATGGGATGACCTGTTTAGTCAGAGATTTACTCCTTACGAGCCGCCTTCGTTTGACGAGACGGATGAGAGTGATGCTCCCGACGGGTTCATCATAGAGGGTGGAAGACGCCGCAGGAGGACTGGTGGAGCCGGTACGAGGGCTGCTAAACGCCGCAGGCGGACGACGGCCCTGGAGACACTGGACGGCCGTGAACCGCGTCGCCGACAGAAGGGACCCAGGCGATCGAAGTCGCACCTGGCTCGCGCTCCCACCCAAGATCCGCTCTGCATCATCTCGACTGCAGACACCAAAAAGTTGCTTTATGCCATGGTGGTCGTTCAATCCCTCCTAGGTGGTATTGAAGGCTACACTAGCTGGGATCAGGTCAGGAAGATCTTCAGGACGCACGAACGTTGGGATCTCACCTCGTTCCGAAATCGCTGGGTCTGGCTCAAGACTCGCTGTGCAGAGGTAGTCGAGACTCTGTTCGACGAATTCCAACAGGCATACCTGTTGGCATACGAGTGTGGAGACATCCAACCTATCAACTACGACAACATTGACGACTACGACTGGGACAGTATTGTCAAGTGGACCATGCAGAACATCAGCATCAAGCCACCACACAGTCAGGCAGATCCCCACGCTGACCTTCCGACAAGTCGCAAAGAGTTGGAGGACGGTTTCCTTATCCAAGAGGTCAACGAATGGAACGGTCCACCGAAAGAATCGTTGTTCAATGAAGGCTGTCTTTCCACGAGGCGCAAAGAACTCACTCAGCAGTACTCCTTTTTCCTTCCCATTACTGCTCGTCCGAAGCCGAAGGAAAAGTCTACTCCAAGTCAATTTGAACAAAAGGCGCTCGAACGCGCAAAGACTTGGATTCGCGCCGTCATTGTGACGCCTGAAGAGCAGTTTGATACGGAGACTTTCGGCACAAAACTCAAGACATTCGACGAGAAGATCCTTAACAAGGCCACTTCCGAACTCGTCTCAACCAAGTACTTCAGAGACGAACAGAAGGGCCGCACCAGACCTGGCCGCAACTATGGCATCGATCGGACTTTCCCCAAGGCTTTCGAGCGACAGCTTCCCCCCACACAGCTTATCGATGCCATGCAATACAAGAAAGCCCTTGACGACGCCTTCGCCAGCGGTGCGCCTGCCTACATCATATCAAACGCCGCCAAGGACGGCGAGGTCCTCACGATCATCAACCTCGTGCAAAGCGGCTACGTCAAGATCAACCCCGTCCTCCCGCCGGTCGACCACACCATCGGCAAGCCTTTCCCCCGCCTCACCAAATGGGGTTTCACCGAGGGTCACTACAAGACGGTGCAGATGCCCCGCGACCGCGTCACGTGGGCGTTGGAAATCGTGCCAACGGACAGGTACGTCCCTGGCAACCCGCTGTTGAAGACGCAAGACCTCGACCATCTGCCGCCGCCACCCTTGCCGGCAGATGGCGGCGAGCGTGACGGGTTCGTGCCGCTGTGGGCCGACTTGTTCGGGAACACGATCTGGGAGTGGTGGCACAGGGTTTTGACGGCCGTCGTGCATGTCGTGTTCGGCAGGCCGGGCATCGGCGTGGAAGGCATCAGGAGGGCGTTGAAGGACGCGATGGACGAGTGGGAGATTGAGCTCTGCGTATCTTGGTTGGTGCGAGTTGGAGCGTTGGAGGAGATGAGGCTTGGAGTCGTAGATGGGGAGAAGCCGAGAGGTTGGAGGTTGGGCGAGTGGTGGTGGTGCGTGCTGGCGGAGTGAGCGGCATTGGTGAAGTATTGGGCGGTAAATCGGAAGAGAGACATTAGGGTAGTATGGAATTGGGGGTATTATTGGGCTATTCCATTTCATTTCATTGATTAAAAGTTATATTGGGGAGGGTGGACTAGCTTGCTCTTTGCTCTTCTGGGTGGATCTCTTCGAGTTCTTGCTCTCTTTTCCTTTTCTCCAACATCTTGGAACGTACAAATGGGTGGGCTTATTTCTTGTTTCATTCGCAGACCAGGCCCAAAACCTTTCGTTGATAGTATTTCCTTCCAGGTAATTAAGTTAGCGTAGTCGTAGTATAAGCGTGAATTGATTAAGTTCGAACACTCCAAGATGACAAGTCCCGCGCGGAAGAACAAGAGTCCATAGTCATTTCTTACGTCGTAAAACCCGACCTAGATTTGTGAGGAGCACGTTCGTATCATGTCCATGTCAAAATATGCCCCTCCACCTTTGCATACTTCAGACGAGCCTCAATGCAGGGTCCATGCACGTAGCCCGAAACAGCAGCAGATCATTTGCAACTTCGAACGTCTGCGTGCGGATTTTTCCAGAGATACTATCAGATTGGGGGTATCTTGGCGGGGTAATTGCGCAAGAGTAAGGTTGGGTCAAGTGTCTGTGGCGTACGTGGATAACCGGTTACGCTTCTCAAACCCACTTTTGGCAGCCCTGTCAGAGAAGCTCCCGCGTTCGAAACACGTAGCGCTCTTCTGTCATTTGGGGCGGTTGGCGCTGAAGAGCCAATCTGGCTCGTGTAGTGGTGACTTCACATAGACGTACATTTTTCGGGCTTTAGATTCTTAGTGTGTACTCTCACTTGAATTTTCCTGACCAACGTGAAACAGCATAATCTCCATACTTATATCTGCTTGGGAGTGTCCCCAATTATTGTATGTTGGAGGCGAAGGGATGGTGGTAAGGGTGAGTGGTAGGGGTGACGGCAGCTCTGAATATCCCGATCGCCCAGCACTGCAGAGTATCTCACGCAGCCGACTCTGTATTTGCTCGCAAAGCGTCAGATAATTTCAATGCTCGCTTAACACACAAGTACAAATGTGACTAGTTGTCGTTATGCAGGTGACAAGAAGTTTCCGCGAAGTTTGGTGCAAACCGCAAGCCTCCCACCTCCCACATAGCACGGAACGCCGCAGCAGATGATTGCAGTGAAAATTGGAAGCCCGCCCGACCAACTGGACGGCATCGAAGTGAATGTCGTCCCGTCAACGAGCAGCGCCTCGCACCAGCAGCGAAAAGGCCACCCAAAAGCGCGACCCCGATCCTCCTCCCCTCCCTCTCTCCACCCACACTTTCCACTCCCCGCCGCGACGCAACGCGACAACCACCCCGCAGCTTCGTCACGTCGACTTACTTCACGCGCGACAGCCTGGGCGCACTCCGCCCGCCAGGAGGGAAGCAGTGAACAACCGGCGCGTACCATCCGCACGACAACGACGACGACGACGACGACCGCTTTTCTTTCCATCCATCACAATGTACCCTCCCTTCCACGACGCCGCCTCGGCGCACGCCGCGCACCACCGTCGCTACTCACCGCCCGCCGACCAGGCCTGCTACCACCGTCCGCGCCCGACCGTCACGTTGCCGGTCCGCGGCATCATCGTCGACTGCGCCGAGCTGGCGCGTTGGAACTCGGCCGGCTATGCCGTGTCGTGGGTGGTGCCGGGCCGCACGCCCATGGTGGACAGTACGTCGCGTTCTGTTGTTTTTGCTGCTCACTTGACCTTCGCTATATCATTCCTCTCTTCCTCTGTTTCCTCTTCATATCCCCTCCGCGCGGCCTTCGTGAAGGGAAAAAGAAGAAGAAAAGGAGAAAAGCTAGCGGGCACATACTGACACTGCGCCGCAACACAGTGCCAGAGATGGACTACTACGTCTTCGGAAACACGCCGGCCCCCGTCTACACTCCTCCGCCTCCGCCTCCTCCCCCTCCTCCGCCGCCGTACTTTGACCCCAACACTGGCACTTTCGCCGTCGGCCCCTTCCCTCCACGGCCTCTCCCTTCGCCGCCTGCAGCTCGGTCGCCGCCTTTGCCTATTTCGCCTCTGCCTACATCGTGTTTGCCTACGTCGCCTCCGCCTGGATCGCCTCCGCCTACATCTCCGCCGCCGCCGTCGCCTCCGTCCTGCCCCCCGTCGGCGTCGTCCACGTCGGAAGCCTCGTCCACGTTCTTCGGCCCTCGCAGCGGCATGACGCCGTCGCCGGTGCTGCTGATCGCTCCCGACAGCATGTTGGACGACGACGCCGGTGAATGCATTATCGAGTCGAAGGAGGAAAAGGAGGCTGCTTTCGAGCGGCGGGAAGAGGAGGAGGACGTCGAGACGGACCACCACCACCACCACCAGGAAATGGAAACGGGGGAGCGAGCCGTCATCGTCGATCATCCGGAGCAGAAGAAGATTGTTGGGTCGACGGAGCAAGGTGTCGGATCATCCCATGTCGTCGACGGCGAGTTTGCCGCCGCCGACGTTGTCACCAGCCTCACCAGCAGCACCGACTCGTGTGGAGATGGAGAAAAAGACGACTCGGAGGAGAAGAGGGGAGAAGAGCGGGAGCAAGGGGAAGATGATCAGGAGCAGCAGCCGAGCGAGTTGTACGAGTTGTACATCCCGCCGACGCCGCCGCAGCGGACGTGGTCGGCCGGTCCGGCCGAGGCGCGCGAGATGATGGCCATGCAGGCGTGTCGTCGTTGGTCCGCGCCGAGGTTCCCTGCGTTTGCGATGGGCGGCGGCATCGACGGTGGCGGTGGTGGTGGTGATGATGACCTGTTTGTTTCCGATGACGATCTTGATTTGTTGCCGGCGGCGCCACTGCCGCTGCCCGCACTTGCATCCGTTGTAGATGAGGTTCTGGATGAGAATCATGAGCAGAGCCCTGACGCACACTTAGCTGGAGAGGAGACCGAAGGGTTCGAAGATGGAGAGTATGGCGAGGACGAAGGATATGAGGAGGGAGTTGGCGAGATGGGCGATAACGCTTACTACGGCTATTACGAGGTCCTGGAGGCTGACCAGCCGGCATCGGAAGTCGAAGTGGAGGCACAGGCGGATTCTCCATCCGGCATGACCGAAGACGATAAAGAGATGAGAGTGGAGCAGGAGGAACACCATGGAAAAGATGCTGAGCTCAGCAAACCCGGTGAGGACAAGAAGCGTATGAAGCGGAAGCGCGCGGTGGAGCAGGAGGAACAACATGGAAAAGATGCTGAGCTCAGCAAACCTGGTAAGGACAAGAAGCGTCTGAAGCGGAAGCGGGCGGTCGAAGCCCAAGAGCCCACGCAAAAGAACAAGGGCGGCTACTCCCACACCTGGTCTTCTCTGCCTCCGGATTCACGAACCTTCGCCCTTCCCCGCGCGCTAGACGTTCCGAAACAACCCGAGGAGATAGCTCTGCCGCCGCCTCGTACAGGCTCTAGCTACTTACTTGACAGCGACGAAGATTATGACTCTGACCCGGAGATGCATCTCTTCGGCACCGACGGGCAAAGACTCGACCACAGCAACATGCCTGAAGAGTTCGGCCCGGAACAGTTGGCATGGCGCAAGCGCATTACGCAAGCAAAGTCTCATAACAAGTATGTGGAACGTCGAGTGCAGGCTAAGAAAGAAAAAACGGCGAGATTGCAGCAGATGGTGCTGGAAATTGTTAACATAGTCACTGCTAGGGAAGCGAGCGAGCAAGAAGCAGCCGAGAAACTTAGCAGGACGCAAAAGAGGGCGCGTAAGAGGAAAGAGAAGAAGGCGGAAAAGAAGACTGATGCTAAGAGCGCAGTTGTGGCACCATCCAACGCCGCACCGAGTAGAAGGCCCAATCTGGCTTTGGCAGACGAGCCGAGGCAGCAGAAGCAGCAAACCGCTCGACCACCTCGGCCTACTCAGCCTCCGCAGCCTGCTCAAAAGGTTGGCGGGAGGAGGATGACCAAGAAGCGGCCTCGCCCTAAACCCAAGCCGCAAACCCAGGCCGAACGGGCTGAGGTCGACAAAGAGGAAGGTGACGGTGAGATAGAGCGGCAACGTCACGAGTCCAGCGGGATAGAGCGTGAGCCGATAGCGGACGGCATCAGGAACGTCTCATCCGAGCATGGTCAGCCGTCAGCAGAGCCGATAAGGGTACGGATAGTCGAACTGGGCGATTCCGGAGGAGAGGAATTCGGTCAAGATACAGAAGACGAAGTGGATTCGGATGCCACCATCGAAGCTTCTTGGTAGTGTGTTGCACGAGCTCAGCTGGGGGTGCTATCTGCACATGCGCTCTGTTTCAACATGATCGCCGTCATATTCAAACAAGTGGGCAGGCGGTGAGTCAGGGGCGGCACTGTGGGGGGTTTTTTCTTCTTATTTTCTTTTTCTTTTTCTTTGCGCATCTCTGACAAGCTTGGATTGACGGATGGATGTGCGTGATTGGAGGATGAGCATTGGCCTGCTTTGGACGGAGATTGGTTGGGCATTGGATGTACGTACGGACTTGGGATCGACAGTGTAAAAATAATTTGTATGGTTCTCGAACGTTTGCAGAGTGGCGGCGGTCCACCGGCTGACCGGTTCCGGGGTGCAGAGGGCCAGGGCACGATGGCTCGCAAGCGTGTGTTTGGAGGAGAAGCGCAGTGGTGGAGACGATGTGCAAGAATGCGGTGAGTTGGCGGGTGTGAGGACGTCGTCGGCTATCGGGCGCTGGCACTGGCTGCGACTGCCATCTCGGTCCGCGCACGGGCCGCGCGACGCCAGCGTGCGAGCCCAAAGGGAAGCAGCGCGTGCAAAGAGAAGTCGCTGCTAAGAGAGAGGCGGGACGGCGACAGCCACAGCGACCGCCACGGCGCCCTCGGCCCAGGCCGCGCTGAGTTATCAGCGCCACGGCTTACGCCAGCAGGCTGCGAGGATCGCCGTGCCGGGAGCCGGGGTGGAGTGGTGCAGGTCGTGCCGTCGTATGCAGGGCGCTAGTCGACGTCAGAGCCCGAAGCTAAAGCCAAAGCACTCCGCACTTTTCCTCGCAGCTTCCCTCCCCTTCGCCGCCTGACTGGTCTCTTTCGCGACGTTTAATTTTTATCCTTGTGCCGCAATGCTTATATAGCCGCGCCGCCCACTAATAATCCTTCCTTACCCCCCGACCCTCGCCCGCCATGGCCGTGGAAGAAGCCGAGGAGACCGACAGGCAGACGGTGCAAAGCCCCGGCACCCCCAACGGCTTCCCCCATGGGCCGCCCAGTCGCCAGGAGACGTATGAGACCATCGAAACCGTCCACCTGCCTCCGCCCACCATCCAGCAGACCAGGACCGTCGGCACCGTCGGTTCCACCATCCGCAAGAGAGATGAACAGCGCGGCTTTGCTGCCAAAGTCAAGAAGGTCTGGGCCAAATATGGCCCCGATCTTGATGTCCCCACCGTCCTGATGATGGGCAAGGGCGCCCTGCCCCCCACAATTGCCATTTCCATGTACCAGGGTCAGTTACCTCGTGCAATTGCTGTCTTTTGCTGCGCTGACCTCCCCCAGCCACTGCTGTGGCCGATGAATACACTACTCTTGGCTATTTGATGGCCATTGTCTCTATTCTGGGCTTTGCCATCATGCCCAGGGCCAAGTTTATGCAGACCATGTTGCTGAACCTCATCGCGACATGTCTTGCTACTTGCTTGAATCTGCTCATGATGTACTGCGCCGTCAAGGCCCGCGAGCATACTACACATGCTACTACATCCAGCACTACCGGCGCTGCCGCCTCGAGCGCTCGCGCCTACACTTACAACTCGTCCGCCTCGGCCGTCTCCGCCATCTGGCTCTTCTTCCAGGTCTACTTTGTCAATCTGATGAGAGCGAAATACGCCCCGACCCTGCAGTTCCCCTCCATCATTTACACCATCTTCGTCGTCGTGGCCTCCATCTACTCCCCGCAGTTCAGCACCATGGTCCAGGCCATGGCCTTCGCCAGGCGCCTGCTCCTCGTCTTCCTGACCGGATTCGCCTTGTCTACCGGTGTCTCGCTCTTCGTCCTGCCGCTCACGTCGCGCAAGGTCGTGTTCAAGGTCATGACGGGCTACATGGGCGCCCTGAGCGGCTCGCTGCACGCCCATTCGAGTTATTTCCAGTCGTTGGAGATGAAGGACATGTTCTACCGCGTGTCGACCGGCCAGTCGGGCGACAAGCAGCGCCAGCCCGAGGCCCAGGCCGTCAAGAAGAGCGTAGCTGCCATCCAAGCCATGCAGGGGAAGCTCATCGTTGACCTGCCGTTCGCCAAGCGAGAAATCGCCTGGGGCTATCTGGGTCCGGACGACCTGCAGGAGATGGCACGCTTGCTCAGGGGCGTGATGCTGCCGTTGTCGGGACTGAGCTCGGTCGTGGATATATTCGAGCGTCTGTCCGAGCTAAACGGCTGGGATGAGCAGAACGAGGAGAGTTACGAGATCGGTGCAAGGGATCTGGAACGGAGGCGCATGGTGGAGGACTGGAATCTCGTTATGAGGTCGGTGCACGAGCCCTTCCAGTCGCTCATTCAGACCATGGACGAAGGCCTGGAGCACGTCATGCTAAGGATGAGGTTGAAGAAGCCGCCGAAGAAGAAGGATACGAGCTCGACAAGCTCGTCGGAGAACGTGGACGTTGAAGGCAAGGCGGATCGGTCGCAGCCCGGAGAAGACGGCTTCGCAGAGTTCCTGGAGAACAAGACGGAGCAGTTTTATGCGTGCAAGCAGCTGGCGTTGAAGGAGTGGAGCAAGCGGAAAGGGATCGAGCTGCCCGACGACTACTTCAAGAGGCCGTGCGATTACGACATACATGACACGAGGAAGGAGAAGGGCGCTGAGGCGTACAATCGCAGCCAGCGCTCGCTTTACGCGCTGCTTTACGTCAGTCCCGCTTAGCTCTGGGCTCCAATTGATGCTAACAATTGCGACACAGATCGAATACCTTCTTTACTCCACTAGCCGCGCCGTCCTGGAGTTCGTGCGTTTCGCCGACGACCGTGCCAAGACTGGGAAGCTAGACAGCAAGCATCTGATCATGCCCGGTTACAAGCGCTGGAAGAAGTGGCTTGTGAACTGCTTGAAGGATGAGGATGGAGAGAACAATGCTGACAATGGCATGGGCGACATCAACGGAGGTACCGTCGAAGTGAACATGGGCGAAGCATACAGGCGTCGGAAAGACCCCGAGCATCTGCCGCCGGACAACTTCATCGAGAGGCTGGGCGATCGTGTCAGAAGAATCCCGCGGTTCTTGCGTTCTTCTGAATCGGCATTTGGGTTTCGGGTTGCTTGTGCTACTATGTCAATTGGTAGGTGCTCCTGATTCGGCGCTGAGGCAACACTGACTTGACGTTTTAGCCATCATAAACTTCCTCCATGCAACGCAGGTCTTTTTCGTCCGACAGCGGCTGCTTTGGGCCATGATCATGGTCGCGATTAGCATGGTCCCGACGGCGGGCCAGAGCATTTTCAGCTTCATCCTCAGAATCATCGGTACCGTGGCTGCCATGTGTGCAAGCCTCGTTATCTGGTATATCGTTGATGAACACGTCCCGGGCATCATCGTTTTCTATTGGCTGTTCGCCTCATGCGGATTCTACATTGTACTGAAGAAGCCACGCTTCGTCATTGTTGGTAAGACGCAACGTTCCTGCTTGAGTTCGACGTCGTGATTCTAACGGGCCATTCGTAGGCATGATCAGCGTCGTCACACTGACCATGATCATCGGGTACGAGCTGAGTGTCGAGAAAATTGGGCCGGCAGTTGCTAGTTCGAACGGACAGCCATACTACGAGATCTACAAGCTGGGCCCGTATCGTCTCGCGACAGTCGCCGGCGGTCTTGCAGTGGCTTTCATATGGACCTTCTTCCCATACCCCATTTCCGAACACTCTGAACTTCGCTCCAAGATGGGCGCATCGCTATACCTTCTCGCCAACTACTACTCCATCGTCCACGAGACTTTCCGCTCTCGCATCCGCGGAGACGAAGGGGACCCCCGGGTCAAAACGAGTGCCGGTCGCCGCATGACAAAGGCGCGCTTGAAGGTCTTCCAGAAACAGCTCATGCTCACCACCAACCTGCGCGCCATGGCCGACTTCCAGAAGTGGGAGGTTCCCTTCGGCGGCAAGTTCCCGCGCGAGAAATACGAAAACATACTCGGTTGCATTGAGAAGTACGTACGCTTCCTGTTAGCGCCAAATCAACTGCTAACCATACCTCCTGAACAGTACGAACCGCTACATGGCCCTCATTGCCTTTGCGTCTCAGACATTCGCCAACCCGGAAGACGCGTCGCAGACAGTCTGGAACAACGACTTCCGTCGCCTTATCTCATCGGTGAACCTTACCTCGCACGAGATCACCTCTCTCCTCACGCTCCTCTCGGCCTCCATCACCAACGGTTCCCCATTGCCCCCGTACTTGCGCCCCCCAGCGCCCTACCGCCTATCGCGGAGGCTGGAAGAACTCGACAACGACATTCTCTCGCTACGACACATTGCGGAGCCGGGCTACGCAGCGTTCGCGGTCATCCAAATCGCGACGAGGTGCATCATCAGAGATCTGGAGAAGCTGCTGAAGCACATCAAAGAGCTGGTGGGCGAGCTGGATTTCAGCTTCCATGCGGTGAGCACGGTGGAGAGCAGCAGGAACAACAGCTTCTACCCGTTGAGTAGGAGGACGACAAGGACGGGGGCGGAGACAGGGGATGATGATGAGGAATCGGACAAGGAGGATTGATCTGGGTGTGGGGGGGGGGGGGGGGGGGGGGGGGGGGGGGGGGGGGAAAGGATGCGAGCCTGGCGTTCGGTTCTGTGGCGTTGAAAATATCATGTTCTCGTTGGTTACGTATATCCGATTTAATGAGATTGAAGTTGGGTGGCCATGCATTCATTGCCAGGTCAACAAGATCCACATCGACCAATCGCCCAAAGGAGCGTTCCACAGAGCCCGCCGCCACCTATCGGAAGCTGATGCGGAGTCGGTTGCGAGAGGAGATCGCCGTTTTCGAATCATCAACGCCTGGAAACCGATCGGTGGAACGGTTTTGGATCATCCCCTCGTGTTCGCGGACCGCCGCTCAGTCAGGCATGAAGACCTTGTTCCGGTTGAGCAAGTTTACCCAGACTATGTCGGCGAAACATACGTTCTCAAGTACCGCAAGGGCCAAGAATTCTGGTATTGGAGCAAAATGAGAACAACCGACGTCTTGCTGCTGCAATGTTTCGACAGCCAGAACCAGACCGAGGCGAACAACAGCTTGGACCAGGTTCAATGTGCACATGGCTCCTTTGAGTTGGACGATTCCGGTAATGAACCATGCGATCGATCAAGTATCGAAGTCCGTTGTCTGGTTCTTGGGTGAAAGTCAGCAACTGCGACAATATGGGGAGGGGGCCATCTTCGATGCCGAAACGAGACATTTACTAAGAATGGGCCGGAATTGTACTTTAGATGATCAAGTGAAGTTTTGCCTCATTGAATATATTTTTTGTGTACACCGTAACAACATTCTGACCAGCAATTTTCTCCATGCCCTGTCAAAGCCGCCCGCAAAGTCACTTACCTTGTTTGAGATTCCACAGGCCGTAGCTTCAATGAAAGTGCCTTACGCCATCTTGAATGGAAAAATCCCCAAAGGCTTTGGAGGATAAACTTTGTTGATTGCTGGAAGGGACGACTGGTAAATTTGTGAGCAAAGAATTTTCTGTACATGTCGGTAAATGTAGGTATATATAGAGTTCACGCAAGTCAGATGAGCTATCTTGAACCTAGTGCGGTCGTGTCGGCGAAGCGCGAGCGCCATCAGGCGTAGAGGAAGGTGGTGATGGATATACTTGATTGGGGAGACCGCAAAATGGGTCAGATGTAAGTAAGACTTTCCCATTTGCCGACACCTTGGGTGGATCAAAACGTGCAGACAATCTCAAAACATTCACATTCTGGCAGTGATCTGGAAACCCAAACAAACTCTTGATTTCAGTCAGCAAAGCTATCCGGATCCCCGTCTAAAAGGCAATCTTCTTGAGGAACGCCGTCTCCTCGCTCAACCCCATATCCGCCACATACGCCACGAACGTCTCGACCAGAACCCTGACGTCCCAAGCCCGCAGCAGCCCCAGCACCCTCTTCTCCCTCAACGGAGCCACCAGCTCCTCCAAGAAGTCCTCCGCCGCCGCCACCACCGGCACCATCCTCTTCGTCAGCCGGCCCTTCACGAACGCCCGCTTCTTCTTCTTGTTCTCGATCAGGTCGACGTCCCACTCCAGCAAGCCGTACTCGTTCCACAGGGCGCCCATGACGATGCCGCCGATGTCGACGAGCTCCGGCCGGCACATGGCGTGCGCGTACGCGCGCACCCGCAGCTTGCTGATGCCGTTCTCCGCCTCGCGGCCCAGCGCCTCGATGGCGGCGCACCAGCCCGCCCACGTGCGGAGGGCCACGTCGTCGGGGAAAAAGCGCTGCCGGCGGTCGGCGACCCAGTCCCACGAAACAGCAGCCGTGTCGGGGATGCCGTCGACGGACTTGGGCGGGCCGCAGCCCAGGCCGACGCCGGCGCCGCCGCGGACGTTGAGGCCGTTGCGCGTGCTCGTCTCGCCCAGGGCCGTGGGGCTGCCGCCGGTGACGGCCCAGCGCGCGCGCGAGACGAAGACGGCGAGCGCCTCGGGGCGCGTGGCGCGGTTGACGCGGCAGATGGCGGGCGTGGTGATGAGCGGCATGATCAAGCTGACGTCGTTGGTGGTGAAGGGGCGCCTCGAGTCGATGCAGAGCTTGTAGATCTCGGTGCGCACCTCGCCGGGGAGGTCGGCGAAGGTGGTCTCCTTCTTCGTCGTTGTTGTTGCGGGCACCTGTGCGGGTAATAAGGTAGCTCATGTGTCTGGCGCAGGATGGATCGTTACCGTGTCAAGGGGGAGGGGGGATGGAGCCGCCGTCTTGGCCGGCTGTTTGCGCCGATTGGCAAGCAGGGTTTTGATGT
This sequence comes from Diplodia seriata, assembly GCF_021436955.1. Classification (NCBI taxonomy): domain Eukaryota; kingdom Fungi; phylum Ascomycota; class Dothideomycetes; order Botryosphaeriales; family Botryosphaeriaceae; genus Diplodia; species Diplodia seriata. Next base: position 1,344,053 of record NW_027117309.1, on the reverse strand, counting down.
TGAAGCACATCTTGAATGTTCAGGTGTGGCTGATGGGCTTCGGGACGTGGAAGAGAAGGTGGAGGTGCGGCGGCGGGCGAAGATCTTTTTAAGCTGCCGGGACAGCGACTTAACGGTTGCACGTGCCATGCCCTTGGAAGCAAACAGTCAAACAGGAAGGAACGGCCGAGGGTGGAAGGCGCGACCTGTCCTGTTTTGGAGAAATCCACGTGAAGTGAGGGTGGCTGGTGAGGTGAAAGTGAAAGTGAGTGTGGAAGTGAAAAACGCGGCCTCACCCACTACACTCTTCCACAACATGTGAGGTCTGGAACAACATGAACAACACGGTAGAGGAGTAGAGAAGGCTGGAGGAATTCCATTCAGAAAGAAAGAGAGGGGCCAGTTGCTCTAGCCAAGGGTATATACCGCGAGTGAAAACAAAAAATCATAGCTACCGATAAGATATTGGCGCCAGCCGCCTCAACTCCAGGCCCACCCAGCCAAACCGGAACTCTCTCATGTCTGCGCCTCGGCCGCCTCCTGCGCCCTAATCTGCTCCGCCAACTTCCTCTTCTCCTCCTGCTTCGCCTTCAACCTCGCCAGCGTATCCTGCTCGAACCTGTTATTCCCCGCCCCACCAGCCGCCGCAGGCTTCGGGCTGAACGAAAACGCCGGCTGCTTCTTCCCGGCCGGCGTGTTCGGCGCGCTCTTCGCCGCGCCATCAAACACCCTCTTCTTCACGGGCGTCCCGCCGGCATCCGCCGCCGCCGCCGCCGCCGACCCCACCGACGCGCCAGGCTGCCAATGCGCGCCAGCCTCCTGCCTCCTCCTTTCCCTCTCCCTCTCTCTCCTAATTTCCTCCTCCCTTCTCGCCTCTTCCTCCCTCTCCCTCGCCCTCGCCTCCTCGCGCTCCCTCCTCCTCCTCTCGCCATCCCTCGCCAACCGCTTCAGCTCGCTCTCCATGCGATCGCGCTCGCCCACCTCCTCCTCACGCTTGCGCTTCGCACCCCTCTCCGCGCGCTCCAGCTCGTCCATCAGCCTTCGCCTCTTGCCCTCGAGGCGCTCCGTCTGCGCCGCGGCCCGCCGCTTGGCCTCGCGGTGGGCGTCGTACCGCGCGCGCGCCTCGGCGTTCTGCAGCAGCTCCGTCGCGTTCTTGGCCAGGTAGAACTTGTCGACCGCGGCCGGGTCGTCGCGGTTCTTGTCCGGGTGGTACTTGAGCGACGTCTTGCGCCACGCCGACTTGATGGCTTTTTCGTCGCAGGGCGAGGACGGGTCCAGGCCGAGAAGCTCGTAGAGGTTGAGATCGCTTTTGATGAGCGCGGCCGCTTCGTCGCTGAGGTCGGTGGCGTCTTGAGGCATGGTGGCGGTTTTGTTTTGTTGAAGACGTGGGTGTGGAGATGTGTGTGGGTGCGCGCGCGCGGACGGGGGCAGAAGGTGGATTGGCAGCTGGGTTGAGGTTGCTTCGTCAAGGTACTGATAGCCGCTACCGCAACGCGTAGGCGGGAGGGTAGTGTTGTGGCGCGTGGGCGTGAGGCAGAAAGGTTGGTTTGCTACAGCGAAGAAAAGTCGCGGCGCGGCCGGGCTATGGGGTCTGACGTCCGCTGCCGGATTGCCGAGGTTCACCCGCGTATCAGGCAGCATGGCGGCCACGACTATTGGTTTCAAGGATCATCAATCATTCATTGACCACCTTGGTGCTGGAGGCTTTGCGAATGGTGAAGTCAAATACGACAACTTTCTGCGAGCCAGGTACCTCGGACAACATGAGATCCTCGATCATAGGTAGGTAGTTGCTTCGAACATCTTCATCGTCGTCGAAATGGATGGCCTCTCCCGGAACACCCATCAAGGCAGCGAACGAGTGCTCGCCCAAGCTGAAATTCCTCTCGATCCCACGGAGATCCTGGATGGGAACTTGAACTTTTTTATGAGAGTAGTTTCTCTGCCCAGGCGCGCCTTGCTGCTCCGTAACATGCTGTGGTTTCTTTCCACTTGCAGGCTCGCTGTAAAAACACAAGGATCGTACCAATCGCGAGCTGTGTGGTTCCTGAGTTGTTTGCTGGAGATCCTCGTCTGCTGACATAATGTTCTTTGGGACCGTAAGACAAATGAACAAGAACGCTCAAACACTGAGGTTGAAATGCAGTGGACGGCTCAAAATCCAGAAGTATTCCTATACGTTCCATCGAAAGGTGAGGTTCTGCAGAGGCTGAGAAGCAGACTTAAAGCAACTAAATCAGGCTGTCTCGCCTTGCCGTGCCATTTACCGCTTCAAACGGAGCCTCGTCTATGTTACATGGTTTCCTTTATCACATGGCATATTATGATCCAAACGTTGAGGCAAAATGTGACCGTGTATCGCACGAGGACCAGGGGACACGCATTCGGTTGCAGGCGGCAAGGTATCGGATGTGATAGGTAGAGCTCTTTCTATGCAACGGAATGAAAATCGAGGTGTCAGACGGCGACACCACTCGGACGGATAGCCAGTGAAAATCCATGACTTGATGCTAGGCAACTACAGCCTTGAACCCCCTGTCAGTCAGGGCTTGATCCTACGTGTAGCCAGCTGCAGGCAGACTAAACCGGTATTGGCTGTGTTCTTGCAGCATCCTGATACAGGAACTTCTCGGGGATAAGGATTTCTACGAGAAAAGGCTCCAGGCCGAAATGAGCTCACACGGAATATCGTGCAGGTTTCTCCTCTACCCTGATTCTGACAACCCTTAATGAGGTAAACCAGCGGTAAATAACCTTCATAAGGCCTGCCCCTGTATTCCCTTCCGCCTGATCAGCTGAGATTGAGTTTCCAGCTGAGACCCCTTCGCTAGCTCTTGTTCCGGGGTTCTTTTCCAATTTGAAAACTGCGAAAGTCAAAGTGAAAAAAGTTAACAGAATGGAGATGAGCGCAAAGCTCCACAGTGTCCAGCTACGGTTTTCCTTGTTCTCTGCTATGTTCATTCCGTAAACTGTCTGTAACTCGACAAATGTTAGCCATTTTTGCTTTCAAGGCGCAAATCCGGTCACTGGACTGACCGCTATGAATGTAGCCGGTAGATAGACCATATTCAGTATGGTTAGACGCCTGATGCTCTGTCCCTGGCTAAAGGTAAGAGCAGCGTCCTCATGCTGCAACTGCGTCATTTCTGCTGCCAAACGAGCTTGCTTGACGGCATTGAGGTTGACGACCTAAAATGCACGTCAGCATGTTCTTTTTTTTTCTTCGGGATGTAAAGCAGCTTACCGTGTCCAAGATGGCGCTTGTCCAATTTCTCAGGGCCTTCAATCGCTGGTCCACAACAATCAAAGCATTGCTCTCTTGCAGTAGATCCTTCTTGAAGACGCCCGGAACAATATGCAAACCTTCTTGAGATGGAGCATTTACGAGGTAGTTGACGTATCTTTGTTGATACATCAACTGTCGTTGGAAATAGTCGATATTGAGAATGAACTGTCGATGTAGCCAGGTGGCAGAGTCCATCAGTTCATCATCATTGAGCTCTTCATTCTACGCGAATGAGCTTTTATAGTAACGGAGAGTATTCGACTGTTAAACGTACCAGTTCCTCGAGGAAGACCTCCATCTCGTTGAGCAATAACTTCCAGGTAGTTTTGATCTCTCGAAGAACCTTCAGGACAAAGCCAAACCCATCTTGGCTTAGGTATTCAAGCAATGCGGAAGGAGAAGATTCATCAACGAACTCTGTTATCCAGGATGCCAAAGGAGACTGAACGTCACCGGGAATATCGGTTGCAAACTTCGCCGCATCCATGTTGATGTAGGGATCGCTAAAGTAGAGAAAGGTCCACAATTGGCGATCGAGTCTGACATGGCCTGATATTCTTCTGATCATGAAAATCCGAGCTCCAGGGTGTCCGTTATCATCTCTGCTGTCTCGTGGACTTGTTTTATTCTTGATCGTATTAAAGTCCAGGAGGCGCATCAAACGAACTGTATGGCCAATTTTTCTGTTGCATTGGAATTCTGCAGGGGTTTCGGCTGTTTCTCTTGTGAAATCAACGCATGAAAGGTTGAAATGTGAGAATTGACGAGCACCTGGATCGTTTAACGCATGCTTAGGGCATAATTTGGAGAATAGCGCACCTCGGTCGAGAAACGGGCCAGCAAACCATTCTCTGTCACTCGACTGGAACCGGCTTGTCCACAGTTCATAGTCCATGTCATATTTGCTCCCCAATAGTTGGATCAACGGACCCGAAAGCTTGGTGATGTTGCTACGTAGAGAATCCTGTCAACGTGGTACTCATGAGGAAACGTAAGATTACCTACACTACTCGAATGACCTGGTTTGAAGGTACCTACTCACAAGGTTAGCGCTAGTGAACGACTGTGGGGCAGGACGAACTTTTTGGCAGATGTGGGTCCTCAAAGGGTCGAATTCAGTGAACTTTGCCTTGTTCACACGACATTGCTTGGTAACGTTATTCTTGAATACCTCGACGAGCTCAACTGAGATGCCGTTGGTCCATATGTCGTCAATGTATCTTGACAATTTCTCATGGTCCCGACCGTAAGATTCCATGTCGAGAAGGATGGCTGCGAGAAGCCTGTATTGCCACATCAAACGGCGACCATGTGGTTTAAAACGATAGGAGTGCGGCTGAGATGGCCACCCCTGGCGAGAACAGTACGGCTCGAGACTTGAATGGGCATCGCACATGTTCGCGGGCCGCGCACTGGAGTGACGCGAAATCGGGATGCAGCTTATTACATGGATTTCATTGCGGGGAAAAGTCAGGCGACCCAACGCCACTCATGTATGCGTTGTCGAGATGCACAAGGCTGAGAGTTGCCGATAGCAGGCAAACAGCCGGGCCAGGCAACAACCTGCTGAGCCTTGCTCCACATCGTTCATATTACACCCGATCATCTCACTCATTCCCATGGCCAGCTCACAATGACCTCTCTCACAGACCTCACGTATTCCAAGCGAGGGGAAGCCCACCCTCATGCAGTTGCACGTCGTCTCTTCGACATTGCTGAGGCGAAGTCAAGCAACCTTGTTATCTCGGCCGACCTTACGGATACGAAAAGCCTGCTAGAATGTGCCGATAGTAAGTCAATTTCACACAAAAGTTTTTCCCACGAGATAGCTGATGTCCCCGAAAGGTCTCGGCCCCTTCATCGCCGTCTTCAAAACGCACGTGGATCTGGTGAAAGACTTTGGCGACACCACCGTCGAGGGACTCAAGTCACTCGCGGAAAAACACAACTTCCTCATCTTTGAGGACCGGAAGCTTGTCGACATCGGAAACACTGTGCAGAAACAGTACCATGGAGGGGCACTTTGCCTCTCTGAATGGGCGGACATCGTCAACCTCAGCATCCTCGGCGGCGATGGCATCGTGGAGACCCTGACCCAGACTGTCAATGCGCCAGATTTCCCTTATCCTGACCAGAGAGCTTTCCTGATCCTGGCGGAGATGACCTCCAAGGGGAGCTTGGCAACTGGCTCTTACACAGAGAAGTGTATCGAGCTTGCGAGAGGCAATCCGGATGCAATGATTGGTTTCGTCGCCACAAGATCTCTTTCGGGCGTCAGCACGAAGGCTTCAGGTAGCACTGAAGATTTTCTTGTCTTCACCACTGGCGTCAATTTGGCCAGCAAAGGTGATAAATTGGGGCAGCAATACCAGACTCCTGCCGATGCAGTGGGACGCGGCGCTGACTTTATCATCGCTGGCAGGGGTATATATGCGTCAGCTGACCCCGTAGAGGCAGCGAAGATGTATCGGAAGGAAGGCTGGGAGGCTTACTTGCAGCGCGTTGGAGCAGGGAGCAAATGATTTGAGCGTTCACGGCAGGGACAAGGAAGGATTCCGTCATCAGCAAGCTTTCTGCTGTGTCCTCCCAAAGGACGGAAATTCTATAGGACCTCTATGGTATGACTTGTTTGACCTTCGATTTGTATTCGTCTAGCCTTGTCGCGAATCTTTCGCCGTTCCACGTATCACATCCATTGACTGATGAAAGTTCCGGGAGTCCAACCTGCTCTAAAGCAAAGCTCGCTGCCACGTTCCCTTGCATAGTGGCCTCATCCAAGCCACCTGAAGACTGCAAGGCCATCCCGAAGGCACCCAGGAAAGCGTTGCCAGCCCCAGTTGTATCAACCACCCTTGGTGACGAAGGGTTGTAGTACGGGGGGAACCAGCGGCAAGTGGTGAGCTTGGATAGCGTGAGGCACCCATGCTCTCCTGCACGGATGACAACGATAGCCTCTTTGGTGTCCCCTTCCATGCTTGCATTCAAAAATCGTTGTGCATAGGTCTCAATAATACTGCGGTCGAACTGTCGGCTCGCACTGTCATCTTCGAATAGAGCTATCAGTTCGAGATGATTGGGAGAGAAGACATCCACGTTTTTGCAGGCACGTAAATGCGCCTCAAGGTTGGCCTTCTTGCAGTGGGGCGGAGCCGGTTCCCAGATGATGAGAGGGCGCCTCTCAGCCTCGTTATCCGCACGAAGAGATAACAAATCTGAAACCTGCACTTCGAGGTCCTCAGCGCGAGCTAAGAAATGAAATGCGGCAGATGCCAGAAGGACGGAGCCTTGCAGATCCTTCGGCAAAGGCTGGAGAGGTGGGGTGAGGTAACGAAAGGTTTTTTCTAGGCAACGGTTAACCATAACGTCGAAGACCATGTGACGGTAAGCGCAAGCTGCTTACTCCCAAAATTGTCATCCTCATACTTGAGGAGACCCCTCGTCGACTTCTTCCCGGGGATTTGCTGGATTGCCAAATTCAGCTTCCAGCTCTGAAATTGACCCAAAACGGACACCGGAAAGTCATGGCCTGTCAGAATGATGCATGCGACCCGTTTTGACAGAGCCTCTGACGTAGCCAGCCGAGCGCCGAGAGTGCCTAACGCATGGCCGTCAGTATGGAATGTCACAAGGTGACAAGGCTGAGAGTGTGCCCGGCGACCTACTGTAAGCGCCCGACCCGCCCGGTACATCATAAATCGTCTCTCGGTTGGGGAAGTGCAACTCGTCCAGCACGACCATACCGAGAGAGAGAAAGGCAGGAGAGTCGTTCTGTTGTGGCTTGGAAAACACGAACCCCATGGCTTGAGATGCGTGTCCAGGGTCAGGCGAAAGTGAGGAGGGGTCGGCTCGCGACTTGTAAGGCTCTTGTAAGCCCTCCTGCTACGGGTTAACTGAGGTGTCACCCGATGCGGGTGATTCAGGTCACCGATTCACCGTTGATTTAGCCAATAACAAGGAAGAATTGGCGGGAAAATCGTTTGAGGTGCATGAGCGCGTTGATGCGCGGGTCCGTAGCGTGGTGAGGTGAGGAGGTCGTATCGCCGAGCTGAAGAAGTAGGTAGAACCCCCTGGTCGATCGCGCCTGCCAACAGCGTTTTTGCACGTGGCTAGGAGCGGGGAACCTATGCAACCCCGGTGCGTCCCCAGGCAACCTTCCCACAATTTCATAGGTGAAATCAGAACATCGAACGTCACTCAGGACTGATCTGGAACATCGGGCTGGCGCTGATCGATGCAAGCCAACGGCGCGCAATCAATAGGTACCACGCCACTGATGCCATGACATCCAGATCTCTTCATGCAATGTCCCAAACGAAGACGTTTGGTGATCCATCACGGTCCCGTAGAGGAGGTTAGCCGTGCAATCTCTGAACCTTCCACGGCGACACATCCACGAGGGAGTCTAACTTTTTCGGGTTAGCTTTTAGGCTGTGGAACCTCTTATCGAGAAGGTGTGCGGCGGTCGTTTGTTACTTATCTGGAAACCAGCCTGGGTGAGGAGATCTGCTCACTACACATATTGCGTTTCGTACCAGAACCGCCAACGATCCGTTTCCGGCACCCAGCCCGCGCTTGAATCGCTCCTGCTCGAATTTATATTAAAATCGCTCGACTGAGTAAACATGGCCACAACATCCCATGAAGGCGCGGTCGACATGTCCAAAATCGCCATTGTCGGTGTTCTTGGAGGCCCCGGCGCCGGCAAAGGAACACAATGCGACATTCGAGCTTGAACACCTTAGTGTCGGCGACGTCTTGCGTGCCGAAGTGCAGCGCGAAGGCAGCCCTTACGCCAGTATAATTCGAGAAAACATGCTGGCTGGGCGCGTCGGACCAAAGGAGATCACAGTCGGCATCTTGAAGCGCCACATCATGGACGCAGTCCAAAAAGGAATGCAGACGTTTGTCTTGGATGGTCAGTGGCGCCTAGTGTCGCAACTTCTACGGGATGCTAATGGCGATGGAGGATTTCCCCGGAACCTTGACCAATGCGAACATTTTGAAAACGAGATTGCCCCGTTCCGCCAGATGGTTGTTCTTGAGTGCTCGGAAAGCACCCTTGCCCAGCGACTGGCTGCCCGTGGCCGCTTCGATGACGCGAAGGACAATGTCCAGAGGCGGCTGCACACGTTCCGGGAAGCGACGTCGAGAGTAATTCGCACCTTCGAAGAGGCAGACAAAGTTGCTCGCATCAACGGGGAACTGGACATCGAAGCAGTCGCTGAACAGCTCGACAAAGTCTTGGAGGACAGTCTTCAGGGCCTTTTGGCACGTCGAAAAGATGAGGCTTAAGGCGGCTTGAATCGGCAAGAACGGGAAAGCACGGAATGCAGCGGAAAGCGGCCGCTTGATCAGCCTGTTGCGGGGATCCGACGCCCGAGGCTCTCAGCCCTCCACACCTCACCCCTGCCCTTCCCGGCCCGCGTCAGCAACACAAAAAATAATCCCCAACATTTCAACCCAGACAAAACAACCATGGCGGTCAGCTACACAAACGGTGCCAATGGCACCGAGCCAGCGGCCAAGAAGCTGTGGACGCACCCTTCCCCGCAAAGTACTCCTATGTACGCTTTCCTGCAGCACATCAACAAAAAGTACCACCTCAAGCTCAAATCGTACCATGACCTTTACACCTGGAGCACCGAGAACATCGCTGCCTTTTGGGGCGAGGTGTGGCACACCGTTGGGATCAAGGCTTCGCAGCCCTACGAGGAGGTGCCGATCCCGAAGTGAGCCGCTGCTTTCTTCAGGCTAATTGGCCCTGCAGGTCGTCGACGAGGCCGCGCCCATGTTCCCGCCTCCGGCTTTCTTCCGCGGCGCCAAACTCAACTTCGCCGAGAACTTGCTGTTTCCCAATGTCGCCGTCGACGAGAACAGTCCGGCTGTCATCGCTGCCACCGAGACCTCGCGCCAGTTCGTCACGTGGAAAGAGCTTCGGGACCGCGTGAAGCAATGCCAGGCTGGCATGATCGAGTTCGGGCTGCAAGAGGGAGACAGAGTCGCCGGCTATGTCGCTAACCACACCGATGCCCTGGTCGCCATGCTTGCCGCAACTTCTCTCGGAGCCCTCTGGACCGCTGTCTCGCCCGACACTGGCGTCCACGCCGTTCTGGAGCGTCTGCGCCAGATCGAGCCAGTGCTGCTTTTTGCTGACAACGCTTCTTTTTACAACGGCCGCAGCCATCCCGTCATCCCCAAGGTCCAGGAGATTGTCGAATCACTGCCTTCTGTGCGCCGAGTCGTGGTTCTACCCACCGTATCTTCCGTCGACGTCGACCTGCATTCTCTCGAAGGCCCAACGAGAAAAGCCTACGCGTATTCCGCCTTCACGTCAGCAGAATCCGCAGAGCTCGTCTTCAAGCAACTGCCCCCAGACCATCCCGTGTACATCCTGTACAGCAGCGGCACCACGGGAGCGCCAAAGTGCATCGTCCACGGCGCAATCGGCACCCTCATCCAGCACAAGAAGGAGCACATCCTGCAATGCTCCATCAAGCCCGGCGCCCGGCTCTTCTACTTCACCACCTGCACGTGGATGATGTGGCACTGGCTCGTCTCTGGGCTCGCCAGCGGTGCCACTCTCGTCCTCTACGACGGCTCGCCCTTCCGCTCCGCCTCGCCCAGCGACCCGGGAACATCTACGGCCGACGACCTCGCCATGCCGCGCCTCATCGACGAGCTGTCCATCACGCACTTCGGCACATCCGCGAAATACCTCTCCGTCCTCGAGCAAAAGGACGTGCGGCCACTGGAACAGTCCCTCTCGCTCGCCTCGCTCGAGGCCGTCTACAGCACCGGCTCGCCGCTGCCGCCCAGCACCTTCGCCTACGTCTACGCCGCGTTCCCGCCCGCCGTCAACCTCGGCAGCATCACCGGCGGCACCGACATCATCTCGCTCTTCGGCGCGCCCGCCCCGCTCGCCCCCGTGCACGCGGGCGAGATCCAGGTGCCGGGGCTGGGCATGGCCGTGCGCGCGTGGGACTACCTGGGCGCCGACGTGACGGCGGCGGGCGAGCCGGGCGACCTCGTCTGCGTGCGGCCGTTCCCGTGCCAGCCCGTCATGTTCTGGCCGCGCGGCGAGGCGGGCAAGCGCAAGTACCGCGCGTCGTATTTCGACAAGTTTGAGAAACCGAAGGGCGGTGGTTCAGGCCCGATATGGCATCATGGCGACTTCGTCCGGTTCAACCCGCTCACCGGCGGCCTGGTGATGCTGGGCCGCAGCGACGGCATCCTCAAGCCGGCCGGCGTGCGCTTCGGCAGCGCCGAGATCTACAACGTGCTGCTGGCCCACTTCCCCGAGCAGGTCGCCGACGCGCTGTGCATCGGGCGCAGGCGCGAGGAGGACGCGGACGAGACGGTCGTGCTGTTCGTGAAGATGGCCGAGGGGATGGCGTTCGGCCCCGAGCTGGTGGATGGCATCAGGAAGGTCGTGAGGAAGGAGCTGAGCGCGCGTCATGTGCCGGGCGTGGTGGACGAGTGTCCGGAGATTCCCGTCACGACGAACGGGAAGAAGTGAGTCTTGCCGAGTCCCCGTAATTACTTTTGGTTGGTTCGTGTTGATGCTGATTGCTTTTCCGAACAGGGTTGAAGGCGCTGTCAAGCAGATTCTCTGCGGGTTGAACGTCAAGACTTCGGCGTCGGTCGCGAATGCCGAGTGCCTGGACTTCTACCGCCAATGGGCGCAGACGCACTAGGTGTTCAACTGACGGTCGCGAGTGTGTGGTTTGGAGCTTGGATGCTGCTAGAGCTGTGCGGCCTGAGTGGGTTTGAAGTAGAGTCTAGCGGGTGTTCCATCTTGTAATGCGTCTCTGTCCGTAATATTAGACAATGGATTCATGATATCGATTAGCATCCGCTCCTTGTGCCCTGGAATTCAGTGGCTTGGGCCAAAAGACTGCATATTGTGAATTACCCCCAAATCAATTTTCCCTCCGCACGTAAAAGCAAGCCCCCCAATTCCTATGCATCAGTGCTCTCTATCCAAGAGCCCCCGTAATCAACCAAGTATCCGCTACCCAGCCACACCCCTCACACCACGCCGCCATCAGCACCAGCCGCCGCCTCCGCCGCCGCCGCCATCTCCTCCCTCATCCTGCCATGCCACTCGACGTACAGCTCAGGCGTCCACACCTTATCCACCTTGAAGACATGCAAGTCCATCGGATCGCCCTCCCACACATACGCCACGGCCCTCAACGCCGTCGTCGTCGATTCCCGCTGCTGCGCGCCCGCCACCCTAACTTCCACCCACACCTCCCTCTTCCCCCAGAGCCTCCTCTCGCTCTCCTTCTCCCCGCCTTTCTCCCCCTCATCCTCGCCGACCACCCCCAGAAACCCGTCCAACGCCGCCCACTCCTCCGCCGACACGCCCAGCACCAACCGCCCCTCGACGGGCGGCCCCCCGCGCTCCCCCACGTCGCGCAGGTAGTACCGCAGCCGCGGGCAGCCGCGGTCCAGCAGCGCCGCCGTCGGGACGCGGCCGCGGATGCAGTAGCGGTGCCAATCCGGGGCGTCGGCGTCGGCGTCGGCGTCGCCGGGGCCGCTGTTGTTGCCCGTCGTCGTCGTCGTCGTCGTCGTCGTGGTCAGCACGGCTGGCAGCATGCGTTGCGTCCAGTGCTCGACGCTTTCGGCGGTGGGTTGTTGATGTTGCCGTTGATGTTGTTGCCATGCACCGCCTCCGCCGCCGCCGCCGCCTCCGCCTCCACCGAGCACGGCGGCAGCAGCCAACTGCGTCGGGAACATCCAGTGGCCGTAGACGAAGAGCGGCAGCGGCTGGCGGCGCCGCCGCTCCCGCTCCCGCTCGTTGAGCCGCCACGCGCTGGCGGCATCGGCGGCCAGCCTGCGGTCGGCCGTCGCTCTGAAGCCGGCGGGGAGCTGCTGCTGCTGCCGCCCACCACCGTCACCGTCACCACCGGCGGCGATGGACGCGGCGAAGGCGCCACGCGTGCTGGCGACGCTGATGGGGTGCGCGGCGCGGTGCGCGCGCGCCCGCCAGCGGCGCGCCGCCCACTCCAACGAGCTGTTGTCGTCGTCCGGCCCGCCCGTCGTGCGCACGAGCAGCTTGCCGCCGCCGTGGCGGGCGAGGAGCGCCGAGGTCGCGCGGTCGATGAGGGATTGGGAGTGGTTGAACAAGGCGCGGTCGAGCGTGATGGTGAGGTGCGGCTCGAGGAGCAGGCGGGGGTGGGGCGAAGGCGTGTCGATGCGCATGCCGGCGGCGCGCGCTAGCTCGCGGTCGGCGGAGGAGGAGGGGTCGAAGGGGTGGGTGGTGGTGGTGGTGGTGCTGGTGCGACTGCGACTGCGATTGCTGGTGAAGCGGCGTTGGTGGAGCTGCTGTGTGTGGGTCGTCGGCGTGTGCGGTGGCTGCGCGGTGGGTGAGGTGGGTATGGTTGGGTCTGAGGTGAGGCTCGGTGGCTCGGATGAGGGCGATGAGGTTGATGGGTCTGCCATGGCGGTCGTTTGGAGAGGGTTGTTGGTTGCGCTGAGAGCGAGGAATGGGGTTGTCTGGTGTGGTGTCCGGTAGGGATTCTATGTAGGATAGAGAGGAATTTGAGGGTGAGGTGGAAGGAGCAGGGCAGGTGGCCGTTTCGTCACGATGCTTTCATGTGATCGAAAAGGTGAACAGGCTGCTCTCAACGGACGACGTGATTGCGAAAAATGCCATGACTTCGCCTTGCACACTGACTTGGATTCAGTCAGTCACTTTCTTTTTCTGCGTTGCAGTTCAACATCAACACCGAGTGGTAACTCATAGAGGCAGCTGAACTGGAGGAGATGATGGGCGATGTCTGAACGTAGAAAGTCACACTTCGCTGTGACTTTATCGAAACGACGTGACCAACAGTGCGTCTGACCGAGTCTGAATACCTCTTTCCTCGTACTCTTTCTTGTGACATGGGCTAGTAAAATGACACGAATGGCTAGGATCCCTCTTCAGTAGGAAGAAGAATTTGGGTATGAAAACATCATGAAAATGCATGTGTAGAATGTGAATCAAGAGAAGAAACTAATGGTTTCATTGACGAGAAAGAAGACTGAGTGGGGAGTTGAGGAAATGAAGCCATAGTTGTTTGGCTTTCTAATCCGACGTCTAGAATAGAAGTAGAGCATCTGCAACCATTGAGATATTGCTTCAACGGCGAGAGAGCACCGCGTACTTGCTAGCAACTTAGATCAGCAAACACAATGTTATCGTCTGGTAAAGCTTCTGCAGGTCAACAGGTGGAGGCAGCAATAAAGGTCTCAACAGTTTCGGCTGATGTAGAAACGGTCGTGGGCGGCAAAAGTGGCCACGGTAGCGGCGGGACCGCATGGTGTTGAGAGCTTATCTCCCCAGGCAGAACAGCATTACGCACTACGTAGGACCCTGGGCGGCTCCGACTCGCTCGCCCCCGCGCGGACGCAGGCACGGCAGGTACGGGATCCGGCGACGCAGGCGCGGCGCCACTGCGAAGAGGCCAGCTGGCGGGCGCCTAGCAGACGTGGGCGGGCGGGCGGATGGGTTTCAAATCAGCGGCAGGCAGAGGTGGTCCAGCTGCTTCGACGGGCTTCTGCCCTTGGGCGCGTTCGGGGCGGCGAACTGGGTTCCGTATGCGGCCTAGCGCCCAAGCGCCCAAGCTCGGTGCTGGGGCGTCAGAACCACCGGCTAACATCATCGCCAGCGTCTGCCTCTACATAAGCTCCGTCTCCCAGCCCCATCCACAACACTTCATCAACCCCCCCTGCAACCCCCGAGCCCGCTCCCCCGCTCGCCCTGCAGCTTCGACAACCCAACCCGCCTCTCTTTTCCGATCTCCCTCTCGCGGAACACCCGCTGCGACCGCAATCATGTCGGCGGAGCCAGATCACTCGCAGAACAAGCAGAAGGTCAAGCTGGAGCAGTACGTCGCCCCGTCCGACGCGCCCCATCTCGCACGCGTTGCTAACGTCTCCAAAGCGACCCCTCCGGCGCAACGAAGCACGAAGTAGGTCACCCGCCCGGCAAACGGCCACGCAGCAGCCTAGCTAACAACATCCAGGATGAGGTCGCCACGGCCATTCTCAAGAAGAAGAAGAAGCCCAACTCGTTGATGTGAGTAGCTCCAGAGCTCTGCCGCCACGTCGCAGGCGAGATTCCACGGCTGCAGCCCGCTAATGGATGCCGTAGCGTCACCGATGCCACCAACGATGACAACTCGATTATCGCCCTTTCGAACAACACCATGGAGACGCTGCAGCTATTCCGCGGCGACACTGTCTTGGTGAAGGGCAAGAAGAGGAAGGACACCGTGCTCATCGTCCTGGCCGACGATGATCTGGACGATGGAAGCGCCCGCATCAACCGCGTTGTTCGCCACAACCTCCGCGTGAAGCACGGCGATGTCATCACCGTCCACCCGTGCCCCGACATCAAATACGTAAGTAGAGCGCAAATTTTGCAAGTCCCACAATCCTCTGACTCAGAAACAGGCGAAACGCATTGCTGTCCTCCCCATCGCCGACACCATCGAGGGCCTGACCGGCTCGCTGTTTGATGTCTTCCTTGCACCCTACTTCCGCGAAGCCTACCGGCCCGTGCGCCAGGGCGACCTCTTCACAGCTCGCGGTGGCATGAGACAAGTCGAGTTCAAGGTCGTAGAAGTCGACCCTCCGGAGTTCGGTATCGTCGCGCAGGATACCGTTATTCACTGTGAGGGTGAGCCCATCCAGCGTGAGGATGAGGAGGGCAACCTCAACGAGGTCGGCTACGACGACATTGGTGGTTGCAGGAAGCAGATGGCTCAGATCCGTGAGCTGGTTGAGCTGCCCCTCAGGCATCCTCAGCTGTTCAAGTCGATCGGTATCAAGCCGCCGCGTGGTATCCTCATGTACGGACCTCCCGGTACCGGCAAGACGCTCATGGCTCGTGCTGTTGCCAACGAGACTGGCGCTTTCTTCTTCCTGATCAACGGTCCCGAAATCATGTCGAAGATGGCTGGTGAGTCGGAGTCCAACCTCCGCAAGGCATTCGAGGAGGCCGAGAAGAACTCTCCCGCCATCATCTTCATTGATGAGATCGACTCGATCGCGCCCAAGCGTGAGAAGACCAACGGCGAAGTCGAGAGGCGTGTCGTTTCCCAGCTTCTCACCCTCATGGACGGTATGAAGGCTCGTTCGAACATCGTCGTCATGGCCGCAACCAACCGCCCGAACTCGATCGATCCCGCTCTCCGCCGTTTCGGCCGTTTCGACCGTGAGGTTGACATTGGCATCCCCGACCCCACCGGCCGTCTGGAGATTCTTTCCATCCACACCAAGAACATGAAGCTGGGTGATGATGTGGACCTGCAGACAATCGCTGCCGAGACCCACGGTTATGTCGGTTCTGATTTGGCTTCGCTCTGCTCTGAGGCGGCCATGCAGCAGATTCGTGAGAAGATGGATCTGATTGATCTGGACGAGGACACCATCGACGCCGAGGTCCTTGACTCGCTTGGTGTCACCATGGAGAACTTCCGCTTCGCTCTTGGTGTCTCCAACCCCTCCGCCCTCCGCGAGGTTGCCGTCGTCGAGGTTCCCAACGTGCGGTGGGAGGACATTGGTGGTCTCGAAGATGTCAAGCGCGAGCTCATCGAGAGCGTCCAGTACCCCGTCGACCACCCCGAGAAGTTCCTCAAGTTCGGCCTTTCGCCCTCTCGTGGTGTCCTGTTCTACGGCCCCCCTGGTACTGGTAAGACTTTGCTTGCCAAGGCTGTCGCCAACGAGTGTGCGGCCAACTTCATCTCCGTCAAGGGTCCCGAACTGCTCTCCATGTGGTTCGGTGAGTCTGAGAGCAACATCCGCGACATCTTCGACAAGGCTCGTGCTGCGGCACCTTGCGTTGTCTTCCTCGACGAGCTTGACTCTATTGCCAAGGCTCGTGGTGGCTCCGTTGGTGATGCTGGCGGCGCTTCTGACCGTGTCGTCAACCAGCTCCTGACTGGTAAGTTTGCATGATTCCCGAGACCGGGTGAGCAGCTGCTAACCTCGCCATAGAAATGGACGGCATGACTTCTAAGAAGAACGTCTTCGTCATTGGTGCCACTAACCGTCCTGAGCAGCTCGACAATGCTCTGTGCCGTCCTGGTCGTCTTGATACCCTGGTCTACGTTCCTCTGCCCGACCAGGCTTCCCGTGCCGGCATTCTCAAGGCCCAGCTCCGCAAGACCCCGGTCGCTCCCGATGTCAACCTCGACTTCATCGCCCAAAACACCCACGGCTTCTCTGGTGCCGATCTTGGCTTCATCACCCAGCGTGCCGTCAAGCTTGCCATCAAGGAGGCTATCGGAGCTGACATCGAGCGCACCAAGGCTCGTGAGGCAGCTGGCGAGGATACCACCATGGAGGATGACGCCGAGGGCGAGGACCCCGTGCCCGAGCTGACCAAGCGCCACTTCGAGGAGGCTATGGCTTCTGCTCGTCGCTCGGTCACCGATGTCGAGATCCGCCGCTACGAGGCCTTCGCTCAGCAGATGAAGAACTCGGGTGGCAGCAGCTTCTTCCGCTTCCCCGAGGCTGGCGCCGAGGGCGAGGCCGGCAACAACAACTTCGGCGCTGGTGGCGACGACGAGGGTCTCTACGACTAAACGGCTCAACGTTCGACAGGCGGTTAGATAATAGGATTGCATGATCGGGTTTTCTCAGGTGTCTTCACGGTGGTCGCTGGTGCTGGGGCAAAGTCCATAGACGATTTCCCTTTCCACTTTTATACAGAAAGTGCTTTTAGTAGTTCACGAGCAGCCATCATATGCGAGAAGGGAAGAAGTGGTAATTGCTGGAGTAGTCCTTTTGCATGAAAGATGCTTCGGTAATTGGAAAAGACAAGGGGAGTGCATGGCAGACACCTAACTATTATGGGAGTATGGTAGCTTAGGCAATAACTAGCACGACAAAGTTATGAAGGTTTTGAGAGTTTGAACCAATGTGTACTGCTACCAACTCATGTGAAGCAGCTTGAGCACAAGTTGTCCTTTTCATGGAGAAGTATGTCTGATGGTGCATCGCTACTAAGTTGCCTTCCCCACTTCTCGTGCTCGTGCCGCCCGTTAATCTTCTTGCTGAAACCAGTGGAAACGCATCGTACAAACAGAAAGACCAAAATATCAGATCTTCGATACGCTTCCCCTCGCAATAATTCCCCTCTTCATTAAGCTCAGCAGCCAGCCTTGGCCTTTACTCAAAAGTGCCGCAGGCTGAGTTGAATATCGGTGTAGGATGCGTCCGTTCACGCCCCCTTCTTCTTCCTCAACTCGAGAAGGAGTTCCTTCCCCTGTCGATATTTCCCCCCCTTTATGGTAGCATATCGTCACACTTCGCCAAAAAGTGTTACAGTTCTACTCGCTTCTTCCTCACATGCATTTCATAGCATTGCACATGCCTTATTTCCCTCCCCTGGAGGTATTACGTCGCAGTTGGTTTTTTATAGAAACGGTCGTCGTGATCGATGGATGATTCATGCCGCCTTGGATCGGCGTTTGGTCGTTACGCGTCATATCTCTCGTTTCTCTTTTTTTTTTTTTCGTTGCCGAGGCGTCGATGGTGTTTTCGGCTGTGCGCGATAGGTAGCGCAAGGTCAGATCCAGGAAACGACCGTCGGAAAAGAGAATCGTTCCTCGCCGTTTTGCTCCCGAGCGGAAGAAGCCAGGGAGGAAAGTGAGAATGGCGAAAATGGAACAAGGGGTGACCCCGTTTGAGCGTAGATGTCACAACCAAAGGAAGTGCCGGTCGTGCTTCATCGCGGCCTCGAGTTGCCTGGGCCTGAGGGAATCGGAAGCTTTGCTCTCTACTCCCTCTCTCTCTGTGTCTTCCCCTCGGGCTCAGTCGAACGTGATCTCGCAAACGGTCTCGACCTCCTTCCGCACCGCCTTGATGCCCTGACGAACGGCCTCGTCAGGGATCCTGATGCTCGCCGCCATCCGCGCAGCACCCGTCTCCGCGCCGCCAGCAGCAGCAGCACCACCACTCCCGTTCTTCTTGTTGTTCTTGTTATCGCCGTTGGTGGTGGCGGCAGCAGCGGTGCCGTTGGTTTCCTTCTTATCGCCACCACCATCATCCTTGTTGTTGTTGTTGTTGCCATCGCCGTCGCCGGCGGCCTGCCGCGTGTCCTCCAGCACGCGGGCCATCAGCTCGTCGTAGGAGCCGCACTCGCCGCTGCGCAGCAGGTTGAGCACGTGGGCGCGCAGGGCGTGGGTCCAGCCCGTCTCCTGCAGCGAGTGCTGCAGCGCGGCCTGGATGCGCGGGATCGAGTTGGCCGAGAAGAGGGCGGCCGTCAGCTGGGCCGTCTGCGACGACGTCAGCGCCGACGTCGTGTGCGCGAAGGAGACGGCGCCGGCGTCCGGGTTGGCGTCGGCGGAGGGCATTGTCGTCGCTCGTGATTATTATTAGGGCTTTTTTTTTTTCTTTGTCGGTCAGGTGGGTTGATGGTGGTTCTCGTTGGGCTTTTTTTGCGGGGTGGGTTTGGGTAGCGATTGTTCGTCGTGGAGATGGCGGTTTGTCCGGCGGGCTTCGGCGGAGGGAATGGTGCTCGCCGTGAATGGCGTATCGACGGGTTGGGTTGTTCCTAGCGTGCGGTGATGGTGGCCTTGGGGGCTATACGGTGAACGAGCCCCGTGTGGTGGTCGACGGGCGTGTCGGAGACTGCAACTGTGGGGGAATACGGTCAATGTGAGGTCGGCGGGCTATTGTCGCAGGATTGGGGCTAAAGTGGTGCGGTATGGAAAAGAAGGGTCTTCCCGCGGAACCGCGGCTTGTGCCGGGAGAATGGAAGTGAAAGGCTCGGGTGGTGGGCGTACGTAATATGTGCCTGCCGGCAGCTATGGTGGAAGAGGACAAGCTCTGGTCTAGAATGCGGCGGATGGAATTGCGCGCGTTTCGGAGTCTGGGATGACGTCTGAGCGGTGCATTCGAGGGGCCTGTCGACGACGAGTGGGCCAGCTGCGGCTGAACGCTCGGGAGACAGGCAAGGCTGGTCGGGATCGATGGGCCGTGCCGTAGATGACTGGCTCGCTCGCGCTCACAAGAACGGGTGCGGCAGCGGTGGATTGGGCGGCGCGCCTTGCGTGCGAGCAGCGCGCAGAAGTTGGCTGGCGTTGGGCAGCCGGTTGGGAACAATGGCGCGGACAAGGCGGTGCTCTAGCGACAATGGGTGGATGGAAAGACTCCGCCGAATGCATTGCCTTGCTCGCGGCCGGGACTCCCTCGTGGCGGGCCTGCAGCTCAGACAGCAGCAGCGTCGCAGGGCATTCGCGGGCGTCGCACTGGCGGCTATACTGGCGGCCGGCGTTCTATAGTTGGTGCTTGATGCGCGGCCTTGACTGGCGCTCCGCATTTGGCAACGCTGGTACGCTCTGGCCTGCGCCGCCCTCGCGCCTGCACCACCACAGCCCTCCAACGCGATACTCGCAGCCCTGTCCGCCAGCCTGCCTGCTGCCAGACGCTCTCCCAGTGCACGCCTCGTCCGCAGCCTACGTCACGCTCTTCGCGCGGCGCCCGCAGCCCGCCGCTCCCCTGACGCCGTGGTCGCCAGCCTGCCAGCCTTCACCTGCCGACTCCCGCAAGCGCCAACTCCTCCGCCCGCCGCGCGCTCAACCCGCTGCCATATCCTCCAGCACGCCCTGTCTCGCACCGCTCCGCCCTACCCCACGTGCACGCGGCTGCGCTGGGCGATCGCGCCGCCACTCTACCTGACACGCACACACAGAGGCCTGGACTTCACGCAGCAGGGTGCCAGCTCAATCTCGCTTCCGTCTCAGCAGGGTTGGCTGCGCCTGGCAACTCAGCGTGGGCACCGGCAGCTCCTCCACAGCAGCCACCGCACACGGCCAAGCTCACGGCTCCGGCTCTATCGCTGTGGCACCGCCCTGCGATAACAGGGCTGCACCCCGGAACGACGACCCGTACCCTTCTCAGCACATCCGCCTCCCATCACAGCCCGAGCTGCCGCACGAACGCCGACTGAGCGCCCGCAGTCGATGCCCCTCCCGTCCGAGCAGCCATGGCCACCGCATATAGATCTGCATACCAGGAGGACTCTGACGCCGACGATGAGTACGAGCGCAGCGTCATAACCTCGCCCACCCTCCCGCCCGACCACGAGCTTAGCCCAACCGACTCCGGCCCGCCGTCTGCAGAGCACACTCCCACCACCTTCACCCACTCGGCCGACAGCTATGCGAGCCCCAAGGGCATCATAAACACCTGGACCCCGGAGCAGGTCGCCGATTGGATATCGAACCTAGGGCTGGGCCAGTACGCGATAACGTTCTTGGGTGCGTAGACATTTGGACAAGGAACAAGTGGCTGGATGCTAATGAGATGCAGAGGAAAATGTGGACGGCGAAGCGCTCATTGAGTTGCAACATGCGGAATTGAAGGAGATGGGTATTAACAGCGTCGGCCACCGTCTCACCGTTCTGAAGAGCGTCTACGACGTGAAGGTCAAGCAAAATGTGCCCATAGAGCCTGACCACTACATTCCCCTCTGTAGGTCTTCCAGTTGCACGGAGAAGCCACAAGCACTCTAACCGCCTACCACAGCTGCCGAGACAACCGCCCAGGAGACAGCACCTACACAGGACGATTTCGCGCGCATTATACAAATTATTAGAGAGCGTGATGAGAGGATGCACACGGCCGAGGCCGAGCTGCGCGCATTGAAGGAGG
Source organism: Diplodia seriata (assembly GCF_021436955.1). Taxonomy (NCBI): domain Eukaryota; kingdom Fungi; phylum Ascomycota; class Dothideomycetes; order Botryosphaeriales; family Botryosphaeriaceae; genus Diplodia; species Diplodia seriata. Next base: position 1,323,133 of record NW_027117309.1, on the reverse strand, counting down.
ATCTTAGCCGCATGGCGGAGGAGAACAGGAAGCTGCGCGAGGATGTGCTTCCAGTGGTGCGAGAGGCTAAGAATCGGTCACAACCACTACCAACGCCGGATGGCCAAGAACATAACCATATCACCTCGCCACCCACCCAAGAACGCGCGGGCAGCAGTCTCTCGCGCAAGTTTTCGACGAAGAAGTTATTTCTGGGCTCGGCGCCCAAAAACCCATCTCCAACCATCCACGAGGGCCGGACGTTGACCGACACGTCCAACCTCGATCCTTCGGCTGCGGCAATGGCCGCGTCAAACCATCTGACAGCTACTATAAGCGGTGGCCCTCAGTCCGCATCATCGCCTCACCAGCATCCCGTGCCTTCGCCCACGTCTCCCGCATACAGCACACATCAAATCTCGTCCCGGTCCCGCTCTCACACCAACGACGAACGCAGCTCGGCTTACTACGACCGCGAAAGTGCGCGCGGCGCTACGCCTGCACCTTCGCATCGTGACCGCGACAGGGACCGTGACCGAGACCCTCCGTTGTCCGCCGGCCGCAACGCCGAAACCGCTTCGATTGCTCCCTCGACAACAGGCACTACAAGAGGAGGCGAATCATCAAACCCGCAAGTCGAAATTTTCAAGTCTTTCCGCGTCAGCATCGACGACCCGTGTCACAAGGTGCTCCCGGTTGCGCTCAAGAAATACAACATCACGGCGGATTGGCGGCAGTACGCGTTGTACATTGTGCATGGCGATCAGGAGCGTTGTTTGGGTCTGAACGAGCGGCCGCTCATTTTATTTAAACAGCTGGACCGGGAAGGCCGGAAGCCGATGTTCATGTTGAGAAAACACGCAGCGCCGGTAGAAGGACACAGCAGCACAATCAACCCAGGCGGCGGAGGCACCTATCCAGGGCAGAGCGGGCAGACGCTGGTGCCCGGAGGTGTACTATGAGCACTTGTTGTGACGGAGTACTATCGGTGGTTGGGGGTAACCAAAAGTCTCGTTTGTTTTCTTGGGATGGGCTGGACCGGCAGAAGCTCGGAGTCTTTTCTTTTCCCTCTCCCTTACTTCGTATACTGGGGCCTCGACCAGAGTCATTTCCGCCATATTTTCCTTTTGCTTTGGACATCTTCCAGCCTACTTAGTCAGGTCTTTATTTCCTTTCTTGCGTCGGTGGGATTTCGGACCTGCAACAAGCCTGTCTTCATTTCGTTTCTCCTTATGTGCGACGGCAGACATTGTTCGGGCGTTCTCCCAGTTTACTTCGATTCTCGACGGTTCTGTTAGCAGCCCTGCTCCCTTTCCGACAGTTCCATTCCGGGGCAGGGCATCACGAGTGGCTTCCAGCGATTTCCTTTGTCTCCTTTTACTGATTCGAGGTCAAAAGCCAGGGTTCGGGCACAGTGAGCATGGTCGAGAGATGTTGGATTGAGGCATTTCTCATCGGCGGCGCCGGGGCCACGAGGGACGGGGAGGGGCGTAGCACGCATGGAGATTGGAGGGCGAGAAGCAGACAGCAGTGCTTTTGTGGCTATGTAGGAAGAAAAACGTGAAATGAAAACGGCTTCACCGGAAGACGGAAGTTCATTGGGATGTCCCAAAGAGGCGATGCTCTTGGCCGCGCTAAGCCGGATGCGGCTGGCGGGTGGATCTGTGTAACTCGACAGGGATCGAGCGCTCGACTTCACGCGCGCTCTCTTGCTCCCACGCGCCCAAGCCGGCCTGATGACGTCCGACCTGCAAATGTGTGCTGCGAGAGGGGCCTCCAGTCTGTCGCGCACCGCTTCGGGACCAACCGATCCCGCGTGAAGCTGACACCTCGAGCACCACAGCCCGCCGAAGCTAGACAGAAACGATGTCGGACCATGGCGGCACGACACCTCTGGATCGCCAGCTCGCCGAACTCCACCTGGACTCTGCCCGTCGAACGGCCGCATCCAGAGCCGATCCCGCGCCCGCCGCCCTCTCGCTGCCGAAACGCACCACGGCGACCGGCGCCCTTGGGACGGATCAGCCCGCCGACCAACAGCAGCCCTCAGCCTTGCTGCGCCTGCCCCACGACATCCGCCTGCTCATCTGGGAGGAGGCCGTCGGCAAGCGCTACCTGCACCTTGCGCAATCCTACAGCGAGCACGCCTCCCCGCCGGCGACCGCTCTGCTGGCGCAGCAGCAACATGGACAGGGCTATCGTGGGTATCTCGGCCAGCGCTGCCTGGAATGCAGGCCCTCGTGCTTCCACTGTACGCTGCTGGCTGCGACCGAGTTCACCGACTTTGACGTCAAGCTGGCGGCTAGGAGGAGGGTGAATGCAGACGTAAGGGGCGTGGTGGCCGTCTTGCTGGTCTGCAAGCTTGTGTGAGTCGCGACTCTCGAATGTCTCTTTGGCTTCCTTCTCTCTCTCGTACATGCACCGTGGGGAACAAGCCGTTCTGTTCTCCCAAACCATCTCGCAACAACAAACGACCACGTGGAGACTATACAGGTAGGCATACGGCAGTTAATACGGGATTGAGCGCAGATACAACGAGGCCGTCGCGTTTCTCTACAAAAGCAACACCTTCCAGTTCACATCCCCTCGCACGTTGACCAGCCTGTACGACTATCTCCGCACCCCGCGCTGGAATTCCATTCGCACCCTTCATCTCCACTGGAGTTTCCGCGCCCCGCTCTTCGCTCACTACGACGCCCTGATCCGGCAACTCCGTTCCACCAACGGACCCGTCTTACCGGAAGAGGAGGCAGCCACTGTGTACTACGACGTCGACCACGAACGCAACGAGTCCACCCTCGACTTTGACGACGACGAGGGCGACGACGAGGTCGTGGAAGGAGGAGATGCGCCGCCCGCACGGACTCAGCAGACTCAGCAGCAACAGCAGCCGCCGTATGACCCGACGCTCGATTCGATGCTGTACTGGCAGCACCCGCTGCTCGAGTCCATGCCCAGCATGGAAATCGACCGCGCGCACTGGGAGTGGGAGCATTGGCGCGACGCATGCACGGCCTTGGCGCAGATGCGCGGCTTGCGCGACCTGCGCATCTGCTTGCGCACCGGCCTCGTCGCCGCACCGGACCAAATGGCCCTGTTCCTCAGCCCGTTGCGCGACGTCCGCCTGGCGACGGCGGGCGGTGGGGGAGGCGGCGGCGGCGGCGGCGGTACCGATGAGGATGGCAGCAGTGTCGGGGGCCGAGGCGGCGGCGGAGAGCTGGTCCAGGCGTCGGGCCACGGGGCGGAGAGGGAGATTGGAGCGGACGAGGATGGGCGGAGATGGAAGCTGGGACTGCTGTGCAGCGACCGCGACGGGTGGGCGGTGCAGCAGGCGCTGGATCGCGCCGGGTTCGCGTGCGATGTGTCCAGGCTGGTTGCGCAGTACTGGCCGCCCGAGGTCAAGGTCGAGCCGCCGCCGTTCAATGTGCAGTACAAACGGTGAGGGGGCGTGTTTCGTTGGCTTCTCTCTCTCTCGGATTTGCCTTCGTTATCCTTTCTTCTCGTGTCTCTTACCATTCTACCACGCCTCTTCTTTTTGCGTGTGGATGTCGATTGCCTGAAACACTGAGTGTCCTGCAAGGGACGGCAGGCTCCAGATTGACAGACGTCCTCGCGCTTATCTTTACCCTTCCTTCGACCTTATATCTTTCTTTCGTTTTTTGGCCTGAACATCGAGCAGGATTCATCATAAATTTTTTCAATTCGAACAACCAGTCCTTCCAAGTCCCTCAACGTGAGTTGCAGGATGGGGAAAAATACATGTGAACACCAAAAGGCGACCCACATGAAAGCACCATCGAAACCCGGAGGTACAAAAAAGAAAATCTTCTGGCCCCCAGACGAGCCCCCAGACGAGCCAAGCCGCAGCAGGCTAGAAACAAGAAAAAAGAAAAGCAAAAAAAAAAAAAAAAAGAAAGCTGACTGGGGTCTTGCCGCGGATCTGGAATTTCTGTTAGCATTTTTGTCCTCGTTCTCCGAATCGGACTCGAATCGACGACTTACCGAACGCGGGGCCTCTCGCAAGTTAAACTTAGAGTGTTCCCTAAGCGAGAATCATACCACTAGACCACAAGACCGTAGTGCTTTGATGAGGCAGAGCGTTGGGTAGTGGCCAATATAACTTGTGTGCGCGTTCGGGGTGGGGCGAGAAGGGCCGGGACGGGGATCGTGCATGGTCCGTGCATGGATCCTTGCGTACTACGACGACTACGACGGCGGAAACACTTGGACGACATGGAATACGATTGCTGCTAACATGGAGGGGAGGGTCTTTTGGGATGCGACAGACGTCGTCGCGCACCCAGTACTGCTTGAACCGGTTTTTTTTTGCATTGGACGCCCGTGTTGTTTGTTTGGTCTTGACGCGACGCGGCTCGTTGGCTGACGGTCAGTCCGAACTTTTTTGGCCGTCGTCGCTCGTGGTATGGGCGGGCGGCATTGTTCGACGTGCGTGGGCGAGTGCGCGAAGAAGACGGCAGGGAGAAGCAAGCCGCCGGGGGTGGCGAGGAGAAAGAGCAGCCCGCCTCCAACTGGCGAGAGGAGCGACGTGTTTTTGCGTTGCCGATCCCGTAGCTGACGACGCCGGTGAAGATGGATGGGGATTGGGACGGCCAGCTGTTTATGACAACAGCAGCAGCAGCAGCAACAACAACAACAACATCAGGAGGTGTTAGTTCGAGCGAGGGGTTGTTCCAGCGCCGAGCCTTACCATGCGGTGCGAAACGGTTGCTCTTCGTCCTTCCACCACTTGACCGTGGAGACGTTGCACACTAGAAACAGATATGTGCCTCCGTCATGCCCATGATGAAGCGGACGTCGGCAAAGCTGGCGAAGTTGTCGGTCGCTGCCCATATCAGAACAGTGGCAGACGTTGGACGAGGAAAGAAGCTGGGTATTCAAAAGGGAGGTATCCGGAGTAGAAGGTGCGAAGTCGTGGTGGTAATGAGCGCAATACTTGCTTTTCTCTAATGCGTAACAGACCCTCCCACCCATTCGAGCTGGTCTCCTTCGAGGTTCGCGTTGGCCGTCATGCCGTAGGTAGATTTCCGCGTTCGAGATGACCACCTTGTTGAATGCGATGATGACGGATACCGCATGAGCGGGAGGGTGGTCAAGTCGACCTTCCAAAGGGCTTTGAAGGCTGCAAGATAGAATGGGCAGCTCAAGTACGTCTCTGATACATACATCTTCGCTCATTGAAGCCGGTGCACACTGCAACGTCAAGCGATAATCTCGGGGCGCCACCCTCGAACGGCCGCAAATATTGCGCCGTGGGCTTGCATACTCCTTTGAACACGTCTTACTTGAACTTAGCTCTGAGCTCCGCAGCCTGCAGCCATCTTCCATCGGCTTGTGTGATGTTACGGCGACATTGTCACTCATGAGAAGCTCGACGGCGTTCAAGCTATTTTTCCAGGGTTTGTGGGGGGAACTGTCGGCCATGCGCAATACTGACACTCGGTTCGACCTTAGTTTTGAGTGAGCTCTGGAAACGCCACCATATGCATAGCCATCGTGACACCCCAGTTGGGCATCACCGCTATTGTGGCAAGTGGCAGCTCTATTACATTCCGGCGCCACATGAGCTTCCTTAAGAAAGCGCACAACCTTGGGCCTCTCTCTACACGTGCTTTTTCCCCGAAAGATATATTCTCACCGTCCTTTGTCCCAGTGTATGTTCCTAGCTCAACACGTAGCCCTGGCCCATGTAGTTTGCGAAAATAGAGCGCTTCTCATGGGTGTGTATACTGATGGCGAATGAGAAAGAATTGAAATATGTGCTTCGACTTTGGAAAGCCCACTTTACGCGCTGTTTGAGCCTAGTGACTTCGAATTGAAGTCAAGACATTGTTCACTCTGTGCGACAAGAGCTAGCACGGTGGGGTGGGTGTTTGAGACAGGTGGTTGGGAAAGGCGGGATTGAGTGTGAATGATGTGGGGGCCAACAGCGACACCCTTGCCGCTCGGATGCGCGGCGTACACGCTGTTCGAAGTAGGCATCCTGATCTACCTTGATGTAAATACTTCGCAGCTATCACGAAAATATGGGAGTGAACATCAAACAAAAAGGGAGTTTCGACAAAGCGCGAAGATTCGAAGTTTTTGACGGTAAGCAATAGTTCATGCAGGCAGGGGATTCCATTGATTGTAAGAGAAATAGGGACTTGGTGTTCCGTTCTCATCAAGCGTGCTTCGTGCTCCACGGGGCTGTTTTTCCGGCTCACGTTCCAAATTTAATACGAATTTTCCTGCATCACAACAGGGGTACATACATAGGTCTTCTGACCGTACATGGTAGCCTTCGATGTAACCGGAGCAGGGAAAGCCAATGGCAAACAGATTAGCGCTATGCAACACATTTGCTTTTGCGCACCTCTTTCCTGCTGTAATCCCACATTCCGCTGTACCGGGCTCTAGAGATATTGCGGAGGACATGACTACGTAATAGTCTTCGTGTCGATTGGTCCATGTTATCGGATCTCGCCCATAGCCAGGCAGCAACATTGGCACAACACGCACGTATCGAGCCGTATAATATCGAACTGCGAAACCCTGTGTAGCATTTCAGTCTGCCCAGAAAAAATGGTTCGCATTCCCGGAAGAAATTGAGACGGACTTTACTGCCCATATATCTGCACGTCGTTGCTCAGTCCTCTTGTCTCCGTGCATCTCAATGCATACTTTAGCCAGACGTAAATGCGAGTCCTGAATGCGCGCAATGTGTCAAGATAATGAACTCAATTACTAATGTACGCAGAGTGAATGATGCTCAGTGAGCTCAGGGGGCTCAAATCTCGTCATCTGCTGTGGTATGGCCTGAGTTTCATTGAAGCAACCCGTGTGGTTAGAAATTTTATTCCGCATTCTCGGGCCCCCACACTTCTCGAACATGTACGAATATCTTATTGCCGTATTCAAATAGATAGATGAACTAGCCGATAAAGCTTCTTCTGGCTAATGGTTGAGCAGTGAAGTCCGCCCCGTGGCCACTCTTGCAGAAAGCGTCCCTGCCTCATCTTCTCTTGATACGCATGTTGTGAATCTGTAACGCATCAAGCACTTTTAGCGCAATGAAAGAGTGCGCATGGCTCGTGGGGCTACCCTTCCGTCAGCACGAGTAATTTTTAGAGCTTTTCGAAGTAGAATAAACCTACTGGTACTCGTCCCAGAACACTCTTACGTCTGGCTCGGGGCATAAAGTCACATTGTCTGTTTCCTGATAGACGCCTACCAAGCAGCTTCCATATGCTCCCAAGGGGTCGAAACCGTAACTACCGGGCTCTGCATAGTAGTCCCAGCGGTCGAAAAGCTCCGGTAGGTCAACGAAGACGATCTGGGATGATGCTTCGAGTGTGTTCTGCATTACGAGCTGCCGATACAAGGAGCTCAACCCCCGGCTGAATGCATGAAGCTCCTGTTTTGCGAGCCAGGCGATGTAGAAAGCGTATGGGATACGGCTGAGGTCCGGGTAATCCAGTATCAAGTATGTCGCGTTTGGAAACCTTGAGGAGAGCGCAGATTGACTGGCCATGATTTCTTGGAAGCTTTGCGACGCGGTGATGTTGGGATTGAACAGGATGTCATTGGCACCTCCGTAGAGAACGAAGAGGAGGTTTTCCGTTGAGATTTCGCTTGGGGGATCATTCAAAAAGGTGGAGACCTGCTGGTCGATGGAAGGAACGGGAAGGGTTGAGTTGGGTCCTGTGTAGCCCTGGATGAGGTTATTGGAGGTCGTTGCTGATGGTCATTAGAGTCAGTTCATTTGGAATACGGGAAGTGATTTACTTGCCGCCTCCTACTGCGTAGTCTATCAGCGGAACAGAAAGGTTGGCAGCAACGTAGTCAATCCAGAGTGGGCCATTTGAAAACGCCCCGTTATAGCTATAAGCTCTTGTTATTATTTCCAACCTTCATGGCAGCACGAATGCTCCACAGCGAGATTTCCAACGTACTAATGGAGATTTTGAGGCCAGGTCTTGTTTGATAAGAGCCATGAGCCATTGCCTATCGGGAATTTTTAGCGAACCGCTCGAAAAGAGTGAAGGGTCATCTCTGTTGGCACCATTGTCCGTAAATGAATCACCGAAAGCCACTATAGCAGAGAACTGCTGATTGTATGAGTCTGTGCATATGACTGTTCGCAGGAGAAGGAAAATCCCTGTCAGAGTATAGAGTGCCATTGAAGGGAAATCGAGCAAAAGTCAATATGATTGTTAAGAGGTGTCCTTGGGATTTGCTATGTTGGTGGGGCCCGCGGGTAAGCTTATAGCTGGTGCTGTCACATGCGGGGTCGGCGGAACACGACCCCACGTCCGGTCAGCAGTCAGCGCGTCGTTTCGCAGGGGTGACACTAATGAAAGTAGACCATTGGATGGATTAGGGCAGACTTGCGTTGCTCGTGCCAACAAAACTTCCGTTTCCGCTCTGCAATAGCCTTCCTGATTACCGGTAAATCGTATGAATAACCAGCGAAAGGGATGCTGCCAAACAGCATTGTTTTAAGCCCATGAGTATCACCAATTACTGTTAATCATCATTAATTCGTTATCTTAACAACGACACCTTCGTTATCTACCCCCATAATTCTTATTATCACCTGTTGCAGTACTTATTATCTATATAAATAAGCAAACATAACACAATAAATACGATAGTAATTATCTTATATTTTACTATTTAATAAATGCTAGATGTTAGAAAATAACCTAAAAGAAAGATAATACGGGTTTTTATTAACTAGAACGACGTTTTTATAAAGATATTATTTCGGCTTTAATTTTTACGTAGATAAAGTTAAGGTGTATTAGCCGAGAATCGGGTTTAAAAGACTAAAGAAAGAGTATAATTATTTATATTAGAATAAATAAAGATACGTCGGGGCTTTAAAAACTTAAGTAAGATAAAGTTATAAATAATACTCTAAATAAAGATTATAATTATTATAAAGAAAAACCGGCTCTTTATATAGCGTATAAGTTAACTAAGATATTTAATAGCTAATCGCTTAGATATAGTATTTAGTAGAAAGGCTTTTAATACTACTTTCGTCTTAATATATTACTCTTTAAGTAAGATATAATATCGTCGCGCTTAGTTTTATTAAAATAAATACTTTAAAACTTAGCTAACGATTTATCTATATCTTTTTTTTAGCTTTTAGTATTATTACTTCTTTACTCGTAAACGAATAGTACTTTAAGCCTCTATATTATTTTATTTTAATAACTCTTTATTATAACTTTTCTAGATAGTAAGTCGTATCTTCTAGTTCTAGATAATAAGCTACGAAGATTACTAAACTATAGTAGCTAGTCTTAAGTAGAATTATAACCCGCTTTTATAAACTAAATAAAGTAAGTACGACGAAAAATAAAAGAAAATAGATAGTAAATACTATTAAACTAATTAAGAAATATCTTATCGCGTATATAGAATATCTCTTTAATAATACGCCGTTAGAGTCTCGTAACTCTACTTAACTAAGAAATAAAGTCTACGAAAGAAGCTAGTAAAGAATTCTAGACGATATAATTAATAAAATAGTATAGTAATAAGAAAGCTATAAAAAATATATACTTCTTTATTTATTTTATAGTCTAGTAACTATTACGAACCCTAGGGCATAAGGGCTTTATAACTCTAAGGGCGGAAAGCCCGTACGGGAGAAAGTACTATAAGAACTAATAAGCCCTATAAACGGCAGAGCCGTATAGGTAGAAATCTCGTACGAGAAGAACGGGCGTAGAGGAACTTAGCGCCTACGAGACTAAGCTTAGACAGTAGCTAAAGCCCGTACGGAAAGAACGCCTATAGAGGATCTAAGAAGAATAGAAGACTATACGTAATAAAAAGACCGCGCGAGAAGTAGAGCCGTAGAGACTTAATAATCTAGTCGAATTATAGTCCCGTAAGAAATACGAAATCTAAGAAGTAGAAAATAGGCGCGAAGATACGGACGTAAGTAAGGCGGTTATTACGACCGCTTAGTAGCGATAGAAGCCGAAAGTCGAAATCTTAAAAACTACCCGAAGCGCCGAGGTTACGTACGACCTACTAGTGCCCTCTACTAAGGGCATACCTTATAATGCCCTTAATAAACAGTATTAAATAATAATGCCCTTAAGAAAAAGTATATTAGATTATAACTAGCTTTTCTATAGTATATAGATATACTCTCTTAGCTAGTATCTTAACCCTTCGTGGTTAACTTAAAGTTCTAATTTAAACCTTATTAATTTAGAGGTAATCGACTTACTATACATCGCATAATTACGTAATATCTTCTTATCTAATTATTATTATTTCCCTCTTATCTCTTTAAGGTAAACCCTTTAATTTAATCTATCTACTAAGCGACTTCGAAGCTTAGTAGAAGAAGTCTACCGTTATACTTTAACTACTATTCTTATAAGAGAAGAAAGATAGTTAATATTACAAACCCTAGGGCATAAGAGCTTTATAACCCTAAGGGCTAAAAGCCCGCACGAAAGAAAGTACTATAAGGACTAATAAGCTCTACAAACGGTAGAGCCGTATAGATAGAAATCCCGCACGAGAAGAACGGGCGCAGAGGAACTTAGCGCCTATAAAACTAAGCTTAGGCAGTAGCTAAAGCCCGTACGGGAAGAACGCCTATAGGAAATCTAAGAAGAATAGAAGACTATACGTAACGGAAAAACCGCGCGGAAAGTAGAGCCGTAGAAACTCGATAATCTGGTCGAATTATAGTCCCGTAAGAAATACGGGATCTAGAAAGTAGAAAATAGGCGCGAAGGGGCGAACGTAAGTAAGACGGTTATTACGACTGCTTAGCAGCGATAGAAGCTAAAAGTCGAAATTTCGAAAACTACCCGAAGCGTCGAGGTTACGTGCGACCTACTAGTACTCTCTACTAAGGGCATATCTTATAATGCCCTTAATAAACAGCATTAAATAATACTGCCCTTAAGAAAGAGCATACTAAATTATAACTAACTTTCTTACGATATATAGATATACTCTCTTAGCTAGCATCTTAACCCTTCGTAGTTAACTTAAAGTTCTAATTTAAACCTTATTAATTTAGAGGTAACCGGCTTACTATACATCGTATAATTACGTAATATCTTTTTATCTAATTATTATTATCTTTCTCTTATCTCTTTAAGGTAAACCCTTCGGTTTAATCTACCTGCTAAGCGACCCCGAAGCTTAGTAGAAGAAGTCTACCGTTATAGTTAACCCTAAAATAGAAAAGTATTTCTAGTATAGAAATTACTAATAAAGTAGCAATATAGACGTCTCTATAAGTAATAATCTCTAATAGCCTACGATAGTAGACCTATTCTAAATAATTAACGACATCTAAAGTAGGCTCGGGTAGCTCTAGAGCTAATTCCGCGACTAAAGCGAGAAAAATACCTAACTTAAGAAGAAGCTCGGGGCGCTATAACGCCGACCTACGCCCCTAACTATACCGGCGCATACTGCGACTGCGAAGCCTATAATAGCGCCCGCTACTAAGATTAAGGTTTCGAAACCTAATCTATATTAAGAAAACCGTAAGAAAATATAGAACTTTATTACTTAGCTTAACGACTATATCTACTTCTTCTACGAATAATTTACTAATAAAGTAGAGAAGATACTCTACGCTAGCACCTTTCTACGTAACTCTACGAAGTAATAGTTTCGTCTCTATAAACGAAAGTAATAGAAGAAGCTATTCGAGTAACGAAACGAAGCGACGATTAAGCTCTTTAGTAGCTACTCCGCCTTTACGTAGGCCCTTAAGAAAGTATTTATCGGTCTCGACGAAGCTCGCTTAGCTACCCGTACTCTAATAAACCTTAAATAGAAGAAATCTATCTAAGACTATACTACTCGGTTCTAGAATATAGTCTACCTTACTGCCGAATAGTACTCTAACGCTATTCTATAGACTTTCTACTACTAGAGACTAAGAGAGAAAATTAAAGACGCTATAGTTTACTACGATAGGCCCGAGAATCTATCTAAGCTTATCGAGCTAGCTTAGCTTATAGACCGACGACGTAACAAACGATAGTTTAATAAGAAACTCTATAAAGCTAATAGTATCTAGCTACGACGACCTCGCTATACTTAGAAAGAGGGCGACGCTATAGAGTTAGATAATATCTAGAGAGGCACCCTAACAAATAATAATAAGGGCGGAGGATAAAATAAGAAGAAAGATAGACGTACGTAACGTAAGAAATAAACACCCTAATAAAAGTTACGATTCGAAAAGAGGCTATATATCTACTACGGCGATAAATAGAAAAGAACGCACCGCTACTTATATAACTCTAAGAAGAAGGCACGCGATACCGCGGCTACTACTAGAGATAACTAAAAAGCTTATTAAGAACTCTTCTTAACGCTCTAGCTAAAAGAAGTCGACCTATTTAAGAAGATTAATAGACGACGTAGAGCGCTTAACATATTCGAATACGCTAGGCTTAGTTAGACCGCGTGTTACGACGATAATTATATTATCTACTAAAGCGATAAAGACGCTACGGGATAATACCCGAAACCTCGGCGTATTTAAGCTATAGTACGTTACTAGGCGTAGTAGAAGATTAACGAATTTATTAAGACGCTACTTCGGAACGACGATTTAGTAAATAGTAATATTAAAGAACTCTATAATAGTACCCTCGAATCTAGTAATACTAGAAACGAACGAAATATAGCTATACTTACCCGAGTTATCGAGTACCTCGGGTAATACGGGAATATACGTCGAACCGACGATGTAACCCCTACGGTAACCTAAATACCTACTATAGGACTAGGTCTTAATACCTAGCAATTCCGCATCCGGGAAGAAAAGCTAAAAGGACGGCTATAGAACGGCTAGTAGTAGTAACTCTAGAAGAAATCCCTCTACTAAACGGTAGATAAGATTAGTAGATAGCTTCGCGATAAGGCATAAAATACTTAGCGAAAATAGAACTATAGAGACCTTCTACGTCTCGCCTAACTACTCTTCTAACGAGATACTATATTCTTCGGAAAGGACACTCTACGGTGGCGACTCTACTATAGAGACGATATCTTACCCTACTACTACTAGATAAGAGTAAAGACCCTATATTAGTAAAGATAAATTAGTCGCGGATAATAAACCTACTAGAAGGACTCTACCCTTCGAATAGAGTAGCTAGATAACACGACTATCGAAGACCTCGTCTAATCGAAAAACTAGACGGCCTCTCTAGTTAGAAACCCTAGAAGGGGCTGTTAAGAAGGTCCCTTAACTAGATTACACGCATATTAAACGGAATTATATCTATCGAAATAGAACTCTTTAAGCTACTATACTTATAAGTAATCTTTTATAGTAAAAAGGCCTAGACTATAATTAATAGTAGCGTATAGAGTACGTATATCGACTTATTCTTCGTCGTTAAGTATCGGCTATATTAGTAAGAGAAAGATAAGCCTTATTCTCTTTAAACTATAGACGGTTTACCCGTACAGTACGGGAAAGGTTAGATAAGAATCGAAATAGGGCTAGCGCTAATATCTATCGCTAACTATAAGAAGAAGATTAACCTAGACGTTATAAAGATACTAAAATACGATATTATTCTAGAAATACTATAGCTAAAAATACATACACTATATATTAACTAGAAAACCGAGAAAATTATCTTTTCGAACGAATAATACACGAAGCACCTCGCCACCGTAAAACGAATAAGCTAGACGATAGAGACTAGAGCTAGAGCTAAAAGCTAGAGCTAGAAGAATTAGAGCGAGAGCTAGAAGCTAAAAGTCTAGAGCGTAGAGTAACGACCCGGCGTAGAAGTAAGCAGCTTCGCTAGAGTCTAAGAAATTTTTCTAGCGGTAATTAGGCGTATAAGACGTAGAGGCGATAAGATATACTACCTCTACTTACGACCTAGTATAGAAATAGAATAGCGAATTATCGTACGTATATAACGACCTACGAGGCCTTTAGTAAAGAATAATAGCTTAAAGTCGGTCGAAGAAGATTACCTCTAGAGAATTTACGTACGTTATATAAACGTAGCGAACGTATCTACGATACTACGTTAGAATATTAGCCCTATATATAATAGCGTAAAAAGAGAAAGAACGTTATACGGTCGCCTAACTAGAGAAAAGCCGATACCTATAGGCAACCTAGTAAGCGAGAAAATATATAAGAAACTCGGCGGGAAAATAAGGCCTAAAGAAAAAATAATAACTCTAGAGAAACGACTATCGCTACTTAAAATAGCGTCCGTGCTAAAAGAATTCTAGAAATTTACGGACCTTTACGAGAAACGAGAAAAAAAATCCTTATTAAAACACTAACCTTAGAATTACGAGATACCCCTTATTCTAGAAATATAGCCTACGTTTAAGCTAATATACTCGCTGTCTCGTACCGAGTTAGAGGCTTTAAGAAAATATATCGAAAAGAATCTAAAACGCGGATATATACGGCCTTCGTCTTTATCGGCCGGCTATTCTATTCTATTCGTTCTAAAAAAGAACGACGAGCTCCGCCTCTATATTAACTATCGTTAACTAAACGATATTACGGTTAAGAACCGTTATCTATTATCGAGAATTAACGAACTCTAAGATAAGTTCTAAACTACGAAGTACTTTATTAAGTTCGACCTTCGCGAAGAATACTACTTAGTCTATATTAAAGAAGGCGAAGAATAGAAGACCGTCTTTTAAACGCGGCTAGAATACTTCAAGTATACGGTAATACTCTTTAGGCTAACTAACGCCCTTGCGTTATTCTAGAGCCTAGTAAACGATACTCTACGCTCGTATTTAGACGTATTCTATACCGCGTATCTAAATAATATTATTATCTACTCGGACACCTTAGAAGAATATCGAAAATATATTCGAAAGATACTACTCGTACTTAGAGAAAAAGACCTACGGATAGCACCCGAGAAGTATAAATAAATCACGCAGAAAATAGAATTTCTAGAATTTATTATTATATCTAGATATATTAGTATAAACGAGAAAAAGCTAGACGCAATTAGAGAATAGCCCGAACTACGAATCGTTAAGAAAGTATAATTCTTTCTTAGGTTTACTAACTTCTACCGTAAGTTTATTCTAAACTATACGAAGGTTATAAAGCCCCTTACTAGACTTACTCGTAAAGAGCACGAGTTCTAATAGAAAGAAGTATAGTAGAGGGTATTCGAGTCTCTTAAACGAATATTCTACGAAGCGCCTATTCTAGATATTTATAATCTAGAGCTACTCGTTATTATAGAAACGAACGTATTAGACTACGCCATCGGCGCTTATATTAGCTAACTAGACGAGTAAGGCAAGCTCCATCCGATTACGTACTATTTTAGAAAAATAACGCCTTCGGAGCTTAACTACGACGTCTACGATAAGAAGCTATTAGCTATTATTACGGCTTTTAAAGAATAGAGACACTACCTCGAAGAAGCTAAATACTAAGTAATAGTTTACTATAATTATAAGAACCTTACGCACTTTACTACTATAAAAGAACTAACTCGACGATAAGTTAGGTAGGCTAAAGAACTAGCGTTCTATAATATAAAGATTATCTATAGAAAGAGATCCGAGAACGCTCGCGCAGACGCGCTAAGTAGAAGAGCCGACTATATAGAAGAAAAGCTAGAACTATAATTAATAGTCTTAAGTAAGTAGAAAGACGGTAGCCTTATATCCGCTAGAACGTGCGCACCTATTTTTAGAGTTATCTAATTATAGCTTAAGAAGGCATCTAATACCTCGCTTACCTCGGTTAGGCTACTAGCTCCGGCGTATTACTTAGAAAGCAACGACTAGATAAAGAAGATTCGAGAGGCCTACGAATATAACGTAATAGCCTAGAAACTTAAAAACGTAAAAGACGACCCTCGCCTAACTAAAGACGTAGACGGTATTATTCTATATTTAGAATTAGTCTACGTTCCGATAAGGCTTCGGGAAAAAATCGTTAAGAATATCTATAAAGCACTAGCATACGGTTACTAAGAAATAGATAAAATAATCGAGAGAATTACTAAAAATTACTACTTTTCGGGCCTATAAAGAACCGTTTAACGGGTAGTTTCGTAGTGCAATCTCTATATTTAAAGTAAGACCTCTAGACACGCCCTATATAACTTACTTTAGCTATTACTAGCCCCGAAAAGACTCTAGCAATTTATCTCGCTAGACTTTATTACGGATCTACCCTAATTAAAGAAACCTTTAACTAGCGTTCTATACGATTCGATCCTAGTTATTATCGATAGACTTACTAAATACGCGTACTATCTGCTATACCTTAAAACGGCAAACGCGAAAGAACTCGCCTATACGTTTCTTAGAATAATTCTTAATAATTACGGGTTACTAGAAGAGCTCGTATTAGATAGAGATCGGCTATTTACCTTCCGATTCTAGTAGACTCTTATTCTTTAGCTTAGTTTAAAACATAAGCTGTTAACCACGGCATACCCGTAAATAGATAGATAAACGAAATAAACTAACTAGACGCTTAAATAATACCTTCGCTATTACCTTAACTATATATAGAATAACTAGATTAAACTACTAATTCTTATCTAATTCGCGTATAATAGCTCTAAAGCGTCTACGACTTAGAAATTACCGTTTATTACGAACCCTAGGGCATAAGAACCTTATAACTCTAAGGGCGGAAAGCCCGTACGGAAGAAAGCATCGTAAGGGCTAACGAGCCTTACGGGCGGCAGAGCCGCACGGGCAGGAATCCCGCACGGAAAGAATAGGCGCAAGGAAACTTAGCGCCTACGGGACTAGGCTTAGGCAGTAGCCGAAGCCCACACGGGAAGAACGCCTATAAGAAATCTAGATAGGGCAGAAGACTATACGTAACGGGAAAACCGCACGGGAAGTAGGACCGTAGGGACCCGATAATCTAGTCGGATTATAGTTCCGTAAGAAATGCGGGATCTAGAAAGTAGAAAATAGGCGCGAAGGTACGGACGTAAGTAAGGCAGTTATTACGTCCGCTTAGTAGTAATAGAAGCCGAAAGTCGAATTCTTAGAAGCTATCGAAGCGCCGACGTTACGTACGACTTATATAGATTATAGTAATCTAAGGCTTCTAATCCTTAACTTTTAATCCAGCCCTTATAATTCTAAGGGTCTAATCTAGATTATAACTAGCTTTTCTACAGTATATAGACATACTTTCTTAGCTAGCTTCTTAACCCTTCGTAGTTAACTTAAAGTTCCAATTTAAACTCTATTAATTTAAAGGTAACCGGCTTACTATGTATCGCATAATCGCGTAATATCTTCTTATCTAATTATTGTTATCCCCCTCTTATCTCTTTAAGGTAAACCCTTCGGTTTAATCTACCTACTAAGTAACTCCGAAGCTTAGTAGAAGAAGCCTACCGTTACACCGTTCTACGCTAACTACGGGTACGAACTAACAGCTTACTAGAAACTAATACTAAACGAATTTCTAGCCTAGAAAGAAATTCTTAAAGTAGACTAGCTAAAAGTACTTTATAAATAGCTTAGCCTCGATATCGAATACAACGAATTTTTAATATCCCGCTATTATAATAGATAGTACTAGAAGGTATCGAAGCTAAAAGAGGGGGATAAGATTTATCTTCTTAGAAAAAATATTAGAATAAGGCGCCCGAATAATAAACTAGACTTTAAGAAGATAGAATCGTTCGAAATCGATAAATAAATTAGAAAAGTTAATTTCCGCCTTATACTACTAGAAATAATACGGATATACCCGGTTTTCCACATCGCCCTTCTTAAACCAGCTTCGGAAAACGCCATAACAGTCTAACAAATAGAAGAAATAGTACTAGAAAACCTAGACGCCGACGAAAATAAAGACTAGATCGTAGAAAAGATTTTCGATAGCGGCTACGTTAACGGTTAGTTTAGATACCTTCTATAATAGAAAGAAAACTAGAATAACACCTAGAAACTATCGAAAAACTACGACGACTATAAAGAACTTATTATAGAATTCTACCGTCGAAACTCTAAACGTTCTATACCGGTACCTCGCTTAAGAGAAAGACCTTAAAATCGAATAAAGATATAGCCCGCGTTCGATTAATCGGCTCGAACGACTCCGACGGCGTAGTAGAACCTAGAGAGCTAGTAGAATCTATACTAATATTAGCTAAGAAATCGCTACGTAAATACTTTAGCGATCGCTTCTTCTTAGTATTCTTAGAGTTAATCGAATCTCTTAAAGGTGCGACAGCCTCGGCACGCTTTAGTTTCTCTAAAGACTCGAAACCCTCGCGGATTATTCGAAAACGACGAGACTAAAGAAAGCGCTACTATTTCCGCAAATAAAGAAGCTTCTCTAGGGTGGCATTCTTCTCTATAATAAGGCAAGCCTACTCGCGATCTAGAAAATCTACTATAACTAGTTAGTAACGTAAAAAGACCTAAAGAAATACTTACGACGGGAAACACCTCGCGTAGCTATATTATAGCTAGTACGACGAGCATCTAGACATATAGTATAGATAGAAGAATTCTTCTATAATACCACGTACTTAGACTCGTATAATAAGCAATTCGTATAGAAAATTATCTCGACCCTACGAAGAAAAATCTCGTCTAATAACTTCTAACGGCGAAGAGTAACACGGTTTATCTTACGAGACCGTAAGTTAGCAGCGAAATTAGAAGTAGAACGTTTCTTAGAAGATATAACGAAGACTTACGAAAAGAAAAGAAACTACTAGAACGACGAAAGATATATATAACTAGTAAATCTTCGGGTTAAAGATTCTTAAGGTAGGGGGTAGTATTACGAACCCTAGGGTATAAAGACTTTATAACCCTAAGGGCGGAAAGCCCGCACGGAAGAAAGTACTATAAGAACTAATAAGCTTTACGAACGATAGAGCCGTATAGATAGAAATCCCGCACGGAAAGAACGGGCGTAGGGAAACTTAGCGTCTACGAAACTAAGCTTAAATAGTAGCTAAAGCCCGTACGGGAAGAACGCCTATAGAAGACCTAAGAAGAATAGAAGACTATACGTAACGAGAAGACCGCGCGAGAAGTAGAGCCGTAAAGACTCGATAATCTAGTCGAATTATAGTCTCGTAAAAAATACGAAATCTAGAAAGTAGAAAATAGGCGCGAAGGTATAGACGTAAGTAAGATAGTTATTACGACCGCTTAGCAGCGATAGAAGCTAAAAGTCGAAATCTCGAAAACTATCCGAAGCGCCGAGGTTACTATAACGGTAGGCTTCTTCTACTAAGCTTCGGAGTTACTTAGTAGGTAGATTAAACCGAAGGGTTTACCTTAAAGAGATAAGAGGGGGATAATAATAATTAGATAAGAAGGTATCACGCGATTATGCGATGCATAGTAAGCCGGTTACCTCTAAATTAATAGGGTTTAAATTGGAACTTTAAGTTGACCACGAAGGGTTAAGAAGCTAGCTAAGAAAGTATATCTATATACTGTAGAAAAGCTAGTTATAATCTAGATTAGACCCTTAGAATTATAAGGGCTAAATTAAAAGTTAAGGATTAGAAGCCTTAGATTACTATAATCTATATAGGTCGTACGTAACGTCGGCGCTTTAACAGCTTTCGAGATTTTA
This sequence comes from Diplodia seriata, assembly GCF_021436955.1. NCBI lineage: Eukaryota > Fungi > Ascomycota > Dothideomycetes > Botryosphaeriales > Botryosphaeriaceae > Diplodia > Diplodia seriata. Next base: position 1,303,536 of record NW_027117309.1, on the reverse strand, counting down.
ACTTCCGGCTTCTATTACTACTAAGCGGACGTAATAACTGCCTTACTTACGTCCGTACCTTCGCGCCTATTTTCTACTTTCTAGATCCCGCATTTCTTACGGGACTATAATCCGACTAGATTATCGGGTTTCTGCGGTTCTACTTTTCGTGCGGTTTTCCCGTCACGTATAGTCTTCTATTCTGCCTAGGTTTCTTATGGGCGTTCTTCCCGTGTAGGCTTCGGCTACTGCCTAAGCCTAGTCCCGTAGGCGCTAAGTTTTCTTACGCCTATTCTTTCCGTGCGGGATTTCTACCCGTACGGCTCTGCCGCCCGTAAGGCTCGTTGGCCCTTACGGTACTTTCTTCCGTACGGGCTTTCCGCCCTTAGAGTTATAAGGCCCTTGTGCCCTAGGGTTCGTAATACTACTTTCTACCTTAAGAATCTTCGACCCGAAGATTTGCCGTTCGTATATATCTTCTATCGTTCTAGTGGTTTCTTTTTCTTTTTCTTTCTTTATAAGTTTCTTCGCTATGCCTTCGAAACGAAAGCGCGAGTCTTAGGCTTCCGAGCGCGAGTTTCTAGGTGCGAAGATTAACTTATTAGGTGTCGCTATACCTGTGCCCTATTCGTAGTATTTGCTAGCTAATGCCTAGCGGGATAACGGCGCCGCTAAGATAGTGTGTAAGATAGCTCTAGATTTTTCTTATTATAGCGAGTGTGCTCGTTTAGGTCGCGTCGGCTGTAATGCTAGTAGTTTAGAGGATTTCGATTGTTCGTATCTCTATCTACTTTCTTCCGCCTGCTAATTCTTTTCTCTAGTTAAACGGCTTCGTCGGGCTTTAGATAAGGCTCGTTTCGAGCGTGCTTTCTTCGAGAAGTAGCTTTAGAAGGCTACGAGTAGCCTATCTCGTGCTAAGAAGTAGTAGAAGTTATTAGAGCGTCGTGCGGCCGAGATGTTATAGCGGAAGTTAGATGCTATTAATGTTCTAGGGGTTCTTAAGGGATTAGAGGCGGGGGCCCCGTCTAATTCTAAGAATGCTAAGAAGGAGCGATCGCTAAAGCGTTTACGTGGCGATTTCTTAGCTAATACTAGTGTAGGTCCTGCCGGTTTCTCAAGTTCTACTGCGCCGCCGAAGTTCTTTAAGCCGGTTAATCGGTCGCGGGCTATGTCTCCGTTCGATTTCGAGGCCTTCCTCTCGAGCGAGGTATTAGTGTGGGGCGTTTAGAATTTCGACGGTAGAATTCTATAATAAGGTCTCTATAGCCGTCGTAGTTCTTTAGTAGTTTCTAGATGTTGTTCTAGTTTTCTTCCTATTGTAGGAGGTATCTAAACTAACCGTTAATGTAGCCGCTATCGAGGACCTTTTCTACGATCTAGTCTTTATTTTCGTCGGCGTCTAGGTTTTCTAGTACTATTTCTTCTGTTCGTTAGACTGTTGTGGCGTTTTCTAGAGCTGGTTTAAGAAGGGCGATGTGGAAAACCGGGTGTATTCGTATTGTCTCTAGCAATTTAAGGCGGAAATTAACTTTTCCGATTTATTTGTCGATTTCGAATGGCCCTATCTTCTTAAAGTCTAATTTATTGTTTAGGCGCCTTATTCTAATGTTTTTTCTAAGAAGGTAGACTTTGTCCCCTCCTTTTAGCTTCGGTGCCTCCTAGTGCCGCCTATTATAGTAGCGGGACATTAAAAATCCGTTGTATTCGATGTCGAGGCTAAGCTGTTTATAAAGTATCTTTAGCTAGTCTGCTTTAAGAATTTCTTTCTAGGCAAGAAATTCGCTAGGTATTAGTTCTTAGTAAGCTGTCGGTTCGTACCCGTAGTTAGCGTAGAACGGTGATTTCTAAGTCGTAGACGCTTTAGAGCTGTTGTACGCGAACTAAGTAAGAGGTAGCAGTTTAATCTAGTTGTCTTATGCGTAGTTAAGGTAACAGCGAAGGTACTATTCGAGCGTCTAGTTAGTTCGTTCTATCTAACCGTCTATTTGCGGGTGTGCCGTGGTTAATAGCTTATATTTAGAACTAAGCTAACGGGTAAGAGTCTACTAGAATCGAGAGGTAAATAGCCGATCTCTATCTAATACGAGCTCTTCTAGTAACCCGTAGTTGTTAAGGATTATTCTAAGAAACGTATAGGCGAGTTCTTCCGCGTTTGCCGTTTTAAGGTATAGCAGGTAGTACGCGTATTTAGTAAGCCTATCGACGATAACTAGGATCGAATCGTATAGAGCGTTAGTTAAGGGTTTCTTTAATTAGGGTAGATCCGTAATAAAGTCTAGCGAGATAGATTGCTAGAGTCTTTTCGAGGCCGGTAATAGCTAAAGTAAGCCGTATAGCGCGTGTCTCGAGGTCTTACTTCTAATATAAAGGTCGCACTACGAAACTACCCGCTAAACGGTTCTTCGTAGGCTCGAAAAGTAGTAATTTCTAGTAATTCTCTCGATCGTCTTATCTATTTCTTAGTAACCGTGTGCTAGTGCTTCGTAGATGTTCTTAACGATTTCCTCTCGAAGCTTTACCGGGACGTAGACTAATTCTAAATATAGGATAGTGCCGTCTGCGTCTTTAGTTAAGCGAGGGTCGTCTTCTACGTTTTTAAGTTTCTAGACTATTGCGTTATACTCGTAGGCCTCTCGGATTTTCTTTATCTAGGCGTTACTTTCTAAGCGATACGCCGGGGCTAGTAGCCTAACTAGGGTAAGCGAGGTATCGGGTGCTTCCTTAAGCTATAATTAGATAATTCTAAAAATAGGTACGCACGTTCTAGCGGATGTAAGGCTACCGTCTTTCTACTTACTTAAGACTACCGGTTATAGTTCTAGCTTCTTCTCTATATGGTCGGCTCTTCTGCTTAGCGCGTCTACGCGAGCGTTTTTAGATCCCTTTCTATAGATAATCTTTATATCGTAGGATACTAATTCTTTAGCCCATCTAACTTGTCGTCGAGTTAGTTCCTTCGTAGTAGTAAAGTGCGTAAGGTTCTTATAATCGCAGTAAACTATTACCTAGTATTTAGCTCCCTTAAGATAGTGTCTCTATTCCTTAAAAGCCGTAATAATGGCTAACAGTTTCTTGTCGTAGACGTCGTAGTTAAGCTCCGGGGGCGTTATCTTTCTAGAATAGTACGCGATCGGGTAGAGCTTACCCCGCTCGTCTAGTTAGCTAATGTAAGCGCCGATAGCGTAGTCCGATGCGTTCGTTTCTATAATAACGGGTAGCTCTAGGTTATAAATATCTAGAATGGGCGCTTCGCAGAATATTCGTTTAAGAGACTCGAATGCCTTCTACTGCGCTTCTTTCTATTAAAACCTATACTCCTTGCGAGTAAGTCTAGTAAGGGGCTTCGTAACCTTCGTATAGTTTAGAATAAACTTGCGGTAGAAGTTAGTAAACTTAAGAAAGAATTGCACTTTCTTAATAGTTCGTGGTTTAGGCTATTCTCTAATTGCGTCTAGCTTTTTCTCGTCTATATTAATATGTCTAGGTGTGATAACGAATTCTAGAAATTCTATTTTCTGTGTAATCTATTTATACTTCTCGGGTGCGATTCGCAGGTCTTTTTCTCTAAGTGCGAGTAGTACCTTTCGAATGTGTTCTCGATGTTCTTCTAAGGTGTCCGAGTAGATAATAATGTTATCTAGATACGCGGTGCAGAATACGTCTAAATACGGGCGTAGGGTATCGTTTACTAGGCTCTAGAATAACGCTAAGGCGTTGGTTAGCCTAAAGGGCATTACCGTATACTCGAAGTGTTCTAGCCGCGTTCGGAAGGCGGTCTTCTATTCTTCGCCTTCTTTAATACGGACTAAGTGGTATCCTTCGCGGAGGTCGAACTTAGTAAAGTACTTTGCCGTCTAGAACTTATCTTAGAGTTCGTCGATCCTTAATAATAGGTAACGGTTCTTAACCGTAATGTCGTTTAGTTGTCGATAATCGATATAGAGGCGGAGCTCGCCGTTCTTCTTCGAGACGAATAGAATGGGATAGCCGGCCGGTAAAGACGAAGGCCGTATATATTCGCGTTCTAGATTCTTTTCGATGTATTCCCTTAAAGCCTCTAACTCGGTACGTAATAGCAAGTATATTAGCTTAAACGCAGGCTGCGTTTCTAGAATAAGGGGTATCTCGTAATTCTAAAGTTAGTATTTTAGTAAGGATCCTTTCCCTCGTTTCTCGTAGAGGTCCGCAAATTCCTAGAATTTCCTTAGCACAGACGCTATTTCCGGTAGCGGTAGCTGTTTCCCTAGCGTAGTTATTACTTCTTTAGGCCTTATTACCCCGCCGAGTTCCCTATATATTTTCTCGCTTGCTAGGTTACCTGCAGGTATCGGCTTTCCCCTAGTTAGGTAACCGTGTGGTGCTACGTTTGCATAACGCGCGTAGATTCTCTAGAGGTAGTCTTCTTTAACTAACTTCGGGCTGTTATCCCCTGCTAGAGGCTTCTCTAGGGTAGAACTACGGGGTTCGCGGTAGTCTATTCTAGGATCGTAGATATCGGCTTTCCCCCTAATAGATAACCTTATACCGGACTAGCTCCGCTAGGCCTGCATCTTCGTAATAATGCGTTGTTCTATTTCTGCGTTTAGTCGTAGGTAGAGATGGTATATCTTATCGCCTCTACGCTTTATGCGCCTAATTGCCGCTAGGGAAATTTTCTAGATTTTAACGGAGCTACTTGCTTCTACGTCGGGTCGTTACTCTACGCTCTAGGCTTTTAGCTTCTAGCTCTAGCTCTAGCTTTTCTAGCTCTAGCTTCTAGCTCTCGCGCGGGCCTCTAGCGTCGGGCTTATTCGTTTTGCGGTGGCGAGGTGTTTGATATATTGTTTATTCGAAAAGGTAATTTTTCCGGTTCTCTAGTTAATGTATGGTGTATGTGTTTTTAGCTATAGTATTTCTAGAATAATGTCGTGCCCTAGTATTCTTATAACGTCTAGGTTAATTCTTTTCTTATAGTTGGCGATAGTTATTAGTGCTGGCCCTATTTCGATTCTTATTTAACCTTTTCCGTACTGCGCGGGTAACCCGTTAATAGTTTAGAGAGGGTAAGATTCGTTCTTCTCTTGCTAACGTAGCTAGTGCTTAACGACGAAGGATAGGTCGATGTACGTACTCTATACGCTACTATTAATTATAGCTTAGGCCTTCTTACTACAAAAGGTTACCTATAGGTGTAGTAGTTTAAAGAGTTCTATTTTAGTAGGTATAATTCCGTTCGATGTGCGTGTAACCTAGTTAAGAGACCTATCTAACGGCCCCTTCTAGAGTTTCTAACTAGGGAGGCTGTCTAGTTTTTCGATTAGACGAGGTCTTCGATGGTCGTGTTACCTAGTTAGTCTATCTAAAGCGTTAAGTTCTTTTAGGGGGTCTACTTTTCTTGGCGGATTTGCCTTCGCCAGCGTAAGGTCCCTACCATTACCTAGTAGTAGTGAGGCGAGGTGTTATCCTTATAGCCGGGCCGCTAATATAGAGTGTCTCTACTAATAAACGTAACGCCTTGTCGGAAGAGTAGTTCGGCTAATCGTGTAAGGTTCCGTTTATCTTACTTTCGCTAGGCGTTACGCGCCTCGTCGCGAAGCTACCGGCTAATCTTATCTATCGTTTAGTAAGGGGACTCTCTCTAGGGTTGTTACTGCTGGCTATCCTATAGCCGACCTTCTAGTTTTTCTTTTAGAACCCGGAACTGCTAGATATTTAGGCCTAGTCCGGCGTTAGGCGTCTAAGTTGCCGTAGGGGTCGCATCGTTAGTTCGGCGTATACTTTCGTATTATCCGAGGTGCTCGATAACTCGAGTTAGTATAGCCGTATCGTATTCGCTTTTAGCATCGCTAGATTCGGGGGTGCTATCGTAGAGTTCTTCGGTGTCGCTGTTAACTAAGTCGTTATCCCGAGGTAGCGCCTCGATAAATTCGTCGATCTCTTACTAGGTTCGGGTGCGCTATATGGCTTAAACGAGTCGGGGTTTCGGGTACCATTTCGTAGCGTTCTTATTACTTTAGTAGATAGTGTAATCGTCGTCGAAGCACGCGGTTTAACTAAGCATTACGTATTCGGGTATGTTAAGTGCTCTACGTCGTCTGTCGATCTTCTTAAATAGGTCGACCTCTTTTAGCTAGAGCGTCGAAGAGAGCTCTCGTCGAGCTTCTTAGTTATCTCTAGTAGTAGCCGCGGTGTTGCGTGCCTTCTTCTTAGGGTTATATAAGTAGCGGTGCGTCCTATTTTATTTATCGCCGTAGTAGATATATAGCCCTTTATCGAATCGTAACTTCTGCTAGAGTGTCTATTCTCTACGTTACGTGCGCTTACTCTTTTCGTTGTTCCGTCTTTTGCCTTTAGGCTCTTATTATACGGCGTCTAGCTCTATAGCATCGCCGCCTTCTTATATATAGCGTAGGCGTCGCGGCTGGGCACTATTAGCTCTATAGGGTTTCTTATCGAACTAACGTTCGTTGCGTCGTTAGTCTATTTTCTAGGCTAGTTCGATAAGGCTAGATAGATCTTCGAATCTATTCTAGTAGACTATAGCGTCCTTAATTTCTTCTTTTAGTCTCTAGTAGTAGAACGTTTATAGGGTTGCGTCGAAGTATTGTCCGGCGGAAAGATAGACCGCATCTTAGAACCGAATGGTGTAGTTCTAGACCGATTCTTTCTATTTAATATTTATTAGAGTACGCGTGGCTAGGCGGGCTTCGTCTAGGCCGGTAAACGCTTCTTTAAGGGCTTTCGTAAAGGCTTAGTAGCTGTTAAAGAGCTCGATCGTAACTTTACTTCGGTCCGCTCGGGGTTTTTTCTAGTAGTTTCTTTTATACGGGCGGAACTATTATTCGGCGGAATCGCGTAGAAAGGTGCTAGCGTAGAGTACCTTCTCTACCTCGTTAGCGAACTATCTATGGGAGAAGTAGATATAGTTATTAAGCTAGGTAATAAACTCTTACGTCTTCTTACGGTCCCCTCGGTATAGGTCGGGTTTCGGGACCTTAACTATAGTGGCGGGTATCGTTATAGGTCTTCTAGTTGCCGCGTTCGCAGGTGCGACTAAAGGCGCGGGTTAGTATTATCGGGCTTCGAGCTCTCTTTTAAGTCGAGCATTCTCTTCGCTTTGTTCGCGGAATTAGTTCTAAAGCTATCCGAGCCTGTTCTAAGTGCCGTAGATTATCTAGAACAGATCTGCCATCGTAGGCTGTTAGGAATTATTGCTTATGGGGACGTCTATATTGCTGCTTTATTAGTAATTCCTATACTGGGGATACTTTCCTATTTTGGGGTATAACTGTCTTCCTTCTCTTATAAGGATGGTGGTTAAAGTATAACGGTAGGCTTCTTCCACTAAGCTTCGGAGTTACTTAGCAGGTAGATTAAACCGAAGGGTTTACCTTGAAGAGATAAGAGGGGGATAATAATAATTAGATAAGAAGGTATTACGCGATTGTGCGATGTATAGTAAGCCGGTTACCTCTAAATTAATAGGGTTTAAATTGGAACTTTAAGTTAACTACGAAGGGTTAAGAAGCTAGCTAAGAAAGTATATCTATATACTATAGAAAAGCTAGTTACAATCTAGATTAGACCCTTAGAATTATAAGGGCTGGATTAAAAGTTAAGGATTAGAAGTCTTAAATTACTATAATCTATATAGGTCGTACGTAACGTCGGCGCTTCGATAGCTTTTAGAATTTCGACTTTCGGCTTCTATTACTACTAAGCGGACGTAATAACTGCCTTACTTACGTCCGTACCTTCGCGCCTATTTTCTACTTTCTAGATCCCGCATTTCTTACGGAACTGTAATCCGACTAGATTATCGAGTCTCTACGGTTCTACTTCCCGTGCGGTTTTCCCGTTACGTGTGGTCTTCTACCCTACCTAGGTTTCTTGTGGGCGTTCTTCCCGTATGGGCTTCGGCTGTTGCCTAAGCCTAGTTCCGTAGGCGCTAAGTTCCCTTGCGCCTATTCTTTCTATACGGGATTTCTGCCCGTACGGCTCTGCCGCCCGTAAGGCTCGTTGGCCCTTACGGTGCTTTCTCCCGTGCGGGCTTTCCGCCCTTAGAGTTATAAGGCCCTTGTGCCCTAGGGTTCGTAATAGTTACGTGCGATTTACTAGTGCCCTCTACTAAGGGCACACCTTATAATGCCCTTAATAAATAGTATTAAATAATAATACCCTTAAGAAAGGGCATACTAGATTGTAACTAGCTTTTCTATAGTATATAGATATACTTTCTTAGCTAGTGTCTTAACTCTTCGTGGTTAACTTAAAGTTTTAATTTAAACCTTATTAATTTAGAGGTAATCGGCTTACTATACATCGTATAATTACGTAATATCTTCTTATCTAATTATTATTATCCCCCTCTTATCTCTTTAAGGTAAACCCTTCGGTTTAATCCACCTACTAAGCGACTTCGAAGCTTAGTAGAAGGAGTCTACCGTTATAGTAACTTTTAAAGCCTTCTTAAATAAGACGTAACTATTTTACTTTCGCTTAAAGCTTACGAATATATATATTTAGCGAAGAAAGAAATAAGAGAATAAAAGTAAAATCTAGAAATAGTTTATAATAAAAAAGTTCGTAAGTATTTTAAATAAGTCGAAAAAGTTTAGCGTAAATAAAAGATTTAAGATTAAAGTAATACTCTAGTAGACTAAGTCTTTATTAGCTTAATTTAGATATCTATAAATTTAATTCTTTTATTTTTAAAATTTAACTTTTTCTTTACTAATTATTAATCTCTCTACTCTAGTTTAATAGAAGAGTAACCTATTCTCTAGATTTTACTACTAAATTACTAAGTAAATCTAAAGAATTTACTAAAATCTTATTACTAGTAAGTCTATCTATTAATATAATAATAGTAAAACGATAGTTAGATAGCTATTATAAATAAAAACTAAATATTAGCTAAAAATATTATCGCGTTAGCTAAAATATTAATAATTTGCGAGGCTAAGTCTATATTAATAAGCTTTTATATAAATATCTAAAAAATACTACTTTACTTAAATTTTATAGAGCGAGACTTCTATTAATACTACGTTTTATATATTAATTATATCGCGATATAACTTTATATATATTAAGAAAAATATATATTAATACTTAGAAAAAAGTAGCGTAGAAATTATAGTCGATTTAGATATATAATAAATAATAGATAAAAAGAAGAAGTTAATAATTAGTAAAGAGAGAGTTAAATATTAAAAATAGAGAAGTTAAATTTATAGATATCTTAATAGTATCTATAAATTTAATCTTTTTATTTTTAAAATTTAATTTCTTCTTTACTAATTATTAATTCTTCTACTCTAGTTCGATAGAAGAGTAATTTATTCTCTAGATTTTACTACTAAATTACTAAGTAAATTTAAAGAATTTACTAAGATCTTATTACTAGTAAGTCTATTTATTAACGTAACGATAGTAGAACGGTAATTAAATAGCTATTATAAACGAGAACTAAATATTAGCCGAAGATATTACCGTGTTAGCTAAAATATTAATAATTCGTAAGGCTAAGCCTATATTAATAAGCTCTTATATAAATACTTAAAAAATACTACTTTACTTAAATTTTATAAAGTAAGACTTTTATTAATACTACGTCTTATATATTAATTGTATCGCGATATAACTTTATATATATTAAGAAAGATATATATTAATATCTAGAAAAAAGTAGCGTAGAAATTATAGTCGATTTAGATATATAATAGATAATAGATAGAAAGAAGAAGTTAATAATCGATAAAAAAGAGATTAAATATTAGAAATAGAAGGGTTAAATTTATAGATACCTTAATTTATAAGTATAAATAAGCTAATAAACACGGCGAATAAAACTATAAGAATGCTAAGTAATATCGTTAGTCTATTCTAAAGTGTAATTAAATAATACTAGTTGTGCTTGCTTATATTATTAATCGGGAGAAAGCATGTTTCCCTTTAAGCGTGTTAAGGATTCTAATCTCACGAGGCTCGTGGACCTCGGATACGCCACTCTTAGTGACAGCGGCTTTTCTGTTCAGCGTACAGGACTCAGTGGTAACTGGATCCGGTTTTTCCAGAAATGAACTGATACAGTCTCCGAGAGTTATGATCTGGGAGGACAACGGTCTTCTCAACGTCCATGACAAGGCTGCCAGTTTGAGGGCGTTGCAAGAGATGACGATGATCATGAAATACAAGCTGATCTGGACCTGACTACCCGTTGACTTTGGGACCGCTAGTCCATACAGGACGTGGAAATATGGCATCGTGTTTCTCAAAGTGCAATTGTAGCTGACCCATGAGTTATCCTCATAATGCATGCACTGACTTATGGTCTCGTTGAGTGAGGCGTATGCAGGAACTGTTGGCCATGTGAACTCTGTACCGTTACAGTATTTGAATACGGGCTCCGTGGAGGGGTATACGACAGTCATATTATTTCCGGGCTGCGCGGAGATGAATTTCCCTAGGTCCGCTTCGGTCCAATCCTCTTCAAGGTTCAAATGTAGGCATGCTCCTTGGTCTCCAGTGCCTTGGTCGAGAAACATCAGTGACAATCCGACCAGATCGACCACCAGATACAAATCTCCAACTTCCGATACGTAAGGTGTGTTGTATTCTGATTTCCAGGCGTTGTTCGTTAGGTTCACAGTGGAGTTCAACCCTGGAAGCATCGAAACATCGCTAGCATTGACGAAATGAACAGTATAGTCCTGGCCAGTGGTAACTTTGAAAATGGCAGAGTTGTAGCTTCGCAGGATTAGTAGCTGCGAAACATAAGAGGATTTACTACTTACAACAGATGTAAAGGAATAGATGAGAACGCGAGTAGAATACCCACATAAACCCGTTTCTGCTCGATATGAGAATAGTTTCGGAGGCTCAGAATGCCAACGTCCAACCAGGTTTTCTTTGAATGGGCCTTGTCAATTTCTTTTCTGGTCGGGGCGCAAAGGATCTGCATGCAGTAGTTGCTGGATGTGAGAAGACCGGTGCTAAGAACATTTACGACTACATGGAATACAATGTTCCAGTTGTCGGCGGTCTTCTTGGATCCTCGAACGATAGTTCCGATGCCGTTTTGATAGCCTCCGTTGTTGAAGGCGCCCAGAAGAACCAAAACGAGGTTGCAGACCAACACTAAGGCAGATACCAAACAGCCAACATGGACTCCACTCTTCCAAGCCGTTGGACTCTTCCATGGGATAAGATTGTCGTACTTCCGCCAAAATGTACGCAATTTCCTCTTCCACGATGTTGGCGGGGGAGCCAATGATTGATTTAAAGGAAGCCGTTCTGAGGTGACGGACGCGCAGTCTTCGAGGATGGAAGAAGTTGAATTACTAGGGAAGCACGATTTAGCACTACGCTGAGCGGAAAACGGATTTGTGTCCTGGGACAACTCACTGTTCTGCTGAGATACCGCCCGGTGTCATTGTCCGTAAGCTGATTGTTTCGTGGTCGTCTGTACTTCTATCAGGTCCAGGGCTCGCCATCATGTCAAGGCTGTCGTGTGTTTTGGCATGTGTCAGGCTGACAGTGGCGGAAAAGCTATGGATTCTGCAGACACAAGGCTGAAACCAAAGTTCCCCAGTTATACCCGGATACGGCTTGACCAGCAGGCAACCAGATGCACTGCAGGGATATGCAACCATTGCACCTCCTACGAGTTCAGCTGGAGGGCTGTGCAACTCCATCCCTGCAGCATTTGCTGACCATGTCAAGTAAGGGTAGTCTCGCATCCGCCTACGCCGACTTGTTACACCGTCGGGACAAGCGACAAGGCTGTCGCCCTAGATTTCTTATGTGTGGTAATTTTGAGCCTAGGATGAAAATTACTCGAGGTACGATGACTATGAAGAGCATGATTGTTCACCCGCCGAAGAATTACATACGAGGACATCATTTCAACGTACCATGGAGCATATACCTGGCAACGATTACACCAAAATATAATATAACATGCAACCTACCGTTTGCGACACGCCTCCTGCGATGCAAATCAAAATGGGGTCTGCGTGTTGCCTATGCGATGCTGGTATTATTGATTTCGATTAAAATCTGGCTGGAATATGGTCTGATGCGCCGTCTTTCCAACAGAATGCTACAAGCGTGCTTTTTTGACGTATCGCTGCTGGGAGTTAGATTGACGTGGAGCCTCTGATGCGATTGGCTGGAAGATATGTCCATTCTGCGCATCGCGACAAGGTGTTGCCGTGTTGGGGATAGTGGTACAGCAAGAGGGCTTTGACGTCATTGACGTAAGTGTGGCCTAATCATCACACAAACACCACCCTGAGGTAAATAATGTAGGCATGTTTGAGGCAAAGATACTAAGTGCAATGTTCTATGCAGAACCAAACCCGTACCGGCCACTGCAAGCACGTAGTCTGGCTTGAAATAGTCAACAATATGGTTCGCTCTGTTCCTACAATGATCAAGGAGGCCGCCCAGCGGCTACCTCCCATCGAGGACCATGCTTTTGGTTCCATGTTCGATTCTTTCGGACAATCCCACGTGGTGCTCATCGGCGACGGGAGGTACGCACGACGCCTACCACAAAGCAGCGAAGAGACCAAAGAAGCGGCCCCACGCTGATGCAACACATCCACAGCCACGGCACATCCGAGTTCTACCGTGCCCGCGCCGCCATAACGCAGCACCTCATCACGCACCACGGCTTCAACGTGGTCGCCATCGAGGCCGACTGGCCCGACGCCAAAGCCGTCGACCGCTACGTGCGCCACTTGCCGTCCAAATCCACCGCGCAGTCGATCAAAAACGTCGGCGTCTTCGACCACTTCCCGCGGTGGATGTGGCGCAACACCGAAGTGCAGTCCTTCGCGCACTGGCTGCGCCGCCACAACGCCGCGCTGCCGCCCGAGCAGCGCACCCGCGTCGCCGGCCTGGACCTGTACTCGATGGGCGCCTCCATCCGCCACGTGCAGGACTACCTCGACCGCCACGCCGACCCGCAAACGGCCGCCCTCGCCCGCCGCCGGTACGCGTGCCTGGAGCCGTGGACGGACGACCCCGCCGCGTACGGCCGCAACGCCTTCCTCGCCGGCGGCGCCGCGCCGTGCGAGAAGGGCGTCGTGCACATGCTGCGCGACATGCTCAAGAACCGGCTCGACATGGCCGCCGCGCGCGGGGACGAGGATGGAGAAGACGACTTCTTCGACGCCGAGATGAACGCCCGCCTCGTGCGCGACGCCGAGGAGTACTACCGCGCCATGTTCTACGGCGGCGACGCCAGCTGGAACCTGCGCGACTCGCACTTCTTCGGCACCCTGGCCCGCCTGCTGCAGCATGAGCAGCAGCAGCAGAAGCAGCGCCGCAAGAGTGGTGGCGGCGGCGGTCCCCCAGCCAAAGCCGTCGTGTGGGCGCACAACTCGCACGTCGGCGACGCGCGCTTCACCGCCATGGGCGAGAGCCGGAACCAGCTCAACCTCGGCCAGCTGTGCAAGGAGCAGTGGGGCGCCGGCTGCAGCATTGTCGGTTGCGGGACGCATGCGGGTACGGTTGCTGCTGCGCACGAGTGGGATGGGCCGATGGAGGTCATGGCGGTGCGGCCGTCGAGGGAAGATAGCTATGAGCGGTTGATGCATGACGCGGGCGTGCCTTCGTTCATGTTGGACCTGCGGGAGGGGGTGATGGATCGGGAGTTGAGGAAGGAGCTGATGAAGGAGCGGTTGGAGAGGTTCATTGGCGTGATATACCGGCCGGACACTGAGCGCTGGAGTCACTATTCCAAGGCTGTGTTGCCGCGTCAGATGGATTGTTTGGTGTGGTTTGATCAGACCGAGGCGGTGCATGCGTTTGAGACGGCGCAGCCTGATGAGCCGCCGTCGGCCGGGGAGACGTATCCATTTGGCTTGTGATTGCGAGTAAGAAAGCTCCAAGCTCCTTCCTTGGTACGTCGTACTCCTGCATTTATCCTCCGTTTCCTGGCTGACTACCTGCTCACAACGCCTTAGTTAACCTCTTCCCCCTTTTTTCCTGATCCGAGTTGCGTTGCACCATCAATGTTTCGGACGCAGACGCGACACAGCCAGCTGAACATCATTATACCTTGAAAGCTTTCTACTTCGCATTTAGATTACACCAAATACGTCTCTGTAGCAGAGTAGCTTCTATCTTTCACGACTGATGACTCTATATTCCATTGATACTGGATGTAATATAACTTTACACGGAAAGTCATTCTATTCAATCTATCGCTGAACGGGCAAGTTGCTAATACACATCTCAAGTAGCCAAGTAAGAGTACTCACGCCTTGTCTAACAAAAAACCGTTCCACTGCAGCTTTTGGAAAACCCGAAGGGGGTCATACTGCTGGCTGATCTCACGCAGCTTCTCCAGGTTTGCAGCACCATAGCTGGCCAGCGGATTCTGGTCCCAAGTAGCATCGTTGAGGAAGACAAAGTCAAGCAGGAGCCCTTTGCGCCGCGCAATATCACGCATCGCCGCGCCGCTCCTGTGGACGGCCTCGTGAGCAAGCGCGTCGGCGCTGTCGTCCTGCCACTGGATGACCGAAGTGAACCCTGCACCCGGCATCAGCATGTTTTTTTCGTTTGACCAAGACGCTCGCGGAACAAGAGAGAGATACTAACACTGTTGACTCTCGGGCGACAGATTCAGCGGGTTGTCTTTGGCATTGGTTGCCATGACGGCAGCCGAGGTCACCGGCTGGATGCCGAAGGTCATCATGCAGTCGAATTTGGACATCATCTCCTGCGAGATGTCCAGCCACGCCTCGTACGCCTCCTCGTAGAGGGAAAGGTCGGGCCTCGTTGAGACCGCAATTATGTCACGCCTTCAGAAACAGCTGGTCAGAAGATGCACCTTTTGGCAGGCGAAGGGAAACAACGCACTTGAAAGCGGGTCTCTCTCCCAACACCGTTTCAAACGCCTTCGCGAGCGTGTACGGCGTGCCAAACGAAGGCTCGATGAAGTGGCGCTCGAACGGGATGTCGTAGAACATGCTGAACACGTCCGGGCGCTCCACGGGCTCGGAGTAGATCCAGGCGACGATGGTGTGGTTGTTGGAGAGACTGAAGGCGAACGACGAGCGAGGGTCTTCTTCAGCGGCCTCCTGGTAGTCGTGTACGGCTTTCAGCAGCCGTCTGTTCTGCTGCGGGCCGTAGATGCGCGCCTCGTACCAGATATGCTCCATCGGCAGCGTCTCGAGCTCGAACGCCGTGACGATACCTGCCCCGTCAACATCAGCATCCGGTACTTGCTGAACTCAAACATCAAAAGCAAGGGGGAAGAACTAACCAAAATTCGCCCCACCCCCCCTAACCGCCCACCACAGCCCCTCATCCCTCCCGCCCCTCTCCGCCCTCACAACCTTCCCCCCAGCCACCACCACCTCGACCGCCCGCACCCGCGCGCACGCCAGGCCCCACCCGCTCGAGAAACTCGGTATCCCGCACCCCAGCAGCAGCCCGCCGACGCCGACGTCGGGCGTGCGCCCGCCCAGCACCGTCCGGCCCGTCCCCTCGAGCGCGCCGTAGACGTCCAGCCAGCGGTTGCCCGCGCCGACGGTGGCGACGGCGACGGCGTCGTCCGAGAGGGCGATGCCGGTCAGGTGATGCGTGGAGACGAGGACGCCGGAAGTGTTGGTGGACGCGAAGCCGGCGTTGGGCGAGTGCCCGCCGCTGCGGATGGAGAAGCGCGCGCGGGTGAGGGCGATGAGGCGCAGGGTCGTCGAGGTTTGCGCCGTGTTGAGCGGCGCGAGGATGCAGGCCGGGCGGAGGCGGCAGTCGGCGGACCTGGGGGAGGGAGGGGTGGGGTGAGCCGGGAGGAGGGGGTTGGGGGAGAGGAGGAGGAGGGAGGGAAACGACGACTTACCAGTTGACCCGCACGTCGTCGTCGTAGGACGGGCTCTCGGCGTCGCGAACCGTTAGATCGGACGGTGGCAGCGCCAGTTTCGCCAGAGCGCAGGCGAGTGCGGCGCGTTCTTGATCCGGCGCGCACGGAGATGACGAGGCTTCGGGACACGCTGCCGTTGCTGCTGAGAGGAGGGAAGAGATGTGTGTGGCCGCCGAGCAGGATACATCCGTCACGCCCGCTTCGGCCAGCAAGGTGGCGGTGCTGTTGTTGATGGCGCAGCCGTCTTCGGAGAAACCATTACTTTGGACGAGGACTTCTTGTTCAGGATGTGTGGTGGCGCTGCACAACGGTACCGCCAAGATGATGGCCAAGGCGGGATATAGGAGAGGGTATCGAAACTGCATGGTATCAAAGCACGTGGATGTTATCTCTGACTGAGAAGGTCTTGGAGAGTGAAGGAAGTTGCTGCCACGGGCTACTAATAAAAGCTAATCATTCTGCAACAGGGCCGTGGAACTGCTCCGACGATGCCCAGGCCGCGTCGCGGACTTCCCGATTGGGCCTGTCCGACTTCCGGTACTCCCTCGTCACTGATGAATTCCTAGCCTTTCATCGGCCCGGACGGCGGAAAAAAACTCACGACCGCACGATGACGGTGAAAACGATGCTTTACTATCTTGGGGAAGTCCTTACACCGTCATTCCCCTTCTCACCACACCGATCGTCCCACAATTCCGTCCCCCCAGCTGCGTGCCTCGTCCCTCTCGACCCCCATCCAAGCACCTCGCCCCCTCCCTCCAACCTACCTACTCCATCATGACCGCCTCCCACGCCTTCGACTTCTCCCCAACCCCCACCTCCCTCCTCCTCATCAACAACCTCGCCTCCGGATCCGGATAAACATTCTCATCCGCGCTCAAATTCCGCGGCCTCCCCTTCCCCTCGGGATACGCAAAATCAAAGTTCAATAGCAGGTGTGCGAGGATCATCTTGATCTCGTTGGCGGCGAAAAAGCGGCCGGGGCACGAGTACTTGCCGTGGCCGAAGTGCAACGAGTTCGCGTCCGTCATGGCGAACTGGTGCTTGTTGGCGGCGCCCGGTTCGGAATCCCGCGTGCGTGCGTACCGGAAGCCGTCGAAGGCGGAGGGGTTGGCGATGTTGGATGGGTCGTGCAGGACGCTGTCGGACGCCATGCTGAAGTGCGTGCCGCGTGGGAGGGTTGTTCCGTCGGAGAGCGTGATGGGGCTGCGGACGATGCGGTTGAATGCGACTGCGCGCGGGAGGGTTAGCGGTTGTTTTTTCTTCTTCTTTGCTTGATGGGATGGGGAGAGAGAAAGCACTTACGCAGACTGGGCGGGTTGTGGCGCTGGGACTCCTTGAGGAAGCTGTCGAGGTTGCGCATCTTGTTCAGCGTCGTCTTCTTCCACCCGGCGTCCTCGTCCAGCACGCGCAGCGCCTCGGCGCGGAGCGGCTCGAAGTAGTCGGGCCGCGCGCAGAGGTCGTACAGCGCGTGCGCGGCCGACATGGTGGTCGTGTGGATCGAGGCCAGGCTGAGCAGCAGCTGGCGGTGCGCGAGCTTGTCGGGCTGCCCGTCGTTGGCGTTGGCCGCGTCCATCATCCACTGCAGCAGGTCCTGCGGCTTCCGGTACTCCTCCTCGCCGCCACTGTCGCTCTCCAGCCGCCGCCGTTCGCGCACCTCGGGGCTGATGATGCGCTTCGCCGTCGCCAGGTTCGAGTGCACGCGCCAGTACGAGGGCAGGCCGACGGCGATGAAGGGGTGCAGGAAGGCCGGGAACATGCGTAGCGTCATCACCGTCCGGAACACGTTCTCCGTGTATTCGATGCTGGTCGCCAGCCATTCCTCGTTGCGGCACCCCTTCTCGCCCAGGAAGACGCGGGCCGAGATGCGCGCGACGATCTTGAGCAGGATCGCGTTGATCTGGACCTCGACCCATTTGCCTGCGCCGGTTTCTGTTAGTGTCGAGAGAGCACGCGGTGGTGGGGGAGTCGTCTACCTTTGCAGTCGGGAGTCTCTTTCTTCAGCGCAAAGTCAAGCTCGTCCTTGACGATGGGGATGATGGAGCCGAGACTGGGCGTCAGCTTGGTCTGAAGAACCTTGGAGTGCAGATCACTCTCAAGCAAGATCAGCGTGGTAGAGTAGCGGCCGAGGAGGTTCTTGATGTGGGCTCGGATGGCGCTGATCTTCTCGTCTGGCAGGTTGCGCAACTCGTCGACGAACTTGTTCGGGATGATGAGGATGTCGGCGTCGTTGCGGCGGACTTTGAACATGGACGACTTGAACTGTGGGCGCGGATTAGTTCGCGCTTTCAAACTGCTTCTGAACATCTCACTTTGGCGTAGCCCTCGCGGATCATTGGAGCGGCGCCCCGGACGAAGCGCAGACCGACAACCCATCCCGGCTCGATCCATGATTTGTGCCCGACGAAAGGTGCTTTGACGCCAAGGATCTTGTTCGCAAGCACTTTGAGGACTTGGAAGATCCAAACACCGGTGATTGCAAGAATTGCCCAGTCTCGAGGGCTGTATTGAGCCGCTTGGGCTTCAAGGGTGCGAGTAAGGCCGAGGCCCGTGTTGTTGGTAAGGGTAATAGTGTGAGCGCTCATGGTGACAATGTGGTCAAGTGAAAGTTGAGATTCTGTTTGCTGTCTCATGACAATTTGAATGAGAGCTCCCATATAGGCTCAAGGTGTCTAGCAATTTGGACGTCTGCTTGTACGGATTCGGATTTCCTCATCGGGTTGCCCGGAACCATCCGCGTCCCGTGAAACGATCACACACAAGGCATCAGGATTGTTTCAGACACTCGCATTTCTGTCTAACTCTTGCGTCACCGCTGAGCTCAGCTCCGGTCTCCGAGCGTAGTCCATCCCACTTCGGCTGGCAGCGGAGCTCCCCTCACTCAGCCTTGCCCGACACCGAATGCCAGATGGCGTCCATGGCCGAGACAACCTCGTCGGGCAACGGACCCTTCTGCACAGCCTCGACATTGCTCACTATTTGCTGCGGCTTGCTCGCACCGAGGATGACGCCGTCCTGCTCACCGAGGGCTGAGTGGTAGAAGATCCAACGCAGGCTCGCCTCGATCTTGGAAATGCCTCGGGCGTCGATGATGGTGTTGAGGCGGTCGATGGCGTCGTGCATCTCCTTCTTGTCGTACTGCGCCTTGTAGGACTGGCCCATGACGTTGCCGTCGGCGAAGCGGGTGCCCTGCGTCTCGTTGGCCGACAGCCGACCAGTGAGGAAACCGCCGGCGAGGGGGCTGAATGCATTGAAAGTAATGCCGTGCTTCCGGAGTGTGGGAAACAGCGTGTCCTCGACACCGCGGCACACGAGGTTGTACTGGCCCTGGTAAACGGTCGGCGGCGTGTAGCCCTTACGCTCGCAGATGGCAATGAATTCAGTCAGCATCTCAGCTGAGAAGTTGGAAACGCCGAGCTGCATCTCGTGAGCATGTGATTGTTTGCTGGCGACAAAGGGCAACTACCTGCTCGTAGAGGCCCATCTTGTGCATTGCGTGGAGGCCGTCGGCCTGTTCCTCCAGCGGAGTCTGCGGATCGGGCATGTGGCAGTACAAAACATTGAGGTGGGCCTGTTGAGACTTGTCAGCGGCGATCAATGGCACTGGGATGGAAGTCGACTGACACCGGTGGTCTCATGCATCTTCAGGCGGCTGTTGCTCTCATAGACTGACTTGTCGATGGCGAGGGGCGTCAGGGTGCCTTTGCCATCGCCAGAGCTCAGGATTTTAGAGTCAATGGTGAAGGCATCGCGGACGGCGCCAGCCTCACCAAGGAGCTTCTCTGAGGCTCCTGGGTTGGTCGGGGGATAGCGAGCGGCCGTGTCAATCCTGCGGATGCCAAGCGTCTTCAGCGAGTGAAGCAGCCCGGTGACGGCCTCGGGCGTTGTGTAGGCGCTGCCAATGGAGGCGCCGCCAAAGATGATTTCGGGGTGGGCGGTTTTCGACATGGCGGATCACGGTGTTGGAATATCGTGCAGGGTGGTTTGGTTTGGAGAGAGGATGGGCAGCTTGCGGCGCAATAAATAGGAATGGCAGACAAAGAGCGTGACGTAAGTTGTGCAAGCAAATAAGCAGTCGCGCAGGCTGCAGCTACCTAAAGCTTCAGCCCAGCCCCGGTCCCATGTCTCGCTCGCTTGGTAATCCTCCGCTGGTTGGCAACTACATAATTCTTGGCCCCCACCCGCTTGTCGCTTGCTTCCGAGCCGAATTGCATAACTGCACATGACAAATTGCCCTTTTCGGCCATCCCGCTTTCCATTTGATTTCCTATTCGGTACGTCCGCTAGTCTGCCACCGCTTGGATCCCGCCATTGTGCTTTGCATGCTACGATAGCGACCTCCGCAGTCTGCTATACAGCCTTCCCCGCAGCTTGTTCCTTGCGCGGCCGGAAAACAACGACTTGCTCCCGACTCGGGCCAATTCCTTCTCCCGAGAAGACGTTTTCAGGACGCTCGGTCTGCCCGGCGGGAAAGGAAACATCGTGCTTCAGGATGATATTCGCCAGCACCGCTTTGATCTGCGCTGCGGCAAAGAACCGGCCAGGACAAGCAAACTTACCGTGGCCGAAAGGCAAACTGGTGGCCCCTGTGCTGGTGAACTGGTGGCGCTTGGCTTCATCTTCCGACTGCAGCCGCTTGCGGAAAAACCGGAACCCGTCGAACGTGTCGGCGTTCGGATAGTAGCGCTCGTCGTGCGCAATCGAATTGGTCGCCATGGTAATGAAGGACTTTGCTGGGATGACGGTGCCATCTGACAGACGCAGGGGCGACATGACCTTGCGGTTGAAAGACACTGTTGTCTGTCAGCACACACGGGCGGTCTGGGTAGTGGGGAACACTCACAAAGACCGGGATGGTTGACGCGCTGCGATTCCTTCATGAAGCTATCCAGGCGCTTCATGTTGTTGATGGCCGAGAGACTCCAGCCTTCCTTGCCGACGACCTCACGAATCTCGTCTCGCAGTGGCTCAATGTACTGCGGCATGGCGCACAAGTCGAAAAGAGCGTGCGTTGCGCTCATGGTGCTGGTATGGACAGCCGCAAGGGTCAGGAAGAGCATCTTGCGCGTAAGCACCTTCGGGTCGCGGTCAGCTCCCCGTGCCGAGTCACTAAGCCATTGGATCATGTCGAGGGACATCTTCTCTCCAGGATATTTGAGCCTCTCCTCGAAGAGATGAGCCAGGCACCTCTCCGCGGTTTGGATGTGGTCTTGGACACGCTTCGTAGATGACAGGAACGGCGCAATGAAGGGACGGGCGAAGGGTGGGTATGCGCGCAAGGCGGTGGAAACGTGGAAGACGTCCAAAGTGTACCCCGTGGCCGTGTTGAGCCACTCTTCACTGCGGCTAACGGGAAGGCCAACAAGGACTCTGGATGTGATTGCCGCGACGGTGCGTAGGATGGTCGCGTATGCCGCGAGCGAGACTTCTCCCTGCGTCTCGGGAATGGCATTGGACAACCAAAAACATGCCTCTTCGTTGACGGGACGAACCAGCTTGTCTGGCCGCTGGTGTCAGCTTCAAGCGTTGGCAAAAACGAAAAGTGTGCGACATACTCAAGTTCTGCGTTAACTGAGCCTTGCAAACGTCATTTTGCAGGTGGCTGGTTTGTATGATGTCCAATGTCGAGTACGCTCCAAGGTGCCTCTTTCGGCTGGTTAGTAAATGTGAGGGCAGAACAGAGCGAGGGAAATGCACCTCGGTCATGCCAGCGCGCACGCTCAAAACACTCTCTGGCGCGGTCCGGATTTCGTCTACGTATTTGTTGCTGAGCACAATGCGCTCCATGTCGGCCGTCTGCACCTTGAACATGCTGTCTTTGTACTGCGCAAGGTAAGCATCGCTGGATCCAGAGCAACCCACGCCACTGACCTTGTCGTATCCGCATTGGATTATCTTCCCTCCGTTGGCGACAAAGTTGCGTTTTGCGCGCGCGAGCCCAAACCATCCCGGTGCTGGTCCAGCCCGTGGGGCGGATTTGGTGTCTGGTGCCGGGGAGAACAGCCATGAACAAAAGAGGAGAATGGCAGATGAGAGAATAGGCCAGGCGAGGAAGGGCATGAGTATCTCCTTCTCGTCGGTTTTCATCAAAGCGCCGATCATGGTTGCAAATCTCAACGGAAAGTGTGGTGTTCGGGAGGGAGGGTTGACGGGCAGTCGTCGGGTAGTATCTTCGCGCAAGCTCGGCACCATCCCGAAATGTGCGTCCGAGATCATGACGAACCCGGTCAGCACGGAACACCCTTCTGGCGGTCCGTACCGAAGAATTGCTAATGACGCTTTTTGCCAGGATAGTGACTTCGGTAATCCTCCGAATGCCGGATTTCGTGCCCGAGTGCTACTCCAACGCTACCGATGGGTCTACGTTATCTCACTGGTCAACCTCCAGCAGAGTCGGACTAGTAAGACAAAGTCTATGGGGATGCCCAAATGGATATGATGTACTTGTAGCGAGTGGTCGGCATATGCGAACCGTCCACTGCAACTTCCACAACCATGATGTCCATACCCTTCGAAGCGAGCTGTACCGACACTTTGAGTCAGGAGAGCAGAACCCTCCTCCACGACGCTCTCCAGGGCTACGATGAACTCTACGGCGTTGGGTCTATGAGCAGCGCCGTGTACGACACTGCTTGGGTATCCCTGATCACCAAGACTGTGGATGGAAGCAAGCAATGGCTCTTTCCTGAATGTTTCTACTTCCTGCTCCGCACCCAGCTCGGCAACGGAGCTTGGGAGTCGTACGCGTCCGAGGTTGACGGAATCCTCAACACGGCAGCATCTTTGCTTTCGCTGAAACGACACGCATGCGAGCTTTTACAGATCCTCGATGTCCCGCCGCGCGAGCTCGATGACCGCATAGAGAGAGCCATTGGGGCACTGGGCTCGATGCTGGCCGACTGGGATGTCTCCTCGGCCGCGCACGTTGGATTCGAAATAATCGTCCCCGCTCTTCTTGACGAGCTTCAGCGGGAAGGTCTTTTCTTCAATTTCAAAGGACGAGAGGAGCTGTTAAAGATCAACGCTGCGAAGCTCTCTCGTTTCAATCCAGCCTTCCTCTACAGCACGCTCAAGACCACGGCGCTGCACTCACTGGAGGCCTTCATCGGCAAAATCGACTTCGACAAGGTCTCCCATCACAAGGTCCACGGCGCCATGATGGCTTCTCCATCTTCAACAGCGGCGTACTTGATGCATGTCTCCACGTGGGATGCCGACGCCGAAGACTACCTCCGACATGTGATTCAGAGAGCATCGAACAACAGTGACGGCGGGGTGCCAAGCGCATACCCGTCCACCTACTTCGAACTTACCTGGGTACGTGTGTCAATTTGCTGACAAGATTGTCAATCGCTAATGTGTCCCAGATCCTCTCCACTCTTCTCAAGTCAGGATATACCGCAGCAGATCTGGACTCACGGGAGCTGGAGAAAGCCAAGACCATCCTGGCGCAGGTCTTTAAGCTTGAAGGAGGAACCATCGGCTTCGGTATTATCTCCAATTTCCCTATTATTTCCCTATGATGCTGACCGAACAAGCGCCCAACACAGGAGCAGATGCAGATGACACGGCAAAGGGACTTCTGACCTTGAAGATGTTGGGCGTCAACATCGCCCCCGACCAGATGGTACAGAACTTCGAAGCGAAAGGCCATTTCCGCACATACTCATCCGAGAGAGACCCGAGTCTCAGTGCAAACTGCAACGTCCTGGTCGCATTGCTTCACATGGACGACTTGTCGCGCTACTCTCCCCAAATATTGAAGTGCGTGCGCTTCATCTGCGATTGCTGGTGGGAAAGCGATGGCTCGATCAAGGACAAATGGGTACGTTTGGTTGGTCCGTAACAGTTCGACAGTGCACTAACGGAACCTGCACAGAACCTCTGCTACCTGTACCCGTCCATGCTCATGGTCGAAGCATTCGTGGACCTGCTGTCCCTCACAGAGATAGGACTACTATCCGACCTTCTGGACCAAGAAACAAAATTCAGGTTGTCTGTAGCACTTTGCCAAGCCACTCTGCGTGTGATGTTGCAGCAAATGGACGACGGTTCCTGGAACGGATCACCAGAGCAGACATCCTACGCCATTCTCACCCTGGTGCAAGCCCGCCGAGTCGCCTTCTTCGAACCCATCAGCACGGAGCTGGACTCAGCCATCGAACGCGGGCGCGAGTACATCAAGTTCGCCCATGATGCAACACCAGAGGCCATCTGGATAGAAAAAGTTTCGTACACGTCCCCGCTGCTTTCCAAGACGTACACCCTCGCCGCACTGAAAGCCTCCGAGCCGCGCGCCATCGCCACAGTCGGCCACGAGTTGGGCAGCGGCGGTGCAGCAAACGCAAAGCTGGACCGCTACGTCGACTTCTACCGGCGCACCCCGCTCTTCTCGGGCGTCCCGCGCTGGCAACTCCGCGCATCCATCCTCGAAGCCTCGCTCTTCCTCCCCCTGCTGCGCGAGCGGCATCTCGACGTCTTCCCGCGCGAGGGGCTGGAGGAAGAGCGCTACCTGGAGCTCATCCCCTTCACTTGGACAGGCTGCAATAATCGCTGCGGCACTTTCGCGTCGGCGTCCTTCTTGTACGAGATGATGGTCATCTCGCTGCTCAACTATCAGGCCGATGAGTTCATGGAGGCCGCGGCTGGGCCTGCGTTCGCCGAGGATCTGGACGAGCTGCGCCGGCGGATCGAAAGCCTCTTCGCGGCGGACGACGGCGACGAGGGAGAGCGGAAAACGAACCCGCCCAAGCGCCCGCACGAGACGACAAATGGCGACGGTCATGTCGAGATGTCTCTAAACGGCACCACCGAGCCGTCAGGATCAGAAGACGACGTGCTGAGCCCGCTCGCCCGCTTCGTCGACCACGTGCTCACGCACCCGGCCGTCGCGGCCGCCAGCGCGCACGACGCCGCGCAGGTCCGGCGCGAGCTGCGCACCTTCCTGCTCGCGCACGTCGCCCAAGCCTCGGACAACGCCCGCTTCGTCGCCGAGAAGGAGGGCAACAGGTCAGCATCGGCCACCCCATCATCATCATCATCGGCCTCGTCCTCCCCTTCCACATCACCAGCCCTGTCCGCCTCGTCGTCCTCCCTCTCAGAGACACCCTCCTCCACCTCGTCCACCTCCACCTCCTCCACTTTCACCTCCCCCACCACCTCCTTCTTCACCTGGGTCCGCTCCACCTCCGCCGACCACACCTCGTGCCCGTACTCCTTCGCACTCGTCTGCGCCATGCTGGGCAGCGGCGGTGGGGGTGGTGGTAGCACCAACAAAGAAGAAGAAGAAGACTGCTTCCCCCTCGTCTCCCAGAAATACTTCGCCGCCGACCTCTGCCGGCACCTGGCGACCATGTGCCGCATGTACAACGACTACGGCTCCGTGCGGCGCGACCGCGTCGAAGGGAACCTCAACTCCGTCGACTTCGCCGAGTTCGCCGTTAATACTACCAAGAACAACAGGTATGATGGCGGCAATAACACCAACAACAACAACGGTGCGGAAGTGAACGGTGACGACAACGACGGCGACGAGGAGGAAGAAGCGAAGAAGGCGCTGTTCAATCTGGCCGAGTACGAGAGGGAGTGCCTCGGCGCGGCGCTCGCGCGGCTGCAGCAGGCGGGGCAGGATCAGGCGGCGTCGGCGGGAGGTGGCTGGCGGAGGAAGATGGCGGTGATGCGGTTGTTTTGCGACGTCACGGATTTGTACGGGCAGGTTTATGTCGTGAGGGATATGGGGACGAGGATGGTGCGGGGGGAGGGGGATGGGGATGATGCGTGAGTGGGGGGACTCGCTGTCGGCTGCTTGGAGTGTTGTGTTCGTTGGGCGGAGTGGGGTGAGGTGGTGTTGATGCTTTCAGTATGGTAGACAGTGGCGTCCTGGAATAGGATCGTTGGTGTGAGAATTGTCCCGGGTTGATTTGTCGACACGTGCATGCCCGCGTTTGGTGTCTTTTGCACCATGTGGTAAAGTTACATAGACTCTGTCGTCCCAAGGGAGAACGCTGCTCGCGTTGTTTCACCGATCTGATGCTGCACGTTTTTCTGCACACAAAACCTCCGATCTAGCGCTGCGTGCGGTTCGTACAACGTATCCTCGAAGTAGGTGGTGAAACCATGCCTACAGCAGCCATCGTCAGCACCAAGCGGAAAGAAAGAAAGATGCGGTTCCACTAGTCACGCAGCGGCATTGTTCGTGTGGCTGTGGAGTTCGTGCAACCCAGAACGACGCGCGGACCCGCGTCCGCTCGTAAGGTAAGGCATACATTAAGCTTTCCATCCGAGGCGTACCAATATTCCTGGACTACACCATGAGCTTACCTGATTCAGATAGCAACATCGCTCCCGAGACTCAGAGAATTGTAGAAGTAAGCAAGCAGCTGGCCGTTCCGCGCACTTGTTTGATCCTGTAGATAGCAGCTCGGGGGGCCAAAGCACACGCAGGATTCAGGACTACTCCACGATGGTGGAAAGATGCGAGGCGCGAACGAAGCCGGAGGATCCAAGACGAACCGCCGTAGTGATGTATCCGGATGGTGTGCATGGTCAGCCGGCAGGAGCCTGGCGGAACCAACGAAGGAAGGTGTGCCTTGTGGAACTGCAGCCGGGGGCCAACAATGGCTCACTGCAGCCACGCAGGCAGCCACTAACAGTCGATTCCGCACGCCAATCGACAGGTCCTTGTAATGGTGTATAAATTCCACTCAGCGGTCCGGTCGAAGCGCAGCATATCAGCACTCAGCTAAAGGCCCCACCCCTGACATCATGCGCAGCACTGGCATATTGAGCACCGCCGCGCTACTAGCCGCCATGGCTACCGCGGCGCCGCAGCTATACCAATCCAGCCCGGACGATAACGACCTAACGCGGTTCGTCTCCGACTTGGGACTGTCTTCGGCGGTGGCGCAGAACGTCGCGGCGACGCTGAAGGCCGCCGAGAACAGCACCCTGACCGATGTGGAGAAGGCGTCGTTGGCGTGCTACGTCAGCAGCGCTACTTTTGGCGGCGAGTATCTCGATGCTTCGTCGGCCAACTACACGGATCGGATCGATGTCAACTGGTAAGTGGCAAGGTTGAATGTTCCAAACGCTGCATCGCTGACAGGACATCGATAGGTCGGATGCCTGTTGGCAAGAGTCCCGGTGCGTAGTCGAGCCCGGCTCCGCCAAGGATGTTTCTCGCGCCTTGCGCATCGTCGGCTTCCTCGGAAGCAAGTTTGCCGTGCGCAGTGGCGGCCACAATCCCAACGTTGGCTTTGCCAGCGTCGACGAGCATGGCGTCTTGATCGACATGGTCAAGCTCGATGAAGTTACATTGAACTACGACCGGTCAGTGGTCAGCGTGGGCCCGGGGAATCGATTCGGCGCAGTCTATGAGAAGCTCAACTCATCTGGGCTCACCATTGTTGGCGGCCGCGTTACCCACGTTGGTGTTGGAGGCTACATGCTGGGAGGTATGTTTTCTAATCGATTGCCTGTATCATTTGCTGGGTACTGATGCCTCAGGTGGAATGGCCTTCTTCTCCAGCGAGTATGGCATGGCGGCAGACAACATCAAAAGTTTCGAGGTAATGTCGTCCTATCAATGCTCGGAACGATTACTGACTCCACGACAGATCGTGCTGGGAAATTCTTCCATAATCGAGGCAAATGCGGAGTCCAATTCAGATCTTTACTGGGCCTTGAAGGGGGGCGGTACAAATTTTGGTATGCCAACTCCACAACAGGCTGGAAGGAAAAACTGACCCGTCCCTTGTAGGCATCGTTACGAAATACGATGTGAACACTATTCCAGCCGCTGACTGCTGGTTCGAGGGACGAACCTATGCTCCCAACCAGACCGAGAAACTCTTTGAGGCTATGATCAAGTACTCGGCAGCGGCAGAGAACGACACCAGTGCCGGGCTCGTATTCAACATTTCTCCCGGGGAGTCCATCGTGGCATTCGTGTACAGCAAGCCTG
Organism: Diplodia seriata; assembly: GCF_021436955.1. Lineage (NCBI taxonomy): Eukaryota > Fungi > Ascomycota > Dothideomycetes > Botryosphaeriales > Botryosphaeriaceae > Diplodia > Diplodia seriata. The sequence goes on along the minus strand of NW_027117309.1, from coordinate 1,275,736 downwards.
TGGAAAAGCCCGACGTGTACAGCATGTTCTACGACATCCCCTACACTCAGAATTACATCAACTCGACCTTGGGTAATACGTACGACTTGGCCCTCGCATTCGCAGACGTGACGGACCTCAGCACAGCAAGGTACTGTCTCCTCCTTGTTATCTTCTTCCCACGTCCTGCTGACACGAAACTTCAGGAGGCAGACCGTCGCAGTTGCGCACAAATATAGTCTTCAATCATACAAGGAGAGCTACGCAACGTACCTGAATCTCTCTTCCCAGGTCGCCAAAGACTTCAACGGAACTCTGGCCTACGGTGTTCAGCCGTTCACCAGCGCTGCCGTGAAGCAAAGCCAGCGACGAGGCGGCAACCCACTTGATTTGACGGATGTGTCTCAAGACTGTAAGTGTACAGCTTATCCATCTCTCCGGAAACGCGGTGCTGACGCGGTAAAAACAGGGTTTGCTTCGACAATCCAGTGGGAGGATGCGGAGAATGACGAAGCGGCGCTGAACGCCATCCAAGCTCTGGGCGAGAGCGTCCGAGTGACCTCGGAGAAGTACGGCGCCGGCTTACCGTTGCGTTTTATGAATGATGCAAACCACAAACAGAACGTGCTCGGAAGCTACGGAGCTGGAAGCCTCGCTCGGCTCCGGGATGTCAGCAAAGAGTACGATCCGCAGCAAGTGTTCCAGAAGCTGCAGAACAACGGCTTCTTGCTGTCCAAGGCTTGATGGATTGGAAATGTAGTTGGAGCATCGACGTAGGTGGCGGTGCCTGCTTGTGGAATGTTACTGTTTCTGAGCCTTATGACGCATGTGCAGAGGAGTTACCCTTTTGAGCGTGTTGGTGCGACTGTCTCCAGCCGGAGCTGCAGGCACGAAGACACGACATGCATCATAAAAACCGTAGACATCTCCCTCGAGACACAATGAACCTCTTGACTCCCTATATCATCCCCTTCTCTTCCCCTACCTCATAAATCAAACGTCGAGAGCATGATGCAATCGAATAGACTGTCAGACTCCTCTTTCCTGCGGCCGCAGCCTTGGTCGGAGTCCGTCGCGTCGACCATCTCAGCCCAGCCAGAGACACAGGGAGCCCCAACATCCGTCGAGCTCCTCGTCCAAGGCCAGCGCGACTGGAAACTTCGGGACCGCCTCCCTCCGCTCGAGGTGGACTGGGAGAAGCCATACGACCCCGAGAACCCCATGGACTGGGGCTCACGGCGGAAATGGACCTACGTCGCCCTCATCTCCGCCGTAACCTTCAACACGTACGTCATCCAGCCAGCCAGCCAGCCAGCCAGCCGAGAGGCCATCGGACACCATCCCCTTCCCTCCTCACAGCCTACGCCACGCTGACGCAACACTCCCCCCTCCACAGCTCCCTCGCAACCACCATCTTCGCGCCCGGCGTGCCCGAACTCATGGCCGAGTTCCACGCCACCAGCGACATCCTGGCGACCTTCGTCGTCTCCGTCTACGTCGTGGCCTTCATCTTCGGGCCGCTCGCGTTCGCGCCGCTGAGCGAGTTGTACGGGCGGTGCGTGCTGCTCAACGCGACCAACGTCCTCTTCCTCGCCTTCACCGTCGCCTGCGCCGTCAGCACCGGCCTGCCCATGTTCGTCGTCTTCCGCTTCTTCCAGGGCCTGTGGGGCTGCGTGCCGCTGACGCTCGGCGGCGGCATCATCGCCGACGTCATCCCGCCCGCCCGCCGCGCCAACGCCCTGAGCGGGTGGCAGCTCGGTCCGCTTTTGGTAAGTGTGTGTGGGTGGTGGTGACTACTTACGCCTCTTGCTCGTCTCGGGTGCTTCGGGTTCCCCCGAAACCCCGCGTGTATGTGTGTGTCTGTGTATATGAGGCTGACGAACTGTCCAACAGGGTCCCGTGATCGGTCCCATTGCTGGAGGTTATCTTTCAGAGTCACTAGGGTGGCGGTGGAGCTTCTGGATCGTCACCATAATCGTAAGACCTCCCTCCCCAACCCAATCCAATCCTCATCGAACCCCCACTGATCAGACATCACTCCCCCCAAAACAGGAAGGCGTCCTCGTCATCCTCAGCCTCGCCATCCTACGCGAAACCTACGGGCCGACCCTCCTCGCGCGGCGCGCGGCGCGCCTCCGCGCCGAGACGGGCAACCCGGGCTACCGCTCCATCCACGACGAAGCGTCGGCGAACCGCACGCCATCCCAAGTCTTCGCGCGCGCCATCCTGCGGCCGGTCAAGATGCTGCTGCGGTCGCCCATCGTCGTCATCCTCGCGCTGGAGGTGTCCATCGTCTACGGCTACCTGTACCTGCTCTTCACGACCTTCACTTCCGTCTTCAGCGGCACCTACAACTTCTCGCCCGGCGCCGCCGGTCTGGCCTACCTGGGCCTCGGTACCGGGTTCATGGCGGGTCTGCTCTTCACGGGGCTCCTATCGGACGCGCTCGCCCTCCGCCTCGCGGGCGGGTCCCCCTCCGGCACGCTCAAGCCCGAGCACCGGCTACCACCACTCATCCTCGGCGCCTTCAGCGTACCGATAGGACTATTCTGGTACGGGTGGGCGGCCGAGGCGCGCACGCATTGGATAGTGCCGATAATCGGCACCTTCTTCGTCGGCTTCGGCGTGCTGTGCGTCTACATGCCCGTCCAGGCCTACCTCATCGACGCCTTCGCCGTGCACGCCGCCAGCGCGAGCGCCACGAATACCGTCGTCCGCTCGCTCTTCGGCGCCTTCTTGCCCTTCGCCGGCCCGCCGCTGTACGGCGCGCTGGGGCTGGGCTGGGGCAACAGCTTGCTCGCCTTCGTCGCGCTGGCGACGGCGCCCGCGCCGTTTTTGCTGCTCAGGTACGGCGAGCGGATTCGGTTGTCGCCGAGGTTTAAGCTCAATTTGTGATTGGATTGGGGTGGGCGGTTTTCTGGTGTTGGAGGATTCATCTCCTTCCCACTTGTTTTGTCTCTTTGCTCGGTTTCGCTTTCTCTGTTTCCTTTTTTTTTTTTTCATCTTTGTCTCTGAGAATTTTCCCAATTCGAGCGCGTTGTTTCCCTATTTGGGTGGGTGTACAATAGACAGGCAGACCAAGACAAATGGAAACCTGATCTCTAGACAACATCTGAACCCTCGTCTAGCCGAAATCCTTCCCCGGACCCGTTTTGATGGTAGACAGCAGTGAAGGTGATGTACACGCAACGTTGTGGTAGAGTCACCGAGCTGTAGGGAGCCTGCAGCCACAACGCTTATGCGAGCACCATCGATGTTCTGGGTTCGGTGGGGAGGCCCAGGCTGAAACGGGAGGAAGTCAGGCCGTTAAGCAAGACGGAGGCTGCCGTCGGAAGCTGATCCGGAACGCCCCCGGTGCGACCTTGCGGTTTGCTGACGGGGCCTCTATAAGCCACCGCCGAAGCGGACTTCTCGATTTGGCACGCCCGGAGAACAAGAGAGGGTGTAAGCAAGGCAGCAGAGACAGTTTGTGTTGCGGAGCGTTGCCGAAGAGAGCTCCGAGCCGCCCATCGGGCTTAGCCTGAAGGAGAGCCTCCAGAGGGCATCAGATGGCAAAGCGTTAACGGAAATGCGAGAGTTCGTCGTGGAGCCAGGAGTGAACGCGCCGTACTTCGGGGGAAGTCGTTTGTTCTTTGCTTCCGGGGGATGAGTAGAGAGAGGATAAGGAGATTTAAACGAAAGGAGGCCGCAATGGAGAAAGGCTGAACATAAATGCTGGCTGCTGTTCTCTCTTTGCAATAAACCAACTGCTCTTACCAAAGTTTTTGGAATACCGACAACCAACCCCAACGACGCAAATGCAAGCAATCGATTTCGTGTACCATGTTGCGCTCCACATCTCGCTCTGCCTCGCCTACGTCGTCGCCCTACGCGCCATCAGCGAGCCAACAGCAGGGGACGCATCCGTCGACACCACCTCCCTCACGATCGCGGCCGCTGAACACGACTTCTGATTTCAGCATGGCCACCAATGGCGATGAAGATTGGCAGCCTACGCAGGCTCTGGCATTGCGGCTGCACCAGCGCCCAGACCTGAGCGATGCAGGGGCTCGCCGCGCCGATGCTGACTGTAGCAAGATCGGTGATGGCCCGCCTGCGCCTCTTCCGCAGCCCAACGCACCGATCAGCCTGGCCGCCGTGACCATCCCCGAATGCCTCGAAGAGAGGCTCGAGGCCGTTTCTTACGCCCTCCAGCTCGCGATCAGATACGACGGGGACAATCGCGGTGGTAAGTTCAAGGCGTTTACCCACCCAGACTCACACATCATCTTCGCCCACACCCTTCTAGCCCGCACAGTTGCGACAATTGGGCCATCACCACTCAATCCCGCCTTGACTGTCTACGTAAGGCCACGCTGACTTCTGGTATTAGCAACTCATGACAAGCTTGCCACCAACGGAGCGGACTCGAGCAAAAACGGCAAGAGGGATCCCTCCAGCGATGGCCCAACAGCATCATCCACTCGCACCATCGGCGGCGATGACTCGTCGAAAGCTCAGAGAGAAGATCTGCAGGGCCAGATGCTGTTGGCGATGATGGAGCAGGACCCTACGCAAGCGTTGAGCGCCGTCGAAGCGTGGTCGCAGGCCGTCTGGCTGCGGGCTGAGCGAAGGAAGCGGATTCCGGACGATGACGAGAGCTGGGACGAGTACGTGCGCGACTGGGTGCTGCGTCCGAGTGAAGCGTAAGTGTGGTTTTTGTTTCTTCCATTTCCCTCCTTCATTCTGACGTTCTGTTGTTGATCCGGCCAATCGGATTTACGCCTTCTTGTTGGATTTGTTATTTCCATTTGCTTTTGCCTGGCTAACGGATTTGTTTGGCGCAGGCTGTGGTACGGACTACTGTCATTCGGCTTGGGCGTCAGTCTGACAGACCAAGAGAGGCGAGAGTGCTGCAAGCTCTGCCGTGGTGCCTTCGTGGCCTTCGGGCTTCGGAACGATCTCCTCGCGTGGGATGACGATGCCGCCAGCGGTGGTCATGGTAGTACTGCACCTGCATTCGGAGCATTGAGCTTGCTCGTGCGGCAGGCTGGCGGTGGCGCTGCCGAAGCTAGGCGGAAGTATTTTGGAATTGTCCGGACCGAGGAGGATGAGTATGCTCGGAACTTGCAGGCTCTGGATGGCCGAGATGACCTTTCGGCGGCCGCGAAGGAGTTCGTCCGCCAGGTGCAGCACATACCGACGGGTTTCGCGCTCTGGGCAAGGCTTCATCTAGCGGGCGGAACGAATCCAGGGGCCGAAAGGCCAGACGCAGCAGTTAAAAACGGCATTGTCGATGAGACCGGAGCTGCGAGCATGGACAGGTTCGACTCTGCGATGTCGAGTCCGCAGCAGAAAACGTCCCGTCATGGCGACCTGCAGGATATGTGCAACACCAGCCTACCTGGAGCGAGCACTGATGTGAGTTACATGTCGGTGAGATGGAGCGGCTTTTTCCAGGAGCTAACGAGATCAGATGGTGATGGCGCCTTTCCATTACCTGAAATCGCTACCTTCGAAGGGTGTGCGCGAGAAGGCCATCGATGCGCTGAACGTCTGGGTCAACGCTTCGTCGGAGTCGCTTGAGACGATCAAAGTCATCGTCGGCGACGTTCATGCCTTGTCGCTCATGTAGGCGACTCCGATTTCCCCCGAAAAAGGTCTTAGCTGACTGTGAGCGCTAGGCTGGACGATTTCGAAGATGGTTCACCGCTGAGACGCAGTCGGCCTGCAACGCACGGTGTATTCGGCGTAGCTCAGACAGTGAACTCTGCTAACTTCCAGATCGTCGACGTCATTGGACGGGCGGCGGAGCTTAACGACGCCCAGTTCCAACGGGTTGTCATAGGTAAGCAGCCCGTGTCACCGGTTGTGGTGCCTGTCTGACCCACGTGTCCTTGCAGATGAGATGAAGAACCTGTTGGTTGGCCAGAGCTTGGACCTTTACTGGACGTACAATGTCTCGGTTCCCACGGTGCGCGAGTATCTCCAGATGGTGGATGGCAGTAAGTGGCCCGCGGCAGTCATGGCATTAAGCTTACGCATCGGCAGAAACGGGAGGTCTCTTTCGGATGATCTCGAGGTTGATGGTGGCACGGTCGGAGCTTGAACCGAAGCCTCTCGGGCTGGACCGGCTCATGACACTGCTCGGTCGATACTTCCAGATTCGCGATGACTACTCGAATCTCGTCTGTGACAAGGTATGCATGAATCCGTCTTAGGGTTACAGGATGCTGATACGGGGTGATGGCAGTACGCTGCGGCCAAGGGCTTCGCCGAGGACCTGGACGAGGGGAAGTGCAGCCTGGTCCTGATGCACGCACTGGAGCATGCGGAGCCAACGTCTCGGAGACTGCTGAGCGGGATGATGCAGCAGCGGCGCACGGCTGGGTGTGCCGGGCCGGGGCACAAGGAGCTTATCCTTCGGATTCTGGAGCAGGCCGGGTCGCTGCAGCACACGGCAGGGGTGCTGCGGGCGCTGGAGACGGAGCTGCGGCAGGAAATCGGAGCCATCGAAGCGGACACGGGGAAGGCGAACACGGCGCTGCGAGGGCTGGTGGAGGCCTTGCAGGTGTAATCCGTAGAGTCGAGGATGACTCCCTAGAGCAGAAGCGGATGCGAATGCATGTGACGTCATTGCTGCCTGCTCGTCGCGGCCAACCAGCGCGAGGCCGAGTGCTGAACAGGCCCTAAGGCACGCCGCCCCGGGCTTATCTGGAAGCTTAGCTGCCATCCTTCCCGCCGCGTCGGGCTCATTGCTGTGCTGCGGCCCGGCAAGTCGGCGCAATGGCAACAACACAGTGCTGATGGATGGGACAATATAGGCGCTGCTCTGACCGGCCTGGCCGTCAGTGACCGTGACTGCTGACAATACGAAGACTCAATCAATGTTCAGCACCCTGAAGAACTCGACCGATGCGGAGGGCACCTATGTGCTGGAGCCCACCCGGCCGCCCTTTGACAGCAAGCGCCAGGGCAAGCTGGCCCGCGTGGCCTGCACCCACTGCCGCGCCAAAAAAGTCGGTGCCCGCAGCCCCATCGCTGTCCTCTGTACTGACCACAACCACACCTGCAGCTCAAGTGCTCCGGTGACAGCAACGGCTGCACCCGATGCCTTTCCAAGAACATCGAGTGTCGCTACCCCACCACCGGTAGCGCTGCAGCGTCCACGGAGAGATCGAGATCCACCCCGTCGGCCACCGCGAGCCCACCCGGAAACTCCGCACCACCTGCCGAAAATGCTGCCCTCGCAACCACTGACAACGACGTCGATGCGTTGATGAACCTGGATCATCCTTCAACTGCTCTTTTCCTCGAATCTCTAGATGCTCCACACGTGGGAGCCGACTTCATGGATACCACTTCAGGCACGGTACAGTGGCCCTTTGACGATTTATTTCCCCTGCAAGGTAAGGTTGCACACGCTTGCCCGCGGCGAGTCGACGCACTAATGCGCGTGGAACCCCCAGATTTGCACACGGTACAGCCAGCCGGCGGAGGCGGCCAGCAGCAGCTCCCCTTTTCCTTCCCGACCGCCCCAGACAGCGTCTCCAACCAACAGCGCAAGCAGGCTTGCAACGGGCTCGACCTCTGCTGCTGCGACTGCATCAAAGAAGCCATCCAGACGTACGAATCCGTCCAAGTCGACCTCGTCGTCCTCACGTCGCAGGACTCGCCCGCATCAGCGTCCAGCGGCCAAGCCCAACAGCAGTGCGGCACGCTCTGCGACTGCCACAACACGGCCGGCCTCATCGACGTACTGCAGCACCAGAAGGCGGCGCTGGGCAGCTGCAAGGCGCTGGTGGGCTGCCCGCGGTGCCGCGAGCAGTCGGCCTACGTCATGTTCGCCATCTCCATGTGCGGCGCCCTGCTCGAGAGCATCGAGCACCTGCACCAGCTCGTCTCGCCCGTCGACGACCTGTCGCCGCCGCCGCCGCCCAAAGCCCCGCGCCGCCAAGCCAACCAGATGCTGTCGCCTGCTCATTCCCGCAAGTCGTCGGTCGCCCACGGGTCGCTGCCGGGGAGCGACGATTCCCTGGACGGCTTCCCCTTCGCCCGCCAGCAGCAGCACCGCCGCGGCGTGCAGATCGGTCGCTGGAAGCTGGATGACGATGACGAGCGACATGTCATCCAAGGCTTGCTCAGCGCGCGCATGGTCACTCTTGGCCGAGTCATCGACGGCATTGAGCGCGCCGTCGACGACAACCAATGGCTCACTCACGAGAATGCAGTTCGCCGGCTGAGGGAGCCGTTTTCCCTGGCCTCGTTGAGGATCAAGCAGCAATCTTCTTCTACCGAGAGTCTGGAGTCAAGGTAAATGATTTCTTGGGGGAAGAAGCGTGGTTTCAAATTGAGCTGCAGGCAGTTAGCGCCGCTACGGGTGACGGAATAATTGAGCGCCCCTGAGCTCCATCGAAGACGCTACACTCTTCTTACGTGGGTAGTTGGATCCGATATTCGGATGATTTGCGCGACTTCAAAACTCACATCTATGTCCAAATACTGGATTTTAACTACCTGGGTCAGTATGCAGTGTAGCATCTCTTTGAGGTACGTGCAGGCCGGCTCAAGCTCAAGCCTTTTGTCAGCCACTGTGGAGCCACATTTTAAAACAACAACAGGAGTCATCGGAATCACTTCATGGTTCGGCGAAACGGCGTAATGGAGGCACAACAGCATAAATACTATCCCATTCAAAAAGACCGTCTACCTGACCTCATACGTCCGCTGAAACTTCTCATCCACATGCGCCAGGTAGTACGTGCCCGGCAGCAGCGAATCCACATCGCCCTCGGGATCCCGACTCGGTTTCTGATAGCTCTCCTCGCGCATCGCACACGCCTAAGCCCCCCGTCAGTCAGTCGGTCAGCAAACAACAACAATAACAACATCAACAACAACGAAAACTCCAGCCACCCAGTCCCTCCCGAGAAGAGAGAGAGAGAAAGAAAAACAAAAAGGAGAGAGGGAGAAAAGAAAACAAACTCACAAGATCATACTCCTCCACGCTCGCCGTGACGCGCTCCGCCAGCCTCTCCGCGATGCGCAGCGCGCCCGCCATGCGGCTCACGTCGCCGCGCACCGTCACGCTGAACAGCGAGCTGGCCAGCCCGCTGCCGTAGCTGAACAGCCCGACCCGCTTCCCGAGCAGATCCGCCGCCGCCACCGTCCCCAGCAGCCCCGCCAGCCCCCCGTACACGCTCGCCGTGTACATGTTGCCGCAGTTGGTCGCCACCACCGTGCCCGGCGCGACGCGCGAGGCGAAGCGCGGGGCTGAGAGCTGGACGAAGGCGGCTTCGCGCGTGCGCGTCCAGGTGGCGTTTGCGGATGGTGAGGGGGAGGGCGCGGTGGTGGTGTTGTTGTTGTCGTCGTCGATGACGCCGGCGAAGGCGGGGTGCGTGGGGTGCGAGAGGTAGTCTTGGTGCAGGAGCCGCGCGTACGACTTGGCGACCAGCTTGCACGTGGGCGCGTGGAAGACCATGTAGTCGAAGGTGTCGAGGGGGAGGGGGGCCACTGGTGGCGAGGTCGTCCCGTTCGAGGAGGTGCCGTTCGTCGTCGTCGTCGGAGCGCCGCCGCCGCCGTTGGTGGTGGAAGGAGAAGCGCCGCCATTCTGGACGGCGCCGTGGCGGGAAGGGATCTCGGACGCCTTCTTCTTCGCGTGGTACGTCCGGTAGCACGCGTCGAGGGCCTCGAGGTAGCAGTCGATGGAGTGCTTGCCGTCGATGATGGGGTACTCGGCGCTGAAGTCGGCCTTGTAGAAGTCGTACGTGTGCTTCATGAAGGAGGCGCGCGTGCCCTGGTCCAGCACCAGCGGCGCGTCGGGGCCGACGAGCATGGCGACGCAGCCGGCGCCGCCGGTGGGGCGCGCGCTGGGCTCGGCGTAGAGGGCGATGTCGCCCGCGACGACGATGGCGTCGCGCCCGTCCCACGCCGACGACTCGACCCAGTTGACGGCGTTGAAGAGCGCGTTGGTGCCGCCGTAGCACGCGTTGTACGTGTCGATGCCCTCCATGTCGCCGCCGTTGTCCGGGAACAGCTGCATCAGCACCGACTTGCACGACTTGGACTTGTCGAGAAGCGTCTCCGTCCCCACCTCCAGCCGCCCGATCGTCGTCGGGTCGATGTCGTACTTGCGCATCAGCGACGACACGGCCGTCAGCGCGAGCGAGTACATGTCTGCGTGGACGAGGTAAGCATCATGGCTGTCGTCGTCGCGCGCTGTTCACTTGCCTTCCCGGTCATCGCAGAAACTCATCTTCGTCTGGCCCAAGCCCTTGGTGAACTTGCCGGAGCTGACGCCCATGAACTCCTCCAGATCGTCTTGGTTGACGCACTGGCTTCTCGTTAGCGGGGGACTGGCTGGTGCGGACTCAGGTAGCCGTACTCTGTTCGGAATGTAGATTTCGATGGCTTTGATGCCTACTTTCTCTGCGCGGACTGACATGTTTCTTGTTGTTTGATTGTTTTTACTTGATTCTTGTTAGTTTTCTGGGTTCTGTTCTCAGTGTTGAAGGTTAAATGAGGAGTCAAACCACCAATATATATTGGAGGTACTTCTACGACCAAGTTTATCCGCTATTGGTATTTACCAAATCGGCTTCAGGATGTAAGGGCTCACGTTCGGCATGCCGAAACAATCGAATCGTGGAACGGCTCGGGGTTGTTCCGTACTCGGTAACCTTCTTCCAGGTTTCCGGTAATCTGAACGGCCTGTCATCACTTTTCCCCTTTTGTACATCCGCGAGCTCGGGAGCCATTCCGAGGCTCTGGCATTATTACAGAGACTGTCACGCGTTTTTCGGGACGCCCCGATTATCCCTTGAGCCGAAGATTCTCACAATGGGTCCCGAGGTAGTTTGGACGGATCATGCGTTTGAGGTGTCCGCGCCAGCCAAAGCGATTGTTTGTGGAGAGCACGCCGTCGTATATGGCAAGGTACACGACCATCTTCTAAACCCAAATTATTGGCTTCGGTCGTCCTGACATCTCATTCAAATGGCAGAGCGCAGTCGCAGTCGCTCTCTCTCTGAGGACGTTTCTCAGGGTGGAGCCGTTATCAACCAACGATACTTCCGGCTTACTGAGACTAAGTCTGCCAGACCTCCAGCATGACCTCAAATGGGATTTCCGCGAGCTCCCATGGAAGGCCTTTCACGCCTCGACCCCGAGAGATGACCATCGCCCCACGGCAGAGCAGATGGCCGCCATCGACAGCGCAGTGACAACCGCCTGCGCCTGTCCCACCACCAAAGGCGACCCCCTCTGCCGCGCCGTCGCCCGCGCCTTCCTCTTCCTCTACATGTCCCTGACGAACGCACCCGCACGAGGCTGCTCGTTCGTCCTGCGCTCGCAAATCCCCATCGGCGCCGGGCTGGGCAGCAGCGGCAGCATCTGCGTCTGCCTCGCGGCCGCCTTCCTCACGACGCGCGCGTCGAAGCGCATCACCCGCGGCCACGCCCAGCTCTCCCCGGACGACCTGGACGCCATCAACCGCTGGGCGCTCGCCGGCGAAGTCTGCACGCACGGCACGCCCAGCGGCGTCGACAACGCCATCTCCACCTGGGGCGGCGTGCTGGTGTACCGCCAGCCGTCATCCTCCTCCTCCTCACCCTCCTCCTCCTCACCCTCCTCCTCTTCCTCCCCTCCAGCCGGGTCCTCCTCCTCACCATCACCCTCCCCAACACGCGACAGCACCGCAGACCAACCGCCCTCGCCCTCCATGCACCTCCTCTCCCCGGCAACCGCAACCGCAACCGCCCAGCAGCTCTCCGTCCTCCTCATCGACACCAACCAGCCACGCTCGACCCGCGCGCAGCTCGCCAAAGTCGCCGCCTTCACCCGGACCCACCCCGTCTTCGCCGCCACCCTCCTCGCCGCCATCGACGCCCTAAGCGTTTCGGCCATCCGTCTCTTGACCGGCGGCGGCGACGACGAGGGCAACGACGACCGCGTACGCCGGCTCGGCGCTCTGATGCGGCTCAACCACCGCCTGCTCGCCGCGCTGGGGGCGTCGCATCCGCGGCTGGAGAGGGCGTGCGAGATTGTGGCGGCGAAGGGGGTGGGGTGGGCGAAGTTGACGGGGGCGGGGGGAGGGGGGTGCGCGGTCGTGTTGTTGGATCAGCCCGAGTGGGACGACGTGGTGGATGGGGGGAGGGGGAGGTTGGCGGAGGCGAGGGGGGAGCTTGTGCGGGAGGGGTTTGGGGTTGTTGAGGCCGGGGTTGGGGGGGATGGGGTTGGGGTTAGGGTGGATGTGTCGTCGTCGTCGTGTTGATTTTTTGTTGTGGTCGGAGGCCTTGGGAGGGTTCGGTCGTTTGTTTGTTTCTGGGTTGTGGAGTATGGTGGTGCTGTCTCTGGACTTTTGCAGAAGGGATTTGAATGTCAATCGCCTTTAACGCTGCCCGCTTCTCCAGGGCAATCTCTTTGAATGCATTGGGTGATCCTGGCGGACACCATATATGGCTGTTCTTATCTTGTCATCTAGCCCCGGAAGAGGGCCGGCGTATACTGGAAAGGATCTGGAGCGCAGTTTCAGGGTAAGAGTTTGGTCGGACTCTACGCCACCTCCTCGAGGATGTTGGTGCCTTAACGACAAAGTCAGTCAGCTGTCGCCGGATCTTTCTTCGGTGGTTATATAACCTGCCGGCCGAATCGTGAGGAGCAGTGTGCACTGGCCCACTATCCCGAACTTAACAGTCCATGTGTAAACCAATCTCGTAACGACATTTCCGTTGACAGAATTTTCTTCCTGTGGGAGGTCAAATTCCCTCGGGTGGAAGGTATCAACACGTTACCTCCGCAGGCTATCATAGGCCCCAATTAGGAAAGCCGCAAACAAGAGAAGCGCTTATGCTTCCGTTAGGGATCTTGTTGCTAAGTCAGCCATGTCCTACCTTCCTGACGTGGCAAATGTGGCCCTTTCAAGCAAGTGGTACCAAGTTGCAGCAGATAAGCCGCGCACCAAGAAATCTTTTGAGAAGATCAATAAATGCGACCCACAGTTTGCGTGGCGAGCATGTGGTGGAAGTCGTCGCTCTGATTAGCGGCTGCAAATCGATCAGGCGCAGGTGTGTGGTCGTGCGAGGACGAAACATGCACTATTCCAGTTTCAATGTCTTGCAACACGCTGACGGAGCCTGCCTCTCCAACCACATCATCCCTGGACCCGCAAACACGCTTCTCCGATGCGGCATTGTGGGGTAGCGGATATGCCGACCCAAGGTCCCCACCACTTTTCCGCCCGCCGGCTAGGGGCCGCCACGAAGCCGGGGTAGGATGCGGGGAAGCTTGACTAAACCAAGGCGAGCTCTTATTTATTTCACCAAGCCTTGGCTTCCGCTGCCTCGTTCCAACCCAGTGCCCCGCCGTGTTTCGTCTCTCCCGACTTCCTCCTCTCCACGAGACACCCGACGAGCAAGATGGACGACATCGCGAAGAATGACGTGAGCAAGGTCGAAGATGCCGAGACGTCGTCAGCCACGGCACAGCAGCCGAAGGTCCAGTTGCCACCCTCGCTGCGCGACTTGTCCACCGAGGAGCGCGAGAAGTTGATGGTCAAGGTCAAGAGGAAGATTGATCTGAGGCTACTGCCGATGATGCTGCTGATGTACATCATGAACTACCTCGACCGGAACAACATCGCGGCGGCCAAGATTGCGGGCATGAGCGACGACTTGGGGCTGAAGGGAAACCAGTATCAGACGGCCTTGAGCATCCTTTTCGTCGGCTACTTGCTGATGCAAGGTAAGTCACTCCTGCCGATCGGTCTTCAAGCATGTTGACCCTTCTCAGTGCCGTCCAACTTGATGCTCAACAAGCTTGGCAAGCCTGCCATATACCTCCCTGCATGCATGGTGGTTTGGGGCATCATCTCCACCTGCACCGGGGCTGTCCAGTCTTTCGGCGGTTTGGTCGCTTGCCGTTTCGTCCTCGGTTTCGTCGAGGCTGCATACTTTGTGAGTCAATGCATACGCCCGCTATTACCGTAACTGACTTGCGACAGCCTGGTTGTCTCTACCATCTCTCAGCATGGTATTCGAGGAAAGAGCTTGTCCTGAGGACTGCGATTCTCTACTCGGGATCGCTTCTTTCCGGGGCATTCTCGGGCTTGATTGCAGCTGGTATCACGGATAATATGGCTGGTGTGCGAGGCCTCGGTGCATGGAGATGGCTTTTTATCATTGGTACGTCGCTCTCGGTTGAAGCTTGATCATGTACTGACAGTTCGTTCCAGAGGGTGCCATCACGGTATGCCAGCTTTTGACGCGATCATCTCCCATTTACTGAGCCTTTCCAGATTTTCCTCGCCCTGATAGCATTTTTCATCATGCCCAACTTCCCGCGCACCACGACCTGGCTCTCGGACCAGGAGCGAGCACTGGCAATCTGGCGACTCCAGGAAGACATCGGCGAGGACGACTGGGTCAACTCCCAGGAGCAGACCTTCTTCCACGGCTTCAAGCTCGCCGTCAAGGACCCCAAAGCCTGGCTCCTCCTGGCCACCATCTACGGCTTCACCTCCTCCGGCACCGTCACCACCCTCTTCCCCAGCGTCGTCGAGGGCCTCGGCTACGGCAAAGTAGCCACGCTGCTCCTCACCGTGCCCCCCTACGTAAGCCACAACCCCCCCTCCCCCCAACCACAAAAAAAAAGCCAATAGACTCACCACAAACGACACACACCAGGTCATCGGCGTCATCGCCATCCTCATCAACGCGTGGCACGCGGACCGCACGCGCGAGCGCTACCTGCACGTGGCGCTGCCGCCCCTGCTCGCCGTCGCCGCCTTCGTCATCGCGGCGGCGACGACGGCGTTCGGCCCGCGCTACTTCGCCATGTGCCTCATGATCGGCGCAAACTACTCGGGCTACGTCGTCGCGCTCGCCTGGATCTCCAACACGCTGCCGCGCCCGCCCGCCAAGCGCGCCGCCGCCCTCGCCGGCATCAATGCCCTCTCGAACGTCTGCCAGATCTACTCGCCGTATATGTATCAGGGTATGTTGTTGTGGCCTTCACTGTCGAGCCGTTGTTTGTGACGAATGTCGTGGAGGCTGACGACCTGTTTGTGCAGATTCGTACGCTCCCCGTTATGTCGTGCCGATGATCGTCAACGCCATCACGTCGTTGTGGGCGGCGTTCTTCGCTACTGTCCTGCGCATGGTGCTTGTTCGTCTCAATAAGAAGATTGAGGCGGGGATTTCGCTTCTGGAGCAGGGCAGCGATGAGGACCGGAGACGGGCGATTGAGGAGCATGGGCTTCCTGGGGAGGCGGTCGATAAGGGATTCAGGTTCTTGGTGTAGATATGTGCTACTGTGACAGGGCTCGGGTCTTTCGGCAAGTGAAAGGCCGGTGGTCTGTCGAATTTTTTGGTTGTGCAGGTTCTTGAGCGCCAAGAGCCATTGGACTTTGGCACAATGGTTTCGACATGTGTTGCTGAGCTGAGAGACGCCGCTATAGAGGAAATTAGACGTATTTTCCAAGCAATTCGCTTTTATCTTGTTCTTTGTCACAACTTCAAGAATGGCGGATGATCCTTGTCATTATGGCACCAACTGAAAATGAGCCGTGAAAAGCCAGTTCACGACCGTTGCAAAATCAGCCGTGTCACTGGAGCTGCCCTCCCAAATCAACGGCATCTCTGCAGATGAAAACCTAAAAATTAGTATTTCAAATTTCTGTTTTAGAGTAGTTCAGCTGTAGGTTCTCATCAATCGAGGTCTATTTCCAGAAGAGAGTAGCAGCGGCTCGTTCAGCCGGTCGCGCGTCCTCGGCGCAGCCTGTTCCGGGACAGCCGAGAGAAGTGGTTCGTAGCCACGGTACGTAATCTTGAGCAGCCCCGGAAAATGGAGGTCGCATCAATAAGTGGCGTATCTTAAGCGACTCATTGGTCACCACGACAGAAGTCGTTCGGCCGAGCAGCAAGCTTTGCCAAGGGAGCGAAGACGTGGTTGGCGCAACGGAGCCCAAGCTTGTATGATCTGGATGGTGGTGGTGTGGGGGATGACGACATCAGTCGTTCATGCGTCGATGATCCGGATATGTTTCCGCCTGCAGGTGGAGATGGTGCCAGGGTGGGCGGAAAAGGAGTTTGAGATAGCCTTTTGGAAGGGATATACCATCACTTGCAGCTAATAATAATCGCATTGAATGTTCTGACATACTGTGTCAGAGGCGAACGGGTTTGACTCCACCTGTCGCTGTTCCGGCACCTCGAATGGCTTGGTCCCTTCTTGGTGACGGGGTTATGTGTTTGTCGGTTTACATATATCAGTAGCAAAAGCCCGCAAAGTACGGCTCTTGATAGACGCAGAGATGCAAGAAACACAAAGAGCAACCGACGACCAAACCCTAGCAAGCCTATCAATCCCACCATCAACAGAACCCCAAGCCCACCAACCCATTTTGTGGAGCTATCTCCGCCTTGTGCAGGCTACAATTCAAAGCTTGGAGGGATAGACGGTATTGATTCCTCCAGTGACCACCGTCTTCAGTACCATGTACTCTTCAAGGCCGTACTTGCCACCCTCACGGCCAAAGCCTGAATGTTTGACGCCGCCGAATCTGCTCAGATGTCAGCGGACGCATTGTTGGTCGATTGGTTCAACTTACGGCGAGGGAGCATCCGAGATCGACCCAGTGTTCAATCCCACCATGCCTACGTGCAACAACTCGCTCATGCGCTGCGAAGTCTGAAGATCCCGAGTGAAGACATACGCGGCCAGGCCGACGTCGACTGCGTTCGCGGACTTGACGACTTCTTCCTCGGTGTTAAACTTGAAGATGGCCGCAACGGGCCCGAAGGTCTCCTCGTGCGCGATTTTCATGCCTTCCGTCATGCCTGTGAGGATGGTCGGCTCAAAGAAGTTGGGTCCTGTAGTCGTCAGCTGTCTACCCCAGTGAGATGCGGTCCGGAGCCATACCCAAAGCCGGGATCCGGTTTCCCCCCAGTTCCACTTTGGCTCCCTTCGCTTTCGCGTCTTCGACGTGGTCTACAACTTTTGCGACGGCGTTTGCATGTATCAGCGGGCCGTGCGTGACGGTGTCGTCGAATCCAGAGCCAACGCGGAACTTGCCCACGACTTCCCTCAGCCTGCCGACAAACGCATCGTGGATGCCAGCCTGGACGTATATCCTATTCGCACACACGCAAGTCTGGCCAGAGCACTTGAACTTGCACGCAACGAGGCCCTCCACCGCCGTCTCCAGCTCCGCATCATCAAAAACGACAAACGGCGCATTGCCGCCCAGCTCCAAGCTCAGCTTCTTCAAGCCCCCGCTGCACTGCCGCATCAGCAGCTTCCCGACGCGGGTCGAGCCCGTGAACGACACCTTCCGCATCTCGAGCGCCTCGCACAGCACGCGGCCGATCGCGGGGGTATTCTCCGCCGCCGTGACGACGTTGAGGACGCCGTTGGGGACGCCCGCGCGCGCCGCCAGCACCGCCAGCGCGTTCGCCGCGAACGGCGTCTCGCCCGCCGTCTTCACCACGACCGTGCACCCGGCCGCCAGCGCCGCCGCCGCCTTGCGCGCCACCATGCCGGCAGGGAAGTTCCACCTACACCGCCTCTTCATCAGCAAAAAAAACATCCCCCCATGCACCCGCACACAAATCGGGACTCGGGGCAGGGAGCGGGCGGGAAGCATCATCACTCACGGCGTAACCAACCCACACACCCCCACCGCCTCCCTCAGCACCACCGCCCGATTCCCCGGCACGCCGTGCGGCACGACATCCCCATACGCCCGCGCCGCCTCCTCGGCATACCACTCCAGATAGCCGGCGGCGAACAGCACCTCGGCGGCGGCGTCGGGCCCGGCCTTGCCGCCCTCCCACGTAATAAGCATAGCGAGGTCACGAGCGTTCTGTAGGATGAGGTCGTGCCAGGCGCGCAGCAGGCGGCCGCGGGCGCGGCCGGGGAGCGCGCGCCATGAGGGGAGGGCGGAAGAGGCCGCGGCGATGGCGGCGAGGGCGTCGAAGGAAGTGGATTCGGGGCATGTGCCGATGGGGTGGGTTGTGGCGGGGTCTGGGGTTTTGGGGGGTGGGGTTAGTGAGGGGGTTGGTTGGCGGCGTTGGGATGGGGGAGTGGTGGTTGGCGTACCGTAAACGGTGAAGGTCTTGCCCGAGATGGAGTCGACCCATTGGCCGTTGATGTAGGCCTTTTGGACCATCAGGCTAGGGTCTCTGAGGACGGGTGGTTGCGCCATTTTGGAGGGGGGGAATGATGGTGGAGGCGGAGGCAGAAGGAGTGTGGTGTTCGACTGGAATCGTCATTGCTAATACATGTTTCTGAGGGAGGGTGTCGGATCGCCATAGACTGCTATTGTTCGGTTCGATGGTCCGGGGAAGAGGTCTAGGATTCGAATCGGGAAAGTCTCACCGACGTACCGTACCTAGATACCCCGCAAAAGCCCCTCCACCACGAGCTCCCACACCAAGAACCGTCGTTGAAACTCATTCGGGCAAGCGACCTCAGAGACCGCGACCACCTCAAGACCAGAGCACCGACGTAACCTCCTCACGTACACAACAGCGCCACCCCCCGCTCCCTCACCACATCCACCCAACTCCACTCCCCCCTCCCCTTCCCTCCCCCTCCCCCATCCCTCCCCGCCCACACCATCCTCACCACCTCCCTCGCCCTCCCAAACGTCGGCATCCCGCTCTTCCCCTCCTGCACCTCGAACCACCTCTCAAACCTCTCCCTCAACTCCGCCCCCTCAGCCTCGCACGCCGCCACGAACCCGGGCCAAACAATCCCGGTCGTATAGTACCCACCCTCCTCCTTCCCCCTCCCCCTCGCCGCCTGCTCTTCGTCCTCGCGCTGCACGGCCTCGAGGTGCTCGATGGTGCGCTCGACGCCATTTTGCAAGACAGACGCGTCGGCGACGTCGTGCACGCGGCGGTAGAAATACACGGCGAGCGCGGAGCGCAGCGCGCGCCGCAGGTGCGCCAGCGCGCGGCGGTTGGACGCGACGGCGGACGGGTCGGCGTCTGCGGTGCGCCCATCGCTTTGGTGCTCGTCGTCGTCGTCCTCTCGCTGCAGGCGGAAGATGGCGCGCTCGACGGCTTTGGCGCGGCGGAAGAAGCGGGCGGGGGAGGATGGAGGTGTGGTGGGGTTGGGGTTGTTGGAGTTCATCATGGCGTCGCGCTCGTTGCCGAGGCGGGTCGTTTGCGAGATGAGCTGCATGAGGGATTCCGGGATGCCGTAGACGTCCGGGTAGAGCGTGTGCTTGGCGAAGTCGCCGGGGATGGCGAGGTGCAGGTCGTGGACGCCGAGGTCGAAGCTTTTTTCGCGGGAGAGGGAGTGTTCGTCGTCGTCGTCGTCGGTGGTGTCGTTGGCGGGGGATGAGGCGGGGGAGGAGGAACAAGGGGAGGATTGCCAGTCGGTGATGCGGAAGGACGATGCGGTGCTGCTGCTGCTGCTGCTGCTGATTGGAGAAGTGGTCTCGTGCATGAGCCGGATGTAGGCGTAGCAGTGGTGGAGGAGGCGGATCTTGCGCGATATGCGCGGTTTGGTGAGGCCGCGCAGGCGGATCAGGCGCTCGGCGTCGAGGAGGTATGCTCGGGTGTTTTCTACGGCACCGCTGAAGGCCTAAAGGGCATGGTTGGTCAATTGGATTGGCGGCTGTGTGGTGAGCAGGAGAAGCACATACCGAGATGGTGACCATGCAGAGGATGGCCATGAGCATTTCTTTATACTTGGCCTTCTTCTGCGCCGACATTTCATGCTCGAGAGACGCTTTCAAGCTCTCGTGTGCCTGTAGCCTGTAGCTGCTGGCAATGCCGTTCCAGTGTGCCTTTGCGGTGCTGGTCGACGATGCGCTGAGGTTGAAGGCGCTAATGGACATGACGCCATAAAAGACAGAGGCCCGCGCATGGTTTGTTCTATAGCCCATGGTAAGCTCTGCTAGAGTGGTCATGGCGCACGGCAGCTGGAGAATATTCCAAGGTGTCTTTCGTTGATACTTCAGGGGGGACAGAAGACGAATGACATGGGTTTTATAGTGGTTCAGGAGCAGACTCGCATCTTGGTGAGCCATGGATTCTGGATATGGATTCAAATACGGAGTCAAGAAGGAGCCCGTAGAGTTTCCAGGAGTGGAGGGACCCTGGTCACATTGCTCGGTTTCGTCCGGATAGGGCTGTTGTTCTGGGTCAAACATCTGGTCGATGGCTGAAAGGGCGGCAACAAATTGCTCGTCGCCAAAGTCCACTACGTCGGGGATCATATCAATGTCCGGCAGGAATTCGGACAGAAATTGATTCTCCTCATTTGCCTCCAGAAGAGTCCCAGACGATGCAGGCGGAGGCAACTTGAAAACGGCGAAAGGGCCGTGCACGACGGCATCAGTTCGCTCTGACGATTCGAGCTGCTGCGATTGGCCGTCAAGCTTGGCTATTACACGGCCGGCCGGGGTTCTGCGCATGCTTGTGCGAAGGTCGTCACTCATGACCAGGCGCTCCTTTTCTACCTAGGTCTCAGCCTTACTCAACCAAGCTTTGAAGAGCCAGACGTACCCGTGAACAAGGGCCGACGGTAGCGTCCATGCTCGAGGTCTTCAGTCGCCCAGGGCCGGCCGACCTCGACAAAGGTAAGGCGAGACTCGTAGCCGCGGCACGGCAGGCCCAGGCGCTGGCAGCTGGTGCAGACGGGCCTAGTCTCGTCGCATTTGACCCTCCGCGAGCGACAGGTGGCGCAACCATCGAGTGATCGAGTCCGGGGCTGTTTGGGCATTTTAGCAGCAGGTGGGGGAGGAAAGTGGATGACGAAAGTCGTGAAGACGGTTGGGCGGAGAGCAGGAAAGTCATCCCCGATAGCTTATCGCCCCGCTAGCCGGAAAGCGTAGTGCATCCAATGGACCGTAAAGTGGGGCATTGCTAGCTGGCAAAGTGGGATGTCATTCCAGACTCGGGAACCAACCTTTCATTCGACTCGCATTACTTCAGCACCCATCCTGCAGGCCCCGATCACTGTCGTGATATCATTGGGAGCGATAGCCGAGGTTGGGGTTGCTAGCCGTTTTCGCTCCGGCTCCGCTGGGTGTTTTCCGAGTGGCGGGCGAGCTCGGCCATGCTTCCATTACGCCCTGGCAGTGTCACTACTTACTATTGCTCGAACATAAGAACACACACCTTGTCAGTGGGCAAATAATACCGAAACCAGAGACAATGCGTCCAGACAACGTGAAGGGCGACGACCCGATTACGGTCGATGAGGCTGCGCGGATTGCAAAGACGAGGTTGCCGGGACATGTCTGGGATTTCTATGCATGCGGATCCGACGACGAGAAAGCTGTGCAGCGAAACTTCAAGGCCTTCGATCGGTACGTTTGCTGAACCCAACGTGTTTGTGCATGCTAAGGGAGCAGTCTCTTCATCCTGCCTCGTGTCATGAGGAACGTCACAAACGTCGATACAAGCACGACAATCTTCGGTCATAGGTACCCTCTACCAATAGGGATTGCCCCGAGCGCGATGCAAAGACTGGTAGGCGGCAATGGCGAAGTCGATATGGCGCGTGCTGCATCAGTCTTGGGCATGAACATGACTCTGTCGTCCCAGTCGACAACCGGCCTGGAAGAGGTGATACGGGAACGAAATGGCGTGGACAGCCCGCCGCCATTCTGGATGCAAATCTACCTGACCCAAGATCTCGCCAAGAGCACACCTTTGATTAAGCGGGCCGAAGGTGAGCAAAACTCTAAAAAGGCGTTTGAGCTTTCAACTAAACAATCAGCTGCCGGGTACGAAGCGCTGGTCGTGACGGTAGACACGCCCGTCCTCGGAAACAGGATCAACGAACGAAAGACTCCTTTGGTGCTGCCTGACAATCTCCGTCTCGCGAACATAGAGTCATCAGCCAATGCGCCGAAGCTACGGAAGCCGACATTCAATCGGTTGCTGATGGACGCTCGCACGGCTCAGCAAGCCCAGGACATCATCTCATCTGCGGGCGGGTCGATGCACAGCGCGTCGCTGGAATGGGCATCCACAATCAACTTCTTACGAAAGACAACGAACATGAAGATCATCTTGAAGGGCATCATGACAGCGGAAGATGCAGCTCTGGCGGTTGAGCATGGTGCTGATGCTATTGTGGTATCAAACCATGGCGGAAGGCAGCTGGATTGCGCCCCCTCGACGATCGAGGTCCTTCCTGACGTTGCGAAAGCAGTAGATGGGAAGATACCTGTGGTTGTGGACGGAGGTATTACGCGTGGTAGTGATGTTCTGAAGGCGGTATCACTGGGGGCAGACTTCGTACTCGTGGGCCGCGCGGTACTGTGGGGACTCGCGGTTGATGGACAGCGTGGCGTCGAGGCTATTGGTAACATTCTGGAAAGAGAACTCAGCCGCTCGATGGCTTTGGCGGGCATCAAAACCCTGAAGGAAGCTGACAGGAAGATTCTCGCGGTTGCAAGGACGGGGGGCTTTGGGATGGCTCGGCTGTGATGTATTCGAATATTTACGCAGTTAGTATCTGTCCTTGAGATGGGGAAGGAAAGGCTTAGCCAATCAGAATCCCCGCACCCCGCACCGACCCGACGGCTTCTCCGACCTTCACTCTGATGGCTTTGGACGAATGTCGAGGCCTGGCATGCCCCTGACAGAATTCCGAGAATCGTCAAAAGCAATGACCGCTCGGATCAGAAGTGTGACTGGAAAGAGACGATGATAGGGAAGGTGTCCCCGGCTCGGCGGCTTATCTTTCGGGCTATCGGATAGCCTGCATTCTGGCCGCATTCACTCCAGAGAAGTCGTCCCCATCGCGGTTGCACCTTCGGTTTTCCTTTCCCCACTTGCTCGAAATATGTAAGCACCGCCTCTTATATCCCACCACCCACCACGTTCGTTCCCATCCACCTGTGTTTCCCGTCATCGTCGCCTCCTCCCGTAATGTCTCCCAAGGTCCAAGCCATCGACCCCGCCGGCACACCAAAGGCGTACCACGCCCAAGGCACCGTGTCCGCCACGGGCAACAACACCATCCAAATCTCGGGCCAGTACGGCGCCACGACGGGCGGCCACGTGCCCGCGTCCTACGAGTCCCAGATCCACCTCGCGCTGCTGAACCTGCGCCGCGTGCTCACGGCGGCCGGCGCGCGCGTGACGGACATCACGAAGCTCACCCTCTACATCGTCAACTACGACCCGCAACGGCGCCTGCACGCGCGCCACGTGCAGAAGTTCCTCGGCGCCCACCGCCCGGCCATCACCCTGGTGCCGGTGCCGCAGCTCGCCAACCCGGCCTGGCTCTTCGAGATCGAAGCCGTCGCCAGCGTCGCCCCTCCGGAAGTCCGGGCGCCGCTCTCGACCAAGGTCGGCAACGTCGATGATGCGGCCGGGGACTGGCTCGACGTCGTCGTCGTCGGCGCCGGGCTCAGCGGGCTGGCGGCGGCGCGCGACGTGATGCGCGGCGGGCTGCGGCGCTGCGTGGTGCTGGAGGCGCGCGACCGCGTCGGCGGCAAGACGTGGAGCAAGACGCTGGAGAAGTCGGGCGCTGGCACGGTCGATCTCGGCGCGGCGTGGATCAACGACACCAACCAGAGCCGCATGATCGCGCTGGCGCGCCAGTACGGCGCCGAGCTGATCGAGCAGAACACGACGGGCAACTGCGCCTTCCAAGGGTTCGACGGCGAGTGCTCGTCGTTTGCGTACGGGGAGCTGCCGGGCGTAAGCAAAATCACCCAGAACCCAAACTCTCCCTTCCTTTCGACCCCATCACAAACAGAACGAAACTGATCACTCGCCCGGCAGTTCGACCCCGCGACCCAAGCCCACATCGCCCACATCCGCGACACCGTCGAGCGCGACTGCCAAGCGCTCTCGGTCCTCGACCCGCGCTCCGCGGACCTCGACTCTCTCACCTTCGCCGCGTACCTCGAGCGGCTGGGCGCCGCCGCGGGGACCCCCGCCTTCGCCACCGCCGCCGTCTGGACGCGCGCCATGTTCGGCCACGAGCCCGCCGACGTGTCGGCCCTGCACTTCCTCAACTACTGCCGGTCCGGCGGCGGCCTGCTGCAGATGCGGTCGGACCGCGCCGGCGGCGGGCAGCACCTGCGGTGCCGGCAGGGGATGCAGCTGTTCGCGACGGCGATGGCGGCGGGGCTGCCGGCGGGGACGGTGGCGCTGGGGGCGCCGGTGACGGGGGTGAGGCAGGTGCCCGGAAAGGGCGTGGAGGTGACGACGGCGAAGGGCGCGGTCTACCGCGCGCGGAAGGTCGTCGTGTCCGTGCCGTCGCCGGTGCTGCGGACGATTGTGTTCGACCCGCCGCTGCCGGCCGAGAAGACGCTGCTTGCCGACACCGCGCGGTACGGCTACTACACCAAGGTCATGCTCGTGTTCCGCAAGCCGTTTTGGGTCGAGCGCGGCTTCTGCGGGCTCGCGCAGTCGTTTCGCGGGCCCGCGTCCGTCGTCAGGGATACCAGCGTGCCGGCCGATGGCAAGTGGATCTTGACCTGCTTCCTTGCTGGCGACGCGGGCAGGGAGTGGGCGGCGCTGGAGGGCGGGCAGCGCGTCGATGCGTTGTTGGAGCAGGTCGGAGAGCTGTATGGCGATGCGGACGCGCCGCGGGAGCTGTTCGTCGAGGCGGCTGGGCATGAGTGGTCCAAGGAGCAGTGGTCGGGTTGGGGCTGTCCCTGCACCGCGTTTCCTCCTGGAGTGCTGGATGCTGTTGGCCATGCCTTGAGGGAGCCGGTCGGAGATGTGCATTTCGTCGGAACGGAGACGGCCGGGGAGTGGAAGGGGTATATGGAGGGGGCTGTGAGGAGCGGCGAGAGAGGCGCGGCCGAGGTCCTGAGCCAGCTGTCTCGGGCCGCTGCGAAGTTGTAAGATGAGTGACTGAACCGTTACGAAGCGGCGGACATTTTTTTCTAGAAGTTGTATTTGGTCAATTCAGAATATCTCTGGTTAGCAAACGATGCTCTCAATCTGGCGAATCAGAACCCCTGTATGGCTTATACCCCCGACGAATAATGCCTTGATAGCCAATGGAACTTCTTCGACGCGGAATGAGTACTGTTCAGTCTTTCCAATTATTCACGGCCAAATTTCCAAGGAGATTCATTCCGCATTTTGATTGTGCTTTGATCACTGCCACCAGGACTCTTTGTGGATGTCGTCTGTCTGCTGATACAACAGAGGTCTTCGTTGCCATCTCCATCTCCTTCGAAGAAACCAGCCCATCACGAACACACCTCGCCCTTCTTCAGCGGCCCAACCGTGTCCCGCAACCCAAACGCCACATGCGGCACCCCTCGCCGCCTCCCACCATCCACCTCCCCCTCCTCCCTCAGCACGCCAAACCTCAACATCGTCCTCTCCACCTCCCTTGGCATCGGCCGCGCCCCCAAACACCTCCCGTCCGCCAACCGATCCAGCTCCGCATTCCTCGTCGTAAACACGATGCTCGAAAACGACGAGCTGGCGCTATACCCGTTCGCGCCGTACGCATGCGCGCCCACGCCGACGCAGCCCAGCGCCACCACGACGGCCGCCAGGTACGCGTACAGCAAGTTGCGCCAGTTGTACACATAGTAGTTCTGCGGCGCGGCGACAAGCACGTCGGCGGATGTCGCGTTCGAGAACAGCGCCGAGCTCAGCAGGCTCAGGCTGACGTTGCGCGACAGCTCCTCGACGGCGCGCGGCACCGACCCCGCGCGGCACATCCACGGCGACAGGATGCCCTCGAAGCTGGTCGCCCCCGTGCCGCAGCCGCCTGCGTCGTCCGGCGGCGACGTGATCTCCGGGCAGGCTGGGATGCCGGACCGGAACAGAGCGGCGTCGGCGCCCATGAGCGAGCACGTGGACCCGTAGTAGATACGTGTGACGAGGATGTCGGCGAGGGCGCTGTATAGTGACCAGTACGCGATTTCGCCCGGGGCGTAGTCGGTGGAGACACCTGATCCGTTGATGTGGAGTGGGGCGGTGTGGGCGAGGGAGGTGATGGTGGAGGTGAGCGCGCCGTCGACGCTGCGGAAGTGGACGGTGTAGGACGCGTTCCACATGTGGCACGAGTAGTTGGCGCCCCCGGAGCCCGCGCCGTTGGTGTTGAGGAAAAAGTGGTTGGGGATGTAGTGCGTGTCGAGCACGCTCATCGTCTTGCCCGTGTACAGCTGGCCGAAGGCGGCGGCGCTCGCAAGGTCCGCGTGCATGGATTCGTTCCAGGCTTTTTGGAGCGTGGTGGCGTCGGCGAGCTGGATGGTGTTGTTGGCGATGGCGGCGGAGAGGGTTTCGCATTTGATCGCCGGCGCGGCGAAGGTTAGGGTGTAGGAGGAGTTTGGAGACGGCGCGGTGAAGGGCAGGATGGAGATGGAGGAGGACGTGGTGGATATGAGGCGGTTGATGGCCGCTGACGACGACTCGATTCGGCCCACGCCTTCGAAATTGACCCATGCGATGGTCGTGTTTTCGTTTGAGTACGAAGGGCGGGGAACCTTCATTGAGGAAGTGCTGTTGGATAGACCTGCCCGGATTGACAGAGTTGCTGGGGTTATCGTAGCAACGATGGGGATGCACCTGAGGGAGGTCAACGATGAGATACTTCGACGCCCTTTGGGAGACTTACCACATGCACGCCGCAAGTAAGCATAGCAACTTGGCGCTGATCAGTATTCGCGAGCTGAAGAACGAAAAGGGGTCCGTTGTCAGAGAGAATGCATCGTCCAAGTTCTGCAGGCTCAGCGCTCTCTTTTTCACCGTCACCCACAACCTTTGGGTATATGCTACACCAACCGAGGCGGCCAAAGATGTTTTGCAAAGGAAAGCAAGGCCAGTCCCAATCCGGATGGCCCATTGTTGACTTGTCTCGTTGGGAACTGCTGTGCCGTCCAGGGATTGATAATGGAAGTGATGTCCTAGAGCGAACGCTATGCCGGCGACGAGGAAGAAAGTCATAAGCGCCGGTGATCTCCAGTAAATCCCCCATGAGGCTGTCCGCGGTGCACTTTCTTCCGTCGGTGTCGGCTGAAGTTGGGTTGCATCTTCAATGAAGTGGGATTTTGTTCCTGGGTTGAGAGTATTGGTACTTTCGTTAAACGAAGGGGGATTGTCCTGCGCATGTGCTCTGCCGAACCATCCAGAGACAGGGCTGCTTGATCTACTGATCTCCGGAGCCGAACTGCCGAAATAAGATGTTGAGTCGTGATGTGTGGTACTGAGACCTTGGCCAGTCAGGCTTTGCATTTCGTGATTTGGGCGCAATGATCCCATGATTGCTGCATCCACTCCGGCAAATTGTGGGCGGGTACCGGCGGCCTGGGCGAAGTGGTCGTGTCGTAACGGCCATGCGGGGCGGCGTGGAGCATTATAACGGCCCTGCTTACGCTCGGCAGCATGCGAGGCACTGGCCCAAGTTCTGGTTCCACGATGTGGCCTATTCTTACATACGGCGGATTAAGCAAAAACAGCAGGTCAAGCGGAAGGCTCCGGCCCTGCAGCATCCAGTCAGCGAGCTGTCGACTTGCTTCGGCTCCATCTTGCTCCTGCAGGTGGAACCGGGTCAAGGGTGAGAGGCTTGAAATAGAACATGGCACTCCCAGACGGATGGGATCTCCAATGGCAATGCAGCATCGCCCGGCTAGCCAGTGCACAGCCCTGAACGAGGCACGAGCTTATACTTGGTTGACCAATTGCACTTCAGCCCCCAATCCTTAGCGCGAACGCCTTTCGGCTACCGATAGGGTCCAGCCATATCTCACAACACTCGGTGAAGCGAAAGGTATCACATTTTCTTGCGTACGTCTGCTTCTTGGCCAAGCTCTGTGCGGTGTCGGGTCATACTAGCAAGGCTGTACACCGGTCAACAATAGCACTACAAGTCAGCCCTTCTCCTTCGCAGCACAAGGGACGGAATACAAAGTAGAAATCAATAACACTCGCTTCGGTACACCCCCAACTCCAGAACGATTCTTAATCATGGCCCGGGGGAAGAAAACCCCTGGTGCCATCCCTCCGCCTCCGCAACCCCTTCACCACCAATCTCCTCAACTCCTCCCAATACCCCGGCGTCGGCACGTCCGGATCATCCCTCCCCCAACACTCGTTATTACAACCAATAACCTCGACCGCCCCCACCGCCGCGTCAACCCCCCTCTCCTTCGCGACAACGTCCAGCCAGTGGAACGCGCGCCGGTAGAACCGCCTCGCCGCGAGAAGCGGCGGCTCACTGTTCCACTCCTCCCGATACGCCTCGTCGTGGTAGCGCAGCACGTTCAGGCTCGTCGCGCCCTCGGCCAGCAGCGTGAGGGCGGCGACGTCGAAGGCGGCGCGCATGCTGCGGCCCCAGCCGCCGCGCACGCCGAGCACGGTGATGTCGCGCAGCGCGGCGCGCGAGGACGGCGGCAGCGGGGCGAGGAAGGCGTGCAGCGCGGCGGCGTCGTCGAACAGCATGGGCTGGGCGTAGAGGAGCGGCGTGGCCTCGTCGCGGATGCGGCGGCAGACGGCGAGGAGGGCGGGCGTCAGGCTGGCCGTGTGCGGCGGCGGCGTGATGGCCGCGCCGGAATAGAAGCTGGAGGAGATGGGCCAGGGCGCCATGGCCTGCGACGGCTTCTGCTCGGTCCAGTGGCCGTAGTCGGCCAGGTGGTGCTGCGGGCCCTCGGCGACGCGGACGGCGCAGCGGCGGTAGCGGTGCGTGTGCTCGGTGATGAAGACGGCGCCGATAGGATCGGTGAGGGCGTGGGTGTAGATCATGTCGCGCAGCTCGCGCGGGAGCCGCATGATGGGGAAGATTTGGCTTTTGGGGAGGGGCTTGGTCTTCTTGGGTTTCTGGGGTGGTGTGAGCGTTTGGGGGGTAGGAGATGACGCTGGAGCTCGAGGCGCATACCTTCCGGGGAGCAACGCCGTAGTCGTCGTCGGACTCGTCGTCGGACTCATTGATGAGTTCGTCTTCTGAGTCGATTTCGGCGTAGGATTTGGCAGTCCTGTTGCGCATCTGGTACAGTCTCGGCTTGGCCGGTGCCGGTTCTGGCTCGTCGGGGGTCTGGTTTGGCTGGGCGGGCGCATCTCTCTTCCGCTTTCTCGAGTTTATCGTTCGGGTTGGAGTAGAGGCAAAGGAGGCGGCATAGTTGGTAGAGGTATTGGGGGTAGCGTCCTGGGGGAGCCACCTGTGGAGCATGCCCGAGAGGCCCCTCATAGGAGCAGGACTGAACAGAGACGTAGCCGTGGCAGTGAAAGACATGTTGATGCTGGTTGAACGCGTTACTGACGCGGCATCAGCTGGTCCATTATGTATCAAAATGCGGTAGGCCTGTGCAGATGGTGGCGCTGCTCGTTGTGGGCTAGCGCAGGCCGCAATCAGGCAACACTGCTCGATTGGTTCTGGCTTCAGGCATCACCGTCGGCAGCCAACACCAAGCGCCGGAGCTGGCCGGCACTAGGAGAGAGTGTGCTGATGAAGGCATCGTCACTTGGATGGAGAGATGGGCGGATGAGTGAATGATGGGACGCGTCGACTGTGCGATTGGACGACACGTCGCGCACAGACCATGTGTTTCTCGGCCCGTCATTGATCCGCCAACGCGCGGGCGACGGTCGCACCCGACGGGACCCGCGTCAGAAGGAACGCCCAACACTCCCGTCATCATCGCCAACACCACCAACGCTCGCTGCATCGCACCATCGCCATCTCTACTTTCGCATCCTCGCCACCTCCGGCACGCGGCCACCCGAGAGGACCGACGACGGAGCGCGCACCTCGCCCGCGACGACGCGTCTGACGGAAACCCTCGGGACCCAGATGCTCGCAAGCAGCCCGTCCGCCTAGCTTCTACTCACCAGACGTCTTCGAAGAGGTCCCTCTGGTGAAAGATCTGGGGGCTGCCAGGAGCTTCGGCTACCGTCTGCGTCTCTGGTGTCTCGGTTGGGCCATCAGCCGCTGCCGTCGCGCCTCGCCGTGTCGCGCTCTCGTTTATCGGGGAGTCAAGGCTGCTCTGCCCAAAGCCAGGGCGGGCGGGAGTCTGTGCAATTGCACAGGGGTCTGCCTTTGTGGTCTTTGCCTGTACTGACACATTTTAGGTTTGCTTGAAAGATGGCGTCGTCCACTACCAGCCCCGCCCCGGCACCCTACGTCGCCGTCATGACCGAATGGAGATGCCCGGAACAACAGCGTCTGCTCTACCTTGGACATCGCTTCCCCGAGCCAACATGTCATGTCGCATTTGGCATGCGCGTTGACGAGCACACCGGTGCAGCCTTCTTCAAGCTCCGAGTGCCTGTTTCTCTCAAGACCCAGTCCAAAAAGACCAACCTCTTCGTCTTCATCCATCCCGAACGCATCTCGACACTCGAGCAGTCTACTTCATCCGACTTACCCGAAGCCGTACGGACTGCCTTCCCTGTTGTATCCAATAATGCCATTCTTCAACTACGCTTCACCCTGTCCACTCCGTCTGCTGTCCTCGTTCCCGCCAATTCTCCACTTGCGCCCAAGTCCGCCGCCTCCGTGAATTTGCTTCGCCGCCTTCGGTCTCTTGCACAAGCTACACAGTTCACCGTCTATCTTGCCGCCAAGGGTCATCCTAAGCACTCTATCGCAACCATGTGTGAAATGGCAAACACCAGCACGCTCAAGTCCGACCCTTCTGAGCTGCGCCTAGAGACACTATACGCTGGAAATGGTGCCAAGGTTATCGAAGGCGCAGACCTGGTCTTCCCTTTTGACCACGACGATCCTCCAGAGAGTCCGCCTTCGTATGACGAGCTCGCCCTCCCTTCGCCACCTAGACCTCAAACCAAAGAATCACAGTTCATCGGTGCGTGACTGCTCTCGATGTCTGCTACGAATTCTTACTGATCGTGTGTAACCACACCAGAACCGCCCCGGAAGAGATCACGGCTACGGAGCCCTTCGCCTAATCCTGCCGCAGAACTCGTGCAAAAGCAAGCATTGCAGCTCATACGCGATGAGCTCAGAGAAGAGATGCGGCGTGAAATGCGCGAGCAACTTCTCAATTCCGACGAGGAGTGGCGTAGGAAGATGCATGAGATGCGAGACGAACTCCGGGAAGAGCTCGCGCAGCAGATACGGGACCAGATCAAAGAGGAGGTGACGCAGCATATGCAGGCTGAGCTACGACAACTACAATCTCAACACAAGGAGAGACTTGAAGAGCTGGAGAATCTCATCGAGGAGCGGACAGAGTCTGTTCGTGAGGATCTGCTCGTGGAAATTGAGGCTGTCGCTGACGAGACGGGCGAGATTGTCGATTTGCGCGTTGACGAGCAAATACTGAATGTGAAAGAAGAGCTCAGGGAATATGTGGCAGAAGAACTCAGAGATGCGGAGGACAGGATTCGAGATCATATCGAACAGGGCGAAATCTCCTTTCAGTTCGTCAGGTAAGTCTGAGATAGCTAACAATGAAGATATGTCGATACTTGATGTCTTCGCTCGTGTGAGCTGTCTCGGTATAGACCAATTGTTCGATAGGGCAACCTTCCTGCCTTTCTCACAACTTCCATCTATTGACAAGCAGTTCTGCTAAAACTGTGCGAGCCGGTCTGCCAGCTATCCTGGCCATCACCACGCTCCTGCTCCATCCATGGCAAGTATGAATTCCTTTCGATCATTGAGCTGCCGCATCCGCCCGCTTCCCAGGCACGGTATGGAAAGGAAAGTAAAGCGAAAAGGCCCATGATCACACCCATTCCAGGGCGTGTGACGGCGGCAGTGTCGGCGTCCGATCGACCTACAGGGCTTTTTCTGCGGTATCGAAGTGGAAGTCATGCGCATTGCACAGCCCTGTGAGGTCTGTCGGCATTAGGGCTTTGCATTCGAAGATGATGATGAACAATTCGCTCGCCCAGCGAGCCTGCTAATTCGGAGTCAAAGGATGTACGACCGGAATCAAGGCCTAAGTCGTATGTGGAATGTCGAACAAGAATTCGTAAATGTATGTCGAACTCGATCGATGAGATTACGGCGGGCATCTCCTGTGGGCTGATCTTTGGCCCATATGACGAGGTGCTTAGCGGAAGCACTGTCCTGTATTTTTTCCTGCACGCTGAATTGTCAACATCTTCCGAGTTGAAGGGCATGTCGATGAAGGATCTTACTCCTCTGGAGCCCGTCGAGGAACGACGTTGGGCTGAATTTACGCAAGGCTTTCCCCGATCTTTTCTCGGCGCGCGTTCATGCAACCCTTGTATATCCAGATACCGGCACCCATGGCGATGACGAGGACGACGAAAGCGAGAAGCAACTCCCATATGGTGGCCATGATTGGTACTATCCGATTGTTCGAGGCAAAGATGCGGAGGTGCGAATTCGAAAAAGAACGGTCGGTCCACTCGATCAGAGTATGGGAGCCTCAGGCATGGAATTCGGGTTCTGTCTGATCCTGCTCACGCTGGGCTTTGCTCTTCTTCTATATCATGCCCTTCAGGGGCCTCGACTCCGACACGAGATACCGAGCGCATCTTGGGGGAAAAGCTTGGTTCTGATGCCATTCTGCGTGTGGGCGGAGCGCGGCACCTGAGAGTTTCCGAAGAAAACCGCGTGTTCGTTTTTCGTATTTGGTTGGCTGGTGGTGGAGGCGCAGGGCCGGACACGACACAACCGGCGTGGACTGGGCAGGAGCCAGCGCGTTTCCCATTGGTCGGCTCCGTGTCTTCCGCCCTTCCCCTCGCTCCGGTATCTTCTGGCATGCGCTGCGCCACCGTTACGCGTCCCCTTCCTAACTGGTTCGGGGAGGAGGTGTCGTCCGTTTCGAACGATGGGGGTGCCGCGGCGATCCGGATGGCCCGCGGGTTCCTGCAGATCATGGGCCCAGCGGGCTTGGGGTACTCGGGCAACCGTCACTCTGTCGAACGTGCTGCGATTTTTCGACTGAAAACGTGTGAGAACGAACGGATTTCTTTAGCAACATGGCTCGGCAACGTGCAATGGGTGATGATAACGTCCTCTACGCTTTTGCTGCTAATTTTGCTCTGGAAGTTCACTTGGCGGCCAAAGTCAGGCTGTGCGCATTGTCCTTGATTCTTGTCCGGTGCTCCCGAACGGATAATATGCCCTCTGCCGCTACCTTCATCACTTGAACTTCTTAGACAGATGCGATTGTGGCACGGTCGGACGAAATGATGTCAGACTTTTGGAGCTGGTGATCCCCGCTCATACCTCTTATACATACACCCGAAGAAGACTGTGTTAACTTGAATAGAATTCTTACGAGAGAATCCCCGCATGGAAAATCTATTGACCATTCAGATAAGCAAAATCTGCATTCCTGAACACCTTCCGCTGATGTGCATCAGATATCAGACGACCAACGCAAGTCTCCACTTGGATCACGACAAGCTCAGGCAATTTCGAGCTTGATCTTGTCGACAATGTTCGAAAAATAGTGAACAATGCGAGCGATTGCATCCAGCATGAAAAGGCCGTTTAACATTCCTTTCGATTGTACGACCTCACTGAAGGAGCGAAGGGACCAGGAAGCGTCCTGTTCTAGTACTGAGCATCGCAGATGCAGCCGATGAAAGAAGAAATCGGAACATCGAGCCGATGCAAGGTTCGCCATGGCCAAAACTGGCTGCCGGCAGCCAAGTAGCATTCCTCGAACATCGATGTTGCTCCTTTCGCGACACCGCGATACCCAAAGAGGATGGAATCCTTGGAGCCAAGCGACCATAAGCTCACCTGATGATACGAAGCTGCCATTCATTCCACAATGCATGAAGAACGCCGCAGAATTGTCGATCTTGAAAGTATAAGAACTACCTCCAGAAGGACACAAGAATCTCGACAGCGTCATTCACGACTGCTCCACGGCCATATTGCCCAGCATGGTGCTGCCAGTACTTGCCGCCTTGGTTGCTGTCGCGAGCTTCGCGGCCGCCGAGTTTACCACAACAACCTACACAACCGAGAATTGTTACACTAGCTATGAACGCAGCGGATCCAATGCCACGTCGATCCCAACGTCGCGGAGTGTGAGCACGACAACCGGCCAAGGATTTGCGCGAGGAATCATCACCCCTATAGTGACGGTAACCCCGGCCGTCAGCACTGAGACATCAACCTCGGTGACCACCAGCACCGTCAGCGTCTCCGCGAACAGTGTGGCGACAACTGGAGTTGAGACTGTGACTACAACATTTACGGCGTCTTCGATCTTTACCTCAACATCCACCTTCACAAGCACCGTGTCAGTCAACTCGACGATAACACAAACATCCACCTTTACAGTTTCGACCAACGCCGCCTTCACTCCGGTAGCAGCCGACCTCATAGCCGCGACCCAAACCCCCAGCAAGCACAAGAACAAGAGATGGGGCCATCTCAACGCACGCAACGCTTTCGACCGGATGCTGCTCGAGATGCCCGTCGCCGCGCCAACCGGCAGGGGCGGTAGAGGCGGCACAAAATGCATGTTCAGACATTTGCAAGCGGACCCAGCGGCGCAAGAGACGGGCATCAGCCTCTACCCGGCCCTCTACCCGGTGTCGGTCAACTGCACCCAGCTGGTCCGCGTCGACGTCGTCCGCTTCTACCCGCGCAAGGGCACCGTCACGTCGACCATCACGGCGCGCGCCTCCACGACGACGTCGACGACGACGTCCACGGCCACGACGACGACCACCATCGGCTCCGGCTCCGGCTCTTCCGCGAGCTCGAGGGCCGCCGCCGCCGCCGCGTCGACTTCCACGTCGTCGGTGACGACTGTCGTGTCGTCGACGACGACTTCGGTGGTATGTTTGTTTTCCTTTCTACCTCCTCCTTCTCCGCAGCCAAAAAAATCCATTCGTGCCCGCCTGCATGCATATGGCGCTCGTGCTGACTCAACTAGTCCACCACCTTCTCCACCCTCACCAACACCTTCACCGTCGCCGCCCCCGCCGAAACCGCCTACGCCGCGTGCGCCCCCAACAACACCGTCAGCCGCGTCAACGGGCACCCCATCGCCTCCGGCGCGCAGGACCTCCTCGCCTTCGCCGAAGCCACCAGTCCGCGTGATTGCTGCGAGATGGTAATTAGACCCCCCTCCTTCTCCTCCTCCCTCGACACGAAAATCAAGAAAAGGAAGAAGAAGAAGAAGAAGAAGAAACCTACGTAGCAAAAAAGGCTGACACAAACAACAACAACGACAAAACAACAGTGCCAAATGACCACCAACTGCACCACGTCGGCGTATTACGACGCCACCGGCGACTGCATGCTCGGCGGCGGCGTAGGGGCGCGCGCAAACGAGTTCTGGACTACGGCGGCGGAGGATGATGATATTTTCTACGTTTCGAACGGGCCGGGGGCGCCGGCGATGGGGAACTGGTTCTGGGGCGGGTTGTTGGATGATGATGATGCTTCTGAGCCTCCTGCGCGGTAGAGCTGTGTGTGTGTGTGTGTGTGTGTGTGTTGGAAGGGGTTGGGTCGGTCGGTTGGCAGGGGGGGAGGAGGGTTTCTTCTGGGAGGAGAAGGAAGGATGGGTGGGGGTTTCGGAATTTCCTTTTGTTCCCCTCCCCCTGTGGCGAGCGGGAGGACGGGTTTCAGTGGTTCTTGCGGTCGTGGCAAGGAATAAAAATAGAAAGTTTGAACCTGTTTCACAAAGTATTGCTTGAATTTGGTCGCTTGCGTCATTTTTATCTCACAGGTGTGCATGAAGAGCGAAAAAGTTTGGGTGAGGCAAGCCTCTTGTATTCCAACCTCACGGGTCGAGTGTATATTTACATGGTTTTTGTGTTCAAAAGTACATACAAAAAGAAGTGAGCCAAGATTATGTACCGATTAGGGGCGTCGATCAAAGGCAGCCCGGGGGCGAAGAAGTCATCCCAGCAAGCGCGGGGGGCGAGACGCTTAGCAGGAGGGGACGTCGTCGTAGACGCAGTGGTCGGAGGGGCCGGACGAGACCTTGGAGGGCTCCTCGTCGTTGTCGTTGGTGCCCTTGTACTCGACGCAGATCTCCTTGACCGAGGTGGCGCAGGTGTCGGTGAAGGTGGCGACGTCGCCGTAGTTGGAGTTGATGCCGGTGAGCGACTTGCCCGAGTAGGCCTTGACGTTCTTGACGTTGACGTTGCGCTGGCTGCCGTTCTGCTTGCAGTTGCCGCACGAGCGGTACAGCTTGCCGAAGTCGACGACGGTGAAGCCGTCGATGGTGACGTCGCCGGCGCCGTTGTGCTGGAGCACCTTGTCGTCGGCGCCGGTGGCACCGCCGCCGGTCACGGTGGCGTCGCCGTCGCCCTTGAAGGTGAGGGCGTCCTCGCACACGGCCGACCACCAGACGTTCTCGAGCGTGCAGCTGCCCAGGCAGTGGACACCCTCGATCTGGTCCTCGCCGATGATGACGTTCTTTAGGGTGGCGCCATCCTCGAGGAGGAAGACGGCGTCCTTGTTGCCGCCCTCCTTCTGGCCAGTGCAGGAAACACCACGGCCGTAGGTCTTGAGGCCACCGTCGAAGGTGCCGGAGACGCTCTTGGCCTCGCTGAAGGTCTCAGAGCCCTGCGAGGAGGGGATGGGGAAGTCGGAGCGCTTGTGGTGCGAGGTGGAGGGGGCCGCCATGCCGGTGGCGGCGAGGAGGGAAAGGCCGAGGACGATCTTGGACTGCATTTTGAATGATTTGTTTGGTAACGAAGGTAGGGGATGATCACAGATCTATCCGAAGATTGTTTGAAAAGAGTGGATGTGAGGAAGGAAGTGAGAGACTTGGTGCTGGAGAAAGCATTCTGGAGCGACCGACCTGAGGCTTATATATCGATGTCGTCGCCTCAGTCCGGCCGGCGGAGAGTCTGGGCTCCGCCGTCCGAAAACAATCTGGAAGGGGCAGGTGTGGGGACTCGTGCTTTGAAACCTCGTGTACAAGTTCGGGGGTAATATGGGCCCGTTAACTCCAGCAACGGCACTGCAAACACTCGGTTTGCATAGCGAGTCATTGGCCGTACAGTAGTACCGCCTGTAGGCTTCAAAACGGCGTTGTAGAGGGCCCCAGGCGTTCAGTGATGGTGTTGACGCGGCCAATCGTGCCAATCCTCTCAGGCGTCCTAGATCTGAAGAACCATGAAAACAACCTTAAGCAGCTCCTGGTGTCGTGCCACGAGAGCGGCAAGTGATAGTCGCTCGACGAGCCGGTAGTGTCTCACACCGTTGATGACCGGGGTTGGTGGGCCAGCGAGCGCCGTCAAATTGGCAGGGGGCGCCGCTCCATGTCCGATTGTTCTTGGCAGTCAGCTAAGAGTGCAGAGCGTCGGACTTGGCTTTCTTGGCAGCCGGCGGCGGGCCTGGTTGTTTGAAACGCGCACTGTTAGCCAAGCCTCCCTCCTTCGGTCCGACATTCCACTCCCGTCGGCTTGGCGGCCGATCGTAGCCTTCCACGTACTACCTGCGTTCAACAACGTTGTCCCTCCGTCTCAGCCATTGTTTCCGGACGCCCTCGCCTAGCGCTGCGGCGGCTCGAGCCAGGCCAGGAATCTGCCGTGAGCCGCATCCCAACACCGATCTCAAGCCGGGGTCGAATCGTGGTGGCATGGCAATCGGAGCTCGCTGCTTCCCCTGACATTCCACTTTTTCGGCTTCACTCGCCTAAGCCATGCGTACAAGGACGCTCGTGGGTAGGGGATGCATGATAGATGGGATGCCTGGCCATCTGTGCGTTTATGTTTACAGCGTGGCCATGGGATTCCGGCCGCACTCTTGTCCCGCTGCACGCCACGGCAGGCTTGTCACAATCAAGAGTTCGGGACAATTGATTCAAAACGGAAGGCAGCCTATCAGCCCTCGTCGAGTGCTTACAGCGACAGATAGAGTGGGCTGGGCAAGCGCCGGGGGTTGTGTTTGTCGCCGGGTTTGCGCCACCGATCCCGTCCCGTGGGGGCGTATCGGCAATTGTGCGGACTGTTCGGCCAGAGGCTGAGGTCCAGATCCAGATGCTAAATTGGGCCTGGCAGGCATTAGCCGAAGCGCCGCTTTCGTCAGGAAAGGCGGATGTGGATCCGTGGCACAGCGGTTAGCTGATCCGGCGGGAACAAACACTTGAGCTCCATCACTTGATACCGCGTCGCCCCTTTACCAGCAGTTCGTGATCACCGCTCATTCTCGACAATTCATTCCGTTGCGGATTTGCAGGCATTATCATATCCGACCGCAACGCCTAGCCCTGGCAATCGCGCTCAGAAGTTCGCATAGTGTGTTGCAACACCGACATCAGTCTCATAAAGAATCCACTACCACGTTACTAAGGACTGATATCTCTGTCTCAATGTGTTTGCACGGACAAGATGCTCTCATCTACGTCCCGATATCTTCAACTGTCCGCTCAGGAGAGTGTGGCGTCTTGCGTGGGGCACAGGAGGGCAATACGCAAACGGAACCCGCGGAAATAGAGGAAATACCGTGCATCCTTGGTATCACTTGCTTCATGCAGGTGAGCTGTCATTCTGGAACTCAAGGCCTCCCATTCAACTGGCAGTTACGAGATCACACCGCACGGCACTTACCCACTCCCTCCCTGGTCCTCCGTCGAAGCCGGACGAAGAAATCGCTCTGCTTGACAAACCACGCGTTGTGAATCGTCCACTCCCTCTCCGGCTGCACAAGCTCAAGCTGCCCACCCACTCCATCAGCTCACAACCAAGCAAAGACAACAGGGAGGTCGACGACGACAACATACCTCAAAGTTCAACAGCACCGCCGGCACCAGCTTGTAAATCTCAAGCAAGCTGACATTCTTGCCCACGCACGTCCGCGCGCCCGCCCCGAACGCAAACAGACAGTTCCTCATCTCCGCCCTCCGCGCCACCGACCCCTCGAGCCACCGCTCCGGCCGGAACGCATCCACGTCGGCGCCGAACACGTCCGCCTCGCGGTGCAGCGCCCACGCACTGCACCCCACGATGGTGCCGGCGGGCAGGAAGGCACCACTGCCGCCACCGCCGCCGCCGCCGCCGCCACACGAAAGCGTGACGCCTCCCGCCGGCACCACCCGCTCCAGCGGCAGGCCAGCGGCCGGGTGCACGCGCAGCGCCTCGTTGACGACGGCGCCCAGGTAGGGCAGGTCGCGCACGTCGCTCCAGCGCAACAGCGATGATGCCCATCCGTCGTCACCGCCAACATCCCCCTCCTCTCCCAACACGTCCTCCTCCTTGTTCCTATTCTTCTTCTTCTCCTCCTCCTCCTTGTTTCTGTTCCTCTCCCCCACCGCCGTCAATTCCGCCATCAGCTTGCCCATCGCCTCGGGCCGCCGCAGCAGGTGGTAGAAGACGGCGCGCAGCGAGATGGCCGTCGTGTCGGACCCGGCGAACATGTTGGCCACGGTCAGGGCGAGCACGCGGTCGGGGCCGATGAAGGCCGGGTCTTTGCGGTGGGAGGCGCGGAAGCGCGAGAGGAAGTCGAGCTGTTTCGGTTGTTGCTGTTCATCAGTGTTGTTGTTGTTGTTGTTGTTGTCGTCTTTCCCGTCCTCGACATCGTCGTCGTTGCTTTCGGCCATGCGCTTCTTGGCGAATTCGACGACGGGGGTGTTGGAGCGCGAGTAGCCGTGTTTGCTCTTCCATAGCCGGAAAGGGTTTTTGAGGAAGACGCGGTCGAGGATGGGCATCTGGCCGATCTGAGAGGGGGGTTGCGTGCTGGTTTAGCTTCGTTGCAGGGATGTTTGCACCAAGGTACGTAGGGACGACACATGCACTACTTACCACGGCCACGTAGTCCAGCAACCACTCCAGATCGCGGATGATGCCGTCGACATCCTCGCCGCGGTCGACGAAGCCCAGCCGTTTCGAGTAGGTCAGCTCGCCGATGACGTCGAACGAGTAGTACTGCAGCCACGTGCCGAAGTCGCACACGACCCGATTGTCGGCGTAGCGTCTCGCGAGCTGCGCCAGGAACGCCGTCGTCGTCGAGTCCACCAGCGGCTCGTACTGCACGATGGTGCTCATGGCGTAGGCGTTGGACACGGCGCGGCGGAGCTTGGCGTGGAAGGCCTCGTCGGTGGTGCTGAACATGGTGTACAACGGGCGGCCTTTGGCGACGGTTTGCTGGACGGGGTAGAAGTCGGACTGATGCTGTGCGTCAGCGCCGCGAGTGGCTGGGATGGTGAGGACGTGGTGAGGCTTGCCTTGACGAAGCCGGCGTTGAGGGCGTATATCTGCTTCGCTGCTTGGGTGTCGGAGACGATGACCGTGTTCGGCCCAATGCGCACGAGCTTGCCGTATTTGTCGTGCAGTCGGATGTGCACCGCCTCCGGTCGTCGCTTCCACACTATCCAAAGCCGCCAGAGGTCGGTGAAGGCTGCAAAGAAAGGTCCTGGGATGTGGTTGATGCCGTTGCCATATTTGTTGTGTAACAGGCGGACAACCACCCCAGCAACGCAGAGCTTGATAAGGAGTGGGAAGGTAAGCGCGTCGTAGAGGCGGTCGAGCAACATGATTACCCCAGACTGTTACTACGTAAACTCTACGCTCATTTTCTGAGAGCTCTTTTAGAGTCGGCCAGCTCGGCACCCCCGCATCTGATGTGGTTGTATAGCCGCGCTAATTCCGCCTTCATTCCGCACAAACGGTGTCTGGATCGACGGTAAGCGTGGATGCTATTGTTAATGTGGGGTCCTAACTACGTTCCGAGGTCTCCGGGGGTGTAATTGCCCCTCATCAGCGCGGAACCTTTCTTTCTCAGCTTCGGATGATGACTTGTAAGTGGCTTGCATTCTTTCCGCTCTTCTTAGTTCTTTTCCTTAGCATTTCGTTGAGTCAAACGCTTCGCGCTCGGCGATTTGCCACCCATCTCGCAGATCACTGGTGCTACCCGACGATACTTCTCACCGTATCGTCATCACTTTCTTGGCCAACACATGGCTTCGAGCTTCACCTATAGAAGGACTTGCTCAAGCAGCCCACGATAAACGAGAGCCAAGTGAACATTAACTTATGTGTCTTCTAAAGTTAACATACACCGCCACGTCCGGAACGCCGGAGTCAGCTAAGATCAAACGCATGATCCGAGCCCGAGCTAGAAGAGTACCTTCCTATAGCCGCCCGCTTTCAAGAGCCATATCCATCCGTGGGGATGCAGCGAAAACACCATGGTCGACTCCGGATCCCTTCGGAAGCAGCTCACAACAGCCGTGGTTGACATCGCCGGGTCTCTCGGACGCGTTGGTTGTCCGTGGGCGGAACGCACAGGCGGAGCGGAATGCACCAGCGGAGAGGGAAACCACGAGCGGAGAGGAATAGCTGCAATGCGGAGACGAGATTATGCAGGCGGAGCGCATTCCCGCAACGCCACGGATATAGCGGAAAGGTAAAATCGGTTCCAACGGCACGGCTTGGCACGTGCCATCAACTCCCCCCACCTGGACCAATAAGGTGGTGGCGTTTTTCGGCAACAACAACTATACAACGTGGATCTAAGCTGTGGACCTTGCTGGAATTTGCGGCAAAGAGAGGGTCTCCTCCCGGTGTGGCGGCTCCGGGGCGGGGGTTTGATGGCCATCACTCTTCTGGCCCCGACCATTCCGCGTGCACATCAAGCTACCCCTTCAGGATTCGCCGCGGTGATCTCCCGCTGTGTTCTCTTTCTCCGCGTCTCTCGCTGTGCCGTGTTTCCCGTTGGAGCTCCACATGCATCTTTGATGGACGTCTGTGCCACAACTGCTGCCCCAGTTCCTTGCCGAGCATCCGCGTCGATGTTGACACTGACGCACACAGGTTCCCGACATGAGTTGAATGCCACCAATTTAAAAGAACGAAGTTCAAGGGTGCACTTTCAGTGATTAAAGCGGCGGGCTCGCCACTTTCTGGGCAGACGGTGCAGCTACAACCGGGAGGCGCATCACCAAGCTATCTGCGTGATTCTACGCTCGCTTACTACAATGGCTTGAGTGACCGCCTTTGTAATCCATCACGCCTATAATGACAGTCTAGTAGACTTGCGACGGCATTTACAGATCCTGGAATCCTTTCTGACTTCCTCTGGAAGGCCATCGTCCTTTCTCTCGACCACGACACCTGAAGGAAACGACCATCACTGACACGACCAAGACATACGCTGCCCTGCACGCAGCTTGGGGCTCACACTTATCCATGATACGACACATGATATATCATAGTGCAGTCCTTTGCACCTCTCGGCACACGGTATACGAGAAGATGAAGGCGCTAGCGCCGTGCACTGGCCACGCCTTACCGGATTCGGCAAGTCAACGGCCGAAAGGCTCGTATTCAGCACACCACGTTCCTTATTTAGAAACCCCTTTAAGTGCTATAGCGCAGCCCATCAACAGCCTTAAATGCTGCGATAAAACTGCGACTGGTGACATTGACCGCCCATCCCACCGATCCCCCACTCGTTCACAATGGTCGGCAAGAAAACCACCGGCCTCTTGGCCGCCGCCGCAGCAGCCTCGGCCTCGGTCATCGACCTCCCCGTCCACATCCAAAACACCTACGTAAGTCCCCAGAACTCCAACCCCAACCTCAACCCAAAACTGACAATCATCCCCCAGTCCTCTGTCGAATTCCAAATCGGCACGCCGCCCAAGCCGTACCGCCTCCTCTTCGACACGGGCTCGTCCACGGCCTGGCTCACCAACAGCGACTGCACCGCTTCCTCGTGCCTCAACAGCAGCGGCTTCAACCGCACCCTCTACGACGCCGCGCAGTCGTCCTCCTCCGTCGACCTCGGCTCGGCCGCCACCATCGGCTACATCGACGGCGACGGCGTCACCGGCGCCGCCCTCCGCGACGCGTTCGCCGACGAGAAAGAAACCGTCTCATGGAACCAAACCTTCCTCTCCGCCAACACCAGCAGCTGGCGCTTCATCACCGCCGACGGCTTCCTCGGCCTGGGCTTCTCGTCCATCGCGGAAAACGCCACTTCCTCCCTCGTCGAAACCCTGCTGTGGGACGGCAAGCTCGACGCCCCGCGCTTCGCCCTCTTCTACGGGACGGATCTCCGCGACGAGGCCGACGGCGCGGCGCAGGACGGGGTCCTGACCATCGGCGGCAGCCACGAGGACAAGTACGTTGATGGAGACGGCGTCGTGTACGCGCCGTTGCGCAAGGAGGACCCGTACCAGCTGTGGCGCGCGCCGCTGCGCACGATTACCGTGCTGGCGACGGGCACGAACGAGACGGTTGTGCTGCGGAATAATGGAAAGCTGCCGCCGACGAGCAGCGGCGGGTTCATCAATAACAACGTCGGCGCGAATGCGAGCTTGGGGCTCTACGGCAACGGCCGCGCCGTCTTCGACACGGGCGCCGGCCGCATCCAGGTGCCCCGCGAGCTCGTGGACACCGTGTACTACAACCTCGGGTGGAACAACTCGAAGCTGTTGAGTGGCGAGGAGCGGTTCGAGTGCAGGCACTTGAATGCGTCGTGGGCGTTGGCGTTTGCGCTGGGTGATGGAGCTGTCGAGGATGATGTCGTGGTGGCCATTAGGGGCGATGAGTTTGTCAGGCCGGGCGATCAGTGCATGCCGCCGGTCGATGATAGCGGGACGGATGGGTTTGCGTTGATTGGGGCGACGTTCTTGCGGAGGTTTTATTCCGTTTTTGATTTCGGCGCGGATAAGGTCGAGGCGTATCAGCCGAGGATTGGGTTTGGGAGGTTGAAGAAGGAGTATGATTACTTGTATCAGTAGAGGTGAGGCAGTGGGATGGGTACATGAGCAATACTATATATAGGAATCACGATTATTGCAACAGAAGATCGTCCCCGTGTGTAGAATGTGAGTTGGTTAAGAATTTGGACAGTAGCCGATAACTTAAATTGGACAGGATATTGTATCAAGAGACAAATTTAGCAATACCCGTCTTCAAAACCTCATTTCCGTGGCTCCATCGCCACCCACTTCGGCGTTGGCGGCACCGACCCCACTGTCACCGGTTGTGCCGCTCTGGAGACAGAGGCAGCGCGGAGTAAGCTGACAGCTAGCGGTGCAACGACGAACATCATGGTTGGCTGGACGGATGGCGAACCAACGGGCCGGTCCGAGGCGCGGCATAGCCAGGAATCCAATCCTGGATCAAACATGTGTGTGGTATATATATGGTGCCACGTCCGAGCAACGGCAGTCCACAGGAGACTGGTGTGGGGCTTAGCGTGGCCCGAGTAATGGCGGGAATACCGTCGCTATTGTTTAATCTGTATACACTGTGGGCAAACGCAAGTCTGCCCGCTGCTTGCGGCGCAGGCTGCATGACTGGGATGCCGTCCCACACGATTGGGTAGGCTGATAATGCATTATGCATACATATCCAGATCTATGAGCATCTTTTTCCGATGACGAAGAATTAGAATGACCAAATAGGTCACTTCAGATGTGTAATATACGGATATGTAATTGTTTCTACTGTTGAGTTATGATTCTTCAGTCCAGGGCTATTCTCCAATCACACTACTGGTGATAAGGTCATTGCGCTTTTGAAAACTAAGCTGCAGCAAGATCTTTATTTTATGTGTCATGGCGTATCCTGAAGGCCTTGGGGGATGAGAGTGCCCCAGTCAAAAATTCGGAGCCTCAAGGAAGGTGTGTGGTCCTACGAACGAACTCGCAAACGGCGATTACTCACCATCAATATGGTAGGTCTTCGATGGCTACAGACGCAATGAGATCGACGCATTCACGGCTGACCCATTTTGCGCCAATGGATAGGCTATTTCTTGCGTGCAACTGCACCAATGCCACCAACATTTTCCCTGGGCCAACAAACATTCGAAACGTGCGCCTGTTCTATTGATACGCATGAGTTGGCACTTTGAGATATGCGACAGGTAGCCGCACAGTTTTCGTGGCGGTTGGGATGCAGA
The DNA here is from genome assembly GCF_021436955.1 of Diplodia seriata. Taxonomy (NCBI): domain Eukaryota; kingdom Fungi; phylum Ascomycota; class Dothideomycetes; order Botryosphaeriales; family Botryosphaeriaceae; genus Diplodia; species Diplodia seriata. Next base: position 1,231,057 of record NW_027117309.1, on the reverse strand, counting down.
TTGGACGAGCCGACCCGAGGCTGACCTTGCATGTAAGCCATGCAGCAGTGGTGTCACCCAAAACAGGGGTGGTGCGGGGTTGCAACAACATCGGGCAGCAATGGACATTATGAAGTCTCGAAACAGATGCATGCTCTGTAGTGCAAGAACACAGTTTTTCGATTTATTTCCGCCGGTTCCTTCCGCGCATTTTGGCTCTCATTCTCATCGCCCTTGATTCTTCCACATCTCATTGCGACACCAAGCCGGCTCAACAAGACTTTCAACACGCTATTCGCCTCCGTGAAGTACCATCCGCTCCAGGATGGGCTGGTGCAAGTTTGGTGGAGATGTGGTCAAACTCGAAGGAGAAGACAAAGAACAACGACATTCGCCCGATGTTCCTCACCATGATGCATTCTGCAATTTCTGCAGTGAAGTGTGCCCTCCCTCCATCAATCAAAAGTGAACTTCTTTTCTGATTCACTCAGACAATCTATGGTACTCGCTACAGGTGTAATCAGTGCGCCGACTTCGATTCATGCCATGCCTGTTTGAGCAGAACAGGCGAGCACGGATACAACCATTTGATGCTGCCAATCACCGATCCCGACGTAGAGGCACCGCCCAATCATGTGCCATTATTCTCCACTTCCCACGATCTTGAACTCGCTTCCAGCCACAACCCTCTACACAGCAGCCCTCAAGAGGTCCTTCGCGCGACGAGCTTGGGAGACGACTTTACCAAGACGATAGACATCTCCTGGTGGCCCCAGGATGGACCGAGGTTCACCGACGAACATGGTGAAGTTCTCCAGAATGTCGCGCCCTCGGCGCAGCTTGTGGAAGATGATGGACAAGAGATTCTGGCCGAGAGACCTCCAAGGCAAATCGTCTTTTGTCAACCCGGCGAAGAGCGGTCCGATATGCCCGCGGATCAGATCACTTGCGTCATGTCGCCGAATTCGTTCTACGAAACGATGGTCTCGATGTTCGCAGCCATGAAGCAGACCGGAACGGTCCCGATCCACATGTGCCCACGCATGTACGAATACACGCCACTCAGTCCCGGCCACACCATCCGAATCCTCACGCTTTGGCCTGGCTCTGGAGACACCCAACTCCGTTGCGAGACGCGTGAGGTGGCGCTTGGGGAGGGCGTGTACTACGAGGCGCTGTCATATACCTGGGGCGATCAGTCTACAGGTACATTGATCAGCTTCAACGGCCTTCTTCTCCCAATTGCCCCGAACCTGTGCAGCGCCTTGCTACACTTGCGGCTTCCGGACAGGCCGAGGAGTCTGTGGATTGATGCAGTGTGCATAAATCAACTGGACAACGAAGAGAAGAGCGAACAGGTACGGATGATGCGTGGAATCTATCAAGAAGCTTCAAGGGTAGTTGTGTGGCTCGGTCCTATGGAAGATGACAGCGACGCAGCAATGGACTTGGTTACAGGCGACCTTACAGCTGGATGCGATGAGGCAGCGGTTCCCTCAGATTTCGAATTCGTCGATAATGATCAACCTTCTCGTCCCGAAGGCAAGGGAAAACAGCCCGCCAACGAGATTACCCGGGGACGCCAACGCAATGTCAAAGTTACCGTGTCTTCTGAGTCCAGAGAACACTCGGATGATGAACACACTCCTCGGGGCAGGCTCGAAGACGCAGAAAGTCCCGGTGAAAGAGCATGGACCGCGCTCCACGCGTTGATCCAACGGCCCTGGTGGTCACGCGCGTGGGTGTTGCAGGAGTACACCGTTCCAAGACAGGAGCCCATCTTTCAATGTGGCAACCAGGTCGCAACTAGCAAAGAGCTCCAGCAAATCTGTTCTATTCCCCCAAGAACCGCCGAAACGATTGCCAGTCTTCCCACGCCGGACTTTGTCGCCATCAGGGCAAGCTTTCGGCTTAGCCCTCTATTCATGACACGAGACGATTTCCAAATTGAGGGTGGCCTGGACTTGATGCGCCTCCTACTATATAGCCTCAACACCCAAGCCACAGATCTCAGAGACAAAGTGATCGCACTACTCGGGCTCGCCTCACAACAGTGTCGCAGCGCGCTGGTCCCCGACTACTCAAAATCCACCACCCAAATCTACACAGAGACAGCTCGCCACATCATCCAATCAACAGGCGACCTAAACATCCTCGCCATCAACACCGCCTCCCCCCGCACCGCCGGTGCCGACCCGCCCCTCCCCTCCTGGGTCCCCGATTGGGCGCTCCCCACCACGTCCCGCCCGCCCCCCCTCCTCCAGCCATCCCTCTACCGCGCCTCGGGGCCCTACGCCGCCTACGTCGGGCCTCCACCACCATCCGACCCCACCATCCTCGAAGCCGGCGGCATCCCCCTCGACCGCATCGCCCACGTGCTCAGCGATGACACCACCACCATCGCCCCGGCGCAAGGCGGCAGCAGCACCACCACCACCACCGCCCTCCGCCGCACCGTCCGCGCGCTACACAACGCCCTCCTATCCATCATCAGCGCGCGCGAACGCGCCGCTGGTGCTACTACCACGGGGGCCCATGACGCCCACGCCCTCGCCCTCGCCCGCCTGCACCGCGAAGCCACGCTCCGCCTCGACCCGGACCCGCGCGTCTCGGACCAGTTCTGGCGCACGCTCGTCGCGGACGCGATGGTGATCCGCGACGACGACCACGGAAATGTCCACGGCGGCGGCGGTGGCGGCGGCGGTTCCTTGGCCAGCCCCGCGCCCAACGGCTTCGCGGAGGTGTTCGAGCTGTTCCTGTACGGACCGAGGGGGCCTGCTCACGGCGACCACGGCGACCGCGGCGACCACGGCGTGGGTGCGATGGCGTCGTCGTCGTCGTCGACTTTGGCCGAAGGACCGGATGACCGCGGCGGCGACGACGACGACGGCGGTTTCGCGGCCCGCCGCACAACCGCATCCGCAACCACCCCATTATTCTCCGACACAACAGTACCACCCGACCCCCAGCAACACCACCTCCTCCTCGCCCCCCTCACAACCCGCATCGCCCACGTCCTCGCCCCTTCGTCCTCCTCCTCTACCCGGCGGCTCTTCGTCACCGAAGGCGGGCGGCTGGGCGTCGGGCCGGCGGGGAGCGCGGCGGGCGACGTGGTGGCGGTGCTGATGGGAGGGGAGATGCCTTTTTTGCTGAGGGAGGAGTCGGAGGAGGAGGATGAGGAGGGGAGGAGGAACAAAACTGGGCTGGTGAGGTTGGTCGGGGAGGCGTATGTGCACGGCGTCATGCGGGGGGAGGTGGTGGAGAGCTTGCCGCGGCCTGGGGAGGGGTTGGAAGGCTGTTTGGTTGTTTTTCGGATTTGTTGATCTGTTCTGCGCCGGATGGGTTTTCTGAGATGGAGGGCTCGTTTCTGGTCACGGCCCGTGATGGTTGGGCTGGTGTAGTGGATGAGATAAATAAAAGTGCTACGGTGCTTGGCGCTTGAGGAATGCTGTCTGTTGGCTCACGTGGTACGGTCGCTGAGGCATTCATGGCGAGCGGGACTTTCCCGTTGCACGCCGCTGTTTCCCAGGCCTGCCATCGTGGTTGCGGCCGTAACCATTCAATTTCACACTGCACACAATTAACATTATGGGATAACCCGCACGCTGTCAAAAACCCGCCGTATCAGCCTCTGTCTTTTCCCAATTGGGCAATCCTCTCGAACACAACCTTCAGGGCACCTTTCTTCTGATCGATGAGCACGGAGTCATGGTTCGCCTCCGAAAACGTCGAGGTAGCAAAGTCAACCTTCTCCTTCACCTCATCGCTCTGCCAGCATTGCTCGAAGTACTGCTGTCCGCGCTTGGCGATCATAATATCCGAGCCCGCGAAGAACGCCTCGACACTCAGCTTCGCCGCATTTGGCTCGCGACTGCCAAGCGCTGATTCGTTGTCGGCTATCTTGCGGACGCAGCTCGAGTAATCCGCCGCCTCTCCCCAGTCGGCATCGTCGCACTTCCGGAGGCAAAGCTTCACCTCTTCGTTCGCGCCCGTCATGCTCTCTGCGAATTGGTACTTGGACGACAGCGTCTCGATGAGCTTGGCCGTGTCTTTGTCGACGCCGTATTGCTCGGACGGCGTGGTGGAAGTTGACGTCTCTGCTCCGGGGACGTCGGTGCCGGCGGAGGAAGAGAGCAGCGCCGCTGATGACGAGATGACGCCTCCGGACCAAGAGGCGCTGGGCATGATCTTGGTGTTGATGAAGGCGTTGAGACCGGCCCAGGAGTCGAGCAGGTTGGTGGGGAGTTTGGCGGCGATTGTGGTGAGAGTCGCGCCCGAGTGGGCGGTCGGTACCCAAGGCGCTATCACTGTTGTTAGCCTCGTCTCAGGTGGAGATGATCCAGCACGAACCCAAGAATGCGACGTAGGGTGCCTTGGGGTCAAGGAGGGAACGGTGGTGGCATAACGTGTTGAGCGTGTACACGGTCCCAGCCGAATGCGTCACCATGGCGACATGCTTGATGTCGAGTCGCTGCAGCAGAGCTGGGACTGTTTCGAGCCAGATGCGCATGCGAATATTGATGGGTACTGGTGTCGAGCCTCCGAAGGCTGGTCTATTCTACGCTCAGCTGGAGCCATTCTCCGCAGAGTGTCACTTGGGCATACCTATCGACGCATATGACCCTTACGCCGCAGTCTTGTGCTAGCTTGTCAAAGTGCAAAGAATTCCATCGTGTACCAAACATTGGGCCTATGAAAAGAATGGCTGGAAGGCTGACGTCATCGAAATTCGTCGTCGTCGAATATGTGATCCTGAGCTTCGAATGGTTTGTCGTTTCCGGAAGCCATAGAGCTTGGTGGAAGTGATTCGTGCATACTGTGCGGATTGCTTTGTCCTCTGGTGAGTAGGATGTCATTGCTAAAAGAAGAGGAGACGGGCTGGGTTTCGACGAGGAGAGCAGGATGCTGCTTCCTTTTGCGGGGCTTTGCTGACTCTAGGCAACAACATGCGCGAACCTCGCTAAGCTGCGCCACAGGGTCACTAAGCTATCTACCCAATAGTATATCGTACGACTATCATACGTTCTATTCCTACTCGTTGTAACGGTAGGCTCCTTCTGCTAAACTTCGGAGTCTCTTAGCGTAGGATTTATCTTCAGAGTAAAAGGCAAGTAGCAATTAAGTAGATTAGAGAGGTATTGCACTTTAATACGACACACGATAGCGCCGGCTACCTCCAATAGGGTTATATTAAACTTGAATTGACTACGAGGAATGAAGTATCTGGCTTTATGTATGTACTATATAAGAGCTACATATAATCTCAGAATCATCGTATATATGTCGTGGATCCGTGTGCCAGCGGGTCGGGCGTGCTGCGCATTCATTCTTACTGTTGATAGTGTTGATGACAATGATGATTTTTATAGATTACCGGCCGACAGGGTGCATAAATCCCCTCCGCCTCAAGCAAGCTGGAAGCGCACTATCAATTGGTGCGAAAACTCCAGCCAATAGTCAGTATTGCTGCACCGCTCCGCCGTATCGATCTGACGTGGCATGGATCGACATAATCCCTGTAGCGATGTGGATGACGAGACCTAAAAAGCTCTGCACGAGGCTGAACCTCGAGCCTTATTCCTCCTCGTCACTGCCGGATCGGACTGACAGCCATCAAGATGTTCAATGCGCTTCCATCCGTACGACTGACCGCATGGTGGCGGTACCGCAAGATCGGCAAACATGTGCATCGTACCGCAGACTTCTCTTACAAGCCTGTGCGGCATCCAGACACTATCCGTATTCTCAAACTCTTACCCGGGGAACCTGGGGAACGCATCCAAAGCAGCCTCGTACATGTTGACTTGTCCGAGAATCCTCGTTATCGAGCAGTATCGTACACTTGGGGAAACCAAGTGGAATTCGAGGACATAGAGTGCGATGGATATAACATGCAGATCACGCGGAGTAGTTTCACGGCTCTTCAGAGACTACGAAGTCGGGAACATGCAGAGCCCATCTGGATCGACGCCATCTGCATCAACCAAAACGACACAAACGAGCGGAGTGCTCAAGTCCGCATCATGAGAGACATATATCGGCAAGCTACCGAGGTCATAGTGTGGCTGGATTCGGGCTTTAAGGACGCTACCACTGCATTCCGTCTCATTGAGATGATTCATTCGAGCTTTGGCCCTGTCAAACAGATACCTGGATATCCGGAACCGTCTAGGGCCTTCTTTTTCGGCGGCAATGCCTCACTCTCCCGTGTTTTCGAAAAACACTCACCTTCACTTTCCCGCGTTTTGAAGCATCCATGGTTTAGACGCGTATGGGTACTGCAGGAAGTTGGGTTGTCGAAGCAGGCAGTACTCGTTTGTGGCCATGAGCGGATCGAATGGCCAAAGGTCGTCTTTGCGAATGCATTCATTAACGCGCAAAGTTCGGCACTTAGGAAAACGCTTTCATTGCAATCATCATGGATCAGGCGTATGACGGACAGATTTTGGCACGACAATAGCACAGGGTTCCTTCGACTTCTTCATCTCTCCTTGGTCATCCTTGTGCTTCGCGAATCCAAATTGACATCGACTACACCGCACCTGTCTCTAGAACATACCGGGATATTGCTATCGCTCTTTTGCAGGACCCTCACACCAAAAATCCGTTTGATGTTCTCTCAGCTGTGTTCAGCGATCTGACCTACCGTCGACCCAACCTACCGTCGTGGGTTCCAGACTGGAATACCACCGGTAAAACCGCATGTTTGAGCTTAGACGGAAAAGGATGTTATTCCGCTGGGCGAGATACCCCGCCTTGTTTCCAGGTCCGCAATGGCGGAAGAGTTCTAGATGCTGAAGGCATTATTGTCGACAGTGTTGTGAGCCAGTCACATTACTTGCGCATGGCTTCATTTCTACCAGTCCATCACGGTGATCGGGACAACAACTACCAGAGCCCAATAGTTGATATCTGGAACGAATTCTGTAACAACATGCGGAATATTTACCCCACTGGCACACCCTCCTGGAAAGCCTACTGTGACACATTAACAGCGGAGAACTTTCTGTGGTTCTCACGAGGGAAAGAGCATCCATACGTCCCAAATGGTGACCTCCAACGCTCGCTAAAGGTTTTATGGAGATTATGTAGCAACGATGGGATAGGGAGTCTGGTTCCGGCGAAGCTTAGCACTAATCACCGGGACTATTCTCTCAGTGCGACTAGGGACGAAGGTATGTCTGTCCTTTTACTTCAAGAGCAGGCTTCGATGGTTTGCAGATACAGGCGCTTTTTTATTACCAGGAACGGCTACTACGGGCTGGGGCCACATAACATGCAGCCTCAGGATAAAGTCGCCGTCCTCTTTGGAGCACGTGTTCCTTTCATCCTAAGGCAGGTTGGCGATCTCTGGAAGCTTGTTGGTGAGTGCTACCTGAACGGCATCATGCACGGCGAAGCCATAGACATGTGGAGAAAAGGGAAGCTTAAAGCTACTACTTTCCGAATTGAATGAGCCCTTAGGTTACTTCATATGCTTTCTATTATTTTCCACGCTCTGTCCCTTTACGGCGTACTTCGTTGCTTCCATATTACATATTCCTCCCACAACACCGGCTCAAGCAACAGGCTTGAGAATGATCCGCCTGTACGCCGTCAAGCTCATCGGCCGCGCATCCTTGACATCCAACACAACATGAATCGTCTGCAACACACACGCAAAAGTCAGCAAAAGCCCGCACACCACCCCAGACAAACACAAGCACCACTCACCAAGTTATCCTTCGGCGTAACCTCGACCAGGCCGCCACCCGCATCCAACGGGACAATCGTCACATTCGGCGACACGCGAGGCACGACGCCCTCGAGCCGCATCGACGGCTCGCGGTAATGCCACCAGCTGTACGCCAACTCATCGCCATCAGGATCCCACGACGCGCTCGCGGCGTCCAGCACCACCGACTCGCCGAGCCGGTACTCGACTTCCATCGGCGCGAAGCCGCACGACCCGTTCACGACGGCGACGGGGTGGTGGTTCGCGCGCTCCGCAGCCGCACTCACGCTCCACGCCATGCGCGCCGCGAAGTCGAACTGGAAGGCCTCGCGCCAGCGCCAGATGCTGGCGTACTTGGAGAAGAAGGTGTCGTTGTTGGCGCCGACGGCGAAGTCGGCGGCGTCGCTGTACGTCGCGGTCAAGCCCGAGGAGTCGGCGAGGATGTAGCGGCCGCCCCAGCCGCCCCATTCGGGGTGCTCGGGCGCGTTGAGCCCGTTGGGGAGGAGCCCCAGGAAGGAGGGCGTGTCGCCTTCCATGATGTATGTGAAGTTCGGGTAGTGCGACCCTAGCGTGCCGAGGCGGATGTTGGTTTGCAGCCACGAGTTCGTTACGAGGGAGGTGTCCGGGCCGCCTTTGTCGAAGGGGCGGAGGGCTTCGCCCGAGATGCCCTGTGGGGGGTGACGGTGGCGTTAGTTGTCAGGTCTTTCGGTTGGGGGTGGGGAAGGCTGCTTACGATCCAAGTGGGGATGGAGTACTCGCTGAAGCCGTGGATGGAGACGATGTAGAAGAGGGTGGGGAAGTTCCAGCGGATCCACGGCCCGGCGTTGTCCTGGTCGGAGATGGAGTAGACGCGCAGCTTGCGCACGAAGGCGGCGACGTCGTCGGCGCTGCGTTCCTGTTGTACTTGGTTCAGCGCCTCGGCGAGCACGTTGGCGCCGCCCCACGCGAGCACCCAGAGCGGCTCTTCCGACGCGTCGACGCCGGCGATCAGCGCGGTCGAGGCGTTGCTGGGCGCGGCTTCCTTGAGGGCCGCGAGCCCGTATACCGGGTGGCCGACGACGACTTTGGCGAGCAGGTCGGCGGCGGGCGGGTAGGCGCCGGCGGCGGGCACGTTGGCGTTGAGGTTGTCGATGACCTGGCCGTAGCCGTTGATGACGTCGAGGATGGTGGGCGTGTCGACCGAGTCGTTCTTCCACGTCGACGTGACGCCGGCGATGTTGACGATTTCCAGCTCGTTGGCGTGGGTCAGCAGGCGCACCAGGCTCATCTGGTCGTCGGGCTCGTTGGAAATGTCGGTCATGACGAAGATGCGCGTCTTGTTCTCGAAGCGTGCATTCTCGCAGACGCCCGTCTGCAGCGCGGCATGGGCCAGGCTGGCGCTGAGGCACAGCAGGCCCGTTAGCCTGGGGAGGAGTGAGGCACCGATCATGGTTTTGGCCTTGAGGAGCACGCTGCTGAAGCAATTCTCGGGACCCGGGGTCCTATTTGTAGGCCATGGCGACTCATGGCGGCGGCCATTGTCGACGCAGTTCGGCACCGAAGACAGCCGATGGGAAAGGATGCTTAGCCCAAGAGAGACTCGGGTCCGGGCAGCTGTAAAGCACGGCTGGAGAGGAAGAGACGGCAGTTTCCTGGGCGCAAGGAAAGTCCAGTCGCGAATCTCGTGGTGAGCTCACCGTGCGGAGGATCGACGCTGCTCCCCGCGATTGCGGAGTGCATGACCGACAAGGGCGCCACGCGCGGCCGGAAAGGGTAGCTGGAGCCACGACGGTCCGAAAGGGTCAAGTTAAGCGCCGGCAAAACACTGAAGATTCTTCACAAATGCCGACAGCTAAATGACGCGCTCCACATTCAGCTACATCACGGCGTCCCCGCTCGCACCCGCAGACCGGTTTTCGCGCCAAGCCGGGGTGCTGGAGCCTCATCGTCTCCGGAATCGTGTGACAGGTGGGCCGGGATACGGAGAGCGCCGGTTTTGGCATCGCGGCGGTCTGGGCGTCGTCACTGCGCGGGCTTGACTATGCACATGAGCGGTTTGGCGTCCATATGCGAGAAGTTTGAGAAGGTATAAGAGCAGAGCGGGCGATGCGTCGGCGCGGTGGTACCGACGATGAGGGCTGATGTTTACCTACCCCAGATTTCGGTTGTCGCAGGACAAGGTTCTGTGCCGCAACCAAACAGCGGGAGTGCACCATCCGACTGGGCCCAACATTGCCGGACTTGTGCCGCTGTGCTCCGCTCCGGGGCTCCAGCTCCTCCACCTCACTCGGCCCTTTCCCCGGCAACTGCCCCTCTTCCAGACATCGACATCTCCTCACTCTCTCGAGCTGTTGGCTGACAAATGGCATCAAACCACCATCTCTGCCCACTACACTGGAGCAGCACCTCCCCTGGCTGAGTCGGACCGGACTGCCGCATGCCAGCTCAATACGACGCAGAAATCCGATCCCGTCTGCTCGAACCTTCTCCGCATTTTACCCGACCGACTGCCCTGGTCCATGCCAGATCAGCTGCCCAACCTGCCTTCCTGGTCCTTGCTGCGCCGATATTAATGTCGTGACGTCGAGATTTCTTGCTCCACACTTGGCCACGAGAGAATGTAGCACCCACCAACTCATTCGGGTCTTGTTCCCCCGAACTGCCCGCTGGGGACCTTTGCCGTCGCATGGCTTTAACTCTCCGAAGCCAAAAACCCCGGGCTTGCGCCGAAAACTTCTACTTCTTGGTGCTCGTGAGCACGACAAAACTGTAATACGGGGAGCTCGGGTGATATTAATACGACATGTCGCCCCACCCCGACCAAGTATTCCACTTTGCGCCTCCATAACGTTTGGATAACCCACTGCCTGACCGGGCTTTGGCCGATGCGACTTCACGGCATCTCAGGGAATTGTTGCTGAGTTTCTTGCCAGCACTTGCTTGATTTCTTCCAGGGAAGATTATCGTCATCAGGGAAGGCGTGCCCAGTGCGACCTGGAGTTCCTACCACAAGGGTTTAATCGTCGTTACACAAAGAGTACACTGAGGAACCAACAAGGACTCTTTAGAAATTCTGTCTTCGTGGCCGCAGCAGGGAGATGCTTTCGTTTCAAGCCCGTGCATAACACATGATACTGTTATTCGGCTTTGTTCCAGAAACTCAAGAGATGCACCTGAGCTATCATGTAAAGAGGGTAATATTTAACATGGAATTCAAGTATATCAAAACTCTGCTGGAAAAGACATACCACTTAAGGCGCAATTGACGTCAGAAGCGAACGCAGGAAAAAGCAAACCAACCAATAGTCAAAGATGATTTACCTTAGGGAATACGCGGCTATTTATTCATGCTCCATGTAAAAGCCTTTTTCACTCCAGACATGACACCTTCAGCCCGCTCGCTGTGTCTGTCGCTGTCATCGGGCGCTTTTTTCAACTTGGTAGGGCGTAAGAGAGCGCTCAAGTCCGACTGTGTTGTTCCACGTGGTCGCTGACCCGTGGGCTCTGACACTTGATCTTCCGATGGGTCAATCAGGTCCTGGTCCTGGTCCACACACCATTTCTGATCGTGATCCAAAATTTCAGCAAATACCTGCTTGCCAATAGCACCACTTCCTTCTCCTCTCGCGGAAATGTTTCCACCATTAACCTGCTGGCTGTGTACACCTTGCTTGGATTTTCCGTAGAAATTACTGATGTCGTCTTTGGCCGCGTCCGTACTGGCCTTGTTGATCCAAACTCTGAACATGATAGACACACGTAAAATGTGTGTCTCCTTCTTGTTTTCAAATGAACGCTGTATGACAGGCTGCCTCGTCTCGACCAACAGTGCAATCTCCCTGACGTCACGGGGTCGTTGACGTAGAAGTATGATGGCATACCTTTTTCGGCCTGAGCTACCTTTGACGACTTGACGGGGTAACTCATTCCCCTTTACTATATCGGCGCGCCTGATTTCGTACCATTCCGTAAGCGTGCTGTCCACAGGAAAGCGGAGAAGAGTGTGCTGTTCCATTCGAGTGATTGGATTGGTCCCTGAGGATGAGTGCAATAGAAAACCAGGAAACTCGACATAGAGTCCCTGATCAGGGACGAACCTGGTACCCGGTGTATCGATAGACAGGGGATCGGGATGGTCCACTGTTTGGCCTGAGATCCAAGTCCTTGGAGCCCATCCGTATCCTTTTACGGGCAACCTCTTTCCAGGGAGAAAAATGATACCAGCTGGAATCGAGCCTGGATAGACCTCCTCTAACAGCCTAAGTAGAGTGCACATGTTCTTGTCCAACTGTTCGTCGCTGTTCTCCCCGGCTATGAACGCTTGGTTCAGAGATTTTGCGTCATCCGATCGGTCGGTGTTGAGATTGAAAAGCGTCGCTAGAGCTAGAACTTCGTGCTGTTTGTGGGTCGTGGTTCTCCACTGTGTGGCTTTCCAGACTGATGCGATCAAGCTCAAACCTTCCTTGGGTGTCATGTCATGGATCCGAGCCTTTCTTGCAGTCCCAAGCAGACTGTGGAAGTAACTTCGGGCTATTGCAGGTAGGCAAGAGGTCAAGGTGTCATTTGCCGCCGGGTACATTGCCTCCAGCTCTTCCAATTCCAGCGTTTCGTCCATGAATTTGAAGAATATCTTTTCACTCAGATAAGCTTCTTGGAGAGTCCATAGACGACGCATCCAACCGCTAGCAAGGATCATCATTGCTGTCTTGTGGTAGTTCTCACCCTTCACTTCCTTGCAGAGCCCCTGGTCGAGAACGAGAGTGTAGCGGGAGCGAACGAAGGTTTCGTGTATTTTCCCGATTGCCATCTTTCGCGCCTCTTTGAAGTCGTCTCCAACAGGAATCGCCAGAGTATCCATCCAGAATGCGACTTTGTCGTTATTGCCTCGTCCCCTTTCGACGCTATTGAGTGCCTCTTTCAAGAAAGCGAGCTGGCATTGGTGGAGCTTGTTTTCTTTTGGATTTCCATAGCCATCAGACCAGACGTGCGAAACAGTCGCGTAATCTTTGCACTCGAAGCTGTCGGTGACTGAGATAATGATTCTGGAAGCGTTGTTTTCCAGGCGCAGCAGAGGTATTGCACCGCGGTTGATTATGGTCTGTAGTGCTTCGGGATCGGTCCCTACCAACGCACAATCGTCTCCAGTGCAGAAACGACTGTGTCGCAATTCATAGCTATCGTCGTCCTTTACGTGAGCGAGCATGCAGGTATCCTCCCTGCAGTTCCTGTGGTCCTCGTCTTCGAAAAGGTCCAAGGTGTACGCAGCGAGCAAACCCGTCGTGTTGCCGCGAAACTGGCCCTCGAGGACGTGAAGAGTCTTGGGACACCATTCTTTCTCCAACTTCTCTTTGATGAGCTTGCTTGTTCCCCAGCCTTCGGCAGTGTCATCGTTCCAGCCTCGAATCTTTGATCCTACCTGGTCCACGATCTTGACTTTGGCATTGGTAAGTGTTTCTCCCAAGGCGATCAAAGACAGCGATACCAAATCGAACAAGTCCTTCTCTGCCTTTCCGGGACCCGAATGATCGCCGCCAGAGGGCTCTGGGCCACCAAGCGAACAATAGCACTTGACAACTGCTCTCGCACGGTTGAGAGCCATCTGAATACGGACCATCCGCATGCTGTAAGTTTCTGTGATGCGCTCAGTATCCTCTTGGCCGTCAACTTCTGTGATAATGGGGCCTCTCTCCGACTCTTTCCATTGCCTTTGTTCGTGTTTCTTCCACTGCGCTTCCTCATGTTTCTTCCACCTTTCGAGACACAGTCCGAGTTCCTTCGTAGAAAGATATTGGCCCCCCTTACTGACGAATTCATGGTATACATCCAGCCCCTTGTGAGAATCGGTCAGGACAGTGTGGAGAAGTCCAAAGAAGAGCCAGGCCTGCAGAAAAGCCATGAAATCACACGGGCGGTCCATAGGCACGCAGCCATGATCCCTGGTGACTCTCCACCCGACCGTTTCGGGAAAATCATGAAATCCGACTTCGGGAAGGTACTTGCAGCCTTTCAAGTAAGGGATAGATTCCAGACGACGCAGGCCTAAGCCCAAATGGTTCATGAGGGCGGCTTTGACCGACTGAATCTGCCCAGGGGATTCTCAGCCAATCGCCGAATGAAAGTTGCACGGGGCCCACTCACCAGTCTTTGAGGCGGTTTTGAACACGAGGCTGATACGTGTTGCGGTGCTAAGCAATGCTCGAAGTGAAGGCTGAGTTTGTAGGTGAGCGAATACGGTTCGCCTTGCTTTTATCTGAGACTCACCCCCGGCACTTTTTCGCGCGAGGCTGAAAACCTATGCTAAGCTGAAAATCCGGGCGAGCTGAATCTGAATCACCCTTAGTGGTACATGGGATCGCTCCAGGATTAGAATCTAAGCCGAGGCGCTTTGCTTTGCCCTAGATATGTGCGCCCATACACAACCCCTGCACCTGCAGGGAGCTGACGTGTGACGCACATATGCATTGAGCCCCCAAGGCAATCTTGCCATTTAAAGCGATCTGCATACCCGTCACCCTTCCCCTCTAGCGCTTTCTCATTTTGCCTTCCCCGCCCCTCTGCATTTTTGAACGCCCCTCTGCAGTTCCGAAATTTGAACCCATATCTGCGTTTTCAAGATGTCGCTGAAGGTGATTCCAAAACTCTTGGGACCCACAATTGCATCCATTTACTAATTCCATTTTTCTCAGACCGCCCTTTCGTCTTGGCATTTTTTCGATGCTGTGCGATGGCGTAACGGAGTTCCACCACTCACAGCTCAGGTTCTCTACAGTGGAAAAAGCTCTTCCGACTGTCCCACAGGGAAACCCACTAGGTATCAACACCCCTTCTCTTGACTATGATCGATCTGCTGACCCTGCAAGGCTCTGGATCATTGTTCATGACTTGGATCAGAAAAGTCTAAGAAACATGAAAGCGCATATCGAGAATGACTTCTCAGCCACGGTCAAAGGTCGTCAGATAGAAATTGTATCATTCAAGGCAACCCTAGTCATTGAAAAGAACAATCGCTTTTGCGAGCGCGAGCTTATGGCGGAGCGGTTGATACGTGGGCTTGCACGTCTTGCTGCTGAGCAGGTTTGTCAAAAGGATGCCGTCTTTGTAGCTTACACGTCTGATCAAGTTCCTTACAGGAGGTTTGTCGTATCGTTCTTCTGGGCTGTGGGGACGCGGCCCGGACACTCGAGTTGGCTTTGTCGGGAGGGTCGTTGAAGAGCAACAGCATCTCAGAGCGCGTCAGGGATGTCCTGTCCAATACCGTTGGTATCATCTTCGCGCCTTTCTCTGACACCATCGACGGACCAACGACTGATACTCATGGAAAATTCGAGTCCATTCTCGAAAAAGACGTCTTTCAGCACGGGAAGCCGGTAAGAGTCCAAAGTGTTCTCGCCTTAGCTATATCAACATGCTAATCTTGTCACTCCTCAGATGGTGAATCGGCTCTATCTGGAGCATACTAGATCTGAAGCAGGTACAAAGAACGGATCTTTGAGAATCCCAGACGATATCCTGGCTGGTGTAAACTGCTGTTTTGAGCGCAACGAGCCGCTGCAAGCCCCACAGAGAACGAAGACTCACCCTCCGCGCAATGTCCCAGGAATCTTCCGATTGAGGAAAGCCGCAACGGCACCTGATGAGTTCAGTCCGAGTTGGGAGCCAGGAACAACGCTCGGCAACAGTTTTCAGCCAGACATGTCAAGCCACCTCTCTGCAATGCCTGCGATTATTGAGGAGCCCCATGTGGGAGACCGAGGGATACCTCCACGCCCCACAGCATATGCCACTCGGAGCTCGCCAATTCCATTACCAAAAGATGAACGGAGTCATAGCACCTTGGAGGAAGAGAAGATTGCTGTTGTCTACTTTGATAAGTGGAATCTTCTATCGGCTCTGCAGTGGTATGAAAGGGCCCGGCAGCGACTTTCGGATAAGATGTCCCTTCATCGCCACGACAATATCGAGATATCCATTGCGAGTACTTTGATTCGTCTCGGTCAATTTGAGGATGCTTCACGGGTACTGGATGCAGTGTCAATGGCCGCAGGCGAGGAGCCATCACTGAATCTTCGGTCCG
Source organism: Diplodia seriata (assembly GCF_021436955.1). Taxonomy (NCBI): domain Eukaryota; kingdom Fungi; phylum Ascomycota; class Dothideomycetes; order Botryosphaeriales; family Botryosphaeriaceae; genus Diplodia; species Diplodia seriata. The sequence goes on along the minus strand of NW_027117309.1, from coordinate 1,215,311 downwards.
TACTAGCTCAGTGCAGAAGCCTATGCTGCACTTCTTCCAAAGCATGGAGAGAAGCCGCACAATGTTTGGTCGCCATCAACGAGGTTTACGAAGACATCCCCGATCGTGGTCCGTGTGAGACGGTCCAGATGATTTTGAACTCTGGACAACTCGCATCTCTCTGGCTGCTCTTGGGCGACACCAAGAATGCTGATACAAAGGCTTCCAATGCGGTACACGAGTGCAAGAAGTTGTTGGACACGCAGAGGCTGGAACTGGATACCCTGGAAACCCAACAACGAAATCTCCAGTCCACTGAACAGCGACCGGCAATCCAGAACGAGAAGCATCAGTATCGACAAGATGATGTACATTCCTTGAATCCAAGATCCAACATGATTTCTACGGAAAACGAGGTTGTCGCCAAGAAGATAGTGCACCTGAAGGGTCGTATTGAGAACACGAGGAAGGCCTTGCTGGAATGCGAATTCCGGCTTGTCAAAACCCGCACTGAGCTTGGCTACATCGATGAGGCTTTCGAAAAGAACGAAGATATCCTTCACCAAATGAGGATGGTGTGGGGCCCAAATCACGTTGTCACACTCAGAGCTTCGAACTTCCATTCGAAACTACTTTTACTCCGAGAAGAATACAGTGAAGCCGAGGCGACGTGCAAGAACTCCCTGAGATATATGACAGATCACCTCGGCTCCGAACACTATTTCACCCTGGACTTCGTCGGAACTCTGGTCAAGATCTACCTTACCCAAGGCAGATGGAAGGAAGCCCACGACATCGCAGAAAGTTTGGTTGTACGAAACAGGTCCGCTATTGGTGAAAACCATCCGCAAACACTTGAGAGTGAAGTGGATCTCGCCTACCTACTTGACCTAGTTGGTGACACGGTTACCGCGGAAAAGTTCCAGAGGAGTGTCCACGAAAAGTGCGAAAAGATCCTCGGACAGCACCATCACACGACCCTGATCAGCAGAAGTCGACTTGCCAGCGTGAACTTCAACGCGGGAAGTTTTTCAGACGCCGAAAGACAAGTAAGAGACGTGAGCGAATACCTTGATTCGAAGAAGACAACGGGAGACAATCGTGGAACCTTCAGTGTTGCAACAGCCAACAAAGTCATAGCATCTGTGGCAAGGAGGCTTGCAAGCAGATACAGAACTGAGGCCAGTTCGAAAGAAGATCCCGAATCGAGAAAAGAGGCCAAGGGACATTCCGATGAGCTTTTCAAAATCTCGGAAGATCACATCGGTGAAGCCGTCAAGTTCCACGCGGGTGCTCTGCAAAAAGACCATGCAGAAATCTTGATAGGACGCTTCGAACAGTATCTCATCAAGCGCGACAAGGAGGAAAGGGTTGACGACAGGCTTTTGAGGGATTTACACGACATTCTGATAAGACGACGACCTAGAAGTGGTAGCTCGCACCCTGAGATCGCCGCTATGCAACATGAGTTATCTTTGAGCTATGCCAGCATTGGTGGCTGGGAAGATGCTCGCAGACTAGGGATCGCAGCTCTGGAAGCTCGGCTTCAAGCATTCGACACATCACATCCAGATGTCCTCAGGAGTAGACTGCAACTGGCTCCGATCCTCTGGTGCGTGGGCCAGATGGAAGAGGCTATCAAGCAGTTGGTGCGCGCTCACGATACAATTTCCCAATCACCAAGCAGCTTTCCCGCTTTTGACTTACTTTCCATAAAGGGCAACCTCGCCAATGTTTTAGCGGAAGTTGGTGAGGATGAAAAGGCTGCGAAACTCCAAGAACAACTTGTCAGCGAGTCGAAGGGCAAGAGCAATCATCTCGCTACTCGAAACGATCTTGCATTCATCTACCAGAAGTCGGGTCGGTTCAAAGAAGCGGAACACGAATATGATGAGATTGAGAGAGAACTGGACAACAGATGCTCAATCACTTCTACGAAGCGGGATCTTTTCGACATGATTGTCAAATCAAACAGGGCTTCTCTTCACATGAAGAAGGCAGAGTATGCACACGCAGAGAAGCTTCAAAGAGAGGTGAAAAGAAACCTGAAATTGCACCCGGCATATGGGGAGCTGAATCGAGATACCATCACATGCAGGTATAATCTTGCATTGATTCTCAAAATGAAGGGGGAAGACAAAAAGGCAGAGAATCAGCTTCGAAAGGCACTTGAGAACATGGAAAGACTAGCTGGGAAGGATCACGTTGAGAGCAAGGATATGAAGGCAAAGCTTCAGGAGTGGGCCAAGAGCTCAGCTGGAAAAAAGCCGAGAGCACATATGCAGAAGGCGTTGAGCGGTCGTCATCGTCGGGACTCAGGTTGTGTTGCACCCGACTGATCATGGTGGAAGCTGGTTTCCTACAACATCTTTTGATTCTCTTAGTCCTTGCCCAGAGCATCTCTTTGTATTTTCAGGTTATATGCAATGATCCTATGCTCCCACCAAAGCGATGATCACAAGCCAGAGGGGAGGGAGGCAAGAGCCGAAGTTGCTTATCTTCAGCCTGCTTCCATGGAAAATCGTCGTCAGCTGCGGCAGCCTACGGACATCCGTCAGGCTGGATCTTACGCCAGTAAGCATTTCAGCTGACACCATTGGACGGGCTGACACCCAGTCGTTGATGCACGATGAGCCCCACGATGAGAGCTGCCTGTTTCAGCATTCGGTTCCGCGCTTGCTTTCTTTTTTTTCGTATTCCCTCATTGGACAAAGGCATTACCGTGGCTGTGGCACCTTGGCGCATGGCGTACTTCATACGCATCGCGAACGGTGATCATCCGGTTGGCCGGATCCAATGAGTGAGACATGCATAGCAGTGCCGAGTCTGCGTGTCAGCATTCTACCCGGGTGGCGTCACGGAGATGATAATGGGCACCTGATGCAGACGCCCTTGTGATCAGAGTTCATCCGTCAACCCCACGGACTTCCAACTTGCTGGGCTCAAGGCGCACTTTGTTTTTGTTTTCCACGTCGTTGATATGAAGCCACGCAGAATGACGTGCGAGACCCAGCTTCCGGCTTGTGTTATCCAAACTGAGGCTGAAAATTGGCCCAAGTATTGCTTCTTATTATGATCATTAATTTGGAGATCCCTGATGGTGTGCGGCAGATTACGGGCCCAGAGCGTGTGACAAAGTGGGGGCCTGCCGGTGAGGCTTTCCAGCCACTCGCTAACGACAGACACAACTGTGCGATCGTTGCCTTGTCTGAGCCGGTTTTGAAATGCTGTTTGTGGGTGCATGTGAAGTGCCTGCTACGGTAATCAGCCCCGCCTTGTGCTACTCTTGAGTAATAGTAATTAGCATCAGCCTTGAGAAAATGCTTAAGGCTATCTCGGGGCTCAAATGGGCTTTTCAGCCCCGCAAGGCTAAGTATTTGGTCCGAACGTGTCCTCCAGCAATATAGCGACAAGGCCGCTCTTTCCCTCTAGCTACCCAGAGTTGCAGAGCGCAACTTACGCCATGGCTCCACCTCATGTACCTCAGCTAGAGCTTGACGCTTCCTTTCCGCCTGGATTTTCCAGTGTGCAATCCCGGTCAACGAGCGGGATATTTTCGTTGAGCCCGACTATCACCGAGCTGGGAGCACAGTTCCGGAATCCGAGCGACATTCTATCTGTTTTATTGATCATCGGAGGAGATATCGTGCAGAAGGCCATGGCACAGGTATCTGGCTCGGGACCAGCTCCGGTGTGCTTCAGCTTTGGATGGGTTTCATACTCTTTCATGTCGCTGGTCAATCTTCTTGGGGATGGTCGACTTATGCCGACACCGGACTACCCTTGCAAGGTCATCAACATGGGCAACGGATACTACAGAGAAAACAAGAGCTGGTTGATCGGACGCCTGATGCGCGATAACGAGGCCTACATGACGAGAAGGGTGAAGACAAAGTACGAAAAAAGCAGAGCCATGCGAATCGCCATCTACGACCCGTCACCGCACACCCCCAAAAATATCATCCGCCCAGTCCACCTGACGGTGACTGTTCTTCAACTCGCAGTTGCTGCTATCCCTTTCGCGCTTTACGGAGACTGGAGCTCACTACTGGTAACAGCAGCGGGAACAGCACTGGCCACTGCCATGGGCATACTACCTCAATGGAAAGCCGAAAAGTTCCCAACAACGCGCGAGTCCGACAAGACCATAGCCATCACTGCCGGAAATGGATCGAAAGACATCATCATCGTGCGAGGCACCGGGTTGGGAATGGATCTTGAGCGTCTCGCTGCTTCTGAAGGCCCACGCGGAACGCGCCCATGGGAACACTGGGGAATCTTCAAGCGTGGCAGCAAGAAGAATCCGCAAGTAATCACTTTCAATGGCCTTCCACTGGACTTCTGGCTTACCCGAATCGTCTGTGCGTTCTTCGCCCTTTGCTGGCTGATGCTTCTGATTCTGGTAGCCGGAATTCAGTCGAACACCTGGTATCTACTCATTGTTGGTGCCATGGGTATGTTTCAGAACGCTTTCGTTGCCGGATTCACCATCAGCCCTGAAGGCCAACCTATATCGCTACTGTTCAAGGAGGTGATCTACGGCCACAAAGTCATGGATGCGCTGATGGACCTGGAAATCAAGCTTGAGAACGACGATGAATACAACAGAGGACGCCGATTTGATATAATTAGGCCGTTGGTGAAGGAGTTCTTCCCTGGGGACCTGAAAGATGATGAGACGAAGTGGTGGAAAGGGGAGAGGAGTGACTACGATAACAAGCGAGCGACAGAGGAAGAGAAAAGAGGACGTCCACGAAGCCGCTGGGATTTCGGAAAGTTGCGACCAATGACACCCGATTCCATCCCCTCTACGGAGAGGACGGATGCCACTATCAAACATCCTTCAATGGATATGGATAGTAAAGCAACCATTACAGCACCGGGTCAAGTTTTCAGAAAGCCAGAAGTAGGATTCAGACGTTATGAAGAGACGGATCCTGACGACAGAATCTATCAGATTTCTCATGGTTTGGCATAACCCGACTTTGCCTATAACGGGTGCTTTCTACAACTTAGTTCTGGCCAAAGGCCACACATAAACAGCTTGCACACCTTGGTAACTCTCAGAATCATTAGTATCTGTCCATTGAAGGGTGTTTGTCTCTATTTATTGTCATATCTACTTGCAAAGTTGGTGAAACATATCGAATATTTCGGGAGTCTGATGTTTAGGGAATATAAACTAGCAAATCGCATACAGAACATATTCTAGTTTGCAAGTGTTTCTAGCCGCTCTTCCTGACCCTATTCTGGATCACCGTAAGACTTGAGTTGCCTACAAACGTTTTGACAATAAGGAATATTGACTACCTAGGGTGTTCTTCATGCCACTATCTGTGACCTGGCGATCCCAATATTCCTGCACGTCTACCCTTGGACACATGTTGCTTAACTTGAGCAACTAGATGATGATGAATGATTTGACCCGAGTGATACTAGGCCGCTTCTCCCTGAAAGTTCTCCGTACAGCTAAATAGAAGCTTAAGTTATACAACATAAAGCTTTCTAATATTGGATCAGGAGTACAACGATTCGTGGGTACGCGGTTGGATGATATGGTGTGTGGCCGTAGGAAGTTTCTGCATGCCTCACTAACGGATGCTGTTTTGGCTGCGAAAGGTTGAGAGTTGGTTACGAGTGATTGAGAGAAAACAGTATGAATTTTCATTTAATGACAACAAGTCGTGCACGAAGCATGCAGCCATCATCCTAACATGACTCTTCGGTGAGTTCTCTCATAGCAAGAGCGAACACTCGTGGATTGCTGACATGGAATATCTGCACGTGAAGCGGTAGTACGGGACAAAATATACGGAACTTGAGAAAGCACATGCCATATGAAAACGGTGCCGCAGGCTCCACAAATACTCCCAACACAGCAATGTGCAATATGCAGCCACTGTGTGGCGCGGCGGAGATGATAGAACTATGAGTGGAGAGGCTAGAATGCGGAGATCAAGTGCACAGCCCGATAGACAAGCAATTTGGGCAACCCAAGAGAGCTTTCCGGACGGTAGGCTATCACTTGTCACTCCGCAAGTGAATCAAGCCTTGTCTGCTCGGAATGTATGTTTTCTGCCTTCCGATAGTATAGAGCCTCCTATGACTCACTATACTCATCAATGGGGACGGATGTTAAGGCTGCCTTCAACATCGAAAAGTTCCAATTACCTGGGTAGTGGATGCGGCAAGCAGGCTGCATGCTGCGGGTCCCCACGCGGGCATAGCCGCCGTTAGGTATCCACAGTAGCGGGGCAATGCAAGGCTGGTCTGCAAGGGAATCATCGCAAGGCAGCGCGCCAAATTTGCCTTCGGTGGCAACTTGCACATACAATTCGTGGGCTTGAGGCACCAATAATGTTCTGCCTCAACCGCAAGAGTTGAGGCGCATAAGTTGCTGCGCACGATAGGTAAATGCATCATAGATACCCTGCGCTTCCGGTGAGCGATTGTAGCCTTGATCCCTTCAACGTCTTATTAATTGATCAGTCGCGTTGTGCCACAGATGCTTGGCCCTACCCTCCAAATGTCGACTCGAGTGAGTACCAGGCCTATTGAACAATGCCAGCCGCCATTGGCTTCGGAGTATGATAGAATCTGCTACAAAGTGCCAATAGATGTGGCTCTAAGGATGTATGTTGAGGCGCATGTAGGTGGAGTTGCTTGTAGTTCGCAAGGGAAAGGATCCGCGCAGTCCGTATCCCCTTGGCACTTGAATCCGGGGCAGCCCCAGCTGCAGGTTGCCGTCCACGTTGCATCAGGCTCTGTTATTGTGTATGTTTGGGTTCCGGCAACAGCATTGCTGCCAGTCGGGGTGACGGTGACGGTAGTACGAGAGACGGAAACCGTCGCTCGTGCCGTTGGCGACGTAGATGGTGCTTGAGGTGGCGCAGCTGACGTCGTGTCCCTATGGTCGCGCGGAGTCTGTTAGCTCATGTCATGTCGCTGTCGAAGAGGAGTTGTTGCATATACTTGGCTTGCTCCTCTTCTCGACGTTTTTGTAGCTCTATCGGTACGACCGTAGAAAGCACCAAGGCGATAACAATGATAATGCCGGCGCCAATCAAGAGCTCCCGTAACATTTTCCGATTGAAGTCTGCGCAGCAGACGGTAATTTGATTCTGGGCTCTTTCGTTCTGGTTTGCCTGTCTGTTTTCTATGTCTCCATTGGCTCGATTTCCACTGCGGTCGAGTTCCTGCAGTGAGATAGATGTAGGGCTGTCAGTATCCGACATTAGCTGGCGATCAATTAAGCTCAGGTTGCGTGTACTGCAGATTTTAGCTGCATAGTTGAATGACCACACTTATAACAGGCCCATCAGGCAACTGTTCGTGGCATGTCAGGCGACCAGACCGGTCATCGACTGCCAAGGCAAGAAGGCGCAGCCTGCAAGGCGGATTTCTACTTCCAACTACGGCTCCAGTAAGTACGCTAGCGGCTTCGGCAGCCCTACACGCTGTACGCACTAGGACACTTGGCTAAATCGACGTCACTACTTCAAGAGTGTATGCGCTGAGAACAGAGCGAACATCTCAATCTATTTCAATCTATGATATACGACAGTGATATTCTGTAGGAATTTCTTCGGTCTATATCTTCTCCAAGGGTCTTATCTTTGGTTGTTGTCAGCCTGCATGGCGAAATGATTAGGTGCACCTATGATCAAAGGGGAAGAGTTACACAACGTCAGCCCCGCTCTCCAAAACCCAAAACAGTTGAGGCCGTGCCCCCCTTCGTCCACATGGTGCATAAGCAATGCACACGATTTGGCAGAGGCTGGAAGAAGGCTATGGTAGGCTGCCATTGCTTGGCGTTGGCAAAGTTGGTTGAGAGGCCGGCTCGGCTGGTTACTGCATGCCTTACTGGTTGGTCGATCTTTCGGGCTGGGTTATCCAGGGTGTATTCGAAGGCGGGGTTCAGGCGCATTTTGTCCTTTCGCACCTTCCGAAAGGCTCACAGCCCTCGCAGTGAGGCGGCTGACACTATGGGAGACACGAATAGGACTTGAGCAAAATTTTTCTACCACGGCGTTGCCTTGAAATAGCCACGTATGCCGTGGGGAGTCCGACTGGCAAATCCGGCGACCATGAGATGTCGGGACTGGAGGTTTTTGGCGCGGCTGCCAGTGCCTCTCAGGCTTCCGTCTATATATTTGAGATCATATCCCTCATTCAAAGTATTCGTGAAGAGCTCCGAGAAGCACCTCGACGAATCCAGAGCCAAATTGAACGTTGGACTTTCTTCACTTCGTCGTCAAATCGCTTGAAGCGCACGACCTCCACCGCAACAATCAGGTTCAGAATTGCTTGACTCGCCTGCGAGAAAACATCACCCGTCTTCAGAAAACGCTCAATCACAACCTCATCTACATCAAGAAGAAATCGCTAAAGCGGTATTGGAAGGCATTCAAGGCTCGCAAAGCAGACAACGAAATCCTCAAGCAGTTCAGCATTATCGAGTCAGACAAAAGTAACCTGGTGCTTTATCTCACTGGTACTCTTGGCATCGACATCAGGCGCATGGCTGAGAGCAATCCAACTGGAGTAAGCAAAGCGAAAATTGGGTGAGGGTGGCAAGGCTGATTATTTCACTGTCAGGAAACCTCGAACATTGGCAGAAAAAGGGAGGAGGCCCCGAAGAAGTCAGCGACTAACCCCGTGCGAAGGACTGAGGACACAAGGTGGCAACAGAATAACATGCCTCCAAATCAGAAGCACCCTGGTGGTGACAGCATAATAATCAAGGACTCCACCGTCGAAGCTAGTGGGGACTTGACCAATGAGAGGGCAAACATGACAGATGAGTCTGTGAGAGGCGGTCCGTTCAACGTTCATATCGAAAACAGCGGAGTTACAGGTAATGGAAGTAGGATGAAAAACAGGGAAGGCAACGTCAAACGATAGGCAGTTAGTCAAGAGGAAATCTCCACCGATACCATGGATTAACGTAACAGCTGCATGAATCATAGCAGAAATTGAATTCGAGAATGATTACAGGGCAATTTTTTAGTAAAGCTCAAGTGAACGGTATGTGATATTGTTGGAGTAACGATGAAAATCGATGAATTGGTACTACTGTTGGAGGAGTGGCATGAGGAGCAGAAGAGGGCTACCACGGGGGTCGCTTATATACCCTGCTCCTCGCTGACTAAGCTATCTACTGCTATCAATGCTCATATTCCAACAGATATGCACCATGCAGGCTCCATTGAGTTCTTATGTTGCACGTACCGTTGGACAGAGTAATACAAGCGGATGATGCCATAGAAGGACTGCGGGGGGTTCAGGAGGATGCCACAGATATATTTCCCAAGTTGCTCTACTCAATGATGAAGAAGAGCGGTTTGAGTCACTTAAGCGGCGAAGTCCTACACGTATGCATGAGCGCTGGCGAAGCTTGAAGGCTAACATTTTCGACATTGTGCCAATCACTTTCAGAGCTCTCTCACTTGTCACACCACTTTAACGTGGTCTTTTCTGTCAACGCTTACTATAAGCTATTGGCAGAAAACCGGAAGCACCTGGATCTATCTTTTACAATGCTGCGTCGTGTGCCACGAAAGAATTGCAGGAGAGCAACATGAGAACATGGAAATGGTTGGAATCGAAACGGGCCAGTGATTTACAATACGACAGAGCAGACTCCATTGCCCAGGCCCGCGGTATCTGTAAGGTTGCCCAATATGAACCGTCACAGAATACGAAGCTTTGGCAAGCTCGTATCAATGCATTTACTTGATTAAAAGCTCATGCATTTTCGCTTGCGTCCGTGCACCTACGCATTGCCTGGGAAGGAGAGCGGCCGAAAGAAGTGATGTTGTCAAGTGGTGTTGAAAGCTGGGGCGCGACTCATTGGCATTCGGTTGGGTTCGGGGCACGAGTCGTGTGGGGCCAACTGAAATTGCGGCGTTAAGCGGACTCACCACCATCAACGATCGTCACCGCCATGCAGAAGCGCTCGCATCAGTGGAGCTCGCACCCAAGCCGAGACCGTAGCGGACCCAACGAACCAATCTCCGAGACCAGGAATCGTATTTGAAGTCGGAAGAGGCCGGTCGGAGGCGGCTGTGGGCCAATGGTATCATCGCCGGAAGCTTTACTCCACGTGGCGGACGTTGCTGAGGGCGAACGCAGCGCATATACTTTTTACACAATGATAACTGCCTGGCAGGGAGCGCGCCGCCTCGACTGCGGTATTAGCGGGCATACAAACCACGACGCAGGGAATTGCCGACGATAGCAAGCCGACGGCGGCAAGTGCGCGTTTGCCCACGCCGCCAAGTCCCAAGTCCGGCGCCGAAATGCATCCCAAGGCTTGGGATATCTTCTCTCCGGAAGAGGCGTTCGCATGGCAGACGGTCGGATTTCGATTTGCTGTGGGCGTCGGATGCAACGGTCGGAAAACGCAGGCAGGCGCATGTCGTGATCGGGCGGCGGATGTCGTGATCGCAGCGCGGCAGGGGCGCCCTCACAAACACACCCATCAAGCCCTCGCCAACACCAATCGCAAGCCTTGGTTTTGCTTGCCCATGCGCCGCCAAAAGTCATTTCCAAGCCTTTCTGCACCTCCCCAACGCCCCATGCATATCCCTTCCGCGGACGTCTGCAGCCCCGCGCTCGTACCCGTCGGCAGTGAGCGTTGTCTCCGGCAAATGTAAGCGTGTGAATGGCGTTGCAGTGCGAGCCTTCGGTCGGGAGGTCGTCGGGCCCTTTTGCAAGTAGGAGCCTCCACCAGCCAGAGCGCAGACGCGGCCGTGGCAAGCACGCCATCAAGACGTTGACAGGATGCGCGCGTCAAAACCCGCCGTCGTCTTCACCCGTTTCTGCCGTGACTGCCTTTCTCTTCCCCCAGTCTGCCGCTCTGTTTTTCCCGTGTCGCAATCCCCGTCAATTGGTTCCCTCCCGTGGCAGTGACAATGACGGCTGAAGACAAGCAGCCCGTGTACGACGCCGAGTCGGCCGTGATTTCTGGCGATTCGTCCACAAGCGACACTGCAGTGGACGACAGCTACGAGGTATACAAGAAGAACCAGGGGCTGCAGTATACCGAGGCCGAAGCAAAGGCGGTGCTCCGCAAGATCGACTTCCGCATAGTCCCCGTCCTCTTCGTCACCTACATGCTGCAGTATCTCGACAAGGTCAGTACAGCCGCTAGCCCCATCCGTTCCCGTCTGCAGTCTCGAATACTGACCATCTCGTGCAGAATGGAATCAACTACGCCAGTGTCTACGGCTTGAAGGCGGGTACCCACATCGACGGCAGCCAGTACTCATGGCTCGGTACGGACTTCACTTCCTTCTATCATATCAGTTGACCCATCATGCTGACCCCGCTCAGGCTCCATTTTCTACTTTGGTTACCTCGCGACGCAGTACCCGTCCGGGTACCTCATGCAACGGTATGCGCGACCTCGACCCATCCAGCAAACCCACAGCCTACGCGTACTGACCGCGACCTGCATCAATCCAGATTCCCCATCGCCAAGTTCCTCAGCTTGACCACCATTGGTGAGACATTCTCCACCGAAACGCCTTCCCCCCAGCAAAAGCGCTGACCAAACATCGTTTCCCAGCATGGGGCATCGTCCTGATAACCACCCCTGCATGCCACAACTTTGGCGGCATAGCGGTGAACCGCTTCCTGCTGGGCGCCCTTGAGGCCGCCGTCAATCCCGGTACGCAACACGCGTCCCGTCTTCCCACCTTTCCCCGCTGCGGGACTAACCATCTGCGCCTGCGTCTAGGCTTCGTTTTGATGATGGGCATGTGGTACACGTCGGCGGAGCAGCCCCTGCGCCTGGAGGCCTACTACTGTACGGAAGACTCCCCGATTCCGCCCCCCCTCCACCAAACAAGTGGAGCCTGAGACCATCCGATCAGAGCACGCTAACAGGACTTCCCAATGCTCAGGCACGAACGGCATCGCCACCATGTTCGGCGGGTAAGTCCAAACATGCCACCCCACCCAACCACAACGAAGAAGCAACCAACGGGGCTAACCCCATTCGCAGCCTCATCGGCTACGCCATCGGCCACATCACGTCCGGCTCGCTGGCGCGGTGGATGTACGTCTTCATCATCTTCGGCGCGTGCTCGATCGCGTGGGGCGTCGTGTCGCTGCTGATCCTGCCGGACCTGCCGTCGACGGCCAAGTTCCTTTCGGAGCGCGAGCGGGCCGTCGCCGTCGAGCGCGTGGCGGCGAACCGGCAGGGCGTCAAGAACACGGCGTTCAAAAAGGACCAGGCCGTCGCCTTCCTGCGCGACCCCAAGACGTGGATCCTGTTCGTCCTGGCCGTCGGCGCGCAGGTGCCGAATTCGGCGTTGACGAGCGTGAGTTTATGACCCATATTCCCTGTAAACGACCGCGTTTCTGACTGCGAGGGAACGAAAATACAGTTCACCTCCCTCATCGTCAAGTCCTTCGGCTTCGACACGCTGGGCACGCAGTACCTGCAGATACCCGGCGGCTTCGTGCAGTTCGCGGCGCTGCTCGCGGGCGGCTTCGTCTGCACGTACTGGCCCAACTCGCGCTGCATCACCATGATCGTCGCCAACGCCATCTGCATCCTCGGGTCGGCGCTGCTCGTCGGCCTGCCGGCCAGCAACAAGTGGGGCCGCCTCGTCGCGCTGTGGCTGTGCTACTTCCAGGGCCTCGGCTTCAGCATGTCGCTGACCATGATATCCTCCAACATCAGCGGCTACACCAAGAAGCAGCTGACGGGCGCCATGATCTTCACTGGGTATTGCGTTGGTAATATTATTGGCCCGCAGACGTTCAGGGACGGTGAGGCGCCTGGTTACCACTCGGCGTATGTGGCTATGCTGGTCGGGTATGTCGTCAAGCTGGGCGCCGTCGTGGTGTTGTACGTGTACATGTATAGCGTGAACAAGAAGCGCGATCGCGAGCAGGCGGGCATGAGCGAGGAGGAGAGGGAGAAGGAGGCGATCGAGGCGGGGATGCGGGATATGACCGAGATGGAGAATAAGGGCTTTAGATATATTTTGTAGAGGGAGGGTGGTTTGTAGGAAGGCTGGTTGACATGGTGCAAAAAAAGAAACAGTATCAGGATTGGGAAAATAGGTTTGGGCTTTGGCACGCGATAAAACCATTGGCGTCGCCATGAATGCATTTCTTTTGCTTTCTCTTCAAAGTCTTGAGAAGGTGGCTGATCGATGTACATGAAGCCTGGCTCGGAAGCAACCGAAGCGCACCCATGCCGCATAACTACTGCTTTCCAAGGTTCCTTGGATCGACTGCCTGGCGCAAGCACTACTCAGGCCTGCCGGGGACCGCAGCAAGATCACACTAAGGGATCTAGCAGGAGCGACGACCCGTCAACCAGGTTTCCGGAGGTACCAAGCAATGCTCCCATTAGCCTAGGCACACAGCCGAGAAAAAGATAAGCTGGAGCACGCGATGCCGGACCGATATTGGTGATTGACGAAGTATTGCCGTGTAGCCGTCTGTGCTCATACATCGCCGCACAGCATACGCCGTACACCTACCCAGTGCGGCGAAAGGACGCGGTCGATGCAGCTTCAGCACTACTAGCGATGGAATGGAGAAAGGTGCAGAAGCGTGCCTGGCGAGCCGACGCACCGCTAGGTAGGAATCGAGCGGGGAGATGCCGAATCGCGCCAGTAACCTTAATCCAGCCCGCCTGATAGAAACACATTGTCCCGCTGCGAATGATGATGCCAACGAGGACGCAAGCAGCTGTCGTGTGAAGGGTGCGCTGACGGCCGGAGATCGTGGGGGTGGGGGCGGGATGTCGTGCTGTGCGGCTCAGCCTAAGGCTAGCTGATGTTTTGGGTCGCGGTTGATGGTCGCGTCACGGCTCGCCGCTCGCACGCAATCGGCCACCAGCTCAGCAAGCGCAAAGGCGTCACGCCCGCTCATTCGCACGGGAAGAGAGCAGATAGCAGAATAAACCGTCCGTATGTCGCAATCTGACCCTAGTACCGCAAACGAGATGATCTGTCCCTTTTACCCCAACCTCTGGCCGTATTTCACACAGCCCGTACTTCTTCAACGACCCGCCGTCTCTTCTCTCGCTCTCTCACACACACGCATTCTCCACACCACCGACAAGGCACCACGGTATCAAGGAAAGCCCGGAGAAAATGAAATAAAGGCATCGTTTTCCAGCCCTCCTCCGTCATACGATACTTCCCCCCCCCCCTTCATCATCACCGGGGTCTTCCCGAACGGCGAACCGTTTACACAATCAGCTTTGGTCTCAGCTGCCCAGACGCGAAAATCCCCCAAAACACCCAAAGAACTCCTTGACAAGGCCCGAATGAACGCCAACATACTCCCACCAAAGACAAAAAAGTTGTCGTCACGAGCTAGCTTCGCTCTGATCTGAATGACTGACTGACTGACCTCTCTCTCTCCGCGTGTCTTCTGCTTCTCTCTGACTTTCCCACCATATCTCTCGTTACGCCATGCAGCCAGCCCACTCCACGTCGTTTCGTCCCCGGCCGGCCGTATGTACCCCCCAAATCGGTAGCCACCGCCCGTTGAAGCCGGTTACCCGACGCCCCGACGCGACACATCCTCTCCCTATTACGAGACGAAAATCCTCACTCGCCGCTGCCGCTGCCGCTGCCGCTGCCCGGCCGTACGCTGCTGCCTCTCCCGCCTCCCTCTAGCCTTCTATCGTTCGCCCTGCCTGTCGATCACGACACGCCCACACACAATACACAATGATAATTGGATGGTGGTGGTGGTGATGAAGGATGGCAGAAGCCGGTCGGAGTGTGGAAAGGAGAAAAAGGAGACAATGAAAGCAAAGGATGGATCGAAGTCTGAAGAAGAGGAAAGAAAAGAAGTCGCTCTCGCTCAGAACTGGTAGCGATTACACCTGGCGACGCGCCTGGTGATGTCGCGAGCAGCCAAACGCATCTGCAGCTGGCCCTCGTTGTACTCCTTCTTCAGCTCGAACATCTCGCGCTTCTTGGCCTCGATGACGCGCTTGATGCGGTCGAGCTCGTCGCTCTGGCGCGGCGAGTCGGCGCGGCAGTTGGCCACGTACGGCGAGTGGTCGACCGCCCACTTCTCGTAGCGCGGCCAGTTCTTGTCGTCGACCCCCATCGCCGAGCCGTGCAGCAGGTCCGTCGGCCAGTAGGCGGTGCCGCCGCCCGTCGCCGCCAGCGCGTGCGACAGCTGCCCGACGACCAGGTCCGCCATGACGGCCTGCTGCGCCTCGAAGACGAGGTAGACGGGGAACATGCGCGCGCGGTACCGCCCGGGGAAGAGCGCGCCGCACACGGCCTCGACCAGGTTCATCAGGAAGCCGCGCGCCGACGCGTGCTGGGCGTTGGACGCGGCGCGCGCCTCGTAGTTGACCGTGTACGCGACGTCGACGAGCGGGAAGCGCAGCGGCTCCTGCCAGTCGGCCGACGCGATGCGGTCGAGGCGGGCGTGCAGGCGCTGGCAGAACATCTCGAGCTCGGCCAGGCGGGCGGGCGACGGCGCGCCGTACGGGCTGCTGGCGGGCGCCAGGTACTTGCGGCGGCCGGCCTTGGCCAGGTTCTCGTTCCAGCGGTCGGGCTGGCGCTGTTGGTCGACGGTGAGGGCCAGCTCCCACTCGCCGGTGCGGGCGTAGCGGCGCAGGGCCTCGATGACGTCGAACAGCTCGGCGGGCGACGGCGACTGGCACAGCTCGTCGACCAGCACGCGCTGGTAGACGCACGGCTGGTGTTGGGCCTGGCGGCGCAGGCGGTCGAGGGCCTGCCCCGTCTGCACGTCGTGCTCGGCGTCCCACGCCAGGTTGCCGTCCAGCAGCGCGTGCAGCACGCAGTTCTCGGTGCTGGCCAGGATGTCGTAGCAGATCTTGCGCACCGACGCGTGCTTGCTGCCGACCAGGGCGTCCGTCGCCCGCTGCACGTCGCGCAGCACCGCGTCGATGAGCTGGTTGTAGCCCAGCCGCAGCGCGTGCACGTACTCCTCGCGCGACTTGTCACGTGGCTGGATCGCGTCGACCTGCAGCGGCTCCTGCGGCCGCGCTTCCTGCTGCATCGCGTCGGGCTCGATGACATAGCGCACCGACGACGCCTGCAGCTCCGAGTCCTCCTCTTGCTCGATCTCCTGCAGCCGCGCCTCGTCGTGCTCGGCCGCCAGCCGCATGCTGTGCTCCAGCGAGTGGCAGGTCAGGACTGGGCGTGGTCAGCGAAGGAAAAAAAAAAAGAAAAAAAGGGACGCCAAGACGGCGCTGGAAGCGTGGTGTTGAGCAGCAAGGTGACACGGGCTGGGGTGCACAGGGCCTGGGGCGAGCGGGGGTGCGTGTCGCGGGCCGGGCTGGTACGCACCGTGAGCATCGTCGTCGTCGAAGTGGGCGGGCTCCAGGCGGATGCGCTTGGCGGACGAGTCGGACTGCATCGAGGACGAGGAGCTGGCCAGCGAGTCGTAGGAGCGCTGGCGGGAGGACGAGGACGAGGCCATGTCGGGGTGGTTGTGAGGGCGAGAGGGGGCGGTGGTGGGTGGCCTGAGGCGCAGGGCGGGTTGTGGAGTCGTCGCTAATCGCGTGGGTGGCGGATGCCAACGACCGGCGCAGGCAGGAGACGGAGGGTGGTGGTTGTGTAGCTTGCGAGCGTCGAACCTGAGGCCCAGGACTACTTGAGGTCGATGGCGGAGCGCCCCGATTGGGAGGGCGCGGTGCAGGCCCCCCGGGCGGAGAGCGAAGTGGAGGCTTGTCGAGTGCGTAAGCCGGCGGCCAGACGGTGCACCAAGCGAGTCAGGGCGCAGGCCCCCGTGAAACGAATGCCCTCGAGATCGCTGCCCGTTGGGTGTGACCGGTGCGCTGCTGCCGCGCTGCTGACCTCATTGCTCCTCACTGCTCCCTCCACACCAGCCCGTGCCGTCTGCTGCCAGTGCCTGCCGCTGGAGGCCGCATTCCCCACCATGCGCGATAAGACGCTGCATGCGGTGAGGCGATTGGCCTGTCCATGCCCTGCTGATCGCGCCGCAAAACCCGCCCCGACTCCCCAAGCTTCCCAAGCGCCCGACGCCAAGCCCTCGTCCTGTGAGCGTGAGCGATTTAGGCGATCCAAGGGTGCATTGCCAAGCTTCGTGCTGCTTCTTACTTCCAACAGCTATCGCGTGCAACGGCTATCGCGTATAACGGTCACTTGATCGGCTTCTCCAGATGCTTCAAGGAGATGCCCTGTCCGGTAGAGGCGTTGTAGAAGCTATAGATCTGCACACAGTAGTGTAGTCCACTCATGTTCCGCTGCAGAAACGGCCAAGATGCTCTGATCTCTCCGGCTGAGAGCCGCACTACGCTGGCCGCCGCCTCAACCGGGATCGGCTCGTCCGGGTCGATGGCGCCGGCACTTGACCAAGCCACTTCAGCTGCCGGTCCCGGATGCACATACGCCGTCAGCACTGTAGCCATGGTACCTGAATAGCTTATGTGCCTGTTTCCAGCGGTACTCGACTACATTCTCTGACCACCCTGCTAGATACAGTCTTCGTTCCCTTACCTACACAATACTACTCTGGAAGATCCGGACCATCCACATCCAGTACGCCGCAAGCCACTTCCGCTGCCCTGACAAATTTTTACTCATCCGCGGAGCCAGATCCAGAGCGTCGGAAGTGAGCAGGCGATTAAACGGTGCGAAAGCAATAGCCGGACGGTCTGGCTTCCCCGGCGATTTCACTCAGTAGAGAGCTACGAGCGAGATGCCATTACATAGTAAAATCCTTTCTCTCGCAGCAAAGCATGCCGACCAATTACGGGAAGAGAGAAAAAAAAGCCCCGCTGCGGCGCGAGACGAGCCTTCCCGTTCACGGGGCGGGCAGCAGGATGGAAATGTTATTCTTTTCGATGCCCGTCAGTTGTCGTGCGTATCGCAATGCACACGCCTGTTAAGCTGAGACCCGAGAGGGCCCCAGCGCAATTTTGTTTCGCGTTGCTGCTGCCGCCGCTCCCTTTTCCTTTACCTTTTGGGACGATGACGCTGCCAGCAATCACCGAATGCTGCGTATGATTGGAATCAGCTGTGGAGACCAATTCACCTGCGGCGTCCGGAGTCAAAAATAGCATCCGCGTCGTCCAGCTTTGCGACAGAGAGTGAACGACACGAAAGCAAAGATGCCGTATTATTCCTCTAGTTCCTTGGTTGTTGGACACGGCCCCTGATGAAATCAAAAGCCGCCGAGCCCCGCCGATCCACGAAAACGCTCACTCTCACTTGCACATCACAACAGCAATCGTCGGTTGTTGCGTCGTTGCGCCCAGGGGCTTGCAGCAAACTCCCCGCCGATCATCTAGATACGCACAACCCTCCTATGAGCTGTTCAAAACCACCACGACTCCCTCCCGTCCACGCCATCACCGCCACGCCATGAATCGCCCGTCTCCTGAAGGTGGCTTGACGCCGTTCCGCGCATTAGAACCGGGACCACGTCCGCGGGTGACGACGACAACAACGACGGCAAACCTTACGCAGATGCAACCCGACTAACCAACGCACGGAGCCGGCGACGACGATGACGACGCCGCCGCCGCCAAAACCCGAACGAACGAACGAACAACTCGACCACGCACCACGTTTTTCTACGGCTTGCAGTCCTTTCTTCGCCAGAAATAGCTTAAGCAGCGAAGACGCAATCGGCGCACCGCGCCCCACCAACCGCGACCGCTTTCTCAAGGACCGTTCTCGCCCCCTCCTCCCTCTGTGCCTCCCTCCTCCCGTCCCCTCTCGCTTTTCCTTTCCCGGCTTTTCTCCCGATCGCCCGATCTCCGGCTGTGCGCGATCTTTCGCTGTTTCCGTCTCGTCCTGCATATTCGCGTGGAGTTGATGTTCGTCCCGCGCCGACGGTGACTGGCTCGCTAACAGGCCTTGTGCCTTGTCCCTGAGAGGGAGAAGAGAAGGATCAGGAGAGCGGGAGCGGAACAATCCGGACTGACTGACTCCCGTACCGCTGGGTTTTTGACTTTTTCTGACTGACAACCTGCTCTGATCCCTGGCGGAAGGTGTACCTACTGTGTACTCCGATCCCTCCCCGGCGCAGACTACTACCACTATTGACCTGGATCCACAGTCACGTCGGTGACAAAAGAAATTGCCTACACGCATCTGCCTCGCAAAAAAAAATCTCTCACCGGGCGGGTAGCTGAATACAAAACCCGGACGTAAATGTACACGACCGGATCTTGGATTCAACTGCCTACACTGACTTGGTAATGCAGTATTTGTGTAGGGTAAACGCGGGGGTGCAATTTCTTTTGTCACCCGCCGTGCAGCGGTCGCAGAAGGGCTAAGTAAACCCTGTACGTCTGTGCCGAGGATGCTAATCTTCCCTCGTGGGGTGATTGGAGACCCAAAACTACGCAGGCGTACGAGGATGGAGAGAACGGACCCCTGCTCCCGGACGACGACCCGGATGTTGTGTAGTCGGATGACGATAACGACGCCTAAGCTTCTTTACAATCTTTACTCTATATCTTCTTACTCTCAGTCTCTGACTGTATTCTTTCTGCTCGTC
Source organism: Diplodia seriata (assembly GCF_021436955.1). Classification (NCBI taxonomy): domain Eukaryota; kingdom Fungi; phylum Ascomycota; class Dothideomycetes; order Botryosphaeriales; family Botryosphaeriaceae; genus Diplodia; species Diplodia seriata. Next base: position 1,195,835 of record NW_027117309.1, on the reverse strand, counting down.
TTTCTGCTCGCGGTGCTCACGGTCTGGGCGTGCTTTACTTCTTCTATTTCTTATTTCTTCCTGTTCCTACTAGCGTGCTCTGACGGCATGTCTTTCACGTACTAGCTTAGATGGCTAATACTGCTTCTTCTAATGGTGTTCGGGATGGAATTTAAGGGCGCGCAGACTTCAGTGTTATGACTCGGGTGGTAGAGCGGGCTGGCTTTTTCTTCTTACCTTATGGCGCTGTAGTCCGAGATGATGGACGGTCTGATGTTAGAGTGTTTCTACAGCGCGCGGATGTCGAGCTCGACTATATCCGTAGGCATGGTGGTATTGCTCTGCGAGGCAGACGTGGATGGTGTTGAAGATCGAGAGCCGCACATAGTAATTTACCCAGAATAGGACACCCAATTGGGCTTAGTCCCACTCTGCTGTATGATAGTCTGCTAGCTGTGAAGCCCATTCGCGGGTCAATCTATTAAGGTTTCAACAGATGGTCTTGATCTTTTTGTAACCCGCTGTGCAACGGCAGCGGTTTGACCTCAAAGTATGCAGCGCATTGTAACACGACCGAACGCGGATTTTATGGGGAACCGACAGCTTGCCAGCTGTCGGTTCATATTTCGCTACTTCTACAGCTACATTTTGCTGTAATGAAGTTTTGCGTCCTTTCGCTGTGCATGCGGCGGGTGACAAAAGAAATTGGCCGTCCCACATCCACCACTCCTGCTCTGGGTAACTGTTCTAAGATCTGGACATAAATGTGCGCATTTAGCGCACATTTATGTCCAGATCTTGTATTCAACTACCCTTAAGTATATATAATGCGCGATCTGTAGGAGGCAAATTTCTTCGTATGCATATTCTGAGGATCAGACTGCGTGAACGGCTAATATGCGCCTAACGGTTACATCGAAGAAGTCGAGCTCCATGCAATGGGCGACCTGAATCTTAGTTTACAAAGAAACAGTGCGAGTGACGTGTCAGTGTTTGAGGTGGCCTTAACATAGAGAGGCATCCCAAGTCGGGGCCAAGCCCAGCAATGCAGCTGCTTGGCGAGCACGCTATCTAGTCATGAATCGAAGGATCGTACTCCCAAACTGAGTCAGAAATGCTTGGCTGACGCATTGAGCTCTGATGTCTCCCAGCTACTCACCACCTCAGCAGGACCACAAACCTCGTCAAAGTAGCTCAGTCGTGTACTCCCTATGCATTCCCAGCCTCTAGCAGCAAAGCGAAAGCCCTCGGGCAAGAGATTTCGCGTGTGGCGCTCTCCCTAAGTCCGGTAAGGCCGAGAGCCAGTAACCAAGGAAAAAAAAAATCACCACCACCCCAACCAACACCAAAAGAAGAGGACTATCTCTATCACGACCAGCACGGGACTCGAACCCGCAACCTTCCGCTTAGGAGGCGGACGCGCGACCATTGCGCCAACCGGCCATTGATTGATGGTGTTGTGATGTTGTTGAGTTGGGAACGGGCAAAAGTCGATATATCGGCCACCACCACGCGCCACGCATGCGCACGCAGCAGCAAACATGAACAGGCGACGCAGAGCAACCTGGGAGCTTTTGAACGAAAAAATTACGTCGTGGGGCGGCCGAAAAATTTATCAGTGAACTCGGGCCACTTCGCCGCATCCGGGAAATGGCCGAGAGTTTTTCTCCGCGGCAACCCAACCAACACCAAAGCCGATTAGTGCATTGGACATTCGACCACGGCCGGTTCAGTCGACGACTCGAGGAATAGCGGAGGGGCAAGATAGAACAAGGGCTATGTGCTGCCGGATTGAGGGTGGTCGAAGTGTAGCTCAGCGCCGTGGACAAAACAAGACGCCGGACTGCCGGATAGCCGCCGCGACTCTTCCGAGCAGTTTGTGGGGCTCCACAAACTGCTTTCCTAAGGGCCGGGCCGATGGACTACCTAGATCTACGGGTCGCGATCGATAATACGTGGAGAGAGGTTGGCCACTGCATGATGGGGGACGGGTGGGACCTGAACAGAACTTTTGTACGAACCGGACAACAATGGACGACGATGCAGAACCGCCGCAAGACAATTGTTCACTGGACTCTGCTCCTCCTCTTTTCGATTGTTTGCATATCTACCTGTCATCAAACCGTTGCGGGCGTCTCGTGTCTCCAGCAAACGACGCTGCGGCCATGGCCGCAGCCCAGAGTGCGGAACCCGTGTGTGTCGTCGGCGACGTGTTTGGAGTCGAGGTCCTTGCCCGCAGGCTCGTCTCTCCAGATTTCAATCCTGCGCCACGATCGTGTGGATTCGGCCATGCGCGCAACCCGGAGCGCTTGGTCCATGTCCGCGACCTCGAACAAGACGACCTTGGCGCGCACCTGGTCCGCAATCTCCAGCAGCCGTGGGTAGAACACGTCTCCGCCGTCCACGGCTTTGTCGTCGGTCGAGGCGGGCGGCGGCACCAGCGCCAGCTTTGGTTCGTAGTTGCGCACCGAGCGGGTGGTCGTGTGGGTGAAGGCGTGCGGGGAGATGTACGGCGGGTTGGATACGAGGACGTCCCAGTCGACCATGTTCCTCTCGCGCAGCAGAGCCATCAGAGGAGGTGCGGCGCTTCTTCCTCCGGACAGGACATCGGCCAGGGCGAAGTCCGTCCGGCTGGATCCGCACCGGCGCGCGTTGTGCCTGGCCAGATCTACGCATCGTGGCGACACGTCGATTCCCAGCAATTGGACATGCGGAGCGGCGTCGCGGAGCAGGTCTTCGAAAAGGAGTGGTATGCAGCCGGTGCCGGTGCAGAGATCGAGGACGCGCAATGGCTTGGGGAGAGCAGGGGATAAACGTTCGGCGAGATAGGCGACGGAAGCAGCCGTTTCCTGCCTGAGGGACCAGATCAGCAGTGCGATCGCGAAGATAGGCAGACTGAGGCGTACCTTGGGATGAGCACGCCCGGCCGGCAAGCAATCTCCAAGTCGCCGAAGTACTCTGTGCCGAGAATGTACTGCAGCGGCCGGCCGGCGGAGCGGTCGCGCACCATGGCGCGCAGCCGGGCTGGCCAGGTGGCCGGAGCGGTCTTCACGGCATGCTCACGGAGCCAGCGCAGCTCGTTGCGAGCGGAAGCGATGTCGCGACAGGCGAGCAGCAGACGCGGGAGGAGGCAGTCGACGCGGCGGGCGCGCCGGAGCAGGCCATGCGGGATGCGTGGCATGGCAGGGCGGGAGAGTCGGGGAAATGACAGGCATGCCGGGCGCGGGACGAGTGGAGCCCTGGACCGGAGGCTGGAGCCGTGCGGATCTTGCATCTCTGCCCCTGAACATCATCACCACATCCCTTCTGGAACCCGGCATTGCTGGAGATACGCTCAGACGCCGCGTCGAACCCGGTTTCAGCCATCCTCATTTTCGCTTCACGAGCGCTCCGTTGCTATCAACCCACTGCAACCCGCCGTCTGCGCCAGCTCACTTCACCACACACGCTGCTGGTCTCGACGCTTTTCTGTGAAACGCCGTTGAGGCGCCAAACCCCAGATGCCACACGATCAGCACGCTGCCTCCGTTCTGCCGGGACGATGTGACGTTGACAGCCAGCCACTGACTGCTTCTCCGCATTCGCTCGTGTTCGGCCCAGCCTCCCGCCAGCCACACCTGAGCCCCCCGCGCACCCAACCACTCGCTTCCGTCTCTTAGACCAAGTTCCGCGGCATTGAAAACGGTACTAAGGTCGAGTCTCAGTCTGGCACGCCGTCCGATCGTCTGCGAAATGGCCGCCTGAACACCCTCGCTCAAATGCTTCTGGAAGCTTGCCTCTGATAGCATGAATTCTTAATTGCCGATTCGCCTTTCCTCGTCATTCATTGGGCTCGCCAATTTCTGGTGAAGCAGCAGTAGGGCCGAGCCACCTCGCGTGTACGCAACGCTCCCCGTGACGAGCTGCCAATCGGTCGCAATCGCCTCCGGCTTATTACATCCGTGGGCACATATCCATCTCAGCTCAACCGCTAGCCTAGCGGTGGCCCAAGCGCCTGGTTTCAACGGCAATACCACCCCTTTAATCGAACATCTCCCCTTCTCCGATCTCCGCTCCCGTAGCCTATATCCTTGTCGTCCCTCTCTCGCTTCGAGCCTTACGGAAAGTCTCTCTTTCATTCCATTCCTTCTTTTCACACATTCGGGCACCATGCCGGCCACAATATTACCAGCGGCGACCAGCCATCCGCTCTTTGGCGCCACCCTCCCCGGAAAGGACCAGGACGACCCCGTGTTGAAGGCCGCGCAAGACATCATCTCCCTAAACAACCGGAAAAACAGATCCCTCTGCCACGTCTCGCTCCCGCTCTCCCTGGAAGCCCTTCCGTACACCTCCCTCGACTCAACCCACGGCCGCTACTACCGCATCTCCCGCGCCTCCCTCCTCGGCAACTACCCGGAGTACTCCAACTACGACGGCATGTGGGACACGGTCGTCCGCATCCGCCTCTCCCCGCGCAGCAGCAACCACAGCACCGCCGTCGAGGTCCGCGACGGCGACGCCTGGCTGCCGCTCGGCACCTACCTCTCGCGGCTGCCGGCCGTGAAAGAGTACTGGGCGGGACCGGGCTCATCCCCGTGGCTGCAAGATCTGGAATGGCGCAGCAACGGGCAGCACTTCCCGCTGCTTTCGCTGCCGGGCGAGATCCGCAACATGATCTACGACTACAGCGCGTCCTTCTGCTACCCGTACGCGTTCGAGCAGGGCTTCAACTACATGGCATCCGCGGGGACCGACGGGCTGCTGTACCGCGAGTACGGCGCGCGCGGCTCGCACCTGCGCGCGGAGCTGTTCGGGCGCGGCCGCGTGCTCAACGGCGCCGGGCCCGTCCTCGCACTGCTGCAAACCAGCCGCCAGGTGCACGCCGAGTTCGCGGCCCGCCTGTACCGCAACATGGACTTCCGCTTCCAGGCGCCGGCGCCGCTCGGTCGCTTCCTCGCGTGCAAACCCGACTTCCGCACCCTCGCCAAGGTCTCGCTGCAGATGACGGCGTGGAACCTCGTCAAGTTCTTCGGCGTCTGGCTCCAGCAGGCCGAGCGCCCGTGGGGCCGCCCCGACGCCGCGTGCCTGAAGGGCTTGCGCCTGAACGAGTTGGAGCTGCGCCTCGGCCACCGCCAGAACTTCGACGACGACGACGGCTACCGGCTCGACGCCGTGTTGGCGCCGTGCTGCCACCGCGTGCTGGCGGGCTTGATTCTGTGGGCGGCCAAGGACTATGTGCGCGACATCCCCGTGGTTTCGGTCGAGGGCTGCGTGTCGTCGAGGGTGAAGGCGGCGTTTGCGCAGCTGTTGGCGGACGAGAGGGCGGAGGTGCCGTCGGCGGTGACGCAGTGGGACGTCGTTGGCAGGTCGGCGAAGCTTGTCGAGAAGGGCGAGAGCTGGCTGGTCAGGACGGATTCGTGAGTCTCGCCCCCGGATTTGTTGTAGAGACAAGAGCTAACGATTGATAGTGGTCTCGGATGTGAGCTCCTCGACCATGAGCACAGCTGTGCGGATATGGGGCCGTGCACGGACGACTTTTGCCTTTCCGAGAACAACTTCACCCCCAGGAAGGCGATCGGAAGCTATTCCTCTTCCTCTTCGTCGACGGCCGCGCCGTCGGCTTAATCGGGTGCATCCGGGTGATGTGCAGTTTTCTCCGAATCCCTATCTCTGGCGTTGGCGTTTCAGACGAGGTTTTTGAACGAAGACACGTAGCGTTGTGGATTCTTCGTTGTAGTCAGTACTTCTATTCCACTTTGTTGGGATTTTGGTTTTTGCTTGGAGCAACCGAACGGGCCGAATGGCGCGCATATTTTGATGTTGACTTGTAGTTTGGATACCCATGTAGTGTTGCTTTGAGCATCTGGAATCATTAGTCATGTTTTGGTTGGGGCTTAACGCTTCACTGAATTCACGTCATTCAACAATACTCTGATCAGTGACGTTAATAACCAGTAATGGTCGCATACGTTCGTTCCCTTGGCACGCCCCATGGACTCCTCAGACGCTGCGCGCATTTCAAAGAACCCTTTTCCGCCTTTTTCGCGAGTGACAGGGAGATTTCATAAGTGTATCCGTACAGGTTGATCAACTTGCCAAATTTTGCTACCCAATTGCTGACACTATAGAAGTCCACTAATCACAAGCCGCATGCTTGGCCACGAAGTATGTTCTTTCATGCTGTAAAAGGCTGACTCATATTGTTTGTTACTTTCCTGCAGTTCCTTGGTGCCGCACGGCGCGCTATTGCAAAAGACAAGACACCTCCATGATTCATGTGCTCCTGAACTTTTGCCACTGGTTCTCAGTGTGCGTTGTCCGATGAGGTCGCACTACAGGTGACCAAGAAGTGAAATAGAAGTGACTGACGTTTACAGCGAATGGCACAATATCCAGAGTTTGCGTCCACGAGACTCTTAAGCGCCCACGGACACCTTTACCTCAGCCATTTGTATCAGCTGCAGTGTCTGCCAGCGAACAGGTTGGTCGCTATCTCCTTTGTTACTGCATACATTCTCCCTTGCTGCTTATAAAATCTCCATTTTGCTCTTAACGTGCACTTCCACGGCTGTTCCAGTCACCCGTTCCCCATTTCTACCTCGCCGATCGAGTCACCATGGCAACATCCACAAATCAGGGACAGTACGTACTTCAGCAAGTGCTCAGGGCTTGATTCATTAATAGAAAGTATCAGGGACATCGCGCCTCCAGGAGGGACACCACCGCCCCACACTATGGACATGGAAGACCCACCCAACGTGCCAGAGCTTGCATCCACAAGGTCCATCGCAACCAACGCGCTTTGTTCCCAGACGGCGGGATTTTCTGAGCCAGATCCGCTTCTGGATTTGGTTGACACCCTTCTTAACCTTACCACGAGTCCAGATGCTGATACACAAGTCTCATACACCATCACTGCCGTCGCTCCAGCACTTTTGGGCGCCACAACTGGTTTCGGGCGCTTTTATGAGGTCTGCCGCTATTCCTGCGTCCGGAGACACAATCCGTTGACGGTTCTTGCACGCATGAGGCTCGATGACAAGGGTGACGTCCTTGTCTGGGAGAACTGGAAACGGGTCGACTTTGCCGACTGGGTGTCCGTGTTTCCACGTTACAAACAGGATCAAATAGGTGTGGGATCCTGCTTCTGGACGACCCGCTATATCTGGCATCGAAGCGGAAAACCATTCCGTCTTCTGGACCTTCCCAGAGAGCTACGGGACATGATTTATGAAGAGTGTGCGACATTCTTCTATCTGCGCCGCGGTCTTGAAACCCATTGGCAAAAGGGGTGGAACTTTTGCCCCTACTATGCACTATATTACGATAAAAAATTGCTCAACAGCGAGCACGGGGAGAACGGAACCATTATGCGAATGGAATGCAATTACGGTGGTCGCATTCTTAATGGGGCCGTCTCCCCCATTAGCCTTCTCCTTTCCAATAAACAGGTTTCTCGTGAGTATAAAGAAAGGATGTGGAAGAGCTTGGAATTTCGCTTCACCAGCTACAGAGACAGCTGGAAGATCATGAGTGGTAAGGACCGTTTGGAAGCGATCCTTCCGCAGTGGAGTTCGGTTTCCCGAGTTTGCCTCGAGCTGAACACTTCGCACTGCCTCACGCTGCTGGGCATCCCAGTCCTTACTTCTGAGCCCATCCGTCCTCCCGGACCTAGCGCATTTGTGGACATACTTAAGTCGCTACGATTATCCCACCTAACAATCTTCATTCGCCATCAGACCGGAGAGTTTGTAAATAGCAGGTACACCAACATTTATCGGAACGCCTGTCCGCATATCCTCACCGGCTACGTCATCTTGTACGCGAAGACTGTCTTCTCAAGCATCCCTCATGTCCAGTTGACTGGCTGCATCAGCCCCAAAATGGTCGCCCAGTTCCAGCAGATGTACAAGGAGGAGCGCGCAGGAGCAACCCCGACACTGACAGAGTGGGACGTTATCGGGCCTTCCACGTACCTCAAGAAGAGAGGCAGGTCATGGATGCAGCATGAACTGTACGATTTGGATCTTATGCGACAGTAAGTCGCCGCAACAGCAACAGTTCCACAGCGCAGCACACTGACTCTTCCCAGGGGGGATAACCGCTTGTGTTTTTACCTGGATGGTGGCGAGGACCATGACTGCTACCATAAAGGCGAGTGCACAGATGGCCATTGTATGCTGCAGGGTCGGCAGAAGGATCTCCGTGGAAGTACTCATGCTCGGGCGGCTTGATAGAACGAGCTCGGGCGGCTTGGGGTATTCGGGTAGTACGACCTGGATTTTAATAGTGGCGGGCGTATGAGAGGGACGATTTCTTGATATTTCCATATTGACGTGGCTTCGAAATTGTAAGATGCTACAAGGTACTATTGAATGAGAAGTGGGTGGCGTCCCAGTAGTAAGTGTGTAGGGAGATAGATTAGGAAGTAGGACTTTATTACATGCGAGTGTCTTGTGGTTTGATACACCGAACTTTCGCGAAATATTGCATGCGGTGGGGAGTCTTTGCATTACTACCACCCTATTGTTAGACGTGCACTGTGACTTCGTAGTACATTGCTCTTATATAAGTCTTTATAACGAGTTCAACTACCCATGAACAAATCGTAGTAGCGGTATCAGTAAAGCTTAGATGGATCAAATAATGAGTTTTATGTCATGACCAACACCGGATCAAGCATTTCAGCATTCACAATGCTAATCAGTGCGGTCTTGCACGAGAACTCCCCGCTATGAAAGTTTCGTATTGACTTTTACGCGGAATCTACATGGTCTGTCTGCAGTGTCTTTATCTTACCCAATGCTCAATCCATGACGCTCCTTGACAAACCTTCGACCCTTCGGCTCCATGGCAGTCCTATGCGCGCCAGCCCAAATTCGAAGATTTCCATCAACCAAAGAGCTGGCGCAATGCTGGATCCGCCGCGAGGTTCGTCTTAAAGACGCAGCCACGGTCTCCGCAAAAGGACCATTTACACCTATGGTGACGAGGCGTACCGTCAATCTTGCCCGTCTGACTGCACAGACTGCGGGACATCCTACGGACACGGGGCATTAATTAAAAAAAAAAGTCAGTAATTTCGAGCGGGAGAGTGACTTACGGAATAACCAAGTGCTTCTCGAAGGTGGGGAATCTGAGCGTCATCCCAGCACGCCGCTCCGTAATTTTATCTTGATAGTGGCCGCCATCCCAACCAAGGATGTCCCAGACAGACACCGTCTCCACCCCGCTCTTCCCACCGGCCAGGAAGTCCACGAACATGGTCTGCAGCTCCTTGCTGACGCAACCCTCGACCCGCACATCTTCCGCGGTGCCAAACAGACCAGCGACTCCAAGCAGAACCAGCCCGGTCGAGATACGATGGCACAAATGGGGCACGAACTGGCCCGACTGCCACATCTTCGCGGTCGAGTCCATGTCCTTGTGACCCAGAACCGCCACGACCGACTTCAAGCCGCGCAGCTGCTCCAGCAAGGTCCCGGCCACGACCCCCTCGCCCATCGACAGGTCCACCTCCCTAGCCATATGCGCGTCCAGACGCGCGACATGCAGCCACGTATCCGTATCCAGCTCCAGCCGCAGCCTCGTCAGCGTGCCGCCGACAGTCGTCATCGGCAGCTCGCACCTCAACAGCGTCCGCCACCTGCGCGCCCGCCCCACCCCGCTGACGACCTTACCAAACAGCGGCGCCGACCGCGTGACATCACCAACATCACCAAAGCGGAACTCGCACGACTCGCGCAGCACGGCCGCGAACTCGCGCGAGACCTGCTTGTTTGTCAGCAGCAAGCTGAGGATGGCGCCGTTGCGGCAGTGGGCGGGGCGCCGGCGGCAGGACGACGGGGCGCAGGCGGCGTAGACGAGGTCGCGCAGCTCGGCGGGCAGGGCGAGGAGCGGGAAGGTCCGGCGGTTGGTCGCCCAGGCGTAGGAGGTGTGCCAGAGCGGCGAGCCGACGCCGAGCGTGTCGCGCGCCGGCACGGGGCCGAAGGAGGCGACGAAGGCGGGGAGCGGCTGCCAGTCGGCGGCCGCCGCCGTGTGGTGCTTGACGAGCACGCCGGCCCCTGAGGCGTCGAGCTTGGCGTGGATCTTGGTGCTTGTGAGGTTCTTGGGGCCGAAGGTGATGCGCTTGCCGGCGTGCTTGGTGATTTCGTAGATTGGCGGGTTGGCGGCGAGGTCGACGGGCGAATGCAGTACTCTCAGAGAGGCTAGGGACTTGCGGCCGTGCGGTCTGATGAAAGTGAAGGTTGGCGGCCGGCAGTGTCTGATGACAGTGAAGGTTGGCTGATATGAAGCGATGTGTTTGGGCATCCAGCGGATTTGGGCCTGAAAGTATTTCCGGAGAACGTCCAGGACGGGGTCGACACCGGGTTCCGGGGTACAGTACTTCAGATTGGCGACGAGGGGATGAATAGAGCCCTCCTTCGTTCCGATCTCCATGCTGAGAAAATCTTTGTTGGTAGCGCTCTGAGTCGGGTGCTTGAAGTTGGTGGATGGCCGCGCCTGGGTGCAGGTTGTTTCGAGTAGGAGGAGAGGTTGGAGGAAGAGGGTTTAAGTAGGAAGTAAAGTGTGTTGACGGCCCCGGGATGCACGGACCAAACAAGGCCGCCGCCGCCGTGTTATGGGCTGCCATCCGTCACTGAGGAACTGACTGTGTTGAACCCCCTCTGACTTCCCTATGAACAGCTGTAGCACACTGTCCCGTGCAACCCTGTACGTCATTCAAATCCCGATCTGGTCTGAGTACTCAAGCAGACCATTAGTCATGATTATCAGCCAGTGGTAATGCTTCGGTTCCCTTCCTGCGGCAGTGACTGCCGTGCCAAGCCAATGTTTCCTTCTCCCCCACTTGGCAGGTCCCCACATATACGCTTCCATTGTTCAGGCACACGGAGGTTTTCGCCTCTTTAAACCCCAGGTTTTCCACGTGTTACCTTCTTCGCTCAACTCGAACCAACATATCGCGCGGGAACAAGACAACGCCGCTCGATAGTCCGCAGACAAAACACAACCACGAGCGGATAACACTTGACATACCTTAACCTAGCTTGGTCCAACCCAGCGGTTTCTCGACCCGTAGCGACCGCGAAGACGCCAACAAACATGCATTTCCGCCTCTTGGACCTCCCAGGCGAACTCCGCAACCGCATCTACACCCACCTCATCACCAATCCCGTCCACCCCTACAGCCACGACCATCCGCGCGAACCACACCACCTATTCCTCGCCTCGCGCCAACTCTCCACCGAGTAAGCGCTTGCTATTAAACTTCGACAAAAAAAATAGTGCAACTACGGTAACGTACTAGTGAGACGCAAAACAAAAAAATCGAAGAATGCCCCCTATCGGAGTCGAACCGATGGCCTCGACATTACTAGTGTCGCGCTCTACCACTGAGCTAAAGGGGCCTGTCGACTGTTTGTCAACTGCCTGTGGATTGATCACATGACTCAATTTGATCATCTTGCACCTATGTCCATAGAGCAACTCGGCTACACATAGGATTAAAGGCTGACCTTTCCAATGCGGACTCTTCGGCCAATTGACACTTTGCATTGAAAAGATTGCGGCCGTACTTCGGTGGGAATCTTGCATAGACGTGAGGCCGAAGACGCGACGGAATTACGAATATAGTAAAATGAAAGCCCTCCTCCGGCAGCCATCGAATGCCATTAACTACAATTAAAGCAGAACGAATCGAACCTCCCAGCCATGCAAAAAACTCGAGGGTCCGCAAAGTAACCCCATTTGTACGTGCTTTGGACGAGCGCGCCAACCAGACCAGTAACGATCATGACCCAGTCGACGAAGATAACCCAGAGAAGGGTGGGCCAAGGCATGCCGGCAGTGAGGAGAAGGTCCATGAGCAGGAGCGCCGTGGTAATGAACCAGTCAATGTAGCGGACATGGAAGATTTCGCGGGTGACGCCGCGGTAGAATCGATCGAGTAAAGTCGTAAACGTGTAGAAGGTGTAAGGGCGAGTGACGGGAGGATCGCCCGGGGTCGAAGGAATGGAGGCGGTCCCACTAGGATGGCGAAAAACCACCAGCCACTTGCATGTATTACCTCTCTACTTTCGGAGCCCCAAATGGGCGCAGATCCGCCCAGACGTTGAACTTGACCGCCTGCATAAGTTAGGCGCAATCCCTCCGAGAGGCAGGGTCGTCAACCGGGACGCCTACCACCCTGCGCTCAGGGGCCGGTTCAGGCATCCCAGTAATCCCAGTTCATAGTAATGCACCAGTCCGAGTCACAGGGTGGATTCCTGCGGCAGGAGCCGTGATTGTGATCGAAGAGAAAGCACGATTTCCTATAATGAGTATCAGTAACAAACTTCAAAGCCGAGATAGCAGCATGGATGACTGACCCAGCCGCTCGTTCGCGGGCCAGAAACTGCAGCGCAGGCAAAGGGCTCGTGTACGCCAGCCCCGCCTCCTGGATCTTTCTCGAGCGACCAACAAAGTCCTGTTCCGTGGTGTCGCACGGGACGCCCTGGAGGTCGCAGGCATGCATCGTCGCGAACAGCCCTCTCATCCGAGGACTTACACAGCCCAGGATTGTCACGTCCGGGATGTGCGTCACGGCCGCCCGGAGAAGGAGCAGGAATCTTCCGGTGAGGAGCCTGGTGCAGTCCCCTCTCATTGACAAGTCCGGTTCGCCGCCGTCGTCTTCAAGAGGCCCGTGCCAGCCGATCCTGTGCCGGTCGGGATAGTGAGAAGGATTGCGGTGGTCGACATATATCGTGAGCGACTTGAGGTGGAGCTTGCCGACCAGCCCCACCAAGTCCGTCTCTTCGTTTTCCATGGCCGCAACGTCCCAGCGGGGCGCAACGCGCCAGCGCTTGACCGTGAAGAACAGGTTGCCGAGGCTGAACTCCACGGACAGCCTCTCCGGCATCCTGCCGTCGTAGAGCGAGGACAGGGTGGTGTTCTGGGCCAGGAACCAGCCCAGGGCACTCGGCTCGAGGAAGCTGAACTCCATGCTGTCCCACATGCGCTTCTTGAATTCGGCGTGGACCTGCTTGTTGAGCAGGAGCATGCTGAGGGGCGACCCGGCCGCGTTGACGATCTTGCAGCCACGCGTCTTGTACTCGGTCTGGGCATGGGAGCCCGTCAAGCCGTAGTCGGCGGGGAAGAGGGTGTGGCCCGAAGTGGCCGCCGCACTCAGGCCGAGGAAGTTCGACCGCTTCCGGTAGTAGTATGGATAGCAGAAGGGGGCCGCGTGGTCGTAGATGAGGTCGCGCAGCTCGGCGGGGAGGTCGAGGAGTCTGAATGTCTTGCCGTTGCAGGCCCAATCGTAGTTCATCTCCCATTGACGGGAGCCGAAGCCAGAGGTCTCCACCGGGTTGTACCTCGAGAAGTACTTGAGGAGCAACTCGCGCAACGGGATCCAGACACCGTGGTCGTTGGCGATCGGCTTGAGGGCATTGTGCTTGCGCTCAAGCTTGATTTCCGCCCAGATGCTCACCTGAGTCCTGCGCGCGCCTGTCGTCTTCTGCCACGTGATGAGGTATAGGTTGGCGTGGCGCTCAGGAAGGGGATGCGGGATCACTTTGATCGCGAAGCTTATAACGCCTTCGATGGTTGGTTCATCGAAGAACCTGGTGGGTAAAATACGCTCCAAGAGCTCGACGATTGGGTCATCGGCGGTAGAAGGCACCCGCGAGGTCTCTGTGGTGTTCGTCGTTGGGTTCGTCATGCTGGCGAGATGTCGATGATACGTGACGACGCTTGCGACAAGATTGCTGTAGCAGTAGTAAAAATACTGCTTGCCCAGACGGTGGGCCGCCAGAAACCCGGCGCTAAGCCAATTCGAGCGATTGCAGTATGGTGAGTGCAGAGAGGGCGAATGTTTTGAGAGAGGATTGCGACCTCAGCAATTACTATGAGCACAGTAAGTGCGACATTGCTGGAAGCCAGATATAGCCGCATAAACTAGAATAATTGCCTTTCTTCAAAGACCTACAAGCATGGGTCAACTGTCACGAAAGCAGGTGTGCCTCTAGAAATATTAGGCCTAGGAAATATCTATACAGGCCCTTGGCTGGTCAAAAACCGCTCGTTCCGTTTCTTCTCCTTTCTGACTACTTGGGAAAGACACATTTGGCACTCGCTTACAAGCTCTGGGTCATCTCTTCCTCAGTGAATGAAGAGCGGCGCGACGTCCGCCGCTCGAGCGGAGGGCCTAACGTCGGTCGCTACAACGCGGCAGGATGTGGCCACGCGTGTATGCGTTTGCGCAACTTCTAAACTCTCCAATGCCCGACTCTACACGACAAACTAGTCGCACCGCCAAACGCCGAGCAATGGACCTAAACCTACCGCCGTCCTTCACCACCACCGCATCTACTGCTGCCTCCACCAGGCGGCAAGCTAGGCTCATCACCTATTACACGCCCGGAGCTCAGGCCCTTGCATCGCCAAACAGTCGTTAGCCCATCGAGACACCATTCTTGACTCGCTCACCGCAGCCGCGAGCGCACGAAAACAGCCCTGGCTGCGCTTGGCCTCGCCGATGAGGTTCGCAATGGATGACATCAGGCCTCTTCACCACAACCCATGCGACAAAATAAGGTGATACTTTTGACGATACAAACGCCGGACCGTGCCGTCCATTGTCGACCCCAAATCTACTGAGAGCTAGAATTACTTGGAAGCAGATACACAGTCAAGCCGGACATCGACGAAACTCCTCGACAAGCTTATCCTCGCTATCGCTCCATTGCATCTACGACCGCGCAATTTGCCCGGTGTGTCGTTGCGCCCTTCCAGCCCGGGGGTTAAAATAAGGGTTTAGGCTGCCACAAGGTCCGGAGCATCCGTTACAGAGCTTGCAGACGCGCGAACAGCGCCGGCTACAATCCACATGCGTGACGTACACAAACATTCAGTGCTGCTACGAATTTGTCACTCCATAATGCTGCTACAGCCGCGTGATTTGGCCTCATCATAGCGGTATTGGTACGCGTTCTTCCCAAAAGTTGACCATGACTGTTGACAACAACAGTGTTACTGTGGCGATGGAACTATGGTGGCGGCTCCTGCTTATATTGATTGCGAGCACGTCAAAAGTGTGAGTTGCGCACAATAGTATGCTGCTCCATCGACAGTTTCCTGACACAACAGTAAAAGTGAGCAGACTGCACCTGTCTCCGTAGACTTACGATACAATTTGAGTTTGCATTGTGGGAATGCACGTAGTAGACGGGAACATAAAGTGAAGTCGTCTGCAACTCCATGTTTAGGTTGATTAGCTCTGATATTTCCGTCGAATTTGGTTTCTTTTTTGGTTAAATACTGTTCCGTCCGTCCGTTATACAGTACTGGGAGCAAAATCAATGACACAATCGTTGCCGAGCACGTCTTATCTGCTTTTTAATCCAGTAATTACAAAGCCTACAGCCATGACCTCAGCAGATCTAATGGTCGATCTTTCCACTCGAGCGGCTAAGAAGTCATGAAGTCTCCTTCAGAATGCCGCCCACAAGTCCTCCTTTGCAAACTCCTCTGAGATTCCCCACCACCTACCGGCCCTTCTTCGCACCATCCAACCCCCTCCTCACCCTCCTCTCCTCCCACCTCGCCCAGCCGGCATCCACCAAATCCTCCTCAATGACCAAGTCCCTCAGCCGCGCCATCCTCGCCAACCCCGTCTCCAGCGCCCACCCAAGCAACCCGCTCCTCCTTATCCAACTCGTAAACGCGAACCAGAAGACGGCGAAGGCGGCGCCGGCGGTGCAGCCGACCAGGACCTGCTTGTTGGTGTGGTAGGAGAGGTAGATGCGCGAGAAGGCGACGGCGGCGGCGGAGGCGAGGGCGAGGGTGGACAGGGCGAGGCGCTGGGCGAAGGTGGTGGGGGTGTGGGTGTGGGTGGGGTGCGGCTGGTGGCGGAAGAGCAGGAAGAGGGCGAGGTAGAGCGAGAAGAAGGAGACGAACTGGGCGTGCGACGAGGGCATGCCGTAGCCTTTGCCGTACATTTCTGTTGCCGGGCAGTGTCAGCATTGAGATAATGAGAAGAGAGAGGGAGACGTACGGCGCGGACGCTCTTCCTTGATCAGCCGCTTCAGACACCAGTTCACGGCCTCGCAGGCCAGCTGGCCGGCGAACATCAGCGCGACCTCGGCTTCGCGGCTGGACCAGATTAGGGTGGTGTAGACGACGCAGAGGCCCTGGGGCACGAGGGCCAGCCAGGCGCACATGTACGAGAAGCGGTCATTGGGGTCCTGCGGGTCGCTGGTCAGCACGGGCGGTTGGGCAGCGGCGGACGTGGCTCACATAGTGGACGTGGGTGAGCGAGAGCGAGGCGAGAGCGGGCGGCTCATCCATGGTGGGCGGCCGTGAATTGGAGGCGAGAGGGTGGGAGGGCAGAGGTGCGGTTGAACGAGCTGCACGATGATGATGGCTGTTCCCTGCCAGTGCGAGCGACGCCCGATAGCCGAGATGAATCTTATCTTATCGCAGATCCGATGTGCGCCGATCCCGCACACCTTGCTGCAACTCCCGTCAACCTCGCATGTTCCCCGTCCTTGACGTTGACGGCTTCGGGAAGTGATGATTGCGTCATCTTTGCTGTCTTTCCCACCCTCTCCATCGTAGACGCCTGCCTGCTGTCGCATCTCCCCAAAGTCTGCGCACTCCGCCAGCCACTCCTCCGTACATCAGTCCGCGCAAACCTCAATCGCAAGGCTTCCGGAGCGCCGCCGTAATCTTACCCTTCCAGTAGAGCCAAACTCACCGTGTGGTCGTTCTTCAAGTCGGCTAACTTCCTGACCCGCGACCCTCACACTCCTCGGCAGCTTCCATCTTGACCGATGACATGTCGCCCTTAGCAACCGAGGTCGGTGGTCGGTACAGCCGAGACCTGCCATTATCATCTAGCCCAGTCCCTTCATCCAGACCCATCCAGCCTCGAAAAGTCATGACGCAGCCCGACCTTTCCGGCCCCCAGACGGCACGGAACTCCTTCGCACGACGCACGACGCACGACGCGGGACCGGGCCGCGGCTTATCGGTCGCCAGTGCTTACGCGCCAAAGCCGAAGCCAGCTCCGCGAAACCGCCACAAACTCCTCGACCGTTTGGTCCGCTGACGCTATCCCAAGCCATGAGTCGTGTAGCCTCGACTGTCACCCATTGCCTCTGGCACCAAGGGATACACTTCCTCTTTTACTTTCACCTTAAAGCTTCTTCGACCATGATGCAATCGGCTTTGCGATTGCCCTCTCGCGTGCGTACCTAGCGCGTCGCAGTGTTTACTGGCGCGAAAGAGCAACAGAACGGCCGGACAGCACTCCGATGGCCAAGGAGTTGGAATCACTCTCTCAGCCAGCCAGCCAGCCCGCGAAACGCACTCAGCCGGCGAATGTGGACCGGAGAAAAGCGAAATCCGAGCATCGGGAAAGATCGCAAAGAGGAAAATGCAATAACAACCACCAGTCCATCAGGCCACGATGGGTACCCGACCACGCGTACCGACGACAAGCGAGCCGCGCGCTGCTCGGCCAGTCCGCGTTTCTCGTCTCCACCAAACGCGGCAGCAGATGCAGGTCCAGGCTAGTGCCGCGAGCACTAAGAGCCGTGGTGCATCGCGGAGAAACGACATCAAACAGGTAAAGACGGCGAGGTACCCTTCTCGCCCCCACCGTTCGTTCAGCCAGCCTTTGACCAAATGTCGTCAGCTCGATATGAAAAGCGCGTTTCACCAAACACGACATGCGTAGTCACAAGGGGACGGGGAAAATTCTCTCTCATCGCAAATTGCGCGAACACCGGCACCGGCCGCCGCTGCGAAGCTTCTTTCCCTTTCGCAGGCCGTCTGCTTTTAGCCCCGGACGATATACTCTGTCCATGCGAAGGAAGCTTAACCTTCTCTCTTACCTTCTGTCCCCCTTTCTCTCCAGACCTTTAGCTCCGGCGACAATTCCCATTGCATCCCACACACGCTGCCTGCTAACGAACCATTCGCACGTGATCTTCCAGGAGAGCACGATCCCAAAACACTCCCGAGTCCAGCAGTAGTGCAAGCGCACGTGCTAGCCCACAAACTAAGCCTCTGTGGTGTGGGGGACTGACCAACGAGGCGCCTGGCGCCGCCGCCGGCGACCGGTCACCATCCGGCGACCGGGCTCGCGGCCCTTTTCTCGGCAACAGCAGCCAGCCAGCCAGCCAGCCCTGCCTGTTGCTTTCCCCATCCTTCCCGCTGCGATCGCAAATCCGACGGCGCGGTTCTCTCTTCTGGCTTTTTGATCTGGGCTTTGCGTGCGCCAGTAGGGTGGTGGGAAAGATTGATAGCGCCGACCGGAAACGACAGGCAGCCTCGACCACCACCACCGCAACCACGCGCCGGCATTATGATTCTTTCTTCTTCCCCGCCGCCTCCCGCGGACCTCTCTGGGCTAATGGAAAGGGATGTTTCAGTGAACAGGAGAAGATGACAACTACGATGACGATTGGTGCTGGCCGGTCAGTACGTACCACGCCGACGTCGCGCCACATTTAGTTTATTAGTGTGTGTGTGTGTGATGTGACGAAACGAACGAACAACGGAGATGATGAACAACGTACGTGTGATCGGTAATGAAAAAAAGTGGGCGACTGATGAGACGGTAGTAGTAGTCAAGTTAGCCAGCCCTGAGCAGATCGGCAAATCACATGTTCCCTCCCTCCGTCCCTCCGTCTCTCTTTCTACTATCCCTTTTCGGACAATCGAAGCCGCTGCTCGATTACTGATCTCCTGTTGGTGGGTAATTTCCAGCACCGCCGCCGCCGCCCTCCTCCCCGAATATACGCAAGCGCGCTGCAAAGAGAAAGCGCGCTGTTGTGTGAGAAGTATGTTTTCGTGTGGGTGGAGAACTCCACAGCAGCTGGACAGCAAACACACTACTGCAGCCCTTCCCGCGCGTTACTTCCCGCTCACAATCTATATACATGAACCCCCAAACGCGCTAGGTATCTTCCAACGCATGTTTTCCCTCTGCAAGCGAGCTCTCGCTTGAAACAGTGTGGCTTGAAGAAGAAGAGGAAAAAAAGCACGGCGGCTCACGTTCAACGGGGCGCAACCGGGGATTGCATTCGACATGGTATTCCACAATCCCATGGAAGCAACCCACGTGTTCAAGTATCGTCTCAAGCACTACACGATGCCGATTTTCTGAAGTAGAGAAGAAGAAGAAATGGTTTGAATGTATTAGAAGCGGTATATTTACGGTCAATATCAAACGAATGTGTCATCGCCTTGGAACTCCCCTTTTCCTCTCCAACAACAAAAAAAGGCCGTTCCAGAACCCCCCATCATCAAAAAGTGGTAGTAGTTTTTCCTCTCCTTTCATCAAGCCTGTAATAAGGCAAAACGTCGAAAAGAACAAAAAGTTCGAATAGTCAGCACAGCCACTCAGGGATTAATAGATCGTGTGTTTGTGAAAAGCAACATGAAAAAAGTGAATATAAACGAAAGAAAGAAGGAAGGAAAGAAAGGTGGTGCCAAAGGCGGCGAGGTATCGTAGAAGATGGAGAAAACCAAGCACAAACAGCATCAAAGACGAGAGCAGGAAAACATGCAACGAAAAAAGGAAAAGCCACAGGGTATAACGATAGACTCCCAACGACGACGACAACAACAACAGCACGCAACCTTTCACAACATCAGTACAAACACGCGCCGGGCACGGCGACGAACACGACGGTCGCGGCCGTCGTCAGCATGACGCTCCACAGCTGGGCGCCGCGGACGATCTTGTCCTGGATGATGCGCACGCTCTCCTCCTGCACCCACGTCTCCTGGTCCCAGATCTTGTCCTTGAGGCTCTTGCGCTTGTAGTCGACGACCCACGCCTCGCTGTCGAACGTGTTGCGGCTGCCGAACGTGTCCATGCTGTACGGGCGCTTCATGCTGGGCGTCGCGGCCCGACTAACACCGTTGCTGTGCAGCGTCGCCTCTTCGTCGTAGTCGGTGGCGAAGGTGCTGGTGGAGATCTTCTTGGAGAGGGACGCGTCGTGGGGGGCGAGGGTGCTGGCGCGCTTCTCGCTGGCGGGCGGGTTGCTGGAGGTCGCCGTGGTGCCGCTGGCGTCGCTGTCGACGCTGACGATGCTGTCGGCGTCCTCCCACGGCTTGAGGCAGCGCTTGTGTTCTTTGTGGAGGATGACGCAGAGGCCCTTGTAGGCGGCGATCATGGTGGTCGTGCCGAGGTACAGGACGGGGAACATGAAGAGGCGCCACCAGCGCGGCGCGCTGGAGAGCAGGAGGAGCAGCCCGATGAGCAGGCCCGCCGCGATGTGCGTGACGCCCATGGTGCGCACGAAGAAGACGCGCGGCTTGTTGCCGTTGCAGATGCTCCACCGCACGAAGTTGGGGTGCGCCTGCCCGCGCAGCGTCGCCTCGACCATCTCGCCCACCGTCTTGAAGGCCGACGGGTGCGTCGTGTGCTGCAGCGCGTGCAGCACGGCCGCGCGGTCGCGCGCCGAGAGGTTGAGCTCGCGGGGCGCGCCCGGGGCGATGTAGTGGGCGATGACGCGGTCGATCTCCTGACGAAGGGGCTGGACCGAGACTGGAAAGTTGTCAGTCTTTTGATCAGTTTGCATTCGGATGTATTGTACTTACAGCCCTGCCACTTGAGGCCGGCGCCGGTGTTGGCTTCGTCGGCCATCTCGCGAACTGACTCTTCCGAGAGGATGGGCTGGCCATATTGAGACGAGTGGCCGCTGAGGGAGACGGTGGGAACGCCGTGCCTGTCCCCGAAGGTGGTGCGAGTAGGCGACAAAGTGTCTTGTCTGTCGAGCATCATGCTCGTCGGCGAAGGCTCGGGCTTAGGGGAGACAATGATATCAGTGAGTCCGATGGCGGCGGCATCAGCTGGCTTGTCGAAATCGACCTTCGGCATCAACGGTCCCGGTCGCTTCTTCTTCTTGGCTCCAGCAGGGGTAGAGGCGTTGACAAGTTGAGCGGCCTTCTCATCAGCAGTTGGCTCCGACTCCTTCCATTCAGGAGACAGCGCCTTGCGGTCGGCCTTGAGGGCGTTGAAGCGTTCGGTGTAGTCCTGCAGCCAAAGGTAGAACTGCAGGTTTTCGGCATCGTGGGTTACATAGACGAGGTAGTCCATAAAGTCGCGGAGTTGGCATGGCTACGGGAGTCGTCAGTATCAGAATGGTCAAGTGATGATGGCAGACATACCGGCAGGGCCTTGTTGGTAAGGATGTTTTCAAAGGAGAGCTCGTCAGGAATGCCTCTCTTGCCGTTGGCGGTCCGCTCGACATAGCGCTGACATTCCTTCCGGTCCAGCGGGCCGTTGGACTTGGAGACGAAGTCGGGGCGGCGGTAGAAAAGGATAGACATGGTTTGTAAAATGAGAGTGTGGAGGAATTTGTCAAACTGGACCCGAGAACGAGGGACGAGGGCCCCAACTAATAGTATTTGGAAGAAAAGCTAACGGCAGTCAGCCACAGAAGGGTGGTGGTCAAAGTCAGAATCAATCGCGGCGCTGATATACTCGGGGAGACTAAGGAACGACTGTGGAGGAGGAGGAAGATTGCCCGGCCGGTGCAGGCTAGTAGTTAAGGCCGGGCGCAGAGTCTTCCGCGCAGCCTAGCCGTTTCGCAGGCCCGAAGGCGGCAGAGCATAACGACCCAAGGTTGAGACGCGCTTGCTCAGCTTGCATTGCACGAGAGCCAAGCCAAGGCCACTTTCCCCTGCGTCCTGACGTGGGGTGTAGGGCAGGGACCATGTCGTGTCAGGCCAATGAAGAGACTTGCCGAGAAGGTAAGGTCACAGCGGCGATCTAGGCTAGTAGACGGTGGTTAGCAGTCTATCGACGCAGAACATCGCTAGGGTATTGACGCGTGTAGGCCCCGGCTCTGGCCCGGCTAGCACGGCTCGAGTGTAGCGTGCCGTTAGCCAGAGGAACCAGCTGCCCCAACAGGCATGACGGCAAGCTGAGACGGATGGTCGATAATAAACGCAGCGGGACCAGTTCCTGAGCTCAACCAGGCTGGTCCGGTCTTAGGGCTGTGCACCCTGCACGCTGGCCGGGCGGAGACATGCCGAGAAACAGCGATCCGGCTGACGGCCATCGCGGATTGGCGCCGCGCGCCGAGCCAGATCGGGAAATAGGCTCGGGCGGTCCGCGGGAGAGTGAAGCACAAGGTTTTCCTGCGGCGTACCGGCGTAGCAGATGGCGCGCACAACAACGCTCTCGCGGCAGGCACGCGCGGAGGCGGGTCTCGACGCTTGCGGCGGAGCGTAGACGGCCGCCGGTGCGTGGTAGAAAAGGGTCTTTCTGGAACGACACGGCGGTGTAGTCTGAATCGCTGGAGGTTGAAAGAGACAGCGATGGGCGCCGGGATTGCAGGCTGCTTGGGCCAGTTGCGGTGGATCGCTGCAGGCAAGGCTCCTGGCACAGCCATCTCGCAACACGGGCAGGCCACGACACGGAGTTCACGCATGCCGTGTGCACCTGGGCAGCGTTTCTTCAGGTGGGTGGGTGGTGGCGCAGGCAGGACCGTGAGGCTCGATGCAGGCGTCATGGTGCAGTCACGCCTATTGCTGCTGATCATCATCTCAGTGGCTTGCGGCCGTGGCATTTCCGGCGGCCACAGAATGGCATCCTTCACCCCAGGGACAGCGGCATCCTGGGCTTCCCGTTCGGTGCCATGCTGGCGGTATTCCAGGCGAACGGCGCGCGATGGCAGTCAGGGACGGGTCCTTCGGGTCGCGCTGGGAGCTCCCTGTCTGTGCTCCCAGCTAAGTAACAGTGAGGCTCCATCAGGGCAATCACATCGATGATGCAGGAGCATCGCTTCCTAAGCGACTCGCGCGACTAATCATGGGGTCGGAATGGGGCCGGATGTGGAGAGGCGCGGCGAGTGGTTCAGGAGGCTGTACGGCTTAGAAGACGTTAGCTGTCAACTAAAGGCGCGCGGCTTTCAGCTTAACGTGTTTGCGGATGTCATGAAACCGAGTAATTGCTCCCCACCGCGGAGGCGATCTCTTCCCAGCAAGGGCGGCTGATCGGCGCGCCAGGCAGATGCAGCGTGACGGGCGAACCAAACGGGGCTCCTGAGCGGAGGCCAATCTCGTGAACGGCGGCAGTTGAGTCGCAGTGCAGGCATTGAGTCAAGCGAGCCGCCACCCGAGCGAGACGGCAGCTGAGCTGTCCTGCGCGCCAATAATCATGAGCACTGGTGTTTCGGCCTCAGCTCTGCGTGTGCAGGCCCACTTCTCGCGCGCTCAGGTATTGCCGTGTCCGGAGAACGGCGGCACGGCTGGCTGACAGCGGGGGGCTGCGAGGGCCCTGGGCATCGCGGGCGGCAGGAACGCGAGGGAACAGCGTAGGATCTGAGGCGGCAGAGATCCCCTTCCACGGGACGGGGAACCGCCAGCAGCTGCGAATGAGGGCGCGAGGACGGTCGGACCGGGAGCGATGAGGGCGGGGGGTGGCCCGGGGCCGGAGCGCGGAAGGACGAGGGCGCAGATTGGAGCGGGTCGGCGTCGTAGCGGCTGATCTGAAGCTTGTCCCGTCCGATCTGGACTACACCTCTAGACCCGCCTCATCAAACCGCGCTCTCTCTCTCTCCTCCGCCAAGACGCCCGACTCCCGGCCCTACGTCAACCGCCCACGCCCAGGCGATCGCACTCTACCTACACGACCGGTTCTGGGTCGGGCTGCCTGACCCGTTGTTCGACGACGCGAGTAATTCGCCGACGCCTCCCGCTCAAGCCGCCGGGTACCACAGCGGCGCACGGCGCGCCCTCCGCCTGCAGCCATTTCCGTCACCCATTACCGCCGCCAACCGCCTCACCAATGCTTCTCATTTGCCCGCTCCTGCTTCCCCGGACCCAGGGGGGTGGAAAGGAGACGATCGAGATGACGAGATCGCAACGCAAACTTCATTTCCCACGACTCATCTCTCCCACGCCTGCCTTCGCCCAACGGCCATTAGGTGCTTTGCAGATGCCCCGCGCTACTTTCGTCCTGGTGGAATCGATAGACCCTCTCCTCCACCGCTCCGACGGAGCTGTCTCATTCCCTCTTCTCCCCACTCCACGTCTTGCACAGGAGCAGTGTCATTACCGATTCAATGGCGCCTCCAAGATTTTCCCGCAACTTTTGGGTGAAGGGCGATTTCTACCCGCGTTCGCCAACAGCTGTCTCGGATGCAGCTTTTACCGTGGTGGCAGCGTGCTGTCACATTCTCGTCAAGTGATTCCACTACTGCATGCATGTACAACTAAGCAGCATCACCTTGGCGTAGGAAGCGTAGGTCAGGACTCACGAAGGCTGAAGGATCCTCTTGCCTCTTCCCCACCCCCTAAGGCGCCACTGAAGCCACAACTTCACACTGTGAGTGGATCCGCCGCTCCAATCAATGCAGGTCGAACTGCCCCACAATCTCACTTCCTGTCCCGCTAGTCGTTCAATGGAACTCCACCTACAGCTATGGGGCAGTGCTTGTAAAGTTTGCTGAATCCTGACAGACCTCGACCAGCTCCACACCAAGGGGCAGGAGGCAGGAGCGCGATTGCAGCACCAAATGTCGTTCGCCAACGGATTCGCAGTGTCGCACCCAGCAACCCCTTCGTCAAAAGGGGCGCCAAGGACTCCGGTGAATACTACCTACGCAGATCCAGACATGACCATCATGTGTGTCAATTCCGGGCGAGCGCTCCGTTAGATGACCATTACACGTTTCTCCGCTCACATGGTTACTGCATATGCAGTGAACGAGTTGTATGCCGCCACAGATGCCACAAGTCATCATGTCTTCTAAAGCTGTGATGTGACTGACACTGATGAAACCAGAGTGCACAAGGAGAGGTATGTGGGAATGCGTGCGAAGTAACGATCTTCCGATCCCATTCGTGCGATCCAGACAAATTCAGAATTGGGAAAGTCGAGCTACACACAGCGGTGCTGCGTGCGATCGGCACAGCAGCCCATCGTCTCGAGGCATGGACGACCGGAGCTGGCTCCCTTGTCGAGCCGCACAGATGTTTTTCACCATGGCAAGAGAAGGCCATGTACTGCCCAGTGCAGAGATTGCTCGCTCGGGGAAACTTGGGTTTCGGGGAAGCTTTCGAAGGAGCAAGAGCTCTGTGGTGAGCAGCAGGCAGGTCGGTGCCATGTGGTCACAGCTCGCCGCAATCCTTGTCATTGCTTAAGCCGACCATCACGAGCTCCGCTTACTTGGTAACTAGACTCGGCTACCTTACTCAGCCTTTGCTCAGGTGCCCTCTGAAACCAGTTGATTGCTGGTGCTATGGATAGGTGAATCCATCAGACCCTTCGCCAACGCCCCGTTCCAAAAACAGCTAAACACCGCATTCTGTCCCCTAAAAGGAGCGCCACAGAAACGCCTAGATACTAGCTATAGGCTGTGATCCAAGGGACTTTTTTACTTTTTTCGCCACCAGCCACACACCGCGAGGAGCGCGCCGGCGTTGGCGTCGTCTTCCTTGACGATCGCTGTGACGCCACCGCAGGATCAAGCCTTACCCCTTACCTACTAGGAGGGGCGGTGTAGTCTCTCGACGAACAAGGACCCTGAGACTGGGGATTCCACTTGCGCCAGATGCAACACGGTATCCGACCTTGCTTCAAACGACCCAATCGTTCCTAGCACGGGCATATATAGCCTCTGCCTCTTGCCCCCTCCAGCACTCCCCCTCCACTCCCAATATCCCCTCACGAATGTCACATCGCCAGAAATTTGCTCCAATGCGTTCTTCGTGCTTCTGAATTGTGCTTGCCAGCATGTACTACTCTCGTCGAAATTCAAGAGGGGTTCCCGTCCGGTGAGTATTGCCAAGCGTCACGTGTCGATTGTAGGATCTCAGCGGATGAGAACTTGCGCAGGTGAAGCGCCGGGTCAGTCTAACAACAACAAAAGCGAAGCGGAGAGGAGTGAAAGAGAGATGCAGTTGCGTTGTGTGGTATAGTGGCAAATTAGCACCACTCGTGCTTCTTTAAGCTCCGTGATGGACACACCCTATTCAGTACTTTACGCCCATATGCCAACCACCAGACACCAATAACCGTAGGTCCTCCGGAATTTGTCTGAGTGTCAATGGAAAACGGAAAAGCAACATGGTCCAATTGTGTGACTAAATTGACCAGCGAATGCTTCCATACGATCACCACGTTCAAACCGGCGAGATCAATATTTTCTTTCCCCGGAACTACCAGGGCGCATAGACGGGACAATTACCACATGGAAGATGCCCACAGCAGGGACAGATAGGGGCATGAACAACAAGATTGGCACCTCCACATTGACACTAGCTCTTCATTAGTATCTCTGAAGCAAACAGAAATTGCAGCGACTTACACAAGTCCACACATCGTTATCGACGACCGGCGGACTGTATATGTACCGTACAGTCTCTGGGTAGCTCCGCCTGATATGGTGTATCTTGAATTGGAATGCGATCGATGTATTGAATTTGTTTTTCATCGGGCTCATTGCGATAATTGTATTTACCACGTAATACGGAATATAGGTCTGGTAAGGCTTGGTACGTTAGAGTGTGATATAAAGCTTCTAGTGGGGGCTTACTCAGCTGCAACTAACTTTGTGTCACCAGCATTTCCAGTCCCCACCCGAGACAGATCTTGGTTGCCAGCAGCCGCGGGGATGATTTCGCACCTGAGGAGCACAGAGCTTTGCGTGTTGGAAATACTGTTCGCAGTACCGCTTGTCGCACAAGACGGTAGCTTCTGCGAGTGGAAGACGTCAAAGGAAGAAAACGTGAGCCTTTATTCGTCACACTATCTGCGACTGCGACTCGGGTTGGCGACGGAGGGTTTGTAGGGGATGCAGGCAGCGTCGAAAGAAACGCGGGGTCAGGAGAGGTCAGCAACCCACAGCCTCATTGCTACTCGAACCAAGCGAACCAATGACGATCAAGCATTCCTCGCG
The DNA here is from genome assembly GCF_021436955.1 of Diplodia seriata. Lineage (NCBI taxonomy): Eukaryota > Fungi > Ascomycota > Dothideomycetes > Botryosphaeriales > Botryosphaeriaceae > Diplodia > Diplodia seriata. The sequence continues at coordinate 1,168,968 of NW_027117309.1, read as the reverse complement.
CTCAATCAGCCCACACCCCCGCTCAGCCTGCTGGCAGTAGCCTAGCCATTTCATGTTCGAGTCCTTTACTTACGCTTTTGTGTTGGTTCTACATGCTTGCTACCTCGAATCTGCTGCCTGCCGGGTGATATTGTCTCGTCCCTTCGTCCCTTCGATTCATAATGCCCAAGCCAGCCATATCATGGAAGAGCCGGTTCGCCAAACGAAGAAGTCAGCTATACTGGGCAGAAAACGATAGACCCTTGAGAACAATAACTCCAAAAGCCGCTCGCACAAGGTTCCTATCTCACCGAGAAAATCTCGATCCTCCAGCGCAGTCGCAGTACACTACACTAAGCCGGTTCCTTGAAAATTGCGATGTCAGAACTCCCAGCGAAGCCGCAGTTATCCTGATAGATGATCGTCAAGACCTTGAACCTGGCCCTACGGCCACTGAAAGGGAATGGGATTCTCAGGGGCCACCTGTCAACTACATGCGTTACCCACCGGTTGGTGAAAACATCTTCAGAGAAGTTGTCACCATTCCAGAACTTGCGGCTAGGCTCAGTCAAGATGTACATGCCCATACCCTCAAATGAATATGATAAGGGGAAAACTTGCTGATCAGTCAAAGCGACAACTGCTTGGAGCTGAGAAACGAAATATGTAAGCATAATCTTCAAGCTGTCAGCGTGCCTACTAAAGATGATCTCCCAGATATATCGCCAACTTGACAAACACTTGCATAGACGCAATCGTTCAGGCTGCAGCGACTCGTTCACTTCACATACTTCGAAACTTCATCAGTCAACATGTGGGCAGAACGCCTGGATTTAGCGTTCATTTCGACCCGGTATACCTATATTCTCCCGCGGAGTACTAAAGGGCTGACAGTAGTTACAGGCCGATCACTTGTTCAACTTAGAGTTTCACATCCCCTTCTTTGCTTTCAGGCTTGGGAAGAGGGTCTACGACCCCAGACAGACTGATGGCAAATGCTTTCGCGGCTCAAGGAATCTACCGTTCCTTGACTCTCAAGGAAATTCCGATGGCTACTATTATGAAGCTCAAGTGTCATTCTTGGTGAGTGGCGTGGATGAGTGGTTTTGGACCAGCTATCTTTTTGTCGACACCTATTTCGGCAAGGAAGAAGACTACAACAGCTGCTACGAGAATCCCGACGTCACAACCGGCACGGACCCTGCTTCTGGCTCTATCTGGCTAAAGCACCCAGTATGGAACCCTCGCGAGTACTTCCTTGCCGTTCTAGCGCGACGAATGAGACAGGTCGCTGGAGAATGGACCTATTTGATCAACACGTTCGAAGCCCAGATGAACGCATACGTGAGTTTCCCATGACTTTGGAGCGAGCTCACTTTGCTGAAATGTCTGGCCAGCAAGAGGAGCGGGATTCCTGCAAAGGTTTTGTAGATGGCCCGGACCTTGCCAACACTGAGAGTCTATCGAACGCTGTCGACACTATCAGAAGGTTCCGAGACTGCCTCGCTCGCACCTTGGATGCTTGGGACACATTCCAAGGCGGCGAGAAACGCTATCTTGAGACGACTGGCAGTGACGAACTGCGCAAACGTTGGGGAACTTACCTCGCAAATATTCACAAAAGCATCTCCGCATTGCGGCTGATGCATGGGCTACTCGAGCAAAAGCTAGACCTCTTTGACAGTAAACTTGGTAACGTAAGTTTGTCTTGTCCATTTAGCTTCTGTGACGGCATGGGATATCTTCCAACCCCCCAATCTTTGTAAGGTCCCTATGCTAAAAGAACAGCTTATGAATGCGTCCTCACTCAACCAAAGCGTGGCCTCATCTCGTCAGGGCTCAAATATTGGAATCTTCACCCGGTTGTCAGTGGTAAGTGTATACGTTAATGTCAAAAACTGCGCAAAGACTGATTGGAGCCAGCTTTACCAACCTTTTAGCCTAGTGACGGTAGGGAGCACCCGATGGTTACTCGAATTGCCTACTGTGTGACGATGCTAATTCAGTACAGGCTATATTCAGCATGACAATGATTCCAGACGATCCGAAAAAGCGACAATTTCTTTACCTTGGGTATACATGCCTCTTGCTTCTTTTCTTCTTGTTCACGTATCTTTCGTTCAGATATCCAAGCATCTTGTACTTTTCTTCAGAGATAGCCCCGGTGCTAGATCAAGAGCGACAAAAGGTTCAAGGACGCGATGATACCCCCAATCCGTGGTTTTCCTTCCACTACCTCAGGTCAATGCAGCGCCAGGAAACTGTACGTACTCGTCATGCACTGGTGAAGAAAAAAGTTGAAATTATATCTACATCCGGTTCCAGTCCCAGTATCAATACAAATACAGAAAACAAATCTGGTCTCAAACCTTGCGGAATTGACGATGGCGTCGAAACGCACTCTACACTCCACTGCTCAAAATCTTACAAGTCTCCCTACCTACAGAGCCGGCTCCAGCGCATCCGCCACGCCCGCACAGCACGAGTCATCCGGCAAACCCGCCCCCCAGCCCCGCAACCTCCTCAACTCCCCCACCACCTCCTTCGCCTCCGGTCGCTCGTCCGGATCCAAACTCATCATCCTGACACAAAGCGGTATAGGAAAAACAAAAAACATCTCGCGATCAGCGCCATCCGCCTTCCCACCACCGCTCTGGAACCCCTTCAAGTCGTCCAGGATCTCGAGCAAGCCGACGACCTCGGCGCGATTCGCCTGGAACGACCGATCGCCGTCGATGTTGCGCTCGCGCGCGCGGCGCAGCTCGGCGAGGTGCCACGAGCCCGCCAGCGCGCACGTCATCTCGGCGAAGACGGCGCCCAGCGAGAAGACGTCGGCGGGCAAGCCGCGGCGCACGTCGCGCGCGGCGTCGTCGGCGGCGTTGGCGACGACCTCGGGCGCCGCCCACGTGCGCGTGAAGGCCGTCCGGGACGCGGTCTCCGCGGCGCCGGCGGAGTCGTAGGAGCGCGCGATGCCGAAGTCGGAGAGGTAGGGTTTGAAGCGCGTGGGGTGCGGGAGGGCGCTGCTCGCGCGCATGTCGCGGACCAGGATGTTGGTGGGCTTGATGTCCATGTGCTTGATTACGTAGGATGCGTTGCCGTGCAGGTGGGCGAGCGTGTTGGTCAGACAGGTGAAGAAACTGGAGAGGCTGGAGAGGGCTTCGAGCTGGAAGGGGGAGAGGGGCGGCGCTTTGGAGAAGAGCTGTGCGGCGGTCCAGGTGATGTCGGCGGAGAGTTCTTTGCCCCATATCTCGTCCAGGAACGTTTCGAGGTTGTATTCCGCGACCGGATAGAGCAGGACGTTGACGCTGCGTGCCGCGGGGAGCACGTAGGTGCCGATGACGCGGATGATGTGGGCGTGGTTCAGATGTTGCAGATGGGAGACCTCGTCGGCAGCCTCTTCCCGACTGAGTTTGTTGCGGAAGAAGATCCTCTTGCGTGCGAGACGGATGCGTCTGCATGTTACGACATCGACCATGGCGCTGAGATCTCTGCCCTCGGGCTCGAGCGGAACCTTTTTTACGTTTGTAAACTCCACGTGCTGTCCTTTTCCCGACCAGTTCTGCTCCAAAGAATACGGGGGCAAGAGGCCTCTACGCTTCAAGATCTGGATCCAATGGTTCTCCTTTCTGGCTGCAGGCGTTGATGCGACTGACCTGGTGGTGAGGGATAGCTTGGATGGATTAGATTGCGCGGTGATGAAGCTGAAGGCCATGCTGCTCCTGAGACTCATCATTGCGCTGCCTCTGGCGGCGCTGATGGACGATCGGGCAGTTCTGAAACTGAGTTGATCGCTGAATCGACGGTACTTGCTGTCAGGATTGACGTGGAGAGTCCCGCGGCGGCTTCTCGCTCCATTCGAGGGGCCTTCTTCTTCGATGTTCTGGAAATCGTTCGGCAGAGATGCGAGGGTGTCGCAAGCGGAGTCACCATCCCTCCACATGTCCACTTCCATGGTTGTCTGGTCTGTCGGGTGTTTTCTTGTAGAGCTCTGCAGAGGCTTAGGAGTTGATCTGGAAAATTGTAAGCTTCATTGACGTCGTGTGCGCGCTGTTCTCACCTCATTGCATCACAATGATAGTCGGCATGAATTGCTTTTGAAGTTTCCATTGTGTTTTGGCTGAAACTTAAGCTCCAGGGCTACTTCAAAGCCAAAGGCGGGTTTAAATCGGCATCATTTTAAAGGGGCTTTGAACGGTTTGTGCTTTTCAGCCCGGCGGTGTGGCTGCAGATGCAGGCAGCCGCATTGTATCAGCCTTGCATGTCACAGCCTCGTACGAAGTGTTCTGCCCGTCGAGCTTCCACGCCCGAAACAATTCTGCTCGTAAGCCCGGCGACATGGCCCGGTAAGTGCTTGTTGAATCGATTCCACTCCTACCTGGATGTGAATGAGGAAGCCCCGTTGATGTAGCTCTGTTGCAAAGCAAAGAGGATGAAAGCTGCAGAGTTCCGCCCCCACCCAACTGCAGCCTTGTGGGAGGCGCAGCACTGCCACGTCACTGATCAGCAGCACCAACCTGACGAATCAACCATCGTGATAGGGTGTTCTTGTAATGCGCAATTACGGGTATGCATGTGCCAGTGCCGCGCAGATCATACAAGGCTGAGCACTGGGGTCCACGCGACAGCAAGCGACCGTTCTGCCATGAAACAGTGGAAGGGTTTCAGGATATTGTAAGGCTGAAGAAGAGTAGAGTCTTACTTTCGCATTTGTAGAAGCCGTATCTGCGCCCGATGTCTCAGACACAGCAAACTACCTTCCCCAGACCATCACCTAAGTCACTGCACAGCGCGAGATTTGTCGTAGCCGAGGGAAAGATTGGCCAACGACAGCCACTCTGAGGTGAGGTGAGAACAAAAGTGTCCATCTGCGATTCAGCTTCCTGGCCGCAGTTCGCAGGCCGTCTTCTACGCGGGCGCACGCGTTGTTGTGGCATCAAGCAACCTGGTGTGGGAGAGCTGGATGAACTCGGAATCGAGGTTGAAGCAATGGGATCATTTTCAGCGGGAGCCGCGAAAGACGGAGGGGTTGAGGTAAGGCGGCTTGTGCGGTGGGTGGGTCCGCTGCCGCGTGAAAGTCAGATTGGGATCCTTCTAAAGTCATATGAAATTGAATTGTGGTTTGTCGATTACCGCCACCACTGCCGCTGTCGCGGTGTTGTGAGGATTCATCAAGGAAGCGTTCGTACCTGTCCAGCTCTGTTTTTAGGTCGGCCGTGTGTGTTCCTAGGAAGCGCTCGTGCATGTGGTCATCGGGGGTCGCTTGGTCTCTACTGTCCTCATTCATGTGGCTGTCGAGAGAAGTGTCATGACGGTGCCGTCAGCGGTAACGCGTCGCTCAATCGCGGTGTGGTGGTGGAGAGGATGAAGGAGTAGGAGACATGGATGTTGTTGACAGTTGTTCCTGTGGCTGTTGGACGGTATTGGTGCTGTAGAGGATGGCATTGTCAGCGTTGGCCCTTGAACTCCTCTCGGGATACCGAAAGGTGGATAGATTGAGCGCCTCACGCATGTGGTGCATCGAGATGTCGCACCGCCAATGCAGCAGGCAATGTTGACGGTGTTGAGCGGCACGCCGCCGCTTGGAAGCGCGACGGCAAAAGCTCCAGCGGTCGAGGAGCATTGAGAGTAGCCCAGACCTTGGGCACGGAGCCATGACGGCAGTGAGCGACAGCAAAGATAGAAAGGTGTGAGCATAGCGAGTCTGAGTTACGGTGGTGAGCGAGGGGCGCAGATTCTGCGATGCCACTGTGCCGCCGCCGCTTCCTCACTTCTGTGAACCTCGCGCGAGCCGACTCAAGATTGCGACAGCTTGAGTCCACAGAGTCGAGTAAGCCGCAGAGTTGTGAAGCCAGCCCGCCGCGCTGAGTCTCCCTATGTATGCGTTCTTGTGGTGTAAATAAGCCGGCGCGCGGCCTCTGCTCAGCTTCCTCACTCGAGCAGGGCGCCGCAGAAGCGGAATCGCGACCGCTTGAGCGCGTACAGTCGAGCTGTCCAGAGAGATGCCTGGGTAGCTTGCGATTCCGAGCTTGCCTACGTACGCGTTGCTGCAGCATGAGTAGCCCGGCGCGCAGCATCCGCTGTGCTTCCTCACTCCAGCTCAGCGTCCGCAACATCAAGTTTGTGACCGCTTCGGCTGGGCAGCCGCGCTGGCCGTAGAGTCATGCGGGCAGGCCCTTCACTCCGAGCTTGCCTACTCAGACATCGCGGTGGTATGAGCAGACCGGCGCGTGTTTTCGGTCCCTCTGCTTCCTCACCTGTGACCCCATTTCGCACTCACAGGTGGAACCAAAATCGCCACCATTTGAGCGCGCACATGCGCACGAGACCCACATGCGCGCAGGCAGACACCCCGCACGGCCGCAGCCCCCCCAGTTCCTTCCCATTCCAGCAGGTCCGGTGGGGCGCAGGTGACGGGTGCCCGGGCAACGCCTCCATGGCCAGCACGAGGACCCTTAAGCGATCGCTAGCTCCGGGCCCTATATAAGGACCTCTTCCTCTGCTCCAAAACCTCTTCCTCTTTTCTTCTTCATCATCGAATCATCGAAACAGCTAAGCCCCTTTCCAACTTACGGCAAGTACACAACTTACAGCTCTCAGGTCAATCTCAAACAAACAAGTGGTTTTACCACACGCTACGGACGGCGAAACTGAGCGCACGCCCTTACCCATGACGTGTCGCTGTCTTCGCCGTCCAAGATCAACATGCGAGCTACCTCTGCAGACTCGACCTCTGTCAGACAGAAATGTCGGGAGATTTCCAGGAGTCTCTGTAGGGGGTTCTGTCCGTGGGGGCGTAACGTTGGGTGAAATGTGTAGTATCCCGTAGAAAGCCCAAGCTCCCATCCACTACGCCGTCGCACGGAAGAACACTAGCCTCGCAGACATTTTTTCTGACAATTTATCCTCTTTGTCTTTGTTCCCTTCGTTCGTGATCCTGCAGTGTTGAACACGCTCATGTTTTCCCGAAAAGCGAACGTGAGTTCAGGGCCACCAGCCGCAATTTTCATCCGAATCGTCCGTTGGAGACCGAATCGCAGACAGGCCACCCCTCGAAGCCTTGCAACGAAAGCAGGGCTTCCTTGCAGCCCGCGCGCATACCTCGCACCTCTTCCTCGCAGTGCCTTCACCACGTTTGTCCCCCGATCCGCCGTATCAATCCCTCCACCCTCCGGGGCCACAGTCACAAAGTTTCGTCGGACCATGTTAACCCATATTGGGAGCTCACAAGTGAACCGCGCCTAGCTCTTCCGTACGCGGTTCCGTGGGTGGCTTCCTATCTTGAGAGTGTAGTAACCTGTCCAAGATCGAACAAAGGCACACGCGCCGCGTTACCTTTTCGTGCTATCAGCCCACCAGTCAGGAGGCCGACGGGCCTTCGAGCAGAAATGTGTTGGTCCAAACCCAGGGTCTTCTGCTGGTGGGGACAAGAGGGCCGGTTGCCTCTATTTCTATGTGGGAGTCCGATGCCGCCGCCCACGGCTTTCTTTCAACCCTGCTCTCAGAGAAAGACGGACTTCTCTCCCTGGATACGAAAATTGTTCGAGCGAAAACTGTACCATGCGATTCTTGACGCCGTATGGCGACGAGATCGCACGCTTGAAATGGCGGGGAGTTAGCACACAAATCTATATTTTCTTTTCTGATCAATGGAACAATGAGATGTTATGCTTGCGTTTGTGCCCTCTGCTGGTCGATTTACTCGCTCACTCGTACTGAGTTGGCTTCACAACGCGGCTTTTTTGTGACTCAATTGCGTTTGACTCGCAAAGTGGCTGATTCCCTCGTGAAGTCACGCAGCAGTCTGATGACCATGCCGACACATGTCCTGTTTAGGACCTATACCAGAACCCAAGTGCAAGACGGTCTTTGTATGCTAGTTGCCTACAGAGATTGCTCCACGAAGCCACTCTCGAGGACCTAGATATCTGCACGATCCTTAGAGGAACTACGAAGACCAGGTTTCTGCATGTCACTGTGCCAGATGTAGACACAACACAGTGATGTCGTTAACCAGCATACGCCATTGTGCTCTCTGTGACAGATGATCGAGTCGCAGTTGCGAACGACATGATCAGCCAAGCAACGAACACATAGCAGAGAAGACGAGCAATTATGGGATTGTTGTAGACGGGCCATGAAGTAGCCTCAACACTCCAGCGATTGTAGCGAACAAAGCAGCATAGAGCCACTAAGCCCCACACACATACTTGCATCACGTCTGTTTGGCATCACATAAGCTCATTCACCACCATGTTTGTCACCACACGCGTCCTGGACCTGAACCATGTCCTTCCTTGTATTAGTACCTTTGAGGTAAGCCCCGGCTAGTTACCTTACGCGGTGCAACACCCAGCAGAGAAAGAGATAGAGAGCAGCAGCAGCAGCAGCAGCAGCGCCCCAGCCCTCCCCCACCGACCTACCCATCCACCTCCCGAACCCCCTCCATCTCCCCCACCCCCGGCAACCCAACCAACCACCCCGCCACCTTCGCCGCCTTCACATACGCGACCAGGTATCCCCCCTCCTCACCGGCGCCGTAGTAACAACCACGCTTAACAGCAGCAACAGCAATAGCATGGACCGCGGGTGACTGCTGCTGGCCCTGCTGCTGGCCCTGAGCCGGTCCGGTCATGCCACCACCAGGAACGCCACCACCAGCAGCAACGGTAGCAACCGGACAAAGAAAAGGCGGAAGAGGCGGAGGCGCGAAAGCCTCGGCGCTCAGCCGCAGGCCGTGCTCCTGGATGCGGTCGAACATGCTGGGGAGCTTGGGGTGGCGGCGGCGGCGGCGGTGGCCGGGCATGGTGGGTGCGGAGGCTGAGCTGGAGGCCGCGCGGGGGGCGGTGGGGTTGTTGTTGTTGTCGGCGGACGCGGCCGCGGATGACGCGATGACGGGAGAGGCGGCGGCGGCGGCGGCGGCGGAGCTGGAGCTGGAGCTGGAGTTGGGATAGGCGTCGCTGTTGGTGGCGTCCCTGTTTTTGTTCTTGTACTTGTTCTTGTTGTCGTCGTCCTCGTCCTTGTCGGCGCCCCTGTTCCTGTTCCTGTTCTCGTTCTTGTTCTTGTCCCTGTTGTCGTCCTCGTCCTCGTCCTCGTCAGCGCCCTCGTCAGCGCCCTCGCCCTTCTCGTCGGCGGCACGGGCACGGGCACGGGCAGCCTCCTCCTCTCTAGCAGCGAGCGCGGCGGTGGCGAGCGCGGAAAACACGGTGTCCTCGGCCTCCTGTTGCCGGAAAGCGGGCGCGGTGGCGGCGGCGATGGCGGCCGTGATGGGCGTCGAGGGGGCGGCGGACATGTGCTGAGCAGCAGCAGCAGCACCGTTGTTGCTGTTGTTGTTGTTGTTGTTGGGGAGCTGGCGCTGGCGCTGGTGCTGGTGCTGCAGGCGGAGGGGGTTGCGTGGAGGGATGGGTGGAGGAAGAGGGGCAGGGGCAGGGCCGGCGCCGGGCGTGGTGTGGTTGTTGTTGTTGTCGTTGTGGTTGGCGGCGTCGTGTTCATGAGCGGACGCTGGGTCTGGCGAAAACGGAGGCGGGCTCGGGACTTGAGCGCGCTCGGGCTGGTAGGGGCCGGCCATCTTTGGGGTTGTAGGACCGGGTTTGGTGCAGGCTAAGCGGGTTTGTGGGAGGTCTTGCGCGGCGGCGTCGGCGGTGATGGGCGGAGTCGAGGACGTGGATCGAGAGCGAGCGAGCGGGCGGGCGGCGGAAACACTTCGCAGTCTCGCGGCCCTGGGCGCACTTGGGCGGGCCAAAATGGGAAATTCTGAGGAGGCCTATCAAGTGTCACTCAGATTTACAGGTTTCGTAGGTATGACACCACCGTACGTTGTCTCGCTCGTTGGACATTCGCGCGCGAAATGCCTCCATTGAAGGCACCACTACCGCTACACTTCCATTGTTACTCTATTTGCAGATGCTAGTCCCTCCCACATACAGCATTATAGCCGTACGTAACAGTCGCACTCAAGATATCTTGCTGGGAAATAACCCTTTTTGTCCCACCGTCGTCCGATTTTCCAGCATCTATCCAGCAAGTCCTTGCCAGCCCACCAGGTGTCTGCCCATCCAAGAAGCCAAGCTGTCAATGCGCAATATCAGGTGTACCGTACGCAATTGCCTTCTCAAGCGTGTCGCAGATCAAATAGTCAACCGGCTCACCAGACTCGAGGATGATGGTGCGAGCCTCCAAGCGCCACTTGACAAGCTCCGCCGCCTGCATGAACGTAGTGTGAAGACTTACAACTTGGGACCGCGTACTGTATCCGGCCTGGCTTGCCTCGTGCATGGCCTGTACCGCAGCAAAGAGGGCACAGTTGGCGGAAGCAAGCCTGGCGCAGGGCAAGCACATACCAGCGTGCGGTGCGTAGGCAATGATCAAGTCCTCGATGTAAGTGCAGCGGATTATAGGAGCTTCGGGGAGCTCGTGAAAGCAGTCAGAGAGCTCGAGGTATTGGGGATCCTTGTCGCTGCGCGGAGATGCCAGCGGAGCCCTGGTGCCGAACGTCAGCGCCGCAACCAAGAGCGCGGCAGCGATTGGAGCGGCCGGCTGGGGCGGCCGAGGGGCGGGCTCGTCGTCGTTGTAGTATCCGTTGTCGACCCGCTTTGAGGGCCTCTTGCGCTTCTTACAGTCGCAATTATCTTCCTTCTTGTTCGTCTCCTGGTCCTTGTGGTAGAAACTGCAGTGCTCCAATCTGTAGCCGCTTGTGTCGAGGGGCATGGAAGGTCTATGACCATGGGGAGGAGGAGCCAAGGGCATATACGTCTCCTTACTGCGACCAAAGGAGCCTTCGGTGCGCTTGGAATAATGCTCCTTCCAATCATTATTACGCAAGGACAGAGGAAGGTGGTCTCCCCTCATGCATGAAACGTTGTTCCATCCCACGATGCTCGAATAAAATATCCCATCCTCGTCTTTCTTCTCAGAACCAGATAGACCGAGATTCTCGTAGAACTTTAGCTGTTGCGTCCTGACATCTGCCTCAACTATCTCGAGAGATTTCAAAGCCTGTTTGAGTTCCCCTTTCAGCAGAATGGATTTGGGGCCGTACTTGTGGTGAGCAGCAGCCTCATCTTTGCTGTGACGCAGGGTGGCATAATGGCAGACCACCTGGGCAGCAATGAGTGCGGCGCAAATCGGACAGACACAGTGGCGAATGTTGTTGCTGGACGCAATCGCATATGCCTCAGCGGTACTCGCGGGGCTGTGGTGGAACTCGGCGGAGCAGGTCTGAACGTCTTTGTACGATAGCAGGAAAGGCGCAGGGTTGATCTTGGGGTCGTCGGGGGCGGTGGCCTTGGTCGGGTCGTTTGCGATGGACCTAGGTGTCGGGATAGGTGGACCCAAATCCAGCGGACTGTTTGGCTGTGCCTTCTTCTTGAGCCTGGAGGGCCCTGGAAGCTTGCCCGGATCCCACGCCATTGCCGCTCGCTAATGCCAACTGCGGGTGATGAATGGAGGCTGAGATCCGACGATGGAAGTGTTGGAACTTTGGCGGTTGGAGAAACGCGTCGAGACCGGTGGTCAACGGAAAACTTGAAAAGGCAGACGTGAACGGACAGGAAGCATCGGGGCGAGTCCGCCTTGGTCAACACCACGGCTAATTCTCGCTTGTTGGTTCGCCTTCGCCTGCGACAACCACTTACCACCCGGCCCCGCCACCGCCCCTTCACTCCCGAGTTACATAAGGTTTGGCGAGTAGCAGCTTGGTCACTAGCGGCGTAGCCTGTAACAGTCATAGCAGCAGTGGCAGCAAACCACACGACATCGTTTATATCTGCATATCAACACCAAGTAAGTCAATCGTCCTTCTGCTCGAGAAACGGGGTAAGAGCGGACGGCTGACGGCTCTAAGTATCTCTGTCAAGATGGCATCTTGACTGATTACGATCCAACTTCTTCCATCTGTCTATGGCGTTGCGCCTTTCGACAATGACCTCCCTGCTCGTTGTTCCCTTGGGTCTTTCCGTATCGAATGAAACCTGTCAAAGATGGGTATCTCCCCGTGGTGAATAGGCGCAGCCAAAGAAGCGTGCTAACTACGTTGGGCTACAGACTGAGCTGCAGCGCGGCACGCTCTCTCTCGTCGCGACCTCCAGATCCATCCACGCACCTTTACGCCCACCGGACGCACCGCATCATGTCATCCGCCTCGCTCACGATCTTTGCAGCCGATATGGCCATCCTTCTTGCTTTACTGCTAGTTGTGGTCATCGGCGCCCAGGCTGATCCCCGGTCGCGCCAGCGCGCTTGGTGTCGACTTCGCGATCGTTGCGCCGCTGGCCGACATCGCTGCAGCCGCCATTTCTGCCTCCGGCCAGGTGGTCGCCGCCTCGGCCTCTGGTGATAAGCTACTATGTAATGTTTTTGTTTCTCTCGTCGCTTAACTAGACTGGATAATGCAGTCTGCACCTGGCAAATCCGTAGCGTCAACCGTGGTGTCGACGGTTTTGCTTGTGGCGGTACGGGTGCGCTTGGTGCGGTGGTACTGACGTGCTGTTAATTTTTCAGGGAGATCTAGACTGTTCTGGAGCTGATGTTTGCTCTGGATCCTAGAATCGCGTTGATACCATTTCATCGGAAGGTCCTCTGCGCTCCCAAAACTCTCGCTCCCTTTCCTGTACCAGAAGACTCCTCGACCTCCACCACCGCTTTGGCGCTATTGACACATGAAAGTGGGGTAGCGAAGTTGCTGTACTGGTCAGATATTCGCCAAGCCGATCTGCTGTGTAACCAGCAAGGGTTGGGCGAGGCTGTTTCTTTTCCGTTCACACTAACCCAATCATATCGTACCACGTCTATGCGAGGCTTATTCCTGCATGGCGCAACAGCTTTAGGCAACAGTATGTGGCGGAGCAAGGCTGGATCTCTAAAGGTTCTTGAAGGGAGGCGTCTGTCTTCTCACAACTCTCACGTTTCCCCCAGACATAGGGCTGTTTTCCACGATTCTCTCCATGGGACGAACCACACCATGGACAGACCATACTACCAATGTCTTGATCACCACCAGACCCGAGTCGTGGAGCTTCTTCCAGGAGCCTACAAAGAAAAGATTGTCTGTCAAATTTACCCTATCAAAATCTCCAGCGGAGGCTACAAAGCTCTTTCCTACGTTTGGGGTTCAACAAGAAATCCGGAGTCCATATCCCTTGAAGGTTATCAGCACAACGTCACGAAGAACCTTGCGCGAGCGCTCAGGCGACTCCGTGAACGGGACCGCATTGTCACTTTATGGATCGATGCCCTTTCTATCAACCAGGAGGACTTCAGCGAGAGGGGCTCTCAGGTCCAAATGATGCGCGACATCTACGAAAACGCAGAGGAAGTCCTTGTCTATCTGGGAGAGCCACGAGGCTGGCGTTCCTCCCAGAAAGACAAATACAGTACCACCCCCGTGGACATCACAGCAAACGCAGCGGTTCTCGACGCCTTTGTGGCGAAACATTCAACCGCTATGGCCAGTGGAAATGCGAAATTTGAACCGGAAACACCCAATGTCGTTCAAGACATGTTCGCTTTCCTGGGGATCCTTGCCCGAGATGATGACACCCACCTTGATCAGTTGCCGGGATTGCACCACAATGATGAGCTCTTTGAGGAGATGAGGATGCTCTTGAACTTGCCTTGGTGGAAGCGGATTTGGACCGTTCAAGAAGTTGTGGTTCCATCCAGGGTTGGTGTCATTTACGGGATGATGCGAATACCATGGCACAGAATCGGTCTTGCGGTCAGATGTTATCGCTTTCACCCAGAAGGTTGCTGCAGAAATGTCCCTGGATTACCTCGACGGAACAAAATTGTGCTTGCAGGATTTATGAACGAGGTATCGACCATCGATAGCTGCCGCATACGCTATCAATCAAAATCATCCTCATGGAAGTTGTTGTCACTGATCGAGAATTTTGGACAAAGAAAATCTTCAGATCCAAGAGACAAGCTGTATGCGCTGCTTGGTCTTGCGAACGACGAAGTGGCCGGCCATATCTTCGCGGACTACAGCAAGCATGAGGCGCAGGTTTTCAGCGATGCTACGGTCATGTTCATCAGAGACACTAGGGCCCTGGAACTGCTCGTATCGGATCGAAGCCATAAGACCAACCGATCTCTGCCTTCATGGATTCCAGACTGGTATGTTTCTGAAGGGAGACGTACTGGGTACAAGATTCGGAGATCCGATCCTTACCCTCGAGGAAAAGAACCTCTCAAGATTATCCAATACCGGCTGCCTAACGACTTACGGACCGCGAATGCTTCAGAAATTCTTTGTGGCCAAGGGGGTGATTCCCAAAAGGTTTTTAGTGGCAATACAAGGGCACTCAAGCTTCCAGTGCGGCATTCATACTCGGAACCTACCCTGTTCGCTGTCGAAATAAACACCCGAAATGTTGCAGAGTACCAAAGTTTTCTCGGTGTAACCACCAAACAGGTCGATGTAGTGAGCGAAGTTCTTAACATCGTGGGAGCGACGGAACTGGACACTGATTGGGACTTTCTCGAGGAGTGCGCACGAACATTTGGTGAAACAGGTTCTTATACGGCTGAGGACTATCTTCGAACAATTTGTGCTAATCCACTACTTCCATTCCATCATCTGGGTGAAGAACAACTTCCAGGGGTCTTTCGGATATATCCTTGGCTTGAGTTACAACTTCGAGACAAAAAAGCAGGCTCCTTTCCGCACCTACAGCGTATCATCAGAGAGGTAACCAACAAGTATGGGCCATTACACGAGTATCCGAATTCTGAGTCTACGTTGCTACGTTCCATATATCCGGAAACGACGGGAAGACGGGTGTTCATAACGGCAGGATCAAAGATAGGGCTGGGACCTCAAGATATCCAGAAAGGTGATATTGTTAAGCATGTAAGAGGCTCTGAGAGTCCATTTGTTCTCAGAAAAGCTCCAGCCTTCAGTTTTGTATCCACCTGCGAGGTCGAAGTTGAGAACTCTTCTCCTACTGAAAAGAAACCTCGAAACATCGAGATTGAAGGAAGCAACATGTTTTTCTTGATCGGCGATTGTTATCTCCATGGAAACTCTAAGAATGAAAATTGGGAAGGTGCCGAGATAAGTTTTCTTACTTAGCGGCGGGAAGGCTTGATTTCTCTCCTACTACGTTGTCCGACATTGTTCAGGTTTCGGGTATGCAATTTATCGTTATCATTGTTGTTCCTGTTAATATGCTTGGACGTGAAGTGAAAGTGTAATTTCTGGCTCGAACCAGTCTTCTGTCAGGAACCGGCTTGCGGAATAGCTTCGGGATATAACTGGATCATTGATTGCATGAGCGGCATGTTGAAACATGACTGACGGGGATTGAGTGTGGCTATGTAAGAGTGGGCATGGAGCATCTGTTACAAGCCGCCTCAAATGTTTCGTGTATCTCTGTAGAGGCAGTGGTCATAGATTTTCTTGAAATTGGCTGGCCGCTCATCAGCATCACATGTGGGCAAACAACCTGATAACGGCGATCCGTTTCTAGCCTACTGGCTACAACAGCATACTGCCAATTGCACCATTAGAAATATTAGACGACATCGAGGAGGACAGAGGATTCTCATCAACAATATCCTGCTGCCAATCTTTTCACAGAACCTCCAGCCCTTCTTTCACTCAGCCAGCCTGCCTTCTCGTCCCCGGCGTATGCACTCTTCTCGCACCAGCCTCTCTCTTCGCACCTTCAAAGTATTCCGTTCTCTGCCCGAACGGACTTGTCTCAGTCCCGCCAGTAGGCGTGCCGAATGGATGCTGTTGTGGCACCGATGTGGCCATAACGCTCGACGACGGCTGGTCGACCGATGCCGCAAGCGGATCGGTACAGAATATTGCGAGCAGCTTGTCCACCGTTTCGCGCAGCTGATCCATGTATAAGGTAAGAGGCTCGGTAGTAATATGGTTGCGCTGCCACCGTCAGCGAAGCCCTCAAAGCAAGGCACAATCAACATCGTCAGAACGGCGGCAGAGACGAGAAAAAGTGTACTTACCATCGCGAAGACCGTCCCGCGATACACCTGATGATACACAAGCTTATACTCCTCATCCCTCGCGGCATCGCCGCCATCCACGCCCGCCCCATCCCCCAGTCCAGCCGCAACATCCGACGCCGACGCCACCGACGCCTTCCGCACAGCGGCGGCCCCCTTCTTCCTCTGCTGCTGCAGGCCATACATGCGCATCCCCGCCATGACCAGCCTCGAGATGACATCCTTATTCCTCGCCTCAACACCACCCTGACCATCCACATCCCCCACCCCCACCACCACCCTCCCCAAACTCGACGTCCTCTTCCCCACACCCGCACCCTCCGACACCCCAACAGCACCAACACCAACACCAACACTCACACTCGGCGACCGCGACAACGGCCTCCCACCACCACCACCCGACGCCGACGCCGCCGACGACGGTCCGTGTGGGGCTCCGCCGCCACCGCCGCCGACACCCGACCCCGCGGCCGCCGCAGCGACGCTCTCGCCGCCGTGGCGACGCGCGCGCTTGCGGCGCTCGGTCGCGGCGTCGAAGAGGGAGGAGACGGAGGCGCGTTTGCGGTCGTTGGTGGTAGTAAATAATGGCGGGTGCCAGGAAAGGGGGCGGAATTCGCCCCTCGGCAGGGCGGTGCGGTCGTCGTCGGTGTCTGGGACGACTCGGCTGGGGGATGTGGGTGGGGTGGTTGTGTTGTGGTTTTGCAGGAGGGCGGAGGAGAGGGGGAGGGCGCGGAGGACGAGGGAGGAGGAGGAGGAGGGCGATGGTGGTGGTGATGATGATGTGGTGGGGGGTGGGGATGATGTGGCGTAGAATAGTAATTCTGTGAGGGGCGGGCTGCTACTGGTGGTGGTGGTGGTCGGAGCTGATCCGCGGACTTCTACCAGGATGCCGATGGGTGACTGGGCGGTGGAGGCGTGCTGCCACCACGGCAGGTCGGAATCTTTGGCGGCTGCATGGCCGGCGCTGAGAAGGAGGGCGCTGAACCAGTCTTCGGTGGCGTCATTGTCGGCGTAGACGTCGAATGGGCGGGCGATGGCCAGGTAAAGCGGGATGCGTGCGATGTCGACGCAGGCCAAGAAATGGAGAGAGGCGTGCTGCAGGATCGGCTCTACGGCGCGTGTTGCAACGAGCTGGACACCTGCGACGGCCGGTCAGCGCGAATAGTCGGACATGATGGGGCTATCTACCCGTAGCACTGCGCCCATTTGAGAGTTCAATGTCGCCCGCCCAGGCCAGGAGATCCATGGCGGAGAAGTTGTGGGGTGGCCCCGCCTGACGTCGAAGTTTCGGGTTGACGCGTCGCGACGCGTCTGGACACCCGCCATCACATGACCCAGCCTGAAGATCTTCACTCCATGAAATTGTTCGTGCGATCTGCATTCAAGTCCTGATTCATTTCGAAACATTATTGCGGAATTACGACGAAGTCCACCGTTTCCAGAACTTCCATCCTCCCTTTTCTCCGCGTTCCTTGCCCTTCTTGCTTCCTATCCTCCACCAGTACAGAGGCAACCCGGCCACAATGAAAGCCAGCACAATCAATGTCTGGACAGGCTCTGCAATGACCGCCCTGCTTACAAGGAACAGACTCACGCAGCAGAAAATCGTAGGCGTCGTGATCCAAGTCTTGTACGGCCTCTCCAGCTCCGGCTCCCTGACTCTCAACACAATGAGGCCCAAGACAGTGAAGAAGTAGAAGGTGTAGCCCGCAACACCGTAGAACGTGACCAGCGTGTTGAACTCGCCAATGATGATGTAGACGGCCGTGAGCCCGGCATTCAGCATCATGGCGTTGATGGGCGTGAAGAACATGCCAACGTCGTCAGAAATCATGCGGACAAACCGTCCAGGCTGCCGCCCTCCCCGGCTCCCGAGCCGCACAGCAGTCCGCTTTCCAACCCCAATCCTGCCGAACAATTCAGGCAGGTACCCTTCCTTGCCCGCTGCATACACCAGTCGGCCGCTGGTGAAGGTCGTTGCATTCAGCGCTCCAAAACAGCTGCCGCCCACGGCAAGGGCAAGGATGAGAGATCCAATCGGTCCAAGCACCTGGGAACCGAATGCCACGGCCACTGTGTTGCTGGATTCTATCGTCGACGACGGGAGGACGAGGAAGTACGCGACGTTTGCGAGGAGGTAGCTGAGAATGACAAGGGGCAGCGAGCTGTGGATCACTCGCGGGAGGTCACGAGTGGGATTCACGAATTCCCCCGTTACATAATTAACCTGCCGTCCATTAGCAAAGAGGCAGCGTTGTTGGGGGCAGACGTACATTATCCCAGCCGTCAAAGGCCCACAGCCCGGCGTACAGAGCAACGGCCAGGTTGGAGATGTTGTCGTTTGTTCCTTCAAACCAGCTCTTGGTCTTCCACTCGGTGCTTGCGTCTCCCTTCCACGACCAGCCTGTGGCCGCGACGACAATGCCAGTGATTGTGACGCCAATCAGGGCAACGAACTTGAGGAACATGAAAAAGTCGGCGCTCCGGGTGCCGAGCTTGGTGGAAACGCAATTGAGGAAGGTCACGAGGATCAGGCCCCCGAGCGCAACGCCCTTGTTGAGCCAGAAGCTGATCTCCATGGCGTCGGGCCCAATGACGGCGCGCACGCAGTACTCGCCGAAGATGATGGCGATGATGGCGGCCGAGCCGGGCTTCAGGACCATGACGGCGCACCAGGTGAACAGGAAGCCGGCCCATTCTCCGAAAATCTTGGACAAGTAGACCTGGGCACCGCCATTCAGCGGGATGGCGCCTCCCAGCTCTGCATAACTCGCGGCGCCGGTCCAGGCCAGCACACCCGCAACCACCCAGATTATGAGCGCAGCCCCTGGCGACCCGGCGTTCGCATTGACCTGGCTGGGCGACGAGAAGATGCCGGAGCCGATGATCAGGCCAATGACCAGCGACAGGCCGTTCAGGTAGGTGAGCGACTTGTGTTTCTCCAGCGAGCCGCCGTGGCGGGCGTTGGCAGACTCGAAGTCGGCGGTGTCGGGCGCGCCCAGGGCAGTGTATCCGCCGGCGGTGGTGGACAGCGGGAAGAGGTTGGTAGCGAAGTCGAAGGCGGACGAGACCGAGTAGGAGCGGCCATGGCGGCCCAGGCCGGCGGGGTTCTGCTCGTTGAGAGGGTCCTCTTCGTCCAGCGACAGGCGGCGCGAGGAGGCGGCGCCCGAGTCGGAGGACAGCGACGTGCGGCGCGAGGGTTGCGACGAAGAGGCAAGGGAGGCCAGCTCGAGCGAGTCGCGGAGCGGCTCGCGGGTGGACAGGTTGGCATAGCCGCCGACGGAGCGAGACATGGCGGGCGTGAGGCGTGGTGGGAGAGGGAGGGCTAGCTGCGAGGCAGACGACAGCACGCCATGCCGGTCGAGGGAGAGAAAAGTCGCGGGGATGGCAGGTCGCAGGTGGTGGACTTGGCGCAGGGGAGACTGGAGATTGACTGACGCGCCGAAGCTCAGACTAGCGCGCGAGCCAAGCCGCGCCCAAGGCTTGACCCGCCCAGAACTTTTTGCCCGCCGCGCCCCAAGATCGATCCCCACGCGCATCATGCTCATGCTCCGCCGCTGATGTGCGCCGCCGCTCACAGCAGATGAACGGCCTCAATGCTCTGGTCGTCGGCCTGCGCCGCCCCGCCGCGCTGCTGCCGCCGCTGAACGCCCGCCATGTCTTCCGCCGCTCCGCCTTCACCCAGCCTGACCGCCTCGACTTCCGCGCCATTGACGCGAAATGGCGCCAGCGATGGGCTGACGCTGCCGCTGCCCGCTCCCGGGACTCCAAGCCTACTGACCGCGAGAAGGCCTATGTTCTCCCCATGTTCCCGTACCCGTCCGGCATTCTCCACCTCGGCCATCTCCGCGTCTACACCATCTCCGACGTGCTCGCCCGCTTCAAGCACATGCAAGGCTACGATGTACTACACCCAATGGGCTGGGACTCGTTCGGTCTGCCTGCTGAGAATGCCGCTATCGAGCGAGGAGTCGATCCCGCCGAGTGGACTGTGTCCAACATCGCCAAGATGAAGGAGCAGCTGGAGGCCATGAACGGCCGGTGGGACTGGGATAGGGTACGTCGGGGCCCGGCCCAGCGTCGTCCATACGTAGCTAATGCCATTGACTGTCCGACAGGAATTCATGACCTGTGATCCTTCCTTTTACAAGCAAACACAACGCCTCTTCCTCCTCCTGCACAGACGTGGTCTAGCATACCAGGCAGAGTCTCTCGTCAATTGGGATCCCGTCGAGAAAACCGTCCTCGCCAATGAGCAGGTCAACGCCGACGGCACCTCCTGGAGGTCTGGCGCCAAGGTTGAGCGCCTCAATCTCAAGCAATGGTTCCTCCGCATTACCGACTTCAAGGAGCATCTCCTCAACGATCTCGACCTTTTGGCCAAGGACAATCGCTGGCCGGAACGTGTGCTGTCCATGCAAAGGAATTGGATCGGAAAGTCCAGAGGATCCAAGCTCCACTTCCAGATTGAGAGTTCTCCCGAGTCCAAGTCCCTTGGCAATGTCGAAGTCTTCACAACCCGTGCCGATACCCTATTTGGTGTTCAATACATCGCCCTTTCCCTCAAACATCCCCTGGTACTGGAATTGGCGAAGACGAACCTGTTTCTGAGGACTTTCTTGGACAAGGCCAATAGATTGCCCCTGGATTCCAAGGATGGCTATCTTCTCCCTGGAGTGTACGCCATCAACCCGGCATCCGCATTCGCCACGCCCGACACCCAGGTTCAGAACCAGCTGCCCGTCTACGTAGCTCCCTATGTCCTGGATGACTATGGATCGGGCGCGGTCATGGGTGTGCCTGGCCATGATTATCGTGACCTCGCTTTTTGGAAGAAGAACCGGGGTCGCGAGCCGATCATTACCGTGGTGACTCCTGATGGTGCCGATTCTGCTAAACAGGGAGGGGCGTTTGTCCACAAAGGCAAGCTCACCAGTGCATGCGGTCCTTTCAAAGGCCTGGACTCGGACACCGCCATCAACCAGATCGTCTCGGATCTAGCCGGTAAAGGGTACAATGCTGAGCATGTGGACAATTGGCGTCTCCGCGACTGGCTGATCAGCCGTCAGCGGTATTGGGGAACTCCGATCCCGATTATCCACTGCAACTCTTGTGGGGCCGTTCCTGTGCCGGAATTATCCCTCCCGGTTGAACTGCCCAAGTTGAAGTCCGGGCAGATGCTTGGTAAAGGCGGTAACCCGTTGGCCGATATTCCTGAATTCGTAAACACTACTTGCCCGAAGTGCAAGAGCCCGGCTACTCGCGAGACAGACACGATGGATACGTTCATGGATTCTTCCTGGTACTTCTTCCGCTTCGCTGATCCACACATCGAGCAGGCGCTCGTCAGGCCCAGAGTCGCGGAAGGCCGCCTTCCTGTGGACATTTACGTCGGTGGTGTTGAGCATGCCATTCTCCACCTCCTCTACGCGCGCTTCATCTCCAAGTTCCTCTCTACTACTAAACTCTGGCGTAGTGGCGGGGGACCGGACAACAAGGGCGAGCCCTTCAGGAATCTCATTACGCAGGGCATGGTGCACGGCAAAACTTACACTGACCCGAAAACTGGCCGGTTCCTCAAGCCCGAGGAAGTTGATCAGTCGGACCCTTCCAAACCAATCATCAAGGAGACAGGCAAACCTGCCGGGGTCAGCTATGAGAAGATGTCCAAAAGCAAGTACAACGGAGTGGATCCGGGTGAATGCATTGCCAAGTACGGCGCCGACACGACGCGTGCACACATGCTCTTCCAAGCGCCCGTCAGCGAAGTCCTCGAATGGGACGAGAGTAAAATCACGGGAATCCAGCGATGGCTGCAGCGCGTCTGGCGCGTCACCAACTGGGCCGCCAACTCGAAGATGCCCGAGCATTACTACAACCAAAAGCTCAAGGACGTTGTCATCGCCGACGACATCACCCTGGCCCTGCACCAGACGATCAAATCCGTCACCACCTCGCTGTCCTCGACCTACTCGCTCAACACCGTCGTCTCCGACCTCACCAAACTGACCAACACCCTCGACGACCTGCACGCCAAAGCCCTCATGGACGACACCCTCGCCGTCCCCGGCGCCCAGATCTACTTCAACCAAGCCTACAACCGCGGCGTCAAGGGCCTGCTCACCATGCTCGCCCCCATCTGCCCCGCCTTCGCCGAAGAGTGCTGGGAGACGCTCCACCGCTCCACCGCCACCGAGCAAGCCGCATGGTCCTCCAGCCTGTCGTCCCACAACGGCACGCCCGCGCCCGCCATCCCCACCCCCCCACCCACCGCCATCCCCAGCATCTTCGACGCCCCCTTCCCCTCGTACAGCGACGACCTCATCGCCGCCCTCTCCAACCGCACCCTCACCACCACCGTCCAAATCAACGGCAAACACGCCTTCACCCTCACCCTCCCCGCGCCCCCCGACCACCTCCTCGCCGCCGACGCCGAGTACGCACCCACCGCCAACGTCCACAACAACACGCCCCTCGACCCCCTCGCCGCCGCCGCCGCCCCCGAAACCGACATCCCGTCCAAGCACTTCGCCCGCCGCCCCTTCGAGCGCTGGGCCGTCGCCCACGTCTTCGCGTCCTCCCAGGGCGCCCGCATGTTCGGCCCCGGCGGCCGCTTCGACCAGCTCAACCCCATGAAGAGGGTCCGCTCGCTCGTCATCGTCAAGTACGGCCGCACCATCAATTTCGTCATGGGGAAGGTCACGAGGAAGGATGTTAGGTTGATGGCGGAGAGGGAGGCGAGGAGGTATGAGGATGAGGAGAGGGAGGAGGCGAGGAGGGAGAGGGGGGAGGAGATGGAAAGGAAGAGGAACGAGGAGGTGGAGCGGAAGAGGAAGGAGATAGAAGAGGGGGGGGGCGTGGAGAAGGGGAAATGATGAGAGAGAGAGAAGAGGGGGGAAGTTGGGTGGTGTCGGAGATGGCATGTTAGATTCTCTTTGGAAAAGGGAAAGAAAAAAAAAAAAGCAATAGGCCATGTATTATATAGATGTCAATATGGAAGAAAAGAGAGAGAGAGTGCTCCATTCAATTATACATATGCATTTTTCATGACACAACGACGGCAAAATGCGAGGTGTGTGCCTCACAACAACATGGTTTTTTTTTTTTCCTCCCCTGCTCGCAACCAGAAATAAGATTTATACCCTCCCGCCCACATCTCGGATGTCCACAATATTTCCAAAGCGTCTCAGAACAAGCACACACACATACAACCTCGACCATCCACCCATCCACCCATCCATCCATTCATCAAGCATCCCCAACCACAACCCACCCCCTCCCACCCCCCTCCCTCCGCTGCACCACGCGCCTCGCCGGCAACGGCCAGCCCAACCCCCTCCCCGCTCCCCCAACCAAGCTAGGAACGACGTAGCACTCGCGCCTCTCCAAGCCATCCGCGGCGTCGCGCCCCTTGTCGACGACCTTCCCGATGGGTTTGCCCCAGCGCAGCAGCGGGGTGCCCCTGGCGAGGGCGGTGAGCTGGGCGCCGGTGACGGGGCAGAGGGGGTGCATGCGGATTTTTGGAATGGTCGAGGCGCCGACGGATGAGGGGGCGGCGCGTTGGAGGTGCGAGTAGATGATGTATTGCGGGAGGGATTTGGCGGGGAGGTGGGCGAGGACGGAGGAGGCGTGGATGAAGACGAAGGGGTCTTGCTGTTGTTGTTGTTGTTCGGAGGAGGAGGAGGACAGGCGGCGGTCGAGCGAGGGGAAGAGGGTGACGTAGGGGACGTCGGTGGCGCGCTTGGGCTTGCGGGCGGGGAGGTCGGCGGTGACGTCCGGGCAGGTGTCGGCGCGCTGGGCGACGAGGTCGACGAAGCCGGCCGCGACCATGTAGTTGAGCTTGGCCATCTGGTCCTTTGTGGGCGGCGCCAGGGTGGGCTCGTAACTGGCGAGGCCGCAGCGCGGGTTCTCCTTGCGGACGATGTTGGTGAGCTGCTGGCGCAGCTGCGTGGCTTCCTGCAGCGCCTTGAGCCGCAGGAACATGGCCGAGGCGAAGTCTTCCGGCGACCGCTTGCTCTCGGCGGCGAAGGCGCAGATGGCGGCGAGGAGCTTGGCGGCGTCGCTGGTGCGGTCGAGCTTGGATAGGCTGGCGTGGGCGCCGTTGTATGCTCTTCGCCGCTTTTCCTTCGCCTCATCCTCAACGTTGTCTGCGTGGGTTCTGATGTGATCGTCCTCGTCTTGTTGCGAAGCAAGGTTGAGTAGATTTTCCGGGATGAACACGTCGGGAACCGCGAGAGCAGAGACAAGAGCGATGGCATAGGCCGCCAGACCGTGGTTCTGGCCAACCAGCAGGATGCGTGAAAAGCGCGGAGTGAGCGGATATACGGAAAGTTGTCGGCCTTGAGAGGTAATCTTCCCGTCACCGTCAATAGCGCCAAGGTATTGCAGCAGCTTCTCTGCTTTCGCAAGCTGCTGCCTATCCGGAGGTGTGGGGAACGGGTAGTTGACCACCTGGTGGATACCCATGCTCTTGAGTTGAAGTACCAGGCCCTCGATGGGGGTCCGGAGGATTTCAGGCTCCGCGTACTCCTTGAAATCCCTCTCGTACACAGCAGACGAGTAAAATCTGTAGCAGTGACCCGGTCCAGTACGACCGGCACGACCGGCACGTTGGTCTGCGCTGGCTTTGCTGATCCAGCCAACCTCAAAGCTCTGGACGCCTGTAGTTTGGTCGTATATTCTCTCCTTGGACCTGCCGCAATCAAAGACGTACCGGATCCCGGGGATTGTCAAACTGGTCTCAGCAACGTTGGTGGCGAGGACAATCAAGCGCGAGCCATCTGGTGGGGACTCGAATATTCTCATCTGCTGTTTTGTGGGTAATTGCGAATACAACGGGAGCACATGCACTTTCAGCGTTTGTGTCTCCTCGCCGTCTTCTGCAACATCAAACTCCTTGTCGTCATCGTCATCGAGGCCGTGGATCTCTGATTCCGCATCAGAGCCATCGTCGTAGTCGTCCGGGTTGTTTTCGTCACCGATTTCGAGGTCTTCAGCCTCGAGCGGGGCATCAGCGGCAGAGATACGAACCGGAGGCTGCTTGACCTCTGCTCCCTGTGTTGATGGGAATGCTTGCTTCAGCCGCTTAGCCAGTGTGGTGATCTCACTCTGACCAGTCATGAACACAAGCATCCCGCCAGGTGGCAGTTTCCTGTGACCTCGCTTGATCTTTTGGAACGCCTCCTCAACGTAATCCATCCTGGTTCGCCTTGCGAAATGGACCGTAACTGGGTACTGCCTCCCTTCTGCCTTGAGCACCGGGGGCGAGCCATTTCTGAAGAGACGTGTATTTTCGGTGAAGTCGGAAATGCGGAGAGTGGCAGACATGATAATTAGCTTAAGAGGTTTGACCTTGGGGTCTTCCTTCATAAGATTTCGTCTCAAATCGACAATACGGCTCATCATCCCGATGAGAATATCGGTGTTGACGCTACGTTCGTGTGCTTCATCGATGACAATGGCAGAGTAGCCAGGCAAGCGGATGTCTTGAGCAATTTCGCGGAGCAAGATACCGTCCGTCATGAACTTGATGGCTGTATCATCCCCTGTGGAAGAATCGAAACGGATCTGGTAGCCAACCCTCTTACCAGAGCTTCCAAGTTCCTGCCCCACGCGATTGGCCATGCTGACCGCCGCAACTCGTCGAGGTTGTGTGACGCCAATCGCGCCCGGTGTTGGACCTTTCGGATCTCCGTATCCGGCTTCGAATAAGAATTGTGGCACCTGGGTAGTTTTTCCACTACCTGTCGCTCCCCAAACGACAACAACATCGTTGTTGTGGATTGCTTCCATGATCTTTTGTTCCTCGGCCACGACAGGGAGCTTCAAACGACCCTCCTGGACATCCTCAGGCCGCTCCACCGTTACACTGTACGCTTTCCTCCAGGCATCGGTCGCCGTCTTTGTCGCCAATTCCGGTGGTAGAGGATCTTCTTCAAACGCTCGAGGTTGGAAAGGCTTTGCTGGCAATCGAGGAAGTGCTTCAATGTTAGTCGAAGGGGTATATCCGACCGTTTTGTTTCTCTCGGCTGTTGCCCAGGCTTTGAATGCTGAGGATCTCTCTTTCTTCTCCTGATTCTTCGCTTCATCGAATTCTTCTTCGGACTCCTCGTCCGATTCCTCTTCGTCTGAGCTCCCTTCATCCTCATCTTCATCATCTGACCCCTCTGCCATCTCCTCATCTTCATCCTCCGCGCCATCCTCTTCATCCGATACTGCACTCCAACCGCTAGCACTACTGCGGTCGTCATCATCAGCAGAACCCTCTCCTTCTGAGCTGAAACCTTCCCATTCAGGCTCCACCTGAGGGGGCGTAAACTTCAAAGCTGGCTTCGCTGCCCTCTTTCTCTTTTTGATCACCGGTCTTCCATCCTCGTCCAGCTCCAGAGGTCTTTTCAATCCACTTCCGAAAGCAGCCGCAGGAGCCGTGGGTTTGTCCTCCTTGGTCTGTTCCTCTTCATGCTTGGGTGCCGCAACAGTTCCGTTTGTTGCTCTCTTCTGAGTGTGCGCGACCTTCTCATCGTTCTCTTCGTCGGAATCGGTATGGTAACCCAGGTCCTTCTTCTCTGGCCTCGATACGTCCTTGAGGATGGTGTCGTTCTTCTCGATATCAATCCCAGCTTCCTTCTCCCGTGCCGCCCGGGCAATGATTTCTCGTCTGGATTTGCTGATGTGACTGAGCTGTCTCGCGCTCTGCATCAGGCTGGTATCGGTCTTGTACTCGGCAAGCTTCTTCATGATGTCCAGGTTCTCCTCCTTCTTAAGCTTGTTGTCCTATTGCGCCAAAGCTAATTAGCAATTTTCCCCCATGTTTCTCCAACACCAAAAGCCCAGCGCATGCGCAATCGCATCCTCGGTCGCCAGCCTTCCGGGGACTTACAATGTACTTGTCCATCCTTTTCTGCTTTTTCGCGCTGATCTTGCTCTGCGGCTGCTGCGCACGCAATTCGTCCCTCATCATGTTCCTCTTCTCCTCCTTCTCCGCCTTGCCGGGCGGCAAGATGACGTCCGCGTTTGCATCGCCAGCAGATGCGACGCCAACCTTGGCGGCGGCTTTTTGGCGCTCTTCCTCCTCGCGCACGCGGTGCTTGTGCTTCCGCTGGCGGGGTACGAACTTGCCCATGGTGAACGAGCGGCGAGGCAGATCCTGGACAGGGCCGAAAGGGTTGTTCGGTGTCGCAGACAATATTTCGCGTCGCGGCAGGGAAGCTCTGGGGAAAAAAAGTCGGGTCGGACGCGGCGGGCGGAAATAATCCTGGCCGGTCCTCTGCGGGCCCACCGGCAAATGACTGGCTGTGTCTTTCTCGCGCCCGCTCCCCTGCCGGCGCTGCATGGCCCGAGCTCAATTCACCGCCTTCGGTGGTTGAGCCCATGCAAACGCCGATGCCCGCCCGCCAGCCAGCCAGCGCGAAGCTCGACGCCTAGAGCTTGGGCGCGTCTCAAGAAATCCAGCAACAGACGCCGACGACGACGACGACGAGCCCGAGTTCGCCAACGAGAAAGCCGAGACGGTCCGTCGCAGAGCAAGCAAGCAGTTCCAGCATGCCGGATTTCCCAGTCACCCCCGAGGCCTTCCCCGCCAGCACGCGCACCGCCGCCGGCGAGGTGGACGGCGTGCACACGGACGTCATGGTGGTGCGGTTCGCCGACAAGATCATGGTGACCATCGTGCAGGGCGGACGCCTGGCGCATTGGGTACGGACAGCAAGCCCTGCAGCCCCATTCCTCACCTCCACACCCCCGCCGCCTCCATTCCGGAGGCTCGTTTCTCCTCCTCATTACGTGGTGCTGACGGTTACATTTTTCACGCATAAAAGGTCCATGTTCCTCTCGACCACCCAACCGCCGACCCCCTCTCCGCCGCCGCCCCGCCTACCTCCTTCGAAGATGGTGACCCCGCCTCCAGCCTCGACCTTCTCCCCATGTCACACTTGACTGCGACAACAGTGCTGGGTGGGACGGTGCCAGAGCGCGACACGGCGGGGCAGCTTGTTGCGGCGCAAGTCGCTAGCACAATCGCGACGAAAGATCCCGATGAGAAGCGGCTGGTGGTTGTGGGGATGGGATTTGAGAGGAAGGAGATGAGCAGGGAGGCTTTTGTGGATTTGGTGGGGTTGGTAATGGGGTGCTTGTAGGTGGGAATATCTTTGTGGGAATAAGGTCTAGAGCGAGGGAACCAGCTCCCATGCGGGAGCCAAGTCTCGAATGTGGGAACCGGGTCTCGAAAAAGAAAGTGGCGGCGGGAGATGGACAGCGCCTTTGACAATAATAGGAGGAGATATGGTCTAGTAAGGTCTCTCGGACTGTCTGTTCAATGTGGGGTCGTCGCGCTGATGGTCACAGGCATCTTTACGTTGGGGCCAAGCACAGGAAGATACAGGTCGGTTCGCTTATCATTGCAGCAGTGAATGGGCAGCTGGGGCGTCCATTTGGCCATGAGTGCATAACATGTTTATGATCAAGGGTAGCAGAGACTCCGCAGAGTCGCGTTAATTCCTTCGTAGAACCATGATACCCGATGCCATCCGATAACATGAACCACCCGTCTATGAGCTGTTTTGCCCGTCTTGACCCTAAACGCCGTATCCCTCTTCATGGAGAAGCTGATCCCTCGAACCTCAATCCGAGCATTTTCCCATCCAACGCCGAACCATGCGTGATTTTCGTGATTGCTCTCGCTCTATGCCGTTGCTGCATTCTCCTCGCGCATCTTTGTGATTATGGAATCGACATCCTCCATAGACGTAGCATCCAGCTTCTTTCCTCCGTGGTACGAATCCGGCAAGTGCTGTAGAGCGGCGTCAAGGCCGGGCTGGAAATTCCTCGTTGCGGAAGACAGAGCGTTGATTGCCTTCTTGCGGGCGGCCTGATTAGGTTCACCGACGGCCAGCTTGACGATCGTCGGGATAGCATCGTGTTCGAGAAGCTGTCGTCATCCGTTAGCCACTGGCCCCCCTAAACGGTGTACACACGATAGGGAAAAAGACCCACCTTCTCCTGCGCCTTGACGTTGTTCTGCACGGCCGTGCCAACGCACCACGCGGCCATCCTCCTGAGCTCGGCCTCTTCGCTTTCGAGCTGCGACAGCAGCGGCTTCCACAGGCCCAGCGGTTCGATGTTGTTGGCGTTGTCGATCTGCTCGACCAGCTGCTCGAAGTTGTCGAACGCGGTGAGCTTGTTCTCCAGATCCGTCTCCTCCGACGTGATCGCCCGCATGCTCTCGCGCATGAGCTCGGCGTCGGACGGGCCGCCCATCAGCGCGGCCAGCATCTCGGGCGTGATGTTGCTCTTGGGCTGCTCACCGGCGAGCGCGGGGTCGTTGCGCGTGGCCTCGGAGTTCTCGACGCCCCATCGCAGGAGATTGTTCAGGCGCGGATCGTTCATGGCGGCGGTAGTCTATCGAGATTGCGGCAGAGTAGGCGTAATTGCGGGCGGGGAGCGGAAAATGGTGGAGGAATGCACGGCGGACAGGCGAGCAGCTATATCAAAGGCGCCTTGCGAAAATTGTTGCCGATGACGAAGGCGCGGGAAGAAGCGATCGGCTTCGGCGGCCTTCGACCAGCTCTGCCGACGCTGGGCGCCCGGCGCGGCGCGCACACACGAAATAGCGGCATGCCGGCGGCCCTATCACGAAGAGATAGCGGCACCGCGAGCATGGCTGGCAGTGGCAACATCGGAGGATAAGCACATCGCGGAGCATCTGGCGGGCGGGCGGACAGCAGCGCAGCGCCGTGGGACGCAGCGGAGCCCGCCCCTGGAGATGGTCCCGCCGGTGGTGGTCCGCTCCCTGCTGCCGCCCGTCTCATCACAGCTCAGGCAGCGCTGCCCCTCACTTGCACGTGACCGGTCATAATTACGATGGGCCGGGGCGCGTCAATCAGGAGCGTTGGGGAGTCGTGCTCGCGGCGGAAAGGGGCTGCGAGCTATTCTTGGCGGCTTCTGGAATTGCGGGCTGGGGGCGCAGTGGGTATTGCGCGCAGCGAGCGTGGGCGGTGGGCGGGAGCTGCGGGCAGGGCGTGGGCGGTAAGCAAAGGGCTGCCTGGTCGCCGCCAGCTGCCAAGAGCGCGTTGTCAGCGGTGGCGGGCAAGACGCGTGGACGCAGCGCAGCCGGCGTCGCAGGAATTGTGCTGCCTGCGAGTGCCAGCTATAAAGACGGCGCGCAGGCGGATGCAGTGCAGGCAGCCCGTCAGTCAATCAGAGCGCGCCGTGGTCATTACAGCTGCAGCGTGCAGGCCAGTTCGCCGTCCCCTGAAGTGGAATGCACGTTGGGTATCCGCTTATTTAGCACGGCCTCGCCTCCCGCACAGAACCTGTGCCCAGCTGTCCTGCCCGTGAGACCGCTCTTCCCTTCAACTCCACGTCAACGACATCCATCCCCCGACCTCATCCAGCAGTCCGCCATCTGCTGCCCCCCGCCTTCGCCGCGCCTCCTCGCATTTAATTCTCAACCAGCTCCCTCACCTTTCATCCCTACATCCTCTTAATCTCTCACAATGGAAGGTACGACGATGACACCCCGCCCAGCGCCTCCTGACAACACCGCCCGCGCCCTCGGCGTCGGCGAGGCCGCTCCAGCTGCCCTGGTTTCATCGCATGCTAACCCCTCTGGCTGTCTGCAGAAGAAGTTGCGGCCCTCGTCATCGACAATGGGTAAGAATTGCACTGCCGCCCGCTCCTCGCGCGTGTGGGGTTGCCAGCCTCCTGGCTGCGACCACCACCGCCCGCGACGCGCCGCATCGCCATCCGCTCCCGCCGCCCGGGCGCAAATGGCATCCCACAGAGCTGAGCTGACCCTTTCCCAGTTCGGGTATGTGCAAGGCCGGTTTCGCCGGTGACGATGCGCCCCGCGCCGTCTTCCGTAAGTCTCCCCCGCCTCCAGCCGGCCTGGACGCGACGGCGCACTTCTGCCCGTTGTGTCCAGCGTGCCGCAGCCTCTTTTCTGCGATGAGAACATTTTGCTGAGTGCGCTGCAGCCTCCATTGTCGGCCGTCCTCGCCACCATGGGTATGTCCACCTGTTCGAGAACCCCGCATCGCACCGCCCACTGACGCACGGCACAGTATCATGATTGGTATGGGTCAGAAGGATTCGTACGTCGGAGATGAGGCACAGTCGAAGCGTGGTATCCTCACCCTGAGGTACCCCATCGAGCACGGTGTTGTCACCAACTGGGACGACATGGAGAAGATTTGGCACCACACCTTCTACAACGAGCTGCGTGTGGCGCCCGAGGAGCACCCCGTCCTGCTGACGGAGGCCCCCATCAACCCCAAGTCCAACCGTGAGAAGATGACGCAGATCGTCTTCGAGACCTTCAACGCCCCGGCCTTCTACGTCTCCATCCAGGCCGTTCTGTCGCTGTACGCTTCCGGTCGTACTACCGGTATCGTCCTCGACTCCGGTGACGGTGTCACTCACGTTGTCCCCATCTACGAGGGTTTCGCCCTTCCCCAGGCCATCTCCCGTGTCGACATGGCTGGTCGTGACCTTACCGACTACCTGATGAAGATTCTCGCCGAGCGTGGTTACTCCTTCTCCACCACCGCCGAGCGTGAAATCGTCCGTGACATCAAGGAGAAGCTCTGCTACGTCGCCCTCGACTTCGAGCAGGAGATCCAGACTGCCAGCCAGAGCTCTTCGCTCGAGAAGTCGTACGAGCTTCCCGACGGTCAGGTCATCACCATTGGCAACGAGCGTTTCCGCGCTCCCGAGGCTCTCTTCCAGCCCTCCGTCCTCGGCCTCGAGTCTGGCGGTATCCACGTCACCACCTTCAACTCCATCATGAAGTGCGATGTCGATGTCAGGAAGGACCTGTACGGCAACATTGTCATGGTAAGTTTTTGCTCATCCTAGCGGTCTCTAGCGCAGCGCTAACAATTGTCTAGTCTGGTGGTACCACCATGTACCCCGGTATCTCCGACCGTATGCAGAAGGAAATCACGGCCCTGGCCCCCTCCTCGATGAAGGTCAAGATCATCGCTCCCCCGGAGCGCAAGTACTCCGTCTGGATCGGTGGTTCCATTCTCGCCTCCCTCTCCACCTTCCAGCAGATGTGGATCTCCAAGCAGGAGTACGACGAGAGCGGTCCCTCCATTGTCCACCGCAAGTGCTTCTAAGGTGTGTGACGCGACCCTCCGGCTGGCGATGACCTGTACTGATCGGTTGCTACAGCAAAGGCTTGGGTGCAATGGAATTCATGACGACGGCATGCCTCCGAACGATAATCTCGCTCGGCCTTGGCTACGCCTTCTCCCTCGTGCGTGCTCTACATCTCTTACCAAAATGGCGGTCAAGAACTTTGGGTGGTTTGTTTTACACTGGTGGAGGTGGCAGAGGACAAGCGTGCGTTAATCATTTCGCGTGCGTGTGGTAGGCGAGCAAGGACACGGCTGCAAAAGGCGGTGTTTATGGCGGATGACGACCCTTTTAGCAGAGTTTATAGCCTAGAAATGCTTGCTGTTTACCACCGCAATACGACCATCCCGACGATCCAGTCAAGTCTCCAGCCGTGATGTGTGTTGATTCCACGCAGCTTCTTGAAGTATCGCCAATGCCGTGATACGTCATCACTGAGAGGGGGTAATAGTACGCGATGGTACCTAAGTGAGTAGCAGTTGGGGAAAAAGGTAAAGCCGGGCATTACGTACGTTGTGTACGCCCTCCACCTCATCCCGCACACTTTCTCGGGACAATCATCTTGGCTCTTGGCAAAGGACGAGCTAATTGAGCTTGCCTCTTACTGGACCGTTTGAGGGAAAAGATATGTCGTACCTGTTTTTTGTTTTTTGGCCAAAGGCGGCAAGCTCTCCCTCTCTCTCTTTCCCCTTTTCCGTCCCTCTCCTCGGTTTCGGAGTCTTCTCCTGCAGACCGCTTAGTGTGTCCGTTTACCCTTGTCTCAGATCATGCGGGGGCTTTAATGGGACTTCATCGCTTCTCGGCTTTTAATTCTCGCTTCCCCGTTGGCCCGTATGTATGCGTGTACATTGCGCTTCCATATGCTTTTTACGTCGTCGGATTGAGTGTGTTCGGTCGCGTTCGGGCTGGTGGAGTGCTGTTGCGGTGGGTTGGGCGTTGGGTGTGTCTTCTTGAGTGGTTTTTTTTGTTTTTTTTTTTTTTGTTTTTTTGTGCCCGGGGTTGTCTGGACGATGGGCTGCTGAGATGAGAGAGGCTGATGTCGCTGGCAGTGCCCTTCTTTTTTTTCAGGTCAGTAAGTGGGAGTGGGATGGAGGCGTTGGTCCATGACTCCGAAGGGCGAGCGCTCGGCGTGTGAAAGCGTAACAGTGGGAGTAATGGCGACCGACCCCGAGCCATTACATCGCCCACTCAAGAGAAGCTCGTCTCCGCCACAAACCTTTTGGGTGTTCCACCGCTTTCCTGCTTTTCCACTTGGTCACACGAATTGTTTTACATGATTCCATTCGCCCGCCTTCCATATCGACATCCCGACATTACCTTGGCTTTTGAAAGGACTACTTCGGGCCTGCTGGCAGGTCCCAGCGCACCGGTCATTCTGGCACGACAACGTCTGACGAACCCCCCATTACAAGTCTGTGGAGTGGTCTGCTCAACTACCGTGTATGCATGCTGTTTTGCCGGATAGTCTTTTTAGCGACGCACCGGATAATTTCGTTGCACTCGAGTCCGCTCTGGTGAATTCAAGCAGATCATTCAGAGTTATCACATTGCACTACGGAAAACGGGAGATTATTTCAAGATCGTGCTGGGATTGAGACTATTAATCTAACTTTTGTACGTCTGTGACGGCTTGGATGAAGGAGATCGAAAAGCAAAGAATCAAGATGTCGGAATTTTTCGCTGTTTGTCACCGCAACACATTATGATTTCCGCCTTCCCATATCCCCAAAAAGCCGCGAGTGATGGAGCTCATGCTTTCCCCTGTGTTCGGTGATCAGGCTGAAGTTGGGAATGTATGGTTGAAAACAATAGGTGGTGAGATCGTGCGCAGAAAGTACCTCTAGCCATGGCCGCTACTATGTGTAGCTTGAGGTACGTCCGCAATCTCATCAACCGCAAGGAAAAGGAGTAAAGAAAAGAGTTTAGTCCGCCATGGGCATGTTGGAAGAAGGGATGGCAACTCGTTTGAAGTGTCATCAAGCTTGCTGGGAGAAGATACCCTTGAATGTAGACGTTTGTGATAGCGTGGCTGGGTCTATGTCTTCTTCGCGCCAAAGTCCAATGGTCGAATGCGTGCAAGACATTGGCGTCCGGATAGCAGCGTCCACTTTGTACCAAAGGTGTGTCGATCATCTGAAGGGCAAGTTTGTATGTACGACCATCGTTTGGCCAGAGTCTCAGGCCTCGAGAAAGACAACGGCCTTGTTAATGAAGCGGCCATTCTCAAAGTTCTCTCCGTTGCTGTCTCCGAACTTCTGGACTGCCGGGCTCACAACAATCTTGATCTTCTTGCCATTGCATGACTCGTCTTCCTCATCATCCAGCCTAACGAGGCGGTCGGCTGCCATTTTCGGCGAGTGTACGTCGAAGTCGGTGCGGAGAGAGGGGAAAGGCTCGTTCCATACGTAGTCCGCACGCTGTATCTTTAGACGAGAGAAGAGCACTATCGCCCTATGGATTAGATACTGGAGCTCCAAGTCACATTTCTGTTTTTCATCCTGTCCCATTTCCCGGAGAAACGCAGATGCGGCGCCGTGAGAGATGTAGCCCGTAAAATGGTCTACAAGTTTCGCATAACTGTCCATTGGAAACTCGCCCCAGATGGTTAGCTTAGAGTTCTCCGGCTCCGGGAAGACGGTTCTGAAGAGTAGGGCGCGCCACGTGTGTGCGTCAACAGCGTTGTCTATATCACTTTAGCATTTGGGCTTGTGGCCATCAATTGGTTTGACGACTTACTCTTGCGAAGTTGGGAAAAGGTATCCCTCAAGGCGTCTGCGCGCTCTCCATGATCTTTAGGATCACCGGGATTGCGGAATATCCAGAAATAGTCCTCGAAGATGTAGGTGCTGAGAATGTCGGACACCAGAGCCGCCAGGATGAGAAACGGGTGTTTGAAGGTAAAGAACTCATCCCACGAGTTGAAGAAGGCAACCTTGGATATGGACTGACTGAGATATTTGTTGGCATCGAAGAAAAGCTTGCGGTGTGCCTCCAGGGACTTGACACCGTACGCCTTGGCCCACATCCGGACATCCTTGTAGAGTTGGCTGATGGTATGGTGAATTTCGGCGTCTTCTTGAACGAACCACCCTGTCTGAGCTTGCTTGAACGAGTTGAGCTGTGCCTTCCTCAAGTCTACAACGGTAAAGTCCAGCTTGTCTTGAACTTTCTTGAGCTCGTGGTCGAGAAGAGCGTTCTGGTTCTCCAATGCCAAATTCTTTTTCTTCGTCTTCTGCATCTCTTCCTCGACGGCAGCTTTCTCGGATCTTTCTTTCTTAAGAGTCCTGGCGAATTTGTTCGTCAAAGCTATCTCTTCGTCACGTTCGGCTACTGCAGCGTTGATGTGACGCTGCAGCTGGCGAATCTCCCGCTCAAGTGAGTCAGTTGATCGTTTGCTTGCCTCACCATCACGGCTCATGCCAAGTTCCTCGTCATGGTTCCTGTCGCATTCGCCGCTATGGCCGCTGTCGAGGTCCCAACCACGTTTTTTGTCGAGTTTCTTGTCTGGGTTGCCGCCCGGTTCGAGATCGAGCTTGTCAGGTGAGGTGGATGGCGTCGCAGCCAAAGGTTGCTTGGGCCTAAGGATGGCTGCCGCGGCGGCCTTGATCGACTCCATTCTGTAGAAGTGTAGAAGGAGTTGTTGGTGGGGTGCTCAAAGCGCGTGCAGAATCGAAGCTGTCTTCATGAGCGCAGGCTGCCGCTGGAAGGTGCCAGAATCTACAACGGCAGGTTGGGAAGGAGCGACCCGACCCGCCACTTCCACATCGGAAGCCGGGAGATACTCGCCCGCTTTTCCCAGGGTCCAGCTTTTCTCAGGGTCCAGGCACCGACTCTTGGACCTTGCGCCACAAAATATCTGCCTCTACCTCCGACACCACCACCTTTCACCGACCTGACCTACCCGCTCGCGCAACCCACCATGGCGGACAGCCGCTTGAAGATCATCGTCGGCCTTGACTACGGCACGACATTCTCTGGTATGTACATACCCACTTCTCACGTTCACCTCAAAGCCTGCCAGGTCAATCTCAAAGGCTTGTGCTTGCAATTGCGAACCCTGAAGCCTGGGCAGTTGAAGCGTATGTCCGGACATGAATGTGCGGAATATCTATCAACAAGAATGTCCGGATATGATCTTCAACTCCCTCGCTTTGTTGTATTAAGAGAATCGGCCTCCGAAAATTCATAGCTAACAGCCGCACAGGGATCAGCTACGTCACTTCGAATGAGGTCAGCATCGACAAGATCGAGGTCATCAACCAGTGGCCTGGCACGTCCGAGACCGTTTCCAAGGTCCCGACCAAGATCGCCTACGCATCCGAGAACAAGAACTTCTATGTCGACAAGTGGGGCTTTGCTGTCACTCCGAATATGGAGTCTTACGTGTGGACCAAACTCCTCCTCGATCGTGGCACCGCTGTAACCGAGCTGGATGACCCTGCCCTGAAAGATCTCTTCGGCAAAGGCATGCTGAAGCTACCTGACAACAAGACCGCGAACCAGGTCTGTTGCGATTATCTCAGGGGCCTATATGAGTACATGGTGAGCGTCCTCAGCAAGAAGTTCTCGCCTGAGGTGTACGCCGTTACGCCAGTCGAATGCTGGATCACCGTCCCGGCCATTTGGAGTGATGCGGCGAAGGATGCCACCAGGTCGGCTGCGCTTGACGCTGGCTTTGGCTCCAGGAACTTCGACAAGGTGAACCTCATCCCCGAGCCCGAGGCTGCCGCCTTGGCTGCTCTCAAGCCTCACCTCGATTCCGCTTCCATTGATCCCATCAGCCCCGGTGAGAATGTTCTGATCTGCGACTGCGGCGGAGGCACCGTGGACATCACCACCTACACCATCCTCGAGACCACTCCTCGCCTCCAGTTCCAGGAGCTCTGCGTAGGCGTAGGCGCCAAGTGTGGTTCTACTTACATCGATCGCAACTTCAACAAGTGGATGGTCAACAAGTTCGGCGACGCCTACACCTCCCTCTCCCAGAAGAAGCGTGGTGCTGGTAGCGCTTTCATGAGGTCTTTTGAGGCGCAGAAGAAGTCGTTTGGCAGCAAGCTACTTGGCCGCGACGATCAGAAGTACATCGAGGTCGACCACATGCCCATGGATGCCCCCTCTTCTGCTCGTTATGACAACGACGAGGCTGTAGTCAACCTGACCTGGTATGTATGCCCTGAGTCAACAACTAGTCCTCTCGCTGACGACCTCCAGGCACGACATGAAGAGCTTCTTTGATCCTGTGATCAAGGATATCATTCGACTCGTCAATTCCCAAGCAGAAAAGGCAAAGAAGGACCAGCACGAGATCGACCGTGTCATCCTGGTCGGTGGTTTCGGCGACTCGGATTACCTGAACGAGTGCATGCAGATCTGGTGCATGCAGAACGGTTCAATCAAGCTTACCTGTCCCCCTCAGTGCCAGGCCACCGTTGTCCGTGGTGCGGCTCTACGTGGCCTTGAGGGCCTCACTCCACTTTACCGTCAGGCCCGCCGCCACTACGGCTATACCGTGAACAGGGAATTCAGGAAGGGCATCGATCCTGAGAGCAGGGCCTACATTGGCACGTTCTCCGGAAAGAAGCTCTGCAGGGGTAGGATGCATTGGGCTCTCTCTAAGGTATGAGATTGTCTATTCTTTCTTTTTAATACATGAATCTGACAATGTAACTTTAGGGCCAGATGATTGACTCGAACACCACTGCTACCTTCAAGCTCGCCTGCCCTGGGGTCATCGATGGCGCTGATCACGATCTACATTACTGCACTATAAGGCTGTTCTGCTGCTGCCGCGACGATCCTCCCGAGTATTACGACGATCCCTGCCTTGAGAGCGTTGGCGAGGTCAAGATTCACTTCAAGAAAGTGGACATTGAGAAGGCCGAGAGACGTTACAACAAGGACCTTCAGATGTGGGTCATGAACCTCGAATACAAGGTTGAGATGAAGTTGAACACGGATCAGGGAACTCTGTCGTTCCAGTCCTTCGTGAACAACAAGAAGGCTGGCCGTACGACCATCAACTATACTCAGATAGAGCACAGCCCTGTCGCTATGGACTGATTGGTGGGCGTCCTACGGGTTCTGTCTTTTCCGTGCGGATTTTGTCGTCTCAGCCTCAGATCACACACTTGATTATCCACAACGCGAGAAGAGATGGCTTGGCATAGAGAAAGAAGAAACAAAACCGAAGAAGGCCTGGGATACTTGGTAGAAGTAGGCAGATAATAGAGAGCTCTACCTACCATTCATGCGCGATTCTCACCCAGATATACCTGTGCATTTCTCTGCACTATCTAACGTCTTCGACCAGAACGACGCTGTTTCTGTTCTCACGAAGCCAAAGCCAGGCAGGCCGGCTAAGCTCAAGGTAAGCTCGCTCTCTTGGTCTCCACCATGCGCAGTACTCAACAATTGACGATATTAAAGAAGCTTAAGGCGTTGACCCTCTCGCCCCGCCACAGCCTTAACGTGCAGGCTTTCATTATCACTAGCGAGTACACCGCTGCCAACGAAACAACGGCTTAACTAAAGAGACAGCGGAGGTCGTCCTCAGTGGCCTGGATGGTGAGGATTCCGAAATGACGAGAGCTACGTGTACGATCTTGCAGTCTGGTTGTCACGTCTCCTGGGCATGCCGGACCTAAAGGCCATGTGAGCGACTACGGAGAAGCCTCGCGCTATTAAGCTTAACAAAACTACTCTCACGATAAAGCAGAACGTACCGGAGCCAGTTGTCCGTTGGCAGGAGGCTGTTCAGGCCGAACGCCAGCTAAAGTGCTGGACGATGATGATTGAGGTAACCCGTGCGTTCAAATGCCTGGGCAGGTACCTAGTCTGGAAGCGCATTCGACTTATCCTGGACGACAAGAACATCGAATGAGACTAAATCCTCCGGTTTCGTCCAACGAATGCTGCGCCGTTTTTATGTAGGCAGCTGAAGCAAATATTCCGACGTAAATGCGAATTTAGACAGCCTTTCTACACGGGCAGCTGAAGGGATTATCCGGACGCAGATGTAAGTGTTTATACTACACAAATGCGTCCAGTTCTTGCCCAGCTGGACCTGCCAATGCGGGGGGTGGTCTACACCAACAGATCTGCCAAGACGCCTTTCAGACCACAACCTCACGTCCACCGACCCACCAACATCGCCGCCCTTCTCCTCTTGGTGCACCGTCGCAGCTTCTACAGTAGAGCAAGGACTCCGGCCCACGATTCCGCCCCGCCTCCACCCCGCAGCCAACATCACCAACATCCGTGCAATCCGCGTGCTTCTGGCTGACGCCCGGCGCCCCAGTCCAGGTCGAATATAGTTCACCAACGTCACGCACGGCTGCGGCGGGGGATCGTCGTCTTGCTGCGGTGCGAGAGGAGCCAGAGGTGCAGGCGGCGGATGTGGGTGAGGTGGGATCGGCAGCGGCGGAGCTCCCTTTTCGCGTTTGCGAGGTGGGTGGATAATGGTGGGGTCCACGGTCACGAGTCGGAAGTGGTGGAGGTGGTTGTTGAGAACGTGTGTAGAGAACTTTGAGCTTTCATAGGGAGCTGCTGTAACTGACATCATCTGAACAACCCTGGCTCAGTACCAACATCTCAGACGTCCTCCTTCAGCTTCTCCCTCTCCCCGTCCCCCCTCGCCTCATCCTCCTCCCGCATGACCACACTCTCCGCACTCGCATTGCCCCCACCCACGCCGCTCTCGCTCCCCGTCGCGCTCTTCTCCCCCTCCGCCCCAGCATGCCCCTGCGTCCCGATCCTCAAAAACGCGCACAGCGGAATCCCCACAGCCGCGATGCCCGCACAGTACAAGAAAGTCGCGGCATACGGCTCGATCGGGTCGTCCCTGTAATACCCGCTCGTCGCCAGCCCCCTCGCCTCGACGGCGTCGAAAACCGCGGTGCTGACGCCCATCCCGATGGTGACGCACAGCTTCGTGACGGTCTGAAAGATGCCGCCCGCGACGCTCTGCTGCGCCGGCGGCAAGCTGGACATGACGTACATATTCGCGACGCAGAACTCGAAATCCGCGCCGACGACGGCGAGCAGCAGGGCGGGGAAGGTGAAGGCCCAGTACGAGCTGTCGGCGTGCTGCAGGCCCATGAGCAGGAAGGAGGCGACGTAGGCGGTGGCGCCGACGGCCATGAGGAGCGTGTTGGAGACGCGGTGCATGACGAGCCCCGCGACGACGTTGACGACGATCCCGCCGATGGCCATGGGCAGCATGTGCACGGCGACGAGCAGCGCCGAGTAGTGCCGCACTTTCTGCATGTACAGCGCGATCCAGAACGCCATGATGGGGAACGCCAGGAACCCGAGTAGTAGTACGCTGATGACGAGGGAGAAGTCGCGGTCGCGCCAGATGCTCATCGGGACGAGCGGGTGCGCGCACCATCGCTCCCAGTAGACGAAGCTGAGGATGAGGAGGGCGCCGAGGATGAGGAGGACGAGGACGTAGGGCGTTTTCCAGCCTTGCGGGGCGTCGGAGCCGAGGCTGGGAGGGGGGGCGTGTTAGTGTGTGGGTGGGAGAGGGGTGGAGGTGGCGGACGTTACCTCAGTGCGCCGGAGAACAGGCCGATGCCAGCAACCGTTAGGATGGTGCCGACGACGTCGAACTTCTTGAGCGCCTGCACGGACATCTTCTCCTTCTGCGTGTGATCGACTGGGACGGAGAACAGCGCGATGGCTACGACGACGACGTAGATGATGGCCAGGAGGAAGAAGCTGGCTCTCCAGTTGAACAGCTGCGTGGCGATGCCGGAGAAGATGCTGCCGAAGACGAAGCCCATCGGGTTGCCGGCGCTGAAGCAGGCGAAGACCTTGTTCTTCCGCTTGGAGGGCCGCTGGTAGATGTTGCCCAGCATGCCTTGGGCTGGAGGAACAGAGGCGGCCGACATGAGACCCATGACACCATTGAGGATGTCGATCTGAAGAGGCGTCTGGGAGAAACCGGCGGCCAGGGCGAAGACGGCGAAGAGGGCCATGCTACCGATGAAGAGCGTCTTTCGGCCGAAGAGGTCAGCCAATCGACCAAAGAACAACAGGAACGAGCCAGAAGCCAGCCTGGAGACAACAGTCAGCGAGGAGCCTCTGTGAAATGCGTCATCTCGTAACGTACGAGGATGAACCGGCCAGCCATGTTAGTTCGGCCGTGGTCATGCCCAGGTCAGTTTGAACCTGCGACGTGAGGACTGTTATGGCGCCATTGAGAAGGGACGACATGGCAATAGCCATGGTCGCCACCGACACAAACAGGATCT
The DNA here is from genome assembly GCF_021436955.1 of Diplodia seriata. NCBI lineage: Eukaryota > Fungi > Ascomycota > Dothideomycetes > Botryosphaeriales > Botryosphaeriaceae > Diplodia > Diplodia seriata. The sequence goes on along the minus strand of NW_027117309.1, from coordinate 1,127,632 downwards.
CCTGGACGGTGGATGAGAAGACATCGGGCCTGGCTTCATTGTCGATTGGCGCTTGCGCGGCCGCGGACGTGATCACGCCATTGGTTTTCTCGTTGTGCCCGCCGGTGTCCGGTCGCTCGATATCCTCACTCTGGGCCATGATTGAGGACAAGGCGGTATGGGAGAGGATGGAAACCGGCGCAGAGCATGGTCAAAGCAGGGGATGCGCCGATATGTACGTTCTGCGAGGTCGGGACGGTGATTACCAGTGCAGCGGGAGGAATTCCGCTGCCGGTCTGGAGCTTGCAAGTAGTCCCGCAGTACCTCTGTAGGTGGGTTAGTCGCTCATTTCTCCTTACGGAAAGGTTACGCGGCATCATGACTCGGCAAGTCCGATGACCGGCCTACCACCTATCGCCGTTGACGAGAATTCGACGATAGAGGATCAAGAAGATGGTCTCTCCAGAACGGAAGGATTCATTGTTAATGGGTCTAAAGTATTGGATCAGATTGTACAGGTTCTACCCACATGTCGGAATTCCCGAACGCCCATGCCAGACGCAGATCAGCACTTGATCTTAGCTGTGTGTCCACCGGAGGTATGCTGAGAATCATACAAGATCATACAGACGGAGAGTGAGGAGGCTTTGACGTGTTGTTTCGGTTTGGAGCGAGCTCACCATCGCACTCTATTTCCGGGGATGAGTGGCCTTCACAACTTCCACACTCTCCAGCCCTTGAGGTCCATCTTGGAGAGGGCACCTCGGAGTGGGCCTTGGACTTCTCCCTGTTCGGCCCATATTTTCCGACCAGCCCAGTAGTCCAAGAAGCCGTCAGGACCAGAGATCAGGATGAGCCGTGATCCAGGGCTCTTCTCCCCAGACTTGCTCGCCTCCTGCAGATGCCGCGCAACGTGAGACGGCTGGATGAAAGTCTTCTCCTCATCGACAAAGTAGTCGACAGCAAGCCGCTGCTGGGCAGCGCCCGCGCGCCGCTTCAAAGCGTCAATCTCCCTCACAACGAGCCCATCCTCACCGCCAGTCGTCGTTGTCGTCGTCGCCGTCGGCACCCCAGCATCCTGCTCCTTCCGCCCCTTCTTCCCACTCCCCCACCCCAGCCAGCTTCCCCACCCGGAGCCCTGCGTAGCAACATCGTCGTCGCTCCTCCCACCCGCGCAATCCTCCCTCCGCCGATTCGCCCACAGTATCCGCATCCGCGACGCCTCTCGCCCCTCCCTCATCTGCAACGCGCGCGCCACCTGCAGCGCGGGCGCGATGCCCGTCCCGCCCGCCAGGAACAGCACCTCGGTCACGTCGTCGGGGATCTCGAACGCGACGTGCGGGCCGCGCAGCTCGACGGCGGCGCCGGGCGGCAGGCGGTGCAGGTAGTTGGACACCTCGCCGGCGCGCTCGCGGCGGATGAGGAAGCGGAGCTGCGAGGCGTCCGTGGTGCCGCCATCCGTTTCTTCGTCGTCGGTCGTCGTTGTGGGAGGAGGCAGGGGCGTGTAGGCGCGCGCGATCTGGAGCTGCGGCTGCTTCGCCTCGACGCTCCACACGCACCGCGCCCAGATGTCCCGCAGGTCCTGCTGCGCCGTGGCGGGGCCGTCGCGGGCGCGCAGCGTGAAGAGCGTGCTGGTGGAGGAGACGGGGGCGCGGTCGGCGATGGCGTAGTGGGCGAAGCGGAGGGGGTGCAGGGTCGCGGATTCGGCGGCGGCGGCGGACGACGACGACGACGCGTCTTTGGAATTGGTCCAGTGGCGGTAGCCGAAGCCGGCGGCGGCGCTGCCGCCCAGGACGAGGAGGACGCCGGGGTTGGGGCGGAGCGAGGCGTGGAGGAGGCGCGGCATTCACGGCGGTCGGAGGCGGGGATTTGTTGAAGGTGAGTGAAGAGAAGCTTCACGGGCGGAGCGTTCGGCGGAAGCGTATTTCAGCCCTACCGCCGCGGCCCACACCGCCAAGGTCTAAGTCTACCGTCATAATCTAAGTATGGTCCTGGCATCGTTGTCCTCGATGCCGCCTCTAAACAGGTCCTTGACAACCTTGCCCTGCACGATTGTCTGCTCCACGACTCCCTCGACTTGCTCGGGACCAACCCGGCCATACCAGATGCCCTTCCCGGCCAATGGGTGTCCGGCCTCCTTCAATGTTTTCGGGATGTAGATGATGACATTGCCCGCGTATTTGTGTCCTCCAATGTGGCTGATCAAGCCAACGCTCGCCGACAGCGCATTTCCGTGGTGCTGCTCCAGATCCGGCTGCGGCCGCATGTCTATTCCCTTCGCCCTGAGCTTGTCCTCGAATTCTTGGCGCAAGAGCGGTCCGAGAATGCCGCACCGAGCGTCCCGTCCGCCATGTCCGCAAATCAGCACCAGCACCTCGTCCACGTCCCGGACACGCGCGAACTTGTCTTGAAGCTCTTCGTGCCGCACCAGCTTGGCCTGCTCCTCCGGCGAGAGCACATCTTTGTGCATCCTGTGGAGCTGCTTTGGTTTCGCGAAGCCCCGTATGAAGTTCTTGACCGAGTCTCCGGCCAGCGGTATCGAGGGTATGTACTTGAAGCTCGGGAAAAGGTATGCGGACGCAGACTCGGACGATTTTGATGCGCCGGGAAAAGATACATTCGTGATCAGGACGTTATGGTAAGGCTACAGGCCCACAGTTAGCACGCATCAGATGCGGAGCATGCGGCGCGCGGGAGAGGGGAGCGTGTACAGGCATAGGCTTGGGTCTGCTCGTCTGCTCGTCTGCTCCCCAGGATGCGCTTCCCCATCGCGCGCCGTGCTCATAGACCATGGAGACGCACATCGCAGAGCTCTCCTTTCCTTCCAAGCACGTCCTTGACCTGGCGCTGGAAGTGTGCGTCGTCTTCCTCTTCTATCCGGCTTTTCCAGTCGTCCTTGCCAGTCGCGATGAGGATTTGCTCAGCGTAGGCGCCCATTGTGCCGTTAAGATTCTGCTTGTGGTCTATCTCCAGGCCGTCGGGAAAGGCGGGCATGGGGCGACAACTGCATGTCGGCGACGGACACGAGTCTACGACGGGGAACGGCGCGGAGTCGAATTTCGGGATCGGGATGCTCCTGCGGGAAGCATTGCGGCGGGGATGGGACGCGGTGAAGAGCGAGCGACGGGCGCATCGCCAGGAGAACATGATGCAGCGCAGCGAGAGGGCGCTCGCTTTGCGGACAGGCGCATGGTTTTGTTACCGGGGACGAGCGAGCTGCGTCATGTCGCTCGGCCTCGGCCTCGGCTGGTGACTGCGCGGAGCTGTCGCATCTCCGCGTCGCGTCTCCCTCTCTTCCATCCTCCCCACGCTCCACGCGCCGGCACCATGCGCCCACACCCCCCGCAGGCGCCCCATCGCTCGTGACTGCGCACCAATGGCTTCGCCGCCGCAGGATGCAGCGCCCGACGCATCGTCGCAACAGCACCGTCCCGCTCGGCCTCGGTCTCCGCGATTCCCACCGCACAATGCCCCGCGCGTCTGGTTCCTGACGAATGGCACCTCGCCCATTAGCATCGCCCTGGCCACCCAGATCCTCGACCACGGCGATTACGTCGTCGCCGGCGTGCTGCCCGCCGAGTTCGAGCGCGAGAGCGGCCGCAGCGAGGAGTTCCGCAGCTTCCTCGACAAGGTCAGCGGCGCCGAGGGCGACCAGGAGCGCTGGAAGGAGAGGCTGCGCGTCGTGAGCCTGGATGCCAGGTAAGCCGTTGCTTATCAATGCCCTGCTTCTACATTCCGCGTCATGTGATTTAGACTTTCGTGCTGACAGATGGCCCTTAGAGTCATCGGCCAGTGTCAATCCGCCGTCGCCGAAGCCGTGGATGCCTTCCACAAGGTCGACGTGCTGCTGGGATGCTCCAGCGAGACGGTCGTGGGCACAGTCGAGGAGCTGGCTCAATCGACGCGGACCATGAACCTCGCCCGTAACCAGTTCGAGACGACCTTCTTCTCCAATGTCAATATCATCAAGGCCGTTTTGCCCACCATGCGAGCTGCCAAGAACGGCCACATCATCATGCTGACAGGGACAACGGGCCATTTGGGCACGCCAGGACTTGGCATGTACTGCGCTGCCCAGTGGGCCATCGAGGGATACTGTGATGTAAGCCTGCGCAAGATTGCCGTGGAGCGCGCAAGCTGACAAGGTCGTTTTAGAGTTTGGCTTACGAGATAGCGCCGTTCAACATCAAGATGTCCATCATCCAGCCGAACATGGAAGTCAACGTCTTGACGAACCGCATTACCTCGGCTCCTCCGATGGACGAGTATGCGCCCGATGTCAATCCCGCCCCTCTTTGCCGCGAGATTTTTAGCGGCTTGCTTGACAAGTTGGACACCAGATCCGTCGGTCTTGCAAACCAGCCATCCCCGTCCGCCGACGATGAGGGTCCTTCTCCCGCCAGCACGGCCAACGTGCATTCAACCGGCGATCTCCTTTCGTCCTCACAGATTACTTCCTTGTATCCCATGCTGGACCCTGCGGTACGTGCGTTGCTGATTGCGGAAACGGTCCATGCTCTCACTGCCATTGGAGGCCACGACAACCCGCCTGCTCGACACATTGTAGGATTTGAAGGTGTCGCAAGCGTAAAGGAGAAGTTGAAAACAGTAAGTGAAGAGCTGGAGGATTTCAATGAGGTGAGCGGCGCAGTCGATATTGGCAAGGGCGAGGATGCAATGGATTTCACCCAAGGCTGAATGCCCGCTGTTCAGTGAGTGCAATCTATTTCGTTTTTGCCGCGTGATGTCAGTGGTCGCTACCGTTTCAGAGCCCCTCTTTGAGGAGTGGTTGTGTCTTACTCCGCATTTTTATCTGTTGTTCCGGCAAGATCGTCCAAACCCCTGCACGGGAATGGCTTGTACTGTCCACCATTGCAGATCCTGCTCCTAAGGGTCTTGAAACATCGCCAGTTCGGACCGTGGTACTTTGCAACAGACAAATGATTCTGCCCATGGGAAACGGATGCTTTGATCCGGACGTAAACGTACAAAGGAATCCAAACGGCCACGTCAAAGTAGTACTTCAGCCTCCGCTCGCGATTCGCGGCTCGCAACGCCTGCGAGTCTTCGTACGACACTCCTTCTCATCGTTATAAAACTGACAACCGTCTTGCTCCTGTACAACTCGTTACTTTCAATCCGTCAATGCTGTGAGCCCGTGCTTGCGGCAGATCCCGCTTCAATTAGGAACAGGTGATCCTGTCACCATCCATCGTGCGCAAACTTGCTCAACTGGTTACACTATGGCCTTGGCACAGCGAAGACAACGGTGCCGGCTCATATAAACCTTTCGCGCCCTTGATCCCGTCGCCTTGCCTTCCCACCGAGCTTCATACCCCATCCTACGAGTTTACTCTCACGATCAGTTTACCGTACTGGTTTCGTTCGACATCAAGGCCATCCACATTCTCGGCTGGGCTCTGGCCACTATGACTGCGTTCTAGCTAATTGATCCATCCCTCCTGACCATCCTTCTGTCGGTCACTTACAGACTCCCTTCGATGCTCTTGGTCAGCTCGTCGACATCCATGGTGCTCACCAACTCGTTCACCCGGCGCTGGTGATGCCCGTGGTCCCTGCCTGTCCTGAGTGCCCTTGCCAATCAGTAAGACCGTGTCAGCGCCATTACCAAGAACTCAATGGCCTCTGCCACAGCGATTTCATATCCCACGATGGCGTCGCCAACCATGATTGAACTAGTCAAGGCTGTGACGGACGGTAAGCATCACGCTTGATCCAAGCTCTTTGACAAATAATATTCTAACACTTCATCCCAGACTATTCTGTTGATCCTGCCATGTCTGAGTACCTAACTTCGCCTTCGCTTGTTGCCAGCGGTGTTTGTGACATGTGAACACTCTCCATTGGCGGCGATCACCTTCGTACGAAGGATAACTGTAAGTATCGACTGAAGGCTTCGACTCTAGGCCTCAACGGCACGCAAAACTTTATTGCTTTACGTCCACGCTCGACCTGTACGACTCCCGTAACGCTGTTCACCTGAACATCAATCTCTTCAAGCAGCTCTGCCATGGTAGGCGCATACTATTAAAGAGGACGATTTCTCTCTCGGCAGGCTTGCCAAAAACATTCTGGCAAGGACTATGGATAGCATCCGACATAATCCCGAAATGTTTGTGAGCACTAGCAATGCCATGACCGGATCCCGAAGGTCTTCGCGAATCACAAGACCGAATATTCGAACGGTCACGTCAACCGGGACACTCTGAAGTCGTTCTTTGGGGTGATGGAGGATTTAAAGGGTGGTCTGGAATAGGTAAGTTGACTATCTTGCAGTACAACACGGGCGGAGTCAGGACAATGGTCTGGCTCTGTGTCTCTTTCGAATGTTTCCTTACCTACATGCAAGCAGGCTCTTTGCGATTCATGCAGCATCTTGGTTGTAATGTACTGACGGCTTCACAGGTATGGGATAGTGAAAGTATTCCATTCGACTCGTCCTTACAATTTCCAGGGTCTCGGCAATGATAGCGTCTACACTTTCAAGCTGGCCCCGATCCTCATAGACGTATTCTTTCTCGGTGGCAATGCGGATGGCAGGATGAACAACTTGGAGGTGCTAGTGTTGAACGAGAAGGTCCTTCCCTCGTCAAGCCGCACTTGTCATCCCACTACCTCGACCCCTCAGCATTCAACGGCTTGGGTGGATACGAGCGGGTTCCCAGAAGGAGATGGTCAACTGAGCAGACGGCGGGAAGGCAGCCGTTTCTTCCGAGGATTGGTTTGATGTTTGGTTTTCCTCGGGGCGGTGTTGCGGGATACGAGAGCCACAGGGATCGGCACGGCATAGGCGCCGGGGCCAGCCCCTTCCTGGGGCGAATAGGAGAAGGGCGAAACTCGTCTGCAACCGTTTCTTCTGGACTTTTCGACAACAGCTCTGCGTCACCGTCTCCTGTTCCGGCTCTGGCGTGGATTCTCCACCAATGAGGGCTGGTGCGAGCTTGGCAGCCGGCGGCAAGGCTGGCCTCGTCGCCGGCGGGCCGAGAAATCGCCTGGGCGTCTCACGCCTTTGCTTTCGATTAATTGCACCTCCACCCCTCTCCCACACCAGTGTCACCACCCAGACCAGCCCAGCCCACTGATCGGCTGCCGCCCCTTCCCAACGCGTCGGCCGCCGCAATGCGCGAAACAGGACAAGGCTCGGTTGCGCCCACCTAAAACACGGCCCAAAAGGGCGAAGACCGGGGAGGCATGATTGTAAGCATGGCCCGCCAGATAGCCGAGCGCGCGCCACCTCCACAGGCAAGTATCGACCGCCGATCCTCCTCCATTCGTTGACCGTTTCTGTTTGCCGGGTGTTTGGACGTTTGCAACACTGCGAGTCGGGCCCCTTCTCTTTCGCTTCCCAGCCTGGACTCCCGTTCGTTCCGGCCAAGGACTCCATCGAAATCCCCTTGTGAGCCCCGTTATGCGCACTGCATCGCCGCACTCGGCGGGACTGTTTGCCGGGTGCCACGGCGGCGAGGGCGTGCCGTCGACCGCCTGCAGCAAAGACGGATGCCGATTGGATGGGAAATTCCCATGGCAGAGCTTGGCCTGGTGTAGAGCGCGTGCTGGAACCAGCAAATGGTCCCTTGACGTGGCAGCCGCGGATCAGCCCTGACAGCCATGCGCATGCCTCGAAACATCCACCTTCATCAAGTGTAATCTAATTCGGGATCCCGGCCCACTACCGTTTTGGGGGGTTCCTCCCGGGCTCTCTCACGGGCTCAGCAGCTATATAAACCGGCGAGGCTCACCATCTCTTTCTGTTCTTTACGGCTGGTCCAACCAACTTCACATTCACTGCCTTCTACCGCTTTCGCTCTCACTCCGATTCTCTCGTTCGCCTTAGCGCTAGACGCTCTACGACCACTTTTCAACCACCAACCAACCAAACCAAACCAAACCAACCAGCAAAAATGCACGCCTCTGCCTCCATCCTCGCCCTTGGCGCCATGGCCGCCACCGTTTCGGCCCACGGCCACGTCCAGACCATCAAGGTCAACGGCAAGTCCTTCCAGGGCTACGACCCCAGCTTCGCCTACCAGAGCCCGGTCCCCGAGGTGCCCGGCTGGACGGCCGAGAACCTGGACAACGGCTTCGTCGACCCCAGCACCTACAGCTCGGGCGACATCATCTGCCACAAGAACGGCTCGCCCGGCAAGGCCTACGTCGAGGCGGCCGCGGGCGACAAGCTCGAGATCCAGTGGAGCACCTGGCCCGACTCGCACCACGGACCCGTCATCAACTACATCGCGTCGTGCGAGGGCGACTGCACCACCGTCGACAAGACGTCGCTGTCGTGGGTCAAGTTCCAAGCCGACGGCCTCAAGTCGGGCAGCAGCCCGGGCACGTGGGCGACGGACGACCTGATCTCCAACAACTTCACCGCCACGGCGACGCTGCCGGCCGGCCTCAAGGCCGGCAACTACGTCGTCCGCCACGAGATCATCGCCCTGCACTCGGCCAGCCAGGAGAACGGCGCCCAGAACTACCCCCAGTGCTTCAACGTCAAGGTCACCGGCGACGGCAGCACCGCCATCTCGGGCGGCGAGAAGGCCACCGCCTTCTACAAGGCCAGCGACGCCGGCATCAAGTTCAACCTCTACACCACCTTCGACAGCTACCCCATGCCCGGCCCCGAGCTCTGGAGCGCCGCCGCTGCCAAGGTCCGCCGTCACGTCCGTGACTTCTTCTCCGCTTAAGTGCGGGGTCGACGGACGCTTTTCTTGTCAATATTCTTTGTGCATAGCATTTAACTTGGAGTGGGAATTATGATGAAGAGGGAAAAGATGAGGTGAAAGGAAAAGGAGATTAGTGGAGAGAGAATTGTTCTGTGGAGGAGCGATTTTGCGGAAGCAGGCAGTGGCCCCCCTTTTTTGAAAACTTCTTTGTACCTACTTCGTTGCTGCGCAATGCAAATTCGGTGCTTCACCAAAAAAACACTCTCTACCTGCGCATCTATAACCGTGACTTTTTGCTTCTTCGAAGTGTCTTCTCTCTTTCTGACCAATGGCACCGTTTTCCGCCGTGTTTCACTTGTTCCCGGGCTTGACAAGCAGCCGGTGCCTAACAATCGATATGCCGAAGGTCATATCACAGTCCTCTATAGCTGATCGTTGCCGCGATGGGACACGGGTCAACACATGATCCGTGCGTGCATGACGGAGTGTTTTAAGTTAAGGTTGGTGGGCGCCTGGCGCCAGCGGCGCTGTTTTAGCACACCCGTCGAGGAGGCTGGCTCTCTCAAACACAAACAACACAACAACACGCACTGGCGGGCCTTGCGACACGCTCGCTGCCTGACTGCCGCGCGCCGCCCTGGCGATGATGATGGGCGCAATGATTCCCGCCGGCAACTTTTGAGGTCTCGGCTGCTCTGTACGTGTGATGTCTGTTGCCATGGACTGGTTCGAGCAGGACGCTTAATTCGCCGAGCAGGCTGGGACGGTTCAGGCATGGCGGACTCGAGGTACATACCTGCTCATCAGCTTTTCATTCCTTTTTTCCTGCTCGTTCTCTGAGGCTGCTTTTTTTTCCTACCCCTCAATATGGCGATGACGTCCACGATCCGACTCCCTCCCCCCGGCCATAAGATACGTACAACGCCCGGTTTGTACTGTACACGCATGCATGCACGCAGCAGGGAACAACGCAGCGCGCAAAGACGTAGGCAGATGAAAACTGGAGAGAGATACATACATCGGGTTCTGGACGTTCTGGACCGTACCCCGGTGCACTGCAAGGTGCCGATGATCCGGCACAAGAGCGAAACCCGTTTGCCGTTGATGTGCGATGCGTGGTTTTGGGCGCTAACACGGACGAGGCACGGAGGAGTTGTTCGAGGCGGACAGGGGGATGGATGGAGTCGTTTCGTCTTGGCTCCGCGGCAAAGGCAAGCCACCGACGATCGTTGTGGGTGGGTCGAAGCGTCGAAGCCCCTCCCCCGGCGGCAGGGCGTTTTTGGTGGCGTCCAACCCCCAGCTAATTAGTTGGATGATAGGTAGTATGTAAGCAGCGGCGGTCCACGTGCGCTGGTCAACATGCTCCCCTCAAATCTTCGCTGCGATTTTTCGCTTCAACCAGGCAGGCAAAAAAATTGGTAGCTTGCAGGACTCCTCACCTTTCCCGAGCTATGGACGACGGACAGGGGTTTTTGCTACGCGAGCTGCGTCTACTTTTGCCGCCCGTTGTACCGCTGGCCGCGCGCTACCACTACTGCACGCTTCTCGGCCGTTCCTGTTTCACCACCACTGCAACTTCCCGGGACCTGAAAAGTCCGGCATGCATGGTATGTACATGCAAGGGCGGACGTTTTTCCTTGGGACGGACGGGCTGGGCGCTACGGTTTCGGCTTTCCCAGAGGCTCGGCATCATCATCATGCGCGCGGCGCCTGTGTACGAGTACGAGCAGGACACGTCGATGCGTCGGGCCGATGGTGCGGCGGGAGAGACGCAAGAGGTGTGTGTGGACGGCATCTGGTGACTTTTTGTTGTTGCGGGTCTTACAGTATTGCCAATATTGCTGACTATTACTGCTGGTGGTGTCTTGGTTTGTGTTGTTGTACAGCAAGAGAAGCCGAAGGAATGCGTGCTTGGCGTTGATGGGGCAGGATTGGGGCTGTTTTGGATTATATGAATGGCTGTTTTGCCCGTCATATCACCCGCCTTGGCCGCTGACGAGCCGCGCGCTTGCTTTGGCGTCATTGCTACTTGTCAGCTGGTGCAAAATGCGATATGTTTGCCCGCCCGGCGACCGTATGGAAGCACCAGGCTGTGCTGAGAAGGCTCAGTGTTTTGATCTGCAGGCATTCGGCGAGTCTCGAACACCATCCGAGATCATCGCGTTGCTGATGCTTCCAGCCATGTGGTGGCCCATGGCGAGCGTGTGGCTCGTGATTCGCTTTGGTGTTGTTTTGAATGGTGCGAAATGATCTGCGCTCAACGAACCCCGAAACACTGCTGCTCCTTGACAATATATGCTGCGCAAAGGCTACTTTCAGCCATTCTTCTTCTTTCTTTTCTTGCTTTTCCCTTCGTCTTCAGCCAGGTACTTTCGACCAGACCTCCTTTGTCCGAACTCATCCTCGCAGTCCTTTCTGTGCTTTGACCACGACCAAAAGGAATACATTCGGACAGCTTCATGTGTTCCTCGAATGAGAGGGCTATACTCATTGTAATTTAATAGGAGTCCGACGCCATCATGGTCATCGGTGTTCAATTAAAAGCTGAACAAGTGAGATTGATATGCACTGGGGATTTAGGAGTTGCAGCCCAGATGAAGTCACCTGGTGAAACATGCCTAGACGGCAGCGAAGAACGCGAGCAAACCAAATGTGTGATGTTAGGGATATTCATTGCGAAAAGGTAGAGCTTCGATAGTGGGGGCTAAGATAATCTTGTGGCCTGTGGGTCCTTGTCCGCCTGATCACATGCACGATTACAAGAGCAAGGACTGTGGACGTTGTAATAGTCTGTAGTCTTCCCTTGATTCGAGGCTCCTTTTGTGAAGTAACAGGATTAGGGTTGGCGTTAGAGTTGTTGCTATGACATTGCACTGTATTTCGTATGTGTAGTCCGGCCCTTGCCTTCATGCGTTGATGCATTACATTATGCTATACGTGAAATTATTGAGACTCTTATCATTGTGATGCTCGCAGCACTTTGGGGTAATCTTAAATTGAAGTCTTTCAGGTGTCGACTTCTAGCAACTGGGTGCGAGGCTGAACATGAGCGTCTTTCGACAAGGGTGCGATCGTCGACCGTGGGGGCGGTCAGCCTCGATGATCGTCGCTCCACCTGACACAATCAATCTTTGAACACTTGTAGTTGAGTAGCTGTCTACAGTGATACCGTAAGGCTGTGTAATGTTTTGGATTTGCCTGGGTTGACTGCGCCCCAGCAGTGCCCGACAGCCTGTCCTTATTGAAAACACGTTTAGCATTCACCAGGCTATCTTTCTATCTATGGACCAGTTTTGGCCCCATCTCTAATCTGCAGCCTACTAACCTCGCACAAGGCTGAGGCCCCACCCTACCCACCGGTGTCTGCCTAGGCCGGAAATAACTTGTACACGTCTCATGCTGTTCTGCCTAGACACACCCCTCGCGCGGTTGGTCATGAAAGGTGAGCATATTCCACGAAAGTAATCCAGGGTCTCGAGTGTGCGCCAATACAGGTCAAACAGCCTGTGGCTATAAGTGGTTCGAAATCTCAGCTTCTAGGATATCACATCTTCCTAAAGTTTTCTGCTACATCATCCCTGATGTACTACCGCCATCATGTCAGCAGATACCAATGAGCGTTCTTCCATCAAGTTTGTCCCCCTTCATCAGAACGACGATGAACAGACGCTAGCAGAACGACCGCGCTCATCATCTGCGTACTCTCGAGAGTCTGTTACCCACGGACCCGATCCTGCAGTTGCCACACTCCCGACCTCCCCCGTGGATCGCGAATCAACACAGTCAACCCAATATGAGCCGGTATCACCCAGCACTTCTTTCGAGTACGATGGCTATGACGACGGACACCGAGTCTCTTCGGAGACTGGCCGTGATCAGTACCAATACCTGCAGAACTGGCCCGAGCTTTTCAGCGAACCGCCGAGTACTCTTAGTGCTCTCAGTTTTCCGGAGGGACGACCTCAATCATCACACCATGACAATCCAAGGTTTGAAGCGACTATTTTGCCAGAAAACGGCCAAAATACCAAGGAAGCGCATCCCGGAGCCAGTCCATGGCTCCCTCGAACATTCAAGGCTTGGTTTCTCGGCACTCTTGCGCTTTCGATAGTATGGCTGCTTACTGCGGTCATCGCAATGTATTGGTACTCAGCTACCCACGATGGACTGGGGAATGATGACGGATCCTCCATCATTCTTCTCGGTTGGCGCTTCAGCCCCTCAATCTTCGCAGTCTTGTATGTCCAGATGACAGCAATGTTACTCGACGACGTCAAAAGAACCGAGGCGTTTGCTCGAATGTCCAAAGGGGCGCCCTCAGAGCATACTATTCTGCTTTCTCCTGGGACGTGGTGGAGCGCATTATCCGATGGGATTTCGAAGAAGAAGAACAATGGTCATCGAAGCTGGATTTTAATCTCCGCTGCTCTACTCAACATCATCGGCTTCCTTGCAATCTCGCCTCTCTCATCCTCGCTGTTGGAATCCAAGGATATACCCATCGTCAAGGGAGTTGGATTTTCCAAACTCGTTCCGCAAAAGGAAAGTCCGATCGCTCTGAAAGCGGGGAGAGAAACATATCTGCGCATCATTGGCAATCTGCTTCAGGGTGTCTCGACCTCTGCTTGGATATCGGACGATTGGAGCATGTTTCCTGTCTGGCCAACGACCCTTGAAGATGAACCACCCCTCAGTCCAGTGCTATCGACCTCTGAGCAGACTTGGAAAGCCGAAACCTCTGTTGTCAGTTCCACTCTTGAATGCAATCCTATGGCGGTCGTACGCAGAAACACCTCCTACGAGACAGTGTGGTCATCCTCTGGATACCCCTCGAAAAAACCAAGAGTCACATTCCAATTAGAATCCCGCGATGGATGTTCTTGTACTCTCGAGCTCAATGCTGAGAATATGATGTATGGAGGCACTGTTTGGTCCAAGATTGGGCCAATCAGAACGTACGATTTTGCTGGCTACTCCCTTGCTCGTGATTCATCATACTGGTTCCTGAATCGGTCGGATGAATGCCAAGGTAAGGAAATCCTATTCGTCAGTACGCCTTTATTCGAACTCGACGAAGACGGTCAATTGCCCGAAGACCTCTCATTCCTGCCGAATTCCAGCACGTCAGTACAGGCGTGCTCTTCGCACAACTACATCGGAAATGCCAACATCACAGCATCCTTATCAGCGTCCGCTTCGAGAATCGATTTCGACAGAGAAGAGTATCTGAGGCGGCGATCCAAGATACCGGAGAGCATGCTCAACTTCGACGCGGTTCAGAATGTTACCCTCAGCGCCAGCTGGTACGACTACTTGCCTACTCCCCAACACCAAGTCCGTTCCTCGGGTGACGACTTGTCGATCCTTCTCGCCGCTCAATACAATTTCGACATGGCGGCTATGGTCCAAGATGAAGACCTCATCACTCACGCGACTATAGTCAAACAGCGGGTCCTGAGTGAAGCGATGCAATATTCCGTCCAGCAACCCGGTGCTTCCCGGACCGACTATATTGCAGGCTCCGTCACGGTGCTTGAAAGACGGGTAGTGGTGATTGAAGGGGTTGCGATTACGCTTGTGGCTTTCTTCTGCATCTCACTATGCTTGCTACTCTCGGTATGGATCCTGTCTGGCGAAAAGCGGAGGCCTCTCAATCTGAAAGCCGATCCAGCAGCAACAATGAGCATTGCAGCCTTGCTGTCCTCAAAAGAAAAGGAGGATTTCGATCTGTTCAAGCTCCACCAGTATTCCTTGAAGGCGGTAGAACGATCCCTGCGGCAGAAACATTGCTTTACCACACGCCACACTTTACACATACGTGAAGTTGAAAGAACGCCCAATCAAAGTAAGTGGTATCGACCAGTACTACACATAGTTCACGATAGCTGACCGGAAATAGAAAAAAAGAACAAGAAAGTTGTTTTGACGTCAGACTAGAGGCCTGCTGTGCTTCGTCTGCGCATCTTAGCAGGCCTGATCCTCCTACTAGTTGTGCTAGCTGTGGCGATCATTGTTCTCTACAGCTTTGCAAAACGGTCTCTACTCTACAATACCGCCTTTATATACCAGGCCAACATTGCCGTGTTCAACTCACGAATGTCTACCGTTGCACCTTTTTCGATTCTCCCGACCATGTTCGCCGTCTGTGTAGGTCTCTGGTGGAGTGCTATGGACGGCACTTTCCGCAGACTACAGCCTTTTCTGTCAATGGCCGGAGGTCCGACAAGGCTCAGAAGTGGAGCCAACCTGTCTTATCAATCGTCATATTGGATTGCGGCATCAATCAAAGCGGCTACAAACAGACACTGGGTTCTGTTCCTTGTGACGCTGGGAACATCTTTGTCACCGATATGTACGATGAAACACCCCCAAGTTGGTACACCCACTAACGCAATCGTAATAGTGACAATCTCGATGTCAGCTCTTTTTGAGCGTAGTACTGGAACAATCGTACACTCTGCTGAGATCCCACGGCACCTCGAGTTACGCACAGTCCCGTTTCTCTTTGAGACGGACAGACAGATCTCCGTTCATGAGGACAATCCCGAAAAAGGCCAAGTTATAACCAATCTATTCAAGAACCTTTCGACGAACTGGATGTACGGAGCAACGATCCAACTCGCTCTCAACGGGACAGAGCCCGTCTGGAGTTGCGATGGCTGGAGCTTCGTGCCACTGGATCTATCAACTTTGCCGAATGACACGAGGGCAAACTATTCCGACACCACACTGCTTTCTCCAGCGGTCAACTACTCCGTCAGTACCCCCGCCGTTCGAGCCCGCTTCGAATGCACGCCATACCAGGACCTGAGCAACACCTCTACATGGCTTGTCCCTCAGAATTTGAGCGACACGTCAACATGGAATGTGAGCCGCAATCCAGATGGAGCAGAAATCGGATACTTGATTGGCAGCCAACACCCGCTGGATGAAGACAGCGAATTTGTCGATACGACCGTGGAAGGCCATCTAACCAAGGTCAAATGCTGCGTGAACGAGACGGATGGCCAGCCTGGCAAGGGCTCCGCGATCGGATATTGGTCGCAGAATAACATTGTCGAATACAACTCACGACACGCTCCCATGAATTTCACGACCAAGTGGATCCATGGCGATGCGGTAATAGGATCGTACGACGAGCCCGTCGGCAGTGGGAGCATAGAGACGCACGAGAGACTCCTCTTCATCGACAAACCACAGGCCGCGGCTCTCCACTGCGTACCCAGCATAGAGACAGCCGACGCAAACGTAGTGGTGGACCGCGAAGGCCGCGTCCAAACCTTCTCCATAACAGGCGACCCCACAGCCACAGACGCTCCATGGGAGGACGAATTCGTCGTATACCTGAACGCAAACGACCTGGACCACGTCAACGTAACCGCAAGGTAAAACAAGCCCCTCTCTCCACCTCCGATTCCACAGAAGCAAACCAATCAACAACACTAACCCACATCCCAGCTACGGCATCCTCTTCCAAGAATCCCTCCTCTCCTCCTCGCACATCACGCGCGTCTCCCCCGACACGACCTCCGCCGTCCCGGACGAAGACGCCTCCGACCGCGCCTTCAACGTGCGCGACCGCACCCGGGGTCTCAACCTCGACTTCATGACGTACGCCATGTACAGCCTAGCCCACCAGGACCCCCTCGCCCTCCTCAACACCACCACCATGGACGCCCTCGCCCGCCGCACCTTCTCGACGTTTTTCCAGCACTACGCCGGCGCCGGCGGCAGCGACGCCGGATGGGCGTTCCAACCCCTCAACGCGACGCTGCCGAATGACCTGGGTGCGTATTACGCGGGCAGTCCGGCGGTGCCCGCGCCGCGATCGGGCGGACCGACGTCGAACGGGACTGCGGTGGTACGCATCTCGCGCCGCACAGACGTCCTCGACGTGAACGCGGCGGCGGTGTGGCTCAGCGTCGGCATTCTGGCGTGGCTGGCTGCGACGGTTGCTGTCGTCGCTGGTCTGCAGCGAAGGTACCTAAGGGGGCTGGATCGCGATGTAGGGTGCGTGGCGGACGTGTTGGTGTTGGTTGCGGGGAGTGAGAGGTTGCTAAGGTTGGTGAGGGAGAGGGGCGGCGGCGGCGCGGATGGTGGTGAGAGGGGGCTGGGGGATGATCGCGCTAGGACGAGGTTGGGGTGGTTTCGGGATGCGGCTGGGCAGCTAAGGTGGGGGATTGAGGTCGTCGATGAGGAGGAGGAGGAGGGGGAGGAGGGGGAGGAGGAGGGGGAGGAGGGGGAGGAGGAGGGGGGTCGGCGATGGGCTTGATTGTGTGGACGTACGTACGTGGGCGTCGCGGTTTGAATGATGCTCTCACCTCCACCGCCCCGCCCCGTCGAAGGACGCTGGGTTCGAGTGAGGTCGAGGCAAGGCAGAGGTCGGCGGGCGCGCTGGGCTGCTGCTGCTGCTACCACACCGCGTCAACGCGTACACGGGCGATTTCGGCGCGGTGGACTGCCTGACGCGGCGCTTCACTACGATCTGCCCGGCTGTGTGGAGCTCAAGCGGTCGCGGTCTTGAGTCAACGGGCGCGAAGTCCGCTGAAGTGAGGAAGTAGAGCTGGCACAGAGGACGCGCGCGCGCCGCCTCGGCCCTGCGGCCGTGCAGAGAGCCTGAGCTGCTCCAGATTAAATTAAAACAAGTCGGGCGTGACAACGACCGCTGACCTGGCTGCGAGCGGGATGTTCGATTGCCTCACCACTGCGCTCATTGCTGCGCTGCCTGCCTCCGCTCGACCTCTGATCGGTCGAGCTGAGCGCGCAAGGTCGGCAGTGAGCCGCCACCGAGAGGATCATCGTCGTCGAGAAGAAGGGCGTGAGGAGCCTGCGCGCAGGCAGCGCTGCTGGGGCAAGGCGTCGCAGCAGCAGCGACGACGCGCGCAACACCAGCTGGTGGAGGGCGGAGAGGCTCGATCGCGCGCAACGGGCTCTTGGTTCAATCACAAATCAAAAATTTCTTCCTCAAACTCCCATGCCTGATGGGAGACTCAACGAAAAAAAAAAAAAAATGTGGGTGCCACTCTCGAGCTGCTAGTCTTTTGGGGTTGGCTTGAGGGAGAGTGCACGCTTTGATCTAGGACAAGACTCTGCGACCAAGCCACTTTTAAGGCAGGATCGTGACACGAATCGTGCGAGATTGTCCATGTTCCTGGTGCTCGTCAGTAGCGTAGTTCTTTGGGGGGGGTGGAGAGGAAAAGAAGAGAAGGCTCCGACGGCAAGATCTGGGGGGGCTTTTATACCCCACGGAGGCCGAGCCTCCGGACAGCGTCCACGGGATAGGTCGTCTAGGAAACCATCCGCGCTAAGCTCCATCTGTCTGGGTCTTGCCTGGACCCTGAGAAAAGGACTGGTATGTGCTGATTGGTGGCAGCTTGGGGCAGTGCTGAGAGTTATGCAAGTTACGCAACGTATAGCAGCTTGTGCAGACCCGTCTTGCACAGCAACACTGGGCGAGAGGCGGGTTGCAGCAGGTGAAGTGTCTCGCCGCGTAGCAGTACTAACTAAAGCGCAGGTTGAGGATCTGTACGGCCTCACATTTACGCCTTACTCTCTGTCATACCTCCAGGAGCTCCTTCGCAAGCTCTTCTTGTTCTGCGCGCCCGGAACTGCGCTGCCAAAGGCACCATACAGTCTGTACCAGCCTTCGAAGCTCCGTGTAGAGCAGTGTCGTGTGACCAATATACGCCTCCAGAGGCAGCACAATCCCGCCGAGGCCATCGACGCCGTCCTCACTGAGATCCACCGCAGCCTGCTGAGCCTCGCGTTCGCATTGAGTGAGGCAACACTGACCCACCGCTGGCAGCTCAACACCAAAAATCCCCTTCCACGTCCCCCGAGCGGCCCTTCCTCAGCGAGCTCGACTGTCTAGCTACCAACGGCCGTAATACAACAGCAGTCGGCACATCTGCTGCCTCTTCTCTGACACACACACCGCCGGCGGGGATGGAGCCCTTGTCGTACCTGCTCATAGCCAACGACAACGACCTGCCGCCGGGTAGCCAACGAAAAGCCGCGCTGCCGCGTAGCCGTCCGCTCACCCTCACCCTACTCCACCGCACAGCCCATGTAGCCAGCCCGCACAAGCCGCGTAGTCCCGCAAAGCCCGCTTAGGCTTATTCAGCTCACTCGGATCACCAGCAGCGCCGATGATGCCACTGACAATGACGGCACTCCGCCCATCAGCTTACAAGGGAAGGTGGACGGAAGCTGGATTGACAAGGAACGTTTACAGGTGGCGGCGCGGCGCAGCATAACCTCGGTGATCACGGCAGAGGACAAAGCGAGTGCGGTGCCAGGGAGTAAGGGAAGAAGCTGGGGTAGATGGGAAATGGAGCAGGGCAGCGAGCGGGTCTTGATCTGCTGCTTCGCTGCCTTTGGGTCGGTCTGTCTCTCTCTCCCCTCCCCTTTCTGAGAACGAATCTTTCAGGTGATGCTCTAGCTTGCACATAGCCGCCGAGTGCGGGCGTTCATCAGACGGAAGCTGGCCGGTCTGCGTCGATACGTCTTGTGCAAAAGGGTCAATGGTCTCGACTGGCAGACAGGATGATAGCCTCGTTAAGCAGAAATTCAGGCTGCGCCAGTTCTGCCAAAGTGTTATTTGGAGTGTTACAAGCCGTACCTTACGGACCTCGAGATTCCTCGGCACTCTACGGGCACGTCGTCCTCCCAGCTTTCTACGCCTGCAGCCGAAGCCGCGTCCTGCCTCGCTTCTCAAGCTAACCGGCGCAGCATCCAGGACAACCACGCCATCTCTCCGATTCCAGCGGCGTCGAGACGTCTCCTCCCCTCGAGAATCGTCGCACTTTGTTGAAATCCTGCCCCCCTTCCCTCATGTCTGCGGCGCTTGCACTGCCATAAGCTCGGCATACTCCGAACGGAACGCTGTTTGCTGATGCCCGGGTTCCACAAGGAGTACTCTCGAGAGTCGGCCTCATTCAGGAACCCCAGTCCCGCACGAACGTCTCTATTTGAACGCCTCTGCCTTGCGCTGGCCACCTCACCGGCACAAGACCTACCAGCTGGCATGTCTCGGACAAGCCTGGGTGCATCTGAGTTCAGTGGGAGCGGATCCCCTACAGGGCTACAACAGAGGAAACGAGAAGACCGGCAGAGTACAACGTCCTTAAAAGCAGCTAAGGCGAAGAGCAAGTAAGACGCCATGTTGAAGGGCATGGTTCGCAACGAGAAGGACCCTTTCCTGAGATATTGGTACCAGCTCGACTTTCTCCAGCTCGACTTCCTGAAGAGCAAGAGCGAGCGCAAGGCATCATCGTCCATGGGCTACCTTTGCAAAAAATGACAAACAGCGTGACGACGCACGGTGGCATGTTTTCCATTCTGCAGCAACAATGGAAGCGTGGTGGATACAGCATGCCAACTACAACCGAGTACCAGATCACACTTTAACAGGCCGAAGCACAGAATCCCACGCAAGCTCGCAAAGATCACAACCACGCTGACCCGAGACTACATATCTCTTTTTCGCGGCGGAATTCCAGCGGATAGAAATCGTGAAAAGAGAGTCCGAAATTGCGCTTGGCAACGCGGCAGCTCATACTTCATGTGCAAAGCCTCCTTTTTGTGATGATGATGATTATATACAAAGCCGCACCCGCTCTTTTCACACGATGATATGCCCCCAAGCAGGCTCGGCTCGGTCAGCTGCTGCATCCAACCCAGCCCCCTCTCAACACACACATCCCCCCCATCCACAATCAGCCCGACGCCTCCTCCACCAGCCTCGGGAACACGGGGGTGCCGAAGCCGGTGACGGGATCCCAACCCTCCTTGGCGGGGAAGCCGTCGCCGCCGCAGCCGACGGCACTACCAGCAGTAACGTCAGTGTAGGCGCGGCGGCCGCGCTTGTACAGCCACGGATTGAGGAAGCCGAGGGCGGGCTTGCCGCGGGCGAGCAGGGCGTCGTTGACGAGGGCCAGGATGCCGGCGTGCAGCGGCGTCGAGGCCGACGTGCCCGAGATGACGCCCTCGGTGCCGTTCCAGAAGTAGGCGAAGTACTGGCCCTGGGCCGCGATGTCTGGGTAGGCGCGGCCGGCTAGGTGGAGGGTTCAGCTGTGAGTACATAAGGGGGAAAAGGGGATGTCAAACTTACACTTGTTGTACAAGCCGTCGAACTCGCCGCCGAGGCCCTCGATGTATTTAGCCACGACCTCCTCCTGGTATGCGGGGCGGGCGAAGTAGTTGCTGAAGCCGCCGCCGCTCGAGTAGGCGTTGTGCACGCGGCCCGTGGCGTCCGTGTAGCTGGGCCGGTACGCCACCACCTCCGGCTCGAACTCGTGCGTCGCGCCGACCGTCGTCACGTACGGGCAGCTGGCCGGGAAGTCCGGGATGAACTTGGTCGCGTTCTTGCCGTCGTTGCTGACGCACGTCCCGGCGGCGCCCACGCCCGAGTCGCCGCTGGAGAAGAGCACGGAGACGCCGCGCGCGCCCAGCTGCGCGAACAGCGAGCACACCTTCTTCGCGTACGCCGCCGGCACCGTCTGCTCGCTGTCGCCGTACGACGTGCTGATGACCTGCGGCAGGTCGGGCTGCGCCAGCACGTAGTTGAGCCAGTCGAGGTAGGGCTCGTTGGTGTTGGACGGCGTGGAAGTGTCGGGCGTGAAGGGCGGGCTGCCGCCCGTCGACCACGAGTCGATGTGCACGTTGGCGCCCGCGATGCCGGCCTGCGCCTGCACGTCCAGGTTGGCCTCGCGCGAGATGCCGTCGGCCGCCTGCGCCGCGCTGAGCGCGCCGTCCTGCACCGGCCCGTCGGCGATGGACGTCTGCGTGAAGTTGGCCGCGTCCGCGACCGCGTCCGGCCGGTACTTGCGCAGGAACTTCTCCGTGTCCGGCCGGATGGGGATCTCGCCCAGGTAGTTGGCGAAGCCGACGCTGCTGGCGCCCGTCTGCGCGACGTAGCCCTTCGTGCCGTACAGGTTCTGGAAGCATTCGGGCGTCACGGAGCTGACGTTGCACACCTTGGAGATGGTCGAGTTGGTGCGGGGCGCGTAGTTGGATGACACCCACGGCGCGAGCTCCAGGGCGTTGCTGGCCCTGGCGCCGGTCCGCATGAACGACGTGGTGGGCTGGATGGCGTCGATGTGCTCGTGCAGGTGCTGCGGCAGCGACCACTTGGAGGTGCGGACGAGCTCGCTTCCGTCTTGGTGCTTGTACACGCTGTACTCGGTGTCGAGGAGCTCCTCGATGGCCGACACTGGCAGCGTCACGTCGATCCAGTCCTGGGCCGGGCTGTGCTTCAAGGCCGAAGCATCGACGCCACTGTCGGCGAGCCACTCGTGCACAAGGTCGAGGGCCTCGTTGGAGGGCTTGATCAGCTCATTGACGTCCTCAACGCTCAGGTGTTGTCCATAGCGGTCGTGATCCGGGTCGGACACTGTTCATGCGGTGTAAACAGGGGTGTTTGCCTGAAACAGCAAGGGGAGTTTACCTTCATACAGGTGCCGCTCAAGCTCGTCGAACTGGCTCTGCTTCAGACCAATGTGCAGGTGGAGCACGTGGTCGTCAGGAGCACGGCCTGCCCTGGACCATTGGCGGGGCACGTAGTGGGTTTCCTTGACCGTGTATGGGGAGCGTGCACGGATGGGCGATGCAAGGACGCCCTGTGCGGCGGCGGCCAGAGAGATCAGAGCGGTGAGGCGGACCATTGTCTTGTATGTCGAGAGAGAGGACGGAGCGCGCAGCTGCAGGCCTGAGCTGGGCGACGTCGGGGCCTATTTATTATCGAAGCGGTCGGCGTCATGGTCGGTAGGGGATGATCTCGCAAGTGGCCGGAGCCAGGGCAGAAGGGGCATCTGGCATGGCGACATGCCGTTCCTGGCATAATGCTGGTGGATCTGCTGCGCGGCGGTAACGCGGCGGGGCGTTATCGTCGTCGACGGCGGCACGCTAGTCCGCGTCGGGCAGGTGGCTACAGCCGGTCCCCAGTCAGTTCCCTTGTCCGGTTGGTCCATGCGAATCGCACAATACGGGGCAACGCTTACTCGACCCCAAGCTATTTTCCCGCATCTTGGCTACATTGGCACCGTCGCGTAGCCCGATCGCTTGCACGTCCTTTGATTGCTCCACGCTTGACTTAAGCGACATTATCCGACCCGGCGAGAAAACCGCGTCTTTTGCCACGACGACTGACTACTTGCGGGTGTTCCATGTTGATTGGCTTGCCCGATAACGCCATCTACGCATTCTCTATGTCCGACGAAACGTCTCCCATTCAAGATGCCAAGAACCATGGAATATACATGCAAAGCTGCCCAGGTCAGAAAGACTTCACTGATGTTTCAACATTTCCGGGTATATTCCAACACCTGCACATGTATGCTTGGAGAAGCGCTTCTTTTCCATGGCAAAGCTTGCAGTCTTGTCTCCGACGGCTGCGCATCCTTCCACGTATCCCTCGATATCCAGTGTCCGTTCCAAAGGTGGCGACTGGTTTAGCTCGTCTCGAATGGGGACCTGCCGGGCAATGACACTACAGAGCCATGCTACCGCACCATTGTTGTCGCCTCGCATACGTGATGGCTTTATGCGTGAGTGTGTGCGCGAGCATCGTTGCGGAAGGCGTCGGCGCGCGGCCGAAAGGCAGGGAAGTCGTATTGGGATGCCGGAGACGAGATGGAGTGGCGTTTGGACGACGTAGAGCGCTAACGCGCGCAGTGGCAGTGCAGCTGAAAGCGGGCGGGCGTTCGGGGGGTTGGCGTCATCGTAATATTGCGTGTCTGGAGGGTAAAGGTGGTGAGAGAGGGAGGGTAGAGCCGGCACTGGCAGCCGTGGCTCGGCAGTATAATGCGCGCGACGCGTCGCAAACAATACTCCAGCCGCTGTCGCGCTGCCGCGCTGGTCGTTTCAACCGCGGCTTTGGTTGCGGACGTTTGTCGCAAGTTGTCCGTGGCAAACATCGAACGAGAGTTAGCGCGGGCAGCATGCGTCGCAGTCAGCGTCGCTGGGCGCGCAGTCACTGGGAGGCCGGGCGGCGACAATCGAACATTGACGCTTGTGAGTATCGCGAGATGGCAGCACATGCGAATATTTTAGATACATAGCAGAGGTGAGGTGAAGTGACTGCAAAGCTATCGAGCGTTTCTTACGCGGGAGGCTGTTGTTGGGAGCTTGCGCCATCGCGGCGCTGACTGCAACTCCAAACGGCGAAACCCACGATGAACAACATGACACGGCATTGGCGTCACACAGGTCCAGCAGGCTGCTGTGGGAAAGACCAACATAGAGGCGAGAGCCACGATGGCGCAGGATCACAACAAACGTTGATAAGAAGTCACTACAACACAAAACATTCCATTCTTCCTTTATATCGCTGACTTGCCTTGCACTTTGAATATTTCGCTCAAAATGAACCAATATTTGCCGCTTTTACTCTAGGCGCCGCCCACAGGACACTCGGCCCCGAAAGGCTTCACGGCGGCCATGTGGACGAGACACTGAAACTCCACAGTTAACGGCGTTAGCCCGAGAAGCCTCGTGCGATTGAGCGCCACAAGGGGGGAAAAGAGGTGAGATGAGGTATCCGCGCCTCTTCCTCGAGCGCCGGCGGCATGTCCAGCGAGCTCAAGGAAAAGATGAGGAGTCCTCGTCGCGCCGCCCGAGGAAGTGCAATACGGACGACGCTTTGATTTCCAAAAATAGCCCCAGGCCACGCATGACCTGGGAGCGGATTGCACATTGTTACAGTTACTTGATCAATGAGGAGCTACTCTGAAGAGAAGAAGTGGTTGGGAGAGTGATGGAGGACTTAAGTAGGCGCCTCGGAGGAGCGATTGATCCGGCCGCAGATGCTGTCTCCTGTCACCCGTGACTTGGCGACCTGGAAACCGCACCGGACTAGACCCGATTGGGGGAGGTGATCGCTACGGAGCAGCCGCGTGCGGGCTACGGTGCCGCGTAAGTCAGGCACGCGCCGCTCTACTGACGTCATCTATCACGGCATGCTGGATCGGCTCAAGAGCCGTTCGCTAGGCACTCGCAAACAGCAAAAACAGTGCTATCCTGGCTACATAGGGAAGCTATGCAGCGGTGGGCTGGTGGCTTCGCAGGACCACGCGCGGCGGAGCGGCGCTCACAAGGCGGGCAACCATTCAACTGCAATAAGATCCTCAGTTTCATGCGCCATTCAGCTTCGTAACCTTGTCGATGCGCTTCTCTGCTCTAGAAGTCGACAGCTCCAGGCTGCCGGTTGAGCGGGACAGCGCGATCGAGGACACTTACGACCTCTTTGTGAACACGTCTCTCACCATGAGCAATACATTCTCCTACACGAGCGATGGCGACGAGCTTTGTATGACTTCACTTCTCTGCGGCTTCTTCTGAGATGAACTGGCGGGAACAGCGAATCGCGCCAGCGCACACGCAAGTGATGACTCGGCACGAGCTCCGTCGCTCGATCAGTTGCTGTCAGACATCACGCTCTCCGCCGGCCCTCTACAAGTCTACTCTTCAGCTCGGTAGCGTGTTCTCCGGAGGAAGTTTGCAGCCATTCACCACGCGCTGGGGAAACACCGAGCAGAGTGCAATTTGCTCGACGCTTTGCATCAAAGAGTTCTTGAGGATGATACGTGAAACATGAGTAGCAAAGGCCAGCAAGCTACAGGCTGGCCTTTTTCCTGCTTTGACATGCCCATCAACCTAGTGAATCACGTAGTCTCGCTGTCAGCGCCAAGTAAAGCCTCAGGGCAGCCTGTGAAAAGCAAAGCAAGCGTCTTCCATGGACCTGCTTCCGAGCGCTCCCACGCCTGTACGAATCTCTATGGCCCGTCTTTGGACAAGCGCGCCTACCCCTGCGCAGGTCCGCAGACGGCCTGCAGGACAAGCGTTGCGCCATCATCCTTACCGGCCTGGCACTCCGGTGATCGACACGCTCCACTCCACCCGCGATTCGTCACACCTGCAGCCAGCCAGCGATAGTTAGCTCCCCGATCACCACACCCCACTCCCAAGAACGCCATCTGCAAGGATCCCCCTAACCCCCACCCAAATCCCCACTCTTACACCACCCCGGTCACTATCGGCAGCCCCTCCTAGGTACATAAAAGATGCCGCAGAACCTCCCTCCCGCGCTCGCCGCCGCCGTCGCAGAAGCCACCCGCTCAACGCCCCACTGGCCCTTCAACTGGCCCGACTTTCCCAAGCGCACAGCAACAACCAGCCCAAGCCCAGCTCCCAGAAGAAGAAGAAGAAGACCGAACAACTACAGCGACGACCAAAACCGCCCGGAGAACGAAGAAGAAGAAGAAGACCGCGCCTCCGCCTCCACCCCATCACCACAACCAGCACCATCATCGTCACCACCACCACAACCACCCACAATGCCACCGCCCAACCCCGAGCAGCAGCAGAAACCCCAGCGCCTTATCCCCCTCGCCCCCAGCACCGCCCCGCACCTCACCGACCTAACCGCCACCCCGCCCTTCCACCGCTGCACGCCCCCCATGCCCCTCGGCGAAGGCCCCATCTACCGCGCGTCCGACAGCACACTGCACTGGTTCTCCTGCCTGCCCGACGGCGCCACCACGCCTCCCACGCCGCCATCACTGCACATACTCCGCGTAGACGCCCTCACCGGCGACGCTCTCGTTCCCGATACCCAGGCCGAGGGGGTGAACTACCGCGTGCTGCCGCTGGCGGAGAGCGTGACGGTGGCGGCGTTCAGGGAGGGCAGGGACAAGGGGTACGTGTGCGCGTATTACGCGGGGATAGCGTGGATGGACGAGGGGACGGGGGGGTTGGAGGTGGTGCGCGAGATCGTGGTGGGGGAGGGGGAGAGGGGGGCGCGGCGGATGAACGACGGGGGGTGCGATGCGCGGGGGAGGTTTTGGGTGGCGGAGATGGATCTGGTGGCGGCGGGGAGGTATGGGGGGATGAGGCGGGAGGGGGGAGGAGGGGGGCCCTCGTTCAGGGAGAGGGATGAAAGGGAGGAGGAGGAAGCCAAGGGGAGGCTGTGGCGGTTCGATCCGGATGGGTCGTTGCATGAGATGATGGCGGGGGGGTTGGTGTGCGGGAACGGGTTGGCGTGGAGTCCGGATGATCGGGTGATGTATTTGAATGACTCGGTGCGCGGGCTCGTGTATGCTTTCGACTTTGACGTCGAGACGGGGGAGATTGCGAACAAGCGGGTGCTGGTGGATCGGAGGGATAGCTATGGGGAGCCGGACGGGATGGTGACGGATACGGAGGGGAACTTGTGGGTGGCGGTGTATGCGTCGGACCGCATCATGGTGTTTTCGCCGCAGGGAGAGCATCTCAGGGATGTGTTGCTGCCAGCGCGCAACCCGGCGTGCACAACGTGGGGAGGGAAAGACTTTGATATCCTCTACACAGCAACGGGGAAGGATAGGGCTAACGAGTCGGATGAGAAGGATGAGGGCGGTCATATGTTCATGTTCAAGCCTGGCGGAGGCGTGAAGGGATTCGCAAAGCACGTCTTTGCTGGATGAAACGGCTTTAAAGAAGAAAGGAAAAGGGGAATTGCTGAAAAACACAGAAGAAATTTGAAAGACGCGCATGAGAAGGGATAGACATTGCTGAATGAAAACATGACGGATATTGCAAGATACATCTAATCTATTAGCTCTCAAACGCATCAATGAAGTAACCTTTGCTGCTCAGCTCAATCTCTTCAGGCCCTCAACCATGAAGGTGATGGTATCTCTCCCCTGCTGAAGAACACCGTCCATGGCCAAGAACGGATGCGGCATGCCCTTCATGATATGCAGCTCCGCCTCCACACCACCCTTCCTCAACTTCTCGGCAAACTGCACACCCTCGTCTCTGAGCACATCAAGTTCGCCAACGGTAACAATGGCCGGAGGAAGCTTGCTCCAATCACCCTCCCACAGCAGCGGCGAGGACTCAGGATGGGCCCAGTCCTCCTTATTCGGCAAGTAGTGGTACCTATACCAAAGCATCTTCTTCGCCGGCAGCGCCGGAGTGAACTCCAGCTCCTTCCAAGACGCGCTGTTCGTCGTGTCCGCCGTGTTATCCGTCACCGGCACGCACAGGAACTGCGCGAGCAGCGGCGGCGACCCGCCCCTCGCGACCGCGCGCTGGGCCATGATGGCCGCCAGGTTCCCGCCCGCCGACGACCCGGCGACGACCTGCTTCTCGAGGTTGAGGTTGAGCAGCTCCTTGCCCTCGCCTTGCAGCCACAGCAGCGTCTCCCAGCTGTCGTGCACCGCCGCCGGGTACGGATGTTCGGGGCCGAGCCTGTGTGTGTGTGGCACCACCGCATTAGCGCCGCGCATTCCACCGTATCCTTTTCTTCCGTAGCCTGTAAGCGGGTAACTACATACCTATAATCCGGGCTCACGACCACCCAGCGCGCCCTGCTGCACAGGTTCGCCGACACGGTGTTCTCGGTGTCGATGTTCCCCAGCACCCAGCCGCCGCCATGGTACCACACGGCCACGGGCCAGCCGCCGGCGGGCGCGTCGCCCTCGGGCGTGAAGGTCCTGACGTGGACGTCGGGGCCGTCGGATTCCCGGCGCCTGATGGCGTGGTCCTGGACGCTGCCGACTTTGGGCGGGGTGCCGCCGCCGGGGATCAGCACGCCCGAGGTGCGCGAGGCGGCGACGGGCTGCAGGTGCACCTGCTGCTTGTCGAAGATGTGGGCGTTGTAGAAGGCGCGGTAGACGGGGTCGAGGCGCGGTTCGATGGCCGGGTGGAGCGGGTAGGGCGGTTGGGTGCGGGACGCGTCGAAGGTAGCTGGTTCTGACATTTCTGCGTGATGATGAGCCTCTGGCGGAATATGGGTAGAGGAGCAATTGAGGGGAATCGGGGACGGAAGGGGCCTCACGAGCTGGTGTGGCCGCGTCTTTCTATGGGCCGAGCGACTGGTCGGCCGGCCGGCGCGGGCGGCGTCGTGGTCGTCGTGTCGCGGCAATCATGTCGTGTGGTGCCCCGCCGTGAACCGGCGTGGCAGATACGGCGGCGGACCGGCGATGCTGGCGGGGGGAGCTCGCTCGAACAACCCCGCTGTGCGTGGGGGCCGTCGTGGGGGCGCGCGGGAGGAGGGGTCGTCGGCGCGTGGGATGGAAGTGTTGGCCGGTCTGAGGTGCTGTGTTGGGCTTGTGTGTGGCCAGGAGATATATCGCAGCAGGAAGCGGGGGACGGTCGGCACGGGCTGCACGTCGCTCGCGTCGGTCGGCAAGCATGGCCAATCGCCCGAGAGGCACAAGAGGGCCCTGGCGGATCGACGTCGCAATCGGCCTAGTCTGCGATAGAGCCAACGGCTCAGATCCAACGTCGCCGATGCTTCGACAGCTTATGCCGTCGCTGTCCGTGGCCGGCCCGGTCCAGGGCGCCGGCTGCGCTGCCGAGGCCTTGGAGGGGTACTTGAGGCACTGCTTGCGCTGAACCGCACTTCTTCACCTTCCCCTCTATTTCCCCCCGCTCTCCAATCCCACAACTACACCACGTCCTAGCAACCATGCCCAAGGTCGCCACTCTTACCGACAAGGCTCCCAAGCCTCTTCCCGGCATCTACTCGCAGGCAATCGTCGCCAATGGCGTCGTCTACTGCTCCGGCGCTGTCCCCATGGACCCCGTGACTATGAAGCTCATTGACGGTGATGTTCAGGCGCACACCGTAAGTTGATGTTTTGCGATTGGCAAGACATGCTCGCTGACGCTGGCCTCAGCACCAATGCATCAAGAACCTCACGGCCATCCTCGAGGCCTCGGGCACCACCATCGACAACGTCGTCAAGGTCAACGTCTTCCTCTCCAACATGGACGACTTCGCCGCCATGAACGAGGTCTACATGACCTACTGGGGCGACGTCAAGCCCTGCAGGACGTGAGCTTCTTCTCCGCAACCTTTGTAGCCCCACCCCGACTTTTTGCTGACCCACGATCCCAGATGCGTCGCCGTCAAGACGCTGCCGCTCAACACCGACGTCGAGATCGAGTGCATTGCCGTTCTGCCGTAGGTAGATAGCCCGCACTTCCAAATCAAAAGAATCAAAAAATAAGAGACTCCTTGGCCAACACCTGCACAGTCAACAGTCCGCGCCGAAGTTATGATCGTTTGCTTAGGGAGGTCGGATGCATCATGGAATAGGAAGGGGAAAATCACATGAAGCACATAATTCAAGATGAATCCATTTCAGCGCCTGGAAATGCTAAGCGATCCCGCTTTCAAACACTATGCCCGTGAATCTGGACTGAAGCTTTCGGGTGGCCTTCATACAAGGAGGATAGCTGCTGTACGGTAGTCGTCGAGTCGACGTAGGCGTCTCCCCACGGTAGCGAGTCGGCCTCTTAATCTGTCGGACACGCCATGAACGTGCCCTCCTGCCCGACCCCGCCGCCGCCGAGGGATAGTCGCAGCGAGGCTGTGATCCTGCGGCGTCGGTAAGGCACAGCTGGTAACGCCTCCGGGACTGGGATTTCTGAATGAGGCTCGACTCTCGAGAGTACTTCCTGCGAAACTCGGACGTCAGCAAACAGCGTTCCGTTTGGGAGTCTGCCGACGCTATGGTAGTACAGGCGCCGCAGCCGTGAGGGGCGGCAGGATTTCGACAACGTGCGATTCTCGAGGGGAGGAGACGTCTCGACGGTGCCGGAATCGGACAGGTGGCGTGGGTGTCCTGGATTCTGCGCCGGTCAGCTTGAGGAGCGAGCGAGGCAGGGCGCGGCTTCGGCTGCCGGCGTAGAAAGCTGTGTGGATCACGTACTGTCATGGTGCCGAGGAGTCTAGAGGGGGCGCGTCTCTGTCAGGCACGCTCGAGTAAGTGTCGGGACGACGCGATGTTGTTGCCGTCGAACGCCTCGCCGGGGTCGGACATTGCTGACCGGTGAGCCGCAGTGCACAACGGAATAGCTGCGGTGTCAGGCTCTCGTGCAACTGTGTCTAGAGGTGAAGAAAGAAGGGGGCTTTCCAGCAGCGCCTTGTCTCGAAGCTTCGCGACTGCTCTAGGTTTTTTGCTCCTTTACCAACAAACTTGCTTCATCTCTGCTGCCGGCGTTGTTCGTGAAGCGCACATTCGCTCGCTTCTTTCTTCATTATCCCTATTGCTAATGCTCCCGCGGTGTTCTAGACCAAACTCACGGCTGCGACGAGCGCGAAGACAACATCGACGGCCGCAACGCCACTATCACCCCAAGCTGACTCTTGCAATCCATAATATATGGTCGGCTGAAGGGGGTGGTGGAACACTTCTTTAGCAACTACTGATGTTCAGGGACTCCAACGACATTTGATAGATGCCAAGAAGGGCGCGAGTCACTTCCACAGGCCAGTTCTGATACATATCTCTGTACATTCAATGACTGAGCGCACGAAAAGGAGCACTCTCTGTTGTTGCACAACTCTCCATCCCAACTGCAATTCGTCTAGCTGTACTGATCCAAGATACGGCAATTCAGCGCAAAACTTGCCCGTTCATTATCTGCTTAACTTATCCACATCGCTTTCATCAACAAGGACGATGACAGAAATCTGAACGTTCTACGGAAACACATGCTCGATTCTTGGAACTATTCTCCCAGCTAGCAAATGGATGTGAAAATACCTGTTAAAATCTACGTACTGTTCCAGTCTGCTTTGCAACCATGAATCCTCCTAGCAAGCAAATGTATGCGAGAACTCCCTTCAAAAGCCATGTACAATTCCTATATACTTTTCAAGTCCTGCAGCGTGTCCAAAGTTGTCCTCATTCGCGCAGTGGTGGGCAACGCGAGTAGCTCAAGGGTTGCCTTCGTGGGGACTAAGGACTTCAATAAGCGGTCGCTGATGTCGCGGCGACTGTGCCTGGCACTCTTCGGAGTGAGAGCCATGGGTGTGTGGACATCCTGAGGTGAGGCTTCACCTTGCTCATCGTTGATCGCGAGGTTGCGGATCATGTCATCTATCTCGGCGTGTACCTCGCGAAACTCGCCGCCTGGCATCAGACGCCCTTTCGGGTTGACCATCCTGGGGCCGATTGGAGGAGGGAGTGGCTGCGCTTTGGTTGGATGCTGTGTGAGCATGGGGTTCGCTGGCGGCTCTTCAGCACACCAGTACGTGGACGCGGTCTCATGGTTGACCGAGCGCGAGTACCAGCCGAAAAGTAACCTCGCATTCTTTCTCCCTTTCCTACATGGCAACGCTCGTGTCCAGCTTCCAGTTCTCCTTCCAAACCAGCGTGGGAGCACCGGCACCGCCTTGGAGCACTTGTTCCTAACCTGGTCGAAGGGTCTGCGGGAAGAGGGGGTCCTCAAAGGACAACGAGACAATGTTCACTGCTGATCACTTCGAAAGAGGGCGATGAAGTCCCGATGAGGTTGACGGCCAGAGAAGAGCTGGAGTTGTAGAGTAGGGGGTCTCAGCCGCAGAGGGTGAACTGGACGACACCATCCAAGCCAGCACGGCATTCGAGTGGGTGCGAACACTGGGGGTCGTCGTTCATCGGCGGGAATATCTTTTTAAAAGTATACCGGGCCTTCGGATCGCCGTATGAGCGAGCGTGGCCGGGCTGCCATTCGTAAAGGCAGGGATCGAGGCTAGGCTCGCAGGACAGAGTGGAGCCTGCGCCATCGTTCAAGGAGTTGCAACCGTTGCAATGGCCAAGATCTGGAGCTTCCTTCTCATGCCGCGAACGCCCTCCATGACGCGCTGCATGTCGGCGTTAGTGTATACTTAGCTTGATGAGCTTCAACGTGTTCAGGCAGCGGCCGCGAATCGCAATCGGATGGGTCAAGAAGCTGTCCATTCACGAGGATTTCTGCGCGGCGGGCTACGTCGGTAAAGGGACTTCCATCCACGACGGAGAGATCTGCGGACAGCCAGTGGCATCACAGAGTATGGCGCCCAAGAGGAGGCTGGTAGATGTGGCCGGTGGAGAAACTCGGGTCCTCCTCCCTTTGCAGTTTGATGGTGACTCCGTGAGCGTGGTCTGCAGCATCCGGGACTCCTTCACTATGAGAGAGTCGAGACCGGCACCATCATAGATGGCGGTGGCGTTATCGCTGCTGTCGCTCGTTTGGTATTCGCCGCGCGCCTCGAGGCGGCTGGTGAAGAGGACATCTCCAAGGCTAACACTGAATAGGACGGCGAGGATGACTTAAGGAAGTCCGCGGCTGGACATCCGGGACCGTGTTTGGGGCATCCCCACGGGCGGCCTCGGCGGCAGAGCGTTGCGCTTGGAGTTCTTTGTGAACTCCCGCGCGCTCGAGTTGTTCTTTGCGGGCGTTTTGGCGACACCGAAGGGGAGCTCCGAAAGTGAGCGCATGGTCGTTGAGCGACTCAATAAGGCACAGAGTATGGCGTCCAAAACCTGACGGCTTTGCTGCCTTCCTCTAAACTCGTGGATATTCCTACCATCACTCCATTCCGCCTGATCTGAGGGAATACCTTTGGCATGGTATGGGACAGCAATTGGGTCTCTAGAAGGATGAACACCATACTGGACGGACCATCGCTTTTTGAATGTGAGCAAAAAAATCTCCCTCGCCTCGGCATCAAGCAAGATTGGGTGAATGATCTTCTTGACACGGCTGGCGTCGAGCAGCATCTTGGGTATTCCGCCGATCTACCCAACGGTTGAACTCGCGAATGGTCCTCCCATCGCTCCAGTCGATTTTCTCCCTCGCGTCAGCGTCAAGCAAGACCGGGTGAATTATCTTCTTGACACGGTCGGGGCCGAGCAGTATCTTGGGTATTCCGCCGATCTTGGTGAGATTTTTGACCGCGGTGATGAGGTCCTTGCGGTTAAGAGTCGGGAGCATAGCCGGATGGCAAACCCCTTGCAGCCACACCTTCTGGGCAATTCGATCCACGGCATCCGCATGCGCCGCGCCTCCGTTGCCCTCCTTCAGCTCCTCGCCGTCATCGTTGTCGTCATCTTCACCATCTCGACCAACGACATCCCACTCGTCACGACGAGACAATGTTCACGGCCGGCTTGCGCGTGCGCTTCTCTTTGTTGATCATGGAGAAGGCCTGCAGAAGTTGGGGATTGCTCTTCGTGGTCGTTACGACGAGACAATGTTCACTGCCACGGCCTCGGCGACATGCACGAGGCAGTCTTCGTTGAGCCTCAACAGCGGAGGCTTGCCGGCTTCCGTGCGGGGGCCTTGGTCGGGCTCGTCGGGGCTGCTTGCACTTGTAGCAAACACGCTCGTTGGAAGTCTCAGACGGGCAGTCCCTGGACAGGTGGCGGGAGTCCAGGCGGCGCCATCGGTTTTCCGGAGAAAGAACCCCGGGGCTGGTAAACCCGAGGTAAATAGTCAAGCTAATCGGATGTTATTAGCAAAGGCAGAACAAAGAGTGGTGATTGGTGTAGGAGTACGAACAGGAGGCTAAGCGCGGGCATTCCGCCCACAGGGCCATTGTTAGGCCAGAAGAGGCTCTGGTGGTACTTGGGGCAGGGCATCACATGCTCGCCCAGGCAGATGTTAAGTAATGTGCCCGCGAGCGAGCATGTGATGCCCTTGGTTGTCCCGGGAAAGCGCCCGGGCTGGTAAATCCGAGGTGGATTCAGGCTGTTGAATGCCGTTAGCGAAGGAAACACGAAGAAGGATGGGGAGTGGTGTAGGAACACGAACAGTAGACCGAGGGCAGCAATCCACAATCAAGACAATGGTCGTCAGGCCCCGGTGTGTCTTCCCAGACGAACCAGGCCGCAGGTGGCATTTGGGGAAGACACACCGGGCTCCAGGTGGCGGCTTGAGCATCGATTGGTGCCGCGGCACCTCCAAGTCCGCGTCGTCTTTCCAACGTTTGGTGACCAGGGCCACGAGCGTCCCTCATCATTTCCTTGTGGATCTCCCAAAATACTTTGTGTATCAAGGTGTATCGATGCTGACCACTTCGGAGAGAGTGCGAGGGTGGGCAGCGCGGGGCTCCTCCTCGTGGCGTTCTTCCTGGCTGCTGGCACATTAGTGGCGATAGAAGAAGCATGCGGGTGATGAAAACTTACGAGGCCACCTCTCCGTCCACAGCCGCCTTGACTTCTCCCAACAGCTTTTCAGTCAGCGCCAGTCCGGTCTTCTGACCGCCCAGCTTCATTCCATCATGCGGGGTGTTCTTGAGCGAATCCAGATCTCCCGCGTTGGTGGCGACATCCCGTGCCAGCATTTGTGCGAAAGATATGGCTATCCACACCATATCCGAAAGACAAGACACCGAACATAAAAGTAAGGCTATACACTTCGTTATGTGTTGCCTTACGACAGAACTCGATCAAAGAACCCCAGTGGGTTCCCAAGGGGAGGTCCAGAATATCGCTTAAAAGGACCTTGTCAAATTTCTGGCCGTGTCCTTGGATTACCGGCCACTGTTGTAGAAGAGAACCAAGAATCGTGGTCGTAGGAAGCTTCGGAGACCATTTCATCAGTTCTCTTCATTTAACAACCTTCAAGCTCTTGAACTCCTCGGATGTCTTCGCGAGGATGTCCTGGAACTGCGCCAGGTTGCGCGCCGTCGGCTTGTGCTTTGGCGGCGAGGTGTACTGCGCCGCGGGCAGGGATCGGGTAGCCCGGCCCGTAGGTGAAGTCGTGAGGCACGGGGGCCTCGTCGGAGCTGCTGTTGTCGACGGCGGCGGCGGCGTTGCCGTTGGCGGCGTTGCCGTTGCCGTTGTCGTTGTTGTTGGCGGCGTTGCCATTGCCATTGCCGTTGACAGCAGCAGCAGGCTCGGTGACAGCAGCGGGCTCAGTGACAGGACCAGCAGCGGGCTCAGTAGCAGGAGCAGCAGCGGGCTCGGCGACAGCAGGAGCGGTAGCAGCGGCGGGTTCAGTAGCAGCAGCGGCGGGCTCAGTAGGAGCCACGGCGGCGGCAGGTTCAGCGTTGGCAGGAGGAGCGCTAGCAGCCAAAGCAGCATTGGCAGCTTCACCAGCGGGCATAGCACTAGCGTTAGCCGCCTCAGTGTTGACAACCGGCGAAGCGGGACCAGCAGCAGCACCGGCGCCGCCGCCCGACGACTTGTCCCTCGAGTGTCCGACCTTGAAGCTGATACCGGCACCGCGCGGGCCATGGACAATTCCGTTTGAGGTTTCACCTCCGGGGCCCAAGTGGGGCTTACTTGCACCCCGATGTATAGATCGCGAAGTGTTGGCATGGGTAGCTTGCCGCTGTTCGCTCGGCGGAGGATCTGGCTGGTTGGGTGAAGCGAACGAAGCCAAAACCGCGGCTGCGGCCGGTGTCGCGGTCTTTCACGACGACCTGCAAGGTCGCTGGGCTGGAGGGTCATGCTGGGCTTGACTTGAGCAGAGTGGGTGATCGATTGGGATCTGCCCTGCCGAGGTGGTTGTTAGCAGAGTACATGAGGCTCTAGGTGAAGGTGGAAGTACCTTGATCTGCAGATCTCTCGTCTCACTCACGAGGTCTGTCGTGCTTTTCCGAGTCGCCGAGCGTAATTGGCAGATCCAGTTGTGGGTAATGCGTCGGACTTGGTCGAGCAACATCGATGCGCTCACGGGCGAGTTCACCCGCGCTTAGGCTGTAAAGGAGGAGGTAAGAAGGCCATCTAGGCCAGCGGGTGCGAAGGCTGGCTCATGTTGGCGCAGGCCAAGCTCGGCGATGAGATTGTCGAGTGCGGAGCTTTTCGTGAGAATACAGGCCAGCGGTGGCGAAGGCGGACTATGTTGGCGCAGATCAAGCTCGGCGATGGGGTTGTCGAGTGCGGGAGCTTGAAGCGTGAAAGCGGAGTAGGACAGGAAGAAGGAATGCACAAGCGAGAAGAGGCAAGGAAGGGCAGAGATGGAGGGAGGGTGAGGGTTGGCATGCAAAAGTGAGAGCCAAGCTGGAAGATCTGCCCCAATAGTGTTCCTTCGGAAGTTGTGCAGCTTCAGCCTCGGACAGCCTTCAGCTGGCGAGCGATCTCGCGGCCGACGAAGATCTTGGACTTGAAGGCGCTACGAGCGGTGGATGGTGTGCTTGAGCTGCTGCTTGGAGAGGAGCTGCCCATGGTGGTGGAGCGCAGGCGGTCTTGAATCTAGAGCGGATGGAAGCGGGTCAAGGTCAGCCTCAGTTTCTAGGTACTAGGAGCGCCACCCGTTCGGACGCGAGCGTCGAGGGGCATGCTTTCCTCGTCACCGGAGGGTGCGACTTACCAGACAAGAGATGCCGCGATGCGTTCAGCAGGCGGAGCGAGGCTCAGACAGAGATATGGACGCATGTAGATGGTCTTGGAGGTTGAGGAGCTGCGGTAGGTGACCAAGAAAAGCTGCAGCGGAGTGAGGAGGGTATGGCAGGTGAGCAGCGCTAGGCACCTGCTCTAGGCGGGGCTTAGCGCGGTCGGCTAAGCGAGGAGGAGGCGGCGAAGGGCATCCAAAGTGAGCTGTGGTGAGATTGAGGAAGGCATTCGCCAGCGAGCATGTCCAGCCGGAGCACCCCTAGCCATGGCGAGCAAGAGGCTCCAGGCCGCCACGCTAGAGGCTGGCTCAGCGCGGTAAGGGATGAACGAGCTGCGCAGGAAGGGCATATATCGAAGCGAAGCTGTTGCGCGAGTAGTGAAGGTCATGGCGGGCAACCGTGTTCACCGGGGGTGAAGATGGCCCCGCGAGCAGGCAGCCGTTCTAGCGCGCGGCGTATGCCCTCTCACCCCCGACCCCTTAGCGCACACCGTAGGCTTCGAGCAAGATGACGGGGTCGTGCCGCTGTTCTTGGTGAATGGCGTGCGGAAGGTGGGGAGGGGAAAGAGAGTTGGAACGGCAGCAGGACATTGAGCTACGGCGCCGACGGTGGACGCACAGCCTATGGTGGCGACACCGCTTACGGCGGGAGCACGGCGTACGGTGAGAAGCACTGCCTACGGTTACGAGATCAAGAGCACCCGACTGACAACTCCCCCCACGCAGCCCATGCCGATGCAGCCTACCCCACCGAGGCCGATGCCTTCCTCCAGATCCAACGCCTCCTCCTCTTCATGAACCTGCGCAACGATGACGACCACAGGAGACTTACCCGCTACTGCAATCGCGCCATGAAGTCGGAATTCACAGGGGGGGCTTGGCCCATGGCTTATTTGCGCTTGGAACGGGCAGTGCTGGGCACCCTAAACCGCCAGGTCAAGGCTATATTTGAGAGTGCGGACAAGACGGACCGGACTGGGCAGCGCGGACAGAGCACCGCTTCGTCTGTGCTCCAGGCTCCAGACAGCCCGGCCCTGGACGTCGCCGCCGCCGGCGCGGTGCGCGACGTGTGGGCACTCCCACCACACCCGTCGCCGCCACCTCCACAAAATCCTTCGACGCCGACGATGGACCCTCACAAATGATGTCATCGATGAGTTCAAGGGTTTCAGCCTGAGCGCCGGCAAGTCCCACCCAAGACACGGTTCTTTCCTGAGCCCACCACGAGTAGCTCTGCATTGTCGACGGCGAGACCGTCTTCATGGGTGGTCTTAATCTCTGCTACGGCCGCTGGAACACCAACCAGCACCAGATCGTCTGGCCCGGCCAAGACTACAACAACGTTCGCATTATGGATTTCCAAGAGCGGAGGGCCGTCCGGGGGTGTAGACGACCGGGGCGCCGACTTCTTGAAGGTGAGCATGGGCGCGCCTCCAAGCCTCGCAGGGGGCGGCTCAGGTCCTCATCACCTCGGGCCGGTGGACCGTCGACTCGGGAGCGCGCGTGAAGCTGCGCTGCACCAACTGGGCGGGGCACATGCCGACCTGCAAGATCCCGGAAGGGGGGTTTGTGCGGCATCACCGCCGTGCTGTCGTCGTCCTTCATGGGGATACAGTCTGCGCGTCTTGAACGAGTGCGTCGACGCGAGAAAGTGGAGCTCTTCCGGGCTTACTACTTTGTCTGTTTCCGTTCAGCATCGCTTTCGCGGGTGAAGCGGCCTCCAATGCGAGGCGGGCGGTGGGCATCCTCGCTGAACGAGGCCTTGCGGCCGCGTAATATAAATCATCCCGGCAGTGTCTAAAGTATCGCCGGCGCCTACACTCTGGCTTGGCCTAGGTATGGGCGTCGGCGGTCTCTAGCACTTCACGTGAAGTGTTAGGGTTCAACTCCCTCCGAGGGAACATCACATTCGCAAAAAATCCAAGAGGTCTCACGAAAAAGACCGAGGACGGGATTTCTGCGCGCTCCGCGGGAGCGTGTAGTTTTACTTTTTAGCTCAACGTCTCTTCTTTTTTTTCTTAAATATCGTTCTTTCGTCTCTTTTATCTGCTCTTTTCGTGTTTAAACTTCTTTAATTTCTAGATTTTGCATCGGTTCCTGTTGTGGGGTGTGGTTGTTGTGGTAGCGACGCCTTGCGGTACCATGGCTGCGACCACCGCACCCTTTGAGTCATTCGTACGTTGGTCCAGCCTGTGAACTAACTAATACGGCTCCGGCTACAGCTACAACGGTTACACCAACTCCTGCTTCGAGGAGAGTGGTTCGTGTGAAACAAAAGCTATCTACTAAGAAACAGGAGACTCCGCGTAAAGGCTGTTCCGTTTTCGACCTTCTGCTTCAGGTATGTTGACGTCGACCTATGCTCGCCAGCCGATGACCACGTCGTGCTCCCGTCCCCATACGGCGACCCGGCCCCCGCACCGACGACCTCGCACCCGCCCGCTTCCAACAAATTGCCAGTGAGATTCCGGCAAGTCGCCACTACGCTTGAGAGAACTGGACACCACGTTGAGGTCCATCATATCCTGAGGTTCGATGTCGTGGGCGCCGCCGTCGTCAACACCAGCCGCGCCATCGACGCCGACTTTCCCGCGCAGGTGCGCTTTCGAGCCTTTTCGGCGTCGTTGGGACGTCCGATCGTTACTCGACCATCGTCTTGAACGTCCGGCTGGTGTAATGAGCGACCCATTTTCTGTCTGGGCAGCGTTGTATACATCCGAATCCACAACGTCCAGATGTTGCCTTCAACTACCGACATGGATGCGCGTGCTAGTAGTAACAGCCGTTGTGGTGCTTTACGAGTGCCCGGTGAACGGCGGCACGGTGCCCAATGTTGTCGCGAACGACCCGCCGGAGAAGGCTGCACGACATTGACCATGGCTGCCGTGTCGCAGAAAACGCCTTTGCCCATGGCCAGCACCGGGATGCGCCACAAAGCCGCCAAAGTGCGGTGTGAGAGGTGATCTTTGCAATTTCGCTGCTCCGCTCAGCTGAGTCCGCTCTCAATAATCGCAATGGATCACCTCGACTTCACCTCCGACGGCTTCTACGCCTTCGACATTCAAAGCAGACGGGTCGATGAAGCCCTTATTGATGGCACCAGGCTCGAGCCAGAGTGAAATGATATAGAGTGCAATCTCCCCGGCATCTGCGAATCCCTCTTCTTTCCTAACGAAGACGCTCGCGAGAAATAAATGCTTAGAAATAGCTTAATAGGCCTCTTCTTCGATCTTACTTGGAGATACCCGCGAACGGCGCATGGCTCGGGGCGTACTCGGCGACAAGATTCATGTTTCCCGCTTCTCTACATGGTTTTTGCTTCCCAACCTCGGCTGCTGCTTCGGGATTCCGCGTCACTGGCCGTTGCGCTCGCCGGTCTTGCACTGCCTGCAAAGATTTCTTCCCATTTATCAGATTCAAGTCCGGGCAAGCTCGGGCACCACGACACTGGAACGGACGACGGCAGCGTGCGCAGCGCAGTCGCGACGCCGGTGCTCAATGCCATCCACAATGGCATCAAGCTCCACATCGCTCGCCTCTAACCACCAGGCATCGTCCTACATCGCCGGCTGGCTCGCCTTCAACGACTTCAACTGCGTGCGACTGACGTACTCGATTGAAATGGCGCTGGACCCGACGCAAAGCCGTATCGGACGCCTTCACCGCGGCCGGCGAGTCCGCCGGCATCGCGGCCACCGACATGAGCGCGCCTTCGGTCTGGCGTCTCGCGACCAGCCTCAGCACCAACACCAACACCACCACCGCCGCCGCTGACCGGGGGTACTATTACGACGACGCCGCACCGCCGCGGTTCCGCGTGTATGTACAAACAAGCCTACACCACTAAAAACACGGACACGAACGCAAA
This sequence comes from Diplodia seriata, assembly GCF_021436955.1. Classification (NCBI taxonomy): domain Eukaryota; kingdom Fungi; phylum Ascomycota; class Dothideomycetes; order Botryosphaeriales; family Botryosphaeriaceae; genus Diplodia; species Diplodia seriata. The sequence goes on along the minus strand of NW_027117309.1, from coordinate 1,087,021 downwards.
CACGAACGCAAACACGACCACGACCACGACCACGACTATAAGTAATATGTACTGATGATAGATTGGCCAGGCGAAATCTATCAAGGGGACCCCCAGCGAAGCGCGTAGCTGGCGCTCGCCGCTCGCTGCTGGTGGTTAGTAGTATTTGCTTACCGCTCGCTGCTAGTAGCGGTATTCGCTCGTCGCTCGCTGCTAGTAACGCTCGCCGTTCGCTGCTGGTGACGCTCGCTCGTCGCTACTGGTAACGCTCGCCGCCGTTGCTACTGGTGATGCTCGCCGTCGTCCGCTACTAATGAACGCTAGCCGCCGTTACTACTGATGGTGATGCTCGCCGCCGTTACAGCTAGTGGTGATGCTCGCCGCCGCGGCTGCTGAAATCGCGTTGCCGATGCGAGATTACCTGACTTCTTTTCCAAACTCTCCCACCAACCGCAATCACGAGCGCCGTAATGGCGCAGAACGATGTCGACACTTGTGTCGTCATGATGCTGAACCGGGCCTTCACGCTGGCCATCCACCACCTCAACGGCGAGCAGCAGCATCTCGCCCGGATGCTGCACAGCAGCGCGCTGGACCACTACATGAACTCCTTCACCATCCAATCCAGCATCACCGCCTACATCCGCAGCAGCACGGACGAGATTCATCTACGCTAAGCCTAATATAAACTTCGAGTTTTCTCCGGCTCACCATAACGAACGTAACCCTCTAGCTACACGTCGGTAGGCACGCTACTACGTCGCCGCCGCTTCGGACCTTCGAGTGGTGGCGTATACTGCCTCCGCTTCGCTGGTGGATAATTAAAGGCGAATGCGGTATCACGGCCGTCCTGCCGAGCGAGGCGGCGCTGGTGGCCGTCGTGGGGGGCATGATGTTGTCTTTTGGTAATAATTTTGGGGTGGGGGCAAATGGAGGGGTGGTTATGAGCGGCGGTAACGGCGGCGGGGAAGAGGAGGATGATAGAGTGCGGATAAGGGGGTTAGTAGTACGGTAGTAGAACGGGGAGTGGGCGGGGGAAAATCCGAACTTGGCTATCGACGGCGAGGATTTGGGCGTGGGGATGGTGTTGGATGTGGATGGGGTGGTGCCGGTGGAGGAGAGGGGGGTTGGGGAGGAGGAGTACGAGTAATGGCAGGGGGAATGGTCATGTCGCCCGCGCCCGCGTGTGCGATTGAGGGGGCAACAAGAGCCTGAAAAGACTGCAATGGGTATGCAAACAATCAGTGGCGCGGGCCATGAACTCCTTTGTCTGCTTGCGCCATGCGGCTCTGCAGCTCGCGCTGTTGGCAGACCACCTCACCACTGACCCGCGGCATCATTTGGAGCCCAACGCGGGGGGCTGCATCTATCGTTCAGAGCTCGGCTACCCTCTAGCATTCGGTGATACGTCCTCGGCTACCCAGCGGCATTCTCTCTCGAGCAGGCTACCCGCTGGCATTCGAAGCTCGTCACCGGCTACCTAGCGGCATTCTGGAAGCCTAGCGATCTAGCAGCAGCGATATTGGCGGCGAGACATCCTGACTTTGTTTCTACGACGACTACTACCGATATCTATACGACACACCTGGCGGACTACGGCTTCGCGGCGATTGCGCAGTCCAGAAAGAGAGGGGGATATCTGTTGGCAGACCACCTCACCACAAACCCGCGGCATCAGCGCTGCTCGGCACCCAGCCAAGGCGATTCGTTGATCATTGTCATCAGTCGTCAGCATCTATTCTGGTCTTGCACGGCATGAAAAATCCTTTCGCCCCAGACTTTGCGGTGTGATGAATGTTCTCGGCGACGGCGCGGCGCCACGCGCGCGCCAGCGAGGCCTCGTCGAGGTTAAGAGAAGCGTTCGCCCTGGGCCACTCATCATTGCATGCCGTGCACGCTTCGGGGGCCCCTTGTCCGGTGGCTGCCGAAAGCAACAAGAGTCCTCTGCCCTCGTGGCTTCGGCATCGCACAGCGACAACTCATGCCGTGTATTCCAGGCGCCCATCTACACACCTACAAGGGCAAGCGAGATGGCGGACGGGCGTCTGGAAGGACCCTTTCGTGATGGCATCGCGAGAATTCCATCCGGCAATGGCAGCATGGGCAATATATGGCGGCACAGGCCACGACAAGGGCGCTCTTGAGAGAGCAAGATTTCGCCGCAATATGCACGTCGAACGCGTTCTTCTGCATGGCAGATTGATTTTGAGCACACAAGATTCTGTTTCCGGCGGAGGATGACGTAGACGGAAACTTGAAGTTTAACAGATAGTGTAGACTGCACAACAATGCAGTGTTCCAATCCCGTGAAGACGTCGCACCCGTGGTACTTCTACCGCCACTTTCTCATCAACGGCAAATTCGACCCCGAGTTTAGCAAGGTCGGCGGCTTCGCCACGCCCATCCTGCACGGCCTGTGCTTCTTCGGCATCGCCGGCAAGCACATACTCAAGACGTTCGGCCCCTTCCGCAACATCAAGGTCCGCTTCGCGGGCACGGTGCTGCCCGGCCAGAAGTGCGGTTGTTGGCGGTGTGCGGGATCCATTCGCCGGACGGGGCGAAGGCGATGTTGAGCGGGGCGGAGGCGGTGGTGCCCGGGTGCAGCACGCCGTTGTCGATGCGGAAGGCGGAGGTGGTTTGCGCGCAGTAGTGGAAGGTGCATTCGGCAACTGTCGGCCGGAATTCTGTGTGTCTGCGAGATCTCTGTGCTACGCGTGCGATGCGGGAACGAACTGCTGCAGGTGAAACAGGTTTGTCGAAAGGAGACGCTCTCGCGGGGAGTTTTGGGTACATTACACGAACGCCGTGGTCGATGCTCTGGGCCATGTGCGTGAACCGGAAAGACTATGAGACGTCCGCGCTCGTTGTTATGCTTTTCCTTTCTACGGCCTCATTGTAGAACCTTGTCTCACATGGAACCACGCGAATCGAAACCGTCCAGCTAAGAGATTTGCTTCAGCATGGCACGCTGCACTTTGTTGTCACTGCCTGCACCGTCATAGAATTGTGCGCCTCCGATAGCATGACTCCGTCGAAGAAGATAATGCAGACCTTATGCGCCAGCGCCATCTCGAATAGGGCTTCCAGCCAATTTGAGAATTGGTCAACCTGAACCAATCTCAAATTGGACTCTGAGATTTCGTTTTACTTCCCACTTTGGTGGCTGAATTGCCAATCCAATTTTGTCCCCAAAAGTAGCCAATCAAATCTCGAATGGGCGGCAAATCCGCACGCGGTGGTGTTGATTGAGGGTCGAACGGCAGGGTATGGATGATAATGATTTCAGACTCTGAGCCCATGGACAGGTTAGGTGTCGTACACTCGACATTGTGTACGTCCTTTGCCGCCAGATCTTTTGGACAGCGTGGGCGTCCGCTCCAAACTGTCAGATCCCGAAAATAGATATTCGCTGTGAATTGTGAACAATTACCGGGGTCACAGAAAGTGACGGAAGACTTGATCCATCATCTGAGCTCCTCCAACGTAGGTAGTGGAATCCATTGTCTAGACATATATGCACGTACTTTAAACTTGCATTTACGTCTGGACAATGAATTCATCTACGTACGTAAATATGATGCAGTGTTGATTGAGGGTCGAACGGCAGGAAATCCTCAGTAGCACAGTATTCTCGTTGTATCATGCGGTGTTTTCATGAGTTGGAGTAGCCCTCGTTTTATGTACGCCATTGATGATTGGTTTACTCCGCGTTTCAGTTTGTGGATAATGCAGGCGTGTTGTAACTTCGTCATCGAGATGATTATCGATTGCTCCGCTGGCCGGAACCTCGATCACATTGACAGCTCCTTCGGCTGTTGCTTGCGGTGGCGATGGCTGGAATGGGTTTACGGTCGGCGGCTGATACGACTTCGTGGTTGGTTGTTGGGACTGTTGCGCGGTCGGCTGCTGGAATGGCTGCGCTGTTGGTTGGAACGGGTTCGCGGTCGATTGAAATGGCTGCGCTGTTGGTTGAAACGGTTGCGCTGGTGGCTGGATTGAGTTCGCGGTCGGTTGGAACGGTTGCGCGGGTGAGGGTTGGTCTTTGTCGTTGTTGCAACGAACGGAGGCTGCGGATACTGTGCTTGCTAAGATCCTTTGTTGCCAACGTGCTTTTCGACCCTCTCTCTCGAACCTAGCTCCATTATTCCATTCTTTCGAACCCTTGTTTGACAAAATTCTCCCATCCCTTCTTTGCTTTCTTCTCTTGCCACGTAAACCTTGAGGTTGTTCAGGTGGTGACGGCCGATCATCTTGCCTGCCGTACAATCCTTCAACTCCGCTGATCTTCCAGTTGCTGTAATCCGTTCGATCTTGTATGTGTTTCATCCGCTGGGAGGAAGCCAATATGTATTGACTTTCGTATGACACGCTCATGCATTGTCGAATACTCCGTTTTCCGCGTGGCAGATCCAATGTTCCATAATGCTCGATTCAATTTGGACATGAATGTCGCATGTCTCTGGCGTGTAAAGGACGTGGACACGGGCCGGACCGCGTGCGCGTCAACCGCGACTGCATCGACCGGCAGGCCTTCCTCATCGCCACCACCGCCCTCAACAGCTTCAGCGACCTGTGCATATTCCTCTCTGCGCGGCCTTCTTCCTTGCACTTGACTTCGTTTGCGGGTCGGGGACAAGGCTCCTCCACGCTCGGCCTGAGCAGCGGTGCCGCCGATCTCGAGTCGGCCAATGCCAGGCGGGTCAAGTCCAAAGTTGACCGCAAGAAGCTCGAGAAGGCCGAGCGCAAGATCCGCGCCAAGCAGGAGAAGAAGGAAATGCGCATGCGCCGGCCGGGGATGTCCACCTCAACTACATTTATACGCAGAAGAAAGATGAGAAGCGAGACGAGCCGCTGCACCCCGACTACAGTTACGATCAGCCACACGGGAACCTAGCCGTCGGCGGCGACATCATCATCTTCGGAAGACTCGTCCTCGAGGAGGTTCTTCTTAGTGGACGCGGCGGCCTTGGTGCTCTCGGAGGACTTGTTGTGTGCGGTCAAGGCCTTCGCGGCGCGCAAAGCCTGCGCGGAATCGAGCTGGTAGGACAATACCAACTCACACTTGGTCGCCGGGGCATCTGAAGACTTCGCCATAGTTGCTAGGGCTGTAGGGTCGGAGTGCGGCGAGTGGGTGCGTCGTGGGTGCTGGGCGAGGGTGTAAATCGCTACCCCACGTTGGCTGGCGCGAGCACGAAACCTCGCGCAGATTCTACTGAGCGGCCGGAGAATCGAAGTCGGCCAGATGTAGAGAACAGAAGCTACAAAGATGCATTGTCAAATCGCCTGGCATGCTAGTCCCGGTGAGTATGTTCTCGTCCTCGTATCCCCTTCCCCTTGCTCTCAAATCGAAGCGATGATTTACATGTGCATCATCGGTTGTTCCTTTGCTTCTACGAAAGGTTACGTTCGTCCTTCATGGCCAGGTCCTCATCGCCGTCGTTTTCGGCCTTGACGCCATCGCCAAAGAACTCGCCCCAATCCTCATCCGCGACGCTATTCCTCTTCTCCTTCTTGATCTTGACGTCGCTTCTCCTGCTGCCCTCTGAGCTCGCACTTGCGCTGCTGTCCTTCCGTTCGTCGGGCTCCTTCTTGATCTGCAGCGCCGGCAGCTCCTCGCGCTTGAGCTCCTATTGGTTGACTCTGCACGTGCGGGATGTCTATCATAGGCATCGTGGACGGGATGGGAAGGCCGGCTGCTGTTGAGCCATGGTAGCTGATAGTTCAAGAAGCATATGCATGCCGGCACCTGTCTCTCTCTTCTCTTCCGTGTGTATAGCCTCTGGATAGGCGTTACCTCTCGTCCCCTCGTTGAACCCAAGGGCCAGCCAACCATTTATGGCGCTTGGCTTACATGTAGCCGTCCGCTGCAAATCTGGTGACCGTATTTCGTGGCGAAGAATCTCCGGCGCCATGTAAAGGGGAGAGCCACACAGCGTTTCCGCCAGTGATGATTTGGGGAGGAAGCGGGCGAATCCAAAGCAGCCACCTTGAGCATTACCGAAATGCACGTCTGCGTGTGGGAACATTGTACAACAGATCTTCTACCTTGAAGTCGTTAGCTACGAGGTACGTAGTCTTCAGTATATTTCAATCTTCTCTCGAAACCTACGACTGTTATAGAGAAAGCGAGGCGTCGTTCGGCGCTGCCTGGTCGCCATCCACTCCTCAATACGGATGGAATGGCCAAAGACGACCACCCCGACCCAGTCCTGGCCCGAGCAGCAGAGCCTCGATGGCTCCAAGCCGCAGGCCCCCGCTGACGGCGTGGCCCTGCCCAAGCGGCCCGGCCTCAAGCGCGACATGGAAGTCTGCCTCCGCCCCGCAGCGCCTTCCGCCGCCCGCTCCCCCCGCGGTTTTCTGGTGCTTGAGGTGATTGCGGAGCATCATGCGGCTTACGACTGTGCCTTCTCCTCGAGTGTGTCCTCGGTCTCCGGGCTCGCATCGACGTACAGCATATGCTCTGGCCCGGGGCCGAAGCCAGGGCCTATGCCGCTGCTTATCGACTGGCGTGTCTCGCGCTTGGAGAGGGAGGCACCGTCGGACGAGGTGGGCCGTGGCGGGGTCGGTGACAGCACTGTGAAAGTCAGCAATGGCCGATATGAAAACATTTGGTGATGTCCACTTACGTGTTGGTGCGGTTTTCCCTGCTGTCGTAGAGCAGAGGGGGAGACAACCCAACGGATCCTGCGCTGCATCCGCATAATTCATATACACGAGTGCATCCCCCCCGGCCCACGCCCTCGGCGAAATCCCCCAGCTCTCGCGCCATGGCCATCAACCGTGTCCGCGCGACCGCGAGCTCCCGCAGGCCGGTGGTCACGGCGACGACGCCGGTCCAGATGTTGGCGTTGCTGCGGGTCTGTTGTTGGTGGGACTCCTCCGGGAGGCCGAGGACGTTGGTTGCCGCCTCTGCGGGCGCTGACATCGGTTGCCGCAGCCTCGACATCGACCTCGTCCAGCTGCAAGCCGCCGAGCTCAACAGCTTGGTCAAGCGGGAAAGCCTGCGTTGGCGCCAACGAGGTGGAAACCCTACTACTTTTTATGTAGCTATAGGGCGACGATGGCTGTGGAGGACCATCGTGTGGAGGCCCATGGCCGCCGAACGACTTCGGCGGGTACAATTGCGGACATGTAGCTCGACATAGCTGCTACAGCGCTGTTATGGGGAAAGCCTCGAGGGGGAGCAGAATGGAGCGGCTGCGAAATCTGGAAGAGTCATGGGGGAAAGCGATTTCAGAGATGCGCACCACGGGTAGGCCGCTCCGCATAACTACTACAGAGCGCGGTATGGTAGGTCAGGGGATTCTGAAGTGATATCCAACGGAGCGGTTGCGGGAACAGGGAAGAGCAAGCGGCTTCTGGCTGAGGCATGGCGGGCAAGCGGCTCCACAAAGCTACTACGGATCTGTTGAGTAGGTTAGAGGAGGTAGCAAACGCCTAAGAAGACTTCCAAACGGATCGGTCGCGGGAGCAGGGGAGCAAGCGGGTCCAGCGAGAGTACCTAGACACGGCCATGGGGGGCCAGAGATTGCAAAGAGCTGCTGCAGAGCTTGCCTGGTGCGGCCATGGTGTGTCAAAAAGACAGAGAAAGACTTGGAAGCTGTTACGGGCATGGAGCGAGGTTCTAGCAGGAAGGCTACGGTCGTCAAACGGAACCGGACAGCTGCTACAGGGCTTAGCGCCGCCGCCGCTATGGATCGCGGCACCGAGCCCCTCACCACCACGACTACGACCGTCTACCGCACGTCCATGGCCGTGCAGCTGAACATTGCCCTGCTGATCCAAGGCGCCCGACTTGCCGCGCTGGCTGCAGGTGCGGCGACGCCCTGCGCCGCATCCACTATGAGGACAAGGCCTAATCCTCGCACGCCGACCTGCTCGCGCTGCAGCGGAGCGCCGACAGCGAACCTGCTCTGGCTAAGGATCAATCGCGGACGATGACGACATGGAGGACAAGATCGACCGCGACCTCGACGCCCTGCACTGCGCCGCCGGCCGCCTCAAGAATTTACCTCAGCCATGGAAACCGAGGTCGATATGCAGCACCAGCACATTTGCCGCATCAAGGACAAGGTGAGTTGAGACTGCTCGTTGCTCATTTTCTTCCGCGTCTGACGCTACGCGCTTTCTCGAATGGAGGCGGTGCCATTGCTGAAGCTCTACCTTCCAGACCGATCGCCGGCCCCTTCACGGATTCCGCCCATCCTACATGCGCAACCTCTGGTACCAATGCGACGCGCCCTTCATCCTTGTCCTCCAAGGCTACCTCGTCGTCGCGCTCGACCAGGCCGGCCGAAGCATCAGCAGCAGCATGTCGAAGAGCAGATCGTCATGTATTGCTCGCGTTCGGACCGCACCAAATTCTTACGCGCACAGCGTGAATAATCTTGCACAATAGGTATGTTGCCTTTGTACTCGGTGTCGCATGTAGCGCAGGCGGGCTGTTTGCTCACACACTCCATCCTCAGTTATCGCAGGCTGGACACAGCGTCACCTTCTGCCTGAGCCTGCTTCTTCGCACTTTGCACACCCCTCCGAGATCAGCCCCTTGCTGAACACCCAAATGCTTTCGCAAAGGTCAGCAGACGCATCCCTCCTGCGATATGACACACGACATGAGTCAAGCTGCATGCGTTTGCGACGTCGTGGCTAGACTTGAAAGAAACCTCTCGTCCCTTCCAGCTTCAGCGGCGCCTCGGGCTCGCCCTTGACGCGGCCGATGAACGGGCCCCTCCTCTCGCGATCCTCATGGCCCGTCACCTCCTCGCCGTCGTTGAGGTACAGGTGCAGGGTGAGGAACGACCGCTCCACCGGCCCGCTCTCGACCCGCGGCCGCTCGTACGTGCCGTCGCAGTGCGGCTTGAAGTAGGGTGAGCCAACCAGCCGTAAGTTTTCCGCATAGTGAGCGTTCGCCTGGACGCAAGAAGAAACTCTAATTCTCTCCTTCCTTCCAGGGCGTTCTCTAGTCATCCTCCGCCAACTCGACTTCTCTGGCCCAAGCCCGCTCCTCCTCACCTCCGCCGGCTTCTTCGCCGCCTCCTTCCAAGCTCAAACTTTCTGCGACTCACACACATGCGCCAGGCCCCAAGTTTTCGCCACGAGCTGGCTGGATCTGACAGCAACGCTTCCTAAGCGTGAAGCACCCCGCTGTACTCTTCCTGCGACCGAGTTCATGCGCCAAGCTACCGGCTTCTGCGGTATCGTGCATACTCCAGAGCTCTAAAAGTGAGCTCTTCCAGAAGTGAGACATCCAGCACCAAAACCCTGTTGTGGACGTGACCTCACTCACCGGGACACGCTCTCAAGCAGAAATTTACCAGGCTAACCTTTTCTATTGCAGCAGAAGACGATTTCCTAGCTCGAACTACCTCTCAGGTAGCATGAACTCCAAGACTCCCACTCTGCTACAGCGCAAATCTCGCAGGCTTGCTTCCACACAACCATAACCTGTCACTTGGGCGAAGAGGACACCATTGCCTCCTCCTACGCGCCTTTCGCCTTCAGGTGAGATACTAGGTATGTTTTTGCGAAGCCGCGCGTACGGCTTAGTATTCGAGATGTAGAAGGCTCATGACTCATGCAGGACAGCCAGATCTTCCGAACTTCCATCATTCCTGCTCCTCTGCGCTCCACCAAGTTCGAAGCCACCACGGTCGCACCACTACTGCCGCTGCCACCGCCACCGTTTCCGCTCCCGCCTCCGCATCCGCGCCCACATCAGCCGCTGCTGCCCCCTCCACCAAGCTTCCCTGTGCTGGCGTCCCGCTCAGACCACGCATAAACAAGATGTTCCATGGCAAGTGCTGGACTACGCGTGACTCGTAAGCACCCCAGCTCTTCGGCTGAGTTGAACGGTGTGCTTGAAGAAGGATACACCCGTAACGACCGCGGATACCGCCTCGCACTTTGGACGGATGCGGCCATGCAGCAGACCAACGAGGACAGCAAGCAGAAGGCCGTCAGCGGTCTTCCGTAGCCAGCTCACCGACAATGACTGGGTGTGGGTCGAGGACAATCTGCCACAAAGGCATCGCCACCATCCGGCTAAGTTGAAGGCTGTGCTCTCCTGGGCCAAGACGGAGTACGATTGTGGTGCCCATGCGCCTCTCCACAACTGGCGGAGCCTTTTCCGCAGGCTCCATTCGCGGCGTTGATAACGCTGCTGAGGCTTCTTGATCAGGATTGGTCTCTTATCTACTTAGACACATACCCGCCTTTGCTTCACGCTGTCGAGATGGCGGAGCTACGTTGGTGCGGCCAAAGCCACCGAACCCAAAGCCAGAAGTGCTACAACTCCCAGGGCCAGAAGTGCTACAACTGTAAGCTCCCCTCCCTCCATGGAACACCAGACGCAACCGTTCTAATGAGGTTGACGCAGATGTTCTGAAAACGCCTGATGAATTTACGTACAGTCTTCTGATACTCAGTTTCTTCTCCGTATCCCAAGCGCCGCCACCCGTAAGCTTCCGATCGTGTCAAGGAAGCGGCGAGCGCATCTGCTGTGGCACATCGCCTTCGTAGTCGCCTCTCCACCTTGCGTACCACCAAGTCTTCAGCTTGCGCCCTCGCGAAGCGCCGAAGACCCATCTCACCCGCCGTGGCATGGCTGCCTCTGTGCGGTTTGTTCTCCTCCGGTCTGCTGGCGTCGAAACAGATCAACGGACAGCCGCTCGCCGCTGGGCGCAAGAACACCTCGAGGCACGCGGCAAGAAGTTCTCAGAGCTGCTTGAACTGAACGGGCAACTGAAGGCCTCGGGCGACCTCGAACTCGCCACAAACGACCCCAACAACCTGAGGTCGCCCGTCCCAAGGACAAGGCCATCCTCCGCTGGGCTAACAAGCTTGCTACGGTGCCGGGAGGTCAAGATCCGGTCTTCTCGGACGGCGGGATCCCGGAATTTCGTGGTGAGGACTATACCGGCCAGATCGCCTGGGTTCACATGCTGGAGTGGAAAAGGTACCTTTCGAGGTGCGCCGAGTACGCGCCAAATGCTCTTGCCGTGGCCTTCTTACTCAACATGCACGGTTCTATTCAGAGCGCTGATCACTTCAAACATTGGTGAGCGGCGTTGGACCACTGCTTGGACAATGATCTGCTCCGCATCGAGGAGGATGAGTGGACGACGTGGTGGGATGCGCTGCAATCGGCCAGGACAAATGGGATCGAGGTCAATTCTCAAGGCCGGTCAGGTTTTCAGAAAACTACAGAAGATCTGGAAGACATGGACTCATGGAGCAAGAAGCTCATCCATTGCCGATACGCGGAAACGGAAATCACGAGAAAACCAAGCCGATTTGGAGCCACCCCGGCAGTTCCCTATCTCCAAAAACACACAACCCGCGGTCGTTGACCCGGACACCAAAGACCACGCCATCACAGCAAGGAGTTCCCATTCAACCCTAGCGGGGCTGAGCCGATCGACGATGACTCCGATCTCTACGCAAGCAACCCGTCCAGCCCCATCGCCACCGACGAGAGCAGCAGGTTGCTGCCCGCGGCGGCCGCCTCGTCGCCGACTCTCGTCTCCGCTGGCGGCAGTTCCACCGACGACAGCTCGCCGCCGCCTCAGTTCAACAAGCCGCTCCCCACTATCTCCAAAAACACACAACCCGCGGTCGTCGACCCGGAGACCAAAGACAGTTCAACAAGCCGCTCCCAACGCTGCCACGGGAGGAGGAGCAGCCGCAGCCGCCCATTTTCGTCACGCCCTTTGACGACGACGTCTTCTTCGATGCGAAGAGCCCCGCTCCTGACGCTCCTCCCAGCTGGCGGCTGCCGGCGGACCGTCAGTCGGTCTATGGTGGAGTTTGACGACCGCTATTCCGCAGTCGAAGCTAGATCGTTGGGGGAGGTGATGCGCATGCCGCTGCCTGAGGACGTCAATGTCATCCTCCCGAATGGCGGCGGCCTGTCTCCGGTCGAGCGCCTTCTCATCTCCATGATTCGCAAGAATCCAGAAGTGGCGGCGACGCCGACACGCTCCCGAACCCGCCGCCGCTGCCTCCCATATCGGCCGCACGCGCCGTCGCCGTCTCCAGCAAGCGTTCCTTCGACCGGGACAGCATAAACATATACCCGCAGCTTCCGGCGCACTCCCATGTCGGCCGCACGCGCCGTCGCCGTCTCCAGCAAGCGTTCCTTCGCTCCAGTTCCAGTGCATGATGACCTGCCAGCCACCACCACCTCGGCCGCCACCGAGCTCGAGGCTGAGGCCAAGGAGACCGCCAACATTTTCAGCGACAAGAACAAGATTGACGACGGCGACGCCGACCCGACGCTCCCAGACCCTCGGCCGCCACCGAGACAGCAGAAACATATATCTGCAGCTTCCGGCGCACTCCCATGTTCCCTTTTTCTCGGAACTGCGGCAGCCACGCCCTTCAATCAAGCTGCTAGGCCGATCATCATCCCCGTCCACCCCCGACGAAAGCGCAAGGGCGAGACGGACGAGTCCTACGAAGCCGCCATAGCAGAGGTCCGCGCCACCATGCCAATCGAAACGCTCATCGAGATGCGCCACATCGCCTACGCCATCGCGCACCCGCCCGACACGGCCTTCCTGCCGTGCAAGCTCGTCCACGCACAGCGTGTGCAACCGTCCGTGCTCCTGCGTGGTGTTGTTAATAGCTGCCCGCTCGTTCCTGCGCCAAATGTTCCCCGCGCACTTCCGCGACGACAAGATCATTATCAAGGTCAGCTCGCCAGTCAACGCCATGGGCCGCGAAAGGCTCAACGTCAGCGAGGAGATGTGGGCCAGCATGACGAGCGCGGACGTCGCGACGCGCCCTGCCCCTTGAGATCGCGCGCCGCCAGGCGATTCGTTGCGACGAGAGCCACAGCCTCAAGGACCACGCGCCCCCCGGCACACTCACGCTATGTATCAAGCAGTTCTACATTTCTGTTGTTGTGGAAAGTCTTAGACGCCATACTCTGTGTCTTACTGGACCCAGCGGTTGAATTCGCGGCAGCTGGTCCGCGAGTTCAACCGTTGGGTTTCAGACATCCTCTGCACGATGGGGGTAGAAATTTGAAGATCGCTACTCCGAAGACAAAGAAAACATCCCTCAAAACCACAAGCAGGCACGACAAGTACAGAAAATCTCCAGACAGAGTCAAGAGCCGAAACTGGATGGTTGGGGGAGGTCACGATAGCCAGCGTAACCCCGAAGAGGGAGTACTATCCTCAAAGGCTGAAGGAAATGCAGGTAGTCCACTGGAGTGCGGATCTGACGACCACGATCCAACGAGACGAGTTCCTACCGCTGGTGGAGACCATTTGCCGCAGGCCCTCTGAAGCATGCCGCTGCCTGAAGACGTGGATGTCATCCTCCCGAGTTTTGGGACACCATACTCTGTGTCTTACTCCTGGCCCCGGACGGTGCCATTGCCAGGAAGTACCCTGCTCTACGCAGAGCAAGTGGCTCTCTTGGAGGCCCACGACAGCTTCGACGAGGACCAAGACTGTCTCATGGTACCAGACGGTGCCATTGCCAGAAAATACCCAGAGCTCTACGCAGAGCAAATGGCTCTCTTGGAGGCCAAACACCGTTTCGATGAGTATCGTGACGATCTCAAGGCTGGAGTCACCCTGGGCAGGCGGGAGCTCCTAAACCTCTACCGCGTGCACTGGATGACTGCCCACTTCGCGTCGCGTCTGGGCCGCGCCGGCGTTTACAACACCGCTGAGCTGGACGCGTTCACGTATGACCCCCTCGTGGACGCTGACATGCAGCGCGTCATGGATGGCGTTCGCGGCATGAGAAGGAAGCTCCCCGCGTACCCTCAAACGCCTCTGCGTGAACAACATTCCGATCCGATTGCTGGAAGATATGAGCAGCTACGCCATCTACTGTCGCCCACAGCCGCTGGAGCACGTTGAAGAACTCGGCGTGGAGAAGGAAGCTGCAGATCTTGGCCATTCGCCGCCGCCGCTGCCTGAACACGTTGAAGCTCATCAAGCTCAGTATACACTAAGAACACCCGCTGCTGGTTTGGAGATCACGTTGATACCGACGGGGCGGCAATGAAGATCTTCAGTCTCATCCGCGAGTGGCTGGATGCGATCGCCGCGAAGGAAGGCGACTCGCAAGCGCTGAAGCCGCAAGCGCATCAAGCTAAGTATACACTAATAACACTCTCCGCATCGCGGAGAGTGACAAGTCGGATGAGCTGAGGTCCTTCCTCGACCTGCCTGGCGAGATCCGCAACATGATCTACGCCTACTGCTTCGAAGACGAAATCCGGGTCGACCTCACTCCGCGTTCAGCGCATATCCTCAAGCAGAGCTCTTGGAGAAGTTCAAGGGCAGTGTTTCGTCGAGTTCGAAGACGAGGAGACCCAGAAGAACTTCCTTGCCCTTGACCCGAAGCCCAAGTTCGAGGATAAGGAGCTGGTCTTCATGAGCAAGAGGGAGTACGTCGACATGAAGGCTAAGGACATTCTGGAGGGCAAGATCATGCGCTGGCCCAGGTGTTTGTCGAAGTGGTGCGCGACATCTCTAAGAACGGCCCAGCCGAACACGCGCACTTCTTATCTTACCATTCCAGTACTCCGGCCGCGGACAGCGAAGAACCCGTCCAAAGCGCGTCTGTCTTGGCCCGCATGTGGATCCCTCCGACCGCGGCTCTCAACGACGGCAACGCCGAGGATGCGGATTTCCTCTCCCGCGCTTCTAGTCCTCCTACCGAGGCTCCTTTCGACCCGATCGAGGCAATCGCGTTCTTTAACGAAATGTGCGACAGGTACAAGCCCGCGGCAAATCCGAGCGACCCGCTCCACGAGCAACCGAAGGCGCTTGCTATCCCGTCCACGGCAGTTTCAAAGAACAGACACACTGCCTCAACATGAAGCGTCCTAACCGCCAGCTCAACGAGCGCATTGTGCGCCTCGACGTCAAACGCTTCCGCAGATCTTGGCCCACATATGGATCGTTCCGACCGCGGCTCTCGATGAGAGCGAGGAAGCGACATTGTTCAACGACGGCAACAAAGTCTATTGGTGGAAGAACTCATTGGCTGGAATGTTGACTGAGGGCCCGAAGATATTGGGCGTTCATTGGCGGCTTGGTGTTGACCACGATTTGGGAATGTAAGATCACCGGCTCCTCGCTTCAATATCATCGAAATGGACAGCCGCGGTGGAAACAGGGGCTGGGCCTATCAGCTTCATCTTCAAGCTCCTACAGACGCGCGCGACCGTTCAGATTCCAGTGAGCTCCCGTTGGTGCGGAACAAAAGAAGAAAAAGCGCCGTATCCACCGGGGGCCCAGGGCCCACCGGCCATTCCCGACACCAGCCATCCTGGCTTCCCTCTGCAAAGCAGCGGTTTCGGTGGTTGCTGCAGCAGACGCCTCCTCGGTGTTGTTATTCGTACGGATCACTAGCTCACTCATTTCGGCGAAACTCGTTTTCTCACCGCCTGCTTTCTTATAAACGCAGGCCTTTCCTTTATCTTCTTTTCTTAATCAAAGTCTTCTCGTAAATAGAACGTAGCTGAATGTCAGTTCACCATCGTTTCACAACACCCGGGAGTGCTGCCCGTCTCGCTGAGTGAGAAGGTCTGCAAGAACCACTTACTTGCCGGGCATCTGCGCAAACGCCGCCCCAATCAGTACAGCATGCAGGGTCGTGGGGCGGCCTCCTTGGGGGAGCAGTTCACCTTTATAGAGCTACTTGGAGAGCCAAGTAACCCAGCACCATTCCAGACCCATCCCTATCAATAGAGCGCGTCGTCTCATCCCCAGCCCAGGCAGCCGGGAGCCTACATCGCCCCAGCTGCGTGCATGTGCGCTGGACCATCGACGGCGGCGTCTTTTGCCAGTGGTGAGTGACCATTGCCCGCGGGGCGAGACGAGACCCCACCCCCCGAACCCACCAAGATTCGGCACCTCAAGAACAGCTTGGAGAAACGCCACATGCAGCAAGCGGAGCTTGAACATCGTCACCAAAGTGCCGAGTCGGCGCGATATCTAGAGGCCCTGCATGCGTCTCGGTGATTCGCCCACCTCGCTCGCACAGGATGCCTCCAGACATGCCGTCGCGGCCAGGGACTCCTCCTTGGACCACACTCCGCCAACCTAGGACTCCCTCCCCCCACGAGGCCGGGCTTGAGGAGCGTCGTGGAAGTGCGATCCGGGGGGCTCTCGAGCCATCGGTCTCCCGGCTGCATGCGGCCCGCCCGCCCGGCGCTCAAAGGTCATCGGCATCCGGGACGGCGAGTGCCTCGTTCCTCGCATCGTGGTTTGCACGGGACGCCGCAGCTAGACCGACCCGCCGATTCTGGCCAGGGAGAGGGGGGGGTGTTCGTTGCTGCGCACTGCGTGCGGTTGACCAGAGACATCATTAAGGCTGACACTAAGTAACGTCTCACGAGCACTTGCGCCGCCGCCATCGCCGCCAATGAGTCGCGACGATCACGACGGCGGGCCAGATCTCGGGCCGGAAACCTTGTTCGTATAAAAGCACCAGGCCATCGCCGCTCTCAAAGATCAAGCCTCTTCCCGCCATCGGGAACGGGGACTCCAAACCCGCTCTACGACGCCCAAGACCCGTCGAGGACATGGACCTGTTCGGCGACGTTGATCAGGAGATGTACGCAACGGACGAGGGAGAGGGGCCGACGATTCTCATTACAATGCGTAAACGAGTCGTCAACGAAGAGCCTGGCATCAGGGAGGTGCCGGATGTCGAGGGGCGGGAGCTGCCGAGCGAAAGAGCCTGCAGAGCAATAGCCCTACGCGCAGGCTCAACAAAGACGAGGATTGCGGAAGAGACGACGCGGCTCGCGATTGACGACGATGGCGGCGAACGAAGTCGTTCTCTCACGCTGCGAAGTCGTCGGCTTTTGAGAGAAAAGACCTCTCGCCTGAGAGGGCCGCCAGATACTAGACGTATGGAAAGTTGGGACTTGGGGGGGGGGGGGGGGGGGGGGGGGGGGGGGGGGGGGTGGTAGAAGAGCAGGGTGTGTTGCAGACCTGATGAAACCCAGGGTCTACCACGATACACAAGACGGTGACACTGGGGGAGGAGGAGGAGGAGGAGGAAGATACAGTCTTGTTGTTCTTGTCTGGGACGGCGGTGTTGGCAGGTGCGATCGGCCAGGAGGTTCTACCTACTACTTCTTCGGCTCGGCGATACGACCTCCTCACCTAACCACGCTCGACCCGCGGCATCAGCGGACTTTAACTTGCCTCGAGATGGACTTTACCGACATCCAAAACGTTCCAGCAGAACACTTGTTGCTGCGCTTCAGGGGAGCAGGCAGGCAGGCATTATTAGCCTCCTCCTCTTCACAACTTAGATGGACACGAGGGGTGTGTATGTGTGTGCCGAAACGGAAGCAGCGAGCGGGGATCTGCACGAAACGGTCACGATCGTGTCGACCCCTCATCCATCGTCGAGAAACGCGCGGAGGGCTCGGGCACTGCCGGCGAGTCTTTTACAACCACCCCTCCCATCATCGCTGTCGACGACGAGCATGACTCCAGCAGTGGTGGTGGCATAAGAAGAGGTCAGCGAAAACCACAGTCCGCGACTTCCGGGCGGCAAGTCGGGCAAAAACGAGCCAGAACACTTCCGTCACCAGGCCCGTGTCGGGGGAGATATGTTTTTGTCGTGTTGGATAAGGGGGGAAGAGAGTTTGACGATATATCAAGGGAAAGTTGGGTGATGGGGCGAACGGACCAAGAAGCCCGCCAGGCTTGAGGGTCAGCCCAGGCACTGCCTTTTCTAGGCTCAAATAGCAGTTATCATCTTTTTTACGAAACATGCTTCTTGTGCGTGGCCTAGGACTGATAAAGCTATGCCGTCTTGCACTGGTTCCAGGAAACGAGAGTAATAAAACAAATGATTCCGCCACGTAGGTTTTGCGCGTCCCTTAGGCTGCGTTCCCGAGTAATGATGTAGGCGATAACGCGAAAGTCTACCTCCGTTTTCGTATCGTATCCGTAGTCATGTGTACATCCACATCCATGAACGCCCGTAACCAAGAAACCTCCTGCGTTCCAATACAATTCCTCATTGAACGATCAAGTACACCGCCTGTTATATGGCGTGTAACAGCTTGACTAACCTATAAGCCGTTCACGCCATGAGCCAAGCGCCGAATCTGCCCGCGATCCATACGCCGCTACTGCCGGCCAAAAAAAAAGGAAAAGAAAAGAAGAAAAGAACCCTCTGCGATGCAATTGATACCACCACGATGGAAATAGGAGGAGGAGGAGGAAGAGGAGGAGGAAGAAGAAGAGGAAGAAGAAGAGGAGGAAGAAGAAAAAGAAGGAGAAGAAAAAGAAGAAAAAGAACCGAACCACAAGCCGAGACCCCTCCTCCTCATTTCAAAACAGCAATCAGGCCCACCGCGCGAGCTGCTCTATCCTTTCACGCCCCCTACCCGTCGCGTTATTGCCTCGCAAGCTGCCTCTTCAAAGTCTTCATCAACGCGCCGAAGTTTATCGGCTTCGTCATGAACACATCCGCGCCCGCGTTGGTAGCTTCGAAGCGCGCCGTCGCGCTGCCCAGGCCGGTGATGACGACAATCTCGACGCGATGACGGTCCTTGCTGCTACCGTTGTTGCGACCAGCACCACCACCACCACCGTGACCGCTGGAGGAGGACAGCAATAAGGGCGGCCGTGTTTTCTTCAGGGGCGCTTCCTCTATCGATGCGGAGGGAGAAAACGGTGAGGGGCTATCGCTCAGAACCGGCGGCGGAAGGGTGATCGGCTCGTCGGCGCTTGCGGTTTCCTCGTCTGCGTAGGTGGCCTCGGTGTCCGGCGTGATCTTTCCGTCCGCGGGAGGAGGGGAGTTGGAGGGGGAGGGCGTGGCGCAAGGAGTGTGTCCATAAGCTTCCTCCAGCTCCGTTTCCTGCCCCGAAGAAGACTCGGTTCCTGCCGAAGACTCGGTTTCTGCCGACGACTCGGTCGCCTCCGCCAAAGATGAAGAGGACTCGGTCTCGACGCCCTCCCTCACCGTATCCCCCGAATCGCTGCTCCTGGCGTTCCTGCTCAGCTGCGGGGCTTGCTCCGCCTCGTCACCACTATCGACATCGCCGTCTCCAGCCATTGCACCTCCTGCTTGCATTACTTCGTTCACCACCGCAATCCTGTTCTCCCATGCTCGGATCTCTTTCGTTGCCGTAACTCCATCCATGACTGGCATGCTCAAATCCATCAACACAGCTCCCCACCGTCCCGGGTCCTGTTTGAAAAGGTTGAGTGCCTCTAGCCCATTCGCAGCCGACGTGTGGCGCGCAAACCCGGATTTGTTCAAAAAGGCCGAAAGCAGGCGGATGTTAAGCGGGTTGTCGTCAACAATGAGTATCTCTTTGCCGGCGGCGCGGGTGGACAAAGTGCCAAGGCGGAGCTCTTCTTCTTTCGGCGAACGATCGGGTCGAGAACGATGCGGGAACTTGTGTTGCAGTGGGAAGGTCTTTGCTCTTTCGAGTGTGCTTGAAGAATTTCCTACTGGGCTGTCGGCGGGCTCAGAAGTGGGTGGAGAATCGGGTTCTGGTATTTTGTCTTCCGCTGGCGCAGTCGCGCGGACTTCAGGGCTGCTGTCCAAGTCTCTCTCGGGAGATTGTTGAAGGTAAGACAGCGCGCGAACAGGTGCACCATACGGCACTTGGTGAGGTCGCGGTGGGGCTATGAGGTCCGGTCGAATGGGAGCTTCTGAATGCGAGTTAAGAAGGGACAAGTACCGCTGAAGAATCCTGGCGAGTTTGGAGGGGCCGCAACTAGTCAAGTGTGAGATTAGCGCAGATTATACCTCGGAATCGATCGCTTACGGCTGCGTGACTACGTCAATCCACCCGCTTGTGACTCTTGAATCCGATCTCAAAGTTGCAGCCTCCATACCGTCCATGGCCACCACGATCGAGACGCCTTGCCGAGCTCTGTTTTTGAACATGGAGTTGAAGCTGGGCCCAGGATACATTACCAGTTGGCTGCCGTCCGTGTTCACGTCATCCAGATGCGTGACTTTGATCCCAAACCAGGTTTGCAGGGTATCGGTAAGTGATGCATGGAACTGGACCTCGGCATCGCATGAGAGCTTTTGTGTTTCGTCATCATTGGGGATGATGGTTCTCGCGACAGCAATGTTCATGTCCTTTGTTTGAGCCGCGACAGCCAGTGCAAAGTCGTCCATCGTTTCTTCGCATTTGTGGAGAACCATGTGGATCTTGACGACAGTTCCGGTACCGACCTTGGTCTGCACCGATATGTCTCCACCAACGCTGCGTACAAGACGCTGCACGATGCTCATGCCGAGGCCAGTGCCGCTTGAAAAAGAATTCTCCTGGGAAAAGGCTTCGAACAGGCCGTCTTGGAGAAATCTCAATGTCATGCCACATCCAGAGTCCGCAACGGTCAAGGTGATTCGGCTTTGACTGTCGTTGATATCGGTGGCCGACAGCGATACTCGCACAAACCCAGCGTCGGTAAATCTTAGTGCATTGCCGAATACGTTCATGAGAATGCGCCGCCAAACTCCAGGCTGTACTGCATAGGTCCAGCAAGGACCAACTGGAAGGTCGAGAATCACGCGTACGGCTTTTCGTGAAGTGGGTGGTACTGGCGATGGCGATGACGGACTGGTGTATTCCGGAAAGAAAGGGTCGTCCTCAGTCGCGGATGGAGGTGATCCAACATTGTACGACTGTCCGGAAAATACGGCTTCCACTGTCTCCTCTGTAAGACGGCGAATGTTGGTTGGAGGGTCGGTGCTCATCAGGGAGAGAGAAGCTCGCGTAGCCCTCAGGCATCCGGGCAACGAGGGTCTTGCGGATGGACCCGTGTACTCGTTTATTCTCGAGTACTCCAGCACGTTTTGGACCGTATCGAGAAGCGTTCGCCCGCACATGGAAATCGAGTTGACGATACTAGTTTGGAACGCATCTAGGCGCATTTCCAGCAGATACTCGACACCGCCAAGAATCCCGTGGAGCGGAGAGCGAAGCTCGTGGGACATGGATTCGATGAACGATGCCTTGGCTCGGTTCACGGCAACGGTGTCTAGCCGGCCCAGCTCGGTCATGATGCTGTTACCGAACGCACGGAGATAGAGCAGATCGGATCCGTGAGATAGCTGCCGGTTTGGGTCCGAGGTCCAGCAAAGACATCCGGCAAACCATCGCTGGCGTTCGTGGTCCCACAACGGCATGATGGCGGCACTTCGAGCGTTTGAGGCGATATCAACGATAGCCTCTACTGCCGTACTACGCCGTAGCCGGCCCCTGCGGGTGTGCTTCATGGGGGTGTTGTCAACTGTCTCCCTTGCAATGTTAAAGATCTTGCCGTTTGGGTGCCTTTTCAGCAATCGGCGGAGGGAAGTCTCTGTTAAGCCCAGGTAATCCTTCCTTGCGGCACCTCCATGTCTACTTGAGCGAGCTGCATCAGCGAAGCCAAGGATTTTACAAGTGGGCAGGCGAGGATAGCCGTAGGACGAGGCGGTGGATCCGGAGGACTCCTCGGCAGTGGCAGCGGAGCGGTGGGTGGAAGCATCGTCGTCCTCATCGGTCACAGGCTCAGACGGGCCGTCCGGAGCTGCCAGGGAAGCATCGAAGAAGATGACGCCGTCGAGGTCGCTGGACTGTCGCATGATATGAGCAGCGCGAGAAAACATTCGCTCGGTTCCGGGAGACAAGAGGTCGTCCCGCGCCTCGTTGCCGCTGGGGGAAGCTTCGGTGGTGTCGTGGCGCGAAGTGTGCGATCCGGTAGGCGAACCAGTGGCGGGATTCCGCGGTACATTGAGGTCGTCGCGGGCCTGGAGGTCGGCAGCACCAGTCACAAAGGAATTCAGGCCACGGATCATCTGCTCAGCCTTGCGGTTGGTGTCCTGAGCGCGGGCGGCACGGAGATACGAGACAACAGCGGCCGCCATATCCTGCATGAAGAGCAGCTCGTCTTGCCCGAGGCCATGGCGCGGCACGTCGTCAATGATGCAGTAGACGCCAATGGCCACGCCCTGGGGACTCATCAAGGGCACGCCGGCATAGAAGCGGAAATTCGGGGCGGTAGCAGCAAAGGGAAGATCAGTGAAGCGGCGATCCTGCTGCAGATCATTGATTACCAGCACATCGGACTGCAGAGCGCATTGGCAAGTACCAAAAGCACGGGGGATGACGGCGCAGCCCAGCCAAAGGGGGTCGGCGGACTCAGCGCAGGACGGGTTGCCCAAGGGAACGGTCTGCGTGGCCTCGGCCAAGACGAACTGCGACTGGCTGTCGATCAGAGAGATGAAGGCGCGCTTCGCGTTGAGGCGGTGGGTTCCAAGCTGGGCGAAGGCGGAGAGGGCGGCATCGTTGGACGGGCGCGGGTCCAAGTCGGGGGGCTGCAGGCCGTCGGCGGCTTGGTGCAGCTGCTCGCGCAGGTCTGGCAGATGCAGCGAGGGCGGATAGTAGCTGCAAACGAGTCAGGCTCTGGCAGTAGGGACGAGGACAGATGGAGCCGCACTCGAAGACATGGCGTTCGCGCTTCCGCTCAGCGGCGAGGGCGTCCGGAGTAGCCATGGACGACGGCAGGCGCGGTGGCATGCGCTGCAGAAATACGCAGCGGCGAGAGGTGGCAAGGCATGGAGTTGACGGGCTGAGCGATCGCGCGACGGCACGCGCAGCTTGCTTGTGGCCCAGGCCCTGCGCTGCGGCTCTCGGCCCAAGCCCTGATCTGCGACCCACGCCCGTTGCTTAGCGCGGTGGCGATGCCGGGCACCGGGCTGCACGCGCGCAACGGCTGCCGGCCTCAGCTCAGCTCCCCGCACCCTAGATGCGTGCCTCCGGTGTGCGACTGTGAATTCACGATGGCTATATGCTTCGCGTATCTCGACGTCGCCCGGCCGGGCTGCAGGCTGCTCGCCGCCCGCCCCGTCGCCAATGCCGCCCTCCCCGCTCGCGAGCCACCCGGCGTCCCTCCGCGACCTGCACCTGGTGCTCACCCGCGCAACCACCGTCATGCGCGCGTCGCCCAGCGTGCTGCAGCTCACCGGCCACCCGCTCCAAAGCTTCCTCGGCGTCGCCCTGCACGGCCTGGTCCACGACGACGACGCCGCCGTCTTCCTCGCCGAGCTGGAGCAGGCTACGCACTCGGCGGCCTACGTCTTCCGCTTCTTCGCCCGCCTGCGCACGGCCCACCCCAGCCAGGCCTATGCTGCCTTTGACTTCCACGGCCACTTCCAGCGCGCCGTGCCCATTGCATTCTTCGTGTGCGTCGCCCGCCCCGCCTTTCTCTCATCGTCGATGCACATGGACACCCTGCTCGACCTAAAGACGACCGAGCTGCGCCTACTGCGCGAAATCGCCGACCTCCGCGCTGAGCGTGACAACGAGTCCCCCGTCTGCCCGCCCTCCGACCCGGTTCGCTTCCTGGTGACCAGCCCGTCCTTGCAGTCCTCCGAAGGTGGCTGCACTACCACCGTCTGCGGCGACCTCGGCATCCCCTACAAGCTCAAGCCCTTCGAACGCACGAAGCCTGGACCAGAACGACCCGGCCATCTCATCTGCACTTGGTGCGCCACCACTGAGGCCCCCGAGTGGCGCCGTGGACCGGGCGGCCCAAAGACGTTGTGCAACGCCTGCGGACTGAAGTACTCAAAGTCCTGCCGGAAATCGCCATCGTCGTCGCGATCGATTGTGCCGTCTCGGGAGCGTAGGAAGAGAACCGACGGCCGCATGAACACCGTGTACAGCCCGCCCACCAGTTCGAAATCCCCTTCTGTTGATTAGCAAGATAGTAACCATGGTACCCCACTTTTTCGGTGGACGAGCGAAATCTCGGATGGCAAACACTGGCACCTCAGGCGTGCTCTCCCTTTAGCTCCCTTTGCCACGTCCTTTCTCCGATCGACACGCCGCACGCACCCCGGCAGCCGCGGCTAGGCTCACGAGGCGTTCTGTCAGCTTGGGGAAATGGCATGCTAGTGCTTCCACTCGGCCGCTCACGCCACTTTGGGCCCGTGGCTGAGTTGGGAGGTGGCTCAACCCAGCCGAGACAGCACGGCTATCAATGCGACGGCGAGAACCCCCTCTCATTGGAAGAAGGAATGACCGTAGCGCTCTTCCATGCAACCGTCTCCCACTTACGGTGGCGCCCAGGTGCAAGGGCGCTCCTCTTTTTTTTTTTTTTTTTTGTTGTCGTCGGAAATCACTCCGACGCTTGATTGGCTGTCGTTGATCCCCCTCCATGGTGCACACTTTCCCGTTCGCACACCTACAGCAGGCAAATCACGGCCGTCGCAAAGCCTTTCTGTACCGCAGGTATCGCTGTCGTCGAGCCGGTGTAAAGCACACGCCAGGTTGCGCGCGGTGGGGATGAAGTGTCGCGCAAGACTGGCCCGTGAAGCGCTCAACGCCAACACTGCCTATCACCACGTTCCATTTTCAAGGCCGAACCACAACAACAACCGTCCAAGACGAAGCTGTCTCAGACCCGAGTACCTCAAGGACAATCCCGCTCCACTCTTGGGTTACAATCCGACTCCCTTCCTCGAAAGACCGGCACAAGGCCAGTTTGATAACGGAAAGATGGTTTGCATCGCCCGGAGATAGTGCAATACTCGGGACCCCGTGGAAAACCGACGTAAGCAGAGCTCAGCCGCCACCATCCGGCATCGAAAAAGCTGATATCTGTAACTTGTCCCCCTAAGGACGTGACTCAAAGATGAAAATGCCAAGAACAGTCACTACACTTGATAAGAGCCAACCGGCAATGCGAGCTGAAGAAGAAAATGAGATGTTGGAAGGGGACTAGGGTGGTGTAGATACGCGCGGAGGAGTGCGGCGCCACGTGGTGGACTGTGGGAGGGCAACACCTCCAGCCATACCCAATGCGGGTCGGGTGGCCTCTTCAGAGTTCGACGAGCGGGAGACGAACGCGCGAACCGAGCAGGCAGGGCGCAGCCAAGCGAGGTCAGGTGGGCGTGTGCGCAACGCCGCCCATGGGCCGTACACGGGGGCTGGTGATTCATACGAGTAAGGTTTCCGGAAGCCGGATAATGCGAGCTGGCTCACACCGGAGGCCAGGAACGGGCAGCATGCGCGGTGTGTTACACGATCTAGATGCCTCTAGCTGGAATGCTGGAGCAGGGTCCAGGCGGCGGGCCATAACAAGGCCCCAACTGCCGTCCTGTACGACCCTGGCGGTCTGCACCGCCGCCATGGCATGGCATGCTGGAAACAAAGTATAGTCGCCCGCGTCTAGACACCTCATGGCACAGGCGGCTTCCAGCAGACTTCCGCTGTAGACACTAACAGATGCAGCAGCCGCAGTCTACGCCTGTCCACCAACGTGCTGACCCGGAACCCGGGACGTGGCAATTGAGCACACCACCATCGGCAAATGTCGATAAGGTCCTAGCAGCAGCTGTTTCCTTCCTAGCTCCTATTCCTGCACGAAATTTTCCGCGTTTCATGACAAGTTCTCTTGTGGTGGGGCAACGTGCGCGTGTGATTGGGTCCCCCAACCTGTCTTCTGCCTGTCTCGTCCCCGATCGGGCTTAGCGTCGCCCAGTTGCGCGCGCGCAACGGCCCTTGTCTTTACGTCCCTTTCCGCTTAGATCTTCGCAATCTCAAAACCGAAATCTGCTCATGTTTTCTTGCCGCACCCACTTTCGCAGCTAGCCTTCCCAGCGGCTTCTGCCGGACCGTTTTCAAAGCAGAGGCTGCCGAGCTGCGACTGAGGTTCCTTGAAAGGAAAGGCATCACGTTACCGGGCTAGTGGCGTAAGTCATCTCCAACTACTTGTCCTTAAAACACAGCTTGTGTAGGCAGCCGTTGCTGCTAGCTGCTAGCCGCGCGTCCGGCGGCCCGGATAGGTAGTGTATCTTTACCTCGCCGCGCGCCGTTACGCCGCTATCCGCCCCTTCGGATTGCGCGCTCCCGGCCTCGCCGTTCCTCGTATAAAGTCGGCCGCTGTTCTCCCAATCTGGTACACTTGGAAGCGATCTCGCTTCCTTGGCACACCCGCGTGTCGTGTGGAGCTTGGCTCCTGAGGTGCTTCGTGAAGAAGCTCGGCAACAGGCAAACGTGGAATTCTCCGGAGCAGTTGCTGGTACAATTCTCCTGCGTAGATGAGTGTCGGTGCTTGGACTTGCATTTGAAGCAGAACATAGCTGCAAGCTACCAATTGCGAATGCGCCTTGGGGTTTCGAATGATTCGGCGCAGCGGAGTCGACTCCGCATCCTGAAAGGCGGACTCGAGACGGGATGGGACGGTCCGTATAGTTTGTGGTACAGTATCCAACAGGGGAAGTTGGGCCAGTCAGACATACGCAAGTCCTTGGTCCTTGATCTTCATTCAACTCAATGCAGACGTTGTGGTTTCATAAATGTATATCTCGAAAGTGCGAGCAGAAGGTACGAAGTGGAGCAATGGCCTATCAAGCATGTCTCTACGACCCCTACTACGAGTCTCTACGTATTGATCGCAGAGTGCGGCCATCGAGCATCCTACCTTCTCCGTTATTCCTGCGTTGAAAAGCCTTGACGTCCTTTGTATTCAGCTACCATACGCCTCTCAGGCTCTCAGACTAGTTGCCCCATCCAGCTTAGCGCCGGCTAGCCTTGCAAGGCTACCCGCCGTGCCGCCCCAGCATCTCCGTCTCTTGACACTACAACCCAAGCCAAAATTTCCACCTCCCCACACAGAAACAACGCCCCCCACGCACAAGATGAAACCACTAGCCGACGGCTAGGACCTCCGAGCCTACTACTTCCCGTCCACATTTATTCCCAACCGCGAATCCTCCGAGCTCATGGAAAGTAGAAGCCGTGGAGAACCCATCCTTGAGCCCCACTACAAGCTTTTGTCCATTCTCTACAAGTTGGTTGCAACGAAGGGGAGCTTGAGCCTGGAGAAGCTAGCAGCTCCAAGCTCCAACAGAGCGGCGAGCTCACCCTTTCGGGGCGGATGGTCGTCGTCCCTTGCTCGCCCAAGGCCAGAAGGGTCAGACACGGCAACCCAGGTCAGTCTGTTTCCCCGCAAAAAATGCAAAGCTCTTGATTTTGCAAGACGTCGGCGACGGTGCTGCAGGCAGGGCCTGTTCCCCCCAACGCGCAGTTTTCGCTTCGCCAACCCGGGGCACCGTCGCGTTATACGCCAGCTTCTCGCAGACGAACGCTGACGGCGGGGCGGGGCGACGCAGGGCGAAGCGGGACTGCCCGCAGCACCACGGCGCGAGAGGCAAGCGAGCGACATGGCAAAGGATCAAACACATAGCCAGCGTGCCACCGCCCCCGGGTGAAAATCATACTGCCGTATCGCCGTTCACCGTAGCTTCGACTGCGCCTTCTCACATGATCGCAAGGTACTATTCGCTAAATCCTCCCGTGCGGATGGGGTGGAGCGCCCGTACGCCAGGTCAGGTCTTGAACGGTGGAGCTACATCGGGGCCAATGGGCATTCTACCAACGGGTTCTCAGTCAGCTTCGTGGCGCGAACTTGTGGCAGACAGAACGATGGGAATGGCAGAGGCCATGCAGCGCGATCAAAGCTACCCGATATGGCGGTGGACTCGCTCATACGAGCAGCGTGGAACGAGTCGTGGTATGTCTGTAGTGCTACGTGTGGATGTTGAATGCAACGCAACGCCGACTGGCGGTTCCGCTCAATTGACCTGCCCCATGTTCAACCCCGGTCCCATATGCCGTCTCCACAACGCTTC
Organism: Diplodia seriata; assembly: GCF_021436955.1. NCBI lineage: Eukaryota > Fungi > Ascomycota > Dothideomycetes > Botryosphaeriales > Botryosphaeriaceae > Diplodia > Diplodia seriata. Next base: position 1,059,394 of record NW_027117309.1, on the reverse strand, counting down.
CGTGTTGTGCTCTGTGTCCCCCACATACTGGCAAGATCGAAAATGCGCTGGCCCATGCTTCTTGTTGTCTGCTCGCCGTTGTGGAATACCAAAAAGAAACCTTCGACAGTGGCGCGTTTGAGGTAGGACAAGGCGATGAAATCGGACAGTCGTGAAGTACGGTAGCTTTCGAGAACTTTCTGGTTGAGCAGCTGTCAGCGAAAGGAAGCACGCCAAAGCGTTTTCCGCCAACAACCTTTGGCGATGTGGGAGTGGGTCAGCTTGCTGACGCAGCGTACGAAGAGCGCGGCGCTCGCCCGCAATGCGCCGGCAAGAATCGCAGTCCAGGGCTAGCGTGCGACAGCGCGATGAATGCGATCAGAGCTTTCTCTGGAGAGGAGTGCTGTCTGCAGTCCGAATCGTGAAGCGCGTTGTCTGATTCCGAAGGGGGTTTTAAGAGAAGAAAAGGTAGAGCTGCAGCGGAGGCCGTTCAGATTCTCGGCGAGCGGGCATCGTCGTGGAATCAATGTCCGCTTCCTGTAGCCTATCTCTTGGAGGGCAGTTGAAGAGATCTTGTGAGGTGACCCGCGGGTGTCGCCCGAAGCTGGCGGTGGGAGGCGTGGCTGAGCTCGTCCGCCGTTGCGCTGTCGCACGCCGAAAGTGCCAGCAATGGGCGCATCGAGAGGGCCGCATTGCACGCGACAGCGAGGAAGGGTCGCTCAGAGGAGTACGCGACAAGATGGTGCCAGTCGAGAGTGACGCGAGACGGAGCTGGGAAAGTGAGCGCGTCTCAGGCGCTTGCGAGCGGGCGAGCGAGCGGACAGCCCTCGGCCGCATGGCAAAGATGCGCGTCTTAACACCACGCCGAGCATCGCAGTTCTAACGCGCTCACCTCCGCTCCAAAGGGCGCCAGCGTCGAGCCTACAGATACTGCGTGGTGCGGCGGTCTTGACGCGACCCAGCGCGAGCGGGCGACGAGCGCCGCAGCCCACCAAACTCAACACCAAGCGGCTTCTGCGCCGCCGCTGACGCTCGCCCTCACGATCGTGGCAGCTGCCTCTACACCGCGAGCGCAGAACGAGAAGCAGAGAGCGACCGTCGCGCGCACGCTGCTCGAGTCCGCCACCACCGCAGGAGCCGCTGCTGCCGCCGGCCTTGCGCTCACTCACTTCTTAACCTAATCTTCTCCCTCAAGGAGCGCAGAACGAAAACGCAAAGAGCGACCATCACGCACACGCTGCTCAAGTCGCCATCACCGCAGGAGCCGCTGCCGCCGGCCTTGCGCTCACTTCTTGTCTTAATCTTCTTCCTCAAGGCCCTGCTCAAGGCAGGATCGCTCAACGAAAAAGAGGAACTCGAGGAGTTCGCGTCAGCCCGAGACAGTGCAATACGGGCGACACCGTGCCTCTGAAGATGAGCGGAGCCCAGCAGCCCCAGAGGCGGGTTCAAAAAACAAGCAAGAGTAATCTGGCCCCCGTAGGGGCATTCTCGAGATTAAAAGAGAAAGAACAGTTACTACACTTGATCAGAGCCAAAAGGCAATGAGAGCTGAAGAAGAAAGGGAGGTCGAGGAGCGGAAGGGTTTATATACAAGGCAGATCGGACGCACGGACGATGTGGCAGCAGGCTGGACCCTGGGAAAGGATGTCCCTTTGGCATGGCAACGGCCCCGGCTAAGCCTAATCGAGAGGTCGGTGGAAGGAAAGGGAAGCAAACGGAACGGGTGGGGCCCGGTGGCCGGTCAGGAGGGCAACGGACGGGCGCCCTCACGTGCTGGGTGCCGGGCGGCGTCGCGGCTGGACCCTGGCAGTACGGCCGTCGAACACTGGGCGCGAGGTCTGGTGCCCTCTGCCTTCGTGCGCAGCTGGACGCCCAACCCTTCCCGAGAGGGCTTGAGCATGGCTCTACGCCGAGGAAATCAGCCCACTGACACGAGGCCACACTATGGCGCAACGGATGTGCCTCTGCCAGCCCAGGGTGCCTCTCGGAAGCACCATTGCTCGTGCGCATCCGAAAATCTCAAATGCGCCATGGCACCTGGTCCACACTCGACGCCGACCCCACGAGCGGCAGCAGTGAAACACAATGTCGAGTGACTGATGGAACCAGCGACAACTCATTCGTTCACGGACAGTGCTTCAAGGACAAGTCAAGTAAGTTCGTCATCTGCAAGCTGCATTTCACGCGTGAGCAAGCATTTCCAAGAGCACAAGTGTCAGACGATGAGGTACATGAACGAAATCACTCTAGAATTCTGTCGTATACATGTCCTTTCGTATCAATCAGCAAGTATCAGCAACTCTGACCCTGTGATCCTCAACATCATCCCAGCAACTTTCATCCCTCGATGAACACCACTGGCTACCATCTTCAGCCAGGACTCCCGTGACCATGTCGACGACCTCCTTCTTGTCCAACGACGGCGTCCAAGCGGTGGGTGTAGTGCTGTTCGACGCTCATGCCTCGGTCTTGCTCGTGATCGTCCCGGGCAAGGTTCGACAGACGGGCCAGGGCGTGGTCCATCCTCTTGCCAGACAGTATGCTCTCTTACCCCGTGCTGGGGCAGCGGAGATGAAAGTCGAGATTGGAAGGGGGGAATGGCTGGAATGCAACAGGACTTCCTCGTCGTCCATGCCGGGCTCAGCCAACGTAGTAGCAGCCGAACTCCTGCAATGCATCAGTAACTGAACAGACATGAAAGATTCCAGTGAACATACACATCGTTCGACAGTTCTGGGAGGCGTTGCAGAACCTCTGCGATAGACGGCAGGCATGGGGCGGCTTGGGCCGCGTGAGATGTTGTAACGCGCGCTCTCTGGCGACACGCCGTGGGTGTCTTCTCCGGCGCAGTTGTCGGTGAGTCCGTCAGGCGGACATTGACCGCTGGGAGGTCCAGAAGTGGCAGGAATCTCTGCTGCCCGTTCTGGCTGGGCGGCGGCGGACGAAGACCGAACCTGTTGCTGGTGTGCGAACGGGCCGACATGGGCAGCCCACCATGGGCCAGAGCTGCCGATGGCTGGAAAGGCGAGGAAGTGTCAGCAGAGCCACTGGATAAAGTGCGGGAGGAAACGGGACGGAGGATTGGACTCACGAAGATAAAAATAGGGTATTCACCACCACAGATGTGAGGTTGGGTTTGGAGGCACCCACCCAGCCGATTCTCTGTGGGAAGGTGCCCCCAACCCGCAAAATGATCGGTGGAGGAGGTATCTGACGTAGCAGGCTGTTAGCATCGTGCTTCAGAAGGGGAGTTCAAGCAGGGGGGTTCAACTCACAAGATGGAAAAATAAGAATATGATAACAATAGAGGAAAACAACCGCCGGCGTAGGAGGACGGGCGTGCAGTTGTGGAGGTGTGGAGTGGAGAGGATGAGGAGGAAAGGTGGCGGACGGAGGGGCTTTTGAAGGCGCGAGCGTACTTGCCTTCGGCAGGTAGGCAGCAGCAGACAGCGCGGTCACGTCACCGTCCTTCGACGCGACTGTGGCAAGCACGACGGGCCCTCGGCCGAAGGTGGGACATGGCGCGCTGCCGATCACTTCAGAGGTCACGGCCGTGCAGGCCCGTAGAGGCATCCGGGCAGGTGCGCAGCCGCTACTTCCGCGAGCTTGAACCAAACGCCAGGCTGCAGCGTTCTTGCAGGGCAAGAGAGACGGATGATACGCTTCCTTGCTGGCAGCTCATCCTGCCATGTGACCAAACCACACTGGCCACCTATCAGGGGTTCAGATCTGCCACTCTAGCGCTGCTTGTTCTACAAAACGCTGTGAGTGGTGGCAAAGCGGTATCATGTTGGTACCACCTTATTGAAAGTTCCATACCGTTTCTGCTTGGAAGACGTGCTGTTGCAGCTGGGGTGGGTAGAAACAGGGGAGCTGGTGCGCGTTCACGTTGAGGGGCATTTGGAGTAGACAGGTTCGATCGAGTGACAACTCGCAATGGCACCGGAGAGGACATGGGTCGCCAACTGCCTGTATGATTATCCATATAGCTACATTGCTAGCGAGCTTCTCTTCTTCTGTTGCGCTGCCTGTTGCGTGAACTGGTCACTGTCAAGCACCGCTTCGACCCAGAACCGCTCGAGACCGATATAGCACCAGCTTTGGCCCCTTAGTCTGATGTGATGGCCCGCTGCATTCATTTCTTCAGCCAAAATCTCCTCACTTTGTGCCACCAGAGCTTCCTTCGCTCTCTCCAGCTGTTCCGTCACACTTTCATGCCGGGCGGTGTAGAGGGTACGTGTAGGATGGCGCTGATGTCGAGAAGCTCCGAGGTGAGGACATGCGGGCGCAGGACCTGCTATGGCGAAGCATTGAAGGGAGAGGGCTGGCGGTAAGGGTCTGGAGGGGAGTGCTATCTGCGCGGCGGCGAGAAATTGGGTCGCAAGCGGATTGTCGCAGTGGGACGGCGGCGCCTGAAGGAGAATAAGGGCAGCTTTGCGCTTTTGGGCTGCAGAGGATTTTTCTACACTCTTCTCAAGGGGTTAGAGACAGTCATGAAGGATAGACTCGCATTTGAGAGGATGAATGGCGTGAAAGATACCCTTGGTCGAGCAGAAATTGGAGAAATGTCGCCGCTGAGTAAGTGTTCGCTGATGGGACACTCCGGCGCATTTCCTCTGTCTCAATGCATCGTGGCGTGTTTTGGATGGCGAATCATGTGCAGGCTGGAGCCGCGAAGGAGTTGGGTGCGCTGCGAGGGTAGGATGGTCGCGGCGAGCCCGGGCTGCCGCCGGCGATTGCGATCCTTGGCCCTCGGCGACCGCCATGCTCCCGTCACCTTTACCACACACCCCCGCCCCCACAGCGGACGGCCTCTGCTACCTTCATCAAAGCACCTTTACAGAGCTGGCTGCAAGAACCATCTGGTAGGCGCTGGTCAAAGCACCGCCATACACGAAGGATTCAAGCTGACATACCTGCCTGGCTCTCGTCCTTCCCAGCAGCGCGCGCTCGATCCATCAGTATTCCCGGATGCAAACGACCAGCATATCTCCAGCTAGAGCCTACAGCTTAGCTAATGGCCATTGTTCTCCCAGTATGTCCACGCAAACCTACAGCCTAGCTTGAGCAGCCAAACGAACTAACGAGCGCCAGGTGTCTCCCGTCCCATACTTCTCCTCACATATTCTTCACGGATATCTTTTCTGTTTCGACGAGCTTGAGTACACCCGAGATCAGATTACCAGCCAACACACTGCTCTCTGTCAGCGCTGCACGCCAGGCGACCCGTACGGACCGATGGGCTGAAGGTATCGCCAACTCAGTCACTGCTGCCGCGGCCAGGTTGAGCAGGCGGACTATACCTCGCAAGATCTGTGATGCATAACTGCACACTGTGCTCTTTTTTCCATGGATGAGAGGCGCGCTGGCGGGCCGGACCTGTACTCCCCCAGAGTACTGCTCTGTCGGCACGCCTCTTCCGCCCACTTCGAGGAGTGACAGCCAGCTGCATCAAGGGAGTTCGTAGCCTCTGCAGGTCAGTACCGCCGTGCAAGTGCTGAGAGCTGGGAGGGGCCGATCAATGGTCTTTGTCCTGCAGCCACAGTAAGGCGAATCGATGCGTTTTTTCTTTCAGCGCTCCCTCAGAGGTATGCCTTGCTGATGTGTTGCACAGGTCCGGAAGTCAGAAGCTGTATCCGTTTCCCTGGCGATTGCCGTCGTAATCCTAGAGAGACGAGGCCTTTGGCCACTCCAGCCGAGATGACAGCGCCGCTGTGATGGTGGACACAGCGGTGCAGGAGGGTCGAAGATGTGGATTCTTGACAAGCTAAAGTTCAACGGCAACTCGCACAACGAGTTTTCTGATTGTCATTACGTGGCGACCAGGGCAAATGGAAATTCCGGGGATGGAGTGGAATGGCTATAAGTTCGCAATCACCCGCGGCAAGCCTGACCAGGGAGGTGCTTGAAGGCTGGACTACAGTGCATGAAGATTGAGGAGGTCGCATAATGGGCTTGGGTACTGGATAAGGAGAAATGAATTTGTGCTTGTTGCCAGTCATTGGTGGAAGTGCCGAGCGTAAGGCTCACGATACAGGCGAGAGCAAGCATGTCTGTTTGCTTCCTGTAGATTGGACTTGTGTCGGTGAATGCGGACTGCGCACCGCTGGAGGGTAGCCACATCGAAGCAATTGCCCGGGGTTTCGACGATGGTTGGCATGGTTGTAAGGGGGATGAATCAAGCTTTCTGTCAGACATGGACTGGCGGCCCACTAACGAATCGCTGGCTGACAGCTGCTGCGCCATTGCGGCGGCTTCACAGGGCGGGGTGCCCTAAGGCGTAGGCTGCCGCCCGCCGGCCCAGCGCTTTGCCCTCCTCGTCCTACTCCGTTTCCCACCCCCATGAACGCCAGCAGCTCGTCAAAGAGATATGGACGCCACCCTTATACGGCCGACCCGCCGCTTCGCTTCTCAGAGCCTCTTCCACGTGTTTCCTTCGTGCACCGCATTACCTCTCATGGCGCGCTCAGGTGCGGGCTGACTTGCGGTCGCATGAGCACTCCGCTACGGTTTTTGCCTGAGACCATCCCTGTTCCATTGAGTACGCCCGGCTTGGTCATTTGCTAACAGCGCACCCTATGCACACCAGTGTGTGACAGCTTCGCGCCCTCTTCCGAGCGCTCGTTTCTCACGCCCCCCCGCGTCTTCCTCTGGTACTCTACACGACCAGAACATCTGTACCTTGGCACAGCTTCCCTTGTTACCAGAACTCCTTCCGGCCGGCTCAACGATACTCTGTTCGGTGGGTCGAGGGTCGTATGGCACTTGCAAAGAGAGCTGTGCCACTCTTCCCGGCGCCGAAACCATTACCAGAGACAAGATTGCAGAGAGCCAAGATGACCACAGATACCACTAAGCGCTGGGGCTATCGGAAGTGCGACAAGGTAATTCATTTATCAGAGACTCTATTTACCAGCACAGTACGCTCAACTAACCGCTTCCTCCGCAGTGTCTTCTTATCCGTTCTCATACAGATCCTCCCAGGCGCTCCCAGCTGAGCTTTGCGCAGACTACACGACCTTTCTACAAGCCCCCAGATACCGATGGAACCAGTCGAGCGGCGGCGGGCTTGCTTCCTACACCCCGCCACGTGTCCAGGCATCTACTCCTAGACAGCGACGACGACTACGTTGGGACAGCATGTACTGGAGTCTGAGATCCTTGTATGTTGACTGCAGTGATAGTGACTACACGTCGCATGGCCAGACTCCGTGAACAGAGATATGAGCAGATGACACGGAGACATTCGATAGGAAGCAGTGACGGCTTTCTCTCCCTCACAGCATAGTGCATGTCTCCAATGTTGTCGCCTAAATTACCAGCGGTTTCTCACACATCAACGGAGACGCGGACGTTGGGAGCTAGGAAGTCTCTCTCTTCCCTGAAGACATCTTGACGAAGCTCTGTACGGACATGAATGTGGAGCGTGCAACAGTATGGATGCACCCTGCCCCCCGGATGATACAACGCTTCCTGACAGCTGGCAAAGGGCAGTGGGAGACACCCGAACACATGGGATCACAGGATTCTGGGTGGAGGAAGAGAACCTTCATGCACCTTGAGGGGAAGGATTCTGACGCGATCTCCGCAAATCGCCAGCAGGGAATGCAGATAGGATCCTTCGCAGTCACTCTTCGAGAACTCAAGTACCTGATCGGCGCTGGCGTGGGTACGATGGCTCTATGTACTCTGGCTCTCACCGCCAGGACCCCCGGCCCTAGAGTAACATGAAATCCTTCTTTGTCTCCAAAGTTGAGCCGTCTTTGCATTCTTTTGAAGTAAATGGTAGAGCTCGCAGTTTCGGATAGCTCGAGGATGGGTGGTACCCCAGAGCGTGTCACAACCATTGAACCCCCTCCTTCAGACGCCGCAGATAGCGCATACATCGCCATTGCATCTGCTCAGTCACTGTTTACCTGGGGGCAGCCATGACCGGACAATGCTTGCCATCATGAAGGAGCGCCCTTCCGCAGCCCGGGATGGCCGCAAGCGCACCTTCGCCATCCAGACAGGTGGACCCACCATGTCGTCAGCCTTCCACTCGCTGACCTCCGCCGCAGAGTCGATTGGCCAGCGCGGCCGCTGCTGCCTGCCATGACGCAAGCCTGACCATCGCCCTCCTGCCCGTACCCAGCCGAGAAGGCACTGCCCTCCCACAGCTCTCAACGTTTAAAGCGCGCGTCACCCGCATCTCCCCTCTCCTCTCTCCTTAACCAACTCTCCACTCCACGCCTTGCCCTTCGGTCTCCTCCTGAGGCGCCCCTTTTGCGCGCCTCTTTTGCGCCGTCGCCCCTTGTGGGCTGTCGCCCCTTTTGCGCTGTCGCCCCGCCTCTTCTGCGCCGTCGCCCCGCCCGACGATGCCTCGGCAGCTGTACGTTCTGACTCCATCTCTCCCATCCTTTGCAGGCCATTGCTGACATTTCCTTCACAGGAGGGAGCCCTCCTTCCCCACGCCCGCGATTGCGGGTGTGACGGGCTCCCCGGCATCGTCGGGTAAGCAGTCACCCTCTCTGCCGTTGATGAGACTCAAGCTGACTGTTGCAAAAGGCGGGCTGAGCGGCCCCATGGCCTCCTCGCCCTCGTCTCCCCCTGGTGTGCTACGCGAACATGATACAGATTCTTCCTGCTTCGGGCAAAGTGAGTGCTCTCTTCCCTTGAGTACCGTTTCTGAATTCAACAGCTGACAAGGCCTACGGAAAGAACAACGCCAACGTAGCGATGGAATGTGCCACTCCTCCTCAAATCGCCATGAGATCGCATTCGCTCCCGCCGAAAAGGCAAGCCTGGGGGCTCGACCCTTGTGAGTCCGTCCTGTCTTATCTCCCCTTGTTCCGTGGCCCCTGATGTTCCTTGCTGATCATTCTTCTCACCCAGCCTTCCACCCTCTCGTCAGCGAAAGCGACAAGGCGGCATCTTCATGCCGGTTTCATTCCTCCCGCCTTCCACCCCAAGTACCAACGAGATGGCGGATCCAGGGACCCCGTACGTGCTGAGCACACCTCCTCCGGCTCGAAATACGAGCAGCACCATCGGCTCCCACTCCTCGCGCCACGTACTACACCAATCCTCATTGGAGATGAATACATTCTTGGCACACATGGAAGGGTGGAAAAGTGGGCGGTGGTTGTGAAGGGCAAAGGCAGTGGGCAGTACTCTGCCTTGTATGGAGGCGCAGAGCGCATCCCGGACAAGCTGTTGGTGGTGGTGGCTTGCTTGGTGTTATTTTTTTCATTTTCATTTTTCATCAAAGTATGTCATCAGGGGAGTCATTGAGAACAAAGCAAGAACAGAATGACAAAGTCTCGCATGATCAGTGCTGCTCCACCGAGTTTCCTAGTGCACGTGTCTGATTCACTGTTTCTTCAGTCCCCGTTTGAAGCGCACGGTGTCCCATGGATTCCATCAGTGCCAAGCGGAGGTAGATTCTGAGAATGAGCCTGACTGAGTCGCCAACATTCTCAAGATGATGCTGCAGATACTAAGGCGGCGGGTGTAAAAAGCGCTTGAGAGAATTGCGTCACTTGACTGAGAAGATGGAACATGACAGCCATGGCAAAGGCGCACACAGTCGAGCGGCCGGCGGTAAACTCAGCCAACATGGTAGCGAGCGAATGTTCTGTTGCCTGAGCCGGACATCTTTGCGCGGTCAGGCAAGCTCCCCGGCTCGCGTGGTAGCCTAGCCGCAGGTCGTGGAGACGGATTCCTAGCGGCATACGGGCCGGCGGCGCTGGACGAGGAGAGCGTAGTCATCGCCGTCAATCTCCTCACGTGCAATACCGCACGCCTCGTACTGGCCCGGGGGAGAGCTTGTCAGCAGGCCGGACGGGTTTTTACCCTTGCGGCAGGGGCTGCAGCGCTGCAGCACTGTCGTTGGCGCCCGTGACCGTTACGGTCAGCCCGAGCGCACACGGTTCCAGCGCGTGACCAGGTGGCATCTTCAAACAATAGCTAGCAGTGCTGAGGCACGGGGCGGAGGCTCAGGATCTGCTGGCAGCTGCCCGCATGGGTGCCCGTGCGCGCGTCGTCGCATACTTAAACCGCCTCGCCCGCCCTCACCCTCTCTTTCTTTCCTCTCCTCCTCAACAACCACTCCCCACAACTTCAACCCAACACGAGCTGCGCCTTGGCCTCCAAGGCGAGGCATTTGCCCACCAGGGCAAGGCCCTGCTCTACCCAACCTGTAAGTCACTCCCTCATCGCCTTGTCTTGATGCGCGCTCACTGACGCATGCAGTCCGGTGATCTGCCCTTCGGCAGAAAAGACGCAAAAGCGCGCGCCGCTCACAGTGGGTAAGTACCGTCGCATCCTTTGATCTGCTTGAGTTTCCTGCTTCGGAAGATCTACAACTAACACCCTCATTTAGTTCCCTGAGGTTCACCACCACTGTGGGCGGCGCGCGCCTCTCCACGCCCATTGGTGAGTAAACTTTTGCTGAAGCCGACCATCACATCGAGCGATGCGCTGACACATGTCGCAGTGGCGCTCTCTGCTCCCTCGCGAGCAAGCGCTCTGGCCGGGCCCGGTTTCGACACAACTCCAGAGCACGCCAAAATCAGCTCCACTGAAACCGGGCTCGGCCACAACACCAGGGCAAACCACTTGAAGTGGTGGAAATCCACACGAGGCCTAAATGTGAGTCAACCTTTTCCAGCGCCGGTGCTCTTTGGCCCACTGAAACTGACACAACTTTGCAGTCTGGGCTGCTGCCCAAGCGGCAGCCAGCCACACCAGGCTTGGCCCTGGCCATCGATGCCGGGGCCACGAGCCACCTCGCAGGACTGCCGGCCCGCTCGCACCCACAGGGCTGGCAGTCCCTGCCATACTCAACATCCGCCAGCGCCTTCTGGCGCAAGGTAAGTCCACCTCACCCAGACATGATGAGCCCTGTGTTCCGAGCCTGATGCTGACTTTTTTGATGCAGCCAGTACCACTACACTTACTGCTTCTTGAGCTCCTCTTTGCCACCGAGGACGAGTTCGGGGCCATCTGCAACCTTCCGACCGAAGTCCTTGAACTCGTCCTCAAAGAAACCGGTGGTAAAGAGGAGCTCAAGAAGAATTGCTTTGTTTCTCAGCGCTTCCGGGACATTACGCAGGCAATGCTCATCAAGAAGGTCACCGTCCGGTATAACGATGTGGTCCCAATCACGAAGCTGTTCGTGCTTCGAAAAGACTTGGCTAAGTCTTTGCAGTACCTGACCGTGAACAGCTTCGTGATTGGGACCATGGAACTGCAAAGGGCCCATGTTCCCGAGTAGCCGGATGGCACATTCATTGTTTCCCGGAGCGCCGCTCGCACCATCACAACATCCGTCGACCAGCTGTCCTCAGCCTCCAACAGGCTGTCGCCACTCTCAAGATTTTCGGGCTTTCGCCGCTGCAGTCATGTCATTTACGTACAGCGCTTCTGAGACGGTGGAGGAAATAATCAAGGATAGGAGGCGAGGGGAAAAATAAATCACAAAATTCAGTCGATACAATTCATGATTCCTGTTCTGAACCGCAAACTGTGCGCACTCGAGTGAAGGTCGTGACGCGTGAATCCACCGCAGGCTCTACACTTCGGCCTCTTGTGCCTGCTGAACGCTTCGATAAGCCCGGCAAGGCGATGACATGACATGGAGTCTGGCAACCATGGGCCTCGTAGCGCGCGGAGCGAACGCGCTCAAGGCACTCGCGTCTCGACCCCAATGCCACGAAACGAAAATGTCAGGCAGCAGACATCACCGCCGCACCTCTTGTCATCGCCCGGGGCCCTAACGCTGGCGGCGCAGTGATACCGCCTGCCGCGCGCCCGCGCTCAATCACCCACGCTATCAGAGCCCCGGCCTTCCTTCCTATCCCCTATCATCAGAACTCAACACCAAACAAAACCGGTGGACGATAGCCGCCGCCGCCGCCGGGCGATCATTCGCGTGTCCAGCCGCCCGCGCGCGCCTTTTCGGATCTACGCGGCTCAAGCCTTAACAAGGGCTGCCAGTTAGGTATGTAAGTGCATGCACGTGTACCACGGGTGACGTTCCCTCTTGGCAGATGGGGGCCACAAGGCCAAGGGCTACGTACATCGCCAAGATTGGCGACGCCGCCGAGGCATTGACGCTCGCGGTTGCAAGAAAGAGCATTGTTGGTGCACGAGCAGGCAGGTCTGAAGGCTGCACTTCGGAGAGATGGCGCGGCGTAGTAGTAGCCACAAGCGGTCTAACACCGTGGGAGGCATTGGGGGGGAGAGGATCTTCAGGACATGGCCTCAGAGAGCGAGCGCTTGTGCGGGGGGGAGGCCTGCTCGCTGCTTCGGTGCTTTTGTTGTTTGTCGTAGGAGGAGGAAGAAGAAGAAGAGATTTCGTCGTCGGCAGTTGGCAAAAGTGAATCCAAGAAAGCGGCCTCAAATCCTGTGACTCTCAAAATTTTGGCGTATCACGGTTCAGAGAAGACTGTCAATCTCCAGAAGCTAGCTCTGCTGCGAGGCCTGCATCTTCTCACCGTGCGAACCATCACAACCAAGTGCGACAAGCAGGAAGGATGGCCCGGAGCATGGCGGCCGGCGATGGCGCCCTAGTGCTCAGACACTTACGAGCTTCTTATCGCTCAGCTCGCGGCGGCACGAGTACATTCCGCCCCAGCACTCGCGGCCCCCACTCGCCGACGGCCATGTTAACGAGGGAAGTCGCGGTCCCATCCTGCTCGCCGTAGTGGATCAACCACGGGCCTTTGGTGAGCTCGTATCGAAGCATGTATGGGAATGCCCACAAGCAATCCAAGCTCGAAGTTCCAGCCCGCCGGTCATATGTATGCTTTCCCGCAGGAACGGCGAAGCGCTTCGTGTCACCAGCGGACATGGCTGGCAGCGGTGATTGGCGACGGAGATGACGGCTAATCAAGACTCGAAGCAGGGCACGGATGAAGGCCGACCGACGTCGGGGCGACAGGCGGACTTCATGCCAGCTCGGCGCAGCACATCTCGCGGCTGAGCGGCCGGGCGGCGACGCGCTCGACGCTGACGGATTTCGTCACGTCCGTCGCCGCGCTGCCGACCACAACCGCCACCCCCGACGGCCGACACTGGCCCATCGTCTCAGCGAGCCCGTCCGCGCCTCGGTTCGATGCTGCACATTTCCGCCCCCGCGGGCGTGTGGCTCCGTGCCACTGCCGGATGCTGATAGATTCTCGCCCCCCTCGGCGCGCACCGCCGCTAATCTGGAATTGATCTGGAAAGTAAAACATCCGTAGTCTGATCGGTGGCGAGGCGACGCTGACCGCTACAGGGTCGCTAAGCTCGGCAGAAATGCAGGGAGCGTAGCCCCCAGTTGGCGGCCAGTGTCATGGGCTGATGTGGAACATTGTGGCCGATGTAGGTAGTCATCTCTATGCAGCGGTCGGGTTGCGCCGTTGCTCCAGGCCCGATGCGCGTCGCGACGCAGGAGAAAAAGTGCACCTCTCGCGCGCGCTCAGTGCGTCGGCCGGCACCTTGTAATGCGTGTGTGTGTGTGTCTCCCCTTTTCTGTTCACGAGCCCGGCGAGCTGTGGGAGGAAGAAGTTACTTTCCCTAGCCTGTGCTCGAGCGGTTCTTAGCTTCAGGCCGTGTGTCGTGTCTCGAGTTTAACAGCGCGGGCGGAAGCGGGCCTCGAGAGTTGTCAGGGCACAGAGATATATTAGCCTGCCATGCCAGAATAAACTCCAATTGGGTTTATTCCAGTACCTCTTTTAGCCCCCGGAGGGCCTGTATACGCATGGTGCAGTGGGTAAGGGTCTACTCCTTACAAGAGTCGCGGCGCTTCTACGAGGCTTTCTCTCGCACACTGTATGCAGCTCTCACTCCCGCTTGCTTTTCCAGCTGGCTACAGCGTCGGTCAGTCACTGCGGCGTGCCATCGTATGTATGTACATAACGTTCACAGGGAGGGAGGGACATAGAAAGCAACGGTCAAGACTGGCTTCATTCTTCTATCTACGCTTCCACGCCTCGCCATCCCGGCTACACCTTCATCCTCTCTCTTCACCGCAGACACAGCACACCGGTTTCGTGACGATGACTTCCTACCTACCTATCTACTTGATGAGTGACTCACGACGGCCCTCGTAGCGAAGCGCCGCACGTCGTCATAATAAGGTCAAGGACATATGCCCTGATCAATCCACGCGTCCATGATCATTGAGTCGTGAGTCCCTCCTCCAGCTCCCAGATCTCTGGCCGGGCCGAGGCCACGGAGTTCTTGGATCAATGCGACCTTGTCGATTTACCATTAGAGTTGACGGTCTTGGTGGCGAGAAGCACGCGGCGGAGATCATGACAGTCTTAGTACTCGTCGATCGTCGTTGACTCTTGAAGAGGGCGACGGGCACCAAGCAGACGGGTAGGCGTTGTTGTAGTGCGAGTTGGTCAGACGCCACTGCTTGAGTAGAAAGTTGGCCAATTTCTGGAACAACCGTAGCCACTCTGGCTTGATGATCTCGAAAGCCTGGGCGACATTCAGCAAGAGAGAGGATTCCTGTGATAGTCGCTCCAGCGTTGGATCTGCATAAGGCCACTGCTTAAGCAGAAAGTTGGCAAAGGCGTTGCAGTATTCGTCCGCCTTCTCCTCGTAGGCTTGCTGCTGCAGCTCTAGCTTTCTGCGCGATTGAGCCGAAAGAAGAGCATCAAACTCCGACCGATGGTCACCGGAATAAGGCGCAAGACAGGGTCGGATAAGCTGGGTAAGGTACGCCACGGTCGGGACCTGGCCCTAGCGGGACTGTGAGTAGGAAGGCCATTTTGGAGGCTCCAGACTCTTTAACGGCTCGGATATGGCGAAGGCAATCAAGGTGCGGACGATTTGCATGTCCACCCTTGTACAGAAACCAAGGGGGTGTGGATCCAGTCGGAAGAACGGCGGACGGCAGCGAGCGGCAGTGTTCGACGACGGGCCGGGAGCGGGACCAGCGCAGTGGCGCCAGCATCGGCGCTTCACTTGTTCCTTGAGTGTCAGACCTTGAGGCGCAGACAGAGAGGATGATTGGTAACGGTGTTCGCGGGTAGTGGCGGTGGCAAAGGCAATGGTGGTGCAGAATGGATGTCGAGGCGGGCGTAGACGTGCCGCGCGGTCCATCCTGGGTTGCTGCTCATCACCGCTCTCCACCGATATCCGGGGCCACGCATCAGCGGCAGAGCAGCCACATAACGCACTCCGAGTGCACTTTCGTAGTCGTGCGCTGAGCCGTCTGTCACGCTGAGGACTGCCTCACAGAGGCCAATGAAAAGGTGTTCGTAGGCGTTCAGGTTGTATCGGTGAGAGAGATGCACCGAAGGCGCCGACCACACGAAATTCTGGCGAGCGTGGCCGTCGAACGCAACAGCGAGAGAGCACCAGCGTTCGTTGTCTAGAGAATGATACCGGATGCGAATGTAAGTTGCGTCGGGCTAGAGTTGAAAGTGAAATCTTAAGTGGCTATTGTTAGCTGGCGCCAAGCGAGAGGGACAGAAAGGACGCGCGCGTCGCGTTGTGACATACTGGTGATCTCCTGCCTTAGCCCGCGCAGGTCGCCGGGGCTTGTCCCCATGTACGGCATTGTGTGGTCTTCTGTGGCAGGCGAATTTCCCCGCCTCGCACAGCTGCTACTTCGCGCTGGCTAGGAGGACTTGTGTTACACACGGGCGCCATCCGGCCGGGAAGGTGAACTCGCGCGGCGGGCATTTCATCAGGATATCCCGGCGCAGTTCCGACAGCTCGCGGTGGATGAACATGGGCTGGCCGCCATCTTCGATGGTGATGGTGTTGACGCCGTCGTAGTGGCAGAGGTAGGCCTTGGTGCCAGTCTTGTTTTGATCGAGATTTCGCTGTCCGACACGATCGCGTCGATGTGTTCGTCGTCTTCGACTTGAGGAAGCTGGGATCGAGTCAGCAAGTCAGTTCTGATCAGACGGCGCGGGAGTCTCCCCGGTGAATGTCTGGGCAACATACCTCGACCTGGTCATCACCCATCTTTGGGGGGTGCGAAAGGTATGCGATCTCATGGAGATTTGAGATTGGCGGAGACCCGCCCATGCTTCGACTTCTTGGTCGGAGTCACCAAGGGCTCACGTTCGGAAGTCAACCCCGGCTGACGGGGCTTTAGCTGTGGCCATACAGTCTGCGTTGGCGGCTCGAGGGCACGCTGGGGCGTCGACGGGTAAGCTTCGTTTGAGGTACGATGGTTGTGCTCAAACCAGCCGCCGTAGCGAGATGGTCCGTGATGGGGATTGGTATTACCACTGTTCGAGAAGCATGAGTATCAGCCGCGGGCACAGCTTAGGATGGAAGGGGGCGAGTTTACCTTGGCCTTGACGTTGTTATGAATGAGGAAGACATCGGTTTCCGGGCGGCCCCAAATGCATTGGCGCCCCCTGCGCCGGGGTTGCCAGCATCGTTGCCTCCAGTCTGCTCGTTCTCAACCTCCAAAGGGAGGTCGTGGCATTGCCAAGCTCTCTTCACCCAAGAGATGACACTCCAGGGACGGCCCGGAGGCAGCGCCGCGAGTTGATGTCTGGTTCCGCGGCGAGGTTGAATTCTGCCGGGACGTGGCGATGTCCACGGGACCGTGGATCGCCGCTACGAGACAAAGCTCACTGCCATGATGAGGTGTGTTGTTGTTGACGCTGTAATTCTCGACGTTGTCGGCGATCCAGCGGACTCCATCGCATCACGCGACGCTTCAGGGCTGGCAGACTCCTTGTCCTCGTCAGGCTCGGGGGCCTCGGTGTGCTGCTGGTTGGATGACATTCTGGCAGCTTGTTGTGGCTTCGTCGTGGTGCAAGTGAGATATAGTGATGCGCTTTCGCAGATCTTGGGGGTGGACTTGGGCGGCAGTCATGCGATGATCGCGCGCTTCTGCCAGGGCAGTCTGGCGGAGGCATTGGAGCCCTTCTTTCAAATTGTTCGCCAATGTGGTGGACACCGCCACAGGCGGCTTCGGCCGTAGAGGTCGTCATCGTAGCCGCGAGGTGAGGATGGGCCGGCTTGGATGTTGCCACCATCGGAGCCGAAGCCGTGGTTGTGCTCGTGCTGGGCTAAAGTGAGGGCGAAGATGTCGTCGGTGAGCGCGAGGAGCTCTTGCAGCTCGACGCGGTTGGTCATGCGGAAGTATCTTGTCCACAAGGAACTCCAATCCCTTCGTGGTTGCGGCCGACGTGATCCTCTCGCGGATGAGCTGACGCTCATCCTCGTCCAGCTCACCCGTGGCGTCTACCACGAAGGGATTGAAGTTCTGTGAACTCTCGCTCGCTCGAGTTGCTCTTTTCGAGCATTGATTCGGTCAGTTCCACGAATAATTTGTCACCGGCTGCGTCCTGGCGGAAGCGCCAGCAGACACAAAGGTGCGACACCGGCTCATGTTCTTCACGACGAGCTCGACCGGCTGCCCGAGCGCGCCGAAAAGCTCCTTGGGCCTCCGGCGTCGGTGACGGTGTTTGCGTCGTCGTAGTTCTCATAGTGGCGGTCCTCGAAGTTGTCTGAGAAGGCGTTCCGGGGGTTGTGGTGCTCCGGGGAGGAAGCCGGGGGAGAACGCGCGAAGACGTCGGCATGGCTGGGGTGCTGCTGCCCCAAGCCGAAGATTGTATGTAGTTCAGGTAGCCCATTGTGCTCCAGAGAGGAATCGCTCGCCGTCGTCTTGGATGGTAGCCTTCTGGTGTGTTGAGAGAACAGGCGGGCGGCGCTGCTTCAAGGTCGCCTTCGCGGGATCGGTCGGCTCGTTCGGGGTGCAGAATGGCTGGCTATCGTCCAACAAGGGCGAGGCATCCTGCATGAGTCATGAGTCTTCTCGATCTAGAGTCTACAGTGGCCGTTTCCGGGCAACGTACCTAAGATCTTGCCCTCAGGCGAAAGGCGGCGCGGTGGGAGGGAAGAGTGTCCGCCCGTCACTTACGACACGAATATGGCTACATGGAAGCCTGGCGAAAGGCATCCGAGGAGTATGAAAGCGCACCGCGGACGGCGGAAGCAGGAGGCGTCTCTTGACGGCGCAATCTGATGGTGAGGTGGAAGAGATCTTCAAAAGGCGACGGCCTGGAAGGTTTCTTCTGTACTCTTGTGCGTAAGAGCTATCAGCGTCTGCGTCAATCATGCGGGAGTGAGAAGCTCATACCTGTACTGCTGTTGTCACTTCAGCTCCTGTGCGCAGGAGGCGGAAGGTCGGTGCTGGAGGCGGAGTACGCTGGAGGCGGAGCGCTCGAAGCGCTCTGCTCATCTGGTGCGGCCTCGAGGGTGAGCAACAACTTCGCAGCGCCAGCTCGCTAGGCAGCGGCCTGCGGAGCAGTGTTGTCGGCTGAAGCTGGAGTGGAGTGGGCGTTGTTGTTGGTTGTTGTCTTGAGTGTTCGGCGATGAGTTGGGTGAGCTACGTAGATGGTGGGTGCCGCCCGGCTACCACACATGACGCAACCACAGCCAGGTGAGGTAGGTAGGACCTGGTCCTGTCCAGCGCAGCGAGCGCCCCCTCAGTTATCGCTGGCACCTTCATCTCGCTGCCCATCAAGGGTAAAGGGACAGGCGGGCAAGGATATCTAATGCAATCAGCATCTGGTCGGCGGAATCTCTAATGGCATTGGCGCACCGTCTTGGTCGGCGTCAAGGACGTCTTGGTACGTGTAGCCGAGCGCGATGCAGCAGAAGCCGCCAAGAGCGATCCGACAATGCCAACATCCCTGACGGCGCCCCCACGGTCCGCGAGCTCCCACAGCTCCTGCTCCTGCTCCTGCTCCTCCTCCTGCTCCTCGGCCCGACCTGTAGCGGTGTAGCGTTTGTGCGTGGGTGTTCGTGGAGCGGTGTTCGAGGAAGGTGTGCGGCGTGTCGAAAACGGACTGTCGGGACCCATGGACAATGAAAACGAATCACTGGTCATCGAGCCGTCAGACATCGATCCGCGGGCCATCGCATCTTGGTATCGACAACAATCCTCGACCCTGCGGACCCCAACATGCGCCCAGTCCAGGCGGCAACCGATCTCGTAATCCCAAGAAGCCACGCGGGGGAGCTCGGTGAGCGTGAAGGCGCCGCCGGCGTACGGTGTAATTGCCAGACTGCTTGACGTTAGGCTTGAAAACCACAGAAGCTGAACTGCTGTCGACGGTCTCTCCGCTTGTGAAGTTCGCGCTGAGCCACTGCGAGCTGCTAGAGTGTTAGCGGTATTGGCCAGCCTATCTCAGTAATTGATCGCTCGCTTTGATCCTGTCCTTGACTGAACTTCCGCGGACGATATGGCGTAGACCAGTGTACCGCCAACGCTGCACTTCGCGCTTTGCTTAGCCTCATCCGAGACATTTTGGATGAGCTTGTATTGGGGCTCTGAAGGCGGGCGCAGTTCCGCGAACCAAAGCCGCTCTGGTTAGAAGATGCGCCCGACGCGGTAGGGTTGAAGTGAGCGCCCCGGACGCTCTGGATCTCGACTTCCTCCGCGACATTCCTAAACTGGACTCACGGCGGAGAGAAGGTAGAGAGCACACAGGCGGCATAGAAGTAGTTGCCTTCTTTGTTTTCCTTTGCTTGCGTGCCTACAGCGAGCTCTGTTTCCGCTTACGACCATCCGCTTCCCGACCGAGGCCTGGATGCCGGCATGGTACAAGCTGTTTCGACTGATACGGCCGAGTCTGCGCGCTGGAGCTCAGCGATAAGGCTCTCGATTTCTCTCGAAGATAGATAAGAAAGAGAATAGAAGAGACCGGGCTTGTATATGGGACTCGCCATCTAAACTGTCCTACGGAGGCGGCGGTGTTGATTGGTGTCCTGTGGCGATATAGCCACACCAGCTCCCGCCCGGCGGTCTTCCAAACCGTGCGCGACCGAGATTCCAACAACCTGTCCTCCATTGTCGCCAGCTACTTCATCGCGTGCCATGGGCTGCCGCTGCTGCCGCTGCCGTCAGCAACCGTGGCCTATGAGCTGGATCCGCCCACTCCCTGCACCAATGGCTTCGCTTGTGACGTCTTCGACAGCAGCGCAGGGTCTGGAAGGACGGCCTGAGTCTTGCATGCGTAAGGCCGCGGATAGTCGTTAGCATCATACTGGCAGTTCCTCCCGTACGGTTTCAGACTAGACGCACCGCGCACGAGTCAGTAGAGAGACTCAAGCGGCCATCGACGGCGAAGTATCCCTGAGTATAGAGCCCCTGTTGCAGCATTGTGTGATACTCGGCGGGTGGTTAAGATTCTGGGAGATTGAGATTCGAAGCCTCCAGCGTAGCAGCAAGTTGAGCGGGCGATAGCGTGAGACTTGAATATGTGGAGTAGCCCGTTGAAGGCGTGACAGTTCACGATCGTGTGGTTCCTGTACGCGTCGGCGTCGAATATGGGCGACTTCCAAGGACGACATGGCGGAAGATGGGTGCCTTACGAAGAAGTCGGATTGGCGCTTGAGGATGGAAAGGAGGTGGCGGTGTCGTAGAGGATCGAGTTGGCGGTGGAAAAAGAGGCAGTCTAGTGTGTACAACGCAGCAGGGGTGCCGCGTACTCGGAAAAGAGCGGGCGAGCTATGTCGGCTTGGGTGGGCTGGATTCGGGGCAGGATTGGTGAAATGTCGCCCAGACGGACACGAACATACAAAGCACAAAGAGCCCGAACACCATCCTTGCGATCCGGAACATAAGAGACTCAAACTTGAACTGAGATCCTGGAAGAAAAACGCTTCTCGGCAACGTTGGCCTTCCCTATCACCCTTCCTGCTCCGAGGACGACTGCGTTGAGGCCTCAAAGAAAGAAACAAAGAAACTCCTTCTCACAGGTTTGGCCTTGCGCTTCATGTTCAAAGACTGACTGCGTCGGCTCCTCAATGTTGCAACAAACGCTTTTCCGCAGACTTGCTTTCCTCCTCCCGTGCTGTTCACATTCCGAACTCATTATGATATGGTTGCTTCGGCTTGCCATCTGACTTTGCTTGCTGCAGTGTCCATGACTTCAGGCCTGATGCTGACACGGGTAAATGGTAGGCAATGGCGTGGACGACGGGGTGGTATGAAGCGAACGGAGGCGGGATGATGCTGATACACAGCCGTCAGTCGAGATCGTGTGCAGAGACAGGTTAATGGTACTCAACACAGCACGCTTGATACAATCTTGCGGATATCTGCAGCCGAGTCCGCGCCTGGGTGCCAGCTTCGTCCTCCCGTCTCTGTTGCGCCGTCGCGGCGGATGGGGCTTGTGTGGAGCAGATGCGCAGCCCGAAGCTTGAAATTGTTTGCTGGCACTATCAAAGTGGAGTAGAGTGTCTGAAGTCGTGCCGTGCTGGCGCTTGAGCGACGGCTGTGGGTGAGTCCGCGGGCAAGCGGGAGTGGGCCAGAAGGCGACGGGAGCGCGTGTAGCGAGAAGGCAATTGTAGCAACGTACCGCTGGAAACCTGACGGGAAGTGCAGCGGATTGACGCTGGGCCTCGCCGCGTACGTAGGTCAGCGTTGATCTCGGCTCAGGCTATGAGCCAGGCTTGCCGCTTGCGATGAGCGCACCTTCGCAGTTGAGCGCGTCTGGCGCGCAGGAGGTTCAGGTGACGGTGGGCAGCCGGCAGCGGGCAACGGCAGGCAGAGGTTGGGGCAGGCTGAGGCAGCGGAGCGGTGGCAGCTGGCGGCGTAGTCTTGGGTCGTCGCGGCGGTGGAGGGGAGGCCTGGGACTACTTGTGGGAGACTTATCGCTGAGCGTGAGAACCAGGACACTCGCACATCCGTTGTACCCGTCAGAGACGGTGCCTGTGATTCTCTTCGCTGCTTCGGCCCGCAGTCTGGCGCTCGGTCACCGGAAACTTCTGAACGCGGAGCTGTCGTGCGCGGCCGCCCGCCTCTGGCGGCGATGGTGTCGCACTGTCGCGCCCACGGATCTGTGTACGTTTGCCGCGCGCACCGTCAGGCGAACGAGACCGCGCTCTTTCGTCACAGGCTCTCAGAAACAAGTCGGTGGTAGCTGCTAGCAGTATTTCCGCACACTGAATCACGCTGAGGATCTGAAGGCAAAGGAAGGGCTTCACGCGGCAAGCAAGTCGGAAAGATGACATCTGAAGGGATCGAATTTGACTCGAGGCTACGGACGAAGGATGTAGGACTTTTTCAACCTGGTTGAAGCTGATGATGAAGCATCGAACACGTCGATCGAAGCATCGTCCATGGTTGATCTTGGTTTTCTAATTAGAGCGCGAACAGCTGAGCAAGGCTTTTCGCGCACACGCGAAACCGTCTTCTCCTAGAACATGCTAAACATCAAGCACGCTCGTGGCTTTGTAGGACTTTTTCAACCTGGTTGGCGCCATGGGAAGGGCGCCGAACACGTCGATCGAAGTATCGTCTACGATGGATCTTGGTCCCAGTCGGAGCGCGAGCAGCTTGTGTAGCCTTCTCGCGCGTGTGAAGTGCAGAGACCGCCTTCTGATAAAGCGTGCTAAAACATCGAGCACGCTCATGGCTTTGTAGGACTTTTTCAACCTGGTTGGCGCCATGGGAAGAGCGCCGAACACATCGATCGAAGTCTTGTCCACGTGCATCTTGGTTCCGCCATTCTCGCAAGCAGCTAGTGTGAAGCATGTGCGTTAGTATGGAACCGTGGGGTCTGGCTCAGAGACCCGTGAAGGTATGGTATGGTTAGGTCAAGAGGTGACGGGCGAGGTTTAAGTAGGCGTCGGCCGCCAAGCAATGGACCCTGGCAGCTGCTGCACCATGTTGGCTGCTGGCACGGCAACGCGCCAGCCAGCCAGCTTCTGCGGGCTTCCATTGCGCTCCAGGGCATCGGAAGACGCGTTTCTACGCGGCTCGGCTCCCTGTGTGGTGAGCTGTTGCTTTTGGATCCGCACACGCAAGCTTGCTGTCCAGTGAATTGCAGACAGCGCTTGGCTTGCATATCCAGCCCCGTTCTCTCCAGCTGTGCCCTTGACACCCAATGACGGTCATGGTGCTGATCGTACGGACTCAGATATTAGCCATTTCTGCTATGCTGCAGGCGCGAAGCGCAATTGACGCCTCACAGAGAGCCAAGTAAATCAACAAGGTGATAATCTCTCCCAGCCGACTCAAGTGGAAAGTTGACGTTTTGCCATTTTGCCGTTGGAGAAACCAGTGAGCCAGTCGTCTACACGAATCCAAGCCCCCAAGCGCTCCAAATTCAGCGCCAATCCTCCTCCACGCCGTACCGTCGCCGCCACCACCGCCCGCGCCGCGCCTCTGCGTCGAACCAGCTCCGCCCCGCCACAGACACCACGACCACTCCTCCCTCGACTGCCTCCACCGCACCCGCCGCAAAGCCCAGCCATACCCCACCGGGGCCGTCACAGACACCACCACCGTATGATCTTCCCCTCTGCCCTCCAAGTCAAGGACCCTCCCACTGACACTTGCTGAAAAGGCCATCACCGCTCCCCTCTTCCACGCTAGTAAAGTTCCTCTTCAAATGTCCTGTCGCAGAACTTCCTCCTCCACCGTCTTCAGAAAGCCAGAAGCATGCCACACCCAGCCCGAGTGGGACGTCGCTCGAGCCGCCGCCACCGTCGTCACGAATATCGTCAATCACAAGTCATAAGAGGAACGACAGAGGCAGTACCGTTAGCTGCATGGCTCGCTGCTCTCAGCTACCAGCCGCTGTCGAAGGGGCTTACGAGGCCGGAGAGAGGTCGATGGAAGGACGCGGGGCTTGGTGGTGTTGGTGCGCAGAGCAGAGCAGAGCAGATATGAGATGGGCTGGGTCTCGGATTAGAAGCTGTCCCTTGTGGTGGGAATTGGGCTTGGCTGAGCTCGGTGGGCAGGATGAGCAGAGTGACCGGTCGAGACTGTAGGTAGAAATCTTTTAGTTCACGAAACCCTTTTCCTTGAGAGGGTTGTCCAGGCTTTTTGGCCTTTTGGGGTCCTCAACATGGAGTTCTTCGTGCATCTGGAATGATGACCGCAGTCGTGCGTATTCTAAGGACCTGGTCTGCGTCCGCAACCAGGTAGGCTAGGGAGGGATGCATATCGTGCTGAGGTGGCGTCTGACCTCGTACGGGAAGTATTCCACAGAAGCACCAGAATCGAACATGTCGTTTTCTGGCGTTGTGGAGTGCGGCGTTGGAGGCGCCTTTATTACGAATCGACGACCAGGTTTTGTCCGAGTCCTTTATTCACGGTGCTTAGTTAGTCTGCGGCATCTGCTGGGTTGATCTGACCATCCGCGATCTTCTCATTCCTGACCATGAGCCTCGAGCAAAATTCATCTGGTCGATGGTCCTAGAGCTCATAGCCCTAGTCCAGAGCCTATGACTGGCATACCTTGTATCCTGGAACCACGGCGCCGTTAGGGTCGTTTAGTTATTGCCTGGTTGCTGAGGACGGTGTACGGTGGTGGGAGGTTCGTCCCGGTGACCATGATCTCTGTGTCATAATGGCACGCATGATGGGAAAGTGACGGGAAAAGGGAGCTGTCAGTAGCGACGGAATGGTAGATTGTCTAACTAGGATGCCGCGGTGTTGCGGCCACAGGGATCTGCTTCCACTCAGCCGCGAGTCATGACGGTTGATGTCTCCGGATCAGGGGCGATGTGATGCGTGCGATATTGCTCACCATCGCAACTGCAGTCATGACCGCGACCGGTCTCACTGTTGTGGCAGTGTCGACGACGGCGCTCGTAGCCGGAGTCTTCGGTGCAGGAGGTCAGAGGTGTAGTAGTCCGACTCAATCAGCAAAGGTGAGCATTGCCCGCGGCGAGTGAAGGTGACTCCGATCGGCCAAGTGCCTCCACCAGAGCAGAGTTGGTGCCTAATTTGTGTGCCGGCGCGTGACGTAGGTTCTCGCGCCAAGGCCGGGGGGCTATTGTTTTCTGCACAAAGTGCTGTCACCTGCGCTAGATTTTCGCCACCACCTCCACCTCCTCGAAACCTCGCCACCTTCTTCCACTCTGCGCAACACCCTTCATCCAACACTCATTTGCATCCTCCACACCCCTCCTCCTGACGTTCCTGCTTGCGCGTCCGTCTCATCATGCATATTCCACGCGTGGAAGCTTGCGACGCCAGCGCATGCGCGATGGTTGCAGCTCGCGCCGGCCTCCAAAGGCGGCAAAGCTCACCTTCTTGCTGCTGAAGGTCACCACCAGTCATATGTACGCTTTACTCAGCTTCAGAGAGCCTGGTGAGCCTCTTTCGCGCTCGGCTTGACCTGAGTCAAGTCTTGAAGGCTTAGATCGTCACTGACATACCCAAGTGCGCCAGAAGGTTGTCGCCAGAGCTCACTGACCTTCCACCACAACTGGGTCACAGCACCGCTGGAGGCACCAACGCTGGCCACTCGTGACTCGACTAGATCTTCCAGCGAGCTTGAGCGGCGAGGCTCTTCACGATGGCTTTCCCTCACACACAGGAGCGTTCGAACTTTCGAAGATCTTGTGTGCCGGCCGCATCACAACGGCTAGATATTCGCCTCCGCCTCACTTCCAGAGGCCTTCGACGCTGACGAATCGTCTTGCCACTTCACTTCGTTTGTGTGGCGACTACAACTACATGATTCAACGAGTCATTCGTAAGTGAACCGACCCCTCTTTACCTCGTCGACCGCCGCTGACACTCCATCCTAGGACTTCGACTCCTTTGCCTTTAGCACCTACGACTTCTTCGGTGATCCTCACCCTTCGTGCCCAATATGTCCGCCAGTGGCGGTACCTACCTCGCTCCGTCCGCCTGAGCCGCAACGATCAAGACATGGCACAGAAAGGCGCGATTATGGGTTAGGAAACTGGCTCATGGCTGCAACTTCCGGGCAAGCATGAGTCAGAACAATCCGCTCGACAAGATCTGCAGGGCTTTCAAGGTTTGATCGACCTCCATATGGTCGAGTCATCCTTTTTGTCGGCCGCATACTTTTCTCTTCCGGTTGCTCATCCTCTTTGTCGGCCGCTTAGGCGAGTCCGACGAGCACGAGGGCCAGGTCCGCGCCGACCGACGAGAGCGTGCCGTCCTCGCGTCCCGCCCAGGACCGCGCTGGCTGGCATTTCAAGCGTACGCTTGCCAGATTCTCTTCGTTGATGGGGTGCTTCCTCCGACGGCGGCGCTCATGTCGAGCATTTACGAAGAACACAAGGATGAAGACGGCTTCCTGTACATCACTGAAAACAGCTCTCGAAACTATACTTGTGTCGATCTAGATCGGGCCGCTTGACTGGAGCAAGGGTAGCGCCGCGACGCACATCTTCAACCCTGAAGACCGCCACGAACACGCTCCGCATCCCGAGTATTTCACCAAGGACGACTTGACGTACCTAAAGAACTTCAAGAACCTGACGCGTCTTCGCGTCTACAACATGCCCGACTCCTTCCAGTCCGTCATCTGGGAGACTGTCTGGAACAACCCAAGCCTCGACACGCTGGAGCTTAGCATGCGCTACAACCCCATCACTCGCGACATTGACAACGACACTCCTCCCCAGATCTTGTGCTTTGGCTTTTTGATTATATGACAGTCTTTCTGGCTGTCGTTTGTTTCGGCGGCAACGCCGAGGAAGAAGATTTCTACGCTCACAACGCCCCTCCGTCACCATGCACTCCCGAGCTGTTTCCCACGCCTCCCCGGCAAAAGATGCAGCGCAAGGCCGCCGAAGAACAGGCCGCTGCAGACGCCGCCGCCGCCGAGCAGCTTCGTCAACGCATGCTCGCCGAGCAACCCACGCTTGCTCGGCAACCCACGCGTCCGTATGTGGAGGCCGCCGCTGCTGAGAAAAGCTCAAGTGGCTGCCACCTCTGAGCCACCATCAGGTCCTTGACATAGAGGACTGGCCTCGCCGTCTTGTGAAGGCTATGCACGCTCTTGCCGACCGCACCCACACCTCAAAGCGTCTGCCTGACCCTCCCACTGCTGACGAAGGGAGATCAACGAGTTGAAACAGAAGTTTGAGGTGCTGGGGAAGCGGGTGGAGGAGCTTACGAACACTAGATCGGCGAGCTCGCTGGCGCGCCTGACACCAAGAGACAGAAGACTGAACACACTACACCCAAGGTCAAGGAGGCCAGGCCCGCTTCCGTCGAAGATGCTGAGGAGGAGTGAGGGAAGAGCTCTTTGCAGACCGACCCTTCGCGATGTCTTAGAAACGTAATTCCGGAAGCCTTGCTTCTCGGACGTCCTCCACAGATCGAGGATCCTCGCGCTCCTCGCCACGATCAGGGAGGGTATGCACTTGATACCCATCCACTTGGAGTCTTTGACAAATTTCCGGAGACTCAAGGTCGGGAGTGGCGTCACGTCCACGACTGGAAGGACAACGGGGGCGCGTACGATGTGATCGAGGACGATGACATCTTGGAGGATCTGCCGTTCCTCGACATTCCGGAAGCCTTGCTTCTAGGATGTCCTCCACAGATCGAGGATCGTTCGCTCTTCTCCAAGACCCTGCCATCAAGCCTTCAGAGGCCCCGCTTGTCGTCTTGCACTTCCAACCTCCAACTGATCAAATATCGTTCGCTCTTCTCCAAGACCCTGCCATCAAGCCTTCAGAGGCTCCGCTTGTCGTCTTGCACCTCCAACCTCCAACTGATCTGTATGGACTTTCCTCCACAGATCGAGGATCGTTCGCTCTTCTCCAGGACCCTGCCATCAGGCCTTCAGAAGCTCCGCTTGTCGTCTTGCACCTCCAAGGGCCTGGAACCTCTTGCTCCCATTGCACCCAACCTCCAACTGATCTGGCCCGACTTCGGAAGGGTCGCGGATAAGCGAGACAAAAGTGTCCAACAGTTGATCAAGGATCTGGTCGAAGTCGCAAAGAGCCTTGAGAACAGCATCCAGGCTCATTTGTACTGGGAAATGCAGACGCTGTACACGCAAAGATTGCGGGCCTCATGTACAGGCTCTTCTACGATCCAATCCGCTTGCAGTTCCCAGCAGCTACTTCACCCAGCTGGGGAAGCAGTTCGTCAAAGCCTACTGACAACGCGCCAAACAGCGTGGAGCGCCAAGAGCCTCGCCGGGTCGCGTCGTCTGTGTACTCGCGCTCGGTCAACCATGAGACCGCGTCCACGTACTGGTGTGCTGAAGAGCCGCCGGCGCACCCCATGCTAAGGCTCAGATGGCAGCCGAACACCTGCATTCGTCCACCCTTGCCTGCTGGGGGCAGTGGACGGCCATGAGCGAAGAAATTGCAAAGCAAGCAGCGCTTATGCAGTCGAACAGCCCCGCCGCCGTGGCCCTGCGTGCAAAGGGCGCAGCTTCTGGGGGACGAGTTTTGCTTCGTGGCCCTTACACACCAGCTGCCGACGCCGCCTTGGAGCAGTTCTTTGATGACAACCTCTGAGACTCCCTGCAAAGGTCTTTAATTACTGCAAGTACTCGAGCTTCATGAGAAGCTCGAGTCGGAGTACGACGCTCTTGCCGTATGGGTGGACGATACTCTGGCCCGTCTTTCATTACCAGATTCCCGACCACCCTAAGAGCAAGGCCTATGAGGACCATTCGTGGATCTACTATGAGCATGTCAACCAAGCATTTGCGGACAAGATTGTGAAGAGCTACAAGCGTGGAGACATCATTTGGATTCACAGTGCATTCGAAGATCCCCCTTCCGTCAGCGCGAAGTCCCTCAGTGACATCAGAATCCGCATCAAGGTTCTCCACAACTTCAGCCGCATGCGCCGTTTCCAGCCCTACTCGGCCGTTGTCGAGGCCGTCAAGGCCAGCGAGGTCCTCGAGCTCACCGAGGATGAGGAGGTGCGCCGCAAGGTCCCCCTCGACGAGAAGTTTGGCAACTCCTACGATGACACCAACCTCGATTCGCTTATCTTCAAAAACACACATGGTCGTGGTGGTCACACCCGACCACCCCACCGGCGCACTGTCAACCGCCGCCCACCGTGGAGCCTGGCCACCGCACGCTTCAAAGCCTTCCGCCGGAAATAATCGGCAGGGTTGGGTCATGACTGAGCCAAAAGGATCTTGGAAAGCTCCGCATGACCTCCCGGGCGTCCCTACGGTATACCCTCTCATTCACCACAAACTCCAACGCCTGTAGGGAGGCAACCCGCGCTTCTCCATGGAGGGCCGCACCGCCAACCCTGCGCCACCCAACCCCCACTGCCGCTGCACGTGCCCAGGCCCTGCTGCCTCCGATCAACTTCATCTTCTTGGCCGGCCGCGGTCGTGTGGTGCCGACGGACTTTCTCACTCTATTGCGAGGAGCACAACCAGCGACTGACCTTTTCATCTGGAGATCTCCAATGCTTCGTGGAATCCTCCATTACTTTGCAAGATAACATGGTCAGCGACCCGGACACCCTACCCGCGGTATTGCGGCATGCCCTCATGTGGGACCTCAAAATGACCCACCGACTGAAACTGTTAGTTCGTCGGTCAATCGAGGAGAACCGTGCCTCCGATCACCTTCTCCTGCTCCGCCTCATGGCATCCTTCGCCGACAGGGAAAGCATGATCCTCGACGCGGGCCTGATGCTCCGCCTGCCTGACTCACAAATACGGGGGACGAGCTTTGCATCGTGGAGGCCAACACCTCCCACGAGTTCACCTTCCCGGTCTCCGCCCTTGGCGGTATAGGCAGTCCCGCTGCTGCCACCGAGCCCGCTGCCCCTGCTACCAACAAGGCGAAGAGCCAACTCGGCGAGACTCTCAAGTGGCGGAGTACTTTCAAGCCGCTTGCTGCCCTTGAAGAGACCTTCACCAAGGATCGCTACGAGGGTTTGGGACGCCGCCAACGGCCCCAACGCCAACGCCGTCGACAACAGCGGCTCCGACGAGGCCCAAGTGCCTCACGACTTCACGTACCCGCCGGGCTACCCGGTCCCCGAGCGCGGCATCGGCGCCAACGCCAACGCCGTCTCGCTCACAATACGGGGGATGAACTTTGCATCGTGTCGGTCTCGTTGCCTTCTCTCTTCGTCGCCCCCTCGGGCACCTGGAGGCGGCTACCCTGGAAACTACTCCCCTTTCCCTGGCCAAGCCTCGTCTCGCGTGCGAGAGTTGGAACATCTCATTCGCTTTGCCCAATTCGCCGGCCCTCGGGTGAGGTGGTCCATTGAGAACAGCCCAACATGGGGAAGATACTTCCGTATGACCAACCGCGTCGAGCTGCAAGAGCTCCTTAGCCTCACCGACGACATTGTCGGCCTCTGCTACCGGCCCGGAACCTTCAAGCTCACAAATACGAAGGGTGAACTTTGCTTCGTGTCGGTCTTGTTCCTTTCCCTCTTCTTCCCTCCCTCGGATCGAATTCTACTTCTCCGACTCTAATCTGCCCATGGACAAGTTCCTCATGAACCAAGTCTCGGGTTATGAGAACAAGCCCATTCCCCTCAAGGTTCTCCACAACTTCAGCCGCATGCGCCGTGAGCACCTGGAGGCGGATACCCAGGAAACTACTCCCCTTTCCCTGGCCAAGCCCTCGGGCACCTGGAGGCGGATACCCAGGAAACTACTCCCCCTTCCCTGGCCAAGCCCTCGGGCACCTGGAGGCGGATACCCAGGAAACTACTCCCCCTTCCCTGGCCAAGCCCTCGGGCACCTGGAGGCGGATACCCGGGAAACTACTCCCCCTTCCCTGGCCAAGCCTCTTCTCGCGTGCGCGACGAGCTACGCGCGCGCGCGCGTCAAGATTAGGGAGGAGGATCCGTGTGGAATGGCTAAAGACCTTTTGGCGTCCTGCCAAAGCCCGGCTTGGTCGACAAGGGCGCCGAGGAGCGCACCTTCATGCACGCCGCTTCAAAGATACTGAGCGGAAAGGTGGATGCCGCTCTGAAGATGTTTTGGCTCACAGAGCGTGGCAAGAACCAACCCGACGCCCATCTCGCTCTGTTCCTCACAATCCCGCGCGCCGTCAAGACGGCTGACATCCAGATCAATGACATCCAAGACCATCGGATGTCTTTCTTAGAGCTGGCGCTGAACACTGTCGCGAAGACTTACGCCACGACGCCCGCTGGCGAGAAGCCGGGGCGTCGCGAAGACTTACGCCACGACGCCCGCTGGCGTGAAGCCGGGGCGTCGTGGCGAGAAGCCGCGCTATTTGATGGGAATGCTCGAGAAGTTCAATTCCGGTTCTGTACGCATCGCTGGAAATCCCCTGCTAGGGCAAGTCACGGAAGCAGCAGAAGCATCGGGTGCTTGGCCCGTACAAATTCACGCACCAGCAGTTGGAGAAGGAGGGCGTCATTCAAAAGAGCAACGTTCCAGAAAAGCAGAGAGATACTATCTACATCAACGTCATCCCCAAACGACTGACGACGTCCTTCACCATGTACGAAACCCATGATTTCGCTGACGCCGCCCGCTACCTGCTGGTACCGTCGTCATTTCCCTACACTACAAGGGGAAGTTGTTTCGTTGGAAAGTCGAGGCCCGAGGAGGAGAGTTTGGGTGTTTTGTCGTAGATAGAATGAATCATCGCTTAAGTTTTTCTATTTTGGCTCTTAGTGTCGAGTGATACATGCCGTGACGAGAAGCGTGTAGGATGTCGACAAGGTCATCTCGCTCGTTGATGAGAAGGCGTGGCGGCAGCTGCGGCGGCGGCGGATTCAACACCACGCTAAGGATCGTGAAACTGGCGGCGGCGGCAGCAGCAGCAGCAAAGCAACTGCTTATGAGCTTGACACCATGCCAAGCATCGTAATATCGGCAGCGGCGGCGAGGATTTGAGCCTCATGAAACTCACACCATGCCAAGAATCGTAACTCAATTACCTGGTTCAATTGCAATCAATCTAATCTTAAATTGCCTAAGCCATGGCAAGTCAATTCGTCGCCCAATTACTTGCAAACTGGGACTTCAAATAGCTTGAATTGATTGAATTGATTGACTGGAAGCCCTGACGAGAAGGCGTGGCGGCTGCTGCGGCTGCTGCAGAACCTCCTCGACGGTGCCGGACCCCCGAAGGTGTCGCCCGGGCGCTGGTTCTCCACTAGCATGCGAGCATTTTAGGTATGGTACCCCGGTTCGTTTGGTTGGCGTGGCAGGAAATATCTGCTGGCGTCTTAATTTTTTACTCAATGGTGTAGGTCTGGCCGGCAACAACAGAGGACAGGGCCTTGGTGATGCGGCCAGCGCGCCTGCAATCAGCATATGGACGACGCCCTTGGCCGCCACGATACCCCCTCGCGCAGCACGGCGACAAACGGCAACAAGAACATGGCGTCCTTCTCCGCCCACCGCTGGCCGTGTCTTCGGGATGACGTACAAGGCGGCAGACGCAGTACTTGTCCTTGATAGCGGGCGCCTGGGTCGCAAACAGCCGGCCGCCGTACCGTACAGCGTCACGCCCAGCCTTTCGCCCACGGCGGACCGCTGCTCCCTGCGTTCGTCACGCTCGCGACCCGCGAGCACCCGGGGGCCGGCGCTGCCCGAACAGCAGCTGGTGCAGGGCTCGGTTCGCGAGCATAGATGTGACTCGAGGCGCTGCTTCCATATCGAACGCTGGCCTGGGACGATATCAGCCGGTGAGTCCAGCATGCCAGTAGTGGCGGACGTCGAGGTACCGTCCCAAGGGAGGGAGGGAGGTGCAAAAACGCCGGAAGAGAGCGGACACCAGGCCTCGTTGGCGGCACCGCCGTGGTTGACGCGGACACGCGCGTCTACGGGCGAGAGAAGCGACTCGTCGATAGGCTTGCGGCACGTGGGGACCATGGTGATGTGCTCGAAACCTAAGTACGGCTTGTCGCCGAGCTTGTGCGTCGTGTCGGCGGCGGCGGCGGCGGCGGCGGCGGCGGTTGCACGGCGAGGGCCATCTTCAGGCGGTACGCGGCGGAGAATCCGTAGCGGTTTGCGAGCGCGAAGCAGGCGGCGGAGGCGATTTGTAGGCATAGGCCTGCAAGTAATGCCTTATCGTGCTTAGCTGAGCGATGAGCAGTGCTCGAGGATTCAGAACAACACACCCATTGGGTACTAGGGAGATCGTAAGTTGATTGTGTTTTACGATTGGCGCCGGTCGATGAGAGTACTTGCGGGATCGGCCTATGTACCATCACTGGTGCGAATGAACGCGCCAACAAGTAAGAGAACCTAGGACAATTCCTGATAAGCGGTCACCCGGAGCGTGGGACGACTGTGTACGCGCAAAATGTACAGAGGCAAACATGCATGATGTTCCTCCGATAATTGCGACTTGACACAACTACTGAACACGAACGGAGTCCAGGAAAACGTTTAGCACTACCCGTAGCCGCAATGATTTCGATGGTAGGTAGAGCCGATGAAACAGAGAAAGAAAACAGGGCTGAAGAAGCGATCATAGCCATCCTTTGTCCAAGACATAAGAAAACTTACTTAACGTGGAAATAAGAAAACGATGAGCAGCATTCAGAAAGCAGAGAAATTTTTATCAACCGCAACCAAGATGGCAGGCAGCATTGCAGAACGTTAAGACGCCACAAGAGACATGTAGAAGTCGACTCTGTTTATGGCTGTATCACCAGCGCGAAGGAACAGGAATTGTTCCCCTTTGGCATTGGTTAACATCACGAACACGCATCTCGATCGCAAGTAGGATGATTTTCAGCTTGACTTCACTTGAGACGACGTACTGTTTCCGTTCAAAACGAAAAGGCGAGCGTAACAGCGGTGGCGCATCTGTCCTGGCAAAGAGCGACGACAAATTAGGACTATTGATTCTCCATTGCCGAAGACCAGCCCCCATGCGTGGTACCGTTGCACCAACACGCGACATGCCAGCCATCAACACACGCTTCATCGAATCCAAAAAAGATCGCAGGAGGCCTGGTACGCTGATAACGCCGTGCGCGTGGACAAAAAAAGAAACAGGATGGTCACTACGAGGGTCGAACTCGCGACCTTGGCGTTAACTCTTAGTCCTCTGGGAGGACTGCCAATATTAGCACCACGCTCTAACCAACTGAGCTAAGCGACCTGTTGCAGGTTGGTGAGGTGAGAGATGGATGAGAGTGTTTGTAACTCGAAGAGCGAGGGCAGAGAGCTGCCGAAAAAAGGTTCTTGCCAGGGCAGAAGTGGGATAATCAGATCACTTTGAAGTAGGAAGCTGTAAATGAGAAGGACCGGAAGGTGTAAGATAGAAAAGCAGGAGTGGCATGGGGCCTAGAGCAAGAGAGGAAGACCGATGCAACTGGAAAGCTGCACCGTGGCACGAGACCGCCGAATGGGAGGTGTTACTGCGACTGAAAGGAAAAAAGACTGGAGGATCAGCAGAGTAGGTCTATCACCTTGTTAAAATAGCAAAGCCGGGCCATGATTGGGACGATTGATATCTAAGTGGGCAGAAGGACTTGGATTTCCGAATGCGGGCTCATCAAATGCTCCAGTGAAAGCCGAAGAAGAAACCAGCTTCTCGCCACAAATCGATCTGGAATTCAAAAGTGCTCCCTCTTTCGGGGTGACGGAAATTATGGACACATGGGTAATCGAAAGGAAAAGGAAAAAGCCGTACCGACGCCTTTGCTATGCAATCTCTCAGAAGAAGCGCCACCAAATGAAAACGATCATGATGAACGCGAGCCCGCCGATGGGACCGTACTATCGCCATGTTAGCTCGGCCCAGGTACAACAGCTTATCGTGTTGTCTTACCTGGCGCAGCAACAGCTCCCAATTGATCCTGACAGCGGCCTTGCGGTACTTCCGGCTGTCCTCGCGGAGCCGGCTGCTCATGTCTCCCATGCGCTCGAGGCTGTCGCCTCTGTAGAGCAGATCCTCAATGTTCTTCGTCATGACCTTGGTGACATCCTTCAGCTCGTCGTTCAGCTTGTCCAGGTTCTGCGTCGCCCGGCTGTCCTGGTACGTCTTCTTTGTGCGCTGGATGAAGGTGTCGAACTCGACGAAGGCGTAGGGGCGGCAGGTGGCGGCGAGGTACTGTTGCGAGGGATACGTCGTGGTGAATTCCTGCTTGATGTCCGAGAGGAAGGTGAAGGCGAGCTTGCGCGGATACGAGCGGTCGCAGATGCAGAGGAAGATGAGGGCGTCGTCGAGAAGGTAGCTGCGGGGGAGGGGTCAGTTTGGAGGTTGGGCGGGCGGGCATGCGGCGCGCGTACTGGATGGTGAATTCGCCGCCTTCGATGCTGGCTTGGGGCTCCGAGTTGCGATTCACGCGGCGGAGAATCTGCTTGACCTTGCCCTTGATCTCGACGAGCGCGGTCTCCGACTGCGGAAGCGAAGGGGGATCAGCGAGGGGCGCGGAGGGTCGCGGGGAGAAGAGGTCGTACCTGTTCATCGTCGACGGAGGCGGCCAGAATCAGGCCTGGGTTGGGTCAGCATGCGGGATTGCAAGGAGGGGCGTATCTCTGGGCGATCGGCGGGAGAGCTTGGTGTTGGACATGTGTCCTTCGGGGAGCAGCGTACCGTCCAGGCGCGCTATTTGTGTGGAGCGGATCATGTTGGAGCTGGGGGCGCTCTACAAGCGCTTCGACAGCCGGGCGGACGAGAGACAAGAGGGTGCTTGGTGGTGGGGAACGACGGAGGCGCAATGGGTTAGAGGTCTTGGGTCGGGAGAGGACAGCGTGACGCTCGGATCGCTCGCCATGGAGCAACGTCACAGCTGCGCCGTCTGCTGCCTGCACCTCGCCGTTTGTCCAATGATAATTGATGCGCCCAGTCCCAGGGTCTACTTTAATCCCAAGACTGGATGAGTGACGCCACATAGCCGGCAGACCGACCGGGAGGCGCCAGCGGCGGGTGTAGAGCTCGCGCAGGGCAGCGCGTCGACAACCAAGCTTGGCGCGTCTTCCACGTCGCGTCGCCGAACCGCTGCATCCTGAACCACCGTCCGCGCAACCACACACTCCGACCCATGCAATTTTGAACTCGGCACCGTTTGCCGCCTCTGGGCGCCAATCAGACTTTCACCACTGCCACTCATCTGCAGCCACTGCGCTGAAGCTCCACGGACCCGGAGCTGGAGCTGGAGCTGGAGCTTCCGCAATTATTGTCTTCGTGAGAGCTGGAGCCTGCCAATTCAGCCTGACTCTGCATTTCGAAAGGCCGCTTGCACACGCTTCCCTCAAGCCTGCCGTGCTCCCTGCAGACCACCCTTCCAGCGCTCAAACCACGTGACGCGACCAACTCCAGCATCCTTACCTTGGGCTACAATGGACCCAAGCGAGAAAGCGCAAACTGGGCCAACGGGCCAAGCTGAAAGCGGAAAGCAAGAGCTGGCGGAGATGGGCGGCGCAGATAAGGATGATTTCTCAGAAACCGAGACAATGGCCGCGATTGAGGCATCGAGAAGAGACTCTGATCCGTCTTCCTCAAACCCTATGCAATCACCCTCAAACCCCGGCAAAACTAAAGGAGAGGGAGCGAACATCTCAAAGAAGCGGGTGAAGACATCAACGGCCACGCCAACCAAGAGCTCACGCTACAAGAAGGATGTCAACACCCATCACAGTGATGCCGCAGAAGTACACCAGGACAATGACACAGCCATGGCCGACTTGGGTGTGGAAACTGCTACTAGTCCCGGCCCAGCCAGCTCGCGTCGGTCTCGCAAACGAGGCGCGCCGACGAAAAGGAACGACGGGCCAGCACCTTCGTCGTCAGCTGCAAAAGTCTCGCAAGAGCAAGGCGAGGATGATTCTGCACATGATACCGATACCCTTATGGCTGGCACGGGCGATAAAACCGTCTCGGAAAGGGGCAGCCGCGAGCAGAGTGCACCTGCCACGACGGAAGAAGCGCCACGCCGGTCTGGTCGGCGCTCAACTCGCAAGACCTACCAGGAGGAAGACAGCGACGCCGATTTCGAGATTGCCCCTACGCCTCCTCAGTCAGGTGGCAAAATGGCTCCCACCTCTCGCGGCGGAAACAGTCGCATCTGGAAGCCCGATTACCTGCTGCAGGACCCGAAGTCGAAGCTGGCCAAAGCCGACGTCTCAGTAAGCCTTCTCGTGTCCCAGTCTCCACTTCACTTTTCTAACGCATTGCAGGCCATTCTCAAAGATCCTCGCGCCTGGACCTCACTCAGCCCGGCTCAGCAGTCCATAATTATCTCCCTCCTTCCGAACGTGCCTGCTCTGGCCCCCGACCCCGCCGACCCTACCGCCTCGCTTCCGAATATACCGCAGCAGATGCTATCATGCAATGATGCCTTCCGCGCCGATATCTCAATGTTCCAATTCGACCTGAGCGAAGGCCGTCTCGAGCCGGAATGGCAACACGACGGCCTCGTGGCCATGGAGAGACGCGCCCGTGGCGAGTTCGATGAGTGGAAGGAGAAGGAGGTCGAGGCATTCTGGGGCCAGAAGCAGAAGCTGAGCTACGATGTCATCGCGGGCGAGAGCAGCACGGTGAAGCTCGAGGAGCTGATTGCGGCCGGTTGCTGGCAGGTGGGAGACGTCTGGGTCTACACACGGTCGTTCGGCAGGGGCAAGAACGCGGTCAAGATCGAAAAGGAGGCGACGGTAAGTCTGGCGTGTTTTCCAACCGTGTTTCGCTGTTGCTTACTTCGCGGCAGATCACCTCCATCACCGAAGACAACCGCATCACGTTCCGCTTGCCGGATGG
Organism: Diplodia seriata; assembly: GCF_021436955.1. NCBI lineage: Eukaryota > Fungi > Ascomycota > Dothideomycetes > Botryosphaeriales > Botryosphaeriaceae > Diplodia > Diplodia seriata. The sequence goes on along the minus strand of NW_027117309.1, from coordinate 1,022,032 downwards.
GCAGCGCAAATTCAGCTCAGGAACGGCGGGGGAAGATGTCGAGACGGAGCCGCTGGACGGACTGCAGGCGCTTGCTGACAAGGTGATCGAGACGGACGGCCGCATCGGCAGTTGGCGCGGGGTGAACGCATGGAAGGAAATTAGATGCTTCCGCAAGAACCAAGACATCGGCTCCCCGTGGGAGATTCGCGAGGTATACTGGGCGAGACAGCAGGGTAGCGATGGGGCATAAGCTTTAGTGCTTGCATCGTCACGGGCGTTTAATCCATGGTTCACGGCAACGATGGCGGAGCACAAACGGCGATCTCCATGGGAAATGGAAGGGAGATAACGTGGCAGACTAGCTTAACATCTTGCGAGAATATATTTTTCAGGAATCAAAATCAGCACTGGCAAAGTCAATGTTCGATTTGTGAGAGTGCAGCCCTCAGCGGTGACATCATCGAGCTTACCCGGCGACGCTTCAGATCTCTCAACACCAAAAATTGCACCGACCTCCGCCCGGGCCGCGCCCAAACCCGTCATCACCATCGGCAAGTCTGAACGCCTACCTGTAAACAGCCCCGCCGATTTCAAGCGCCATGTCGGCCGCGAAGCAGCTCCAACACCGCCGCGCGCACAACCTCCTTCTCATCTCCAAGCTCCTCAACTGCCGCGAAAATGCGTCTCCATTCACACTGATCCTCGATTCGCTCGAGCAGTCCGGCAAGGGCCTGGTGCGAGAGTTCATCCGCCGCGCAAACGTATAGTCCCCACTCCACTCCACCCCAGCCATCACTGCTAACCGCCAAAAGGCCGCAAAAACCCGCGTCGTCTTCGTCTCGTTCGAGACGCTCAAAAAACCAAAAGGCGCCGACATCTTCATCTCCGCCTCCCGCAAGGACCCCACCGCGCTCCAAACCGACCTCGCCGCCCACGCCGCCGCATCCACCCCACGCCAAAGTACGTACTTCCACCCCCAGTCAGTCCCCCCGCTAACCCCGGCCGCCGCCAGAAACCCTCCTCATCCTCGACACCCTCCACCCGCTCACCGCGCACCCACGCACCACCCTCACGCTCGCCCACTTCCTCTCCTCCCTCCTCTCCCTCTCCCCCACCACCTCCCTCCTCGCCACCTACCACGTCGACATCCCCCTGCCTGCTGCCGCCGCCGCCGATCCGTACGCCCCCCACCCCCTCACGCTGCTGCGCTACATCGCCACCACCCTCCTCGCGACGCACGCATTGCCGCACGTGCTCGCCGCCAAGAGGGCGCAGGACCGCAGCGTCGCGGCGCCGCGGTTCGGGTTGGGGGAGGAGGTGGAGGGTGTGGTGGGGGGGAGGGGGAGGAATGGGTGGGGGGGTGGGGGTGTTGGGGGAGGTCTAGGGGATCGTGGTGAGGATGCGGCGGTGGAGAAGGCGAGGGCGTTGGGGAGGGGCGTCGTGGTGGAGATGGAGTATAGGCGGAAGTCGGGGAGGGGGGTGAGGGAGTGGTATTTCGTGCCTACTACTGCGGAGGGGGAGAGGGAGACGTCGAGGGAGTCGGCGATCTTGTTGGAGGATCATCCGCTGTATGGGAGGGCGCAGACGGCGGCCGCCGGCCAGGCGGAGGAGGGCGACGAGATGGATACGACGTTCAACTTGGGGCTGACGGAGAGGCAGAAGAGGGATAGGGAGGGTGTGGTGTTGCCGTATTTCGATGCGCAGAGGGATGATGGGGGGCCGGGGGAGGGCGGGAGGATCCTGTATGATATGGGCGTGGAGGACGACTTTGATGAGGAAGAGGATGAGATCTGAGTGGTTGGCAGGCAGTCAGTCCATCATCGACAACTATGAAGACATGATAATACGCTGCTTCTTTGAGGACCGCATCAGTGAGCGATATGGATGCCTCAGGCAGAAGCGCGGATCGTCGCGCGCGGTGGCCTGTGCGCCGCGGGCCGCGACCGCCTTCGCTCGTTTCTTGAAGCTGTTCCTCGCCGCTACCCTACGTCCACCACGCTTCTCGAGGCCCGCCCGGCCAACGCACCGCCTCACCCTCGAACACTCGTGTGTCCGACAGCAGCCCGCAGTCTCGCTCCACACGCCGCATCCGCATTTCCTCCGCGCAGCAGTCGACCCGCACTCCAATCGCGCGGAACGATCCACCGATCAGATCCTCGAGCCTCTCTCTCTCTCCTCACCAACGCACATACTCTACAGTGACCATTCGCGAAACCGAGAACGCGCAGCACACACACACGAAAGCCACGATGCCCGATCCGCCCGCCTCGAAGCGCTCGCGCGGCCGCCCCGACTCGGCGCAGATGTGGGACGACAACGACCGCCCCAACAAGGCACCACGGTGGGGAGGAGGAGGAGCAGCTGGCGGCGGTGCGCGTCACCGATCGCGGTCGCCGCGGGACTCGGATGACCACCACGAAAGCGGCGGTGGCCGCGGTGGCGGTCGCGGCGGACGCGGCGGCGGACACAACAAGCGCGGCGGACGGAGAGACAGGAGCGGAAGCAGGGAAAGGGGTGGAAGGAGGAGAGGAGGTACGTTTGCTCGAATCCCACTCTCCGTGACGTTCTGTTGTTTCGTGAATGGATGGATGGATGAATGGGGTGGCTAACTTTTTTCTTTGCTCGTTTAGACGACCGCGCGCGCTCGCGCTCGCCCAGACCCAGCGATGGCAATGTGCGCCGCCGCTCTCCGCCGAGGGGACCGCGCGGCGGCGGCGGTGGAGGATCGGCATCCGCGGCTGCGACGAACGGCACGAAGAAGGGCAACGCTGCAGCGGCAGCCGCGGCGGCGGCGGCGCCGCCCACGTCGGGTCGCACGCAGCCCAGCTCGCGGGAGTGGACACGTCGGGTGCAGTCTCGAGCGGGAGTTTCCATCGCGGGTGGATTAACGAACGGCGAGAAGGATGGCGACGGCAACGAGAACGCGATGGACGTGGATGGCGGCGCGGCCGAGGAGGCGGATCCGGAGACGAGGGAGATGGAGCGCATGATGGGCTTCTCGAGCTTCAGCAGCACGCACAACACGAAGGTGCCCGGCAACGACCTGAACTACGGCGTCAGGAAGGAGAAGAAGACCGAGTACAGGCAGTACATGAACCGTGTGGGAGGTTTCAACAGGCCGCTCAGCCCGTCGAGGTAGATGGGATCGAATGGGGGAACATATTGCTGCGGCTGGGCGGATAGCCCATCTGCAGAGGATGGCAAACGGCGATGGCGATACTCATACGGATAAAAGCTACTCGCTTGAGATAGCGGCTGTACCCACAATGGCAGCGAGGATAATGAGGTCGTTAGGGACTCGGTCGTCGGAAGGACTGATAGACTGCGGGTGGCAATGGCATAGCATTGGCGTTGGTGGGGATTCTCACGGCTTGCTTTTCTTCTGAGCTGGAAATTGCCCCTGCTGGATGCGATGATTGGGACTAGGGATTCGAAAGTTCTTTGAGGACTTTTAGTGCGAGGCTTCGAGTTGCAGATGCTCGGCGCCTGCGAGGCATTGATACCAAATAAAAGCCAGCTCGATTTCAATTCCGTTACATGTCTGATGTTTGAAACCGAGAAATTTCGAACATGGTCTCTTCTTTGATTGCATGAGCCTGAGTTCTGCTCGAGGTCGTGGCGTCGTCGCTGCGTGGTGAGTGAGGCGAGAGAGAATCGCCGGGTCAATGCGGTGTGCGGAAGTGTGGTCGGGGCAGCTCTGGGGGGAGCTTTGGGCGTGCGTCAGAGCGCCACGTCTCCCACTTCGCGTCCGTCGACCGCTACTACTTGGGGCCGCGCAAGCCGTCGTCTTTTCTGCCAACAACCTCTCTTTTCCCCGGAGGTGCTCACCACGACCCCGAACCCGGCCAATTGAGATTGTTCCGCCCACAAATGCGTCCAACCAGACCGCCGTCCCCCGGCCGCCGGGGCGGCGTCGCCCAAGCATCCTTCAGAGCTGCCGCGACCAGCTTCGCCGTCGTCGTCGCCGCCATCTTGCTGCTGCTCAGCCCGGCTGCCGCCGACGAAGGCAATGAGCGCAGCGAGGCCGTCCAGCAGATCGAACGCGCCTCCAACGAGAGCTTGCTGTGGGGCCCGTACAAACCGAACCTGTACTTTGGCGTGCGCCCGCGCATCCCCAAGAGCTTGGCTGCTGGCCTGCTGTGGAGCAGGGTAGAGGATTTCAGATCGGTGCAGGACAGTGGGTTTTCCTCCCCTCTCCATGCCATTTCATCACGGAAATTAGCATTGGAGAAAGGCCGGGAAAGAAGCCAATTTGCATGACACAAGAGCACAATGTGTGGCTAACAAGGGACAATTCCTTTTTTCTTCCTTCGCAGACTTCCGCCACACATGCGAGCAGCACGAGGGCATGGCCGGCTACGGCTGGGACGAGTACGACCCGCGCACGGGCGGCAAGCAGACGATCCACGACGCCGGCAACCAGGTCGACATGACGACCGAGTTCGTCAAGGTGCCCGGCGGCGAGCACGGCGGCAGCTGGGGGCTGCGCGTGCGGGGCGCGCCGCGCGCCGACGCCCCGGACAACCTCAAGACGACCGTCGTCTTCTACGCCTCGCTCGAGGGCCTCGGCAGCCTGGAGGTGCCCGTCGAGGCCGCCGACGAGGAGGGCCTGGGCCGCGACGGCGACGTCGAGATCCAGGGCCAGAGTCAGGGATTGGGCGCGTATGCGATCAAGGTGACCAAGGGCAAGGGAGAGCATCCCGAGGAGCGCCATGAGGCGTGGGATGAGAAGCCGCTGGATAAGACGTTTGTTACTAGCGCGCAGCTGCCCGAGCAGGCTATGTGGCAGGTCAAGGCCGTCCTGTTTGCTGCTATTAAGCAGACGGTCGACAACTTCGTGGCCCGGTTCGGTACCGAGGAGAATATGCCTCCGCCTGAGCAGATTTACACCATCGCTCATAAGCCGGGAATGGGCAATATCCATTTCGTGCAGAAGGTTTTCGAAGGTCCTTTCGAGGTGGGTGTGCATCTGGGAATGGTGTGGATTTGAGGGATGCTTACGTGTGGCAGTTCGATGTTCTCTTCTCTTCTGCTTCTGCCCCGAAGCCGATGACTTGTAAGACACCTGTTTGCTATCATTGTTATCCGTCCTGACGATGTTACAGCGGAGGACTTGACCGACGAGCTTGACGCTGCCACCACCGCCTTCTCCAAGCGCTACAACGAAGTGATGAAGCCCCAGGCGCCTTTCAACAGCGACAAGTACGATGAATTTTCCAAGTCAATGTTCTCCAACCTCGTCGGTGGCATTGGCTACTTCTACGGTGACGCCCGCATCGACCGCTCCTACGCTTCCGAGTATGACGAGGACAACGAGGGTTTCTGGGAGGAGGCCGCCGAGGCTCAGTCCAGGAACAAACCCGAGCTCGAGGGTCCTTATGAGCTTTTCACTAGCATTCCCTCCAGGCCCTTCTTCCCGAGAGGCTTCCTGTGGGACGAGGGATTCCACCTCATTCCGATTGTTGACTGGGATGTCGATCTCACGCTGGAAATCATCAAGAGCTGGTTCAATCTCATGGACGAGGATGGTTGGATTGCCCGCGAGCAGATTCTCGGTGCCGAGGCCCGTAACAAGGTCCCGCCCGAGTTTCAGGTCCAATACCCCCACTACGCCAACCCTCCTACGCTGTTCTTCATTCTCTCTGCTTTCATCGAGAAGCTACAGGCTCAGGCCCCCACCGATGGCTCCCAGCAGCCGCTTGTTTCGGGCGAGAAGTATACGACGTACCTCAAGAACCGCGAAGCTGCTCTCCAATATCTTCGCGACCTCTACCCTCTACTGAAGCGCCACTACTTCTGGTTCCGCCGCACGCAATCCGGCGACATCAAGTCGTACGACCGCGAGGCCTTCAGCACCAAGGAGGGCTACCGCTGGCGCGGGCGCACTCCCCGCCACATCCTGACGTCCGGCCTCGACGACTACCCGCGCGCGCAGCCGCCGCACCCCGGGGAGCTTCACGTCGACCTGATCGCGTGGGTGGGCATGATGACGCGCAACATCAAGGACGTGGCCGCCTTCATCGGCGAGGACGACGACGTGGCCGAGTTCGCCAAGTACGAAAACGCCATCATGCGCAACATCGACGACCTGCACTGGAGCGCCGAGGAGAAGATTCACTGCGACGCCACCATCGACGACTACGAGGAGAGCGTGCTCGTGTGCCACAAGGGCTACGTCTCGCTCTTCCCGTGGCTGTTCGGGCTCGTGTCGGACGAAGAGAAGGTCGGCAGCATCTTGGACCTCGTCGGCGACGAGGAGGAGATTTGGAGCCCCCACGGCATCAGGAGCTTGAGCAAGAAGGACGAGCTGTACGGCACGGACGAGAACTACTGGAGGAGCCCCGTGTGGATGTGCATCAACTATCTTGTGGTTGTGAGGTTGCTGGTCCGTTGTTTTTTTCTTATTCCTTCTTCCCGCCACTCTCTCTCTCTCTCTCTCCTCCCCCTCACTTTTCCCTCACCACCACCACCGTAAAGAATAACAACAGATTGCTGACATAAAACAAACAGGAAACGGCGCAATCCACCAGCCCGCACGCCCAGCGCGCGGCCGAGCTGTACGCCGCGCTCCGCAAGAACCTCGTCGACACCGTCTTCGACAGCTGGAAGGACACGGGCTTCGCGTGGGAGCAGTACGACCCCGAGACGGGCAAGGGCCAGCGCACCCAGCACTTCACCGGCTGGACCAGCTTGGTCGTCAAGGTCATGACGTTCCCGGATGGAAAGGACTTGAAGGTGGGCGTGGCGCCGCCGAAGGAGAAGAAGGCTGGTGCTGGGCATGATGAGTTGTAGGATTTTGCGTGGTGGTGGTGGTGGTGGTGGCTCTAGGCGGATGTGGAGGGGTGGCTGGTGTTGTTGGGGAGGGAGGGAGAGGTGTGTGGCGGGAAGGAAGGGGGATGGTTGAGGGATGGGAAGGGGGAAAGCCTGGTGGATGTATAGAAGCACAAAAGTTGGCTTGAGGTTCGAAATGTATGTATGTATTTGATTATGATGATGATGGAGGGTTTGTCTGCTGAGCGTTCATGTGGAAGGATTGAAGTTTTGCTGCTGTCTACGTGGAGATATCGTAGACTTGACATCTCGATCGATCCCCTTTTTCTCGCCCCTTCTACACTTATATATCCTCGAAGAAGTCACGCTGCTATTCGGACCAACGCATTCAGTGACTTTGCTCCAGCTGCGCCATCGTCACATGAATGCTGAAGAAGACGCATCGCCCCGTTTCTGAGCCCCGGGAGGTACGGCACATCCAACCAACCCTACTACAGCAGCGCCGGCACTGCGCACTGAAGGCTACCGCCCCGACTCACAAGTCCATCGCGGGTAGCTGCGGATGGCTGAGCGCTGCTCCGTTGATCATCGCTGTGTCGTGCATCTCGCGGGATCCGGGCGCACTTGAGACGGCCGGCGTACACACACACTCGTTTGACTCAATCTCATTCTGGGCTCCCGTGCCACGCGAGGGTATAACAGCTCACCGCCATTTTCGCCTGTTTCCGAGCGTTGCTATGGTGGTGCTGCACCGAGCCTCGGGACGGTGGTAGGAGTGCTGTGTTGGCATTTCCGTTCTGCTCAACGCTGAACTGTAGGCTGCTGTGCATGATGTTCCGGCGTCGAGCTACCTATCGAATCAGACGGTTCAGCTTTTCGTGGGACGGCTGCCGGCGTCCGTGAAGCTGGAAAGGCAGTCTAGATGGTGTGTGATGGTGTGTGTGTGTGGATGAAGGGCGAAGCTAACATGTGAGGGTGGCGGCCGACAGTATCTTCTACTTGAGTCCGAGGAGCGCCTACTCTGCTCGAGTTCGTCCAAATCTTCAACAACTTCACACCACTGGACCTACCTCACCCTTAAGCCTCCCTTCAGTTGACCTTTGATCGGAGAAAACCTTCTTTCCAAACCTTTTGAGAGACGCACACCTGGTCCGAAAGCAACCACGACCTCAACAGCTCCACTCGACAACCGGTCTTCCGTCCTCCGCCTCCTCCCGCCCCGTCTACAACCCCCTCGCCATGCCGTTCTTCTTGGTACTCGCAATTCTCGCTGGTGCTGTGGGCCGTGGGGTTTTTATTGTTTCAATGGTAGATGAGCTTGGCTGGATATGCGGTTGAGGGTCCATGCGGTTAAGGAGTTGAGCCTGTTTGAAGAGGGAGGGGAGGGTGTTGTTTGAGATCCGGTCTGATGCCAAGTTGGGCGCAGGAGAGTTTGCAGAAGTAGCAATGCATGCCCAAGTTTCCCTTCAGCATTTTCAAACAACAACAGCGTGGTTTTCTGTGCAATGTCAATGTTAGTGCTCCGCCATTCAGGCTACCCCCCAGCTTCTAGTGTGCTCTCCGAAAGGACGCCAGCCCCCCTGTCTCCCTCCCTCATGTCCCGCTTTTCCTTTTGAATTCCCCTCGCCGGCCTGGCCCGTCTGGCCACCCCTCTATTTGCAAGCGGAACCTCGCACCCCCCCACCAATCTCCAGAGCACACTATCCCAGCCAATGCTCCACTGCCCTTGCTTCCAAGAGGCCCCATTTCACGTATGTCGCAGTCTACCGCTCGACGGGAAGCCGCCGGCATGAACCGGCGCAGGAGAAGGTATACAGGGCCGTACGATCTCACGAAAGAGGCCAGCAGAGCCAAATCCAGACATTTCTACACCCCTGACTCGCGGTCGGCTGCGGGAGTGTGGGGGTCAAGTTGCGGCGGGTTCTTTCTGCAGCAATGTCCGACACGCATGTACGCCGTCAAAGGGGACGCCTGCTGTCGGCAGGGAGCTGGCTGCAAAAGTCAGAACTTGTCGCAGAAACAAACTCCTGGCAGAAAGAGAAGGCGAAAGGCAATCCGCCCGTGTTTGGTCGGCCGGAGCGCGCCCGCCCCCGTTTTCCAAACTGCTCTCTTGTTAGTTTTCTTGGCTTCGTGCAGCAGCCAGCGATGCGTTGCGTTGCGTTGCGGCGGCCCCATGCTGCGGCGCCTTCTGCTTTTCGTCGACGCGGCGGCTGCTGGTGTCTCCATGCGGTTTGCCGGTCAGTTATTGGCGTGAGGTGAGAGGCAGTGAAAGAGTTCCCCGCGAGCTGGATCGTGATGCGAGGTTCCGCTGTTTGCAGGGCTGGGAGGGGTTTCGGCACTGATGCACGTTTCTGGACGTATGCATCCTTCCTTCCACCACTTGTTCGGGCTGGGGATGTGGGGCCGGCGGGTCGCGGCGTACTGTGTGGATGCTGTAGGAGCTGTCGTTTGTTCGGCGTGGGGCTCGGATAGGCGCGTTTTGCGGTTGGAAGAGTACGTGGGCCTGCGAGTCTGGTCAGTCGTTTTACGCCTGTTTGCTGGTTTTGAAGTGGCACGCAAGACGATTGCTTTCAGGGCGTTGAGCTGCCGCGATTGTGAGCGGCCTGGTTGCCTTTGGCGTTTGATGGGCCGCATAGTCGCATGCTACATTTGAAGTTAGAGGCTTGTGCGACTCAGAAACAGCTTGTAGGGCGCATGGAAGCGTAGCCTACCAGGGGGCTCGAAAACCCCTTGGTAATTCGATCTGGTGCTTCTCCTTTCTTTGCGTATAGCGGACAAGTAATTATTGCACAGCTTTTGCACTACAGGATTGATGGTTGAGGGGCGTGGGAGGGCCTTCAGTGGGTCGGTAGAGGTGTTGTGGTGGAGTGCTATCGCGCTTGAGGAGCTCTGCGTTTGCCTCGCAGCACACCGCATCCTTCGCCATGGTTAGCTGATGTAACTTCCCTAGGAAATGTGCATTAGCGATCCAGGCGGAACTGAGCACCCATGAATAGCCTATCGTGGCCTAGGTTGTGAATCAAGCGTGCGATTGGCGCTATCGATTGTGCGCGCACCCGCCGTTCGGAACTTGTGTTGACTTTCTTCTCCCTGTTTCAGGCCATTCCCAGCCGGCGAGGACGGTAGCATTCGATGGATGACGTGTATCGCAGGGAACAGGGTCTTCTTCGCGCTGGCTCGGGCCACATTGACACGGATGTGCGGGTGCGGGTGCAGGCGCTGGGGCGACAGATGCAGAATGGAGAAGCGACATGTCTGTGCGACAATCGGGGACTGCCTCAGCTGCATTAGCGCTGTGAAGATGGGTCTCAACATCCACTTACGCCATAATCCCCGGCAAAATCGGTGCTGTGTAGTCGTGGGCAAACTCCCACACGTGCGAAAGAGACGCGAATGAAGCACCGCGCCTCTTGCAGCGGGCAACTTAGTAGCGCGAAGACCCCGTGTGCGACACATGAGCGCGAAAGTTTCTGACAGACGGTAGCAACGACCAAGGCGAGGGTATGGTTGGTGGAGCCATGGATTTCATGCACTGGCGCGATCCACGCCACAGACGGCACTCCCGCTCAAGGGACCGCGCCTGCTGGAGTCAATCCCCGCGGCTTTGCCGGCTCCATCGGCCAGCCACCGGGTAGCTCTTGGCTTGCAGCCCCCTCATGTCAATTGCCCTGACTGCCGCTCTCAGCCGCTTCTTCCATTTGGCCATGACCCTCCCGAAATATGATCCGAGCGACGCGGCGAAGAGGCCCTCGCAGCCAGCTACAACAAACGCCAGTCTCGCAGACCGTGGCAAGCGCCGAAATCATCATGGTCCAAGCCAGAAAATAATTTGCCATAGATTCCGAATACGCACTTGCGAAAAGTCAGAGTCAAGCGATAAGGTCCAGGATAGCAGCCGTACGTCCGCTCTTCTCTGCAAGTGGCTCGCCGTTACCGCTCAACTGGAACTTGGCGCTGACAGATCAAGGCAGGAGAGAAGAGAATAGCTATGGTCGAAGCGGACGCGGCCGTGGCCGCCGGACAGAGCACGAGAGCAGACGAGAATAACGAACCGGTGCCGTCGCCCAGTTCCCCCACGCCCGACGCCACGGTTGTGGAAGACCAAAATGCACTGAAGACGGATCACACGCCGGATGCCGACAACAACAACAACAACAACAACAACGAGCAAGTCCCGACCCCCTAACAAGGAAGCAGCAGTCCGCAGCAATCCGCAGCACCCGCGCCCCCCAGTCCACGGCGCCGACGTCGACAGCCCAACCACCAGCCCAACCCGCAAGCCGACACAGCGGCGTCGTCGTCGTCGTCGTCGTCGTCGGAAGATCACCCAAGGAATTCCTGCCGTCGGAGCGTGCCCCATCGTCGGGCGGCGCGACCGCATGGCGACACCATCTCCTCCCGCCGCCACCGCCGCCCTCCGCCTGCATCGTGGCATCCTTACTCCGCCCCCGCCGCCGCCGCGCAGTCGGCCTCTTCGACGACGACAGTCCCCACGCCTCGATCGCGCCGTTTGCCACTGCCTCGTCCGTAGCCCGCGCGAACGATACCGCCGCCCTCATCTGCCGCGTCGACCGAGGTACGTAAGGAGAACCGCGGAGACACAGCCGCGATGGAACGCCGGTGATCCGGTTTGGTCTGGCTGGAACAAACACGTATGATTGGGATGGTGTGCGGCACATTGACAGCGAGCATCGAGGGGGAGGGGCTCGGTGTCGGTGGGCGAGGGGAGATGGGGGTTGCGGTTGACAAGGTACGGGGTGGGGAATGTGTGTGTGTGTATGTGATTCATGTTGTTCTTGGTTAGCTTTGACCAGACCAACACTCTCTATCAAGATCACATCAGCTTGGAATGTTAGTATAGCCGCAAAGCGGAGGAAGAAATCATGGTCGGATGCATCTACCTTGAGCATGGAAAATGTCACTGGACTTGACGCAGATGATACAAGATGGAAAAAGGACTAAGAAGGAAACGAGAAGAGAAAAAACCGATAGAGACCACGCTGAAGGCTCAAGGCTACACAATTCAAAGAAGCTCGCTCTCTATGCATCCTTTCTCCAACCTAAATTTGACAGCTTTCCGCTCCCGTTCAGCAAGCGCGTTCAGGTTGGTTTCGAGCCGCACTATATTTCTGGCATAGTACCCACACTCTCTGCACTCATCTGTGGAATCGCAGCTAAGGATTATCAGAAGCTTGTGAAGGTCACAAGGGTTCGTACGGGCGGCCTTTATTCGTAGAAATGCCCTAAGAACGGGACTTGGCTCGGCGTCGTCGTCTGTGTGGAAACCATCAAACGGCCCATTACATGCAATCGAAAGCGCCATCTTAAAGTGCGGGCCGCCATCATAGAAAGACAGGTTCCACGTTCTTTTAATGCGCCCCTTATACGTGGATCGGGTGGCGTTTCCCTTCTCTGAGCAGAGGTAGTTCCTAGGGTTCCAGCGTGTGGAGATTGAAGCTAATTCCGCGAGTAGCACGTCGAAGTCGGTATGCATTTCGCGGTTCTGAAACGCTATTATCAGGTCCTCAACCATGTATCGTTCTAACCAGGGCTCAAGAAGGTTAAGCCAAATTTACGCAACGACCGGGAAGTGGTTATCGCCGAGAATCCGACAAGACGACCTTCTTTCTGGCTGGTATATGTGCCGGTCCCTGTCTTTGCCGATGTTATCATTACGGAATCCTCCACTTCGCGAGGCCTTCCCCGCCGGCGTCCAGATGGAGTCGTACCTTGAGATCCGCTTGTCGACCCGGTCCGGCTTCCACTCACAGCCATTCGGCGCCACTTGTCTGCTTGCCAATGTGGATGATCTACGGACTGGACTTGATAGACGGGATGCGTCAGTTGCTCGGCTGCAGGTCCCGTCTACCCTGGTGGAGGATCGTTGATGAGCCTCGGCTGGCGAGGTACCGTTTGCCTGGTCACTTCGAACACCCAGAGCGGAAGCCGGTGTGGGGACCGGACGGCTCCCGGGATTCTGGACAGCAATAAGCTCTCCCTCGCTGCAGTCAGAGTCGCGATCGACGATCATTTCCTTAGAGGAAGCGCGGTGCAAGGCCAACCGTGCGGACCACTTGGGCTGCTATAAGCGGTGCAGCGGCTGCGTCCGCGAGGGCCCCAACTCCCTTTCAAGCTCCTCGTTACGACGCTTAGCCTTCTCGATGTCCCTATCGAACTCTTCAATCTCTTTATCGAGCTTGTGGGTCTCGATCTTATCTTGTTTGATTTGTACGTGCAACCCCTAATACTCTTTCTCCTTCTCGGAGATTTTCCTTCGGGCAATCTTGCTATCTTTCAAGTGTTCTTGCTTCTTCGCCCTGTCCCTCAAGAGTTTCATGTTTTCGTCTGAGAGCTTCGTTTCATCATCGTCCTGATGAAGACGTTTCCTGCTCTCGCCACTGGACAACAGGACTTAGTTAATCATCGTGTCCGGGAGGGGAAAGCTGATGCATACTCGTTGCGACAGTTGGTCGACATAGGGAGAGACGTGTTTATGGAGGGTGGTATGACAGGCATTTCGTAACCCGGTTGAGGCGACAAAATAGCGGAAGTGATGGTGAACATTTGTGAGTTGGAGAGCAATGAGAAGGAAGCCCTCGGGCAACCTGCCACCTGTTAACATAATTTTATGGGCTATCGGAGGCTCAGGCTGACTATGCTCTTAAATTCAAGCGGGAGTGCGGCGGAGCAAACGGGCAGGCGCATGATTAGCGAACACAGCGGGATTCACCGCGCTACCACCTTGCTACGCATTTGTGCGACACTCAAACTCACCGCTCCGTCTTGCTCAGCTCCAACAGTAGGGCAGTGAAGATAGCATGGTGGCTGGAGCCTCCGACGTGGAGACCAACAGCCCCGGTAGGTGGGGATTTTGCTGAGGAGTCACGACAAACTTCTCGCAGCTTCTGCACTAAGGAACGGACCGCTAGTGTATGTAGCGTGTGGACTGGAATGGACCCTTTGTGGCGTTGGTAGAATCGATAGCTTCCCCGCCTTATTCCCGAGGTGTCTCAAACGTTTCGCACGTCAGTGCGGTTTTCGCCAGCCAAAGTCTGGAACAGAGACGTAGGTCTTTCCGCTTCGTGGATGGAATGTTCCTGAGCCATCCCTATCAGCGCGTCGCTCGGTCATTACTTTTCTTTGGGCGTGGACATACCGTGGAATTGGGCGATCCATATGGCCTTTATTTTCCCGCGATGGAACGATTGTTCATCGCTCCAAGTGAATTTATGTTCGAGCAGAAGTTTGAGAATGGATAGAAGAGTCTGTTTCCAAGCATGCCGACGGTTCAATGATGGACGTACCATGGACCCTGGTGCCGCCATCGCAGGCAACCCTCACACTTTTGACTGGACCCTGAAATACAGTAGACCAAACTCGAAGACTCCAGTGTACAAATACAGGACGCATTAGCCACACGGAAGATGCGAAGAACACAACCAGCGACTGAACCAGCCTCGTCAAATAATCTCAAGACACCGTGTCCCACATCCACGACTCCACAAAGAGCCCAAACCGACAAGCACAGCACCACCCCGCGAACAATCCCACCTCTCCAACACCAACTTCCCAGCTTCTCCGCGAAGCACCTACCTCCTCGCCCGATCCAACAGTTCTCTCCAAAGCCAGAACCCCGCAACAAACCACGCCAAAACCCCCCAACTCCAAACCACGCCAAACCCAACCCACACACGCAAACATGCCCTGCAACATCACAGGCCCAGACCACGTCCACCACTGGTTCCCGGACTTCACGGCTTCCCCCTCAACAGAGCCCATGACCATAAAGCTCAAACCCTGCGAACGCATCTGCGGCTTCTGCGCGCCAGCCGCCCGCCAAGTCTTCGGCAGCATCGTCGAGATGTTCGAGCACGTGCGCGAGGCACACGCAGACAAGAGGGAGTTCTGGTTGCAGCTGGTGCTCGCGCAGAAGGAGGAATTTGAGGTGGGAGGAGCAGCCAGTGTGTTGGAAGGGACGTTGACGATGTTGTCGATGACGCCGACTACGACGAGGATCTCGTTCAAGACGACGACGAGGACGACGACGAGGATGAGGACGAGGACGAGGATGACGACTATGTCGACGAGGACGACGACGAAGTGGTTCAGGAGAAATAGAGTGGTGAAAACGACGGATGGAGAGAGGCCTGGGTGGAGGAGGGAGGTGGTGGTGGCGCCGAGGGGGGTGGAGAGGAGGCCTGACGGAGGGAGGAGGAATTGGGTGGATGTGTCGATGAGGGATGGGGATAATAAGTATCGGTGGGACGGTGATGGTTGGGTCAGGAGGGAGGAGGGGGATGATCGGAGTCAGACTGATTTCTTGTTGGACCGTGGCAATGACAGTGGTGATTTTAAAAGGGGGAGTCTTTGGCAGAGCGTTGAAGATGTTGGCGTGGACGACGTGTGTATGCACGAAATCAGCAGCAAAATCGAAGAGAGGACACTCATCTAAGCTGGAAGAAACTTGTAACTTGCTCAAGCCTGCTACGAGATCGTCAGGGATAAACGCTAGACTGAAGGCTGCGGTTGCGATATTAGCTTTCCTGTATGTAGACTTTCCACTCGAATTTATACCTTGAAGCATCAGGCTGCCGAGTCCCTCCTCTTCCCCGGCGTGTCATCGCCGCTGTCGAACGCTTCGTCATCGGTGTCCAGCTCGAACTCATCAACGAGATCGCGCGTCTCTCTCTGGTCCAGCTGGATGGCACCCTCGGCCTTCTTCTCGACTTTCACGAACAGCGTCAGCAGCCCACAGTCATAGGCCGCCTTCATGGCGCCCGCCACCACGAAAGCGATCCAGAACCTATTACCACCAGCCAGCAACCCCGTGACCGACGGCCCGCCGCTCTGACTGAGCGTCTTGACGACATTGACGATGCCCATCACCGCCGTCCGCTCTTCGGGCCGGACGACCATCGACAAGAAGGCCGACCGCGGCGCCTGATCCATGCTCGCGAGGGTACCGCGCGCAACCAGCAGCACAGCCGTCAACCACACGACGTTGGGGGCGGGGATCAGGGCGAGGAAGACGGCCGAGGGCAGGTGGGTGAAGACCATGGTGCGGACGAGGCCGATGCGCTTGGCGATGGCGGCGGCGAAGACGTTGCCGACGCTGGACGTGACCCAGGTGGCGGCGACGATGGCGCCGAGGGTCGACTTGGGCAGGCCGAACTTGCGGTCGAGGTAGAAGTTGATGAGCGAGTACGGCACCATGCCCGACGCCAGCGAGTCGACGCAGAACAGCGCGCACAGCTTCAGCAGCATCCAGCGCGTCGGCGTCGACAGCTGCGCGAAGCCCATCTTCGGCTTGGGCGGCGGCGCAGGCTGCGGCGGCGTGGGAGGGAGCGGTCGCTCGTTCGTGTCGTCGTCGTCGTCGTTGGCGGCGCCCTCCTCTGACGAGCGCGAGGGCGTGAGGAAGACGTCGCGCTCGCTCTCCTCGGCGTCTTCGGCCGCGGTGTCCTTCCTCCCGCCAGGTCCGCCGTCGCCACTCCCCACCGCGCGGTACTCGCCCCTCCCGGTGCTCGTAGCAGGGGCGGCAGCAGCAGCCGCATAGCCATCGACCTCGCACCTCTCACTCAACAGCATCGTCAGCCCGGCCTTGACCGCGCCCACAGCGCCATAGCCCCAAAAAACCACGCGAAACGCATCCAACTCCACCCAACCCTCCCTTCTCTTGCACGCCTCGACGACCCACCCGGCGCCCAGCAGCCCGACCGCCGACCCCAAAGTCCCGACAACCACATACCACGCAAAAACCTCGCTCCGCGCCGCGCTCCCGGGCACCAAGCCCGCCAACGCGCTCTCCTCGACGGCGCGAAACGGCCCAATCTCATTCCCACTCACGCTAATAACACCAACCACAGCCGCCGCCAGGAGGACCCAGTAGCCCGACGCGAGCCCGAAGACGGCGCCGGCGACGACCATGCCGGCGCACCCGAGCAGCAGCACGCGGCGCCGCCCGAGCGAATCCGCGACGAGCGTGAGGAAGAGCGACAGCGCGACGTCGCCGAGCAGCGTCAGCGTCATGAAGAGCCCGATGCGCTCGTCCGAGACGGATAGCGCCGCGAAGAAGAGCGCGAGCACGAGCGCGATCCCGCCGTACCCCGCCATTCGCAGGAACCGCGTCAAGAAGATGAGGTGGAGATCGCGCGGCGCGTGGATGATGGTGGGGAGGCCGAGCTCGGCGGCGATTTTGCGGAGGACGGGCGGCGCCATGGTGGTGGTGGATGGATGGGAGTTGGAGTGGTCTGAGGGCTGAGGGGGGTTTTTTCGCTCTGCGGTGTGATGGTGTTTCCGGGCGTGCCGATGGATGCGATTGCGATGGTGTGTGGGGTTCCCGTCGGTTTTCGGCAGCGCACTGCGTGATGTGTGAGAGAAGGGGGGTTCACGCCGCAGCGTGACAGCAGTTCGCTCGCTCAAGGAACCTCGATTGTTGGAGTTGAAGAGGGAGGAAGAAAAGATGAATGAAGGTCGAGATAAGCACCAGCTAATGAGAAAGCTTTGCTGCCTGGCGGGCCGCGCGGGAATGCGGGGCTCGCATTGCGAATCTCGGCATCGCTTCCTGTCCGACATCGCAAGCCCGACCCCGAGTCCGAAGCGTGCGAGCCGAGGGCCGCGTCATTCCCAGGAGCCACTGTCGGAATCTTCAACAATGCTTGGATCACGCTCGGTATTCCGCAGCCGTTGTTATGCTCTGGAAGGACAGATGTGTGCTCGCGGGGCTCTGCGTCAGATCACGACCCAGTGTCCGGTTATCAGGGCGCAGTGCCGTGTCATACTAGGACCGTCATTTCTGACGCTAGAGGCGGAAAATGGCCTGGCAGCGTGTGACGGACCCACCCCTCGCAAAAAGCTTGTGCACGACTTGGCTCGGGTCGCAGGGGGCTCAACCTTCCCCAACACGTTAGATCGTCCCTCACGGACCCAGCCCTCAGCTCTTGTGCCCTTGCATCGCAACGCCACTCGGCACAGACGTCACGGCGCGGGAAACAATCGAATCTTCATCTTTGTATGTGATGCTAACGCCCCCATGAGCCTTGACTGTCGCAACCACCACTTCTGAGCCCTGCGCGACTCTACCATCCCTGCATTACACCTCCTCGCATTTGTAATTCGAAAGCGCCGAGTTCACTTCTTTCTCTACCCAATGATCCAGATGGGCCAGTGCGTCAAACCGTGACGCGTACAGTGAAGTCTTGACCCACGGTAACCCGTTGGCCATCAGGTAGCCGCGGTATTGCCATCCCTCTAGTGTTTTGACTGCCGCTGTGGCAACCGTCACATCAGGATAGCTACCGTATTTGATGTAGCGACCGTTCTCTGCAAATTTCGTCAGTTGTCAAACTCGGCGACCAAGGGAGGAAATAAGAGAGAAGGCTTGCCTACCGTTGATTCGATTTCTTAGGCAGAAGATTTCTTCGAAGCCCCCCATTGTGAACTTCTTCGTCGTTGGACGCTCTTTCCGTCGTGTTTTTTTTTTTTGGGATGTTGGGAATGAGGGGTTCAAATGAAATTAAATAGTGTTGGCTCAGGCCCAGTCGCTGCCAGATAGATCATCAAGCAAACTGTAGGACAAGCTGTCACGCTTGTGGCACAATCATCTTCTAATCAGGAAATTCGATTTGAATGGCTTGGCCTCTCTCCCCTGTTTGATAGTGCACGCATCCTGTCTTCTTTGCGTTTCTGGAATTTCGTGACGCCGCGAGGACAACCATGCACAACCCAGCTGGTAGGTTCTGGCGCCGAAAACGCAGACTACTTAGCAATGAATCTCGTCCCTACGCTGCTACTCTCTAAAGCCGCGGTTCCATCCGGCGCAGTAAACATCACGTTATCGGTTCTTTGCGATCGTCCACAACTAGCTGCTTTGACGAGTTTCTTCGCTGAATGAATGCGTTATAGCCCACACTCCGTTCATCATAGCTTTGAGCACATGAGACACATTGGCTGTGGTTTGATCCCAGAATGAAGGCGTTATGACAGGCGCAGGAGACCCACTGTGAGCAAGTTAGCCGATATGTTGTACCCAGAACCCTCAACATACTTACCAGTCAGCATTCCCGGGCTTTCGTTCAACAGACAGGTCGCTGTGTGCAAGGAAGATTTCGAACCGCATCCATACCGCACCAAGCCTTCCTCTTTCTAATACGCACAGCCATGGATAGTCCCTTACCATCTGACCGTCCACTACATGGAATAGGTTAGGCGAGTGTCTCACGTCCAGTCCTCTATCCACGCATACAAGTGTGGCAACATGCTCCCGGGCGCTCGTGAAATACCAGTTCCGCGGCAGGTAAGCATCTCCGCCTTTTAGCGACCGACTGAACGATGTGGTGCTATCTGCCCTTGGAGCACTGTTGTGATGAGCTGATAAAGCTTAAGCAATCCAGGATACCTGCCACCGTAACAAAGTCTCCATGATTCCTTTGGATATTCTGTGCCTTGCATTGCACGAACGCGGGAAGTATGAAGCGCTGTAGGTAATAGCCGGAAAATGAGCCGTTCTGCCACTCTGGGCTTAGGATAGGCATTATGGCGGTGTTCATGGATAGATCGAGGACGTATTGGCTCGGTAGAAGAACGGTTTTCGACACTGAACTGCGTAGAGAGCTAGAAGTCAGTCTTCTGAGTGAAATTCTTGCGAGGGGTGAAGTGTGACTACTCTGACAGATGTAGGAGGAGACTTTGCGATGCGTCTGCCACGATAGAAGTAGATTGTTTGATCTCCTCACTTTGTTGTCGGGCAGGTAATAGTATTGGCCTTCAGAGAGCTTGCCTGGATTCTCGCAACAATCGTATGGAGAAATTGGCAACGGGAGGCTGCCTCCGCACAAGAGACAATCTTCTTCCTTACCGATGATATTGGTCTGCGCTTGGTTTCATGCTTGTGCAAGCGTTCTCTTCGCCATGTGACCCTGCCACTTTGTGGGTAAACCTCGCTTGAGATGAGCATAGTATCTGTGTTCTTCCAGTGCTTGCCAAAATGTGTGAGCGGTCGCCATGTCCGCTGTGCTGTACTGGCGGGGTTGTATGGCACCGAATCGTAGGATGTCGAGTTTACAACGTGACAGTGGTTGGTGGCGCGGGCGGTGAGAAGTCAGTAGATGGTCGCGTCTAGCTGGCTTTTGGCGGAGCCGTCCGTACGTCTTCGCGATGGATAACACGCGGCGGGCCGCAAGAATGACGGCTGTTGCTGTAAAGAGAGCAGACGCGCGGTGGAGTAGTCAAAAAGCGGTGGCGACCGACAAAGCCGTTGGCGGTCGGGTTCGCGTGGGTCGGGGTCGCGACTCAAATTCGCTATCAAGTAGAGGGAGGTCAGCTAAGACGGCGCAACGCCACAAGGAACTCTTATGATCGCGCAGGCTGAAGGCTTGGACGCCAAAGGTGCGCGAAATGGGCGCCATACCCCAAGATCGCCGTATCTTAGGCTCAAGAGTGGCGAAGGGGGCGTGTTGCTGCCCACGGCTGCCTGTAGCCCGCGGGCACTGAAAGACCGGCGAGCGCAAGGCTCCACCCTCAGTAGCTTCGCCCTGGCGCTTTGGCTAATAATGAGACGCGCGACACCGGGCATTGGGCATGCTGGAATACCATCGGGGGGCAATCAGCGCCAGCCTGACGCGCCGCCAATGGAGCTGTTCAAGCCGCAGGACATCAAAGCCGCGCGTCTCTTCTTCCTCACCGTAAGGAACGAGCCCGGATGGGACTCCAGTAGCTGCGCAGCGCTCGAGGGCATCAAGCAAGTGCTTCGTCGCGTCCGTACGCGGCAGTGCTCTCTCACATGGCGGCAGCCTTTCCAAAACTTGGCTGCCCCCGGGTCCCTCGGCGCGGGGGCTAGCGCCAAGGGCGGTCACTTTGACAGACACCAGAGTGCCCGAACGCGTGCTTTCCATGAGTTTCCAGCGCACCAGGCAACAGCCGTTGCCGGGCCTACATTCTCGTCGCGTGCTGCCACTCTCCCGCTCGCTTAGCGCATGCATATCTACCCGCCCGCCGACCCTGGCGCTCCACAACCTCTTTTCTTCCCTCTTTCTCTCTTTCGCTCTTTGCCTTTTGGCTTGGATCAAGAGCTCTATCCTTGTCTCAAGCTCTTCTTGGCTCAATCCTCCGTCGGACAGGCGCCTCCCGCTCATGCGCGTCCTTGCGCATCCATCTCACTTGAAGTAAGTCACACTCCGTCGTCACAGGCTCATCTCACTTCGCGTGGGCCACTCTCATCCCGCCCCAAAGGCCCTCCATTGTGCAATGATGACCAAAAAAAAGACGGACACTGCGTCTGAATGCGTGCGGTCACTCGTTCGCCCGGCTACCACCTGGAGCATGCGCAAGCAGAGCGCCAGGGTCGGAAGCCGGTGGGAACCGATCGTTCGACACATGTTTACACAACCAATTTGTTCTGAGCACACACAATCAACTGTTCTTTCTCTCGTGTTGATCAAGACGATCTAGCTAACTTCTTTTCTCGTACGCAGTTTCCTCACCTGACCCTCGATAACGCATTCCACTCCACGTAAGCCACCCCCTCTGTACCCTCCTTTGCAAAATGATGACGGTCCTTTGGGCCAATGCCACTTCAAATGAAATCGTTCTGGTTTCTTCTTGGAAGCCGCTCGACGATGATCATACAATTCCATTCTGAACACACAACTCAACCAGTCCTTCCGTGTCACGTCTTGGAAGATCTGGCTGACCCTTTCACGTTTCGCGTAGCCTGTCCTGTGCCGATCTCACTCCATGTAAGTCTCAATCGCTCCACCCCACGACCCCATTGCGCGATGATGACAACGGCCCACTGCGTTTGAACGCGTCCGGTCTCCGCCTCAGACGGCTACCACCAGGAACCTGCTGCCATTGCACGCTGGCGGCATGGGGCCAGGGTTGGAAGCTAGCTGGGGTGGAAGCCTGTCTGCAAATGTTAACAACAAGAGCCTGCTGAGCGCATCTTTGTTTTGTTCTTTTTTTCCACTCTCAAGTCAGACGCTGGAGGACCTTGCTAACCTCGTGCCTTTTCTCACAGGAGTGCCGCCTCTTTTCGCGGCGACCTTCGCCACGCCACGACGCGTTGCCCGCATCGTGCCCACGCAGTAAGCGCACCCACCCACCCTCCTCCGACTTGACCTGAACGTTGCTGACTCCCTCGCACATCTCCAGATCTTCCGCGACCTCGCACCGATCCTGCCTCCGCGCCCGACGCGTGTACCCTATGCTCGGCCCATCCTGCTGGTGGAAGCCGCAGCTCGCCAAGTCCCCGGCCAAGTCGGTCTTGACATCCTGGAGCTCGTGTGTGTCCTCAGGTCCCTGTGAGGTTCCCTTTCTTCTTCTTTTCCCCCCCCCTGGCCCGTGATGACGAAAACAGAAACGCATTGAAGCAACCACCCTCCGGTGTCAGGTTGCTTACGATAACAAAACTTTGTCTGAGGCCAGACCGTCAAGCTCATTCTGCCATCAGGAAAGCTGTGGGACACGCGCTGACAACATCATCGTGATCCTAGGTCCCACCTCTCTCTTTTCTCTTTCTTCAGTGTCGAGGTCCTTGTAAGTTTTTTTTTTTTTTTGTTTCTCTCGCCCGCCCTTTGGTTATGATGACTCCCATTCTTCTAAGAAGAACAGTTTTAAGCACCTGATCGTCTGTTTCTTTTCAGCTCGCTCATGCAAACAAAGAGTCTCCTGTACGATCCAAAAAAAAAAAGAGAGAAAAAAGAGACTGTCTGAGACCAGCGATTCCATCTCCTCCCACGAGCACAGCAGCTGTCAAGGATTGCGCTAACTTAGGACTTCTACAGAGCTCGCTCGGTTCCTCCTTGCTCGTACCGCTTCCTCTCGCTTGTAAGTGCTTTTCTTCTCACTCCCCCAAGCACTCGCCGATGATGAGATATAAAAGAACTTTTGTCAGACAACCACATCCTCTACTGATCTTGGGTGTCGTGTCGTCGATGCGAAAAACCCTGAACACTGTACTTTTTTTTCTGAGTGGCGGCTCCATCACCTTGTCAAAATTCCTCTGAGATTCGCAAGAGATCGTGCTAACTGTGGAAAACCAAGCACTGCAGAACCTCCCAAGTCAAGATCCGCGCCCCTTCGCCGTCTTCCGTCCTTCCTCTTCGCCCGCGTAAGTCTGTTCCGTACCCATCCACGGAGCGACCTGCATGCCGCGTGATGACGAAAAGACAGAACTTTTTAGACAACCACTTCAAATGGTTGCCTTCGGGTGGCTGTTTGGCTTTAGGTTGTCGATGCGAAGAAACAAAGTCTACTTCACACCTCTCGTCTGATGGCAGCCCTGCTATTCCTCAATCTCAACCGATTTTTTTTTTTTGAGAGAGAGACAACGCTAACTTCCTTCAATCATGGCAGGATCTTGGGCCGCACGAGCGGCGCCAACCGGCATCTGCCTTCGTCCGTGTGAGTGCAGAGCCTTTGACCCACGAGTCTCAGGTACCGCAGGCGTCGTTCCGCGCCCGATTGCTTGGGCCACTTGTCATGGCTCGCTGCCTCCCAGTGAGTGACCCATGGATCCTCTCCTTGCGTTTTCCTTTCTCGCCATATGATGAATGTACAATGTTACGTTCGTTATCGCACAGAAGACAACATAACTGTTCGTTTTGGGGTTGTCGATGATCAAAAAAAAATATCTGACCGGCGTTGTTACCTTCCGCACTCTGCCTTCTCGACTCGTTATCACGAATCCGCTGACGCTGTTTGGCCTGTACACAGATTCCGCTCTGCCCTCGCCGCCATAGCGTGCTCATTGCAAAGGTAAGCGCTTCACCTCGCCCATTCAAAGCCCACAATGCAGATGATTACAACTTTCTTCTCCTGAACAAGCTCGTTCTGAGCGAACCATGAGGAATCCCTCCTTAGGCAAACCTTAGGAGAGTCCTGACCGCGCCTTCTTCCCGCCACCTGCTGCAAAACATGATTGACACCGCGCTAACTTCCTTGTACATACGTGGCAGAGATTCCTGGACGCCGGCGGAATGACAAATCGAGACGGCGGCATGCATACTTAGGGAGGCCTAGCTAGGTTATGGCGATACTCCGGCGGACAGGCTGGGCGAACACTGTTTGGGGGCGCTTCGGGCAGGATACAGATAGCAATTGATGAGCCGTTGCAACTCGTCGCTTCGTTGGCCCTTGGTCGTGATGCTGTGTCCGCTTCACTCAGTGTTCTATTTGCCAATGCATGGCGCATGTCCCGGCCGCCGAGCCTCCAACGTCAGAGCAGCTGTTGTCTTCTCCACGCAGTGGTCGGATGACGAGGCGCTGATGTGCCTCCGACTGAGTCTGCTGTGATTGTGTGGCATTCCTCCACTACCCAGGGTTGAACGATTCGAGCGAGACCGGATCAGCGAGGCTTGGAGTAGTGCCTTTGCTTCATGTGTGCGGTCCTTCCAGCATCAATTTTCGGCTTTGTAGGAGGCAGTTCCGAATCCCCCGCGGACACACCGTGCCCCCTCAAATCGCGTGCCACCGTCACGAATTCAGAGCCTCACACCATAATGTCCGCCCCTCCAGGCCTCTGTTTCGTCCTTCGGCCAGGCGCCCGCGACGCCGCTAAACCGCCCTTCGCAGGCGCACGGCATTTCCAAGTCTTCCGTAACGATCACCGAGGTCGCGTCGTTGCCCATCTACGACGTCCCCATGCGGGTCACTCTGGATTTCATGCCCCCCGCCTATGTCTTGCTCTCGTCTTCGATAGCCTACTAGCTGCTTCGGCTGGTTCACGAGACCGGCGTCATAGGAAAGCGGAATATCCATGTGGTGTTTCATAAAACACCTTCACTTCCTTTGAAAAGCCCACAGAACAGCAAAGACGTCAGTAAATATCACGATGCTTGTAGAACCGTTTTCGACAAAGGTATGTTTACTGTGTACCTCATGGTATGCTAGTCAAGAAACACAAAGTGGACAGCTTTGAGAAGAGGTTTGGCCCGTCCATCTGTGCCTCCCAACCAGTCGCAAGCAGCACTCCTCCAACGTTTGTCACGCCAGCCCAGATAACTGCCATCCGATCCACAATGCCCAGCCGCATCACGGTTCGCGTCTCGCCGTCCTCCACCAGCCGAATCAAGCCGAGTCGCCCTCATCAGAAGACTGAGCGTTCCAGACATGACGCTGCAGGGAAGTGCGGCGGATGAAGTCATGCTGCACTCTGTCAGGTCCGAAGCTTGCCGGGGGGCAGTACTCACACGCTTCTCAGACCGGCGGCCCCTGGTCTGGCCTTCGGCCTTCAGCACGGCCTCGAGCTGGAACAGGCTACGCATGAGCTCGACCAAGGCGTCCTCGCGGCTGGGGAGGTCGGAAGCCTCGGCGAGGACTAGGTGCTGGCCCTCGTGCTTCTTTTTGCCGAGGAGGACGGCGGCGACGGTGCAGAGGCCGTGTTGGTCGAACCCGCCCATGAGAGTCTCGGTGGCGTCGAAGTTCTTGTAGTAGGCCTCGTGGAGGACGTTGAGTTGGACTGGGGTTATGGTTTGTGAGTTCCTTGCGCGCTTAATCGGGGGAGGGAAGGCGGGGACCTACTGCAGACGAGGTTGCGCGCCTCCAGTGCCATCTTGCTCCAGGGCGCCATGTTGGGTGAACGGTGTTGAATGGGATGGCGGAGTGGCTTGCAGATGGAGGGTGTCAGGTCAAGCGGGCGGCGGGCGGCGCAATTAGCCCCACCCTCAGCAGGCTCAGCCGGGCCACCCAATCCCCACGGCGCACGCACGGATAGCTTGGTCCGACCTTAGTCGACAGGCAGTCCGGAAGACCAGGATTGGTGGCGCCGACGCCCGCTGAGCCAACGCAAATACGCCCTCGCAAGGCGCAACCCGCACCCAGAACCGAACACCTCCACAGACACGAACATCCCTCTGCGCCAACAACAACACCTTCGCAACCATGGCATCCAGCAACCACCCCCCCCCCCCCCCCCCCCCCCCCCCCTCCCCCCTCCCCCGCCTCCTTCCGCGTCCTCCTCCTGCTGCTCGACTGGCTCCCCCGGGAATACGCCTGCGAGCTAGCCCACGCCTTCGGCTGGGACCGCGATCTCTTCGACAACAACACGCGTATCGTCTGCAACAGTGCGCACCTCCCTTCGCTGCCCCCATTCCCTCTCTCCCAATCAAGCAATCCCTTAACGAAAACGACATCAAAAGCTAACGGTGGAAAAAAAAAAATACAGTAATCGCCCTCTTCGACCGCGCCTCCACCCCGGAGCGTAGAAGGATCGCGCGGCGGGAGCTTCGAGAACTGGACCGATCGGGGTGACCGCACGGACCGCTACCGGGGCGGGCTGAATGAACCGCAGGTATATCGACATTGTGCAGGGAGGGAGGGGCTCTGAGGATGGTTGCTTTGAGGAAGGGAGACTGACGGGGTTTCTGCCTACTGCTAAGGGCCCTTTCCTCTGCTGTGAGGCTAGGTCGAATGAATTGCTGTGCTCACTCGGAAAGACTTCTTCGTCGTCTGATACTTCTCTTGTCGTGCTCGTGAATGCGCCGGCCGTTAAGCTCCAGCCACCAGCCATGCGGTGTCTTCTGTGTGCCGGAGCCTACCTACGGCCTAGAGTGTCACAGATGAGAAGGTATGCCACTGTGTGGATATCGTTAGCGTGTCACCATCACAGCAAAAGCCCGACAACTGCACCTCCATTAGGCAAGCGACCGCTGTGACAGCGTCTACTACAGCACGTCACGAGGGATGAACCACTCTAGCCTGCGTCACGAGTGCAACAAGTGCGAGAGGAGTCGTCACAAACAAGACACGAATTGTACTTTCACTCCGATCTCTCATTCCGCCAATGCGCCTCTATGAGATGCTATCTGCTCTTGCGGCGAATGTATAACAACCCCTTCCGCCCTCGTTGTCGGCGTAGCCGTAGTACTCGTCTCCGTCCTGCTCGTCGCCGCCGTCACTGCTACCGTAGTAGCCCGTGCTCTCGAGGCGCGCATAGCTGTCGGCAGCGGCTTCGTAGTCCTCCTCGTTCACGTAGCGGTAACCGTCGCGCATGTTTCCCTCGATCAGAAGGCCCTCCGAGTCGCGGAAGACGCCGCTGTACTCCTGTTGAACCGGCGATAGCACCTGCTGGTACTGGCGATAGTCGCAACGAACACCAACACTGCTACTCCTGCTACGGTTGCGGATGCGGCTGACGCTGAAGGCGGCGGCGTCGTGGTTGCTGCCAGACCGACGCGAACCGCTCCTGGACAAGGCGGCCCATTCTCCAGTGGAGACGCCCTTCCCTTCTTCTTCTTCACAGGGGATCCGTCCTCGGTGGACTCGGTAGCAGAACGCTCGAGGTATCCTCGAGCTTGTGTGTCTCTTATTTACGTTCTGTTATGGTACGTGTCAATGAGCTGCAGTCTATGATGCGGGGCAATGGACGACTTACCTGCGCAGTCTGCCGCCATCGGCTGGTGCTGCCAGCCCGACAGGTCTGCCCGGAGATTGTTCAAGTTGTCGGCCGTGATGGCCAGCGACGTGTGCAGGGTGGCGGGAGGCGGGCCGTGGTTGGGCGGGGCGGAAGCTGGGACGAGCTCGCCCTTGAGGGCGGCGTTGTTGAGATGTTGAATCGCGCATTCGAGGTTTGTCATCTTCAGGGCCGTGTCGTTGATGGCGTTCGCGGCCGCGGCGATCAGGCCTGGGTCGATCGCCACGGCCCGACCCGGATACTGCTGGGACCGCTACTTCCTTCTCAGCCTGCTCGAGCCGCTCTTGCTCCAGCTCGTATGACACGCGATCCCCCTCTGTCCATTCGTGTCACAGAAGGGAAACTCGGGCGAGCATATCCTTCATGGTGCTGCTGCTACGGCTGCGGACCGCCCTTAAGGGCGGCGTGGGAGATGTTGAATCGCGCATTCTAGTCGTGAGAACAGCGGGAACTGTGGCTGTAACATCTCCAAGATTGTCCTTTTCCCTTATAGCCCTCGAATCCTTCGGACTCTGAGTCCGATGCTGGTTCTGGCGCAGGGTCGAGATCTTCTGCAGGCTCTTCTAAATGGAAAAAGCCAAACGTAGAGGAGGGAGGGTCAAAATCCTATTCGGGTTATGTTAATAAGCTCTAGCCTATAATATGCCGCGGTGGACGATTTACCTAGGGACCCCTGCGCTGGGAGGGCGGCATTCCGAGGTCGTGATGCTTCCTCATACCATCCTCTCCGCTATCGCTACGTGGGTTGTACTTGTTGAGACGCATGGCTAGTCAGCTGATGAAGAGGGAATATGGGTCAATCCAGTCAAGCCGTGGGGTCGACTTCGGGTGCGTGGTTTAACATTGACCCATATTGCCTCTTCATCAGCTGACTAGCCATGTCGTGGCCGGTCTACTTGCGATCTGCAACGTCGAAGAGGATGCCATACTGGTCGCGCTTGATTTTGTGCTGTTCGACGCATCAGCAACAAACTCGCCATGTAATGGGGCAGGGCAAAAGGGGACACCCTACGTAGTCTTCGCTCGTCGGCGCAGCGACGTTACCAATGTCAGTCATCTGGGCCCCGATCGCGTCTTGTCCGTTGGACTCGGCGGTGCTCCTGCCATCGCTGCCGCCCAGACCCCAATCGGCGGGCAGAAGAACCCATGGTGTTTGCGTGTCTTTGCTCGTCGCCGCAGCGACGTTACGAATGTCAGTCATCTGGGCTCCGATCGGCAGGCGAAAGAACCCAGTTTGGTTTTCAACGAGCGCCTTGGCGTCTGGCGGGGTGGGATGGGCGGTGGTGGTGGCAGCGCTGTCTTCCGCAGTGGGCCAGTGGCATGGGAGGGAGGGAAGTACGTCGATGCCGCACTGAGGATGAGCCGGTGCAATTGTGTTGGTGTCAAGCGCCTTGTCTTGCTGCGGCGCGCCGAGCTCGCGACAGAGTGTGAGATCTTGCGAAGGAGCAGCTACCGGGTCTTGCTGCGGTCCGCCGAGCGCGCGAGCGAGTGGCAGATCTGGCAAAAAAGGAGCGGCGGCGTTGTGTTGAAGTGACGTGGTGTCAGGGCTTGGAGATCTGCGGAAGCGTTGGAACCGCTGTGTCATTAATCGCCTCAGCTTTTATCTGCTACCCGTGCTTACCTTGCGCTCGTGCCCGCCGCACACGATGGTGAAGTCGGTAAACTCGTCCGTCGACACGAGCCTGCTCGCGCTTAGCACCTGTCCCTAAAATTTCTATCATGCACTGGCGCTGCCTTACCTTGACAGGAAGGTCGCATTGAGGCACCACCGGCAGCGACACACCATGTCATCTATATGCTTGGTGCCGTCTTGCAGCATGATCTTGCTTCCAGTTCCCGACATGGTTGCGCTGATGGTAAGTCGGAGTGAGGGCTTCCAACTGTTGTTCGGCGTTGTGGGGGTGATGGCCGGGACCCGGCGGCGCGGTGGAGGGCCGGAGGGTGCTCGTGCTGGAGGTTGATGAGGAGCGTGAGCGCGGTGAGTGAGCGTCGATGCTGAGAGACTGTGTGCGCAGAGTGGGTGTGGAAGGTGAGAGGGCGTCTTCCGGTTGCTGTTGCCGGCGAATGACAGCCTAGGTAGGCTGGGTTTGACATCGTGACCTCGGAAATCATGTGGGATTCGTTTATGACGGTGCCGCAGCTGGTAGGCCAGGCGTTCTGAGCAAGGACTATGTTTAGGAGACGCGTCAGTGACTTTCCTAGCAATCGGTGCAGGAGTGTGGAAGAGAAAAGGGAACGGGCGTGGGGAGAGGAGGGTAGTGCGTACTCACCACCTGGTCACCGATGATTTCTGGGCATATCTCTTTCTCCGCGAGACGCTGCGGCACGTGGGGGTATCGACAAGCACTATGGGACCCGTGCGAATCCGCCGAGGACACGAGGCTGCCTCGGCGGATTCGCACGGGTCAATCGTGAAAGGAGCGGGAATTGCGGCTGGGACATCTCTAAGGGGTTGCAGGCCGGCGAAGCCAAAGGTCTGTCTCGCCTGCTCGCCAGGCTTGGGCTCCTCGGTGACGGATTCCTTGACGGAGAAGGGTATGGCTAGAGTTGCCGCCGATGGCTTCAAGGTAGAAGTAGTCAGCAAGCCACCTTCTCTCACAACGAAGAGTCCCATAATCACTTACCGGCTCCTCCATGTATTCTCTCCATCTCTCATTCTCACGAGGGGCCTTCTTGTTCGGGCTGCCAGGGACTCCCTCTGCCTCGATGACATATCCCAACCATCTCCAGCGCCAACATTCCCTGTCAGCACAGGGGAACAGCCCTTCTCATCGGGCTGCTGTGGGCACCCAGTGGTACTCGGCGAAGGCGCCGCCGACGTTGATGGTCTGGTTGTTGGCATCGAAGTTGGCCGCGTTGTTGGCGGCGTTGTTGGCGGTGGCGCCGGCGGGACTGGCTACTCGCCATAGCCATGAGTATGGCGCAGACATAGCCTTTCGCTTCGACATGACTGACGAGCGGCATGGCCGCAGCCAGAAGAAGAAGGAATACCACAGCGCTGCCGACGCAGGCGCCGATGGTGATTTTCGAATTCTTTGGCAGCGCCTCGACCGCGTCTGCAGGTGACGTGAGGTTCTGGGTGTCGTACATGGTGGCGGCAGTGGAGGCTGCGCTGTCGGGCAAGGCTCTGGGGCGCGTGGACGGGCGGGCGAGCGCGCGAGCGGGCGGCCCGGTACACTCTGTACTTTGGAAAGTGTCAGCAACAGAAGAGAACGGCAGCTGGGAGTGTCAAGGGCTCAGGTCAGACTTACCATGGCGCTTTCGCTGACGATCCATGGCGATGGTAACCTCATGTGGGGGATTGTTGTATGAGTTGTCCTGAGACAACCTCTGCAGCGCCGCAGCCGCGGCCGCAGCCTCCGCGGGAAGCGGTCCTCCATCCAGGCGATGACCTCGGTGAACGCCTCCAACCAGCACAGTTCGTTCTCGCAGTGCGGAAAGACGCGCTTCGTACGTCCACGCAAGGTCAAGAACCTCGCTAGTCCCGCCTGTCGTCTCTCATGCTATGTGGTGAACTCGGCGCGAGCCGATTCCACGTCCTCGCCAACTCCGTACTTTGGAGAGTGTTAGCAACAGAAGGGAACGGCAGCTGGGAGTGTCAAGGGCTCAGGTCGGACTTACCATGGCGCCTGAGCTCGTGGCGAAGAGATGGATCCCCATCCCGTTCGCTCTGCTGGTGGGGGTGGTGTTCCATGCCGTTGGGCTGCTGTGGTGATGGACGAAAGATCCTGTTAGCGTGACGAGCGGGGGCTTGCTGGAGCCGGTCAGACTCGGCGGTCGTACTGGGCGCGCGCTGGTGAGGGTGAGGGGAGGCGGGTGTGACTTACAGCGGCAGCTTGCAGGGGCCGCGGCGCGGTGCGCGGCGCGCGGCGCCAGAGTCAGCTTGTGAGTGTGAAGGGGAGGCAAGGTATTGGCCGCTGGTGTTGGTACTGAGGTTGGTGTTGGGGGAGGGGGCGGAGCTGGCGGAGTTGCTGTTGTCAGCGGTGACGGCGCTGGCGGTCGCGTCGCCGCACATGCCTGATTTGGCGCTGCAGCATGATGGGCGCAACCTCACTTCGAACGCGGCCTTTGAAACGGGGTAGCCTATTGATGACTCGTGCTGGATGCTGGGAAGTGCACTCAAGCAGCGAAAGATCTGATCTCGAGATTTTGCAGCGCTTCCGGATTGAGGCGCTGGTCCATAGGTATGGGTGCAGTACGCCTGTGCCTCACTTCAGTTTACAGCGTCAGGATGGGCCTGCTCGCGCCGCGAATCACCGCGCTGTATGCCGCCAGCAGGCCGACCGGCCCCACGCCCCACACCGCCACTGTCTCGACTTCAAGGCTTCCACTATCGAGTTCGCGACGAAGCGTCTTGAGAATATATGACGGCGCAGGAGTAGTTGAGGTGGGGGACGGGGAGCCGCTGCGCGTCGAGGCCGTGGCCGTTTACTGCTCCAGATGATAGTACGCTCATAGGGCGAGAGCCAGACCCAGCGCTTGTGTCTGACGCTGCTTCCGCCCGTTCCCATTGCATATAGGCGGCCTTCAGAGGTTGAGTACCTTAGAGGGGTATTTCTCCTTCGAGAGCGGAGTCGGAGGTTGCACGGTCATGATGCTCTCGAGAAGCCCAGACGTAGCGGTACTTACTCTAGGCTTGTCCTTGTTTGCCATCTTTTCCGCCGTTGATGCCTTTGTTGAAGTGGAGCGACCGCACGCCGTCATAGTGCTTCTCCCTATTGCTCATTATTCCTCTACGCTGACTTGCGCTTCCTGTCTTCCAAACCAAATATGGTCCATCCTTGGCTGTGTTTACAACTGGCGTTCATAGCTGTACTTTGAAGGAAATCATTCGGGTTAGACATGCCCCGATTTTCCCTTGCCGCGCGGGCTTCTGCAGTCTGCCAGATAGCATGACGGTATTGTTTTCGCCGCGAGAGCTTGAGAAATCGGAACTGCAAGCTCCTACTACTAGCTATAGAACTTAATTGCCCGACACAAAGTTTCCAATTTAGCACATTGGAGTAGACCTTGACCTACGCAGCAGTTGCCATGTTACACCAACACTATATCCAGACTGCTTGACTAGCTCCTGCAGCTACTAGAATTCACGTAGCAAACATAGACTACCAGATGAAATATCCAGTGAGTACAACTCTTTGAATCCGTGATTGCCAATGCTGATTCCGTGGTTCAAAGCAAACAAACTACTGTCAAACGATTTTGCTATGCACTTGAAACCCGGCGTATTACAATAAGTTCGGTTGTCTAACATAATTTTTTCTTATAGATGTCATCCACCTGAGCTCTTATTCTGCGCTACTACGAGACGTCACTCAGCCCTGTGCATAGCCTCGTTATCCTCACCGGTGATGACATACGAGTCCAGTAGATGTTGATCCCAAAGCAGTATCAGCCTGTCACGCACAGAATGTCATGCAGCGATTGCTCAACCAATGTTCGATCGTGACTGTACAGTTGGGGAGTTCTGGCGCTGGCCAAAGCATGACGCCTATGGCATGGTAGGTCACTGAACAACTGGACACTGAGGTCCAGCAAAGACGCCACCAGTCTTCCCACATATTCAACACAATGAGATATCCGGACGTGAGAGCGGACTTTAGATACGCACGAACGCACCCAGACATTAGTTCGAACGACCTATATCAGTATAGTGTAGTATTCCTGCGAGACAGGTGCGGATAGGGCCGAATGTTCGTCGCCTGCTGTGATGGGAGTGCGTGTGCGAGTATTGTAACTGGACATAATAACGACTGGATGATAACCTCACTCCACGATTGAGGTAGCTCTCTGTATCGGTCATAGAAACGTATGGTTGCAGTCGGCGTTATCCTAAGCCTCTAGAGAAATGTATTCCACTAAACCGTCCCTTCCGGTACTAACCTGGGTATCTGAGTTCGATGAAGCATTTTGACCGGAGTCAGATCTGTACGTGTCCTCTAAAACGGAGTCGAGTGTCCTGAGTACTCCGATGCCATCATCTGAATCGAGTTGGGACGCCGTGGTCATTTCAGCAGAGTAAACAAGTTGGAGGGCTTGATCAGAACGATCAAAGAACACGTTGCAGTTGATGGGAAAGGCCTAGGATGCATAGTCAATATGTATTCTCCATGACTGGGGCGGTCAACTCTTACAACGTAGTGCAGCCTCTCGAACTTGCAGCATATCAAGCGCTTATCTGCCGTGGTTCGTAAAAACAGATTGAACCCTTGCGGGGCCCAGTTAAGCGCGATAAACGAGCATCGATCGGAAAGTAGCACGAGTGCAAGGGCGGCTACTGACATCGCAGGATGCCATAAGGCGACAAAGCCGTATCGCGATGGGAAGGTATGACAAAGAGTCAGTAGGTCCCTCGGGTAGAGGGACCGGCCCCTTGCCACCAAAAGGCCCATTCGTTCGTCTTAGCGCCGCCTGCACGACATGCCGCCTTCTGTCAGCCTCATTTCTGCACCTCGGTGCTGGAAATTGCCCTGAAAATTGGCCCCCTTCAGCTCCAGGCAGCATTTCAACACCCAAAGGCGCATGAAACGGGGCACAGCTAGGCGTATTAACTTTGTGCGAACGATAAATGGAAGGGCAACCGGATCGCTGGGGGATGCACCTGCAAAGAGCTCGCGAGCTGTACTCTTGTCCGATAACGACTGACGTGAAGAGATCTTTTTTGCTGGAGACGATAAAAGGCAACCGAACGATTCCATGGCGACACCACAAAGCCCCAGACAGACTCGCCCATAGGCTCCAGTTGTTCTCGCGCTAGCCATCGGCCTCGGGAGAGAGAGAGAGAGAGAGAGAGAGAGAGAGAGCAGGCGCGGGTGCAGGCGAGACACCCAATCCGAGCTAAGCAGCCGGCGGCCATCTAGCCTCCTTTAGCGCGGCGGAACCATGACGTCGCCGCCAGCCGCCCGCCCTCGACCGCAAGCCCGGGCAGGTCAGCAAAAGCAGTCAGTCCGACACGCAAAGAACAAAACAATCGACGACGGCGATCGAACGAACCTATACCGCCCGTTTCCCCCTCACCGCCCAAGTGAAAACCCCCTAATGACAGCGATGCAGCGCCTGCTCGCGGCGACGGCGCCGATCACGCGGCGAAGGTACGTACGTGCGGAGTCTCCCAATATCCCCCTCCCTCCCCCGCATTCAACAGTTCTTGGTTCTGAACGGTCGTTTTTTGGTGCTTTGCAGAGCGTTCACGGCGGGAATTGTGCTCGGCACGGCGTTCGGGGTGGGCGGGAGCACGTTGGTGGGGAAGACGGCGATCATGGCGGTGCCGTTTGTGTGGGGGTACTGGAAGGTGCGGCGGTACGTGCGGGCGAAGCGGATCGGAGGCGGAAAGGTCGATGGTGAGCTGAGAAGGGAGCAGGATGCGAGGGCGGGGAGGGCGGGGATGTTCGAGGGGATCGGGAGGAAGAAGAGATGACGGATGCGTTCGAGGACGGCACGGCCAAAAAAAAAGAAGGCAGCTTGGGAACTGGCGCAAACGCGAAGAAAATCCGAGTGTTCATCTATGTTGTACGGCTTATCTACAGCCTCGGCTCAATGCTCGTCCACTCGCCCTCCTTGACATCCTGAAAATCCATGACCTCATTCGTGCCGCCCCACCGGCCCTGCCTGTCCTTCCAGTCCCGGCCAACCGCCGTCTCGGGCCGCCAGCGCCAGCACTTCTTCATCCGCTCGTCCAGCTTGTCCTCCAACGCATCGGCAATGTAGCTGCCGATGACGGGGATCTGCATGAAGCCGTGGCCGCTGGCGCCGACGGCGAGCAGCAAGCTCTTGTGGTCGGGGTGCTTGGTGATGATGAAGGAGCGGTTGGGCGTGTCGGCGCACCAGCAGATGCGGGCGAAGCTGAACGGCCGCTTCGCGAGGTGCGGCATGCACTCCTGCAGGAAATCGCGCGCGCGCTTCTCCGCCTCGAGCGGGATCTGGTGCTTCGCAAAGGGCAGCGACGCCATGCGGCCGGTCTTGGGGTCCTCGGTCCAATTGAGATAGCCGGGATGCTCGTCGCACATTTTCAACTCGTGGTTGTCCTCATCAGGCTCCATGAAGAAGCCGCTGCGATGCAAGTCAGCGCCCAACATGGCTCAAGCCGGGGGTGGGGAGGAGGGGAGGCCCGGGACCTACCGCTCAATGTTAAACAGCACGGGCAGATCCTTATACAATCTCGCCTCCTCGGGCGTCATCTTGATATGAGCCAGCGTCCACGCCGTCGGGCGCAGCTGGTCCCGCATATCGACCAGCTGCGGCGCCGTCGCGCCCGCACACAGCACCGTCCTATCCGCGCGCCACACCTTGCCATCCGCCGTCCTCGCACCCCTCACATCGCCCGCCTCCACGACCAGCTCCTCCACCCTCCCGCAGGGGTCTCCCGTCACGTAGCGCGCGCCCAAGCGCTGCGCCTCGGTCGCGGCCGCCACCAGCGCCTTGCGGGCGTGCACCCAGCCCGCGCCCGTCGCCTTGTACACGCCGCTCCACCCGGGGAAGTCGCCCGTCAGGACGCCGGCGGGCATGGTGGCGCGGAAGTCGGCCGGGGAGGAGAGGGCGACGAACCCTTTTTCGGGGGTCGGCTGCTCGCGGCGGTGCAGGGCGGCGATGGCGGCGGGGTCGCTGGCGGCCATGATGTAGCCCGTGTCGTGGTAGAAGGGCGCGAAGACGGGGTCCGTCTTCCACGCGGCGCCGGCGTGCGTCAGCAGCGCGTTGCTGGCGTAGGCTTCGTCGTCGTCGTCGTGGGAGAAGAGGCCTGGTGTGGTGCGTGTCAGCGTGGGGGTTGGCGTGTGGGGACGCCGGGGGGAAAGAAAGAAAGGCACCTTGCTCGACGATTTTGTTGACATCGTTGCCGGCGGAGATGGCGGACGGGACGGGGTAGGGGTCCAGCACGGTGATGTTCTTGTAGCCGCGGCGGGCGAGGTGCAGGGCGGTTGAGCTGCCCCAGGTGCCGCCGCCGACGATCAGGATGGTTGAGGTTGCGGGGTCGAGGGGAGAGGCCATTGCGCGAGCGCGGATGCGGGTCGTGGCGGCGGCATGGCGGCTGGTGCCATGTGAGGTCTTATATCGCGAAATGCGGCGCTGATAGCAAAGCTTCTGTCGGCTGATGATGGCCAGCACCGACGTAGGTACACAGGCGAGCTGGAGAAGGCTGCGGGCGGAATGCGGGGCTCGGCGGCGCGGGTCAGCGGGTCGGTCGGCGGGTCAGCGCGTGGACCTTCTCCGCCTCGGCCCACCCCATCGCTTCCACCGCGACACAGCGCCTCAGCTCCCGTACTCATTGGTCTGCGAAGAGTGGGAGAAATCGCACTACCCAACCACAGCACCCTAGCAAATGCACAGTCATGCCCCGTCGCAAAGCCTCTGAGCGCAGCCAACCGCACAAGTCGCGCTCCCGCAACGGCTGCCTCACGTGTCGCAAGAGGAAGATCAGTGCGTGCCATTACTCGATTGCTAAGCCTTCCCATCCGCTGATTGCCTCCAGGATGCGACGAGCTCAAGCCCGTGTGCTCCAATTGCCGTGACAAGGGCCTGCAGTGCCTCCGCGGCCTGACCCTGAAATGGGAGCAGGAGTACGCCTCTCGCGGCCTCGCCTTCGGTCGCAGCGGAGTGCGCCTCTCCATCCATCTCCGCATAGGCCAGGAGCTAACACTGCTAGGTCTGGAGCAAGCATGGCTCGTCGCCCGACGACGCTCCGCGCCTGGATGCCGACGTTGTGCACTGGCTCCCTCTGCCGCACATCCAGCCCTACCACTTCGTGAACAGCACCATCGAGGGCTTCGAGGAGTCGCTGGCCGAGCAGGAAGAGCAGACTTGGTTTTCCCGCGATGATGGCTTCCTCGCCATCCCCGAGCGCCCTGGCTCGTCTTCGTCGTCGTCGTCCGTCTCCGGGTACAGCCAGGGACCGTTCGCCATGCACTCGCCACCTGCCCTGCTCCTCTCGCCGAGCGAGTTTCCTCAGCTTGAGAACCCTACCTATGCCCCATTACTTGACTACTACATCCAGAGACTGTGTCCGCTCACCACCCCAAGCGTACGCTCCGATACGCCCTTCGCCTCACTCATCCTCCCCTTTTCCGTGCAGGCCTCGTCAACAGCCCTCAACTCTGTCCTCGCCCTCTCCGCACGACATCTTTCGAAAGCGAATCGAGCGTGGAAATCCGTCGCCATGCAGCTCGAAGGCAAAGTACTCCACTCGCTGCGGAGACGCCTCATGACCGAAGACCCGGTCCGCGTTGCCCTGGACCCCGAAGTCCCCACCATCATGATGATGCTTTGTCTCTACGAAATCATCAACAAGTGCGACGAGCGATGGGTCGTCCATCTGCACGGTGCCCGCGACCTAATCCGTACGCGCCGCCGCCTGCTCACAGATGCTCGGCGCAACAGCACCAACAACAGCAGCAACAACGACCTCCTCAACTTCTCCGAGCGCTTCTTCGCCTACCAAGACGTCATCGGCCGCACCGCCTGCGGCGAAGTCCCCATCTTCGGCGAAGACTACTGGGACGCCAGCGACGCCACCGCCGACGCCTGGCTCGGCTGCTCGCCCGAGCTCGTCTCCATCATCTGCTCCATCACCGAACTCTCCCGCCAGCGCCGCAGCCGCTGTTCCTCGTCGTCCTCATCCGCCTCCCCCCGATACCCCTCATCTTCCTCCTCCTCCCGACCATCCTCCTCCCCATCCTCCTCTTCCGTCTCCTCCTCCCACGACTCGACCGCCGCGAACGTCACCACCACCAACGACCCCGACGCCTTCGCCCTCGAAGCCGCCGCGCTCGAAAACCGCCTCACCGCCATCCACCAACTCGTCCCGGACGCCCGCCACGACGCGGCCCTGCACCGCTCCGCCGAGGCCAAGCGCCTCGCCGCCATCGTCTACCTCTACTGCGCCCTCTACGGCGCCGCGCCTGCGACCCCGCTCGTCGCCGCCCACGTGCGCCAGGTGCTGCGGCTCGTGCACGACGCCACCGCCACCACAACTTCGACTCATACAACCGCAAGCGACGGCGCGGTCTCCTCCTCGACCAACGCCGCCGGCCTCACGTGGCCGCTCTTCGTCGCCGCCGTCGAGCTGGATCCGCTGGACGACGAGCTGTGGGTCGATGAACGCACGGGGGAGCCGGTGTATGGCAGGCCGTTGGTGCTGAGGGCGTTTGATCGGCTGGCGAAGGGGAGTATTAGCAATGTGGTGCGCACGAGGGATGTCGTGAGCAAGGTGTGGGCGATGCGGGAGAGGGAGATGGTCGTGGGGGGGATCAGTCCGGCGGCTGTGCTGGCGAGGGGTAGTCCCGGGGTGGTTAGGGATGATGGGGAGGGGGAGGGGGAGGCCGGGGAGGAGAGGTTGGCGGAGAGGAATGATTGGGAGAGGTGTGTGGCGCCGTTGAGTGTTAATATGAGTTTGGTCGGTTGAGAGCAGGAGGGAGGGAGGGAGGGGATGGTTGTTGTCCGGGGGGAAAAAGAAGATGGAACGTGGGATCTGCTTTCCTTCAGTTCTACTTTCTCTTTACCTTTGCATCCGAACCCCCCAATCTGGAAAGAATTCCCGTGTAGGTAGCTGACAACCGGGGGGATCGCTGCCAATTGCGGGATCAGCGTCCCGATGGACCCCGGGATCCACACATCCCCGCCTTTCTCCACCCGGCTTCTCATTGGATACGCCTGGACCTTCTCGAAGCTTATCTCGACCAGGGCTGATGCAACATTCATCGAGTGCGTTTGTGGTGTCGCGGGGGCAGGTAAAGAAATGCCTATCTACCTATCACCGCTGTCTCGATCGCCGGGCTGATCAGATACCCGCCGGAAAAAGTCACACCATCCCGGCGGCGTTCAAGGGGACCTCTCGCCGCAGTTGAGAGTCTGAGGGCAGGTCCGATTGTTGGGATATGGAATACCTTCTCGTTTGTTGGCAACGGTTCGGTGGCGTTGGGCTCTTGTCTCTCTCGAAAGTTGCGTGTACGCATTAAGATTGATCTGAGACTGTGGAACACCGTGGCAAATCAAGGCAAAGCTGGACTGTTAGACGTCTGATAACGAGGGGTGTAGAAGAATAGCAGTTAGGTTCTCTATTTGTCGATGGCAAAGGCTTTCCGTGGTTGCCGCGTCTACTTGTGCTGTTGAGGTTTGATGCGCCGATTGGCAGGTCACTTCTTTAGCTGTCTCTCTTTGGTGGCTCTTGGTCGTCTGCGGGGTTTTGATTTGCTACGCTCATATTGCCGTGCCCAGTGGCTTAGGATCAAAGATGCGTTCGCCGATCTGCCAATTTGGCGTTACCGTAATTTTCGAAGCAACCATTGATGGGGGATATACTATCAGCGCAGTAGTCACACTACAGACCTCGACTGTATACATAAACCCTCCCTTTTCATTGAAATCATATTTCACCTCTTGCAGAAAGACAACTTCCGGAAAATCCATCAGGTAGTAGATAGAACAGTAAAAAAAAAAATTCAGCATGCCTTTCGTATCCAGTTAAAAGCGTTATAAGAGTCTATTAGACCAGTTCACAGTTGGAACCTTATGATAGCCGGCCTCAGACTGTTCATGTTCTGCAAGCTCTTATGCTGGTTTTTCATAAATGCCGCCTGTTACAAAGTGCTCTGGCTGTGCTCTCGCGTTAGTTGGAGAGTAACCCTCCAATTGACATCAGACGCGACGTCAGATTGGTCTGCACAGGCAACGGCTACTTCATGTGGTGGTCATTGCAAACTAGCTTCAAATTACGTTGTGTGCCTACCGTGTGAGTATCATAACAGTAGGTATCTGACTGTTTTAGTATAAACCTTGATAGGTGTGGCAGAAGTCTGGTCGTTGCAGTGCTTATGTAGGACGTTAAAGTATTTCTACGGTCACAGCATAAGAACATCGATGGACGTGCAATTAACTTTCAATCCGGTACAAGTACATCCGGACTTCGCATCCCACTTTTCAGGTAAGTAGCATACTATTCGTGTGAGACAAAAGATCAGGATTGTCTATCTCTTTTTCAAATTGCCGTAGTGTGCATGACTCAAGTCAATGTTACGATCAGGGAAAAGCTCAGTAAGTGTGCGGTTGCCAGCTTTCAGCTTGTAGCTCCTCACACCATAGTATTCATAGCGTTACGTACCGACATTATTTGACGTTCATCTACAAGAAGAAGCGGTCAAAGAGCAAGCGAGAAGGAAGTAAGATTGTGGTGATATGAGCTCCGCCCGTGCGAATTCAAGATACCAACCCAAGATCCTTCCCGTACCCACGGCACTATGCTCGCAACCTGGACGCTGTTCTGAGACACGATTTGTAGAATGTCGATGGTTAAGCTGCTTCACTCGATCATGAGTCATTGAGTAAGAGTCCGCAAGAGCATGGGAGTACGAGCGAGAGCGAGAGCGATATCCTGCGTACAGCTATCAGTGATGAAAAAGGCCCAAGCTCATTCACGGAAGCCTTTGCCCCCCAGGTACTGGCGGCCCATTGCGTCATCGCCAGCAGGTCCAAGGCTTCTTCCTCTTGCGCCTTCACCGCGAAACTCATCACCTCCGCACCCCAGCTCATTCTCGTCTTCCGCACCACACAACCGCGACCCCATCGCACCTGAACATCTTCGCAATGTCGTTCGCACCCCCCAACGAGGCCCCCGCCTGCATTGACATGCAGGACCTGGAGTCATGCATGGACCAGATGCTCTACACGGATAACCGCGCGTCCATGTCGAGCTTGGTAGAAGTCTTAGAGCTTCTACGCTCCGAAAAACACATTCACGTCTATGGGGTACGGCTTTCCGCGGATGAGTTCCTTCATCTAGGCGCTCTGATCCACTCAATCTACGAGCGCGTCCACAACGTCTCCCGCGGACCTGGCGTTATCATCATCGTTGATGATATTGTCGATTCATTCGCCAAGGTGACAGCTTTGGCCTCTCACATCACTGGAGAGCGCCCGTCCGACAGCCGGTACAGTAATGAGAACGTCTCGGCGTTCTCTCGCGTTGCCATCGTCCGCGGTCTCAAGCCGGCTTATATCTGCCCCAGCACCGCCGAGTACCGTGCCTCTTTGAAAGCGGCCGCGTCAGCCGCCAAGGGCATATTCTTCATATTCACCCAGCACTTCGCGGTGAACAGTGCCATCTGGCACTCGCATAACGACCCCTCGTTGGTGCTCTACATCATCGACACTTTCCCTCACGGTTCGCCGCCCATCGCCGCCATCTCGGTGTTCAACGCTCTTCTCTTCACCAGCCCTTCGTCCACGACCAACAACAACAGCGCCAACCGGGGTGCCATAACCCTCGCCGACCCCCGCGGCAACGACACCCTCCCCAACATCTGGCCGTCACTGATCAAAGCCACCGAGCGCGCCCACGGCGGCACCGGCATCCCCCTCGCCTTCTTCAGCCCCTGCTCACTGCGGATCCAACTCCACCACCAAGACATCCGCACCCTCTCCGGCCTCCCCTCCCACCTCCCCGCCCTCCTCCCCGAAACCACATGGGCGCCCTCCCTCTTCCGCACGCTCGACTCCCTCATCACCACCACCTTCCGCCTCCTCGCGGGCGGCGACAGCGACGGCTCCACCTCGCCCGCGGGCAGCCCACCGCGCCTCGCCGTCGCGGACCTCGTCCAGCGCCGCCTCGCCGCCACCACGGGCTCCCCGAACCCCCCCTGGGCCCGCCGCTGCCTCGACCCGCGCTCCTACGGCGAATCCGACATCCTAGCGGCGGTGCGCGGCGCGCTGGTACTACCACCTACGCCTCTACCGTATCCCGCCAGCAGTGACAACGACAGCAACGCGGTCGCCCTCCCACCCACCCTCGCCGCCCTGCGCGCCGCCATGACCAACCCCGCCCCCAGCGCCCCGGCGTCCGCGCTCGCCCGGCTGGCTGTGGGGCGCTGGACAGACGTCGACGAGGAGTCGGGCTCGCTGTGGGCGATGCGCGCGACGCTCGCATCCCGCAGCGGCGGTGATGCTGGCGCTCCGGCTGATAGTGTTACGTTTCGCGCCGCAGCGAGGGGCTCCGTGTACGTCGTGACGGCGCCGCCGACGATGATGTTTGATGATGGTGAGGTGGCGGATGTGTATCGGCATCCGCGCGCTGTGCTGGATGGCGTGGGCGAGCGGTGGGAGGGGTATGTTGATGGGGTTGAGGGGGGGCGGAGGGGCCGTGTGCAGGATGTTGAGGGTGGTGGTGGTGGTGTGGACGGTGGCAACGGCGCGGTTGCGGGGGATGGGTTCGGGGTGGGGCGCGAGACGGCGGAGGCGTGGATGGCGGTGGTGGTGCGGGGGGTGGTTGTCGGGGCGGTGGAGGAGTGGGGTGGGGTCGTGGCGGGGAGGTTGGCGGCTGCTGGGGAGGAGGGGAGGAAGAGGGAGGTGGAGGGGTGGGTGAGGGCCGTGGTGGAGGCGGCCAGGGGCTCGAGGTTTGCGGAAGATTGCGGTAGGGCTCTTGGGGAGCTGTGGTGAGGTTCCGGGCCTTTGGTGCACCACTATCCTCGGCATTTTTCTCTTCGACTGGGCTTTAGCATTACCTTGAACACCCACGACTTTTCCTTGCTGTTTTTGCTCCTTTGGCGCCGACAAACGGCCTTTCCGACGATCCTCTAATGGCTAGACGGACGAATGGATGGACGGACGGCTTTCTCTCTAGCCTGCTGGCGATTTAGCTGGGGCCTCTGATGCTCTATCCTCGGCACTTTCTCTTCGACTGAGCTTCAGCATCACCTTCGACAGACGACTTTTTTGCTCTTCTTTGCAACTATTTCGCCGATAAACGGCCCCTTCAACGATCTTTAATGGCTGGATAGCCGCATGGATAGATGGATGGACGGACGGACGGACGGACGGATGGATGGATTGATAGCTTTCTTTTCTTTCTGGCCTGCTGGCAATTGAGTCGGGGCCTTTGGTGAGCGGTTGAACACGTGGGCTTCATACGAAGCTTTACCACGATGATGATGATGATGACGAACAAGGCGGGTTCATCCATGCAGCACAGAA
Organism: Diplodia seriata; assembly: GCF_021436955.1. Lineage (NCBI taxonomy): Eukaryota > Fungi > Ascomycota > Dothideomycetes > Botryosphaeriales > Botryosphaeriaceae > Diplodia > Diplodia seriata. Next base: position 978,921 of record NW_027117309.1, on the reverse strand, counting down.
TAGCAAACACACAAATGCGAGATTTCATTTCAAAACACAGCAGAGGTGACAACACCACCACTGCACCATCATCAGCTTTCCCCTTCTCCACTCTTCTCGCACAACCAAACACTCCTCTGTCTCCCTTAGCTTATTACAACAACCAGCCAGCCAAACGCGAAGAAGCTCAATCCTCGCCCATGACCACATCCCCATCCCCACCACCACCACCACCAGCCTCCCCCCTCCCCCCCGCCTTCCTCGCCCTCTCCTTCTCCCTCCTCTTCAACTTCTGCTTCCGATTCTTCTCCATCCTCTTCGCCCTTTCCGCCTCCTCCTTCTCCCTCGCCGCGCGCGCCGCCGCCTCCTTCCTCTCCAGCCCCTTTGCATGCTTCTTCCGCAACGCCACCCGCGCCTTCTTGCTCTTCCTTCTTCGCCCCGGTTGCCTCGCCCCATCGTCATCGCCATCGCTACCACCAACACCACCAACACCATCAGCATCAGCAACAGGCTCCCCATGCCCCTTACAAACCCGCGCCAACTTCCTCCCCGACGGGTCGACCACCGTCACCCTCCACGGCACCGCGCAGCCGCGCCAGATGCGCGCTGCGCGCGCGAGGACGTCGGCGCCGCTGACGGCGGAGACGCGTTTCTGCACCGAGGAGGCGTCGTCGTCGAGGGCCGGCGCGAAGTAGTACGAGTGCGGGCGGGAGGGGTTGACGAAGCCGCCGGGCTGGTCGGGATCGAGGGATGGGGAGCGGAGGCGGATTTTTTGGACGGGGGCGGAGGCGGCGGTGGATTTTTGTTGGGGGGTTGGGGTTGTTGTTGGTTTTGCGGAAGGGGCGGCTGGAGTGGCGAAGAGGCGGAATTCGAGCTCGTCGGCTTCGTCGGCGTGGTTGTCGTTCAGGTTGGGAGCGGGAGCGGTGGCGGCATCGTCGTTATCGGTCGGGGCGGTGCTGACGACGGGTGCGGCGCCGAGTTGGGCGTCGAGCCGGGCGCGTAGGATGGCGGCTGCGGCTTCGGGGTCCGGGGAGGGCGAGGCGGAGCGGGAGCGGGTGGAGAAGAGGTCGGAGCGCCGGACGCTGACGGGGAGGATAGATGGGTTAGCTGGGTTGGTGGGGTTGGCGGGGTGGGCGCGTTGCTGTGGGCGGTGGGCGGTGCTGCGGGAGCGATGGGGGGCTTACCGCTTGGCGTCTGGTAGAGCAAACATGGTGGTGTCGCGGCCGATCCGCGTGAGGGGTGTGATGGCGCGTTGCGGGCAAAGGACCGTGTGCGCGGGTTGTGGTGGTGAGGTCGAGACTTTTTTTCTTGAGGTGTGCGGTGCGATTAAAGTTTGACGCGACGCAACGGGAGTGGAGCGATCGGCGACCGCGGGGATGACCCCTGCGCTCCCAAGACGCAACCACACCACAACCCGACAACAGAACTTGGTCTACATTAGCGTTCGCTGCCTCTTATTTTTGGCAGAAAAATTTCGTGGTGCCGTTTGACACCGAAGGAGAACCACCAGGCTGGCGAAACCTTCCACCACCAGTTGCAGCGAGGAAAAAGAGATAACCTCATGGTCTTACGTTGCTTCGGTGTCAAGTACTTGGTCCATAGCGTTTCGACGGTGCATAATTGTGTTTTCCCTATTCCGCAAGCCGCGGGTTGGAGTGCTTCCGTTGCGGGCTTGGTGCATCTGTGCCTGCTAGCTTTGCCCGCCTCGCTTCTGGCCAAGCGCTGGACGCTGTATGCGAGTGGCCCGGGCTGCGGTCCATTGAAACGCCCTCCCGCTGCATCTGCGACACCGTCGCAGGCTACGACTACAGCGGCACCGTCATCTAGGCCGGCCCGGGCTCCAAGTTCGCCTTGGGCGACCACATCCCCAGCTGCACCCCGTGCTCCATCAGCCGCCCGCCCCATTTCGGCACTCACCAGGACCACGTCCTCGCGCCCGACGCTATGGTCTGGCGCTTGCCGGATGACGACGACGACGAGGAGGAGGACAGCAGCCTCCTCCCCCTCGACCACGCGGCGTGCCTCGCCGTCTCCGCCCGCACGGCTGCCGACATCGTCTTCAACCTCCTGCGCTATCCGCTGCCCCGGCTCTCTTCGCCAGATTTTAATCTGATAGATTTCGGCCTCGAAACGTGTTGGAGAGTCAGTTTCTTTTCTTGGTTTTCTTGAATAATGGGCTCGATTTACAAGGTCGCCAACCGTTATGGATAATGGACTCAAGCCTGCATCTTTTGCGGTGGAGAATGCAATGGCCCCCCATCGCCATGCCCTGTGATGCAAACGCTCTCTAAGGCCTTTGGTCTGGCAGGCATTCGCCTTGGCACTGCCTATACGTCGCCCCCAATTGCTCGCATACAGCGCAACCCCGCTATAATTGAGGGCTGATACCCTCACTACAACAGCGGCGAACAGCAAAAAACAAAAAGCATTGGTTGAGACTCGAACTCAGGTTCTTCCCATACATCACAACAGTTGTTACGCTGGAACCAATGTGGCGATGTGGAATTGGGACGTTCTACCGCTGAACTAACAATGCTGACAGAGGAAACTACTACCGCTGATCATATAGCAAAAGGGGCGTACCCTAGAGATTAGTGATGGACGTAGCTTAGCCAGTGCGGACACCACCAATGTTCGGTATGCGAACCGCTCTGTCGGGACCCGCGCTGGCTGCAGCTCTCCAAGGACTACACGCTCAAAGCACTCCAGGCTTCCCGCGCCATCAAGCAATGGAAGCCGTGAAATACACAACCCTGGCCGGGGTTGGTGGCTTGCGAACACGTCCAGGGACTCTGGCATGGGGCTTGGCTTTGCGGGTGTAGAAGGCTACACGACAAGGCTGTCAGTCTGTGGCCACTTGGAAAGAGCGCAGCGGGTTCCTACTGCGTCGGGCTATTTCGTACGATCAACACGGTTGGCTCACAGCAGAAACAGAAGCCAAGTGAGCAAACAGAAATTATGAATTCCGACCTGTAGATCTTCGGACACATTCAAAATATTCCAATCACCTAGCCACCCGTGGCCGAGGAGGCTGTTCTCGCTCCCTGCGACTTTCGCTCGTGCACGCGGAATCCCGGTCGTGGGGGAAGAAAGGGCGGGCTTCCGGAAATCGCACATCAATAAATCAGACCTTCGCGCCGTTCCACGAGATCTTTCTTAAGTGTCATAGCCCTACAATTCCTATATCTTCTCTGGGGCTGATGTTACTTTACTTCATCATATTCTGCACAGAATCTGTAACACCGCAATCGTTGATGCATGATGTCAGGTGCCTCCGTTGTTCAGCCGTGACATGAATTTGTTGCAATTTGCGACAGATGGTTAAGGCTTTCCGAAACTCTGTTAGTTAGAGAGTTGTCAACCCACAATAACTTGTCATGTCCTCACGCCTCTTTTGCTACATCGGCTGGGCCCCCGCTTACGGATAGATGCTCTTCACGACCTGACCTCCAGTGTGCACTGCCACGCCTGTATCCCTGCGGAATGCCCCGCTCACGATTACAAGTTGCAAGTCTACCTGATTGTAATGATTCCATACGCTCCACTTTGTACAATGCAACACGCGATTCGTAATATGCGGGACGAACATGTGAACAGAAAAGGTTTCTCTGAAAGGTCGTGACCATGAAACACCCAAGTCAACCTGTCATTGCCGAGCCGAGCGCCACCTCGCTGACCGACCATGCACCATTTCCTCCAGCTCCTGTAACAAGCTCTTGAACGCCTCTATCCTATCGTAGCATGCAGCACCGGACACGTACTTGTGGACGACTGCAACATGTGCCGTGCAGATGTGCGCAGTCCACTGTGGCTCGTTGCGTCCGTCGTGCTCTAGCCCGCATACGAGGATGAATTTGTCGGGCTTTCCATCGTTGGCGAAGAGCAGGCCGGCGCAACCTGTAATCGCCGCGGTTAGCTGATGAACACGGCGGGTCTAGTAAATGCGAATGGATGAGGAGGCTTTACTCAAGATTTGGGTCCGGATGTCGAAGTAGTAGTCGCTGTGAACGGGATGAGATTCCATGGCTGACGTCGTTGCGTCTGGAAGCTGAGTCAACGGCTCGAAACTCTGTGGTGTCTGTGGCTTGAGACGCTCAATCGTCCTATGGAAATCCAATCCCAGCCATTTTTATTTCTCTTCTTCGTTTGCTCAAGTTGAGACATTGTAGGTGGTAACGCAAAGTGATCACGGAGGACGCAGTTTGCGGAAGCGCAAGCAGCCACAGTTCAGAGTTTATGGTAATCATGCAAGCAAGTATGAGTGGACAAACAGTGATTGCTGCGAATCTGGGATTTTCACCGGGTTATTTGGATAAAAGTTTTTTGTAGTGACTTCAGCAGATGGCGTTGCGAAGAGAGGTCACACAAGGGCACAAGGCATGCTGTCTGGCATCTGATCGCGTGTTGGTCGCGATTCTCTTCTCACCGGAAGGCATAACAGCGGAAAGCTGACAGCATGGCACATTGCACATAGGCCGTACGCGTCACAGATTCATGGTTTGATGTTTGTTGCTGCCGGCCTAGGGCACCGGTGCTGACGGCCGCCCGGGGCCGGGCAGGGAAGCAGGTTTCTCTCGTCCCGAGGCTGTTGGATGAGTGCATAAGGGCGTGTCTGGAGCCACCAGTGGTGGTGTCGCGCTCTCTGGTCTCCTGTGAATCTAGTGAGGCTTCACCAAAGCCATAGACATCGCTCGAGCACGCCATGGATGGCCAATTGCTCCTTCTCTCATGGATCACGCGGGGCACGAGAGCCCACACTCAGCCGTGGCCAGCGACGTTTTTCACCGGAAGTTCAACCCAAAGAGATCAGTACAGACGGCAAGGAATTGGCACCCCAGTGTGGGCCGGGCTGACGGTTCTCTTGCCGCTCGTGGCAGTGGCAGTTCCTGCCCGAATCGCGACCTGCGAATGGATCACACGACACAGTTCAACTTCGTATGACGGAAATGGAGCTCGTGTGCGTGAAGGTTAGATCTACGTGACTCTGTACCCCGATACAGCAGTGGCTCCCCTGCAAGTGACACGCGTTGAAGGTAGTGAATCACCCAACGCCCCTTCCGAACACTACCAATATGAAGTCAGCAGGGCACCCTCGCGAGGCGGGGCCCCGGGTGATCAGCCACTCACCCACCCCGATGACGTTTGAACCCCATTCTGGCAGGCACGACGGTGTGGCTGCCCCGTTCTGGTGCCCTTGTGGGTCCGTTGCCGGGGCAGACGATCAGGTGCTCGCTTAGCCATGTGCAGGTGCTCCATTTCCGTTGCCCCCCTCGGCTACCATATATAAACCCAGCTCTTCCTCGACCCTCGACTCCTTCTTTTCTCCTTAGCTCTCTTAGCCTTTGGCTTTGATCTGAGGTATCTCAGTTTTTGTGGCAGGGTAACTCCTCCCAGGTGGTCTACGGGCCACCGGACTTCGTTCCTCTCTTCTTTTTTGAACCCGCTTCTGGGGCGCTGGGCTCTGCTCATCTTCAGAAGCACGGTGTCGCTCGTATTGCACTGTCTCGGGCTGACGCGACCTCTCTTTTTCGTTGGGCGATCTGTCTTGAACAGGTCCTTGAGGAAGAAGATTTTTCTGCCTTGCAAGTTTTCGCGTGAGCCTCTGCTACGCTTCCCTTGCGCGCTTGGTTCCGTCCCCAGCTCCACCGTTTTGTCGGCACGATCGTGATTCCTGTTGTTGGTGTTTTGCTGTCGCACTGCAGCTCTGCATCACGAACCCGCGCTTCCTGTCTCAACGCCGTGACCCTACCTCTGTATGATGAGGAGGTGATTCGCATGCATCGTGCCCTACACAGGACGGTTGGCCACCTCGGCGACTTCATTGGGCTCCCCTGGAGTTCGCGCGACGCAGAATTCTTCGGCCACTGCTGTCGGCGCATCAAGAAAGCCGTCGAAGCTCGAGGCGCCGATTCGTCCTTTATCCCACAGAGGCTCTCGCTCGGATGCTCATAGTTGCACCTAGTAAGCCGGAATGCGCAGGTCCACAGCAATCGCCAGTGCGGCAGATGTTGCAAACTTCTAGGCGCGATTTCGCGGCGTGTTCGCTCCACCAAGCCACCAGTCGCGACCACTGCGCGACAGGGTGTCCCATCGTCCGTCTCTCTGGCCTGCTGGATTGGCTTAGGACGGCCGATGGAACGCCCTGCAGTGCCATGGCACCGAAAGCGCTTCATCTACGATACCCTTGTCCGGTAAGCCATAGCAATTCCTGGTCGCCTGCTCAACAGCTACGGTCGCGTAGCCACCCACCTCCCGGGTACCGCTGCTCACGCCGCAGCCACCATGACGAGCGTTCTAGCCGTCGAAGACGCTCTACCCCATCGCGCCCACGCTTGTCGCCTTTACCTCTTGCGACTTCGAAAGCTTCTACGACAGCTCCTTTTCCAAACATAGACCCTATCAGCCTCGCGGTACAGCCTCTAGCCTTCCGGGCGTTTCCATCGGTGATACTAGCCCCTGCTATATGTCCTCAGAATCTCGCGCTCGCCGTGCAACATCATGAGCTTCTACGCCAGCGCTGGTGTGCGCAGAATCTCCGGTATAACCCAGATTGCCGCTACAACAATGATGGGCCGCTTCGTTTTGGCACAACATACATTGGAATGCGAGGTGGACGAGGGTGATTTCGCGCCAGGTGGGCTCCTTCTTCAAAGATGCTACTGCTGACGCCGCGGTCAAAATGGCAGATGCGTCAACGGCCACAGGCCGTCCACTGTGCCCAGCGCACTCGTCCCCTCTCGCGGCCTCAAGCATCATCGACCGCGATCTCTCTTCGCATGTCAGCAATCACTAGCCTCATTGCACGGTGTCTATGTACTCTCGCGACCCAATCGGCAATCCTAACCCCGCTGCTTAGCCGCCTTCCACCCTCCGTTGTCAACATACCACCGCATAGTCAGTCTTCCCTAGCTGTTACAATGTTGACGAGCCTGGCACGACCAGCATGACCCGGCACTTCCGCTACGCTGGCGGTGGCCCGCTTCGCTCTGGCACAATTTATAACGGAATGGGAGATGAGTAGGATAACCAACCTGGGTACTTCAGCGGCTGCGCATTTCTGGATCATGTCCAGAGGTGTAGAGGTCGCTGAAGACCCGAGGCCGGCAGCTCTACGCTGCGGCGGAAGTGTCCGCCGTGCGGTAGACCAGGTACCACGACCCGTCCAGCTCGACGGCGCACCGGAGTTCGAGGTTGTCGACGACGTGAACCCGAGGACTTGCCGCCGGGCGTCCATAGACCGAGAGCGGATGGCGCGCTGCTGTATGCGATGCACGCGAGGTAGATCTTTGGCGTTCTGGGCGAGTCGGGGCTGGCGTCGTTGGCGGCGTAGGTGTAGCGGGTACTAAGGTACGCGCCGTTGCGCTCGGTCAGCTAGGGGGCGATGACGCACCCGGCGTGTGCGCTGCGCTCGTCGGACACAATGATGAGCTCAGAGAGACGCTGCTTGGGACACTTGGACGCGACGCTACTTGATACATGGCGGCTCGGGAACAATCTTGTGGGAGAAACGTTCACTGCGCAGTCGTTTCAACATCATCATAGTAAATGTCGAGTAGCTTTCAGTCAGGGCAGCAAAGGTCGCCGTCAACGAGGATTGTACAGCGTCTCATTGTCGCATGCGCGCTCGCGCCTAGGTACGCCTCATCGCGCTCGAGGTCGCGCGCGATTGGTTGCGCAACATTACTCCCACGCGATTGGTCGCACTACGATGCGCACCGCGCCCGCGGCATTGTCCGCTCGCTCCCCCGCGCTGGCGCAGGGCTCGTGTCAAACGCGCTTGAGCGCCTTCGCACCCGCGAAGCGTGGCGTGACTTCGCCCGTCCGCCCACTCTCCCGACAGTGCGCCATCTACGCGCCTTGCGCTGGCTGCAAGCCTTGCGCGCCCCCTCATGCTACGCGCAGCCTTCGCCTCCGCGCGCTGGGCCCACTAGTCGCGCGGCATCGCGGCGGACTCGCGGATGACCCAAACAGCAGTGAGTAACCCCCTTCTGCGCAAACAGCCGCTGTACATCAGCAAAGCTTACCCCTCCATGCAAGACCCCCAAGCAGCGGTCCTGCACGACTCCAGCCCTCGAGGCTCCCGCAAGCCCCGTTGAGCAACCCGCGATGAACGAGCGTCATCGAACCCCACACTCCCACGCGACGCCCCCACGCACCGACGCAAGGGACCCGAACGCCACCCCCTGGCGCCCGTCAGCACTAGTGCGACGGCCCCAGAACAAGGGGCAAAAAGCTTGTCTGGACGTCTTGGAACATGGACAATCTTCGATGCGCAAAGTGTACTTCCAGGAAATGTGGCCTAGCCAGCGGGTGTCTTGGTGGCCCTGCTGCTCTTTGAGGTTGACATGAATGATTTTACTCCTCAAAGCCTGCTAGATGTTTCTCCTCGCCTCGAAGGCCAGCGGCACCGGCCACGACAAAGAAACGGCAACAAACATGGCGGGTCGGTCCCGGTACGAGGCGGCGTTTCTCGCATCTCCTGGAGGAACGCTCGAAACCGGGTGTGGTGCTACCTTTCAAAGCGTTATATCATGCTCGGCGGAGGCTATTCGACCCGTTTGACCATTGTGTACGGCCTTGATTGCTAAACCTAGCGGATTGACCTTGGATGGCAAACCGTGGCTTGGCCTTTGTCTCTTACTACCTTGAGTCCGCTAATGATGTCCTAGCGAGGCACATATAACCAGGTTCGGTTCTCTGGAACAAGAAATCGATCTCCAACCCACACATCCGCGAGTACCGCAAAACCGGCCAAGATGAACCCGCGCGCCAAACCCTGGACGCCGCACACTCGACCGGCCCCGCATTCCAGCGACCCAGCATACCAACAGCAGCAGCAGCAGCAGCAGCAGCAACAGTACGCTCAGAACCCAAACCCCCACACCACCGTACCCAACCCGTACGACGACACCTGGCCCACCTGGGCCCCCTCCATCTTCGGCACCGCGCTCCCCTCCCGCGAACAGATCTTAGGCAAGTCCTCCAAACCCCCCCTCACGCCATCGCGCCACGCCGCTGACGGATCGTATCAAAGCAAACGGACGCATCCTCGCGCCAGGCTGCCAGCTGCAGGTCCTGACAACCATCCAGCCCATCACGGGCGAATGCTTCGCCTTCCTCGCCACGATCGCGCAGCCCGAGTCGGGCTTGGTCGTCGAGATACTTTACTGGGGCCGCGGGTGCCGGATGGATGTGGCGATGGCGTGGTTGCAGTATCAGGTCGATTGGGAGTTGCATAAGAGGCTGCGGGTGGGGGTGCGGGTTGCGGAGGGGTTTTATGAGGATGCGTGGGGAGGGTTGTGAGGGGGGTGGGTGGGGGTGGTGGTTTGCGTAGGGCGCGGCGCGGCGCGGCGGGGCGGGGCGGGGTGGTGGTGCGTGGGTGGATGGTACGTTGGCTTGGGGTCTGGTGGTGTCTTTCTTTTGGGCGGGAGGTTGGTTGCAGGAATTAGGGGCTTGGGTGTTTTTGTTGCTCAGAGCCTGAGATTGCTGGCTGCCTCTTTCCATGGGCGTCTGGAAAGCTGCGTCTATCAGTAAATAGACAGTGAGTGTTACAACAAGGAGTCAATTTCTCTACTCGTCCGCCAGTTTCTACGGTCGACGCTCGGCCAGCATTTACAGTCCCAAAGAACGGCCTTATACTAAAGCAAATACCCATGTTGCTATGAAACCATCACTCCACATGTAGTGGTGTGGTGGTTTGGTGCGGGATGGTGATTTCGGTGGGGGGGGTTTTTTTTTCTCTTATCTTGAAAGGATGAGAAAGCTAGTTGTTGGAGAATCGACTGGAGGCTCTTGTTGCGGGAGCTCGACCTGGCTCGGCTTATGTGGATGGCAGGTCTGGGATGGTGTGGGATGGTGTAGCGGTGGAGGAAGAGGCGATAGCAATGAGGTTGGATGGTTTCCTCCGTATGGGCCGAAGCTAGCGTGCTTTAAATGGTAGAGTCTTGGTGTTTATCTTGTCTTTATCATTATTTCCGCTATGGCTCTACTTTCACGAAGTCATAGCAATGACTGGCTTGGATGCAATACGCCCAACCTTGCTCATGCTCAAGCGTCGCAGCGACTGATTTGACCGTCTGCATCTACATTCCATAGATACTGCTTCATCATATCCATATAAGAACCTGAATACAAGATATGTACGTAAACCTAGGTTTTGATGCGCACATTGACGTTTGGACTTGTATTGGACTGCCCTTGGAAATTGTGTAGTGCTCTGGGTAATCACAAAGGTCCAATTTCTCTTGTAACCCGCTGTAACATCTTTGATTGAGCATATAGCTACCAGTGACGCTTGTTCCGAGGCATACAACGCCCATATCGACTTGAAGGCTAGTGTAACACGAGCAGGTGAGCCGAACAGATGGGCAAAGTGGCTGCCATCTTGTGAGGTGCTAAATAAGCCTAAAGGTAGCTGTATTGGTATCAGATTAAAGCAGCGAGGCTTTGCTTATTTACGTACGAGCCATTGACGTCTGGCAAAGGCAGACGATTCCACGTCAAGTTGCCAGGCAGGATTGCGAGAAGGTATTCCAAGGCAATGCATAGCGGTGATTAGACATCCCTTAATTGTAGACTAGACTGTCGAACCGTGCCTGGTCCTCCTGAAGATTGTTCAAGCCATGCAAATACTAGGTAAACCCCTCATCTGCTTGTCGCCACGACGGAGTTTCCGTTTGCAATATTACCCGATCCGCTGCCGCTTTGCCTTATGCGTTTACGTCCATCAGCAGCATGGCAGCAGCGACCCAATGAATGGGCGATGAAGGCTGAATCAGATCACTGCATCCAGATGGCTAGAGCGGACGTAAGCATTCCCAGACATGGTACTTGACAGCGTTGTGGCTTACCCCGGGAACAGGTGCGGGTTCTTCCTTGGGGTGGCATATTGGATAACCTCCGAGAGGCCGTGGATGGCCTCGTACGGATCCGGATTAGGCTCCGACTCCGCCAGGAAGTGCTCGACCCCGTCCACAAGGTGGAAGACCTTGTAGACGCACATCACGGAAGGGTCTGTGGGCTCCGTAGCGAGTCGGCGGAAGACGAACTCTCCCTCACTGGTCCAAGGGCCGGAGAACAGTCTCGTGTCCATCAAGAGCGCTATGGTAGATGAGCGGTCTGCACGAGGGCGAAACCGTGACATTACCGTTGCACTTACAAATGATGCGGTTTTCGGCAGCCATCTCCCGGAGTGAAATCGCAGGCTCGTCCAGGACGGGCTCCTTGCGATAGGGGTAGGACATGGTTGTATCGTTCAAAGTGCGCTTTGTGGATCGGTCGAGTTGGTGGTGTCGCAGGTTTTGGAGGCTGGGTGCGGGCTGCAACTGTTTTGAGCCTCCGCGCGCAGCACGGGCTAACCCCCGGGCTGGCCGATTGGAGCAACCCCCCGCTGTCGAACATCTTCATCACTGGCCCACCCCTTGCACACTCCGTTCGTCTGATCCGCTTCTAATCCAACGCCGACATGAGCGCCCAGCCCACCAACAGCATGCTTGAGCACGACTCGCACGGCAAGCTCATCAATCGCTCCGCAACACCCGTCCAACTCACTGGCCATGCCGCCGACCGTCACGATGACGCGCCGTGGACGGAGGCCGGCACGCGCTGGAACTACAGGGCCATGGCCGAGCGGCCCAGAGCGGACGCCGACCAGTTCTCCAGGGACATGACGCGCTACCAACCCTGTCTACGAGCCATACACGCCGCCGATCCCGCCGACAGTTGCACGATACCTAAGACCATTGACCGCCATGTCACCGTCTTGTCGGAGCTCACGAGGCACGAATGCATGGCGCTGCACATGCAATGGATTGAGGGTACGAAGACTCTTGGGACCAAGGCCGGGCTGCATATATACGGTACCGCTGACTACTCCGAGAAGATCTTGCAACGAGGCACGGCACCCTCTTCTCGCACGCGGGCACCGCGGCTCGCTACATCGTGGAGCTCGTCCTCGTCGACAAGACGGGGGAGACTGATCCTCCCGCGCTGCGTACGCCCTCGTGCCAGTTCATCTGGCGGGCGGAACTGTTCGGCGCCGCTGGCTACAACTCGGCCAGGATGTACAGGAACCTCGTCACCCCCAACTTCCCCTTGCCGGATGAGGCCCTGCGTGACCTCGAAAAGAGGATGGTTGCAATGTTGCCGTATACTGGGGCCCATGAACCCAGATACCACCCTTATTCGCACAAGTACGTTTAAGCCTACTTTTGCCGGTATTGAGACTAATTCGTTTTGAAGAGCACAACGTCTCCTCTACGACTACGCCTGATGAATCCTGTTCGCTTGTATCCACCGCCATTTGAGTGGCATTCTCGCTGCTGGCCATGGTAGGCTCGCCGGCTGTACATGACTTGGAGGGATAGTGGGGTGGTTCTGTACAACTTCTCGGCCAAGGAAGAACCATGAGAGCTCAATATATCATTGCCATGATCAGACTGTCGAGCCGAGGTTGGGCTGTTGGTGACATACTCGAGGCTCATTATGATCAAGTCCACGAGATGGATTAGAACCAAGTGTTCATCCGGAACGTCTAAGGTCCCGAATCTATATCAACTGTGTGAATATGAGATCAACTGCACATGGGACCTAATCACACTGAGGCAATTACAACAGCATATTTGGCTCGACTGTTCATAACATGTGCTCCAAAGGAAGGCATGTGCATCTTGCTATCCGGCTCTCCTTCCCATGGAATAAGGCTCCCGGCCGAAGAATTGTTCTACGATTGGCTTTAGGTCTCCCATGATATAAAAGCTGAGCTAAACCTCGTTGCGTGTATCGGGTTCCTCACAGAGATATCACATCGACCTCCCTGGTTAGAACTTGTCTCTTGGCTCTTCAGAGACGGGCTTCCAGCATTGATGTGCAGCTTCGACGATTGTGTACGCCTCAATAACAAGTCAGTCACTTATCACTCTGTCTAATATGGCTCAAGAAGATGGCGCTGACATGCAGGTACTTTGGCATTGCGATTCCGTTCACATTGCTAATGTCGGATGTCACCTGTTGCATTTGCTGTCGTCGGTATTGAAGCTCGAAAGTAAGGGCTCATAACAAGCATGGTCCGTTTTAGTTCGCTTTATAACTTCCTCGTATTCCCGTTTGGAAGCCTCCCCGCTTGAGAGCGCGCTTGGAGAAGCCCGGCACGTTACTAATGTTCCATGGAGAGGTCTAGTCCCGCTGAGCACATGCAGGAGGCTTTAACGACCCACAGCCAATTCACCTCAACAGCGAGTTCGAGTTGGAGCAGCGTCGTAAGGGGATAAGGGTAGCAGATCTAAAGCACCGATCTTTGTCGTACTTCTCAGTCAGCCGCGAAACTCAGGAACTCTTTCAAGCGCTTGTTCACATTGATCCGCTTTTTATAGTACCGCAAGGAACGCGGGGCCAATTAACTCGATGTCGGGACAAGCTTTAAGCTTTCATTCGTTCGGGGTGGCCTACGCCGGTATTCCCAGCTTCTGCCAAAGCTTCCGTACGGTAGCAACAATTTCGGTCTCAAGTGTCCCTGACATTGGGCCTCAGTCGACAAAGATGCGGCTATCGAAATTTCACGATGATGTATTCGTTTGCTGCCATACTCGAGTGCCGGAGATGTGAACGGGGTGCGCAGCCTATAGACAGACATATGGCATTCAGGGCGATGATTACCAGACCTTGAGCTGCATGGCAAGTCAGCTTTATTCTTCTCGATCGGAGTGACTTGTTGGTAGCGACACAAGTTACGGATCAGGCAGGAGCTCTTGCAGGAAAGGATCAAACGATACAACTTACAGGGGACGGAAAGCCAAGATTCAGAGCTCGAGCCGATCAGACTGGAGTGCATAAGAGAGTACTGTTTGCTGTATTGTCTATCCTTCCAGTTTGCGTGGAAGTTGCTGGGGCGTGATTGTGCAATGTAAGCACCCATCCTTTATATTCTGGCTATCATCCACTACAAGCAAACCGCCGTGTATGTATGTCGCTGGAGCAAGCGTGCGTGAATGATCACTATGCGGGAGCAGACTCTGTAAATATGTGGGCGCATTCTATCAGCTTGCATCATGACGCCACCGCGGGAGTAAAGAGCATGTACGTTGTGCGGAGGGAATAGCCTGCTGAGCCTATCGTCCCCGGGTTTTGAGGTATTCACGTCGAGGCCACCCGAGACTCGATCGAAAGTTTTGCAACAACGACAAAAGATCGCCCTGAAAAGTAAGAAGCATCCGTCGAAATGAGCTCGAGCGAAGGAAGTCTGCGAAGCATATCGTAATTGGAGCTTGTGTTGTCGTGGTCGAATTTCCTCGACTGTGGCGAGCTGCGCGTGGTAGAGGTCGTCGTTCGGGCGGATAAGGATGTGCCAGCGATGGAGGTAATAGGCCTTGAGGAGGGAGCCAAGAAGGCGGAACGAAACAGCTGGCAGTAAAGGAGAGGCTTTGTTAGATGGAGCGATTCCAAGAGAGTGCTGGCCTATCGCAGTGTTCGGCCATGATATGGGGCAGATTCTGGTCGGACTGGTACGTCATATCGTGGCTCTGAGCCTCGGAACTGTCGCTATCGCTATCGCGGGACGTACTGAATCGGAAACTCGACCACCACCATGCTTGATACAATGGTCAGTGGGCGGAAAGGCGCATGTGGAGCTGGTGATGGCCAGAAGGATGATGTCACAGGGCCACGGTCTGCTAGAGGGAACGTGCTCCCAAGCGCACTCTACTCTGCGCTGTATGACGAAGACACTCAGACTCTCTTCCTCGAAGGCGAATGAGCGGAGAAGTGGCAAAAAGCACGGGAGAGGAGATCAGAGAGGCGCACGCTGGTAGATACAAGCTGTGGCCGTACGAGAGGACTTCGCAAGCATCGATCGGAGCAGTAAATCACCTTCATGGTCAGTTTGGCCCAGCGAAAGCAGCCAGAGCATTGGGAGTAGTGCCAGAAGCGATGCCACGGCCCGGGGCGCGGCGCGGCGGGTCCGATATGGTCGGGCGCAGGTGAAATTTCCTCGCCGTCCGCACACCATCCACACCCCACACCCATCCGCTCAGTCGCTTGTTGCCATACTCGCCATGCCGAAGATTCTCAAGCAGGCCCGCAAGGGCAAGATTTCGCAGACGAGCATGCCCTACTTCATCCCTCACAGGCGCGGCACATCCAAGGTACAGGACAACACTCCCCAACAGAGCGGCGCTTCGAATGGCCTCGACGACACTCGCCAACAGAGCGGCGCTCCCAAGGTCCTCAACAACACTCCGCAGCAGAGCGGCGCTTCCACCGATGACTACGCTCCCACCAAATGGGGCATTCCCGCCCGGGAAGTGCAACTATGCCTCTTCTTCTGCAAATACGCCGAATCAGGTCTTCTGCTCGGGTACTCAAAGCGTCCTGACGGGCCTGAGCCCCTCTATTCACTGTACGCCGATGAGCTCGGCGTCCTAGGTCGGACCGATTCCACGACGCGCTTCACGGAATGGGCTGTGGCCAGTAATTCCCTCCCGCCAATGCCCTCCACGCGCGCCATCCACCTTCAACGCGAGTGGTTCCCCAGCAAGCGCTGGCACCCGCTTTCCGACCTTGACGCCGCCGACCTTCAAACGGTCTACATGATGAAGCGTCAGATCATCGGTGAGTGTGACACATGCTTCGTTCAAGGTCTGATAAGCACGGTAACAGCTGACCCTGCGCTAGACTCGGCCACAGCCAAGCTCATGCGGTACGCCTGGCCCGGCACTGTCGGGTTCGGCGTCCGCATATGCAGGCGCTGGGACGACGGCAAGGCGCTGGCGGAGCTCTACACGTACAACGCCCGCTGGTGCCGGATCGCGGTCGAGTCAAGCCCCCCTTGCCAGACGGTGGCTCTGGCTCTCTACAACCTGAGAGCCCGCATGGAGTTGTTGGAGGACTCCATGTACGCGCCGGACGCCCCGCCCTTCCTTGCGCCGTTGCCGTATGTCCTCGAATTCTCTCTAACGTGCGATGTCTCTTCTAACATACATTTCAGTCTCTCCACTCCGGGTCTCTTCCCGGAGAGAAACGGAAGAGCGTTAGGCCACACTTAGCCGCTAGAGTCTTCTTCAGTGCCACGCTAGAGCAGGATATCAGGGAGGCTGCGCGCATCATCTTCTTCGCGCACGAGGACAGCAAGGACGAGGAATTCGAGCTGGAGATGACACGGGTGCCATGTTCGGCGCCATATTCCACAGGGGCCGCTGGGCCGATGTACTTCTTTCGTGTCTGTTCTATATAATACTTGTTGAATCGAGGAACCGACTCAACTACATCAGTGCTTGGAGGAGAGTGACTGAATAAAGATGGCCCAGAAACTGCGGGACGAGAGTTCCAGCTAACTGAAAACGCGTCCGAGCCTATATGGTGTTTCTCTCAGATCTTCTGTGCCGGCTCTGCCGCAGATGCAGAACTAAGCTGCCTGATTGGCTCGCACAATGCCTTTCCAGTGCCAAGAACCCGGTTTCCGCCCCGGGCATGCCTTTAAATTCGCAGCTCACCACCCAACCCTGCCTCGCCAGCTCCGCGACCCCAATCCCTCCGCGACCAGATCACCACCACACGACTACATCCTCACAATCTCAAAACACTCCACACACCATCCCTCAACCATGCCCCCCAGCGAGTACCAGGAGCGGCTCAAGAGAGAGTGCGTGGGTAAGCAATCACCAATCACCATCCTCGCCGTCGGGGCCAGTCTCACGCCAACACTGACACCACACAGACATCGTCCTCGACGTCGTCCCGAGCTGGGCTCAGCTGGGCCACGTCAGGCTCGTCTGCGAGTCTGGCTCGAACCACTGGACGTGCGGCCCGTGGTGGGAGGTTCGCTGCGTGAGCGGCGGCCTGCCGCGGGTCGTCCACCTTGTCCACAAGGGCCCGGATGGCCGGGGCTGCACGCGCCTGAAGGCGCTCATGATGCTCCGCGAGGAGCTCTTGTCCATCCGGTAAGCAAGCCCCTCTCACGTCTGCTTTTTGATGTCGTGGCGTGGGCTCATGCTTTGGTGTGAGCTAGCTATGCGTTGTACGAGTGAGGTGCCGCTCTCCGCTCCTCCTTCGGCTGGTCGCCTGCCAGCGGCGACGGCGGCAGCAGCGACAGCAGCGACAGCAGCACAAAGGCTCGGTGTGGGGCGCGGGAGGTTGGCGGGCCTTCGGGCCTGGACAGGCCTCGCTTGGTGATGGCATGAGCGGGCGGCAGCAGCAGCAACAGGCGCCTTTTCGGCCTGTAGTAATACATCACTGGTGGCTGCAGACTCTGATCGCGCTTCGTGACATGCTAAGGAGCTTCAATTGACGTGTGAATAGTCATCGCTTGAGCGAGGCACAACATGATTCCGATCTGTATGGTACATGGCCTGGACATGCTTCGTCTGGTGGCCCCTACTGCACTGAGTGTCCTAAGGACCGGCTTCTGCTGCCTAGTCTTGCCAGGTCATGAGAGAGCCCAGCAGCTATGACAAGAGAGTGGTTGACGGCAAGACTCATGCATGCTCACGTCGTCGTCGTATCCCAGCCTCATCTGCGCCGCGAAGAGCAAGCCCGAGACGAAGACTGCACAATAAGATTACTCACAGTAAGTAAGTGGATGTAGAGCTACTCAGCCTCAGGACTTTACATCTCTGGATATGACCCTCCTTGTGTGTCTGCCAATTTGGGGCTCGTCATGCGATGCCCTCCAGCCACTTCTCGCATATTCGCTGTCCTGAGAGGGCTGGCAGTCAACAAGACTTGACTAGTTCGTGCGGCCAAAAAAAAAAAAAAAAAAAAAGCAGCGCCGCAATGGCCCGCACACCCACTGCAGCGACTTCGCGCGGCGCACACCCCCGCGTACCATCTCTTGCCCACCGTCTCGCCGCGTGCACAAGGTCAAAGCCACATCCGCCAGCTTCTCACGGTCGTCCGCGATTCCTCCAAACCCAAACCAGACGCGCAATCCTACCCACCGATCGTACGAATTCCCGCTGATGAAGAACTCGGGGTCTTGGTGCGTCGTGAAGGAGCTCCCTGGAATCAACCCTGAGTGGAAGGTCCCGGGCTACGTCCACGAGCCGCATCTGTCTGCGCAGTACTACGATTCGCCTATGCTTCTTGGAGCCCACCATGAGTGGGAGGTCCCGGGATATGTTCACAACCAGATTCTACCTGCGCAGCATTCCGATTCGTCTGGATTCGATGGCTCCGAGGTGCAATTGCATCAGGAGGAGCAAAGCCCGGTAAACACCTGTGAATTATGAGGAACGCTCGGGACGATCTTTCGCTGACAGGGCACAGGGGTCTACAGCGTTTCCTTTCCACGAGTGGTTCTGGGAGGTTCCGTCTGACATGCTCTTCTCTTCGATCGTTGTGAACGATGGCGCGGCCACGTAACCCTAAGTGCCCGAGTTCGAGCAGTGAAGACTTGTACAAGCACCATTCTCAGACAGATGTTTCTTTCCTCGAAACCGACATCCCATTCGTCCATGGCATTACGAAGCCTTTCCAACCACCGGCCAACGCGGATTTTCCCCCCGATCAAAAAGAAAGTCACAAAATACCCATACTCTGTCGTCAATTAAAATCTACTGGGCAACAAAGCAGGATGTCTTGGAATTGTCCCACTCAGAACCAAGGTAGATGTGCGAAAGAGAATACTGTACAAATACGGTGCTCACAGGAAGAAACTAGATCAAAATATGTACACAGTCCCCTTGCCTGAGTTTTGCTCTTTGATAACAACATTTCCGCAGCACTTCGTGTGAAAGAGACAATTGGCTACGAATGTGATTGTTAATTGACGCTAGTACGCAGTTCGCCGGCCTTGCCGTATGTGGCTTTAAGCTTGATCAGCGCGGCTCGGTCCGAGCCGCAATAGCCATGTCGGTTCTACTCCTGCACAGGAAAGGTGTACTAACATAACATCAATGGAGCGAAGCCTCTAAGTGCGCAATATACCACTTAATTCCGAAGAGTTTGGGGAAATAGACATATAAGAAGTCCTCCGTGCCTTCCATGGTCAAGGGAAACCTTTACGATCGACTGACTACGAACTGGCTCTACGCCGCAACGATGCAACTCACACTTAAAGGTGCGCAGTCTCCCTGATGTCTTCATTGCTCAATCTTTGTGCCAGTTGATGTATAGTCGCTGGGCAACAGCGTTGCTATCCAGCATATTAACCAACGTCCCTTTCCGTCTGCGGTAAAAAAACACGGTCCCTACCCTTGCGATTCGGGACATAATTGAGTGCAACACTCACGACTGTATCTACAAAGACTTTTCAGGGCGGCTAAGGACATGGAATTTGACGAACTCATTAATCTAGAAATCCACAAAACACGACCATCGATTACGCACTCGGCACAGGGGCAGATTACTACACCAAGTTTTTCGACACCACATTCTATTCGAACATTGGAAACATGATATGCTGCGAGGACAATACCGACCCTGCGAAGGGGTCTGCATTGGGCTTTTGGTCACTAGAGACCAACAGTCATGGTGGAAGATGTCGGGCCCATCATTTCACCAAATGGATATACGGTAGTGCGCGATCTGAACTCCGAAAGATGGACAAAACAAGGACCAAGGAGGCGTTTGAGCCGAGAGGCGAGACTGACGACGTCGAGCACCTAATCTTCGCCGATGTTCCAGAAATTACGGTGCTCCGCTCTATGCCCAAAATTGAGACGGCCGATGCGCTGGTGGACCCCGCGACGGACAATCTGCAGTCATACTCCATCCTTGGTCAGTCGATCGCTATAGGAAACCTGTTCGCGGAAGCCTTTTGGTTGGCGCAATGGATCCGTGGGGCCAAAGGAGTCGGGGAAACTAGACAGCACGACGAGGTGAGTACACGATACTTCCAACAGAAACGCAACCCATTCCCTTTCCATCCATTACCCCCACTGCTCCCCTGCCTCTCGCACGCAAGAAAGCGTCCACGTACTGACCTCGCCTCCACAGTTTCGCAGTCCTCCTCGTCCACGCTCTCCTCAGCGCCGTCCCATGTGAAGGAGCTCGTCCAATGGAACAGCCACACCGCCAGCGTCTACATGAACCAGGATCTCAGGCAGACCGCCTTCAGCTACTGCGACTGGACGGCTCGGCCTCGATTCCGATTACATTAGCTATACTACGTGCAAACGTTATCTTCTCTTCTCCTTCCTCTTCATCCTATGACTCCTCGTCGAACCTCCCCATCCCCCCCTCCCGACATGATCCCTGTCGTCTTGTGGCTGGCCGTTGGTATACTGGTCCTGGTTGACCGCGTCGACGGTGGCAACGACGGCGCTGCAGTGGCGGTATCTGAGGAATTTCGATCGAACTGTGGAGTGTCTTGCGGATGTGCTGGTGTTGGTAGCGGGGAGCAGGGAGAGCCGAGCGAGAAAAGGACGACGTTAAGACAGGGCTGGGCTGAGTTGTGGATAGCCGAAGGAGGCGGAGATGGGGTATCGAGGTCGTTGAGAGGGAGTAGACTGGGCGAGCGGTCGTGGCGTTGGTTTGGGTTGCTGGAGGTTTGTTCTGCGTACTCGATTAGTCGTCGATCAGAAACGGCATGATCACGCACGAAGTTTTGTGTCGCGCGCGAAATGTTCGATTGGCGTGCTGTGATGCGATCTAGGCGCGAAAGATAAACGAGCGCATTTCCCTGGTTCTCAGGATGGCTTGTAGCGGGCATATCGTCAAAGGTATGGAGTGTTCCATCTTCTTGCTCGAGGAGCTGATCGGCAAGCTTTTGGTCGCACGGATTTCAGGCCGCAGCCCCATGGTATCAGTCCAGCTTGCTTGCGAACTTGCGGCCGCTACAACCGGAATGCGCTTGCTGCTGCTGCTGTTGTTGCTGTTTGTCCGCGGGCGCCAGCATCCGCCTCATCCGCTGCAGCTGAGCGCGGAGCTGTGCAGTCCCACTTCGTTTCTGTCCTGTGTCGCCCGTAGCTCAGCATTTGGGTCATTGTTCTCATCAGCGGCATCAAGAAAGTCAGTAATGGTGGTCAATATGGGCTTTGTGGCGGTTCTTTGCGCACAGAAAGCATAGAAGCGTGCCTAAGCAGCTCGCAAACAGGTGTTGGATCTGGGCTTACCCCTTTTGCGGACGAAGGACCTGAGCAAGGCAAGTAAGCAAGAATTTAACGAGCTGGCGGACACTGATACCTTTCGAAAGCGTCCTGACAGCGATACCAGAGGGGACGGGATAATTGCCAATCATGCACGCCTACCCTGTATTGGGCATAGCGCCTGCTGCGCCCTGCGAAAGACGGGCGCGCTCGACGCTGCAGCGCGGGCAGACGTGACGTAACCACCAGAGACGTCCACGGGCTGCTCGTAGTGACCCGGGGCGACCGCGCTCCTCCCACCATAACATTCCTCACCAACGCGCTGCCCACCCTTTCCCGATCATCACACCAGGTGACCAACCGGCAATCCATAGGTTTTACTCCTGACTCCAATATCAAGCACTGCAGCACAGCCGCTAACAGCGCACGTCAGGCGCACCATGACTGCAGTCAAGAATCTCCTCAACCCTGGTATGCCGCCCCCCTGGGACAACCAGTACCAGAGCGGTGGAAGCGGTGGGCCGCCGCGCAAGCCCGACGGCAGCGACAAGCAGGGCAGCGGCCACGGTGTTGATGTGCCGTAAGTCTCCCTCCTCTCATGCCAATTGATTCCATAGAGCTGACTCTCTGATCCTACAGAGATGTCGCCCCTAGCCGCCGGCACTGCAACACTTGTGGCAAGGAGTGTAACATGTTCCGCTGCGCCTGCGATTGCGACCACTCCGACGACCATGGACACGTCCGCAGGCACTGCCTCAATCGCCCTCCCATGACCTCCGACGCGACCATGTACGGCTTCACCAACACCGACCTGCGCCAGGACAACGACCTCCGCGAGCTCGAGGAGGCCCAGGCCCATCTCAACAAGATCACGGCCGATCTGGAGTGCACCAAGGCCGCCCTCGACAGCGCCCGCAACTGGATCGTGCAGATCGCCAGGCGCCTCGGCGCCGCCCCTCCGCCTGGACTCGTCCAGCCCCGTGCTCCAAGCGTCGCCAACAGCATTGCCTCGTCCAACACCCTCGGCCGCGACGCCGACGACTCCTGCTCCAGCGCCAGCGCTAGCACTGCCGCGGCCAGCGACTACAGCTCCGAGTGGTCCATCTCCGACCACCCCGCCATCCTGGCCCACCTCGATGCCGTCCCCTTCACTCCGCGCAGCCAGACCTACCTCGGCAACCGTCCCAACACGAGTCCGCAGGCCAGCTGGCCCGCCACCGCGGAGGCGCCGGAGGAGGGCCGGTGGGTGCCGAGGCCGGGGCCGGGCATCACATTGGGGAACGCGTCGACGACGACGGCCGCCTTGCCGCCGCCCGCCTATCCCCATGCACTCCACCACGCCGCTCACCAGCCCATTCGTCCCGCCTCGCCCAGCCCGGACAACGGCTGGCCGAGCCCGGTTGCGTATACCGCTGCTGCTCATGCTCCTGCTCCCGCTCCCGCCGACCCTGCTGTCGATCTGGCCAGCGCCTGGGCTCCCGTCGCCGCGCCTCCTCCGTACTGGGCGTCGTTCTCTAATCCCGCCAGCGGCTTGGTTCCTTTCGACGCCAACGGCATCCCCATCGTGGACGCCTCGGCCTCGGCTCCGGTTCCGGCTACGGCGCCGACTGCCGCTGCCTACGGCGCCGGCGCTGGCGTGCTGTGGAACCCGGCTGCTCCCGCCGACAACGGTCTTCACTTGGTGGCTTCGCCTACAAGCAGCGGCGCTGGTGGTTGTCCTCCTCCGCCTCCGCCTCCGCCCCCTCCTCCTTACCGCCCTGTCGATAACGGTGACTTCTTCAGCTACGACTACGACTACGACTATGAGTACGAGGCTCGACAGCAGTCCGGGTGGGAGCCGCGTCGTGCTCAGCTCTAGTTCTTTGTCGACTGAGATCTTGGTTCGGGCCCGCATGCCAATGCTGTGAGCGGTGGGGCGATACCAGGGGTTTCCTGGCGGGAGGATTTCTTTTTGGCCTGGTGTTTGCCTATGGTTCTTTGTGGGGGCTTTCTTTCGAAGGGGCTTTCTGCTGTGGCTGGCAAATTGGTACAACTTTTAGTGATGGTTTTAGCACACTTTGACAATGACAATGCTTATTTGTTGTGCTGAACATGTTTCGTTTGATTGACACTGCGATTGCTTATGGACATGCAGGGCTCCGATAATCTTTGTGCATTTACCTGGTAAACACCTTCGTGATGGCGTGATAATGGTCAGCGTCTACTACCAGTATGTTGGCCATGTCACTGTTGTCAATCGCGCGATGGCAGACAAGCCTGCGGTCTGGCAAAGCGCTCAACGAAGAAGCGAGAGGCCTACAGCTAAGAAGCTATCGGTATGGGGACACCTACACCTTGGGCCAGGTCACAGTTGCGCAGCTATATCACTTGAGAAAAGCCTGCCGCGGGCATGACTTGGACCGTAATTCACCTCAGCCTGTGATTGATTTAGATCTTCTACTGTTCCTGCAGCGTCAGGTTGTTGAACCTCTTCCCAGGTCAAGCTGGCTCTGGAGCTCTTCCAGCTCCTCATCTACCCCCTCCTTCTTCAGCTTGTCCATCTCCTTGCGCAGCTCCTTGTTGGCGGCGATGAGGGAGCGCGTAACCTCGTGGGACTTGGTCCAGCGCTCCAGTGCTGCCTCGCTGTAGAGCTTGGGCTTTTCGTTGCGCCGAGGGGGTGCGCCGCCACCAATGCTGCTGCTGCTGCTGTTGTTGTTGCCGTTGTTGCTGTTGCTGCTGTTGTTGCTGTTGCTGTTGCTATTGCCGCTGAGGGTGACAGAGCCCGAACGCGAGACCTCGCGATTGAGGTACTTGATGTAGGGCCCGACGGCAGAGCTGGTCATCTTGGCAGTGGTTCTTTTGAACCGTTAGCAGAGCGCGAATAGAGTACCACGTGTGTTGCTTACGATGTTGGCAATGACGGTTGTTGTAGATGGCAAAGACAGCCGGCAGACAGGCGCGCTGGCTGGCGTAGCGCCGCCCGCCAAACCAACGCACGTGATTCGCCAATGGCCTACCTGCACGGCCGCCTCCCATCAGGGACCTTGCGCTATGCACGCTGCACGCTCTTGAGCTGAACATCCGCACTGCGCACACGGCAACTGGCGTAAGGACCTCTACTTTTCCAGGGGGCAGACAGCCACGCACAATGCAATTGCTAACATCAGTGCTGGATAGAGACATCATGCACCTCTTTCCACGCAACCAGCCCACCACCGGTGAAGCTGGCTACTCTGCCCCAAGGCCAGACAGCAACCGCAGAGCTAACAGCAATGACGGAAGCAATGCGCCGTAAGTCTCGTTCCTAGGAACAGCGCGAGGCTCACCCTCTGACTGACGAACCTACTCCAACCCAGTGCCCCCAGATCCACACGCTGCACCCGATGCGGCACGAGTCGTCACATCTATCAGCCCTGCACCCAGTGGAGCCAGGACACCATCGATCCGGTCCTACTTGGCGTCACGCTCATTAGGGGGCTCGTCATGGGCCTGGACCAACAGCTAAGCGAGTACGCTGCGAACGGGCGCAATACCAGAATCACTCTCGAGTACATACTCCGTCTGAGCAAATATAAGGTGCTTCGTGGCGAGTCCGTGGCCGGTAGCGTGGAGTTCCAGGACCATATCGAGCAGCTCATCGATTACTGCACGCGCGAGGGCCTTTGGCGGGCTGTACGCCTTCTGGATGCTGGTGGTTCGTCCTGAGCTCGGCTCCTCTCTGATCTGCTGTGGTGGC
Organism: Diplodia seriata; assembly: GCF_021436955.1. Classification (NCBI taxonomy): domain Eukaryota; kingdom Fungi; phylum Ascomycota; class Dothideomycetes; order Botryosphaeriales; family Botryosphaeriaceae; genus Diplodia; species Diplodia seriata. The sequence goes on along the minus strand of NW_027117309.1, from coordinate 954,210 downwards.
AACATCAACAAGGACAATAATGGCCGATAGCATGGTGTTGGTGTCAAGTACGCGTTGATGGACGAGCTGGCAATGTCCTTGACAGTAGTGAGACTCAAGAGGATACAGAAGGACATTTCGACTGATTCCATTACTTCCGTGAAGGTTGGCAACTAATAATCAAATTTGAGACGCGGTAAAGAAATTCAACGTTCCAGAACACAATATCTTCTACGTTATGCAGGCTGCGCTGATTAGGGTGCGCTGCATTGATCCCACAAGACATAAACGACAGCCCTTCATCACAATCAAGAATATCCAGTATCCATGATTGGTGTGACCATCGCGATAGTGCATGATTGGCCATCCAGTACCTGCCCCGACGCTCAGCTGCAGCGCTTTCTTGTACCACGCAGATACCCCGCACCACCACGCTTATCCTCTCCTCCTCGCGATCCAGCCTCTCCACTCTTCTCATCAGCATCGCTTACGACCACTTCATCCTCAAGTCCATACCAGCGCTCAGCCTCAAGATATACCCTTCTCATCTGACTCCCTGGACAGCTCATCATGTCCAAACGCCACAAGAAGTCCCGAAAACCCCGCAAACGAGGCGCCGCTCGCGAGGCTGTAACAGCAGATGACCAGCCCAGCGGACGCTACCGATACGATGCCCTCCCCGACCAGGAGAGTTTTTTCCGCCTAGTGGAGCTTCTGCCCGGCAGAGAGGGGACCACGATCCACTGCCGCCTTCGCACATACTCGATCAACTTCCATCCGTCCTACGAAGCCATATCATACGTCTGGGGCGATCCGGACGATAAGACGGACATATTCTGCCATCGGAAGCGTGTCCAGATCCCTTGGAGCCTACGTGATGCATTGGAACGGCTGCGGGATACACACGAAAGTCGAGTTCTGTGGGCAGATTCGATTTGCATCAATCAGGACGACATCAAGGAGCGTGGACACCAGGTCCAGCTCATGCGTCAGATATTCTATCGAGCCGAAAAAGTCAACGCCTGGGTTGGACGCTGTGACGATTTCGACATCGAGGCAGCTTTCAATCTCGTCCAGCGTTTGCACGAGGCGTGTGAGACCAAGGACCGTGCTACAATACGACTACACGTGGAGGAGACGCCGGATTTTGAGTGGGATGCACTGATTCGTCTGCTCGAGAAAGAATATTTCCGCCGCGTGTGGATCCTACAAGAGATAGGCCTAGCATACAATGCCGTTCTACATTGCGGCCGCATTCAATTGGACTGGGAAACACTACGAGGACTTGACACAGCATATCGACACTCACGAGATATTGGGTACGGTATAAGGACCTGTCGGGCCTATTTTTCAAACACGGACTTGGGGTTCAGAAGCGGCAGGAATCAAGATGTAAGAGTTATCGTTCTCGCATCAAGCCTCTGCTGCTGCATCGACCCCAGAGACAAGTACTACGGTGTCATCGGTCATGCTGCTTTCGAGCAATTTCGGGAATCGTCGAATGGGGAGCCATTCCTCACCGTGGATTATTCATTGCCTGTTGCCGCTGTATATGTCAATGCAGCGCGTCAGCTCTTGAACCTCGCAGAGCCATTCTACCTTCTAGCCATGGTACAACACGAAGCTGGAAATCTGGGCATGGACGATATTCCTTCCTGGGTTCCACAATGTAAACCTGCCTCATGTTATTGCCTAACGTCACTTCCTAGCGGCATCACTCGATTTTCTGCGGGTACACAACAAATTCCACAGTTTCGAGTGAGGGGTCCAAATCTCGAGGTCGTCGGTGTCTGTGTAGACTCGATAGACTGGACGTCAGACATTTTCAGGAGATCAGTGCAGAATATCATGACAACATTAGAAGGCGTATGGGGTAAGATGAGTACTGTTGATAGATCTCGTCGTTCGTCAATGGTGGCCATCCTCCGTCGGCTTTGCTCCACTCTCACCGCAAATTATAATATGGAAAGGAAATTGAAGGGCTCTGACAGCATTGATGCGTATTCCCGTGTGGCTTTGAGCGACTGTCTAGCTTTTTTGGAAAGAGAAGATATATATAAGGAGGATCATGGTGTTCTGAAAGCGCGTTACGGTGGTGGAGATCCGAAGTCTTTCATGCAAATTCTCCGGCATTACCCTCGTAATAGGCGCTTCTTCGTCACTGCGAAAGGTTTTTTCGGGCTTTGTCCACTTGTTGCAGACCCGAGGGATAAGATTTGCATTTTCTATGGCGCCCAAGTACCGTTCGTCCTTCGACCCACCAGCCAAGCGGGTCAGTACTGGTTTTGCGGAGAATGTTACCTTGATGAATGGATGTACGGCAAGGAAACTGCCATTTGGGGCCCTGACAAGAACGAAACATTCACATTGGTATAATCGAGAGGGAGTTGAAGCATTCACGGCCATAGATAGTATTTCATTCCCAGCCTAGTTGCGTCCCTGGCACCTGCACTTGCGCAGCTTCTCCTTCAGGTCCCTAACCTGCTTATTGAGCTTCGCGATCTCGATGTCCTTGTCGACGAGACGATCCCAGAGCTCATGCTCCTTGAGAGCATCCTTGGCGCCGGCGGCGGGGACCTTCTTCTCCAAGACCTCAACGTCGAGGAGCTGAAACTTCCTGGGCCTGGGGAGAACGGCTTAATTAGCAAATGCATCTGCAGTTGAAGAATCTGTACCTACTCGGATGTCCAGTACGCCGAGCTGCCCTTAGGCGCGATCTGGTACTCGGCCGTCTTGGCCTTCTTCTTGGGCGGCTCACCGCCACTGTTGTTGTTGTTGTTGCTGTCGTTGCCCTTGAGGGCGCTGACATCAGCCGAGCCCGTAGGCCAGACTTTGTCGTTCCGGTGCTTCAGCCACTGGCCGACGCCGAATTCGTTCGACATGGTGACGGTGTTGAGCGCGCGTGGAGTTGGGTGAGGTTGAAGGGAGGGAGGCGAAGGGCTTGAGGGGTCTGTATGAGAGGATTTGAAGGCGTTCTGGTGCGCTGTGCTGGTTGTGGCGATGATGAAAGCTTTCAAGCAGCGGCAGCGCGGATATGGTTGGCGGTGGTTGAAAGGTTTGGGCGCGGCGTGGGGGGTTTAGATCTTTTATGCCCTCATGTGCCGGGCACCGGCAGCCGGCCCCCGGGCGCCCGCACAGCCTCTGATGGTGCCTACAATCAGTAGATCTCACCTAGGAATCTTCTTCAGCCTTTGCCTTGCCCTCTTTCTTCCTAGCTCTACATCCCTATCTCTCGACCTTTGTTGCTAGGTATCCCCCCTGCTTTCAGCGAAGAGAAATACCAGAGAAGATGCAATGTACTACGCGTTCGTCCCTGCTCTTCTGCCAGCCAGCTCCCTCAGCCTGGTTCAGCGGTGGCATGAGTCAGGACGGGCCTCCTCTCTCTACTAACTCCCTACCACGAACGCCCTCCTAAGGTAACTTGAAGTGTAGTTACGCGGCATTGATCGCTCTGTCTAGTAACTCTGCAGTCAAGACACCGTTCCGTCGAGGCAGAGCTTTTCCATGCCGGCAAGGATCTGTCATACTACAGTGGCAGGGTGGTCGGTCTTCAGACTAAGCCTAACAATTGCTGGTCCAGAAGGGAATCCAGGTGAGGTCGGACACCATACACATGACTCGCACACCCATCAACAACAGCATAAATACTAATATGGTGTGAGCTAGTGCGCTTTTGGTCGTGGTAGACATTCGAGGAAGCCCACAAAACGAGAGCCCATTAACGTATTTCCTCATATATGACTCGCGCAGGCACCGATCGACTCCAACTTAACCCTTGGAAACACATCGCCGTGGCCCAAAATGCTGAGAAACAGCTGGACACTTTTCTTCATGTAACTGCTCTCCTATGAAATTTCCTCAGTGTGCCTTTGCTGTCAAGGCTTTTCACCCGCAGATTCAGTAGTCCTGATGCCTTTCCGCTTGCCTTTTGCAGACCTTTTGCAGGCAAGGTAATCGGCTCGAGTAGCTTCACCTAAAGAACGGATGCTAGTGATTTCCCGTGTACTCTACTGCTGCTTTATGAAACTCACTCTTATCTGCTTTTGGTAGTTCGCCAACCTACCCGCCGATGAAAGCCTTGTCCACATCCAGCTTCAGGCTCTGATAATATCGCAATTGAACACGACGTCATATTGGAGCTGTTTCATCATCGAAATTTGGTCTCGGTATACTTATGCTTCCGGAAAGTCGACCGCTCGCCTCATCGATCGACTTCGTTAGACGTAACCCAGCAAGCGTGGATCTCATTGACTTTGGAACCGTCCAAATCTCTGTAGGTTGGACGCCGACGGTACTCCCTTCGGTTCTCTTTCAGGTGGGTTTTTACTGTCCATTTAGGGAGACGCGCTCTGATTTAAGACAAGCTCTTCGAGCCCGTTCGCCAAGTCAGCTGTCGGTCGGTGGTGGTAGGCTCGAAAGCTAATATTACAGCAAACGCCATGCTCATCGTGCTCTCCTCCTTGTTTCCGATGTCGAAGAAGACTGCGGCACGGCGCGTTACTGCTTCCTATGTGCAAGAGCGGACTACTTCGAAGTCGATTCTTCGCAAGTGGTCTATCACATTCGGCTGCGTCAATGAAGACAACAAGTGGAGTGGCAAAAGATCAAGGCGCAAACTGTCGAAATAAAGCAATCAATTGCCTCAGACATCCATCAAAATCGACCTGTTCGGCTCATGATCCAGCCCCTCCTCGCCATGTTAGTACTTTCGTCGCATCAGCCATAGAGGCCGCAGTAGAGCAAGAGCACACCTAAGGGTCATCTCACCCGGATCCATCTAGCCGCAGGTCACACACTGAACTGCTGTCCGATGGAGAGCGAGATACCACTTCTTGTTTTTCCCCCATCTCCTCTATCGTACTATCTTTTGCGTGAAAAAGCTTGTACAACATCTGGTTCGATTCCCACTACTCACCATCGACATTAACATGTATACGGCACCATGAATCCACACCTGACGTTAGCAGCCGAGACGATCATCAGGCGGTGGTGAGAAGGGAGGCCAGCGCTGACTGGCGATTCAAAGCCCGCGCCTACACAATCGTTCCGCCAGACGCCGCGGCCCTTCTGCGATCCGAACTGTACAGAACGGCCGAGAACTATGGAGCGTCAGGTTGCTTGGGACACCGAGCACCTGGCTGACGAACTCTTGCGTCTCGGTGGCGTCTGTAATAATCTCGCTCAGCGGTCGCGGACTTATAGTCAGCTTTCACGGACCTCTAGCCAGCTGCCATACCCTCGCATTCGGGACCCAGCTAATGATCCCTAGATGTAGCGACACGTCTTTATTCTTACGCAAAGCCGAAGGTTCGGGTGTTTTAGAGAGTAGAGCATGCAAGACTCATCACAAGACTACGATAACATAGAAGCCTGTATCTTCAAATAGCAAACTCGCGTGTACGGCCGGGATAATTACTTCAGCTACGCATATAAAGACAACAAGGCTTGATGCTAAGTCCTTCTACAACCTCCTGCGATGTCAGTGGACTGACCGATGGATCGTGCCGACCAACGACACGAGGCAAGTCTATATTGACAATTAAGTAGTGCATTTCCTCTACGTACAATTACCGAGACATCGTTGACTCCAATTTGCTTCCAAGGACCAACATCCCCCCCAACATCCAAGGCAGAACACCAAAGCAAAGAGCACGAAACAGAGCTTTTCCGCGTTCGAACCAACCAGCAGTCCACCCACCCCCCCTCCCTCCCTTCAAGCTCGCAAGCGGCGCAAATCCAAAAACGAAAAAAGTCCGCCCGACAAACAAACCACCTCCCCAATCAAGGTACGCTCACAAGACCGACTCCCTCGAGCCAAACCATCCTCCAGTCGCAGCATCCCCTTCCCTTTACGACCTCGCCCCCCTCTCCCTCCACACGCCGCCAAACTCCCCGGCAACGGCCGACATGACGCTCCCCCTCCTCCCCACCATCTCCTCCACATCCAACCCACAATCCTCCTCCTCCCCCGCCGTCACAAGCGCCAGCACCTCATGCCCCACCGCACTCCCCACCAAGGCGCCGGCAACCGCCCACACGCCCGCGACCCTCACGACATCCTCGGCGCCGAACCCCAGCCCCAACCCCGCCGTCGCCCCCATGAGGACGCCGGCGAGCAGCAACGCGTCCTGATGCAGATCGCCGCGGGCGCGGCGGTGGGCGTACAGGAGGGTCGCGGAGACGACGAAGGCGGCGACGGCGGCGAGGAAGACGGGGCGGGGGATCTCGGTGATGAAGGACGACGGCTGGTGGGCGGGGTGGGCGCAGGGCAGGCGCGAGAGGTCGAGGAGGCGGGCGAGCCAGGCGGGGTGGCGGTACAGCGAGGTGACGAGGGAGGCGGTGAGGAGGGTGGTGCTGGTTGCGATGGTGGTGAGGAGGGAGGCGGTGGTGGCTTCGTTGGCGGTGTCGATGGAGGATGGGTCGTCGTCGTTGGCGGGGACGAAGGAGGGGGGGTTGTATTGGGGCGAGGGCGAGGGCGAGGGCGAGGGCGAGGTGGGGGCCAGAAGAGGGCGGAGTTCGCCGCCTTTCTCGAGGTCGGTGCTGTGGGAGAGGCGCGCGCGCGCGCGGCGTTAGTCGGGACAAGCGCAGGTTTATGGGGGAGAGGAGAAGGACTCACGGCTCCATGCTTCGGGGCGACGTCGTCATTTGTGGGTGTGGCTGTTACTGCGGCGGGTGCGGTACGGTGCGGTGCGATGCGGCGCGGTCCGGGATGGCGGATGCAGCGGGCGTCTGGATTCGGCTTCGCGGTGGCAAAAAGAGCCCAAGGTCGGCAGTTCTTCAGGCGCTTCCGGAAGCGGCGATAGTAGAGGGTGGGCGGGTTGGGTAGGGGGCGATCTTGCAATGCACGGTCAGCTTGGGGCGTGGATCAATGCGACGGCAGTCTGTTTCACGAACACCAAGCTTCGCGCGGCGACCAGAGATTTGCGGCTTCAGAGCGTGCTCGAGGAGTCGCGGTGGTGGACGGTTTTTGGCTTGAGGACTCCTGAAGATAGGAGAGGGTGGTGAATAGGGGCTCTGTTGGCCAGGCATTGGTTCGGTTGGCCAGCAAATCCGAGATTGGGCGAGTCAATTGGCCCATGGAGATCGCGCCCCTGCCGCCGGCCCGCCCCGGCATAGCTCCGAAGTGCTCCAGACTGAGACACGGGCTTGGGAGGCGGTGGGGCGATAGGCGACCAGCCCGATCCCGGATGCCGTGCATTGATGTTGACGACACTCACCTCCCACATCGCACGGTCCCCGGCTCTAGACATCATCTACAGACTAGTCTCAGAAGATTGGTTCGTCCCCAGAAGATTCCTTGAGAGTTTCGGTAGGAAGGCCAGCTTTCATCCTCGAAACTACGCCAACACGGCAGTGATGAAGAGCTCCTGCTGAGTTGGAAGGGCAGAGCAGTTACGCAGCCAGGTGCCACGTCAGGTCAGGGGCGGCTACCTTGCACATCTGCGGGAGGCTCAATGGGGAAGCACTAGGGGATTTCTAGAAAGCAGATCGGTGGGGCGTCTCGGCAATCTGCGGTGTGAGAGAGCCAGCGGTATGGTATCGCACGTGTTTGACAGGCAGCTCATGCTCGAGCTTGCGCAAGAAACGCCACTGGCGGGAGCGGCGTCGGGCGTAGGGCGTAGACCGCCTTTTGCATGTGAAGAGTGCGGCACAGCAGGGGCAAGATGCCTGCTCACCGAATGTCGACAAGGTAAGCGCGCGGCTATCGTGGATCCGGCATTGCGCTTGATCAGCAGCGAGAAGGTTTGGCGATTCCAGATCTCGTATTCAAGAAAAAGCTACAGTGTGCTCTTTGGTTGGGTGCACCCGTCGCTCAACCCTCCTAGCCACCCAACCATTCTTCTCCCGAGACCATTGATGCGGCGATGGGTATGTGGACAACGGTCAAGCGTTCGGAATGCCTGGGTTTTGCATGCCAGCCTCATCGGCGTGACTTGCCACTCGTGCGAGTCAAAAACCGGGATAGCACGTGCCACCCACACCATATTCAAGCAATCTGGACTGCAGTGGAGTGCGCCGCTCTTTTGTCCGGTGGCCGTGTCCCGTTGTGCCGTTCAACCGCCAACGGAACGGCCCGTGCGTTCTAGACATCAAGCGTGAACAAGCTGGTGGAGGTCATCCATAGCTAGGGCAATGTATCAGTCACGCATGTTTATTGCTGGTAGGAAGGTCATTTGATACACACGCGAGATGTGCATCGTGGGCAGATGTCGCATGGTGTTTTGCTCCATGAACGCGGTCCTGGCTCCGAAGACTAGGCATCCTGAAGGATTGAATTCGGCGCTAGGGAACGGTGGTGCATCGGCTCGACGACTCTTTCCTATCGCAGCTCGCCGCGGAAAAAGGAATTTGATGCGATTCACCGCGACGGTATAATCCGTGCACTAGCTATACTTTCGGCTCGTGTGTCTGCGGTATATGGACACGCGGGGAGCTCGAGGATTGGCTGAAAGCTGCGGCGGTGAGTGTCTAGGGGGGTCTGAGTTAGCGGGACACCAGGGGAACAACCACAGGATCTGGTACTCCAAGGGACGGATTCCTACGATACAGCAAGAGGAGCATTGTCGTGATGGCTCGCGTTGATAGAGGAGATGGAGTTGCTCGGGGTCGGCGAAGCTCCGGGCAGCGGGGTTGCGCCAGCCACTAACGGCGGTCGCCACATTTGTCAGGCATCTCAACTCCGTCACCGTCCGTCACCGTTGCCTTTGCCGCCCGCACAGTCACACTCACCACCACCTCCCCCACGCATTTTTACCAACGCCTTCGCGACCAAGCTGGATCCGCTCCCAGATCCCGCCCTACACGCGCCCCCTTTGCGCCCTTCTCCCGCCCCATTCCTCGCTATCAGCACAACTCATGGCCGACTCCGCCGACGACGATGAACGCGAAGAAGAACTCTCCTCCATCGCCGCTATCTTCCCCGAGCTAGCCCTCGATCCCGCGAATCCCTTCAAAGCTTCTATCGACCTTACCGTCGCACCCTCCGCCCCGCTCGCCGTTACATTCCCGCCCGCCGTCGATGGCGCTCCGCCCAACTCTCTTCCGACGCCACCCACTTCCGATAATGAAGAGGCTACCTCGATCGGAGCTCCAAAGCCGCCCGCCCACGATATCCACCGCCTCTCATACCTCCCGCCGCTGCGCCTGCAGGTGACGCTGCCCGAGGGCTACCCCGCCGATAAGCCGCCGCAATTCGACCTCTCGACATCGCCCAAATGGCTGCCGGACGCGACGCTGCACAAGCTGGTGGACGAAGGCCCGCTTCTGTGGGAGGAATATGGTCGCGGCCAGGTCGTCTTCGCGTACATCGACTTCCTGCAGCAGGCGGCCGAAGGCTGCTTCGATCTGGTCGGTGACGAGGGCGCCGTCATCGAGGTCGCCGAGGACATGAAGATCCCGCTGCTGGACTACGACATCAAGGCCAAGCGCGAGCGCTTCGAGCAGGAGACGTTCGACTGCGGCGTCTGCCTCGAGCCGAAGAAGGGCACCGTGTGCCACCGCCTCATGCGCTGTGGTCACGTCTTCTGCGTCGCCTGCCTGCAGGACTTCTATACGAATTGCATCAAGGAGGGCGATGTCTCGAGCGTCAGGTGCATGGATCCGAGCTGTGGCAAGGAGGACAAAAAGAAAAGGTCGGAGCGGACGGTCAGCCCGGGCGAGCTACTTCAGATACCCATCGAGCAGGACATGGTCAAGCGGTACGTCGAGATGAAGCGCAAGAAGAAGCTGGAGGCGGACAAGGACACCGTCTACTGCCCGCGCAAATGGTGCCAGGGACCCGCACGCTCCAAGAAATACCCCAAGATCACAGACCTCACCCAGCTCGTCGAATCCGATTCGGAGGGGGAGGGCGAATCCGGCGCTCCGCCGCGTGACAGGGTCGAGGAGCAGATGCGCGGGTCCAAGTCTGGAGACAGGCTGGCTGTCTGCGAAGACTGCGAGTATGCTTTCTGCCGCGTGTGCCTGGCGGGCTGGCACGGCGAATTCGTGCGCTGCTACCCGCGCAGCTCCACCGAGCTGACCGAGGAGGAGCAGGCGTCGTACGACTACCTGCGCATGCACACGTCGCAGTGCCCGACGTGCTCGTCGCCCTGCCAGAAGACGCAGGGCTGCAACCACATGTGCTGCTTCCAGTGCCGCACCCACTTCTGCTACCTCTGCGGCGCCTGGCTCGCCCCGGACAACCCGTACCAGCACTTCAACAACAAGACCATCGGTTGCTACATGCGCCTGTGGGAGCTCGAGGAGGGCGACGAGGGCAACGCCAACAACGGCAACCGCGACGTCCGCTTCGACGGCGCCCGCGGCTGGGAGGCCGCCATCGCCGCCGTCAACGAAGCCGACGCGCGAGAGGTCCAGGCCGCCGAGAACGTGGCTGCGGCCGCTCCTCCTGGCGGAGACGCCAACCACCACCACCCAGCTCTGCCCCCCGCACCCATGCCGCCGCGTGCCGAGAACGACCCGCCCCTGGTCGTCGAGATGAACCAGCTCCGGATCGCCGCCGCACCGAACCAGCCGCAGCCGCAGCCGCAGCGGCAACAGCGACAACAGCAGCGACATCAACAACCTCATCAGCAGCCGCAACGCCGCGTCCATCCGAATCAACACAACAACCGCAACCCCAACGCTAATCAAGCAGCAGCAGCAGCAGCGCGCCGCAACAACAACAACCGCCTACCCGCCGGCGGCCCCGAAGCCAACGGCGCCGCTGGCCGCAACGTGCGGTTCCATCGGGAAGCCCGGATGAACCAGGCGCAGGGCAGGCATGCGGACGACGCGCTGCAGCGGTTCCTGGCCGCGGCGCAGGCGGACGAGGAGGACGATTGGGACAGCGACGAGCTGGATGGGGATGGGGATGAGGCGTGGGTCATTCCGGAGCGGTGACGGTCTCTCTGATTGAGTGATGAAGAGATGATGGCGGGGGGTAAACACTGGATTCGGGTTGTGGGAGGCTTTCGAGGTTGCGAGCCTTTCTTTTTTTGCATTGCGCGCGGAGTTTGGCCTTTTTTTTTTTTTTTTTTTTTACTTCTGGGTACGGGAAACGAATGATTGAGGAGGGAGGGCCCTCACACACATTCTATGGCGTTTTCCATTTCCCGGGTCGATGATTCCCACAAGCGGGCCGAGGTTGATATTATTTTTCATTCGTGCGATGGCAGCGCCAGGTATTTCGAGCTATGGGGCGGCATATACAGACAGCGTCATCGTTGTAGGTAACGTTGAAGTCTGAACTTTTTTCTCTCTGTGGATGTTTGTTTGCTCGTGTCTTACGGCTCGTAATGAAGTCATCTACATACTCACGTCAAGGGCACAACGTATATATACTGCACACGCCAACCAACCCGGTATCCAAAGGTCCAGTATGCCTTACCACCAGTAAGGCCCTGCACAGCGGCGTGGTGCAATGGGCAACGTCAAGTCTTAGACATAACGTTCGCACGGAAGTCTCAAACGCTCGAATGCACATTCTCCTCGCCCATTTCGGAAAACGAACCGTCTGGGAGCTCAGCTGTTCATGTTGACAGCCTACCACCCCCAGGCGGATATGCAGAGTGAACGAACTGTGCGGGCTCTGAATGTACTGGCCGCTGGGTTTAAAGACGGGCGGGGTTGCACGGGGCGCCGTGAGCGCAGGCGGAATGAGCATACGCTTCGAGCATCTACTAGTCAGGACGGAACAGGCTATACATCGCTGCCACCGCGCCCACGGTGCGCATGGCGTGCATCAGAACGCACAGCAGCTAGCAGTCCGCCGCACACACTAGCGCCGGGTCGACCGCATGGTCGCGTATGATGTCTTGGTCGCGTTCTTCTGGATCCCTTTAGGTGGCTTTCGCGGATGTCGTTCCTGGCTCTTGAACGACTGTCTTCTCTTGGGACCACTCGTCCAACTGACCTTGGGCTCGACGATACTCTAGTAACTGCTCCCAGAAGTCCGTCCAACCGGGGATCCTTTGGACAGCTTCCAAGACGTATGATGTCGTGGTCGTTATCGTTAGGGGCGATGCTTATGTTCGCGAGAAGGTCAAGGTACTTAGCGGTGCCGCCGAGCTAGGGAATGGTAGGCGTGAGAAGGTAGGCTCTTAGGGGTGGGGAGGCGCAGCTAGGAAGCTCTTCGGTGGTGGCGCGTTGAGTGGTCATTGCCGGTGCTGTTTGGGTGGGGATTGGTCCGGCGGTAGTCTGGATGAGAGCCAGAGCGGATGCTGTGGCGGAGGTCGCGGCGCCTCATCATCCATCACTCGCCGTCCCGAAGGCCAATGAATCCGATGGTGCCTTGTTAAGTGGCAAGGCTAGGCTCCTCCTGCCCCCCTTTGGCTTGGCTCCCACGAGCTTGGGGCAATACCGTAGACGTGTGCGATCTCGTGCTTCTTGCGTGGGTGGCCTCAGCACGGTATGCTCAAAGTCGACATCGTCGATGCTCGCGGACTTGGTGGTAGACTTGCTCGACTTCTTCGAGCTTTTGGCGGTGGACGAGGTGGCGGTAGTAGTATTTGCCGTTGGCGTATCAATCGGATCGGGAGCCATGGCGACGGTGGACCACAATAAGTCGGTCGTTCATGGCTAGGGGAAAGGTAGTCTACTAGTAGTCTACTACTTGCCTGGGAAGCGCCCTTCTCCTATAAAAAAAAAAAAAAAAACCACCTTCTAGGTTTCGAAGTTGTGAGCCAGGCTCACGTTCCTTCTCAAACGGAGACCCATCTCCCGGCCGGAGCCCCTCTGCTGCTCCTTCCTCCCCTCGGTGTCCATCTGCTTTCTGTGCCTGCTGCTCGGTGATGGTGCGGGTCCGATGGTGAGGAGGTAGTGTGTAGGTGTCGTATCGCGGAGCGGAAGAAGCAGTGAAATACCCCCCTGTCGATCGCTCCTGCCAACACCGGCACCACCGGCACGCTGTACATGCCTTGATCCGCGGACTCGTGTCCGATGTCGAGGTAGTACGCGCCACTAGGCCGAAAGGCCGCAGGCTGGGCAGGCTGGGCAGGCGGGAAGACGGGAGCGGGTGCAGGTGCACGCGCAGGCGTCGGAGGGCGGAGGGGGCTTGACGGCGACGGCGAGGGGATGTGCTCCTCCGGCCAAGCCGGTGGCGGGCGAACGGGCGAAGCCAATAGAAGGACTAGGTAGCGGCTCCTTAGCCTTCTCGAAGTTCGAACTGTGATTGGGGGGATGACTGCCTGGTATGACAGTCTTTCTCTCCAGCGGCTGCTGAGGGAGCCGCCAGGGTTAGGGCTCGCCCTTTCCGCTTCTCACGACGGGCGCTCTTTTCCTTTTTGGCCAGCTTGAGCGGCGTTCGGAGTCGGGAACCCGATCCTCCTGCCGGACTCAAGGAACGTGACCGTGACATATCCCCCCTCAAAAGTTGACGGATCCCCATCCGTTAGAAAGAGGACGTCAGGGTCGGGTAACTGTGAAGCAGTACATACAGAAAGAAAAGAAATTGCGACCGAGCAAACTGTGCTATCCATATCCTTCAATACGCACGAGTTCCCACCTCGTGCCATTACCATTCATGAAGAAGAAAAGAAAAGAAAAGAAATCAACCACGCCGGGAACGACAGACATAGAGCGAAAGTGACAAAACTGCAAGTCAAATTGTTGGGTTGACGAATTGAAGCGGTAGCGGATCGAAACGCTGCAGGGTTTCGCTGATCCGCGTATCGCTCTCTCGTTGGCCTGTTGTTCCTCAGCTGGTTCTGGTAGAGGCTTGTCTGTAGCAGGGGATAGCTCGTTGGGCGTCTCTCGTACGCAGGTGGGACCGCGTTCCAATGGCGAATTCTCCTCGACCTCGGCGGCGGCAGCAGGCTCCATAGGCCTCTTGGCCTCTCTCCGTGCCGCTCGAACAGCTGCCGAGGGCCTCCCCTTCCTGACGCGCTTCGGCTTCGGAGGAACGATTCCAGCGTTTCTTGGTGATCAGGCGGTGGTCGGAAGTGTGGGACAATCTCTGGCTTCGGAAGGTGTTCTCTATGTGTGCACCATCGGGCGGCTGTTGCGTCAGCGACGTGGCAATCTAGATGCCTCCAAACGGTGACGTTGTCAAGATTTAAGCATCACTTACACGACTTTCTGTCCCGCAGCGTCGTTACGCAGGCTATGCACGAGGGGGAGGAGGAGGAGATGGACTGTCGACCAGTAGCTCTCTTGCGCCTAAGAGAGGCCATGGAGGCTGAAAGGGTCTGTCTAGTGCTGGTGCTGGCGTTCAGGAGGAAACAAGAACAAAGAAAAACTTTGTCTAATTACTACGCGGGCGGGTATTTTCTTTGCTTGATTGTTACGGTCATTTGAATACATATCCACAAAGATCTTCATAAATCCACCATATTGGACATAGTCACCGAAGAGAGCGACTTAATGGTAGATGAAGTAGATGGGGCGTGGAGGTGGAATGTGAGAGCAATAGAATGCGCTAAGAAGATGCCGAGGTCAGCGGAGTACGTGAACAGACAATAGACGCGCTACTTATACGTTACGCTTCGGGGATTAAGGGTAAGGTGTAGATCCAGCCTGAGAATTAACGTCTAATTCTACTTCGAAATTACACACCGGATACGTAAAACGGCAAAGAGATTGGCACGTGTGCTGAAAGGAGAATACTAATTACTATTTTGGGTTAGTCTGGTGTGCTCACGGATATGGACACTGACCACAACAACGGGTGGGTGCCAAAATAAGAGAAGATGGGCGACAACCACTGGGTAAATGCTTCTGGCCTAGTACGTGGTGAGTAGGCTCGTTATGAGATGATGGCCGTTTCCACGTGCTCTTGTTTGACAACAATGGATTTTGTGGTCACCCTGCGTGAGTTTAGCACGGAATGCGTAGCAGTCAAGTCATGGTAGAGAGGAGTCAAATTTGTCATTATCAGTCTTGTTACTGTCTAAAGTGAAGACATGTAAGAAGCACACTTTAACAACTTCATTTCCCCTCCGGTCTTTTGTAGTTGGGTTTCCCTCCTCTCTCGCTCAATATGGTGTAAGTGAGGATCAAATCAAGCCGTCCGTCCCATCATGTCATAGACTGTAGAACGAGACCTGCTGTCGAGTCTTACTCCTCATCCTCATCATCGTCCCAAGGCTTCGTACGCGGCAGAAGGGGGGCAGCCTTCGCATCCTTGTCCTCATCCAGCGGATACAAGTGTTCGCCATGACCGAAGTTGGCATCGTCCCACGGGTACTTCTTTTCGTTAAGGAACGACGAGTTCAGAGGGTCCATGGTGGAAAACTTGCCCGGAACATACGTGTGTTTCAACATCCTGAGGTAGCAGCGCTCCCCGCCGCGGCGCCTCCCCAGCTCCTTGCCGTTCCTGAACTGGACGCGTTGCACGAGTCTACGGGAGCTGGACAGCACGCCCTCCTCGTCGGGATCGAAGCGGTACTTGGTGACGACCTCGGCATGGCTGGCGAAGTGGGCCTTCTTCACGCGCTCGAGGTTGCGCTGGCGCTGCTCGTCGGCGACCACCTGGCCGGCATCGGGCTTGCTTGCCTTGGCCATGTCCTTGTCCTCCTGGTCAATCCTGCTGTTCGCGCGGCGCGTAAGCCCGGGCCTGATCTTGCGGGCGATGCGCTGACTTTCGGCCTTTGCTTCCTTGGTGTCCGACTCTCCATACTTCTCGAGGTATTTTTGGACGCTGTCATGCATGTCGATCATGGAATCGACCTGTTTCGCGCAATCCTCGCAGTAGACGTACTCCTCGTAATTCACTTTCTTGTTCGGTTTCCTTTCCAGTTTCTTCTGCTTCTCGTCGGAAGCATCCCGAGGAGTGGCCGGAAGTTGGTGACTGCATCGGCTCTGGTGGTGAGGGGGCTGGTTGGGACCCGGCGGGCCTGGGAGGGACCAGTCCGTGTCCCAAGCTGGGGATGAAGGTGCGTTGGTCATGTCCGAATTGGCTTCGTGGTGACCACGGTTGGAGGATGATGAAGTCGACCGAGAGGACGCAGAGGGTGAGTTGGGGTCCGCCGGAAGACCGCCTTTGCGAGGGTGGGTGGGTGGCATTGCGCGGGTCTGGTTCCAGTCAGGGTTGTCAACGAGGAGGTTGCGCGGGTGTAGAGGGATCGTTGCTGTTCGGTGGGTAGATGGCAATAAAGTAGGCCGCAGCCAGCGTAGACCGAATGACTCAGCATATCTGTTGTGTTATCACAGAAGGGTGGGTTCCTGAAGCGGCTCTACGTACGCACTCATGCATATGCCACCGCTTTGCTAGACTATAACACTTTCGCCCGTCGGTGATCCGAATAAAGGGTACTGCGCGCTGTCATGTCAGCCTAGTACATGTAGTGGTAGATATTTTTCTACACCACTGGCACAGTTGTGCGGCACAGACACTGAAAGCGCACTCGAACCATTGTCATCAGATGACCTTGTAAACACCTCCACTAGCGAAACACTTCACAAAATGGCCGCCAGTCACCTTGCGATCCGCCAATATATGATGTCCGGCTGGTACCTAGGGGTTGCAACAAGCAGCAAGCGCTTGGTAAGCAGAAGTAAGAATATATTAGATAAAGAATAGGCTTATAAGCCTGTTCTTAGAGTTTTGACAATAATAAGTATCGTAGATAGCGCCGAAGGAAGGCGCCGAGGAAGAACGAGAAAGGGAAGAAAGAGAGAAGGATGGGAAGAAGAGAAAGGAGCCTTAATACTATGCTAAGCATCATAGCGTATGAACGGGAGGATCGGGCACGGATCGGGCACAGGCCTCTTGCTACTGATTATAGTATATATACGCGCTTGTAAGCGCTTGTCAAGCGTTCAATCAAGCTAAACGCAAGCAGAGCCGCTTGCTTGATTGTCTCGAGGACCCCCCTTTGCTTGCAAGCGGGGTCTTAGACCCCGCTTACGCTTACAAGCAGTTCAAGCTACGACCCCTGCTAGTACCTACCTAAAAGATCTCACGAAGTCGTTTTGGCGCACTCAGATGGGCATGACAAAAGAGTCGTGATATCAAGGCACGTCAAGCATTCACCGTGGCTAGAGACGACTCAACAAGCATAGAGTCATTGTTCACTGTCGGCGGTGTTGCGTTCGCTGCCACCGCTCAAACCCGCAAGAACGGCCGGGCTCCCACACCGTCGCTGCTCGCCTTAACCCTCAGACGACAGCAACGTTGCGTACTGCTTATGCAAAGCCCTTCCTCGACGGCCCGCGCAAGGCGAGCTCAGGTCAACGAAAAGCGGCCGAAGGCCAGGGAGGGTTCCAAAAATAGCCCGGGAGTCCCGAAGGTCTCCCGAAGAATTGAGGGTAGCATTGAAGCCGACTCCTGCACTGTAGAAGAAAGGGAGAGGAAGCAGGAATGAGAGGTTTATGCGGGTGGCTCCCAAGGCGCGTGATGGATCAACGCCGCGCGACACGTCCCGACGCGTCTCCAGATCACTCGGCCAGACTCCGGCTGGCGCAGTGTGCGTTGCAGCAGATCAACACCGCCAAGGCCCAGGTGAGTTGATCGCGGCTGCCTGACGCTGCAGGCAGGTGGCCGTTGCTAGGCCAGCGCACGGATGCACCGCCCCGTTGCCCCGCCGAGCCGTCACCCTCCTCCCTTTCCGGTTTAGCGCCGCGAACCGGGCGGATACTTAAGCCCGTCTTCGCCTCCTCTTCTCTTCTTCTTTTCTTCTTCAGCTCTCAGCTTTGCCTTCTGGCTTAGCACAAGTGTAGTAACTGTTCTCTCTCTCCGGAAGAGGTTCCTCGGAACCCTCCGGGAATTTTTGGAACCACTCTGATCCCCAGAATCAAATTCTTTTCGTTGTTTGACTCGCCTTGCGCGGGTTCTCAAGGAAGAGAGCTGTGACAGGCTTCGGTTGACGTCGACTGAGGCTGTGTCGCTCTTAGCTTGTCCTGTACGTGAACAGTGACATGGCTTAAGTCAAGAGCTCTGCGGCTGTTGTTCTCCTCGTCGACTGAGACTTGGGCTATGCCTACGCTCTCACATTCACCCGTTCACGCCCGTATCACCAGCGAGATCCCTGCTGTCTGTTGTGAGCAGCCACGCCATGTGGAATCCATGAAGGCCAATGGCGCGCGACAGTCTGAGTCTAGATCTTCCAACGACCGGACGTTGCAGCGACGCCCGCTGCCGCAGGCGCCTCTCTCATCCACGATACTCGCGATATCGCGCTCGTCGAAGACGTGAAGGCGACGACGGCTTCCAGCGACAGCGATGACAACAGCGTTCGGCGGTAAACAAGGCTCAGCTCCGCGTTCAACACTGCCGGGAGCCGCCAGCACGCCTCGCAGCAACAGCTGTTCTTCCACGGCGGAAGTCCGTCACAACACGGCATTCGACGACGGCGCGCGCGGGTAGTGTTTTCCGCCAGCGCCGCGCCCACCAGCGCGTAGGTGAGGCTGCCGTACGCGCTTGTATGTGATCATCCATACCCCAACAGCTGCTTTGCTCGAGCTGCCCGCTGTCGACCAGAAGGATAACCGGTCCCTTCGTCTTGCTAACGCGTCCCAAGCTCCAGCGTGCACGCGCTCGCCATCATTACCACCTGTTTCGCTCCAGCGTCGCGAAGCGCATCCCGCCGGGCACCACCGTCCACACCAGCGGCTCGGGAACAAGTATGCGTGTTCCTGCACATACCCAGACCGGTGGACTGATGACGGTGCTGGCATAGCTACATACTGACCCAGCAAAGTACAGGACGTCGCCCCAAGCCTTGATTGCGTCTGCATACACGCCCGTTATTCCGATCGTACCTACGCTACCGCAGGTCAGCGTCGCCAGCAGCGAATCTAGAGGACTCGCGCTGCCTGAGCGTCCCATGCCTAGACTACCGCTCCAAGCCTCGCGAATGCGTCGCCGTCACCACGCCTCTCAATCCCACCAGGACACCGTGGTTTCTTGATGACATATGAATCTACAAGCTAGCGCAAGCAGAGCCACAGCCCTCGATAGTGGCGCGCTCACGAGACTCGGAGCGAGGCTTGGAGCCATGGCACACGGGATGAGCACGACGGAGGGCGGTGGCTGATTCAGACCACCATGCACCAGCAGCGTCCAGATCACATATTTGCTGTCCAGCGGCAAGGCGGAATCTCACATAAGCTCGGTCCGGTACTGGTAATCGACATAGGCTTGAGTACTCGCTCGTTCTCTGCGAATTGCAGCTGGGGTCTATTCCGGACATGCTTCTCAGCTTTGCTCTGCCCGGACGAGCCAAAACGCGGCAGGTTCTCCTCGGCACTTGCGTTATTGAAGGCTTACTCGTTGTGACAGACGTTTCATACATTACTACTCGAACGCGGTCGAATCGGGGTTTATCGAAGAGGCATAGAGTGCCACAGAGAGGACAATTCTTGCCGACAAGACCCGTGGGTCTTGATACTGGTAATAAATCCTAGCTGGATTTTGAGGTATCTGTTGTGTGCAGCGTGCGAACATGGCCTTGCCTTTGCGCTTGGAGACCCCTCGGAGAGGGAGATATATGGAGGCTGCCGAGCGGATGGAAAGCAAGCGTCATATCTCGTAGTGCACACAGACATGAGGCACCTAGGGCTCTTTGTATCTAGCTCTCGAATGGCCAAAGTGAAATCCGGTGGAGAATCATAATCCAGCGCGGTTGATCGGAAGTCTTGTTCAGATTTGTCAGCATTCACAAAGATGCCTCGCGCCTTCAACAAAGCTTGAGCTTGTTTCAGCAGCAAAGTGTGGCGGCTGCGTCAGCAACTGGCACCTCCGCGCCAAATCGTAGCAATCTGTGCGATGTATGCCTATATCTGGTCTGGCGAAAATACGTCGAGCAGTGGTAATTCTTCAATCGATCTAAACGCGTACGCTTCTTCCAGTTTGGGCGAACAACTGAGCACTTGCAGATCCGATAGTGTAGAAATTTCCAAGAAATCTGTAAAATTGGTGCCCTCGCCCTGGATGATCCTTGCCCAGCAACACAGGGACGGCTTATCAAGACCAAAAACAACATCAGCAGTTATAGTTGCGCGGCTTTCCCTGTCCATAGCATTCATATGCATCATCTTCGATGGGGATTCCCTAGTGCGAGCGAAGAGAGCGGCGTCATGCCTCGCCGCCAAGGGCCAACACCACCCTTACCGGTACCCTGAGTCCCTTCTTTGTCACTCTTATGATATCCATCGTCCGCTACTACATGAATTACTACAGCATTATCGAAGATCAAAGCAGCTAAAACGGCTGCGGTGGCAGCAGCAGCAGCAACAACGCTTCTCGGTTCAGACGGTTTCTAAAGCTGTCACGCTGCACCAACACCGCATGCACCTTCCTCCGCCACTGACCCATGGATTATCCGCACCGGGTGAACCAAGTCACTTTTCCGCAAGTTTGACTGTCTGCGTGGCTCAGCTACTCGACGGAGCGGTTGGGGCAGGGGGTACGCCGACCCGGCGAGGCATCTGAGGCGGCTTGATACCTGGAGGAGCGGAACAGCGGCATCGCCGTGCTGACGAGATAGCTTCTACAAGTTCACGACTTGGAGGTTATGGTGACGCGCTGAAGGAGCGTCTGGGGGACAGGGGTGCCACGCTGATGCGGCGTAGGCCGGCACCGGTGAAGGCTCCGTTTCGGTCTCGCGGCGAGTTTAGACATTCACATGATTCGGAGGCAGGCTCGTCTTCTCTGTGCCCTTCCACGGCAGGTTGTATCATTAGCAGCGCCACCTAGCGTGCGTTGCAGGAATGGCTGGAGAACACTGGAGAGGACGTCGGGTACTCACTCTCCTAGCGGGTCTGTAGTCACCCGGCTGTCATCAGCAACGACCACGACGAAGTCGCGGTGAAACGTGAAAACGAAACAGAGCTAGAGAGGCTGTACAATCTAGCCCCGTCTCGGAAGGCTCGTCATGTGGGGCTGCATGCTTCCATGTCCGTCGATTTACAGCGCACAAGGCCGTCATCCGAAGAGGTTGATCCTAGGAATCGAGTAAAGTCAGCGAGTCTTCCTCAATACACATACCGTGATGGAGAAGAGCCGTCTGTCCCCAATGCTTGCACGTGTCGCACGAATCAGAATGTCGTATCATTGCTCAAAATGGCCAGTCCCTACGGTGCAGGCGCTTCTTGCTGCTCCAGGCTGCGCGCGCTTCGCCGCTCCTCCTAGCCCTCTTCCCCACCAAGCAGGCATATTCCAATCCCTCGTGAAAGTAAGCTGTCGAGGTCCAGGCGCCGACATTGACCGAGATACGGCCTGGAATCCGTCGGACTGAGTACCCTCTGCCTTGTATGCTATAGGTGTCTCTCACCAGTATTTGTGCGCATGTACATGCCTACGGCTCAGCCAAGTATCAGCTTGCCGATCAGGCCATCGTCGTCGCTGCGATTATGAGCCCCAGCGCTCTCGAAGCGGACATACCGTGAGGGGAAGCTGCTGCAGCAATTTGTGGCTTGGGCGTGTGAGATGTATCGCGCCCCATCGTGGGACTATCAGCAATCGGGCTGAACCCGCGCGTAAGTCCTTTTTTGATGTCAGAAAGCTGTACGGCGGCGTACAGGATGTGGGTGAGGTCGAGGACGGATTCGGAGGGCATCGAGCGAAAGGGGTGCGGTAGAGGACGCTGGCGGTGACCCGTACGGACTTGCTGTTGCTGTTGCTGTCGCTGTCGCCGTGTCTGTCGCTGTCGCTGTCGTTGTCGCTGTCGCTGTCGTTATCGGCGGAGGTGTGGCGAGGCGGAACGGCGGCGCTAGGAAAGTTGCTTCAGAGGCAGCCGCGCATGATGGGTGAGTGGGATTGCTCACGCTGGATGCTGGGTATGGTGGTGAGTCGTGACCGAAGCGGGCTTAGCCGCTCTGACCTCTGACGGAAGGGGAAGAAGGCGAGGAGCTGCCAGCTGCTAACGTTGAAAGGTGATGGCACAAAAGTAGCTGGACAGCGATCAGCACGGGTGGTGAACGAAACACGTCAAGGTCACTGCTCATGGTGATTCTAGGAACAGACCACCAGTCTGCAAAGGCGCGAATGGGAGCGCCGGAGCGCGTTACCCGACGCGAACGTCGGGAATCTGTCGCGGCTGGGTGAGGAGGAGCACTGGAGGAGCCTGGCAGCAGAGGCACGCATGGAGCGATCCGTTGAGCGCTGTGTCTAGCGCAACAACACGCCCGTGAGCATGCAAGGCGGCGGCTGTAGCGAGAGGCGGGTCAGACAGCGGCAGTGAAAGAGGGCGCTCTGCACGCCATGCCAAGTATCGTGAAACTCCTGGATGGACCTACTCCAGCTTCGGTGCGCACTTGACTCACTCAAGCGTGGCCGTTTCGAGGTTTTGCGTAGTCGCACTGCTTTAATCTTGTGCACATCACAACCCTTTCGTGTTATGCGGTATGACTGCGGTCATTGGAGAAGAGGATGGACCTCCATCGCATCACTTCTAGGGTTGTGTCACTCGAGAGCAGCGCAGGCCTTGGCGTACCCTCTGGTCATCCTTGAGCACAGCGGTCTTGTCTCGCAGCAATTGCAGAACAGCGAGCCCTGCCATGGTCGCAAGTGAGCCATAAACGCATGCTCGCAAGCGCAGAGCGCGCCACACCGAGACCCATTTCAAGGCCTCGAGTGAGGCGCGTTGTGGCCATCCGCGCTTGTGGGTGGTGTTGATTCAAGCTGGCGCTCCCCGTTTTAATTTAATCTGCTCCCAACCGCTACCGCTTGCGCTGCTTCGGTGAGCTGGCGCAAGCAGCAACAACCGGCCGGAGTCACGTCGATCCCAGCCATGGCGCTGACGATGACTGCCACAGTTTTTCATTTCATCAGCGCGCTGTAGTCATCCCGCCTGGTTTGTGTGCTTGCTGCCTATGCCGCCGCGGTCGCGTCCAGATGGCGGCCTCGTCGCATGGAAGTGCTGTTCGTCGGCCGACAGCTTGCGGCCGGCGTCACCCTGCGATCAGACACGCCACGACCGCGAGGAAGACGCTCTGCGCTCGAGAGGACCGCGAGGTCCAGAGGGATCAGCAGGGTGAAGTCGTACGCGCGACAGCCGCTGCGGCGCGCGCGCAGGAATCCGCTTGCGCTCCTCAACACCAGGTCGCGAGTCGCGATGCACGCCGTAACGCACGGAAGGCCGAAGTAGCGCAACGGCAGCACGCAACGGCAGCACGCAAAGGGGCTCTGGCGCAGGCAAGGCGGGGCAAGACGGTCAACGCAAGGCAGGCCAGATCACAGCAGAGCAGAGCAGCGCAGAGCAGAGCAGAGCAGAGCAGAGCAGAGCAGAGCAGAGCAGAGAAAAAAACTCTTCCTCGCCCTCCAGCGCAAGGCCAGAGAGAACAACGAAAAGTGAGAAGAGGGTCGCGTCAGCCCGAGACAGTGCAATACAGGCGACACCGTGCCTCTGAAGATGAGCGGAGCTCAGCAGCCCCAGAGGCGGTTTCCAAAAACAAGCAAGAGTAATCTGACCCCCGTAGGGGCGTTCTCAAGATTAAAAGAGAAAGAACAGTTACTACACTTGATCAGAGCCAAAAGGCAATGAGAGCTGAAGAAGAAAAAGAGGAGTTGGGGGCGAGGAGGAGGGGGGTTTATATACCGCCCAGGGCTGGCCGAGGAGCAAGGCGCCACGGGGCCGGGTGTGGGGCATCACTGGCCAGGCAACGCCCCGGCTAAGCCCAATGCGGCAGAGGGTGCTCACCTGGGGGGCCCAAGTGCGGCCACGTGCGTGGTTTGTGGGGCGACGGCAGTGCCCCGTGGAAGGTCGCCGAACCACGGCGTGGCCGAACAGGCAGGCACGAAGGAGCTTTCCCTTTCAGGCAGTGGCGGTTCCAGACAGCAGAGCCTGGGGGCTCAGCAGGGTGCGAATGTCTAGCAGGATATGGAGCTTTGGCAGCGCGGGCTCAGCGCATCGAGGGCTGTATGCCACCATCAAGAGTTGTGATAGCAATTGACGGTCTGCAACATCCGCAAGGCATCACGAATAGCAAGTGACGCTGCAGCGGACGCGGTGAAAGCTGGCCGCGTTTCGAGCCAACGTGCAACACCACAGACACTGACGGCTCGGTGGACGAAGCTGCAGCTTCCTTGCGCTCACTCAAGGTGACTCCAAACTCCCATCGGCTTAACAGTATCGCACTCCCCCATGCCCTCCGCGACGACGCGCTCGAGCCTGAGCGGTACGCGCACCGCGCTGCCCACGGCCTTCACGGCTTCGCAATGCGCGTTCGCACTCAAACCACCCACTTCTGTGATCACCTAACAGCATCTTCGTTTGGTGACACCACTTGAATTGCTGAAGCCCGCCAACACTGCGGTCAGTGACGAACGTCCTCAAAAGCCGGCGAGAGCGCAGCCCCGAGCTGACATCACAACAGAACCAAGGATCGACCGCTCGACATGAACACCAGCCTGCCTCGAGCGTCTTGACGCCGACGAAGCGCCCCAATCCTCTGCCCGCTCTTCCAATCCGGCTTGACCAGCTCATCCACACGGACAGGTCTCATGGACCGGCTCCTCCTCATCCGCACCGTAAACGAAGCTCATGCCGACGCGCAGATACACCCTGAAGCCCTCCCTCAGCCTCCATCCAAGCAACCACGCACGAGACGAGCCGCAAGCACGCGCGCGATGCTACTTCGATTTCCCTCCTCAAATCTACAGATGTTGCGCAAATCAGAGTAAGCAAAGCGCGCCTAGCTTCCTTCTGACACTGACATGGGAGGACAAGTCTCAGGTTCAGTTTCCCTCCCCAAGCTATTCGCTCCTCACTCATACGGGCGCAGTTCTGATCTCAGCGTCTGGAAACAGCGCGAACGAATAGTCCCGACCTCCAGCTTCGCCTGACTGACGCAGAACACAACGGAAGGCGACACGAACACTTCCCGGTCCGTTCGAGGCATCCTCCACAACCGTCAGGGCCGAGGCTGCGGCACAGCGACCTGTCTTCCATCGGCTCACTACAACAACAGACTTGCGAATTGCTTAGGCCATAGATCGGTATGTACAACGGGCATAACGGACAAAAGCGACGTCGGGTGTGAGAGCGGGGATAACATACTTGATATCGGTTTCCATCATCTCAAGTCTGCTGATCTTCAAGGGCCTGGTGCATATAGCATGCCGAAGCCTTTACCGGGCCCGAGCCAGTGGCGGAAGTGAAGTGCTCGCCGTGGCCGCTCGATCAGGAACGAGTTGCTGCTCAGTAGTAGCACAAACTGCCCTGCTTGCCATGCGTGGGGGGCGCTAAGCCTGTATGCAAGGTATGATCTGACAGTCCCATCTTTCGATCCGGCCGGGGGTGCATGCCGGCAATAGCGTGTCTCTAACGAACAGTCTAGATGCCGTCCACCTTCTTTGGTTCCATTGCCGGAGCCGTCCGGCAGGTACCCGTGTTGTTTGATGCCATTTCGGTGTGGTTGGTTGCCGACAACATTGCGTCCCAGTTGAGGAAACATGAGCTTGTCACAGCCGCCATTCCCATCTCATGCGGACAATTGAGCGAGCGCCAAGCTCGAGATTACTGCCGTGAGCTTGACATTCAAGCTAAGGGTGGAGGAGGAATCACTCGACCAAACCCCTTCGCTATGATGGTAAACCAGTGGTGAGTATCGCAGGTCACAGTCGAGCGCTGAATGCTCTTGCACGGCCGAAAACAAAACGTACGAAACGACTTCACTACCCCACAGCCAACCTACAAGGCATCTAAAGTCCTACCACTGAGAGCTTCCAGTCACGCCAACCATGCATACATGACGGTGACGGCGACAGAAACAAGGGTGGAAATAAGACAGCGCAAGCACAGACGCCGCAGCCAATCGAACGACCACGACCACCCATCCCAAGCCGGTCCCCGCCCCTACTACGCCCACAAACTGTTCTTCACCCTTGAACAATCCCGCCCTCCGCCACCACTACCGCATACCCAGAACCCCCCACCCCCCAAACCAACCCCAATCACCCCGTCGGCGAATCACACGAGAACGGTTCAATATCCGCACCAGCATACTGGCGATGCATAGAAACGACACTCGCATAGACCCCCAGCACAGCCGTCGCCGCAGCGCCTCCCGCGTAAACGAGATATACGGAGTTGAGGAGCCAGCGCTTCCTGTACGCCCTCGCCCAGCGCTTCCAGCCTTGCTCGTCGACGGCTTTCCTCCTTACCATGCGGCCGGTCGCCGGATCGAAGCCTCCGCCGGGGGGGCCGTCTCCAGCGTCGTCACTCAAGCAATTGAACCCCACCGCCAGCAGGGGCGGAAAGGTATACGAGAACTGCAAAATCATAGCAGCACCGACGAAAGCTGACAGGTACGAGATCTGCGGCACGGCGGCGGCGACGATGAAGGCGAGGGCCCAGTACATGGGCACGAGGGCGGCGTGGAAGAGGCGCTTGCCGGCGCGCGACTCGAGGGCGGGGAACCCGAGGACGCTGCTGCGGCCGACGTTGGCGTACAGCACCTTGATGCCGATGTTGCCGTACAGGCAGGCGGCGACGAGGCCGGTGGCGAGGCCGAGCACGTTGCCGACGGTCTGCCACGCGTACGGGGTGATGCCCTGGTAGGCGGGGTTGTAGGCGAATTGGCCCTGCGAGCTGTAGACGACGAGGCCGAAGACGATGTAGCAGAGGAAGATGAAGGTGTCGGCTACGATCAGGGCTTTCCAGAAGTCCCACCTGCGTTTCGTTCGAAGCTTTTGTTAGATTGGTGTGAGGAAGGTTGGTTTGTATGTACGAACGACGGACGACTTACGGCCTGCGCATCTCGGCCATCAGCTCGCAGAACATTGTCGCGCCGCCGTAGGAATAGACGGCTTGCATCAGGCCGTTGATGTTGTCGACGAAGGTCAGATCCGACGGGGCGCCCGCGCTGGTCCTGACGGGGCCCCGCGGGATCTGGTAGCTTGCGTACACGGCTTCGTAGTTGGGAGAGCTGTTGGCGACGATGCCCATGGTCATGAGGATGACGAAGACGTTCAGCCAGACGGAGAGGTTGGCGATGTAACCGAACTTCTGCATCGTTCGGATCTGGCCGACGATGAAGCCGGCCACGGTGAAGACGACCAAGCATGCCGTGACTTCGCAGCGGCTGTCAACACTCTGAGGTTTGCCTTTTTCTTCGTCATCGCATGGTCAACTTACAGCAGAGAGCCTTTGAGCCATTTGGCCCCTGGGACAACTGGGACAGACTCTGCCCATTCTGCACGATCAGGAGCGTGACCCCCAGGAAGAATTGACCGCTCTGCAAGACGTTGATGATGTAGCGGAACCAGTTGCCGTAGATGCGGAAGCCCAGGTCGCCGTAGTTTTTGACGGGATACTTGTCTGAATCGAGACCCAGAAACTGCCACCAGAGCAGAACGCCGGAGCTTTGCATGTGTCAGCGCATGAAGACGTGGACGGCAAGGGCGTACTGACAAGCCCGCCATGGCAGCAAATACAAAATACAGGGCGATGCCGGGGCCGTAGCCGAGCTGGCTAAATGCCCATGGAACGGAGAAGGGTCCCAAGATGTCGGTGGTGATGAGGTAGAACACAGCGCCTGGTGCGGCTCAGTCAATGCGCGACAGACAAAGGTGCGAGGGGGTACCCCAGGTTGCAGTCCGAGCTGCGCGGGAGGCGTGATGCCATTCGTAGTCGGAGATGATGCCGAATGTGTCTGGTGGGGCTTCTTCAGGTTTCTCGCGGTCGTGATGGGTCTGCGCTTGGGCAGGGGGTGCGGTCACAGGCTCGCGGGGGCCCGAGACGGTCACCTGCTGCTTCTTGCCGCTCAGAACAGAGAACAGCGAGCTTATGCCGCGCCCCTTGGTGGAGAGGGTCTTCTCGTAGTTGCGGGTCCAGTTGGCGTAGTACAGGTACTCCTCGAAAGAGACATTCGGGTCGTGGCCGTAGTCGGCGTGCAGGATCGACTGCTCGATCTGTATCTCACGGGCCTCCTTGTTAAGGCGAGGGTCCCGGGCGTCCGCAGCCGTTGCCAAGCTCGTCGCCATGGTGGAATGCGAGATCGCCAAGAAAGCTTAGCTCCGCAGGGCTGGAGAGCGTGGTTGTGGACTGGACTGCACCGGGGGCCGCGTCGAATATGAAGAGAAGGGGCAGGTCGCACATGGCGGGGCCCTGCTGTGCTGGCACCTGCCGAGTCTGGAAATGTCTTACCAAATGTCTTATCATCCGTCAGTACGCTTCCCGCTGTCCCTGACATTGGTGGTTTCATCGGGCCTGGAACGAGCCAAACGGATTCAATGGAGATAAGTGCGGGCTGCTGTTTTGATCTGCAAGCATGGCAGATAACGGGCATGTGGGTGCAAGGATCACCAGCGCAGGGAGTGGGGGACGTCATGATCGGGCATTCGACGCACCATCTCTGCGCATCGCATACGAACAAGCAAAACGGAGGACTGGGGACTGCAGATGTGTATCGACGTGTGGGGCGTCCAGTGATGCGTAGCATACCTTTTCCCCTACCAGCTTCCTCCTCGAGCGTGGCCGATCGACGTGCATGCATGTGGTACACCGGCTTCAATCCCGCAGCGTGATAGGCTCCCTGCGCGTCCTGTCCACCTTGAGGTCGAAAATGTCGAGCCGCTGATAGCCGCCCACGACATCGTGATACTGCTTGCCCTCGACACACATCCCGAGGTCCAGATCCGCGTACAGGATCCCTTCCTCGGCCTGCACGTACTCCCTCTCCTCCTTCACGCCCTCCCGCACCGTGAACCCAGCAACCGGCGCCCCCGTGGGATCCAAAAACATGGACGCGCCGCGAGGCGAATGGTCGATGATCCTGCGCACCAGGTCCGGATCGCTGCACGCCGACACGATTGCCTCCACCGCCGCATCGTCCAGATGGCCGGCGCACAGCACGCCGAAGCACTTCGCCTCGAAGCAGTGCGCCGCCGCGCGCGTCCGGTTAGCCGCGACGTTGTCGTAATTCTTCGTACCACCCGTCGTCGTCGGGTCCCTCGTCGGCCAGATGGGCGGCCAGGCAGAAACATGCAGCTGCTCGCCCTGCGCCATGAGGGCGTAGCGCGCGAGCGGGTTCGTGTTCTCGCCGCAGATGAGCGCGCCGAGCTTGCAGCGGGCGCCGCCACCAGCCGCGATGTCGACGACGCGCAGGCCGTGGCCGTCGCCGGGGCTCCACGTGAGCTTCTCGAAGAAGGTGGGCGTCAACTTGCGGTGGTGGACGAGCACGCTCCCATCACCACCAATGACGAGGTTCGCGTTGAACAGGGTCGCGCTGCTGTACCGCACCTTTTCCGACACGCCGACGCTGACGGCGACGCCGGTCTCGCGGGCGGCGGCGCGGATGGCGGCCACCTCGTCGCCGTCGGCGTAGACGGACTCGCGCGCCATGCGCGCGAAGAGGTCGTGGTTCGCGGTCGGGGCCAGCATCGAGCTCCACAGGGGGAAGGCCGGGATGTAGGTTTCGGGGAAGACGACGAGGTGGGCGCCGTTGCTGGCGGCTTCGTGGATGAGGCGGATGCATTTCTTGGTCGTCTCGGCGGCCGACAGCACGACGGGCGATGCGTGGCAGGCGGCGACTCGGATTGGCTCGCTCATCCCTAACTGCGGGAAGTTCCTGGGTTTTCTCGAGGTCGGATTTAGATTGCTAGAGGGGTCGAGTAGAGTGGGATTTGGATCAATGCGGGGAAGCTTGGCAAGTAAGCAGATGCTAATTCTCACCAACAGCCACGAGGCTCAAGAGAAAGATTTGAGAGAGAATGAGTCAGTAACCGTCTTCTATATCCAAGATTGCTCACCGAAATGGCACATACGAACCTCCCGTTTGGTCTAATGGATCGAGTACGAAACGGCAAGCTCTTTCCATGCAGAGCAAATGTTGACGTTGGTCGGAAGTCGGCAATGGCATCACGATCGTAAAGAAATTGTGTCGTAGTCAGCTATTCCGAAGCAGAAGATTTCGAAGCTGGCAATACACGTCAAGTCTGGGATGGTAGTTGCAGACGAAGAATTAGTCGGCCATCCAATGATAAGCTCGGCTTACGTCCCATCTTTCGCTTCGTGCTCAGTTTCCTCAGCCGCAAACGCACGGCCTCCGATCCTAGGAAACCCATGTGCCTGTGTAAGTGGATTGCCATCAGGCGTTGCGGCAAAGATAGACAAGCAGAAGCCTAGACGCGGCGGCCGGGGCGTATCGGAGAGCGCGGGCGCTAGGTACTTATCAGGCGGGCCGACCTCGTACGTAGCCAGACGGCGGCTCCGGCTCTCTCGCTCGTGTCCCATTTTTTCGATCGAACCACCGCCAGCGGCCCGAGCCCGAGCCCGGTGTGGCTGGCGCCCGTTTCCGAGCATCGGACAGGGCGTTTTCTCTGTGAAATGAAGTGGGCTGACCTCACACGTTGGAAGCAGCTGTTTCCAGCTGACATTTCGGTTGCGCCGCGCCCCCACCCACTCTCGGTGGTGGTGTGTGTACCCAGCTGATTATTTGTGCAGCCAACCAGGCCCAGCAGCAGCGCGCGCGCGTCATCGCAGCTGTGCATTTTAAGGCAACTTACGCGCCGTCCCCTTCACCACACTCCCTTTTCCGATTCCATCGCCAAGCCAGCGCGCTTGTCTTTTCCCCTACCACCAAGACAAACCGTCCATAACACCTAAGCACCCGTCCAGCGTCCAACGCAAACCAGTCACTCACACCAGACAACCGGGGCCATATCAGACCACCATCGAGAAAACAACAACCCCCCGCCAAACCGCCCGCCAGATAAAAAGAGAAAGAAACCCAACCCCCAAGCCCCAGGCCCCTCCAAAAAAGAAAGAAAGAAAAAAAAAAGGAAAACGCCCAGCATGTACGGCGGCGGCCAACAACTGGACCCGCCGCGCCGCGCCCACGTCAACACCATGACGGACACCATCATCGCCAACCTGCCCGAGGCGGGGCTGCGCTCCGTCATGCGCGCGCTGCTGAGCTTCCACCCGGAGCTGACGTCCGGCCTGGAGCTGGAGACGGAGAAGTACCTGCTGCGCACCAACGACGACGGCGGCTACAGCAGCAAACCCACGGCCGAGCTGCAGAAGCGCGTGCGCTGCATGCTGGGCTGCGGCATGGCGTTTGAGAGCGTGGGCGCGCTGAGCGCGCTGGTGGATCGGTTCAAGGGGCGGGTGGAGAGGGGGGAGGAGGGGGGGTTGAATGGGCATCGGGAAGCGAATGGGCAGAAAGATGAGGAGGAAGAGGAGGAGGAGGAGGAGGAGGAGGTTACGGCGGAGTCGGTCGAGGGCGACCTGATCCAGGCGACGACGGCCATGGAGAAGGAGCTCGTGACGGCCGAGGGGTCGCGCACGCTGTCCGACTACGAGAAGCACTTCGTGCAGGGGCTCATCAGCAGCCTGCAGGCGTGCCGCAGCGCCTACGACAGCAGCAGCAACAACAACAACAACAAAGCTTTCCCGTTCGCGAGGGGTCTCGCGGCGCTGAAGGCGCTGGACGCCGAGGACGAGGCGCACCACGCGCACGCCGAGGACCTGGGGCTGATCG
Source organism: Diplodia seriata (assembly GCF_021436955.1). NCBI lineage: Eukaryota > Fungi > Ascomycota > Dothideomycetes > Botryosphaeriales > Botryosphaeriaceae > Diplodia > Diplodia seriata. The sequence goes on along the minus strand of NW_027117309.1, from coordinate 922,884 downwards.
AGCTGACGCCGTTCGCGGCGTGCGGCGACGACGCCGGCCGGCTGGAGACGTTCCGCGTCGGCGAGCGCGCCGTGCCGCGCCTGTTCGGCGGCCTGTGGCAGCTGTCCGGGCCGGCGTGGGGCACCGCGCCGCAGGCCCGCATCGTCGACCACTTCACCAACTACGTCAACTGGGGGTTCACCGCGTACGACATGGCGGACCACTACGGCGACGCCGAGATTGTATTTGTACGCCCCGATTTGCCGGGTTCCCTTCGGCCTTTGCCTGCACAGAGAAGCACTGACGAGGTTGAGTTGCGTTCGTTAGGGGAAATTCCGCGCCGCCTGCTCGCATCCGGAGATTTTGTTCGCGGCCACCAAGTATTGCGTCTTCAATCCGGTGGTCATCACGCCGACGGTCGTGCATGCCAACGTCTCCGAGAGGTGTCGGAGGCTGCAGACTGATAAGTTGGATCTGCTCCAGTTCCACTGGCAAAATGTAAGTTGAACATGGAATCCATGGGTTGAGACAGACCTTCTGACTGTCCATCAGTATCACGATCCTCAATATGTCGAGGCCCTGAAGCTCCTCGAGGCAGACCCCCGCGTCTCGAACCTTGGTCTCTGCAACTTCGACACCGAGCACATGGAGATAGTCCTCCGCGAAGGCGTCCAAATAAAGACGAACCAAGTCCAGGTATGCTCGTCCCCCTTTTTATTGGGCATATTCCACTCATCAAGTCCACAGTTCTCCATCATCGATTCTCGCCCTACCGTGAAAATGGCGGCAGTCTGCGAGTCGTACGACGTCAAGCTGCTGACTTACGGCACTCTGGTATGGCCCCCCTAACTCGGGTACTTTCCGGCCCAACTAACAAGAAAAACCAGTGTGGCGGTTTCCTTGCCGACCAGTGGCTGGACCAGCCGGAACCCGAGCCCTTCCATTGGGAAATGACGCCGAGCCAACGAAAGTATCGTGAGGCTATCCTCACGTGGGGCAACTGGGCGCTGTTCCAGACCTTGCTACACACGCTTGCCGCCATCGGGAATAAACACGGGGTTAGCATTTCCAATGTTGCGACGCGATGGGTGCTTGACTTCCCGTATGTGGGCGCCGTGATTGTTGGGTCGAGGATGGGAATCAGCGAATGGGCCGACGACAATTTTGCCGCGTACGGTTGGAGTCTGGACGAAGAGGATCGGGAAAACATCGAGAAAGTGTTGGCGCAGAGCAACAGAGATAAGATGGTCGAGGCCATGGGCGACTGCGGAGGAGAGTACAGGTGATGAGTTCCTGCATAGAGGCTTACCATGACATAGAAACAGAAAGATACAATTGCTCGGATAGAATAGAAATAGACACTCGCGTAGATTCATTGCAAAATTCTCTGCTCAAGTCTAATAAAAGTCTCCCCAAACCGTCTAGGTGCACTTACAGCTTGTGCTTCTTCTCTCCGCTCGCCAGTTTCCTAAACTCCTCTTGCGGGATGCCTGCCGCGAATCTCTCCAGCCCACCGAACACCTCCTCCACGTTTTGCTTGTCAAAGTTGTCCCTCTCCGGCTTCCGGATCAGTGCCTTGATCCCCAACAGACTGTCCTGGTTCAAGTGGCTGCCCAATCGGTCATCAATCTCCGCCAGCACTGCGTCCCTGAATCTGTCGCTGTCACCCTTCGCGTCGATGATCTTATTCACAAATCCTGTCCGTTCCAGCTCATCGGCCGAGATCTTCTTGCTCATGATGAGTGCCTCGTTGGCCTTGGAAATGCCGAGGCGCTGGACGAAGGCCCGGGAGGCGCCGCCCTCGGCGACGAGGCCGAGCGAGGAGAAAGGGGTGAGGATGTAGGCAGAAGGCGTGGCGTAAATGAAGTCGGAGAAGGCAACAAGGGCCGCCGAGAGGCCGACGGCTGGCCCGTTGAGGCCGGTGATGAGGATTTTGGGGTGGGTGTAAAAGGCGCGCGTAACGAAGAGGTTGTTGGAGACGAAGTTCTTCAGCCAGTGACGGGTGACGTCGCTTTCAGCTTCCGGCGTGGAGCGAGAGATGGACACATCGGCGCCGCTATAGAAAAGAATGTCAGTGAGGGTTGAGACCGAGAGGAGGGGGGAGAGATGTACGCAGAGAAGAAACGGCCCTTGGCGGTGAGGAGGGTGATGTAGATGTCATCGCGTTTGGCGATCTCGTTGAGCAGCTGGGCGATGCGGTAGTATAGGTCCTGGGACAGAGCATTGAGCTTCTTCTCCTGGTTGAGGGTGATGATGGCGATCTTCCCGCGGATCTCAAGGGTCACGGCCTGGGTGGGATCGACGGACATGATGAAAGACGCGGTGAAAGTCCAGCTTTGGTCAGGGGCGAGGGGATAGCAGGCTCGAAAGGGCAGAGTCCGGGGAATCCGGGGGTTATATGGAGTCCGGCTACATGCTGGCGAAGGTGACGCGCCAGGGCAGCCGCCAACCGAGCGCGATTACTGAAGCGTGGAGAACCGAGGCAAATCCCCAGATTAAGCTTATCGCCGCGCATCATTGTTTCGCCGACGCCTATCGGCCAGCGCTGCCGAATGGTGCGGCATGTGCGGCCGCTGATGCGCGCCATCATTCGAGGCCCGGCGCATTACCGCCGCTGCCATTCGCCGCCGCTCTTCCCGCCGAACAACCCACCACCCGACACAGCTGCCTCCAACTCCGCCGCCCTTCACTCCGCAACAATGGCCGGCCCTAATCTCGAGATCTTCAAGGTATCGCCGTGCTGAATCACATGCCATGCGCCATTTTGGGGCTCACGAATGCTTGCAGTTCGGCCTCTACATCCTCTTTCCCATCGGCTACATGTATTACTTCGGCACAAATCTCGAGGAACGCTTCACCGTCCCCGATTTCTGGCCCAAGGAGGGGCAGACCCACAAGATTCCCTATGAGAAGGACGAAATCCAGTCGGAGCTTGCGAGGTTGAGGGCGAGACGTTTGGCTCTGCGTGACCAGAGACTGGCAAGCGAGGGCGAAAACGCGTCGCAGGAGTCGTGAGATACCCATTGGGATTGCGCCACACAATTGAGCCATCAGGCAGCGAGCGGATTGGCTGCAGAAAAATTGCATTCACGGCGTTCGTAGGGGAATTCTGGGTAGCAGCATGGAACGGGAGTCATATGTCTACACTACTGTACAGCATTCTACACTCACCCGTCTATTCGAAGTCGTCGATCTTTTTGAGCAATTCCTCCCATGTGCTGTCCTCCACACTGCCCTGCGTCGCATTCCAGTACACTGCTTGCACGCCCGACACTTCCTTCAAGTCGTCCAAGAACTTGGAGATCTTCTCGGTGCTCTCGCCATCCTCCAGCGGCACCTTTGTGTCTTCGTTGGGCACCCACACAATGTCCATGGAGGCAATGTCCAGTCCAGTAGCAGACGCGATGCTTTCGGCAGCCTTCTTGGTATCAGCCGGATCCGTATACACAATGACTGCGCCCTCATTGGCGTCCTCGACGTCCAGCGCGCCGGCGTCCAAAGCCGGCTCAAGCACCTCGTCGGGGCCCCAGCCTTCTTTCCCCTCGAACACCACCATGCCCTTCCTCTCGAACATGTAGGCTACAGGGGTGGCATTGCCGCCGGTTTTCTTAATCACATGGCGCGTGTCTGGGAGAGAGCGGAGCTTGTTCTCGGTTTCGATTTCGATGACGACGGCCACGGATGGCGGGAAGATGGCTTCGACGGTGACAGTCTCGAGAGCAGCGCCGGTTGAGGAGATGCCCTGGCCACGCTTGATTGCGTTCTCAATGCCTTGTTTGGGGAAGGAAGCCTTCTTCGCTCGGTCGACGGCGAGAGCGAGGCGCGGGTTCAGATTCGGGTCAGGGCCGCCCACTGCGAGACGGTGAGTCAATTGAAGGGCGGAAAAAGAGCGGAAGGGATTGGGACTCACGCTTGCAGGCCAGGATGATCTCGTGGGAGAAAACCGAGCGCTGCTTGTTCTTGGCGGCATCGTTTTTAGCCTTGTCGTGCTTGATGGTCGCCCACTTGCTGTGGCCTGATTGAAGACGCGTCGAGGTCGTCAGTCCGCGCCGACACGCGCCGCAGACATAGCTTGGAGAGCGCAGAGCGCGGGAAACGGCGCGCGGAGCAAGGGGCAGGGACATGGCGGGTGTAGCGTTGCGAAAAAGCGAAGCGGTCAAGCTTTTGGCCGGGGTGAGGCGCATCGTCTGCCGTAGCGCGCCTGCACCTGCGGCCAGCTGCTCGGAGGTGTTCCACTCCTGCCCGCGACTCAACACCACAAGTGTCCCTAACACCCTTGCATCCGCCCGCCGACCTCCCGCCCGAGACATGATCACGACGTCCGAATGATCCAACGCCCTTGAGATAGCCCTTCCGTACTGTCTCTCGCCACGAGCCCGCAATGGCCTCCCCAGACGCGCCTCCCCCTCCCTCGTCCAGCGGCAGCCAGCCCGTCGCTGCCCCTCCACCCGTCCCGAGCTCTGGCCACGAGACCAACCCCGACCTCGATGTCACGAAGCTGCATGCGCTTCCCTCGGAGCAGCAGGAGCTCTACCTGCTCACCTTCACCGCCAATCTGGCCCGCCATTCCGCCAGCCTCGACGCCGACGGCGCCTCCGCCCACCAGATCTACATCAAAAAGGAGGCTTTCAAAGTCATAAATCTCTCTTCGCCTGCTCCCACCCGTGTCATTCGCAGCAATGTCGGCCGCGCCCTCGCCGATGTCTTTGCCAAGGGTGACCGCAAGCTGCTGTTCGAGAGCATCAATGAATTGGTCAACATCCTGAGCAGCTCGAGCAAGGGTGACAAGGAGCTCAAGGCCAAGCATGCCGCAGCCCACTGCCTGGGCGCAATAATGGAAGCTGCCGGCGACAGCGCCATTGGTCCCTCGAGTCTCGCGACCCTGACGCTAATGCGCCAGCTCAAGGCCAATGCTCAGAATCACGCCGGCTTCCGCGCCGCCGTCTTTCGTGCGCTCGGCCGCATTGCGAAGGGTGTCACGAGGTTGCTGGATGAGCAGGTTGCTCGCGATGTTTGGAAGCAGGCACGGACCGCCGCGGCGGGTGACAAGAGCCTGGCTGTGCAGAGTGCTGCGTGCTGGTGCTTGGAGCAATTGGTCCGCTCTACTTCGTACTTTGACAACTCGAACGACTTCGACAAGCTGCAGACTGTCATTTGGAAGGCCTTCGACAACTCTTCACCAAGCGTGAGGCACGCTGCAGCCTCAGCCCTGGCGACTCCGCTGGTCAAGAGCTACTCCGAATCTCCAATAATAGACGCGGTTCCCCGAATCAAGAAGCCGAAGAAATCCAAGAGGCAGTCGGTCGTGCAGGATGCCGACGAGGAAATGGCCGAGAGACCTGGATCTCCCGCACCGACCAAGCCCATCACCCAGTTAGCCTTTGCGCTCCCGGACTTGTTGAAACAGCTATCCACGCAGTATGCCAGAACCGCCACAAGCAATCGCGCGAGGACGGCTATCGCGGTTTGCTACATGAAAATCATGAGGGGTCTCCCCAAGAGCGTGATTGAGAACAAGTACGCCGACGTTGCGAGGAACCTGTTCAACGACGTGCTGAGCGCTCCGCCCATTGTCAACAACCGGTACCGTCAGCTGATGACGCGCCGTTTTGTGCGCCTCATTCTGGAGGACGTGGTCGGGCGCCAGATCCTGGGTGAAACTGCCCAGCTCAACGCGGCGAAATACCTGCTCAACGAGATCTTGAAGGACTATCCTCCAGCCCTTAAGGAGCGTCCAGAGCCGAGCAAGCAGACCCTGGTTGGTGCTTTGACAGCGTTGACTTCTCTGATCCGGAGTCTCGGCTCTGCCACCAACTCGATTGCAGAACTCTGCAGGGATGCGCTGATTGGCGTGCTGCAACATCCCAGCTACACTGTACAGGTGCACGCTTCGTCGTGCATGCGTGCGTTCGTCCTTGCATGCCCTCAGCAGTTGATTCCCGCTGTCACAATTTGCATGAACAGCGTGAACCGCGAATTGGGTCAGCTCAATGGTCCTCGACCATCGCCGAGGAAATGCGTCGGCTTTGCAAATGGTCTTTCTGCTGTGCTCAGTACGAGCTCTGCTCAACCTCTTTACGGCTCTGTCGACGTCAATTCGAGAGTCCTTCAGCAGGCCACTACCCTGCTCAAGAGCAGCAGCAGTTCAGATATCAGAATCTCCAGCACTCAAATCCAAGTCGCGTGGATTCTGATCGGAGGTCTCATGACCCTGGGGCCGAATTTCGTCAAGATTCATCTTTCGCAGCTGCTCCTATTGTGGAAGAATGCCTTGCCTAAGCCGCTGAACAAGGATAGCATGACATCCCGCAACTTGCTCGACCTCAGCTTCCTTGCTCATGTCCGCGAGTGCGCTCTCGGCTCTGTCCTGACTTTTCTCGAATTCAACGGCCGCCTCCTTACTACCGATGTTACGAAGCGCCTGGCCGCCATGCTGCAAAACACAACCATGTTCTTAAACAGTCTTCCAGCCAAGAAGACCACCGACGATATGTCCCAGCGCTTGTCTTCGGCCCTCCAACTGCACGACTTTGATCTTATGGTGCGTCGCCGCGTGTTGCAGTGCTATACGAAGCTGGTCAACCTCAGCCCTGCGGGAAACAACGAAATGCTGTTGCAGTCCAACCTGCTGCCGTTTGCTGTCTCCTCTTTTGCTGATCCTGATAACTATGCGCCGAGTTCGTTAAGTGTGTCGATTGCCAGCTCAGCGAGCACCTTCGAGAGCATTTGGGACGTCAGTGACAACTACGGCTTTGGAGTCACCGGTCTTGTACAAGGATTTGATCTCAAGCCGTTAACGGGCGAGCTCGGAGAGTCAGGCAGGAAACATTGGACGTCGAAGCCGGGTGCCGAGCATGCGGCGGATGCTGCTGTAAGAGTAGAATCCTTCCATTAATGACTGTTGCTAATTGTGCCAGCTTCTTTCACCTATTTGCAACGCCAGAGAGCATGACTCAATATCACTCTACATTGGCAAGGACACCGATAACGATGAGCTTCCTGACCCGCCTGCCACGGAAGTTGTCAATGCGGCCCTCAACTTGTTCGCCATCCTGCTTCCATTGCAGACACCGAAGGTTCAGGAGAGTATACTGGAACAGATCACCTCTTTTATGTCGGCGAGCAGCCTGATTAGAGATCCTGCCAGAAAGGCTGCCATGACTGTCAATGTTGCTACAGCCCTTCTTGGCGCGCTCAAGGTCGCAAACAAGGAAACGCTTTCCGCCCCTGGCGATCTCAAGGGACAGGCTGTGGAGAAAGTCATGCAGGACATGCTACACGTCAGTATCCCAAACCCTGTGAGACATACACATCGATTGATTAGCTACAGACGCTCATTATCGACACGGATCAATACGTACGCAATGTGGCCTGTGAAGCTCTGGGTCGCCTCTGCGCGAGCTCTGGGAACACCTTCACCACCGCCGAAGTCAATTTCCTCGTTGAGCAGATTGTCGCCAACCGTGAGCCTAACGTGCGCGCCGGCTGTGCTGTGGCACTCGGCTGTATCCATTCTCAGCTCGGTGGCATGGCGGCTGGGTTCCATTTGAAGAACATCCTCAGCATCCTTATGTCTCTAGCCAGCGATCCCCACCCTTCAGTCCACTTCTGGGCTCTAGACAGCTTATCGCGGGTGGCCGACTCGGCTGGTCTGAGTTTCTCTGGATTTGTCACCAGTTCCCTCGGCATGCTGGCTCAGCTTTACATGGCGGAAACGCATAGCGAGGAGATTGCGGCTCTTGCATCATCTAACATGGAAGTTGACATTTCGACGCCAGCCGTCATCACTCGCTGCGTCGACAGCATCATCAACGTGCTCGGCCCGGATCTTCAGGATATGTCCAAGGCTCGTGATCTGATCATGACGCTCATCTCCCAGTTCCTCCACGAGTCCGACCTGTTGGTCCTCGTCGAGACTTCACGGTGCCAGGAGCATCTTTCTCTTTACGCGCCTGGCCACATGGAGTTTGCGGTCTACGTCAAGGGACTACAGAAGGACCTTGATTCCACGTCATCGTTGATCCGCGACATGGCCATCGACGGTCTCCACAACCTTATGCGGCGCAACGCCGAGGAAGTGATCCATACCGCTGACCCTGGGCTCGAAGACCAGCTCTGGCTCATCCTCAACCAGAATCCGCATCATGAGGTCATTCGCAGCATCCTGCGTAACTGGCTGCACCAGACTGCACTCTCTAACACTCTGGAATGGGTCCAGCGTTGCAACACTGCCCTCACCAAGATCATGAAGCAGCCTGAAAACAAGGAGAACGCAGCCCCTGCGAAGCCCAAGACTGCGCACACAGGCGGCGTGCCCGAGCTGCAGGACGAGGAGGTGGCTGGATTTGCCGCCGCTTCGGGAACACAGGGTGAGGACGCTGGCGCCACTTCCCAGACGCAGGAACTCTTGAATTGGCAGGTTCGCACGTTCGCCATGGACCTCTTGTCGGAACTTCTCACCATCGTCGGTCGCGACTATGCCCTCAAGGGCGAGGATTGCAAACCCCAGGAAGCTCTTCAAGCCCACATCGCTGACGTCGTCCGTATTTCTTTCTCGGCATCGACCGCTGGTGTCGTTGGTTTGCGCCTCCGAGGCCTCCGAATTGTCGACCAAGTTCTCAAGACTTTCGGCAAGACACCTGATCCCGACTTCCCGGAAGCCACACTTCTAGAGCAGTACCAGGCGCAGATTGGCTCCGCCTTGACGCCGGCATTTGCGGTAGACTCTAGCCCTGAGCTTGCAGCTGAGGCTGTCAACGTCTGCGCAACTTTCATCGCGACTGGCATCGTGACTGACGTTGACCGCATGGGCCGTATCCTCAAGCTGCTCGTGCAGGCGCTTGAAAACTTCTCTGCCGACTCGGAAACAGCGAGTATTGGTGATCTCAAGGGTCTCAGCTCCAACGCGCAGGTCATGGTCAAGATGGCCGTGTTCAGCGCGTGGGCGGAGCTGCAGATTGCAAGCAAGGAGCAGAAATATCTGGTTGATGTCCTGCGTCCGTACATTGCGAAGCTGACGCCGCTGTGGCTGAGTTCGCTCCGAGAGTTCGCACGACTGAGATTTGAGCCTGATATTTCGACAACTGCTGCGGCCGGTAGCTTGAGTGGCAGCTTGGACACGATCTACGCCGCACTGAACCGGGAGACGCTGCTCAAGGTTGGTTCCATCGAGGAAGACAATAGACGCTGTAACTGACATGTTTTGTAGTTCTACCAAGACTCCTGGCTCAACCTCGTCGACGCCATTGCCTCCCTCATTGATGAGGACGCTGAATTTGTGTTCGATGCGTTGGATGGCAAGGAATTCGAAGAAGACGAATCCGGCGATGACCCGAAGGAGAAGAAGCCCGCTGCAGACATCAACTACCGCGACGAGCCTGTCGCTTTCTTCTTCGTACTGTTCGGCCTCGCCTTCGAGGCGCTTGTCACCACAGGCAGGCCTTCCTCGGGTGATTCACAGTCGAACAAGGAGCACACCCTGGAGATTCTGAGAGCGCTCAAGAACATCCTCAAGCCCAGCGTCAGCGGCCATGCAATCTACCAGGAAGTTGTTTTCTCGGAGACTATGGATATGCTGGACAGGCTGGTGTTGACGGAGGGGCTGGATGTGCAGGAAGTGATTGTGGAAATCGCCAGGAACCTGTGTCTCGCACACCCAAGTGCCCAGCGCACTCAAAGGTCGGTACTACCTTGTGTAGATTCATAACCGCTGCTGACTGGAATTGCAGTGTTCCGAACGGCGAAGAGACATTATCAGACGACATCGAACAGCTTTTCGAACTTACACGTATCATGGTGCTGGTTCTGGCTGGCCAGGTGCCGGGCTTAGGCGACAACAACACCCAAGGTTTGTTCTTTTTCTCCGCTATATACCAACTCGTTACTGACTTGTCTACAGCGCGTCACGCTTTGACAGACGAGTCTGTCCAGCTCATCAGGCTCGCCCTGTCGGCGCTTGTGGATGCCGCCGACGTATTCCCAACCATCATCCGCACCGATCTCCACGCCTGTCTGCTTCAAATCTTCATCCAGGTCCTCGGCACGCCGGCTACTCAGACGCTAGTCGTCCCTCAGGTCCTGCCCATCTTCCGCCGCTTCGTGTCCAGCCTCGCCATCACCTCATTGCCAGAGACGCAATCACAGCTGCGCAGCACGCTCGAGCGCTTCCTCCTCATCATCACACACGCGCAGAAACGCGAATTCGACGCGGCGCCGCAGTGCGAGAAGAACACGCTCCTCGCCACGACCATCCTCCTCACCAACGCCGCGGGCATCTTCGACCCGTCGGACCCGCTGCTCAAGCGCTACACCGACCTCCTCGCCGACTGCCTGCACAACCGCGTCACCAGCAAGGTCGCGTCCAACTGCTGCCGCTCGCTGCTCGTCCTCCCCAAGCGCGACGGCTCGGACCACGCAGCCACAACGGCCACGGCCACCGCCCTCGCCAAGGCCCTGCTGCCCACCGCCGTCGCCTTCCTCTCGGCGCCCTTGCCCGACGACCTCGAAGGCCTCGACGAATCCCGCGCCGTCGTCTCCCTCGCCCTCGTCAACACCGTCGCCACCCTGCAGCCCCCGCAGGTGCCCCCCGCCATGGCCCTCGTCCTGCCCACCCTCCTCGCCCGCGCCGCGCGCGAGGGCGAGCCGTCGTACCGCGAGACCGCCGCCCGCCTCGTCGAGCTCGCCGGCGCCGACCAGAACAGCTTCAGGGCCGTCGTCGCTGCCGGCCTGGCTCCCGAGCAGAGGGCCTTCATGGAGGGCGTCGTTCGTACGGGTGGCGGCCAGGCCGATGCGGAGAATAGGAAGGCGCCGGCCAGGAGGGATGGCGAGGGCGAGCCGAGCATTGCGCTGAAGATGGATTTTGGGGTGTAGAGGAATTGATTCTGTTCTTTTTTTTTTTTTTTTTGGTGAGAGGGAGGGGGAGGGGGTCTGGGGGTCTGGGGGTCTGGGGGTCTGGGGGGTTGGTTGATGATGATGATGAGTTATGGTGGCGCGATTATGTGATACGTACGTACGTATGGTTGTAATGATGATGATGATGATGATGTTGTGGGTGGGTGGAAGAGGGTAGGGTAGGGTAGGGTGGGGTGTGTGTAATGATGGGAAGGGTAGCCGAGTAATTTCAATAGACACGTTTTTTTTTTTTTTTTCCCCTCGGCCACGTCTGTCTGAACCTCCTCGTGAGCGACACCCGGCCGGGCTCACACATCATCCGATCAGACTACCTCCAGCATCCGCAGCTCCTAGAAGGGTGGACGGAAGACGCGTGAATTGATTGCGAGTTCCTGGTCTCTTTTGGGGTGCACGGAACCGTTGGTCTGAATCATCGCGCTACACTTCTTCTATGCTTACTGGCTTCTCGGTGACTACAAGCGGTCTGCAGCGTTTCCCCCGCATAGTAGCAGCTCTGCTCCATATTTTGTTGACGGAGAGTCTACTTGGGGTGCGTAAATGATGGTTACTTGAAAGATTAAGCCTTTTTAAGCCTTACGTGGGCCATCGGGATGTAGGTATGGATTTTGACCGTCCTTCTTTGTGAGCACTTAAGGCAAATAATCGGGCGTAGATGCGAGTTTTTGATCGGTAGGCATAGGTAGAGATAGAAGATGTTACCATCTATCGGAATATACTTAGTGGATTCGTAAGGCTTTATTCAATTTGTAAGGAAAACTAACACTAGACAAGTGGATAGAAAAACTTTAAGTGATATGAAGAGTTTGAAGATGGACCTACTTAGTGGAGGTGCACGCGGTAGTATGGGGTGACGTAGGACTGCGAGACGGAGATGAGGGGCCATGCCGCATCGGCATAGTCGGCATCATCGGATCGAGATGCATTTCATCGTGATCGTCGGGAAGGAAGAGCTCTGATGCATTTACACATACATATGAGATATCATTGTCAAGGGTATGTACAACTTTATCAACCGAAACAAGTAAAATCGTGATCAGAACCCATGTGAGTTCTTCTCAAGCAACGTTTTCATGTGCCAGCATCAATCGGCAGATCAAGGGTATGAGTAAGGGAAGCTAACCAAATCCGGGCATTGCAATTGATATTGAATAGGGCGGGAAGCGGAAGAAAACGTAAATTGCGTGAAGCACTTCCCCCTGGACAGGGGACAATTGGCGATGATCGGAGGGGCGGGCCGGCGAAAGCGGAAGAAACGTGCAGTCGAACCAACGTGCCGGTACAACAACAGAGTCTGTGCATCGCGGCGTTGGTCCTGCGCATGATTCGCAGCTGCGCCGAGCTCCACAACCGGCGTACGTACCGCTGCCGAGGTGTGGCACAGCAGTCGTGAAGAAAACCGGCTCCGATCCTCGACAGCTACTCTGTCAGTGAAAGCTTCATCCGTACTCTTTCCCTCTTGTCCAATAATTATAGCGCCAAACATGTGCGGTGACAGACCGGAGCTCGAGGTAGACTCCTCGGTGGAGAGCGACTCTGCATACAGCGGTGATATGTTAGCCCACACCATCTCATATTGGCCCAGAAGCCATCCGCTCATCGTCAGCAGGTTGAGCTATGCCACTTCGATCAGCAGCAGCGTCAAGCACTACCGCAGCGAGTATGGCCGCCGCTTCCACGCGTACAAGGACGGCTGTAAGTGGTCTGCAGCCTCGGCAGACGGCGACAAGGGCTCATTCGCACAGCGTATAATTTCCCAAACGACGAAAAAGAGCAAGACCGATTGGACATGGTGCACCACCTGAACACGCTCGCGCTGGGGGGGAAGCTCCACCTGGCGCCATTGCCGCAGGCGCCGAAGCGTGTGCTCGACATCGGAACAGGTAAATATCGACCACGAATTGACTAACGGCCCAGTGGCTGAGCAGCGAACAGGCACCGGCATCTGGGCGATCGAGGCGGGAGACACCTGGCCATCGGCCACCATTGTCGGCAACGACCTGTCCCCGATCCAGCCGCAGTGGCTCCCGCCCAACGTGACGTTCGAGGTCGACGACGTCGAGGCCGAATGGCCCGACAGGGCCCAGTTCGACTTCATCCACTCGCGGTACATGGCGGGCTCGCTCGGCGACTGGCCGCGGCTGATGTCGCGCTGCTTCGAGAACCTGGAGGCGGGCGGGTGGGTCGAGTTCCAGGACTACGAGTACCGCTACTACTCGGACGACGGGAGCCTGCCCGACGACAGCCAGCTGAAGAGGATGAGCGAACTGCTGGTGGAGGGCTGCTCGAAGATTGGCCGCAACGTGTCGCCCGGCCCGTCGCTGCTGAAGTGGGTCAAGGACGCGGGGTTCGTGAACATTGGGCACCAGGTGATTAAGCTGCCGTTGGGGGCGTGGCCCAAAGATCCCGTGTTGAAGCAGATGGGGTCGTTCAATCTGGTGCAGACAGTGGAGGGCTTGGAGGCTTACGACCTCGCCATCTTCACCCGCGTCCTGGGCTGGACCAAGGAGGAGGTGGACGTCTTTAACGCAAAGGTCAGGAAGGAGCTTGGGAAGAAGGGCGTGCACGCGCTGATTGACTTCTGGATTGTGTGGGGGCAAAAGCCGACGGCGTTGTGAGAGCTGTAGATAGCCGAGAAGAACATGTGCAGAAACGGCAAGAGCAGAGAGCAAATGCGAACAGGGTGACTGCTAAATGAGCCAAAAGATCTGGGAGGCAAGACCCTTCCTCAACATCACCTTCACACAGCGTCTTCCTCAACACCAGCGACCCAGCGCCCGCTCTGTCGACCGCCATGTCCACCGCCAGGGATCCGTCCACTCGCGAACGGATAATTAACGCTGCTAACCTACTGTTCGCCTCGGGCGTGCCCGTCTTCGCGTCGTCGACCAGCCGCTTCGACCTCGTCGCCAGCACCACGCCCGACGGCGGCGGCATCCACGTGAAGCTGCAGCAGTGGCACCGCGTGGGCGACTCCAGCCTGCGCTGCGTCGTCGCCATCGTCGGCCCCACGAAGAACAGCTACCAAGACGCCCTCCATGCTCTGGCCGAAGACCTGGAGCGCATGGTCGAGCAGTCGCGGACCACCCACCACCAGCAGACCTTCACGCCCAGTAAGTGTCCGCCCTCACCCGGCCGTTTTTCCGTGAAGAATGGAGGTAACCTTGACTTTAGCTCGCTAGTCCGCTGCGCCGATCCAGCGCCGGAGCTGACGATGATGGCGGTCAACAAGAGCAACAACAGCCCGCGGACGCCCACAGCCACGGCCCGGCGTCGTCAGCAAGATTCAACCCTCACTCTGCGTACGCAGTCTCTCAGCATCGACGCCCACTCGCCGCGCTCGCGCTCATCGTCAACCTCGAGCACGAGCACGCTCCGGCCCTCCACCGCGCCGCCGGGTCCCGGTCATCACCCTCACAACGCGGAACAGTTGGAAGCCCTCCCTCCCATTCCACCGCCGACGACAGCGTTGCAACCACCGCCCATCCAACCCCGCCAGACGCCCAAGCGCTCATTGACAACTAAACTGAAGCCCTTCCTCCGCCGCCAGCAGCAGCGCGACTCGCAACAGCAGCAGCAGCAACTTCAAACACCAAGGGCTCAGCACCAGCCCCAGCCCAAGCCAGCAATGGAGCAGCAGCAGCAGAACCCCACCAACAACAACCACCGCACGCCGTCAAGACAGCTGCCGCAACAGCAACCGCAACCTCAGCAGCAACCACCCCGCAAGCCATCGACCCTCCACAAACTCGGCAGTCTGATGGCGCCTCACCACAAGGACCGTAGCAGCAAGGTCGAGCCCACGACAACAGCCACAACACCGTCCGCGCCGCGCTACATGCTCGCTCCGGACCAAGGACCGTCGCCCGAGCAGCCGTCGCCGCCGGTGCCGCTGAGGAGCCACCGTCGTCGAGCCAGGTACGAAGATGGATATGAAGAAGTGAGGACGACGACGATGGGCGGCTTGGGGCTGACGACGCCTACCAAGTCGCCGTTGAGACGGCAGCAGCCGCAGCAGCAGCCGAAACAGCAGACGACGATGATGATGATGACGATGGGCGGCGGCGGCGGCGGCGATAGACCGAAAGGCCCGCGCGGGCTGCCTCAAGGCCCGACGACGACGTTCAGCGGGAGCGGTGTGAGCGGTGGCGAGCGGCGGATGAGCAGCAGCAGCAGCGTCAGCAGTTACCAGCACCAGCGGGACCAAGGACAGATGCTATTTGCGGAGAGGAGCCCAGCTGAGGCGGTGCGGAGGATGAAGGAATCGAGCGAGTGGCACAACAGGGCGTCGTCGTCTGCACGTGACAGTTACCAACAGCAGCAGCAGTTGGCTGCCGTGCCTCCTTGGAAGGGCGGCGGCGCGGCGCCCAGAGAAGTGGTGGGAATGCGGTCTTCTGTTGCCGCTGGAACAAAGCCCGCCCGTACCGGTGAGGCGGCCTTGAGCGACATTGGCAACAACGATAGGCCCGCCACCATACCTGCCGTGCTGCGTCTGCACCGTAAGCCTGTCGCCTACCACTCGTACGATGGCGGCAGCCGCTACGTCGGTACCAGCAGCGCGCTGCCTGCTGCTCCGGTTCCGACGACCTCGGCAACGACGGAAAGCAGCCCCGCCGCTGGCGACCTGCTGGAACGATGTCGACCTATTCGAGGCGGAGCTGAAGAGAGACCAGGCGCGGGACGAGCTGCGCCTCCTCGAGGCCCAGAAGAAGCAGCAGCAAGAACAACAAGGACGACGCCTGACGTGGCGCGATGGCGGCGGGCCAGTCGCCGATGAGAAGAAGAAGAGTGACAACAGCGGCCGGAACCACGGCGACGATGATGATGATGATGATGATTGGGAGGACGAGCCCGCCTGGCAGCAGCAGGCCCCGCCGCAGCCCCCGCCGCGGTCGCCTGCGAGGCGTCACCACCACTCGTGGTTGCAGCCGCTGCGAAGCTCCGTCGCCGGATCGGGCCTGCGTGCTTGGTCTAGCGTGGACGGGAAGAAGCAGTAGTAGGAAGTACCTACCACCACTGACTGACTGACTGACTGACTGACTGACTGATTTGATGGGGGGATTCGATTTCGACTTGGCACATTGGGGCGAGAGGTCATGAGGAACAACGACTCGGGGTTCTCAGCCGCACACATCCAAGGCTGTGCGCAAGGCAGAGAGAGAGAGAGAGAGAGAGAGAGAGAGAGCTCGTGGGTGTGGTTGATTGATTGATTGGTTTCATTATTCGGATTTATTGCAAGGCCACGGGGTCACCACGATGGGGTTGGGTGAGCCCATGGGTCAGCCTTGTCCGTTGGGAGCCTGGTGAGGCTCACTCAGCAGCTAGCTGGCTGGGCGGACTAACAAAACTTCGAAGCATTAGCGTGCAGGCAGCAACTTGCTACTACGACTTGGCGATGAAAACTTGTAGGAATATCTTGGAATTTTTGGTGGGTCGTAAGGCAGAGTTTCCTGCAGCCCAACAACTTTGGCGACGAAGAAAAAAAAAAAGGGGAACATGGAACGAATCAAGGGCAGGCCAACCAGGAAATTAGTTTTTTATACAGGAAATGAAAAAAAATGGTATCTGACGAAAAAAACGAAGTGCGATGAAGAAGCTAAGAGAGCAGAGCGAGCAGAAGGTAGCTCTTCCGCCAATAATCGCCCGCGTTCTTCTTCAGACGCTCCACTGCTGCATTGTCCGCCCCGGACGCCTCTTGCAGCTGCTTCTCCAAAGCCACGAAAGGGGAGGACCCTTCCGCGACTCTCTGAGCAAACGCGCGCTGCAAATAGCAAACGTCAAAAAGCAAGTGGACGAGCTTATCCTTCTGGACCTCGGCACTGGGAGCAGCGCGTGGCTTCTTTCCCACCGCGTCCTCGCCATTCGTTTGCGTGGCTTCTTCCGCAGTGGCATCTTCTGCTTCCCGTGACCCTTCTTCTCCGCCTTCTCCTGGCTCCTCCTCCTTCTTGCCCTTGTCGCCGGCGTCGGCGTCTCCGTCCTTGGACTCGGCCGTGGCCGTGGCCGTGGCCGCCTCGATCGCCTCGACGCACCCGCGCAGGACGGCGGCGGTCTCGTCCGCCACCTCCTTCTTGAGCACGTCGACGGCGCCGGGCGACCACAGGTCGCCGCCGCGCGTCCACATCTCGCGGTGCAGGGCGCAGAGGTACTTGAAGGCGCTCACCGACGGCTGCACGGGCAGCGGGGGGTTGCCTTCCCACAGCGCCCGCGCCCTGGCGCGGCGGGATCGCGCCAGCTTCTTCGCCGCGTCGGCGTAGGCCGCGAGCGGCGACCTGGAGACGAGCTGCGCGATTGAGATGTGGAGGGGGCGCGTGACGGAGGGGGGGAAGACGGTGGATGCGACGACGATGCGCCGGTTCGTCGCGGATAGGGCGGTCAGACGCTGGCTGACCTCCCGGAGGGCGCGGGTGAGCAGGATCGTCTTGGGTGCGGCGAGGTCCGGGTCTTGCAGCGTTTTTGAAACGAGGGCGTCGACGTCCTTTTGGAGGTCGGCGAAGGCGGTGGAGAGGGCTTCCTTCAAGGAGTCCTCGAGCGAGCGGGGATCGTCCTCGCTCAGGAGGGCTTGCTTGGATTCGAGCTCGAAGTCGTCATCTTCGTCATCTGCGTCGAGATCATCGTCCCATCGCGTGTCCTTCATCTCTTTGATTACGGAATAGGCACCCTCTAACGAACCAGCCCACAGGTCGTATGAGGCGATCAGCTGCAAAAGAGAATCGTCGAGGCCATGGCTCCGCTCAATGATTGCTCGCTTGAAGGCAGGAGCTCCATTGGAGGTATCAATATAGGCTGTAGACGGATCCCACAAAGATACTGCTTGGTGTCCGCTGTCGCCAGTGCAGGAATCAAGTATGCGGGAAAGATCAGACGTAACCAAGTTAAGTCTGGACGCGCGCTCGGTCAGCAAAGTGCGGAGGCGCTCGTTGAGAACAGTCCTGATATCATCCAACACGGACGACGGGTCAACGCCGAGGCCACGATTGGTGGACGAGAGCCAAGTCTCCAGCATCTCTCTTCTAACATGAAGTACAGTTTTGGGGTCGTCGTGTTCGGCCAACACGCCACGGGTGCTGTCAAGGAAGGCTTTCACCGCCTGCTTTGCCCAAGCTTTCAGAAGCTTCTCTGCATCCGGCTTGGAAAGTTCATCGTGCCGCGGCCACGGAGTAAAGTTCCTTACCTCACCGGCAATCCAGCGCTCATGAACGTCAAGGTTAAGCTCAGCAATGGCTTGGATCTCGGGGTCTTGAAGAAGCGGACGGGCCTTCAGACGGGCCAGGGCATCGGCAAGCCGCTTGGGAAAGATGGTCTGAGTGTCGACCAAAGTCCGAACGTACAACTTCAGAGCGCGAGGAAGGTGCTCTTGAGAAGTGCGGCCTTCGTCGACCAGCCTTGTCATAGATTCCAAACGGACATGGTGGAAATGGCGCAGAACATCGCTGGGGGCGGAGCTCGTCGCCAACGAGAAAGCACACATACTCTCGAGCACATCATGTGTCTCCGAGTTGAAGCGCGAGAACTGCGTGTCAATTGTATGCAACAACTTTCTGCGTAACGAAGCGAGTTGGTTTTTGAGGGAGTCGACGAATGGAGTGGCATCGGACGTGTTGGAGAGGTTCTTGTGCAAGAGACGAGAGATGACAAGGATTTTAGCGGCAAGCAAGGTCGAGCCCTTCTTCAATGTGCGACGAATGACGGTGGGACAGGTCTGGAGAAGGGCGAGTTGGGCGGCGAACGAGAAGCGCTCGGCGTCTGGAGCAGGGTAGCTGATCAGCCTGGGAATACGGCAAAGAGGGTGCGGAAGCGCTCACCGAGGCTGCGCGAGTGCTGCGCGAGGCCGCGATAGTTCTTGGTTATGCTGTCGACCCTCCGCGAGTTGCATCTCTGGCCAATGACGCCCAGGGTGGACTCAACGTGCTGCATTTGCCGGTCCATCTCAATGATGCGCTCGGCGGTACCCAGCAGGTCGCGATAGCTCGCGCTGGCATCCGCGAGCGTCAGCGATGCTTACGGACTAGAGGGCTCAGGGATAGACTACTCACCCGACCAGCGACCGCAGCTTCTCGCGATTCTCGTCGGCATTGTGGCGGAGCTGCTGCTCGAGCTTGCGCACGACGGGGACGGGGTACTGGAAGGCATCGTCGGCGGACGCGAACGAGCGCGGATCGGCGGCTGCAGCGGTCGCCATGGCGGCGGAGGGCGTGTCGATGGATGGCGTCAGACACGTTGCCCGACGCGCCGCGGGCGTGGAGCTCCCCACCTGTGGCAGCTGCCCCGGGCTTGGCGTCGCCTCATCACGTGTCAGGCTCACTTATTTTAAACTCCCTTCGCACCACTCGCTCCGCCCGCAGACATCAGCCTTGCACTACCGTTTTCATCACACCGCGCCAGCCGCACCTGTGCGCCGTCGCCCGGGCGCACCGGCACAATGCGCTTAGGGCGATTGGCGGGCTGAACGGTGGCCTGCTTAGGTCATGGAGTCGGCCTTGGGGCAGCCTGCAGGAGCGCGCAAGGGAGCTGCGAGGCTGATGCTATTCATGGCCCCTCTGCCCCGCGGCTGTGTTGGCTCGCCCGCGGCTGCTCCCATCTGGGAATAAGTCTGTACTCCCTTCTCTCTTGCTCTTGATCCGTCGTCCAAGCCTCCAACCACCCCAAATCACCCGCGATGCAAGCAACACGCATGCTTTTAACCCGCCACTCCGCCGACTTCCATCATGGAGTCGCTCCACCGCCTCGCATCGCCTCCGATCGGCTCCCCGAGTCCTTCTTTGCTTCGTCCAATCATCCGGCCAAGACCTCGAGCCCCGCATCTTCATCAGCCCATGTAGACACGGCCCCAACCCGTGATCTCAGAGCCGCCCTCTCCGCCTGGGCAAGCAAACTACGCTCTTCGTTGCCAAAAGGCCACACGACGACGCAAGTTCTCTATCCGCCCCAGGACATCTTCTCTCCGGCCCCAGCAAGGCGTCGTTCGGCGAAGAAGAATGATCCTTCGGCCATGCCTTCTCCAGCGGTTCACCGGAAACCCCTCCAGAGGTCGAATAGCTACGAACAAGGCGACGACAAGAGCACGACCACTAGTCCCTTCTTAAAAGAAACGGAATCTGGCAGTCGCGGATCGTCCACCGAGCAGTCCCTGCGGGTACCCTTCACCACCGACAAATCCTTTGAGACTGGTCGGTACCCTGTCCATGCCAAGAAGGAGGACCCTGTTCAAGAACGAAGAGAAGCCGAGAAATCGCTTCAGTCGGGATGCGCACACCATCGCGCGCACAGTCCGTACCAGATTGATGACAAGAATCAACTCAGCTTCGAAAGAAACGAGGTGTTGCTCATCTCCACGAAGCGCGAAGACGGTGAGTTCGGACTTCATCTACAGGGCTCCATGGTTGACTGACTCCAATCAGGATGGTGGTACGCTAAGCGGCTATCGTCTCACGAGGCTGGTTGGGTGCCCTCGAATTTTCTTGAACGCCGGCAACTTGTTGAGACGCTCCCCGAGGCTTCAGTCGGGAGTCTGCCGCGGCGATCGCGCGCCATCCGCCAGAAGAATTGGGTGAAACGCCATGCCGTGTACGGCAGGGTGGAGCTCGAGGGTTCCGAGGACCTGCAGCTGTACCATCACTTTTCCCAACAGCTTTTGGCCGTGCGCGAATGCGCCGTCTGCGGAGATGCGAAGCCCAACGCCGATTTCCCGGACGAGACGCGGTTGCAGTGCAAGCACGTATGGCGCACGTGCGGCGAATGCGCTCAGGCCTGGATCGCCTCTGGGCTCGAAAGCAAAGGATGGGACCAGATCAAATGTCCGGAGGAGGGGTGTGAGGCCTTCCTTGGTCATGCCGACGTCTCGCAGTTAGCTGACAGGGCGACCTTTCAAAGGTCAGACCAAACCAGCATGCCGGTGATGGCTTGTAATGCTGACTGAGTCGGACAGATACGATTCCCTCGCCACGCGTGCCCACCTCAGCACGCTGCCCAACTTCCGCTGGTGCCTCTCGGCGAACTGCAAGAGCGGACAAATCCACGAAGACGCGTCCGGCCCCATATTCACGTGCATGGGATGCACCAAGCAATTCTGCACGCACCACGAAATCCCGTGGCATCGGGGCGAAACCTGCGAGCAATATGACCAACGAGCGAGCTGCGAAAGACAGGCAAAAGAGGACCGGGCGACCAAGAGACTGCTGAAGAAGATGACGAAACAGTGCCCGGGCAAGAACTGTGGGTGGACGATCGAGAAAAACCTCGGCTGCGACCACATGACATGTCGCCAGTGCCACCATGAGTTTTGCTGGGTCTGTCTAGCTGCGTACGAGCCCATTAGAAACGAGGGAAACACGAGACACAAGACAAGTTGTAAGTACCATTCGGACAATATGGCTAGACGATGAGAAGGAAATGGGGAATGTCGACATTGACATGATCTGCGGGTGCACGTGTAGAAGAGCAGGAAAAGATAGTACCGCGTTGAAATTTACGTCAAACTTCGCTCTTGAAGAAATCGCTAATGCTGCAACCGTGCCTGTGATTGCCGATGTCGACGGGCTAACATGCTTTGACCGCATGGGGGCACTCTTCGGCACGCGCAGCCAAGCCCACAACCCGGCAGCCAAGCAAGGACCTGCATTCGAGTCAGGTCCAGTCATTGATAAGAGATAAATTAATCCCCGGACCCTTCTTGAGCTGCATATTAGTCTGGTGGAGACACCAGGGCCAAGCGTTCAACGTTTGAGCTTAGCTACTGCTTATTCCAAGGCCAACTGCAAGATAGATAGTGAGGTAGGTTGGCTTAGAAGAGCAACGCACAGCGCAACTCCACCCCTGTCTTTATTATCTTTTCCAGGTGATTACTGACTATCCGACCTTCCTTTGCATATTGTCTCTTATCTAGCGTGCGTCTCTATCATCATCTCTTGCATCTACAAGGCTCAATTGCCCATTTGAAGCACCTGTTGCAGTGCCCAGCGGCCTCTGAAGGTAGTGCAGTATGGCCAACGGCATTGATCGACGTCCTTAAACATCTTCACCATCTGGCAGACGTCGTCGCGCCGATTTCGACGAACAAACGACACAATGGGATCTGGGCACGGACAGACTTGAGGCATAAGAAGTGATGACGTCATGTAGCTACAAATTAGCTGCTTGGCGGAACTGGACGATGACTGCTGACCACCGAAAGCAGTCGAGCTCAATCGTTCTCACCCCATGTATCTCGCCACAAGGATAGCACACAGACGCACATGCTGCATCACGGCTGTTCCTGCAACATTCCGCGCACGCGCGTCCACAGCAGCAGCCGGTGCTGCCGCGGCAAAGCGGCAAAAGTCTCCACCAACCACGTCCACCGCTGCAGCCGACAGCAAGGTGTCTCCGATGAAGCGCTCGGCCCCGGGAAGCGGCAGCAAAGCTGCGGCGCCTAGGACCAAGAAGAAGGCGCGTCCCGAGGTGCCCGAATACCATCTCACGCCGTCACGGAAAGACGATGCCGGAGAGATCATCTGGCCGGCGCCAAAGGAGCAGATCGAACAAGCAAAGAGCTTCATACTGGAATGGTGAGCAGCAACCAAAAAATAGGCCTCGACGCAAGCCTTCAGTAATCAGGAAATATCTGCCAGACTGACGTGCAATGTTTCCCCCCTCTCAGCGCCGGTGCCGGCAAAAGAACACTGATAGTCCCCGACAAAGACGCCGACGGCCTCTCGTCCGGCGCCATTCTCCAGAGGACCCTGATTCTGCTCGGCCTCGAGCCTGAGCTTATATCCGTTCATCTGCTGCGAAAGGGCAACAACATTCACACGGAAAGCGAGCGGCAGGCCATGGCCGACATCGATCCCGAGTACATTTTCATCTTGGACCAGGGATCACGGAAAGCTCCGCCAGTCATCGACAAGCCGCACAAGGCTTTGGTGATTGACCACCACTTTGCAGAAGAAGATGACTTTCCGGAGGGCTCGAAGCACGTCACAGCGTGCAACTCGCCTCCGGTAGCGACGAGCTCGCTGCTTACCTACCACCTCTGTAGCGCGGTGCATGAGGACGTACAGCAGAGCTGTGCCTGGCTATGCGTCCTCGGCACCCACGGCGATCTGGGCACGACGTTGAAGTGGGAGCCGCCTTTTCCCGACATGCGCGCTACCTTCAAGACGTACACAAAGAAAGCGCTGAATGAGGCCGTCTCCATGATCAATGCGCCACGCAGGGCAGCTACTTTCGATGTGCCGGTGGCGTGGGCTGCGTTGGCTGCGGCAAATGCGCCGGCTGACCTGGCGAACAACGAGAAACTTCTCGCAGCACGCGCAGAAGTCAAGGCTGAGGTCGAGCGATGCACGCATGCCGCGCCTAAATTCAGCGCGGACGGAAAGATTGCTGTCTTCCGCATTCGCTCGGCGGCCCAGGTTCACCCACTGATTGCCACGCGGTGGGCTGGCCATCTATCATCCTCCAAGCTTGAGGTTGTGCTCGTCGCCAATATAGGATACCTCCCAGGGCTTGTGAATTTTTCGTGTCGCGTCCCACGAAGTGCGCGTGCACGAGAGACACCGGTCAACATTATTGAGGTTTTGAGAGGAGTAGCAGACCGAGCGGCGGACCCGACCCTGCGCGCTAGGTTAGGGGAATCTTTTGCACGCGGACACAAGGAGGCTAGCGGAGGGATCGTCGGAGTTCAAGAATTCGAGGAGCTGATGGCGTGTTTGGAAGTGGGCGGGAAATCTGAAGGCGAATCTCCTCCGAGGAAGAAGAAGAAAGATGAGAAATCAGCCCAGTCGAACACGTTGATGAATTACTTCGGGAAGAAAAATGGCTCAAATCCGGCGTCATAGAGGTGAAGCACAGGGTAGAGTCCCATGCCGGTGGGATGCTTCTTTCAGGAGTAGAAGAGAAATCTCCACAGTACTTTGGCCTCGGGCAGCGCCGTGTGCTTGAACCCTTCAGGCGGGTTTCACCGGATGAAAAGGACCGCCCGGCAGAAAGAAGCCGTTCGAGAGACGTCGACATCAAATGCAATGCCCAGTTTCGAGGGAACGGCCGCAGAATCGAATGGAAGCGAGTATCGGAGGTGGCACCGGCCATGACGTACTGATGTGGTGTCGCGTGTCGATGCAAATGGCACAGCCAACGGCCTGCAGGGTCCGGAAATTGGAGAAGAGCCGCCAGCCTATAGATCGACATCCTGTTTCGCAGGGTGCATCATCATGATCTCGATATTCCTCATCAAGATCCTGGTGGTGTCGTCGACTTCCCGAAGATTGGCCTTATCCGGCGCTGCAATCATTATGCAATGCTATCGGGTTACCGGATGGACAAGGCAATGCATCGCCGGGTTTAAGTGACGGAGATAAGTGTGCGGTGTTTTCCATGGCCCAGGGCGTGGCAGGGGGGATTCATCCAGAGCTTCTGGCTGGGCGACACATGGCATTCCTGGGAATCGAAATGGTATTCTGGAACTTGACAACCCGGCGTGATGAAATGAAAGCTTGGCCCCAACAGTGATTAGTGAGACACCCACAGTTAACGCTTGGAAGAACCGACGCCGCCCGATTTGAGGCGTCGGACGCTACGGTGTTTGTCTGGCAGCATCGCAGCGGGGCTGCGCACTCGATACCCACAGGCACGGGAGCGTTCCCGCGCGTGGTGGGGCCGTCAGGGAGTGACGTCGGGAGAGAGGCCGGCTGCTCTGCTGAAGCACTGGCGCCGAGCAACGGGAACCAATATTGTTGCGACCTTTTATCAAGCACCGTCAGCATCGTGACCCCTGGCGATGTGGTTTGGGTGACAGTGGACCGCAGGGTTGTAGATCGAGCAGGTCAGATCGCCGGCAGATGCGGCTGGATCTGTTGCCGGGGCTCGACGTCGAAGCTCAGGCAAGCTCCAGACGCCTGCGGGCGGACGCCTGGCGGCGTTCTTCGGGTGCCTTATCCGGAGGCCCAGGGATTTCTTGCCATCCTCGGCTGCGTGATGCGAAAGAAAGCATGTTCTCCGCGGGGCGTTGGGGAGGAGGAGCGGCGATGTCGGGCGCGTGGTGGATCGCCGGCCAGCGCGTCAGTAGACCGACGCCGTCCCCAAATTTCACGCAGGGTTCCGTCCAGCACTCGGGGACGGCTCGGATTCGGGCGAGGCTAGCTGCACACAACGTGGACGGCAGTTTTGGTCGGCGGGTTCTTTTGCCCAGAACGAGGGCGGGCTTGCACAGCCCCAAGGCAATTCCCTCCGCGTCTGGGGTAAGAGGCGAGCGCGACTCAGGCTTTGCGGGTTGCCAAGCGCGCACAAAGCTTAGCTGGCGCACCGCCGTCGATTGTAGGAAAGAGATTCCATGGCGGTCGTCTTGCTCTCTCCGCTTCGGGACGCGACGGCAACGCTGCCCCTCACGCGACAGCGAGGCGCCGCAGCCAGGCTTCAGGCCCGCTGCGTGGCCGTGCCGCTAGCAGCTTCGATCGAGCCTCACAGCAACGCGAGGGGCACACGCAGCGGCATGGGGCGGCCACGTCCAGCACACCCGGTCAGCCGTGAAACAAGGCGGCCCTGGCCCCGGCGCAGCACGCGGTGGCCGCTGGTTCCCCGCCTTTCTCTCCAGTCTCGGCGCTACCTGATGCCTAAGCTCTAGCTCGAGAAGGAGCTATGACCCTGTCGCGCGCGCGCCCAGCCGGCAGCCAACACTGCTTGCGGGGGAAGACAGCGCCCGGCGGCCATGGGACGACAATGACTTGCTGGGCTGGCCGCGGGGCGTGTTGCCATTCGCCAATGTGCCTGGACCCCGCATCCAGCGCCATGCGAGTAGCGCGCGGCGGAGCTGCCTTCGTCCTGGCCCATGCCTGGCTGCCCCTCAGCACCGCCAACGTCAGAAGCTTGAGCGCGCGCCGACGAGTGGGGTCATGCTGGAAATGGCACGCTTCGCCCGGTGGCCGCCTCCCTCCTCTCAGCAGCACGCTCTATCGAAGATGATGCCGGCGCGCCCAAGCCCTGTGGGCCTGCGTGGCATATATATAATGGGCCCTGCGTCGGACACTTTTGCCCTCCATCATTCCACCTTCGCCCTCTTCTCGACGCCGCATCCCCACCCCGCTCGTACCTGGGCAATCATCTGCGACGTCATTGCCGCTTTGCCGACCAACTAGGTAAGCAACCCCATGCGAACCCGTCCCTCGCCGTGATTAGAGGTGCGTCGGACCATGACCAAGACGGCTGACCTGGAACGCCGCGTGCGCCGCAGTCCGGAAGCACATATAACCTCCGCGCCTCCCGCCGAGCAGCCTTCTGTTCCACTCCTCATTCTCTTCATCAATCGTCACCATGGTATTTATCCGCTCTGCCACCCGCCTCGCGCGCCCCGCCTCCTCGGTCCTGTCCGCCGGCAGGAGCTCGTTGCTGCGCTCAAAAGCTCCCCTTGGCGTCAGAACGCTAACCGCAACCTCGCGGCAACAGGGCAAGGTTCTTCTGTGTCTCTACGACGTAAGTGTCCTCCCCGGGACGTCCAATGCCTCAATTGCGTGGTGTTGTTTACCGTGATGCGGTGCTGACGTCAATTGCTGTTCAGGGCGGCGTCCACGCCGAGCAACAGCCCGAGCTCCTCGGAACCACTGAGAACGAGCTTGGTATCCGCAAGTGGATCGAGGAGCAGGGCCACACTCTGGTCACCACCTCGGACAAGGAGGGTGAGACCTCCAAGTTCGAGCAGGAGCTCGTCGATGCTGAGGTCATCATTACCACTCCGTTCGTCTCGCCCAGCCAATTGCTCTTGTCACCCACTAACCCTCCTCAAGCTTCCACCCTGGCTACCTTACCAAGGAGCGTCTGGCCAAGGCGAAGAACCTCAAGCTCTGCGTGACTGCCGGTATCGGTTCCGACCACGTCGACCTCGATGCCGCCAACAAGACCAACGGCGGTCTGACCGTCGCCGAGGTCACGGGCTCCAACGTCGTCTCGGTCGCTGAACACGTCGTCATGACCATCCTGACCCTTGTTCGCAACTTCGTCCCTGCCCACGAGCAGATCGAGTCTGGCGACTGGAACGTCGCCGCGGTTGCCAAGAACGAGTACGATCTCGAGAACAAGGTCGTTGGTACCGTCGCTGTTGGCCGCATTGGCGAGCGTGTCCTGCGCCGCCTCAAGCCCTTCGACTGCAAGGAGCTGCTCTACTTCGACTACCAGCCCCTCTCTCCTGAGAAGGAGAAGGAGATTGGCTGCCGCCGCGTTGAGAATCTCGAGGAGATGCTTGCGCAGTGCGACGTTGTCACCATCAACTGCCCGCTGCACGAGAAGACCCGCGGCCTCTTCAACAAGGACCTGATCTCCAAGATGAAGAAGGGTGAGTGGAGGAAAATCAATCCCGGCAACCCCGCACTGCATCCACCCCACTCCGCCTCTCCCCTCGTCCCATCCTCGTGACTCGCTCGCTAACAACTCATTTCCCCTCAGGCTCGTGGCTGATCAACACCGCTCGTGGCGCCATTGTCGTCAAGGAGGACGTCGCCGATGCGCTCAAGAACGGCCACCTCCGCGGCTACGGTGGTGATGTCTGGTTCCCCCAGCCCGCTCCCAAGGACCACCCTCTGCGCTACGCCAAGAACCCGTGGGGCGGCGGCAACGCCATGGTTCCCCACATGTCGGGTACCTCGATCGACGCTCAGAAGCGCTACGCCGCTGGCACCAAGGCTATCCTGGACAGCTACTTCTCCAAGCGCTACGACTACAAGCCTGAGGACCTGATTGTCCACGGTGGTGACTACGCCACCAAGGCCTACGGCCAGCGCAAATAAATAATGAGTGTGCATGGATGGATGGGTTGTTGACTCCGCGCGCCCAAAAAGGTGGCGGGGAAATTCATATTATTGCCGGCTCGGATATCATTTTTAGCGAGGATGGGCGGCATTTCGCGGTTTAGTAGTGGACTGCTTGGTGAATGAGACCCCAAAACGAATTTTCTTCGAAGCTTCACATCTCCATCTTGCCTGAATGTGCACCCCTCATTGCCGATGCTTAGGCAGCTCTTTCCATTTCTTGATATCTCCACAATGGGTTGCAGATCTCAATCAACTCAGAGATATTTGCCCCGCATGCCTCGGGACGATGTTGTGTAATCTCCATGCGTAACCCACTCCGCCTCCGATTGCGCGGAGATTGCGAGAGGTGGTGATACGGCTCGATTCGGTCTTTACACGCCAATAAACCCATGATAGAAAGCCATGTAATGTAGACATGACGAAGAAATCCGACAAGAAGCAGCGCGCTCTATGTCCACAAAAAAGGTAAGAAAAGGGTAAAGGAAGAAACAGACAGCGGTGCGAAAGAAAGAAAGAAAAAAATCCATGTTCTCTGTACGATCACCGGTGTATCATAGCTCCCAAGCCTCGTCCAGCAGCAGCACCGCCATCATCATCGTCCTCGCTTTCGCTACTACTGCTGTCCCTGAAACCCTCCTCCAGCTCCCGGCTCAGCCTGCGCTCGCTCCTGCCCGCATCATGGTTGACGCCGCCTCGCTGTCGCTCCAGCGCCTCGCGCCGCCGCTCGCGCTCCATCGGCTCGAAGCCGACCATGCCCTCGCCCTCGTCATCTTCGATGTCAAAGTCGTCCTCGTCGTCGTCGTCGTCGTCGTCGTCGTACGCGCCCAGGCGGCCGGTGGCCGAGGCGGTGCGCGGGGCGGCCGCGAAGGGCAGGGCGAAGGGCAGGCGGGCGGAGAGCGAGGACCAGAGGCCGGAGAAGCGGGCGCGCAGCCAGCTCGGCGAGGTGTGGGCGGAGAGGCTGGACAGGGCGGAGGTGTCGCCGTGCAGCGGGAGGTAGTGCTGGTACTTGCGGACGTAGCGGCGGTGCAGGGGGAGGAGCACGAAGGAGACGAGGAGGTAGAGGAGGGCGGCGGCGAGGAGGGGGAGGAGGAAGGTCTAGCGGATAATGCGCGCGTGCGCGCGCGAGTTAGCGGAGCGCGGGCAGCTTGTTTGTTGAGTTCTACTACTCGACGTGGCATTGGGCTGGTTGAGGGATCCGTGGTCCCTCGGCCATCCGTGGGTCGCAATGTGCCAGGAGAGATGACATGATGACGTCCGGAGGCGCGACGGAGAGCACGAGGCATGGAGCTTTCCACGGCGCCGCAAGCGGGAGGGAGGCGGCATACCTTCACGAAGGAGAAGAGGCCGGACATGGCGGCTGCGACTCGGGGGCGGGACGACGCGAGAGTCCGGGGAAACGAGCGACTTGGGCTCGGGGCGACCAGCAGGAGGGAGATGGTCAGCAGCTGGGCTGCTATGAATAGTTGAGAGGGCCCGGCCGTCGAGCAGCCCGTGTCCGAGTAAATTGGAGCTGACGCGCAACCATCGGCGCCCTGGGGAGAGCTCAGCGCTGCGGGAGGCTGATGTCGGCCTGGCCGGCTCGGCGGCCGCGAGCGTCGCGGCTCTCTGTATGGCTGGGCGCGGTGCAGGGTTTCCCTTCCCGTGCTGCTGCCGCCCCTTTGACTTTGAAACAAGCAGCAACCACTCCTGCACTGACCCTCCTTCTCTCGCGCATCCCTATACGAAAAGGCGAACGACCTGGGCCATGCGAATGTGCGCCCATGCGCCGTGATTCTCCTCCACCGACACATCCCAGAGCCTGCTGACCGCGCGCGCACATCCGCCCAACCTCCCTCGACTGCGGCGCCCTTTTCGAGCACGCCGCCCTCAACGCCCGCACCACAGCGCAGAGCACCGCGCTCGAGCCCTGCACGTACGCGTAGACCTCTGCCGATTGGCGAGCGCTGCGGACTCCAGGCACAACACACAAGGAACGACGGTCTGACGCGCTGTTCTCCGCCGACGAAGACCGTCGCAGCGCCTGCTGCCGAGCCCCCCTGGGGTCGCTGGATTCTCGCGCCATCCAAAGACGCTGCTGCCCGTCATGTCCGACCACAAGTCGCGCACGTCGTCCGGCGGCAAGTCGTTCTTCTCGAGGCGCAAGAACAAGGACGATGTGCCCGAGACGCCGGGCCTGCCGTCAAACCTCAGCGCTGGCTCTTCGCGCCACCAGCACCGCTCCTCTGTCAACTCGCTGAACGGCTCGCCGAACAACCGGCCTATCTCCTACTTGCCCGAGCATCTCCAAACCGCTGGTGTGTTGACCAGCATACCGTATGACAGCGTCCCCCCCGATGGCCGTTCTCCCATCTCCGTCGACTTCCTGCCCAAAGACCAAAGTGCTGCCCAAGCCGCCGCCCGCCGTGAACCGCTCCCACACCATTTGAACAAGGGCGGCGCCGACTTCCACCAGTACCCCATCTTTAATGCCTCGGCCCCGCCGCCACCTGGGGTCCCGGTCGCCCCACGGCCTCCTCCACACGCTCAAGGTACTGCCATGGCGTCCAGCCAACCTGGTGACAGAGGCGTGTCTATACAGCAATGGGGATCGGGCCGCCCAAGCACCAGCTCCGGCCGGCCTTATTCTCCGAATACTCACGGATCATCATACGCCGCCACCGAGGCCTCTTGGAACACCCGCGCCTCGTCCGACCAAGCCAGCGTATACTCGAACCACTCCAGCCACCGGGACACAAAGATGAGCATGGGAGGAGATCGCGGGTTTGCCTCCCTTGATGCGGGCCAACACACCCTGTTCCCTGCTCCCAGGATGCCAGCCCCCGGCAATGCGGCCTCGTTTGATCCTGCTGGATTCCACTTGCAAAGGCCCAACGACGACCGGGAAATCGAGTTCGAGTTCATGGCCCTCATGCAAAAGCGCGGTTGGAACAGCTTGCCCGAGCAGGCAAGACGACAAATGGAGGCGTATCCAATTTCAAAGAAGTGGACATTGGTGCATCAAGACCGGCTAGCAGAATGGCAGGGCGAGCAGAGAAGACGACAAAATGCCAGGCAAACACAGTTCAGTGTGGATGGGTCGGGAATCCTTGGCCGCGCTGACGAGGAGGGCAGCCCGGAATGGTATGTGCGGAAGGTCTTGGACAACTCGATCACTGCCAAGCAGCTGCAATCGCTGAGTGTCAGCTTAAGAACGCAACCGATTGGATGGGTCAAGGCATTCGTCGAGGCGCAGGGTCAAATTGCTCTCACGAATGTTTTGAACAAGATCAACCGGAGACAAGGAGGAGGCCCCACACCACCATCAGGATCGACGAGCACCCAGGACAAGGATCTGGACCGCGAGTACGACATCGTCAAGTGTCTGAAGGCTTTGATGAACAACAAATACGGTGCCGACAATGCCTTGTCTCATCCTCAAATCGTCACTTCTCTTGCCAGCTCGCTTGTTTCTCCCAGGTTGAACACCAGGAAGCTCGTCAGCGAAGTTCTTACGTTCTTGTGCCACTGGGCGAACGGCCAGGGTCACGAGAAGGTCTTACAAGCGTTGGATCAGCTGAAGGCGGCGCAAGGCGAGAATGGACGGTTCGACGCCTGGATGCGTATAGTGGAGGTTACTGTCGATGGCCGCGGAAAGATGGGCAGTTTGGTCGGAGCCAGCGACGAGGTCAGGAGTGGAGGTATTGGCTTCGAGAACTTGCTCATGGAATACGCCGTCGCCTCGCTATTCCTCGTCAACATGATCGTGGATGCCCCGGAGAGAGACCTGCAGCTGCGTGTGCATCTGCGCGCGCAGTTCACAGCATGCGGCATCAAGCGTATCCTGAACAAGATGGAGGGCTTCCAGTACGATGTCATTGACAAGCAGGTCGAGAGATACCGGACGAACGAGGCCATCGATTATGAGGACCTTCTGGAGAGAGAGAATAGCAGTATGGTGGACAGCATTGAGGGAGAGGTGAAGGACATGAACGACCCGAGCCAGATCGTGGACGCCATCCAAAACAAGATCCATGGCACAAGAGCACAAGATTACTTCATCTCTGCTATGCAGCATTTCTTGCTCATCCGGGACAATGAGGGAGAGGACAGGCTCCGCCTATTCCAGCTTGTCGACTCCATGCTCAGTTACGTTGCCATGGATCGCCGCTTGCCCGACATGGATCTTAAGCAGAGCCTGAACTTCACGGTGCAGAGTCTGTTGGACAAGCTTTACACGGATTCCGAAGCACGTCAGGTTCGAGATGAGGCAATCGAGGCAAGACAGATTGCCGATGCTGCGGTTGCGGAGCGTGATGAGATGCGCGCACAGCTCGAGCTGGGCGCAGATGGCTTGGTAGGCAAGCTGCAGAAGCAGCTAGAGGAACAGAGCGCTCTATTAGAGCTCCGCGGAAGACAGATCAAGCAGCTCAAAGCTGAACTGTCGGATCTGCAGACCGTGCGCGCCAAGGAACTCCAGCGGAACGAGCTTGAGACGAGAGAGCTGTACCTCATGCTGCGCGATGCTCAGGACGTTGCGGCTTCGCACGCCGCAAAGAAGGGCAAGGATGGCCAGCTTGGCCAGACTGATCCCGCTCTCATGCAAGGCATCCTTGATCGCGAGAAGCTCCTTGACAAGTTGGAGATGCAACTGGAGCGGTCCAAGACTCAGGCGAAACTTGAGGGAAAGGTCTGGCAGGCGGTCGAGCCAGAGGACAAGCTGCGTGAGCTTCGCGAGAAGATGGACGGCCTTGACGAGGAACGCAACCAGCAAGAATTCGCTCGCGCCGACTACACCAACAGCTTCCTCGGATCCGTCAACCGCAAGCCCGTTCCCAAGAGGTCGGGAGACGATGATACGGATGCGGATGATGAGGAGATGATTGTAGAGAAACCACGCCTGGTTGAGCTTAGGCGTCCGAAGATGTCCTCGACCCAGCAGGGTGCTCTTCTTGGAGAGATTGCCTCGAAGGTCAAGCGACAGGACGGCAGCGACGACGAGGCAGATGTCGAGGGCGCATCCGAGTCTACCGAGAAGCCTGGAGAGGGCGAAGATGGTTTCGGTGGTCCTCCCCCGCCACCTCCGCCGCCAATGCCCGGCATGGATGGTGCCCCGGGCATGCCAGGCTTCAACAATGCTGCTCCTCCGCCTCCTCCTCCCCCTATGCCTGGGTTTGCAGGCGGTCCACCTCCCCCACCGCCGCCGATGCCCGGCTTCGCAGGTGGTGCTCCTCCTCCACCCCCGCCGATGCCTGGATTCGCAGGTGGTGCTCCTCCGCCGCCGCCCCCGATGCCTGGGTTTGCAGGCGGTGCGCCCCCGCCACCGCCGATGCCGGGAATGGGCGGTCCTCCACCACCGCCTCCGCCGCCAGGAGCGCCGCCGCTTCCTGGTGGTCGCCGCGGACCTGGATTCTTGCCCCAGCCTGGCTACGCTGCGCAAAAGGTTGGTCTTGCCGTTGCTAGGCCGAAGAAGAAGCTCAAGGCGTTGCATTGGGAGAAGGTCGACACTCCTCAGGTTACCATGTGGGCATCGCACACGCCCACCCACGAGGCCAAGGAAGAGAAGTACCGTGAACTCTCCAAGAGGGGTGTGCTTGATGAGGTCGAGAAGCTGTTCTTGGCCAAGGAGATCAAGCAGATTGCGAAGAAGCAGTCGGCCAAGAACGACAAGAAGCAGCTGATCTCGAACGATTTGGTGAAGGGCTTCCACGTCGCATTTGCCAAGTTCAATTCACTTTCAGCCGACGAGCTGGTTCGCATGATTATTCATTGCGACAAGCCCATCCTTGAGAGCGATGTCGTCATCGAATTCTTGCAGAGGAACGAGCTCTGCGTTATTCCCGAGCAAGTCGCGAAGTCGATGGCTGCGTATGCCAAGGATTGGACGGGACCCGATGCTGCCAATGCCACGCGTGAATCGGATCCGAACGACCTGACCAGGGAAGATCAGATCTATCTGTACACTGCCTACGAGTTGCACCACTACTGGAAGGCGCGTATGCGCGCTCTTGAACTTACGAGGACGTACGAGAGCGAATATACCGACATCTTCAACAAGCTCCAGGAGGTTGTCAAGGTTTCCGACTCCCTGCGCGACTCCGTCTCGTTGATGAACGTTCTCGGCCTGATCCTGGACATTGGTAACTACATGAACGACGCAAACAAGCAAGCTACCGGTTTCAAGCTGTCCTCGCTCGCTCGTCTTGGCATGGTCAAGGACGACAAGAACGAGTCTACCTTTGCCGACCTCGTGGAGCGTATCGTGCGCACCCAGTACCCCGAGTGGGAGGGTTTCGTGGATGAGATCAACGGCGTCATTCCTGCGCAGAAGATCAATGTCGAGCAGCTCAGCACCGATGCGAAGAAATACATCGACAACATCAAGAACGTACAAGCCAGCATCGATAACGGTAACCTGAGCGACCCGAAGAAGTTCCATCCCGAGGACCGTGTCAGCATCATCGTTCAGCGTGTTATGAAGGACGCCCGCCGCAAGGCCGAGGCGATGGCGGACTATCTGGAGGACATGAAGAAGACGTATAACGACATTTTGACGTTTTATGGTGAAGACCCGACGGACGAAAATGCACGGAGGGAGTTCTTCGCCAAGCTGGCCGTCTTCGTTAATGAGTGGAAGGTAAGTTTGGCAGCGTCTTCTTTTTCATTGACGAATTTGCTAACTTTCGTGTGCAGAAATCTAGGGAGAAGAACGTCAGGTGGGAGGAAACCCGCCGCCGGAACGAGGAGTCGATGCGCCGCAAGGCTGCCCAAGCCGCCCCGCGCTCGCCAACGATGGACGGCCCGCTACTCAGCCCTGCGTCGACAGGCGCCATGGACACGCTACTGGAGAAGTTGCGTGCTGCCGCACCGCAGGCTCGCGATCAGCGCGATCGCCGCCGTCGCGCCCGTCTCAAGGATCGTCACCAGGTCCGCGTGGCCAGTGGCCAAAAGCCGCCCGATATGTCAGAGGACGGCGACGAAGAAGGCGGCAGTGTGGGCAATGGCCTTCTCAGTCCAAACAGCATTGCCTCGGGCGATAACAGCGGCGGCACGGGCGCCGATGGCGAAGAGAAGGAGAAGAAGGACGGTGGCAACAGCGAAGGCGAGGACATTGCTGACCGCGCGGCTGTCATGTTGCAGGGTCTTCGGGGCGACGAAGTCTCCGAAGTACCTGGTAGAGAGGATAGCATTCGCGTCCGGAGAAGGAGAGAAAATGCCGGCACTGAGCGGGATGCAAGGAGGAGAAGGCGCGCGCGCCAGGGCGGCAGCACGGTTGACGAATCTATCAAAGAGGAACCTGGGACCGCCACCACCGGCGACGGTGAGAATGGGACGGATTCGCGGCCAGGCACCGGGCACTCCAGACCAGGAACCGCACACACAGAGGCAACAACGACCGATTCGGTGGCCGATTCAGAGCAGACGAAGCCGGATACGGAGCCCGACACAGACGGCGATAGGACTTTGCTACCGAGCCCGCCGCCAGAGAAACAGGATGACGACGAGCCAATGCCGGATGCCGATGCAGATGATGACACGGATGCGCCAAAGGCGGACGAGGAGGATGAGTCTAAGGAGGAGAATGACCGGCCGGAGTCACCGCTGCCGACTCCAGTCACCATTGTCAGCCCGCCTAGCCCGGGCAAGGAGAAGGACGAGCCAATGACGGTATCAAAGGACGACGAATAAGTTTGGAGATGCTCGCGACGTTGTAATTACCACGATACCCTTTTCCTGTCCGTTCCGCGCATCTCGGCCGTTCTGGTTTTCTTCCGCCAATGAAATCTCAGATACCCAGACTTACCTCCCCAGCTTGGCAAGCATCCCCCCACGCCACCTACAAAAAGAACATACTGGAGTGTACCCCGTCCGCCTTGTCCATTTTCTCGGGCTTGTTGTTTGTTTCTTGCCTTGGGCTAATGTCTTTCTTGTCTCCCTTCTTCTTTGCCTCTGTGGTGCTTGTGCTCCTTCAGGCTAGATAGAGATAAACTTAGAATTGGCAGTTGCTTATTCGCGCTTCTACCAACAACTACAAGTTTTGCAAGGGCATTTGCCCGTGTTTGTGCTCGCGCATGCTCACGCATCTTTTGTTTTGTTTCGGACCCTGTTTGTCCGCCCTTGTTTTCCTCGGCCTTCTGTACCCAGGCTTTCTTGTTACCGCACGAAGACGATTTGGCATAGCGAGAGTGCGTTCATGGTGCTTCAGATTTGGCTGGCTTCTTACTGTACACTCTAATTGCATGCCATTTCTGGCATTGCCTTCATCACACTTGTCCGCGTTTGCTTCTTAAGACTTTTTACCTTCCCCTTTTTCTTTTTTGTAATTCAATAGCGACTTTGACACCTCTTCTTGATGGTCGGATGAAATGGTGGCGAAAGCACGAACAGAAACGGACGACGAAACGTACGTCTCTTGGTGATGTCCGCCACGAAGCCCTCACGACTACTCTACTTGGAGCACACAAGAATCTTCCTCTTCTTCTTTCAAGCTCTACGACTTGTTGGGGCTTGTGCCTTTTGTTCCCGCTGCGGGTTTGATTAGGCTATTGATGCTGCGTTGGACAAGTGCTTCCACAAAAAGTGACGAGAAGAAGAATACGGATGCATGGCGGCATGGCGCGTGATGAAAAGAGTCATTAACGGTTTTTGTGTGCTGTCTTTGTACAGGGCGTTCGAACAGTCTGGACTGTTGACCAAGTTTGCTGCTTTGACGGTCCTCTCTCAATTGGTGGGTGATGTTGATATTAGCCCTATAGATATACATGGAAACGAGTCCAGTGAAATTGCAACGACTTGCTTCCTTGCGGTGTCACGCCGGACTTACAACCGTTTCGGACAATTGGTATTGCGAGTAGAAAGCCGACGCTTCGAGTGTACATCAGCAGGAGACCAAAGCGTCCATGGAGAACGAGAAGTCGCGGACTTGGGCCTGGTAGTGAAGTGCATGTCTGACGTGGGTCACAAGCTGGCGGTTGGATCAGCGAGGACAACCGTTCGGGTCAGAGATCATCATCTGTTGGAGATCTCTGGACCCTCTGAGATCGAGTATTCTCCTCATCGTCAACGGGTTGTGGGGAGATGAGGGAATATGTTTGGATGCTCTCCGCCAACCCTATAGCTAGGTGGTAGACTCGGCACTGGTACAGAACTCCGCCCGGAAGTGAGAAACAGGTGAATGTAACACGCCACAGGGTGTGCCTCCACGGCACGTCGCCACCTTGGGTTAGCTGTTGCCCCGTCGAGCGTCGCCCATAAGACGCGTCCTGCGCTGCTCCATCCGCCACAGCTCTCCCACTCCGCGACACCCTCCACCCACACCATCTCCGCACTAACACCCAAATCCCCCTCACCCAGTTTCACTCCTACTCCCACCGAGCGCAGGTTGCAACGCAACCCCGCAGCATGCTCAACGACAACATCGAAGTGTTCGTCCGGCGCGTAGGCGCGCGCCCGACGCGGTTCCTGGAATACGTTCGCCCCGGCCACGCGCAGAAGTTCCAGTCGCCATACATGCAAAGCTACATCGAGGCCACGTCCGAGGAGCGCTTCCAGATCCACGTGCGCCTGCACCAAGGCTTCAGGTACTACACGGCCACCTGCATCGAGATCCGCCTGTGGCTCGACGCCCACGACGAGCCCGACGTCTACCTGCACGCGAAGGTCGCCATACCCACCGACGGCCGCAAGTACTTTGAATTTGTTCTAAAGGACTTCGCCGTCCAAGTCGGAGATCACTGGGAGAACGGCATGCTCTGCTTTGGAGAGGTGCAAGTCGGTAAGGGAACCCCGTCCGCAGGCCGGATTCTCAGGACATCCCCAAGCTTACGTTCGACATCACAGACGAGGACAAGGAGCGGTTTTACAGGAAGTCGGAGCTTAGAGACCGGTCCAAGAAGCTCGGCTCCATCCGCGTCTCCGTTCAGCGCGGCCGCCAGGACGGCGACCCTGTTGTCGCCAGGGAGCCGGAATCCGTCGACCTGGATGGCAAAGTCACGCCGACCGATCACTCGATGGGAATAAGCCATTACGTCAAGTGAGTCCCCGAGCTATCTACGTCAGAGAAGAAAGTGATGACCACTGACCTACGCTCTCCACTCCACGCAGGACCGTCAACAACCGCGTCATCGACCCTCCCGCGAGCGACACGTCAACGCTGTTCAAGCGCATCGCCGGCCCCCACGGAGAGCGCTTCACATACGAGTTCCGCTACCGTCACCGCGGTACGTTCCCCATCCTCCCAAACGACTCTTTCTTGCAACGCGAGCTGACATACGGAGGACAGGCGAGCTCCAGCGTCTCGGCATGATGGACGAAGACGGCCGTCGCATCGATCCCACCCCGGATGACGACGACGCCAACAACAACAACGAAAACGAAGACGACGACGACGACGACGAGCTACCCATCCCGCCGACGAGCCGGAGAGCCGTCACGGCGCAACACAACACGACGAGCACCACCACCCGTCCCCCGCCCTCCTCGCTCCCAGCGTCCTCCCCGCCTCGCGTCCCCACAGCCCTTCTTCCACCACCACCGCCATCCACGTCTTCTCCGCACCCTCTTCATCCCTCCAGCCCGCTCTCCGGCCACACCAGCACGAAGAAGGAGGAAGAGCGCACCCGCCACCTCCTCCTCGCCAGCGCCCAGTCGTCCTCGTCGTCCTCTCGCCACCACCTCCACAACCTCCCCCCCTCCCACGCCGCACCCTCTTCAGGCCCGCCGCCGCCGCCGTCGTCGTCTTCGTCATCTCCCCACCCGCACAAGAAGCGCCGCCTCCTCCTCCCCGCCGCCGCCGCCGCCTCCCGGCTGGAGAACCGCGGCGTTTATACATCCCCGCTGCCGCTGCCATCGTCGGCGGGGCCCTCGTCCTCGTCCTCCCCGGCTGCGAGCAGCCAGTACGGCGGACCGCCCCCCATCGATCTCACGCGCAGCACTTCTCCTCCGGTGGTGGCGTTGCCTCCGTCGACGATGACAAGGAGGACGGCGACGGTGCCGCCGCCGCCGCCGCCGCCGCATCCCACGCCCAGGGCCACGCCTTCGATCAACGGCGGTGGCGGCGGCAGCTCTTCGTCTCCGTTGACCGCCGCGAAGCCGCAGTCGCAGTCGCAGTCGCAGTCGCAGCAGTCGCAGCGCCACCCGTCGACGACGACGCCATTCTCGTTCTCATTCCCGTTCGCGTTCCCGACGACGAGCACGACGTTCTCCCCGTCCTCCGCCGCCGCCGCCGCGAGTGACGACGACGACGCGGGTGGTACGTCCGTCCCGACGAGCGGCAACAGCAACAGCAACAGCGGCCTGCCCTTCGCTGCTCCTACTCCTCGCACTCCCACTCCATCGTCATCCACCACCGCCACCCCTGCGGCGCCGCCGCCGACAGGAAACGCGCTTTCCACCGGCATGAGCAGGGCGGAGCTGGAGCTGGAGCTGTGCCGCATGCAGGTGCAGCAGGACGCGTTCGAGGTGGAGCGGAGGCAGCTGGAGGTGCGACAGAGGGAGATGGAGTGCCGGATCCTGCTCGAGCAGATGAAGAGGGAGGAGCGGGAGCGGGAGGAGGAGGGGCAGCAGGGGCAGGAGGGGCAGGAGGGGCAGGAGCAGCGATTTGACCGGGTTGGTGGGTGTCAGCAGCAGCAGCGGCGTGATGGCGATGGTGATGGTGATGGAGACGACCATGGCGATGGTGTTGAGACCACGGCGGAGGACGACGGCTGGTCTGATGAGGTTTAGTGAGGCCCCGTTTCGGGATCGGCTTGGGAGTTGAGGTGTTGCGGATGCTGAAATGTTATTTCTTTGCGAGGCAACAGCTTGTGATGATTAGCCGGTTTGGTTTCGAAGGGGTTCTCTGATTTGGGGGAAATATCTTGCCTGTCAGTTGGAGGGGGATTGATTGGAAGAGGCCTAATAAATTGGATACTTGCCGACTCCGGTTAGGGAATGTAATGTGTAATGTCTTTTGTTCGGTAAGGCTGCACTGGTGATCGTAGTACCGAACGAATCTTCGAAATAAGGGCACGGTAGGTGACAATGGACCTGTAAAACAGTATAGGTGTCCTCCCAACAAAGCGCACGACAACTTGCTCCATTGTATAACATCCAGCTACCCATAAGGGAGGTAGATTATGCCGGGTATAAACTAATATCATTCTCCCTTGCCACTCGAACGCCATCGCTATGCACATGCGTAGACACCATACGCTGAAAATGTAAGGAAAAACCAAGTCCGGCCAAGAAAACTTACGCCGCTTTCCCAGGCGTCGCACCAGCCGTCGGAGTGGCCGGGCTGGTGGGTGCGGTGCCAGCTCTACTCTTGCTCCTTTTGATCTTCGTTGGCTTCTTGCTTGGGGCTGGAACGGTGACTGAAATATCTGGGCTAGCAGCAAGAGCAGGCGTACCGGGCTTGCTGTCTGTTTTGGTTCCGTCCGCGGCGCCGGAATTTGACAGCTTCGCAGCAGCCGCGGCCGCGGCCGCCTCGGCCTGCTTGGTTTGCGTCTGCTGGATGTGACGCGCCGTAGCGCTGAAGTGGAACGAGCCCGGCTCACCGATGATGGGATTACTGTCCATAAACTCGTCTTTGTATTGGTTGAAGAGGCGGAAGGATTGCGTCAAGGCGTGCATGGATGTCGCAGCTGCCGCGGCATTTGTGTTCTTGGCCTTTTGCGATTGTTGTATATCACCAGGCTGGTTCTGTGATGATGCAGGCGCATCGTTCATGTCAATGGCGGAGGATGACTCGCCAGTAGGACTGCCGGCACGACTCGAGCGGCGGGAGGCATTTGCAGAGGCGTTGGTCTGCTTGACAGAGGTTGACGGAGGGTAGTAGGTATATCCACGGCCAGACGTGTAGATGGGAAGAGACGATGCAATGGAGAAGAACTTGGACAAGGAGGTGGTAGCGGCAAGCTGGAGCAAGAGGGTGTTAGCAAGCGCAGGGCGAGAGGGGCACGGTACATATTGGGCAGGAAATGCTGTACAATCTTGTTCCCAATAATGTCCTCCAGAGATGCAGCTTGGTATATATTCTCTCCAATCAAGTAGTATGTGCCCAGCACCGTCAGCTCGTCGTCATGGTTATGGCGCTTCCGGCGCTGTTGCTTGCGGAAAACATAAATGCCCGTGTCGGTGCCATCGGGACGAGGCTCGGGCTCGGCGGCGACCATGAACTCAAGGCCTTGCATTTGGCGCAGGCGCAGCTCGAACTGGTCGCGATCGGTGAGCCACGGCTCGCCTTTGTGCTGCATGAAGAGGGCCCAGTTGTTGGAGGTGCGATCGAAGAAATCGGACTCCATGAAGTACAGGTGCACCGTCTTGCTGTGCAGGCCGCCGAAGTACTGCAGGTTGTTGAGGGCGACGGGGCTGCGCCATTGGCGTTCGTCGAGCGGCGTCTCCTGGATCTGGGCCATGGCGGGGAGGCGGCGGTTGCGGCTGGGGTTGGCCGGCGGGCAAGACGCGGCGAAGTTGGCGCTGGTCGCGCGCGTAGGGCTGCGCCGCGCTAGTCCGGGCCGGGATTAGCTTTCCCCGCGCTCTCGCCTGTTGTTCATGGCCCGCCGGCGCGTCGCCCTCCAGATCTTCGACCAGTCACCTTCGCACGTTCGTCGATCGCGCCGCTCTTGTCACCAGCGACTTGCAACTCAACCACCACCCGTCGATCGCCGCACTGATATGGATTTGGTCCAGTCCGTGCGCAAAGATGGCTCGCGGTAAGTTCACTGATTCCCTCACCCCGGGCACCGCGCTGCCCGGCTTTTGTCGACAGTAGCTACTATCCCTGGTGCAAGACCCAACCCCCGAACCTGAGAAGATCAGGCACTTCAAGAAGAGTCTCGAGAAGTGCTACAAAAAGCAAGCCGAGCAAGAAAATCGCCGCGAAAATGCTAAGCCGGCGCGGTCCAGGGGCTCGCAAGCCATCGGAGCCAACGTCAACGTCGAAAACATCCGCAACTCCTCCCACCGGGAGCATTACCTCGGCCATTCTGTGATTGCGCGTAAGTCCGATTGAATCCACCTTCACCGACTATCCCATGCTCCCACCCTGCTGTTTTCCGTGCATGTGGCACTAACTGTTCAAAAGCCGTCGGTCGCGCTGAGCGCCGTCGCGATCCGCTGTTCTGGATGCGCAACCGGCCCTCTGTCGAAGATCGCGAGGCCCTTGCCAAGGAGATCAAGGAAGTCCAGGTCAAGGACAAAATGGCCATGAACGAGAAGCTTGGACGCCCCGTCATGGAGGGCGTCGACGACATCATCAACCCGAAGCCGCCCGCCCCCCCGGCTCCCGTCGTCGCTCCTGCTCCCAAGCCGGAGCGCAAGCACAAGCATCACCATCGCCGTCATCAATCTCGTTCCCCGCGTCGTCATCACCACAGGTCGCACCGCAGCCACCGCGAGCGCAGCCGCTCTCGTGACCGTCGTCACCGCGATGCCGACCGCAGTCGTTCGCCGGACCGTCGCCATCGTCACCGTGACAGCGAGCGCCGTCACCGCAGCCGCTCCCGTGAGCACCACCGCCGTCACCGCGATGACGAGCGCGAGCGCGAGCGCGAGCGTTCTCCAGAGAGGTCCTACCGTCGCCACGACAACGAACGCGACCGCCACGACAGCCGCCCTCGCGAGAGCCACCACCGCAGCCGCAACGACGACCATGGCTACCGCAACAGCGAGCGTGGTTACCGCATTGACGACCGTGGCTACCGTAACGAGGAGCGCAACTTCAGCCGCCGCGGCAGCAGCTCTTCGTACCAGCGCAGCCGTGACAACGAGCGTGAGCGCGAGCTCAGCCGCCGTGGAAGCAGCGCTTCCTTCTAAGCCAGCTTTCAATCGCTGCAATTCAAGGTTTTCTAATTTCAATCTGGGGAGGGGCGTCTCAGGCTCGATTCGATTCAAGGTACATGATACCCATACAGGAAAGGTGGCATCCATCCCGAGCTAGGTACACAGATCAATCCTAGCCTATATAATTGTTTTGACACTCTTCCGTCCTCCTCTCCGTGACCGTTTGAAGCGAACTTCCCGCATGCAAATACAATCAATCTCTGTTCTTTTCATGGTCACTTGAAGGGAAAATATCCGGGTGTGGGATGTGATTCTTCCATCTCACTCTGTGGGAGCAAACAACCCAGTGTAGATCCACTGGTACATGGGGTCCGACTACCTGCGCAGGTGAGCTGTAACATTTACTGACTGGTCGTCGCGTAATGATATTTTCGTCGAGTACAGTTTTCTCCTCATTCATTATATGGACACTTATCCTACACATACATACAGCGTTTAACAGAGCCATTTCGGTAGTTTTCTTTTCTTCCTTTCCCACACGCGAAAACCACATGTATACAAGGCACAACAGCAGCCGCCGAAAGCACTCAAAACCTCTCCTCCATCAGATGCTCCACCTATGTATGTATCCATCTTCCTCCCCTCATCACAACCACCCAAAGATCTCAGCATTGCTCAAGAAACTCCACCACGTACCGCCAACGCCGACAAACACGGCAACAACGTCAACAACAACAAGCACCAGCGCGGCCATCATGAAGCGGGGGCTGAAGATGCGGTACAGCATGAGATGGCGCCTCAAATGGCCAGCCCAGCACGTCGTGGCGAGGGCGACGCCGGCATAAAAGAGCAGATGGGTCGCGACGGCCCTTGCGACGGCGCCCAGGAGGCCCTTCTTCTTGGGCGGCTGCTTCCACAGGACGGTGGCGGGCACGGCGACGGCGGTCAGGATCTGGGCGCCGAAGGTGTTGAGGACGACGAGCAGGGGCGACCACGGGTAGTGGATGCTCTTGAACGGCAAAAACGCCGATTCCCACTGGATGCTGGCGAGGGCGGCCTGGTGGCCCGTCTTGAAGAAGTGGAAGGAGCCGAGCAGGGCGAGGGCGGTGGGGCCGACGGCCGTGCCGGCCAGCTTGTTGGTGTCGATGATCTCGAGGAGGGCGAAGATCTGCCACAGCAGCACGCCGAGTGCGCCGCCGCCCATGGGCTTCTGCACGTGGATGACGGCGAGGGCCCAGGCCGTGATGAGCAGCGCGTACCGCGAGCCGTGGATGTTGGCGTAGCCGAGGATGGTGATGGAGCTGCGCCCGCCCTGCGCGACGACGGCCGGGTCGTGCGCGTCCGACGGCTTCGCCTCGTGCGTCTTGATCCGGAGGAGAGGCGGGCACCACGCGTACACGGCGTAGCCGACGCCCAAGGCCATGCCGAACGTCACGCGCGAGAAGACCACGCGGATGGCCTTTTGCGTACGTTTGGAAAATTCAAAGTAGTCCATGTCATCGGCAGCGTCAAAGGCCCAGAAACTGGCGCTGAGGAGGAGACAGACGCGGAAGCAGAAGCCGAACCAGAACTGGGATATGCTCTGAAGCGATCTCGTACGAGTGTAGAACGACTTCACGACCTCAGGTAGCGCAGCAGAGAGTATGAACGGGATCGCAAGTTGCCAGGCCGCAGAGGTGGAAGAGGTGGAGGATGCGTAATAAGTGGACTTGCAGAACGGCATCTGTTCCTCGCGGCAGAGTCTGGAGAAGGAGGCCAAGCGGGTCAGTACAACAAATACGATAGACTGTGTG
This sequence comes from Diplodia seriata, assembly GCF_021436955.1. NCBI lineage: Eukaryota > Fungi > Ascomycota > Dothideomycetes > Botryosphaeriales > Botryosphaeriaceae > Diplodia > Diplodia seriata. The sequence continues at coordinate 878,696 of NW_027117309.1, read as the reverse complement.
CAACCGAGGACCCGGTCTTCAGACGCCTCCTGCCTCATGGAGGATGCGAAGAAGCATACACCCAGGGTACAGAGGAAATACATCAGGATTTCGTCCTCCCAAATCGTGAAAGAATTGGAAGCGAACCCGATGGATAGGAGCAAAGGCAGCACCACACTGATCCCACCCCAGAAAGTACTGGGGAAGGGGGAACTAAGCCTGAACTTGGCAATGACCAAGGAGGACGTTAGGCCAACGAGCGCAAAAACAGCAGCGCCGAAGATGGCAGAGTGTAACAGTTCGAAGAATGGGATAAAGTATCCCACTGCAGCACCAGCGGCTCCGCCGAAAACGAAGCCACTAACGCCGCGGAAAAGAAGAAGAGGGGTCAGGTCGATGTGATCGCCCTCAATACCGCGGGCGTAGACAACAAGGATAGCCAGAGAGCAGGCGAGGATGCCGATTCCCTGGAACATGCTGATAACATGGAATTCGGCCCATAGGCTACGGCATCTGCTCAGGGTCAGCTTCTGGTAGTTCGCAAACTTCTCGTAAGCTTGTTTCCATTGGACAGGCGTCGGCTTTTTGGTCTGCCTGACACTCTCCCAGGCCTTATTGGCGGCATTCCAAAGCGTGAGCCGAGGCAGTTCATCAGCCTCGTCAATACCCTTTGCTAAAGCGTATTCATGCTGGTAGCGATGAATCTGTGCAGCGGCTAATCGGTTGACAACAGCGAGATTCTGGAAGTCATCGCCACGGTTACCGATGAAGGCTTCTTCGATGGGTTTACCCAAATTGTTGAATGGTATGGGCAGTCCAAGGAGTAAGGACAGCGTGGGAACGAGATCAATCTGAGCGAGGGGTCTTTGCTTCGCGGTGGCAGGGGGCGTAACAAATTCGGCGGAGCTGCGGCCGAAGATGCCCTTCTTCGAGTACATCCACAGCGCCGCCTCAACCTCGTCCTCGGATTCGCCGCCGTGGTCACCCTTGGCATCCATGCCGTGATCTCCCATCACGACCAAAAGGGTTTCGTCGTCAAGGAGCTTGATCACCCTGCGGAAGACGTCGTCCATCTCCTGAAGCTTGGCAGTCATAGCGGGATGATCAGGTCCATAACGGTGGCCAGCATGATCGACACCGAGATAGTGGCCGATCAGAACGTCCCATTTCGCGGCTTGTCCCGGCTGAAGATAGGGGAACAAGTGCTCGGTAACTCCATTGTCGACTGTGTGCAGATCCCACACGTTGAACGAGTCGTATGGCCGAGTAAGCTCCGGGTCAAAGTAGCCGGGGAACAACGAGTGCCAAGTGTCATCACCCAGATGCACAATGTTCTTGCTTGCGTTCCGGAGCTGGGCAATCAAGTTGTCCTCCTCAATGGCCGTCCCGGCAAAATTCGAGCCCGCGTCAATGAAGGTCGGAAGAGTGCCAGTTGTCAAGCCCTTCAACCTCTGCAGCGTGGTTGTTGGCGGATCTGAGATGAATGGGAGGAGAAAAGCATTGTTTGGCTCCCTCAAAGCAGTCTCGTAGAAGACGGGGATGGCATTGTGGAAATGGTGTGGCTCGGAGTCGTCTTGCTTGGGCTGGAAGGGGACAGTGAAGTCGTAGCGGAGCGCATCGACGACGATGACGACGGCCTTGTTGAATGTCTTCGGGTGCCAGCAGCCCTTCGCGGCGGAGCCTGCGGCGAAGCCATCAGGCAATTCGGCGGGAGCAACGGCACATTCGGACTTGTGGTCGAGGACAAGGCGCGTGAGGAGGAAGCCGGTGGTGAAGAGGTAGAGGCCTAAGACATGCAACAGGCTGTGGGACGTCAGCTTTGCAGGAGCTGCGGCCGTCAAGCAGGACTCACCCGATGAGGATAAAAAATGCAACCAGCAGGCTGTGCGAGGACTTGAACTGCAGCTCGCGGCGCTTGTTCTCCACCTTGGCCTCGGTGGAATTGGGGCGCAGGCCTTGGGCCTCGTCGCGCTCCTGCTGCGCCTTGGCCGCGGCGAGTTGGGCGGCGATGCCTTCGAGCTTCCCGTCCTCCATTGGCGCTGAGGGCGGATGGCTACCGTGTGGGCATTGGGCGGTGAGGTGGGGATGACGGGGAAAGGTGCGGCGTGGGAGGAATGATGCTCGGAAAACGATCGGCCCAGGGAGCTCCCCCTGGCCCATGCAGCGTCATCCACGCGCGGCTGTCTGATTCGCCCGCCGCCTGTTGCCCCAATCTGGCATGTAAACCGCCTCACGCGTACGACGACGATACGAGCGGGCGGCACAAGATGAAATCGCATACCCATCCCCAAGCGCCTCAAGCAAGCGACTGGGTATGATAGTGGTTATCATACATTACAGAATAGAAACTATAAACGGGGCCGCAACTGCGGCCAGGACTATCCAGGCATTGCGCTTTGACTGGGTATGCTAGGCGCCTCAGAATGTAGCAGAGGCCGGGCCTCTCGCAGACGGAGCTCCAGAGCTTCTCCTCCCCGAACGACGCCAACGCTGAAGGTTGTCGCGTGCGTGATGGATGGCAGTGGGGATAAGACAATAAAAAATAAACCGGCGTTTAGAAACACAGACTGCCAGGGAATCTGTACAGAAATCATCATGAAGAGAAACAATCAGTCGTAGCCAGAGGCGTAGGGTTTGGTTGCTGAGTTTTGTTGGGGACGGGACGCTCAATTCCAGGGTACGGGTTTGGCTGGGACTACATCTGGGAACGGGCGGCGGGGCTGGCGACGCGTGCGCTCTAGATCGAGTACTCGTTCTTCTCGTTGGTCTTCTCCTTCAGGCCGCCAATGCGCTCGAGATCAAGAGACTGGAAGCGGTCATTTTCGTCCTTCTGGTACGGCGGGAGCTGCTCTTCGTGCAGCGGCTCAAGACCAACACTATGGTCCCCAACGCGGACCACAACAACCTTCCCCGACTGCGTGTTGCCCTTCTCGTCGATCTCCTCGGGGAACGTGATGCGGATCTCGGGCACCGGGCTGTCGGGCGTGCGTTGCTCGTTCATAAACGTCTCCTTCTCGTTGTAGACGTACACCGCCGAGCCGCGGCTATTGCTGTACGGGGGCGCCGTGGTGATGGTCAGACTGCGGTGATGCGACGACACGCGCGACGTGCGACGGTCCTCGTTGTACATGGGCAGCTCCGACTTCTTCTTGGCGTTGCGGGCGCGGCGCAGCAGGAACAGCGCAACGACCGACACAAGCGCGACTACGACCAGGACCAGCAGCGCAATCAGAAGGTCGACCATGGTAGGCGTGAGCGTGGAGTCATCGGCATCATTGTCGCGGCGGCGCACCAGCAAGTGGGTGGGGTTCATGGTTGGCGGGAGAGAGCGGCGTGGGTGGGCTTGCAGGTGAGGCGCGGGATGTGCACGGGATCCGGGTGCTGGGGAACAGGCGGCGTTCTCTGCGTCATGTTAGCAGCGCGACACATGTGGTGTTGGTGCGGAATGCTGCCGGAGCGTGTTTCGGCAGATAGTACGTACCGGCGCAAGGGGATCGTACGGCGGTGTGCAAGGACCGGGTCGCCTAGGGCGCGTCGTCGGGTGGGAAAGAATGTACGCAGCGCCTGCTGAAAGAGCGGAGCTGGCTGCTGCTGGCGTAAAGAACGACTGTGGTGTGGAGCGACCGCGAAGATGGTGGTGAAAAGGAAGAGAAGGAGAGAAGCGACTCGGGGGAGCACGTCAAGGCACTGCCTTGGGTAGTTAGCGCCGACAAAGTTATGAGTGGACAAAGCGCCTGCGGAAATGAAGACCTCAGATCGGCACGCGGCCTTCACCAATGATACGCCGCGCGGGTTCAGCAGTCGGCGCTTGCACGCCTGCTTTAGAAGGGCTTGCCCCAAAATGCACGACGGCCGCGGCCAGAACGCGCGTGGGGATCATGGCCTGTTGTGTTGGTGTTCTAAATTCGGCGGTGCGCCTTGCTCAGGAGGTCACGGTGCGCCAGAGCATTGAGGAGAAGGAGTTCGTCATGGTTCGTGTTCCCAGAGCGTGCTTCCAATTTATATCCAGATAGACCCGACTTAAGCTTATCTGCTGAGGCACCCGCAGTTTCGACGCGGCGCTGAAATCTGGGGTTGCGGCAAGGGAACCACCACCCAGCCTGCCCGAGTCGCGCATTCTCCCGGTGCTTGGCCCGAGAATATCAACAGGACCCTGCCAATCTGCGTCGCTCACGGCACCGGCTCGCTCGCCCGCCCGCGACCCGAAACTGGCTGTGTTGCTCATCCTGCTCCTTCGCCGAATCAGCGTGTCGCACCATCCCGATTCTTGCGTCCATCGGAAGGATGTCAGTAGGGTGACATGGTGGAAGCAAGTCATACACCTCGCCAGTCAGGTGCCTGAGGCCAATCGACCAGCCCAACAACACCTGCAGCCAGGCAAAGACGGCTCCTCTCAACGACTCACCACGCCGCCCCTCCGCGCCGCGCATGCGCCCACCATTGGATCGATCGTATGAGTCCGCGTGGGGGTAGCGGCCACCGGTGTCTCTGCAGCCTCTGGCCCGGCTGCAGGTGTACGCCCGCCGGCAATCAGCGTGCTGCTGCCGCTCGCGTCCGCTGGAGGGCGATCAGGCTCCCGTGCGTGGCGCGACTACTGATCGTCCGCACTGGTCTGCGCGGTCCCTACGGCGCGGGGATTCATCGAGAGAGCAGGCTGCGCTAGGCGGAGGCCGGTGAGGGCGGCATGCCACCATAAGAAAGATAGCTCCGCTGCAGCTGCTGATGGCCTGCTGCTGCGGTGACACGGCGCGCTCCTGGGGGCAGATGACGAGGGCTCGCGATGGCGGAGGGCAATTTGGAATCGAAACCGACGTCCACGACTGGATGACCTATATCAGCGCAGGCTATGGGCGAGTGGATCAGGTCGAGATGGATTGCCCGCGGCGTTTGTGCGCGGGAAGCTACCTGGGACGATGCAGGCGCGGTGGTGCAAAGAGTGGAGCCTCGCCCGGGCTGGAATGGAGCGGGCAGCGTGGCCGATGACGACGGGTGCGCATGTGGCTGCCCATGGATTTGAGAGGGACGCTGGCGGCGAGCGCGCGCGTGATGATTGATTAAATCTCCGAGCGATGATCCAGCGGTGACGCCGTTTCAGGCACAGTCTGGGGCGGGAGGGCGGGAGGGCGCGGATTTCGTGCGTCTGCCCGCCGCAGCACTCGCACTCGACGCGATCGCGCGCAGCTGGACAGGCGCAGTGTAGGCGAGCGCCGTGAAACAGCGCAGCAGTCTGGCACTGGCGCAGTGCAGGTCAGAGCTGCTGAGATGTAACGGGCACGGTCGGCGAGCGGTGGACCCGCGTCGATCCCGCCCGTCCAGCCGCGAGGCGCTCTGGGCCCAGCAGCACGCCGCCGGCGGCCAGGCTCCAGCGAGCGTGCCTGTGGCTCGCGGCGGGCAAGCGTTGCGATGGGCGCCGTTGCTGGCGGGTGATGCGACAGAGCCGCAGGCAAGGCGCCAGCTAGGCGTTAGCGAGCCGTCCGACGTATTTTTAGTCTCTCCGCGAACTCCAGACCTAGTGCCAGCAGATCCGCCCAAGCGTGCGTGAAATCTCCAGCTCAACACCACGCCCGCATCGCCAGCTGCGCCTCGCCTCGCTGCCCGCCCGCCGACGCCCCCGCTCTCGCCCGCCCCCGACGCCGCCCTGTGCCCAGCTCGCGGCCCTGCCCGCAGGTCCCTTCGCCACGACGCGCCAGATTCCTCGCATCGCGGCCCGCGCATCCCTTGCTTCTCCACTCACTCGCGACACCTGCTGCGCTCTCTTGGTCCCCGTCGCGCTCACTGATGCGTCCCTTGCCAGGCGCGCGAGGATTCCGCTTCGAGACTAGCATGCGCAGCGGTTGACACACGCACAAAGCCCTCTCTAATTACGCCCTACCCAAGGGGTGCTCCAGTGCTGCGACAGATCATATCACGCACCCACGTTCCGTCGCCTGCACACCAAGCTTCGACCTTTCTTCTTCACCTCCTGCCAAGCGCTCTGTACATGCTCTGTCCATTTCACGATAACAATCCTACAAAGGTCCGTCCTCCGCCGCTCCGCCGCGCCCAAAAGCGGAAGCCGCCTTGTGCTGACGCCTGCTCTACCTCACTTCAGCTCCTGCACGATACATAATCACCGCCACCAGTACATTCTCACCCCGCACATCCCGCTTGTCTCCACCACCTCCGCAACTCCCGACTCCAATTCGCCTGCCGGACAGCACATAATGGTCTCTGGCATGGTGAGCAGACAACCTTCGTTCCCCATGCAAAGCAAGGTTAGTCTCGCCCGTGCACGCCACCCTCTCGCACTCAACATGTCGACTTATCACCATCGCAGGCCATGCCTTCCCGTCTCACCGATTTCGGCGCAGTGCGGTCGCCTGAAGACGAGCGCGCGCCCGGCGCCGCTCTGCCTCAGAACAACTACACTAACGGCGCCAACGGCTGGAGAGGCGGCAACATTTGGGGCAATGGCGCCTTAGGCACCGGCTTCGCCTCGCGAGAACGTGCGGATCTCCCTGCGTTCTCGTCCGCCTCGCGTGCTAATGTGGGATTAGAAAATGGCTCATTCAGGCCCTCGCTACCGGAAGAGATCGAGGGTAAGACTGGTTCCGGGTCCCTCGTAGCCTCGTCCGAGTCAGATCACTGGGGTCCCCGTCGCACTACTCCTTGGAACACAGCAGATGCTAGCGCCCAACCGATATCCGCACAACGAAGAGCATCCAGCGTCTCTCCAGTCAGCCAGGTCCAGGCTTCCCAAGCGTACGCGGACCCTTCACAGCCAAGAGCGTACCCAGTCTCTCGCGCTTCAATCGCAGGACAAGGGCTTGGCAGCAAGGCTGTGAACATGCCCGGAAACTATGTTGGCCGCCGTGCGACAGAGGATGGCTACGGTGTTGACCTTGCAAGGCTGGTGGAGTTGGATCAACGTCAGCGCTCCACGGACTCGATGAGGTGGACGGATGCGCCGCATCTTCACTCTCCCGCCGATGACCGCCGCAGTGTCGCCAACTCTGAATATTTTTCAAGCTCCAGCGCTGCACAATCACGCAGTGGGAGCCTTCCACCTTCTCGCCATGGCTCTGACCCAGTTCAATACCCCCAGCCTACCGATGCCTTTGCCCGCTTCCCTGGTGCTCGTGGGCATAATGCATCTCTGTCACAGACAAACGGCCGTTACAACGAGCGGACCGACTCCATGGCAAGCGACGTCATGTCCTCGTTCGCGCGGATGAGCATGGATAGCAAGGCTCCTGATCAGCCCATGGCATTCCATAAGCCATCTTTCAGCACTCCCGGCGGTGCGGGCCAGTTTGGACATTCATCTCACGCATCATCGTACTCCCGCGCGACCCTTGGTGACATTACCCAGAATATCCTTGGATCTGATGAGGTTGGTGCCGGATCCTTCACGCCTGACGGCTTCCCCTCCCAATACGACCAGTCATTCTCATACAGGAACTATCAGCTCGGAAACCGGGGATCGATGACTCCTAACGGCGAATTTCGCACGAACTATTACTCGACTGGCGGCACCCCTCCAGTATACGACCACCTGTACCCCTCGCGAAGTGTGCAGCAGAATCAGAATGGTCGGCCGGCTCACGACGGTCACTCGGCCATGCTTGACAGGAAGCTGCGCAATGTACAGCAAGAACAGCAGACATTCTTCCACCCCGGATACCAGCAGATGCTTGCTGCCCAGTACGGACGGCCATTCGACGCATACAGCCTCCACATGCACCTGGGTGGGATGGCCCCTGGAATTCCCATGCACATTCCTGCCATGCCTGGGATGATGCAGCAGCTTGAGCCGCCGAAAGGCCCAAAGCAAGAAGAAGGTCGTACCGGTCTCAGGAGTGCTATGCTGGACGAGTACAAGCACAACATGAAGACCAAGCGATATGAGCTCAAGGTAAGCCAGATATTCGTACGCAAACGTAACAGACTTTGATTGTTTCAGGACATCTACGAGTACATTTGCGAGTTCAGCGGCGATCAACACGGCTCGCGTTTCATCCAACTGAAGCTGGAGACTGCCAATAGCGACGAAAAGGAACGAGTATTCAAGGAGATCCAGCCCAACGCCATGCAACTGATGACGGACGTATTCGGCAACTACGTCATCCAGAAATTCTTCGAGCACGGTGATCAGACCCAGAAGAAGATTTTGGCCGGCAAGATGAAGGGCCATGTTCTCAACCTTTCGGTGCAGATGTATGGCTGCCGTGTGGTGCAGAAGGTAAGTAAACGCAATTAGAATGATCGGATTTCACTGACACCGCATAGGCTTTGGAACACGTACTTGTCGATCAGCAAGCGGAAATGGTCAAGGAGCTCGAGAACAATGTTATTAGGTGTGTGAGGGACCAGAACGGCAACCACGTCATCCAGAAGGCTATCGAGCGCGTGCCGGCACAGCACATCCAGTTCATCATTGATTCCTTCATCGGGCACGTCTCTACCCTGGCCATTCACGGATACGGATGCCGCGTTATCCAGCGGATGCTCGAGCATTGCGAAGAACCGGCTCGCCGCGCCATCCTCTCCGAGCTCCACGCCTGTGCGCCGACACTCATCCCTGACCAGTATGGCAACTACGTCACTCAGCACATCATCGAACATGGTGCTCCGGAAGACCGAGCGGCTATCATTGAAATTGTCAAGAATCAACTGCTTGCTTTCGCGAAGCACAAGTTCGCCAGTAATGTGGTAGAGAAGTGCCTGGTTTTTGGCAACGACGATGAACGCCGGGATATCATGATGAAGATCTGCGAAAAGCCTAAGACCGGCGAAGCCACGATTACGACACTCATCAAGGACGGTTACGGCAACTACGTCCTCCGTAAGTGTTTCGGACAGTCCTATTCGCACGTACATTTCTGACAGCGTCCAGAAAAACTGCTTGACACGTTGAACGCTCCGGATTACATGGCATTCCTCGATTGCCTGCAGCCTGAGATAAACAAGGTCAAGAAGACGCTCTCGGGGAAACAAGTCCAAGCTGTAGGCATTTCTGCTGAAGACCAGCGTAAACTTGCTAACCAAATCGAAAAGGTCGAGAAGAAGATGCACCGGTTTGACAAGTACGAACTAGTGCCGGACTCGGTGCAGCGCAACAGCATGAGCCCAACTTCTCTCAACACGCAGCCTTCTGTGCCGGAGACGCCCAAGTCGTCGACGACGGATGACAAGAGCACGCAGCCGAGCTCGCCCAGCACTGCCGGGACGGATTCGCCCGGGGCAGAGCGCGTGGCCAAGGCATGAACAGCCGTGCCCGCACACTCGTTACATAACCCGTGAGAAAGTTTAATGACTCGGCGTCGGCGTTCGAAGATACACACTCTGTTTCATATGCTACCGTTACGATCCCTCGCTACGGCGTTTGATGGAAGGAGTTTTATGGCAAAAGAAAAGGCGCCGGCTCGCACACGCAACGCCTTTACGCACCACCATGTCTTTCACTAAGGATACCCGCTACCCAGGGGCTCAGTGATTTCGGCCTGGTTCACCCTCGCGTTCCCGTTATTCGTTTCAAGCATCTGTACTATTTTTGGATTTGTCGAAATTATTTCCTATTCGCTCCACCTGGCGAGGTCTGAAAGCGGCGAAAAAAGACGAAAGCAAGGGCACGCACAAAAGGATTGGTGCGGAAACGGTTCGCCCCGGCTGCTAATCATATTGTTTTCTGGTGGAGTTTGTTTCTGCCACGGAGTATTTGGGAAGTAAGGGCAGGGAGATGGGTTTCGGAACATGACGGTACCCCGGTAGAAATGCTGCTTTTCTTAAAACCACGTCTTCTGTACAGACGCGGCGGCCGAGTAACAAAGCATGGGACGACTGGCATGTTTTCTGTGGTTTTCCTTGAAGCTCTCGATCTCGTTCTCTTAGCTCGAGCGGCGCCTCTGTCTGGCATAGGGGCGACGCATCAGTAGGATGGTTGCCAGGATAGAAACACCGAGTTTGTGCCTTCCCCTTTGACGAATGAGGCGGTGCATGATGAAGGCGAAAGTGCTGATTGATGACTTAATGCGTGCGAGCTGGCCTGAGCGTCTACTGGGAGCTGGACCCTGACACTAGCTGGTGGATGGCTACCACTGGGAGAGGGAGCTGGACCATCTCCGAAACCGGACCGAAGCGCGGGCCAGGCTTCCAGGTTCCCCTACCGCGGCCGGCCAGCCCTGCCCTGCTGCATGCCACTTCGCTCCCGCCCGCCGCCAACTCATGCGTATTTCTTTTTGGTCGACGAGATCGTCAATTGCATCACGGCCACGCCCTCTCCGTCTCTCTCCCTCCAGGAGTCCGTACTCGGCTTACGTCCAATCGCTTCGGGACATTTTCCGGCGGGCGCGCCCAGCAATTGTCTCGAGCGCGACGCCGCCTCACACCAAGGACACACACGCCCGATGCCCGAGTTATGTCGACGCCGCGCTTGACCTTTCTCTACCCACGCTTCATTCGCCCCTTCCTCATCTCCGACGCAGGCGTAGCCTACCCCTCGTCCTCGACTCGGGCATCTCGCGCGGGGGTGAAACGCAGATCGGCGAGACAGGGGCAGCCAGCATGTCGGAGGGCGACAGATGGAGGAGCAGGAGCGAGGACGTTCGGTACCAGTGCACACACGCGCCTGCCACCTGGCCCGATGCAGAGGTACGGCACCGCGAATCAGCCATTGCCAACACCGTCTCCGGGAGCTACTTCTGATGGTGCTGGTGGAGATAGAGCGAAGGGCGCGGATAAGACGGCGGGTGAGAAGGAAGGAAAGGCCGCTGCTGCAGACGGGAAAAAGGATACCCCAGCTGGCGCGCCGAAGAAGACGACGTCGGCACCGCAAGAGCAGGACAAGCCGCAACACCAGGGCCCCGCTCAAGATGCCAATGCCCCGCCCAAGGCCGCCTCCCCCACCATCTTCGAGACGACGTCCCAAGGCGAGGCCCCCAACGGTCCTCCCAAGCCCTCGCGCTCCGCTGCTAATAACGGCAACGAGACCGAGTCGAACCCGCTGGAGGCGGTCCTACGCATGCCGCCGCCGACGTCGCGCCCAGTCCACCTCTCGACGCCTCGCTACGTACACTTCTTCGATACCTGGTCGCTGGTCAAGCAGCTGACAGGCTCGGGATTTACTGACGCGCAGAGCGTGTCACTGATGAAGGCGATCCGCGCGCAGCTCAACGATAATGTGGAGCTCGCGCACGCCGGGCTAGTTGGCAAGTCGGACGTGGAGAATGAGACGTATCTTTTCCGTGCTGCGTGCTCAGAACTCCGGACTGAGGTGGGCAACAACAGGAAGGCGGAGAATGAGAGAATGACCACCCAGCGGAACCAGTTGCAACACGAGGTGGATATATTAGGGCAGAGGCTGGGCCAAGACACTAGTCACTTGAAGGAAGAAGTCAAGGGCATGTTTGACGACAGGAAGATGGCCGTGAGGATGGAACAGAAGACGATGGAGAGCAAGGTATGGGACCCGTCTCCCCGCTCCCCGCTTCTATGATTTGGCTAACATGAACTAGATCCAAGAGCTGAATTACAAAATCACAGTTGCCCTCAACTCTGACGCGCGCTCTGAGGTTGAAGGTCTCCGTTGGATCATCACTCGCCGCGCCGTCACCGCCCTTGTCGTCGTCGCCGTTGCGATTCTCGCGACCCTGCGCTTCTCGTCTTACATGACACACACGCAAGCTATGGAGAGAAAGAATCTGACGAAACCTGCAACGGCGGAAAAGAAGAAGGAGGAGGCGCATGACAACAAGGCAACTACAAGCAGTGGAAGTGCTCCCCAGGCTCACGGAAGCAATGGCTTGGATGCCGGCATGGGGGCTTGGGCGGAAAGCCCGACAGTCAAGGCTTTGGGAAAGGAGGGTGCTGGAGATGGAGTGATGATCAGCGAGGGAGGCGTGAGTCTAGGCTGAGCGAGATTTGGAGACGTGGGACTTGCCGCGGGGGGGAGGGCGTTTGCCCCGACAGCGGTACGGAACACAACCGTTGCCGCAGAGCTCTACCTCGCCCATTGCGGATCAACAAGAAAAGACAGGAATCCATCATGCAGGGGACAGTCGGACATGCAGAAAATCGAAGGATGCAGGCGACAGCTGCAGAAATCACGCAACTCACAAATGAACATGGACCCAAAGAACAAGATAACCTTAGTTTTCTGCGGTCACACGGCGTGGCAACACGATCGCGTTGTACTCGACTTGCAGGCAGATCTGTCCTTGCTTCGTTCGCCCGTCTTTTACCCCTGAAGAAACGTCCGAATGGAGCTTCGTGCATGCTGGTGATGCCCAGCATTGCTGCCGAGAAGCGTCGTTTTCTTGGGTTGTGTGCCTGTTGTACCGAGAAAAGTCATGGTGGCACAGCATTTATTCACCGCATGTCTTCCCGACTATTTGACTACACCCGGCTTTCGCCGTCGCCTCTCATCTCACTAACCATTCCCCCTGCCTGTCAAATTCGAACGCCATCCCCGCCACCAGTGCCACAAAGTCTGAATGGTTGACGGGAAATTCCTCCTCCACCGCCCGCTGCCTCATCTCCACCCATCCTTCCACCCACCCCTTACTCCGCTCCGCCCCCCGCCTCCCCCATCTCGGTCTATCTCTCGCTGTCGTTATTTCCGAGCCTCCCGCATTCTCCTTGCAAATGAGATCATCCGGCCCGCCCCTCTCTCTCCCGCATTCTTTTCCCCAATGCCAACTTTGATCCCTTGCATTGATGCATGTAGGAGCTGACGAGCCAAGTCTTGAGGCGAAGGCATCAAGATTTGACTGGGAGCGCGCGGGTAGACAGCGGCGGCGGGCTTCGTAGGCTAGGTTGTACCATTTCTGCTCCGTGATACGGTTCATTTGCAGGAATCGCAGTTAGCCGGGGGCACTATTTCCCTCTTTATTCTTTTTTTTCCTATTGCAGACGCAATAGTCATCCAGAGAAAAGAAATGTGGTTGGCAACGCTTCATCGATAGGACCACAAGAAGCTGTGAACTGGATTTGTTCGCTGCCGATGCTAACACCGACCAACAGGAAAGTGTTATCTGTGATAGAGTCGACGGTCGAGATTTCCGGAGCTGGGTGAAGCCCAAGGCTAGAGTCAGATGACCTCGAACGTTGAGGGGAAGCTTTGAAGGTATCCCGGAAGCAGGCTCAAGATAATTGCGCATGACTTATAAAACGAAAGTATGTACGCCGACAAAAAACGAAGGGCATCATCCCCAACGATCCCCATTTAATCTGACATAACGATATCTGAGATTACAATAAAGGAGATTGTCAAACGTCAAAACGACCGTGATTGGTAGTGGCCTGGCTCCGCTTCTGGTATCTACCACGCACAAAGACATGTACATGGTTCTCTGTCAGTCAGTGTTGCCGTCTCCGGCATGGGTGTTGGGGCGGGGGTAAGTATATAGTCCAAACCGCCAAACGTTATTAGTCATGAGGTCCACGTTAAAGCTGTAACTCCTGATTAGTACATTTGTATGAGCGGGCGATCACAGGGTGCGAGTGGGCCCCACGTGAAAGTCGGCTGTGGGCCTCTCTTTTTTAAAGGCCCCCGGTTCGATTCCAGTCCGGCCCCAGATCTTTTTGCATCGGTATATTTCATTGGCCTCTCCAGAGAATGCCTGCCTACTATCCGCTCTTTATGCGTCAGATCAGTGCAGCACTTAGCGTGGAGGAGCCGGTAGTAAATGCAAACACACCGCATAAAGCCTCTCCTCGAGTGGATCTCCAAGCAACCTTTGGCCTTTGGTCCTTATTCAACGTTTCTTCCACCGATTCCCTTTTCCCCCAAACCATCAATACACCATAATGAGACAAACACACACACTTCACCGCTCAGCCAGCCCACCTACCCCCCTCCCTTTTTTCCTTTGAAGAAAAAACAATGATCACAACTTAATCTCCTTCTTTCCACTACTACCAAAACCGAAGAGGTGCATGGCGACCTTCCGCATCTGGATCTCCTCGCTGCCTTCGGTGATGCGGTAGCGGCGGTGGTGGCGCCAGATGTGCTCAAAGGGCAGGTGCCTGCTGTAGCCCAAGCCGCCGTGGACCTGGATGGCGCGGTCGGCGGCGTCGGTGCACAGGCGGTTGGCGAAGTAGTTGCACATGGCGACCTTGTGGCTCAGCTTGGTCTCTACAGCATCATCATCATCATCACCTTCCTCGCCCCTCGCCGTCGTCGCCCCCGTCGTCGTCGTCGCCAACAACTCGTCCATCTCGGCGGCGGTGGCGCGGATGAGCAGGCGCAGCATCTCGGCCTGCGTGGCCAGCTCGACGAGGGGGAACTGGACGGCCTGGTTGGCGGAGAGCGGGCGGCCGAAGGGCGCGCGGGCGTTGGCGTGGGTGATGGACTGCGTGATGCAGTAGGACGCGGCGCCGAGCGAGGACGCGGCCTGCCGCAGCCGGTTCTCGTGCACGAAGGCCTGCGCGACGGCGAGGCCAGCATCAGCAGCGCCAAGGATAGCAGAGTGCGGGACCCAGACGTTCGTGAAGGAAACGGTGGCATGGTCGGTGGGCATGTTCAGCGTCCTGTTGAGCGGGCGATGGTCAGTGATGAAGGTCCAGGGGGAGGGGAGGGGAGGGGAGAGAGATGAAGAGAGGAGTCGGACGCACCACTCGTAGCTCTCGACCTTGATGCCGGGCGTCTCCCGCGGCACGACGAAGCAAGTGATGCCCTTGGCGGCGCCGTCGCGGCCGCTCGTGCGGGCAAAGACGAAGCAGTGGGTGGCGCGGTGCATGCCCGTCTGCCACATCTTGCAGCCATCGATACGCCAGCCTTCTCTGCCGCTGCGGCGCTCGCGCACGGCGCGCGTCTCCATCCACGTCGCGTCGCTGCCGTGGCCGGGCTCGGTCAGGCCGAACGTCACGCGCACCTCGCCGCGCAGCCGGCCCCCGATCAGCTCCGCCCGCTGCGCGTCGGTGCCGAAGCGGTGCACCATGACGACGTCCGGGAAGTTGCCGACCACGCTGTGCTCGTTCTGCAGGTCGTTGGCCAGCCCGAGCCCCCGGGCCGCCAGGTGCTCGCGCACCACGGCCATCCACAGGTTGCTGCCGCCCGAGCCGCCGTACTGCTCGGGCAGCGACAGCCGCCAGAAGCCGGCGTCGTCGGCGAGCCGCGTGGCCTGGGCGAGCAGCGCCTCCCACTCGGGCCGCGGCAGCCCGTGGCCGTCCCAGTCGGTGCGGGCATGCTCGCGGCGGTGGTCGAAGAAGCGGTTGTTGTCGTCACGTGCCTGGAGGGGCTCAATGGTGCGGGCGATGAAGTCGTCGAGGCGGGCGAGGTAGTCGGTGAGATCGGCGGGCAGGGCGGTGGTCAGGGTGGTGGAGGAGGAGGGCGCCATGGTGCGGGGAGTAGAAGATGTATTGCAGGTGCTGGTGGGACGAATTGGGGCGGGTGTGAGGCTGGAGGAGAGGGATTGATGCAGCCTCCGCAGGCACAGAGAGTCGTGCGGAAGGCTGCGGAGAGAGTGCAGGTCATGACATGTTTGTGGTGGTGCTGAGCCCGAGGTAACGCATTCGAGCACCGTTTTGGGGCAGCTTGCGCACGGACGCTTGCGGGGTCCGGTAGGGCTGAGGACGAGGGAGAACGGTCGACGGCGTGGAACATGCTCGGGTTTGTTTCCTCGATCCGGGGCGACTCCACCGGCCGCAATCCACTCGGCATCCGGACCGACATGTCGCACCGGGACGCCACCCGACTCTGCTATGATAAATCCCAAACAGTCCTTCTCTTCGACTACAAGCACCACGGTCGTGTCGTGCTATTCCGGCTAAATGGAGGGCGACAAGACCGGGATGAGGCGCTGATCTGCGCCTTCTCCGCTCGCGAATGCGGGGATGCTCTTAGTCTAAAACAACAGCCATTCGGTGCGCAAAACACCGAACCCTACCGTCTCTTCCAGTCGGATATTTAAAATGCATTTCTGTTCCGCTCGGCGCTCGTTCATCTTCGAGGTTGCTCAGGTGATCCCTTCACTTCATCAGTCATGCGCTGCTATACGGCTCTTTTGCTAGTAACAGCCAAATTGGCAGCGGCGCGGTATGAGCTGTCAACGCCAAATGCCAGTCCGTACAGCTTCGCCGTTACCGAAGGAAATCGGACTGTTGTGAGCAGTATCGAGATCCTGACCTCAGCCTCCGACTACAATGCAACCCCGGTCTCTGCATCCAGTGCAGCCGAGGTTGACATAGCTGCTGAATTTGTGAGCGACACTGTTGCAAAGATCCAGATCAACGCCAGCAGTGCATATGTCGGCGCTGCCATCTCCGGGGACTCGGATGCCCTGAGCTACGGCGTCTGGGAATATCCGTGGCATGGCAAGGTTTCCAACGAGAATGTCACTTACGAAATCAAGGGCCTGGGGGAGATGGAGGGAATCAATTGGTGCAATGCTCGTACGCTCTTTGCTCCAACTATCCCTGCGTCTTGCTGATATCCGCAGGCGCCCCCTTCTACCTGACAAACGCTGGCTACGGCGTCTACATTGACACCCTTGCCATGGGCCTCTTTGACTTCAGCTCCCCAGACAGCACTCGCTTTGTCTTCAACACCAGCAGCCTGACCATCTACCTGATCCTGCCCACCGCTCCCAACGACTTCAAGTCCATCCTCTCGCAGTTCGCCTCCCTCTCGTCCTACATCTTCATGCCGCCCGACAGCGCCTACGGCCCCATCATCTACTCGGACAACTGGGAGACGGATTTCCACGGCACCGTGTCCAACGCGCAGGAAAACTACTACGACGTGGTCGACCACCTGCACGCGCACCGGATCCGGGCCAGCGCCATGTTCGCCGACCGCCCCTACGGCACCGGCAACGGGTCCTGGGGCAACTTCGACTTCAACCGCACCGCCTACCCCGCGCCCGCCGCCGACTTCATCGCCAACCTGACCGCCCGCGGCTTCGACTTCCAGGTCTGGGTCGCCAACCGCGCCACCCCCGACACCCTCCTCTCCAACGCCTCCATCGCCAACGACTGGCTCTTCTCCATCGACGACGCTGCCATCCAGGGCGGCCTCGCCGGCCCCGCCCTCAACCTCTCCATCCCCGCCGCCTACGCCTTCTTCGCCGCGCAGCTAACCGCCTTCACCGACGTCGGCGTCAGGGGCTTCAAGATCGACCGCGGCGAGGAGAACGAGATGCCATCGTGGGAGCAAAACGTGCAAATGACGCTCTTCGAGCAGCTCTGCCACGAGAGCATGGCGGCCGCCTACGGCACCGAGACGTCGTCCTCGTCCTCGTCCCTCCCCTTCTTCTCCTTCGCCCGCTCCGCCGTCGACCGCGCGCGCAGCGTCGCCGCCGTGTGGAACGGCGACGCGCACGCCAACTTCACCGGGCTGGCGGCCAGCGTCGCCAGCGGCGTGCGCGCCGGGCTGCTCGGCTTCGCCATGTGGGGGTCCGACACGGGCGGCTACGTGCGCGAAGTGGGATACCCCGTCCCGTCCGAGGAGGTGTGGGCGCGCTGGATGGCCTTCGCCGCCTTCAGCCCCATGTACGAGATCATGCTGGGGACCGGCGCGACGCCGTGGTACGCGCCGTACGCGGACGGCGGCCCGCTGGTCGACGTGTTTGCGGCGACGGCGGCGACGCATCATGCGTTGTTGCCGTATGTGAGGAGCTATGTGTACGGCGCGCACGGCGGGGATGGGTTGCCTGTCGTGCGCGCGCTGTTTCTCGAGGAGCCGGCGGATGCGAGGGCTTGGGGAGGGGGCGAAGGAGGCGCGTGGGTCGATAGCGAGTACTTCTTCGGCGCGGAGCTGCTGGTCGCGCCCTTCGTGGCCGCGGGCGGCGAGCGCGAGGTGTACTTTCCCGGGTCCGGGGGCTGCGCGTACGTCGAGTACTTCAACAAGAGCGATGTCTTCCGCGGCGGCGAGACGGTGAAGGTCGCGCTCGGCCTGCGCGATATCCCGGTTTACGTGAGGGCCGGCGCTATCGTGCCGCGCGGCGATGTCTTCAGGGCGAATGACAGGTGGACCGAGGACTGGACGCCGTACCTTGACATTGAAGTCTTCCCGGCGTGGGACGTGCCGCGGTCGGTGTTCGAGTACTTCAACAAGGAGAAGGGGGAGGTGGTGGAGGTGGTGATGACGGTGGATGAAGGGAGGAGGCAAGTGAAGGTTGAATACGGCGATGTGGGCTTCGGTGGCAGTGTGGTATTCTATTTAAAGGGCGAAGTCAAAAAGGTGGATCTGGTGGCGGCTGGTGGGGAGGCGATTGTGGAAGGGGTTTCTTCACTGTTTGAAGTGTAGAACAACACATGCTTGGATGGGTTTGAAGCTAAGAGAACATTACTATTGTAGAAATCACAGTACTCTGATAACCTCTCCTGCTCACTCATCGCTTCTTCTCCAAAGTCCCGTCCTCCTCATCATTCTTCTTCCCCTATATCGCCGTCTCATCACACTGAAGCTTCTCCTTCTCTGGCGAGCATTCACATAGCTTCCCATACACAAAGACAGCAGCAACGCCAGTTCTACCCTTCCCACAACCGCCACTCAGGGTGATCCCCACTCTCTCTCCCTTCCTGATCCAATACACCACGGGCTCATTATACACGCCCCGCCTCTCTGTTGCATCGAACGTGAAGCCACCGATCTGTTCCCTCTCCCCAATCTCAAAACGCACCCCAACCCCTTCCTCCACAAACGTCGGCACGAGCAGCACATTCGTCTCAAACACTTTCCGCAACACCACTGCCGTCTCCACCTCATCACAACCCTCTCGCTCTCCCTCTCTCGGATATTCCACCGCAAACACCCCCTCCGCCGGCGGATGCATATGTCCCAGCGTCTCGCCACACATCCTTATCGCCGGTGCCGTTGCCGCCGCCGTCACCTGCTCTCCATCCTCATCTTCTTCCTTCTCCTTCTCGCGCATCAGCGGGGGCAGCAACCGGAGGAGAAACCGCGAAACATCCCAAAAGACATGGTTCCAGTTGTGATAGACGGCATCACGCAGCGGGGTGTGCAGCGTGTTCGTGTCGGCGTTGCGCAGGGCGCGGATCAAGATATCATCGGTTTGACTGGTGATGGCAGTCCCGCCGGTTCCGCCAATGTCGTCGTCGCCGCCATCGTTGTTGTTATTGTCTGCGTCCTTGCTGTCGTTGTTGTTTTTGTTGCCCAAGGACTGGATGGCGCGGATGACGGTGCCTATGTCGGGCAGCTTGGGGCTGCGTTCTGACACGGCGGCGGTGGGGATCAGGGCGGGGTCGGTGATCCAGGCTTCGCGGAGGCGGGTGCTGACGGTGTATACGGCGGGGTCGTCGCGGTAGTCGATGGCGCCGAAGGCGGGAGGACGGTCGAGAGTGTCGGCGGGGGTGGGGATGGTGTGCATTTTGCTGAGAGTGAGGAGAAATGTATTTGGAAGCATAGGTCTATCGCAGGCTTGGGGGCTCGAGGATATATTAGGCGGAAGTAGAAAGGCATTGAGCGGCTGTCACGTATCCATGGTTGAGGTGATGGACAGGGTTGCTGTTGTGTCTGGGAGAGGGGGACTCGATGATGCTGGTAAGGGTACTGACTTAAAGCACCATACCGGGCTCCTCGGAGGCCGCAGCCCCCAAAATACTCACACTTGATGACTGGGCTCTGATGTGGTGCGCCACCCTTCTGGGCCCAACGAAGGCTGTGCTGCCTGATGTCCCCACGTGATTGGTTCCCGGGTGTCAGCCTGTCCATGACTGGGACTGCAATCCATAGCAAGCATGCTATTGCCTGTGGCGAGGCGTCATCTTCATTCTTTCGGCTTCTTCCTGGTTCGGCTGGTGTCAGCCTTGTAGCCAAACAGGCTGCACCGCAAGGCTTCTAGCGGGGCCCGTTCGCGAGCCAAGCAATTCTGAAGCTTGGTTCCATCACTGAAGAGGCAGAACCTGGAGGATTCCTTCCAGGCTGCAATTCGTTAAGCTTGGTGAGTATTGCGACATTCCGCTTTCTCAATGCTCAAAGAAGACAACGACGAGTGATCGTGTCTACACCACCGAAAAACACCCAGCCTTTCATTCGATCAGCAGATACGATGCTGATGGGTCAGACAGCTCCTGCGATTACAAGAAGGAGTCAGATCTAAGAGCATTAAAATTAGGAACATTGAACGTGGATACATCAGCTGCGACAGTGATGCCTGCATGGCGCGAAATTTCCGTTTTCGGTTAGCCAACAAGTACAGCTGAGCAAACCATAGTCACGGTCGGAAACGTGACTCTCCGCAATCCCATCTTTCCCGGTGTTCCGAAATATCCGTTTCCTTTCCCTCCAGTAGCTGGCGCACCAGGGAATCCGATTCACGATGCCGCAAATCTTATCATGCTGCGTGTCCCCCCACTCTGACATCCCACACTAAATCATCAAACCATTCATCCACCGCGGTGATCACCATCATCGTCCGTCTAGCCCAAAAAAATTCTTCAGATCCCAATCCCAAGACCATGCACTGAGGAAAAGAACCCCTGCGTCTGCGCTGATCAGCAACATCCATCATCCCACGCCGTCCGCCGATCGTCCTACCTGCCAGCCCTCGCAAAGCCCACGCCCTCGCTCCCACCTCGGAGTCGACCGAGACTTCCGCGCGCACCCGCACACGCCTACGATAAAGTAGTCATCAACCAACCCATCTCCTTCCAGAACGAATGGTAGCGGTTCTTGGCGCACACCCAACGCCGAGCCGTTTGCGAAAGGGATTTCCGCACATCAATCCACGCACGGCCGCTCGATACATACATAGATGTGATGGATATGTGATCTATCGATCCCGCATGTCTGGAACACATACATGCATCGAGACTTGCATGGGCCTCTCTCTCTCTCTCCCCTCACCCCAAATCCCAAGTATCCCAGTCCCCGACATCTCCGGCCGCACCGGACAAGCTCCGACCCGCGCCCGCGCGCGCGCGCAGGGAGAGAGCGCCGTGGCATCGGGTGGACCGCAGCCACGGTGTAACCGTGTGTATATGCGCAACGACGATTTCGAACGGCGGAGCCACCAAAAAAAAAAAAAAAAAAAACCGTGCGTAGGCAGCAAGCAGTAAGGAAAACTTCGAACCGGCCCTGTCTGTTTTCGATGCCCTTGATTGAACTGAACTGCGCGACGACGGGGAGAAAGCGGGAGGTGTTCCCCCCCCGGCCCGGTGCGATGTGACAGTTCTCTCTCGAAGAGAGCAGCAGCAGCAGCAAAAGTGAGGATAGGTATGATCCTGGTCTCTGTGCATCGTAGCAAACGGGACGCCGCAGCGGGGGGAGTCTCGTGGTTGTTTTCAAGAGCGGATGACGGCGCAGGAGGAGGGGACTGGACTGCCCATGTCGGGACAGTGCAGTTACATACGTCCCCATCCGCGTCGCCACACCATGGAATACCGGCGCCGCGGCTTCCCGGCTTCCCGACGTTCCACGTCACCCGCCTGACAGTTGAATTTGGACCAGCATATATACTGCGGCGGTAAAGCCCCCATTATCAAATACGGACGGTTAGTGCGATGGGCAGGCTCCGGCTCTATACATCGCCACCGGAACCTTGAAGTTGTAAAACCCGCAGGTTTGTGATCCGTTGGGTTGGTTACCTCTTAAGGGAAGGTGAGCACTGGTGGCAGTTTACGAGTTCGAATCTGGCTTGGGCGTCATACCGCGGTTCCTGCGCCAAGTCAGAGAGAGCTGTAGGTGCGATAATCCGAACTGAGTTACTTTTTTTTTTGCGCGAGAAACCAAAAATAATCACCTCCACCATCTTAGCGACGTTGGACAATGTCAAACCTGACAGATGAATTTTCTCCGTAAGAAGGTGTTGCCGGGGAAGATTGAGAGAGAACGAACAAACAAAAAGGGAATGATTGGGACGCAGACCCGCCCCAAAGCAGCAATAACCGCGGCGAGGATCACTGCTACAAGTGTCCATGCCTGCTTCGCCCAGGTTCTTCATGCTTTTTGGTCCGAGGGGCCCCCGCCGGCGGGTGGCGGCGGCAACAGGGTCATCTGGCGGGATCGGTTTCAGGGAAAAGAAAAGCCCGCTTGTCCCACGTCAACCATTGCTTTTTCTGCAGTCACGCCGTTGGATCATCATGTCCTTTCTTGGCCCTTCCTTCCCTCTGCTTCACTCTGTCGAGCCGCCATGTCAGGACATTGGTTGGGAACATTGTGCTGCGAGAGTACTGAGAGCCTTTGACACCCAGCGCTCCAACGTCTGTCCAATTCTTGTTTCCGATCAAAGTAGAATATGTGTCAAGATGAAGAAGCATCAAGCATGAAACGGCAATGCAACTTTGTTTCCCACCAGAAATGGGCTGCGCCCTCCCTCCAGCGGAACTTTTGTTCTCCTCTGCTTCTCGAGCGTGCCGCATGTTAATCGTGAATCCAACTACCAAATCCATGTGCTCTGGTCCATCTTTTTTCCAGTGCTAAACCCTAGGATATCCAAGACGCCCACTGCAAGGCAGACGAAACGCTCAACAAAACAAAGGTGCGAACTAATCACAAAAAAAGCAAAAGGGAGGACGTCAACAATAACATGCCATGACCCGATTTGACGGCCACACGGTCTGGGCCATGGTTTTATCTGACAGAGCATCCCCTAGTGCGAGGGCGACGATGGTTCATCCCCATCCATGTTTCACAGAGACGCATCTGACCTCTGAGACGAGAACGATAAACGGCCAAGTCAAATGCCCAGGGACAGGCAAATCACTTGTCCGATGCTCATCAGTTTTGAGACATCAGCCCTTTGAAGCCTCTGAAGCCGCCGGTACCGGACTTGGTCGTGCCATCTTTCTTCTTGCCAACGTTTTGGGCGCCGCCTGCATGAGAGCACGGATTAGCTTGTGTGTCAATGGCATTCGCCCCTCACTTTCCCCGGCTTCTGTCCGTCGTAGCCGCGCTTCCAAGGTCGAAGCAGTGATGGTGGTTGGACTCACCTCTTCCATAGACCCGGATTTCCGATTTCGGTGTGATTTTGGCCTTGTTGTCCTTGTCGCTACCGCTGCCATTCGTGTTCCCGCTGAATGTACTACGCCCGTCAGACGAGCCGAGGGGCTCTGTGGCGTTGAATGCGTGGAACCGAGGCGCATGTATGGTATCTGTGGGAGACTGCGGCTCATGTTCCAGGCTGGTTGTGTCCATAGGTT
Source organism: Diplodia seriata (assembly GCF_021436955.1). NCBI lineage: Eukaryota > Fungi > Ascomycota > Dothideomycetes > Botryosphaeriales > Botryosphaeriaceae > Diplodia > Diplodia seriata. Next base: position 855,635 of record NW_027117309.1, on the reverse strand, counting down.
GGAACGTTCGGGCTGGAAGCGACTCACTGCGCTCGGGACGCGCTGTGAATGGCCGGTTGCCATGTCCCGAGAACGAGGATGCTTGGTAGTTAAATTCGCTGTACTCATCGTCGAATTCATCGTCGCTTCTTACATCCGCTCGCATCGGCTCGGTGAAAGACCTGGGACCGTAGCGATTCGCAAAGCTTGCGCCTCTACTGCTTGTGATGCTACCACTTCCTGCGGCGCTAGGCTTTCTCGTGAAAGCACTGGGAGCATGTCCTTCGATGGGGCTGTGTGCATCGTGGCTGCCATGGCCATTCCCGCTTGCGCGACCTCTTGCATACGACACCTCGGCCTCAAGGGCCTGGGACTTCATCTCCAGCTCGGTGAACCGGTGAAGGAGGCGGTTGTGCGTCTTTCTCAGCTGGTTGAACTTGGAATGGCTTGCAGCAAGAGCAGAATCAATCATCTGCTGCACCGATGCAGGCAGCTGTGTGGGATCGTGGCTGATGTCCATGTCGACTGGTTGGCGTGATTCAAGCAGGGCAAACTTGCGGTCATACGCCCTGGCAAGTCTACTCCGTTCAGCATCTTGGCTGTCAAGCTTCAGGTTGGCCAACTTGAGCTCATTGCGCAGCAGATCCTGCTCTTCCTGGGCCTGCTCAAAGTCAAGCTCCTTGAGTTCGAAGTTACGCAGCTTCGCCTGCAACCTTTCAATCTCCTGTCTCAGGATCCCCATCTCCTCTAATTCCACTTCGGTGGACTTGAGGTTTTGCTTCGAATTGAGCTCCCTTGCTTCGGCCTCAACCAACAGTCTCCGGAGATGTTCGCAATCTTTCTCCGCCTTGTCAAGTTTCGTCTTGAGCGACGCTTCCTCAGAATGCCATTGCTTTTGCTCGTCGCGAATCGTCTTTAGCTTCGAGCCTAGTTCACCCTCCCATTTCTTCGACTGGTTCCTGCCTGTTATCGTCTCCTTCTTCAGCTGCGCGTAGAGCTCATTCGCTTTTTGCAGTTTGGCCTTCAGCGTCCTGTTCGTGTTGATTAGATTCTGTGTTTCCGCCTCGACTGTGGCTTCCTTGATATGCCTCCGCTGGAGTTGGCCGATGTGAGACAGATGTTGAGCCTTCAGGTAACGTTCAAAGTTCAAGTCGTTGCGCAGTAGCATGACCTCCCGTTGCAGAGTAGCAAGATTCTGCGCGAGGCGGGCGTGCGTAGGCGTGAGCGGGTACTGGTTCGAGAGCGTTTGCGTAAATGCTTCAAGCCGAGGCGAAGCAAGAAGGGCTGAGGACGCATCCAGGTTCTGTTGCTGCTCCCTTTCGGTGGTCTGCGGGATGAAAGACCCTGGTAAGGTAGGACTATCAGGACCGGCATCATGGGGCCGAGGGGAAGGCCGCCTAAGATGCGTCGAATCTTTTGGCGAGAGGCTCGTCGGGGCGGTGGATTGAGTGTTTCGCCAGCTGCTACCAGGCTTTCCGTCTGTTGGCGAAGTCGCGACTGTACCATCATCATCTAGAGGGACCCCAGGAATGTCTTCAGTTGGAACCAAAGAAGTGTGGGCGGGCCGTGTGGCTGATTGCGGAAGATCGGGTAACTTGGCGGTTGGCGGTGGGCCGGGGTCCTCCAAAGATGCGGAGACAGCCATGCACAGGCTCATGCACTCGGTGACGACATCCGCCGGATCACTCCTGAGCCAGCGCGTCTCGCTCAGCTCCTCCTCAGCTGTCATGTTGAAGAAGTTGGGATGTAAGAGGTGGACCTGCCGGAAGGGCTCCGTGCGACGCCGAATAGCCTCGGGATCCAACACCAGGTCGTCCGCACCAAGGTAGTTGATGTTCTTCAAAAACCTTCGGGGCTTCCGGACATAGCTCATGAGATTTACGGGGAAAAGCCCGTATATGAAGGTGAAGTAATACAAAGCACCAGGTGCCGACGTCTCTGGGTGGTCAAAGGCGTGCTCGAGTCGCTCCCAGGTAGGGTCGCTGCGGTCATCGTCCGAGAAATCGTCCTCAGAGTCGGCGTCGATAGCCTCTTCTTCTCCGTTCTGGCTTTCATTTGGCATTGGCGCGGTTACCTGGTCCCAGCACAAAACTCTACTGTAAATCAAGAAGAGCTTCGGCATGTGGGACACCAGCACACGGGTGATATGAGGCATGAACATGATGAGCACTGTGAGCGCCATCTCGACGACCGTGGCAGACTTGTCGAGCATCAAGCATTTCTCCAAATTCTCCACGAGCGGCGTTTCGGAGACCAGGTAGAGATGCGGGGGCTGGACGCGGACGAAGGTGCAGAGCAGACCCAGGGCTTGGACACGATGCTTGGCTTGGACGAAGAGGGTGTTCAGCGAAAGAAGCAGTTCCTGGAGCGAGTTAGGTGAAAGCTGCTAGACAAAAGACGACCGACTTGCCTTGGGCTTCCGGCGGCCGTACATGACCAGAAGCGACTCTATTTCGCGCGCACCATACTCGTCTTCGGGTGTGATCATATCGCTCTCCGCTGTCGGCATGCGCGTATGCTTCAAATAACAGTCCAGGAGCTTCTGCATATACGAAGCGGCGGCTTGGGCCTGCTCGGCGTCGTGGTCGCCGCCAGCTTCATAAGCCAGGACGCCCAGCACGAACTCGCGCGCATCCTCACTCTCGTTCCTCTTGTGACCCACGCCGTCTATGACGGGTTTTAAAACCAGGTTCCACCACTGCGACAACCGGGCATCCCCGCGAATTGCAGGGCGCACTTGGCGGAGGACGCTAAGGAATGCGCTGCGCTTGACGGGCTCGTCCTGCACGTGGTTGTTGTACGTCTGCAGCAGCTCGTCGTGCAGCCGTTGCGAATCCTGGTCGTCGATGTCATGGTGCTTGTCGAGGAAGGTCTCGATGGTCCGCTGGAGCTCGTCGGGAAGCGGGTATGCGACGGTTGGGCCGGCGAAGGCGGACTCGAGCGCCTTGACGGCGTCTTTCAGAGAGCTGCATTCCTACATCAGCGCGGGCGAGAGCAGGGAAGAGGAGGCCAGCGTACCCGGCGGCCATTTGCGCGCGCTCCGCAGCGGCAGCGGGATGCTATGACGAAAGCGAGGATTCCGAGCTGTTCGCGAAAAAGCGCGGCATAGTCGCGCTCGCGGGCGAGACGGGGACGGCGGGGCGGGCTTGCTGATGTACTCGCTCGAGTCGCGGACGCCGGCTGCTCCCGCCAACCACAACGGCGGACAATACGTAGACGTCGCGGCGACTGAGGATGCTGATAAGCAATGGGACGACGCAGTCTGGCAATAGCAATCTAATGGATTATTAGCGGCGGCGGCGCACGTCGTTTCGTGCAGCGCACAGCGGATTGGGCCAAGCTGATCCAGTGTGCCGGCACCCTTGGCCGCGAGCAGAGGCCCGGCTGGGCAGGCGTGGGTGCAACAGCGTGCAGGGGCATCCGAGGGCCCGTCCGCGCCCAGGTATCTCCGCCATAACGAATACTTTCGCATAACGTCACCAAGCCGTCGACACGCTGCGCCATCGCCCGCTGCGGCTGCCGGCGTCGCACAACCGCTGCGCTGCTCTCTGGTCGCGCGCGGCAGGGGCTTTTCAGTGCAGCCGCGGATGCAGACGCAGCTCCGGCCGGGATATTGTGGCGTGCCCGCTCGGATCCTCGCCGCGCGGGGTGATAGGCCGCAGTGGGCGTGATGCCCCAGCCGATGGACGTTGGAGACAACGGCGCGGCCAGGCGCAGGGCAGGCAGGCGCCGCCTAGCGCCAGGCGAGAACCCAGCACATTCCCCAGCACTTGCCGGCGGCTCCTTTCCACCGGGCCCCTTCGAATTTCCTCGAGCCTGGGTACTAGACACCGAGACATGGGAGTCCACTGCTGATAGCCGATGTAACGTATGCCATGCAGACGCCGCAGCCCCCGATCAGGGTGCACACGGGCCATTGATGCTGGACTGAGGGTCCATCCTCCTCGCTCAGGAGCGTGCTTCGTGATAAGGTTGGCGTGGGTTGGCCTGCGGACATTGGGCCTCCAATGGGTCTTTGGCGCCGATGATCGCCACCAGGTGCGAACGCCCGCCCTGCCGACTCCCACGAGCACAGCAATCGTGAGATCGCAGTCGATCCACGCAAGGGGCTCCCCCGGCAGGCCGTCTTCTACGCATCGCGCTGCCTGAGGTGTCACTGACACGCGCTTGCACCGAGTACCTGCGGCTGCGCTCCACTTCACTGTCTGCTGCCCTTCGCTTCTACCGCCACGCCATCGACAAGCTTGGCCGGCTATAGCCAGCCCATGTGCGCTAGCTGCTGTTGCAGAATCTGGGAGCTGGAGGACTTAAGCTTCCCGGGGTCCCGGACGCCCGCCGTCAGCCGTCGGGGTACACAGCATGGGACCCTCTCTTCAGCGTCTGACGGTGTGCAAAGCTGCAAACACTGTACATGCGTCCTACTGTCGCGCGCATGATGCGTCAAACTAGTCGACTGCGGCCACTGCCATCCACACAAGCTGGACGAGGAAAACTTTGCACATACGGGAGGGCCTGCATTCTGAGCACATTTAGCCAGCTCGGAGCTTGGTCAGTTTAGGCCGCCTCGTATGCGCGCCTCAGACTACCGTCACAAGCGTTGCTCCAGAACGCGGATGGCGAGCCGGTGATAATAATATAATGTCGCGGTCGAGATAAGCAAACGACCCCACGCAATTGTGATTGCGTTGCGCGACCAGCCGGGCGATCAGGGATTCTCAGCCTTCAGCATCAAGGCGCTCGGTGAAACAGGTGGCAGTATTAATGCCGAAAGGGCTGACGGGACATTCCATGAGCTGTCGTCAAACTTCAAGCCTCGGCTAAAGCTATCCTCATCACGGCGAGCTGCTCTTCTGAGCCATTCCCACCGCTTCATCCCAGCGTGCTGGTTGGGAAAGATACACATGAAACCCTCGAATTTGCCATGGCTGCAGATTGATTAACGTCTCACTCGAGAAGACACGGCGCACCTTCTCCCGCTGCCTGGGTGCCACTGATCCACATGTCCCTCCTGCCGCCGCCTTCCGCTTCCGTCGGGCCATCATGGGCAGTGCTGTCTTAAGTACTCGTAAGCCCTCCACCCGAGACCTAGCCAAGGCGACGATCGATTTGGCGTTCTCCCGTTTCCCCACTGCCGGTCGGATCAACAAAGCTCGATATTGCTGCCCGTCGGGTGCGGCGACCAGGCCAACGGGAATGAGCCGTGGCCTTCCGAAGCTATCTGCCTGCCAGTACATCAGAGGCGGATGGTGCGATCAACACGCTCATCAGCCTCTGTTCATCGTGTTGCCAGAACCTTTAGCGTTATCGTCCTTGTAATCATCCCATGCGCGCGCTTTCAGCGTCTCAGCATCGGCCTTTTCCAGGTTGTCCTCATCCGGTTCCGGTTGCATCCCTGACTGCTCACCACCTCCTTCGATGATACCTCCCCGCTTCCTCTCCTCGTCCAAGTATTCATCGATCGTCATGGTGGGCAAGCTGTGATCTGGCCGGAAGACACCCTGCTGTACTCTCTGCCTGCTGTCGAGGAGCGTGAAGGGTCGCATTGGCTTTCCATCTGCGCTCAAGATAGGCCCAGTACGGCTTGACAAACTCGCAAGCGGTGAATCCAGGCGCTCTGAGTAACCGTCACCTCGGCGGTCACGCTGTCGCCAGTCCTCTGTGGCGGGCCCCGCGTTTGGTGGAGGCGCAGGTGGAGCCATGGCCAGAATCTGTAGCTCCTGCGCCAGCGACTCGAGGGAGGCAAAAGTCTGGTGTACACAAAGAGCAATATTTGTGAGGTGAAGCTGACGCAGAGCATCCTCGTCGTTCTGGAAAGCAGCAGGATTTTGGTTGAGATGCTGGATCCCACGGTTACTAATCGGCCCACGTGATATTGCCACTGAACATACCTCAAGCTTCGCCTTCAGCTCTTTTTCGGCTCTGAAGCGGGAAATCTTTGTGTCGCGTCTGGCGGCAGCATCTGTAGTGGATGCAGTAGAGAAGGAGTTGGGGGACTCCTGGTACTTCTCGTAGAGCTTGGCATCGGGCTTCGACAGGACGTCATAGCTGTCGAGCAACTTCATGAACTTTTCGTAGCTTTCACGGGCACTGAGAAGAGTTGACTTGCGATCAGTGCCAACGGCGCGTTGCAACAGCTCGGCCAAATGGTAGTTGATGACCATGTATCTGCCGCGAATATGAGAAAATGAAGGGACAGGTCAAGATGTGGCGCCGTACTGGATGTCTCCGGACGACACATCTTCCAGAGTCTCGTTGGGACTGAATAGCGAAACACGATCGGCAACTCTCAAGCACTCTTCATAGGTGGCGATGGCTGAGCTGAGCTTCTGTTGGTAGGCATCGCTGTTCGAGTCGTAAGTAGACTCAAGCTCCTTTCTTTTCGCCTCTGCGCCGTAAAATAGAGCACGGAGGCTCTGCGGTTGCTGCTCAGCTTCGTTGCTCATTTTCGAGGTCTGGGGTGGTAAAGGTGCGCTGTAGGGGTGGACGTTGTCGTTGGTGGGAGGGAACCTGAACTGCATGGAAAAACGACGTCACGTGCGCCGCGTCTTAGCGCGTCGGCCATGATTTTCGCGCACGGACGCTTGCGGCGACGCCTTGCGACGACGACTGACGCTGCGACTCTACGACACTAGGTGCATGACATGGCGTCCTTCTGCTCGATGCTGCCCGTGACAGTTTGCAAGCACTCCGCTGGGGGCGCGTCGTCAGCACGGACCGCTGATGCAGGCAGGCAGCTGCGGCGCAAGCTGGGCAGGTGCTTGCTGCTTGCACCTGCCACATGCAGCAAACGGCTGACCATATCGCAAAACCATCCTAGCTCCCTTCAACCATCCATCCACTCTACCTCTCAGCCTCCGCATGCTCCGTCACAATTACTGTACACAGTCGTCCATGCCGTGCATTCGTGCCCAGTAACATCACATTCAGCCCGGTTCCACCTCAGCTGTCGCATCTCTGCACTCTGCATCTCCCGCCGAGGGTACTGTGGGCGCAATGGCAGACAGTTCAGATGCTGTGCCATTCTCGAGTCATGGTTCTGGCCAAGCACTTCCTGAGGCAGCCGCCTTTCAGGATATCGACAAGTCACATCACCCCGCCAAAGATTATGAGGACTCCGATAGCGATGACGGCCTGCCAAGCTCTGGGATTGCCCGCAACGTCTCGGAAAAGAAGCGCCATCAGCATGCCATCTTCAGTTCATGGGTTACGCGGAAGGCAGAGAATGTAACAGAGCGGGAGGTGAAGGAGACTCTGAAGGCAGCTGACGATGATTCGCTCTCCATTCGAAACCTGCTGGCCAAACAGGATTCCAACGTCATAGCCGACCCACGCGAGTACCAGTTGGAGCTTTTCGAGAGAGCCAAAGAAGAGAACGTCATTGCTGTCCTTGACACCGGTTCCGGAAAGACGCTGATCGCCGTGCTTCTGCTCAAGCATACCATCGACAAGGAGCTTGAGCATCGTGCAGCCGGCAAAGCCCCTCGTATCTCTTTCTTTCTCGTCGATTCTGTGACACTGGTGTTTCAGCAATTTGCTGTGCTCGAGACTAACCTCGATCAGAAGGTCGAGCGTTTCTGTGGAGCAATGGGCTGCGATCTTTGGTCTAAGCAGACGTGGACGAAGCACTTCGAGCAGAACATGGTTCTTGTTTGCACCGCCGAGGTTCTTGCTCAGTGCTTGATGCACTCCTTCATCAACATGGAGCAGATCAATCTACTGATCTTCGACGAGGCTCATCATGCCAAGAAGGGTCACAGTTACGCCAAAATCATCAAGGATTATTACGTGCCCACAGATCCAAACAAACGGCCCAAGGTGTTCGGGATGACGGCCTCGCCAGTAGATGCAAAGGTGGACGTTCATCAAGCTGCTAGCGACCTCGAGGCACTCCTGCATTGCCGAATCGCGACCACTGCGAATCTGGACCTATTGCGCAAGACCATCAGCCGGCCAGATGAGTATGTGACGAAGTACGCCCCCCTTCAGAAGCCATTCGAAACACCATTGTACGTGAAGATGAAGGAGAAACTCGGCGACATGGAAGCGTTCAGACCTCTCTTTGAGTCTTCCAAACATGCGACTTCTCAACTCGGAGCATGGTGCTCAGACATGTTTTGGTACTACGCTCTGCAAGAGGAAGAAGCCAAGAAGCTCGAAAGCCGCCAGGAACAAGCCTATCACAAAGACAAGAAGAAGAAGACAATATCCCGCCTCGACCAGGAGGTAGCAAGGTTGAGAGAAGCTGCGGAGATCATCAAGAACAGCTTCTTGGGTGAGCCTCAGCCAAACCTAACACATCTGAGCTCAAAAGTCTTGGAACTTCGCACCCAGCTCCTCAAAACCTTTGAGAGGACACCCAACTCCAGATGCATCGTTTTCGTCGAGCGGCGACACACTGCCCGATTGTTGCATCGAGTCTTCAACGAAATTGGAGGGGCCCATCTCAAACCCGGGATGATTGTTGGTAGTACTGGCAAGTGGGGCGATCTCAACATCTCGTTTCGTCAGCAGGTTATGACCCTCTTAAGATTCAAAAAAGGTGAACTGAATTGCCTTTTTGCAACCTCTGTTGCTGAGGAAGGCCTTGATATCCCCGATTGCAACTTGGTCGTCAGGTTCGACCTTTACAAGACGATGATCCAATACGTGCAGTCCAGAGGCCGCGCCCGGCACAGGAACTCCCGGTACTTGCACATGATGGAGGAAGACAACATGGAACACAGGAAGCTTGTTCTGGAAGCCCGTCAGGCAGAAAGGCTGATGCGGCAGTTTTGCGAAGCTTTGCCTGAAGACCGCCTGTTGAAAGGAAACGACGCGGATCTGGACGAACTCATGCTTGATTGCAAGGGCTCCAGACGCTATACGGAACCCAGCACAGGGGCGAAGCTCACTTATGATTCCAGCCTTAGTGTCCTTGCCCACTTCACAGCGGCGCTTCCTAGGCAAGGAGAAGTCGCTTCTGAGCCTCTCTACATCATCTCCTCCCAGTCAGGTAAATTCGTCTGTGAAGTCATACTCCCAGAAAACTCGCCTGTTCCATCAGCAATGGGCCGTCTGTCTCCGCGGAAGGCCATCGCAAAACGATCAGCAGCATTCGAAGCCTGCCTTCACCTCCGTGGGGAGGCATACTTGGACGAGAATCTCTTGCCGATCTATACGAAGCATCTGCCTGCAATGAGAAACGCCCGACTGGCGCTGAATTGCAAGAAAACAAATGCGTACGATATGATGACAAAGCCGAAAAGATGGGAAATTGAGCGAGGAGCCATTCCTGAGGAGCTTCACATCACTGTCATTGAACTCCCGGATGGTCTTGACAGGCCCAACCAACCACTGGCGATACTCACTCGTACTCCTCTCCCACAATTGCCAGACTTCCCAATATTCCTCAATTCCGGAACTCCTAGCCGGGTCCATCTGGTTCCTTTGACATCCGTCTTCAAGTGTAGCATCGATGATGTCCAACACATGACCTCGTACACGCTCAGAGCGTTCAAAGATATCTTCAACAAGACGTACGAGGAGGATCATGCCAAGATGTCCTATTGGATTGCTCCATTGAAGAGTTGTTACCAAGTACTCGATGATGGATGCTATGGGTTACGAGAAATCCTCGACTGGGAGGCTCTGGAGGAGGTCAAAGCGCACGTCGAGTACCGTTGGACAGCTGAGATGCCCAATGATCTTCTTGTGGACAGGTATCTCGTCGACATGTGGGATGGTGGCCGGCGTTTCTTTACGGATTGCCTGAATCCAGCCCTGAAGCCAACGGACCCTGTTCCTGACGATGCTGCCACCGGAAAGAAACCGGAGCACAAGAAGGACATCCTGAACTATTCCATCAGCCTGTACAAAGCATCGAGAGCGAAGGCCGACTCAAGCTGGAATCGCGAACAGCCGGTCCTTGAAGGACGGCAAGTGCTCCACCGCCGCAACATGCTGGCGGAACCTGAGAGGCGTGAAGGCGAACTCCGCTCGAAGGTGTACCTGTGTCCGGAGCCGCTGAGAATATCGACACTCCGGTCAGCAGCCGTGGCAACCATCTACGTCTTCCCTGCAGTGATTCATCGCATAGACCAGTGTCTTATCGCGCTGGAAGCTTGTCAGCTTCTGGACCTCGACATCAGCCCCGAATTGGCGTTGGAGGCGTTGACGAAAGATTCCGACAACACCGACGAACACAGTGAAGAAGCCCAAAACTTTCGCCGCGGCATGGGTAATAACTATGAGCGCCTGGAATTCATGGGAGATTGTTTCCTCAAGATGGCCACATCGATCGCGCTGTTTGGTCAGAATCCGGACGACAACGAGTTCGACTTCCACGTCAAACGAATGTGCCTCGTGTGTAATCAAAATCTATTTGAGACTGCCAAGGGGCTTAATCTTACCAAGTACATACGAAGCATGGCATTCTCAAGAAGAACTTGGTATCCCGATGGCCTCAAGATGCTGGAGGGCAAGGGCCACAACAGGACTGGAGACGAAGCGATGAAGCATCATCTTGGAGACAAGACTGTGGCAGACGTTTGCGAGGCTCTCATCGGGGCAGCTTATCTGACGCATAATACGTTGGGCGAATGGAAGCCAGAAAACTGGGATAACGCTGTCAAGGCAGTCACCAATCTCGTGGCCAGTCCAGATCACACTCAGAAAAAGTGGGCCGAGTACCTTGACGCATACGAGAAACCAGCTTATCTTGACGCGGAATGCACGGCAGCGCAGATGGACTTGGTGAATCAGGTAGAGAGGGAACACCCTTACCGCTTTCGCTCAGCAAAGCTCCTGAGATCAGCCTTTGTGCACCCGTCGTATCCCTACAACTATGAGAAGGTCCCTTCATACCAGCGCCTGGAGTTCTTGGGAGACGCGCTGATCGACAACGCGTGCATCACCTGGCTGGTCTACAACTTCCCGGATAAAGACCCTCAGTGGCTAACGGAGCACAAAATGGCCATGGTGTCCAACAAGTTCCTCGGCGCCGTTTGCGTGAAGCTCGGATTCCACAAGCATCTCAAGTACAGCCACTCACAAGTCGAATACCAGATCCGCGACTACGTCATGGAGATCAAGGAAGCCGAACGCGAGGCCCAAGGGGCACGAGACTACTGGACAACGGTCAAGTCGCCGCCGAAGTGCCTGCCCGACATCGTCGAGGCGTACGTCGGCGCGCTCTTCGTCGACAGCGCCTACCGCTTCGCCGAGGTGCACCGCTTCTTCGAGACGCACATACTGTGGTATTTCGAGGACATTTCCATCTACGACTCGTTCGCCAACTCGCACCCCGTCACCCGGCTGCACGGCTTCCTGCACGACGAGTTCGGCTGCGAGGACCACAAGGTCATGGCCCAGGAGCTGCCCGTCATCACCCCCGGCGCCCCGCCCAAGTGCATCGCCGGCGTCATGGTCCACAACCGCATCATCGCCGACGGCATCGCGTCGGCCGGCAGGAACGCAAAGGTCAAGGCCGCCCTCGCCGCCCTCGACCTGCTCACCGGCCTGCCGCCGTTCGAGTTTCGCGACCGGTTCGGCTGCGATTGCGGTCAGCGGCAGAAAGGGGAAGAGGGCGCGGTCGATGCCGGCGCAGGCGGCGATGGTGATGATGCGAGCGATGTGGTGGTCGTTGGCGTGGCCGAGGAGGCCGGCGTTCCGGTTGTGAAGAAGGGAAGTTTGATTTGAACGGCGGGGCTCTCTGGAGCTGGCGAAGCGGAATTTGAAGGGACTTGTCGTGCGGATTCGGTTGCTGATGAATAGTCGTCTGTGCTGCGTGATACAGAAGTGTATCTAGGTGGACTTTTCTTCCTCGAGGCTTGGTACATCATCGGCTCTTTGGTCCAAGGCAGATTTTTGCTAGAGGAGATTCTTCACACTGAGTAGATGGCGAGAGGCGATCAATTATAATAGACGGTGCATCCTACCTATACTCTGTGTTCGCCTTTCGTGACTCTCCGTCCTTTTTTGCTCTAAGCTACAGTTCATCCAGACAGCACAGTATGGCGGCAGCGAAATGGGTCACACGCAGCTGAATCGGTGGTCTCTTGTTAGAGGGAGCGATTTTCTGATGAATTGATCGGTATCGACACCACCCCCCGCCAGTCTAAGATACAGAAGCGCAAGTAATACCCAGGGCACTGAAAAGACATACATCATAAGGAGCCGTACAGGACAGATGACTGCCCTTCCAATTCCCCCGCCGTGCACACCCCACCAGTTTGGCAATTGAGCATAAAGAAACCGGCGCCATATCCCACCACACGTCTCTGCTACGCCGCGGGAGAGAAAAGAGATTCCAAGCGGGCGTGCATTTCCATTCCCTTGATAGTACATAGCGCGTCCTGCGTAAACAAGAGAAAAAAAAACGTTAAACCCCTCCCAAATGAGAAAAAAAAAAAAGAAAGACGTTGCATCCTTTTGTATCCCTAACCCGGGCTCAAATAGGCAAGCACCAGGGCAAACTGAAGCGAAGAAGGGAAGACTATGGACCAGGTGTTGTCTAGACATCATGTACAACAGCAGTCAAGGCATGACCAACCGCCACATGACAATTCGGTCACCTGATCCAATAGTTCCCGCTGGAGTCGAGTCTGGCGAATCGGTAGAACCGGTACGTTCTCCATGAGGTGACGCAAAGGCCAATGAATGCGAGCATTGCTACGACGCGGATGGAGATTTTGATGCGTTGAGACTTGTTCCATGGAGCTCTTTACGAGGCGAAGGGAAAGAAGAAACAATCAGTTTGTTGGGTCCTTCAAGAAGAACGGAAAAATCAAAGCGGTCGTAGTTTGTTTTGAAATACGGGTTTACTACTAGAAAGATGTGAAAGGGTTTATTGCTGCTTTTCGTACCCCTCTGGTTTCTCCATATTGTTGACTTCAAAGAAGCGCGCAGTGCCTGGTGTGATGAGATTGCATGGTTAGCAGCTGGCATTTGGGACATTGGTAGAGGCTTGAGCAGGGCGGAACTTACAGGAATAGCCGTTCCAGTCAAAGTTGTCGCTGGGGTTGCAGTGGCACTTGTTGTCGGTACGTGTCTTCTGGCTCGTCGGGCAGTGGGTGAAGGGCACGTGGTAGTAGGCAATGTCATCGAAGAAGTGAAGCTCGTTCTTGTTGAGCATGAGGCCGGCGGCAATCGAGTGGACAGGAGCGTCGCCCCAACGCTCGTAGAAGAAACCGCCATCGTGGTCGAGGTGGTCGAAGAAGTCGATGTAGGCATCGCTGCGGAGCCAGTTGAGATTGCCAATCTCGAAGTTGGACCAGAAGTGGCAGTGGTTGTACGTCTTGCCGTCGTCGTCGCTGAGGAAAGCCATGGAGTTGTCCTTGGCGACGTGCTGGGGGAACTTCTGCATGAAGCCCTTGACGCTGTCCCAGAGGGTGGGGATGGTCTCGACGTATTCGTACAGGCTGAGCACGAACGAGTACTTCTTGCCGTTGTCGGCCATGAACTTGAAGGTGTCGTAGTTGATGTCGCAGAAGAGCTCAATGCTGGGCTCGACGCGCCAGTACCACTCGTAGTCCAGCATCAGCGGGTGGCGGAAGAAGAAACCCGACTCGTAGCGGCACATGTGGCGGTAGCTGATGGAGTCGCCGTAGATGATCTGCTTCTGCTTCATCTCGTCACGGACCTTTGCCGCCTTGCTGGTGTCGATCCAGGACGGGAAAGACCACTGGTCGGACTCGATCTTGCCGTACTTGGTGGTGCCGGAGACGAGCGAGGTGGTCACACGCTTGAAGTTCTCGTCGAAGTCGTCGTCGTTCAGGAAGACCCAGTCGTAGTTGAACTTGCGGTTGAAGCGGTCCTCGACCTGGCGGATGGAGCGGGCAATCTCCCAGACGTCCGAGTTGCGAGCCAGGGTGACAAAGGTGGCGTTCATGCGCTCACCGGGCATGGTGCCCGTCAATTGGGGAGTGGTATTCGGGGTGGTGCCCTGGGACGAGCTGCCCGAGTGCGAGGGCGAGTTCACGACGGGAAGCTCGTTGGAGCCGGGCTCGGTGGCGGCGCCGGAGCCCTTCCATTTGGAACCCTGCTCCTTTATAATCTCGCTGGCGCTCTGCAGGCGGCTGGTGGGGACATCGGACGACGAGAAGAAGAAGATGAGCAGGAGGGCCTTGGGGCACAGTCAGCGGGGATGCGCGGTGCGGCGAGAGGGCGCGGGATCACTCACGACGAAGGCAAAGACGATGTAGCGCATGTAGCGCTGGGTGCCTGCCATGGTTGCAGTTCTCGGGCGTGCGGACGGAGGAGAAGCTGGCAGCTGGGCGGCGAGCAGGCGGAGGCCGGGTGTGGCTTGAAAGGGGCAGCGCGATGGTCAACGGCGGCCGAGTCGCAGATGCAGCGGGCGGGCGCGCGCAGGAAGTTTATGTGCGGCGGCGGGACGGGTAGGGTTGAGGCATTGAGCGGCAAGGAGAGGCAGGGCGGAAGGGAGCGAGCGGGCGAAAGAGATACGTGTTAGGGCGACTTAGGGTACGAAGGGGAGGCAGAATTCCAGTACAACACGCGGCCACCGGCCACCGCGCGCTCGTATGGCGCTGAGTGTGCAATCAGCAGCAAGGAAGGGGCCTAACCCCGGGCCCGTGCTGCCTTCCAGCCCGGCCGCCGGCACGCATACTGACTGTTCTGTGGCGAGCCCAGCATTTGCTCGAGTCGTCCGCTGCTGCGCGTTCTGCAGTTCTAGCGGTTTCGCCCTCTGCTCCTAGCGGCGGCCCCGGACACGCCAACCAGCGTGCACTGGCGTCCAGGATCGCCGAAAAGTGTCGTAAACACCATCACCGCCGCCGCGCCCGCACCTCACCCACCCCAGCACTAGCCACCCCCCACCAACCCTGCCATTGTCCCACCAGCTGCCTCAATGTCCTTTTTCGGCTTCGACACGTCGTTGCCGCGGGATCGTCCCGCCCACCACCCGTCGGCGCCGGGCTTCGGCCAGACGCCTGACCCGTGGGCCGGCCTGTCTGGCCAGGGCGCGCCCGCCGCCGACGATGCGTGAGTCCCGTCCGCTCTGACTGCGCCAGTGCCGCGAGCTAACCGCTGCCTGCTGCAGCCTCGACTTCGACGAAACCTACGATGGCCTCGGCGACCAGCTTGATGAAACCGATGACGCCTTCAACGACGACACCTTCGGCGGCGAGCCTGCCCAGTCCGTCGGCAAGGACTTCGACTTCTCCGGCCAGACCGCCCAGATTGCCGGCACCATGCACGAGGAGCAGATGCTGTACAGCGCCCGCCAGCCCCCGGCTCAGGTCAAGAGGGAGGAGAGGCAGCCCGTCAAGACTGGATACGAGAACTACGCCCAGCCGGGCTACATTGGCAACCTCGAGGCGAGCGCTGATATCTGGGGCATCTCCAAGAAGCCCACGCCCGGCCAGGAGAACCAGCGCCACCAGCTCCCGCCCCAGCATGCTGCCCAGTATGCTGCCCAGCCCGCCAGCAGGAAGATGATGAGTCTGGAGGAGGTCGAGGCTGCCATGCTTGCCCAGAGCAAGCAGAGGCTCTCCCAGCAGCCCGTCCAGCTCCCCGTCACTCAGCCCTCGCCCCAGCCCGCCATGCCCGGCTTTCCGCAGCAGCCCCCGCCAAACTGGGCCCAGCAGCCGTTCGGAGCCCCGCCGCAGATCCTCCAGCGCCACCAGCAATTCCCCCCTCAGTTTGCTCAGCAGCGTCCTCCGTCGATTCCCCAGCAGCAAATGTTGCATGAACTGCCTGCTCAGAGCAGCCCGCAGCCGCAGATGCACCAACGCCAGAGGCAGGAACAACAGGCCCCGCGCGGAACCCCTCCCCAGATGCATCAGCTTCCGCACCAGCCCCGCCAGATCCTCCAGAACCCGAACCGTCTGTCCGGCCAAGGCCAGCCCGTAGCTCAGCCTTTCAACCGTATGCCGCCGACTGGACCAGCTCATGCACGTGGTCCTTCGTACCAGGGTCCTGTCATCACTCATCCCGAGCAGCTGCTGCGCCTGTCCGATGCTGAGCGTGCTGCTTTCCTGGAGGAGGATGCCAAGCGTGCAAAGAGGATCCACAAGATCCACATGCTTTCCAAGGATAACGGACTCATGACCCCCCAGGATAAGAACTTCATCACCCGCATTCAGCTTCAGCAGCTTGTCACGGCTACTGGCAGCATTGACGACCAAGGCCCCGAGGCTGCCCTTGCCGAGGACTTCTACTACCAGGTCTTCTCGCAGATTCGTGGAGCTCCCCGCCAGAACCCCCACCAACCCGCCAACCAGTTCGCTCAGACGTACCTTTTCCAGACTGGCGGCCGCTATGGTGGCCGTCGGCAGCACCGCGGCGGTGACAATCACGCCCAGCGCATGGAGCAGCAGGTGCAGCGCGCGGTGGAGGCTGCCAAGGCAAAGCCCAAGAACAAGCAACTCGTTATCGAGGGCAGTCTCGGCAAGATCTCGTTTAGCAACGCAAAGACGCCCAAACCCCTGCTGAACATCAAGAAGCCGGAAGGAGAAGGCAGGCCGAACGGCGCCGGACGCCGCCCCAGCCGGGCGCATCACGACATCGCCGACCGCAAGGCAACCCTGCGCAACATCGAGAACGTCTACAATGTCCTCATGAGGATGGAAGACCACGAGCGCAACATGCCGCCTCCGTTGAACGATGGCAGCACCCCTGCTCAGATCCAGGAGCACATGGAGTGGCAGCACCAGGTCCAGGAGCTGAACCAGAAGCTTTGGCAGGGCCTGAAGGTCATGGAGCCCATCATGGGTGGCTCCAACGTTCCGCATCCATTCATCGCTATTCTGTCTCACCCGAAGGGCAAGAAGGCCATCCCGCGCATCTTCCGCCATATTGATGAACAGCAGCGCGTGACAATCTTGACCATGATTGTCGTGCACTTGGACACCCTGGACGTGGTTCAACATGGAATCCCTGCCGATCCTCTCACTCCGCTTCCGCGGGCGGCAAAGGAGGAAATCGAGCTGTTCGCCCAAGCCGTTATGCCCCCGCTCTTCGCGTACGTGAACGAAGCGCCCCTGAACATCGTCATTGGTCTCTTGGGCCTGGTCCTTGACCGCACCAACATCCCGGTACTAGTTCGCACCAAGATCGGGCTGTCTATCCTTACCATCTTCGTTTCGCGCGCAGAACTGGTCAAGGAAAGCACGCCGGCATTCACAGCGACCCCACAGGATCTTCAGCAGATCGAGCAGCTCTACAACCGCCTGTTCGATACTGTTGAGCCTGTTTTGCCGTACATTTTCCCCGGAACTGTCAAAGATGATGAGGACGTCTATGTGTGGCAGTTCCTCGCGTCGATGGGTGCGAGCGCATCGGCCGAGCAACAACAGCGGCTCGTCATCGGCGTCAAGGATCGCGTCATGGACACCGTTAACGTGTGCAAGGCGCTTCCGAAGGAGTTATCTGCGTCGCGACTTGGCCATGTCAACCTGTTCATGAGGGCGATTGGCTTGGATGTTGAATTGCTTGGCTAAATAACATCAAAGGGTTGACAAGCAAAGTACTCATGGTTCGGCTTAAGAGCGTTCGGAAGTAGAGCATTACGACACTTTCTCAGACGAAGATGACGACAAAGAGAACAGACCGTTTTCCTCTGGTCCTCCAGCGAGAGGAGCCGGGCGGCAATGTTTTCGAGCTACACGCTCTTTAACTTTGCTGCACCCCCTACACCGAAACATAGGAAGGGAGTTGCTTGCATGCTTCTGGAGTTCGGCCTTTCCACCTTTTCGCTTTCTCTTGATTGAGGGTTGAGCTCTTTTCCCACATACCTACAAGGTTTGGTCTGGTCTGGCGTGGAAAATTGTCGGATGTGGCGACGTCAGGATACCCCGATGATAGTCATGGTTGTTTGGCTGGATGGGCTTTCTCTTTGATTGCTTCCTCCCTTTTTACACCTACCTTTTGCAGTGGGGGGAGCCTTCAAAAATCACTACAGCGTTTATTCAACACGAAAATAGCCTCATTTCATTCATTGTATTCTACTTTTCTCCCATGACGTGCGTTTTCCGAGCGAATGTGACGCAGTACTTAGTGAATCGCTTGAGCAATACGGTCGCTTCCTTTGGTGGGACTCGCTTCCCATGCCCCGGCCTGATGATGATGATGATGATGCCCAGTCGGCAGTATCCGCACAGCATTCCTTTGCCTGTGACTTTTGATAGCAGTTGCCACCTGTTTCGAGAGCCGAAGCTCGCATGCACGCAACACGTGCGAACTCCATGGGTGGAACGCGCCGTTCAGATGCCGAAAATGTTCTTTCCGAGCAGATGTCATTCATCATGATCTTGCAGCTATAATAAGACGCCTCAAAACAGATTTTGAGGGAAAAAAAAAAAAGTCTCCCCCTCTTTCCCCGCCGGCGATTTGCATAGCTACCGATTAGTCTCAAGATTCTAGAAGAAGCAGGGCTTCGTTCCAGCACCGTCGACATGGTAGACGGGGCACAGGGGAAGAAAGGGATGCTGGAATCGGTTGGCCATATATGTCACTGCATAGCGGCGGGTTGGTTGTGAGATGGATGCAAGGCGAAGATATAATTCTGTCTCTCCATTCCCCACCCACTTTTTTTTTTGTTGTATCTCTCTCCATTTCCACAACCTAATCTGGACGTTTTACAGAGCTTTTCTTTCTCGTGGAACGCGGCCGAGATGCCGTGTGTGTTCCCCCCGTTCCGATCGAACTGGCTCCAGTCTATTTTGGGTAGCTAGCTCCTCGGATCCCACCAGCTGCATCATTATCATTGCCGGCCCTCCTTCTGGCAACCATTGGCCATCCGAGCCAAAACAAAAAATCTTTGCAGATAACGCACAGTAGAGCAGATGATTGCCACTGCGGCCTTTCCGTTGACAAGGATTTTTGTGTTTTGTCTCCCCATATTCCGCAATGGCATTCCCATTCCGAAGTGCCTTCTTCCCCACCCCCAACTTAATCTGTCCGCCTCCCTCCCACTCACTCACCCATCCTTCAATTCCTTCTCACTGCCCCGGGACCCTGTAACCCTCGTTCAGCAACTTCTCCAAGCGGGTGATCTCGTCCAGGGTGTTGACGTTCTTGATGAGCTCCAGGATGCTCTGGCGCTCGACGTCGGTCAGCTTGACGCGCGCCATGCCGCCGGCGACGTCGTCGGCGTTCGCGCCGGCGGACGCGTCGAGGGCGGTGCCGCGCTGGCTCATGATCTTCTGGGCGAGCTCGGTCGGCGCCTCGGGGGTGCCGAACAGCTCCTTGGCCTTCGTGCGCTCGGCGTCGCGGATGCGCTGGAAGTCGAAGAAGCGGAGGGACGGCACGCGGAAGATGAGGTAGTAGCGGTAGTTCTGCGAGATGGAGGGCGACGGATGACGCCTTGGTAAGCGGGTGTGATAGAACATCTCCCACCGAGAGGTGGTCGAAAGAATAGGGTAAGGGAACGACGTACCTCTTTGCTGCAGACGGGATTGCCGACCAGGTTCAGCTGGACGAGCCTGGTGAAGCCGCCGAGCGGGTCGAGGTCGGCGAGCTCGCGGATGTTGTTCTCGGCCAGGCTGAGCGTCGTCAGCGCGGGGATGGCGCGCGCGACGCCCGGCTGGATCTGCGACAGGCGGTTGCGGGCGAGCAGCAGCGTCGACACGCGCGGGCGGTGCGGCAGGTTGCCTAGCACCTGGATGTTGTTGTCGGTGAAGTCGATGCACTCGATATCGGCCGAGGCGGCGCCCATGTTCTCGATGTGGGTGAATTGGCGACCTGTATGTCACGGCAACAGACCGCGGGGGTCCATGATGGTATCAACGCAGCTCTTTTCTTCTTGTCTTCAAAGTGTAGTATCTGCTCTTCTCAGCTTAAACGCACCTCTGAGATCCAGCTCGCGCTCGCCGAGCGGGTTGATGTAGGAGAGGGAGTTTTGGATGATCTCTGCCGTCAATCTCATCTTGGGCGACGCGGTGTGTGTTGTGCGGCGGGCTTGCGGTAGACGGGCTTGCGGTAGACGGGCTTGCTGTCGCGAAGCTTGTTTGTCGCGTGAGAGGGCCTGGGTCGAAGAAGGCTCGGCGGGGGGCGGGACGGTCGCGCTGTGCGTTGCTGCGGGCAGGAATGACGCGGATCGGAGGGGAGGGGGTTGGTTCGAGGGTGCGGGAGAGGTGGTCGAGGTGGTGGGCGAGGTTCTACGGAGGTGGAAGCTACCAGCTGCGGCGGCGGATTTTCTCGAAATCTGGGGTCGCGGCCAGCCTTGCATCATCACGCGCCATTGCGGCAACCACTTTTGGTGTCTGATGACGGCCTGCTGCCTACACAACGCATCATGTCACGTCTGCTTCATTTGTTGTGGAGTTGCCCGCTCTCGGCCAGAGTTGGTTGTCGCCTCTTTGAATTTCTCTGTATCCGCAAGCCTCTAATCAGGCTCGACGCTGGCTCATCTCCGCGTGGCTTCAACATATGCTTCGCGCATTCCACTTCCTTTATTGTTCTATTCGCATGTCATTGTAGTCGTAGCTGCTCCGATAGATGTCTTCGAGGCCTTCTGACGACCGACAGCTTCTCAGAAGCCCGCACTGATCCAAGACTGCCCCAATGGCTTGCGGTTCTTGTCGGCCGGCATTTCCTGATCTGTTGTTTCGACATTACCTTGAGTCTACACATCAACCATGGGCCCTCTCGCCCATGAGTTGGGCAAATGCTCAATTCTACACGCAACTTTTTAGACTCCACAGTGTTTCAAAGCACTTTTCAACCTCCCTTGTCTTTTGTGAGCTACGTGACCTTAAGTTCTCACATCTTCACCAAGCCAGAGCGACCTTTGATCTAATCGACTTGAAGAGCATCCCTTCGTGTCAGAGCTCGCCAGCCACTATTGCGCAGCTGACGCATAGCAATGGGCGTGTTTTCAACATTCAATCGTAGAAGCTAGCGTGTCAGGCAGAGGATCACAACAAGTATGGGGGCAGAAGATATAGAAGGCCTTTCCACTCCCTTTAAATACTCTCAGAGCGACTTTGACCGCCAACAATGACGGAACAGTCTACACGTAAGACGTCATAAGCCCACTTGGATACAGTTCCTGGTGTTGAGAAGCACGCATTCGTGATAGACTTGGTCCCGAAGCGGTAATGGTCGAATGCGATTCACCTGCAAGGCACAAAGAATGAAGACTATCAGATGAATTCCGCTTGCTGTTCCGCTCAAATTCCCTAGAGCTCGGGTTGGGTATCTTAACAAAAACATTCCCCCCTCTCCCCCCCAAACGCCACGCTTGAAAAAAACAAAAAAACAAAAAACAAAACAGCGACAGGAAGGCCGGCTGAAGGAGTAGTGTCTCCCGGCATCGGTGGGTCAGCACCCCCCATAGAACGGCGGGTGACAGAGGGACTCCTTATTCCCAGTCCAGCTCACCCGACAGCAGCTGAGCTGCCATCTGGTGGCGGACACGGAGTATCCCCTCCGTCGAGGTGACGTATAGGTCTGGGTTGATGTCCAGACCCAACGCCACCGCCCGCGCGTTCTGAAGCGTGAACACTCCGCAGTCATCGGAGTTGCTCTGCCTCGGGGAGCGCTGGTCCCCACCGTCGACGATGCGCCACTCCGCATCATCGTAAGCCGGACCCAACGTCGCCTTGACCCACTCCAGGGTCTTGGCAACGAAGGGGTTGGGCGAGCCGGCGAGACTATCAAAGTACTTGATAGTCCGCTCGGTGCCCGAGACAACCACCAATCGCCAGTGAGCACCGTGGCAGATTGGTATGAAAAGGCCCTTCACGAGGAGCAGACGCCCCTCGTGAAGCCTACTCCTTCTGTTCCAGCTGAGGACCTTGTCGATCCCCTTCTGGAACACGTCCACCCACCAGTTTGAGAGAAGACACTGGTAGGGTGGTGCCTTGCCGGCCTTCCTGTCGGCATCCTGGTAGCCTGCCTTCTGGCAGGCTACCCTCGTCAACTCCTCCAGGTACTTGTTGACTGTGGAGTCGTTCAGCCAGGTCGTGTCCGGGACCAGTGTCCGAAGGTCCCGGACACTGAAGTTTCTTGAGAGCTCCGCCATCTGGTTACGGCTGCTCAGAGCAGCCGTGATGGCGGAGCTCTCGGCGGAGGTGGGGCCTTGGCTGAGGAGCTGGCGCCTCCTCTCTGACTTGGCGGCCTCAGCCGCCCTCTGCTCTTCCTCAGCTCTGCGCTTGGCCTCAGCCTCAGCCTGCTCGGCCTTGCGCCTCACTTCGGCTTCTGCAAGACGCTGTTTCTCGGACTCCTCTTCGCGTAAGTCCGTGCGGCTGTTGGAGATCTGTAGGTCCTCGGCCTCGTCGACAGTGGCGTGCTTCATGAGTTCCTCCAATGACTTGGCCTTGATCTTGAGCGGCTTGGCAGGCTTTGCGTCCTTCAGGTTGCACTTCGTGATTGCCGTGTGCTCCTCAAGACCCAGGGATTGAGCAACGTCGATTGGCGAGTCCCAGTCGCGGTCGGAAGCACGAACAGCAGACTCCTTGGCTGTCTCGCGGGAAGCCTTGCGCTGCTCTTTCGAACTCTGCTTGACGTTGGCGGGTCCGAGATGCCCATGGTCATACTTCTGAGGACGGTCGATGACTTGCGTGTCGCCTGGGCTGTCACTCTGCTCAAGTTGCGACTGCTCCTGCTCGACTCCTTCACTGCTACCGGATGAGGAAGTACTAGGGCGCTCTTCTGACTCCCGGTATGTCTGGAAGTCCGATTGACTGTGATCGACATTTCCGGAGACATTACCCACTTGGACCTGCGTGACGTTCTGGGTCGGGTCAGGGTTGGTGAGATCCATTATCTTTTCGACCTTGCGGGTCGGGACGGTCTCAGACCCATCCTTCTCGTTGGTGACCGGAAGCACCGCGCTGGAAGAAGACAGGGCGATACGCTTGCGCTGAGGCGGCCCCTTGGTAAAGCGAGTTTTCATGACTGGTAGGTCGAGATCTCTGCGGGAGCGCTTGTGTTGGTTAACCTTCTGGCTGTTCGGTTCGGAAGAATCGGTTCCCATGACGGTTTTTCCGGTCAGCTTGATTTTGATTTGTGACTTCTTGGAGCCATCGGTCTCCTTCGGCTTGTGCAGGATAAGATAGTCCTCCTCATCCGCAGCGGTGGCTGCCTTGGCTGCGCGCTTCTTGTTCTTGAGAAGAGGATTGCCCGAGATCTTGATCTTGATGGCTGACTTTTTTGCGTCCTTAGCCTTCTTTGGCTTGTGCAAGACAAGATCTTCCTCTTCTGAATCCGCACTGAATGCGCGCTTCCGTTTCAGACTGGTAGGTGTGTGGTTGATGCTATCCAAGCTCGGAGTGGAGCGGGATCCGGACGACTGAGCCATCTGGTCGTTGGAAGCGAGGTTAGTGTTTGATGGTGCAGTATCGCTGCGGTTGTTAGATTCATGAGAGGATGAGATGAGGCTGTCGACATGCTTGAAGACTTTGCCTGTAGCGGTGCTGGATTCCGAAGGGCCGGTGGTGGTCCCGTTCGTTGAGACTGCAGCGTCAGTCTGGTTGATGTCGTGCTCGGTGGTGGGAACATGATCGTCGAATGAGATATCATCGAGAGGGTAGGCACCAGGTAGAGTCCTAGCGATGGCTCGACGCTTGTAGGAGTGTGGTCCAGTGGGAAGGTAGACGATCTCCTGAGTTGCTTCATCTGCGCGCACAATTGTACGGATGATAGCGCGGAAGCGGTCCTTGACCTTGGTAAGAGAGAGACCAGCGCCACTCTGGCTCCGCGAGAAAGAAGAGACCGCCGACTCAGGCATATCAGGGAGATCTTCGAAGCCCCTAGCCGAAAACTCAGCGTCTTCAACATCCTCCATGTCATCGCCGGAGCGCTTGCACGGCGTAACGGGCGTGACGGAAGTGCGATTGCTCTTAGCAGCCTGTTCTGCGCGCACCTTGCGAGCATGGTTGTTTGCGTGCCACTTCTTGAGCTTGGCCTCCATGGCCTGCTGAACGGTCATTTGCTTGGGTGTGGGCTGCTTGGACGTGGACGGCTTGGCCGCAGGCTTTCCTGCAGGAGCTCCGGGACCATATCTGAACGCAAAGGTGCTAAAATCCGTCCTCTTTCGGTAATCGCGGGGAGGTGGAACGCCGAGGCCACTGGAAGCCATCGGGTGTCGATTCTTCTCGAAGAGGTGGGACTTGTAGAACGAGTGTCTGAAGCGGCCCTGAGTGTTGGTGGAAATGCGGGAGAGGTACTCGCCATCCAAGCGCGGGGGGAGGCGCTGGCGGCGGTTGTTTTGAATGGCCAAGGGCTGATTGGTGGTGTATGTGGGAGGCTGTGCGCCTTGTCCGAGGATGAAGGTGGGGTGAAGGGTTGTGCCATTGTAGCGTGGGATGTTGTGGTTGTCGTGAATGGTCGAGGGGAAGATCTGGTTGGACTGGTTGATGGTAGGCCATGATGTGGGAGGCTGTTCGCCTTGTCCGAGGATGGAGGTGTGGGTAGGGTTGGTCTGAGTCCAATTCTGCAACGGTAAGGTCAGCGATACGATCTTGAGAGGTTGCGCGTCGCATTCATGGTCAGGACTTACCATGGGAGAGCCATCTGCAGCAGTGCTGGTGGTCTGGTCGGTGTTGTCTCCGGCGAGCGTCGCGCGGTTGTGGCTGTGGACGTTGCGGTCGTAGCTACGATCCAGATCCTGCGCACAGTGTCAGCGCAAGATCTTTCGAGCAAGTCGCAGGCATTGTGCGCGCGACAGCTTACCATATCGGAGGTGTCCTCCATGGTTGTGACGTCGCTTGGACGGTGAGCTCAGTCGCGATGGGTTGTCGGTGAGAAGAAAGGTGCAGGGGTGAGATTGAGGGATGGAGAATGACGGTAGGAGCGGTGTAGAGCAAAGGAAGTTCGGATGCAAGTGGGGCGCGTCGCGATGTGCTAGCTATCATGCAATCGAAGCTTCGTGGCTCTGGGTCGTGAAGAGGAAGAGAGATGGTTGGAGCGCGGCTGGCAGCTCCAGAAAAGCTGCACAGACCCTGGCGCGCAGCCCTAATCGCCGCGGCCTTGGCGCGACAGGGCTTGGCGCGAGCGCTGCCGACAACCCCGCGTCGCGCGGACATGGATGTCAAGGCTGCAGCCATGGGTAATTCTTGCATAGCTGTATATCTAGAGCTAGTGGCTTCCTGCGGGCAATTGCAACGGCCATCTGCAGCACGCGCATGCGGCCTCGGAGCGCGCTACCGCTGTCTCGCAGTGCGGGCGCCTGCCGACTGGCGGCACGCTAGAGCGCCCGACAGCCCGCGCTGTCGCATTGCGCTGTGGCTGGTGCCAGGCCGGTCTTGCGTCATATCGGCAGGCAGCTGCCCCGCGCGCGCACTCAGCGCCGCGCACCCTCGTTGCAACAGCCTGAACTCCAGGTCTTCTGCTGGGCTTTGCTTTCGAGCTCTTCATCTCCGTGCTCGTCTGCTTCCAGTCCCACCTGCAGGCCGGCGCTGCTGCGCAATTGGCGGTTGTCGGGTCGGCCTTGGCCTCTCGTTCCACAGCGCAAAATTCGGGCGCCCGACCCCAGACGCCGCGCTGCCAGACACAAGCCACACAAAAACATCCCCGCCGGAAGCTTGTGAGATCTGCGCGAGGGGCAGCTCTCCCCGCGTTCCTGTTCCTGCCGATCCTGCCCGATGTCGGCAGACGCCATCCCAGTCCCCGGGTTTGGCACAATCGCATGCTTATCGAGCCTGACGGCTTTGTTCACTTTCCGACCGGCGCAGATGCATTTTTCGGGTCCAGAGCTGCAATTTTCGCTCCCGTGTTTGTACCGCGTCTTCAAGCTCTATCGAACCAGCTGGCCGGCCATTATTATCTCTCTCCATGGTTGGAGCAATGCAAGGTATTATCGCTGTCAAAGTCTTCATCATTCAATTCATAAGCCTGTCGTCGCTTTATCGTCTATCGAAATTGTCTGTCGCATGGCAATGCCATCCTCAGATGCCTACTGAAACACCATGATAACGCCAGCCCGATCCACGCTCACAACCATGCCATACGGCTGCTCCAGGACCGCCACGTCCGAGACATTGTCCAGGTGTCCCTTCAACAACTGCTGCTGCTGAAGGCTCCGTAGAGTGTCCCTACCGCCTCTAGCACCCGTTGCCTCCCTACCCCGCTTCGCCGGGCTTGCCGTCTTTGTGCCGGCCGCGCTCTTGCCCTTGCCCGAGTCGCCGTTACTCTCTGGTCCCGTTCCTTGCTGTGATGGACGGAAGATGCGTTCCTGCACGATGGTCGTCTCCGGGTTAGGCGCAGCTGGTGGCAGCACCGTGTAGACTGGCCTGCTTTCCTCCATCTCCAGCCCCGACACTACATTGGACGCCTCGGGCCTTGCTAGATCCCAGAAACGCACTTTCCAATCCGATCCAGCCGAAACAAGGAAGTCATTCCCATCGTCGGAGCCAAGGGCGAGCGCGCGCACGCTGCGATCTGTGCCGCCGCCATGACCGACACTACTGGACTCGATCGAAGCGGCGAATCGCCCGAGGAGCATGCCGCTAGGTCCGTGTGTGTTGCTTCCGCCGGCCCCGCTGCGCTGGTGCAAGTCATCGTCAAGGTCAATGAGCGTGTAGTGCCGGTTCGTTGACGTTTCCTTGAATACTGAAGTGCGGAGAGCCGAGGTGCAGATAAGCTTCTCAAGATCCCAGACCGTGATGTCGGCGGCTGCGGTGCCACCGGCGATGATGAACTTGGGCTTGCGAGACATTTTGACAGTCTGGATAGTGATACGATGGATGGGGGCACCACCAGGGAAGCACCAAGCGCGCAGGCGCATCTTGAATCGCAGATCCCAAAGATCAAGCACGCCATGGGTAGTGCCCAGCAGAAGCCAGTGGTGCTTGCGATCGGTGACGAAACAAGTAGGGGCCCCATGGTGGAGAGGGTTGGAAAGAGTGAAAAGTGTGGTCGTCGAGCGGAGATCGATGGCGTGGATCTGCGAGGTATTTGTTGCCAGGAGAAGGACGGATTGGTTCTCCAACTTGTAATGGTGAGACCATACAGCAAACTGGCCTTGCGGCAACTTGTGTTCGCGCAGTACCTTGAGTTTGCCATAGCGGATGCCCGTGTTAGCTCCGCTGGCATTCTGAACCTCGTTGTAGTCGACCTTCACTACGTGTACACTGCCATCATTGCCAGTACTGACAAAGCAATGTGTGTTCTCAATGAAGCACAAGCTAGTAATCTTGACTCCATCACCTTGCTTGTATGTCCCTCTGGATTTGTGTGAGACGTTGCGCTCTAGCCTTGAGGAGTCCCAGACTTTGACAGTACCATCGTCCGAACCAGTGATGAAGAAGGCATGGTCGGGGGACACGAGCACACGCGATATGGCACCGGTATGCTCAC
The DNA here is from genome assembly GCF_021436955.1 of Diplodia seriata. NCBI lineage: Eukaryota > Fungi > Ascomycota > Dothideomycetes > Botryosphaeriales > Botryosphaeriaceae > Diplodia > Diplodia seriata. The sequence continues at coordinate 828,419 of NW_027117309.1, read as the reverse complement.
CTAGCATTGCTACCAGGGTACCCTCTGGTCGCCAGTTGGACGACGATGTCTGACCATTTCCTCTTTTGATGGCTTGCCTTTTGCTGATAGGTGTCACCATGGGGCCAAACTCGATAAAGTCCACAGGGAAGTTTTCCAGGTACACCGAGTCCAGGAGTTTCAGAATTGTCGGATCGGTGCCTGTATACGAGTGCGCTGCTTGGAACTTGATTTTGTCGGGGTCCTGGCGATGCTGTTCCTGGGCCAGTGCAAGCGGTGACTTTGCCCTTGTCGGTACCTCATCTTTCGGGGTGCTAATGCTGTCCACGCGTCCGAAAGCGTTGGCCGAAGTGGTACTGATCTCGGCAAGCGCCTTGTTGCCACCCTCCCGGTTGTTCATCAGACTCATAGCGCTCGATTTATGGCGCATGGCGTGTTCGTGGACTCCAAGTCGCGACTCTGCTCTTGAAGTAATCGAAGCCGGCGAGTCTAACGCATCAGAGTCCATCGTGCGGGTCTTCGGTATTTGAATAGATCGCAGGGCCGGTCCGTCTGATGGACTTTGAGCAGGAGAAGAGGGACCGGGAATACGCGAATCACTCCGCGGAATTGGCCTTTCAGCACTTCCGTGGCGCTCCAGGTGGTTCATGTGAGGCAGCCGGCGTCTAGGGATATTGTCATCTGTCGATGCATCACGAAGAGCATCTGCGATTGTATGCGGAGCATTGTCGATTGCTGCTCTCTCGGCGACAACTTCGTCGAACAAGCTCTGTTTGTGGTCGAAGAATATTGTCTGAGGTGTGATTCCAAGGTCCTTCAGTGGCAGTATTGTGTTGAACTTGGCCTGAGGTGTGTCGGTAGGATCCTGCTTCTTGCGATGAGAGACCCGCCAAATGTATTCACGAAGAGCGAGTAGCTTGAATTCGTCGTCCGTGCCCATCCCCCCGTTTCTCAACTTCTTCAGCCACTGCTCATCCTCGTCGTTCTTTGGGACTCTGGCTAACGCCTTGGGTCCAAGTTCTCGTCCAGACACACTTGGTATGGCGTCATCAGACAATCCGAACGAAAAGGTCCGTTGCTGCTGAGCAGACTTCCAGAACACGCCCTTGCCTGTGTTGGTAGCCCAAGTGTAAGCCATGTCCAGCACAAGCCGCGATAAGGGCTTTTTCAGGGAGTCGAGGAGTTTGAGCTCTGAGAGATCCGAAGGTAGGACCTTGAGATAAGGCCTAATAAGAGGAAGTACGATGCTGTGGGTATCGGCCACCGAGAGATACGTTGTCGCCGAGGAGACAAACTGGGCGGCTGCTTCTCGGATCCAAATGTTCGGGTGCATGGTGAGGCGGGCAACTATGTCAACCAGCTCCCATATCCGTGCGCGTTGAAACAGTCCCAGCTGAGCCATGGACGAAAGCGATCTGAGAACCCTGTCGACCACAAACTCTTCCGGGTCGGTCAAGGCCTGTACCATCAGCGGAAGAATGAATTCTTCCAAACTTGCACCACCAACGTAGGTACCGACCCCAACAATGGTCTCAAAGAATGCACATTTGAGCATCCAGTCTCTGTCGTTCAGATAGGTATTTAGGTGACTGAGGATAACGTCGTTCGCTTTGGCGCTTCCGAAGAAGACGCAAAGGCTAGACACGGACCCCAAAAAGGCCCTGCGAACAGAAGGGTCATTGTCGGTAAGCAAAGCCTTGGTCTGTGCCTCGAATTTGGCTACCAGATCCTCTCGAGAAATGTCGTAGAGGGTCTGGTAGGCTGATCGGCTCATGCTATCTTCCTCCGCCTCTGGGTCATTCGTTGGGAGCGACCCATCGGCTCTTAGAGCCTGCATCATATCAAGGAATTGTGATGCGGTAGTGGCCAGAGTTGCAAGACAGGATGCATATGTTGCACGAAGGAGGGGGTTCGGGCTTGATTTGTGGCCTGGGAGGAAAGGCTCAAGTCTTGGCAGAATGTACTCCGGGAAAACGTAGGCATTGATTGGCGAGACAACGGAGACGAGCGCGAGCTACTCCGGGTTAGCCTGGCCAATGAAGCCGATGAGGATACTTACGACTTGGGTCAGGGCCCGGAGGGCAGAGACCCTGACAAGGTCGGTCTTGTCCGTAAGCAGGACGGTCAGATAGGGGAGGATGCGATCCAGCTTCGCCTCATCTGTGACACGTTCTGCGAAGGCCAGGAGGAGCTCGCACGCTCTTATGCGAGCTGTAGCCCTGGCCGTGCTTCTCACTGAAGCCGCTACTAACGTGAGGAAGATCAACGTGCCATCGTCAACGGTGTGATGCGCGCTGTTTGCCTGGTGCCTGTAATTTGGGATATCGATGTGAAGGGGGAATAGGTTCCCTCTCAGGGTAAACTTGCTGTTAGGAGGCGTCTGGTTATCCTGATCGTCTGGATAACCTAAGAAGTAGGTGATCTTATCGAAGTCGTTGTAGACCTTGTCGATCCTATCATCCGCTTCCCCCAGGTTCTCTGCCCCAGCGGTGACGGGTCCGCGTCCAGCCGAAGGGTCTGTCATGGAGTACATGTACTGATGTAGAAAGCTGAAGAAGTAATCTGGGAACGCCCTGTTCCGCCAGAAGTTCAAGCACTCGTCGGCAGAATATCGCTGGTTCGGATCCAGCTTGATCATGTGGGAGACCATCTCTCGGATATCAACATCCTCAATCTTCTGAAGATGTGTCATGAAAGGGTCATATTCCTCTGAGCGGTACTTGAACAGCTGGCTGAGCGAGAAGATGGGCGTTTCAAGGAAGAGCTCGGCGATCACGCATCCAACGCTGAACATGTCCATTGCCCAGTTTACCTTCGTCGAGGTGTCGACTTGGCTACCGGTGCTGAGAAAGCGTTCCGGTGCCAGGTAGCAGGTGCGGCGGCCCGACGTGTCGAAGAAAAAGGAGAAATCGGCGGGGTTGTCTTCGGGCAGATATGTGGGTTTGAAAGAGGACGAAAAGTCTGACAGGTACAGCCAGTTCCACGACGTCACGAGGATGTTCTCAGTCTTGATATCGCCGTGATAGATGTTCCTAGCATGGCAGTCTCTCACAGCACAGAGCAGCTGAAAGGCCAGCCACTTTTTCTCTATGTTCTCCAGGAACGGCCTCGTACTGCAACAGTTAGCCCGTTCCAACACATGGACCTGTTGAAACAAACCTCATGCGGTCGTAAAGCGAGCTGTGCATGTACTGCCTAATTAGGAAACCGTTCGTGCTGGTCTCCAGGATGCGGTGGTACGGCAGTGCGTTTGGCACATCCGCAAGCAGCTTCCTCTCGTCTTTGCAGAACAACTGCTGTCAGCGCCGAGCTTGAGACTGTAATTAGGAGGGGCGCGTACGCAGTAAGCCAGACACGTATTCGTCCAGCTGCATGTTGAACGGCTTCATGACGACCTTGACAACGACCAAGCCGTCCTTGTGGCGGGCGCGGATTGTTTTCATGAAGCGTGCAGTTCCGAGCGATTTCTCATAGGTCAGGTCGGCCAGCTCTGGGACATCGATGCCCGCGGCGCCGGCCGACAGCGTTGTGAGAGAGTATCCTTGACCCATGGCGGATCATGTGCCGGAGGACGATAAAGGCGTAGACAGTGCCAGTTGCATGGTTCTCCAGCAGCGAGAAAGGCGCAGTCGCGGTCTGAGCCAGGCGCCGGCGCAGCACGGCGAGAGTTGCGGGGCGTTTGTGCAGAGGAGATGCCTCTGACGTTGTCCGACGGTGGCCGACGTGCATCACAAGCTCTCGGGCGCGCGCCCTGGGTGCCTGCGCTGGTAGCCCTGCGTCAGTCGGCTAACCTGCCTCCGGCCAATCAGCGCGCGAGGCCACGTACGAACCTCATTGCGCAGGCCCAGCTCTGCAGCGCTTCCCGTCCCCTCCTCCCAGGCAAAAATGTCCGTCGAGCGCAGGAGTGTCGTCTTCTTCCACCCGGACCTGGGCATTGGCGGTGCCGAGCGCCTCGTCGTTGACGCCGCCGTCGGCCTGCAGGATCTGGGCCACAAGGTGACCATCTTCACCTCCCACTGCGACCCGAAGCATTGCTTCGACGAAGCCCGCGATGGTAAGCCCACTACATGCCGGCCGTCCTGCGTGCAGGCCCACTCATGCCACAAAAGTCAAGTATAGCTGAGCAAGCCCGCGCCATGCAAAGGAACCCTCGACGTGCGCGTGCGCGGCAACTCCATCGTCCCGCCCTCCATCGCCGGTCGCTTCTCCATCCTCTGCGCCATCCTGCGCCAGGTGCATTTGGTGCTGCAGATTGCCTTCCTGACCCCCGAGCTCCGCCAGCTCAGCCCCGATGTCTTCTTCGTCGATCAGTTGAGTGCCAGCGTGCCTCTGCTCCGCCTGCTCTCGCCCGTCTCCAGAGTCTTGTTCTACTGCCATTTCCCGGACAAATTGTTGGTGCAGAAGGGCGGGGCCATAAAGAGGCTGTACAGACTTCCATTTGACTGGGTTGAGAGCTGGAGCACTGGCTGCAGCGAGGTCATCGTTGTCAACAGCAACTTCACCAAAGGCGTCTTCAAGCAAGCGTTCCCGGGCCTCAAACACCGGGACCCGGGCGTCGTTTACCCTTGCGTGGACACGGCCGTGTCCGAGAAGGCCGAGCAGATCAAATCTGAAGAGAAGCCGCTATGGGACAACAAGAAGATCTTCCTCAGCATCAATCGCTTCGAGCGCAAGAAGGACGTCGGCCTGGCCATCCGCGCCTACGCCGGTCTCTCCGCAGAGGAGCGCAAAGGCACCAGACTCGTAATCGCCGGTATGCCACCAACCAACCACCCCCAATCCGCATACTTCTCCCGCTCTAACGCTTGAACCGCAGGCGGCTACGACCCCCGCATCCACGAAAACAGCTCGACCTACAGCTCGCTCTGCGCGCTGGCCGACTCCTTCCAGCTGAAGCACGCCACGGCCAAAAACGTCATCACCGCCCTCGACGTCCCCGACGACATCGCCGTGCTCTTCCTCCTCTCCATCCCCGGCACGCTCAAGACGGCGCTCCTCGCCTCGGCCCGGCTGCTCGTCTACACGCCGCGCCACGAGCACTTCGGCATCGTCCCGCTCGAGGCCATGCTCGCCGGCACCCCCGTGCTCGCCGCCAACGAGGGCGGCCCCACCGAGACCGTCGTCGAGGGCGAGACGGGCTGGCTGCGCGACGTCGCCGCCGTCGACGACTGGACCGACGTCATGCGCAAGGTCCTCGACGGCGGCGTGGGCGTGGGCGAGGATCGGCTGCGCCGCATGGGCGCCAACGGCCAGGCGCGCGTCCACGCCGAGTTCTCCAAGGCGAAGATGGCGGAGCGCCTGCAGCGCTACATCGACGGCATTGAGGACGTCGACAGGCCGCCCGTCGTGACCGGCGCCGTCGTGGGTGTCCTCGCGGGCGCCCTTGGAGCGGCGGTCGGCATCGGCGCGTGGTATTTGATGTAAAATTATATACATATATTTCTTTTTGCTCCTCTGATACTATGTAGATAAGACGGGGAAAAGGGGGGGAGAACGACCCACCGCATTCCCTGAGTGTAACCGGGACTATGGCGCAAAATGTACATTCCATTCCTATGCCTTCGTACCTGGTACCTACTTTAGTGATGGCCGGATGACCCGTACCCGCTACCCAGAAATAGCGCCGCAATGACATCAGCCCAACCGAATTTTAATTTTTTTTGACAGCCGGCTAGCCAGTGACTAGTGCCGAGGGCCGTAACAGCGCCGCACGATAGGACAGCTTTCGTTTAGGCCACTGGTGGTGTGAGCGACATAATGCTATCGACCTGCTAGATTAGATCCGGGTACGAAGTATGTTTGTTCGAAAAGCTGGAAGCGTGGCATTCGACCGGAAGCTAAAAGGATTCAGAATGTGCCATAGTCAGGAAAATATGCGGGAAAACATCACTTCAAATCATTCTCATTCGTCCATCCTGTCGCAACCTACAGGCCAGCTTTCTACAGCAGGCCTTAGACCGGTGAACGACGGGGCTATCGACGGTGAAACTACCTAAGAGTGGCAGTTGCAGATATTGTTGGGGGAGAGACCTCCAGAACGATTCGCCGTGTTTGGCGTCTGTTGATGTGTTGCTCTCCAACCCAGAAGGTATCTGCAGAGAAGAGGAAGGAAAATTGGGCGACCGAAGAAAAGAATGCAGAATGGGTGTCCCCTACCCATACACCAAACCCAAACCTACCCCGTCTTTTCCCAGGGACTTTGTGTATGCATCCCGTCCATAACAAAAAGAGGTCGTAATCTTTGAATGCCCAACCAAAACCTGATTCGTAGCACTCGACCTTGAACGCCATGTCTTGAGGAATAAAAACGGGTGGAGTCTGCCCGATGAACGAAAGGGATGTGAGATCGGACCTCTAGCGCATGCAGTCGCTTCTCCAAGAGGGAAAGACAAGGAAACAATAGGACTCTGCCCGCCCGGATTTCATGAAGAAACGAGACCCCCAATGCTGCCGATGTGCTATGCCGCCGTGATGGAACGGTACCGCCGTAGCTGGCCCGTATGCAACTGAGTGTCAGACGCAATATTTGTTGCATCAAACCAAAAGAAAACGCCGCCGCCATGCATCGCTATAAACACCAATGCGTGATGAGAAAAAAAGAAAGGAGAGCCAAGCCTCTTTGGTCATAACTGAAGCTGGCATCGTGAAGTCGGCTGGTGTGTGAGTAGTAAGATCTTCGCTTGCGAGATTATAGGGTTGGGGAGTGGGTATCTCAGGATGTCCGTGCGAGCGTGCTGTGCTGTACGCCTTGCCCTGTAGTGGGACGGGTGATGAATGTTGAAAAAAGGGCTCTAGACGTAGAGGACCTTGATGCCGGCATCAAGTGAAGGGGACGTGGGGTTGGACTTTGTCATTATGGGAAGCGTCCTGGTTGCTGAGGTGTTGCCTGCAGCTTGCTGCTGTTGGCGTTCCCTGCGAGCAGCCTTCTGGGCTTGCTTCTTCATGTCCTTCTTATCCCGAGAGGAAATCTTGCGGCCTTGGGGGCCAATCTGCTTCTGCGCGGTCTTGCCGGCGTGCATGTTTGCTGCCGCTTCCTCCATTTCAGGTGGAGGCTTCGGCATCGTGAGCCTGATGCGCACAGGGCCCTGCCTGGGTGCGGAAGTCGGCTTAGGTGACGGAGGTGCCGCAATGGGGTCCGCATCTGATTCCTGACTGGAGTCGGCATCCGAGTCGGGAATCGTGACTTGGCTAGGCGCAATGCTAGGCGTGATGGTGTCACTCTGCTGCGAGCTAGCTTGGGAGGAGGGCTGTGAGTCTTGTGAGTACTCTTGAGAGGCCAGCTTCGATCCCGTACGGTCCTTGTGGCCCTTGGGCTTGAGGATGTTTCTGCTCGTCGAACTGGCCCTGGATGCACTGGTGAGGTTGTCGTGCTTGTCTTCAGATCCGGTTTGACGACTGCGGCTCTTCTTAGGGCCATATATATCATCGTCCTCACTATCAGGCTCACGCTCTATGCTGGAGCTTTCCTGTGCAGACGACTGGTTTCCAGAGTCCTCGTCCAGTAATCTTGACACGGCGTTGTCGATGCTGCCCTTGCACTCTTCGAGTGTCTTCCGAATGGTAGATTTGTCGGTCAAGAAAGGGAGCGACTTCATGACCACGTCAATTTGCCAGTCTTGGGCATAAGGCGTGGCCGCAAGCTTCTTCTTCTGAGCGGCCTCGGTCTCCGGACTGAGAGCCCTTTCGCGCACTTCAGGAGGGCCGTCGTGCGGCCCGTCAAGGTTGCGTATTGAGGAATAGTGCTCCCAAGTCTGCGAGGCGGGTTAGTTTTCGGATGAGGCCAGGACAAGACGCGTCAACCTACGTGATAGGCGATGTGTACAATATCTCTCTTCTGCTCATCCTGAAAAGGAGTGACGTAGTATGCGAAATCTCGCTGGTAGATTTTGACGGTGACGCCGTAGGCGCGGGCAAAGGCCTGCAGCTCGACATTGTCGCCCCAGGTGCCGCCCTTGGCCATGGTGTCGAGGTGACGCTGGAAGGTCTGCTCGATCTCCTCCTCGGTCGGCACCTGCTGGCTGTAAGGGGTCGAGTAGGCGCCAACGTTCTTGCGCTTCGGGTTCCTGCGGACGCCGCCACCGGGGTTCACGCTGATGAACGACTTGAACTCGCAGGCGTTGTCGCGCATGTATTCGACGGTGCGCTCGCGGATTTCGCGGTGGGCAGCCTGGTGGCCGTACAGCTGGTCGGACAGGGCATTGAACAGGCAGTTGCCTGGGCGAAGAGGTCAGCACAATTGCCCGGGGTGGGTTGCGGGCAGGTTGCGGGGCAAGCACTCACCGTCGCCGAGGATTTCTGCGGCGTACAGGCCTAGGCCAGAGAGAAGAGGAAACTCGTCATCATTGCTCCGGCGAGACGGCATTTTCGCAAGAGCACGAGAGGAGCGGGCGGCGGGCTAGGAAATGCGGGTCATGCAGAGGACTCGGTGGGGGAGGTGGTGGAGAGGCGGCGTGGAGGGCGCGGAAGCTCTCGCGGGCGGGCTTCACTCTGGCAGCTTCACTCCTGTTGATGATGAAAGGTCCGCAGAGGGCTGCACACGACAGGGGTCCGAGCTTGGCGCGGTCCGGTCTGACCGCCTTGGTGCGCGCCCGGGTGACGGCGGGGGCTTGTCTTTTGTGTTTGTCGATAGGCAGCCTGCGCCGAGCGCGGGCGGCTCCTCGTGCCTGCTGTGGCGGCGATGCTGCACGCTGGCCGAGCGCGTCGTCTGACGCCGCCTATATAGCTCTCTCGCGCCCGCGGTTGCTGGCGTTTGGTGCCAGGTCACGCTTGACTTCCGACTGACTCAACCACAACACGCGACCGCGGCCCAAGCAACTCCTCCACGCTGCCTGCACCGCGATGGCCGAAACGAGGATTGTCGTACTGGGGTGAGTTGACCGCCGGCCGGGCGCGGATGAGAAGCGTTGGACCGGTGCTAAGCCTCGCCTGACCGCAGCGCCGGCGTGGTCGGCCTCACCACCGCCCTGCAATTGTCCCAGAACACCAGCTACAACGTGACTATTGTCGCAAAGCACATGCCCGGCGACTATGACATTGAATACGCTTCGCCCTGGGCCGGTGCTAATTACCTCCCGTAAGTCCTGCTCTCCACATGTCCTACCCGTTTCGCTAGTGCCGGTTGCGGCTCTCCGCAGGCTGTCGGAGATGCACCAATTTCCCTCTTTTTTCTTTTCTTTCAGCACCGATTCTTGTCTTCAGGGAGCAACAAGACATATCTCAACAAACCCTCCGTCCTCCCTTTCAATGTCAAATCCAAGCCCGTAAATTGCCGTGTTCATGCTTCTCCCCAAGACACTACTCAAAGAAGCAAAGCCAACAAGCGCTCCACCACAATATTTCTGATAATTTCTCCCCAGCGTCGGCGCCCCTGGCTCGAACCTTGCAGAGTTTGAGAAGAACACCTGGCCGGAACTGCAACGGCTGGCCTCGAGCGTGCCTGAGGCGCACATTCATTTCCAGGGGACCGTCTTGCACAACCGCTCAAAAGATGTTGGGACGACAGTTGGCAACTGGTTCTCGGAATTGCTGAAAACAGACCCGTGGTGGAAGGACGTGGTGCCTGATGTAAATCACTCCCTGCTGCCCAGGCCATACCGCAAACCCCCCCTTGCGGCCCCTTCCATTTCCCTCTCAGTCCCCTGAAGCCCCGAACGACAAACTCCCCGGCCGCCCTGGCACGCGCGCTGACTGGCTGTCCCCCCTAGTTCCATATCGTCTCCAAGGACAAACTGCCGGAGGGCATCGACTCGGCCACCGCCTTCACGTCCGTCTGCATCAACACGGCGCTCTACCTGCCCTGGCTCGCCGGCCAGTGCCGCAAGAACGGCGCGCAGATCCGCCGCGGCGTCGTGGGGCACGTCGCGGACGCGGCGGCGCTCCACCACAGCGGCAAGCGCGCCGACGTCGTCGTCAACTGCACCGGCCTCGCCTCGCTCAAGCTGGGCGGCGTGGCCGACTCCAACCTGTACCCCGGCCGCGGCCAGATCGTGCTGGTGCGCAACACGCCGGGCGTCATGACCAGCACGTCCGGCACCGACGACGGCGAGGACGAAGCCGTGTACATCATGCAGCGCGCCGATGGTGAGCATCATCCCGCCCTTGCCCTTGCCCTCCTCCTCCTCCCAAGACACAACACCAAAAGGTTCTCTCACGGCTGACCACGCGTTACTCTCCCCTTCCCAATCAGGCGGCGGCACCATTCTGGGCGGTTGCATGCAGAAGCACAGCTGGGAGTCTCAGCCGGACCCCAACCTCGCGCAGCGCATCATGAAGCGCGCCGTCGAGCTGTGCCCGGCGCTGACGGGCGGCAAGGGCCCCGAGGCGCTCTCCATCATCCGGCACGGAGTCGGCCTGCGCCCCATGCGCGAGGGCGGCCCGCGGGTTGACAAGGAGCGCATCGGGGGTGTCTGGACCGTGCACAATTACGGCCACGGCGGCTACGGCTACCAGGCCAGCTACGGCTCCGCGTACGCGGCGGTGAAGTTGGTCGACGAGATTGCCGGGTCGAAGGCGAAGCTGTGAGATTGACGCGAGATGTTACACGCCAAGTAGATGCGTCGTCATTACTGTGAATGTTGCTAAAATAAGGCGGGAAAAGTAGGGCGTCCTAGACCATCGGATGCCGGAACATAGCTCGGGTATCTTGAGCAACGAAGATCGACGATATCGAGAATCACAATTCAAGGACACATGCATCTTTTCAAGGCTGGTGCGAATTGAGTCTTCTGAGTAGAACCCGAGGTGTTTGCCTGTCATGCTGATATTTGCACCCTTACAAAGGATCGCTTATGCTCTTCCACCAATCCAGTAATTCGTTTACCAAGATCCAGGTCCAGTATCGTCGAACGTTATACGCGCACGACCGCGGTCTTGCTTCGGACCCCATCAAAGAGGCACGTATTGTCAACTGGGATATACTGCTTCGTCACGACTTTGATGACCTCTTGCGATACCATTCCACCAGCCAGAGCAGCGATGTTGTGTAGTTCGGCACCGCCAGCACGAGTCCTATGGTCATTGTTAGGAGTGAACATCCATCTCACATGAGGTAGTACTTACAACTCAGCGACGTACTTGCGTACAGTGCCCTGCAGCTCACTGTACTCAGATTCATCGTCGATGGAGGTGCCTGCCTCCTGGAGAAGACTGTCCATGATGGCGTTCGCGATACCGAACACTTTCTCTGCATCCGAGTCCACCTCCGTATCAAGAGCGCCAGGGACTTGAGGAGCACCGAGGAGACCGTCTTGCTCATGTGAGCCGACAAACTTGTCCCATGCCAGGAAAGCCACGTAGAGGAGGAACAGAGTATCCGGGTTCTGCAAACCACCATAGCCAGCGAGGCTCTTTGCTCGCTCACCCCATGTGACGATGCCATTAGCTCCGGGCACAACGTGGAAACGCCTTCCACGCACAAGCTTAATATGACCGGCATTTTTGCAGAATGCCTCAATTTCCTGAGAGGGCACAGAATTGGGCGTGCGCACGAGCTGCTGCTCAAGAGTACGGACGGTCTCAGTTACCTCTGCGAGGTCAGCGCGTGCTTTGGCCTTGTAAACGTTCTGGAGCTTTATGTAGTCTGCAGATTTGGCCTTCATGTCTGGAACAGAGCCGGGTAGAGGGAGGACACCATGTTTGTTGTAGAACAGTGAAATGGCACGAGCGATGAGCCAGAAACTTGCGGATGTTGACGTAAGGTTTTGGCACTCGTCGGCATTGAATACTTCTCGAACAGCACTGCTTGCCTCGGGTGGGTTCAAACTCTTGAGTACGGCGGCGACTGCCTCGCTGAAGTTCTCCTCTCCGCCCTCGGGGGTATTTGTCCGAATCGCGCTCGATACCAATGTCCTGAAATCAACCTTCTCCCTGTGGTTTGCCGGTGCTTTTCCGTCGTGGGTCTTCTTCCACTGCTCCAAGAAGTGTAGCAGGATCAACACGTATGGAACGTGGCCATGATCCTCGTTATCCAGAGATTCCAGATTGTTGGTATGCTCTGCAGCAAGCTGTAAGAGCTCAGGCCAGGGCGCGAGCAGCCTGAGATCTGTGGTGGATTCAGCGGGCGGGTGGGTATCGACGATGGGGAAGGTCGGAGGAAGGAGGATGGAAAAGTGGGCGTAGAACCCGATGCAGTGGAGGTAGAAGGTTGGCGTGTTGGTCTTGGCGGCATGAAGGCTGATCTGCTCGAGAATCGCAGGCCGAACGGGTGCGGTGACGATTATGAGGGTGTATGGGTCGAGAGACGACTGTTGGCTAATCCAGGATTCAATGGGCTATGCCTTGTTAGCGGTGGTAACACACCGGGGGGATGGTGGGCCAACCTCAGTGATGGAGTGACCCTGTACGTCGGGGTTCAACTCCTTCAGCGACTCGCAGGTGTGTTGAGCGCGGAAGCCACCGAGGTGCTCCTCCTCAAGGAAGAAGTTCGCACCCAAATCAGTCTCGGTAACGACGGCGGAGTCCTGGATGGTGAACTGGCCGATTCCTGCTCAACGTCAGCTCCGGTGGTGGGCTGAAGCTGCGGGCAGGAACATACCAGGAAGGACGAGGTTCTTCAGCGTCTCAATGCCCACAACTCCCGGGCCAGAGTTGATGAGGAGAATGTGTGCATCTTCCAAAGCTTGCTGGCCACTGGCAGCCCAGAGGCGAAGCTGCCTGTCATACTTCTTCTCTTTGGAAGTGGGGCCTTGCAGCGGCGGGGGAGTGACGGCAGCCATGGCGAGCGATGGGGTGCACGCGAAAAGAGGCGGCGCAAACGGAGGGGAGGTCTGGTACACACGCGCACGGGTGGTGTCACGGCGCTGGAGCTCTGTAGCGCGTCATCCATGCCGCAGGGCGGGGCAGTTGCCGACACACCGACGCTCGGGCCGGCCCAGCTGCTGCCGGCCATAAGGCTGTGCTGGGGCGGGGAGCTCGCGGCTCTCATGATCAGAACCACTTTCCGCCATGACATAATCCGGGGGCTAGCTTAGCAGTCCTCGAGATTTTCGCGCCTCTGTCTTATAAAGTTTCCGTGCGCCCCTGTCATCGGGCTCTCCAGACCACTGCTGCCATGTCCGCATCCACCGCGCCCCGAACCCACCCGGAGGACCAACCGAGACCGCCCCATGGAGCCCTTCACGAGGTGATCAGCGGCGATGGCTTCCAGCCCGGCAAAATAGCCTCGAGAACTGCTGAAGCGGGATAAATTGCCTCGACATTCGGGCGCTTAGGATCCCCCCATCGGGCCGTCTGCCACCAGAGCGAGCCGATGACGGAAGGGCGGCTTAGTGGGGTCGCAGGTCTCGCGACGGAAGATTATTCACGCTCAACGACGTCAATTCCGTCCCATCACCGAGCCTCCTCCTTCTCTCGTCTCTCCCACGCCCTCGGCTACTTATAGACAGCCTTGTCTGCTCGCTTCGCCCGCCCTTCTCAAGCCCTTCGCTGCCCGACGAGTGTATGTCCCGCGCAACCACACGCCTATTCCCAACACTACCTACCTCCGCGAGGCGCCCTCTCACTCAAACTACCCCTCACATCCTCGTGCGCAGGACTCCGCCAGCGCAAGTCAGAAGCTTCCGGTGTGTGAGCCAGACACCTCGACCTCGACCTCCTCACAGGACGATCCGCACCCCGCTGCTACGGTATCCATCTGTGCGACTCCGCTCGGACAACATGTCTCCCGTTCTTTCTGTAGAAGAGGCGAAGAAGCAGGCCGCCCTCAAGGCCGTTGAGGACCACTTCGACCCCAACGCGCGCTACGTCGGCATCGGTTCCGGCACGACCATTGTCTACGTCGTGGAGGCCATCAAGCTCAAGAGCACCAACCCCCACATCCAGTTCGTGCCCACTGGATACCAGTCGCGACAGGTCATTGTGCAGGCCGGCCTTACCCCCATCGCTTTCGATTCGCTGCCCGACGGCGAGGTGCTTGACGTGGCTTTCGACGGTGCAGACGAGGTCGACGAGGAGCTCAACTGCATCAAGGGCGGCGGCGCCTGCTTGTTCCAGGAGAAGCTTGTCGCCGAGCGCGCGAAGAAGTTCATCTGCGTTGCAGGTACACATCCATACCCTTGCGCGCAACTGCGCTCTTGTTCCTCCGCTAATGCGTGCAAACCGCTCCACAGACTACCGCAAAGCGCAGTCGCGCCTGCTCACCCAATGGCCCAGCATCCCGATTGAAGTTGCGCCCCTCGCCGTCCAAACCGTTTCGCATGCGCTCCGCCAGCTGGGATCCATCAACCCCGCTGTCCGCAGCCACACCCTCGCCAAGACTGGCCCGGTCAAGACGGATCAAGACTTCTTCATCATTGATGCGCCATTCAAACCTCTTCTGACCGCGTCGGATGTTGCTGGGGGTGCAAGCGCCGACGGCAAGGACGGCGTGTGGGAGGTCATAGCACTCAGCAAGAAGATCAAGGCCATAACTGGCGTTTTGGAAGTCGGCATTTTCAGTGGTCTGAACGGAGAGGAGTCATCTGTGCTGGGTCTCTGGGGTGGCCAGAAGCCCGTTGCTGTGTACTTCGGTATGCAAGACGGTAGTGTGATGGTGAGGAATGCTAAGAAATAGGTGACGAGACACAGTTTGGTGCGGTCATAATTCTCATCGTTCAATATTCATAGACATATACGGGGTGGCAGGCGAGTTTTGGTCAAAAGATTGCAAGCGAAGAATCTCCTGGGAACATTTGTCGTAAGCGATGTAATTCCGAATCTCCATACTTGTTGACGAAGGCAGTCTTGTGGCTCTACTCCAGAACACGAACTCTGTTCAGCACATGTTGGAACATGTCGACCCTCATTGCTAATAGCAGATGGAATGAAGACCGACAAGCTCGTTTCGAGTTATGAAGGATTTGCGTGCCTCCCAGAATCCATGAATAGGCAAGGATTCCAGGAGCGGGATTCGAAACTGTTGAGGAGCAACCTGCCAACCTTAAGTCATATCCGTGGTAAGTGTAGAACAAGCAGGGAGGTTCACGGACATATCTTGGAGCAGCGAAAATCAGTCATACTTTCGGAAACGGCTGCTACGATTCGGAAGGAGTCCGGCAAAGCGGCAGCTGTTACTGATGCAGGTGTGCGCAGTGGTAGATGTGGAGACATTGCACTGTGGTCCCGCAAGGTATTTTGGGAAATATTCCGAGGGAGGAGGTTCACCAGCCTGAGTGATAGGTAAGGTGTCAGCCTGCATCGGCACTGTCGAACTCCGGCATTTCCACTACGATATCTGGTATAGAGAGCACAGAGGTACGTAAGGGGGCCCTGCCACTGGAGCGGGGTTGTGCTGAATCGTCCTTTGGCGAGACTAGGCCAGGATGTTGGATTGGCTACGAGCCGTTCGGATGAAGCGGAATGTATCCGCATAGCACCAGCTGCACACTGCCTGCACACGCAGCGCGCGAGGGTGTCCAATGGCTTCTCTCCAAGTCGGTTTAGTCGTGGCTCCCTGTCTCCTCGCAGTCCTTTTGTTAGTCCACGTTGAGTTGGACGCCCCTGGTGTGTCAGAATCCAACCCAATGGAGCGGAACTTTGCTAACGAGTACGTCAGCGGGCGGCTCAGCTGGACTCGAGTGCACTCGCCTGGGTGAGATTGCCGCCTCGACTGCAGCGCGGAGTGGAGTCGGCCATGTAGCCGGGCACGTGCTGCAGGCGGCGGTCCGGAATGCAGGAGCGCCAGGCGCGCCTCGTATCTATGTCGGACGCCGGACCTCCCTTACTCGCATGGCAGCTGCAGCTGGCGAGCGGTACGGAAGGGAAGGATGGGCACGACGTCTGCTTTGTACAAAGCCGGCGAGCGCTTATCAGCGGCCGGAGCTGCACGGGCCCCCGGGGTGGCCTGGTTGGGCAGTCGCATGCGAGCAGCAAATCGAGGGCCCTGGTCGTCGCCTCTTTCCCCACGCCTTGGCCGATCATGGGCAACACCAGCCCTCCGCCCTCCAATCACCGCCGTGCCGCTCTAGCCTCGCCCGCCCCGTCCTTGTATCTCCGCCTCCTTCGTAACACTGCCCAGTCCGCCGTCGTGCCCCGTGCAGCCGCGGGGACGTCAGCTGCCGGCCGGCCAACCCTGCTCCCAGCATGGACTCCTCCTTATCGCCAGCACTATATTACGCCTGTCAGACCTGCTGCTGCTGCTGCCGCTGTCCAGCATCGGCATCCCCTCGAGTGATCCTGACTGCACCGCACCCCCTCGCCGCCCCGCCAGAGCCGCATAGAGCGACGCACTTGTCTGCCTAAGCCTCCAGTGCCGCCTCCGCACCGCGCTCCGCCGTACTTGCGTTGGCCTTGTGACGTCCGACCCTCCGCTTCGTACACCCGCCCCGTACAACCAGCTCGACGCCCTACAGCTCGTCAAGGCTTATCGCCCTGCCTCTGTAGCTTGCGTCTCAAGTACTTGCACCAACCGGTCATCAGTACGGCGTCCAGCTGATTGCATCCTCGCCCTCCACCCGCCGCCCGCTCTCCACTTCCTCGTGCCCACCCGTGGCCCCTGAACCTCCACTCCCGGTTATTGATGTCGGTTGATTTGCGTCAAGCCTTCACCTCTCTTCGGTTCCCGTCTCGAGTCGAAAGTGTCTCGAGATCGCAGCTCTCGATTGATCATACAGGTGACAGTATCAGGCCAGCTGAAGACTCGTGAATAACTCAGTCTGCAAAAGGTACTAGGCACTGCTGCCTCTGCGGTATCAGAGCAGCCCACCACCGCGAGGTTCAACACAATGCCTTGGTCACCCTGGCCACGGTCCAGTCCTTCGGAAGCCTCCTACTGGGGACCACTGTCTGCGCCGGGGTCCATCGTTGCTGTCTTCGATGAACCAAGCGCCCTTCGTCTTGTAGCTATATCGTGGAGCTAATCACATGTACAGGATCTACTCAAGCACATTGTCAAATCCTCACCTTGATCAATCCGAGTCCTCACTTCACCTTTGCAAGCCGTTCAAGCTGGCGATCCACCAGACCACCCCGGTTCACAAACACAACGGCCGAGCCCACATCAACTGTAGTAGAAGCAGAAACAGCCAACCGCAATCATGGCGACGACAACCCTCGCTGCCAACACCATCGACATTGTCGAGCCGAAACCAGCCATGAACCCCACCCGAAAGGACTCTGCCAACGAACTCAATGCCGAGCCTTTCGATCCGCCTAAGCGGCCAGTAGAGACGATCGAGACTATCTCGGTCGAATCGATCCCTGCGCTTTCGGTCAAACCTGCCGTCGCCTCTGATGAAGCCGGGATCCGCGTTCTTGACATCTCCGAATACAAGGGCGCTGCGCTTGCTCTTGCCGAAGCTTTCAAGGACGACGACGTGTCGCGCTACTTCCTTGATACCCCTGATCGGGCTGACTGGACTCCTGAGCAGAAGTGGGATCTCCATGTAGCTATCTTCGAATACGTCGTATACGCCCACATCCTCAAGGGGCTCGTGACGACTGTGGGCTCTGACTACGGCGCTGTCGCTTTGTGGTATGCATGACCCAACCAAGCCTATTCTGAACATTTGACCCAACCATCGCTTTAGGATGCCTCCGGGAACCCACATGGACGACCTCTTCACCGCCTTCCGGAGCGGCATGTGGCGTCTTCACTTCCGCCTCTCGCGCGAAGGCCGCAAGCGGTTCTTCACCGAGTTCATGCCGCTGCTTCACGACACCAAAGCCAGCGTCATGGGCGAGCGCGACGTCTCGTCCTGGTATTTGGTCTACGTCGGCACCCGGCCCTCGGCTCGCGGCAAGGGTTACTGCCGCAAGCTGATCGAGCATGTCACGGACATGGCTGACCGCGACGGCCGCGCCATCTACCTGGAGAGCAGTCACGTCCGCAACGTCCCCATCTATCGCCGCATGGGCTTCAGGGAGTGCAGACGCATTTACCTCCAGCGTGCCGAGAAGAGCAATGTTGCGCTGGAAATCATGGTCAGGGAGCCGGGCGTCAAGGGGGACCACTAAATTGTGAAATCTAGGAGGGAAGATGGGATTGAGACACGGTGCAGGTGAGGGAATATGAGGGTACTCAACTACCACGGTTGTTTTCTCTGGGACGCATTCAACTTGCGTTCCTACGATTGTTTTGTGGCTTTTATATAGGTTCCATAGCTTGCTTTACCGAAAGGAAAATACCGCTCTTTATCATCACACGTTTGACCTGCAGGTATCCGTCTCCAAGGGTACCATTGCTTGTTTCCCTCGAAGAATTTTCCCTTGTACCACCGCTAATTCTAATAGCATAAGAGAAAACTTTGTCTTCAAAATCAGGAGTGAGCAATAAGAATAACAGGTCACCGCCGTTTTTGTTATATTTTCTTTTTGAGGTTTCAGTGTCTTAAGGAATTGGAGCGCCGGTTGAAAATTTGGTGAAGACTGGTATTGCATGTTCATATCCGCGTTACCGCTTCGACTGGCCAATTCTGCCATCATGTCGAAATACAGCATCTGGTCGGCCGACCTCGTCTAGACGGCAGTGGGAAATTTTTGAAGAAAAAGTCGTAGGTGAAACGTTGAAGACAATATTACCCAATTTTAGATAGATATGCGACTTAGAAGTAAAGTAGGGCATTTGTTCTGCTACATCTTAAATTCTGACATCCATGGAGAATAATGGTCGAGCATGACCATCCACTGTCAATTCAGCGATAGTAGGGAGAAAGATGTCAATTTTACACGACGATGAGAACCTTCTTTCCGACTCTACAGTATTCACAGAGCAGCTCCCAAAAGACCCACAGCCAAAGATATGTGATGACGGCAAAGAGTGTATACAGCGCCTATCTACATACAGCCAACCTTTTTCCACCACTCACACGCCATCCACCTCTTCAAAGCCCTCTCCATCGCCCTTCCTCCCCATGAAGAAGAACGACAGCACGGCGGTGATGCCGCACAGCCCCGCCATGACAGCCATCATATTCCCATAGCCCAACCACAGCTTCAACCAGCCGGCCAGCAGCGGGCCGACGGCGAGACCCAGGTTCCAAATCATGCTGTTCAAGCCGTACAGCTGGGCGTGGGGGCCCCTCGCGCCGAAGAGCTCGGGGTTCGCCTTGTGGTAGGCGTCGACGACGAGGCCGGCCTCGACGAGGCTGGGGGCGTTGACGATGGCGACGCCGACGCCGCACAGCGACAGCAGGACGCAGAAGACGGCGATCTCGTGGCCGCCGCCGGGGCGGGCTAGCGATTGGAAGAGCGAGAGGACGGGCGTGAGCCAGGCGTAGCCGAGGACGGCGACGACGCGCGGCGAGAAGCGGTCGACGGCCCAGCCCGCGAGCGGGCCGATGAAGAGGTCGAAGCAGCCGAGCGAGAGGAAGAGGAGGCCGGCGCGCAGCGAGTTGAAGCCGTAGTATTCCTTGGCGGCGACGGGGATGGTGCTGTCGAAGGTGCCCATGAGGAGGGCCTGGATGAAGCCGACGAGGAGCGCGGTGAGCAGGCGGGTGTTCGATAGGAGAATGAGGACAGGCATGTGGCGGGCGAGGAAGGATTTTTTGGACAGGTGCTTGGCCGAGAGGCGGTAGCGAGGGTCCGGGTTGGGATTCTGGCGGCCGAGCAGCGGCGTGTTTTCATTGGTGTCGTTGATGGGGAATGGAGCGGTTTCCCTGCTCATGCTCCCGGGCCCGTACGGAGGTTTCGCGGTGCCTGTTTCATGTTGCTCGTACTGCACCGCGACCTTACGTTCAATGACGAGGAGCCGCATAATGAAGTCTATGATGACTATGGCAATACTGACGCCGAAGACGCCAGCGTAGCCTGTCTTGCGATAGAGAATGCCGCCTAGGACGGGCGAGATGAGGCCGCCCACGGTCATAAGGCTGTAGATCTGCAGCTGTCTTAGTTTCAAAGTGGCGCAAAGGATTGGCTGAAAGTGGGAAAAAGGAACATACCGAGCCAATGACGGCGCCCATGTTATCAGATCCGACAGTCTCGACGAGAAGGGCAAGTCCAACGACCCAAACGACAGCGGCGGAAAGACCTTGGAGAAAGCGGGCAACGACAAGCGCGGTAATGGTTTGGCCAATGGCAAGCAGAAAAGTGGCTATTAAGAGACTGAACAAACCAAGAAGGAAAGGCATTTGTCGGGAGCTCCATCTGTCTGCCAGCAAACCAGTGATGGGCGAGGAAACGACTGAGGCGCCGGCGTAGACGGCCAAAAGGTTTGAGACTTGGCTCTGAATCTGGTCGGCGGGCAGGTGAAGGCGGTCCTGCAGCAGGAAAGGAAGGACGGGGACAATGAGGCAGTAGAGCACCATGTCGGTGAAAATGCCCATTCCCACAGTGCTCACGATGAACCAGCGGGAGGAGCGCCAGCGCCAGCCCACGGGCGGCGGCGGCGGAGGGTCGTTCTCGACGGCCGGCTGGGCCGTGGTGGGGCGCAATGCGGGGGACATGGTGGGGACCACGAAGGTCAAAGGTGAGCGCGAAGGAGCGGATTGGATCCCCATGGAGCCAGAGTGACGCTGCAGTGATGATGACGATGGGAGAGAGGGAAGGATGGCGGAGCAGCTCTCGTCCTCGCGCTTCCTCCTGATCTTGAAGGCGCAAAGATAGTTCACGACCCAATGCTTCGCCCGGGGCAGCAGCTGGTCCGATGCCGCGTGTCGTGGCAAGGATACACTGGCTTCGGGATGCGTGCTGAGAGACGGGTCCGCGGGTGGTGGAGCATTCGACTCAACGGCGGCCGTCGGCTGACGGGGCACTGGTATGTACGGGCTGGTCAACGTCTGTCCAGAGAAGCGGGCGCGAGGCAGCTGGAGCTTGGAGGGGCCGGCAGAGGTGGTCTAGCGGACAGCGCACGTTTCCAGGCTCCTTGGCGGTGGACAGGGAAAGCCCAAGCTCGTGCTTGCGTGGGAGAAGCGGGAATGGAAAGGACGGAATGGGGGATTAGCAAAAGCGGAGCGCTTACTCGTCGACGCTGGCGCTTCCTTCCGGGCCGGCAAACCTTGTGTTGTCTTATCTGATTCTGCGGCGACAATGACAGGACCCGCGTTTGCATGTGCATCGCCGCCGGACCAATTCGCAGAGCTGCCGGCCGCGGGTGCGCCGGGGGCGGCGGCGCGGGGGCTCGACGGCGGCGACGTGACGGGGCGCTGGTGCATCATGGCGCCGGCGTGGAGTTGCTGAGCACTGGCAGTCATTAGCTATGACGATGTGTGCGGCGCCGCTGCCACAACGGCGCCGATGTTGAGGGCTGCGCTATGCGCCTGCGCACTGACTGCCCTGCTGCTCCGCGCCTCCACGCCAGCACAAAGCCCCGGCCCAGCCTCGGACGGCGGTGCCACTGCTGAGGCTGCGGCTTCGTGGGATGGATGCTTCACCTCCGCACGCGCTTCTGCGCAAATGAGGGCGATGCGCGCTAACCCCAGCTGCAGCAACCTCACATTCCGGCCTGCTACTGCACTATGAGTGCATCAATGGTTGCCCTGTAGCCTTCAGCTCTGTCGCAAGTCCTCAGCGATCGCCCGAACATGGCCAAATCCCAGACGCCCAAGCAGCCGCCCAAGCAGGCCCTGATCATCTGCCGCCACAAGCACTGGCGCTATATCTCCGCCTTCCACGGCCCATGGCTGCAGCTGCCGCCCGAGATCCTGGAGTCGCTGGCCCACAGCAACTTCCACGCGCCGCGCCCGCACCCCGTCGACCCGTGTTTGTTCTACGACCTCGTCAAGATCCGCAGGGCTGTCGACGAAGCCACCAATCTCGCCGTGCGCGCCACCTCCGGTCTCACCTCCGCTGCCTTGAGCTGCCAGGCCAACGCCGCCAATGGCATCCTGGGCAGCGCTGCCCACCTGGGCCTGGGCTATGTCGCCGGCGGCCAGAATACAAAACTGAGTCGCGAGCGGAAGCATCGCATGCGCGAGTTGGCCACTCAGAAGCTGTCGCATGCATACCACCTCGACGAGATCGCCGCGAGCGTGGCTATCATGCAGTCGGCTTCCACCCTGGAGGACGTCGCCCAGTTCGTGCTGCAGCGCTGCGCTGCCGACCCCGACGCCAAGTACGTGCACTTCTTCCACGAGAAGATCCCCTCGCGCATGATGGCCGAGTACACACCCTTGGATCCCCTGGACCACATCATCTCCGAGCGCCCCAACGACGGCTCCGCGCTGCGCACCCGCGCGTTGACCAGGCTGTTCAAGGAGGATTACGTCGGTGCGGTGAGGGACCTGACGGATGGGCTGTCGATCGCACGATACATGCAGCAGCAACATAGAGTGGGTAAGGACCAGCTGGTGCTGGCCAGGACTGCACGGGAGGAAGCCGAGGCGCGCCGGGCGAACCCGCGGGAATGGAGAGATCAGCCAGTCAAAGAGGAGGACCAACCGAATAGCCTGGAGACGCAGTTGCTTTTCCACAGGGCGGGAGCATACTTGTCACTGGCCCATCAACACGTCTCTGACGCGCTGGACGGTCTGAAAGATTTCGAGGCGCAACGCGAGCAGTCTTCACCGTCGCCCGAGGAGAAAGAAGCTCATCACAACCGACTTGAGAATAGAAAATTGGTCAAGACGTATGCGAAACGGGCCTTGAGAGACTATGTTGCCTTTCTTTCTCACTTTGAGTACACGCCTGGCATCAATCCGGCCGTGGCCGAGGGCTTCCTTCACGAGGCCCACGATGTCGCCCATGGAGCCAACAGCTCTGAACCCAGCTACCGTAAGCGCACACAGGAACTAACAGACTCTGACATTGAAGTGAATGGCCACGCATACACCGCTCTTGTACCGCGCCAGCGTGAATTCGAGTGCCGAGACGGCACCTGGCCTCTGCCCCCTCCCGCTATCCACCCCGTCTCCGCCCTCTTCTCGAGCACACCTCCCCCAGATTTGCCACCATACCCACCACCGCTCAGCCACAACCCGGCCATCACAGCCATCGCCGAGTCCCAGGAAGCCGTCACGTACCACCCGCTCCTGACGGACGCGCTCCACTCGCTCCTCCTCTGCCACGCCCTCGTCCAGACCCCGCCCACCGAGCTCCGCCGCCACGCCCACAACGTCGCCCGCCTCGCCCGCGTGTGCGACGGCTACCCCATCTTCCTGGCCGCCACCCGCTCGCCCGCCCGCGCCGACTGGATCGACGTCCTGCGCCGCGCCGGCAACTGGATCGAGCTGGGCCGGAGCTGGGAGCAGCTGTGCCGGCCCGCGCCACCCCTGCCGAGCAGCAGATCGACCAACAGCAACGCGAGCAGCGGCAGTGCAGGCAGCGGCGGTAGCAGTAGCACCACCACCACCGCCGAGGTCGCCGGAACAACAGCCGGGCCCGTCGCGTCGGTGAAGCAGGGTCTGAAGCAAGGCGGGGAGACGTCGACGTTGCGGCAGCCCAGAGAAGATTGCAGCAGCAGCAGCAGTGGTAGCGGCGGTAGTAGCGAGCGCAAGAAGCACGACGCCATCCTAGACGCCCTCGCCGACGAGCGCGTCGTCGACGGAGAGTCGTTCCAACGCGCGGTGCAGGCGCGCGAGCAGCAACAGCAACAACAACAACAACAACAACAACAACAACAACAACAACAACGCCGGGATGCTGCCGGCGAGGGAAGGACTACTGCCAACACCACCAACAACAGCAATGTTGCTGCGTCATCATCGTCATCATCGTCATCATCGTCATCATCGTCATCATCGTCATCATCGTCATCATCGTCATCATCGTCTCCGCCCCCGCCGATCTCTGGGCAACAGAAGGAACAGCCGAAACGCTGGGCGCAGGACGACGCCAAGGCGTATCCCGTCGCGGCGGAGCGGGCGGAGGTGATCGCGCGCTGGGTCAGGGAGGCGCCGCGGAGCGAGGGGGCGGGCGGCGGCGCGAAGAAGAGGAGGGGGAAGAAGGGCGGGGCGGCGGCGGCGGGGAGGAAGGTCGGATCGAGCGCCGCTGCTGCAACGCCAGCGGGTGGCCCTGTCGCCGAGCTGGAAGGGGGTGTGGAGCGTCTGGGTCTGGGTCTGGGTCTGGGTCCTAAGGGGGATGGATCGGGGAAAAGGGTTACCGAGGGTAGTTGATGGGAAGCGAGATAAGGGAGGAGGCAGGCGGACCCCCAGTGTCGGTGGTTGGAAGGCTTGCTGTGTGCGCATTATTGTACACTACTATTACTATTCTTGGGCTGACGGGGAAAGTTTTTGGTGTCCTGGATGTAGTAGTACGTGGGTTGGAAAAAAAAAAAAAAAAGACTGGATCCTAGGATGACTGCATGCTCGCTCTCCCTTACGGAGGGGAAACTGCAAAAAACAAGCAATCGAGCGTCCCGCTTGCTACACGATCAAGCGAGCCTTCTCGTCGGCAGTGCATGTTGCTGTAAGCGCCCGTACGCCTGCAGTGGCCGCGCGACTCTCTTTCGAGGCGCTTCGTTCATGCTACACCATGCCAGAGATCGAAGGCGCAGCTCCCCCCAGCGCTTAAGGTGAGCAGGTTTCAGCCGGCGGCGCACTTGAGACACAAGCAGCAATACGAGAATAGGCGTCCAGAGCGGTTCTTTTCCGACGGGAGCACAGTTGGAAATCTTTGAACCTGGCATTAATCGGCGTCATAAGTGGACATTGCATACGGTTTCGCATTTTTCACGGCCGAGACAGGAGATGTGGAACGGTAACCGTTGCAAATGCTAGAGTCTGCAGTATAATCGGATCTTGCGATCATTAAGAGTCTTTTTTTGTTATGTAAATTTGCCGTTTTCTTCTTTTCCTCAATGCTAAGAGCTGCAGTGCTTTGAGCATTGTGGAAAAGGGACTGTTATGTACCAGAAGTAATTAGAGCCCCATGTTTATGCCGCTCTTGGAAGAATGCCATCTAGTGGATGGCAGGTATTTAGAATAGAGGTGGTGTCCTTCCTTCTCGCCCACCTTTGGGAGCCAGTGCGCTATGAGAAGAGCGGGGGATCCCCAAAAGAGTGTGTTCGCTTAGTTCTTCGGGGCCATGCCAAGGGACTGGTTACCGCCGTTGAAGGCGACTAGAGAAAAGTTAATAAGTGGACCCTAAGTTGCTCTGCGGTGGAATAGACTTACCGAACTGGGCCTTGAACATGGTGTCACCGAATATCTGAAGGTCGGAGCCCTGGTTGCCCTGAACGCCACCGAAGCAGGTGGTGTTCGCCTCGTCAACGGGAGCGAAAGTGACCTGGTCGCCAGGGATGTTGGCCATGTAGTCACCAACAGCGACGGCGATATCAGGCATCACGGCGTCGCAGGGGTAGACGAAGCCACCAGCTTGGGGGTCGTTGACGGCTCCCTTGACCTTGGCATAGTAGGCCTTGGCGACGTTGTCGTCGACCATCAGCAGAGAGGTACCGGTGTCTATCATTTCATGTCAGTATCCGCTTGAACTCCCCGTAGCGCTTCTCACGGAGCTTACCAGCAATGGCGTCGCTGCCCTTGGTGTTGGTCATCTTCTGGCCATCGACCATGAAAGACTTGGAGGGGAACTGCCAGAAACCCTGGCTGTTGTCCACAGCGGTGTAGGTCAGCTCGCCCTTGAACTTGGACTTGTCGATGGTGCCGAATTCATAGGTGCCAGAGGTGTCATTGGTCAGATCAGCAGTGAAGACGGGCTGGTCGAGATCCTTCATGATGTTGTCGAAGAAGGTCTTCTGCTTCTGGGGCTTGACGGTGTTGATCTTGCTGAAAGCCAGGCCCACAAGGCCATCGGTGTTGGTATCCTGCTGGAACGACTGCGAAACGGCAGTGGCCATCTCGATCGCTTGCTTGGTGACGGTAGCGCCGCCAATGTCGACGGTGTCGAGGCCGACGTTGCCAGCGGCACCACTGCCATCGCCATAGGTGATGAGGAAGCTGGCACCGTCCATGGCCTGGAAAGACTTGCTCTTGGCAGAATCAAAGGCCGCGTGGCCGCCAATGGCCTGCTTGGAAAGCTGGGTGCTGAAGACCCAGAGGTCACTGCTGCCAGTGTCGCTGTTCGCGCGGTATCGTTAGCTTCCGGCGCAAGACGGGGAAATGGCTGGCGCTTGGCACTTACAAGTCCATGTTCATGGTCTGGCCGCCGATCTTCACGGGTGACAGGAAGAGAGCCTCGTTCTCCTCGGGGTTCGCGGCAACCTCGCCGTTCTCGTTCGTGGCGTTGGAGGCAGGCGTCGCGGCGGCGGCGGCGGCGGCCTGGTGCTTGATGCCAAACTTGCGCATGGCCTTGCGCATGGCTGCGGCGCCATCCTTCCTCTTGATCTTGGGGTTAAGGTTGCGGGGAACCTTGAAGGAGCGCTTTGCAAGGGTCTGGGTGGTCTTGGTCGGGGCGGGCCGTGCAAGGACGACGGCCGCCAAGAGAGCGACAAGAAGAATGGCCACACGGAAGGAGTGCATTATGGATACGCTTGACCGGCAGGCGTGGGGTTGAAGTAAAATGAAGGGTAGTTGACGAAGAGGTGCAGGAAAGAAAGCCGGGTGGTGGGTGAAGAGGTGAGGAAGAGGTGCAGGAAAGAAAGCAGGGTGAGTTTAAAAGTCTTCCAGAGACAAACGCGACACCGTCAACAGGCGCACGCTACGAAATGAACAACGGCAAAGGTGAAGACAGAACGGAAGTGAAGGCTTGGAGAGAAACACCTCTTGGTAGCCAAGACGGGACGCAGATGAGAAGTCTTATAAAGAAGCAGCAGATCTAGATGGGCATCCTGGCTCGCTCGCTGCAGCCGAAGCTCGGGAGCATGCGTCGCAGAGACACGGCCACGGCATCCCAAACGCCACAGCGGCAGCACGCGCTTCATTGGCCGGGCGGCGGGCGTGAGGGCGGGCGCAGCGACGCGCTGGGCAGGCGGTGGGCGAAGGCGGTGCAGACCCCGCGGGCGCGATGACGCGCGCAGATTGCGCGGGGCCTGGCGGCGAGACGCGCAACGTCTGCGCCGGACGCTCTTCGTGTGAGAGCGGCGTCGGAGCCATCGTCGCAGGAGGCCCGCGGTGTTGACGATGAGCGGCTGAGAGCCGCTCGGAGGCGAGCCGAGAGTGGGGCGGCCGTTACAGTTGGGCCAGGGGCCGCCGCCGTCTCAGCGCCCGACACACCCACGGAGTCCACGCCTGCGTTGCATCCGCCTTAGCTGCCAGCCTATTGACACACGCCGACCCTTGCTGCTAGACAGGCCGCCGCACCCCGTCTTCCGCCCGCTGCCGCCTCCTGCGCCGCCGCACGGCAATCAGAGCCGCCGCTCGCCCTGCGCCCTCCAGAACCCACCCTCCGTAGCCCGGCCACCCGGGTCGCCGCCCCAATCCGGGACCTCAGCCGTCTGACATTCCGAGCCCCAGGCCAGCAAGGCCCGCACCCGCACCCGCAAAGCTTGATTCCGACGGCTCGTGCCAATCCTCAGACGCCCGCAACCGCCCGCCATGAACCACCACCAGCTTGACAACGAGTCCGCCATCACGGCCATGCGTGCCCAGGTGCTCGCCAACGCCCGCGTGCTGTACAAGGAGCACAAGCTTTTCGAGGTGCTCACGTCGCAGGAGCTGGACGGCTCCGAGCTTGTCATGCAGCAAAGCTGGGCCTACCTGGTCACCTTTCCCCACGACGCCCGGGCCCTGATCCTCAGCTGCAGCGAGCCGTGCGAGAGCCGCGAGGAAGCCATGCGCTCGCTGCTCGACGACGTCGAGGCCGAGATGGGCGAGATGATCACCAAGGAGCTCAAGGACCAGAAGATTCCCATCGAGAGGAGGCGTCGCCGCAGGGATCGGCTGGTTGAGCAGAGCCGTCTGGCTCGCTCGGCATGAGCGTCTCAAAGAACAAAACAGGAAACTGAACAGGAGGCGCTCGGCAATGTGTCGTCGAAACCGTACCTCGCCGCCTGGCTGCAGATCAGACTCTTTTGTTACCGAGGCGCCCGTTTGTTACTCGTCGAGGTGGCGTTGGGGGAAATTGCACCCGTGTGGATATGCAATGCGCCTTCCCGTGGAGGCGAGAGCTCTGTGTAATTGCCTGCTAGGCACAGTTGGACGTTCATCTCTCTTTTCCATCGTGCATTGGGGCTTGGGCTGGGGAGTGGGGCATGGGTTCGGAACGGACGGAGGCACTGTACATAATTCTCTGGGAAATCTACGGTAGGCGGTTGGGCGGTTGGGTCTAAACTATAACGAAAACAACAACTATTATTGGCTGTCGATGCTGCCGTCTTCTGCCCCTGCCGTGCACGACTGGTCTTTCGGCACCTCGTCCCTTGACCGGCTTCATGCGTTTATACATGTCTTGCAGAAGTTGTGACAGGATTCCGACCTCGTCAATGCTGATTACCAGACCTCCCGTCTTGCCCAAGTCGAACCGGGTAATGTACGATCCACGCGGTTGAGATCTTGTTCCGTTTCTCAAACAGCGGTTGTGGTGGTCCTCCACGACGCGTGACAAAAGAAATTAACCACCCGCATCTGCCCTACACAGATGCCGCATTGAATATATGTAGGCAGTTGAATACAAGATCCGGACGTAAACACATGTTCTGAATTTGCGCATTTACGTCCGGATCTTGTATTCAACTGCCAATCCCATGGAAAACTTTTCCGATGCTAGTGAACGATGCCTTTTGTCACCCGCCGTGCCTCCATGCAGCTCCGTTTGACGGCACGGAACCAAGCGGCTCCGTGTTAGCTCAGAAGCGTACATGGCCTGGCCATCGAAATTTTGCATAAGTATCCGATTCTTGGAGGGGTAGCTGCCGCAGCTATGACCCGGCGATACTCTGGCACCAGTGTGTAGGTTTGCTTGCTATCAAGTCGGCATAGTTTCCAAGACCCAAAAATACCGATGTGTTTTGTCCAATACTTCATAAACGTCAAGTTGGCGCAATACTTTGCTCCTACGCAGACGGACAGTATCCTTACACAAACCAGGCGGACAAGCGTGCAGTTAGCCTTTTAGATGGACTCTCGCAGCGCGTCTCTTAAGTGTATCAAAGTCAAGAGTTTCTTCGCTTAAGGGCCGTATGAGGTGAGGTTGCACGTATTTCACTGACTCGGTGATATGGCAGGGAATTGGCCAATCCGTGTGCCCGAACGACTCGGAGTGCTCCACTCACGCATGACGGTCGCTCCTGATGGACGCGCTCATATATTCCCGGCACTCCTTGGAGAAAACTTCTCGCGCACGCCTGCACTCGGTCTCTTCGAGACGGGCGCGCATGAGCTCGAGACCCAACAGGCCTCCAAGCGTCGCTCGCCTGTCACCGCCGGCACGTGAATACCCTTTCTACCTCTAACGGGCGGTAACACCTCTGCAGGTAGCCTTGTCGATTTGTTCGCACAACGCGGCAAGCCGGCAAGGAAGCAGGAAATCTTCCTGGCTGCTTGCAGCGATGCAAACGAGCGTACTTCACTTAAAGGCCGCCGTGGAACCACCCAACCGTCCCAACCACTTCTTCCCACACGGTTACGTGTGTCGCTCCAGCCACTAGGGTACTAAGGACCCATAAATAATTTTGTATCTGCCAGTAATATTAGTAGATAATACAAATTATACGGTTTTACCTATAAGAATAATAGTATATTATATTAGCCGTTTTTAGAATCGTAATTCTCGTACGTATTTCTAGCGCTTATACTCTTTTTATAGCAAAACTATTAATATACTACTAAATTATATAAGTTTACTATAAAAAGTAGAATTACGACTTAATAATATAGTAAAATTTATATTTTAAGGTTATAGAAAGCTCGGCTAGATACTAAAGAATAATAGTATCGAAGAAGAAATAATAATTTATTTAATAAATTAATTCTTATATATAGTAAATTCGTAGATTTAAATATAAGAGTCGTTTAAGACGTATAGTATTAATTAAATATATAAATAAATAATAGAGAATAGTTTTATTTTTTATAGATAATTACTACTAATATACGAAAGATTCTTCTAATAAGAAAACCTAGTATTCTAAAGTAACGAGATTAATTTTAATTTAGTATAATAAATAGTAGAGTATAAAGAAGTATTCTTTTACGCTCTTTTTACTCTACTACTTTTACGCGTAGTTTTCTTCGCTATTTTCTTCTTTATAGGCGGCTTTTATTCGCTCTTACTAGTCTATTCTTTATAAATAAACTATTTCTTTATCTTCTTCGCCGTTTTCTTCTTTATAAACGGCTTTTATTTACTCTTATTTTATTTATCTTACTCTTTAATAACGTTCTTACGCTTTCTTTATATCTACTACTACTACTACTACTACTACTACTTCTACTTCTTATAAGTAGCGATACGTATAGCGGTATTACGCTTAAGCTATTTATTATAAGCTCTTTTAATAGTAGCCTACTACTTTTTCGTCTTACTAGTCTATAACTTTTATAACTACTACTAAGAGTCTTTTAGCTTATTAGTAAACTTATAAGCCTTACTACTATTCTTAAAAAGTAGTAGTAAAGATATTAGTATATTTAGAGATATCTCGTAGATCTTAGTAGTAACGCTTATAAACTTATTATTACTCTTAAAGGCCTTATTCTTCTTATTAGACGTATTACTACCGTTATTTAAAGAATACTCTACTAAAATAAACTATTTTTAGTAGGGTTTTTTCGCGATTCTAGTCTTCTTTAGTTTCGTAATAGATATCGAGAGGCGAACGCAATTCGCCTCGCTATAAGATAATTTAATAGTATTCTTTAGTATAGTAATAATTATCTAGTTATCTTTAAATATCTATAGAAAGTTAAATTAAAGCTAATTTATAAATTACTTAATTATCTTACTCTATTTCTTAGGGGGTACGTTCTTTTAAAGAATAAAGTAAATAATATTCGTCTTCTTAGCTATCTCTTAAAAATTTTTATCGATAGTACGACGCGCGAAGCGTCTAAGAGTTCTTATATTACGAGTAAGAACGAGATAGATAGTTTTATTTATTTAGATAAGAATATTCTTTTAGAGTAGCTTACTCTTATAAGGTTTAACGATAAGGCCGTTAAAATCGAATTTCTTTATAAAGATAAATAGATAATAAAGATTTATCGCGGTCTTTTTAAATATTTATATATTTTTATAGTAAATATAGAAGAACTAGCGTTCTTTTATATCTCTTAATATCGATTAGATAGTATATAAGACTTTATAAGAGACTCTATTAAAATAAAATCTTAATATATTATTATTATAGTATTATATATATTTAGAATAATCTCTTACTACTTTAAACCGTTTATTATACTTCTTTAAAAATATTCTATAAGCGTATAATATATACGCGTAAAAAGACGTAGATAGATTTAATACTAGATTCTCTACTACTATTTTAATATATACGCCTTCGTATAGTCTAAAACGACGACTATAATAATACTATTTAGAACTACGAATATCCGTCGCTAGATAATTTTAATCTACTAAGCGGGTCTAAATATATTTATAAGAAAAAGAATAGCTTAGATAATAATTCTAGAGTAAGTATCGATTATTAGAGTAGTAAATAGCTAGAAAAGCTATTTAACGATAAAGCTTAGCGTACTACGAGTTTATAATTTTTATATAGTTTACTAATAAAATTAGAATAAATACTATATAGCGAAGAAACTACGATCTTCTACGCTATTTATAGAAGAACTCTCGTACTAGATAAATAGAACTTCGCCGTCTCTTACTAAAAGTAAAGCTACTATCGTAAAGAAGAGATATAGAAAGACTTTAAAAAATTATAAATATTTATCTAACTCTTATCGACTACTATAAAAATAGCTATATAATATATATTAGTCTATTTACCGACGACGAGCGCTATAGATACTATTATAAGAAATAATATTATCTAGAGACTTAATAGCCTTATCGTATCTATAAGTATATACTTATTATACTATAATTAAAGAGATACTACCGCTTCGTAAAGCGAGTAGATATATTAAAGAACTATTTAAAGCTTAAATAAGACGTCTAAAGTAGTATAATATTATATAAACTATAATAGTAGGGTTTACTTTAGTAGGTCTTAAATATTACTCTATAGCTATTTCTCGACGGTATAGCTTTTACTATCGATAGATATACTTATAGTAGTATTTTAGTTATATTTACTATACTTAATCTTTCTTTAAAGCTTTATTTTAAGCGTAATAATACTCTTATAGTATATATTATACTCGGCCTAAGAAGATATAAGAATTTAGATAGCTATCTATAGCTACTAATTAAGAAGCTACGAGTATTAAAGTCTTTCTTAGATATTAAGGTCTAGAACGTCTCTACTAAGATTTTCTTTTACTTACGAGCTATTTTACCGCTTATATATAACGATAGGCTTCTTCTACTAAGCTTTAAAGTTACTTAGTAGGTATTACGAACTCTAGGGCATAAGGGCTTTATAACTCTAAGAGCTAAAAGCCCGTACGAGAGAAAGTATTATAAGGGCTAATAAGCCTTACGAACGATAGAGCCGTATAGATAAGAATCTCGTACGAAAAGAACGGGCGTAGGAAAACTTAGCACCTACGGGACTAAGCTTAAATAGCTATAACGATAGACTTCTTCTACTAAGCTTCGAAGTTACTTAGTAGATAGATTAAACCGAAGGGTTTACCTTAAAGAGATAAGAGAAGAATAATAATAATTAAATAAGAAGATATTACGTAATTATATAATATATAGTAAGCCGGTTACCTCTAAATTAGTAGAGTATAAATTAGAACTTTAAGTTAACTACGAAGGGTTAAAATACTAGCTAAGAGAGTATATCTATATACTATAGAGAAGCTAGTTATAATCTAGTATTTAGTAGTTTAGTCGTGCTAAGACGAATAAACGTCTAAACTTATTAGTTTAGTAGTTTAGCGCGCTAAGCCTTACTAAACTAATAAACTAGTTGTTTAGTAGGTCGCACGTAACCTCGGCGCTTCGAATAGCTTTTAAGATTTCGACTTTTAGCTTCTATCGCTACTAAGCGGACGTAATAACTATCTTACTTACGTCCGTACCCTCGCGTCTATTTTCTACTTTCTAGATCTCGTATTTCTTACGGGACTATAATTCGACTAGATTATCGAGTTCCTACGGTTTTACTTCTTCTACGAGCTTTCTATTACGTATAGTCTTCTACTCTATCTAGGTTTCTTATAGGCGTTCTTCCCGTACGGGCTTTAGCTACTATCTAAGCTTAGTCCCGTAGGCGCTAAGTTTCTCTACGCCCGTTCTTTCCGTACGGGATTTCTAACCGTGCGGCTTTACCGCCCGTAAGGCTCGTTAGCCCTTACGATACTTTCTTCCGTACGGGCTTTTAGCCCTTAGAGTTATAAAGCCCTTATACTTTAGGGTTCGTAATAGAAGAGCTTTAAAGTAACTAAATAGTAGATCTAGTTAATCTTATAGAGCTCTTCGTATCTTACTAGACTTTTTAAAGAACGACTCTATAACTATTTATTACTATTAAGTAAGATCTTCTCTCTATACTTATAGAGAGATATATCTTAATACTAGATTAGTAATATTAAAACTTACTATAAAGAGTTCGTATAGAAATACTAGTAGATTTATTATAATAACGATAATAAGCGTCTTTTCTCTTATATCTTATAAATTTATAGTCTCTTATATCTTATAGATACTATATAAAACTATAGTTCTACTCGTTACTAGTAGTAATATCTATTTAAACGCCTCTATAGTAAAATAAAGCGACTTACCCGTAATAAAATAATACTAGATATTAATATAATAAATAAGATACTTAAAGAGAAGTATAAAGACCTCTTAAATCTCTTTAACTCTAAAGAGAAGAAATAATAGTATATATTAACTATTTAGCCTAAAATAATAAGTTAAATATCTCTTTAATTAATAACTTCTTACGATCTTCGGCGATTAGTCTAGATACTTTAATACTATATAATCGCTAGTATAAATAAAAATATATAGATACGTAAATTTACTAAGAGCGCTATTAGATTTAAGACCTACTAGATTTTTAAAGATATTCTACTATTTAGAAGTAAGCGATCGTAATATAACTACTTAAATAATTATAATAATAGTAAAATCTACTATAATAGCTTATCTAGTACTATTTAGTACGCTCGAGTTTAGTACTATTTAGTTATTTCTAGCTATAGCTACTACGCTACTATAGAAAACCTTAAAGATATATAAATAAGTATAAATATAATCGGTCTACTAATAGTAGTAAATACGAATAGCGGTAGACGTAAGAGTTTCTACTTAGTAAGCGATATCGTATACTCTATTAATATTATAATATATACGAATAGTATAAAAAATAAGATAAATATAGTAGTTAGTTCTATTATACGCTTATTATAATAGATAGTTATTAAAATAGTATTTAAAGAGAAGAAAAGAGAGAGGTCGCTTAATTTAATAGTAGTAATTAATTAAAAGAGCTACTACGCGAATCGCTATTTGCGTAGCTACATATATTATAACGTATATAAGTATTAGTTTTATTAATAATATAGATATTATTACTATAAGATCTTATATATTTACCGTATAAAATTATAAGAACGCCTTAAATTACGTAGTATTTACCGCATTAATAACTAGATTAGCCGTATTTAAAGTGGTAAACGGAGACTAGATTAAACAGCATAAAATGCGACGAATCCAACCCCACTTTGGTACCCTAGTGAGCAGACGTGACCTACCAACTTTCGCTAGTCGACGAGTAGCTTGGAAGCGGTTAACATCATCGATGGCCTTAGCAAACGGACTATTGGCACGCATCGAGGATCCTGAGGCTAACTGCAGGACTTTGTCCAAAAGCGTCGGAATATGGTGCGGGGCCTTGTGCAGAACCTGAATTGGGACTGCGACCGGTGCATGTGGCCTGACAACCTACGGAGGACACTCCTCGGCAAGATGCATCGCCTGAGCCGGTCGCTGCAGCTCTGCTATCGGCAATCACAATACAACGAAATGCAGCAGGCGTCGTGCGCACCGCCCAATGATGATGTCAGGGTGCCGATGGCGCTTTCCTCCTTCGCTTGTGCCAGATCTGATCCTGCGCGCACTGCTCACGCCCCAGCTCCGCACAACAGCGGCCAGACAGTCCCAGCTGAGTCGGGATGCGCAAATTCCAGTGCCATGGTGTTGAGAAAGTCTCTGCTGGCCGAGTGCGTTCTGGGCCGGGGGCGCAGAGGCAGAATGTGGCTGCCACGGAGGTCCAGGTGAATCGGCGGCAGCTGTTTCCAATTTCCAGGGTCAGCGATCGGGCGGTGGCAGGATGCACATCCGGTCAATCACGCAGGGCAGGTCCTTGACTCGCATCATCCCGATCCTCCAGCCATAAATCGTGGCCGCCGGCCCTTGGCCGTCCACGTTGCGGGCACAGACTTTTCTACACCGGTCGACACGCAAACCCTAGCAGCAAAGGAGGGCACAGGATTGCACATAGCTCCTCCAAGGCGCTGCTAGAGTCTGCGCTCACGTCAATAGTGTCCGGATAAGAAGGCCTCCTCTGGTTGGAATGGTGCAAACGTCATGGGCCAGTTTCTTATCTTTCGCCGCCAACCAGCAGTCCCGGAGCCTTACCACGCATCCGCGCGAAGAGCGAATGCTTGAGGTATCATGTATAAGACGCTCAGGCGTCCAGTAAACTATTCGTGAGTGCTCGTATTGGGAGAGCTTCTGGGGCCTCAGCAGGCGAGGCGCCAGAAGCGGCGGCTCATGCCGTGATGGCTTCAGGGTCCGGCGCATTGGCATGTCGACGTGACAGCCGTTGCGTGCTGGTAGCCACGGGTAGCAGCGCTCCGGATTGTGGTGGGATGGAAGAGGCCACGACAAGTCGCGCGAGGGCGGCTCTGATCAAAACTGGGCTAGGCGCCGCGTGGCTGGAGCCGCCCAGCCACAGAGCAGAGCAGAGCTCAGCTGGACCAGGATGGGGGTGGGTCAGATAGATTGGGCGCGGCTAGCGGGTGGGCTGTTGCGCAAGCTCTCGCGCGCTGGCGCTGTGCGACGCCGCGGGCCGCTTGGCTGGTCATTGGCGCAGCGGCCGACGAGTGCGCGGCTGGCAGCCAGCTTGTCTGGGAACGCAAGGGACTGCATATGACGACAGGATCGCTTGTGCCTGGGAGATTTGGCCTTAAGACAGCGCGGCCCAGAGTGTTTATCGTTCCTCCACGCGCTACCTTGGACCACCGCACGACCGCTTGCTGGCCCCGGAGCCCGCCTGGAAATCTTCGTTTCGCCAGTGCCGTCAGAGGCTGCGAATTACTGGCGCGCGCGACCTGACACTTAAAACAGCAGGCCCCTGGTGCTCTGCAAACGCCAGCCTCTCGTCTTTCGCCCTGCCAACCTGCCAAACAACGCAGCGCCCACCAGACCCACAAAACTCAGACGCCGCCCCAGACTCGGTGGGTCTGCTTCGCCTGCCTTGGCTGATCCAACAACATCATGGGCAACTCTTGTAGCACGCAGGTACGTTTCTCCTCTTCATCTCTCTGTACTGTTTACACCTCCACTCGTGCATTCGCGCTGTGCGCTCCGCATCTCCCCCATCTCCCCCATGCTGCATCCTCTCGCGAAACGCTCCAGCATTAAACAATGCGCCAACAACATTCTCACAACATCATTACAGGGCAGCGATGACAACATCGGCTCTGCGAAGGAGACGGAGCCCGTCTCCGCCTCCCGCCTTCTCTCGACACTTGCGCCGGTCGCTCTCTACGCTGCCATCTGGCTCGTCCTCTTCCTGGTCCTGCGCCGCGTCTTCGTGCGCAAATACCAGGCCCGGTCGTATCTCAATACCTTGAAGGAACAGGAACGATCGCCTCAACTGCCTCCCGGCCTTTTCAGCTGGATTGGCGCCTTCGTCAAGATTCCGGACAGCTATGTCCTGACCCACCACTCTCTCGATGGCTTCCTGTTCCTGCGCCTGCTCAAGATGGCCGTCATCACCTGCTTCGTCGGCGCTGCCATCTGCATACCAATTCTCTTCCCGGTCAACATCACGGGTGGTGGCGGTCAAAAGCAGCTGGACATCCTCAATTTGTCCAATGTCTCCGGCACCTACTGGCGCTACTTTGCCCACACTGCGTGTGCCTACATCTTCTTCGGTATGTGTTGCACTCCTCACAGGGCGTGCGTCCAAGGCAGCTGACCCATTCTAGGCTTCGTCATGTTCATGATCACGCGCGAGAGCATCTTCTACATCAACTTGCGCCAGGCCTTCCTCATGTCTCCTCTTTACGCTAAGCGTCTTTCGTCCCGCACGGTCTTGTTTACCTCGGTCCCGGAATACTACCTGCACGAATCGAGGATGCGCGATCTTCTCGGAGAACACGTCAAGCGCGTCTGGCTCCCCACCGACACTTCTGAGCTCGAAGAGAAGGTCGAGGAACGCGACAAGATTGCCATGAAGCTTGAGGGCGCCGAGACCAAACTGTGCAAGCTCGTCAATGCGGCCAAGCTCAAGACGGACAAGGCAGGCAACTCTCGCGAGGAAGAATTGACCGAGATCAACGGCCATGGAAGCACCGAGTCCGGTTCAGTGGCTGCTCGCTGGATCAAGGCCAAACAGCGCCCGACGCATCGCCTGAAGCCCATCATCGGCAAGAAGGTTGATACTATTGACTGGTCTCGTGCCGAGCTGGAGAAGCTCATCCCGGAAATTGAGAAGGAGCAAGCCAAGCACCGCGCTGCCGACGCAAAGAAGGTCAACTCCGTTTTCGTGGAATTCAACTCCATTACCGAGGCCCAAGCTGCTTATCAGAGCCTTACGCACCACCAGGCTCTGCACATGGCCCCCCGTTACATCGGCATTACTCCCACCGAGGTTATCTGGAGCAACCTGCGCATCAAGTGGTGGGAGCGTGTTATTCGCGTGATTGCCACCACGGCTTTCATCACCTGTCTGGTTGTCTTCTGGTCCATCCCTGTGGCTTTTGTCGGTGCCATCTCGAACGTTCAAAACCTCATCTGCATCATCCCGGCCTTGAGCTTTATCGACGACATTCCCACTGCTATCAAGGGTGTTGTCACTGGTCTTCTGCCTGTCGTTCTCCTGGCGGTACTGATGTCTTTGTTGCCTATCATTCTCCGCATGATGGCCAAGCTTAGCGGCGATCCTACGAAGTCGGCGGTTGAGCTCACTGTTCAAAACTACTACTTCGCCTTCCAGGTTGTGCAAGTCTTCCTAGTGGCTACTCTTGGATCCGCCGCTGCTTCTGCTGTCGGTGATATTGTCCAGAATCCAACCGGCATTCCGGGCAAGCTGGCAACCAGCATTCCCACTGCATCCGGCTTCTACCTGTCTTACTTCGTTCTGCAAGGCTTGGGTGTTGTCTCCGGCCTGCTCGTTGGACTCGCTGGTTTGGTCATTGCGAAGGTGCTGAGCAAGCTGCTTGACTCCACCCCTCGGAAAATGTACAAGCGTTGGATCTCCCTCTCGGGACTTGGCTGGGGCACTGTTTTCCCGGTTTACACGAACCTGTTTGTTATCGGTAAGTCTCCCCGTATGTCCGTACTTGCCGGGTTGCTGACTTTTTCCAGCCATTTGCTACGCCTGCATTGCTCCGCTGGTACTCATCTTTGCCGCAATCGGCATGTGGTTCTTCTACTTCGCCTACCGATACAACCTCCTTTTCGTGTACGACATTGACGTTGACACCAAGGGTCTCGTCTACCCGCGTGCCCTCCAGCAGCTCTTCGTCGGCCTCTACATTGCTGAAATATGCCTCATTGGCCTCTTCGCCATCCAGCTGGGTGACAAGAGTGCTCTGGGACCATTCATCTTGATGATCGTTCTCTTGATCTTCACGTTCTTGTACCACGCCTCCTTGAACGCTGCTCTTGACCCTCTTCTCAAGTACCTGCCCAAGAGTCTTCACGAAGAGGAGCGCCGCCTGCTTGCGGCCGAGTCCGACCTTCCTCCTAGCGAGCGGGCCGATGCGCCGACCAATGGCTTTGAAAAGGCAGGTGCTACCGAGGATGGCTACCTTGATCCGCGCGTGCCCCCGCATGAGAAGCCGGGCATGATCAAGAAGTTTCTGCGGCCCGACATCTACACCGACTACCCGACAATGCGGCGCATGGTACCCCGCAGCTTTGCTGATGTCGACACACTGTATGCTCCGGAGGTAGAGCGCGACGCCTTCTTCCACCCGTCCGTTACGTCGGAGCCGCCGATGCTTTGGATCCCGCGTGACTCGGCCGGGTGCTCCCGCCAGGAGGTGCACGACACGGGCAAGGTCATCGCCATCACCGACGTGGCGGCTCATTTCGATGAGAAGAACAAGCTTGTCTGGGATCCCGAGGCGGAGGTGCCGATTGCCGAGCCCAAGATCTATTACTAGGCTGCCCCCTTCCATCAAGGGTCCAGCCCTCCGCAAGGAGTTCCTTTTTGTTATGGTCATATGACCACTGATACCCATGCGAATCTAATTTGCGAGCAAGGGTGGAGCAACGAGATGTATGATGTAACGGGGCGGGTGGCTAGTTGGGCAGAATATGGGGGATCTTTACTCTATTGCCCTTCCACCCTTGGCAATGGAGCTGGATGCCCTCAGTCCCTCTAAGCTTCCCCGCAAGACCTCAGGAAACGGAAACGAGTGATGCTTCTCCTTGGCTTGTCCTGTTCTCCTCCGATTGCACTCTTAGAAAGACTAATAATTTTGTTTGAGTTTCCTAAATAAGATAATTGACCGTCCCTTTTGGGGCCATGAACTGTCATCTCACATTTCTTCTTCTGCTTCCCAAGCGATTGATCAACATTGCCATTCCAAAGACCGGTAAAAGCTGCGGATATTGCACTACACGCGTTTGCTTTCAATACCCTTTAGTTAACCTCAGATCCCTTTTGCTCTACAACAATGCGAATTCGCGTGATAAGTGATTACCTGTGGATTCCCAAGCAAGGGGAGATACCACTTCCTCGGCGCCCCCGAGGCCGTACCTGCATATGCGCAGCGGGTTTGCACCGCTCACGCTGTGCGACTCATGCCGTCGAAGCGATAACGGCGGCCCAAAAGGCACGTACGCCTGCCTCATTTCTGGCATCGCGGACAGGTGGAGCAGATAGCATCATCGGCCCACAGCGGCTGACGCTCTAGTCGCACCCGGTCGAAACGACGGTTCGTATCGCAGATAGCACCTCGCACATACCTGTCGGCGACTAGCACGACATTGGCTGCTGCCGATGGCAATATGGGATCAAATTTTTTTTTCTGGGAGTTGGGACCCGGATGCGGCTTTTTGGCTTTTATACGTACAGAGCTTTTGCCTCTTTGGGCGATGGCGGACGAATAGGATAGATCTATTGGATAGACTTGCGTGGTTCTTCAAATGTTGTGCTTGGTACTTGGCTATGCTATCTACTACGGGGATCTAGTCCAATTGTTGCCTACGATGCAGTCCGGGACGAGGCAGTCCTCGGAGAACAGCATACATCTTGCGCGATGAGAATGCGGGGGGAGATCGAGTACGTCACTGGTCGTGTACACGGCACCTATTCCAAGGAAAAGCCAGTTTTCGCGACACAGCCGGCCGGTAGGCGCCAAAGGATTCTTCGCGATCAGCGATCAGTCCCCGACGACAATTTTTTCCATACCCTTCATCAACAAGTTTGGGGGTTGCAGAGAAAGAGAGAAAAAAAAATTGGGCTGGGAGACGCATCTGGTGGCGTGATGCATCTAGATCTGGATGGGGGCAGCGTAGATAGCAAGAGCCGAAATGCTACTCCCATGCATGTAAGCCGACACAATTGGTGGGGTGGTGGACACGGCAAGGCGAGAAAAGGCGCTGCGAGCCAATCCGGACGGCGTGTCGACTCCTCGAGCTGTGAGCGCGAGTCGCCTGCGGCACGGTACACGCCGCCTTGCCCCTCACAGGCGAAGCTCCCTCCCACTCACGTCTCCCTTTCCGCCGAGAGGGATCATCGCCTGATATTTCCTGTCGCGCTGCGACGCACGCGCAGAACAACGGATCTGATTGTCGGCAGTGTGGAGTGAATGGGGTGGAAACAAGGGAGCGGTGTCAGCGTGAAGAGCAGCTTCTTGTTGGTCTCGCAGTTCGTGTCTGCTGGCGTGCTTGGAAGCGGAGCCCGTGGCTGTGGTTGCTGTTCTCTGCCCCACCGTTAGCGTCATAGCTTCAATGGCAGCGAAGGTGCGGGGTGCTCTGCGACGCTTCCTGCCCAGCCCCGGATTTGGCCAGATGCG
The DNA here is from genome assembly GCF_021436955.1 of Diplodia seriata. Taxonomy (NCBI): domain Eukaryota; kingdom Fungi; phylum Ascomycota; class Dothideomycetes; order Botryosphaeriales; family Botryosphaeriaceae; genus Diplodia; species Diplodia seriata. The sequence goes on along the minus strand of NW_027117309.1, from coordinate 787,410 downwards.
GGCGGTCCCAAACGAAAAAAACAAAAAAGTCCCCCAGGACAGCCAGCCGTGCAAAGGAGTGTACTCTAGACTCAGCCCCGTCCAGTGCACCATTGGCTCAGCAAGTCATGTCTACATGGATTCGAGAATCCTGCTCTCACCGGCACAGTGAGGGGGGAGGCTGTTGAGCGGGGCCCAGACCATGTGGGGAGTCGGCCGGCCATTGCTCCTGCGGATGCGCTCTCCAGCGGCGGGCTTTTGGTAGCTCTCGAGCTGGGAAATTGCGACTCTCTGCTCCCTTCTTCTGACACGGACAAGCGCATGCGCTGGGGCGAGCCACGCAGAGCAAAAACCGCCGACCGACCGCTGAGTCTCTGCAACTTCCGCAAATCCGAGGAAGGGCAAGCAAAGTGCCGCTGCTCGGTGGGCAACTAGTGGATACGATATACCTGGAGAAAGGAGGTGGAGGGGCGCCTGAAGCAATTGGTGGGGTAGGGCTAGCCAGGGGCGGGTGTGTGGGCGCTGCTCTCTGCACTGGGGCTGCAGTGCGGGCTGCCCCGCCTTCGCCGTCCACAGCGGACTCGGCTCAAAGGCAGGAAGAGCGACTCAGGCGTCGTCCGCGCTGCAGCTGGCGGAGCTCCGGCTCTTCCTGAAATGCCAATGCGTGACCGACCCCACGCGGCTCCGCGACCACTCGGCGGCGCGCTAACCCCAGGTCTTCTGCATGTGGCACCTCGGGGAAGGCGGCGAGCAGTCGAATCGCGGGGGTGCTGGCATGCGGCTGCCGGGAGGACGGCGGGCGAGCTTGGGCGTCGTGCGGTTCCGCTGCAGGCCATACCGTGACGGGCAAGGTTGCGCAGCGCGTCGGGCCTGGGGAAGCAGGCGGTGGAGGATGGATGCTCGCGTGGGCAGTAGCGCGTGGAGAGCGCTGGCGGCGGGCTTGCGGCTGCTTCTGCGAGGGCGCGGCTGGTCCCCTAACCAATGGAGCTCAGGGCGCGGTGGGTCGCGGCTGCGCGGCGGAGCGTGGAGGAGCGAGGAGGCCTGGCGCTGCGGTGCGGTCGTCGTCAGAAGGGTGGTGTTTCGGTGCCCGCTGGGCGCTCACTTCCAGTCGCCCGGCGGCGACTTGCGCGGTGCTGGGATGAGGCGGGCAGGGCGGGCGCGCTGCCATCCAGCCTCACGCGCGACGTGGGCAACGCGCTCGCTATATGTGCGCAGGCCGTGACGTACACCATGCCCAGCGACACGGGAAAAACCAGCGAGAAAAATTGTTGGCGCGAATGTCACCCGTTGTCACGCTCTGCGCGCTTTTGGACGGTGGGCCCCAGGCTGACCTCACCTGAGAGGGCTGGCGATAAGATAGCGGACTCTTCATCGAACCGCATGCAGCCCCAAGCTCCGCCGCCCTCTGACGCGCCGGACGCTGCGCAGCCTCGCGCATACCCGCAGTCGACTGACGCCGCCGTGTGCGCATCCACCGCCCGGCCGAAGCTCGCCGCCCGCGCTGGGGCGTGTCTGGTCAGCGTGAGACGGCCGTCTTCCGACGTCGCTCGCGACCCGCCCGGCGCCCAATCGCATCGGCCCATGGCGCGCCTCCGGAGCGCCGGCATGCCCGCGGACCCTGGGAGGGATCATGGCCGGAGCGCGATGGGAGCTTGAGCTGATCGTCTGTGCCTCTGCCGCACCACCTTCGCTGCCCCTGTCACGCCGCCTGCCTGCGCCCGCAGGCGGGGTTGCTGTTTTGGTGACGATGCTGGCAGTATAAAGCAGCCGCGACTGCCATCCTGCTCTGACTTTCTTCTCCAGCACTACTCACCAGTCCTCTCTCCAATTGACTCTCAACTTCCTCCAACCACCACATCCACCAACCTCCATTCCAACCACCATCATGTCTGCTCCCGAGGTTCCCAAGAAGCAGATGGCCCAGGTCGTCGAGGCGACCGGCCAGCGCCCTGTCTTCAAGGAGATCGACGTCCAGGAGCCCGGTCCCGATGAGGTCCTCGTCAACGTCAAGTACTCCGGTGTCTGCCACACCGACCTCCACGCCATGCAGGGCGACTGGCCCCTGCCCGTCAAGATTCCCCTCGTCGGTGGCCACGAGGGTGCTGGCTACGTCGTGAAGACCGGTTCGCTCGTCCAGGACGTCAAGGTTGGCGAGGCCGTCGGTATCAAGGTCAGCTCCATTCTTCCTTCTCTTTCTCCCTCGCATCTTCTGACCCCCGCCGCAGTGGTTGAACGGTTCCTGCCTTGCTTGCGACTTCTGCCAGCAGGCCGATGAGTCTCTGTGCCCCAAGGCCCTCCTCTCCGGTTACACCGTCGACGGTTCTTTCCAGCAGTACGCCATCGCCAAGGCTGCCCACGTTGCACGGATAGCCCCCGGCACCGATCTCGCCGCCATTGCCCCCGTCCTCTGCGCCGGTATCACCGTCTACAAGGGTCTCAAGGAGGCCGGCGTGCGCGCTGGTCAGACCGTCGCCATTGTCGGTGCCGGTGGTGGTCTCGGTTCCCTTGCCCTGCAGTACGCCAAGGCGATGGGTATCCACACCATCTCCATTGATGCTGGTGACGACAAGAAGGCCATGTGCGAGAGCATGGGCACCACCGCTTTCGTCGACTTCTCCAAGAGCTCCAACGTCGTCAAGGATGTGCAGGCCGCCACCGTCGACGGCCTCGGTCCCCACGCCGTCATCCTGCTCGCCGTGGCTGAGAAGCCCTTCCAGCAGGCCGCCGAGGTAAGCTTTTCCGCTGGTCCAGAATGAAATGTCGAACAGCCGCTAACGATTGAAACAGTACGTCCGTCCTCGTGGCTCCGTCGTCTGCATTGGTCTGCCCGCCGGTGCCTACCTGAAGGCCCCCGTCTTCGACACCGTCGTCCGCATGATCTCGATCAAGGGCTCGTACGTCGGTAACCGCAAGGATACCGCCGAGGCTCTCGACTTCTTCTCGCGTGGCCTGATCAAGGCTCCCTTCAAGGTTGTCGGCCTGTCTCAGCTCAACGAGGTCTACGACCTCATGAAGAAGGGCGCCATTGCCGGTCGCTACGTCCTGGACTGCGACAAATAAATGGACGCAGACGTGTTAGCGTGCTCCAGGAAACATGGAAAAAGAACCAGGACGGATACGGCGGTTGTCTGATGAGCTTACGATTTCCTGCTGCTGAAGATCTCCCAAGAGTCAGGGACGATGGTGTGGTGTGATGAGATATCATTGGCTTTGTACATACTTTGTTCGCAATTGATTCCCCCTTTGACAAACATCCGCTCCCTGTGCGTGCCTGGTGATGAGGAATGAGGATGGGCTCAAGAGGACTTGACGTCCATTTAAGCGCCACACGCGGCCAGCAAGGTGCTTTAAAGGAGAGATCTCGGACTTATGGGTGGATTGGCATCTCCGGTTCGTCCCGCTCCGCACCGTGCCCTCCTCCCATGTCCCCGTTCCTTGCCGAGGTGGAGATCTCTGTCGATTCGATGCTTGTTGCTGCACCAGCTTTCTTCTATCTCACGCTTAAGTTCACTTGATAGAACACATCTGACGGGGTCGGTACGCTCGGTATCGCCAACGAGATTGATGTGGTTGAGGCTCTTGTCCAGTTGCTGTTCTTTGGTCGTGTCGAGATGGACACTTCAACAACCCATCCCCATTGCTGTGGCAACAAGCGAAAGGATCGTAAGATATCTTCTGAGCTGCCTCTGAGACTTGGGAACTCATATCCGATTGCATTGACACCTCGTATTGCGGGTTCGTGATGGCAGCTTGCATGGAGCTGCAGCTGGCAAGAAGGGCTGCTATCTGTCCGATATTATGGCCAAAGATACATAGACGCCATCACCTTTGGTTGTGGGGCTGAGTAGTGATTGTGGCGTTGAGTAATGGATCCTTTGTCCTCGGGCGACCGGCTGCGGTACTGTTGAGAGATGTTCTCCTTTTCACCGCGAATAGACTCTTGCTAGGTTTTCTCTGCGAGTAGAAGCAAATGAGAACTGTGATTACATTCTCTGTCTTTGACGCGAGCTTCTGATTCCCGTCTTGCTCACGGAACTGCTCGCTGCGAGTCGTGCAATACGTGCGGGACTCTGGATTCTTGGGCGGGCCGGGACACCGGGACGGTGTTGAAGACGCCACAAACGAACACTAGTACTATCAAGTGTGGTGTGATTGCGCACAAGTTGGGCAGGTGCGTGGCTTCGTACTTGGGTAGATGACACACCCTCCTGTTCCGGGGCACAATTCTCATGCTTGAAACGTAATCCAATAGATGACTTACCACGCATCTTCTAGCAATGCGCAATCTGTTACCATCAAACAGTCCGTCGGAGCCCATCATGCGATTTGTAACCGTCCGAACAACAGCTTAAAGTTCCCGAAAGTGTTTGTTGCGATACGAAAAGGAATCGATCACCACAACAGCCAGCCCCCTTCCCTTTCGCCCGTCCTCTACCTCACACCCGCCCTCCTCCCTCCCCAAATCACGTCAAAACGTACGTCGCAAACACCGCCGCCAAGTCCATCATCCCAGGCAAACCATCACGCTTGCGTTCGGCATCCACCCCCTGCGTCCTACCGCGCCCCTCTCTCCCATCCAGCTTCTCGCCACCATTCGTCCGCAGCTCACCACCGCCACCACCACCACCACCACCACCGGCCGACTCCCGCCTGCCCGACTCCCTCCTCCGTCTCCTCCTCCGTCCCTCCCCCTCCCCTCTGCTGCTGCGTCGTTGATGATGACGATGGCGACGCCGACGACGCTGTCCCTCGACCACCGGCTCCGGCCCCGTCTCGGTCTCGGTCTCGGTCTCGTCGTCGTCGTCATCGTCATCGTCGTAGCCGTTCAACGACAAGGAAGAAGCAGATGATGATGTTGATGACCGCGGCGGACGTGGCGTCGCCGCGCGCTTGACACCAGCACCACCACCCTTCTTCCCGCCGCGCGCCTGTTCGCTCGGCCTCGCCCGGCGGCAATGTCGCTGGTCGGCAACAGCAGCAGCACCGGCTCCACCACCACCACCACCGTAATCGTTCTCGTCCTCGTCGGACGACGACGACGAGGAGTAGCCCGAGGAGGAACAACACGAAGAAGAGAAAGAAGTGGAGGTGGAATCGGAGGGTTCCTCGTCCGCGAACCGTGTTTGCTTGCGCCGCGGTGGTGACGACGATGAAGACGACGATGGGGGGAATGGCGGCACCGCGGTGGCGGGGGCCGTGGCCGGCGGCGGCGGGGTGAAGGCGTTGACGTCGATGGGGTAGGCGCGGTAGACGCCGGTTTGGACGGGCGGGAAGGAGGAGCGGCGGCGGTAGTCGATCAAGGGGGGCTTGTTGGGGTGGTGGTGGTGGTGGTGGGAATATGTGGGGGTACTGGCGGCGGTGGCGGTGCCAGCAGCAGCCGACGGTGGTGGTTGTGATGACTGTCGGGTGGGTCGTTGGCTGGGGGTTGCGTGGCTTTGAAGTGGTGGAGAGGTGGAGTTGAAAGCTCGTGGGTGGTTGGGGCTGTATCGCTGCTGCTGCTGCTGCATCTGTTGTTGCTGGCGATAAGGGTATGAAGAGGGTGTGGGTGCTGTGGCCTGTCGGGTCGGTCCTGACGGGCGCGTCTGGGAAGGGTGGATTGATGTGGTGCTGCTGCGTGAGGCCGGATAAGGTGGGGTCGCTGCTGCGTATGGTGGTATGGTGTTGTTATTGCAACCCTTGGGCGGGAATTCCGTGTAAGGAATCCCGCGGTGTTGAAGTGGGGGAGAAGTGCGAGCTGACTCCTCAGGAATGGAGTGTTGTTGTATCCTGCTTCCGAGCTGCGATGTGGCCTTCGTAGACGACGCGATATGGGTGTTGGAGAAACTGGGAACATGCCCCGAAGGGCATGTAAAACTCCGACTGATAGTCGGCTTTGGAGGCAAATTGTTGGCACGAGTCCCGTCTGAGCGTGGAGGATATTGGCTGGTGGAGGATCGGCTGGATGTCAAGCTGGTGTTGCTCTCTGAAGAGTCCGAATACCGGGGAGATGGGAGGATGGGGGTCTCAGGTGAAGCAGACTGCAAGGACGACGCCAGCCACACTGAAGGGCGCCATGTTCCAGAATCCGAGGCCGTGGACGCAGCAGAAGGGTCGATCTCTGAGGGTGACAGTGGTGTTGCTGCTGGATGGGAGTATGACTGATGCCGACTTGGAAGGTGCGGTGGTCTGTGGACCTGTGCGTGTCCGGTCGAGTATGGAGGTACTGATTCGAAAGGGCGGTGGGGTTGGGGGGACAGCGGATCCTGCATCTCGGCCATCTGTAGCCCGTCTGGCTTGGCTTTCATACTCGCGCTGAGCCGGAGATGGTGCTTTGATGGCCCAGAACTGGGATGGCACGAGCTCTGCCTCCCTCCGCTGTCGGCTGGTTCGTATGCGCCAAGTGTTTTCGATGTACGAGGCTGTTGGCGGTGGGTGAAACAGGGATGTATTCAACCAAGGTAGCGTGATGTTGCAGTCGAGGCAGGAGGACTCGGATTGAGCTGCGAAGAGGGTTGATATAGCAGTAGAGGCCGCTTGCGAGGAGCATATCACTCCGGGCAGCTGACCGTGGATTTGAGGCATGTCGGACGCAAGGCCAACTGCAGGCAAGATCAGACGTATAGGGTGGCAATGGCCTTATCCACACTGCTGTTGCCATTTGGCTATGGATGGTCTGATCTGCGGCGCTGCCCCATCCAACGTGGCTGCCAATAAGCCTATCTGGGTCTGAGGATGGAGGAGCTAGGAGGGGTTCTCTTGAAACGGATGTGCAATGACGCAAATCGGCAGGCGGGAGCCCACAGGGCTGGCGGCACGCGGACATGGTCGCAATCAGTGCATGAAACTTGCATGAGGCGCCCTGCGGAACGGGCCTTTGGATGCTCTACCGCAGGGTTCGGTACCCCGCACCCCAGTTCCCCGCTGTCTCGGATGATCATGAGTGTCGGTGTTGAGCGCATGGGAGCTCGGTGCCATTTACAAACGGTCTGCGCCCAGCACAAGAGGGTCGGGCTCGAGAAAATGCCATGGTTTTTACATACCACTTCTGCATCGACGCCCCGTTTTTCTCGATGACAAGGAAGCGGCGATCTCCACATTGACCGGTGACGGTCTCTTACCCCATTGGAGGACCAGAAAGTGGCGATGCCGATGTAGGGTGCCAAGTTGCATCCTGCTCCACGCACCCTTGGATGGCTACAGACGGCGAGGAACGCCTGAACAGGTAACTCGCGCTTCGGAGTCGCTCCCATTGGTAGTGAATATTCGGAAGCCTTTGCGCAGTGATAACATTACATTTCCGCCTGCCTTTCGTCACTCCTGCCTCGCACTGTGAGCCTCCAACCACAGCGGATATCATTTGGGGGAAACAATGGAAATGGCTGTGGCCGCCGAGTGCTGATTACCAAAAACGCCAGTCTATGCTGCAGGTGAGTTTCAATGCGCCCAAAACAAAACAAAACAAGAATATGACGTGCTGCATGCCAGGCCCCAGGTACTCAACGCGCACTAAGAAACCGTCGGAAGGGGCTGTTTAGTCGGTGAATCATAAGTTGAGGTCTTCAGAGGATGTCCGGCCTAACCTATCGTGTGGTTCAAGAACCCTACAACCTGCCGTGTTACTTGACGTTCTGGACTTGACTTCGTACGAGTACTCACGAATATTGTTTCATCAGAGTCCCTTCGCCTCCGTTTTCCAGGTCGATGTTGAAGACGAAGAAACTACCGTCATTCGTCACAACCATGACTTGAGGGCCGTTGTTGCTCATGGCAACAACGTTGCTGGGGTGCATTGGCGGTCCGTCAACGCTCCTCTTTGGTATCTTCACCCACGCAAAATCCCTGGCGGGCTCCCATATTTCGGCAACAGCGCTGGGTAGGTAGCCTCCCAGCTTCTGCGCAAACCCCATCCCGACGTTCTGCGAAGTGCGACGGAGCATACTGGCAAGTCCCGGGTTGTTCTGCTTTCTCTCGGGAACGGCAGGGCCAGACTCGTCGCCGTTGTCGGCCATGTCTTCGCTACTAGGACTCTGGCTGCGATCGCGGGATCCGCTGGCAGATGGTCTCCGGCCAGAAGGAGATCCGTCTTTGGAGCGGGACTCGCCCTGTGGCGAGAGCCGGAAAATGTGGACCGTGTCTGTTGCCGAGGAGACACAGAGCAACGTTGAAGTGGAGTTGAAGGCCATGCTGAGAATCTTTGCGGGTATCGAGCCTCTCCGGAACTGGAACAGCTTCTTGGCGTCTGGGACCGAGAAGACGCGGATGATGGTGCCCTTCTCCGAGGCGGTGGCCAGCAAAGTCCCCTCGTTGTTCAGCGCAATACACGACAACGGGGCCTGATGCGCTTCTATGACGTTAACAGCCTCCATCCTGGTGGCATCGAATATGAGCAGCTCGCCAGTCCTGGGAGCAACATGCGGCCCGGTTGGGGGCGCATGAGGCGCCGACGAGAAATTGGGGGCGTCCTTTTTCGGGAGAGGATAGACGAGATGGTTGCGCTCGGAAGACGGCGACAGGGCAACGATTCCGTGCGGATTGGGCGAAGTATCAATCGTGTACAGCATCTTCATGTTGCTAATGTCGTACAGGTATATTTGGTCCTCCAGCACGACGACCAGGCGCTTGCGATTCAGACGGACGGCGAGGACTCTGGTGGGAAAGGTGAGCTCGCAGATGGTCGAATGCCTCTGACTTCAATCAGCCCGCCAGTCCTCGCAAGCGTGTCGCGATCGTACCTTAGTGTTGCGGATGCGCAGGAGGCGCGGCGACTGGATCAGGGCGACCAGAGAGGTGGAGAAGAGCATCTCCATGATCGACACATCGCCCTCTTCGCCCTCGAAGGATTTGGAGAAGGGCTCGGTGTCGTACAGGCGGATGCCCTTCTTGGTGGCTGCGCGGGCGTCAAACACAGCGCAGCAGGCGCGGGGATGCCGGGAAGCTTACCGACACCAAGAGCGGTGTAGTCCTGGTTGAAGGTGACGAAATTCATGGCAGGTTGAGCCATATCGGCGGCTGGGGCGGAGCGGCGGTGCGAGACGGCGGGCGAGCTGAGCGGGGGATCGCAGCGGGCGGAGTGGGCGGAGCGGGCGGCTTGAAGCGACTGATGGACTGCGGGTGTGGGCTATAAGCGGCGCATGGTCTCGGCTGGTCTGGAGTTGGGCGTGTTCGGGCAGCCCGAAGTCGTCGGCGGGCGAGGTGGTGGTGGGGACATTGAGCTAGGCAGTGGCAGGCCCGTTCTGGCCCAAGCTCCTCGGGCCGCCGAACTTGGCCGAACTTTTCACACTGCAACACCGTCCTGCGATCATGTGTCGCTCGTTCTCATGACGGGCTGGATGCTTACACAGGCCGGTCATCTGCTCCCGCTCCTTTCCACCATTCTGCCTGCTGAGGCCTCAGGGATAGCCCGCGGCCTCCTGTGCCAAGCGAGATACGCGTAGCCCGGGATAGATTGTCGCAGTCGCCAGCATGCCCGCCCCCAGTCGCGAGAGCCGGCCCGCGCCCAAGTCGACAAAGGAGAAGCGAGATGACGATATTATGTTGGTAAGTCAACACCGCTGTGCGCGCTGCTATTTTGGTTGTTTGCGGCTTGTGTTCCGCCCTGCTTTTGATTTTGATTTTCCGTTGCGCCTGCCTCCGCGCGTCGCCAAAGGAATATCCGGATGCGGATGCTGCATTCCATCTACCTACACTTCGCTCCAAGACTGAGCGCAGTCCCGGCTGGAACAAGGAGTACGGTTTCCCTCTACAAGCACATCGCCCTCTAGCTGCCAGCCCTGTTATCGTTTCAGATCAATGTTTTAGTCGCAGGATAGGCAGCACTGGGGGTGCTAATACTCAAAAGACCAACGACAGCAGTATAGTTTCTAAGCAGAGCGTCGTCAAAATCTATCACAGCGATAAACCAGATCTCTTCGCGCCATTTATTGCCAAGTCTTTGCGACGGAGCCCGCTCATCAATAGGGGCTACTGGCTGCGCATAAGGGCAGTCGAGAAGACCGTCGCCGATTTTCTCAGCCAACCCACAGAGAAAAACAAAGTCGTAATCAACCTTGGCTGTGGATAGTGAGTAAGATGGGTCCTAGCCCGTGTGTAGGTCCTAATAATGACCGTCGTCAGTGATCCCCTGCCCTTCCATTTCCTATCCCAGCAGCCGGAACTGTGCGCTGGGGCAACATTCGTCGATGTTGACTACCCGCAACTTATGCACAAGAAAAGGGCTTGTATTTCAAACAGTGCAGCTTTGCAAGAACTTCTGCCAGTCCTGTCCAATGGCGTGTCAAATGGCCCGGATATCTGGCGAGCTGGCCAATATCTCACTGTCGGATGTGATCTTCGCAAGCTTTCCGAACTCGAAGCTATCTTGAAGAAGGAAGTCCACGTTCATGACTGCGCTATCCTCTTCGTCGCCGAGGTTTCCATAGCTTATATGGACGTCAAAAGCGCTGATGCAGTGGTCGCCTGGGCAAGCACGTTTAAACATGGTAAGCTATCCGTCTTTTACGTTACGCAGAACGCTAAACTGGTCAGCCCGATTCTGTATCCTGGAGCAGTGTCTTCCAGAAGGACCAAGCCATCCTTTTGCGTTTACTATGCTAGGCCATTTCGACAAACTTCACGCCCACCTTAGGGTTGTCTACCAGTATCCCACCCCGAAAGATCAAGAAGCTAGGTTCCGCAATGCCGGATGGGAATCGGCTACAGCGCGAACTCTGTGGGAGCTTTGGGGCGATGACGAGTTCCTTCCACCCAGCCAACGTAAGAAACTGGACTCCATCGAGCCCTTCGATGAGTGGGAGGAGCTTGCATTACTAGGTGGCCATTATCTTCTCCTGGTTGCGACAACAAGCGCACCCACGAGTCAGACAGACGATCCCCAAGCCCGGATCCAATATGCAAATGCCAAGCTGAGCATGCAACCTGTTCCACGTGAGGGTGACGAAAGCAGCCTCCGACGTTTTGGTGCCACATACTCGCGTGGGAACAAAGTCATCTACCATGGCGGCTATGGAGAGAGAACCCGGCTGGGCGACTGCGACACATACACGGCGGACGCCGTGTATGAAGGAAAAGTTGAGCTACAGCCCGGCAAGCCCGGTGCGATAATGTGCCAAACCATCACCAACGTGGCCTCCGGCGACGACCTCTTCTTGCTTGCCGGGGGCAGAGAGTCACCCAGCAAAGCCGCGGCCGGGACCTGGCTCGTAACCTCAACCGGCCGTTCCATCAGCGCGGACAGCTTCAATGCGGACCGTGTCTTCAACGGCCGCTACCGACACTGTGCAGTGCCTGTGCTCGTCGACAACAAAACCGATGCACCCGGTGTCCTCATCTACGGCGGCAAGTCCGATGCTAGTACCGTCCTAGGAGATTTCCTACTCTTCGACCTGAAGAAACAGTCCTGGTCCGTCGTGCCCTGCGTGGAATCCGAACAAGGCGGCGGTGTCCCGCCTGCACGGTTTGGCGCGAGCATGTGCCAGTCAGAGCAGTCTGCTTCGCTCGGACAGCAATCGGGAATCCTCATGGGAGGCATCTCCGAGGACGGAACTATCTTAAGTGACGTCTGGGAGTGGGCATTGAGCTGGGAAGCCGATGGTCTGACGGTCAAATGCACCGAAAGGACCAGAGAAGTGGAGCTCAGCGGAGCGGCACAATTCGCGAGATTCGGCGCTGCCATGATTCCCCTCTCGAACCACTTCCTACTGATCGGAGGTGTCACGAGAGACCGCATCCTTGGCTGGAACGAGGAGATACTCCTTGTCTCGCTGGGTCCCGAACGCTGGGTCAAGCACATCCAAATGCCCGCCTGCCCCAGCCCACGACCACTTTTCGTTGGCGTCGGAGCAGCGAAAATCGGCGAGAAGATAGTGTTAGTCGGCGGAGGAGCAGTCTGCTTTTCCATGGGCAGCTTCTGGAACAAGAAAAGCTACAGCTTACGCTTGGACTACGATCAGGGAGAAGCGCCATCCGATTCTTGCGGACAAGGACCACACGGAACGGACGAGACGGCGGGTCAGCTGCAGGCGAACGGCTCACGAGAAGGCGGCGCAGCTTCAGAAAACTTGCCTGATGGAAATGACTCTTTTCCCGCTCCCGCGCCGGTCAAGCAAATCGGACGCGCTGCCGTGCGGACTAGAGAAGACTTCGACGCCATCGTCGCCGCCGGTCAGCCCGCCATCCTCACCGGCCTCGACATCGGACCGTGCGTCGACCTCTGGACACCCGAGTACCTCGTCTCCCGCATCGGCGCCGGCCGCTCTGCCACAACGACGCTGGACCTCTCCAAGGACTTCCCGGCCATCGCGTCAGACTTGCGCCTACCGGAGGCGCTGCTAGCCGTTGCGGCTGATGACAACAACAACGGCAACGGCAACGGCAACGCGCTGCTACGCATCTCGGGCCCGTCCGACGACGCGGCGTCGTTGCGTGGCAGGCTGCACTACGACGCGCTGGCCAACGCGCGCTGCCAGATCCGCGGGGCCGAGCGCGTGCGCCTGTTCCCGCCGGGCGACGTCGCACTGCTGGCCTACCCGGCCGGCGCGTCCAGCAGCAGCTCCGACGTCGACGTCTGGCACTCGCCCACCACCGGTGTCGGGCGGCGCTCGACAACGGCGGGCTTGGTACACGCGCATCCTCACGAGGCGGTCTTGCACCCGGGAGACGTTCTCCTCATCCCGCCCGCGTGGAGCCACGCGGCCAGGCCGGAGGAGGACGGCGGGAACGACGTCAGCGTGGTGGTGGATGTGTTTTGGCGAAGCGTTGCGAGAGAGCTGTACGGGATCGGCAACAGGGATATCGCGGCATACGAGGAGGGGCGGAAGGCGGTAGAGACGATCGTGAAGGGGTTTGACGGGGTGCCAAAGGATCTGCGCAGGTTCTATTTGGAGAGGTTGGTGGGGGAGTTGAGGGAGAAGGCTGATGAGGGGGCCGGGGAGAAGGTCGAAGTGGGGTTGGAACGGGAGTAAGCTGACGAGGACGGTGTGGCCGCATCGGGGCTGAAACATGAAGGTTGGGGTCAAGCCATGGTCGGTGCTTGTTTGTATCAAGTAGGTCGGCCTAGATGGAATGGAGTTCAATAGACCCAAGCAGGCACAGCGGGTGACAAAAGAAATTGCCCACTCGCATCTGCCTTACGTAGCTGCCGCATCATCATATTCAACTACCCATCCCATGTAGAATTTTTCGGATACTGATGGACAATGTCTTTTGTCGCCCGCTGTGCAGGTGCGTGGGAGAGATATGAGAGGAGGATGGGATGTAATTGGAGGACTTCCTGTGTGCCCACCTGATATGAAACTGCGGTGAGGAAGCATGCGCGATGAACTCGGAAAGGTATTTGAAGTCCCCACTTGGGAATTTGCTGCCATTGGATGCTCCGCATAAACTTGGAATCGCTGGTTGCACATTTGTATGTGTACGTGTGCAAGCAAGACCATCATGCGAGCTTGACAAGATACATGACCAAACATGGTTTCGGGCGGCCAACATGGCGGACTCGGAGCAGGCGCCGTTTCCGGAACAAAAATAGAGCAAGACATTCGGACAAATCGAAGTATTCCTGCCATGCACTGGCATTTCAGTGGCCGCCGGGACAGACTTTGGGGATTTTTTCGGTGAATTGTGTAGTCGTTCGAGTAAGTACCAGGTGCGAGTAATGTGACCGGTTCCCCCTCTTGGACTCACGAGCCACGAACAAAGCATACCTCGGTGTTAGGTGCGGCGTCCTGGCTACCTCGATCCATACCCTGGCACCGGCGCGCCCGTCAGGTGTTCGGGACAAAACGTCGTGCTCACCCGGGAGTCAAGATCGGCGTGGGGGGCAGGAAGGGGCGAACATGTCCTGAGGCAGACTCGCATCGACCGCATTCAGGGTCCTGCGGGAGGCTTGCGGAAGAAAATGGTTGCGGATGCTGACGAGGCATGTGCAAGATGCTGTTTCGGTGTTGGCAGACGGTCCATGGTTCGCAAAGGATTCCGCGGCTGCTCTGCGTTGTTGGCTCGCGCCAGTTAGCGGCAGCTGGAAGTTGCCGTTATTTCTTCTACTTTGGCAGTGGAGGGGATGGCAGCTCCGCGCAAGCCGAGTCGGGTTGCTTCGAATAGGCAATTTGGCGCAAGATCAGGCGGAAGGCTGAAGATCACACCAACGGCAGGGCCGGCGTGATTGGAGGCCGGCACCTTCGACCTATGCACGGTGGAAGCGCATTTGTCCTTCCCGGCAAATCGGTGTCAGAAAGATTATTTTGTGCATGGGCCGATCGCATTCTCACAATCCGCGCTTTTGAGGACGCAGTCAGATGGCGTGTTCGTCGCACCTTGGGTGCGCTGTCCTAGAGCGGCCAGCCAGCCGGCGGCACCTCGCAGGGCGTTTCGACGGGAGGTGGCTGCAGAGTGATGATGTGAGCGGCTATTTCTCCTGCTGCGACGGTGAGGTCGGCCGCGAAAAGCATACCCATGAGGGGAAAGCGGCAGCGGCCAATTAGCAGCGCGGGCGGCCCCGGTGTTGCGGGAGGCTCACTGCGCGCGACAAGGATGGCGTTGCAAGGCTAATGATCGCGAGTGGCGAGTATCCGGCCGGCGCTGCGACGACTCGGCCTGCCAGCTCTCCTGACGGCGCGCGCGCGTCATGCCATGAAGCCGCCGCAGCGGAAGCGGAAGGCTCAGAGCGCGGCCTGGGCAGGTGCGGTGCCTTGAGTGATGTCGGGCGGCCCGAGCGCTGGCATCGCGATGTCCATGTGGGCCCTTGGCTTGGCGCGGATCACGGCGCTAATGGCAGAGACCCGCCTTCTCCGGTCGACCAGCAGTTAGCTCGGCGGGGAGGCCAGCTGCCAGTGCTGCCCCGATGATGCAGTTGCCATCGAGCCAACCGCCCGCGACCTGCTCATGGCTGGTGCTGCGCTGGCACGCCGCGTCGCTCTGCCGTCGCTCTGCCGTCCTGCCCTCGGCAGGCGCGTAGGGGCAGGCGAGATAAGGCGGCGTCGGGTGCTCGTTATCGGCAAGGCACGCATTCCGCCGGGGAAGGTCCCCACGCTTCCGCCGCGGCCGCTCTGATGCGCGCGACGGAGACCAGAGCGCACGCGAGTCGATGAGGATGGAGGGGCGGCTGTGAATTCGCTAGCGCCCAGGCCCTTGTCGTGCGTAGTCCAGCCTTCTCCGCGCCTGATTGATGAGACCACCCTTGCACCAAGCAGGCGGGGATGGGCGGCGCCGCACTTCGTTTGTGCCACTCCCTCCCCGACCTCTGTACCATCCTCTCCAATTCATTGCAGCCCTCGCCTCTCACGCCCCTCCTCCAAGCCGAGTCCAGCTCGTCTGGCCCCCGCCTGTGCTACCCACGCCCACGCTGCCAGCGTCCGACACAGCATCGCCTGCAGAACCCGCCGTCTCGTCCGACCCCGTCGCCTGGCCCGCGCTGCGCCCGTCCGCTGTTGCTTTTATGCGCCGCCAGCGCAGCCCAATGCCCACCAAGCCTAAACACGCCTGCTAAACTGCCTTCTTGAGCTCTGCGCCTGCATTCTTCCTGCAACCCGCAGCCACCCCGTCCTGCCGCCCTGCGCCCGACCCCGTTTGCGCCATCCAGCCTGCAGCCAGCCGTTGAGCGCCCGCCGCGACCGTCTTGCGCAGGAGCTGCGCCTTGCGACGACGGCCTTTTTACTTCTTATTCCTCCTTCCCGTGCTGACCGAAGCACACCTCGCCTCGTCCGCCCGCCGCAACTGTGGCCGATTTGATGATGGCTGCTGCAGTAGCCAGGGCGCCTCTGCCCGCCCGATCCTCCACCCCTCCTCCCAGCCTGGCTCTCAATACTTCGCCACGAGGAACGCCGGCTCCGGTGCCAAACAAACACCTTCCAGTATGCCACCCGGGGCCCCAGCCCGTGCAGCAGTTCGACACGCCTCCGGCATCGCCGCCCATCAAACAGGCTGTCATCGATGCGTCATCGCTCATAGCGCCACCCGACAATCTCCCCCGGATCTGCGAAGACCCACCGGTCTATTCCATCGACGCCGATACTGTCTCTCGCGCCGTGGAGCATTTGGCAACACAGGCATTGCCGGATCCGAAGCAGGTGTTCCCATGGCTGCATGGCTTGCACGCTGATAACCAAATACAATTGGCCTTTTTTGTTCAGAGGAAGAGGTCGCTACGCAAGGTGCCCCGTTGCATCAGAGGCCTGACTATCGTCAAGGCGGGTGGAGATCTCAGCAGCGCCAAGCTCAAGGGTGCAATCCCTCCGAGTGAGTTGCTCCTTGTGCAGAACTCGCCTGACGAGACCGCTCAATTCCTCGAGATCGATCCCAGAGATGGTTTCTCTGTCAGGAACTTCCAGATTCAAGCCTGCAAAATGGCCACTGTCTCGGACATCATCGTCTATAGTGACGAGAAGACGCCCCGTGAAGAGGCCGTGAGACTGGCCGCGCAGATTTCAGCCGCGCAGAGGGCTTGGAGAGAGAGGCACGTCGTCACAGGCTGTGATGTGCAAGATTTCAATACATTTGTTGTGTCCGGTAAGTTGTGCGCACGTCAATTTGACACCAAGTTTCACCTTTCACTGACGCTCGGACGCAGACCCATTCAGCACGTTCGAGGAAAACCATCCGGAACTTGTAGCGGTAGATGGCAGGGGCTGCATGACGGGTAATGTAATGGATTTTTGTAAGCACCCACTCCAGCCTTAACGCGAAGGGTTCCCTTGGAATATTCCGACAGCAGCGTTCTCAAGGCTTGACACACCTGAGGCAGCAGATCATTGGCCTGGACACATTGTCGCGGCATGACATGTGCGCGATTCTCCCGGCAAATGCTTTGCTCGCACGGACGCTGCTGTCCGGACACATGTTTCAGGGACAATTCAGTAGGGATATATGCTGACAACCGCAGTCTATTGGGAGCGCTTGGAGATGTGTACCATGTCTGAGGCCTCGGAAATCAGCCACAACGTTTTCATGGGGCCGACGCCCGATCCCGAGCTGGGAATATCGTCTGCGAGTGATTTCGACGTTCTGGTCGAGACGAGCGACCAGGCACGCTGCCCCGACTCTCGATCTCTGCAGGCCGCCTCGAAAATGCTGGAGAAGTCCAAAAGACCGACCCTCAGTCTCTCGTTTCCGTCCTCGGGCAGCATTGTGCCACCAACTTGGTCCCATTCTGAAGTCGATAGTCTGATGGAGATGTGCCACTGGATGTACAGGATAGCCAACCCAATGGATGCCACAGATTCCGGCATCGATGAAGATGGCGACAGCGACATGAACGACAAGACGGACCGGTCCCGGAAACTATTGATCCACTGTGCAGACGGTTACACCGAGAGCTCTCTGCTCGGTCTCACTTACTTCATGTTCGCGGAGGGGCTTCCGGTCCACGAGGCTTGGGTGCGCCTGCATCGGGATCGAGGCCGGAATTTTTTCGCCTACTCATCCGATGTGGCGCTTTTAACGAGCATCCAGCCACGAATCCTGCAGGAGTCTCCCCGCTTCGGCGGTTCCATTCTCACCCTCCAGGAGCCGGCTTGGTTATCGAAGCTTGACGGTAGCCTTCCCAGCCGCATTCTACCATATATGTACCTAGGCAACCTCAACCACGCCAACAACCCCGAGCTTCTTCGGGAACTCGGCATTACGCGAGTACTTTCTGTTGGAGAGCCCGTCTCGTGGAGCAGGGAGACCCTTGAGGAGTTTGGCACGGAGAATCTCCTTTACATCGACCGCGTGCAAGACAACGGGGTTGATCCTCTGACCGAGGAGTTTGGCCGGTGCTTGCGCTTCATTGAACAAAGCAAAGTTGCTGGTACTGCCACTCTTGTTCATTGCCGCGTAGGGGTCAGCAGGTCTGCCACCATCTGCATCGCTGAGGTCATGAACGAACTGGGGCTGAGTTTCCCACGCGCATACTGCTTTGTCCGTGCTAGAAGGCTGAACGTCATCATCCAGCCACATCTGAGGTTTACGTAAGTGGCCAAGACTCTTGCGTCGGTGCAACTCTCTTCTCAAGAACCGGGCTAATAAAAACAGGTACGAGCTACTCAAATGGGAGGAGTACCAACACCAACGGCGTGGCGAGCCGCTTCGGCGCGAGCTTGAGTGGGGATCGATTGCGCGCGAAATCGCATTAATGAATCGCCCGTACTCCAGACAATGATCTCGCGATGCGTGGATAACACTGCACCACGCCCTACCGTTTCCTCGAAGCATCTGATTTTATCCAATATTTGTGCGCTTGTGGATGCGCTGTTAAGCGCTTCGCAAGAGGTTTGGGACTCACTAGTTCAAAGTCTAGTGTCTGTCCCTTCACTTCTCTCTCTTTTCCGAATTTCACGAGAAGAGGCAAATGGCTTTCTTTCATTCATTTTCCCTCTTCATGGTCGAGAAGATTGGCTTTCACTTCTTAGTATCTCTCTCTTAGTCGCGAAAGGGTTGCAGATGTAGTTCGCATTGACATAACCTTCTGGATGGGCTTGTTCATCTTTTATTTACCTGAGCTTGGAGCAGGGATTCGGATATGGAAAGGTACGGAAACGGACTGGAAAGGGCTAAACCGGTCATTGGGATTGTTTGCTGGGACTTTTCTTTCGTTTTATCCCACGGGAATGGGACTTCGGATATGAGTTATGATGATTATGATTTAAGGGTCTCTTGAAGTTTCGTGTTTTCCTATCATTGTGGGATTGAGAGACGTTCACTATTCGTGCGGCTTAGGCACGGAGATGGGCTGTCGTTTCTGGATATGCATGCGTTTGAAGATGATGACTCGTTGCGGTCCTTTTTGAAAAGATGGAGAAAACGCTCAGGCGGAGATGGAAAAGAGAAGGGAACGCTGTTCAGACGTTGTTCGTTGTCTTTTAGTACTCTTGTTTTTCGTTTACGGATCTTTTGCTTGCCTAGGTTTGGTGCGTGTTTCCCCACATTGTTAAGGTCTTGCTATCCATCCGACTTTCTCACAGTGACGTCTGAACGGTGCTCAAAATCGAAAGTCCGTGGGCACTTTGGTGATGCGCTCCGGCCAATCGTCCCTTCGACTGATTCCCCGCAACAGGATGGGCGATGCATGGATGGGAAGGCGGCTGCGTGGTCCGTGTGGCACCCATCCTCGTCATTCTTAAACCTCTCCTTGCCAGCCTCACAGTCAAGAAAGAGGTTGGACACCACGGCGGGCGACAAAAGAAATTCCCCACCCGCATCTGCCTTACACATGAGAAAACATATAGAGAGTTGAATGAAAGATCTAGACGTAATTACGCAAATCTAAAACTTATATTTACGTCCGGACCCTTTATTCAACTACCCATCGTTATATAGACCATTTATGAGGCAGATGCGGGTGGGTAATTTCTTTTGTCACCCGCCGTGACCGTGGACCTTGAATCGTGCCTTCCTTACGCTTAAAGCATTCATGATGGGCCTTCGCCACCGACGTACAAGGCAGGCAGGGAAACAAGTGACAAAAGATCTTTGTGTGGGACTTTCCGTATTTGCGGATCCTCTAACTTGCAGCCAGAAACGGAGTCTGCAGAACGATGGTGCAAGGCTGGTTGAGCATACCTTTGCATTACAGGAACACTACACCGTATTCATGTGGGAGCACAGTGGGTGACAAAAGAAATTGGCTGTTCCCCATTCGCCTAGTAGAGATGTTCCACTACTCTTTCTCTGGGCAACTGAATACAAGATCCGAACGTTAGTTTGCGCATTTGAAGCTTACATTTACGTCCGGATCTTGTATCCAACTACCCATGAATATAATTCACGATCTGCGGGAGGACCAGTTTCTTGTGTCACCCGCCGTGGGAGGTAGAACCAAATCTCCAGACGTAAATGCGGGTCTTGAAGGTGCATGACGAATTCAACTACGTATAGGAGGAGTGCGCTGTCCTCGAGGAGCTAAAGGCTCGAATGTTCTGTCACCTACTGTGGTGGTGTACCTAGCAATTGTTTCGGCTTGAAAAGGAGGCCACCCGTAAAGCGGTCCTAATGCCCGAAAAGGCCGGCTCTCGGCCGATTGCACCTCACTTCCCCAGAACGTCCAACAAGACCAAGAAGAACCAAAAGGAGTATTTCCCTCGACTACTTGCGTCGGCGTGCCAAATTCGGTCAGAAAGAAAGCCATTCAGGGTATGTAACGAAGTAGATCACGGTCGATGGCTTTAGGTTCGGTCAGTGAAAAAAAAAAAAAAATCAAGGTACGCAAGCAGTCCACACAACATTGCCACGGAGATTGGTAAGGTCGATAACAGCCCTGTTTCTCCAGGCCGGATGTAGATATGAGTCCCTAAATCTTCATGTCTTTTTCTAAGTCCAGAGCCAATTTTCACCGATCCAAACTGTATCCAGCGCAGCGCCGTTGCGAAGTCCCATGTCCAATTTCGTACTCCCAGCACCACCCTCTCCAGCCCGGCCGTGATATTTCGAGGTGGTGTCTTCTCGCTCCGTCCTCCCAGCGAACGACCAAAACGCCACACGCCGTCCCGACAAACCCCAGCGCGAAGGCAATGCCGCCTGCCGAAGAGGCAGCAGCAGTAGTAGTAGAAGAAGAAGAAGAAGAGGTAGAAAATGATGACGAAGCCCCCCGCGTCCGAGGAGGACGGCCTCGACAATTGTCAATCACCCCCGACCCAGTCGACGTCGGCCTCGTTCCACATGGGCTTGCCCCTGGCGACCCAGCGGTCGTAGCCGCGCTGGGCGCAGGCGCGGGCCTCGGCGTAGGCGACGGCGCGCTCGCTGTGCATGACCCAGTGCTTGCCGGCGGTGAGCGACTCCTGGTAGAACTTCCAGTAGTTGGGGTCGCGCACCAGCTCCGACGCCTTCTGCAGGCGGCCCGTCTTCTGGCACACGCGGTCGACGCGCTCCATGAGCTCGAGCACGTGCGTGCCGTCGATGTACGTCTCGGCGCCGTCGTCGCTGAAGTCGGGCGTGACGAGCTTGGTCAGGCGGCGCAGGCGCGGCGGCGGCAGCCGATGTGACGAAGAAGTGTCGGCTTGGGCTTGGGCTTGGGGCAGCAGCGGCGGCTGGTAGGAGAGGAAGCGGGCAAAGTCGAAGCCGCTGGTGAGGAACTTTTGCAGGCGCGGGTAGGGCGGCAGCACCAGGCGCAGCGTCAGCTCGCGCAGGGCGGGCATCTGCGGCAGCACCTTCTCCAGCGAGGCCTCGAGGTTGAGCTGCTTGAGCTCCAGCGACTGGCTCAGCGGCAGGCTGCCCAGGTACAGCACCCAGCGCGGCATGAAGGGGTCGCCGACGACGTCGGTGAAGTCGGTCTGCACCTCCCAGTTGCGCAGGTGCTGCAGCAGGGCGGGCTGCTGCTTGGGCCAGGCGCGGGTCGACAGCTTGAGCTCGCCGCTGTCGTCGGGGCCCAGCTCGCCGTGCAGCTGGCAGTAGCGGTACGCGGCCTCGACGTACTCGGCGTGGATCTGGCGGTTGACCAGGAGCAGCACACGGGCCGGGCCGTGTGCGAGGGCGTCCAGCAGCAGCGGGCGTGCGGTGGCGTAGTCGTTGCCCACGGCTGGCCTCCGCGATGCATACAGGACGAATTCGTAGACGAGGTTCCGCACCTCGCGCGGCAGCCCCAGCAGCGATGCTCGAGCAAGCGCCCCCCGCGGGCCCGGGCTGTGCTCCGGTGGTGTCGTCGACGTCGTCGCGCGCGGCATCGTGTGCTGCTCCGGCGTGTGGATGGTCCTGCTCAGGCTCAGGCTTTGCGGCGGCGCCAGAGGCTGCGGACGGCCTGGCAATGTGAGGCCAGAAATTAGCGGCATTTTCGATCTCGTGGGAAGTGGAGAGGCGGTCGCCGCGCAGGGATGTTGGGCAATGATCTGTTGCACAGCCACGCTGAGGGCCGGGGTAAACCAATCATATCATGGCAAGCGGCTACATTAAAATTAAATAGGCGCGCAAAATTCTGGAGGACCGTTTAGAAGGCCCGAAACAGGCCTTTTGCCGGCCGGCAGAGGCACGAGAGGCCCGGCAGTCAGACGTTCCTCGGCCGCCGCGCCAGGCACCGCGTTTTTCTGATACTGGAGAAGGCGCGCTTACCCGATCCGGCAATATTCGCTTGCCTGCCGTGTACCTCGCGACCCGGCACAGCAGCGACCACCAGCGCCGCGCCCGCCCGCTCGAGACGGTGCTGCTGCCGTGCGCCAGCGGCGTGCCCGACCGCTCCGCCCGCCCACGCGCCGTGGAAGCCTCTCGCCGCCCGCACGCCGTCGGTGGAGATCCTTGGCGCATCCGGCCGACGTAGCATGTATGATATGCAGCACGCCGACGCGTCCTCGCACCACAGGAAGATCGGCCCAGGCCCGCCCGGCACGCCCGCCGCTGCCCCCCAGACCGCCAGCTTCCGACGGCGCCGGAGGGCGAGCCTTCTTGCCACGCCGTCCAGAGAGAAGAACGGCGCACGGATCCCCAGCCCCGACGCCGACCGCAGCCTGCCTGCACGGCGAGCCAGAGCTGTCGCAGCGGCTGCCGCGGTCCGTCCTACCGGGGCAGCTGCCCCCATCCGGTCGTCTGCTGCAGCGAGTCCCGGGCCGACGACGAACTGCCGCATGTGTCACCTCATGGTGTGTAAAAATGGGTCCACCGCACGTTGATTGCGGCCCGACCGGACGAGAACCCCGCAAATCGGGACGTCCGCCTGTCCTGAAGCCGCCTACCGCCAATCGTCTTCCGCCTGTTTGTCGCTCGTCTCGCGGCTTGGCGAGGGGTTTTGCACCCTCGGGATCTGCGCTGTGAGGTCGACGGCGACGCCAAGTCCCGAGTCAGCAGCTCGATCCGACGGCTGCAATTTTTCTGTCCGCGGCCCTCGGAAATAGCGCACGGATGCTCGCACGGGTGATCAGAGCCAAGGGTTGGACGGGATCTTTCGTCATGGCCTTCCTAGTCGACGTGCTAACTTTTTGTCGTTTAACCTAACTCCAGGCACCACGCCAAATGCTATCAGAACGCAGCTCGAAGAATAGAAGAAGGTAGATAGAGGGGAAAAACGGATGACAGCCCGGAGATAGTCTTGACCTTTTCGTGCGTGTGCCTCGTCGCTCCACCCGCCAACGTCTCCGCTCGTCAAGTTTCTCCTCATTTCACCGAAAATTTCCCGCCATCATCTCAACCACCACCACCCCCGCAGTAGGTGCCATCAACCCACCAGTCCAGCAACATCCTCCGGCCAGTTGCCCAATATCATGGCGTGTCGTGGGATCTGCCCGCTGAGCGGCGCCAACAGCTTGACGTTCTGTTTTGACTCGTCGACGTCGGCGATGTACACGTATCCCATGACGCTGCTGTCGCGGATGTGCTCGTAGCTGTCTGACGGTTCCGCACGCGTGATGGCCAGCAAGCCATTCTGTATCATTAGTGACGGCTTGATTTTGTCGTACAGGCGCCCGGAAGGTTCGGCGTCGTCGTCGGCTTCACCGCCGGGGAGGAAAGAGGATGCAGGGTTGGTCGCGGATGCTAGGATCTCGGGTCAATGTACAACGGCATTGGTGGGGTCGCTGGAAGGTCGACTGGGGACTTACTGTCTACGGTGCGGAAAACATGCAGGGAGTTGAAATCAACGCGCTGCGTGTGAGGGCTGAGCGTCGTCGAGCCCTGGCCAAAGAAATAAGACCGGACTTGCGTTTGCCTCAGTGCCTTCATGTAACTCTCATCGCGATCAACGCATCCGCCTGACTTGTCGAGCTTGACGACTTGGACGGGGTCCTCGCCGGGGCGCGAAAAACGTCGGGACAGGTCGCTGTAAAGGCGTTCTGAGCCGAGGACGAGGATAACGTTGACTAAGAAAGGTTTGTGAGTAGGTGTACACCAAACACGCGGAAAGAAGTTCCGGATAGCTGGGATTATGGCGAAGATTTCGAACGGGCAACATCATAGTCATCGTGCACACACCTGAGAACTCCGAGACAACATGTTGTATATTCTCATACACGCCCCTCTTATCCACGCTCAGCACGCCGGGCGTATCAATAAAGCACCCCGACCTCCTGGCGTCATCGTCCTCGCCCAGCCTGCTCGTCACCGCCAGCGCCAGCCTCGTCACCAAGCCCCGATACATCTTCGGGTTGTCGTCCGGGCTGCCCAGCCCGTAGTGGTAGACCAGCGGCATCTTGACCGGCACGGGGCTGGGTCCGTTGATCGGGCTGCTGCCCCAACCCTCCTCGACGTCCAGCACGCTGGCCACCGCGGCCGTGGCCAGCGACCCGGGCGGGCTCAGCATGCCCTGCCGGGGATCCAAGTTGACGAGCACCGGCTGGCGGCCCATCTTGACCGCGTACGCCGTCAGCATGCGCACCAGGCTCGTCTTGCCCGCGTTCTCCGGGCCCACGACCAGCACGCGGGGGCCGATGGGCTTCTCGCCGCCATTGTATGCCGACTCCTGCTGTTGCCCCTGCGCGTCCACCGCCTTGCGCATCCCCTCGAGCGCAAAGTGCACGTTGGCGTACTCGACCATGGGCGTCTCCTCGGCCTGGTACTCGCTCTCGACGTCGCCCTCGACCTGCAGCCGGCAGCCGTGCCACGTGTAGATGGCCGCCTTGGTGCCCGCCCGGAACGCGTACGGCTCCTTGGCGTTGCACGCCAGCTCCGTCCCGAAGCACTCGGCCGTGCCGTTGAGCAGCTTCACCGTCAGCGGCCCCGCGTTGAACGGCACCTCGAATCGGTACTCGGTCCCCGGCCCCAGGTCCTGCAGCCGCGGCGCCGACGCCGGCGCGAGCGCGTCCGTGGCGGCGGCAGCCGAAGACGACGCGGCTGCCGCCGCCGCCGATGCTGCCATGGACAGCCCCGGCAGCGAGAGGCCCGGCAGCGACATGGCTTTTGTGTGTGCGTGTGTGTGTGGAAACGCTCGGTGGGTCGATTCGATCGGTAGGTCGGTCGGTCGGTTGGCGGTCGGAAGGATTGGTCGGGCGGCGAGAAAGCTTCGAGGCGTTGCAGTGGAGTGCGTGCGGGGATGGGCGACGGTGCGATGGAGGTTCGTGTTGGGCGACGCGCTTCTGCAATATGATGCGCGTTGTTGCCGCGCCGGCGGGACGGGAGCGGCTGGCTTGGCGGGGTCGTAGGGCTGATCATGGTCATGGATTCTGCACATCACATCATATGCCGAAAGCGGGGTTATCTCGATCTTTGGGGCCGGAACGTCATAGCTGAAGCTAAAATTCTATGTTGAGGCAGGATCGTATCTACTGAATTGAACGGCTATCGTAGGGCTGGGAGCTAAAAGCCCTTTTGTGTGCTGTCTGATCCCTTCATCTATCCCAATGCCAATACCATGCATTGCCAAATTGTGTGAAAAGTAAGGTGAAGGAGGAAAAAAAGCCAAGTCGGGTAAAAATATATGTATGCACGAGTGTGATGCAGAAGTGAAAAAAAAGCAACAAACGGACATAACCCCAATGCAAGCGCTCTCGTCATAAGCCGTCTCGCGGCTGTGCATGGACTTCCCAGGGACAACTAACGCCAAACCCGCTATGCCAAAATACACTTCGCTGCCTGTCGAGAAGAAGAGAATTCAGAAGCAAAATAAGCCAATAAGAAGCACAGAAACATATTTTGCAAGTTCGTAATCAAAGAAAGACTGGGATCCACGAGATGTGGAGAGAGTGTACGCTAATGCACTCAGATATCCATGCTCCACCGGAGACGGGGGTTTGTTGCGTAGTCTGAGCCGGAGTCATCGGCGGCTACTATGAAGTCATCAGAAGGAAACCACGGACTGAGAGATCGCAGTTGGAGCTCTTCCGTAGAGTTTGTCGGGGGTAATTGTATCCTGGCTTCCAGAGTAGGGGATTTGACGAATTGAGAGTTGAGTAGGGCGTTGGGGGAAACAAGTTCTTGGAGAAGGTTGAGCGAGCTATCGCGGATAACCAGAGGCTCCGGTTTTTTGATGGCCCTGGTTGTTTTGGATCTTACAGGGAGCTCGCTAATGTTCTCCTTATGCAGCACGGAGGTTTTGAGATCCATTTGCGTTGACGCTCGGACCGTGTTTGGTCGCTTGACCAGGGTCTCTCCTGAATGCACTGTCGACAATCTCTGCCGTACTGCCTTGTTGTTCTTGGGGGATCCACGTTCAACGTTCGGCGAGATAATAGCAAGATGGTTGCCTGAGTCATGTCTCTTGTCACGCGGAAGGCTGTCATCGGAAGCATCCGAGTCTTCCGCCACGGACCTGCGTTCATGGCTGGACTTCTTGGCGGACCGAGATGGAGATAGGGTGGTCTTTGGGCTCCCGTGCGTCGACTTGGAATCCCTGACATAAGCGCTGCCCCTTGAGCCTGGGGGCAGCTCCGGAGTTTCCCCCCTCTTGATTTTCTCGGCGATTCCCCTCTGGCTCACTTCTCGGCGCAAGCTCACGTCTCCGCGACTGCTCGCGCGACTTCCACTTCTGCTGCTGGGAGATGTCCCCTTCCTTCCGCTCATAACCTTTGCGCTGGGCGGTGGTGCGAGCATCCAACTGTTAGCGCCAGCGTTGGAGGAGATTGCGCTAACAACGGGAGGGTGGTATTCGTTGACCGGGGGCGGACGAGGCGTGTAATAGCTGTCGCTGGCCGACCGTCCTGTGCTGGGCCTGCTGAGTGGGACCAGGCCTGTGGCAGACCCTGCGCTGCTCGACAGCCTTATGCCACCTCTTGAACTGATCGTTTCGACGCCCCACGTATCGTCATCCTCCCTCTCATCTCTACGCGTGTCCCAGCGGCCGTCCAACGAAGTGTGCGAGGTGCCGGGCGACACGCTCATCTCGATACCAGCCACCCCGTCTCCATCAAAGTCGCTGTTCACTCGGCTTCTTGCAGACCCTTGTGTACCGGCCGTCCCAATATTCCGCTTGTTCCTCTTCTTTCCTCGCGGCGGCGGGCCAGGACCCAATGCGATCTCCTCGTTCCAGTGTGGATTTGTCGACGAGGGGTCAGGATGGCGGTAGGCATCTGGCGACTCAAGCTGCAGGGCGGCCTTCTCGATACGGTCCTTGCGGGCTTCCCTCTTCATGCGGCGCTGGGTGGCCATGCCCACACATGGCGCACAGGAAAGGTAGAAGAATATGGCGGACTGGATGCCGCGGGCGATGGACATGGCGGGCCAATGGCGCTCGGAGAGCGGTGGCGGGTGAGAGATACAGAGTCGGGCGGGGGATAGTATGGCAGGCCGTATGTAGTGCTTGTGGCGCGGCAGGGTGCGGCGGACCGAGGCGCAATGGCGTGACAGTACGGAGAGCGGGTGATCAGAAGCAGTATCTCGGGACGCCGTGAGCCATGCTTTCTTTCCTGGATCGAAGGTCGTGTTGCGCAGGCCAGCTGCCGTTGAGGTGCGGATTGAGCGGGAAGCGGGAAGGCGGCCCTCGGGCAGGTGAGAGTCCGTTGGCGGGAGGCTAGTGGTCGGGCTGGGTGAGTCCGGACTGGTGGGGTGGAAGCCACGTCCCTATAGCCTGCAGACCCCTAAGAAGCTGCCGGGCGCCAGGCCAACTGGTGGAAGTTGCGTGAAGGAACGGACGGCTTACTTGCGTGCAGCCACGGGGAACAATGCAGGCGAGAGGCGCAGCGGGCAGCGCGAGAACATCGAGTCGCGAGGCCGGCTCCCCTATTTGGCAGCCAGGCGAGGGCGGCGGCGACGCGTGCGGATCTGCGCGTGTAAATGAAACACACGAACGACACAGCCGCGGTTTGGCATCGCATGCTAGCCCGCGCCTTGGGCGCCGCAAACTCTGCGTTGCCTGGCGCTGCTAGCCCGCTTCCCATGCGCATCCTTTGGGGTGCTTGGGTTGTTGGTGTCGCAGCCGCGAGGTGTGCGGCCGGCAGCCAGGCGCACGTCAGTTTGGGCCATCTGCCAGACCCCACGCCCAACCTGGGCCAACCGCGACGAGTGGAGACGGGGCCTGCATCCCCCGGCGCGCCGCGTCGATGAAATTCGCCATCAATCAACCCCCGGCGCGACTGATGTCCGACCGTCCGACTGCTGATATGACAGCGGCGCCGCCCGCCCACCACCTGCACGCCCGCGTCTGCATCCGCCCCGGCTGCTGGAAGCGCTGGATCCCGGTGGCTGGGCTCCAGCTGCGTCGAAGAAATAGCCGCTGTGTCGCCCGTCACACAGACTGCCAGGGGACCCAGCCCGCCTGCACAGGTACGCACGTATGATTCGCTGCGCCGGCGTATACCAAGATTAATTGCATGCCTGTACTTGACAGCCTCCACGTGTGAAAGGGGTGCGAGACACGGCCTGCCTCGACCAGACGGGCATTTATTTTTGCGCAGAGGTGAGGATAGCGCGGGGCTGACGATGATCTGAAAATCTCCGTCTGGTTCCGTGGCGCGGGCCGCTCTGTTTACTGTACGATGGCGCAAACGTGCAGGCGCCGGCTTCCTTCAGCGTGCCTTTGGCGCAGCGTCGTTTCATTGACGCCCTTCGCTGGTCTCTGGTCCCGTAGCCCTACACGTGAGCGCGCGTTGGCAGCTGCAGCTTGCTGCATGTGGCCCTTTCCTCTTCCGGCACCTGCCTGCCCTGCCTGCCCTGCCCTGCGTCTGCCGACCCTGTGCTCCGTTTCTACTGCTGTCTCGCTCAAAATGACAAGATCTAGCTCTCATTCCACACACAAACGCCACCGCCTCTGAGCCCACAATGGCGTCGCCTGAAGCGGAGCAACCCGCCGCCGACCAACCTGCCACCACTCCCAACATGGCTACACCGCCTGAGGCGCCACCTCCAACTGCTGAGATTGGTCCTACCCAGGTGCCGCAGCAGCAGCAGCAGCAGCAGCAGCAGCAACTCGTCCCCGAGCACCCTCGCGGCGATGAAATCCGCCGTCAGGTTGAGTACTACTTCTCGGACGAGAACCTCGCATTTGACTCTCACCTTCTCGAGAAATGTCAAGGTCGCCTCAACGTGCCAGTCTCAATCAAGTCGATATGCGGTTTTCGCAAAATGCGGCCGTACAAGCCTTACCTCCAGGTCGTCGAGGCTCTCAAGAAGAGTGCTTTCTTGGATGTAGTCGAAGGCAATAAGATCAAGCGCAAGATTCCCCTCATGGGCAAGACTGTGCTTGATGAGCCCGATGACGAGTCTGACGCCGACGCTGCGTCGAACCAAGAGAACGATCGACCCGAGCCTCAGCCCAAGCCTCAGCCTAAGAAGAGCAAGTCCCATCGCCCGGTGCAGCAGCCGAAGATAGAGAAGCCTGTGGGCTTTGACAAGCCGCATGGCTTCGAGGAGTTCTTTGCTGATGCCCCCGTCACCCCCGCCGAGTTTGAAGCAGAGGTAGGTATGTACGACCCAGGCGTATCCTTCCGGCTGTAAGTTGGTCCCTGTCTACTCCGTACGTGGGACCATGCTAAAGCCACCAGGCGGATGGAATGCGCCATCCAGCGCTACAAGTCCAGGCGTAAGATGCACCAGCATTTTCTCAACGTCTTCGCCAAGTTCATGAAGTATGGTGGCGTTGACCAAAGCCAGCGCCAGTTCACAGGCGGTATCAAAGACAAGGAGCTAGAGGAGCGAGACGCGCAGGACATTGCTCTGATGATGGCCAACCATACCATCGATCCGGATAAAGACGACGAGGACAAATGGCCCGTCGCCTTTGAAGAAGTCGCCAAGGGCTTCCTGTAAGCTTCCCGCATCTCCCCAAAAGGAACCACTCACTGATAACGATGCAGGTCTTCCGAGTGGCCGACCTTAGTTTTCTACGACATGGCTGACATCCGTCTTGCATGCACAGTCTTGAAGAACTTCTACAACTACCTGCTGCATCACAACGTCTGCCCGGAGTACAAGGAAGACATCTACGCTGCGCGTAAGATCTGCAGTCTAGCTGAGCTGGAGTTTCCAAAGGTCATCGAAACGTCACTCAGCCTGCCGGGTGACCTCAATGTCGCCTGCAGCAACCTCTTCGATGGTTTCTACAAAGACAAGCTCGTCAGGATCGGAGACTGGGATGAGTTGGAGGAGCCTCACATGCGGGGAAAATTCTCCACGCACAGCACGGAGAAGTCCAGTATCATCCTAAAGGCTGCGGTTATTGCTCACGGAACGGACGAACAGATTGAGATCCTGGAGAAGGCCTTTGATGACATCACCTGTACTAACGCGATCGACGGTATCGGTCTCGAGGTCACGGCGGTTGAGATGCCTTCCTCAGACGTTCTTGAGACTTACGCAGCTCTGAACGCCCAAAGTAAGGGCAGGCTTGAAGTCAAGCCTGTCGGTAAGCTTCACTGCAAGTACTGGGATATTCCGGACTTCGCCACTTATGACCTTGACGAACGTTATGCTCATCAGCTCCTGGATGATCGGAAGAACAGAAAGTACGAGTTTTGGGTCGAGATGGACATCCTGCGGACCTGCTTCGTGGGTATGAAGATGCAGGCCGCAGTGCGTAGCCTCAGCCTGGGCGTACAGGTATTGGATCAGGTCCAAGAGGTCTACTGCTCTTTCTACACGTATCTGGCCAATGAGCTCATGTGGAAGTGGAAGGCGCCCGTCTTCAATTCAGATGGGCAGCCGGAAATCACGACTAACATCGACGACGATGACAGCGATGAAGTGCCGGGAAAGTCCACGGTTTAGGCGCCCTAGCGTTTGATCAACGCTAACACAACAGGTTCGACAAGTCTCGCCTCCACAGCTGTCTCAGCTAGTTGGCAGTGGACGTCATAGTGGAAGTGAAAACAGCAAAAGATCAATAGCCTTCGGAAGTTTGGATGGAACTGAAGATGACTTGGTGCCTGGTGCCATTCGGCAAATTAACCCCATGGTAGATCTCAATTGAACCGGTCAACTTATGCATAAATGCGTGTCTCGCGTGCGATCTTCCTCTTTTGGTGAAACCCCGATGGCCCGAGCTTGTCTAGAGGCTGTCGCTTCCTGGGCAGCGGTGACAGCGTCCTCGCCTGTGACGTGTCTTCGCGCGTATGACCAGATGATCGGCACTTGACTGAAGATCAGCGTTCATCATCAGCTTTCAGCAGTCAACATATCACTTGCAAAACAATAACGCAAGTCTCCTCGAATTTCTTTCTTTCCAATTCTTTTTTTCGCATGTGACATGCGTTGTACGCTAGATAGTCGGAGAAGTTGCCGCACAAGAAGGCAAATGGTGCCAAACTGATAAGTACTCACCGGTGGAGATCAACTCACACTCATCAAGCATGACGTTTCTCTTCTTCTAAGTCGATTTTAATTGAGCTCAAGCTCTGTAAGCCTGCGAGAGGCCATATGGTTCTCGCCGCAAGGATCTTGCCATCGTCATTGGAGACCTAATCATCCTTTTTTGCCTAGACGATGGATGGCAAGCTTGACCTGGTTTGTGTTCCAACTATATCGTAGCCGGTGGCTGACGGCTAGCATAGGTCAGACACAGTGGCCTTTTTTTTTCAAAGAAAAAAAAATTAGGAAATGAAGTACTTGTTTGATACGTCAAAGTGTGGTCTAACAACTTTGCGATTGTGCGGGGCGCTACGCAAACAACGGAACGCAGCTTGTACGACGAAAACAAGGATTGACTGCATGTAATTGACAGAGTGGGAGACGGAAAGAGAGAGGTTTGGGGGATTTCGCTTGTTTTGGAGGCCGGTGGGCTTTGTATCGTAGCTTGTCGCTGAGACGCGAGCAAACGCGGGGGGAGTATTCAAAACTAATGCTCCGCGGGTACTCTGAGATGCTCAGCCTGGTAGGCAAAGAAATTCCTCGAAAACATGATGATGGAAGAAGAACCGAAAAAGAGTCATACTGCCCAGCCCTCCTTCATGGGGGTTCCAGTGGAGGTGCGGGATATCGTTTACGGCTTTTGTTTTCTCAACTGCCTTGAGTCAGCACCTCCGAAGGTTAGATGAATGACCGTCCAAGCATAATACGGATCCTTGGACACTCTGACTACCAAAGTCTTGGCCGCTCCAACAAGCAGATTCACGCTGAAGTCCGACGACAGGCGCTGAACGAGTGCGGGGCTGTGAATTCGTCTCTGTCATTTTTCAAACTAAGCTTCCGTCCAGAATGCTTGGAAGCTGTTTGATCCCTCGCTCTCAGCTTAGATTTGATCATTTTTTGAATGAGCAATCACGCCCAGTCTACGAGAACATACGGTACCTACAGATACTTTCGAGATGTCTTGGTCAGACTTCAATATCGATAGAAGTAGTTGCGGGTTACCAGAAGCTATCGAACAGAGCATTGAGCAAGCCTCACGATCTCAGATTCTACCGAAGCCGAGAGAGCTCACCATCCGGGTCATATACGTGAGACCGCCAGCACGTGTGCCATACACGAATTTGGACAGCCTGATGGACATAAGACCCACTAAAATTCACACGCCAATCACGCTAAGGAAGATCTTATTAGTCGGGGAGGGAAGGAGTTTATACCCCGTTCTTGAGCTAAGGGAACAAGTAGACGTGTTCAGACCCAAGACCGGCAATTGGCAGATCGGGTATCTTGGACTTCAAGGGACCGCCGATTCTGGTAAGTGCCTGAAACCGAGAAAGATAAGATATTCGCCTCGATATGGTGAAGTGGTTGGAGGAAGCGTGCAAAGGTTTGTTGAAGGAGGGTTGAGCGCGCAGATTATCGAACAAGCGGGCGATTGATGTAAATCCCAAATGCTTATGTCCTGTTAGTACATATAGGTGACTCTCCAAGCAAGTTTGGCATAAGGTGAAGGAATGGCGTCGAAGTGTTTGTGAGAATGGCGCATGAGGGAGGGTCCGTGCACGAATAGATCCTCGACTCCAGCTCCAACCCGCCCGATTCTGGCTCAAGGATGCCTTATTTGGTCGTGAGATAGCTCGTTATCTCCTGGGTAAAGTGTTTCTAGGAGACTGGCATGAGAGCGTTCAAGTCTTGCTTGAGAGGCAAAGCGTAGAAAATGTAGCAGCAACTTTGCGTGGACGGGGTGTTAACCCATCACGGAATATCTGACATTCACTGATCGGTTCAAGTCCTTTAAGCCTTCCGGCAGCACCTCATCCTCCTTTCCTCTCCAACCCCTTCAACCCCGCAGCCTTACCAACGCTCATCCGACCAACCAACATGCCCGACAAACCCTCCGCCCTCCGCAAAGCCAGGCGCAAGCTCAGCGCGCTGGCCAAGCACAACAAGACCTCCAACCGTAGCGCCGCTGCCCCGCCCTCGCTCTTCCTCCAGCTGCCGCGCGAGATCCGCAACACCATCTACGACTTCGCCATCGAGTCCTGCGCCAGCGAGCGCGAACACGACGTCACCGCCAACCCACGCTTCACCGACCAGCCGCTCTACGAGACGGTCACGGCGGGCCTCAGCGCGCCCGCCAGGCTGCGCCGCCGCCGCCTGCTCGAGCGCCTCATGCACCTCCACCGCGGCGGCAAGCCATCGTCCCTGATCGAGCGCGAGGCGCGCGCCCGCCTCACCGTCCAGCAGCGCGGCTCGCCGGTGAACCTGCTCCTCACCTGCCGCCAGCTCTCGGCCGAGTTCTCTGAGGCGCTGCACCTGCGCTGCAAGCTGGTCGGCACCGTCGACTGCCGCCCCGACGGCCTGCAAGTCGACGGCTCGGCCGCGAGCAGCTTCGACGCGGCGCGCGCATCGGAAATCCTCGGCGTGCGCCGCAGCTTAATGCCCCGGAGCTTCTTCTTCTTCTCGGACGGAATTGACGGCGGCGGCTTGGATCTGCGCCACGTCCGCAACTGGGAGGTCCAGTTCAACAACCTCCTCCCCCTCCTCCTCCGCGCCGACGAGGCGGCGGCGGCCGGCGGCCATCACAACCGCCCGACGCCGCCGCCGCCGCTGCTGCAGGACGACGACCTCGCCAACATCGCGGCGACGCTGGGCGCCGCGCTCGCGTTGCTGCCGGCATGCCGCGAGGTGACGCTGCGCGTGACGCTCCGCGACTACGAGATCCGCATTCTGCGTGGTACGGTGCGCCGCAACTCGTACGCGGGCGTCGTCGCGCTGTTCCGCCCCTTTTTCGAGCGGCTGCGGCTGCCGGAGCCGCACGGCGTGCAGACGGTGAACAAGATCCTGACGGTGGGCTTCGGCGCGCGGCGGGATCCCGCGACCGCGAGGCAGGCGTTTGCGGTGCGGAGGCGGGTGGAGCGGTGGAGGAGCGACTGCGGTGCGGGGGAGATGAGGGTCGTGGCGGATGATGAGAGGGATCTCGAGTATATGTGAGTTGTTGCCATTTGAGTGATTGCCCTCCTCCCTCCCCCTCTGAGAGAGAATGTTACGACCCGCTGATGAAGCATGCTCTTGGTAGCGCTTTTTACAACGACAGCATGAAAACGGGGTACCTGTGGGTTCAGACGCAGTTCCATCCTTACGTCGACTTCGGCCGTCCGGGATCTTACCAGGCCACCGTGGCTGCGATGGATTACGGCTACAAGAAGTGGGTGGAGAAGGGTAAACCGCGGTGGGACCAGACACTGGAGCACAGGCAGGTCGCTGGGCGCTGGGATATGTATTGGACGTCGAACGGGTATCTCTGGGAGCAGATAATTGCGGCGGCTGCGGAGGCGTGCGGGTTCTATTGAGGCGTACAGATAGCCTTATGGTGGGGCTCATTTCACTGTTCGTGGTGTCTTCCAGTCGAGGCGGTGACTTTCGTTTCACTTCCATAAATAGACAAGAAGAAATGAAGAGTCGTTTGCTAGTGTAAAAAAGCAAAAAAAACTGAAGCTGCTCCAGCTGGGAGTTGAACTCCCGAACTGCCAGCACTACACAGCCGCGCTACATGAGCAAGGGCCCGCAAGCCTCTCTAAGCTGGCCATGCAGCACCACCAAGCTCACGGCTATGTGCAATGCCATGAGTGGGGACCGCTACAGAAAGGCGACACGAGGGACCATCGCCTTTTTTGGTATCCGTACGCTTTGAACCCACAAGCGCTGCCTAGGAGTCGTGGGTGGTCGAAACCATTGAACCACGTAGCCGTCATTAGCTGGATGATAGTGAAGGAAATGGCAGGATTGAACTATACAGCCCACCCCACCCTAAACCTTCCTCGGCTTGATCGGCTGGACGTGCTGCACGTCGTCGAGGTAGCCCGCGGCCTTGACCAGCGGGATATCGAACGTCGTCATCTCCGAGTGCCACTGCTGCTGGCCGAAAAACTCGAAGAGCATGCTCGCGGGGAAGCCGACGTCGAAGGGCACGGCGTCCTCGATCTCCCTGATCTCGTCCTTGGACAGCTCGAGGCTCAGGGCGTCGACGTTGCCCTTGATGTGGCTGAGCTTGCGGCCGCCGACGATGGGGAAGACGTAGGGGGCCTTGTGCATGACGTAGGCGAGGGCGACGCTGGTGATGAGGGTGCCCTTGGCCTTGGCCACGCGCTCCAGCGCCACCGTCACCTTCTGCGCCTTGTCGCTCTGCGGCCGCAGCTTGCGCCCGTCCGACTGCGCAAAGTCCTCGGCCGACTTGAAGGCGCCGCCGCCCAGCGCGCCCCACGGCGCCAGCGCCATGCCCTCGTCGCGCGCCATGGGCAGGATCTCGCGCTCGAAGTCGCGGTCCGCCGCGCTCCACCGGCCCTGGTAGACGGAGAACTGCGTCAGGGCGTGGTCCCGGGCGTCTGCCGATATGTCAGCTGCTGCGTGCAGAGAAGAGATGTGGAAAGGGGGAAGGAAGGCAAACGCACATTGGTTGGCCTTGCTGACGATCCAGGCGGGGGCGTCGGAGATGCCCAGGTAAGTGACCTTGCCGGACTGGACGAGGTGGTGCAGGCTCTGCATGACCTCGGGGATGGAGGTCGAAAAGTCCCACCAGTGCAGGTACAGCACGTCGATGTAGTCGGTCTGCAGCTTCTTCAGGCTGGCGGCGACCGAGGCCTTGAGGCTCTTGGCGTGGTTGCCCTGGAAGTTGATCCGGATGGTCTCGCCGCCCTTGCCGGACGGATAGCATGTGGTGAACTTGGTGGCCAGCACAATCTGGTCGCGGTTGTTGCGCGCCTTCATCCACTCGCCGAGCCATTCCTCGCTCTCTTCGCCCTGGTCTTGGCTTGGTCAGCTCTGCGTGTGGGAGGATTCGCCCAGCGCCACTCACAGTTGTTTGCGGTATCTGCACGTCTTGGTCAGCATTTGATCTTCCACGGGCTGCAGAGATGACGGACCAATAAAGTTGCCGCCGTTTTCGAAAAAGTAGTCGAGCATCTCAAAGGCCGTCTCCTTGGTGCACTCGCCCATGAAGCTCTTCCAGGCATCGCCAAAGTTCATGGCCCCCAGGCAAAGGGGCGACACCCTCACGCCGGCCGTGGGGGAGAGGACGCGGTGGTAGCCAAGAGCCGACTTGGGCGCGGGAGGAGTGGGGAAGGCCATTGTTGTTGGAGTAGTCGGAGGACGTGCAAGTGGAAGACTGAGGAGCGGGGAATGATGGCCAAGGGAGCATTATATACACAAAAGCATCCAAGGAGATAAGTGAGGGGCATCATTCCAGACCCCGTCTTGTCTACGTTAAGCCCGCTTAATTCCGCGGCCCGCACCCCCTCTCCCCGCCTCCGCATCCTTCACCGGGCACTAGCGTGGTGTCATTGGATGCGGATTACGCGACCCGGTCCGTTCTCAGTCTTACTGCTTGCTGTTTGTGGATGCTTACGCAGCCCATGCCCTTTGCGCTGCTGCTTGATGCTTAGGGTCGCTCCACTACACATCTCACCATCACCCCCACATGGCTTGACGCCTCAAGGTAGCCACTGGTGTCTTCGTCACTAACCCCGACAATCGTCGTAATTACGGCATTGAAGCATCTCGGAAAAACAACACCAGAAGCAAAGGAACGAACGCTTGTCAATCTCATTTATTATCCGCAGTCTTAGTCATTACTCCCGATTGTCGCGCCGTAGATGTACGCATCGAAGCAATCTCATGAGCACCGGATCATGTCTCCTCGAGGAAATAACGAGCAGAAGCAAGAAAATGGAAACAAGAAAAACGACCACCCAATTTTTTTTAATGCCTTCCCATTCGCGTCCTCAAAGAGACGAGACCGCCACCGCCAATCGTAGCTGAAAAAGGGGAAAACATGATACAGACAACGCGCAGGAAATCAGAGCAGATGCAGGAAATCAATCGTGAGAGAGACCATCATTACTGCACGCTTGCTTTGCACCGCGTATGACGCACGCACGCACGCACGAGAGAGGAGGAAAAAGGGAAGATGCAGATGAACAGACATCTCAAACGCCGTGAAATGCAAGAGAAAAGACCGACTTACCCCAGAGATGAACGGGCCAGACGCAAAGAAAGAGAGGAAGAAAAAAACGCAAGGGAACTATAGCACAAACCCATCATCAGGAGCAGCCGTCAACCCTCAAGGTCTCTCAATCAAGTCAGATCGACGACCTCGACGAGTCCACGTCGCCCTCATGCTCCTCTTCCTCAATCCTTCTGATCGAGGACCTATCATCGTCGTCGTCATCGTCATCGACATCGCCAGGTCCTCTATCATGGATAGCCGTCGAAACCGTTCCCGCGGTTCCCGTGCTCCCGCCGCCCGCCGAGCTGGCGCCAGGCGTCCTCGCTCCGGTATTCACCGGCGTTTTCGTGCCCTTACCCTTCCCCTTGCCGCCCTTCTTGTTGCCGTTTTCCGCAGCAGAAGACTGCTGCTGCGGCGGCGTCGTCGTCGTCCGGAGGCCGCGGACCTCCTTCAGCACTTCCTTGAAGCTCTCCTCCAGCGTGTTCATGCGCGCCAGCAGGATCCTGTTCGTGCGCGACCGGTCCTCCTCCGACTCGTCTTCTTCGTCCTGGTCGTCGTCCTCGTCGTTCGACGCCACCTCGCGACGCTTCTTCTGCTTGGGGAACCGGCGCGCCCCCATCGCCGCCATCTCCATCTGCGTCGAGAAGCTGGCGGATAGGCCTTGCAGCCCGGGCATTTCCGGACGGGGCCGGTTGTCGCCGAGGTCGGAGGCGAGGTCGAGGGCGAGAGCGTTGAAGGACGGGTCGCGGTTGGCGGAGCGGGGTGGGCGCGGCAGCTTTGCGAAGCCGATGCCGAGGAGGTTGGACTGAGACATGTTGTTGCGCGGCGAAAGGTTCGAGCGGCTGCCGGTAGGACGCTTCGGGGTCGCCTTGGTCATGGGGGTTGCCGCGCCGCTGCGGTGGGCCGTGGATGGGCGCTTGGCCGGCGACGACGTAGAGTTCGAGTCGTGGTCCGTCTCGAAATCGTTCTTTTCCGGTTTGAAGAAGACGGTGTTGGTAGAGATGTTGCGCTGGTGGTGCCGGCGCTGGTCTTGGCCTGAAGACGATGGTTTCGGTAGAGGCGGCAGCGGATCATGGATTCTCGACGAGACTGAGCCGGGAACGAGGGGAGTATGCGATTTTGTAGCAATCGGAGTCTTGTAGTACTCCTCGCCTCCGGACGACTCCCGAATCGTCTCGTATACCTTGTGAGAGCCCATGAGATGATGAGGTCCGTCACGAAGTGACTGAGCCAGGGTAAGTCTATCGTCTTCGTTATCATCGTTCGTGAGAAGTTCGTCGTCGCCATCAGCATCCGTTTGCTGCGGTTGTTCGTCTAAGCTCATGAGACTGCCTGCAACAAACCCGCGGTCGTAGTGAGACAGGGCGGCATTTGTCGGAGTGACGTCTGGATCCGAGGCCACTGATCTTGCCATAGGCTGAGTCCTGCGTGTAGGCACCAGCCTGGAAGTTTTCGCCCGGCGCATTCCTGGCCGTTTCGCTTGCTCCAACCGATCGAGAACGGACCTGGGTTCTTCTTCGGGAGGCGAAGCTCCTCCCTCGTGACCCATGCCCTGCATCCAGTCGCGAACCACATTGCTGGACTTTCTCCTATCATCAACGCCAGCGGGGACAGGATGGCGTGGAGTTGGAGTTGGTCCCCGGAAAGGCCGACGGAACACCTCATCGAGTGCACGATCCTTGTGGTATGTGGTGATAGACGGCTCGCGTAGGCGTGTTCCTGGGCTGAAGAGGTCGCCGCCGCCGTGAAGGGCGAATGCCGCTGGCACCTTTGTCCGAGTACGTCCGCGTCGTTCTACCAGCTCCTCGGGCTGGAAGGCAGCCCGCGAGAGGATCAGCCGCTCGTAGGAGAAGATTGCAAAGAGGACCGGGAAATGGGTGACTTTGATGAATTGACGGTTCATCTTCACGAATGACCGGAAAGGCATCATGTATCGTAGTGGCGTCAACAGCCATGCGATGATGTTGGTCGGTGCGATGTAGGAGAACAGGGCGTCCGATTTGACCATCGAGATGGCATTCACCGCGAACAGGAACTGATGCTCTTCGTTTGCGTTCTGCACAACTGCCATGAATGACTATACAAAATCAGTAAACCAATCACGTTAGTGGGAACAAGGGCTTGGTGCTTGGAGCCGAGGCTTTTCTTTGAAGCGGACATGTGTTCAGACGGCGAAGCGCAAATATGACTTACATTCGTCAGGACCTAGAAAGGATGAAGGTTAGGGAGAAATGTTCTCTTTTTTCTTTCTTTTTTTGGTGGAGGCTTACCGTGATCAAGATGGTAACAATCAGGAAGTGAGTAATGAACAGGAAAAGCACAAGGACGGCTCTTCCCAGTACGTTGTAATGACCCCACATGTCCCATGCTGCTGGAGAGAAACCCATGAGTAGCTGGAAGAGCGCGTATGCTGCAGATCCGGCTGAAGTGAGCCCGTCACCAAATGCCAGAGTAAAGGCCACGAAGAAACCACTACAAGTGATCACAATGAGGATAAGGATGGCCATGAGGTCCATCGCCATCATCCGGAAGGCAATCAATAGCTGCGAGAAGTAGCGGTAGTGATCCAGGACAGAGAAGAGCCTGGGAAATAGCAGCACCGCCGTGGAAGCCAGAACGTCATAAGCCAAGCCTGCTACGTGGTTCTTGCGGACGTCGGGCATGAGAATGCCATACAATCTCAGAACGTAGTAGGCCATGAACAGGAGTAGAATGCCAAGGTCGAATGCGTTCCAAACGCTCAGGATATACAAGTTGAAGCCCTGCTCCGTGTAGGCGACGATTTCTTCTAGGAGGTACCTGGATCATGTGTCAGGATTGTGCACGTGTCTTAGGACGGCCACGCTGCGGAGGGCTGGGGGTGGACGGGGGCGCATACCCTGCGGACCAAAACCAAAACACCACCTCTAGGGCCGTAATGTCAGTCGACTTGCCTGCAAGGACGGCCAAGAAAAGGCCAAGCATGACGGCAAAGGAGCACGTGGAGAAGAGCTGTCTGTACCGCGGTACACGCAGGCGAGACAGCTTAAACAGGGAAGCCTCGCGCGGGTCGTACAAGGTCACTGTCCTACGAATCAACGAGGACGGCACAGGCTCAACGTCATCCGCTTTGCGCGGCGAGCGCGTGTCATTATCCATGGTGCCATAGTTTGGCCCGCGGAGGACACTGCGCTTCGCCGGAGACCTATGCAGGCTGTCGGCGTACGAGTGGAAAACAATAGTCCCGGACCATATCGCCTCCAGCTGCTGCACT
Organism: Diplodia seriata; assembly: GCF_021436955.1. Classification (NCBI taxonomy): domain Eukaryota; kingdom Fungi; phylum Ascomycota; class Dothideomycetes; order Botryosphaeriales; family Botryosphaeriaceae; genus Diplodia; species Diplodia seriata. The sequence continues at coordinate 747,103 of NW_027117309.1, read as the reverse complement.
ACGAGGGGATGTGCGAGGAACCGCTTCGCTTGCGCGCGAATAGCAATCTCGACCGTCGAGATGCGGGCCAAGCGAGACTGCGTCATTGGCTTGGCCGGAACGGGCGTGAAGCCCTGCATGGGGTCGAAATCGTAGGAGAGTGCATCGATGAGCTCACGGGTCGAAAACTCCTTGAGCAGGCGCATGGCCAGCAGCTCGCAGATCAGGCTGCGGGTCCGCTCGACGCCCACATTGCCCGGGTTTGCCTCGCCCTGTTTCTGGAAGTTCAAGCAATTGGCGATCAAGGCGTACAGCGTGCCGCGCGAGAAGAGGGTTGCGCGAATTTCCTGCTGGATGGGCTTCACAAGGAACTGGGAGACTTGCGGTGAGCGCAGCTGGTCCCAGGACAGGGTCGTCTCGCAGCGCTGGAGGACGAGCAGTCTTATGGAGTGCGTAATGTTGTAGATCGGGAGGCGGTCTGCGGGACAGAGCTACGGTCAGTATGCGCCGGTCGCACAGCCGGGCGCGAGACATACCGAGATGCTCGGCACTGAAGATGGGCAGCACAGGGTCGTGGTCGTCGTCGTCCTCGCCGCCGGCGTCGTACTGGTCCTCGTCCTCGTCGGAGCCATGGTTGCGGTGCTCGCCGTCGAAGTAGCCGTCGGGGTTGCGTCCGTCGGCGCGCTGCACCAAGGGCGAGGCGTAGGGTGAACGTTCGGGTCGGCGGCGACCCTTTCGCGGCCGGAGAAGCGATGCGAGCATGTATGGCCCTGGGCGCGCAAGTCGAGGCGGCGGGTGGAGGAGGAGCGGGCGGCGGGCGGGAGATTGTTTTGTTTATAGAGCGAGCGCCTTGGACCTTGGACCAAGGCTAGCGGGCAGAACTGGGATATGGGTGTGTCAGGTCATGGACGCGGCGCGCAGCTTCACCTCGGCGCGGCTGGGTTTCAAATAGGCGCAGGCTCTCATCAATCCCGTACACCCTCTTGACGGCGCGCGGCACCTGATCATGCACGCTTCTCGCCCTTATCTTCGCGATGATGCACAGGAAATCGTCGCTGGTGGAGGCGCCCCAGCCAATCACGCGGGGTGCGCGCCCAGCAGCTAGACCGCCTCGACGGCGATTCACAAGATGCGCGCCAGGGGGCCATGCAGCTGCACGCTCGATGCTCTGCTGCCGCACCAATGGCCGCCTGCGTGCGGCGCTTCGGCTGGACCGCCCTCCGAGGACCAGTGTGCCAGCCCCCGACGGGCGGCCGCCTCTGCGCGCGTCGAGGCACAACGACCCTCACCGCGCTATCCTGAACGCGCATAGCCCCGATCCCTGGGCAGTTGCAGCGGGTGCCGGCACGCAGATGCTGCTTCAACCATCAGGGACCATGGCCCAACAGCAGCCGGCCGTGGGCGTCAGCGGCCCCCGCAAGTAGGCTGCATGTCCTTGGGGAGGCTGAAATTTGTACGTAGTATATCCACTTCTGCGGAGACAAGGTTAGAATAATCGCTCTGCCCTGGTCATGCTCAGGGCCGATTGCGCGCAGATCCCTTGTAAAAACGCTGAAGCACGTATGCCAAGAGTGTTAGCGTTTTTTGCACTAGGCCCCACTAGGGCGCACAGGCATTAACTTTCACGCTGCTCTGCGCAGTGGATTTTTCTTTCGCAGTCCCCGGCCACTCCCTCACCATCCACCATACACCAACATGGCTGACCAGCCGGGCACGACCATGGCCATGAAGCTGGAGCTCCAAGATGGCAAGGCCTTCGAGGGCTTCAGCTTCGGTGCAGACCGGAGCATCGCCGGCGAGCTCGTCTTCCAGACGGGCATGGTTGGCTACCCCGAGTCTCTTACTGACCCCTCCTACCGCGGGCAGATTCTGGTCATCACCTACCCGCTTGTCGGCAACTACGGTGTGCCTGATCGCAAGGCGCGCGACCCGCTCCTGAAGGACCTCCCCGCCTTTTTCGAGTCCGATGAAGCTCACATTGCTGGTCTCGTCGTCCTCTCCTACTCCGGCGAGAACTGGTCCAACCACCTCGCCAACAGCTCGCTCGGCGAGTGGCTGAAGGAGCAGGGCATCCCCGCCATGTATGGCGTCGACACCAGGGAATTGACCAAGGTCATCCGCCAGGAGGGTAGCATGCTTGGCCGCATGTTGATCGCGGCTCAGGCCAATGGCGACGCTGTTGCTTCCGGCAGCGTTGTTTACGAAGAGATACCCTGGGTCAACCCCAACGAGAAGAACCTGGTGGCAGAAGGTGAGGCAGCTCGACTGCCCCTCAAGCTCGTCCCTCGTCTCTGACAGCTCGACAGTGTCTAGGAAGACCCCCACCACCTACTCGCCCGAGCCGTCGACTGCATTGAAGCACCCCTCTGGCCGCAATGTGAAGATTCTTACAGTCGACGTCGGTCTGAAGTTCAACCAGCTCCGCTGCCTTGTGAAAAGGGGAGTGGAGGTCGAGGTCGTCCCCTGGGACTATGACTTCCCCCAACTTGCCGGCAAGGAGTACGACGGCCTGTTCATCTCGAACGGTCCCGGTGACCCTGCTTTGATGGATGCCACTGTGAAGCACATTTCTGCTGCGCTGGAAGAGGCCAGGACACCCATCTTCGGTATTTGCTTGGGCCACCAGCTCCTTGCTCGTGCTGCTGGTGCTTCGACCAAGAAGCTGAAGTTCGGTAACCGTGGTGCCAACATTCCCTGCACCAGCCTGGTCTCCGGACGCTGCTACATCACCTCCCAGAACCACGGTTATGCCGTTGATGCGTCCAGCCTGAGTGGAGGGTGGGAAGAACTCTTCGTCAACGCCAACGACGGCACCAACGAGGGCATTCGTCACGTCAACCGCCCCTACTTCTCGGTGCAGTTCCACCCCGAGCACGCACCCGGTCCCCAGGACACCGAATTCCTCTTCGATGTCTTCATCGATGCCGTCGTCAAGTCTCTCAAGGATCCCGAGACTCTCAAGAAGCCCGTTGAATTCCCCGGCGGCGACATTGAGGAGAACCGGAAGCTTCACCCCCGCGTCGACGTCAAGAAGGTCCTGGTTCTCGGCAGTGGTGGCCTCAGTATCGGCCAGGCCGGCGAGTTCGACTACTCTGGTAGCCAAGCCATCAAGGCGCTCAAGGAAGAGGGTATCTACACAATCCTGATCAACCCTAATATCGCCACCATTCAGACCTCCAAGGGTCTCGCCGACAAGGTCTACTTCCTGCCTGTCAACGCCGACTTCGTCCGCAAGGTCATCAAGCAGGAGCGTCCGGACGCCATTTATGTCACCTTCGGAGGTCAGACTGCCCTCCAGGTCGGTATCCAACTCAAGGATGAGTTTGAGCAGCTCGGTGTGAAGGTCCTTGGTACTCCCATTGACACGGTCATCACCACCGAAGACCGCGAGCTCTTCGCTCGCAGCATGGAGTCCATTGGTGAGAAGTGCGCCAAGTCCGCTTCTGCCAACTCCGTCGAGGAGGCCATGCAGGCTGTTGGAGACATTGGCTTCCCGGTGATCGTCCGCGCCGCCTACGCTCTTGGTGGTCTGGGCAGTGGCTTCGCCGAAGATGAGGCCCAGCTGCTGGATCTCTGCAACAAGGCTTTCGCTGCTAGTCCGCAGGTCCTGATTGAACGCAGTATGAAGGGCTGGAAGGAGATTGAGTACGAGGTTGTCCGTGATGCTTACGACAACTGCATCACTGTCTGCAACATGGAGAACTTCGACCCTCTCGGCATTCACACTGGTGACTCCATTGTCGTTGCACCCTCGCAGACGCTGTCGAACGAGGACTACAACATGCTCCGTACGACGGCTGTGAACGTCATCAGGCATCTTGGTGTTGTCGGAGAGTGCAACATCCAGTATGCCCTCAACCCTTTCTCGAAGGAGTACTGCATTATCGAGGTCAACGCTCGTCTTTCCCGTTCCTCGGCATTGGCGTCTAAGGCTACCGGCTACCCTCTGGCATTCATTGCTGCTAAGCTCGGCCTCAACATTCCTTTGAATGAGATTCGCAACACCGTCACTAAGGTCACTTGCGCCTGTTTCGAGCCCTCGCTTGATTACTGCGTTGTCAAGATTCCTCGTTGGGATCTGAAGAAGTTTACCCGCGTCTCCACTCTTCTCGGCTCGTCTATGAAGAGTGTTGGTGAGGTCATGGCTATTGGAAAGACGTTCGAGGAGGCCATCCAGAAGGCCATTCGCGCCGTTGACATGCACAACACTGGCTTCAACGACACTCCCCTGGCTCTGATGTCCATCGACCAGGAGCTTCAGACGCCGTCTGACCAGAGACTGTTTGCCATTGCCAACGCGATGCACTCTGGTTACACCGTCGACAAGATCTGGGAGCTTACCAAGATCGACAAGTGGTTCTTGAGGAAGCTGAAGAGTCTCAGTGACTTCGGCAAGCTCATGACCAACTACACCAGAAGCAACATCCCGCGCGAACTCTTCATGAAGGCCAAGGCACTTGGCTTCTCTGATCGCCAGCTCGCCAGCTTCTGGAACTCCAACGAGCTCGCCGTCCGTCAGGCCCGTGTCGACTTTGATCTTTTCCCTTGGGTCAAGCAGATTGATACCGTGGCTGCTGAATTCCCGGCCTTCACGAACTATCTTTACACCACCTACAACGGCACGGCACACGACATTGACTTCAATGATCGTGGTATCATGGTTCTTGGTTCTGGTGTCTACCGCATCGGCTCCTCCGTCGAGTTCGATTGGTGTTCCGTCCGTGCCATTCGCACCTTGAGAGAGGCCGGCCACAAGACCGTCATGGTCAATTACAACCCGGAAACTGTATCCACTGACTATGATGAGGCCGACCGCCTGTACTTCGAGACCATCAATCTGGAAACGATTCTCGACATCTACCACCTTGAGAACTCCGGCGGAGTCATCATCTCCATGGGTGGACAGACGCCGAACAACATCGCCCTTCCCCTGCACCGCATGAACGTCAGGATCCTCGGCACCTCGCCTGAGATGATCGACACCGCTGAGAACCGTTACAAGTTCTCGCGCATGCTCGACCGCATCTCAGTCGATCAGCCTGCGTGGAAGGAGCTCACTAGCTTCGAGGAGGCCGAGGAGTTCTGTAACAGGGTCACCTACCCCGTGCTTGTCCGGCCGTCTTACGTCCTGTCTGGTGCTGCGATGAACACGGTTTACTCCAAGGCCGATCTCGAGAACTACCTGAACCAAGCCACCGAGGTTTCCCGCGACCACCCTGTCGTCATCACCAAGTACATCGAGGGCGCCAAGGAAATCGAGATGGACGCTGTCGCTCGCAACGGCACTATGATTGGCCACTTCATCTCCGAGCACGTCGAGAATGCTGGTGTCCACTCCGGTGACGCCACCCTGATTCTGCCTCCGCAGGATTTGGACCCTGAGACTGTCCGTCGTATTGAAGACGCTACCCGCAAGATTGGTAACGCGCTCAACGTCACCGGTCCCTTCAATATCCAGTTTATCGCCAAGGACAACGATATCAAGGTCATCGAGTGCAACGTTCGCGCTTCGCGTTCGTTCCCCTTCGTTTCGAAGGTCATGGGTGTCGACCTTATTGAGATGGCTACGAAGGCCATGGCCGGCTTGCCTGTCGCCGAGTACCCCGAGGTTAACATCCCTGCCGATTACGTCGGTGTCAAGGTCCCCCAGTTCTCCTTCTCCAGACTTTCTGGTGCCGATCCTGTGCTTGGTGTGGAGATGGCTTCCACCGGCGAGGTTGCTTGCTTCGGTCGTACCAAGTACGAGGCATACATCAAGGCCTTGATCTCTACGGGCTTCAGGCTGCCAAACAAGAACATTCTCCTGTCCATTGGTTCGTTCAAGGACAAGCTGGAGATGCTTCCCTCCATTGAGCGCCTGCACCAGATGGGCTTCAACCTCTTCGCCACCGCCGGTACTGCCGACTACATCGTTGAGCACGGTATTCCTTGCAAGTTCTTGGAAGTCCTGGGTGGCTCCGACGCCGAGGCCGACCAGAAGCCCGAGTACTCGCTCACTCAGCACCTGTCGAACAACCTGATCGACCTTTACATCAACCTGCCGTCGAGCAACCGCTTCCGCAGACCCGCCAACTACATGAGCAGAGGTTACAGGACCCGCAGAATGGCTGTCGATTATCAGACTCCTCTGGTCACTAATGTCAAGAATGCCAAGCTCCTCATCGAGGCCCTTGCTCGCCACTATGATCTTGAGATCAGCAAGGTCGACTACCAAAACTTCTCTGCCGACAGGAGAGATAGCCAGATCGTGCAGCACGGCTTGGGGAAGGCGAGGGGCAACTTGACTTTGGGCCAGCTTCTCGCCCGGTCTCCGTTCAAGGGCCAGCATGTCGTCTCCGTCAAGCAGGTCACCCGCGGCGATTTGCACCTGCTCTTCACTGTTGCCCAGGAGATGCGTCTGGGTGCACAACGCCAAGGCGGCCTTGACGTTCTCAAGGGCAAGGTCCTTTGTACCATGTTCTACGAGCCCTCCACCCGGACTTCCGCTTCGTTCGACGCTGCCATGAAGCGTCTTGGTGGCTCCACTGTCGCCATCAGCGAGGCTCACTCCAGCACGAAGAAGGGTGAGTCCCTTGGCGATACCATCCGTACGCTTGCCTGCTACGGAGATGCCATTGTGCTGCGCCACCCCGAGGCCGAGTCGGTCCACGATGCTGCCAAGGTCTCGGGCGTCCCCATCATCAACGCTGGCAACGGTAGCAAGGAGCACCCTACGCAGGCATTCCTTGACCTGTTCACGATCCGCGAGGAACTCGGTACCGTCAAGGGTCTCACCATCACCTTCGTTGGTGATCTCCTGTACGGTCGTCCCACCCACTCGCTCTGCGAGCTTCTCAAGCACTACGACGACATCAAGATCCAGCTGGTGTCGCCCGAGACGCTCAGGATGCCGGAGGAGATCCGCGAGACTCTGAAGCAGCGCGGTCAGCTGCTCACCGAGAGCTTCGAGCTCACGCCGGACATTGTCGCTCGCAGCGACGTGCTCTACTGCACGCGTGTGCAGAAGGAGCGCTTCCCCGACCTTGAGCACTACGAGCGTGTCAAGGACAGCTTTGTGGTCGACAACGCTGTCATGAAGAACGCCAAGGAGCACATGATTGTTATGCACCCTCTGCCTCGCAACAGGGAGATCCCTGAGGAGGTGGACACTGACCCGAGGGCTGCATACTTCAGACAGGTGAGTAACCCCCTTAGTCTTCCGTGATGAATGGATACTAACAGATAATCCCGACAGATGAGATACGGGCTCTACACTCGCATGGCTTTGTTGGCTTTGGTGTTGGCTCCGTAGGCTGTCGGCTCGTAACAAAAGTGATTTTTTCTTCTGCAGGGTTTGGGCGTTCGTTTGTGGATACAGCACACTCATCGGACAAGTGGTCCAAGACATAAACCAAAAAAGGGCAAACAGGCTGCGCTTTGCTTTTCCTTTTTTGCGCACATAGAATCGACACATCAAGACCGGCGTTTTCTACTTGATAGCATATAGAAAACGGGTTCACAAGCATTTGGGAGGAAACGCGTACTCGAATCGGGCTGATTGGGTACTATGTCATTACTTTGGGTTGAAAATCGCCGTGATGAAAACGACGTATATGCATTGGGTATGTGCATATCTGTATTATTTTATGTACGTTATGTCTGTATGATGTTTATGATGTATGTATACGTATTTGGGGGGAAGTCATTTCATTTTTTCTGTAGAGTAGTTTCGTTTCTTTTTTCTGTAGCGTTTTGTATAGTATAGTAATGTCCGTAGTCCTTAATTCGTAATAGCTATTCCAACAGTCAATCTTCAATTGAAGCATTCGGTGAAGCAAGAGAGAAAAAACGCCTGCTTTGAATTCGATTCCCTCAAGGTATTCCGGTCTTTTCCCTTCCCACAAAAACTCCTGGACTCATAAAATTGGCAAGTTCCGCTTTCCCTCCTCGAAAAAACACATATGGCCTGTGCTCAGTGGCTGATGCATCTCGACCAGCCTGCAAGTGGAAAGTTTTCGTCAGTGACCAATCGGTTTTTTTTTTTTTTTTTTCAAAGCGCCCAGACTCAAGCTCTAGTAGTAGTAAAAGGGGGAGCCAAGGGACGTTCACTCACCGGGAAGACCGCAGCCGAAGCCGACGAAGAGGTAGATGAGGAAGACGACGACGACGACGAGCAGGACCATGAGCTTGACGTTCTTCCACCACATGCGGCGGCGGAGGCCGCGGGAGCGGACGCGGAAGTCGCGGGCGTTGCCGCCGAGGCGGTCCGTCTTGTCGACGAGCAGGTCGATGCGCTCGCCGCGCTCGAGCACGCGCTCGATGTTCTCCGTCATGATCTCGCGCACGCCGGCGATCTCGGTCTGCACGTTGCGGATCGCGTCGTTCTGCCCTTCCTCGGACGCGCCCATGTCGAACATGAGGCGCTTGAGCGTGGCGTTGAAGGCGGCGCAGCCGTAGGCGGGCAAGGCGCTGAAGTCGGTCCGCGCCGGGTCGTGCTGGGTGAGGAATTGCTTCTTGATCTCGACCAGGAAGCCGAACGGCACGCGCCGCCCCAGGCTGGAGCTGGCGATGACGAGGTAGGCCAGCCCGCCGGCGGTGGACTGCGCGGCCGGGTACTCCGACGGCGCGCTCGAGATGTAGTGGATGAAGTGTTGGCCATGGGTGTAGGTGAGCTTCTGCGGGGAAGCGTGCGAGATCTTGGGGAGGATGAGCGAGGCGAGGGAGGAGGTTTGGGAGGAGGCGGAGGCGGTGTGCTCGGTGAGGATGGTGCTATTGTGGGCGATGCAGGCACTGCAGAGGCGGTGGGTGTTAGCGCGCGGACACGGAGGGGAAGATGGAGATGGCGGAGTGCGGGCTGGCGTACTAGAGCAGCGGCGTGCTGGTGGAGGAGGACGCCATGGTGCGGGTGTTGTGGGAGGTGGTGGTGGATTGAGTGGTCCGTGGCTGTTGTTGGCAGAGCTCTCAGGTAGGCGATAGAGAGGTGGAGCGGGCAGTTGTGTCGACAGCTGGGATGACGGCGTGAGTGGCTGGGGGTGCTCGGCGATGGTGTTGGTATAGGGAAAGCAGCCGGGGCTCTGGACTGCAGCAAGGCATCATCATCATCTCCACGTGCCGCGGGCTTGGCGCGTCAGCAGTGCGCTAGTCGCAGATCTGCGGCCGCCCTTTTCCGCCTTCCGACCCTGGCTTGGCTCGACGACTCCATCTCGTACGACTCCACGGCCTCCGTCACCGACTGCACGCTGTCCGGCCACCCTCGCCATGTGACTGGCCGCATCTGCTTACCCGCTAACTGCAGTTCCCCCTCCATTCGCATAAGGCCGGCCCGATTCCCGCAACCCGAGCCAAGCAGAGAGCACGGCTTCAATGGAAGACCCTGATGAAGTCGATCCTCCATCGCCGGCCGCAGGGCTGTGCTTTCAGCCTGGGCAAATCATCGCACACCATGCCGACGTCACAGAACGAGGCAACCACTTCTAATCGGTACGTGCGTTGCTTCTTGGCGGCTGCTGCTCGGAGCTTCTGCGGATCCCGCGGCCGAGCCGTTGTTTCTACTTACGGGCTTGCGTAGCCCGTTGTACCCGTCAGGGCGTTGAGTAATCTGGCACGCTGTCGCTGCCTGACGGACTACATCCAACATGGGGGCTGAAGGCTGCTACACCTTCATTTTGCAGGAAGCGCGAAGTCGTCTGAAGTTCCAGATTGTCCGTGCACGGGCGTTGCAACACCATCGATGCAGTCGACACTCTTTTCCGGAAACACGTCGAGGTTTCCACCACGCAGTTAATTCTCCACTTGTCTCTGTATACTTGCCGAGGCCGTTGCAACTTCAGGGAACCAGCTCGCATTTGCGTCCGAACACGAACCCGCTCGATCCAGATCGGAGCGCTGCTGCCAAGTGACGGATCTCAGTGGTTGAAACCAGGAACTTACTTGCAGCCTCAAATTGTGCATTAGCTTCCGTTGGGTGTTCATCAGGCCCAGACGCGCTATGCAGAGGCTAGTAAGGAACGTGCCAATTTAAGGATTTCCAGAAGGCGCTAGCGGGGGTTCCTGGCATGCCAATGCGTTGTCAGCACGTGGATGCACTTAGCCTCTCTTTGTCAAGCCTGTCGCGGTTGGTCACCCTTCATGTTCGCCTCACCGTTTCTGTTACTGTGCATTCCCGGGATGGCTGCTGCGGGAAGCTGGTCTGGATCAACTGTTCCTGGCTGCCCATCGCCGTTGTACACCCTATCCCGGCCCTTGCCCGCTCCCCCGCCGGTTGACGCCGCCATGTTGCTCAGAGAGCCGTATCGCACGGCCTCATGGTGGTCAGTTATTAGGCGTCGTGCGCCCAAACCTGTGCGTTTTCACTCTTGCCCCTCCTCTGCAGAGAATCCTTCTGCGACCACTGCCCACTGGCCCTAAGAGAAAGCTATAAGGTCTGGTATCTGCAGTCACTTGGCCACCAAGTGACCCTTTCTTCTACTCTGCCCCTCTCCTTCTCTTCGCCCCCATCTCCTGTGCAAGCTCCTCTTGCATTCTGTCTCCCAAAGAAAGACGACCAAAGTACTCTTCTGGTGCTTTGACCTTTTCTCTCCCCATGTCTGCCATTGTTGGCACCGTCACCCCGGAAAAGTGGCCTGAGCCCAATTATGAAGATCCGGTGACTCGTACGCCTCTCATCCTGGGGCTCATGATCTCAGGAGCCGTTCTATCTGTTGGCTTCACCGCCGGGAGGTTGTTCGCTAAGGTCAAACGTAGCAGCAAACACTCTCTGGGGTTAGATGATTGGCTCATGGCTCTTTCCACAGTCAGTATTGCACCGGATGATCCCGGTGGTGCAGTTCTTGCTAACTTGTTCGATAGTTCATAATGCTCGGTGTAAACGTTCTCGGCTGTGTGTCAACTACAGTAGGCTCAGGCCGGCATACATGGGACGTAAGGTTCGAGTGGACAGTCACTTGGGGAAAGGTCAGAATATATTTACTTGTGCTTTTTTCCCACTTACTGCGAAGTTGTTGAACAGTGCCTCTGGTCTCTTGTTCGCTGTTCTCAGCTTTCTAGATGTTCTCATGCTTGTTGTTGTTCTCCGCCTTTGGATATTCCCTCGCTCCTGTGCTAATAGGTTTTACAGATTGATCTGGCAACATACAGTTAGTGGTACGAGGTGATTAGTAGGATTATGCATACTGACGACTGCTAGTACTATTCATTCCGAGTGTCTCGCTCACCAAAAGTATGTAGCCCTACGTTATGCAACAAAAGCCTCCTACCAAGCCAGCTAACCGTTACAGTCTCACTCTGCACATCATACCTCAAGCTGTTCCCTTCGCGTACAAATCAGTGGTTCTGCTACATCTGTATCACCTTCCTCACGCTCTGGTCCCTCACCTTCATCTTCTTAATGATGTTTGCCTGCAAGTACGTCGAGCCCAGCCCTCGCCCTTATCCTCCACATTCAACATCCCCAAAACTTATCATCGATCCCGGCTCTTCTCTAGCCCCATCGCCGGATTCTGGGACCCGACAATCCGCGAAGCATCCTGCCTGCACATCAAGGAACTCCTCATCCTTACCGGCGCCCTCAACTCCCTAACGGACTTCTGCGTCTTCCTGTGGCCGGTCAAGACGTTATGGTCGATCCGCCTGCCGCTGCTGCAACGCATCAGCCTGGTGGTGGCGTTCGGCATCGGTTGCTTCGTGTGCCTGGCGGGCGTGGTGCGCGCGTGGTACATGGAGGTCTACTTCCAGTCCGACGACCCGTATTGGAAGGCGGCCATGCTGTGGGTCATCGTCAGCCTTGAGGGCAACCTCGGTATCGTTTGCGGCTGCCTACCGACGCTGAAGCCGCTCGCTAAGATGCTGTGGCCTCGCATGTTCGCCAGCCGGAGCAGTTTGGTCATCGATAAACTGGTCCCCGTGGGCACCGCCGGTCTTAACCCCAACAATAACAACAACAACCACTACAGCTACAACCCCAGCAATGCGGGAGAGCGGAGGAGCGGTAACGAGAGCGGCAATCGCGGGACAAAACTGGAGGTCGGCGCCAAGGGCGCAACGATGGGCGCCAAACACGAAGGGTGGCCGTTCGGCAACATCAGCCAGCCCGGCCGCGGCGGCAGTCCGGGCATCTTCGAAGAGATGTTCGCGGCGAAGAAGAAGGGGTACTTCGACGACAATTACAGCCTCACGCCGATCGGCCAGGGCGAGATGCGGATGCTGGAGGGCGGCGACGTGTGGGCCGAGGTCGACACGCGGGTGCCCGGCGGCGCGTGGCGCATCCTACGGACGGTCACGCTGCACAGCAGCAGCAACAGCAGGAGGAATTCCGGCGCCGGTGGTGGGGGCAGTGGCAATGGCGATGCTGCTGCTGCCGTCATTGGTGTTGCCGCGGACGCTCGCCATTCGGCGCTGTCGTCGAATCTGCCGCCGTCGACGCTGGCCTCGAGAGATCCGTCGGCGGAAATCGAGGATGATAGGAGCGATCAGCGGATATTAAGACCGGCGAGGCGGTGGTATGGCAAATGAAGAAGCTTTTGTGGTTAATGAAATGGTAATGATGCCGGTAACGATAAAAGAAGAGCCCTGCAGCGTTTCTCTTGCATCTGTTTTGCTTTCACGCAAGCAAGCATCGGTGGAGTCGAGTCTTTTGAGGCGTTGGGCTGGGTCCTGTTGCTTTGGATTCATTATCGTATTTTTCACCTGAGCAACGGCTTCGGTTGGCGCTAACGTAATTATTGGGTCGTGTATCTAGACCGTGTCGTTGGAAGGCTTGTATGCTGTGGAAATATTAGTTTATTTAAGTTCTGACCCTTCCGTTGGCACTTAGCATGCATTGCAAATTTCCTCCAGGAACAGTTACATGCATGGAATTTTCCAACAAATTCAAACGTGAGCTGCATCATACATGCAAGTAAGGTTCAACATCTCTTACGAGTCAACTGGAGAAAAGCAAAGTGCTTTTTTTGTACACACTGCGGCAACAAAGTCCGAGCTTGTTCCATTTCGTTAAGAAAAACACTATACATGGGCTACATCACTATCACTGAATATGTGCTGAAGAAAGAAAGGTCCTCGTCGTATCCATCCCCCCAGGGGCATCCCGCCATCGCCCACGCACTCCCCTTTACGCGTACATGTTGACCGACGACCTCGCCGTCGCGGCCGCCCCACCATCCCAGTTGACATCGAACAGGATGTTATCATCGCAATCGCTGCCGAGCGCCGTGTTGTTGACGAAGGCGGGCTCCCAGTAAAAGACGCCAGCACCAAGGCCATCGGGGATGTTGTTCAGCACGTTAACGACCGCACCGACCCAGTCGGTCTGGCCCTGGGCGTCGACGGCATAGTCGGCAGTGAGGTCGACGCCGGAGCAGCTGGTCGGCCAGTCCGTCTCGGCGACGTAGATGGGCTTGTTGTACGCGGAAGCCAGGCTGTTCAGGCTGCTCTGCAGCGCGTCCGTCGTGGCCCCGGCGTCGAAGAAGGGGTAGAAGGAGAAGCCGAGCGCGTCGACCATGTCGGCCGTCACGCCGCTGCCCGACGCGAAGAGCCCCGAGAACCACCACGAGAGCGTCTCCTCGTCCCACCCGTTGTTGAGGTGGATCATGACCTGCGGCTTGGTCACGCCGGCGGACACGGCGTCGTCGACGCCTGCGCGCGCCGCCGCCCATAAAGTGGCGAAGCCGGAGAAGTCGTCGTTGGCGATCTGGCCTGAGGGGAAGAGCATGCCTTGGATGATCTCGTTGCCGATGGAGAGGATGTCGAGCGTGACGCCTGCGTCCGAGAAGGATTGGAGCGTCGACTTGACGTAGGAGCGCACCGATCCGGCGAGGTCCGAGGTGTCGAAGGAGGAGGGCGTGGCTTGGTTGGAGGGGTCGGCCCATGTGTCGGATAGGTGCAGGTCGAGGTAGATCTTGTGCCCGGCCTTGGCGAAGCGCTGGGCTAGGGCGACGGTGTAGTCGAGGCCGTACTGCTCGCCGGTCCAGAGTCTGGAGGAGGGGGTTAGCGGAGTCGTTCTGGCGGTGTGACTGGAGGCGCTTGTGGAGAGCGCTCAGAGATGGGTTGGGAAGTATTGCAACAGCTGAGCAATCGCTTAGGGAATTGAGAGCTTGAGTTCAGCGTAAATGTGCAGCGGTAATCTGGGTAGATGTGTCTGGATGGGAAGTCCAACCCCAGCCATCTGCTCCCTAGATGCCTCGATCTGCCTCCTGGCACTGGAAATATATAGTACTGGCTTACCTCAGTCTGACGCTATCCATACCACCAGCACCGAGAATGTCTTCGATGGTGCTGGTCGAACCCGACTCAGTGAGCCATGTCGCGCCTTGGTCTGTTTCCATGTATCCTACAGATGACAGATCGTGACCTTTGGAAAGGGCTGAAACGCCATGGAAGACGTACGCCATCAATGGCAAGGAGTTGATGAGAGTCTTGGACAGCATTTTCGATTTCGATTGATTTCTGGATGCTCAGATGCGTAAGTTGGGATGCAGGTATCCAAAGAGCCGGATGAAGAAGACGAATAAATATAGATGGTTGACGGAATGACGGGGCGCCGGTGCTTCCAGAAGACACAAGGTAAAGAACGAAGGTCAAATCTCACAACGCAACGAAGGAAGAGGCGGAAAGACACGGCGAAACGTTTCGAGCCGTGGAAATAGTACCACTAAATATACCCGGCATCAGCGGGAGGAACCCTTTTTTAAGGCCGGCACGGAGTTGAACACCGTCGTTAATGCATTGCGGCACGAAGCGAGGCCGCCTCCGTTTCCAGCGAAGTAATTATTTGCGGGGAAGGAGGGCGAAGTTGGCGCTCGCAACCAGTCAGGGAGAGGTGCAGCCGAAACAAGACGCGGTGATCATCAGATTAATCCATGTCGGGAGTGAAACGAAGTCGAGGCTTGTCCCGAAGAGGCCAGTGTGGGTCCCGAGGAAGTGATCGGCAGGATGCCGAATGGTTGCTCTATCGTGACGTGGTATTCAGCCCGTTGACATCTGATAGAATAGAAGCAGCCGAAAACTTGGGGGAAACGACTGGGCTTTTAGCAGACGACGAAACTCGGATAGCAGCCAGGAGTGCAGCAATTTGTGCTCTGTGAGAATCAAATCCGGGTAGAAGATGTTCAAACTGCCGAGCCAAGAGCTCATCTGTTTCGAATCAACAGGAGTGTCGGAGTCAGGCGCCCTTGCTTGTGGTTGGTCCATCTATACAGCTGGGGCGCAGCCGAGCAAGCGAGAGGGACTAGTAGCGAGCGCTTGCAAGGAAAGGATTATAGCGCATCCCCAAATCAACACTTCATCAATACGCGAAGCGTGAGCGAAAAGAACGATGAAGATATGGGCAGGTGCTATGGCACGGAAAGCCGTGTTTCAAGTTGAATACCTCCTACCCTATACCTGGTATAGAAGGGGGATGCATCTCTATCCCTGAGGCGTGACGCGGCATTAGTGTACGGCGACGGTCGCATTCCCCAAATCAATACAGGAGTGAGATCCGGAGCTCTTTACCACAAACCATCCCAAAGATACTGTGCTTCCCGAACCATGCAAAATCAACAGAGCCCGGTTCCTCGGGTAGCAGAAGCAGACAACCAAGCGGAGCGGTAGGTTCAGAAACGACCCGGCTTACCTGCACATGTCAAGGACGTTGTGTATTGCACATGCTTTACGAAGTATTATTTATCCCACACGAGCGAGCAAAGCAATCGAATAAGCACTGCACACAAACTTTACACGGCTCTCCTCCGCAGAGCCGCTTACGTCGCCGGGCCCCAGTCCAAGTCTAAGAATAAGCATCGTTTCGCCGAAGAAACCAAGAAACGCGTACCACCCGTTCATGCACCCTTTTATGACGCGTAAGCCGACCATTTGACCATGGTTTGAACGACGAGACGAGCGCGAGTACGAGATCGGAACTGAAAACAACCTGGGCAACTGCGCCGCCAGTCTCCAATGATATGATGCCTTTTTTACCCTGATCTTCCCAAGAGCAGCAAGCCTAGACGGACGATAAACGGAAGCCGTGAAACAAAGAAATGAATGCCTATAGCACACCCTTCCCCCCATCAGTCCTATATACTAAGCGAAAAAGCTGTTCACAGTTCTGACCACACGGTGCAAGCCCCCCTCGAGACATCTGTGTAGTCTGCACTCTAAACCGGGAATTCCAGCGCGCTGACTCTCCTAAGACAAGGATGTGAACAATGTGCTCTTGCGTTCGTCTTTCTACTCGGCCTTTTCACCCTCGCCCTCGCCCCCAGCCTCACCTTCACCCTTCTCCTCCTCGTCCGCCTTCTTCTCTTCGCTCTCCGCGTCTTTCTCCTTTTCCTTCTCTTCTGGCACCACGGCAGCAGCACTCGCATCAACGCTCGGCCGCGCGCTCGATGGCTGCGCCACACTCAGCTTCTTTTGATGATGGCTACCCTTCATCCTCTTCTCCGCCTCTTCCGGGAAGACTTCTGACATTAGATTGGGCAGGAATCGGTCGAGCTTCGTCCACGTCTCACGCCACAGCTCCTCCTGCTCGGGCTTTTCGTCGGGCGACGCCAGATAGCCGCCGCTGGACATGACCAGCAATATGTTTTTGAGAGACTCGGGAACCGCTTCCTCCTGTTACGATTCGTTAGCCACGTGCACGGTAGTGATGGACGGCCGTGATGGGAGAGTCCAGTCGACGTGTGGCGCATCTCTTACCAGGTTATCGCCTTGCCCGCTGTTCATTAGCCTGTCCATGATGCTGAGGATCTTGAGCCAGAGATCCAGCATCCCATCCCACTCGGACAATGCTACGAGGTAGTGCAGGAAGATTTTGCAGAGCAGCGTGGCAGCCTGCACTCTGGTCTCGCCCATGCCACCGGGATCGCTCTGATAGGTCTCGGGTTTGAGTAGTTGGTTGATGAGCGGGAAGAGCACCTCGCCGAAGATCTTGGTCCACTCTTTGTGGTCGGCCGACGCGAGGTCGTTGGAGAGCAGCGTCCGTTGCAACGATCCAAGAGCTTCATGTCTAATCTCGCGGCACGGGTTCAAACATTGATTCGTGAGGCATTGGAAGATAGGTGACCAGTATGCGTTCCAAGCTGCTTGGAGTTAGCACCAGATCATAATACCTGAATTCGGGACACATTACCTTCGTTAGTCTCAAGCTGGGATTGCTCGATGAACTGGGGGACGCGACTAGTAAGCTGGAAGACGATGTTAATGGCCTTCGAGCCGCGAAGAACGACTTCGTTGGTCCTGCAAATTCGTCAGTCTCAGTAGCATGGCTTGAGTTGAATAAAACGTACTGAGTCTTCTTCTGCTTGACCCCCTTACCCCTCTGTCTCTTGGCGTCCCCGCGTTGTTCCTCGATCGCGCCAGCGCTTCCCGCAGTAGCAAAGCCATTAAGCAACGCTATGGCCGCCTCGTAGTTGTCTGCGCAGATACCCGGAGGATTCGAGAGAGTAAGGCTCTCAGCAACCTGGAAAACATCGGCTGCGACCTCTGGCGAGGTGTGGAGAGTGCGCAAAAGTGTCCAGAAGTCAGGAGAGTTGACAAGTTCGTTGCGAAGGCTAATGGGCCCATTGATGCAATCCAACAAGCCCTTGAGCAGAGTCGGCGCGACCTGCTTCAGAACGTCTTGATCAAACGTAGCGAAAGTGTGCAGGATCACCGGAGCGCGAATGTAGTCATGGTCGTTACTCTCGCGCAGAAGCTTGAGGAGGTAGTACACCGTTCGCGACAGCACAACGGGATGCACATTGTTATCGCGGAGCACCGTTTGCAGCGCGTCGGCAACGCTTTTTCCAAGCTTCTCAATAGCTTCGGCGTCTCTCATCGCCAGGACTGTCGCTAGCTCGAGGGCAAAGACGAGAGAAGGATCATACTGCGGACCCTGAGTCCTTGACTTGCTGCCGTTTGGTCTTATAGGAGTGGGTGCTGGTAGCTCAGGCTTCACAGTAATGACGCGAGGCGAAGAATCCTCGGGTATCTGGGCGAGAAGTGAATCCAAGATAGACTGCAAAGCATCGATGGGCATGCGACTAGCTGGGTTAGCACATTTGTCGTGGGACCCGTGGAGGACTTCCTACCTGATATTCGCGAAAACCTCTGGGAAATCGCAAGAGTTGACGCAATCTATCGTGCAAAGAGTGTATTCTATCTCCGCGTCTGATGGCTCCGGCGGCTCGTCGTTCGCGAAGCTAAAAATCGATGAAGCAAAGGTGGAGAAGAGGCTGGTTTCATTTTGCCTCTGCTCGCGGTCGATGACCTGTGCGGGGTTTTGTAGAGGGATGGGAGGCAGCTCGAGAGTATTGGGTATCGATGAGAAAGACGAGGGTATCAGAGAGTTGATGAAAAGATTGAGCATAACATGCACGAGCTGATTGGACTGTTAGCGGGTCGTTGCGAGTGTCTGGTTCATGAGATGACTTACCTGGTTCCACCCATCTCTGATATGGGCTTCGTTGCCATGAATAATACGGAAAAGCAAGACAGTAGCCAACTGCGCTCTGTCGTCACGACCGAAACGAACAGCCGTCTCACTGACCATGATCTTCTCGCTCTTCTTGTCGGCCTGCACCTCTGTGTTCAAGGACGTGCTAGGGGGCACATCAGGGGCCAAAGTGCTGATTTTGCTCAAGCAGAACACAATCCGGTCAATACAATCGGTCAGTCCGTGCTTTGCCGCAACCTGAGCGCACTGGTAGAAACCAGTGACCACACGCGAGAACACGGCATCGTCTGATGCCGACATGAACACGAAAGACAGTGTCGCCAGAATCGGCTTCCACGTCGCAGCGAACATGTCCGCGTCGAAGATGTTGGTGTCACAAATGATGAGATCCGACGTTGTCTGGACCTTCATCTGGAGCTCTTTCCAAGCATAGTCGTAGGCATGCTTAGTATCGTGCTCCTCGGGAAGAATGATTTCTCTTGTCTTGATAGAGTCGTAAATCTCCCCAAGGTACTCGAGCGGGAAGTCCTGCCCGCCATTGACTCCGCGCAAATTGCGAGCGAAGTCCTCAAGAGCCATACGCTTCTGAGCCTTGAGGTTCGGGTTGTGCTGATCGGTGTTCAGCATGATGATGGCATAAGTCAAAACGTAAACGGAGTCTCTATCCGCAATGCCCTCGGGGGGCTTTTCGCCGCAATACTTCGCGGCAAACTCGGTAACGATTCGCTCAATCAATTGCGACTCTCCTGGCAAACGGAAAGTGTTGAGAAGCTGCCGCAGAGCTTCGTCGACTCTTTGGCCACCGAAGTCGAATGTCTCCATGAAGGCAGCCAGGATCGCTTCGTTCTCCTTCTTCGAGATAAACTCGCCGAGTACCTTCTTATCCAGTCTTGTCGTTCCCTTGAGGAAATTTGCGACGGACGTCGGGTTGTCCGGGTTGTCAATGATTCCTTGAGATACCAGGAAGGCGATACCGCCCTTGGGCTTTTCGTTGAATTTTTTGGCGCCACGGATGATTGTCTTCTTCTGCTCTCTCTGTTTCACCAATTGCTTGGCATCTGGGAGGCCCTCCGTCCGCGGTTCGTCCTCCAGTCGATCTGCTATCAACTGGATGAATCCGAGAAGAGCGTCGAGACAGAGAGGTGGTACATTGGTCGTACTCCATGTGGCAGAATCCGGGAAGGCATTCCGTGATAGCAGTCCAATCATGTCCATGCACAAGTCACTCCGGTCGACCTCGCAATCGTAGTTGACAAACAGCTCGACCATGAAGGAAGGTATCCTGCAAAGAGCTCCCACACTCTCCACCATTGCCTCTCTTGCATCTGGTTTCCTGGCGCCACCTTCCAACCCAAGTTTCTGCCTGTCTTTCACTGGCACAGGGGTAGATCGGCCACTGCTTGAGCCCGGCTGGGGCGTAGGTTTGACCAAGCTGGGGGTTTGAGGAACACCCTCGTACAGAGCGGGGTCAATATTGGCTTCCTGGGGTATTTCAACGCGAGGGAATAGGCATGCGACAAGGTACGAAAGGAAAAGCTCCTGTTGGAGCTTCAGCACGCCTCTGCATGTTGCCAGAAGAGTGTACGCTACTCTCAACGACTCGTTCAGCACCGCAATGTTTTCGGACCGAACGAGCTGGAAGATGTGGCGACAGAGAGTGTCCTTCGCGAGAGATGCAAGACTTGGGTGACTCGCAATCGAGGGTCCGGCAACTTCGAGCGCGACGTCGACGATCCGTAAAGCCATGATCCTCATGGTGTCATTGTGTTGTCGATCGTCAGGGTCCAGGAGGTCCACCAAAACGCGGAAAAGTTCCCGTATGGATGGGAGCGAGTACGGCTTGATGACTTGGTCCTCTTCAGACTCCTCCTCAACTAGCGGGAGATGCAGTTGGCTGCCGTTGGGGTTTCCATTATCCTCACTGCCGTCTGGTGTCTTCTCCAAACTTGTTGAAGACCGCGATGCTTCCGGTACGCTACCAGGCACGGCCAAGGAATCTCCGTTCGCTGTCGGGTCCATTTTGACAGCATCCATGTCATCCTTGGTACTCGCCTCAAGAGCTCCCGGATCGTCACCAGCCTCAATTTCGAGATGCTTCAGCCTCTCGAAAATCACCTGGCACATGGTGACCATGGCAATTTCGGCAGACCGCCGCAAAACCTCAGAAAGTCGGATTTGGCAGCACATGCTCAAGCCGGTCTCCATCATTTCACAGACACTCTCGTCGCTCAATATGTCACCCGCTGGCCCAGAAATCATGTTCTCCATAAGCTTCAATATCCGCAGAAGCACGATCTCGTCCGCAGCGGTGTCGGTAGCTTCGAAGCGGCAGTGTGTGATCGCGGAAGAAAGCAGCTGCATAGCCAGAGGCAGGCGCGGCGAGTCGCGGCCGATAATGTTGTAGGAGAGGAACTTCGTTATGGCAATCAGCGCCAGCGAGGTTATGGGTGCGGAGGTCGACGACGAGCGGATGACCTGCAGGAACGGATGGAGCAGGGCGGGCGTGTCGAAGCTGCGGATGTCTGCACATGTGTCAAAAAAGGACACGTCGGACGCCAATGTCTATGTCCTTACCATTGCAACCCTTGAGGTCGCTTCGCAGGCGCGTGAAGGCCGACATAAGGGGATTGTCCTGCATGCTCCTCCCCTTCTTGCCTCTGAGGCCCCATCGTCCGGCGAGGGCATCGTCGCCGGAGCCCAGTTTTATGCTCGCGGCATTGCCCTCACCCTTCTCGATGCGCTGTATGGCCAGCGGCTTCGCGGCGCCGCCGCCGAGGATGGCGGACACGGAAGACTGGGCCCAGCGCGCATGCTTGCGCATGGCGGAGGTGACGGTGATGCATTCTGTGACGACGAGCGCGACGGGATCGATCGAGGCGGATATGGCGCGTGTGCGCGGGTGGAATTCCGGCACGCCTTGCAGTGCGGCCTGGGTTGAGGAGTCCGGCTGGGTGCTGCCATCGGCGGCCATGATTGCTGAGCTTCGGCGGCAGGCGAAGGGGGAGCCCCGGGGAGGATGGTAGAGGTCGGTGGACTGGTCCCGGGTGGTTCGCAGCTGTGCAGGGTCGTGGGCTTCAGCTTCCCATCATCGGACGGAGGAGAGTGAGACTGCGCGGGCGGTGGGCGCGTGGTGGATGCTCAGGTATCTCGCACCGCAGGTCAAAGCTTACTGCCGCACGGAAGCGGGCAAAGACCGCCGCGAGTTGACACCTTGCACTGCCAAGCTCTCCACATCCATCCATCTCGCCCACTCGACTCGGGACACCTGCCGTGCGCACGGTCCGGCTGCTGGTTGATCGCTTGGACGCCAATGGGCATTGCTGGTATCCTGCACAGGTGCCCTCGCAATTCGTCGACTCTATATCTTATGTACAACCCCAGGTTCCCCAAACGCCAGCAGCCATGTCAATCACACGTTGAACGACCGTCACGCATATGCAGTCTTCCTCGTCCCCACATTGCTTAATCTCAGAACCCGCAGCCAACTCCGGTTGTGCCCATCGCATACCCTGGCCTGGCGGCTCGAGTCTTCACTGCCGCGCTTCAAGGCCCCGTGAAGAGAAATAGCGCATGCCAAATGTGCGGAACCACAATTACAAAGTTTTCAACCGTATATGAAGCTAAATTCCCGAGGCTTTACTCGAGCGGATCTTTAATCTGCTTGGCCGTGTCCTTGCCGTCTGCTTTCACACTGGAACCTGTGTTAGTGTCATAGCCCATCTCTGGTGGTCTTGGAAATCTTACAGAGGACTGTCTGCCTTCTTCTCTCCCGTAACTCGATTCCTGTCAGCCTTCTCTTCTGTCTCCTCTTTCTCGGCCTCTAGTTTTGCATGTGCAGCTTTCGCCCGCTCGACCGCATTCTGGTTCTTCTTCGCCTGCTCCTCCTTGACCCGTTCAGCCTTGGCTTTGGATGACCCAGCGCCATCTTTGTTCGAAGTCTGTTCCTTCGAGGAGCTGTCTTTGGCGTTGACGTCCTTTACGGAGCCGTCCTTTGCTGAGCCGTCCTTTGCTGAGCTGTCCTTTGCTGAGCTGTCCTTTGCTGAGCTGTCCTTTGCGGAGCTATCCTTTGCTGAGCTGTCCTTTGCGGAGCTATCCTTTGCAGAACTGTCCTTCACAGAGCTGTCCTTCACAGAGCTGTCTTTTTCTGAGCTGTCCTTTGCGGAGCTGTCTTTTGCGGAGCTGTCTTTTGCAGAGCTGTCTTTTGCGGAGCTGTCTTTTGCGGAGCTGTCTTTTGCAGAGCTGTCTTTTGCGGAGCTACCCTTCGCGGAATCTTCCTTCGAGGTCTGAGCCGTAGAATCAGTCTGGTCGGAGTTGTCGTTCTTCCCGTCCTTCTCTGTTTCCATGTACTCCTCCTTGGCTATCTTTCTGAGATCTGCCTTGTCTTTTCTCCACTGATCAGATGGCGTTTCGAAAGTGTCTTTGAGTTTTTTCAGTCGGTCCTCTTTTTCCTGTGTTTCTTGCGCCTTCGCGAGCCTTTCTTGTTCCATTTCCTCCATGTGTCGGATGTCATCGACACTGGGCTCATACAGATGCCAAATGGTGTAGTGTGGGAGCCCAACAACAGAGTACTTCATTCTCTTTGCCATCTGCGATATGATTAGCGTGAATCGGCTAAAACTGGACTGGAGGGCGCACCTTGCCAAAACCTTCAGTTTCTGCGTGCTTCTCGAAACTGAAGGCTGGGAAATGCACGCCGGACCGGAACACTTTAGCCTTGGCCAAGATACTGACACCGCCGACACCGTCGATTTCCATTTCCATATCAGGGTCTCCGTAAGGGTCGCGCAAATAAGCAAGATGGGGACGCCACGTTGCATACTCTGCATAGCCTTCGACAATGACAGCGTCTTCGTCAAGGGTATCCGCTAGAGCGAGAGCTGTTTCGGACTCTTGCCAAGAATTGAGGTCGTAAGGTTGCTCTCCGCCAAGCCAATCTGGCAGAGGTCGCCACACGTCTGCTGCGCTTTAGCCAAGTGTCAAAAACGTGGAATTAGTGTCGACGTACTTGGTACGATGATGTCCTTGTTGTGGCGCATGAGATCCTCCAAGATTGTAAACGGTGCAGTCTCAACGTCCACGTCACGCCAGTAGACCCAGCTGTGCGTAGGCCGCAGAGCTGCGCTCAACAACCAATTGCGCGCTTGAGCCATAGACTTTCTCCGGCCTGCCTGCGCCGCGAAACCATGTCTGCTCTCCACGTCCTGATTGACCTTCTGGCCAAAGTCCTTCTCCATGATAGAGATCTCTCCAAAATGTTGCGTGGGGTCTTCGTTCGCTTGCAATCCCTCCAGTAGCTCGGACAGCAGCTCGAGTGTGTTGTCCTTCGAATCTCCAACCAAGAACGCCAAATCAATGAAGTTGTGCGGATACGTCAAGTTTCGTAGATGTCCGAAGAACATGGGCAAATGCGGCGCCGCATCTCTCAGCGGGGCGCAGAGCAGAATGCGCTCTTCTCTTTCCCAACCACGCGCCGTGCCTTGCACATTGTTGAGGTCGTAGTAGCGAACGGTCTCGAGCTGGAAGTCGGGCGCGGCGGAGAACAGGCCGAGCGTCAGGACGGGACCGACGGCTGCCCTGAAGCCCGAGGAAAATAGGAAGAGCGAAGTTATGACAAGGGCGGAAAGAAGACCTATTCTAATGAACAATAAGCGACGTCTTCGCTGCGCAGGCGTCGAGCGCGGCTGAAACCTGCGGAGACGGCTGGTTAGCATCACGGCGGCGAAGCTCGCGGGAGGGAGAGGCGCACTTGTGGGGCTCTATATGGAATGTCTGCTGCCCGCCCGTGCTGTAGCCAGCATAGCCGTTGGCGAAGCCGTGGCGGTGCATCGTTTTGCCATGAAGAGGTAACATCAAGTCGACGGAGGTCTGCAACTACCCGCCGGGCGGCTCAGGAGGTACGGTTCGGAGGGCCAGCCACCTCCAAGACTGCAGACGCTCGGGGCGCAATTGCGGACTCTGGGGAAGCTAGGTCGAGGCGAAGCGATCGCCAGGCGGTCGGGTGGATTGTGGGTGAGGTCGTGGCGGAGGAGCTGCGGG
Source organism: Diplodia seriata (assembly GCF_021436955.1). Lineage (NCBI taxonomy): Eukaryota > Fungi > Ascomycota > Dothideomycetes > Botryosphaeriales > Botryosphaeriaceae > Diplodia > Diplodia seriata. The sequence continues at coordinate 722,697 of NW_027117309.1, read as the reverse complement.
CGAAGGTGCGTCTCCACGGGCTCGACCTACGGCCAAGGTGGCTCGTTAGAGGCAGATCAGCAGGGATTCCGTTTAGCTCAATGCCGTCCCGCTGCCGTTCCCTGCCGTAAACCCAAACGTCACAGCCCACAGCGATGATCGGTGCAGTCTCTGTCGCAGATAACAATTGCCGCGAGGTGTCCTAAAGGCACGCAGGAGAACGACCCCTTGGCTGCGGCGGCGGCTGACAAGCCCGCCGTTGCAGCTTCGACGCGATACGAGATACAGACGATCCTGCGCCATTTTGCGACACCCGCCAGGGCTTTGCGCACCCGCCTAATTTTTGCAGGTCCGCCGCCTGCTCCGATTGCGAAAGGTCATTGAATCATGTATTACGCTCTGACTGGCTATGACTTTTTAAACAATGAGCGTGATGCCACTTGCGACCATAGCTGCGTATAGTCGCAGTTGCCATTCTGCCGTCCAGGGCCCCGGCGTCAGCATACCGCCCTGGGTCCAGCCCGCCTGCGCCCAACGCCTTGCAGCCAACCTGTTAGTTGTACTCAAATCATGCACAGATGCAAAGGAGTCTCCTTCTGTGACTCCCACAACAGTCTCACATGGCGACAGATGCAAAGTCGTCCCTCCTTGACTCGCAACATCTTATGTCTCCACAAAGCGCGATCTCAGTAGCTCGTCGACGTAAGCGCGTTGCGCCTTCGTGTTTTCCTTGCCTTCCTTCAGCAGCACTGCCAGAACCTCAATGGGAGGGTTCATGCCGAGGCGGTGTGCGCGCTTCCAGCGCTTGACACGTGCATTGCCAATGCATGGCTGCTTCGTGTCAGCAAAGGTCGTAAGACACAGCTCCGTCGTGGTCGTACTCACCCCATACTGCCCGCTTGTATCGAATTCTCGAAGCACCTTCTCGTGCAGGCTGACGTCCTGTTGGTGCACCCGTGGCGCCTTCCTCGCACGCTCCTTTTCCTTCCAGTACTTCTTGATCTGTGTCTCCGTGATGCGGCTCGCTTCCTTCTCCTCGGGCGAGACCTTTGCCTTTGCGGCCTCCTTCTGCGACTGCTGAGCGATCGCAAGTTCCGAGGTAGTGGGCTCGGTAGGCTCAGGGTCCGCCTCGGCCTTCAAGTTCGTCTCGGTGATCGATTCCGACAAGATCGGGTCCTGCTTTGACTTGTTCGTTGCCTTCGCCTTGCCCGTCGGCGAGCCTCGGGGCTTCGTCACTCGGTTGGATGCGCCATGAAAGGCGAGCGTTGCCTGTCTGGTCTGTGGGCCAGATGCGCGACGTTTGGGGGGCATTGTTGCGGTGGGTGTGATGTCGGTGGAATGGAATCAGGGTCTTTACGATTGGCCCAGCGGACGATAGAAATACGTGATGTGATGCCGGGATGTGAGTGGGGATGGCGTCGAAGGAACTGGTGCGTTGCCTATGACGACGATACGTATGGGGCAATGGCTTGGCGCTAGCTGCCGGGCAGTCGCGCTTCGCGAAGTCCCGTGAGTGGCCGCAACCACCCAGATACTTCCGGCGCTCCAGAGCTAACCCTCGTCACCACGTCTTCCTACGCGTCCGCAAGAGCATCATGGCAACCACGAATGCGGAGGCGGAGGCTCTGATCCCACAATTCAAGCTGAATAAGTTTCTCAACCAAGGTAAATCCGAATCAGCCGCATTTTAACGATACGAACTTCCCGAGGCAATTTCATGCACACGCAGTCGTTGGAGGTTGAAGCCATGGCATGGTCCACGTTGACCTCGCTTTCATTTTATCTTATCGTTACGTACGGACCATCGCTTCAGCAGCCGACGACTGCGTGCGTGGGTATCATATTATTTTTCCTGTCATCCACGCCTCTTGCTGCAGCATGCGCTCATTCGTTCATCCTGAGCAGACCAAGCCGGTCGTCGCCTCGTGCTTCTAGGCTCCATCCACGACAAGCCAGCGCTTCTCGTCGCTGAACGAGCAGCTTTCTCAGCCGAGCCCGCCCATCTGGAGAGCTTCACGTCGTCATTAGCGAACATCAAAAACCTTGGGGCCAATGATATCTACTTTTGGTTCCTTGCAGCCACAGCGGCCGACCCAAAGAATTCCACCCAGCCACCTGACCTCAAGCTGAATCTGATTTGGCCTTGCAACGAGAAGCACATCAAGAAGTACTCGCAGCAAGGGGTGCGCATGGTGACCGAAACGCCGGAAATCTACAGGGATCATGTGCGTCCTTACATGCAGAAACAGCGGGAAGAGGGAAGGCTCAATTGGGTGTTCAACATCATCGAGGGACGCACTGAGCAAGAAGATGTCTTTTTCCGCGAGCACGGAGAAGAGGGGTTCCTCGTGTTGCCGGACCTGTGAGCATTCCTGACCGGCACGATCGTCTACAATAGTGTGGTGTGCTGACCCGCCTCCTTTCCTGCAGCAACTGGGACCGCAAAACTATGGCCAGCCTCCACCTGCTTGGACTTGTAGAGCGCCGCGACATTTGGTCGGTCAGAGATCTCAAGAAAACGCACATTACATGGCTCAAGCACATGCGCGCAAAGCTGCTAGATGCGACGGTGAAATTATACCCAGAGTTGGAAAGGGACCAGCTCAAGCTCTACATCCACTGTATGTTGCGCAGTACGTCACACACTCATCTCCCTTTCTGACGATCGCAGATCAACCAACCTACTATCACTTCCATGTGCACATAGTGCACGTGGCTCTCGAGGCCGGCGCAACTCAGGCCACAGGAAAAGCGTTGGGACTGGAGAACATCATCAGCCAGCTCGAGCACGTGGCTGGCCCGGAGGACACGGCGGGCATGGCGGACCTGTCTTTGACCTACACCGTGGGCGAAGCTAGCGAGCTGTGGACCGAGATCTTCGAGCCACTGAGAGGTAGCGGAGCCTCGTAACCGATACGGGGATAGGCATGAGCGCGGGTTGGGCGTCTCTCGTCCCTTCACGCGGTCACGGGCGACGGTTGTTTGGCGTTGCACCCTCATGCGGCCACCTCAAACAGGCGAATGAAACAGAAGGTAGGCGCCGCTATAGTCAAAGATAGGAGAGGTGTCGGAAGGTCTCCGGTTGGCCAAGCGATCTCATGCAAACAGGCGTCCCAGACACAGGGACGGAGGATGCGTTTGTAGAGGGATAGACTTAGAGAAGGGACCCGTCGGCACGGCCTGATGGGGCAGGATCAGCGAGCGAACTTTGCACGATGTGCGCAGTGCATTTATTAGATCTTGCATAAATCTCCGCCGAGCCGCCAATCACAAATTGTTTTGGCCCGGCGAGCAGGCTTGTCTGGCGCCGCGGCGGGCGCGACGTGCACTCAAGCGCGCTTGACGAAGTGGTTGGCAGCGGCGCGGCTCGACGCCGTCGTGCATGAGAGGCGTCAGCCAGTCGAGGCCGGCGTGCAGGCCGTCAGCGGCGGGCCCGCGTGAAGAAATAAGCCCGCGGGCGCCAGTCGACGAGGCGGCACATAGAGATGCCCAGACGCGGCGTGAAACCCAGCGGACCTTGGGAGGCGTTTCATAATCCTTGGCTCATTAGGGGCGAAATTTCGGCTCGCGATGGCAGGCGCTTGGGGTCGCGGCGCGGGCGGCGCCTGGGCCAAAGCGCCCCGGTCGCTAGCCGATATCTCAGACCGCTGCCCTCCTCCAATCGTGCGGTCCTCCGACCATAAACTTGCTTGCGGCTGCTCTTGCTTGCGCTTCCACTCCTTCATCGGTTTACCTCACGCTCTTTCGGTCTCCGCGCCTTCCGCTCCTTAACTCGCTCCACGAGCCCGGCCTCTGGACGCATACGCAACTACTACGCCCACGAAGACTCACGCAACAACAAGTGCAGCGCTTATCTAAACGACACCATGCTCGTCAAGTACCTTCTGCCGGCCCTGCTCGCGGGCTCCGCCGCCGCCGTCAACACTCTCGAGATCAGCGGCCAGGATTTCGTCGACCCCAAGACCAGCAAGCGCTTCTACATCATTGGCGTTGAGTACGTCCCTGGTTGCCTTGATTTTCAGGAGCACCGCAGTTGCTAATCCTCGCGCAGCTACCAGCCCGGTGGCCAGGCCGGCTACAACGAGGCCTCGGGCAAGGACCCCTTGACTGATGGCGATGCCTGCCTGCGTGACGCTGCGATCATGCAGCAGCTGGGTGTAAGCTTGGTTCCACCCACATGTCAGGCGCTCCACGTGCTGACCCTTGCTCCCAGATCAACACCATCCGTGTCTACAACGTCGATCCCGATGGAGACCACGACCAGTGCGCCAGCATCTTCAACTACGTCGGTATCTACATGATGCTTGACGTCAACTCTCCTCTGGCCGGCGAGAGCATCGACCGTTCCCAGCCGGGCAACTCTTACAACGCCAACTACCTGGAGCGCGTCTTCAAGATGGTGGATGCGTTCAAGAACTACCCCAACACTCTCGCCTTCTTCGGCGCCAACGAGATCATCAACGACGTTGACTCGTCTGAGAAGAACCCGCCCTACATTCGCGTACGTCAATTGCTTCCAGTGTCTAGAAAGCCATTGCTCACAATCATTATAGGCTGTCCAGCGTGACCTGAAGCAGTACATCAAGAACAACGCCGACCGCAGCATCCCTGTTGGCTACTCTGCTGCCCAGGTCCAGGATGTCCTTCAGGACACCTGGGAGTACCTCCAGTGCGCCATTGACGGCAACGACGACGACATGTCTCGCGCCGACTTCTTCGGCCTGAACTCGTACTCTTGGTGCGGTGGTGATGCCACTTTCAAGTCCTCCGGCTACAGCGACCTTGTCGACATGTTCAAGAACAGCAGCATTCCCGTCTTCTTCTCTGAGTACGGCTGCAACGAGGTTCAGCCCCGTGTCTTCGATGAGGTGCAGGCTCTGTACGGCGAGAACATGACCTCCCTCTCCGGTGGTCTGGTCTACGAGTACACCCAGGAGGAGGCTGACTACGGTCTGGTCGTCATCAACGACAACAACACTGTCACCCTCAGGACCGACTTCGACAACCTGCAGAAGCAGTTCAACAAGCTTGACATCTCGTTGATCCAGTCCCAGAACGACACCGGCACCTCCATCACCCCTCCCAAGTGCTCGAAGAGCCTCATTGACGACGACACGTTCGGCGCCGACTGGGACATCCCCTCGACTCCTTCCAAGGCTGCTAGCTGGATCAAGAACGGTCTTGACAACCCCAACACGGGCAAGATCGTTGACGTCACTGCTACCGCTGTCCCCGTCGCCATCTACGGTACCGATGGCAGCGAGATCAAGGACCTGAAGATCAGCAAGGTTTCGGATGGCGAGAGCAACACCCCCAGCGGCAGCTCGCTCAGCTCCGGCTCCACCACCAGCGGCGGCGGTAACTCTTCCACCACCAGCTCCGGCTCCTCGTCCAGTAGCACGGCGGAGGGTGCTGCGGGCAAGGTCGGCGTCAAGAGCACCAGCGCTCTTGTCTTCGCTGCCGTTCTTGCCATCATGCTCTGCTAGACCATGGAAGCATAGTGTTTACAAGCTTATGATGTGTTCCATGACGAGTTTTTTCCGTTTCTTCGGCTATTGGGGCTTTCTAGTTAATCGGATGCACCTCCAAAGGCTTCCTTTCTTCACTTCGACTTGGCATAGCGAGTTTTTATCCCACTGCAGGTCGGCGGCTAGCTATGGGTATTTGAGAGAGCATGTATAGATGACGGGGTTTTTAATCGAAAATAGATTTGCTTCGGCGCAATGCGTTTTTGGCTCGTGTGATTCTCTCTTTAATAGATGTCCAGTCACCGGCTGCTTTGGTCATCCATGATGTTTAGTATCATGCATCCATAGTACACGGTCTGTTGCGAAGTGAGGGCCATGTTTAGAGAGTAAGTTAATGGATCCTGAAGGTATTGTTTGCAACTGTATCCTGATTTGACTTCTATGAGTAGGAAATCTCTTTTGACTCAGCGCTCTGACCCAACTTGTACTTACCTGTTGCAATATTAAAGCCCGAACAAGGCAGCGTACACGTGAAGCGATGACAAAGGATCACATGAGAGCTTCAATTGCTCCATTACGTCTGCATCCTCAACGAACCAGTTGCATCTATGCTTTGATACGGATACGTAAAAGGTTTGGAAGGAATACACTAGTGGAGCGGCTCCCGAAAATCGGACTTAAGAGGTCCCCGCACCGAATGACGCGATGCGGGGCTTTTCCGAGCTTCAGAGCTCCCGTTTTATAATGCTTGATTGATAAGCCAAGCTCTGGGACAACCAGACGGCCCTCGTTCTCTTCTACTGTAGGCAAATGTCTTTCAGAGCATTTCCACGCATCGCATTGGCAGCCTCATCTCCCCGTCTTGCCTCCACTTCGCTAGTCGCGCGCAGCAGACTCTCCGCCATCACCTCACACTTCAGAGCTCCTCTCACAACCCCGCAATCGGCAGTCACCACACGAAAAATGGCGTCAGCAAGCATCCCGGCGACCATGAAGGGCGTCATCATTGAGAAGACAGGCGGGACGGACGTCTTGCAGTACAAGACGGACCTGCCCGTCCCGCAGCCCAAGGCCGGCGAGGTGCTGGTGAAGAACGACTTCATCGGCATCAACTACATCGATACGTGAGTACCAAAGCCTGACTCAATACACGGCGTCCCATGCCATTAGAACACTCCACCCACCACCACCATCACCACTCCACCATCCAAGCAATCAATCAACCCACCCAGGCTAACACTCTCTCCCAGTTACTTCCGCACCGGCCTCTACCCCGCCCCCTCCTTCCCCTACATCCTCGGCCGCGAAGCCGCCGGCACCATCGTCGCGACGGGCGCGGGCGCGGGCGGCGAGCTCCACGGGCTGGCGGCAGGCGACCGCATCGTGTGGATGGGCACGGGCGCGTACGCCGAGTACACGGCGGTCGCGACGGGGCACGCGACCAAGGTGCCGGCGGGCGTGGGGTCCGACGTGGCGGCGGCGGCGCTGCTGCAGGGCCTCACGGCGCTGACGCTGATCCGCGAGGCGCACGCCGTGCAGAAGGGCGACTGGGTCCTCGTGCACGCCGCCGCCGGCGGCGTCGGGCTGTGGCTGTGCCAGCTGCTGCGCGCCGTGGGCGCGCGCACCATCGCCACGGCGAGCAGCGAGGCCAAGAGGGAGCTGGCGCGCAAGAACGGCGCTGAGGTCGTGGTGGACTATACGGCTGAGGATGTCGTGGCTAGGGTGAAGGAGGTGACGGGGGGCAACGGCGTTGTGGCCGCGTTCGATGGCGTGGGGAAGTCGACGTTTGATGTCAGTATGGAGAGTTTGGCGAGGAAGGGGAGCATGGTCAGTTTCGGGAATGCGAGCGGTGCGGTGCCGCCGGTGACGATTGCGTATGTGTTTCCTTTCCTTTCCCCCTTTCCTCCCCCGGTGCGGGCCGGTGTGAGTGATTGCTGACTGCTTTTGTTCGTTGTGTTGTAGGCGCCTCTCCGCGAAGAACGCGAAGCTGCTTCGGCCCACGCTGTTCGGCTACCTTGCTACCCGCGAGGAGTTTGACAAGTACACCTCTGAGCTCTTCGAGTTCGTTGAGAAGCACAATATCGACGTCCGCATCCACGAGGTGTACCCGTTGGCGGATGTCGCCAAGGCGCACCAGGATCTGGAGGGAAGGAAGACTACCGGGAAGCTGCTGCTGAAGCCTTGATTGGCATAAGGGAGAACAAACCAACACCTACAAGTACTAGTCAATGAGACAAATTGTCAAGCTCAACTTGCGAAGTGATCTAGAATAACGTCCATGAGACTGAGGGTGAGTGGGTTGTGACATATTTGATATGCCAAGATTACCTTTGTGGTCCCGTCTAGGAGAGTAGGGCAATAGAGTCACGTTGATTCCCTGCGTCTTGTCAAAAAACCCACTACCTCTCTTCAATTACCGCATGATCATTCGTCCAGGGAGGCACGAAACATGACGCGGCAAAGCTTAGATCGAACTGCTTTCCACCCCGTCGACCCGCTGATGGCGATACATCTGCACAGGCGCCGCCCCATCCCGCCACTCAAACACCACCACCACCCAGCACGCCCCCTATCGCCCGACACTCCTCAACCAGGCCCCTCATCCCCTCGTCGCCCGCGCGCGCGCGCCGCTCGAAGTCGGCCACGTTCTCCCTCATCCACGCGGCGTCGGCGCCCGCCTCGGGCAGCATGACGCCCTGCTCCTCGCCGGCCACGATGGTGCCGTGGACGAAGATGGCGTCGAGCGGCGGGCCGCCGCCCGGCAGCAGGACGCGCTCCCACGCGTCCCGCCGCAGCTGCCGGCACAGCTCGTCGTACATGCTGCGCGGCCGCGACGCGCCCGGGCGGACGTGCGCGTGGATGGCGTTGATGCGGTTCTGGGTGGGGGTTGGTTAACTGCTGGTTTTTTTTTTTTTTTGACTTTTGGCGCGTTTTCTTTTCTCTTGGGCGGCTGGCTGTGCGAGGCTGCTGCGTGCGGGGGGTTGAGATGATGTGGGTGGGAGGAATGGGAGCCCTGAGTGGGGTGTGGACGTCGATCGTTTACTTCATATTCCCTTTTTTCCTTTTCTGAATTCTACGGCTGGGTGGAGCCTCCGGCTCTCTATGTTTGGTGCATAGGAACAATCTTCAACCAAAGGGACGTCCATGAAGTAACACGCTTTCACATAAGGGCCGGGTATTTGCTTACGGGTTTGCCGCCTACGTAATAAGAAGCGTCTGAAACGTCTTCGAACTTGACGTTGACGAACAGAGATGGGGTCGTAAAGACAGTCGTGTGGATTTTCGTAATGGCAGCGGCGAGCTCATCACGTTGAGATGTGTTGAGGGGGTCCTTGTGAGAAATGATGTAGAGCGGCATTGTAAGCTGAAGTCTACGGTAGATTGTAGTGGAGACTGATTTTCTGAGCGGGATTGCAAAACAGTAGAAGACTGTCAGTTTATGAGTACTCGAGCTGTTGGCTGTGGTGCTCTAGTAAGACAACTTACCGGTATTACTAGTGTTGACTGATGCCCGGGGAAGCTGTTTACTGATCCTCGGAGAAGAGGAGGTGACGTCGATCTTCCGCGGTGGCGTGAGGGGTCGGGGCACGTTTTCGGGCAAGAGGATCTCCCCGCCGGCCTCATGACCAGTGTCTACCCGCCCTTAGCGAACCAACAACTGGCGTCGTACACTGTGGATGAAGCCGGGATGCTGCATGCGTTCCTGAGATGAGGAAGGAGTGAATTTCCGTAGTATACATGTGTTGTGTAACGCTTGTTGTAACCACCATACAATATACAATTCCAAAACGCCGACGTATATGCAGTCGTCTCGTGTGCAATAGCCTCGACTGCTCCCTTCGGTTGAGGACGACCCTCCGTGGCCCTCAACTTCGATTTTGCTTTCGCTAGCAATGGTCGATCCCAAATCACGTACAAAGTCGCTTCGTAAAAGCCGCTACAGTCGAACTACCCCGGAAGGACGGGTTCAAAATCAAGACCGAGACGTAAATGCACAGGTGTGTGGCAAAGACGCCTAGAGCAGGACCTCGGCAACCCACTGCTGTGTTACAGTGCATTGGTTTTCATCCTTGTGCTTAGATTCCACCACCTGTGGCGACAGGTTAGACAGCTGGTCCTAGGCGAACAAGAGGAAGCAGCACTCACCGGAACGGTGCGTTTCAACGCGGTAGTCGCCAGCAGGTCTCTGCTGGGTGTTGGGGCCGGTAGTCTTGAGTAGCAGGTAAGAAGCACTCAGTCCGACAAAGGTGAGGCCGACAGCGCGGCGACTGCGATCAGACCATGTCAGTCGAGCTCCTGGAAGCATCTGGGGCAGCCGAATGCGGGGAAGGGCTAGCGGAGAGAACGTACGTGAAGAGCGCGTTGAGACCCATGATGCAGGATTCTTAGGGATCAATTGGGGAGGAAGGAATCAGGCAGAGAACAAGGAGCTTCGAAGCAGCGGTGTGGAGAAGGTTGAGGAGTTGTTGGCGTGATGCCGGGCACGCGACAGGCATTGGAAGGGCCGGCCACTTAGAACCGCGGCTAACCTTATGACGAAAGGCACCGTTGCCTATCGATAACGGCAACACTTCGGCAATCTCAGAAAAATCCACGGCCCTGAGGCGCGACGCGCAGCTCCGCTTCTCTGCCCTCCACTGCACCGTTACTCGATCTTCCTCGCCCTCTGCGCCGCTGACTATCCTGCGATTGCGGCGGCAATACTACTCGCTTCGCCATGGCTCCTTCGAAGCAAAAGGCCCCCAAGGGCAGTGCTTCGAAGTCGAAATCGGGTGCCATCATCTGTAGGTTTCCCATGCGCCGCGATGCTATTATCCGCACGCACATAGACTAATCCCAGCCCTCTACAGCGGATCCCCGTTTCTCCAATATCCACTCCGACCCCCGGTTCCGCCTTCCCTCGAAGAAAAACACTCATGTCACCCTTGACAAGCGTTTCGCGCACATGCTCGACGATGATGACTTCACACGCAAGGCTTCCGTAGACCGTTATGGCCGCAAGATTACCAAGGATGCCGGCAAAAAGGAGCTCGAGCGGATGTACCGGGTTGCAGACGAGGATGAGGACGAAGACGAGGACGAGGAGAAGGCTGACGTCGACGACGATGATGAGGTGCAGAAGGAACTTGCCAGGGTAGACAGGAAATATGACCCTGCGCGAGAGGGCGGCTTTTCTTCCTCAGAAGACGAGAGCGATGAGGAGGACGAAGATGAGGTGGAGGTTCAGGAGCAGGACGCATTCGAGTTCCCCACCGGCGGAAAAGAGGCGGAAATCGAGGAGATGGAAGACGCTACACCGCGACTGGCGGTCGTGAACCTGGACTGGGACAACATACGAGCCGCGGACCTTATGGCTGTCGCAAATAGCTTCGCGCCTGAAGGAGGCCGTATCCTCAACGTGACTGTCTATCCCAGCGAATTCGGCCGCGAGCGCATGGAGAGAGAAGAGCTGGAGGGGCCGCCGCGAGAGATTTTCGCAAAGAACAAGAAAGACGACTTTGAATCTTCCGAAGAGTCCGAAGAAGACTCTGACGACGAGGAAGAGAGGATAAAGAAGGATCTGCTGCAGGAGGACAAGGGTGACGAGTTCGACTCCAAGGCACTGCGCCAATACCAGCTGGAGCGTCTGCGCTACTACTATGCTGTGATTACTGCCGACTCCGCCGGGACAGCGCGGCATATTTACGAGAACATGGATGGGCGCGAGTACTTGTCCAGCGCCAACTTCTTCGATCTACGTTTCGTGCCGGACGAGGTGTCTTTCGACGAGGACAAGCCGCGTGACGAATGCAAACGCATCCCCGACGGCTACCGGCCAAACGACTTCGTCACCGACGCCCTCACTCATTCGCGCGTCAAGCTGACCTGGGACGCCGATGACAACGCCCGCAAGGAGATCCAGAAGCGCGCCTTCAGCCAAAAGGAGATCGACGACAACGACCTGCAAGCATACATTGGCTCCGACAGCTCCTCCGACCAAGACTCCGGCTCCGAAGGCGACTCGGAAGCCGAGATAGCAGCAGCCACCACCACCGACAAGGACGCAAAGAAGCGCGCTCGCGAGGAGAAAGCCGCGAAGCTGCGCGCCGCACTCGGCCTCGACAGCGGCAGTGCCCCGGCCCCCAAGAAGTCTCGCGACGCCGCGGACAAGCCGGTCGGCGACATGCAGATCACATTCACGTCCGGCCTCTCGTCCGCCAAGGCCGACAAGAAGGCCGTCTTCGAGAACCAGCCGGAGGAGTCGACCAAGGACAAGTACCTCCGCAAGGAGAAGGAGCGCAAGCAGCGCCGCAAGGAACGCGCCAAAGCCCGCCGCATGGGCCTCGATCCGGACGACCCGGAGGCGCTGGCGAAGGTGCGCGAAGACGAGGCGGCGTCGTCGTCGGACGAAGAAGCAGCCGTCGCAAGGGGAGGAGAGCAGGCGGAAGATGGCGACGACGCCGACGACGCCGACCCCTTCAACGACCCCTTCTTCGAGAACCCGGAAGCGGAGCGCAAGCGCGCCTTCAAGGAGGCCAAGAAGGCCGACAAGCAGCGCAAGCGCGAGGCGCGCGAGGCGCAGGCGGCCAAGAGCGCGGCCGAGCGCGCGCAGCTCGAGCTGCTCATGGCCGAGGACGAGGGCAAGTCGCACCTGCGCCACTTCGACATCAACGAGATCGAGAAGGCGGAGAAGAAGAAGGGAAAGAAGGGCAAGCGGGGCAAGAAGGGAAAGAAGGAGGAGGACGGGGAAGATGCGGCGGCGGCCAAGGGCGAGGTCGAGGACCAGGAAGGCTTCCAGATGGACACGCGCGACCCCCGCTTCAAAGCCCTGTTCGAGAGCCACGAGTTCGCCATCGACCCGACCAACCCGCGCTTCCGCGGCACCAAGGGCATGAAGGCGCTGCTGGAGGAGGGCAGGAAGAAGAGGAAGATGCGCAGGGGCGGCGGCGAGCTCGAGGAGGAGGAGGCCGAGGCCGGCAGCAGGGGGAAGAGGGCGAGGAAAACCGAGGATGCGGATGACGGCAGGCAGCAGGATGATCTGAAGAGGCTCGTCGAGCGGGTCAAGGGGAAGTCGAAGAAGGCCAAGGCGTAGAGAAGTGCGGAGGGAAAGGGGGATCGATCATATGCATTGGGCTGGAGTAATTTTTGTTCACTTGGGGGGGATTCGCACACACACGAGTTACGGGGAGTAAAGCCTGCTGCGGTCTCGTTCATAGGGAAAAAGCCGGTAGGAACCGGGGTCATCAAAAGGGCGGGAGGGGCTCCTTTGTGTGTTTCGATGCCAATTCGCTTCGTACTTCACCAAGATGTCGATGGGAGAGTTCTTGACCGGATACTTCTTGTCATATTCGATACTTCACATCTACGACGAATGCTTCGACTTCTCCATCCGCGACTCTTCACCGTGTCGCAGTACTGCATGCATATATCTCTTGTTGACTTCCTCACCATGACTTGTTCGGTTACCAGAGTGAACCAAAAGAACCAGGGAGAAGGAAGTTCGTGTAAACAATAGGCGCTTGCTGTGTCGAACTCGAAAACATTCTTGAATCACTCTCGAAGAAGACGGTATACTAGTCTGGACCAACACCAACGTCCACGCTTCTGCTCTGCACTGCTGTCATACCTCACTCTACACTTTCTTTGCTTTGCACGCGCAGTTTATTCCAACAGCAAGAAAGAAACGCTCACACGGCCGGCGGCTGGGAAAGCGGCAAGAAGATAATTCTTTCGCGTCAATTGGACTACAAAGGAAGGGGATCAAAGAAAAGAAGAAGCGGGTCTAGAAGTTCATGAGGTCTGTGCTAGAATGTCAGCTTCGGAAAATTACAGTGCAGAATGGAGGGGGACATACCGCGTCCAAACAACGCTCGCTTGGTCCAATCCATTGCCAGCAGGATTCTCGTCCGCAAGCTCACGCTCTGCGCGAAGTAGACGCTGCGCCAAAGGTAGACAGCCAGCAGGCCGCCGGAGAAGTTGAGGCCGTTGATGTCGAAGATGGCGGCGTTGCCAATGTATGCGAGCGATCCGAGATGCCTGTACTCGAACGCCTTGTAGGCGGCTTCGTCGAGATCGCCGTAGTCGACCTGGTTCATGCGCATGCCCGGGGCCGCGCGAGCAATGGCGTTGAACTTGCGCGACAGGTACTGGCCCTGCTGGTGAGCGCGTTGGGCGGTGGCCGGAAGCGAGGTCAGTTTCGAGTCGATCTGGCGCAGGAGCTCGTGCAGCTCGCCGAAATCGAGCGTGCCGCTCCTGTCCTTGTCGTACTGCTCGAACAGCTTGTCCAGGCGGCGCAGGTGGTCCGCCGCTTGTGGGAAGCGGGCCTTGACACGCTTGGCGACCTGGCGCCAGTCCGTGTACGAGATGTGCATGTCCTCCGGGTCTTTTCCCTTCTCCCAGGCGAGCGTACGCAGGAAAGTCACGATGTGGTCCGAGACGTTGTTCTGCACGGTTGCGCAGTCACCGATTGCGTAAACATCGCCCAGAGGTGCTCCCACGATACGGCAATGGGCGTCTGTCACCAGAGCGTGCCTGTTGTTCTGTCCGTCGAGCTTCTTGGCCAATCTTGCGCAGAAGTCGGTTTGAGCTACAGTCGTCAGCTACCAGTTCCTAAAGAAGCGCCTAGCGGCTAGGCAATCTTACCGACGCCAGTCGACCACAAGCAGAAGCCCATGGGCAGCTCCTTGACGACAACATTGCCCTTATCGTCCTTCTGGGTGAAGAGGATCCTATCGTCCCGAACTTCCTTTACCCTGGAGTTTGTGAGGACATCAACTTGGTCCTTGGCAAAGCGGGCCTGCAGAAATATTAATTCCAGATCATCATTCTGATCATATTCTTGGACAAACCTCCGCATATCTCGAAAGAGCCTCATCGTACGTGTTGAGGATGTGTCCTCTGCTCTGGATTACGTGCACCGAAATCTCTGACCGTAGGATCTTGGGGAAGAACTTGGTCAAGTCCTCGTTAAGCATGTCGTAAAGTTCGGCCGCGAACTCAACACCAGTAGGGCCACCTCCGCAAACTACGAAAGAGAGGAGACGGCGGCGCTCCTCATCGGTGGTCGTAGGCAAACACGAAGCTTCCAGGTTCTGGATAACGGTGTTCCGGATTAAGCGCGCGTCGGTAATGTCCTTCAAGAAATGACAGTTTTCGAGACCCTTAACACCGTGGGCATTGGTTACGGAGCCTGGATTCGTCAGATAGGGTTCAGCCGTCTTCTCGCTCTGACTTACCAACACCAATGATGAGCTTATCGTAGGGCAGATAATAGTTCTCTTCTTGGCCATTTGGACCAACGCCCGTGACCTCGACAAGCTTGTCCGAAAACTCGACATCGACTGCTTTCCCCTTGAAGAAATGACCATTCTTGCCAGCTATTATGCGCCGCACCGGCTCTACCAATGACCTGAGCTCTAGCGTGCCCACCGTGGCGGACGGAAGCATGGGGGTGAAAAGGAAATAGTTGGAGGGCGCAACAACGGTGATGTGGTAGTCGTCAGGGTTCAGGCCTTTCAGCAAGGAAATGCTGCCCCAGCCGGTGCCCAGAATAACCAGCTTCGGTTTGTGTTTTTGCTCCTTCTTGTCCGGGCTGTCGTCATCGTCGACCAAATGCTCTGCAATTGGCAGGTTCTTGGGACCACCTTTCCGAGGGAAGAGAGCGAGTTCAGAAACATGGATGTCCTCGTTGAAGGGCCCCTCTTTATACGTGGTGGCATCGAAGATGAAGAAAGCAACTACTATGCTGCCACCGACAAGAGTGAAGATGCCTATCCATGCCGCTGTCTTGTAGAGGGCTCTGAGGGCGGCGGGTGTGCGTGACGGGACATGATTTGTAGAAGCAGGGCGGCTGAAGAAGTCGGGCACCTTGTTGTTGCGGGTGTTCCTGAGGCGCGCCAGAGAGGTCGGGGCCAGCGGTCTTCTCGGCAGGGCGTTGGGAGTCGTAGAGGTGGACGAGCATCTCGCAGCTGCAGCGAGGCCAAGTGTGGGACGCAGACTGCTTTGGAGAGCGGCCGGTGCGCGCGTGCGGGCAGTGCCGGCAAGTTGCTGCAGGCGCAGCATTGTTGACGCTGGGCTCGACGGGCGGTGATAGGGGGCGTCAAAGGTCGATGGGGACGAGCAGGCGCCAATTGGCAGGGCAGATCAGCAGAGCGAGTGTGCGAGTGTCATGGACGCGTTCGCGAAGAGGAATTGGCGTAAGGATGGCGTTGATGGATGCGAAAGAGTGGCTGCCAGCTAGCTCTGGAGGTGTGACGTACACATGCCGCTCCCGACTCGGCCGATCCGCCCGCGCCGGCGCCGACACGGACACGAGCCGCGACACCCATTCACGCCGCAACCTCCGCCTATCGCCCGCTATCGGAATGCGTTCTGAGCTCTCACTGGCCTCCGCCGCCCGGTCTCGACCTTGATGCCCTGAAAATTTGTTTGATCCTGCCAAATTTTATCAGATTTGGCCCCATCCCCTTTCCCTCACCGCAGACCAGCCCAGTGAAATCTGCCTCCCTTTATCTAATCTGATCATCTTTGCCCGTTGCATCTGATCATCCGGCGCACACGTTCCCCTACGCCCAATTCCACGAGACCGGAGTCAATCCCCTGCATCTAGGCAGCGCTTGTTTTTGAGCCGCATCGTGCGCACGGCAAACCTTCGCGAGTCAGACCGGCCGGCCAAGCAGTGCCTAGCGAGCGCCTCCTACTTCTGGCACCGCTACCGAATCGTTAGCAATAATAGGATGACCGCAGAACGAAACATGTTGTATAATGTTCTGCTTTGCACTATAATAATGTACGAAAGGGCGAAGCTGTAGGGTAATGGATAGCCATTATCCCGTTGCAATGGCTAGCATCTACAAAGTAGGCTCACGCTAGACTCTCCGTTAGTCCAACGCTCACAGCCACGCTACTGTAACTTCTCAAATCGGCACCATCGTTCTGCCACTGACCTTGCCGTCACAGTCCGCCCAGCCCACGCTCGGTCACCGATGCCAAAGCTCTTTGTGGTAACGTTCAATATGGACAACTTTTCGGCCCACGGGTCCTCATCAGCTGCGATTCCGGCCATGGGCAAGTCGTCAGTTGCTGTACCGCCTTCTCTTTCCTCTTGCTCCACACCTTCTCTCTCACCGAAACCAGCACCAAGCAGAGTCTCCTCCTCGTCCATCCAAGCGTCGTTGCCCTTGTGGCGAAGGTGATGAGGTACGGGACATTCTGCGATCACCAGCTTCTGCTTCCTGAAGGCGGCCGCCTCAATAGCGACGGCAAGCGTACGACTTAAGCCTTGGGCAGAAAACGACGTGGTCTCTCTGTGCAGAGCGATCGGGTTCAGGAGAGCTAGAAGGGGGTGACTGCCAGTGGGGCCGCCGAATGGCGTGCTCGCCTGAGGAGTGAGCTGTGACGCCGGGTCGCCAGGCGCTCTGGTCGTCAAAGAGGAGAGATGGGCTCTGAGAGTCTCCAGACTCGCACAAAAGGTAAGATGGACGGCCGAGGTTGTGAAGAGGTTGTGGAGGGTGGGAATCAGAAGCTCGCCCAGAAGTGGAGGTGGAGGTGGCGGGGACGGACTACGCTCAACATCCTGGGTTTCAACATCCTGGGTTCCTGCAGGTGCCAAGCGCTCAGAAGTGCGGGCGTCCTCTACGAGGTGGAGGAGGAATTGCTCGAAGTCGGCGCGAGAAGAACAAACGACGAGCGAGGTGGGTGTGGCATGGTGGTCGATAAGATGTCGCAGAAACTCTGGCAGAGAAATCGGGTGCAGGACAGAAGGCCGAAGCATGATATCAGCTTGCGTGTCTTGCTCGTTTCGGCGGTCCACGTGTGATGCCGCAGGTTGGAGAAGGCCGCCTGACGACGCCTGCCCGCCGACTTAGATGGAGCGCACTCCTATTCGCCGGCGGTAGTTGTGCTGCGCTGAAACGCCGCCCCCTAACCGCATGCCTTAAACCTGGGTGAAGGCACTCGCGTCAGTAGAGTGTCGTTGTCGTGCGCAGAGCGCGGTTCCTGAGAGACGTTTGGTTTTCCTGGGGTGGCTTGCAGCCGACGCAGGGATCATGTGGGCGATGATGGAGGGCGGAGCTGCGGGCCAGCACCACTTCTCGTCCAGCTGGAGCTCCGACTACTGCGCGCCGACATCGTCGGACAACCCCCGCCGTCTGCCTCTGCACAAATCACCCCCACGGCCCGGCCCCCCAGGCAAGAGGACGACCAAGTGCGCGCCCGCGCATGCCGACGTCAAGATGGAGTCCATGACCAGGATCTCGAGCATGCTGGAGACGGGTACGCCGTTCAGAGCCCGTTCTTTTTCCCGCCTGCCCAAATACCGCTCACACCAGCTCCCCAGCCCGCGACCTGACCCTCGAAGCCGCCCGCGATGCCAGCGCCGTCCGCCGAACCTCCGCCCGCCCGCTGCCTGCCGACCAGCTCAAGAAACTGCTCGATTCGCGCCATGATCGCGAGGTCCTGGAGGGCCTGCGCCGCGTCATATCCGTGCGTCACCTCCCACCACTTCGATCCGCGCTGTCACAGCCATCGTACAAGAGTTGCGCAGGAGAGAGAGAGGCATGAGGAGGAACGAATGGCTGACGCAATTGTAGATGGCGTACCGCAACCAGCACACGCTGCCCTTCTTCTCCGCCGTCATCAAGAACATCGCCTCGCCCAACATCGAGATCAAGAAGCTCGTCTACATCTTCTTGCTGCACCATGCCGAATCCGAGCCCGACACCGCCCTCCTCTCCATCAACACCATCCAAAAGTCCCTCTCCGACTCGAACCCGCAGGTGCGCGCCCTGGCCTTGCGCGTCATGTCCGGCATCCGCGTGCCCGCCATCAGCCAGATCGTGTCGCTCGGCATCAAAAAGGGCGCCGGCGACATGAGCCCGTACGTGCGCAAAGCCGCCGCCCTCGCCGTCCCCAAATGCTACCGCCTCGACCCCAACACGCTACCTCAGCTGATCGAGTACCTCTCCATCTTGCTGGGCGACAAGCAGTACTACGTCGCCGGCGCTGCCGTGTCCGCCTTCCTCGACGTGTGCCCGGAGCGGATCGATCTGATCCACCCGCACTACAGAGGATTGATACGGAAACTGGTGGACATGGACGAATGGGGGCAATTGGCTACGTTGAGGCTTATGACTATCTACGCACGCAAGTGCTTCCCCCGGCGGACGCGGAGGGTCAGGAAGAGCAACGGCGCCGGCAAGCCCAAACCCACCAAGGGCTTCTACGACGACTCCAGCGACGACGAGGAAGAAGAAGAGGCGGTGGATCCGTCAGAGTTGGAAGAGATAGTGGTGCTGGACGAGGATCTAGAGCTCCTCCTCCGCTCGCTGACGCCGCTCCTCCAATCGCGCAACTCGGCCGTCATCGTCGCCGTCGCGCGCTGCTACCTGCACCTGGGCACCCCGACCTACCTGGACGCGGCCGTCGGCCCGCTCGTCTCCCTCCTCCGCTCGTCGCCCGACGTGCAGCTCATCGCGCTGCACAACGCGGTGCGCGTGTGCATGGCGCGCCCGGAGCCGTTCGTGCGCTACGCCTCGCACCTGCTGCTGCGCGGCACCGACGCGCCGCAGATATGGCGCCTCAAGCTCGAGATGCTTACCTTGATCTTCCCGCACGCGCCGCACCATCTCCAGAGCCTGATCCTCGCGGAGCTCGCGCACTTCACCGGCGGCCACGACGCGGGGCTCGTGCGCGAAGCCGTCCGCGCCATCGGCCGCTGCGCGCAGCGCACCCAAGACGCCCAGGTCGCGGCGCGCTGCCTGCGGCTGCTCCTGTCCCAGATATCCTCGCCCGACGCCCGCCTGGTCGCCGAAGCGCTGGAGGTGGTCCGGCACCTGATCCAGCGCGACCCGGAGGCGCACCGCGGCACCGTCGTGCGGCTGGCCAAGAACCTCGACACGGCCGCCAGCCCGGCGGCGCGCGCCAGCATCATCTGGCTGGTCGGCGAGTTCGCCGGCATCGAGCCGGCCGACAACATGGCCGCCGACGTCCTGCGCATCCTGGCCAAGGGCTTCGCCGCCGAGGCCGAGGAGAGCAAGCTCCAGATCCTGCTGCTGGCCGCCAAGGTGTACCTGCAGCACCTGATACTCAACCCGCCGCCCAATCCGGCGGCGGCGGAGAAGCCCCATGTCGACGACGACGGACCACCCGCTTCCACGCCCCTCGCGCTCCCCGAGGAAGAAGGCGGTTTCAGGGAATACAACAACGACGTGCCACCTCAAGCAGAAGAAGAAGAAGAAAAACATCACCAACAACAACACCAACAAAGCCACCCCATCCCCCTCCTCTACAACCACATCCTCCTCCTCACCCGCTACGACACGTCGTACGACCTGCGCGACCGCGCCCGCCTCTACCGCGCCCTCCTCGCCGTCCCCTCGTCGACCGAGCTCGCGTCGCTGCTGCTCCTCGCCCCCAAGCCCGTCCCGCACGCCCCCTCGCCGTCCGAGTCGCGCGCCGGCTACACGCTCGGCTCCGCCAGCCTCGTCGTCGGCGACGAGGGCGGCGTCGTCCAGGGCACCGGCCTGCGCGGCGGCGAGGCGCTGCTGCCCGACTGGGTGCGCGAGGGCGACGAGCCCGATCCGCGGCTGAGGGAGGAGAAGGCCGGAGGAACCGAGTACGGCGGCGGCGGCGGCGGCGGGTACAGTAGCGATTTCGCGCCGCCGCCGGTCAAGGTCGCGCCGGCCGGCGAGGCGTTGGATCGCGCGGTCAAGGACACGGGCGGGTTTGGGGCGGGAGCGGGAGCGGGGGGGATCGGAGGAGGAGGGGTGGGGAGGCAGAACGGGGTCAAGGAGAAGACACTGGATGACTGGCTCGCGGAAGACGAGGATGATGACGAGGAGGAAGATGACGACGACGAGGAGGAGGAGGAAAGCGAAGAGGACGACGAGAGCGGAGAAGAGGAAGAAACGGACGACGATGAAGAAGGCGAGACGGAAGAGGAGACGGAGAGCGAGGACGAGGGTGAAAGAGGACGCTTGGTGAAATGAGTAAAGCACGAGTGGAACGTAAAAATCCATGAATAAGGAAAAAAGAAGAACGAAATAGGAATTCTCACGAGCACACATACCTTCTTCCTCTCTCCCGCGTCCTCCTTGGCTTCCGATGACTTGAGAAAACGCACCCCTTTCCCCCAACCCGCCGGCCTCTAGCGCCCTTCTTTGCTTACAACACGTCATGTTGGCGTCTCCTCCTCCGCCTAATTCGCTGGTTTGCACTGCCTGCTCCTGCCGTCTATCCTTCGCGCTGCGCTTTCGTCTTGCTTTGCTTTGACCACTGAAACAAAAAAGGGAAGAACAAATTTAGACGGAGTCAAGGAGAGTCGTGACTATAGCACGAAGGAAAGGAAAAAAAAAAAAAACGACGACTATTGACTGACTGACTGACTGACTGATGGGTGCGGCGACTTTCTTCATTTCGCTTTTCCGGTGCTCTGATTTGCTTTGCGACGACGGACGGAGGCTGACGACGTATTGGATGGGGTTGGGGGGTAGAAAGCGCGGTGGTGTGCGGACCGGGGGGGGGGGGGGGCGAGCAAGATGACGAAGAGGACTTGCGGAGAGAAGCGGTTCTGCAAGCAGATGCGTGAGAGAGGGAGTGAGGGAAGGGGGAGGTTCGGGTGTAAGTGCAAGCAATACGTCATCACCAGCCGTCTTTTTTGAACCTCGAGGAAAGAAGACTCGGGAGAGAGGATAAGGATATTATCTCTAATACGAGCCTGACGTAAAAAAGAATGAAGAAGATGAGAAATTCTTAAGAGGCGCGGGGGAAAAAAAAAAAAAGAAGAGGCGGCTTTTTTTTTGGGGGGAAAAAAGGGTCGGATGAAGGGATGAATGGAGCAGAAAGTGGAGCCCCAGATGCGAGAAGAATCAAAAAAAAGGACGCGTTCCCAAAATCCTTGTCTCGTAACTCCTTGAACTATGCAGTTCTGGAAGGGCTCGAAAAGATGACCTCCCCCTTGAAAAGGACTTTTTGGTTCTGGTGATCGAATGCGAGGGACGGCTCAGCAGTACAAGGTAGCCAAGTAGGTGAAGGAACATCAACAGATATGGTGAGAAGGAAGAAAAGGCCCCAACAATTGCCGGATAATACCAAGACATCAGATGAAAGGCAACTCTCGCGGGAACTCGTCGCGTCCATGAGTCATTATGCTTCCACTTCGGAAAGCAGATGGCGGATGGTAGCGAAAAATAAAGGCAAACGATGCAGAAGCGCCTCTCATACCCAACAGGAAAGAAACACGGCGCTATTAGCACCTAAGGTTGGAGAAGCCAACATATTAGCTAAGACACAGGAAGCCTTGTCTTGAAGTAGGATTGTCATACTGCGCCGTAATCGAGGCTTACCAGTGTTGCTGTCTGCGTCTTCCGTATAGCAAGCTCAATTGCCTGTCAAAACATGCGCAATAGCCAACACTGATCAAGCCTTGTAGGTCGTTCGATGAAACAACGGTAATCGGCGTGCCACCTGGACATCCAGGATTGATCAGGCCTATCGTCGACTTTGTCAAGTTAGCATCCAAACCTGTACTTCTTGACGGGTATCATCGCATACCTATAAGCAGCAGCAACAGCCGGTTGTCGTCTCTTGATTCGCGGCGTGTAATCGTCTTCTTGTCTCTGAGGTGATTCGGTCTCCTCATAGCTTCGTTTCCTCCCGGTACTACTATCAGCTCTATGCGGTCTCGGCCTCTGCGGAACTCTGGCGTTTGCGTCGTTCGCCTTAACATCCTCCATATTGAAGTCCGAGCCCAGAGCAGTATGCTGGCTATGTTCAGACTTAATCGGGCTCTGGCCTGTTTCGCCATTTCTCGCTGGCGCCTGCTCTGCTCTCCAAGGCTCAGAGGGCGAAGAGTGTTCGCTCTTTAGAGGCGGTACTTGACCATGTGAGGCAGGGTGCCCATATCCATCGTATTCAGTTGACGGACGCTTCGGAAGATGTTCTTCGTACGACCTGGATTCGTCAGCCTTCGCCGGGCAAGCAATTTTTAGATAGCTTACCGATCATGACCACTGGCTTTTCGCGAGCTTGGTTTAGGAGGTTTCGGCGGCAGGAAAGTTGGAGTAGTCAAAGGTTTGACCGGTTTCGGCGAACCTGTCACGCCCAGCGATGCCAACAATTCTTCCTGGGCGTCATCCCGTGAAGGTGGCGGCGGCGTTGATTCGCCATTGCGCGATTGTCGCCGCGAACCGCCTTCCGCTTGCTCAGATGATAAGGCCTGCTCAAGATTGTCCATGATATTCCAGGCAGCCTCTTGCCGTTGACCTCTTTCTTGAATCTCATGTATGCTTGGATAAGGGTTCTCCCCTTCAGACTCGGGCCGATCTCTGTTGGCAAGAACATCCTCTAATGCGACAATGTCGGATGTTTTGGGGAACTCGTAGAAGATGGAATCTTGCTTTACCAAGTCCCACTCGTCCGTTTGTCGGACATTCAAGAAGGCCTCGTGGGCATTGTCGAAGCCAAAGTATTCGGAAACAGAATCGCCATTGCCGATCTTGGGCAAGGGAGGCTTTGCTGCTTTCTCTTCGGCTGTGACAAAGTCGGACGAAAGTGCACGGGTCGTCTCGTTTGCCGGATGCCATATAATGACACCAAGGCTGAAGTTTGGGTCAACCGGCTCATTGGACTTTGGCCAGATGGCGCCGTCGAAATCAGTGTTATCCCATTCGTCCAGCCCAAGATTGATGGTGTATGCATCGGTTTGGTAAAGCTTATGGGCCTCTGGAACCTCGGTAGAGACTATGCTTGCAGTCCGAGTGTTTCGACGGGATTTTGAGGGCCGTGGGTTCTGGTTCGGGGGCGAATTAAGAATTAACGGCGGTGCAACTGTCGTTGGAGAAATGGCAGTTTCATGCGGAGGATACGATCCAGCTTGGCTACCAGGTGGGAAGGTTGGAGACTGCTGGAATCCGTTGGGTGGATAAGCGGCTGGTGCACTGGATGCATCGGGTGGTGGCGGTGGAGGTGGCTGTTGATACCCTTGTTGCTGATACCCTTGCGGCGGAGGGTAACCTGGCGGTGGCTGCCATGTTGGCTGGTAACCCTGAGATGGTTGTGGGTACCCAGGATAGGCTTGCTGGTAGGACTGGGGAGGATAGCCCTGTTGGTAATTGGGCTGAGGATACTGGCCTTGTCCGTAGGGAGGTTGAGCCGAGGGCGGCGGAGGAGGCCGATAGCCCGGGGGAGGAGGATAGCGGGTGATTACGGGGTTACCTTTACGCTTCGGGGGATAGGTGGTCGGAGCACTTCGATATGATCAGTAGGGAGGAGAAGACAAATTGGCGAAATTGGCGAAATGAATGAAAGACAAGATATGCGCGAAGAGTCGCACAAGTGCCGAAGAATCTCCAGTAGACTCAACAAAAACGCTTACCTCGATGACTGGGCGGAAGGCGGAGCGCTTTGCTGGTACGGGGGCTGAGCATACGGCGGCTGGCCGTATGAGGGCTGCTGAGGATAGGGTTGCGGAGGGTAGGCCGGAGCTGCCTGGTACGCAGGTGCGCCACCAGAAGACGGTGCACTCCAGGACATGTTGCCGGCGCCGAGCGAATCGATGCGTCGACGATCCACAGCGGCGGCAGGCGAGCGTAGAGACAGAGCCGGCTTGGTGACGCGAGGGCGGGCTGATGCAGCGATGCAGGTGGAGCGCGCACACGAACCGAGAGACGGAATTGATTGACGAAGCTTTCCAGAGCTACCGCATCACGGTCCAAGAAAAAAAAGCGAACGGTAGAGCAGGCGCGGCAAACGGGGAGCGGGCGGCCGGAGCAGGGGCGAGGATCAATGCGGGAGAGGGAGAGCAGAAGCGCGGGCGGGGAGGCGAGAGAAAGGGAAATCCAACTTCAGCTCAAGAGGGAAGGAAGGCCAACAGAGCAGGGGTTGTTCGCCGGTATCAATCGGGAATTGACGACAATTGCGCGGCTTGCGGGCGGCGGAAGACATGGGAAGCAGCGCAGCGGGCGGAGGCCGAGGAAGCTAAGTTCTACGCCGCCGCGGGCGGGAGCGGTGCGCGAGTAGCTGGCGATGGTGGTCGTCGAGCGCTGCAGGCCGCGCAACGGGAAACTTTGGAGACGGTCACGTGCGCGCTGCACCCTTGGCTGACCTGAGCTTAGCCCGGCACACGGCTGTGTTCTCGCTCGCGCTGGAGCTGTTGCGTCCACCACCATCCGTCCAGCGCCCGCCCCAGCGCGGCCATGCCCTCTTGAACCCCCGCCCAGAATGCTTCCGCCGCGCACGCGAATGCTGCTTCTCCCTGCCCCCTAGTCCCGCGCCCGTCCGAGCCCGTTCCGCGCGCGCCCTCCTCCGCGCCCTCCATCCACCGACGACATGCCAGGCCTCCCGGGTAAGCTCTGCGCTCCGACCACCGCCTGCTCCGTCAATGAGCTGACCCCGCCGCTGAACAGCCACCGTCGACCTCGATGAGTGCATAGCTCGTCTCTACAAGAAGGAACTCCTCGCCGACTCGGTCATCGAGGCAATATGCGCAAAGGCAAAGGAGCTCTTGATGAAAGAGAGCAATGTCGTGCACATCGACGCCCCCGTCACCGTCGTCGGCGACATCCACGGCCAGTTCTTCGACATGATTGAAATCTTCCGAATTGGCGGCTTCTGCCCGGACACCAACTACCTCTTCCTCGGTGCGTGCGCCCTGCCGTGATGGCTTTTCCCCGGTTGCGACACTGACCGTGCCGCCCTCGCCCAGGTGACTACGTCGACCGCGGCCTCTTCAGCGTCGAGACCATCTCGCTGCTCGTGTGCCTCAAGCTGCGCTACCCGCACCGCGTGCACCTGATCCGCGGCAACCACGAGTCGCGCGGCGTGACGCAGTCGTACGGCTTCTACACCGAGTGCTCGCGCAAGTACGGCAACGCCAACGTGTGGCACTACTTCACCGACATGTTCGACTTCCTGACGCTGTCGGTCGTCATCAACAACCAGATCTTCTGCGTGCACGGCGGCCTGTCGCCCAGCATCCATTCCATCGACCAGATCAAGATCATCGACCGCTTCCGCGAGATCCCCCACGAAGGGCCCATGGCCGACCTCGTCTGGAGCGACCCGGACAGCGAGCGCGACGAGTTCAGCCTCAGCCCCCGCGGCGCCGGCTACACCTTCGGCGCCCAGGTCGTCAAGAAGTTCCTCGAGGTCAACAACATGTCGCACATCCTGCGCGCCCACCAGCTGTGCCAGGAGGGCTACCAGGTCCTCTACGACGACCGCCTCAGCACCGTCTGGAGCGCCCCCAACTACTGCTACCGCTGCGGCAACATGGCCAGCGTGCTCGAGGTCAGCGACACCGGCGAGCGCTTCTTCAACGTCTTCGACGCCGCCCCCGAGAACGATGTGCACAGGGCCGAGCAGCAGCAGCAGCAGCAAGGGAAGGAGGTCCAGACGGAATATTTCTTGTAGTCGTCGTGTGCATACCAGTCGTCGGGAAGGATAAATGCATGGTTCCAATGGCGTTAAAGAATGGCTTGTGGCTTGCACGAGATATCACGAGGGCATTGAATGGCGCAATACGTAGGGACGCTTTGATGAAAGAATCGGGAGGGATGCCACGTATAGCGAAGTCATTCTGTTGAGTGCTCATTCTTTTCTGAGTGTTGTTCATCCCCTCAAAATCTTCAGGCCTCGCCCTCATCGTTTGCTAGTCTCGCCTTGGGTCCGGAGCTCTGGAAGAAGGCATTGGATGTGTTTCTCAGCTAGCGTTGACGTGACGATGATCAAATTGTGTCGCGAAGGTCTTTCATACTGATTGAACACTGCCTTCAGACCGGTAATACCAAGAATACCCGCAGGTGACGTCGAGCATGTAGTCACTGTACGCAATGATGGCATCGAGACGTAAGGGTGTAAGAATGAAAGCTTGTGAATGGGTATCTTTGATTAATCCCTTGACCTGAGGACCATGTCCCGGTTCAAGTACGTATAAGTGATACAGGGCAGTCTAAAAGACGCCCAATCCAGCAAAACCCCAGTGGTCATCCCAGTAGCAATTCCCTTTGCCGAACCGGTAAAACGCCACAGTACCAACGCCAATAACCGTGGGCCAACACCATGCTAGAACCCTTTAAAGCAAAAATTCCTTGAGCAATGGAGATTACGGGACAAGAGGGTCTCAGTCCCTCATCGCATCCGCTTCTCCATTACCGTTATTCATTACTTCGTCATCATCGTCATCGGTTGTCTTCTCGGAGTCCAGCCCCAAGCTCAAACTCGCTGGAATATTCTTGCGTGCCTCCTTGGCCTTCTGCTCTGACCACGCACGTAACCTGACGAGCTGTTTGATGCGTGCCTCACGGTTGGCACCTTGGCTGGCAAGGATGGCTTCATTAACCCTTGTTGCAACGGTTTGGCGAAGCGAGGGATCAAGCAGCTGCGCGAGCGGCGGCGCCAGGTTCTCGGGCGGGAAGATTAGAAGCGCCATGGTGCGTTCAAGGTCTTCGAGGAACTCCTTATTCGTCGGAGCACGCGGTGCCAGCTCGGACGTTGCGAACGTGAGCGCCGGGGTGATGTCAGCATTCGGAGTGGACATGCACTTCCGAATCAGCTCAATCAGCTGCAGGCGGAGGAGCGCGAAGTGCAATGCCGGATCACGGTCGAGAATCTGCGCCAGTCAGCGATGTGTTTGGCAAAGCTTGATGGAGAGTGACGTAATAGATGCAATGCAAATCATACTGAAAATAAGGTATTGTTTATCATCAACGGCCACCCGAAGGTGGTTATGTGTGGTGCATGATACTTCGATAATCATAGCAAAGGGAAAAGGACTGCGGTGCGTGGGAGGGAGGGAAGTGGACTAACCTGAGGGTTGAGATCGTTGATCTTGTGGATAGCCGACTCGATGTTTCCCGCATGAATGGCATTCCGGATATCAACGCGCTCTTGGATCGATTGCGGCTCGGCACTGTGTGGAATATTGGCCTCGAGGGCGAATCGCTTCGCCGCCATGGGATATCCCTCGCTGACAAGGTAGTCCATGATGACGTGGTTGATATCTCTGCACAGGGCTAGTTAGCACCCGAAGACTACTCCAACTCATGACAGGGCGAGAGAAGAGAGGGCAGAGGCAGCCAGGATCAGAAACAAGTAAATTTGGTCTCCACATTGGATTTCGGAGAGATTCCCAACTTGATATAAACACATCATGTAATTGGCGGGGCGGGGTAGGGCGGGTCGCGGAGCGGGCAGAGGGGCTACGTACGATTTCGAAGGCTTGATCTCCTCGACTCGGCGGTCAAAGGGGTGGGAGGGCCTCGGCGTAGCCGTCGAGACCACAGTGGAGGAGCTCTGCGCACGTCAGAAGGCGAGCGAGACCGGTGAGGGCGGGGCGGTACATACCATTGTGGTGGAGATAAGAAACCGTCAGTCTATCGCATGTCCATCGGTCATCGCCGCGCTGTGCTGACGCAAAAGACAGCGACGGAAAGCAAGCGAGCGGCGGAGCGGCGGAGAGTGGTGGAGGTGGGGGTGTTGGAAGAGGAAGAGGAAGAGCTGGAAGCTGGTGTGGGAAGTCGCGAAGGAGAAAAGCCTCTGCCGAGCGGTCACGTGCGCGTCGGCGCCGCCCTATTCCCCGGGCTTGGACCACACCCTCGAGTCCACCGTGAACATTTTTAGTCATTGCGCAGCCAGGGTGCAGGACCCTATCGCCGCCCGTCTCTTTCGTATTACTCCGCTCCACCACCATGTTCTGCTAGACCACCTCACCCTCCTCTCGAGTGCGACCTGCAGAATGAGCACCGTTCAGAGGGCCCATTATTCCCCGCCGTGGGCGAACACCAGCATTATCGGTGTTGCTGGTAGTTCCGGTTCAGGAAAGACGACCCTCTCCCTGGCGATCATCTCCGCCCTGAACCTGCCATGGGTCGTGATCCTGTCCATGGTGGGTGTAGCCCACAGCCCCATCCCGCGCCCGCCTGCTTACCCATTTGCTTGCCAGGACTCATTCTACAAGCCGTTGACCCCGGAGCAGTCGGCCAGAGCTTTCAGAAATGAATATGACTTCGATGCACCCGAGGCCATCGATTTCGATCTCCTTGTAGACGTGTTGCGCGACATCAAGCAGGGGTAAGATATACAACCCCGCGCTTCTGCCTCTTGTGTAATGCACTGTGACGGATCAGACTCCTGCGCTCATGGAAAACTGACGCCCGCGAAGCAAGAAGGTAGAGGTTCCGGTATACTCCTTCGCCAAGCACAATCGCGAAGAGAAGACAACCACCATCTACTCGCCACACGTCCTCATCCTCGAAGGCATTTTCGGCCTGCATGATCAGCGCGTGTTGGATCTGCTTGACTTGAAGGTCGGTTGCCGTGTGATATCATGTGATGATCGGAATATTGACTTGCACAGATTTTTGCCGACGCCGAGCCCGACTTGTGTCTTTCTAGAAGACGTAAGCACTCTCAGCCCCTTGATCACGGCTGTTCTAACCAGCTGCTCGCTAGTTGTGCGCGATGTCAAGAGCCGTGGCCGTGACATTGAGGGCTGCATCAAGCAGTGGTTTCTGTACGTGAAGCCCAACTTCCACAGATATGTTGCACCTCAGCGAGAAGTTGCAGGTAAGTGCACGTCCAGATACAGTGAGAGGAAAGGCATCATCTAAGAAATCCAGACCTTATTGTTCCGCGTGGTGTTGAGAATACGGTCGCTATTTCGATGGTAACCGACCGTATCCACAAAATCCTCACCTTGAAGTCAAGAATGCACCAAGCCGAGCTCAAGCGTCTTGGAAAGCTCGCAGAAGAAGCTCCCTTGTCATCCAATGTCATTGTCCTTCCAGAGAACAGACAGAACCGGGCCATCCACACGCTCCTGATCAACCCAGCTGTTGATCGCGAGAACTTCATCTTCTACTTCGACCGCATCTGCGCCCTGCTGATCGAGGAGTCTCTGGTGTGTATGCACTTCGATGTAGTCGATGTTACCACGCCCATGGGAACAATCTACCGAGGGTTTAAGCCCTCTGGCGAGACCAGCGCAGTCACCATCCTCCGTGGCGGCAGCGCACTGGAGAGGGCTTTCAGAAGGGTCCTTCCTGATTCGAGAAATGGAAGGATTCTCATCCAGACCAACCATCGAACCGGCGAACCCGAACTCCATTACAGGGCGCTCCCGAAGGACATAGCGACCCACGAGCGCGTTTTGCTTTTGGATTCACAGATGTCAAGTGGCGGCGCGGCTCTCATGGCTGTGAAGATCCTGGTGGATCACGGCGTGCCGGAAAAGAATATTGTCTTCGTCACTTACATGGCCGGAAGGATGGGTGTAGGAAGACTAACGCACGTCTTCCCGGAGATTAGAGTGGTTGTTGGACGCTTGGTCGACGATTTCGAAGAGAGATGGGTCGAGAAGAGGTATTTCGGCCACTGAAGTCATACCGGTGAGTACAAAATGTACAAAAGAACAAAAAGAAGAAGAAGAAAAAACACGTGTAAAGCCCTGGAAATAATGACGATAACACGGCGTCGATTCTGTCCCTACATACCTTTGGAGAGTTGGAGCAATCGCCTGTATATGGATATCGAATTTCATTCTTAAACTTGTGTCCCGATCTCGACATCATAGCGGGCGACCGAAAGAACTGTCCCACCCGCATTTTTCTCGCAGCGAATTTTGGATCCAACTACCCATGGAAAGAGTGCGTTAACCTCGGTAAGCTTAGAGGGCTCAATCTTTTGTTACCTGCTACGATATCACCCCATGTGTAGTCTCATTGAAACACTTAGTAGATGGCTCCTTTCCGAAATATATACCATGTGTCAACGACTGTTCACCATGGACCAGTGAGTTTGTCAGCTTTCCGTCTCCGCCACGATCAAATCAGCTTCACAGCCTTGCGTAGGTCTTGGCCCCTTCATGTTCAGCTTGACGCATTTCCAATACTTCTCTCACAGCCCTGTATCCTCTCCCATTTGCACCGTCGATAAACCCTCTCCAACCATCAGCCCAGTCTGCACTTGCGAAAATCACTCGGCCATGAGGCAACTGTAGCCCCGCCAAATACTCGCTCATCGCTTGCGGGCCCCAGCGGAACCTGACCCGCCTGGCCAGAGGGTCAAGGTGCCATGGATGCGTCAAGTAAGCCGTCAGCTCGGTTCCAGGAGAGCCTCGCGGCCGAAGGTTCTGCTTGAACGATTCCGCACTCCGTGCCGAGTTCTCGGGTTCCGTCGGGTTAGGAATGCGATCGTTGTAGGGGGGTCAGAAGGAAGGCGGCAACGCTTCGGTTGAGCTCTGCTTTCGGCACTGTGGATAGAGGGTTGGGAGGGGATGGTTTGGAAAAGGGCTGAGGAAAGCCGAACCAGTGCACCCATGTTCCGCCCATATCGGACTCCTCGCCGAGCTCTCGCGCGGTCCGCGTGCGTCCGCTGATGCAGTCTCTGCCTTCGATGAGGAGGACACTGGAGTTGTGCGATCGGGAGAGGTCGCGGGCGGCGATGAGGCTGGCGAAACCGGCGCCGATGATGATGATGACGTCGTAGGAAGACTTGAGTTGAGGTGCGGGAGTGCTGGGGATGATGGAGTCTGTCTCAAGGCCGTGCACGCTTTGTGGCCGGAGGCGTCCAGAGGAAGCCTTCTTTGGAGCGCGTCATTGTTGAGAGTTTGGTGGATGGAGGGCTGAGCAGGTTTGTGTTGAATTGAAATGGTTTTCCTCTCCCTAAATTGATGTTCACTTATAGGCCGCTTATCAATGTTGACCTTCAGTCAAAAACGGTGGTGCGGTGAGGGATTCATCTTGGTGTTGGTCGGCGGGGAGGTTGATGCACAAAGTTGCCTGTTTGGGTAAGGATTATGAACGAAAGATGGCAGGTCGCAGCGAGCCTGGAAGATAACGGCTCTCAACGCATTAAATCAGGTCAATATGCGGGGTACAGGCAGCTTGGAACCTTGGATAACGTCCAATTGCGATTCTCCTCGTGTTCTCTTGCCTATTTTTTTTTGTAGAAGTGCAAAGCCTGCGAACTGGCATGCGGCACAGCAGGTGACAGAAGATTTAAGCCCTCTACCTCTCTTGCTCATTTTAGCCCATGGATGGCCTCAAGATGGAATATTTCAGTGCCATTTCATTTGAGCACTAGAAGAACTCCGAATCAACCGCATTGACCAGCTGTCTGAGCACGACAGAGCGAGGCCTCCCAGCACAGTGCAGAATCCTCTTCCGCAGACATCCGGTGGAGTGACAAGCGGCTTGTGTCATTACAGTGCAGGATCCGTCAGATGGCTGCTGCGTGCAATCTGGGAAAGCCAAGGATAGGCAGTACCATCGAAAGACATTGTTGTTATTACTCGACCAGCCCACTAATCTCGTAGTTGGAGCCGCAGGGGCGCGGCAAGCAACGACTGCCGGCATGTGTACTCGATGTCCAATGGGGGGGCTCGGAGGTGGAAAGACGGGACATGGGTTGCTGGCGATTTACCTACCGAAGAAGCAGGGAAGACTTGAAGCCAAAAGACAGCGAACAGCAACTGTACGCTCTCCTTCGCCGACGACAAGAGCCGCATTTACGCGTGAGCGGAAGAAAACAAGGAAATGAGGCTCGGGCTTCGGCAGCGCCAACGTCGATTCCCCTCCCCCCGCATCTTGGGCCCCAGCCAGCAACGGCCGGTGCGTCGCGCTAACAACGAGGCCAACGCATGACGGGCAGGCATGATGATGAAGGCGTGCCGACTAAGACTGGGGAAATTTTAACTCGTTCGGCAGATCGGGATGTGGGGACAGCACTCGACCACACCATGGCTACCCGTACTATGCCTTTCTTACGCGCCCCCCTCTACCGTGTCGATCAGTTGCAGGACAAGAGGATGCCAACAGATCTCCAGGAGTCCGTCCACTTCCCAATAATCGAGACCGTTCGAACACAACTGATCACTGTCTACGCAGATCTGAACCACTGATGCAGGAAAGCTTGCAAAAGTCGTAAGTGGTCAGCGCACTGCGTGCGTCAAGGTACTTCCGCGATGTTACCTCACATATGCATATGCATCTTCAGGTCCCCACTCACATGGGAGCCTCCAGTAAAAGTGAGGCGTCCCCAAAAGTGCCGCCGAGTGACCGGAAGTTTCGCGAATCAGGAGCTAGAGTCCACAATCGAGACCGTCAACATGGCTGTCAGAGCCACTGGACAAGCAGGAAAAACTACGGTAAGGGATTCGCGTGGCTATTGTGGATGACGAAATCTTGGTGATGGCGGCGCTCTATTACAGGTGATCGTCGATGGCGGCCTTGCCTATTGCTTTTTCTTCCCTCTCATCACATGAAAGTGCTCACCTGAAGTTGGATTACATTAGTGCGGGCTCCCACCGAAGATTTAGCAAAGAGAATGGATGCGATTCGCGGCGATCGACAGGATGGCGGATGTTTGAGGCTTTTTGAGGCTGCAACTGCTGCAGCTGTCGCTGAACCACTCATGTCCCGCAGCGCCCACGATCGGTCCCGCAGATTAGGTAAGGCAAGCAAGGAAGGGACAAGTGGAAAGTGCCTCACTACTTTCTGGTCGGCCAGGAACAGGGGAGAGATCCGAGGCGCCGGCGTCGGCTGATCGAATCCCTTGACAGCATGACAGACTCCCTTGGTACCGCGGAGGCTGATGAAGCTCTTGTCAAGACATGTCTTCTACACATAACCACGTGTGGTTCGATGCCATCCAAGTGGAATATTGGCTGTCCTTCTGCCGCTGCTCGTTAACAGTAATTTAACAGACCAAACAAAAGGACATGCAATTGCGATTCTGGGGAAAAGGAGGGTCGCATCGGCGCTAAAACACGTGCCAGCAGTAGCAGCAGAACAGCTAAAAGTGGCGGCGCCAGCACCGGAAGGAAGGAATACGAAAATAGAAGGAAGAAAGGAGCGGCCTTGGATTATTATCAATACCTCGTTCCTTACAGAGCAAGGTCGTTGTTGCTCGGATAACACTCGAACATGGAAATAATGTTTGATTTATTCACCGGGTGAGACATCACAAAATGAGGACAACTGCCGACAGGTAACGTCGTGTGCTTCTCATCATCCCTCGCGACGTCAGTCCTCTAGCGTACCACGGCTTCGACTCCTGCCACGCAACGCCAAACGCCCCCGCTACCGCCCATCCGGCCGGGGGAAGGAAAACAAATGTTCAGAGCAAGGAAGAGGAAATGCTTGCGGCTGTGGACGGGCGGGGCGGCTTGCCTCTGCGGTGCGGAGATGGCAGCATTAGTACGGGATGGGAGGGAATAACAGTCGAGTCACAACTCCATGTCGGAGAAAAGCTTGAGAGCCACAATAACAACGAGGGTAGCTAGTCATGTCGTCGCGGATGGGTGGGGAAGGTAACGAGTGATGCAAGAGGGCGAGGGTCTAGACACGCGCAGTCCGCAATCCTTCCCATTCCTACGATGTCATTGCTGCCCTTTCCGCGATCCGCCGCAAAGGAAATGCAACTTGCTCGTTGGGGAAAGCTGGGAGAACGTCGCGGTGCCACGAGCAAAGGTAAGAATAGACGCGCGCAATGGTGATAGCATAGCAGCAGAGGGAGGCAGCAAGGAAGCGATTCCGCTTCCGCGCCATGCCATGTTCTCATCCCGCGTGGTCTGGACCTCGACTCGCATGGCCCCGCCATTCGCGCCCCCAATCCCGCGTCGCAGCGCAGGCCCAGCATGCAGCATCCGAAACGTGTGCGAGATAGATAAAAACAGACACCAACTAGATAACGGCAGAGACAGGGCACGCCTACCTATACTTATCGTGCGTTAATGCAGCCATCTCCTCGGTCGTCCCACGCTCTGAAACGCACCACGCCTACCGTTCCCTTTCCTTCACCCTTTCGTTCACTCTCCCCCTCTCCTCTCAGTCAGCTCCGGTCCGAGAATAGCGCGTTGCTGACAAGATAAGCTGCTGACGGGCGCGGCTGGCTGCTTACTGTATCGGCTGCTTACCCGTGATCGACGTGGAGAGCGAAGAGAGAGAGAGAGAGAGGAAAGAGAATGCCTGATTCGTCGCTTCCCGTCCTAAATTCAGAAACAAATCAATTGTTCGCGCAACACGTGTTTGCGCGTTTCAACCCTTCCCGTGCGACTGCCACGATTGCCGTGACGACTGCGTGGTACGGCGAGGGAACAGGACGTCGAAAAATAGCAGATGCCGATGTGACAAAAATAACGAAAGTCACGGCATAGGCCAAGACAGTAGCAGCAGAACAAAGTCCCGAACGACGACAACACCTACCATCGCTGATGACCCACACACTTCTCTCCTCCCTCCCTTTCCCGCTTACATACGTCCCGCAAGCGTCCAATGTTCCTTTTCGCCCTTCTGCCTCCCACATGAACAATGTCTCGAACAGCCGCCCGGGGCTGATGACGAGGCTGGCTGGCTGCGACCGACCCGGGCTGTCGGTACGTGGCGAGGTAGCACGAACCCGCGAGGCCGAGAACACACCCCTCAATGGGCCAAAAGGAGGAAAAAGAGACGAGAGGAGAAGGGGGGGGACGGACGAGTAACGGGACGCACCCGCCCATGTACATACATACATGACCCGAGCCCTAAAACAAAAAAAATCCGTGGGAATCGAATCACGGATCGTGAGGCTCAAAGAGCCTCACCAGGCACGCGCGAACAATCGTGCTTGGCAACCGCCAGCATGCACGAGGCCACATCCGGCTGCTGCATCGTCCTCGACTCAGTCGGTCCGCCTCGTTCTCTCTCTCTTCCATGTCGTGCCACACACACACACACAGAGAGAGAGAGAGAGAGCTCGAAACATCCACCAACCGCGTGTGCGGCATGGCGACCGTAATAGCGTAAGCGCGCAACATCACAAGCGTGGTCGTCCTTTTTTTTTTTTTAGAGTAGTTATCCTGTTTATGTCCTGCCAAGCGCAAAAAGCGGTCCGAAATCGACAGACCTTTGCGCCCAATCTGACACACGCGTGGAAGGAGGAGCAGAACCCGCCGAAATCGACCCCTGCAGTTTTACAGGTTTCCAGAAGGCCCCATGCTTTCTTTTTTTCCCACGTCTGGTGGGTGAGGGAGCACCCAAAAAAAAGGAACCTCACAAAAGCTCCATACCTGGAAGAAAGTTTACGTGGTTAAAAAAAAAGCAACAATTCCTCCTAGTCCTCCTGATAGAAGAGATTCACTGTTGGATATCCGCGCTGCCTGCTGTCGAAATATTGTCCGTCCCGTTCCCGTCCTGTGCTCCTTTCTCCTCTTTTCCCGTCCCTGGCGCCTGTCAATCACCGGTGCAGAGAAGAACATGGGGAATTCGCCATAAAAGAAAAAGGTATCCTCCTGTAATCGTGACTGTAGTCGTCGCAAAACGAGTGGCCAAAATGCTGTACGCCAGTAGCGACCGAAACTGCGGCCTCTTGCGCCGCTGCAATTCGAAATAGTAAAATGTTCAGAGACCGCATCTAGGTCTGCGTGCAAAGGTGGTGCCCGGCCGTCTCGAAAAAAGTGAGCCAAGGCCGGGAGGAATGTGGTATCAAACGAGAGTCGAGAAGTTATACCCGCCATAGCCAAACGCCTTCTGCAAACGCCCGCCCCGGAAACAAAAGAGCAATGAGAAGCAAGCGTTCGTCCTTCGTGACCCGCAAGGGCGAGAGTGTTAAAATGACCGATAATATCCGGGTGAGCAATTTTGTTTACAACGCCTTGTCTTTCAAGATCCAATCCGCCGTCTTCGTCCTCTACCGCCCCCTTCGGGCCGTTGGGCAAGAACTTCTCGGAGCTGTGCATCGTCCTTGTCCTTGTCGACGTGGTGAACTCGGACGTGTCGTTGCAGATTGTCCGGCCGAGGGTATTTATGGTCTCTCTCCGGGCAAAACGGGCACACGTAACCTGGCGAATCGTGCACGAGTCCATGTCGGATCATTTCGTTTTTGCGCTTGAAGCCTTTGCCGCCTTCTCCACGCGAACACCCTGGCACTGGACAATAATGCGGCCGTGCTTGCGAATGCACATTGGCGTGCGAACTACAGCGCTGGTCAGTACGAAGTCCATTAAGCCTATACCACATAACTGACTTGAGCAAGTACTGCGTCTGGAAAGGCGGCGCATTGCAACCGGGGTAGTCACACTTGAACCCAGTACTTCCGTGCGGCGGCACATGCTGAATCTGCGCAGCCGGATTTGGATGCGTGATGCCATCAATGCTCATCCTATGAGAGTCGCTGCGGGGCCTCGTTGGCGGGCTGTGGGCGTAAGCGTCGGATCCGCGCGATCCATAGCTTTCATTGGTCGATGTGGTGCTGAGAGTCAAAGGTGGCGGAAACGCTGTATTGCTGGTATCCGAAAGAGACGAGTGTCTGCGGCTGCTGGCATAGTGTGAATAAGTCGACGGCGGCGATAACTTGATGTCAGCACCAGTGTGACTGTTTACGGGCGACAAAGGATTCAGTGGCGGGAACTGAGTCGGGGGCGATCGGCGCGAGTTCCCGTTGGGGGGAAAGCGGCTGACAAGCGTTGGAGAAAGCGCTGGCGCGCCCGTCGATGAGATTGACGGCCGGTGCGAGAAACTTGCTCTATGATCAATGCTTGCCCGGTGCTCGTTCTCCTGGGTGGCCTGCTCCGCAATTTCACTCAGATGACGAAAGGAGGGTAGACTCTGGTTAGGGGAGCCCGCGATACTGTCCCGGTGCGGTGAGGTCGGGTTCTGTAGAGCCGGCAACCTCTCATCAGGGGAAGCCTGAGAGTCCGGGATGGCCAATTCGCGCAAGTTTGGCGATGTTGCTGGGGAGTGGTCCGCTTTGGTCATACTGTTTGCATCCGAGCCAAGCTTGGGGAAGTTCTCCGAGCCAAGCTTGGGGAAATTCTCAGGAGTGGGCAGCCCGGTGTTGTAATCGCTTCCTTTCCGCGCTGGCTGGTCGTCGGCTCGGGACTTTGGCGAATGTCGATCCATGTCGGTGTCGTGGATTTCGGTCACGGTAGCAGCTACAGTGGATGCCAATGGGAGCTTGGTAGTGCGCCCATCGCCGTTGAGTATCTTACTGGCGGCCTGAGCAAGACTTCGGGCTCTGTCGCCAGTTTGCATGGGTGAGCGTGGGGCTTCGTCCTCAGACTCGCTCGCGTCTGGATCCGAGTCTGAGTTGAGCGCCCTCTCCCCGGCGACTCGGGCGATGTCCGGCCGGTTGGGCTCCAGGAAACTCAGGAGGACAGTATCGCCCTGGCTCGGCCGGGTCCGGTTATTTCGTTTCCTTCTGCGTGAGGAGGAGGTGTTGGAACTGACAGTTTGAGTGATCACAGGAGCACTGTGCTGTGGAGGAAAAGGTGGAGGAGAGGGCGACGGAGTTGATTTGATCTTTATTGGCTGCAAGCCCGGCGACTTGGGATAAGCGTCGTCAGAATCGTAGTGGGACATTCGGCATTAGAGAGAGGC
Source organism: Diplodia seriata (assembly GCF_021436955.1). Taxonomy (NCBI): domain Eukaryota; kingdom Fungi; phylum Ascomycota; class Dothideomycetes; order Botryosphaeriales; family Botryosphaeriaceae; genus Diplodia; species Diplodia seriata. The sequence continues at coordinate 684,920 of NW_027117309.1, read as the reverse complement.
TCGTCAGCCTCCCGCAGTAGTGCTCAGGGTCAGGACGAGAAGTTAAACTGAGTCGGCACGGGCTCGGCGAGAATTGGCTCGAGCTCAATAAAGTTAGAGGCCGGGGACGAGAAGTCTGGGTGCTTTGTGTCTTGGGGAACGGAGCTGGGTGTGAGTGCGGCCAATGGGTTCTACACGGGAGAAAGGTTGCGTTAGCGACGAGCTCTGGTGGGACCGGCGGCCAGCGCAGAGGTGCAATTATGGCTGCCTGGCAGCAGCCTCGCGGCGACGGCGCATGGCAACAAACAGACAGAGATTGAATCATTAAACAGAGAGAGCATGGAAGAGAAGAAGGCCAGCAGCGCACGCCCAGACGTATACGAGAGCAATCAAAGCGACGACAGCACAAGGCTAGTTGTGCGGAGAGCCGCAAGTCGGGCAATAGCTCCGTGCGGGCCGCACGCACGCGGGCACAGTGCCTGGCCGAGCAGCACGCGGGGCGCATCGGAGAATTGCGAGCAGAAGAAAGCGGAACAGCACGGCGCGGAGAGAGGAGAGAGAAGGAGAGAGGCAGCGTCGACGTACCGCGTGCGACGGGGCGGGCTGGCCGTGAGGCTCAAAGAGCTTAAACGTCGATCGCGAGGGTGCAGGTGGGCGCGGCGGGCTGAGAAGGCGGAGCAGCCGGGGCGCGGGCGTGGAGTCGGCGCAGGCAGCGTGCGGACGACGGGCGATGCTGAGGCGGTGCGGTGGAGGGAGAGTGCGAAGGCTGTAGAGCGTGCTTGACGGGCAGGCGAACGGTTGGTGGTGACGAGCTGGCCAGGGCGGCTGCTGCTGTGCGTTGGACTAAGGTGGGCCAGCGCCAGGCCTCGGGCTGGGGAAAACGGGCGAGCGAGGATGGGCGCTGCTGCGGTGCAATGCGCGCGCTGGGAATGTGGAACGGATATCGCGAGGCTGAGTGAGCTTGCGGCGCACGCCCCCTCTGGCTCTCGCGCCCCGAATCAGCGCAGCGGGAGCGCCGGTATGCACGGCTCGAGTCAGGCGGCGGCGGCGTGGTGTTTGTCGTCGTGTCGCTGCGGCGGTCAGGCGCGGGTGGAGGGCGACTTCTGCAGCTGTTGCCAGAGCCGCGCGACGCCTTGGATGGAGAAGGCTGTGCTCTCTCACCGCATGGGGCTCGACTCACGCGCAGCAGCGCGCCCACCTGTTCTTGAAATGCGAAGCCTCGCCGCCTCGGGTTTTTGGGAATAGGCTATTGGCGCTGCGCCGGCTGATTGGCCGCGCCCGACAATCCACGGGATGGATGGGGCGCGCGCCGTCGCCTGTGGCCTCTGCTGCCGGCTGGAGCAGCCTCCGTCGCGGCTCTCGCCCAGCGTCACAGGCGATGGCGCTCCAGCTCCCTCCAGCCGCCGGCCGCCTGTCGCTGCCTGAGCCTGAGCCCGAGCACGCCCGCACCCGGGACCCCCGAGCGGTATCTTTTCACGTGTGCACGTTCGAAACCGCCCGGATCGGCAGCGACGCGGCTGAGCCTCCAGCGCCCGCCCACTGTCGATCGCGCGTCGAGAACAATCCATTCCCCTCCCGCCCGCGCAGCCCGGGGTGCTGTCCCGCCACGACTTTCCGCCAAACACATCAGGGCCAGCGCAAGCCTCAGCACCAACCTGCCGTTCGGAGCTTATCACCTGCAGCCAGCCGACCCGCCCTGCCGCCGGCATGTGCTGCCCCGAAAAAGCCGCAGAGTCGCAAGTATCATACAGATTCATTTCTACCTCTAGCTGGCCGTGTGCGCGAGCTCTATGCCGGAACTCTATCCGAGCCTCGCTGCTCAAGTGCAAATGACAAAGGAAAATGCCGATGGGCCTGTCCGCCGGGATGCCACCAGCAGGACCGGTGCCATCCAGGCAGAGACGATGACGCCAGTAAACGCCGCAACGTGACTAACCGTAGCACGAACTGACACTCTGGCGGCGCTATGCATTACCCTTCACACCAGACTCCCCACTGCAATGCTCCACTCTTTTCCTGTTCCTCACGATGACGACCCGCTTCCGACGATCTTTCCGCCGATGCCCGGGAAGCCATCCCATTTGGCCCCGGCCGGCAGCTTCGGGCGGCCGAAGTTCTCGTCCAGGTCCAGGATGATCTTGAGCGCGTTGCGACTCCGCAGGTACGGCAGCGGTGCCGTTGCCGCCTGCAGGCCGACTGCCGGTTCCACATGGCCACCGACTCCCTGCCCAGCGGCGGCCGAGCCTGGCATGGGCAACAGCCCCTGCAGAACTTCGTAGCCCGCGAGCGTGAAACCGAACTGAGGACTCGAACGCATGATACGGGCCGGTCCTCCCTTGAAGAAGGCGCGGAAACCTTCTTGTTGCCAGATGAGCTTGGCTGCGTGACGCAGCGACGTGTATTGCGCCTCGCCCTTGCGTGCCTCGACCTGCAGACGAGTCTTGATGACGTCGGCCGGAGTTGTGAGGTAAGCAGCAGGCATACCAGCGATGGCACCGGCCGTCAGGAGCTGGAGCACGCCGAGCTTCTTCTGCGGCGACTCGCCGAAGAAGTCCCTCTTCAGGTGGTTGTAGGCGGGGAAGTAAATGGCCGAGAAGGGGACTGCACCAACTGTTTAGATTGAAATTGCACCACAACAGTCGCGGATTCAGCATGGACGTACCGTCACGAAGCAGGCAGGCGCTTGCACCCTTATACAGACCGACGAGACCCAGGTTGCGGACAATCCACATCGCCGACCTCTTCGGCGCACCATCGACGTTCTTCGCGATCTCACCCTGGACCTGCAGGCGAATCTTGACAATCTCCAGAGGGTTGGTGAAAATCTATCGAAGCCGTTAGTCAGGTAGTCCCAAAATTCGGGGTTCGAACAACTATACGCACCACTTGACAGGCACCGGCCGAACCACCGGCGAGCACTTCCCATCCCCACCAGATGGCCCCGGTCTTCTTGTCCGTGAACTTTCCTCTGACCAAGTCGTTCACTGTAAGCTTAATAGCCTTCTCCGGCGCAACACCGACGAGCTGAGGCAGCACACCAGCGTACAGACCGCGGAATCCCTCGTTCTTGATAATCTTCCTGAAGCAGTCAATGGAGTTGTTGTACAGACGCTCTCCAACACGCTGGCTCCTCTGGTTCTGCATGCGCGTCTTGACCAAGTCGATGGGGTAAACCATGAAGGCACCGAAGGCACCAGCCAAACTTCCGAGCGCAAAGTGGTGTATCGACTCCAGGATGTCATGCATGATCGTCTTTGTCTTCGCGAAGGCCTTGGTGCCAGTATCGCTCACAAGGTCCGTACCGCGCTCAACGTAGATGTGCCACGAGGGATCGAGGACTTTGGCGAAGTCGGCAAGACTGAGCTTGCCGGAGGGCTCGTCAAGACCAGCAAAGTGGAAAAGAATGTCGGCCTCCATTGGCGTGAAGAGAGAGAAGCGGGTGATACGGGCAGCCTCGTTCAGGAAGTCTGAGCGAGTGATCTTGCCGTCGCTGCTCTTGTTGGTTGCATTGCGAATGATGAGCTCGACAAGATCCATCTCGCGGATCATGTTTTGAAATGCGCGCACGTTGGCGTAAGAGATTTTGCTGCCGGCGGAGATGTTGCAAAGAGTGTGCAGGTTGTCCAACAGGTGGTCGGAGAGCTTGTGGCCAGCGGTGCTCTGAATGATGCGCTGGAATTCCTCGGGCTCGATGTAGCCGTCGCCGTTCTTGTCAAAGTGCAGAAAAGCCTGCCTGACCTTCTCTCCCTGCAATCCGCGCAGCATCTGAGAGAACTGCGGGTACGTCATGGTGTGACGCTTGTTCTTTCGGCCAATGTATAACGACGCCCACTCGGAGCTCCAGTCAAAAGGCAAGGCATCGTCACCCTTGTGTTTGTTGTAGAGGTCCAGGAAGACGTCGAACTTGACCAGGCCGGTCCCCTCGACGTCGAAGAGACGGAAGGCGATCTCGTACTCGGCATCGGGCTTCGAAATCAGGTTGTCGAAGTTCCTCCAGTCGTGGAGAGTGACGCGGCCGCTCTTCTTGCGATCCGCAACGTCGAAGAGGATGCCATACTGGTCGCGCTTGATTTTGTGCTGCTCTGTGCATCAACATGCCGCCGGTTAGAGTGTTCGGGTGAGGGGCCGTACATAATCTTCGCTCGTCGGCGCGACGGCCTCGATGAACTGGTCGCGGCCCAGATAGTGTTCGCCCGAAGCCTCATCCTTGATCGCATGGCGGAAAAAGGTTTGTCTGGCCTGCTCGCTGAGCTTGGGTTCCTCGGTCGAGCCGAGGAGGGCCTCGGTGACGGATTCCTTGACGGAGGCCATGGTTGGAGTCGCGGGAGGAGAGGGCGCGACAATTGACAGGTATGAGTGTTCGGGGGTGCGGTCAGAGGGAAAACGCACGGGGCGGGAGAGTCTGGGGAACTCGGGCGCGAAAGTTCTCGTGCACTTTACAGCGTGTTCGCGCGTGTGGCTAGGGTAAAATTAGTAGGCGCTAGTCGGATAGCTCCGGAGCCGCGGAGGAAAGTGCGCGCCCTGCGGCTCAGCTTGGCGAGGGTGGGAGAGAGGGCGAGCGTTGATCAGACGCGGGCGAGCGGGCGGGCGTCCGTTGCGGCTGTCCGGAGGAGCAACGTGGATCGTGGGCGGGTGACGATGCGGCCGCGCAGGGTTGGCTTTTTTTTTGTTCTGCAAGCGCGGGTGATCTAAGATCGCATTCGCGGTGCAGCCAGCAGCCAGGGTCCTGCCACGGCTGTAATCGGTACCTGGCGCCCTAGCTGCCCTAGATCTGGCTTCTAGGCGCACGTAAACCTCGCGGTCGCACGGTCGTAGCCAGCGTACCGCGCACCGCCTGGCTGGGCAATGGTACGCGCCAGGCATGCCTGTGAGGCTCTGGAGTGGGATTGGGTTCCCGGAGAAGTGCATATCCAGGGCGGTTCACGTGCGGCTCCGGTGGGTGGTACGACGAAGCCCACATTTCCGCGCCGACTGCGGAGCGCGCGTCCGGGGGCGGTGAGGGCGCGTCACTCGGCCGCTGCGGTCAAGTGCCGTCCTCCGTCCTCCACGCGCCGCCGCCAACACCACGAAGAAGAGTCTCCGTCTCCCCAGATTACGCTTCCCGCTTTCTGGGGGCGCAGGTGGCGGCTGCAGGGCCGTGATATCACCAAAACCGGGACGTTTCTTGGCCTTTGAAGATCTTGCGCGTGCAAGCCCGACGCTGAGTCGCTTATTCGAGCCTTTGCACGCTTATACCGAGCAGATCGTGTTGATCCTGACCAGCCCGGCCGGTTTTCGTGCTCCGACTAGACGCTCAAGAGGAAAGTTGTGTGTCACGCGAACCTCCGCTCTCGTAATCACCAACCCCTTCACTCCACATCTTTGGCCCGCCGGTCACATTGCGGGGTCAGCTGGAGAATAGAAGGATAACGCAAACGGTCAAGGCTCCATTCTGATTGGTCGTCGTACAGCTATATTAATTTTGCCCTGTTGTGGTGTTGGTTCCCCGTCGACAACACCGCCTCGCAGTTTCGCTCAACACAACCATCGCCAATGGCCTGTAGAGTCGCCTGTCATGTTGCAAATGTATAAAGTGTCACACAAGAGTTGGATTCTCCCGACCTCATATCATTAGGGAAGAAAGTGGCATCATTAGCCCAAAGAATGAGCAAGCCCGTGCAGAAAAAGAGGCTGAACGGGCTTGACCAAATAACAAAACGCCCCCAGCAAATTAACCAACCCTCCCCATCACCTTTTCCTCCTCCCCACCGCCCCCAACCCTAAGCGTCTCCGTACTACTCCCCGCACCAACCCCAGCGCCACCGGCGACCATCTTCTCGCTCATCGCGGCCGAGTACTCGGCGAACTTGCTGCGCGCCCTCAAGCGGGGCCCGTACCTCAGCAGCACCCAGGGGCTGACGCAGAAGACGGTGGCGATGGCGGCGAGCACGCTGGCGGCGGCGTTGGCGCCCATGCGCTCGAACATGGGCTCGGCGAAGAGCGGGAACGCGGCGGCGCAGAGGGCGCGCAGCAGCGACAGCGCCGAGAAGGCGGATGCCGCGTACATGCTGTACACGTCGGCCATGTAGCCGCATCTGCAAGGAACCGTCATCAGTCGTCGTTCGTTTCGTTTTCGGAAGAGGAGGGAGGGAGGAGGGAGAGAAGGAAAGGAGGTATGTATATATATATATATCCTTACAAGACGGAGTCGAGATCGTTGATGGCGAACCCCACGGGCACGAGCGCGGCCATCGAGACCATCAGCGGCGCCTGCGGCACCAGCGGCGGGATCGTCCACGCGAACACCCAGAACCCCACGGCCAGCGCCGGCACCGCGACGGCGAACGACGTCAGCTTGCGCTCCGGCGGCACGCCGTCGGCGTTGAGCTCGCGGAAGCGCCGCGCGTCGGCGGCGCGGAACGGCAGCGAGAAGAAGAGGCCGAGGATGAGCGGCAGGAAGGCGAGCGAGGACGTCGTGTGCGGGTCCGTCAGGTTGTAGCTCGGCGACGAGTAGACGATGGTGAGGCCCTCGGTCAGGCCGTAGATCATGGCAAAGGAGATGGCGTTGAGCGCGGAGCAGAGGATGACGATGGGCTCGGTGAAGAGCAGGCGGAGCGGCCGGAAGAGCGTGTTGGTCAGGAAGGCGTTGAGGGAGGGGACCGCGTCTGGATTGTCGATGCGGAGGGGAATGGCCCCCGCGGAGCCGTTGGTGAGAGCGAGGATTTCGTCGAGCTTTTGTTGGAGGAGCCGTGTGGAACGAGATTCACGGAGGAACAGCGTAAGGATGAAGCAGACGACCATGATGATTGCTGAGATCCAAAAGACCCAGCGCCTTCTCAACAGTCAGCGTGAATCAGCAGTAAAGAGTCGGGGATAAACAGAAGCCAGAAGAGCTGCCCAGCAGTGGAAAGGATTCTTCCCAAAGGCCAAACAACGTCCTGAAACGGTGATGGATAGCTCTCCTTTTACCATATTATGCAAAAAGAGAGCAAAAGGAGACGCCTCACTTACCAGCCCAGATATCTGGTGATGTAGCTTCCGTAAATAGGTCCAAACAACACGCCCACATTCGACGCCGTGGTCCAGGCGGCAACCGTCCAGATGCGTTGCTTCTCGTCGAACATGTCCTCCAAGCTCCCCGGTGCCACCGTCGCCGGCACGGAGCTCACCATGCCCGCCGCGAAACGTGCGAAGATGAGGCACGCCACCGATCCTTTCAGCTGCGGCGGAACGGCGGCCACGAGGACGCAAAAGACTGAACAGAGCAATGGGGCGGCGACATAGACGAGTTTGCGGCCGAAGGTCTCGGAAATGGGTGGCAGGAAAATGCCGCCCACACCCTCGCCCAGCAGAAAGCTGTATCATCCGCGCGAAATATGTCAGTCATTGGATCGTCACGAACGAGATGCTCTAGCGGAGACAACGTACGCAGAGGTGAAGGCGAAATAGCCTAGGGTCTTTTCATAGCCGTATTCGGAGCGTGCTTGGTCGGACACGGCGGACTGAGTGACGGAGATGCGTGTGAGCTGGCTAGTTCGTGGGCGATAAAGCCGCGCGCTTGCGGTGTGGGGTTTCGCTGCGGGATTTTCAAACTTACACCTACGGTGCTCATAAGGGTCCTGCCATTTTCGTCGATGGTCAGTCAAAATTTCACGCACGAGGGAACTAAAGGAAGAGTGGTTTACTGACATGAGCAGCTCTAACATTATGATTAATCCCGCGTCGTACAGTTTCCTATTCGAGTCCCAGTTGCGGGGGTGATGACGGCTATCTGCGGACCAGCGCAGGTGCTGGTCAGCGCCGAGCTCAAGGCCATGCTTCTCTAGAAGATCGTCCAAATCGGGCGTTGAAACCACGTCGTTGTCGTTGTAATTTGCCATCTTCGATTCGAATCGGCTATCTTGACCTCATCAAGAGGCTGCAAAAGAGTGTAAGAAGATGGAGGCAACTAGTGTAAAGAGCGTTGAGAGGTGGAAGGGAACGTTGAGATACTGGTGCCTAGGAATATAGCCGTCAAACCGACAAGGAGAGGAAAACATTGCCTTTGGCTTTGAGGCGCACCGAGTAGCTCGGCACCTACTCCTCGAGTGGACAAGCCATACACATCGTGGGTAGCTGAAGAAAAGCCCAAGAAATCTAGCCCAGCGCCGCATCTATACATAGCTTGAAAGTCTCACGGGAGCGTTGCGGCAAGGCGCTGGGCTGAACAGACGCGTAGCTACAACTGAATTTCACCGTGCATGCGCCCCGATTGATCGAGTAATTCGCAGGGCTGAGGCAAAAGAACAGTTCGAATTGTCCTAGCTCACCATTAGCGCAGCCTCTCATTCGTCAGCCTTCCGTCCTTCATCAAAGCTCGCACACGCCACGGTCTCCGCATCGCGGTTCTATCCGCACTCCTCCATTCAGGGACCAGCGTGGTGCGCAGGGAGTTACCGTGGTGACTGTGCACTGGCCTGAGGCAGCTGGAGAATCCCGCAGCGCACAGATCAGAAGCACGTTGACGCGGCTCTCAGCGATCTGATTCACCTGCTGATCATCTCGAGGCAGATCGCATTCGCGTTGTCGATCAATATGCGAGAAAACTGTCATAGTCCGAACCATGATGGCTCTTGCTGAGGGATATTCTGCACGTGATGGCTCTAGCAAGTCAGAGCCGAAGGAGGGGAAAAAAGACTAAGGCGTGTGGTCTGTTGACGGTACACCGGTGCGTACGATGAAGCACTCGGCGGAATCATAGCGGGAAGGCTGGTGAAAGTGGCTGGTGCACGCTATATCGATTCGCCCACGATGCCCTTCTGCATTAAGCGACGGATTAAATTGACTAGCAGGGGGATCCTGAACGCTACCTTATTGGCGTCGGCAAACGTCAGTTACGCGGGTCCAGATGCAGTGCATGCTGATAGAATTTGTAAGACTTCATACCAGCTCTCTGAATTTGGGCGGCAACTTGACTCACGGTGAATCCTGTCGCGTCCGCCACGATGGATTGTGATAATCGTGAAGGCAGTCATTGAAAGAAGCAGCTGGCGGTCATCAGACTGTCATGGTGAAGCAAAGGCCGTCCAGTGTGGTAGATCTCAAGACAAACCCGCAGCAATATTTCATGAGCGTGCGGTCGAGGCAGCTGATCGTTGGGTGGATTCGGACTGGGGTCGAAGCGGCAATCGAGCCTTTCCCCCCCTATCCGGGGAGTACCTGGCGGTTGCGCTAGCCACTGCGGCTGCTGTGGATCAGCCGCAAAGCTTGGCCCTCTGACAAACCGAAATGGCATATCCGCGCGAATTCTGCTCTCGCTTACAGGCACGACTTGCCCTTACTCTCCGCATCCATGTCGATCGAGAGCTTCTTCGGACAAATCCCTCAGGACAATCCCGCGCAGACGAGGCGTCCGGGCCGCAAGCGGACGCCTCACCAACTTCCACACTCACGGCGTCGCCGGGGCGCCAAGCGTCGGGCAGCCTGCCATATTGCCCAGTTGCTCCACGTGGTTAGCCAAATAGCGCATGGAGCGTGGCTGGGCTCAGGGGATGGGATGGAGCAATTCTCCTATAGACGCGTACCACGCTAGACCAGTCTTAGTGTGAGACACGGATGTATTCAGCCTGCGGCTTGGTCTCGACTTCCATTTAGGTAGACAGATCGGTCAGGCCGGCTCCCGAAGCTGGGACTTTTCCAGGACCCCGCAGAGGAGGTGACACCGGTAACTTCCACGCTAGAAGCAACGGTTTGTGCAGGGGTCGTTGGCGGCATTTTGCCCACGCCCAGCTGAGGTGGAAAACGTCTCTGAGCTTCACCGCCGCGTCCGTGTGGAAAATAATGGCGCTGTCTGAAAGAGGTGCTTGCCGATGCGGAGCGTGAGGCGTTAAGGGCGCAAGAGAGAATTGCCCATGGAGGGTAGAAAAGGGTGGGCAGCGGTACGCGCTTCAGTACCATCACCCTTCACTTTTCCTCACCAGAAATCAGAGGCCTCGCCCTGCGGTTGTTTTTCAAAATTTGCCTCGCTCACTTACCTCCACACAAGACATTCCGCCAAACCTTGAGCAATGGCGCCAATTGCAATTACACCGCCCAGGACTCCTGAGCTCAACACCCTGCTCGATTGCGAAGAGTTTCCGTTTGAAGAGCTGCGGAAAGTTACACCAGAGTACCTCGTCCAGAAGACCATGCACGACCGCATTCAGAGCATCGACTGTGCGAGCTGCGAACCGGGAGAAGATGACGCTTTCTTCGTCGCAGACTTGGGAGAGGTGTATCGGCTGCACGCCGAGTGGAGACGGCGTCTGGGCCGTGTGTCACCTTTCTTCGGTGAGTTGCTGTTGACAAAGGAACGTGAAGGCAAAAGCTGATTAGACTTTCGTCCAGCAACCAAATCGAATCCGGATCCTTACGTGCTGAGGCTGCTGGCTTCTTTGGGTACAGGGTTCGACTGTGCTTCGATTGGAGAGATACAGACGATCCTTGCCATGGGAATCGACCCATCGCGCATCATCTTTGCCCACACGTGCAAGGTCATGTCCGCCATCAAGTTCGCGCGCGACGTGGGAGTCCAACAAATGACGTTCGACAACGAGGATGAGCTCTACAAGATCAAGCGCGTCTACCCCGAGGCGCAACTCTACCTCCGGATTGTCGCGTGCGACCCTTCAGCCGTGTCGCAGCTCAGCATCAAGTTCGGGGCTCGGATGGAGGCAACGGAAAAGCTTCTCAAGCTGGCGAAAGACCTGGGCCTTGAGGTGGTCGGCGTGTCATTCCACGTGGGCAGCGGCGGAAAGGATCCAAGCGCGTTCATGAGGGCGGTTCGCGATGCGAGGACGGTGTTCGACCAGGCGATGGGCATGGGGTTCCGGATGCACACTCTGGACATCGGAGGCGGCTTCAGCAGCGGCCCTCTCTTCGCGCAGACGGCCGATCAGGTCAACCAGGCACTGGACGCGTACTTCCCGGCCGAGGTGCGCATCATTGCAGAGCCAGGCCGCTACATGGTCAACAGCGCCTTCACGGCGGCGGCAACCGTCATGTCGCGTCGAAGTGCAGAGCCGCTGGCTGCGGACTCGAACAATCTGAAGTCGACGATGCTGTACATCAACGACGGCGTCTACGGCAACTACTTCACATCCATCTGCGAGGTTCCGCCCGAGCCGAGGGTGTTCAGGCGTGCGGGACGCACCATGGTCGACAATCCGGAGCTCGAGTCGGCGCCTCAGAGGTCGTATAGCATCTGGGGAAACACATGCGACAGCTTCGACTGCGTCAACCCCTCATGCAGCCTGCCGGGCGAGGTAGAGGTTGGTGATTGGCTGTACTACCGTGACATGGGAGGTAAGTGGATGCGTCGTCGGGGAATGCTGAGCAGCTGCTGACTGTGTTTAGCATACACAAGGTGCAGCACCACGACGTTCAACGGCTACACAGGATCGCACGACGTCATCTACGTCTGCTCGGAGCCAGAGGCTGCTGCGCTGCTTGACGGAGACTGGAAGTGAGCGGGGAGCGAGGCGAAAAGATTGATGTTTTAGCGGGCGTAATACCTACCTTGCAATGCGACGGGCTTCCAATGAGAGAGCAGGCGTAGATGATGTGATGTGATGCCCCGAGAGTGCAGATCGATCGCACAGCCGAGCCCCACCGCTTCCCACGACAGTCCGTCTCTTCACTCCCGTCACCCCTCAGCGCAACCCAATCGAAAGCGAACGCGGCAGCCCGGAGGCAGGCCCGTCGGATACTGGCGGCTTACCTCCCAGCAGGTTCCAGCCCGGGCGGCGCTAAGCTGGCCGAAGCGCTCGCTCGCACCTGCACTGGCTTTTGTGGAAGGCGAGGCGCGAGGTTGGGCCGGCCGAGGAAGGAGCAGAAATTAGTAGGGTCCGTCGTCGGAGTCGCGTCATCAGCCTTCGGCACTTCGGCTGGCTAATGACAGCTGCATGAGCCGGCACGCCAACCCTCTCCCCTCTCGGCGCGGGGCAGCCTGCGCTTCAGATGCAGAGCGAGAGCACGATGCCGGACAGAGCAAACGAGGCGAGCCTGAGCAAGCGTCCGTCCAATGTGCGCAGACAGCCAACAGCGGCGCCGAGCAAGCACGTGCGGTGTGGTTGCCTCTTCCGGAGCCACGTCCCCTCGGTACTTGGGCGCGGCCAACTGCCGGTGGGGCCCTCAGCATGCCAAAGCTTTATCAATCCCGAATTTTACGCTTTTTCTTCTCCAATCCACTCTCAAATCTCCTAAGAGCAGCAAAGCAAAATGGGTCTTCCTACTGGTGTTTACAGGGCCGACCACGTTGGCTCGTGGCTCAGGCCCAAGCAGGTCCTCGATGCCCGCAGAGACGCCGCCGAGGGCAACATCCCGCGCGAGCAGCTCCGCAAGATCGAGGACGAGTGGATTGAGGGCGTCGTGACCAAGCAGGTTGAGAACGGCCTGCTGTCCATCACCGATGGCGAGTTCCGCCGCGCCTACTTCCACCTCGACTTCCTCGAGCAGCTGAACGGCGTCACCGTCACCCGCCAGATCAAGTATGGTGCTCCGCCCGTCCTCAGCGTCACCGGCAAGCTCGAGCACGCGAAGCCCATCCAGGTCGATGACTTCAACTTCCTCGAGAACTCCATCGCCAAGAACAAGCCTGTCGGTGCCACCACCAAGGTCGCCATCCCCTCGCCCACCATGGTCCATTTCCGTGGAGGCCGCGCCGGCATCGACATCAACTCCTACCCTGACCTCGACCTCTTCTTCGAGGACTTGGCCAAGGTCTACCAGGAGGAGCTGGACCTGCTCTACAAGGCCGGCTGCCGCTTCGTCCAGCTCGACGACACCAACCTCGCCTACCTCTGCGACCCCAAGATGCGCCAGGAGGCCGAGGCCCGGAACGAGGACTTGAAGACCCTCCCCAAGAAGTACGCCGAGCTCATCAACGCCGCCATCTCCAAGAAGCCCGATGACATGAAGATCGGCATCCACCTCTGCAGGGGAAACTACCAGTCGCAGTGGTTCGCCTCCGGCGGCTACGAGCCCGTGGCCGAGGTTCTCTTCAAGGACCTCAATGTCGACGCCTACTTCCTCGAGTACGACGACGCCCGCTCCGGTGACTTTGCTCCCCTGCGCTTCCTTCCCGAGCACAAGGTGGTCGTCCTCGGCCTCATGTCCTCCAAGAAGAACTCCCTTGACGACAAGGAGGAGATCATCAAGCGCCTGAACGAGGCCGCCGCCGTCTGCCCCCGTGGTCTCGACCAGCTGTGCCTCAGCCACCAGTGTGGCTTTTCCTCCACTGCCGAGGGCAACAAGCTCACCGAGGAGGAGCAATGGGCCAAGATCCGCCTCGAGGTCGAAATCGCCAAGCAGGTCTGGGGCGACGACCTGTCGAAATAAATCTGTAAAAACGACTTTTCTTCTCCTTGGTGGGCGCCTTTGTTCAACCCCTTTTCTTGCTTTGGTCTAGCGGAGTGGAGTGGCATGATTGCATTTACAACGGACCAAAAGTTTCAACGACTGAGTAACGCATTATTACGAGATATCCCGAATCAACTTCGCGAATTCATGTATATAGTCTCAACACCTTACAGGCAGACTACATGAATGCCGGCAGAGCGGCACATGCCGTAAAGGAAGAAAACCAAACCTTTCAGCCGCAAAATCCGGTGCAACTTTCCAACCTCGCTACGTGTCTCTCGCTCATACCTAATGTTGACTCACAAGCTTTACGAAGGAATACTTGGGCAATTTACATGACACGGAATATTTTAGGATTTAAGGTATCATGGAGGAAACAAAAGTAAAAGCAGAACACAAGAACCGGAAAACGAAAAAGACACCCGCTCCAAAACGCCATCGCTCCCCAGCGCCGTCCGCTTCTCGTTTTCCCTTTCCCCTCACTCTCCACAACAAACAAAACCCCATCTTTCAACAAGCAGCAGCAATCCATCCGATTTCCCTATTCTCTCCACATACTTGGAAGCACGAACTCCCCCGGGGGTTTCCAAACGGTCGGTACTTCTCCTCTCCCATTCATTCATCCAATCATCCAATCATCAATTCCATCCGTCCACAACCACCCCAAACCAAGCCCTCACCATCCCCTCCCCTCCCGATCCACCACGACGACGCCGCCGCCGCCGCCCTCTTCCTGCGTCAGCGTCATCGTTACCCCGTCTGCATCCGCATCCGCCCGCTTCCCCACAGCGGCACGAAGAGGAGACGTCGCGGATGGTGAGCTGTTGCTGTTGCTGCTGCTGCTGCTGCTGCTGCTCGCGCCGCCGCCGCCGACGACGCCGACGCCGACTACGACTACGAGGAGCGCGACCGATGGTCAGGGTGATGGTGGGTGGCAGCGGCGGCGGCGGCGGCGGCGGCGGCGTTGTTGTTGATGTTGGAATTGGCTCTCTCTCCTTCTTCTTTTTCTTCCTCCTCGGATGATGAAGGGCGCTGTGGTGGGTTTTGTGATGAGGTGTTGCTGCTGCTGTCCTGCTCGGATGTGGTGGGTTCGGAGGCGATGGACTCTGTCGAAGGGGTGTTAATGAGCAGGGAAGTTCGCGGAAGGGTGAGTTTCGGGGACCCGCAGGGCCCGAGGCCGCGGCTTTTGACTTCGACGGTGAATGCCATTTTGCCCTCTCCTTATCTGAAGGTCGACGACGGCATGTGGTGTTTGATCAGCCGGGAGTGAGCAGCAAAAGGCCTAGGTTTTAAAGAGAGCTGAGCATTTCCTCTGTCGCTCTTGTTGGGACGGATCACATCAATTGAATAACAAGAGAGAAGGCTCATTGAAGATCTGTGAGTTCGACAACAAAGAGATGACAATGTAGTTGTCAGAGAAGACTTAAGGGCCGGATGCGTCACGTTTTTATTTCCCGCCGTCCCTGCGATGACGCGACTATGACCGAATACCTTTCCTCGCGCCTGGGTGGTATGAACGAAGTGGAAAGCTATCGGCGATGCGAAGGCCGTTCAAAGATTAACCATAAGTTACCACCGCGATGTTAAGACTGGTCGGCGTGAAGACCCCCGGTGAGCACACCGAGGCGGTGGAACGCAATTCTGCGCCATGCATCGCGCCTGAGCAGAGTAAGGGAGCATGTGCAGAGTCTGAAACGGTTTCCTTGTGTACACTACCGCCGAGTTCCGGACCATTTGCCGGTTCTCGGAAAGATCAGTCTCAGTAACTGCGAGGTCAACGTACGTGGAATACTTCCGGTTTGCTGATGGGGCGAGCTTCAGCGACATCGCTTGGATTAATCAATACAGTGACCAATTACACCACCGCCCGCTCTTACTACGATGCTCTCTATCATGTAAGTGTACACGCACATCAGTACTGTATCGAGGTTAATCTTCCCCCGCCCGCTGTCTCCCACACCCAATCAAACGAACAAACCATGACGGAGATAGGCACTGGAGAAAAATCAAGGAACCACACCGCACAAGCACAACGCTAAACATTCCAATCCCAAGAAACCAAAAGTAACATACTGACTGCACTCACAACCCAATAACACACAAGGAATCATTCTCTGAAGATCAGCGAAAGAGCCCATTCCTGCGGAACTTTTCCAGGATAGCTTCGCCTTCCTCAATGTCTTCTGGCGTCACTGCGACTCGTCAGCATGTCGACGAAGTTCAGGTGTGACAACGCGTTGAAGCTCACTCTTCAAGCCATACGACGACTGAAACGCCGCCCTCGAGCCCCACTGGAGCTTGATGAACTCGTTCCTCGACGCGGGCAGCCTCTTCGCGGGCGGCATCGACGCCCTCGCATGCGGCGGCGCCGAGTTCCTCGGGCCAAGCGGCTGGCGCGCACTGGGAGGACCCGAGTACGGCCGCGAAGCCTGCATCGACGGCGAGAGCGGCGAGGCGCCCTGCGCGATGATGGCCGGCGGCGCCGCGGCCCCTCCGACGTGGATGCCGAGCAGCTTGACGAAATCCTCGACGGTGACGTTGACGACGCGCTTGGCGAGCAGGCGGCGGACGAGGGCGGGGTCGGTGCGCGGGGTGGCGTCCTTGAGGCGGGCGATGACCTGCAGGGCCTCGGCGAAGCCGTTGATGGCGCGGAGCACCGGCTGCTGCTTGATCCACGCGTCGCAGTACGAGGCCGAGCGCTCGTCGTCGGTGAACTCGTTGTCGAGGTAGAGGCGGTCGGGCGCGCCGTCGAGGTGCAGCGTGGGCAGCCCGCCGCCCGAGTTGGGCGGGAACCACATGATGTTGCGGTCGTTGGCGTCGTACGCGAAGCCGCTGCGGTGGTCGATGGCCGTGCCCGAGTGGTTGAGCCGCTTGAGCGACAGGCTGTTGGCCTTGCGCGTCGGCGCGAAGAGCACCTCGCCGAACGGCAGCCGCAGCGTCTGCCCGTCCTTGAGCCTCACCGGCAGCCTGATGGTGCCGATGCCGACCGCCACGTCGCCCGTCTTGCCGAAGCGCGTGTGCATCGGGTTGGGTTCGATCTCATCGAACGTCGAGTACAGGCTGCGGTTGTTGCAGATGTGGTGCCATCCTTGCGGAGCGAGCACCCAGGCGTGGGGGTTGAGGGCAGGAAACCTGGCGCTCTCCTGCCCGTCTCCGGTCAGAGTTTCCGGCCTAGTTTCGTCGCCGTCGTCGATGTCATATGCGTCGATGTAACCGATGAACTCCTCCATGTAAAGTCTGTGTTGGACGACTGCGAGCGGTCAGTGATTGCGGAGTGACTGCGAAAGGGTGGGCATACATGTATGTCAACCAACGATGTGTGTATGCAAGAGCCAAATGAAGTGCAATGTGCTCCAGGTATCCAAGACGCAGGGACCGAGGGCCAGACCTGGGACGCTGCAAGACGGAGTGGAAGATGATGAAGGCTAAGTCGCGTTGAGGGAGTCCAGAAGTGCAGAAGCCACCAGGGTGCGGGATGGAAGGAACTACACCGGGGGCACTCTTTCCCAAAACAAGGCCACAGAGTTGTAACTTCCCAAAAGCCTTTCTTAATAATCGTCCCCCGGCTCGTAGCTCAGCTCGGCCGCAATCCTCGCATCCAACATGCTGCGAAGCCTCCGGTTCTTCTCTTTCAACCACTCCATTTGCTGCTCCATGTTCCACTTCTCCGTAGCCAACTCTTCAATCCGCTTGTTCAAGAAACGGACCTTGGAGTCGGCTAAATCTCTACGAGCTCTCGACGTTGCTCCATCCCCTTCTCTAGAACCCGCTGAAAGTTGTTAGCTTCTTCACTAGCTTTGTTCTCCCGTTTTTGCCGAGTCAGTGCCTTCAATCTTACCTACGGCCCTTGCATTCAACATATCAGCCGCTTCCTGGCCGCAAGCGAAGATGACTGGTATGTCGTAGTTTCTGTAAAATCCGTCGCAAGGTTTCTCTCCGTATCCGCCCTCCTCCCATGGCTCATATACCTCCGGGATCCGAACAGTCTTTGTAGAAACTCGCCTAAGCTCATCCAAGGCGACCCGGAAGTGGGGTTCTTCGAACAGCTCGTCATCGATTTGACGGCATTCTTTGACCATGTCCGTGATGCACGAAAGGCTGAAGACGATGCCTCTAATAGAGGCAACGCACTTAGATGTGCTTTCTTGGGCGACGTTTCCTGCCATGGAAGAATTAAACCAGCAGCGTTCTTGTTTTAACGAATATGTAGAGAGCGGGGATTTAAGAGGTAGCACACGCATCTCCATTAGGGGAGCTTTACAGACCTCTTAAATGCAGGGAGAAGGCTTTGCTGATGATGCTGATGACCATTGCTGTACATACATCTGGCGGTCTGGCGCTAGCAGATACCTTGACGCTTCGATTTACATATGCTGGCTTTCCGTTGCGACAAACGACAGTGTGATCTATTGCCACGTAAGCTTTCAGTGGGTATTGAATGGTACCTACGTGTTGATTGCTGGAAACAACCAGTGATTGATATTAACGACAGACAATACAAACCATGCTCTTTGAACAGATATACTTTTTTTTCCTTTCTAGATTTCTCAAATGCTTGCGCCAGCTTTTACCCCAGATGAATGACCTTCCGGAACACCTCTTAGTTTCCTCATCCTCTCCACCAGCCCCGGTAGCACGGTATCTGAGCTCTCTGCGCTTCTGACTGCCCATCTACCGTTATTATCTTGCGGCACGTCTTCGAAAAACGCCTCCTCTCCTCGAACACCTCCCATGTTCAAGATGCCAATCGGCATGCCCTGCTCCTTCGCCCTTTTCACCAGCCGCCACGCCGAATACGTCGCCAAGCTGCTCCCAACCACCAACAGCCTGCTCGCTCCATCGATGGCCTCCTCCGCCCTGCTCTTCACCGCATGCGGTATACTCTCGCCAAACATAATCACCGCCGGCTTCAAGACGCCAGCCTTGGACCCCTCCACCATCGCGCCATCAGCATCCACCTCGACCTTCCCATGCGCCTCGTGGCCGCCCTTCTCCAAGCACACCGGGCAGGCCGGATACCTAAAAGTCTGGTAGTCGACGCCGGGCACGTCGACGTCGCCATCCGGATTCGTCTTCAACCCCATGCGCCGCCGCTCGTCCGGATTCTCCGTCGACAGCGCCCCGCTCTCCAGCATCTCTTCCAAAAACGCGTCCCACGCGGGATTCAGCCTCGCCAACCTGCGCTGGAACTCCGCGCGGTCGAACTCGTTGCGGCACGACAGGCACACGCACGCGCGCAGGTAGCCATGCAGCTCCAGCGTCGGCAGCGCGGGGTGGGCCATGGGATGGAACGAGTCGACGTTCTGCGTGATGACGCTGCCCACCACGCCGCCGACGTCCAGCGCCCCCAACGCCCCGACGGCGCGGTGCGACGCGTTGGGCCGGGCGCGCGCCAGCGTCGTCCAGCCGAGGAAGCTGCGCGCCCAGTACCGGCGGCGCATGCGGTGCTGCGCCGCGAACTCGCCGTAGTAGATGGGCCGGTACGTCTTGTTGAGCGTGTACGTGCCGTTTGCGCCGCGGTAGTCGGCGAGCCCGCTGGCGACCGAGATGCCCGCGCCCGTCAGCAGCACCGTCGCGTGTTCGTCGCGCGCGAGCGTCGCGGGCGAGAGGTGCGGGCGTAGGTACGGCGACGGCGGCGCCGTCAGGAAGGTCGCGAGCGCGGCGATGGCGCCCGAGGCCGTGCCCGCGCTGGGCGGCCGGATGCGCGGGAGCGGCAGCGGGTCGGTGTAGGGGATGCGCATTAGGGGCAGCATGGCTTGTTTGTTGATGCCATGGTCGGGCGAGAGAGGGAGGAGAGTGGGAAAAGGTAGGGTGTTGGATGGTGGTGGTGATGGTGCATTGTTGCGGCGAATCGGTGAGTGCTGCCGATCCCTGGCTTGTGCGTCATCGATCCTGGAGATCAATCGGGAATTCAATTCGCCGACGTGATTGAACTGTATCTTGCACTGATATTACCCACCTTGAATAAACCAGCTCTCTTTTTCGTTGGCACATGGGTACTAAATCGGTTCTACGAGTCAGGCCTGTTGAAAGTTGTTGGATATATTGCGTTCCCTGCTGCCTGAGCACTACCTATGGTGTCCGGGCCATTGTCTACTCTACTACCGACATCTAAATTAGAGATTACTCGTACACGTGAATCATATCCTCCGAGACGTATGCCAAAGTGCATATTCCACGTCGGTGGGTATAGAAGCTTAGCTAGCCAGCTAGCCAGCCAGCACATTGCCGCGCCAATACCTCTGGGGTCTCCGTCGTTATCGATGAATATTTCTGAACACGACCGCTGGACAGACAAACGCGCAGACACCAAAAACGAGTAACGAAGACGTCCGACACCTCACTTCACAGCCTCCTGCTCGGCCGCTTTCCCTTTTACGGCCTGCAACCCCCCCTCTACTTCCATAGTGTCATCGGTCGTAGGTTTCAACGCCTCATCCTCCAACCCCTTTGTTTCCTGAACTGCCTCCGTACCTGACTGAATTGTGCCAGTCTTTTCAGACTCTGTTTTACCGCTTTTCAGTCTCTTCCGCAGCTCCTCGATCTCTTTTCTTTGGTCCATCATCTTGCGATC
Source organism: Diplodia seriata (assembly GCF_021436955.1). NCBI lineage: Eukaryota > Fungi > Ascomycota > Dothideomycetes > Botryosphaeriales > Botryosphaeriaceae > Diplodia > Diplodia seriata. The sequence goes on along the minus strand of NW_027117309.1, from coordinate 665,011 downwards.
TCTCTCCTCATCTTTTCGCTGCAGGAGCCTGATGTACTCAATCGCATTTTCGACTGTGCTCGCCTTGCTGTTACTCTGCCGTTCTTCCTTCCTCTGAGCACTCTCCTCAGGACTCGCGCTATTTCCGATGGTAGCGCTTGCACCGGGATCCTTAGGGTTGATCGTGGGGCTCGGAATCAGAGACTGGAGCTCTTGAAGAGCGATGTTGATGCGGTTACGGCGACCCTGCTCAGCGATCTTATGCGAAGTACGCTTTGACGTCAGGTTCGTGGACAAAGCTTCCGGGTAAGTGACCCCAGGAACGTGTGTTCCTTCCAGAATGTGTTGATAGTTGGATTTGGACGCAAGCAAAAGCGCATGAGTGTCGTCCGACGTAGTGGCTAGGAAAGAGTCAGCGTCCTATCAAATGTGACGTTAGAGAAGAGTACCCACCACCTTCGGGAAGCAGAGGCTTGATGCTCGGACTGATCTTTGGTCGAAGTGCAGGGCTCACCAAAGCTGAGCCTACACTGCCACGCTTTTTGCCACCCCGCCCTGCAGACTTGAGTTCGGATTTCTTGGTTCCTGTGGTTGAGCTAGGCGATGCCATGCCGCCAATGGAGGGGCTAACGGCTGCCGATGGTAGGACCGATCCAGACGGCGTGCTAAGAGGGCCGAGCTTTGGCGTTTTGCGAGCAGGCATCCGCGGTGTCGACTGGTCATCGTGAATAGCAGTATCCACCCGTGATACGCTGGGGCGGGAAGTTGCAACTGTCGACGCAGCTGGTTCCGGAAGGGCAAAGTCGTCGTTGATTAGTTGAGTACTTCCTTGCGGGATGAAAGAAGGAGTTCCTGATTGCGAGTTGGATTGCGAATTGTTCTTAGGAGAAGGCTGAAGACGCATGAGCGAGGCTGGCGTGGCGGGGCACATCTGCTGGCCCTCAACCATGGCCTGTGATTGTCCACCGCTGTTTGTGGCATGTATTGAAGGAGAAGCCGTGACTGATCCCGGACGAGGTGGAGGTCCCATGGCTTCTGACAGTGGTTCCGGCGATATCGATTCCGCTTCCGAGCCGTCCCTACTCGATGGAACCCCCAGACCACCAGATATGGGTCGAGATGAACCTCCCGAATGATGCGCTTGTTCCAATAGGTCGCTGACCTCTTTAGGAGGAATGACAGAGGACAAAGTCCCTTTTCTCCTATGGCCGTGGTTCTGCGGCTTCACGATTGGCGATTGTCTGATGCGTGCCGTGGCCCCAGAGGAGCGAGTAGATGTCGTGCTTCTTTTGTTTTTCAACTTCCGATTTAGTTCATGTTGCTGTGCATGTTCGCCCAGCATATCCACATCGAGGTCAATTGGCGAAGTCGTCAAAGACGTTTCTGCGGTATGCGTTTGAGAGAAGTAGGCCTGGTGTCCGCCGCGGCTGTTTTGAGCGTCCAGTGCGGGTGATGTTAGAGGACTGAAGTATGCGCCGGGGACCGTGAACTCGGGTTGCACTTGAAAAGAGGACTCGTGAGGAGTCACGGCCGGAGATACTAGCGGAGTGAAGCTTGCCTACCCCAGAATTAGCAGTGAGCCACTGCAAATGCAAGAAGCGTCATACCAAATCTTCTTTGCGCAGCTGGTAGCGCTGCTCTAATATGGCGCGCGTCTGGGGATCCAGATGGTGCATGTAGCGAGTAGCATCGCCGTGCATTTCCACGCTGTTTGGCGTAGGCGGAACGAAAGCGCGCGGTTGCATGGAGTGGTCATGGGGCGCGGAGAAGTTCTGCTGCTGCTGGCTCTGCTGGTGGGTGTGATCGTAGGCGCTCTCGAAGGAGAAGTCGAATAGGCCGCTTGTATCCTGCATGGTGCTTGGCGACTGCAGCGATTGCTGCTGTTGTGCGCTGGAGCCATCGTCCTGGTTCTGTGGCTGGATGGCGCCGGATGGCGGCAGATGCTGGGAGTCGAGCGAGTCGGCGAGGGCAGAAAGCTGGTGGTCGCTGGGTTGCGTTTCGCCGGAGTCGTAGAAGGGGATGTCGAGGTCAATGTCGCCAAAGTCAAGCAGATTGTCGAAGTCCTGCTGCATGGCCATGTTGTCGAGCGGCTGGGACCACTGGTGCTGCGGCGCGGATTGAGACATGCTGGCTCGATCCGTGGAGTCGTTACGTTCGAGGAGCACAGGTCGCACGAAGCACGAACCCCCACGCGGGCTGGGGAGCGGGATGTCGTCACGGCTGGGGAGTTATGGGCATCGGCACTCGGGTTGCGCTCGAGGAGGGCGCAGGCTGAGGTCGGCGGGCGCTGGGACTCTTGTGGAGCGCCGTCAGGGTTTCAGCGCGGAGCGGAGGAAACGAGGAGTGCCGCCGTGAAGACGAAGTGGCCCCAGGACGCGCGAAAGGCCGGCGAATTGGAGCAGGGAGCCCGTGGCCGCAGTGTGGGTGCTGCACGCAAGCGTGGGCCCTGGAGCTTCTCCGCCGCGGCTTATTTTTTTCTTCCCTTGTCGCCAGGCGCCCACGCGGAGGGGTGCCGGCCAATCAGACGTCGCGCTCGGCCCTTCGAATCTTCGAATCTTCGACAGCACGCTTGAGTCGTGAAGCCCGTTAGGAGACTGAAGTTGTGGGTCTGCGCCGAGCAGATGAGCCGCAGCGGATGCATGCACTGCTGACGCTGCCACGCCTCGGGTGGGCTGTGATCAGCTGGGCAGCCGGGAGACGACAGCCACAGCGCACGCGCGGGTGGTGGTTGCGAAAATCGAACAGAAATGCCGTGGGCGGAGAAACAGCCACACTAGTGGTCGCCCAGCTCTAGTTCCCGGATTCCACCGACTGCGCTGGCGTATGCGTATGCCAAGTCCCTGCTTCTTGCTGCTGCTCCGTCACTGAGCCGATGCGGACGATAAGGCGCGGCGTCGATGGCTTCTCAAACGGCGACCGCGTATGGCCGTCGGCTTGCTAGCCGTAGGGCTGCGTGACAGTTGCGCGGCAGAGAAACCGACAGCTTTGCTTACTTGAGGGGAATGTCTTGCACCTTGGTTACGCGTGGCGCTGCCTGCCTCTTTAGCAGCCGCGGAACAATCGAGCGCTGGTCGCTGACGAATTCTTTTTGGCAATCTAGTCGACGCATCAGGGTACATCAGACGTCAAGAGACTCAATCCGGGAAGAAAGATCATGCTTGGTGTATTATTGGATTCTGTTCTACGGCCGTCGCCCGATCGTGGGGCGTGATTGATGAGCGCTGAACCGTTTCCCCCCAAACGGCGCAAATCCAGCTCTGGCTGCCCCGCCTCGCCTACAGAACGGCGATCCTGGCATGAAGTTTCATGAGACATGGCTCGCAAATCGCCATCCATTTTCACGTGGCTGATGCCCACGCGAGCCATGAATGGATTCCTGTTGCCGGGCCACGCACCTTGGGCGCCTGTTCATGTTTACATCAGAAGCGTAGTCAAGCTGGGTAGGTAAACCTTGCATGCAGTAGTCAGCAGCTTTGAGCCGGGATGCTGGAGAGTACCTAGCCGGCCGGCCGCTCGCCGTGATCGGCACGGACGTGCGGGCGAGCGCGCTATAAATGTGGGCGAACATGCCGGGATTTGGAAGTGGCTGCGACGACAATCACGACAGGGACGAAATTTGGTCCTGTCGAGAGATGATGAGAGGGCTCTGCGCTTCTTACGCGCGTTCCAACTCTCGTGCGCAGCAATTGCAGTGCGCAGGCCTCGCATCCGCGCATCCTCGCACCCACTCGCTTGCGAAGCTCTCCTGCGCGCCGCGCCGCAGGCTTTTGCACGCTATGCTAAGGTCGGCGACGGGGAGATTAGACTTGTCGATGAGCCCCGCAACGCCGACCGGCTTGCCGAACGCGTCTGCAGCACGCAGTACCGCGAGACGGGCCAAAGGATGGGGGTTGACGGCCGTAGAAAAAGGCTCGGATGGGAGTGTCTGCCCGCCCAGCCGGAGGAGATGGCTGGCGGACGTGCGGCCGGGTCCTGTTGCTTGGTCGTTGGACTTCCCCTGTCCAGGTCCCCAGCTGCGGGTCTCCAGAGCACGGTTATCCGGTCTCGAGCGGCAGGCCACCGCTCCTCGCTCGACACCAGGCAAGCCTCCCACTAACCCGGCCTATCAGGCTCCGTGCCCCAAGCCAACTAAACGCGAGGCTGCAAGGAAGCGCGACTCTTCTTCTGCACCCAGCGATCAAGGCGGTTTGACCTGCATTCTGGGCAGGCCGTGTGGAAATGTGTGCTCGGCTGCTGCTCTTCCGTGCGCAACGGCCCTGAGATAAACGTGCGCAAGGTTTCTGAAACCTGGAATGGTGCTCTCCAGTGCCGCCTCCCCTTACAGCAGGTGGAAATGCGCAATTTGCTAGTCTGTGTGTCACGTGGGTGGCTGCTGCTGGATTTCGCTATCGCTGGGAGAAGCTGGGCGCGGTGCGCGCCACAAGCCAGCCTCATAATTTGAGTTCGGGAAGTGGAGGTTGCGGCCAGGGTGCGCCTATAATCCACCGCCAATTCCGCCAGGTCATCAACAAGCGAGAGGGGTAGGGAGCGTGAGTTGTGTATAATGATATGATTCGTTTTGAAGTATTAGCACGAACGGCAGCGCGGAGGGAAGGACACTGCTGCAGCAAAGAAAAAGGTCTTTCATCACTTTTGGACCAGAGCCGCCGCCGCCGTCCTCCCACGCTAAACCTGCGATAGCCAGCTGGAGAACTTGCCAACCCTAATATACAACCGTCTTTCGGGATACAGTGATATCGGTAAAAAAAGAAGCGCTGGACCTTGATCGAAAGACCCAGCAATCGGCGCCCAAGCATGGGTGTGTATTAACCGAGAAGAAGCGAAATGCCGTGAATCAAAAACTCTTGAAAACGCCGTCGGGTAGAAAGGGAATTGTAGGGGGGTATGAGTGTCGTCGTTGTCCTGGCTACATAACTATGCAGCAGCCGTTCGATTGTTGCGGCGCATACGGGTCATCACGCTTGTCGACCTGCCATCATTGGTTCAGCTGGAGTCCTTTGCAAATTGCACGCGGAGCGGGGTGGGCGCATACCGTTCCCCATCTTGATGGTACCATGAAATCCTTGGGTTCCTTGTCCGTGAAGTTGATCAAGCTGGCAGGCCTCTGTTAGCGACGAACGCGACGCGGCGACGCGAGCGACAGCGCGACTTACTCCATCGCGGCCTCAGACACGGGTATCCGAGAGCGGTTGAGATCCTCCTTCAGCCTCGTGTTCAGCTCCGTCAACCGCCTCAGCTTGAGCTCTGCCATGCTCTGCTTCTTCGACTTGCCGTCGCCAACATTGCGAGCCTCGTATGGGGTTGACATCATGTTCGCCGGGGTGCGTGGATAGTATTAGTGCGCCGGTCGAGAGTAGGCAGCGGGAAACGAGATCGCGAGGGTTGAGCGTCTGTGGCGAGTGAGCATTGGCATTGGACGCGATGCGGGATGGTGCGACGTACCTGCGTGTGCAGGGTGGGCGACGACGAGGAGTAGCCGGCCGTCAAGCCGCGGCGTCTCGGGGCAGTCGCGGACACGCGCGGGTTTGGCAGAGGACAGGGAAGGAGCGGCGCTGGTGAGGAGAGGCGAGAGGGAGCGTGAGGGGATCGAGGTAGACGAAGCCGCGGGGGGCGAGCGACTGCGGGCGGGAGCGCACAATGGTTCGGTGGTGATCGTGAGTCCCGGCTGCTAGGAGCTTGCAAAGGAGAGGCTCGGCCAGGAGAAGGTCGCTCGCTTGGGCCAAGGGCGGATTTGCAGCAGAGGCGGCGCTAGGCCCGAAGCATCCGGCCTAGCGGCCTTTCTTCACCCGCCGCCGATCGCAACAGCAGGGCGTTATTGGCGCCCAACTGGAACTGCTGGCGATTCCCTCGACCTCCCACGGCGCAGAGCCAGGTGCCCGCGGCTTCCCTCCCGGCGCAGTTGGATCATCCATGAAGCGATCCTCGTACCGCCCGAGATCCGACGCGCCACCAGCAGGAGCAAAGGGTAGTTCTTGTGTCCAGGCGCCTGTCTCAGTGCAAGGAGGGCTGCATTGGGCGGTCGGCCAGCAAACATAAGCAGCCAGGCCTGCACCCAACGGCTCCGTTCCCTTGCGCAGTGGCCTTCAGCTTTGTGCTTGACAAGACGTCCACAGTATGGGTGGTCCGGCTCCTGCTACTCCCGCCGCCGCCGCCCGCTAGCGCTGCCTGGTGCCATGACGGGTGAATGCCTCCCGTCCGCGGCTGTCCTTGTGACGGAGGGAACGCTGGGCGCGACAACGTCTGATGATGCTGCCACGGCCCGGCGTCTGCTTCGCCGAGGGCGTGGGGATCGCGGACGCAATCCGTCGCACCTCTTCGTTGGCTGCCTTGACCAAGTGCTGGCCGGCACGAGCAGCTGCAACCCTCACGAGTATTGCCGTTAGCTGCGCTGTACTGGTGCGTCTCAGATGGGCTGCAGCATGTCAGACGCAGCAGCGGCCCTGCTGACTCACTTTCTGCAGAGGTGATGTGATTGTTTGCGCTGTGCAGCCGGACCATGGCGCACCTACCACTGGTTTCGTCCATCGGTCGACGAACCTGAAAATACATCCCCGGATTAACAGCGCGCCGAATTTCCGGAGCCTGTGTGCGGTTTTCGGGTAACCTAACCACCAAAGATTCGTACTTTGCCCTGCACAAGCGACGCTCTGGCTGCTCGCGACCGGGACTCCACGCAGCAAGCACCAGCCAGCCGCCCATAGCGAAACAGCTTGCCCATCATGCCGCCGCCACCCCACAGCAGGCCGGAGAATGTGCTCAAGGTAAGTGCCCACCGTGCGCTTTGTGCGCCGACCCGCCTCGCGTCACCGCGCTTGTCCTCGACGCGCAGGCAACTCGCGTTCAGCCCTACTAACATGTTCTCTCTCTACAGCGCGCCCAGGAGCTCATCGGCGTCGGCCAGCAGCAGGCCGCGCTGGCCCTCCTGCACGAGCATGTCGTCTCCAAGCGCACCCGCAACAACCCTATCGCCTCCATCGAGCCCATGATGCTACAGTTTGTCGAGTTGGCCGTGGAACTTAGGAAGGGAAAGACCGCGAAGGATGGTCTGTACCAGTACAAGAACACCGCCCAGAACACGAACATCGGCACCATCGAGGTACGCATCCGGGTCTATGTGGTGGAGTGGGGCAAACGCTAATATTGTTGGTACAGCTGGTTTTCAAGAAGTTCATCGAGCTTGCCGAGTCGAAGGTCACGCATGCCCAGGCCAAGGCCGATGAGGTTCAGTCTACCATCGAGACCGCTACTCAGCAGAACGTGGAGGACCTCGAGGCCTCCGAAACCCCCGAGTCCATCCTGCTCTCCACCGTTTCCGGCGAGCAGTCCAAGGACCGCACCGACAGAGCTATTGTCACGCCTTGGCTGAAGTTCCTGTGGGAGACCTACCGAACGGTCCTGGATATTTTCAAGAACAATGCCCGTCTTGAGATCATGTACCAGCAGACGGCCCACCAGGCCTTCCAGTTCTGCTCAAAGTATGCCAGGAAGACCGAATTCAGGAGGCTCTGCGAGCTTCTGAGGAACCACCTTCAGAGCGCTGCCAAATTCTCTTCGCAGATGCACGCCATCAACCTCAGTGATCCGGATACCCTCCAGCGCCACCTCGACACTCGTTTCCAGCAGCTGAACGTCGCTGTCGAACTTGAGCTTTGGCAGGAAGCTTTCCGCAGTGTTGAGGACATCCACACCCTTCTCAACCTGAGCAAGCGCCCTGCTAAGAACGTCATGATGGCCAACTACTTCGAGAAGCTCACCAGGATCTTCCTCGTCAGCGAGAACTACCTCTTCCACGCTGCCGCCTGGAGCCGTTACTACAACCTGATGCGCGTCTCCGCTACCGCTGTTGCTTCCGGCCAGAGCTCCAAGAAGGACAACCCGGCTGTTACCGAGGCTGACATGACCAAGGCTGCTTCTTTTGTTCTGCTGTCTGCGCTGTCTATCCCGGTCATCAGCACTTCTCGCTCTCGTGGCGCTCTGGTCGACGTTGATGCGACCAAGAACAACAAGAACTCTCGTCTGACTAACCTTCTTGGCATGCCCGCCGCGCCCACTCGTGCTTCCCTCTTCAAGGATGCTTTGAACAAGGGCCTGCTCAAGAAGGCCAGGCCTGAGATCAAGGATCTTTACAACATCCTGGAGGTCGATTTCCACCCGCTCTCGATTTGCGAGAAGATCTCTCCCATCCTCACCCAGATTGGTGCCGATGCCGATATGCAGAAGTACGTCCTGCCTCTTCAGCAGGTCATCCTTACCCGTCTGTTCCAGCAGCTGTCCCAGGTTTACGAGTCTGTTGATCTCAAGTTCGTCTTGAACCTCGCTCAATTCCCCGAGCCCTTCCAGGTCAGCGCCGACACCATCGAGAAGTTCATTATGAACGGTTGCAAGAAGGGTGACCTCTCTATCCGTATCGACCATGCCTCCGGCGTCCTTACGTTTGACTCGGACGTTTTCTCTTCCGCGAAGGCACTCCACCCCGGCTCCGCTGCTGGTTCCGCCGAAACCGAGGCTGGCTCGGTCCAGCGTCTCCAGAGCACCCCCGCAGAGATCGTCCGCTCCCAGCTCACCCGTCTGGCCAAGTCGCTGTACATCACCTGCCAATATGTGGATCCCAGCTTCAACGAGGAGCGCCAGAAGGCTAAGGAGGCTGCTCAGGCCAGGGCTGCGGCTGGTGCAGAGCAGGAACACCAGGATGCTCTTTCAAGAAGGGAGGTTATCGAGCGCAAGAAGCAGACTGCGGCCAGTGTGCTTGCTCAGAAGGAGAAGGACGAGGCCACCAAGCGTAGGGTTGCCCAACAGCAGGCCGCTGCCGCTGAGGCCCAGAGACTGGCTGAGGAGAAGAAGGCTCGCGACATGGCCCGTCTCAAGGCTGAACAGGAGCGCATCAAGCGTGAGGAGATTGAGAAGCAGCTGAACGAGTTGAAGAGCGGCATCAAGGGCGTTGATTTGGATCTGGAGAACCTCAACATTGACGAGCTCGACTCCGGTCGCATTCGTGCTATGAAGCTCGCCGCTCTCGAGAAGGAGAAGAACGAGATTGGTGAGAAGTTGCGCATCACTGGTAAGCGTATTGACCATCTGGAGCGTGCTTACCGCCGCGAGGAGGTCAAGCATCTTGCTGCGGACTACGACGAGCAACGCAAGAAGGACGTAGCTGCCTATGAGAAGGCGAAGAACGAGACTCTCCGGGAATCCAAGGAGAAGCACGACGAGGAAGTCTCCCTGAAGCACCGTCTGAGCCGTCTTGTGCCTGTCTACGAAAAGTACCGCAACCAGATCCAGGAGCAAAGGAAGGCCGAGTTCGACAAGCGCAGGAAGGCCGCCGAGAAGGAACTCAACCAGAAGATGCAGGCCCGCGTCAAGGAGGTTCGCGAGCGCAAGATCAGGGAACGTCGCGAGAGGGAGGAAGAAGAGAGGAGGCGTCGCGAGGAGGAGGAGAGGATGGCAGCAGAGGAGGAGGAGAGGGCGAGGGAAGAAGAGGAGAGGAGGCAGAGGATGTTGGAACAAAAGATCGCACGGGAAGAAGAGCGCAAGTCAGTGACATCCTATCCCTACATAAGTTTCAGAAGACTAACAGCTTTGCAGGAAGCTCGACGAAGCCGCTGCCAAGCAGCGCGCCCGCGAGGCCGAGGCCGAGGCCAAGCTGCAAGCCAAGAAGGAAGGCCGTTGGGCTCCCCCCGCCCCTCCTGCTGCCGAAGAGCGTCCCAGTCCCAGCGCTGGTGGTCCGCCGCGTCTCGCCCTCTCTGGCAACAAGCCGTCCTGGCGTGAGCGCGAGGCCGCAAGGATTGCTGGTGGTGGTGCTCCTGCCGCGGAGTCTCCTGCCCCTGCTCCTGCTGCTGCTGCTGAGGCCGAGCCTCCCAGGCGCAGTGGCTACGTTCCTCCCGCTCTCCGTGGTGCCGAAGGTGGTGGATCGGGCTGGCGCGAGCGCGAGGGCAGCGGCTCCCGTGGCCGCGAGATCCCCCCCAGGGGAGATTCTGGGTCGCCTGCCGGTGCCTCCGGCCGCTGGGCGCCGCCGGCAGCTCGCGGCTCGCCCTCGTCTGGTAGCCCGGCGCCGCCGTCGGGAGGCGGCTACCGCCCGCCGCACCTTCGTGGCGAGACTAGGGAGCGTGACTCTTCTGCCGATGCTCCTCCTCGTCCCGCCGGTGGTGCGTCTGACGGCAAGTACAGGCCCGGCATGTTCTCGTCCCGTAGGGGCGGTTAGATAATTTTGGTGGGATTTGAGGGGCTCCTTGCTTTGAGATTTTGCTCTCTTTTTCTTATATATTAGTATGCTGGCACCATCACGTTTCCTTCCCTTTTCTCGCATTCGGGAGTGTATGGACGACGATATGTGGCTCTCCTTTTTGAATGGCATACACGGAACAAAAAAGCGAGGGGAAAGGAGGGGATGTGCTTGGATGAAGGTGGAAGGTTAGGAGGATGGTAGAGTATGACCTGATGAAACTTTTACGGAAATTTTATCGGGTTGATTTCCAAAAATGGCAATGAGTTTAGTTCAGAGATCTTGATCAATTTTTGTGATATCCAGTGGCCGACTAAGTAATGCCCTTAGAGCTTTGATCAAACTTTGAGTGGAGACATGAAAGGTTGCATTGGGGTTTCCGTTTCCGAGCGATTTCCTTGCGACTTGGTCGAGTTCTCCTTATTTGACCTGCGATGCGCAGGGGTAGATGTTGTGGATGCTTTGAACACTTGATATTGCTTCTCGAACGACAGTGATGGCCTCTAGGTTGCGGGGATAGTGGGACGTGTGGGGTCGTCATGGGTCGAGCCCCAGCTTTTTGTCTTCGCTGATCTCTCAGAAGTCGCGCTCCATGATGTGATGACACTCTCAAAGTCAATAATCATATTGAAACGTGGTGGCCTGGACTCTGACCCCTGCTGTGACGTCAAGCTCCTGGCATCTGTTGCATAGCCTTAGAGCGATACTGGTGTTTTCAAAGTCACTTGGAGAGAGCACTTTAGCAAGGGTAGTCCAAGGACATGGATGCAGCATCGTCACACCAAGCGGACCAAAACTCGTATACGGCGACACTACTCAGAGTGGGCGCTAACATTTACTTTACGGAGTGCTCATATACTTATTGAAAAAAAAGGGGGGGAAGAAAGAAAGAAAAAGGGAAACGACGTAAGCCACCATGCACAAGACAAGCCAAGTAGTTAGCCTCATTTCCCAACTAATCGTCCGTCATCCTCAACACGCTCAAATCGCCCCTCTCCTTCCGCTCCTTCTGGATCCACTCGACGCCGTCGAGCAGGTACGGCACGAAGCGGGCGGGGTTCTCGGTGGCGGGGAAGTGGCCCAGGCCGCTCATGGTGGTGTGCTTGGCGCCGGGGATGCGCGCGGCGGCGGCCTCGGCCGTGGCGGGCGTCGTCGACCAGTCGTACTCGCCCGTGAGCATGTACACGGGGCAGGCGGCCGTGTTGACGGCGGCGAGGCGCTCGCGGCCGTCCCAGCCGCCAAAGTAGAAGTCGAGGTCGCCGTGGAAGACGCCGTAGGCCTGCGCCGAGTACGTGTGGTAGAGCAGCGCCTTGCAGCCGGCCGGCGCCGTGGGCGAGAGCATGCCGTAGACGGACTCGGGCGCGAAGAGGGCTTGGTTGGTGGTTGGGGACTTGTCGTGGAAGAAGCGTTGCATGGTGAGGTGGTCGGAGCTGGTTGAGAAAGGTTAGTGTGGTGGCTCTGATGGGGATGCACGGGGGTAGGAGTATGCGTACGCTTGCAGAGCGATGGTGCCGCCGGCCTTGACCTCGGTGTTGCGCAGGGCGATGGCGAGGCAGACCTGGCCGGCCATAGAGGCGCCGCAGACGATGGGCTTGTTCAGCTGCAGCTTCTGGATGACGGCGGCGATGCAGCCGACGTACCCATCCTCGGTCGTCGTGTGCGAGCCGGGCAGGTAGCCTTGCGGCGGGAAGCTGCGGCCGTGGGCGGGCAGGTCGAAGGCGTACATGGTCAGCCGCTCGCGCAGCCGCCGGTCGTTCATGACGCCGTGATATTGCCTACTGTCCGAGCCCGCCGTGTGCAGGAAGAGCAGCTGCTGCTTTCCCACGCCGGCCTTCTCGACGAAGATCTTGGTACGCCCCCACCCCGGCGCCGTCACGTAAATGTAGCGCCCAGTGATGTAGTCTTCGTCCGGCTCCGCCAGATCCGGGTCAGTGGGCGTGGGCCCGCAGTGCGCATCGTGGAGGAGCTCAAGGGCCCGGCGCCAGATGTGTGCGTATTGTCCGAAGGCCTCTTGATCACCTGCGGCCTCGACGCCTTTTTGCTTGATGTTCATGCCGTACATTCCTGGTGTTGTCGGGTTAGCCATGCGACTCAGTGAACGGCAGTGATGGCAGCACATACCCCAGTAGCTCTGGTAAGGCATCTTAGGAACGGGCTTGAAGAACTCCTCCCATTGCTCTGGAAGAGCTAGGAGGCTGAACCTGGCTTTGTCGGGGCTGCCCAATTCAGCGCTGCCTTTTTCGTTGGCGACAGTGACAAGAATTGTAGCGTCATTGTCGGCAGACTTGATGCCGAACGTCACAGGAGCGACAATTGCATCAGTGGTAGTGAAAGCCAGGTACTGGTCGTCAGTCTTCAAGGCGTCGTTGAGCTTGGCGATGGTGCTCTCCCCTCCGAGGGCTTTGGGGAGGTCGGACCAAGCGTGAGCCATTCTGCTTCAGCGGGAGAGTTTTGCAGGGTCAATTGAGTTTGGAAGGATTAGGAAACAAAGAGCAAGCGATTCACTAGGAGTTCCGCAGGTAGATGGTTGGAGAGAACCGAGGGGTTTGTGACGGGTCGTCTACGTGTCGGATGAGAGGGGAAGGCAATGCATTAACTCAATCCGTTATTCCCTTCGCCCAGTCGCAGACGCTGGGCTGACGGGCACGGCTGCCGGCGACAAGGGCGGTGGACTGATAGCAGCATTGTTGTGATGACAAGCCAGGCGTCGAGATGCGGGGAGAGGTCACTAGGTACTGCAAGGATGCGGGGAAAGCGCGCTAGGGGGCCGTTGCCGATCACCAACGTGCGCCTATCGTTTCCTCGAGTTGCCTCAGCTCCTCTCGTGGTTGGCTGGAAGGCGGCTGTAGAGTGACGGTTTAGGGTGTGTGGAGTGACCGGAGAAGAGGAGACTCGACCTGCCTGCGGCGACACGTACGTCTAAACTAGCGACTACCTAACCTCTCACCCTGGTGCCGATCTTTGACCTCGCTGCCTGACGTCATCGAATGATTTATCTCGATTCAATCCAGCTGTAGGAGCGGAGATGGCTATTTAGACTCTCCACATTATGGGTTCTGTCTATGCCTTCAGACGTTGTTTGCGTCAAGTCGAAGGACATGCCCCGCTGGGACAGTGACAATTGAATTGGGCGATGCGAAGACGTAGAGGTAATCCAGGGTCGGATCAGAGGCTCTGCGCAGGTCACCCAAGTGCTGGCGGGTGCCTTCCTTTTCTGGAACGTCCAAGAAACGCGCCCTGTTTAGCAGCGTAAGCGAGACCAGGCTCCTTCTCCTTCCTCACCAACCACCGAGCACATTGGCCTCTCGTTGCACCGCAAGAAGTTGACCACTCCGTACCCAACCACGCGATCGAAGCGCCATCTCACGCTCCAACCCGCTCTTTCGCGCAAAGTCCAGGTCTGTCTTTCTGCCGGCGCACATGTCACCCTACAAGATGAGCGCAGTGACTACCTTCCAGATCCGACAGCGCAACCTACCTCCACTGCCGCCATGAACAACACACAAAACCTCACGTCACCCGCAGACGCGGTCGAGGCGCTGCCAACGGGTACGAAAATCACCATCGGCGCCTGCGTTGGCAGCGCTGTCGTATTCCTCCTTCTTCTGGCTGCCGCCATGCCGCTTGTCAAGCGCTGGCACCGTCGCGGTCAGCCCCAGCACATTTACTAAGTCTGGATCCTGCATTGCCGTTGACTTCGACACCATGCGAATGAAAGTGAAACGCAAGAAGATGGTGCCTAGCTCGGGCTTGGATCAGCTTGGATGGCGTTGTCGCGGCGACCCTCCTTGGGGGAATTCTAGCTAGCGATACCAGGAAGCTCACGGAGCAGGTTGAGTAGATGATAGCCTGCGATCCACATCAATGCGACTGTCCTCAGCTGACCCTCAGCAAGCTTCTGCGGTGACAGTGTTTCGGTCCATGCGCTTCCACCCCACAAGTCCAGAGCTGATACCGCGAACGATCGCCCTTTTGTTTTTCAAATCATGCAGCAGATGAGCGTCGTGAAATTGCAGATAGCATCGGCGCCGGGCTCTTCGTGTGGCTATGGCTCAACCCCACCGAAGACCATCTGCCTGGACGATCATGGCTTGTTGAGGCGCAGATCTGCTCGAATGGTGCAGATGAGTTGAAGAAAATGCGGTCGCTGCTTGTTCCGCGCACGGCAAGACCCCCGGGGCTCGATGGGGCGGGCGGAACGGCGGCAGACAGAGGCTCGAGGTTGGGCTCAAGAAAGCGCGGCGGGGATGGTTTGCGGGCGGCAAGGCCCCGCCGGTTCTTACGGCGGCTCCTTCAAAGCCAACGATCATGACGTTAATCGCCGAGTTGATCAAACAACGAGTTGCGCAACCCACAAGCTTTTGGGGTTGAAGACGGCGTGACACAGCATCGGGTCCAGCGGTGGGATTCTTGCAAAGCACTGACGGGGCACCCCCAATCCGGGTCGCCCGCAGCGGGGAGAATATATTGAAACAATTGCGACTGTGCCTCATCCGGGATGGCGGCCGAGAACCGGCAGCTGTCGCGTTATTGAGGGCGCGACCCAGGGCAGCGGCGGGGGAAGGCAGGGACACAGGGAGCAGACAAGGAAAATGCGATCAGCGGGGATGCTGCGATGTCGCGCAGATTCAAGGCGTGGGGCTCTGACGTTTTGCATCATGAGATCGTCAGGGCGTGCGCCGATGAGGCTTGGGGCTTGCCGGGCAGTACCGACCGATGACAGCAGAAAGGAGCAGCGTTGTCGTTCTCGCCGCGTGGGCGAGCAGGGAAGCAGGCAGGCACGACGTCAATGGCTCTGGAGTGCGCAGCAGTAGTCAGGGGTTTTGGAGGGATAAGCTTCATGGTGGAGTGGCCGCTTTGGCCCAGCGCGCAAGCGGGAAAGGAACAGAGCTACTGCTAGCCTTGCAAGCCACAGCCTCCACCGCGAGCCAGCCCGTGGCCTTCCGGGCCCTGGACCGCGAGCGTATCGCGCCCCGAACGACCAAGCGCTGCTTCTTCGGCGCCAATGACTGGCTTTCAGCTTGCGCGAATCGTGCTACATACGTACTACTGCTGTGTGACCCGATGAGGTGGGTAACAAGTCATTCGGATAAAGCCAGCCCAATGCCTCCCCGGAAACCGGCTGGACGACTTTGATCACCACCATCATTCCAGCGTCGCGTCCTTGTCTCTTGCTTCTTCCCAGCGAGTCCTTCAAACCAACCAACACAACAATGGCCTTCTACTTCGACGACCTCCTCACTGCCGGCGACGCCGAGCAAGCCCTCCGCTACAAGTTCTCGCCCGTCGACATCCGGCCCAATTCGGCCACGAGCGAAAGCACCGCCAGCTCATCTTCCAAGAACAGCACCGCGCCCTGCCTGCGCAGTAGCAGCAACCGCCAAAAGCTCGTCAAGAACAGCGCCCGCTACTCCACCCCCATCGCCTGCGCAACCTGGCCCTGCAAGACCCCGCGCGTCGAGGAGATGCGCCGCTCTCAGTTCCAGTCGCAATACTATGCCCACCGCATGGGCTACTCCTACCTCAACCTATGAGCGTTGAAACATGGTTGTTTTTCAACCGCAAAATTTTCACAAGATACCCCGAGACGTATTGTCTCTGCGCCGCGATACCTAGATTAGAAGGTGGCTCTTCCGGCGGCGGCTGCTGCTCGGATCCACGCGCCGTGGACGCCCTTCTCGCCGGAAGAACACCATCGGCCCCAGCCGCCTTTTCCTATGTCCTGGTCTTCTTTTCTCCGGATGGTTCTCTGATTCCATCATCCTCCGGAACCACTCTTGCATCGGCCACTTGACCGAAACCTTGGAAGTCGATCAGTCCACTTCCCACGCCAAAGAAAAAGGTGGGAACACCACACTCGTCGAGCGCTTTGCGATGTCCATTCTCGCCATACTCCTATAGATTGCTTCAAGCAATTCCAGCCACTCCTCCTTCTTCCAGGTCCCGAAACACCTTGGGACGATTCGACATTTGTCAGTGCAGGGGAGGAATGCCTAGTTGTAAGAGACAATCATCTTGCTCTGCATCGGCACTCCGCGGCAGCACTTGCAGTGCCATCATCACAGTCACTACTCCGACCACCATCAAACCCGCGTTTATGCCAAGAGATACAGAGGGATTCGAAGGCTACATGCAGGAACGAAAGCCGATGCGATGAAGCTTGTGGGAGGACCTGCATTAGCCGCTCAACTAGCTAGCTCTTGATCCGCGGTCTAGACTTGGTGCCGCGGTGCTGCCCGATCAACCAGTTATAGGCAAAGAATTGTAGTTAGTAGCTAGCATGGAATGGAACCCGCCGCCCGTTGCGCGGCCAAGAAGCAAACGCGTCTTTTTTTTCCACCTCTCTCCACCCGTGAATTGTCTATCGTCAGTGGCTGCTAATCGGCAAGCCCTGGCGTGTTATCTTTGGGGCAGAGCAATGGTCTCAGTTGAAGGAGATCTGGACGTATTTGCGAGGACTAAATTGGTTGTATATCCAGACATAGGATTCGACTACCCCTGTCAGCAGGATGAGATATTTCTGTCAGATCGTCGGGGGATGAAGCTCAATTCTCTCGCGCATCGCCGTGGAGAGAAAAATCGTAGATGGAAGAGAGGCTAGAACAGCCACAACAGGCGACGGACTGCTACCACAACCACGGTTCGTGCTGCGTGGAGTCCGACCGAGAGAGCCCGAGCAGGTCCC
This sequence comes from Diplodia seriata, assembly GCF_021436955.1. Taxonomy (NCBI): domain Eukaryota; kingdom Fungi; phylum Ascomycota; class Dothideomycetes; order Botryosphaeriales; family Botryosphaeriaceae; genus Diplodia; species Diplodia seriata. Next base: position 648,128 of record NW_027117309.1, on the reverse strand, counting down.
TGAGGTCGGGACGTGCGAGCCTCAAGACGTGCGGGACGAACCGCTTTGGTGAAACGAGGGGCAAGGTGGAAACGTCGCAAGCATGCTTGCTCTCCTACTGACTGGGATCGTGCCTTCGATGTTTCTTCTTCCACCCGTTTGTCCGCACACCACCGTGCCGCTCGGCGTTTTTCTCCCACCACGCACGTCATTGCCGAGGTCCGATAACAACTCCACCGTTGCGCCATTGCCTGCCGCTACACCACCAGACCATTAGCCTCTGCATCAAACGCGTGAAACCTCTCCCCAGAGACCAAGACACGCCCACACCCCAGCCCCGAGCTTCGTGAAACGTCGCCGTCCGCACACCCCGGAAGGATAAAGTCATGGCCGGCGGTCTGGGCCTCAACGCCGCCTCATCACTACCCTACGCCACCCGCATCACCACCATCACCACCATCACCGCCGCCGGTGCCGCCGCACTCCTGCTGCTCGCCGCCACGAAATCCCTCAACCGCCAGGGAGAAGGGAAAGATGACGCCAGGGAAAACGTGCTGCCCTCGCCGCGCACCACGCTGCTGCCGGCGCTGACGGCCGCCGAGCGCCGCGACCTGCCCTACCCGCCCGACGGTCTGCTGCCGGGCGCCCGCGATGTCGACTCGCCGTACGGCAGCATGCGCGTGTACGAGTGGGGCCCGGAGGAGGGCGCCAAGGTGTTGCTGGTGCACGGCATCAGCACGCCGTGCGTGGCGCTGGCGGCCGTTGCTGAGGAGCTGGTGAGGAGGGGGAAGAGGGTCATGTTGTTCGGTGAGTGAGGTTCCGGTCTTTGTGCTAGCTATCTTTGCTCTTTCGCTCCTCCCCAGTCAAGAAGAAAGAAAAAAAAAGAGACAACACCCTACCCATCCACTCCTCCCCCAAACACTACTAACCCGCTCCCCCCTCCTCTCCGTTCGGGGCGGGCGGGCCCCCCAACAGACCTCTTCGGCCGCGGCTACTCGGACAGCCCCACCGACCTCCCCCACGACCCGCGCCTGTACACGGCCCAGATCTGCCTCGCCCTCGCCTCCTCGCCGCTCTCCTGGACCGGCTCCGGCCATTCCTTCGCCATTGTCGGCTACAGCCTCGGCGGCGGCATCGCCGCCGACTTCGCCTCGTACTTCTTCTCCCCCGCCCTCGCCTCCTCGCTCGTCCTGATCGCGCCCGGCGGCGTCCTGCGCCGCGCCCGCGCCAGCTGGACCAGCTGGCTGCTGTACGACGTGCTCGCGGCGCTGCCGGGCAGCGCGGCCGCGGCCGTGCTGAGGTGGGCGGTTGCGAGGAGGCTGTACACGCCGCCGGCACTTGGATCGGCGACGGCCGAGCCTTCTCCCTGTCCTCCTCCAGCGGACGTCGGCAACGCGGAGGCTGGGCAGGTGGTGGTGGTGGCTGCTCGGCGGCAACAGCAGCAAGGCGGAAACGGTAGGGGTAGGAGCAGCAGCATGCTTTCGCACCCGGCGCCCCTGCTGCCCGGCCGCCCGCAGCACGTCACGGCCGCCGGCGCGGTCAACTGGCAGCTGGCGCACCACGGCGGCTTCGTGGTGCCGGCGTTTGTGAGCTGCATGCGGTGCGCGCCGATTTACGGGCAGCAGGCGCGGTGGCGGGTGTTGGGCGAGAAGGTCGAGGCGGAGAGGGTCGCCGCGAGGGCGCAGGGAAGGAAGACGACGGGAGAGGGCGTGTTGTTGGTCCTGGGCAGGGACGATCCGATCGTGCGCGTGGATGAGGTGGGGAGGGATGCGGTGGAGGCGCTGGGTGGGGAGGCGAATGTGAAGACGGTCGTGTTGGACGCCGGGCATGAGGTGCCGATGAGTAGGCCGAAGGAGGTGGTGGAGACCATGGTGGAGTTTTGGGAGGCGAGGGGTGGGGTGTAGAGGTGTCTTTTGGTGGGAGTTGGGGGACAATCAGGGATAGAGTCGTGTGCGTAGGGTTGCTATAGATATGTAGACGCATAGACTTGAACGGTTTACCCTTTATAGGATTGCTTGGATATCGATTGAGATCGAAGGTGTAGAGAGTGGATTGGGTCTCTGTCAACTCAGAGTCGAATCCTATTCCAGGCGACTCAGGGACTGTGAAGTCACTGAAAGGCTTCCTTATGACCGGCTGGTGGTACGTACCTTAGTCCTGCCATTTAAAATGAAGAGAAAGACGCCTGTTCACCTTCCCTAGGCATAGAGTCGCACATTTAAGCACGCTGCACTTCAACCTTACACGATCACTGTCGCTGACTCACCTCACCTGTCGCACTTGCCTGGTCGGCGCCCGGTCCATCAATAACTTGTCAGCAGGGCACCGTCAATCACCATATGCGATTAAGTATCAAATGCAGCATTTGGAGACTTTAATGTATAGCATCAGCTGTTGTTGGTGAACAACAGCAATACTGGGAGCTTCGTTTGACATGTTCAAAGGGTATTAACCAAGGGGGTACGGAAGCAAAAAGTGTTCGCGGAAATTTCTCTCTGTGCTGGTATTCTTACTGTGGCCCCAATTCAACACTACCTAGTATCCTACAATTATCGGCCGCCAACTGTTCCGGCCGTTTCAAGCTCAATATCCGGGCTGCTCTATCATGAAACAATGGTCACGAGAGTAGCCCGTATGCATTGAATACCGCGCCCAGCTGCAGGAAGCGGGTTAAGAGACTTTGCGAAAGAGATGGTCCGCGGAAGCTTTGCGAATTATACTACTCTTGGAGAGGCGAAGGGTTCATTCAGTGAGTTTCCCTCTTGTCATCCGATTGATTACCACAAATGCTTGCAGGGACTCCCATGGTGGACCGAAGACTTAGTCGGAAGATATGAAGGAGTCGACGCGGGCCTTTTTGCCTTCGCTCAGGACAACAAGCAAAAGAGCGTGGTGATGGGCACATCCCGAGCGCGCTCCAGCACCCGCCTCACCTGCACCTCCGCACTACACCTTCACCCGCCCACCCTGTTCGAATCCCACCCGGAGCAGCACCCAATCTTTCGCCATCTCTGGAAACAAAAAAGAAAATGGCAAAAACTATAGTTATCCTTACGGACCAGCGCTTGCTTTGCCCTTATTCTATGAGGGAGCGGCGGACTTGGCTATAGAAAACCCTAGACACGGTCGCCGCGGGTTTTTTTTCGCTTTCTCTTTGCATGCGCCTCACTGATCAAGTTAGCCTGTTCTTTGCAAGTTCAAATCTTAGAACTTGCCACTGCGCCACGAGGACGAGTAAATCTGTCGGATGCCCTTGGGCGAGAAAAGCAGTCACCCGCAACGCATATATACCCACCCCCAACAACCACCCATTGCGCCCGTCTGTTTCGCCCGCCTGTTTCACCCGCCTGTTTCACCCGCCCGCGATACTAGTAGGCAGCTCGAGACCCAACTCGTCGTCGCTGTCCGGCGGCGCCGGTGACAATCACCACCATCTCACCTCGGCACAATCGACTGCGGCAAAAAAAAAAAAAAAAAAGAAGAAGAAGAAGAAAGGCTCGCGAGCTTCTAAAACTGTCTCTTCCAACCTAAAGAAGCTACTGATGCGCTACATTTGTGCTTCGCGATGCCGTTGGACATCATCATGGCTGCGAATTGCTGCAAGGTGCTGTCAAGCATCTATATCGATGATGATTGTCCGAATTCCTCCAGAACGGCTGAAGGCATAAGCATGGCAATGTGTCCAACACGCGAAAAAGAGACGGAATTTTGAAGGCCGTCTACAAGCGAGCCCGAGTTCGAGCTCAAGCATTGGTGTTCAAGTAACGTAGTAGAGTTTTCTCGACATCGTGGAGCATCGGACAGAGTGCTCATCTAAAGCAGTGCATATTAAGATTCTGGGAATGCTCATCTGCTTAAATGAGCATGTGGTCAGATTTGCCGCATCCAGGTGACCGCGGCACATGTGCCTGGAAGGTCAGACCTGTACTTCTCAGCTGACTTCGGATTTGATCCGCTCTTAAAAGTGTAGGTTTGATTTCGCACTGAAACGTCACTATCTGAGCCTTTAGTCTTGCATCGGTGATGACATGACGCACACTACTCGCTTACTTTTTCCTGGCTTGTTTTGGGGATTCCTGGATGTGTGCACGCCCGGTCCCGCAGTACCGCCTTCATGGAAGTATTGCAAGGCAACTTTGCTGTCCTCCACCTACAAACATGTATGATCAAGCTCAGCATTTCCAGAAAATGCTGATTGTTTCCAGCGCTAATATACGATGCGGTTCTGTGAGCGTGAAAGCGGCCGAGACCCAAGGGGCTACTCCGCACGCAGAAAAAAGTATAAATAATTTTCCAAAAGAGTGACATGATGTTAACCAGAAAAATGGATCTGATGACAAGAGTTGTATAGCTCTGATCATGGGCATTTACGTGGACTAACTGAGATGGCTGGATACGAGTGAGTCAAATATAAGCCCTTGGGAGCACGCGTCACCTGGAAATATTCAATATGCAAATGATATAATAAGAGGCTCACGACGTCAGCTTGCAGCAGCCAGAAGGCCACAGTATGCTATTTATAATGAATCCAACAGTTGCTGAAACAGGGCGCAGCGCGGATGCCCAATCCTACTTGGAGTTGTCTCAGCAGGTCTGACCAGTAGAGCACCCCTGTCCCGCCATTCTGGGGCAAGATCAACCGGCTCTCGCTTAAATGCATATGCGGCGCTCGCTCTACACAAGTCACCGGCATCGTGCCATCCCGCGTTTCCATGGGGGCCAGCCTGTATCCACTTAGTCCCATGTACCCCACTTCAAAGCCTATAGACACGTCAGCTAAACACACAGGATCGAAAATACAATAAAGAGCTTGGCAGAGTCTGCATATGAATGCAGCAGGCGGCAACAGCAGCAACCATGGCAGCTGAGGCTGCAAGGACCATGAGCTGCCCAGCATGCCTCGACCTCGACTACGATCGCTACGACATCCCGCTCCGGGAGCCGTATTTCTATGAAGGACAGGGCCTGCGTTACCACATCACGTCCTTCTGGGAGCTCGAGCAACGGGCGACTCAGGGCTGCAAGTTCTGCGACGTGCTGCACCGCGGCATCTCGGCCGTCTGGGACGTCGCGGCCGTGGGCTTGACCGGCCACGCGGTGAGCGAGCGCGAGCAGCAGCTGCGGCGCTCCACCTGGCCGATGCCAGGAACCCATCACCAGCAGCAGCATGGGCGCAGGGATTCCAAAATGGACGAAATGGCCTTGTATCGGCTACGGCAACGGGCGGACATGAGGCGTGCCGAGGAAGACGAACACACCAAATTCTATCGACCCTGCATCGAGCTGAGGCCGGGGCGCAGCGTGCTTGTGTCTCACGCGCTGTACAAGCGCGTGGTGCCGACGGAGGGAGGAAACGGGTACAAACTGGGCCAGAACCCGCTCGAGTTCGAGCACTTCATGAGAAGGGCGCCGCTGGAGTTCTTCACTCTCTCCGGTAAGCAATTACGCATCGTCCAACGCCGTAGTAAACGCCCATACTGACTTCCTCGAAAAAGGAACACGCAGCATACACCCCGCCTTCGGCCACAAAGACCACATCCCCGCAACCCTCACCCCGGCCCACTACCAGCGCAAGCTCACCCAATGGATGACCCACTGCACCACCCACCACCGCCTCTGCGCCGACGACCCGACCCCCGCCGCCGCCGCCCCCGCACCCAAACGCCTCATCCACATCGACCCCTCGACCGCCCCCCCACACCTCTCCCTCATCGAAACCCGCCCCACCCCTTCCCCCTTGCCCTACACGACCCTCAGCCACTGCTGGGGCCCACCCACGTCGCCAGCCGCCGCCGCGCTCAAGAAGACGGTGCGCGCCAACCTCGCCGCGCACCTCGCCCACGGCATCGACTTCGCGTCGCTCCCCCGCCTCTTCCGCGACGCGGTGGCGGCGACGCTGATGGCGGGATGTTGTTACTTGTGGATCGACTCGCTGTGCATCGTCCAGGATGACCCGGCCGACTGGCGCGACCACGCGTATCACCGCATGGCCGATATTTACGCGCGCTCGCACTTTAATATCGCTGCGACGGCGCTGGCGGATTCGGAGGGGGGGTTGTTTGCGGGGGAGGGGGAGGGGAGGAGGTTGCATGCGTGCGAGCCGGGGGCGGGGAGGGCGGCGGATGAGAGGGGGGGAGAAGGGAGGAGGAGCGGGATGGGGGCGAGGGAGGTGGTGGTGGTGGGGGGAGGAGGAGGAGGAGGAGGAGGAGGAAGAGGAAGAGGGATAAGCGTGTGGGTAAGGCCGTTCCCGCAGGTCACGCATGGGAACTTCCTGCTGCGCAGCCCGGAGGATCCGGCGAGCCCGCTGTTGCAGCGCGGGTGGGTGTTTCAGGAGAGGCTGCTGAGCAGGCGCACGCTGCATTGCACCGCGTCGGAGCTGGTGTGGGAGTGTCGGGAGCGCACGTGGTGTGAGTGCGGGGATCTGGGGGAGAGCGGCAGCGGCAACGGCGCGGGCGGTGCTGGTGATGGTGATGATGATGATGATGGTGATGGAATCGGAGCGGTGGCTCAACGGCGCTCGACGAAGATTCAGTTCCAGAACATGTTCGAGCCGGGCGCGACGCCGCGGTCGCTGCTGTACGACTGGATGTCCATCGTCACCCGCTACAACCACCTGCAGTTCACCAACCCGTCCGACCTGCCCTTTGCCTTCGCCGGCGTCGTCCAGAAGGTGCGCGATCGCATGCAGGACAGCGGCGGCCGCTACGTCGCCGGCTTGTGGACCGCGGACCTGCCGCGGAATCTGCTGTGGGTCGGGAAGAAGAAGAGGCTCGATCACGAGAAGGGAAGTCGTTTGTATCCGGTGGATTGGGAGAGTGTTGGTAGAGGTTCGCCGAGTTGGTCATGGATGTGGTATGCGGGCTGGCCTGGCGCCAGGAGTGCGCATTACTACGGGTATCTGGAGAGGGTGGAGGTGGATGAGAAGGCTGTGGTGGACCTGGACCGGATTATTTGTGAGACGGAGGATGGCAATCCATTTGGGAGCGTTGTACAAGGTGTTTTGAGGATGAGCGGACGTGTCGTTCAGGGGAGGCTGCGAGCTGGTGAGCCGAAGGTGGTGCCGAAAGGCTTCACTTACAGCCACGTCAGGGAAGACGCATACGTTACGTTCGACAAGTTTGACGGGGATCTGGGGTTTCCGTTCGGCACTGACTGCTACCTCTTCGTTCGAGACTCTGCGGGTGAGGAGATTAAGCAACATGTGACCTGCCTGCTCGTTGGTCATGAGAGGGAAAGAGGCGGCGCCTACTCCAAAAAGGAGCTTCGCTTCTTCGTGCTCGTATTGGCTCGAGCTGGAAAAGGACAAAGCTACAGGAGGATAGGCATCGCGAGGTGGCCGAAATCAAGTCATGTGTTCAGCGGCGAGGCTGTGGCCGAAGTAGAAATAGTATAGACGATGGCCGAACTCGACAAAGAATCTTCAAAGCTGAAATTACCTGTCTCATCTCCTGATTAAGGCTATGGCTTGCAACACGCGGGTTACAGCGGATGTTTACTTAGATCTCAGTCAATCTGGCATGTTACAACAGAAGAATTCCACAAGTTATCTCTACAAATACCCTCAGGCGGAAAAGACTGATTTGTGTACACGATGCAACTGCAAAAATCCTCCTGATGTATGTATGAGTAAAGACCACGACGCACTTGTTGGAGGCGCATGGTTCCTTTCCGAACACCTCCAATACATTCAAGCATTTCCATGCTCCTTCCGCTCATGATGATTGCGAAGATCAACACTCCTGAAGTCTTTTCCACAGCCAGGAGTTCTACAGGGTGGTCGACCTCCTTGGTGTTTTGCAAGTCGTAAGTGTTTATGCCAATTGCAATTCTTTGTAAAAGACACACCACACTCTTCGCAGTACCATCGCTTCTCGCCCGAGGGCTTGGCTTTCTTTCTGGGATCCAAGTTCTCATCCGACGAGGATGGTCTTTTCCTCGAGGAGAACCCTTGAGTTCGCGTCTCCGGTACCTCTTGTTTTTGACGAATAGTACGAAAGACAGGTGGGCTTGAGAGAACAAACTTTTAGCACACTGAGTGGACTCAAGGAGCGGATCAGAGGCGACCTACCTTTCGATCTGGGAACTTTCAGAGTTGGTGCGTGAGCTGCTCTCTACGGGGACATCCCCGTGAAAAGCGGATGACGAGGTAGCACTTGAAGGTGAGAAGGTAGGCGACCAGTTTAGTGGAGATAGCGGCTCCGGCAAAACAGCCGCTGACGAAGCGTCCAATGATTTTTTCAACGCGGAGCATGAGACATGTCCCAGATAGGTCTTCATTATCCCGCATGATATCTCCGTCTGGATCTGTCGGTATTGACTGTCACATCCTTGCAGGATTGCTTTCTGCGAGGCTTCGGAGGAATACTGATACTCGTCAGTACTGGGTTCAGTTACGGAACAGGAAATTGGCAGGCCTACAGCAGCTTCACACTCAACGAAATCTCTATACGCGGTGAAGCTTTCCATGGGGAATCTTTGGACATCTGTTTGGATCCATGAAAGGGGTAAAAAAGCCTCCTCAGATGGCAAGCACTGCTGTACTACCGCCTCGGTGATCCTCGCCGAGGCTCTGTATATGGCGTGCTTTCGCTCGTAGCCGATCGGATCTTCCAGGAACGTTGATGCAGACTGCGGAGAGCAGCCTGCAACTTTAAGCACTAAAAAGGGTCAACGAAACTATCCTTTTCTTGGAGATGAATGATACTTAGGCTTACTCAGTAAAAATGATACAGCACAGGCAAACGCTACACTGGCGAGTAGCATCAGAAGGATGGGATACGACGACACACAGCCCACATTGGCATGCGCTGGCTTTCCTTCTTCTTCTCGGAACGGGGTGTTGCCCGACCAACGCTGCATTGGAAATGGTATGTCGTTGTCCATGTGATCCAAGTCTTCTTCGCCTGGACGCGGATCGGGTGGGTTTCCGTCAGGGTACTTTTGCTGCCATTTCAAACGAGCTTCTTTAAGCCCATGAAGGCGGCCAAAAACAAGACTAGCCTGCTGCAAGAACTCTTCCGCCAACCTTTGCAACTGTTCGAGTGTCTCTGTCGGGATTCCTTCGTCGCTAGCCGGGTCCATAACGTAGCTCTGTAGGTCGATACTCCAGATATCGTTGACGGCCTGTGCGAAGAGACGTCGTTTGGCCACGTCGTCCCCGAAGATTGCCATCCACAGGCGGAGGTCTCGATCAAAATCCGACAGCAAGCCCTTTATTCGGAAATTTGTGACACTGGCCATGGCTCTTGTAAGAGCAATGAAGGGGATGACCTCATGCAACTTACGGGGAACCTCACTGTTACACATTTTTCGTAACGTTCTCATGCCTGCCTTCCAGAAGGCGCGCGGATGCTGATGCAACCCACTTGCCCATTCCTTTTGGCACCGAGTCGAATACCACCCTCTTACCCAGGCGACCTGCATAATGTTCGAATGCTCCTTGCCGAAGCTGGAGTGCAGTAGAGCAAGTTGTAAATCGAGGGATTCGAGGCTAAGTTGGTTAACGGCTTGCTCGAAAAAACAGTTGAACCCATTTACCATGCGCCGGCTCAAGGGTGCTCTGAATAACCATGAAAATGGATCGCCACGCAACCGTGGCTGATCGCCACATAAACCACGAACGGAAATAGCATCCAGTTGTAGTTGGACGTCGTTGAAGCCGCCGCTTGGCAGATGAAGGTCATCAACAGCGTAGTAGGTACTCTCAAGGTCATCTAGCTGCTGGTTGATGCTGGACTTGGGGGATTGCCATCTTCGCCATTGGGAACCATCAAGGTAGCCGTCGTTGAGGAGTTTGTCATGATCGTAGCCCTGGAATATTTCTGGGTCGTTGAGGAAAAGGTCAACTAGGATGATGAGGTCGTATACAGCAATTGGTTTTCTGTTCGTACCGATAATTCGCCTTTCCACGTTGTCGAGGCTTTGGAGTGCGTGGCGACGGTTTTTCAGGCTTTCCATAAGGACTGGATACATCTGGAGAAGTTTGAAACCGTCCACTTCGTCTCGTGTCTGCGCTATTGGCTCAACCCCGAATGCACGCAACTCGTCCAGAAGCGCGGTAGAGTAGATGCGAACGGTCATCTTCTCGGGATCCTTCAACACCGAGAATGCAAAGGACGTGTCGGTGTTGGACCGCTTGAATGTCCGGCAGAGGCAGTCTTGGCTACAACCCCGATGTTCGAAGATGTCAAGCCAGGTCTGACCATCATATGTGTCTCCAAGGAAAGTCAGCGTCCTTAAGAAATTCGGTTAGAACACATTCAGGGCTGGAGAAAGCAGTGACTTACCCGTCTCCACCAACCTCCCTGAGACGAAAAAAGCCCCGGTGGTCCCATGCCTTCGAAAATTTCTCTTCTTGGACTCGTTTGTATGGACAACCCTCCAAGAGAGCGCGAGGCGTGGTGTGTTGCGACATTGCGGCAAATTGATCTTCGCTGCCGTGGCTCATTGGTAGCCAGGGGATTTCGGGAAAGCAAGTTGCGAGAAGCGAATGAGGCTGAAACAAAGGCGAGAAGGCGAAGAGTAAACGATGTGGAGACTTGAACTGATCTGGTGCGAGAAGAGGATGTTGGAGAGAAAGAGGAGGGAACCGATGCGAGGGTCGAGAGCTATATGGTTGATAGGTGAGCTTGTTTGCGTCATGGGAATCATCAAAATATGGAGTTGATTGGCCCGCGCTGCATGAATCCCGCATGAAAACTAGCGAACAGTCGCCGATCGGAAGCGGGAGTCGTTGCCTAATAGATCCACCTTGATGCGCTTCGGCCAATTGAGAAGTCCAAAGTGTTACATGAATGGGTGGGGGCCGCGAGGCGGCCGGCGCCGGCACAGTTTCAGTCTGCCGACCATTCGTGCCGGCCGGGAATCTGCAAGAATTCCACCCTCAGGCCAATCATGAGGCTTGCTTGATTGGGGCGGGAACCAACAGAGCATTTCTGGGGACCAGCAATGCTGTGTTGTCTGAAGGCACAGAGGTCGGGAGTTGGGAATCAGTTTCACCGCTCGAGTTCGAACTGATTCCCATGGAATGTGTATGAAGACAGAATGGTGTATTTATTCTTGATAACATCTCCACCGTTCCTATTCCTCACTCAGAAGACACTTCAAATCACCTATTCTCAAAAACAACTATCACAAAGAGAAGTCTCAATGTCAAGCCAAGAATCCAGCAACGGGTCGAGGTGAGTAACCTAGCCGGCCCCCGCAGATAAGCATAACCATGTACTAATACTGAAGAACAGGCGTCAAGTGCAAGACCAACTCCTCCAAGGCGTGGGCTCCTGGGTGGAGAATTGCACAGGAACAAAAAATCAGAATCGGCAGACACACTTCCCAAATAGCAGTACGCCTCCAAGCCCATTGGCTCAACAAAAAGGCACTGGGAATTGCGACCCAATGAGCCGATTCATCAATGAGGCACCCGCCGATTCCAGCCAAGTCATGCTTTGGATCGGTCATCCGCGACGCAAGGATTCGGATAAATGAGTCTTGCCCCGACAGAACACTGGGCTCTTCATCTTTGGTGGACGAAATGAGCGGGCCGTTCCAAGCGGAATGGCTTATCATTGTGTAGAATTCTTGGCGCCGAATTGAGAAAGTTGGCCATTATCTGGAACATGACGATTTAGAATGAAACGCATTCGAAAGGAACCTCAAATATCCACCCCGTGCAGCAGTGTATATGCGTTGTGTGAACCGAACAATTGAAGCGACCTGAGCCCTCCAGCATCATCGAGCCGAATCAGCACCTCCGAGGTTGAGCGCAATGGCAGCTCGTGCTGACAGTTCATGCTCCACAGCTTTCCTCCAGCCCGAAAGCACATTCAGAGCGGTGCGGATGTGGTCAATAGACAAGGGCGCTTTCTGATGGAGCGCCATCGATAACCCGTTGCTCACCAGGTTCTTGATCTGCCGGCCGTTGAGATCATGGTTTGCAAGTTCATCGAGCTGAGCATCATCAATCAGGGTCGGCACTTGGGCATCCTTGGTAAGTCGGTTGAAGAAGGTACGCCACAGTTTCTTGCGGGAGGGAAAGTCGAGGTCGGGATAATGGAGGCTGAAGTGGATGCGGCCTGCGATGGTCAGTGATCAATTCTACAACGGATCTTGGGGCTCTTACTTTCAAACGCGTCATCAAAGATGCCGATGCGGTTGGTTGTGAGGATCAGAATGCCTCTGTAATACTCCAACTGCCGCAGGAATATCGAGACCAACGCGTTGCGCACAACGTCCGTGTCGTTGCGGCGCTGCAAGAAGACATCGGCTTCGTCCAGCAACAGGATGGCACCCCATCTGTTTGCCAGCTCGAGGATCTCGGTCAGACGCGCATCGACATTGGAAGGGTCCGTTCCAAGCTCTCCCGCGCTGACTGAGTACAGAGGCTTATGCGTCACCTCGGAGACGGCCTCGGCGGTCAGCGTCTTGCCGCAGCCGGGGCGGCCACTGAGAAGCCCGACAAGTCCCTTTCCCTTGCCGGCAACCACGTCGTCGAAACTCTTGGACATGTGCTGCGTTACCAGTGAATGCACCAGTACTTTTTTGTTTTCCTCGAGAACGAGGCTCGCGAAGGCATCGTTGCCCCATTGGATGTCACGGCAGTAGTCCATGCCCAAGCCACCTGGAGGAAGCGTCAGTGGCATGCAGGATCCTGAGCGAGGCTTAACTCACCCCACTGCTTCATTCCGAGGCTGAACCCCATTATCACGGGGTTGCAAATGGCGTATTGCTCGGATGAAAGGGTGGTTCCGAGCTGCTTGTAGACCATGTAATTGTACGTCGCGTTTGGCTGGAAGGTCCGAAAGCCCTTCGCATCGATCATTGCCCGCCCGAATGCCTTCACGGTTAGTCAGATATACTGCAATCGAGTCATTCCGGCTGGAGTTCCCTTACCGAGAAAGTGAACTGCTTCGGCTTGAGGTCCTTGTTGAGTATTTCCCGCATCGCAGGTCCGTCGCATTCCACGTATTCCGCTTTCGTGATGGCCGAATAGCGCTTCCCGCGAGCGACGGCGTGTTCGCAGACCGAGTCCTTGTCCTTGGCGAAATCCAATGGATATACGGGAAGATCGCGTATGTACCGAGAGCCCGGGTATTCGTCAATCCTCAAGTGAGAGATTTTGGCAAGGCCGAACTTGTCGCCGTCAAAGACAACGGCGTCGCAATCAATGTGCCAGTACATGACCATCTGATCCCAGTCCTTCTTCTTGGTTGCCTTGCGGAAGCGGAGCAATTGGACTTGTTGAGTCAGCTCATGGTAATGGTAAACCAAACTGTTTGGAGTGAAGAGTGCCCATATGAGCTCCCATGTGATCTGCTCGCTGACGAGGAGGGTATTCATATTTGCTACGGTTTGGCCATGGTCGCTTTTGATGTACTCCAATGCGGTAGACAGGCCAGTGACGAGATCCTGGTCTGGATTGGGCTTGGACTCTTCTGATGCGAGCCTCTCCTTCAGCGCCTTTCTCGAATGGTAGAACAGCACTGGATCTGCCTGCAAAACATTTCAGCCGAGAATCGGCTTGCCCCGCGCGAATCAGACTCACCACGGGAGGATCGCACTGCTCCAAGTTCTCGGCCTCGGGATTCAAGGTTTTGAGGACTTCGGCCAAGCCTGGATTCGCAATGTCGATTTCGGTCCTAAGGGCCCGGCCTTTGAAATCGATGATTTTGCGGACAAAAAGCACCAGTCCTTTCCGGTCCTTCTTCCTTTGAGCCTTGGCTGAACTCTTATGCTTCCAAGAATAGGTTCGGCTTTGGGTACTGTTAGAACAAGCTTGGGACGATGTGTTGTTTGTGTCCTTACTAGTCGTAGCTGTTGCGTGATGTCAGCTCTGCTTCTCACGTCAACACAAGGCTACTGTACTATTCGTCCACACGCTTGATGCGCTTCCCTTCACCAGTGCTCGGCTTTGCTTCAGTAGCACCGTCGTTTTCCTCTTCCGGCATGATGTCGACAACGGGTGTATATGATGTGTTTTCTTTCGGTATGAGACAAAGGTTGGCCGAGGGCGTGAGGAGTACTCAGACTTTGGCTGCAGGTAATTAGCAACAACCCATCGAACTTATGTCAGGAAACCGTGATAGCTTAGGCGGCATATGTAAGGGAGAAATCCAGTGGGATCCGCACGACATACAGCCTACCTGAATTTCAAGCTGGAAGCCTGGAACACGCGCAAGTGGGGTCAGTTGATAAGATAATGCGCTACTGTCGTCTGTAAGAAGGCTGAAGATGAAAAGCCGACAGACGCTATGCGAAGGATTTTCGTTCGGGAATATGCAGTGGACGCCTTTACTGATGATGTGGCTGCAAGATGGCGTGTCCCAATCAATGGGCATGCATGGCCCCCACACACGGGAAGTTGCGGAGAATCTGCTGAGACGGTCCACCCCCGCTTGCAGAGCCTCATCGTGATGCCTGAAGGGCGATTCTCACGTCATACAATAAATGACTCAACTGGCACACGGCCCTCACTGGTCGGATATCCGCCACTGGTGTAGCTGAACCCTGCATTTCACCCATTGTTCTGGCGAGCCCGCATGGTCGGAACATGCAGCCAAGGACATTCACCACATTGCTGACGCATCACAAATAATCGCTAGGCTCCGATGACATCAAAGGTAGCGCAATCAATATGCCAGGATACCGCTGGCTATCTCAACGCAGCCCCGGCTTTGACGCCAAGACGATAATAGGTTTGGAATTTAAAAGTCAAGCATACCTGAGTTCTTCTATTGCTGCTGGAAATGCCATACAACATGAACGGCAACCAAGTCGCTACGTTTTCGGATGCTGACTCGACTTCCACTGGCAGGTTCGAGCACTCACGTATGCAATGCCCAAATGTCTCCCTGCTAATGCTACTAAGGTCAATATCGAGGTTTGAAGAGGACGTCCGTGACCGAGTCGCGTCCATTCTGGACAAAGATGCAGCCATCTTCTTCCGTGAGATCCAAAACGACATCAAACATGGCCCAATCACGGCGACTTCTGTATCCGCGCTAAAGGCTGCTGAGGAACGCAGGGCTTCCCGACATCGCTCGTGGAAGGCCTTCAACCGATTCGTGGCTCCTGTCGTCAACCTTCTGACGGGATACTACAGTGTAATTGACACAATCTGTTCGGCTGACCCAACGCCGGGCGCAGTCATTTGGGGATGCCTCAAGATTCTCATCAATGTAAGGGCTCAATCTGGGTTGTGTTCGGCCGTGTGTTACTGATGATTTTCTTAGAGCGCCAGCCGAGCAGCACACCTTTTCGACAGTTTTGGAGACCAGATCGATCGTGTCAGTTTCCACCTGGAACGGATCAATCATTTCAAGACTCTATTCCATGAGTCGGACTCGATGAACCACGTACTGCACAGATCGTGCTTGAATGTCGTCGCATTCTGTACCCTTGTCTGGAAAGAGTGCAAGAGGTCCAGTGTGTGGTCCTGACTCCGTCTGACGTCTGGCGCCGTTAACAAGTACTTAGCGCCTGTGTTTTGGCTGAAAAGCTTCAGCCCTGGCCCCACCCGAGAATTTGAGAAGATAGCGTCCGCTATAAAAACGGATCGAGAGGATCTGGAGGATTTGGGCGGTTGGATTCATCAGGAAAAGGGGGACAGCCACAGACAGGAATTCCTCAAGTTCCTCGCCCAGCAGCATGAGGAACAGAAACGTAAGAAACAGCTTTCGGCCAGCGGTAGATGGAGACTGATGTGATGTGATTGTAGGGAAGATATACCAATCCGCAGTGCAGTGGCTTGGCGGCCAATCGTCAGCAAGCTCTCAGGACCGCGTCGGGTCTTCCCGTCCGGAGACAACAGTAGTGGATACGACCGACTGGATTTTCGAGGCTGCCGAGTTCAAAGAATGGACTGCAAGTTCTACGAATAGTCCAGTCTTCTGGCTGACTGCTACTCCTGGAGCCGGAAAGTCCATGCTTTGCTCGCAAGTGATACAGAAGACAAAAGACAAATTTCCGTCTGCCGGAGTGGCATCATAC
This sequence comes from Diplodia seriata, assembly GCF_021436955.1. Lineage (NCBI taxonomy): Eukaryota > Fungi > Ascomycota > Dothideomycetes > Botryosphaeriales > Botryosphaeriaceae > Diplodia > Diplodia seriata. The sequence continues at coordinate 632,165 of NW_027117309.1, read as the reverse complement.
TTCTACCGGTTTGACGAGAGGGTGCCTACGCTTCAGGTCCTCCAGAGCATTGCTCAGCAATTACTCGAACAGATTTGGAGCACCAAGAAGGAATTGCCGGACTCCATCTGCGCCTTCGTGGACACTTTACCAAAAGTGCAGAAGAATGGCATCCTGAACATGATCAAGGCTATAGCGGAATCCACGGTTTTCACGAAGATCTACATCTTCCTCGATGGTGTGGATGAAGAACCCTCAGAGGGACCACCTCATTCTCAACCAGCTCCACAAATTCTGTCAGACTTGATTCCACTGACTGAACCAGTGTCGAAAGGGTTGGTTCGACTCTGGGTATCGAGTCAGGAGCGTGCCCATATTTCCAAAAAGCTGGAATCGCACGCCCGAGTTAGTCTCACTGACCAGAACGAAGCGGCGTTGCGGTTGTTTTTCGATCAAGAACTCCCACAGCTCAGGAAATTGGACCTCGAGCATGACGAGCTGGATCAACTTATGAGCACGTTGAGGGATAGGGTGAAAGGGAACTTCCTATGGGCACGGTGCATGATAGAGCACATCAGAGACATTTGTGAAAGTCCCGAAGAGGTGCAAAACTTCATCGAAACGAGCCAGCCATGGAGCCTGGATGAGTACTATGCAGCGCTGTTCCACCGCACGCAGCAGCATGCTCGAGAACGTGCGAGGTCAGTAAACCACCTTTCATCATCGGCTTGAGACTTACATAAATGCCAGCAAAATATTGTCGATCGTTTGCTTTGCACGCCGCCGAGTCTCAGTGAGTGAGATTCGGGACGCTCTCTGCATGATGCGTAGTCCAGAGTCTAAAGTGCTGCGGAAGAAACCTCGCCTCCACATGGTGAAATCACTGTTCCCTCCATTCATTATCACCGAGGGCCCTGGAGATGATGAATCAGACAAATGCGAACTTTTCCACAGCACCGTTCGGAGGTTCCTTGAGGCAAATCCTGGCGTCCTGGAAAAGGATTATCTCGGCCCTGAAGCTGTTTCCATCAACGAATATCACCTTGCAGAAGTTTGCACTCGGTATCTGGCCGATCCAAGGTTCGAAAAGCCATTGAGCTTCTCAGAGGGCCAATGGAAAACCTTCGGCGGAGAGGCAATCGAAACGGATGGGTTTCTGCGCTACTCAGCGAAATACTGGGACAAACACCTCGATGCGGTGAAGCCGACGCCCAATCTGAAGGCCTTGGTCTCGCGCTTTGTTCTCTCCTCAAACTACCAAACCTTGCTCCAGCTCCAGCATTTGTACGTTGACAGCCACTTTTCCATCTTTACAGTCAACGGCAGGCCCGAGCACCAAAAGTTTCTCCGAAGAGTGTTTCCGGACTGGTTTGCTTCACGGGACAGTCAAGAGTGCCACATCCGACGAGACTATCGCGAGTTCATCCACGAGTGGTCGTACTATCTCAAATGTGGGTGTTGCGAAAACCCAAAATGTCTGATGCCCCAATTTGCTGGCGAGATCGACCGCTGCCTCTTTGGTGCTCTGGGTCGCGAGAATTTCATGTCTCAATTCCAGAGCCGATATGTCAGCTTTAAACTGAGCAACAACGAGCCAACTGGTATCACCAGCACACGCCAGTGCTACGAAGGCTATTCGCATGGTGGAGACTTTGTTCATGTGCTACAGTTCGTGTGAGTTTCTCAATTCCCCAAATCGTGCACAATCTCTGCTGATGTGTATCCACCGCACAGCTCTCGCACCGCCACATCTCATCTCCGATTTGTCTGTGAGACGTGGCAGCTGAAAAACATGGAATATCCATGTCTCTGCAAGAGGCAGTTCATTGATGTGGGAGAGGAATCCTACTGGCCGCTCTACCTCAGGCTCGAGGACGACGACGTAAAGACCAGATACAGCCAAGAGAAGCCAATTTCCTTCGGCGACAACGGAGACTGTCTCCGCATCGGGTCTTCCATTTTCCTGCGGGACAAGGATGGGAACTTCAGTGCTCTCCAGCCCGGAAACGGCGGAAAGGACGAGATTCCCGCGTATTTCCAAGAGTTTGCCTTGATCCCAGGACTCGTAGTTATTGCGAGTCGTCGAAACAGCAACATGCTGGGCCCTGAGAGTAGTATCACCGAAGACCCTTTTCAGGATTTGGCGAATTTGTTCGCGAGAGCGCAACAGAAGCGTGGAGAAGACAGTTCATCTGACACAGAAGTGTCCGAGTCAGACCCCGAAGACGACGAAACCTCATTGTCCAGCTCAGAGGAGAGTTGGAGTTCCATGGACGAAAGCTGTAGCGAGGCATCCACCGAGCCAAGCGATGCCCTGGAAGATGAAAATGCCTTGGAAATGTTCAAAGGGCACATCGGGAGCTCTGAGAGCGGATCAACGACAGAAGAGGAAGATACGGAGGAGACCGATTCTGAAGTCAGCAGTGGCAGTGACCTCGGAGGCAATCCATTCGCTCGCTTTCACAAGGGGTATCGTGACGACGACTCGGATGCCGACGAGGCGTACGTCGCGCTCAACCGCGACAGCGACAGCGACGAAGGATCAGACAGGGTCCGCGCATTCCTGGCCTACGAAAGCAGAAAGCGGCCCAGGAAGCAGACGCAGCCAGACCTGCGGGCCTCGATCCAAGTCTTCAGAACATCCGAATCGGGACTGAAGCACCTCTTCCGCCTGCGCCAGCCCCTCCACCTACCCCTCTACGACTCCCCTCCCGCCATCCACCCCTCTCTCCCACTAGTCGCCTGGCCCCTCGGCCCAAGCACCATCCTCTTCCTCGACTACGAGGCGCGGCAATACTTCACCCGCAAACTCCGCCCGACCACCTCAATGACGCGCCAAGTCTTCATCAAATGCCACTTCTCGCCCTCGGGCCAGCACCTGCACATCGCCACGCTCGAAGCCCAGCAGCGGCAGCCCCTCAGCCGACGTTCCGCCCAGCGCAAAGCAAAAACCGCCGCCGCCGCCGCCGCCGCCGCCGCCGCCGCCGCCGCACCCCCCCTCTCCCTCTCCCTCTTCGTCTCCACCTACCGCCTCTCCGCCACCAAACCCACCCGCACGCCGCCCGCGCAGATCCACCGCGCCAAGCTCGCCCTGCAGCCCGCGGTGCGCTCGCTGCCCGTCGCGCGCCTGCCCTTCGCCGTGACGTGGACGGCCGACTACTTGTACGTGGCGCAGAGCGCGCGGGCGCTGCGCGTGCACCGCGTGCGTTTGTTCGCGGCGCCGCCAGTACATCCGTCGACCTCCTCCTCCTCCTCCTCCTCCTCCTCGTCTTCGACGTCCCCAGACGATCAGGTGCGGGCGCAGCTGGACGCCGACCTCGTGCTCGCCGAGCCGTGCGAGACCGTGTTCTTGCCTGCCACCGCCGCCACGCGTAGCGTGCGGTTCTTCCCCGGCAGTAGTGGGGGCGGAGGAGAAGGGAAAACGACGACGGCGGCGGCGGCGGCGGCGGCGCGCGTGCTGATCGGCTCGGATCGGACGTTGATGTCTGCGAAGAAGCGGCTGGGTGCAGGCGGCCGTGGCGGCGGTAGGGACGGTGAATTATACGACAACACTGAGCATGGGGGAGCGGGGGCGGGACAGACGGATGCGGCGTCGGAAGAGGCGAAGTTTGAAGGGGTGGCGCAGGGGCTGGGTGGCCGGGCGGCGATGCCGGTGGGCGTGTGGCTGAGGGAGAAGGATGATCTGGGAGGGTGGGGGAGGTCGGCGTGCGGGGTGCGGTTGGCGGAGAATAGGGGGTTGGGGAGGCTGGATGATAAGGTGGAGAGGTTTGATGTGGATGGTGATTGTGATTTGGAGCCGTATATCGTTTAGGGGGAGGGAGATTGGGAGTCTTGTCTTCCCTTCCGATGTTTTACGGTGCTATTCATCGTTTAAACAGGCCAATTTATATGCAATGCTCCTCTTCAAGGACGTTAAGTCAAGTTGTTGCAGTGGTCGACTGCCACTTTAGAATGGCCGACAACGATGCCGACCTATTGACTTCGAATAAGCCAAAAGCCACCCATTATTGGTAACTGATGGGAAGCAAGTCAGTTACCACAGAGAGAAACAATGACGACCACACGGCGGGTGACCAACGCAACTGCCCATCCCGTGTCGAATTTCTCCATGAGGTAGATACGGGTGGGTGGGCAATTTCTTTTGTCACCCGCCGTGACCACAATCATTGGGTGATGTTGACGACAGCTATCAAGCGCCAACAAGAATGGTGATCAGAAGTGGCAACCATCGACTAGTAGTAATGATGGAAAGTATCATTATCAACTCAAGTACCTTTTTGCTTTCTGCTCCATGAGCTTTCGGCGGAGTGATACGCCGAGAGCAAGAGGCCGAACAGTTACGTGGGTGGTACCTGTCTCTTACCGAGCAACAACCCTATCACTGATTACTGACAGTAGAAGGTGAACTGCACGCCGCCTCGTCGAAGATATTTGAGGCACTGCTTGCGCCAGCTTGAAGCTCAGGGCCAAAGCGCCAAGGGAGGAAATATCATGACATCATCAAAACAAGCAGCATACGTACCTGTACCACAGACGAACGTTCATGTGCCTGTCTCCAGAGCACATGTTGGAGAAAGGACCTTGCGCCGCCGAACAGCATGACTATTATTGAGAGGGCCGACATGCTGAAAGAAGTCTGTGCTCAAGCTCATACTCCAGACATGTGAGTTCAGAAAGGAAAGACCGAAACAGCGGTAAAAAAAGGGAATTGTATGAATAAGACCCGTTCGCAAAATCTAATTGCAGCACTCGTTAATAAAGGACAATGATGTCGCCTTTCCTTCAGCAAGGCTATCCGCCGCTGTTTGTCATGATAAGGAAAGGCCATATTCCTCATCCCATCCACCAGTCCGTGATCCAAGCCTGTCTTCCTCCCCCCTACCCCATCACCTCCACGAGCAATAAACCGCTTGGATCCACACACCATCTCCCCACGCACCTTCCCCAAAACACATTCCAGTCTTCCATGTATCGTTGGCGCATCCCGCTTAATGGATTGACCATTCTTCGAAAAATGTCGATTTCTTGTGCCAAGTCGTGTTGTATGTCCAGAGTCTCGTGCCGTTTCGTTTCGCTTATCGAATCCGACGTGTATCGACGACTTAGACGTACTGCGACCTACAAACCGAAAACCGTCAGCACCCCCATCAAGTAAACGACCCAGCCAAGAATTCACGTACAGCCAGCGGATACCCTCGCCGTAGCCTTGTCTCATGACGACGGAGCACATGAAGACCTCGATGGGGCGGATGCCCTCGAGCGGGACCTTGCCCTTGCCCGTGGTCTGGTACAGGCCGAGCTCGTGCCTCAGCTGGTCCTCGGAGACGGCGTTGGGGTGGTCGATCTTGTTGCCGAGGATGAGGAAGGGCGTCTTCTGGAGCTCCTCCATCGACAGGAGCGCGTCCAGCTCGGCCTTGGACTCGGCGAAGCGCTCCGGATCCTTGGCGTCGACGAGGAAGACGATGCCGGAAACCTCGGGGAAGTAATCTTTCCACAGACGACGCGCCTGCTGGTGACCTGTTGTTGTTCGATTGCCATGCTTAGTAATGGCTCGGGAAGGGCTGGTGCCGTCGGCTGTGCGTGGCACGGAGAAGGGAGAGACGGGCAGGGGTGGCGGGGATGAGAGACATACCACCGAGATCGAAGGTAGTGAAGCGGCAGGAACCGATGCTCAGCTCCTCAGAGGCTGGGCTATTGTTAGCTGATGTCCAAAAGCGACCGCGATAACGAGTCCGGGGTTGGAAACGTACTAGGGTGGAGAGTGGGCTGAAGGATGGCACTGTTGGCCATGGTCAGCAATCTGCCTCGGAACTGTACCGTCTAGTGGGCGATGTGGAATACATACACGCGATCGTTCTGTAAGAGCAGACGTCGTCAGCGTTCATTGTCCGGGCGGCACCGAGTGAGGTCGGAGATGATGGGTGAACGTACCTTCAACATGTGCAGGAGAGTGGTCTTGCCGGCATTGTCGAGACCGAGGAAAAGCAGCTTCTGTATCCACCCGGACCGTCAGCGACCGCTTTCTCAACCGCATTCTGTGCGCCCGTGGCCAAATGCTTTCCAGAGGGCGGGTTGGATCGGGGCCACGCACCGCATGCTTGTTCAGCAGGCCCAAGCTTGCGAGGACATCCCAGACTGTTGCACACTTGAATCAGCAAACCATCCCGCAGATGTGTCTCCAGCTACAGGTGCAGTGCGCAGGCGCGACGGCTGCGAGCAGGGGTCTGAGGCGTCGCGGCGACGGGCACGAGACGGTGCTGATGGAAGGTTGGGCGGGCGGACGGGGCGGGCGGACGTACACCAGTCGATAATCCACATGGCGGCGGAGGTAGTTGGTTGCGCGAGGAGTGTAGAGGACGGAGCAAGTGTGCGTCGGAAGGTTGGCAGCTGCGGTGTTGGAAGCTGGAGAGTCGTCGGTGGAAATCTGTGGCCAGACCATGATGAGAGCCAACGTCAATCTGGCTCTTGGCAGCCTCTCCTCGGCTCCGCCCACGAGCCGCCCCGCCACTCACCCGCCGGCGCTGACTGAGCCTACCACTCCCACCTCCGCAGAACCCCAGCATTCGAGCAGGCACCAGCAATTCGCACTCATGACACGTTGCAAAACTGTCCCGAAACCAATGTGTCTCAATTCACCTACGACCCCATCGTTTGTACCGTCGTAACCCGGCTCCCAACCCATCCTCCCAACAGCCCATCCTCCCAACCCGTCCTATGCAAATGCTATGCTATCCGCGAACAGCCCTCCCTGAGCGATCGATATGAATAACTCCTCGCTGCCCAATGTGTTCCAGAAAGAAAGAACCCTCATTCGCAACGAAAGCAGAGATGGATGATAAGAAAACGCCTGGGTGTAATGCTTGGTCATCAAGTCGTGGGGTATCCTGCCCTTTTGCGTGTTGGAAGGCCGTGTGCCTGGCTGCAGAGCAGTCCGACGCAAAGCTGCAGGCATCGTCAAAATAGGGGAATATGCAGGAAGATTAAGACCTTGATATAAACAAATCGCTAGAGTACCTGCTGCGTCCAGCGAAAACGCCGAAAACGGGAAGCGTGGGTATTTACAGTAACGGAAATATGCAACGTGAAATGTGCGCGAGAGCAGCGACCAGCAAGTCCGGAGACTCGTAAAGGTGCCGACAAGTCAGCGGCGCTCCTCTCAGTACGAAAGCACATGCACTGGCGTGGCCTTCTTGCCTCTGTACGCGGCAAGCCCCATGCCAACCTCGCGCATGCGCTCCGCGCCCTTGCCCGGCGCAGGGCGGCGCTCTTCTTTTTTGCAAGCCTTGCGGCAATGCTTCTGGTATAGTTTTTCTTTGCGGCGCTGCCGCTTGAGGGCAGTTCCGGCTTTGATGTCCATGGGCCCACGCTTCAGCGTGTCGTTGGTAGTCGTCTCGCCCTCCTCGTCGTCGTCGTAGTAGGCGCTTTGGTGGAAGAGGGTAGGAGGCCGAGGGAGAGATGCCACAAACGTCGGCGGAGGCCCCTGATCCATACCCGCAAATTGAATCACCTTCTGCTGTCTATATGTAACAGCCAGGGACGTGCGACGCGCGTGCGGCGGGGAACGGACGCGGCCGGCAGGCGGCGGAGAACGGAGACGCTTCGGGGATTGACCGAAAAGACGACGGGGAGGCGGGGAGCGGTGGGCCTGTCCGCGCTTGGCCGGCGGTGGTGGAGAACGAAGACGCTTGGGCGACGAGATCGGGGAGCGCTTTGACCCTGTCCGACGACGGCCACGGCCTTCGATGTCGTCGATTTGGTCAAGCTGGCCATGCATCAACATGTGCTGGTCGCTGTCTTCAGCAGCCGCGTCCACTTCGTCGTCCTCGTCTTCCTCGTCCATCTCAGGGTCCGAGGTGGGGAAGGTGGGATCGATGTCCTGAGGAGTCTGCTTGTGTTTGGCAGCCCTGCGTTGCTCGAGGGCGGAGTAGTAAGCATCTTCCAGAGGGCGGTCCTCGTCGAGGGTGCCGCAGACGAAGTCCGTGCTGTCAGGAAGCTCGGGGCTACGAGGACGAATGTTGACTGGCTTCCTTTTCTTGGCAGGAGAAGCCTTGGTGAACACGCCAGAGCCAGATGCAATTGAGCAGGTAGAGTCGGACAGACTGCGATGACCTGATGGCCTAATGTGCTCAGGCTCACTGGAACTGGGGGCGACTATGCGACTAGGCGCCCACCATTGGTAGTCAGACCCGGCGTCACTTTCATCATCAGAACCAGCAAAGCCCTGCTCGTCGTCGGTCTGGAAACCGCCGTCAGAGACGCTGCCATCGGATATGACAGATTCATTGTCGTTCTCTTCTTCTTCCTCCTCTTCCTCTTCCTCTTCGTCATCGTCCAGGTCTTCGTCTAGGTCCAGATCCTCGTCATCCTCGTCAAGTAGTTCCTCATCCTCATCGTCGTCTTCCAATGCCTCCTCCTCGACCTCTTCGCCGAGTTTTCTCAACCCGTTCTCGATCTTCAAGGTGTCGGTAACCGTCAAGCGCGTCTTGTGGCATGTAAGCTCTTGGGTCCATTCTTCGACTTCCTCTTCGGAACTGGCAAATTCGTGAAAGCGCGTGGCCTCGCGGCGCCCGATGTCTGAGTTCTCGCTGTACTTTCTCGAGTGGCGAATGACAGAGGCACTCTTGCGTACGCTCTTAGGAGAGTCGTTCCGCACAGTCGAGTCTGAGCCACGGTGCGAGCGTGGCGCACCCTTGCCTGGAACAGCAAGCCGGTTCTGAGGCGGAGGAGGGCTTGCCATGCGAGACTTCTTCACAGGTGTCGTGACCTTCGCGTCGCATGCGAACTTGATGGTGCAACGGCGAGGAGTGGGCTCTGCAGCCTTCTCGTCGGCGCGGGGTGGGGACTGTGGCTTCGTGGGAGCAGCATTGGCACTGCTCTCCTTTCCGCAGGCAAAGGTGATGCACCTTCTGCGTCCGAGTCCCGCCTCAACCGAGTTTCCGTCGGTGATTTTGACAGTCTTGTTTTCAATCCTCTCCGCGATGTTCTTGTCGTGGCGGATGGTAAGAGCAAGATCGGATTCCTTCTTGATGGAGATGATGGGGAGACCTCGGAGGGTAGCAGGGAGCGGCGGGCTAGGAGAGCTGGTCCTTGTGCCGGGGCTCGTGAAACCTCCGTCGCTGGTAAGGTCGGTCGAAGCCGTGCTGACATTGCTCCACGTCGAGGCCGTGGACATGCCTCGCTTAAGCTCAACATGGTGGTCGTCATCCGACTGCGAATCGCTCTCGGAGTGGAGGGCCTGGGTCAACAAGGATTCCTTGTGGTGGCGAGATTTACACTGGCTCTTTGCGAAATTGGTCGCAATGCCCAATGGAGCAGGCTTGCGCGGAGTGGGGCGAGGGGTCCGCAGTTGTTCGTCAGGTGGTTCGTCGGTGTCTGCGAGAAGCTCCTCCCCGAGGCTCATGGAGCCTTCCTGCGCAGTCGGCTGGTTCTGGAGCGTCCTGGTCTGCATGTTTGCTGTGATGGTGTCGAAGTCTTTTTGGTTTGAAGCCATGTCTGAGAACGGCGGCAAATTTAGTACTAGCGGTGGCTGTAGTTCTGTGGCGAGCCAAGAAAATACTGGGGGCTGATGAAGCCGCTATGTGGAAATATACAGGTTTCGAGATTCGAAGGGAGAGGTTCCGCGCGTCCAGGGCCGGTGGCCGGCGGGGAGGCGTGGGCGAGTATGTGGCGGATGCTAGTCCGGCGCTGCTGTCGCTGTCGCTGTTGTAGTTGTCCCTAAGGACCGCAGGGCTATAATATCAGAACCAACATTGTGAGGTTTGATGTCGTGTTTCAAAAGATCAGGAAGCGGAAGGACAGCGGCCCTGCAGGCTTAGGGTGAGCATTAGAAGCAGGCGGGGAGCATGCTTGCTCGCGCTGGGGCGTACCTTGCGACGTTTGGAGCAAGATGCGCAGCAGAGTTGTGGCGATGCGCAGGCTGGGTCGCTGGGCGCGTCAAAAGGGCCGGATCCGCCAGCAGCCAAGAAATTGCTGCTCCTAATTTCCCAATTTCGCGCGGGTGAGACTCGGACACGGCCTCGTGAGGGGCGCGCACGCAGGGAGCGGCGGCGTGGAGAGGCGCGCGGGCGGACGGGCGATGCGGTGGTGCGGCGAGGGCGTGAGGAAGAGAGGTTGGTTGTGTGGGCGGGCTCGCTCTCAAGAAGGCGCTGTGCGTGCTAGCTCAAGCTTTTCGTTGCGGGAATTGCCCGGCAATTTTGCACGGTGGGCGCGCGAGAGGACCACGGGCGGCCGGGCGGTGCTAAATGAGTGTTGGGCGGGTGGGTCCGTCGCCGTGATGCCCGTGGGTGCGGTAGGGCAGCGCCTCGCCTGCATGCAACAGCACACAGCACGGAGCCACGGTGGCATCGGCTTAGTTAGATCTGCTTTGCTGACCGTCACCGCCGTGCGCCGTCAATCGCCGCGGCTCAGCCCTACTGCTTGGGGCATTCCGTCAGCGGCCGCAACGTGGATGGCCACCGCAACGCGCCTGCTCTCCCCTCCTGCAAAACCTGCTCTCCACGCGCCAACCAGCTGTGTGCGTGAGCTGAGCGAGCCCGCAGACCCTGATCGGCTGCCGTGCGACCGCGGCGGCCTGCCTGTTCCCGGCGCCACCGCCCACTCTTGCTGCCCGCATCTGACAGGCTCGGCTTGCTGTTACCGTCCTCGAGTGCGCGCTTTTCCCCCTCGCTGGAATGGGATGCCTTGCAGCCCATCATCGTGCCTCTCCGTGTCTCCCTCCCGCGCGCGCGTACGAGCTGTCGCACGCCCTCAACACATTGCGCTGCGCGCCACAGCAAGCAATTGCCTTTTGCACCGCTCGGGGCCGGCCAGGCGCGCCGCTGCCTGCTGTCCGGTCTCGTCGGATGGCTCATGGGCGCGGCTTCACCAACGGCAGAGCGCGACCGTTTCGGCTACGAGCAATTTCTCACGCACGCCCCTACCGCAGTCCTGAGGTGCCGCGCCTCATTGAGTTGTTCCGCACTCCTCCTTCCCCTATCTCACCGCTCTTCGCGCCCTGCTGCCTCTCGAGCTGGAAACTTGGAGGCTGCACCCACGTCTCGCAAGGTCATCTGCCAACAGTGCTTGCCGCGCCCTCATTCGCCTGCAGCAGCCGCTTGTCCGCATGCGCTGCCCTGTCTTTTGCTAGAGTCGCTGCAAGCGCAGCAGCCGCTTCGTGACTACGCGTGCGGTAGGTACCATCTCGCCGCCTCACCATTGCTTTGCCTCGTGCTGCGCACATCCAGCAAACATGTGGCAGCAATGATCACTGCATGCCGGGCGGCCTTAGCCGCCCTCGCGCCTGCACTCCACACGCGTTGCAAGGATGTCCCGCGCCGAACCACCAGCGTGGGGAACGTTGATGCCCTTAGGGTGTTGTCTGCTGAGGTCACTGTTGCTGGCCAGCTGGTACCGACGTCATCCAGTGCCGGTGTCACGGTACTTCGTCAAACAACACACATTCCTGATCCTCAGTCCGGCTTATGCGTTCGGCTACCGGCTCGTCAGCAGCTTCGTACCTTGCGTCACAGTCAGCTTCGCCTCCTGCTCGGGCGTGATCGGAGCAGTCCTGATGCTCCATTCTCCGAGGCCTCAGGTCCGCCCTGGGCGTTCCGTGGGCAGTCCAGCGCCACTGTTTCCAAAACAAACTGGCGGCGCTCCATGCGGTTCTGGACGTCCCCGCTCCGCCCACCTGCTGAATCAACTTGAATCAACCTTTTCGTCGCAGATGACAACGCCTGCAGGGGCGCTAACGTGCTCCGCTCTCAGGGAGATGGCCTAAGCAATGCCAGATCGTCAGCTGTCGTGTAATGCTGAGCCGTCAGGGAGGGCGCATCAATGCTGCGCCCATCCTTTGCTTCCGATGGGGCCGCCATGGCAGCACAGCCTTCAACACCAAGGCATAGCATCACGAATAGACTACGTGCAATAGCTTCCTGCCGTGTGTCGTTATGGAACAGCCGGGAAAGGTGCGAGTCAGAACTGCCCATTTTCGTCCTCGCGCGTCTCGGTGCTGCGTCACGAAAGCCCGTGGAGTCGTCCACGGCCAAGGTAAGGTTTCGAATTCGCGTCCATTCTACCGTTGCCTCAGCTCTTCCGTCAGATTCCCCGCGTATGAATGATAGCCGATCGTCGGGAGGGTACTTGAGGGTCGATATTGTTGTCATCACATTAACGTGCAACCTCCGGCGTCCTGCTCTCTAGGGCCAGGTCCTTCGCACGCCTCGTTGCAAGGGGCGTTGTTCTATCGACCGGTCCAGCCACCGGCCCCTTCCCATTTCTCTTTCCCGGACACCAAGCTTTGTCGGCCGATTTCGCTGCATTAACCCCGCAGGAGCGGGGTTGCCGTCTGTTGTGGTATCAAGCTACTGCAGTGACACTAGGTCCGCATATCTTGCATGACGCGGTACGCCCTATATCGAGTCCGAACGGTCTCTTCACGTATCCTTTCCCAGCATTCCGACAGCTGGAGGCTTACTTGGACACGGACAAGGCTCGTACGGGGTTGGAAGTTGGAAGCCACAGAGCGCCCCAGCGATAATTGTTTCTCATCACTATTGTCGAGTCCCAAAGCGTAGGTATCCGGAGGGAACCCCAACAAACACATGGTACGATCGGTGCCTTCTCCGGTAGGAATGCTCATATTTAAGCGCTGCATGGGCACTAATGCAAAGGCGTTCGGTCATCTGCGCCGTGGACAATCGCATATGCATACGATCACCTCCCCTTCCCGTGGATGCTTCTGGCCTTTCGAAAGCCTCGAACGGCGGCCGAATCCTCCAATATCCGACTTTCTTGTTTAGGGGCCGTAGGTGTTAGAACCGTTCAGCCCTGGCCAACACTCCACAATGCGCGATTTATAAAGCCTACGGTCGGAACTAGACTTCATCGCGCAGTGGACCAGCAGTTCACTACAAGATTGCCAACAATTGGTGAGGTGGCCGAGTTGGTTATGGCGCCAGGTTAAGGTTAAAGCTTAACGAGTTTCCTGGTGGGGCAACCCGCGCGAGTTCGAGTCTCGTCCTCATCAACATCTTTTTTGCTCTTTTCCTGTCCGCATGCCAGCTGTGTGGCGACTGATGGGAGATCTGGATCTAATTTTGAGCATCGGTTGGGGGTGGCCGGCTTCCGGCGGTTCTTTTCCGCCGGGGCTTATCCATGGCACATTGGGCAGCCGCAGAGCCAGAGCCACCGCCCACGACGTCACCTTCGTGATCGGAGCAGTCAACGTGGACGCTGACGAATTTCTTTGCCTCTCGCCCCCGCCATGGCGATTCCTGCGTTGCTCTGCCACCACCCATTGCTAAGGATGCGATCATCATTGCCGATTTCTTCAGGCTTCACAGCCCAATACCCACGATGCGACGTCGGCTCATGCACCCGCCGATCTGCTGGCGGCTAACGAAACTCGAGCGATACATGCTCGCCGTTTTGCCGCCACATGGCACAGTAGCCTTACAGCGGACCCGTCTTGGCCTTGGCTACATTGCCACTTTAGGCTACCGGCATGTCTTATCAGACAGCTACGCCTGCACTCCAGCCGATACGGAAGAAGGCACGTTTACAGCAAGAGTTGGGGGCCATCCGTACCGCTGTGGCTTACTGGAGGTCATGCTCCTCCATGCCCTCCGCCCGACGCCTCCGCTCTTCGCAACTGCCTAGAGGGCTTCAATGGCGTGGTCAAAGCAGTCTGGCCCTGCGCCAGAGGATCACTCTTCTCAGCCGCATAGTTACAGGCGTTGCGCACGCGGTAAGAGGTCCAACAACGGCCTCTCACTTTTTTGTGGGTGGCGGTGAGCGACTTCGTTTTGGATGGTACATACCTTGCGTCTCTGAATCTGAGCTTCGATTTCGTCCGTTCACCTTCGCTCTTGACCGCGCCCTCGTTTTGCCAGTGTCGTGTCTTTTCCATGACCTCCATGCCATTGCTTCGAATGCTCGCAGCCCACGACAACCGTCTCTCGGGTTGTTACCATGCCCCAACCTGACTTCGCGCAATGCGGTAAGGATTACATCAAAAACAACCCCTTTTAGCGCACCGTACTAGCCATTGCGAGATTGGTCGGTTCACCAATGGCGAGCCTGGCTTATATCCTGTGGAGCATTAAGGTCTCCGCCAAGTGCGCGCTTATGGGTATGTCACACGGTTTCGGCGTAGCCGTGTACCCTAATGTGCGGATCGTACAAGTCAAACTGACGTGGGCACCAATAGTCGGCATGGCCACGCGTTGCGACCACGACAGCACCAATCAGGACAGCCATTCCGACAGCATCCGCGACTCGTTCTACATCCTAATGACCATGAAACAGTACACTACGAGGCGCAGCGAGACCCTGAACAAGGAGGCCGAAGGCTTGCTGCGTTGTGCTTTTCAGCCAAGACATTCAGCTGCTTGGCAAGGATGGCAAAGGAAAAACGCTCAATGAAGTCCGCCATAACCTCGCGTGTCGTGCTAGGGTTTGTGTCCACTGGATGGTTCCTATTTTCCATTGCCATCTCCATCCCGTCGTCCTTTGGGCAATTGGGCTAGAACGCAACTACACATGATCTGGCTCTCGGACTTCTCTTTGCCTAGCTCTCCGTGCTCATCCCCTGCAGCATCGTTGACCGCAATCCCGTGGCGGCAGAATCGCCGGTCAAAGCCGAGTTCGTGGGAATTATGGCGCGGCCCATCCCATACTATCCGATATCGAGAAGAGCTACATTACGGCCCATGGACGCGGATGGCTCACCAACGAATCTAAAGCACGTTTCCACCTCGTACTCGGTATCGTGGACAAAGGTTTGCTCTAGCTTGACTTTCGCGAGACATGGCAAATTTGCAGTGCTGTGATTATTCTTGGAGGAACAACAGCCTTGGACGCCTTCATACTGTCGTACTACACGCCGGCAGTCGGACTTGAATGCAGAAGTGGCGGATATGTCATTTTCCGCGTCATGTGTTTCGCATTGTTAGTATTCGAACTCTTGGTGTGGTGGTTTGCATCTCCAGTCCGCCCGGAGCAGCCTCATTGGGTAAGACGGAGCATCACGCAAATTCAACAGCAGCACACAGTTATCCGGATGGAAAAGAAGCCACACGATATGCTTGACCACTTCGCCAACTCAGCAGAAAATCTACTTGCCGGGTCATTCTCCCGGCTTGTCGACACAATGCCGTTCACTTCTTGGTTGAAAGAAGCTGCCGACTGTTGTCGAGACTAGACTTTTCAGCAGTGGACTGAGGATTGCTTCTTCCGACCGTTGCAGTTTATCAATCTTATCTGGCTTCTCTACATGGCACTGGTGCAACCTCTCAATTCATACAAGACTTGCGATTGCCAAACCAGTACATGGGGCAGATCGGGCGGATACACGGATCTCCTACAGAGCGACCAACCCCAACAGTCCCTGGGTGCGGTGGTACTGCAAGTACACTTTCTCTCCGTTGCCACCAAGTCCGCAGACGACAAATCCGCGGAACCCCATCAGCTCCGCGTAATCACTCTTCTCCCCTCCCCCACCGACCAAACACCAGTCACCCCCCATTTCCCCAGGGCCCGCAGGCACCGCCGTCAGCACCGCCATCGTGGCCTTCTCGGCATGTCCTACGTCGTCAGTGGATGGTGCCGGCAAATCGCACCCCATCGCCGCTCACAGCGGCCGGCGCCGCACCCGTACCTACCGTCGCTGGACATGCCGACCCTTCCGCCTTCCCGCCCGCGCGATACTTCGGCTATTCTGCAGGGGTAGGAAGAGTTGGCAGTGGATGCCTGATGGACCTGGGGGTGAGAGACGCAGTGATGGAGGGAGCGAGGTCGGGCCGTTGGGCGTAACACCGAGTATCGAGCTACAGGAGTGGTGGGAGGAGGCGCGGCCGGATGGTGGCGGTGGCGGCGTGCGGTGATGACGCAAGCGGTAGCCGTGGGTCTCGGTATCGGTAGGGTTCCGTCTCGCTGGATACGTTTGATGAGATTGGGTTTGATTACGACAGTCATCGTCATCAGCAGCAGCACGGTCGGGACCCGTTGGCTACGGACACGTCGCAGTTCAACACGCCGTACTTCCCGGGCAGTCGCGGGGTGAGGGGTAGAAGTAGGAGTAGGGGTGAGAGCGATTCGAGTACGAGCGGTTTGGTGGTCGGAGCGGAAAGGCGGCTGTCGGATGATGAGGTCATTGTGGGGATCGGGAACGGTGCAGGTGATGGTTGGGGAGAGGAGATGAGGAGTGCGTTGAGGTCGGCGAGTCAGGTGGGGAGTGCGGAGGATAGGGGGAGAGGGTGGAAGAGACCAGGGACGTGATGCTACCGCCCCCGCCACCGCCGGCCGCAAGGAGAAGTGTGGAGTTGCTTGTTGTGGGGGAGGGGGTGGCTTGGGGCTGAGGCCGGCGTATGTCAGAATGGGCACGGATGAGGCTGGTGGGGAGGCGAGATGAAGGATTCAGGAGAGGGAGTTGCGGCAGTGGAGAGTTAAAGGAGCAAATGATGTCACGGATGCACGGTTTGATGAGGATGTTAAGTTAATGATGTATGATCACAGGTGTCCAAGCACATCAGCGAAGGCGTTAATGGGGGGGATGGATTCAATAAAGCATCACTATATATTTTCTGTCGTAGTCGAAATGAGATATTGAGCGCATGGAGACTTTCAGCATTGACCTTCTGCGCCACTTTCACTGCAAAGCCTACGATATACAATCTCTGCCTTGTAACTTCCTACTGCGGTAATTTGCCAAGCAGCGTCCGTGTCGTTGCATTTGTACGCCCTCAGCGGGTTGCAAAAGAAATGAGCCCACCGATTTTGTCTCAAAGGAACATTCCGCTCTGCTGATGTACGCAGTGAAATCCCATGGACTTGAAAAGGAATGTATACCCCTGTCTGACCATGCTCAGCGTTTCTGGTCAGCTGTGTTGACAAAGCGTGGCAGCAGAAGCGGTGAAAATGCGGCTGGGCAATATGCATCAGCAGGAAGCATATTGTTGAGGGATGCTATGGGCTCAAAAATCGTGGGCGTCTAAAACTACAAGCATCTACAGAACATTTTATTTTTGATCATTTACCAAGCAGAGAATTGGTTCATGGCGGATGAGCGACCACGAATTTAGATTCACTTCACTTCGCCTCGGGATGTTGGTGGGTTGAAAGTGGTCCGTTGTCGATCACGTACACTATGGAATAACAAACTTCTCTGAATGCGTTTCGCTGTTATATTGTTTTGTACAAGTTTCTCACTATCTATGAATGACGCTGATGTTCGTTACCGTACCCTTTTACCGGGTCATACTCATACTCCGGGCCGCGGACTGAAACGAAGAATCGAAGAATTAAAAACCAGCGCAAACTCAAACATATGGACTTCGCTGTGCTTGTTCATTAAGCAGCTTTGAAGGACTGCAGCGATTACGGAGTATAAAGTCGGTTTGCTTCGTGTTGCAACAAGGCCAGGGTCTATCTTGACTGCATACATACGCACCATCCATGTATATGTAAGTTTCCGGACAAGTGCTTTATGTAGGATACAAACTAATGAATTCTCCAGAACTGTTTTTTACGAGAATGAAACTGGTAAAGTTGGTGATATATATTCCAGCAATAATGCACATTTCACTCGGCCACCATCAATCATTTCACGGTCCTCGACAGCCTTTTTAAAACACTGAAGATACGCAGCATCCACAACAGCTGATCTCCGTGAATACTACTGTCACATTTTAGTTGAATGCTGGAATTCCAAGCTCCAGTGGCGATACGCAACCGTCACCTGCACAAAACCAGTCGACCAAAAGAGCTGTAGAGCTCCGGGCAGTTTCGCGGCAATGCTGTCTTGCCGAGGAACACGCTCGGGCCCCGTAGCTCCCCATGTGGAGTGCAAAAAAGCGAACCGTCAGCCCTCAACAAAAAGATGTGGGAACTGAGCACTGAAACCCAGCACCATCACCTGCAGCAGACGGGCCAACCAAAAGAGCTCTAGAGCTCTGGGCAGGCTTACGTCAACGTACTGGCGTGTCTCGTGCCGAGGAACGCGCTCGGACCGCGCGGATCCCTGCACCGGATGCAAAAACCTCAACTGACACCCCGACAGCCACCCCCAGGCCCCCAACACCCCCAACACCCCCAAAACAAAAAGATCGTGGGGATTGAGCCCAACGCGGGGGTCGAACCCGCAGCCTTGAGATTAAGAGTCTCACGCTCTACCGATTGAGCTAGCCGGGCGGCTGTAGCAAGATGGGGAGCCATCTTACGGTGTTGATGGAGAAAGTTCGCACACTGGTCAATATATGCCTTAAAACACGCCAGAGCGGCTGTCGCATAGCACACAGGCGAAGAGAACGCAGAGAAGAACAACCTGTGCCAGTTTGTTTGAGTAGATTCCATAGATTGGCGCTAAAGTTGAAAATTTTCTCCCCCTCGTTTACGGATTTCCTCATTCGGCTTAGTCTATTCTTGGGGACCGAGACTACGGCCCCTGCTTTTAACAGCTTTACAAGGAGATTCCATCTGATGTCACCGTGTAGAGGAAGGTATGCTGGAAGATTCGCTTCATGGGCAATGTAGTGGTGAGCAAACCCGCGAAGGTCTCACATCCTCGTCGCCCATCGATTTCACCGCATGAGATACCAAATTCAATGTCAAGGCTTGACGGGATAACCTATGGAGTGTTCTATTATCGATTATTACATGCCATTCGACGCCAAGTAGTCTCATGTTGCTCAAGCCGCTGGGGAATGTTCTTCCTTGATCTTCACTATCTGAGCCCTTCGGTTCTCGGACGCTTCGTCATTATTTCTGCAAGCCTCCTTCTTTGCCGTTCGTCGGCCGGGCTTGGTTGTCGCCTTTACCCTTCATTACTGATATCCCGGCGGGTGACAAAGGAAATTGCCCACCCGCATTTGCCTTACATAGATGCCGCATTATCGTAGGCAGTGGAATTCAAGATCCGGAGGTAAATGCGTGCATTTCAAACTTATATTTATATCCGGATCTTGTATCCAACTGCCTATCCTATGTCAATGTTTTCCATGAGGCAGATCCGGACGGGCAATACCTTTTGCCACCCTCCGTAATATGGTGTATGACCTTGGTAGGAAGGCTGTTTGACCATTTCCAATATAAAGGCAACTATATGTTCGGAATGCAAGCTCCACAAACATGTAGCGCCATGAGAACTGGGTCATCTACGTGAAGCTACAGCCTTTTCGATACTGCTAATGTCCAATAGCCATCATGTGTCCGCCAAACTCTATCTCCACCTTCCCACCGCACCACGAAATCGATCCCCGTATTTCTTAAAATCTCCCCTCCCTCCCTTCACCGCTGCCCCTCCCCACATCATCATCATCATCATCCGCATAAACCACTCCCTCCTTGCCCGCCCTAATCCTCCTCCTCCTCACCCTCCTCACCTTCCCCTCCAAATCCCTCGTCAACCACCACCCCCACAGCCCCGCCAACCACGCCCCACCCACCGCGCCCGCACAAATCGCAAACGGGACGCGATACCCATCATGCGCATACCTGTCCTGAAACAGCTGCGGCCCCACCACGCCGCCGACCTGGCCGACGCAATTCTGAAAAGCCAGGCCAAACGCAGCCCCAGTAGCGCCCTCGAGCGTAGCACTGCGCCACGCCCAGAACGGGATGAACCAAACACTATAGAACAGGGTGCCCAGCACGCACGCCGCGTACACGACCGCCTTGTCACTCACCGGCGCCGCCAGCAATGCGAAGAAGACGAGCTCCGCGGCGCCGATGAGGGCGATGAGCAGCGGGCGGGCGAACCACGCGTGCTTCAGCACCCACCCGGCGGCCACGATGGCGAGCACCGAGCCCAGCGCGGGCGGCATGTTGAGCAGCTGGTTGCGCGGCAGCCCCGCGAAGCCGAGCGAGGTCGTGATGGTGGGGAGCTGCCACTGCAGGGCGTAGCCGGCGAGGTTGGTGAGGAACTGCGCGAGCATGAAGGCGTAGGTGCGCGGGTCGCGCAGGGAGGCGCCGATTTCGCGCGCGGAGAAGGCGGGGTCCGAGGTTTTGGGGGCGGTCGAGGGCAGCCGGGCTTCGAGGTAGGCTTGCTCGCGCGGCGTGAGCCAGTGGCGCGAGCGCGGCGATTTGGGGTAGTCGGGGAGGACGAGGTAGACGATGCCGGCGAAGAGGATGGTGAAGAGGCCTTCGAGGAGGTAGACCCTGTTTTGGGGAAGAGGTTGGGTGTCAGTGAGGGTGGTTTCTTTTAAGTGTGCCAGCGCACATAAGAGAAGATGTGAGCCATCATCGAAAATGCTACATGGGTAGTTGAATCCAATGTCCGGACGTGGATGTGCGCTCTGAATCCGGAAACTTCCATCCAGGTATTGGATTCAACTACCCATGTAGCATTTCCGGTTGGGCTGAGAGGGCTCAAATATCTATGGGTGAGCGGGTTTTCCTTTGACGCACCATCGCCAGGCGGACAGGCCGCCGATACCGTTCATATAGCTGATTCCGTACGCCAGAAGCGAACCGACGATCCCGGAGGTATTTTGGAATCCAAACATCCACATGATGGGCTTGCCATACTCGTCTGTTCTATACCAAGACGCAAGCTGCACGGCAAGACCCGGGAACATACCTGGAGATGGTAAGTCAGCACTTCAAACATCAGACCGAGTGCTTCTGCCTTACCAGCTTCCATCATCCCCAGGAACCAGCGCGCGGCGTACAGTCCTTCTTTGTTCTTGACGGCGGCATGGCATGCCAGGACTATCCCCCACGAGAGGATGATCCGTGTTTGCCAGTTGCGAGGAAGGACCTTCTTCATTACCAAATTGCTCGGAACTTCGAAAATAATGTAGCTGACCTGCCTCGACGGTCAATGTTGCTCGTGCAGCTGTCGGCTTTTCCCCAACTCACAAAGTAAATTGATTGAACCCAGTTGTACTGGTTGGCCGTCATGCTCAGTTCGTTCAGGATATTTGAGGGCTGCCCAACCTGCAGCACTTTCACATTTGCGGCGTTCATGTAGTCGATCTGGAATCGTCAGTGATAGTTCTCGACCCCTCACACAAACCACGCACGTTTTTAATGACGTAGATCAACCCAATGAGGACCAAAAACCTCCGATCGACTTTCCGCATGATTGCTTTGTCTTCTGCGGCGGAAAAGGACGCGAGAAACGCCTTCTTTCCTTCTTCCGTCCCATCGTGGAACTCGGCAGTGCCGCTTTGCGAAGGTGCTGGGCTGTCCTCGACGGCGGCTTCTTTGCCCTCCGACATATTGAACGACAATTGAGGGGCTGTGTATCAGCGCAACAGCATGGTCTGCACTAGTGTGGTCAGGCTGGGATGTCGGCGAGAAGTGTTGGCTTCAACCGTTCAGCAAAGTGCGCGCGGACGTGACACGAAATAAAAGCTCGCATGAGAGCACGTCACAGCCCCTCGGCATGCTGGCACCTTATCGCCGAATGTGCAGTGTGAAAAGCCATAGAGGGTGGCGGGCCAGTGCCGAAGAAGCGGGCCCGCCATGCATTTTGCCATTGCGCGCCTCGCGCACGCAATCTCATTGCTTTTGTAGAGGAATTTTCCGATGCAACGACGATGGCAGTGCTGACGAACGGTATCTACCCCGCTTGGTGGGACGGTAAGTCGATGAGTGGGGTGGCGGATCTGGTCTGTCATGTAGCGTTGAAGCGTGGGGATGACGGTTCCGCCGCTTTCCCGCATCTGGGCATGACGTGATCGGAGAGGGTTCTGGCGAGCGCTCCAACGTCGAAGGTTAACGGCAATAAGATCTGCACAGCGTTCCGAGCGGGAATGCAATAAGCTTAAACGGTACAAGCTATGTGTGGCTCAGTCGTTGACTCGTTGAATGTCTGTGCTTTGAGTTTAGCTTTACTCTTGAACGTACCTCGTCTCCGCCCGCCAGATATATTCCCAGAGATGTCTTTTGTTTCCATGATACTTCTCAGAACTAATTCGTGCAGAGGTGATTGTGTGGGGCAAGCCTCTCCCAAGGCAGGTGTTGGAAGATATGAGCCCCCTAATCTCATCAAGGTCGACCGAGACACTTTCTATGGGCAGTTGAATACAAGATGTGGACGTAAATATGCACATTTGAAACTTGCATTTACGTCCGGATCTTGGCTCCAACTGCCCACGTAAGTATGAGACAAATGCGGGCGGGCCAATTTCTTTTGTCACCCGCTGTGCTTGCTGCTGACACATCCATACAGATTCGCACTCAACTCGACGCTCGGGACACCAGCAGTTTTGCAAAGTCCACCTGAGCACAGGCTTTTCACCGTTTACCAGGAGCATACCATGACCGATTGATGTTGCGTGTACTTCCGTGGTGCTTTGGTATCGAGGTCGGGTTCCGTTGGAGTCACACGAAGATCCGTGCTATTCAGAAACATCACGAGGAGAAGGATGATGTTATGCGTCGGTAAGGAAAATTAACTCTCATTGTACCACTTTCAAATCCCTGTAGTGCTTCTGTCTTCTTCCCTGTGAATTGCATGAGTGACAGGAGCGGTGACTATCGGCGCATTCCTCTCCCGAGTCCGTTGATAACAAGCAGTCCGATCAACATGCCGACTGATACCTAGCGTGCATCGTCCTCCCTCGACCACTTTAACGCCGCATTCACTGGCGCTGATGATGAGACCATCACCTCATTCGAAACCGATGGAGATGTCTGTTCAAATCGGTCGAGATTGCAGACGAACAGGGCGGCGCGGCTCAGCAGTTCAAGAGGTTGATGGGGTTCCTGGGAACAGCCGCAGAAGGATGATATCCTCTTCGCTGGTTGTGGGTTTCCACAGACACCATGTGTGTCCCTGATTTACTGACTCGTCTATTTCTAACACATATCAGGTTGCGATATCATTACCTTCGATTCTTCTTGTTTGTCTTTGGTCACGTTTTAACCACACTATCCTCTCGCGTACTATATCAGTATCTCCTTGGTCGGCGCAATCCACCGGTACCACAGCTTGTTTTTCTGTCTGGGCAGTTGAAGCGAATGTCCCGACATAGATGCAGAATTTTAATCCGCACAAACACGTCTAGATATGGGATTCCACAAACTACGTAGTAGAGTGTCATTGATAGTACCGGTGGGTATGTCGGTGGATTGCGCCGGCTGACCAGATTTTTACAAATCGTGATGCAATCAACGTAGATGCAGGATCTCGATGCAACAACTAGCGCTCCGTACATCTCCATAGATAAAACAATCATCAGCGCTGGGCGATTTGGCGGCCAGCAGTCCTCCCGATTGGCGGTTTGCCACGAATGCCGAAAAGGTCGATGTTCCGCCTTGGAATTCTGGAACTTCACCACACCATCCACACAAATGTTAGATTACAAAAAGTATCTGGAAAGAAAAAAACACTTCCATACACTAATTTCTACTCCCCGCGCTCTTGTGTAATGGATGATCGACTTCATGAGGCGCATCCTTCGTATATTGCGCTCGCAAGGTGGACCCTCCAGCACGCCATCGCCCGAATCCATCCAAATGCGGGCATTCGGCTCGGGCCTTGATGTGTCCCCACGGTCCAACTCTTTTTTCGACCTCACTCTGAGAGCTGTGAGACCCGAATGCGATATGCCTGGGAGAGTTGAAGCGGATGTCCGGACGCAGTTTTTAAGCACTATTCCACACAATCACGTCCATACAATATCTTCAACTGCCCATCTACCATCCCACGCTTAATTCGCGATAGCGTCTGGCCAGTTTCTTCACCTACCTACCAATCGAATATGTTGAGAGCCTTTTGCAATTGCGTCAAGTCAATTACTTCAACTACCCCTTCTAAATTTGGAATGTTTCCACGGATATGTTTGCTCCATTGCTTCCACTTCATCGCGACCTTTCGCCGCTTCTACCTCAATCAAGACGACAACGATAACGACCGTGGGCCTTCCAAGCTACGCGTTCTTTCCCGATAATGCCAACAAACATGCATGCATAAGCTCATCAGAAGAGCTATGTGATAGCTAATGTTTCAATGAACCGAAGAGGTCATGTAGTGTCATCCCAAGCTCCAATGGCTGCCGAGGAAATCCCTAAAGCTATCAAGTTGGGCACCAGTCAAGTCGCTTTCATTGAAAGTCACAGTGCACGAAGGTGAAATTTTGGTGTTCCAACAGGACGCTTCATTAAGTATATACAAGAACGAACGACGTAAGTTTTTAATAGACGTATCGAAATCCAACCATCATCTCCTCTCAGCCCTTCATCTCAGCACCTTCGCACCACCATTTTCATTCTCATTATTCCATAGGAACCCGTTTAGTTGCCGTAGGGGTTAGGGAGACCAGCGTCAGTGTAGCACGACGCCTTTTCACTGCTGCAGGTGGCCATGTTCGCGTCAGGGGCGGTGCGGCACTTGTTGTCGGCCTCGTCACAGGCGTCCTTAGCAGAGCCACGCTTGCCGTAGGGGTTGGGCAGGCCAGCGTCAGTGTAGCACGACGCCTTCTCACTGCTGCAGCTGGCCATGTTCGCGTCGGGAGCGGTGCGGCACTTGTTGTCGGCCTCGTCACAGGCGTCCTTAGCAGAGCCACGCTTGCCGTAGGGGTTGGGCAGGCCAGCGTCGGTATAACACTTCGCTTTTTCACTGCTGCAGCTCGCCATGTTCGCATCAGGAGCGGTGCGGCACTTGTTGTCGGCGTCATCGCAGGCGTCCTTGGCCGAACCGCGCTTCTGGGAGCCGTAGGGGTCGGGAAGGCCGGCAGCAGAGTAGCAGCTCGATTTTTCCGCAGAGCAGCTAGCCATGTTCGCATCAGGAGCGGTGCGGCACTTGTTGTCGGCGTCATCGCAGGCATCCTTGGCGGAGCCGCGCTTCTGGGAGCCATAGGGGTCGGGAAGGCCGGCAGCAGAGTAGCAGCTCGATTTTTCCGCAGAGCAGCTAGCCATGTTCGCATCAGGAGCGGTGCGGCACTTGTTGTCGGCGTCGTCACAGGCATCCTTGGGGGTGCCGCGCTTCTGGGAGCCGTAGGGGTCGGGGAGGTTGGCGTCGGTGTAACACTTGCTCTTTTCCGCTGAGCAGCTAGCCATGTTGGCGTCCGGGGCGGTGCGGCAAGCGTTGTCCTTCTTGTCGCAGCAGCCGGCGGCCTGGCTGGCGCAGTAGGCCATGTTGGGGTCGGGCTGAGCCTTGCACTGGGTCATGACGTCGAGGCAGTTCTCGCTGCGGGCGTCGAGGGGCATGGCAAAGCCCTGGGCGAGAAGAGCCGCAACGGCGACGATGGTGGCCTTGGTGAAGTGCATGGTGATTTAGGATTAAAAGATTGGTAGAGTAGTGAGTGTTGGATGTTGATGAAGCGTCGAGGTGGAGGAGTGAAGAGCGAGTGGTGGTTGGTGAGGACTGGAAAGACGACGACAGACAGCAGAATATATACACAGCATGAGGTTCGTATTCTCTGCCCTACGGAGAGCGGGATGAGGTCGGTGGCGGTATTCCCGCAGCCTCGACGTGGGCCACCGTGCGGGCATAGTGGTGCACCATGCTGGCTCGTGTGGTTCGTGTTTGGAGACGCAGGAGAATACTGATCGTCATATTACTTCCTCATTCTCGGCGAGGCGGAGCGTGGATCCTGGGCGCAGCCTAACTGCGGAGTCGGCCACTGAGGAGGCCGCTAATGCGTTCAATGTGAGACGGGAGCGGGAGGAACACTATGCTCAGATGGAGTGCTTCCGTCCGTCTCTCTGTCCATCTGGCATGGCTACCACCCAAACCGCGGGACGAGCGAGCAATTGCAGATGGGCAATGGCTTGCTGGCTGAGCAGCTCCAAGGCCTCAGCCCTACCGAGAGGCAAAGCAGTGTCCAGGATGGGTGGGCGCTGGACGAGCCGCGCGGCGCAAGGCCAAGCCAGTGAGCCGCACTGTGGCAGCAGCGGTTGCGCAGTTCATAATGGGATCATTGCCGAAAGGGACCAAGCTCGACCGGGCGAACTGAAAATAGGAACAGAGGCTGAGGAGACGGCCTGGTGTTGTGGGGCTGGTCGAACGGTGCTCGTATTTCGCCAGCCAACGGCGGGTGCTGGCCTGACTACGGCGCTGATCACAGCTCTCCGCCCGCCGCCGAGGGACGAGCGCCGATGTGACCGGAATGTGGCCGCACGGGGTACGGGACAGGAGCCCGGAGGCCGGTGGCCGATGGCTTCCATCGGTGGTGGTGATGAGTGCGTGCGGATGCGAGGAGCGGCACGAGAAGAGACGAGGTGGACGAGCACCTGCCGCCTGTGCGCCCGGCCAATCGCAGCCGGGCGCCTTCAAACCGCCCGCATCGTTGCAGCCTGCATGACCTCACTGCTATTTTACTTCTTACGCCGCCCAATTCGAATGCGGCCAGCGCCCCGGCTGCCGTCACGGACAGCGACGATCTGAATTTGGTCGCGCGCCCGGCGTCTCTCGTCCAGCGGCGCACCGGCGCACTGGCTCTCTCAACGAGATCGCTGGCGGTGTGCCGCGTTCCTCAGCCCTACGCGTCCATGCGCTCACGGGTCAATTCAGGCCCCTGATCAACCCTGTGACCTCCCTCACCGGCGTTGTCGCGGCTCAAGCTCCGAGCAAGAGATGGTAGTGCCACACCTGACCATCGACGTTTCTAGAGACAAACCTCCTCCGCAGCTCCACCCGCATAGCTGAATCCGAATGTCAGTTCATGGGCAAACGTCCCCGGCCAACCGCCGTTGCGGCAGTGGCGTCTCGGTTGCATAACCAAGCATTTCAGTGGCGCTGCCCAGTGTCTGGGGGCGCCCCGCTCTATACGAACTTACTGCAACTGTCATGCACAGCCACTAATCGAATGCTTCGAGAAAAACTGCTCCAACCAGACGAGAAGGGGAGATAAACCGGCTTCGCTCCCGGCATCGGCAGTGCTCCCGCGCCAATCAAGTACGTACTTCGAATGGCACGCCCGGCCTTGGGGCGCCCCTGGTGACCCCGCGCTTGGACTTGCGCCGAGCCGGTTGAGAACGCCCGGAAGGCCGCCTCATCAGCCCTACAGATGATCGAACTGACTCTTGCGTCCTTGCGTCGGGGAGACCGCTGCCAGCGATTCCCCCAGAGCTTGGGCGCCAGCGTGCGAGGACGCGCGGTCCAATGCTACGACAGATTGGCCGACAAGAGAGACTAACCTTTCTGCTCAGCCACGACCTCGCGATCGTAGCCCCTGATACGGACGCCTATTTCGAATGAGCTGGCCATGAGTTGGCTGTCAAAGGACTACAGATGTCACGCGCCCAATGTGGCTTCTACCAGTGCCTTGACACTGGATCGGTGCTCGAGAGAGGTCCCCATCAACGCCAAATGGTGACACCTCCTACGTGGTGAGAATCCCCAGCCCAGCCATCTAGAAGAGGTTTCCTATGTCACTGACAAAGAAGAGCAATATAGTATCTCCAAACGTCAGTGTCGACCTCATAGTCGAACGGCCTGTAGACGCAACTCTCGATGTAGCGCGGTCCTTTGCGCGTGGGCCCAAAACCAGCGGGTGTCTCCCTTCTCGCCAAGTGCCAACTCATCGTGGCCCGATACTTCTTGAAAAGGTCCCCATAAAGTACACTTGGCGTGCATGACAGTTTTGGGCTGCTTAGGTGACGAATACAACGCATACAGCAGCTTGGTGCTTGAGGTTCCGGTTCGCTGGAAGGTGGCAACCGACACTTCTCTACGGGAAAGGTCGCCATCAGATTTCCAGTGACTTATCCCAGCGCCTTGACTGTCGTGTACCGGCATAATCGAATTAGCTGCTTGTCGCTTTTCCGAGGCCAGCCGGCAGTGTGGGATTCCAACAGAATGACTACAGGAGTTGAAAATTTCCCCCGACCAAACTTGCTTGGAACTTGCTTGGACACACATGGCCATGCCGATGCTTCCGTGTAGTTGATTGGCTACCGGACTGTGGCAAGAGAACAGACCAATGCTAACAGAGTACAGCTTCTCACTCGACCTCGCATCGTGGTTGGTCCAGTTTTCTCGACGTGTCACCAGCCTTTAAACACTAACGGAAAAGATAATCACTCGCCAAATTGATCTACTCGTAAATCTCGTCAATATGTAACCAGTCTATATTCTAGCCCCATCTATATGCGTATCCATCATGATTTTTGGCTTGCTTGATCTGCGTTTTTCTTCGCCTCGGAGCGATAGCTGCTCAAAACAAACAGCAAGCTAATGATGATTCCCAAGCCGGCAAGTCCGATTCCCGAATACCAAGCTCCACGGTAACCCGCGAGTATGTTCTCGCCTCCGTTGTTGACATGAACCTCGACGGTACCGGCAATCCCCAAACCCCACGAGATGGAGTAATTGACGACCGTCGTGACCAGCGACGCGGCAATACCTTGGTGGCGCTTGGGAACGTGGTTACTCAAGATGATGGTCGCCGCCGGAAAACTCATGTCCATTCCCCATCTACAACATTGTCAGCATCCTTTCACTAACATGTTGGAGAAGTGAACTTACGGTGTGATTACAACGCTCCAGAAGACCTGCTTCCAGAAGAGGCGACCGACAGGCAAAGTAGCCAAGATGATGTTGCCGCAGCAGAAAGCAACCATGGAGCCCAGCATGAGCCACGCAGTCTTGACACGGCTCAACAGAAAGCCGACAGTGATGGCGGCGCACGCACCAGAGATGCCGCACGGCAGGTTCTGCGCGACGACGCTCAGCGGCGTGTTGTTCTGCAGCACGATGGTGAACTGCCAGAAGTAGTAGATCCAGATGCCGAAACTGCTCCAGCCGAAGGCCATGCAGGCCAGCACGAAGCCGACGTGGGCGTCCAGGCTGTTGATGGGGACCAGCGGCTGCTGGACCTTCTTCTCCACGAGGATGAAGGCGAGGAAGAACAGGACGCCGAGGACGAGCAGGACGATGACGTACGGCTCGTCCCAGCCGACGACGGGCGCCTGGTTCCACGCGACGTTGAACAGCACGAGGCCGCTGACGCCGGTGACGGCGCCCAGGTAGTCGAACGTCTGCTTGACGGGGGCGCCCGTGGCGTCGAGGTGGGCCTCTTGTTCCTCGTCGGCGGGCACGACGAACCAGGCCAGCACGCCGTAGCCGAAGCACACGATGGAGGCGACCCAGTAGGTCCAGGGCCACCACGCGAACTGGGCGAAGACGCCGGAGAAGGCGGCGCCGACGATGAAGCCGTTGGGGGCGGTGGCGGCGTAGACGGAGAAGACCATCTCCTTGCGGCGGCCGGGCGGGTAGGTGCTGCCGAGGATGGCGAGCGACGACGGCAGCAGGATGGCGGGCCCCGCGCCCTGCAGCGCGCGGCACACGTCGAGGAAGACCTGGTTGCCCGAGTAGACGGTCAGGCCGGCGACGAGCGACCACAGCGAGTACCAGAACCAGCCGAGCAGGAACAAAGGCTTGTGCCCGTACATGTCGCCCAGCCGCCCCGCGATCAGGATGAAGGTGCCCACCGTCAGGCTGTACGCCGCCGTGAACCACGACAGCTGGCCCGCGGACGGGTCGCCGAAGTCTTTCGCCATGATGTGCAGCGGCGCCATGGATTGGGACATGCCCGCCTGCGTCATCAGCTGGGCGGAGGCGACGACGGTGATGAAGAGGATTTCCTTGGGCAGCGGCATCGACGGCTTGGTGCTCGGGGCCGCGCTGGGCGCGAGCGACTTGCGTCGTGTTGCTGCTGCTGCTGCTGCTGCTGCTGCTGCTGCATCGTCGTTGGCGGCGTCGTCCGTGTCGCTGCTGCTGGTGGCGGACGGCGGTCGTGAGAAGTCGGTCGAGTTCTTTTCGCTGAAGAGGCCGCTGGGGGAGTTGGGGGATGTTGGTGACGCCGTCTGGCCGGCAGACAGCGTCGTGGCCTTCTCGACGTCCTCGGAGAACGCCATGTTTTTTTCCTGAAAAGGAAAGGGAGGGAGAGGTAGGTATGCTCCTACGATGAGGAGGATACAAGCACGGGAGGGAGTCCTCGATTTATTCCGTTTCGACCCGTCTCGAATAATCCGGGGGAACGTTTCGCATCCGATGTCGTGCAATCCGGTATCAGGGGCGGCTTTTGGATAGGGTGGAGCACGTTTCTCCGTGCGGATGGTGGTGCGGGCCGTTAATTTTTTTTGGCTTCCGTCGTTGCAGTAGTTTCACACCTCGCGTATCTGTTTCGTCGTTGCCGGCGGTTATGCTTCACGTTCAATCAAGGGACCGGACATGGGGGGCGAGCAGGCTTCGTAATATGGCCGAGGAAGACTGAATCCGAGCAAGGCGCCATCGGAAGCAAAAGACGACAGAGCGGAATTGCATGGTCGGGTTATGAGAAATGGCCTCTTGCACAAACGGGTTTGTACGTCACTGAGAGGCGACCTTAGCTCATCTCGATAAGATAGTTCCGTGACGGACAAAGTAGGCGAGGGTTTCGGGGCCCTGCATCGCTTCCAAACGCCGACGATGCCCGGAAACACCTCCAGCGGCAGGGGTTGCGCCCAATCATGGCCGGCGCCCGAATGCTTGCCCGCTTCACCTGGCCGTCGTGTTCGCGGGCAGGCACCGCATTGGGAATGTCGTTGTGCTGTTGCGTTTCGAGGGGGTTCGGATTTGTCGGATCTAAGTGATCGGATTTCAGACTTTTTGGTGGGCTCTCTTGTCGTGCGCTGCGCTACCGCGTCAACAGTGGAAACGTTTCTAGAAAGGTCAGCGGAACGCTAAATCGCTACTAGTTGCCCTTCCTGACTAAACGTGCCAGCGGCATCTTTCCGCTGCAGGCACAACTTTATCTCTCTCCGCTGTCGGGCTGCTCCACCATGTAGCTCGCGCAATTCGCTCGCCGAACTACGTGTACACGCTGCTGATGGAGACCAGTTACTCAGAGCTCTCCTAAGTCCGCGCACCCTTGCATTCCAATCTGTTTTCGGTATATCCGACGCCGAAGGTCGAGATGCTGTCCTATTACAAACGGCGATGCATTCGACAATAGACAGGGGTGACTTTAAGCATAAGATGAGGTAAGGCATGCATGGGAATGATGAAGGTTGTTTCAACGCCAAACGTGCCAGGCCGACCTCGCAATCTGCCCGCGCAACAACAGAAAAATCGAGAGAGTAGGGAGTAGTACGCCATGTAAACCACACTGCTCTCACTCGCCCACCTGTGCCAGCGCCGCCAGCTCCAGCTCATCCGCCGTGATGCCCATTTTGGCCTGCTTCCTCTCGTCCGTCCGCACCAGCTCGGCGAGGCCGAAGCCTCCCCACCCGGTGAAGTCGGTCGCGAACCGCACCGCCGCCTTGAGGAAGAACTGCCGCGGGTCGCCCCACGTGTCGGCCGCGTTCTTCATGGCCCGGAGAGCTGGCGTTCCGTTAGTAATCCGGCAAATCCGAACAGGAAAGCAGTGGATTGTCGGAGCGGGGGGGAGGAGATGGGGAGAGGGAGCCTCGGGATACCCCACCAATGCTCCTTCCTTTCTCTCTCTCTCTCTCTCTCTCTCTCTCTCTCACCTCCTTCCGCACCGAGACAACAGCAACAACAACAACAGCAGCAACAACGCCGCAGAACAAGCCGACAGAAACCCTCAAGCAATGGCGGGACATGACCACTCACCCTTGACGTAATGCGCATCATTCCGCCACCTCCCCCTCAGCGCCGCCTCGCCAACAACAAAGCCGTCCCAGTCCCTGCCATCCAGGTCGACGTCCTCGACCCGGCGCCGCTCGACGGCGGGCCGGTGCTGCGCGACGTAGACGGTCACGACGAGCAGCCACCACTGGCGCACGAGCGGGACGTGGCAGCGCGCGGGCAGCACCGGCAGCAGGCGGCGCAGCGCGTGGCTGGTCGTCAGCGCGTGCACGAGGAAGAAGTCGTATTTCTCTTCTTCTTCTCCGTTCTCCTTCCCGTCGTCTCCCCCCTTCTTCGTCGCCACCAACAGCTCCACCGCCGCCTGCTGCACGGCCTCGAAGATCGCCGTCGGATCGTGCGCGGGCACCGCCAGCGCGTTCCAGTACTCCAGCACGGCGGCCTCGTGTGGCGCTGAGGCTAGGAGTGTGGCGATGTTGGCGTCGCCCTTGTGGTATGCGAAGAGGTGCGCTTCGGCGTCGTCGAAGCGCGTGTCGGCGCGTAGTCGCCGTAGTAGCTCGAGTGGATCGCCGCTGGATGGGTTGGTCGCTGGTGGTGGCTGCGTGTAGGATGGGTCGTCGAGGTATTTGTGCTGCGCGTTGTAGAAGCACGTCGCCAGCACGAGGGCCTCGGGCGCGAGGGTGCGCGAGGAGAGCTCGTAGGCGTAGCCGAGGTGGATGAGGGCGTGGCCGACTGATGGGAGTGAGTGGTCAGTTCGGGGTGGTGGGGGGTTTGTTGGCGAGGGGCGGGGGTAAATGCTACTGACGGCCGCAGATGATGTTGTTGATGAGCGGGTTGGGCCCGTCGAAGAGGTACTTCTCCGTCATGGCTTTCCAGTCGTGGCCGTGCTTGGGGATTTGGTCTTCGAAGAAGTCCATGTATGCGCGCTGGTACCTGGAGGGAAACGATGTGAGTGAGCTGCAGCGCCTTTTGGCTGCGTTGCTCGGACGGTTGTCTCGTATAAGGTGCCTTACTCCCTCTGCCCGAAGTGCTCTCGCCAGTTGGCCTCGGTGATCTCACCGGGTGAGTCCGTCCATTTTTCCAGCGTCTCGGTTTCGACGTCGTACACTTCATTGAGGTGCTCGTTGGTCGAGCCGAGAATGTAGGCTGACCCCAGTATCTACACGTGAGGTCAGATGCGGCTTTCTCCGGACTATCCCGGAGCTCCATTTGAAAAGGAAACGCAAAAAAACACAAGATGGCTCTCTCTTCAACGAAACCCGTTCGGCTTACGTGCGGGGTATGGTTGTGGAACTCGAGATTGTGGTAGATGACGCTGAAGATGCTGTGGTTTGCCTGCAACAGGTGCTTCACCGTCCGCGCGCGTTTCTCCGCCATCTCCTCGACCGCGTATACGGGCTCGGGCTCGACCCGGACCCGTTGCGCGAAGAGGTCCGGCATCTTCCTGTAGGTCCACGAGAACATGGCGGCGGTGGCGAGAGCAACGCTGGAGAAACCGATTGCGGCAGATTGAAGTTGCTGCCTCTCGATTGATCTTGTCGTCATTGTTGGCTCTCTGCTTCGAAACGGCGTCGTTGTGGGGGAAAGGAAGGAAGACAAAGGCTAACCTGAGGCGCAAATGGCGCAAATGTGGACGAGAGCGGGTGGGGTTGAACGCGGGGCGAGGGAGTGGACAAGAGCCAAGTTCACGACCCCGTCTCTCCGTCTCTTTTGGATTACGTCGGCGGAAGGGATGAGGTGATGCTTGCAGAACGTGCTGAGGAGAAAGAGGCAAGTCTTGCTGAGAGTTGGCGAAGCTTTCCCCGCATTTTCAAATCCGCAAGTCGTCATTTGCTCGGATCCCTGCGGCCTCCTGCATATGCGACCAGCGGGAGGGGCGTTGATGACATCCCTCCAATCGAGCGAGCTCATTCGTCGCCAGGGTACGTTTGGCGTCTTGTCGATAGAATTCGAGACTGCGCAGAACGGCCAGCATTGGCTGACACCGTATCCGTGTGATTCCGGGCCAACGATGCTCTTTACTCCTGGTGTTTGCGCTTTCACTGCCCGCTTGGGACATTGGAATAGCCCCTTTCTGGAATGGCCTGCGGCTTAGGAGTATGCTGCACTTTGGTTTCCGAGTACTTGTCGATGAGAAAGCGCGTTCTCTCTTATTTTCTGACCGTGGCAGTCCATAACTTTCTTTCTATATCGGAATGTGAAAAGGGCGGGTTGAGCTATTTGAATAACCACGAACAAACCATATCATCTTTGAGTGCCAGATGCTCCGAATTCAATCCTTGGCTAGCGAAGTCGTTACCAGTCTCCGACTACCGCGAGCCGAATGTAGCAGCGTAGTTATCGGATATGGTGTATCGGTAGACGTTGGCGGGAGCCCTCTGATGCCATTTGCGTGAAAAGTGCTCCCAAAAAGGTAACCCACGGATCACAAACCTTGGGGTTTTACACGTTAAGGTTCCGGTGGTGATGTATTGGGCCGGAGCCTGCCAATCACACTAACCGTCCGATTTAAGATAGAGCTGTTGCTATCGTGGGCCATATATCCGATGCTTTTCGAATGTTCACTTGGACATAACATAGAAGACGAAACCGATATGATTCACGATCTCATGACGTTCACTTTGCAGGCCAACAGTTGCAGACTACCTTCGACTTGCTTTGCGGTATATCACCAGCGCACTTTCTTCACTCTACATCTCACTTTGTAGCACCTGGGGTGTCATGGAAGTCAGTCACTCTTATTACTTCTATCATCTATTTTAGGCTTTTTTTTATCGGACCATTTCCATGCTCGTTGCGCGACAAACGTAAAATCTGGGTATTTTTCTTTTCTCTTCTTCCTCACCAAACAAAGACGCACTTAAGCGTTGACGGGGTAGGGCAGGATGTTGCCGGTGGTGACGTCGGGCCAGCCGTAGTGGAGGAGCTCGGTGTTGGTGGCCATCTTCTGGCCCCAGGAGCCGAGGTCCTTGAGGAAGTTCTGGAAGTTCTCCTCCTGGCCGAGGTCGGTGGGCTGGTGGTCCTTGCCGATCTGGAGCATGTGGGAGCCTGGGAGGTGGAATTGTCAGCCGTCTTCTTCTTCTCGAACAATCGTCTTTTTTTGATATAAACTTACCGGCAGCGATGGTGTTGAAGAGGTAGTCGGTGGGGTCACCCTTCTGGATGATGGCGCCCTTGACGCGGCCGGCGAGGATCTCGCGGCAGAAGGCGGGCTCCTGGCAGAGCGGGCGGCCGAGGGCGACGGCGTCGACGGTGTTGAGGCAGTCGACCATGGCGCCGACGGTGCGGAGGCCGCCGACGAGGTAGGACTTGGTCTTGGAGAGGTTGGGCGCCATGATCTTGGCGAACTCGAGGAACCAGGCCTCGCGGCGCTTGGTCGAGTCGCGCTTGTTGTGCAGGAAGCCGAGGTCCTCGTACGAGCCGCCCGAGATCTCGACGAAGTCGAACGTGGCGTCCTCGAGCACCCTGCTCAGCGTCTTGATCTCCTCGACGCGCGTGTTGTTGTCCTGGAACTCGGTCGAGTTGATCTTGATGCCCATGACGAAGTTGGGCCCGGTGCGGGCGCGCACGGCGGCCGCGATCTCGGTGATGATGCGCGCGCGGTTCTCAATCGAGCCGCCGTACTTGTCGGTGCGCTTGTTGGTGGTGGGCGACAGGAACTGGGCGAGCAGGTAGCCGTGGGCGGCGTGCACCTGGATGCCGTCACCGCCGGCCTTCTCCATGTACTCGGCAGTGTGTGCGAAGCCCTCAATGATGCCATTGATGTCCTCCTGGGTGGCAGGACGGGGCTGGGCGAAGCTCATGCCCATGACCTCCCTCTCGAGCCTCACATCGGAGGCAGAGATAGGGTTGGGCTGGATGGCGTCCCTGGTCGAGTTTAGCAATCGCTCCGCTGGCGGATTCGCCGGGTTGTCTACTCACCAAACCTGTCTGCCGGCGTGGCTGACCTGGGTAAGGAAGATGGAGCCGTTCTTGTTGCACTCGGTGGCCATGGCCTTGAAGCGCTCGAAGCGCTCGCCCTCGAAGGGAGCGTCCTTGGGGATGATGGGGTTACCCATGGCCTCAAGGTGCTCGGGCTCGAAGAAGGTGTTGCCAGTGACAACGACACCAACCTCGCCCTCGCCCCATCTCCGGTAGAGGTTGACAAGCTCCTTGGAGGGGATACCGC
This sequence comes from Diplodia seriata, assembly GCF_021436955.1. Lineage (NCBI taxonomy): Eukaryota > Fungi > Ascomycota > Dothideomycetes > Botryosphaeriales > Botryosphaeriaceae > Diplodia > Diplodia seriata. The sequence goes on along the minus strand of NW_027117309.1, from coordinate 596,559 downwards.
GGTTCTGGGGGTTCTTGAAGTCCCACGAGGACATGCGCTCGGTCAGAGGAGCCTTGAGGAAGCGGTTCTTGGCGACGCGGCCAGAGAACTCAAACTTGAGAGGCTTGCCCAGCGGGGCGGGGTCCACGTTCTCGGACTCGAAGCGGGGAGAAGACATGTTGGCGGAATTGGTATGTGATGCTTTAGTTGGAGTGCAAAGCTGGAGAGGCAAAGTCGGCGGCGGGGAGGGTATCTATAAATCCCCAGGCCGGCAGCCCCTCCAGCCCCTCGGTGGGGTGATTAGTTTAAGGGACCAAACTATTATCAATCCCGACGACGGTCTCCCATCGAAAGATTGACGAGGCCGCTCCACGGATGACCGCCCGCTTGCAGTTAGAAGACGTTCTTCAGCCGTCGCAGACTCGGCCATTAGTGGAGATCTCCAGCACGCGGCCAATGAGCCTTGCGCCGAGCGTGGGCCGGTGGCTTCGCGTGCGTCGGCCCGCACGTGGCGCAGAGACCCACATAACGGCCGAATTCGCGTGGAAAAGGAGATCTTGACACCTTCTGTGCCTTCCACACGTTCGCCAGGGGCACGCCGGATCCTTCTCAGCAAGATCCGGATCTTCACAATTCCAATAGTGCCTTTCCGGGAATCGGGCGACGTGACGACGGTTCCCACGGCCGGATTCACCCCGGGGTCGTTGCGCGTTCACCGCACCTCGTTGCCGCATCCTCGGCCCGCATCATACGACCACACGTGAGCGGCGGCAGTCGTGCATGGCACATGGATGGTTTCACCTCTCCATTCGTCAGCAAGATACACCCTTTTTGGTTCCACAGAAGGATCCCCGGACTCGGAGGTCACTCCGGGGTACGTATAGCTGTGTAGAGATCAGTAATCGCGGCGAGCACCATCCCTCTCTTGCCACCACCGAGTCCACTTTGCTGAGCGCCAGATGGTCCAAAGCATTCACCGTGATGCCTATCGTCCAGGAGGCGGAACCGCAAAGGACCGAAGAGCCGAGCAAAGCGTTTCACGCCGCAAGCCACGGCCTCGGACGAGACACAGCCCGTTCGCTGCCATTGCAAGGGAAAATCTCTCCGGTCGCCGTTCTCTGGTGGCATCGGATTCCGGAAGAGGCGTCTGTTGGGCGTTTCGGGCGCTGGAGACCATCCGCGGGGTGCCTGGCGTCGTCATTTAGGGTCGAGGATTGGCAGCTGAGTCCGCATGCGGTAAGCCAGAGGCGGGAGCCATGCTCGAATGGCGTCTCCAGGCGCGCGGGAGATACGCGTTTGACAGCTGCTGGCCCGAGCTCCGCAAGCAATCGGGACTAGATCCGTCTGAAGATTGCGGCGCGTACGGAGCTTTTCGGACTTTGATACGTGGCGCTCAGTATCTCAAATCTTCATGGACTTCCCGCCGTCCACATTTTTCGGACCTCACTTCGCTCCGCTCCCTCTGCTATCCCACCACATCGAGTCATTCACCTCTTGTTTGGGTGCCAAGAACGGCAACTCCTGAAGAGCCTCCTGATCACCGACTGATGTGCTACCTCATTGAGCCGAGGTATCCCGGCATACGGGGACAATGGTGTCGCACAAGGATCTCCAACGTCTGCAAGCCACTTGGCTTGGCTTGGTGGGAATGAAGGCTGGAAATAAGGAGACGAAGGGCCCGAGAATCCCTGCACCAACGGTCAGCGTAGTTTTACTTGAATCATGGGTAAGGCTGAACACTACTAGAAGGGTCCGCAACTACGAGAAGAGTACCGTATAAGAACATCAATCATGATAGACCAGTCATGCTTTTGCGACTGGAACCTCAGCTCCCTTTGTGATTATCCTTGTAGCATTGAGCCCACCCGCATCGGCACGTCATACACAGGATAGTTGTCGACCTAGGCGATATCGACCGCGTGTTTGGACACGTTCGAGGCCTGGGAGTGCCTGTTCAAAGGTGCCGCGTGCGCATGTCCGGAGATCCACTTGGGAAACCGAAAACCCTTGGGCGGAGCTAAGACAGCTCAACTGTGCTTTCGAGAACAGTGGCAAGTGGAAATATGAGGCGTGCATGAGGCGGAAGCGAACAATCTTGCAAAGGTGGCCGTTACGGTGGGTGACAAAAGAGATTGCATCCCCGCGTTTACCTTACACAAACACTGCATCATCAAGTTGGTATAGGTGGTTGAATACAAGATCCGGACGTAAATGTACGTTTTAAATGCATATATTCACGTCCGGAGCTTGTATTCAACTACCCATCCGGTGAGATATTTTTTATAAGGCAGATGCGGGTAGGCAATTTCTTTTGTCACCGACGTGCCGTCGATGTGTTTAATTCGCGAATCGTGGATTCAGTCTCCCCACTTCCATGCAAGTCTCGTGCTGAAGCTACTCCGATGCCACATGTCGCCGGCTCCGCCCATCTAGCAATTAAGTTCACAACAACGCAAAGAAAGCCGGCAAATGGCGGAATACTCACACCTGCAAGGGCGGCATTCGCAATCACATCTCACACCACCCGCGCCCTCCACTCTTGCGATAACCAGTCCGGTGTGGAATACTACTGGACAATTCCATCGTTGGTGTTCCTCGCACGCAATTCACGTGACGATTGACGATTGCTTGCTTTGTCACTGCGGCGCGGAACGTTGGCGCGAATCCCGAATACAAAACGTATGCCTGGTCATTGCAGTCTCTGCAGGCGTCTCGGAATCTTGATCGATTTTGCGAAATGACTGTTGATGTTTCCACCCGGCATTTGAGGGTAGCAATCGTTGGAGGTGGGCCAGGCGGGTTGGCCACCGCCATAGCGCTCTCTAAGATTCCGAATGTGGACGTGACGATATACGAACAAGCGAGCGTGCTGCGCGAAGTTGGAGCCGGGATAAGCATTGGGCAGAATTCTTGGAATGTCTTGGAGCTGCTTGGTGTAGCTGATACCCTGACCAGTGGCCATCAGACATGGACGGTGCTGAATCTGTAAGCTTGCGATGATCACAACCTAAACTACACCTCTTCAGTGCTGAGTATTCATGTAGTAACGGTCGGTCTGGCCAAGAACTTCATCGCCGTGAAAAGAAACCTACAGATACCAAGCGACCGCCAATCCGGACACAACGGACGAAACTCCAGTCGGCACTTCTGGCACATGTTGGGCCGGGAGTTATCCAGCTCTCTAAGAAGCTAAGGCAGATAGTGGATAAGGGCTCAGAGGGCGTTGAGCTGCACTTCAAAGACGGTAGCTCCGCAACGGCTGACTTGGTTGTTGGTGCTGATGGCATCCGCTCCGTGCGTTAACCCCTAATGTGGAATCTACTTCAATACTGATGAACAGACAGATCGTGAGAGATACGGCCTGGCCCAATTATGAGATCAAGTTCACTGGGACGACGATTTGGCGGACATTGCTCCCGTGGGACAGTGTCAAAGACTTGGATCCACGATTCGAAATTACCGGATGGTGGCATTCACCCACTACTCACGTGTACTTCTCGCCAGTTGGGGAGGGGCTTTGGGAGATTGCCGCGAGAGCGTTCCATGATCCAGCAACGCACAGTGCGAGCAAAGTCAGTTGGGGTGTACCGGTTGATAACAAGCATGTTGAGTCCCACTTCACGGTAGGTCAGCACTCGAATCGTCAAGTTACTCTCTTCTCATGACGATCTAGGAATATCTTCCAGGTATCAAGGAGGCGTTGAAGCGAGTCCCTGACGGCGGGTGGCGGGAATTTGCCGCATTTGCCGGTCCGGAGCTCGATAGCTTGACAGCATGGGACAACAAGATAGTCCTTGTTGGAGACTCCTCTCACGCTCTTTCTGGAGCCTTTGGGTCCGGAGCAGGATTTGCGATGGAAGACGGGTGGATCCTGGCGCAGGCTCTGGCCTACTTCAGAAACGACACGGGGAAGGCGTTGCCTTTGTTCGACGCGATACGGCTTCCTTATTACTCGAGGATGTACGCTCATCTGGCATCCGAGGCGGCCAAACGCACGAAGAAGCTTCAGGACATGGGAAGTCCGTCTTTTGACGAGCGAGTTGCGAACAAAATCATCGTGGATGGTGGAGCGGACATGTCATGGATATATGCCAACGACATCGGGTCCGTCTGGAACAAGGCTCTCGATGCGTCGCTTCCTGAGACGCAGGTTTAGCCGAGATGGCGGGCTGTCGAGACGAAGCCAACCCAGAGCCACATTGGCGAGAACGCATCCGTGCGAAGCGTAGGAGAAGCGTAGCGCCACTCGCGGCGAGCTAGTCGAGCAGAAATCAGACTGTCGGTTTCCAAGGGGAGAGGTTCTGGGTCGCACGGCAGCTCGTCCTGCTGGGACACGCAGAGCGGATTGCGCGAGCACAGAAGATTGTTGCCAATTGCAGACGTGGACAGATGCCGGGGATCGCGCGGGCTTTGGAGGGCAAATGGAGCAGCCGAGACCCTCCCACTACTACCCGTAGTGCGCGGCTCGTCCGGACCTGGCTCGTATCGGCTGATAGGCAGCATGTGAACCCATTGGCCGGCAGCGCGGTTTGTCTCCTGCTCGCAACGGGAGAGAGTAGAGGTGCAGAAATAAGGCCGCGGCATCGACGCCAAGCGGCTGAAAAAAGGAACAGGCTCGTACAGGGCCGCCGACTCGCGCTCGTATTAAGGGTGTTTTGTGGAGCGCATTCGAGCAGGTCTTGGTGTCCGTCAAGCGACAAGGCAGTTTCAGGTGGCCGGGTCCGCGGCGCCGGCAGCCGGTCGAGAGTGTGCAGTGCGGCTGGTGTCGGCGGCTGGGGGCGGCGATGGGGGCTCGTCATGGGGGCGCGCGACGCGCGAGGGCCAGCAAACCGCGTGTCGCAGGCCCATGGAGAAGGCGGTGGAGGATGGAGGCACGGCTGGCGTCAGCCACGGGCGAATAAGCGCCTGGCTGTCGCGGAGCAGGGCAGGCCGGTGGGTGCGGTGCGTAGGTGGTAGGCTGCCTGTGCCACTGCCGCAGCCGATCAGCAAACCTGCCTGTGCCTCAGCCCCGTCCCGCCGTCCCACTCGTCCAGGAATAACTCGCAGCCGCGGGCCTCTGCCTTTCTTGTTTCTTGTCGCTCGTTTTGTTCTGTGATTCTGCGCTCTGTGTACCCCAAATACCCCAAGCTGCCCTGCGTGCGCCTGCACTTCCCCGCCCAGCCCCCTCGCTCGCCTGCACAGCCGCCGCGAGCTGACGTTGATGCTCGACTGATCGCTGCCGCCGGAAGCTACTACTTCCCGCGCATTCCGCCTCCAGCCTCGAGCTCTCCCCATCGCTGTGCGGCCCGTCGCATTGGACCTCAAACGCCGGCAATGTGGATTCCTACCGCCCAAGAAGCGTCGTCCGCTCTGTTCCCGCGCCAGGACACGAGCAGCCAGGACCCAAGCAACCAGGACAAGGACAAGGACAAGAATACCGATGACGGCAACAAGGGTCCAGACTGGCGCGTCTTCACCGTCGTAAGTCCCTTGCAGCTCCGCGCCCCGCCCACGCGCGCATTCTGACAGACACGCCAGGTCGCAATCATGGTCGTGCTTTTCGTGATTGTCATCGTCGGCATCTACGCCAAACTCCGTAAACTGCGTGCAAAGTCCCCCCGTCCGCCAAAGCTCCTTCCTGGCAACTTCCTCAAGCGCAAATGGCAGCAATGGAACCCCCGTGCCAAGGGCCAATACTCCGCGCAGCTTCAGGAGAACGATGGCCCTACGCGCCGCCACCGCGCAAATTCGTCGCTCGCCCGTGAGATGGAGGGAATGGACACAACCGCCGCACCTGCGAATGACGCAAGTGCAAATGCCGCCGTCAACAGGAATACGTCCATCAGGAGCGTCATGACCCTGCCTGCCTACTCGCCTGCTGTGCGGGAAAACGAAAGGATCTTGGGCAGGGAGGGAGACCGCGCCGGAATCGACGTCGTGGTCGAGTTCCCCGAGACCATGGAGGAGGAAGAAGAAGTCAGGGACCGCGAGATGGAATCGCTCTACCAAATCCGTGTTGCAAGGCGACAGGAGCAGGCGGAGCGGGAGGATAGGAGACGTCGGCGGAGAGAAGCCAGGCAGAGAGGTGATCTAGAGACGCTCGCACAGCTGCGTAGGGAAAGCCGACAGCGCCAGGAATTGGGAGGTGGGCTATCTGCAGCACTCATTGCAGAACACCAGCATGCACAGGCAAGTCGCGACCGGCGGGTATCATCCGTCCAATACGCAGAGCTGGGCGTCGCCCGCCATGACGGGACACGGGTCAGAGCGAACTCGGCTGAGTCAGATAACCGCCCTCTACTGGACTCCGCAGCCTCTATTGGCGGCAGCTTGCCCAGCGGCGCAGCGGACAATCGCGTGATGCATCACCGCGACTACTCGGCTACCTCGGTCTTGTCAGGTGGCTCTGATGATTTTGGTAACGCCGCACGGAATGCCAGCACGGTTAGCTTCGAGACGGTCCCGCTTGGGCACGATCGTTCCGCCTCCGGATCGAGGTTGACTTTAGCTACTACCAACGGTAGTGATCTTGGAGATGCAAGGATACCACAGCCGGAACCTCCGAATTACGATGAACTAGGATGGGAGGAAGCACCGCCGTACACCAGCCCTGTAGAGACTCGAACCACCCCACAACTGCCCAACATTCAAAGACTTCCGAGCATTCACATTACAGCAAGCGTCACGCCGGTCGAGGAGCACCCACCTCAAAGGGTAGATGAGATTGACAACGATAACCATCAGGGCAAAGTCGGGAGTTCGACATAGGCACGAGATGCAATACAGCGTGGGCAAGGTCCCCATCTTCTAATTGGCGCAAAATTCGGCATACAACGGGCTACAGTTATGAGTTCTACGATCCTCGTTTGGGAGCGATTCTAGCGTTGTAAGATGATACCAGGTTGGGAACATTCCCTTTTGTTGACTTTTGGATACTACATAGCGTCATTGGTGGATTGGATGATTGTACAGGAACCGGAATAACAATATCAGACACAACAAGCCGGCAAATGACCGCTTGAAATACTAAGCCTAAAGCTGCTGTCTGTGCAAAAGTGATGATCTGTCTAGGAAACATGACACTACGTGTTCTGCCTAACCAAGGCTGCGTGGGTTCCAGCTGGCAGGTGGGCGACATGCCAAGAAATCACGCTCGTCGTCAAGCTCGCGCCCCACCACCCCGCGTTCGAAACGCGACTCAGCCTCGCACCACACGTCTACACCTACGCGCGCGCGAACATGTCCTCCGCCGAATCGAAGCCCACAGACCCCGAGGCCACCGCCGAGGCCACCGCAGAAGCCGTGGAGGAGACTTCGAAGCCCGAAGCTGCCGAGCAGCAAGACGAATCCTCCGGCGACGAGGAAGCGCCCGCTGCCAGTGAAGGCGCCGGTCCCGCCGCAGCCAAGAAAAAGAAGAAGAAGAGCAAGAAGAAGAAGCTCAAGGAAGCTCTGATCGGCACGAGCAATGCTGAGGCAGGCTCCAGCTCTTCGGCGCAACCGAAGCAGCAGCTGAACAGGGAACAGCTTGAGGCGTTGCTGGCTGCGAACCCTGCTCTCAAGGCCGAATTCGACAAGATGAATGAGCAGCAGGTGCAGGAGTTGCTCAAGAACCTGAGCGTCTCGGATCTGTTGACTGGTCTCACCATTGGCAGCAAGAATGCGAAGGACATGGCCAGCTACAAGTTTTGGCAGACGCAACCCGTTCCCTCCTTCGACGACCCCAAGCTCAAGGTTGAGGACGGCCCGATCAAGGTCATTGACAAGGAGAGGGTCTCCAAGGATCCGGCGCCGCTGGTTGAGGGGTTTGAGTGGGTCACAATGAACTTGGAGGACGAGAAGGAATTGGCGGAGGTCTACGACCTGCTCACCCACCACTACGTCGAGGATGACGAGGCCATGTTCCGCTTCAACTACTCGGCTTCTTTCCTGAATTGGGCGCTGAAGGCACCCGGGTGGCGTGACATCTGGCATGTTGGCGTCCGCGCTACGCAGTCCCGCAAGCTCGTTGCCTTTATTTCTGGTATCCCGGTCAAGCTCCGCGTGCGCAAGAACCTGATCAACTCTGTGGAAATCAACTTCCTCTGCGTCCATAAGAAGCTCCGTTCAAAGCGTCTTGCTCCGACGCTCATTAAGGAGATCACCCGCCGCTGCTACCTGAACGACATCTTCCAGGCAATTTACACGGCCGGCGTTATTCTTCCTACTCCTGTTGCCTCCTGCCGCTACTACCATCGTAGCATTGATTGGGAAAAGCTGTACGATGTCGGGTTCTCGCCGCTGCCGCATGGCTCAACCAGGCAGAGGCAAGTATTGAAGTACAAGCTTCCGGACAGGACGTCCACCAACGGCCTCAGACCCATGGAGGAAAAGGATTGCGATCAAGTCAAGGATCTCTTGACGAAGTATCTCGCACGCACGCACCTGGCTCAAGAGTTCTCCAAGGAAGAAGTAGAGCACTGGTTTATCAACAGGGAGAATGACGCGGATAAGCAGGTTGTGTGGGCTTACGTGGTCGAAGACCCTTCCAGCGGCAAGATCACCGACTTCGTCTCCTTCTACTGCCTTGAATCTACGGTCATCAAGGACCAGGGCAGGGGCAACCGTGTCGTCAGAGCTGCGTACCTGTACTACTATGCTACCGAGGTGGCTTTTACGGGAGACCAGAAGGAGCTGAAGGCCAGGCTGAACGGGTTGATCAAGGACGTCTTGACCCTTGCGAAGAAGGTGAGGTCTCCATTCTATTTTATTCTTCTGAGACGTTTGCTTGTTAACACGCATTGCAGGCCAAGTTTGATGTTCTGAATGCACTGACGCTTCTCGACAACCCTCTCTTTCTGGAGGAGCAGAAGTTTGGTGCAGGAGACGGCCAGCTGCACTACTACCTTTACAATTACCGCACCGCGCTTATTCCCGGCGGCGTCAATGACAAGAACCTGCCTTCCGAGAAGCACATGGGTGGAGTTGGTGTTGTCATGCTCTGAGATGCAGATCCGGATGATTTCCGTTGTACCCAAGAGGGACAGAAAGAAGCATGTAACGACCTCAAGAGTCAAGGAACTGGTACATAAAATGGGCGGCACTGGTTTGGAATACCTATGCGCAAGACAATGTAGTCATTCACCAGCCAATGACAGCCGCTCAAATACATATGGCACGTGATGGCCTCGCTTTGTTCCTGGCTGAGTCAAGTCTTGGCGAGGTTAGGGCAAAAAAAGTTCCCCGGGCGCTGGTCTGAGCTTGCGTCTCGGTGGTTTGTCGCCATCTCCGCAGCAAGACAACCTTCCACCGCGTCCTTCGTTTCCTTGTGCATTTGGAGTTTCCTCGTCGCCGGCCAAGATGAGGGCAACGGGGCTCATCAGAGGGCAAGCTGCCGCGCTACGCTCCGTGACCAATGGTGCCAGGTTGAGTTGCCGCCAATCGTCACTCATCCAGGCCAGATGCGCATCCACTGCCGCCCTGCGCCCGGCTTCCGCAGGCATTGCCCAAACTCCCCGTGCAAAGCTTTGGTCTGCGAGAAGATGGCAGTCCGGTGCCGCTGCCGCTGTGTCAGTACCCTCTTTCAAGCATTGGGAAGTGGCGCGTCCTCCATAGACTAACACGCCTCGCAGGCTCGACGCCGCCCAGCAAGATCCGACGGCGCTCACGCAAGAAGCCATTGTCGATAACCTCGATCCTGCCGAGTGGGAACGGTTGCAGAAAGTTCGGAATATTGGTATCGCTGTACGACATCCCGGCCATTGCGGATACTTAGTGGTTATGCGCGCGTAGATGACGGACGCATTGCTGACGGTATCAGGCGCACATTGACAGCGGCAAGACCACGGCGACCGAGCGTGTCCTCTTCTACACCGGCCGCATCAAGGAGATTCACGAAGTGCGTGGCAAGGATGCCGTCGGTGCGAAGATGGATTCCATGGATCTCGAGCGTGAGAAGGGTATCACTATCCAGTCCGCCGCCACCTTCTGCGACTGGGTGAAGAAGAATGACAAAGGTGAGGAGGAGAAGTACCACTTCAACTTGATCGATACGCCTGGACATATCGACTTCACCATTGAGGTCGAGCGTGCGCTGAGAGTATTGGACGGCGCTGTCATGATCCTGTGCGCCGTCTCCGGCGTGCAGTCGCAGACTATGACGGTCGACAGGCAGATGAAGCGCTACAACGTCCCCCGCATCTCCTTCATCAACAAGATGGACCGAATGGGCGCCAACCCGTTCAAGGCTGTTGACCAGATCAACCAGAAGTTGAAGATTGCGGCTGCCGCTATCCAGGTTCCCATTGGTTCAGAAGACAATTTCCAGGGCGTCGTCGACTTGATCCGCATGAAGGCTATTTACAACGATGGACCTAGGGGTGAGATCATCAGGGAGACGGATGAGATCCCTGCGGACCTGGTGGATGTGTGCAAACAGCGCCGTGGCATGCTTATCGAAACCCTTGCGGACGTGGATGAGGAGATTGCTGACCTCTTCCTTGAGGGAGAGGAGCCCTCGAAGGATCAGCTGAAGGCTGCTATCCGCCGTGCTACCATCAGCCTCAAGTTCACTCCGGTCCTTATGGGTTCTGCTCTTGCGGACAAGTCTGTCCAGCCTATGCTGGACGCTGTCGTCGATTACCTGCCCAATCCCGCCCAGGTCGAGAACATGGCTCTGGACAAGAAGCGTAAAGAGGCTCCTGTCAAGCTCGTGTCGTACAACTCTCTGCCGTTCACCGGTCTTGCGTTCAAGCTTGAGGAGAGCAACTACGGTCAGTTGACCTACATCCGTGTGTATCAGGGTTCCCTCAAGAAGGGCATGTATGTGTACAACGCTAGGACGGACAAGAGGGTCAAGATTCCCAGGATTGTACGCATGCACTCGAACGACATGGAGGAAGTCCAGGAAATCGGTGCGGGTGAAATCTGTGCTGTGTTCGGCGTGGACTGCGCTTCGGGTGATACTTTCACGGACGGAAAGCTGGAGTACACTATGGTAAGTCACCATCCTCAGCCTTTAATACCTTTAAGCTGATTGTTCTAGTCCTCCATGTTCGTTCCCGAAGCCGTCATCTCCCTGTCAATTCAACCCAAGCACAGCAAGGACGGCAACAACTTCTCCAAGGCCATGAACCGCTTCCAGCGTGAGGATCCTACATTCCGTGTCCACGTCGATGCGGAATCGCAGCAGACCATTATCTCCGGTATGGGTGAGCTGCACTTGGACATTTATGTTGAGCGCATGCGCCGTGAATATAAGGTCGAAGTCATCACCGGCCAGCCCCAGGTTGCGTACAGAGAAACGCTCACCGAGAAGATCAAGTTCGACCACACGCTCAAGAAGCAGACCGGTGGTGCTGGAGACTTCGCCCGTGTCATTGGTTACATGGAACCCACGGGTTCCTTCGGCGACAACCATTTCGAGCAGCACGTAGTGGGCGGTACCATCTCGGAGAAGTACCTGTTCGCTTGCGAGAAGGGTTTCATGGACTCGTGCGCCAAGGGACCGCTCCTCGGCCACAAGATCCTGGGCACCAGCATGCACCTGATGGACGGCGCGACGCACATGACGGATTCGTCCGAACACGCGTTCCGCACGGCGACGCAGCAGGCGTTCCGCAAGGCGTTCCGCGAGGGCCGGCCGCAGGTGCTGGAGCCGGTGATGAAGACGACCATCACGGCGCCCAACGAGTTCCAGGGCAACATCGTCGGCCTCCTCAACAAGCGCAACAGCACCATCAACGACACGGAGATTGGGCCCGACGACTTCACCATCTACGCCGACTGCTCGCTGCAGAGCATGTTCGGCTTCTCCACCCAGCTGCGCGCCGCCACGCAGGGCAAGGGTGAGTTCAGCATGGAGTTCAGCCACTACAGCGCCGCGCCGCCGCAGCTGCAGAAGGAGCTCATTGCCAAGTACGAGAAGGCGCAGGCGGATAAGAAGAAATAGATGGGGGACGAAAAGGAACGTCCATGGTGGAAGGTTGAGGGCGCCGAATGAGGATGAGGATGGACAAAGAGCTTACTGCTGTTGCTGTATGATATCAACGGCGGGATACGATGGGATATGGATGGCTTGGATGAATCGGGAAAAAGAAAAAGCGAAGGGTGGATTGGGATGATCTGTTGTGCGCGATTCTGCATATAGATAGGAGCAGGCCGGGCACTTGTTTTCTTTCTTTTCTTTCCAAATCTGTCGCGATTCTACAATTCTTGTATTTTACATGGCCTGCGTGTCTAGGGATTTGCTTTCGTCCGTCAGAACAAAGTGGGATCCTCAGGGCATGCGTTGTCGCATTGCGGAAATAGAGATACCAAACTCCTCTCTTCACAAGACAGAAAGAAAAAACTTCTATACAAGACCCCTTTCTCTCTCCCTCTCTATATCTCTTTTTACCCTGCTCGTCGTCGTCTTTCTCTACTGCTACATTTGCGCCACTACCATTGCCCGCCCACCTTTTCGTAGGTCAGGGCCCACCCCACGTTTTCAAGCAGCGCGAAGATCAAGCAGCGGCGGCGGCGGCGGCGTCGAACGCCCTCCGCACGGCCAAGGCGACGGGGGCGAAGGTGACGACGCGGTTGTGGCCGCCGAAGGGCAGCAGGTCCATGCGCACGTCGACTTGGCCGTCGGTCGTCGCCGTGCGGCGCACGCGTCCGGTCCGCTTCTCGCCGTCGCCTTGGGCCTGCACGGCGACGTCCTCGACGACGACCTTGTTGGCGTCGTTTTCACCGTCGACGACGACGGCGGCGGCGGCGGCCGAGGCCGTCTCGTACAGCGTCTGGCCGTGCGTCCACGGGATGTCGAAGTCGTCCTTGGCGTGGATGACGTGCAGGCGGAGGGCTCGTTTGGTGTTTGACGACGACGACGACGAAGCGGCGGAGCCGACGAGGGCGGCGATGCGCGAGGCGGTGGGCCAGGTGTCGACGATGGCGCCGCGCAGGTAGTTGACGAAGCGCGGGTAGCCGCGGACGGGGGAGAGGACGGGGATGAGGCCGAAGATGCGGTACGTCTCGAGCAGGGTGGGCAGGGAGGTGAAGGGGGCGATGAGGACGATGGCGGCGAAGTCGACGGCGGGGCGGTCGGCGTGCTGCTCGCGGTGCAGCGAGAGCGCCGCGTGCGGGGGGCTGCTGCTGGTGGCGGTCGTCGTGCCCGTGGCGTTGGGGAGGAGGGAGAGCGAGGCGGACGCGTCGGCGAAGTGCAGGCCCACGGCGCTGGCGACGGCCGTGCCGAGCGACTGCCCCACGATGACGATGCGGGACGAGGGCATGTGTAGCGTGGAGAGGGCGTAGGTCACCAGCGCGACGCCGTCGGCGATCAGGCCGGCTTCGGTGGGCGTGCCTGTTGACCGCCCGAAGCCGCGGTAGTCGACGGTGAGGAGGTGCGTGTTGGGCTGGGAGGTGAGCGCGCGGTAGGTGTCGGTGCGCCAGCCTTGGGCGACGTGGCCGGCGTTGCCATGGACTGTGGGTTTCGTGTTAGTTCTAGAGGGACTTAAGTGGTGGTGCTATGCAGGGTTTTGGATCAGAAGAAAAGAACGACAGAAAAGGGGAGAGTTTGGACGGGTTGGAAGCAGCATCACGCACAGTTGATGACGAGGCGAGCATCAGGATCATTTGCTAGGAGTTCAAAGGCTTTGGTTTGCGTGAAGTCGCCGTCAGGAGAGCCGGAGGGCTGCTGTTGAAGCTCGGATTCGTGCTTCTCGTACACGTTGAGAGGGAGCACGTGCCAGGCGTAGAGGATCTCGTTGTCGAGAGTGGTGACGTTGAAAGCGGTCACTTGGTTCTCTAGGCCGGTGTCAGCAATGTGAAAGGTGGTACGTATGGAGATTCTAACTTGCAAAACCGTACGCTTGCGGCTTGTCCATGTCGGCCCACCAGGCGCTGACTATCTTGTTGGCGTAAAGTGCACTAGTACTCGGAGTAAGTTTGAGCTGCAAATCTAGGATCAAGGCAGGCGGACGTACTTGCGCTGGATGGTAACATTGGTCAGACAGAGCATGAGGGCGGCATACAGGGCGCCGGCGCCTGCAAGACCAAAGTAGGCCTTTTTAAAGAGGGGGCTGAACGATAGCATCTTGCACTCCTTTCACGTGTGTTAGAATGAACAGACTGGGATATGAGGCAGAAGAGATGGAAGCAGAGACGATTCGTTGATGCCTGGCTCAGGCAAGATAACGTGGAAAACCAGAACAGGAGTGTATGCACGGTGAACGCAAAGACTCGGAAGTGAGATGATAAATGCAGACGAGATTGTGGCTGATGCCAGCATTTACCTACCTGGCTTCTACCAACCCTTGTAGATGATGCGGACAGGTGGTCGGTGATGGCCGGAGCTTGTAGGTTGTTCGGCCGTGGTGGCGGCCTCGTTTAGTCTTGGCCGGCAACGCGGTGGCGCCGCATGTGATAAGGCAGCATAGCCACACATCCGTGGGAGTCATGGTTCAGATAGTAGATGCATTGCGCGTACTTGTCTTGCCTGTCTCAAACTCTCTACCTGCTCTGAGAGGAGAGGTTGGCTTGCGAGTGGCGGACGGGAAATGGGCTTGGCCGGAATCCCGCGGCGCGTCACCCATCAAAGCTCGCGTGAGCCTGTCGCGACTTTCTTTCCCATGACGCGCGCCCACCCGCAACCCTGCATTGCCGACCACTGCGCCATCATACGCTGCCGCAGCTGAAGCACCGATTTCTCCGCATCCTTCCCCTTGGCCTCTCTGCTCGTCACGCCCATCTCCGGCTCTTCGTCGCAAAGATGCAACGGCGCAAATCCGCGCGCAACCAGAAGCCCGAGCCGACACCTGCGCAAGAATCGCCCGCGCCAGCCAAGGACACTGCGAAGGGCAAGAGGAAGGACACGCCCGTCAAGGAAAAACAGGCAGACACTCCGCCTGCGCCCCCGCCGCCTCCGCCACTGCCCACTAAGCTTGCAACCGGCCAACCAATCCCCACCGTCAAAGAGCCGCAGCCCGCGAGCCTTCCAGAGTCGGACTGGCAGTCAGTGATTGAAAGGCATGACCTCTGAAGCTGCCATGGGTGGGATTGAGCTAACGAGCTTCGTAGTAATGTCTTGAAAGCAGCACTCGAGAGATCGCGACAGAAATGGATGACGCCTGGCATTTTCGAGCTTTACTACAGCAAGGCGGGGAAGAAGAAACTACCAAATAAAGGCAAGAACAAGGAGGAGGACAAGGACAAGGAAAAAGACAAGAACAAGACCAAGGAGGGCGGCGGAGATGGCGCCAAGGAGAAGGAACCGTCTGAGACTCTGAAGGCGAAGCAGATGAAGCGCGAGGGCAACTGCAAGCTCTACATCGACCCGCACCAATGGGACATCACGCTATGGACCATGAGGGAAAACACCGTTCCGCCTCCCCCAAAGCCGAAGCCCGCTCCACCTCCACCGTCGTACAATCATCAACAGGGCTACTACTATGGCGCCGGTTACAGTGCGACACCACCCTACCAGCACTATCACCCATATCCTCCACAACACCCGCAACACCCGCAGCACCCGCCGCATCCTGCACCCATACGCAAGCCACCCCCTCCTGCGGCACCGAATCCACCTCCGCCGAGTCGGCCTGCCCAAGCACCCGAGTCGAACCCTGCAGCATCCAAGCCAGCACCTGATCCCGTCATCCACATGCTTGCCGAACGTGCAAATACAAATTTCAAGCTGAGGGATATCATGAAGATTGTAGCAAGAGGAGATGCGACAAAGGAACAGCTGGAGTATTTCCAGTCGCACATCAACGAGCTCACCGAGAGGCTCGAAGCACAAAAGAAGGCACAACAAACGCAAAAGCCAACACCGCGGCCCGCACCTCCACCATCAACTCATGCTGGCCCCACTCCTTCACCCGTCCCAGCGAGTCCCAGCCCCGCACCGGCTCATGACAGTCAAGCTTCTCCAACCGTTCAGGCCAGCCCGGTTCCACGGCCTGTACAAGCTAGTCTGGCGCCGCAGCCACCAGCAGCTTCTTCTCCGCAGCCAACACCGAGGCCTCCTTCGTCTTCCGCTTCTTCAGCACCACCAGCCTCCGCATCGGCCACAGTCGGTGCTCCTCAATCTCTACCACCTCCCAGCCCCGCAACTCCGACGCCGGGGAAAATGCCCCAACAACCGCCGATGACGTACTACACACCACCGCCCCCATCAGGACCATACGGCCACTACGCGCCTCCTCCCCCTCATTCTCATCCCCCGCCGCCACCTCCCCAACCAGCCCAACCCGTCGTTCAGCCACCACCTCCGCCTCCTCAACCCACCTACCGCGCCCTCTGCATCGACTTCAACACCAACGGCGACCGCCTCCTCTTCCCCCGCGAAACCATCCTCGAGGCGCTGCCGGGCAACCAGGTGCTCGCGTCCTTCCTCAAAGTGCACAAGGTCGACCAGGCCACGCTGTCGCAGCTGCCAAAGACGCAGACGTACTACTCGCCGGGCAAGGAATACTACCAACCCATCACCGTCCGCTTCCGCGCCACGTCCCCCGCCGACACCCATAGCACGGGCGTGTTGCAGTGCCTGTTCCGCTGGGTGCGTCCGCAGGAGGAGGTCAGGAAGTTTATGGAGGAGGTCATGGATCGCGCGGAGCCGGCGGAGGATGTCGAGTTGGCGGCAAGGCTGCCGAGGGAGGGGTTCGTGCAGGAGGGGACGAGTATGTTGATTGGGGTGGAAGGAAGTAATGGTGTTGCGAGAGAGGAGAAGGGTGGTGGTGGTGGGAAGGGGAAGGATGCGGTGGCAGCGGTCAAAGAGAGTGTGGAGAGGGTAGGGACACCGGTTGGGGAGAGGGATAGGAAGAGGAAAAGGGCGAGGTAGGGGGGTGTGGATTTCTCTCTGTTGTTTGGGGGAGTGGTGGTCGTTAGTTATGATGATATGATACCCTACGGGAGGATGGTCGGCTTGAACCGTTATGTGGGCATGATGACGGCTGATGCCTTTGTCGCTCGACATTTCCAACAAAAACATATGGACAGACACGAATTAATCAAAGGAACCATGAAGGACAAATGTCAGATACAAAATCAATGCCTTTTTCTCTACAGCCGTATATACACGAATGAGAGAGAACGAAAGAAGGTTGTGCTGAGAAACAGCTAAAAGCGAATCAGGCAACGTCGATCCATGAAATCGAAAAGAAACCGTAAAGCCCATGCCCGACAACAGATCCTCGATTCCCACCCAGAAAATTTCCCATTACACCCTCGCCACCGCTTCGTATTACACCTGTTTGCGGTCCTTTTCTTCCCCAAACCCCTCCTTACGCATCATGCCCATTCCCATTTTCATGTGTCCCATTTCCCGGCCGTTTAAGAATTCCAAATACCATGAAGAAAGATAAATAATAAAGCGTACGAATGTATGGAATGCGAGTGAGTGAGTGAGCGAGTGAGAGTGCTTGCGTTACAGAAATACAAAAAGAGGGAGACAAAAGTACGGATTATACAGTAGTCATCATGAGAGGGGACGACCGACCAACCAACAATAAGTCGTCGCGACAACAACAACACAGAAACACCTCAACGAACGGCACATCGTCATCACCTCCTCAACCCCGCCGACGGAGGAATCCCGAGAATATTGTTCAAGATGTTCGCCGTCGTAGGAAGAGGCCTCGTCGACGTCGACGATGATGCGGTCGTCGTCGTCGTTGGCCGCGTCGTGGTCAACAGCGTGGAGCCGCTGCTGGACGATGGTGGTACCGTCGCCGTCGTCGTCGTGCTCGTCGGCCGCGTCGTGGTCAACAGCGTCGACGGCACCGCCGCGGCGGGGACCAGTCCCGGTCCCGACGACGACGACGACGACGGCCTGACGGAGGAGGACACTGGTGATGACGGTGTCCCCGGCGCCACAGACGACGGCCCCAGCCCCAAACCCAGCCCGGCCGCGACCGACGCCGACGCCGACGCCGACAGCGCCGCCGATGCGGAGGGAGGAGGAGCAGCAGGAGCGGCGGCGACGCTGGGAGGAGCGGGGTTGAAGAGGCCGGGGAGTAGGGCGCTGAGGGGATTGGGCGCCGCCGCCGCCGCCGCGGTGGTGGTGGTGGTGGGGGCGACGGGGGCGCCCAGGGAGGCGGGCAGCGCGGCCGGGCTGCTCGACGGCGACGACGCGGCTGGAGCGGCGACGGCGCTGGGGGGAGCACCTAGGAGGCCCGGGCCTGGGAGCAAGGCGCTTAGGGGGTTGTTGTTGTTGTTGTTCGGTGCTACCGTGCTGCTGCTGCTGCTGCTCAATGCGGCGGCGGTGGGAGGCAGGAGGACTGGAGGGTGGGCGCTGCTCGAAAGGACGACGGGGCCGGGACCGCTTGGGAGAACGACGGGGGCGTTGCTGCTCGCTTGAGCGGCAGCGGGAGAGACGGCGGCCGCGTTCGAGGAGGCGACGGGAGCGGGAGCGGGAGCGGGAGCGCCGAGTAGAGTCGCCAAAGCGCCGAGAGGGTTGTTGTTGTTGTTGTTGTTGTTGTTGACGGCGGCCGGGCTGGAGGACGGCAGTAGACCAGGTGCCACCGCTGACCCGGGGACGCTTGGTACGGCGGCTGAAGGAGCACTTCCACCGGCCGGAGGCGCAGAGACCGCCGGGGCCGCAACCGCTGGCGCGGATGGGAACAAGCCCCCAAGACCCAGAGAGAGGCCCACGCCGGGGGCGGAGACTTGGGCTCCACCCGGAGCGAGAGTGAGGCCCAGGGTGGGTGTAGCCGACGGCGCGGGAGCGAGCGAGAGACCGAGGCCCAGATTGAGTCCGCTGGGTTGACCGCTGGGGCCGAGAGAGAGACCAACTCCGAGGCCGAGATTGAGGAGATTGCCAAGGTTGGACTGCAAAGCGGCGACCGCAGAGGGTGCGGCGGTGGTGGAAACGAGGTTCAGACCGGAGCCTGCAACCGGGGTGGAGCTCAGCCGCAGGCTCACCGCGCCGCTCGCTAGTTGCGAAGGACCGAGGACGGAGTTGAGCAAGTTGACAACCGGATTCGAAGCAACGGCGTCTGCAGAGGGAAGTGCCACAGACACGCCTTGCGAAGCCGCGGCCACCAGGTTCGAGGCCGCCGAGTTCACGGGCTCGATCAAGTATGGTGCCTCGGTTGGCAGGTCACTGAAGAGTTGGGCGAGTTCGGTTGGGGAGAGTTGTGCAAGGTAAGCCTCTATGTCGGGCATGGCAGTGGCAATTCCGGGCGGGTCACCGGGGAATAAAGTTGGCAGTAAGCCCAAAGTGAATGGAAGTTCAGGTTCGGTGGTGGTGCCGGGAAGGTTGGGAAGGGCGGTGGTTGTGTCGGGGATGACGGTGGGAAGAGGGGCTTCCAAGCTAGGGACACTTGCGCCAAGTGGGCTACTGAAAGCATTTGAAGCGAGCGGCGAGCTCGAAACGTGGGCGGATGTAGCAGCCGAAGGAGCAATGGGCGCCAGAGCCGTGTTCGGAGCGGGGATCAGGCCTGGCCCTGGGAGACCGACGGGTAACCCCAGAGAAACACTAAGACTTGGAACTGCAGCGCTGGACATGTGAGTAGACGGAAGACCGCCGCTGGGAACAGCAGCGCTCGGTGGAACGACAGACGGTGCAATAGAGGTACCAGCGCTCACTGACGCACCGAGACTGAAAGCAGGAGCGCTGGGCGGGGCAACTGATGGGATACCGGCACTTGGGACACCAACGCTCGGTGGAGCAGCTGATGGGAGACCAGCACTTGAGACATGAACGCTCGATGACAGTGCAGCGACGGGCACGCCAGCGGTAGACTGAGCGACAGGAAGACCCGAGTTCGGCGAGCCTGCGCCCGGCAATCCAATCCCTGGCACACCAAGGAGGCCGCCACCGCTAGGGACAGCAATGCTTGGAAGAGCGGACAAACCGAGGTTGACGCTGGGGAGACCAAGGTTGGAAAGTCCGCTTGGAAGACCGAGGCTGGGGAGGCCGGCGCTGGGGAGGACGGCACTTGGGAGGACGGCACTTGGGAGGGCGGCACTTGAAGGTGCGGCGCCAGGCAAACCAGCATTTGGCACGCTGGCTCCCGGCAGACCAGCGGAAGGAAGAACAGCGCTTGGAGGCGCAACGCTGGGAAGACCGGCGCTGGGGAGGCTGACGGAGTGACTGACACTAGGAATGCCGACGCTGGGGAGGGCAACGCTTGAAGGTGTTCCGCTGGGAAGACCAGCGCTGGGGAGGCCGACGGAGTGACTGACACTAGGACTGCCGACGCTCGGGAGGGCAGCGCTTGAAGGTGCTCCGCTGGGCACACCTGCGCCTGGCAAACTGATCTGTGGCAGACCTCCGCTGGGAAGCCCAATGTTGCTGACGCCGATGGGAACGAGAGCTGTATTTGCCAAGCCGCTGCTAGGCACGCCCGCGCTGGGCAGAACGTTGCTAGGCGCAGCACCGCTGGGGCCAGCGTTAGGAATTGAAGCACCAGGCAAACCAGCGCTGGGAACACTGGCACTAGGCGCACCGGAATTGGGAAGAGCAACGCTTGGCGCACCACCTGGTAGGCCGAGTCCTGGAAGTAGGGCACTTAGGGGCAAACCGACACTAGGTGCACCAGCACTGGGTAGAGCAGCACTGGAAGGTAGAACAGCACTGGAAGGTCGAGCACTGGACACGCCAGCGTTGGGGACAGCAGCGCTGGGTGCACCACCTGGTAGGCCGAGTCCTGGGAGTAAAACACTCAGGGGCAAACCGACACTAGGCGCACCAGCACTGGGTAGAGTAGCACTGGAGGGTCGAGCACTGGACACGCCAGCGTTAGGGACAGCAGCGCTGGGCGCAGCACCTGGTAGACCCATTCCTGGAAGTAGGGCACTCAAGGGTAAGGGTAACCCGGCACTGGGAACACCGGCACTAGGCACGCCAGTACTGGATAGAGCAGCACTGGGTACACCAGCACTGGGTATACCAACACTGGGCGTAGCAGCGCTGGGAGCACCGCCTGGTAGACCAAGTCCTGGAAGCAGGGCACTCAAGGGTAACCCGGCACTGGGAACACCGGCACTAGGAAGATTAGCACTGGGCACAGCAGCACTGGGTACAGCAGTACTGTGCACAGCAACGCTGGATGCACTACCTGGTAGACCGAGACCTGGAAGTAGGGCACTCAGGGGCAAACCGGCACTTGGCACACCGGCACTAGGTAGATTAGCACTGGGCACAGCAGCACTGGGTACAGCAACACTGGGTACAGCAGCACTGGGTACAGCAGCACTAGGTATAGCAGCACTGGGTACAGTAGTACTGCTGTGCACAGCTGCGCTGGACGCACCACCTGGTAGACCGAGTGCTGGAAGTAGGGCACTCAGGGGCAAGGGCACAGCAGCACTGAGCACAGCAGCGCTGGACGAACCACCTGGTAGGCCAAGTGCTGGAAGTAAGGCACTCAGGGGCAGACCGGCACTGGGAACACCGGCACTGGGTCCACCGGCACTAGGCAGGCCAGCACTAGGAAGACCGGCACTAGTTACAGCGGTACTGGGCAAAGCAGCACTAGACGGCCGAGCACTGGAGACGCCAGTGCTGGGAAGAGCAGAGCTGGGAAGAGCAGCGCTGGGCGCAGCACCTGGGAAGCCAAGTCCTGGAAGCAAGGCACTCAAGGGCAAACCGACACTGGGCAGGGCGACGCTCGGAAGCGGAAGGCCGCCGAGAAGACCACCGCCAGCAGCAGTGCTAGGTGAAGCAATGCTGGGTAGGCCGAGGTTGGACAAGGCGTTCGGCAGACTCGCCCCAGCGCTGGGGACGGCGGCGTTGGGTAAACCGATGCTGGGAACGCCGACGCTGGGAACAGGCAGGCCAACGCTGGGGACAGCAGCACTGGGAGCGCCTGCACTCGGGAGAGCTGCGCTCGGGACGCCAGCGCTCGGGAGCCTTGTACTTTGAGACGGCGCCGCACCCGGCGAGCCCACGCTCGACGGCGACGGGGCCGCCGGCTGACCGAGCAGTCCGGGCAGTCCGAGGCTGGGCAATCCAAGGCCGATGCTCGGCGCGGCCCCGAGCGAAAGTCCAAGGCTGGGCAAACCGATGCTGGGAAGGCCGATGCCGGGGAGGCCGGCGGCGCTCGGTGCGGCAGCACTCGGGAGACCCGCGCTCGGGAGAGCGCCGCTGGGCAGTGCTGATCCGCTCGGGAGACCTGCGGTTGGCACGGCACCACCACCACCACTACCACTACTCTGCGGAGGATTAGGATTCTGCTGCGGAGGACTACTGCCCCCCAGCCCCGGCAACCCCAGCCCAGGCAAAACCCCCAGACTACTCGGCAGAGCGATGCCACCACCACCACCGGTCGACGGCAGCACTAGACTCGCCAACACCTGGCCCACCTGCGACGCCAGCGGCGCGTTCGACGCCAGCTGGCCGGCCAGAACCGAGACGCCGCTGGGATCCTGCAGCTGGCCGAGCGCCGACGCCAGCGGCGCGTTGGTCGAGGCGAGGCCGGGCAGCAGGGGCGCGAGCAGGGTGATGGCGGGAGGGGGGAGGAGGCCGCCGCCGCTGGGGGTGGAAGGGAGGACGGCTGATGCGAGGTTTGATGCGGGGTTGGAAGGGATGATGGATTGGATAGAAGAGGGTAGAGCGGGGAAGGCGGCGATGCTGCTGCTGCTGCTGCTGCTGCTCCTTGTGGGTGGCGAGGATGGGTTGATGATGCTGCTGGGGTTGTTGTTGTTGTTGTTGGGTTGGCCGAGGAGGCCGCCGCCTGGAAGGCCGAGGGAGGGGAGGCCGAGAGAGGGGAGGGCGGGGGCGGCGATGCTGCTGCTCCTTGTGGGTAGCGAGGATGGGTTGATGCTACTGCTGGGTTGGTTGTTGTTGTTGGGTTGGCCGAGGAGGCCGCCGCCGGGAAGGCCGAGGGAAGGGAGGCCGAGAGAGGGGAGGGCGATGGAGGCGCCGAGGGAGGGCAGTATGCCGGCAGATAGGCCGAGTGAGGGCAAGCCGAGTGAGGGCAGGCCCAGCGAGGGGAGGGCCGGCGAGGGGAGCCCGGCG
Source organism: Diplodia seriata (assembly GCF_021436955.1). Lineage (NCBI taxonomy): Eukaryota > Fungi > Ascomycota > Dothideomycetes > Botryosphaeriales > Botryosphaeriaceae > Diplodia > Diplodia seriata. Next base: position 573,686 of record NW_027117309.1, on the reverse strand, counting down.
GTGGGGGCGATCCCCCCTCCTCCTACTGAAGGGATGGCGGCGGAAGGCCCGCTGGCAGAGGGGGGTACGCCGAGGAGGGAGGGCAGGCCGAGCGATGGTAGGCCGAGCGACGGTAGGCCCAGCGACGGAAGCCCCAGCGAAGGAAGTCCGAGGGAGGGCAGGCCCGGGGACGCTGGGTGCGACGATGCGGCACCGGATGGTATGCTGGCAGAAGGTGCTTGGCCAAGACCGGGCAAGCCGATTGAAGGTAGGGCGCCGGATGGAAGGCCCAGAGAAGGCAGGCCCAGAGAAGGCAGGCCCAGAGAAGGCAGACCCAAGGACGGTGTCACTGACGGCAGTCCGATGGATGGCAGCTGGCCCGACGGAAGCCCCCCAAGGGAAGGTAGGCCCAGCGATGGTAGAACGGCCGAGAGCGGCAGCCCCACCGATGGCAAGCCAGAGGGCAACCCGACGGGAGGCAGCTGGACCGAAATAGGCAGACTGGCGGATGGAATGGGCAGGCCGAAGGAGTTCAACGAAGGCAGTTGACTCGTCGGAAGCTGGCTGCCGAGTGCCGTAGGGATGTTGCTGGGGACGACACGTGGGGGCGTTGTGGAAGAGGACGGCGGTGCGCCATTGGTGTTGGGCAAACCCAGCAGGCCACCAGGCCCGAGGGAGAGGCCGGGGCCAAGAGAAAGGCCGAGGGACGGGAGCGCTGCACCAAGAGAGGGGAGGACAGCGCCGAGAGATGAGAGTACAGACGGGAGTAGGCTAGGTCCGAGGGATGGCAGCCCGAGCTGACTTGGGAGCCCAATTGACGATAGTCCGGGGAGCCCGGCACTGGGCAAGTTAAGCCCGCTCGGAAGTTGGATCGAAGGCAGACCACTTCCGCTCGGGAGCCCGATGGGCTGCAGCCCAGTGGGCAACCCATGCCCGGTCGGAAGTGAGACAGAAGGTAAGCCGACCCCGCTCGGAAGTCCAAGTGACGGCTGTCCGACACTTGGGGCAATGGAGGGAAGGCCGGCAGACGACGGTGACCCAGCACCGCCGGGTAATAGACCCCCGAGAAGACTTGGAAGGTTGAGCGGCGCTAGAGCGCTGGAAAGAGGCAATCCAATCGATGGGAGTGGACCACCACTGGCAATTGTGGGCAGGGCGACAGACGGTAGACCGATTGATGGGAGAAGCCCCCCTCCGCTTGGGAGAGCAGCGGAGGGCAAGCCGATAGAAGGTAACCCACCGGCGCTGCTAGGTTGTAAGCCACCGAGAAGACTGGGAAGGTTGAGAGGCGCCAGAGCGCTAGAAAGAGGCAAACCAATGGATGGGAGAATGCCACCACTGCTTGGGAGAGCAATTGATGGTAGAGCGATCGATGGGAGAAGACTTCCTGCGCTCGGGAGAGCAACAGAGGGCAGAGCGACAGTCGGTAGACCGATCGAAGGGAGAAGACCTCCGCTCGGAAGAGCAACAGAGGGCAGAGCAACAGTCGGCAGACCGATCGAAGGGAAAAGACCTCCTCCGCTTGGAAGCGCAACAGAGGGCAGAGCGACAGACGGCAGACCGACCGAAGGCAGCAGCCCTCCTCCTCCGCTCGGAACAGCAACTCCGGGCAAGCCTGCCGACGGCACCCCAGCGGACGCGCCCGGCGCCAGACCGAGCAGACTGGGCAGGTTGAGCGGCGCCAGCGCGCTGGAGAGCGGCAAGCCGATCGAGGGAGGCAAGCCATTCGAGGGAAGAAGGCCACCGCCGCTCGGAAGCGCAACGATCTGCGACAGCACGGAGCTCAGCGCGGGCGGGTTGCCGAGGAGGGACGCGACCGGGGCGCCTGACGGCAGGATGGCGGACACGAGGGACGAGAGGCCGGCGGCGTTGGAGGGCAGCGGGAGGAGGGCGGTGCCGCCGCCTGGAGCGGTGAGGAGGGGGATGCCGGGGAGGCCTGCGGAGAGGCTGAGCGGGATGTTGATGCCCAGCGACGACGGGAGGCCGCCGCCGCCGCTGCCGAGTGGGAGCGATGGGAGGAGGTTGCTGACGGGGAGCGATGGAAGGCCGCCGCCGGGCGCGAGAAGCGAGGGGAGAGCCGAAGGGAGCAGCTGCAGGCTCGAGAGCGCGCTCTGCAGAGCCGCCGTCGGAACGATGCTGTTGAGGTTGGGGTTCGCGAGGATCGAAGATAGCGCGCCGGGGACGTCTACGGGATTGGTGGGGAGGGGGACGCCGAGACTCGGGAGGACGGAGCTCAGGACGGAGACGAGTTCGCCCGGGTTCGAGGGTAGGGGTGCGTTGGGAAGGACGGAGTTCAGTAGAGAGACGAGTTCGCCCGGATTCGAAGGTAGGGGTGCGCTAGGCAGCAGGGATGGTATTATTCCGGTGGGAAGGCCAGAGGGTAGGTTGATTGGAAGCCCGGTGAGGGGCCCGAGGCCGGGAGCCCCGGTTGGTGGACTGAGCAGATCTGAAAGCAAATTGGAGACGATTGGTAGTACGGCACTGGGTAAAGCTCCAGCTACGTTGCCGATGTCAGAGACGAGAGATGACAGCGCAGCAGGGTCGCTCAGAAGAGCGGTGGGCAGAGACCCAATGTCGTTAACGATGGACGATAGCTGTGGAAGGGCGGTTGGTAGCACGTCCTGAAGTAAAGAAAGATCGCTCAGAATTGGCAGTCCAATAGAGGGGAGCTCACCAGGCGGTACGTTTAGCCCAGGGAGCCCGAGGGAAGGCAAGCCGGCAGTAGGCAGTCCAAGCGAAGGCAAGCCAGCAGTAGGCAGTCCGAGCGAAGGTAGCCCGCCCAACGGCAAGCTAAGAGTTGGAAGGCCAAGGCTCGGAAGCAGCGTCTCAAGAGCGGAAACCGCCGCAACGGGATCTGTAGGCAGCAAGCCCTGGACGATGCTATTCACATCTGCCAGCACGCTGCTCGCGACAGCAGGAGCCGTCTGCAGCAGGCTATCCACAGCACCTCCCACACCGTCCAGGACGCTCGATACCGCAGGCACCACGGCGGTGGGAAGGGCGGATACGCCGGCGAGGAGTGACGGGAGGTTGACCGGTGCCAAAGACAGCGGCGGCACGCCTAGCGACATGGACAAGGGCAAACCGACGCTGATGCTTGGAAGAGGCAGGAGGTTGGTTAGAGGGAGAGCCGGGAGACCAGTCGCAAGACCTCCTAAGAGACTTGTGGCTCCGAGCAGGTCCGAAACAATGGACTCAACTGGGAGATTTGATGGGAGTCCGGTGGGCAAGGTACCGCCGAGCAGGTCGGATAAGACGGATTCAAGAGGGACGTTGGTGGGCAGCGGTCCCAGCAGGTCGGATAAGACCGACTGAAGAGGTATGTTCGTCGGCAGAGCTCCGAGCACGTCAGACAATACCGAATCTACCGCGAGGTCAGTCGGCAGCGGCAGCGAAAGAGTTGGGAGCGGAAGGGAGAGTGCGGGCAGTGCTGTGGGAATTCCAAGCAGCTCCGACACTAGCGAGTTGAGCGCCGCATCTGTTGGAAGAGCCGGAAGCGCGGCAGTGATGTCCAGCAGCTGTGACACGAGCGACTCGATCGGGATGTTCGTAGGGAGTGGCAGAGATAGAGAAAGGTTGGGTAGAGCGGTGACGACGCCCAAAAGCTCCGAAATGACTGTTTCGACCGGCGCGAGATTCGTAGCCGCGGTCGGAAGTGCCAGCAGGTCCGACACAAGCGCGCCGACCGACTCAAGACCTGGAAGCCCAGTAGGGAGTCCCAAGAGCCCCGATACGAGCGAATTGACAGGCGAGAGATCGACAGCGCCGGTGGGGAGTGCCAACAGGTCTGACACGAGGCCGGGAAGTCCAGTAGGAAGTGCCAACAACTGCGACACGAGCGAGTTGACCGGTGCAAGACCGGGGAGCCCGGTGGGGAGTGCCAACAGATCCGACACAAGTGAGTTAACCGGGTCGAGACGCACAACGCCCGTGGGTAGTGCCAAGAGTTCCGACACAAGCGAATCAACCGCCTCGAGGCCCGGAACCCCAGTTGGGAGTGCCAGTAGCTCCGACACGAGTGATTCAACCGGGTCCAGCACATTAGTAGGCAGAGGCAATGAAATCGGCAACGAGAGACCGGGGAGCGCAGTAGGGAGCCCGAGAAGATCCGAGACGAGTGATTCCAGGGGCACATTCGTTGGCAGGATTGTTGGGAGGGTGAGACCGGGGATGGCAGACGTGATTCCCAGGAGGTCCGAGAGCAGTGAGTCGAGAGGGAGGCTCGTGGGCAACGTCAACGGAAGACCTGGAGGAGCAGTGCCGAGTCCCAGTAGCGAGGACAAAAGCGAGTCAAGAGGAACATTCGTCGGCAACGTCAGTGGAAGATTTGGAAGGGCAGTCGTGAAGTCCAGAAGATCGGATATGAGCGGGTCGAGAGGCAGGTTCGTTGGCAACGGAAGAACACTTGTAAGCCCCAAAATGTCCGATATGAGTTCTTCAACCGGGATGTTGGTTGGCAAAGCCACCGCAAGAGTCGGGAGAGCAGTCACGATCCCCACAAGCTCCGATACGAGTGATTCGACGGGCAGATTGGTTGGTAGCGCTAGCGAGAGGTTTGGAAGAGCAGTGGTGATGCCCAAAAGCTCCGAGATCAAGGACTCAATAGGGACGCTTGGCAAAGGCAAATTAGTAGGTAGCGAGAGGGGCGGTACCAGCGCCGTGACTCCCAGTAAACCAGAGACAAGAGACTCCAGGGGAATGTTTGTAGGCAACCCGTTTGGTAGTGATAGTGGAATTGTGATGCTCGGTAGGGGAAGGGACAGGCCAGGTAGAATCGTGGTAAGCCCAAGCACGTTCGAAATGACCTCATCGAGCGGAAGGCTCGTGGGCAGGCCATCTGGCAAAGTGAGAGGTACTGTAAGGTTTGGCAAGCCAGTGCCAACGCCGAGCAAGTCTGAGAGAACAGACTCCAAAGGAATCGTCGGGGTCGGCAACGGAAGAGGCAGCGACGGCAGGACGCTGGTAATCCCCAAGATCTCCGAGAGTAATGAGCTTACTGGAAGATCAGTCGCTAGTCCAGGTAGCACTGTTGTGATACCCAAAAGTTGCGAGACCAACGACTCGACCGGAACGTCTGTTGGCAAAGGTGGCAATGCGCTAGTTATTCCAAGCAGCTGGGAAATCAAGGAATCCGCCGGGATATTCGTAGGGAGCGATAGTGCCGTAGTGAGTCCCAGAATTTGTGAGATGAGAGAGTCAACCGGCAACGCCGTGGTGATTCCCAGGACTTGCGAGACGAGGGAGTCGACCGGCAGGTTAGTAGGTAAAGGCAACGCCGTGGTGACGCCAAGCAGCTGAGAAACCAGTGAATCGATCGGAACGTTTGTCGGCAATCCTGACAGTGCGGTAGTGATACCAAGAACCTGGGAAACTAATGAATCAATCGGAACACCCGTGGGCAATCCTGGTAGTGCGGTAGTGATGCCAAGAATCTGAGAGACTAAAGAGTCGATCGGAACGTTTGTGGGTGATCCCGGCAGTGCAGTAGTAATTCCAAGAATCTGAGAAACCAAAGAGTCGATCGGAATGCCCGTGGGTAATCCCGGTATTGCGGTAGTAAGCCCAAGAATCTCGGAAACCAAGGAGTCGATCGGGACATTCGTGGGCAGGCTTGGTACTGCGGTAGTGATCCCAAGAATCTGGGAAACCAAGGAATCAATTGGGACGTTAGTAGGCAGGTTTGGTAGTGCGGTAGTGATTCCAAGAATCTCGGAAACCAAAGAATCAATCGGTACGTTCGTTGGCAAGGCCGAGGTGGCCCCCAGCACCTCAGACAATAGAGATTGCACAGGAGTGGCAAGATTGGTTGGCAGAGACAAGCCAGGCAGAAGCTGCGATAGCAGTGAGCTAATGGGAACGCTTGTCGGGAGAGGAAGGCCTGTGAGTGGCACAGACAGTCCAACTCCAACCGACAAGGACACCGCCAACGATGGGTTACGACTGCGCGTAAACCCAGGCCACATGACGAGGTTTGAATTGGGCAAAGGAATACCCCCAGGCCCAACCGCCCGAGCAGTGGTCGAGCTACTGGTCAGCGATTCAAGCGTGGTAGATCCGGTCTCGATTGGCAGAGTGAGGGTTGGCTCAGCAAGCGAGGGCCCGGTAAGTGACGGTAGCTCACTGACCGGAAGCGTAAGGGATGCCAGTGAGTCTGAGGGCAACAATGAGTCGGTCAATGTATCCATCAATGATTCTGTCAGCAATGTGTCCGTCAACAACGACGTTAAGCCCGACAACAGTGATTCTGACAGGGGTAAATCCGATGGTAGCGAAGCCGATGATTCCGAGGCTGATTGCATAGAGTCAAAGGAAGCACTTTCGGACAGGGAGCTAGACGAAGTTGATGACAGCAGGTCCGATGATTCCGTGACCGACTCAGATACCGAAGACTCGGGGCTAGAGGGCGGCCTAGGTATGAGGTTGCTGAGCATGGTCGGAATGATCCGCATGACAGAGGTAGAGCTCGAAGAAACACTCTCAGAATTCCCCGAAGATTCCAAGATACTTGAAGCGATTTCAGAAGACGATGGCAAGAATGTAGAGTCTGATGGCCCAATACCGATACTAAATGTGATGCCGATAAGGTCGGATGGAGTCTCTGACGATGAGGCTTCTCCTGGAGTGCTGGAAGATACAGCAGTAGGCGCTGTGATAGTCGAAGGTTCCGAAGTAGTGTCAGAGCTAGGGGCAGTGTCCCAGAACATGTCGCTAGTGATGAGTCCGTCAGACGGAAATGAATCCTGAGTACTGCTCGGAGGCGTAATACCATCCCAGAACATGTCGCTTGTGACCATATTACCAGACGATAATGAATCCTGAGTACTGCTCGGAGGTGTAATATCACTCCAGAACATGTCGCTTGTGACCATTTCACCAGACGATAATGAACCCTGAGTACTGCTCGGAGGCTGGAATACACCTGAAAGCATGCTGCTCGTATCGATACCTCCAGACGAGAACGATTCCTGAGCACTGCTGGAAGGTTGGACAACACCCCAAAACATGCTACTCGAGGTAGAACTGCTCGGAGGCGGGACAACACCCCAGAACATGCTAGTCGAGGAAGAGGTGCTTGAAGGTGGGACGACACCCCCGAAAATACTGCTGGACATGTCCGACTGGATGCTTCCACTCGACGCATAGGTGACAGTCGAGAACCCTGATGGGCTAGACTGCGCACTACTGGAAGAGAGGCTGGTACGGAAGGGGCCGCCTGGAACAAGATTCGTCATGCCGATGCTAACGATGTTCATGATGCTCGAAGAAGAACTGCTGGATGGGAACCCCGAATCGACGTTCGAGGACGCGCTGATGGTCGGAGCGGAACTGCTGATTGAGGAAAGCACCGCACTGGATGACAAACTGCTGAGAACATTGCCGCTAACAGAGACCGATATAACACTGATGCTGGGTGACCCGGAATTGGCAGCTCCAAAGCTGCTTGACGAAAGATCTGCGGCAGTGCCGCTCGAGGGGAAGTTGCTGTTGATGGTAGTGCTGCCCAATGACTCAAATGCGCTTAAGGAAATGGATCCCCCAACGCTGCTCGAAGGGGAAAGAGTGTTGGCCTGCGAGCTGCTGGAAGGAACTCCAGTAGATGATCCCTGGGTATTCAAGGCAGAGAGCTCAGACCCGACAGTATTTCCTATCGAGCTGGTCGCAAACAAATCGGATGTGGAGAGGGAAGAGACAGACGACGATGGGAACCCTGGAATGCCACTCGAACTGAAACCAAATTCCGAGGTACTGGATGTTTCGAAAATGGGGAAGCTTCCAGAACTGGGCAGCCCACTTGAGCTGAGTGTGCTGAGCGTGAAAGTGTCTGAAAAGATCGACAGTCCAGGAGCAGGAAAGGAGCTTTCAAAGTTTGGGAATCCGCTGGAGCTTCCCGTAGAAGGCTCGCCACTGCTCGAAGAAGTCAAACCGCCAGATGATGTAAAGCCCGACGACGTGCTTCCAAATGTGGACTGTTCACTGGCACCAAGTGTGCTGGATCCCGACACCGCATTGGTAGCGCCCGGGCCTACAATCTGGCCGAGGGAGTTGGTAGAGGATGACGGGGTACTTGAACTTGCGGTGTTATCTCCGACGTTGCCCAGAGAGCTTGTGGTGGAAAGTGTCTCCAAAGACAACGATTGAATCGCCGAGGTCGGTTGCCCGCTCGAGGCAATGGTGCTAAATCCGGAGCTTCCAGAGCCAAACTGACCATTCGAAATAGGTGTGCTGATTGAAAGACTGCCAATCGAGCTCCCGACGCTGGATGATCCGAAGCCTGAAAGAATTGCGGAGCTGGTTGTGGAAAACAAAGCACCGGGCAGGCTGCTGGATGAGCTTCCAGTAGTGGCGGATCCACTGGATGCCGGTAAGGTCCCGAAGCTTTGTTGTTCTAATGGGATAGAAGTTGAGGATGATACATTCGGTATACCTTGGGCTCCCGAAAATCCAGACGAGGACCCAGAGGCAGTAGATGACGATATAGAAAAAGGCAATAAAGTTGACTGATCAGGAGAAAGGCTGAAGGTGAAACCAGCGGAGCCGCTTGCAGAGGTGAAGCTAGGGAGTGGGAAGTTGGTGGGCAGACTGGAAACAGAAGGCGGGAATGTTGCGCTTGGAAAGACGATGGTCGTGGTCGGAAGTGTCGAGGAGCCAAGCGAAGATCGTGTCCGGTCCGGCTGGCCGGGTCGATCGGTGGTGATAGTCTGGGACGAGACGAGGGTGGTTGTTGTGCTCCCGGTAACGAGGGAGTCGAGGCGTGTTGGAGCATCGGTGACGGTGAGGGTGAGACCGGGGAAGACAGCAAACTGCGTCGGCCGGCGAACCAAGGTTTCGACATGGATGGGTTGCAACAGCACCTGGACTTCCACGTCGATCTCCAGAATGCGGTAGGGACTGGGGTCTGCGTCTTGGCGCGGCCTCAGGGCTGCGCCAGCCACGAAGGGCAGCAGCAGGCCTCCAACGAGGCCCCGTATGATCATTGTTAGCACCAATTAGATCGCAAGCTACCTACGATTAGCAACGGCGGAAAGAGCGTGAGGCGGCTGCCTTGAACGAATGCGGCAAGCCGAAGGATCGAGGAAACGAAAGGACGGGCGTGTGCTGGAGGAGCAACCCAAAATCCACCGGGACGAGTGGAGTCAGACGAGGCTGGTCGCCCGGGCATTGGCAACATTTTACATCTCGACAAGTGGCTTTGCGGCGTCGCAGGCGGTGGAAAAATGCGATCATCAAAACAAATTGGCATCAACTGGCATGGCGTGCCCACACGAGCTAGGTCCCTTTCGTAACGTGCAACAGCAGGCGGCGTCGGGGCGGTATGGGACGAGGCAGATGGGTTGGAATGAAGGCGGAAATGGAAATCTCCATAGCGAAAAATGAGGCATATCTTCACGTTGCACCGGAGACGTCGACTTTCCGCGCAGCGCAGCAGCAGCGGTTCGCGCCGGTTGGGATTCCAACGAGACACAGATGGATGCAGTGGAGGTGTAGAGTGCAGCGGGACGAGGTGGTGTCACAGTGTGGGCGAAGAAAAGACTCCACGTGTCTTGGCTCGCTTGGCAACGGCACGGCACGGGTGCTCCCGCACCTTCCGCACGCTGTCATCCCTTCCCTCACTTCGGACATTCCTCCGGCCCAATGTTTATTCTCCGTCGAGTTCCAGCCCACGAGTGGCGCTGGCATGGCGCCTGTCCCCCGCCCTTATCGGCCTAGCTTTGTACTACAGTTGGCTTTTTGCCCCAGGTCCACTACAATCGCTTTATCCTTGTCCAATCCGAACTTGAAATGGTGAGCGGTTTGTAGAACTTCAAGTCCTACATCGTCATCTGCACATGCATTTCAACAGAGATAGATATGCGCAACATGGAAAGGATTGGCTGTGCAACCCACCATGCTGCAGTCTTTGCACATGCACTACAAAATGGGGGCTCGCACGCCGTCCATTGCCCGTTGCCGCAGTTGCCCATGCTATCGCAAACCCGGCGCCTTCACTGTATCCCAGGCAACATAAAGAAACCCTCGGGACCCGCAGAATGCCGTCCGCATCTTCAGTAAAGCTGGAAGCCATCGACCGAATGGCAACGCCCACCTCCCTGTCGACACCTACGCGCGGCCTGTCTACATTCTTGCCGCTTTTGCCATCGCTCCACGGTCACAGAGCCAACTTCCCTTCCATACCTCGTCTGCGTCCTTCACCTTCATACTACGCGTTTAAAGTGGAGCCCTCCCAAGAAGAGACTTGTTAATTAGCTCAGCGCCTGAGGAGCCTCCAGAGAGTATCCGAGCTTCATTGCTACCACTGAGCGTTCATTCGGTCATCCCTTGGATCAGGCATTGCGCTGACAGAGGCTAATCAGGCACCGTCCTACACTTTGGTGCCGCCGTCCTCCGAAGCGACCACAAAGAAGCGCAGTGGGAGAAGCTCTTCATACATAGCTCCAAGCTACTTGAAGCAAACAGAGAATCTTTGTCCGCCCACCAACCTCTCCAAATGTCTCCTGGCTTCGCTCTTCTTTCAACTCGCCCTATTTGATGTTTGCTCTGCGCAGGCTTCCGGTCTCGCCACGCCTGCGTAGTGGCTTGGAACTATTCGAAGGGAAGGATAACGCCGCGGGTGGCCAGGCAGGTGGGCGGGAGGTCGGGCGCACTGCCGCGTGCGTGTTGATGGTGACGGTCGATATATGGGCAGCGCGAGCGACAAGCAGAGTGGTGAAGCTAGCGGCGGGTAATTCATGGGGCCATTGGCGCGTTTGAGTAATGTTGTGGTTGGAAGACGTGGGTTGGAGCGTTTGTATATGTGCTGGTGAAGGAGGGACGGTGGGGGAGAGTTGGTGATTTGATTCAAAAGCAGGCCATGATCGGTTTACGCGTCGAGGCACCAGAGTGAGCAGGTTGTGACGCGCCGGTGACGGGCGCGTGAAACAGCCGTGTGCCAGTGAAGGCGCCTGGGCTCTGCGTTGGGGAAAGAGCATTTTCCTGGGGGTTATAAGCCTAAGCAGCGACGCTTCCTCCTAACGCAGCGAGGGGACCGGGTTTCGACGGCACTGTCGGGTCAGCGTTGTCGTAGTACGGCTCTTTGGCTCATTCGTGGGTTACTGAGTCGCCATCACAAAGGCGCCGTAGCGGCTTGAACCAAGTAGCATCACTGAGGGGGTCACGTAACAGGGCCATAACCGGGTGCGGGTGGTGCAGTCGCTACAACAAAGTCCACTGGCCCTCGGTTCGATTCCGGGGTGCGCATCCAGTGGCCATTCTTTTTTTTGTTTTTGTCTTGTCTCTCACTGCTGCGGTTGTTGTTGATTCTCTGGTATCTTGGTGGGTCCGCCGGTGGCTACCACCAACACCACCACCACTAACAGCCCAAGCATGGCGTCACTAGGCTTTCGTGAGCTTAGACGTAGCAAATATGCTCTCGATAATGCGTTTGCGGCGTTGTCACTGTTCTTACGTGGGGACCTTGCCCGGGGCATCGGATGTTGTGAATGGCAGCCCACATAAGTGGCTGTAAACACCAAAATCCGCGTGCGTGTTATTTGATCGACTGTGATGGATATCCATTAGCATCCGCAGCTGATAAGCGATAGGTGAGAACTCAGCCGGAAACATTATTTCTGCAGACTACGTCTCGTTCTGGTCCATATGAGATTTTGACAGCCTCACCTCGCCTCACCAACTCTGTCGCTTTTCTCCCGCGTCACCCGCTGACTCACGTGGCAGCTTCCTTTTTAGTTGGACACAAGCTTGGACTACAAGTATCTTACCTCGTTGGCTTCCGACCATCCCTCTTCAACACTGTCGAAGAGTCGGCAACCTCAACGCCGCTCTACGAGCACGCCTCTTTCCTCTGCCTCGCTGCACCAACCAACGCCAGACATACGCAGCAGTCGGATCGGTGCTCCACTTCGCCAGCCATGGCGTCGTCACCCTCACCCGCCGTACGGGTCACCAACTACCCACACACCTCGGTCAAGATAGCCCCCGAGCCCGACCTCACCGTCCGTGTCTACGAATACGAGGACGTCTATGCGCCACATGGCCAGCTCCCTCCGATCAAGTGCGTCACCGACTTTGCCGTCTCGAGGGCCGTGTTGCGCGCAAACTCGGAACCCTTCAACAAGATGCTCGGCGGCGGCTGGAAGGAATCGACGGCCAACCCGGTGGAGCTGAAGGGCAACGACTGGATCATGAACTTGGCCATGGAGATCTTCTTCCGCGCCTTCCACGGCGTGCCCATGTCCGACGAGTGCGATAATGCCGACGTCGCGGTGGTGTGGAGTATCTTGCGGGCGGGCGATATGTGGTGCCTGAAGAGGGAGGGCCTGACCAAATGGTTCAACGGCTGGTTCCAGACGTGGTGGGACAAGAACGTCAAGGGAAAAGATCTGAGCGGAAACACCATCTTCCGGCACTACAAGCTGGCGCAGGTAATCCTGTACCCATGCTGGGTGTTCGACCATGCGCCTGGCTTTGCGGCGGCGACGAAGTGGCTTGTGTACAATTCCGTATCACACATCACCGAATCGAACCCGACAAAGCATCGCAATCTGCATCTTCCTCCGCGCGTCATTCGTAAGTGTACCCTTTTCTCCTTTAGAATGCTTACGCTGAAACTTTGTTAGAGCAGCTCAATGCCGCGAGAGGCCGTCTCAAGGGCTTGATGCATGATCACTTGTGGAAGCCGATCGAAGCTCCGCTCGAAGAGGCCGAGTGTGACTGCAAGGAAAAGACTCTCTTCCTCTACCAGAAGGCTTTACTTGCTATCAACGTCTGGCCGCTCGAGCGCACATTCTCCAAGACGAGCGTTGCAGATCTCCTCGCTCGGCTCATGACGTTCGAGTACAAGACGGAGCACGAGCCCTGCTACGAATGCTCCATCGACTGTGAGTATGTCGTCGACCATACCGTGGGATCGGTGAGCAAGCATTTCGATGGTCTTTGCCTGTTCTGTATGGCAAAGTCTGCGAAAGAGTCGCCGGATGGTGAAGACTGGTACTACTGGCATCATGATTGTATCAAGGACTGGGACAAGGACTGCCGCAGGGGAGGGGTCAGACATGGCGAACCTACCTGGTATTATTCATACATGGGCGCCGCTCGGTACAGAGATGTGCGCGAGACCTGGTACACAGAGCGTCGCGACACGCCGCCGTCCTAATTCAAAAGCCAGCGAAAGAGACTGAGGGCTCGAAGAGAGCAAAGTCTTGAATGCCCGAAAGGACAAGGATAACGAGAGAAGTGTAAGAGGGCAAAATCACAGCGCACAGGCGTAAAAAAGACTGTGAAAACAGAGTGAGATACGGTCATGCTAAAACAGCAAAACTCTTTTTCTCTTTTCTTTTCTTTTTTTTTCCTTTTCTACAATTCAGCCAGCGTCAGATTTCACCGGAGCAGGATGAGATCATGGTGGTGGGTAGATCAGATTGCAGAAAGTAACACTTCAATGATTTCCACGTAGACTACAGTAGTAAGCTCGACTTCATTAGAGAAGGAAAAAGTGAGAAGGAGAAAAAATAGTAGATAAAGAAATAGCGGTTGTGTCCGCGAGATGTCTACGCGAAAAGCAGCGAAGCCAGTATCCTGCGCAATGGTGCAGAATCAGTAGTCGTATCCAATGGGCTCAATGCCACATTTGCTAGCGTGAAGCGAGGTTCCTAGCATGCCGTGGTACAGAATGCAGCTGCCGCCCGTTTGAGGCCCCAGGCATCTTCGCAGTAGCGGCGGCGGGCCGGCGATGACTCGAGTTTACGCGCATTGTTTCCACGGGCAGATGGCAAGTAGAAAGATGGTAGAGATGGGAGGCATGATGTTGATGAAAGAAGACATGCGGAGTTGTGATTGGAGGTCAGCTAGGGCAGACCGGCGGTGAGAAGAGGGCATTGGGATGCAGAGATGGAGAAGTGAGGGCTGGCCGGCTGCAGCACCAAAGGGCGGCCCGCTGCCATTCGTAGCGGCTGATGCTTATCGATAAGCGACCCGCTCGCATCGTTGCGTCAGTGTCAGTTGCCCGCTCCCTCTTCCTCTACGCTCGTCTTGTGCTTCTTCGCTCCGCCTGCTCCACCCTCCGCTACCTGCGCCAGATCCAGCTTGCCGGTGCGCTTAGCAATGCGTCTTCAGGACTGCGACGCCACTTCCCTTCCGGATTGAGCTCCAGCGCCACTCCGAACGAGCTCCAAACCTTCGACCGACGCTTCCGCCACTGCTTCGCCGGGCTCCTCCCTCCCGGGACATCTCCTTTCTACCCTCGTCCTTGGCCTCGTCCTGTGTTCCGAGGATGAAACACCCGCTCTACAGCAAGTTGCTCAATCGTGAGCTCGGCCTGCGCGACACCAAGTACGAACGCGTGCTCGACATCTACGGCGACAGGCAATGGATCAACGATCTAGACATTGTAGACGAGCTCTCAGGTCACTCCGGATGCGTCAACGCTCTTTGGTGAGCCTGCCTACCTCTAGCCGGCCTGATCACGCATTGCTGACATTTGATTTCTCTCAGCTGGTCCAAGTCGGGCCAGTTGCTGGCATCAGGCTCGGATGACCAGCACGTCAACATACATTCCTACCTGCCTCACTCCACCGATAAGCAGTTCGATTTCACCACGACCATTTCCACCGGACATCGCGCCAACATCTTCTCTGTCAAGTTCATGCCATACACCAATGATCGTACAATCGTGACTGCCGCCGGAGACGCCGAAGTCCGTATCTTCGATATCGAATATGCTGGATCCTCTACCGTTCCTTCGGCGCCTCGGAACACTTCCGGCCGTGCTAGGGGACTGAACAATGTATATGACGGCGTGCGCTACCTCAGCGATGACTCGGCGAACTGCAAGGTCTTCCGTTCGCACAGCGACAGGGTCAAGAGAATTGTCACCGAGTCCTCGCCTTGGCTCTTCCTAACATGTTCGGAAGACGGCGAAGTGCGCCAGTGGGATATTCGCCAGCCCGAGTCCCAATATCCGGCTTCTGGCTCGATGGGCAGGCGCGCCTCCAACGATGACAACGTCCCCCCACCTCTCATCTCTTATAAGCGCTACCACCTCGATTTGAACACAATATCATGTTCTCCCAGTCAGCCTCACTACATTGCGCTGGGAGGTGCTCACTTGCATTGCTTCCTGCACGATCGGCGCATGACTGGCCGCGACAGGCTTCGCGAAAGGGGCGCTCCTCTCTCACCCGGCAAGCTCTCCGAGCACGACAATGAGATGATGAGGCAGGCTACCCAATGTGTTCGGAAATTTGCACCTCACGGCCAGAAGCGCATGAAGCGTACAGACAATGGCCACATCACGGCTTGCAAAATCAGCGACCACAATCCCAATGAGATGATCGTGAGTTGGTCAGGAGAGTGGATTTACAGCTTTGATCTTGTCCATAGCCCTGACGTTACTGAGCAAGAAGAGGAGACCACGCCCAAGTCTACCAGGGCTCACAGCCGGGCAAAGGAGTCAAAGGATCGGAAGAGGAAGAGAGCCAGGACAGGGGTATCTCAGGAAAGCACGGAACGGGCTGGTTCGAGACCGCGCACTGGCGATGGCTCGGCGGAAGAGGACGAGGAGATGTCACTTATGGTGCACTACGAGAACGGCCAGCGTGAGGAAATCCCAATCGACCCCCCTCGTGCGCGCAGCCCGATCTCAGAAGCTCGTGAGGCCGTCCTTCCCGAGACTCAGAAGCAAAGCTTCCGTATCGCCAAGAATGTGGTTGCCATGCGCAAGAACCTCTTCACGCTGGGCACCCGCAGTTCGACATCAGAGTCCGACCCGACCGGCTACGCTGTGCCATTAACATCAGTCCTTGGCTATGCTGCTACCGTCTTGCCACAGATGGATGAGATCTCTCGTGATTGGCGTTATCCGGTCAATCCTTTGGAGGTCGATGTAAGGTTCCAGAACAATCTTCGCGAGAGGCGCGGAACAGCCAGACGCTTTGTCCAAGCAGCGGGGACACTGGCTAGAGTCCTTGGTGGAAGGTTACGCACTGCTGGCGGTAATACTACTGCCGCCTTATCTCCCTTCGAGAAGGTTGTTCCGGCTCCCCGTGAAGCCCACGATATAGCCCGTCACGAGCACTTCGGATATGACTTCCTCAAGGCCATTCTGCTTTGGCTGGATAGTGGCGTCGGAGCGTTGCTAGAGGGGTTCACCAGGCCTTCGGATGTGACTCGTGCCCACCCCCGTTACCCCGTCCCAAGAGACTCCGGCATTGATGCTATTGACGAGGTTCTGATTCCCTATCTCCTGGCGATGGCTAGCGACACGCCAATCATCAACATCGATACCTCACCTTTTGAAACAGATCAAAATCGCATCGTCTTCCCCACTGAGAAAGCCGCTGTCCTAGCGTTTGCGCAGGCGCTCAAGATACCCTTTGCAGATCTATCGAGCGCAGTTGTCCCTGCTTCTTCTGGCACTGAAGGCGGTAGCTCTGCCCCTGAAGCCATTGGAGCGCAAGACCGGAAGGCCGCCTTAAGATTCTGGGGATTCAAGGTAGGCAGAGGTGTTCTGATGAACGCTGGCCAGAGCGTCGACTTTGCCCTCGTAGACCGCGCTTTTGGAGGCCTAGGTAGAGGTGATGCCAGTGTAAGACAGGACGAAGCCAGGATTCGCAGAGCTTGGCAAACCATCGATTCAGATGAAGACGAGGAGGTTGTGGAAAGTGCTCGACTTGTTCGCCGCACCAGAGCGTCCGCTTCCGGAAATGGAGAGGACGTGGAGAACGAGGAGGAACCTTTACCCCTGGAGGAGCTCAGTGAGATCATCACTGAACACAACGAGGACCAAGATGAAGATGAGGATGAAGACGACGATGATGATGCGGGCGATGACGATGACGGGTCGGAAGATGAGAGCGATGAAGACGATGACGACGATGATGAGCCCACCAGCTTTCTCTTCCGTTCTGCATTCGAGCGTTCACGGCTGAAAGAGAAAGTCGAGCTTGATAAGCCTTGCTTACCACATAGTCGTCAATACCGCGGTCACTGTAACGTCAAGACGGTCAAAGATGTAAATTTCTTTGGCTTGGAGGATGAGTACGTCGTTAGCGGTAGTGATTCAGGTCACCTCTTCATCTGGGACAAGAAGACCATGCAGATCGTCAACATCCTCGAAGGCGATGGAGAGGTTGTCAACGTGGTTCAGGGTATTCAATTCTCGTTCCCCTGTCCTTTTCGAATCTTCTAACGGCGTTAGGTCATCCCTACGAGCCCATGCTTGCGGTATCTGGCATCGACCATACCGTCAAGGTCTTCAGTCCCGACGCGCGTGCTCGCAGGAACGCTCGCCTCGGCATTGGAGTCACTCCCGGTGACGCTACGCAATTCTCGTCCATCTCTTTTGGTCGCTTACGCCGTGCCCGTCCATCTCAATTTCCGCCGCCCGCCGATGACGTTGATACGACCACCGTCCCCGAAGGCGACGAAGACGAAGACGAGAATGCCACGCGCAACGGACTTCCCAGTCGCCGCCGCATGCATGAAGAGTACCGCATCACGTCTGAAAACGACGTCAACCGTGCTGGTGGGAGCCGCGAGAATTTCATTACTGTGAGTATCCTTCACTGGCCGGACTCCCTCTACTTTCCCTTCGTCCGTATCGCTCGTGTTTTAGGAGTGAGTTTGAGGCACGCCTAGAGCCCTGTTTCCCAATCCATCCTCTTTGAATCATTGAAGGAGAGACACTGAGCTACGTCTTCACAGCGCGGAATGCTCGCCGAGCTGGCCCAACGCTTCTACATGAACCCGGACGGCGACGACGACGACCCAGAGGGCGGCGGTCCGCATCAAATAATCGTCAGCGAGGAAAACTGCACGGTGATGTGAAGGAGGCGGATTTCGAGTAGGACAAAGATCGGAAGAAGGAAACATATTCGAGAGTTATCGGAAAGAATGCTATACCCTCCTCCCTCAATCTCTCCACGCGCCAACATTTCGACCCTTTTTTTTTTCTCCCTTCCCCCTTCCATCTTGCAAATCTTGCGACCTCTACATTGACCCAGGTCTTTTCCTTTTCCCCTTTCTTCCCACACGGGCGCCTTCGATCCTCGCCATGGCACCTAGCTCGGCCCGATCCATGTGCTCAGGCTAACCGACTGCTTGAATTGGTCCTTTTTTGCGACACCGCACTTGGGGCAACGCCGGATGCGCATGCCCGCCCAGTACTCGCCCCGTCGCACCACCGCTCATCATGGTCATTGCCGCAGGAGGGAAGGGGGCCATCGATCGCGTCTTTAGCCCAGCCGCCGCCGGATAGAAGAAGACTCTTGCGCGTGCTTTCGCTGGCACACACGCACTCTTCGGCGAGGGGGGGACTTACGCGTACGGTGTGGGGTAGCGGACCCCCGGGCCTGGAGTCGGAAGTGCAGTGGTGGTGGTGGAAGATCTCTGCGAGATGGTGGCTGGCTGGCTGGCTAAGGTGATTGATTCCGAGTGGGGTGTTTTCGTTCGGGGGGGTTGGAGTGCGAGAGTGTCTTTTAAGGGTGGCATGGTTTATTATTTTTTTTTTCTTTGGGGAGGTACCATTGGAGATTGTGCTGGATGGGTTAGATACAGGGATAGGGCGGTATCAGCGATGATTGATGTTATCGAGTTCTTCTCAGCAGCTTCTTGTTGGTAATTGTTCGCCGGAGCCTCTTTTTCCGTTTCTTCTTCCCGTCGTCACAATGATTCGACTTTGGTCGAGGTCGTCGCCATTGAAATCCGATTGGGGTGGGTAGTTGGGAGAGAGATATCATTAGTAATCTCGTAGGAGGGGAGGAATTCCGGAAGAAGTCACCCCTAGCTCTCAATTCACTCGGTCGTTTGCACACCGGTTGCTACTCGCTCGCAACTTGCTCAGCTCAAATCTCAAACCCTTTGACTCATTCCTTCCTTCCTTCTTTCCTTCGACTACCCGAGCACCCCAAAAAGCGCCAGTCCCACGCTCCCCCAACACCATCTGACCGAGAAGAAGAAAAGAGAGCTAGCTAACAACACAGCAATCATCTTGTTTCCCCCCACCCCTTCGAATAAAATACACTACACCTACTTACTCCTTGGCAACAAGCACGCCCTTCTCATACAAGCCCACGACCAACACGACGCCCTCGGCCGCATCCCGGGCCGCCGTGGTGCTCGAGCCAAACGCGGTCCCGACATAAAGCTCCCTCCACTCGCCCGTCGGCACGCCACTGTCGTCGACGACCAACTCGCCGACCCAGCTCGGCGGCGTGCCGTCGTACGCAACGGCGCACCTTTCCAGCTCTCCGCGCTCCGCCTCCGTCATGACGACCTCGACCGTCTTCTTCTGGATCGCGGCGGCGATGTCTTCCTGGTCGCTCATCAGCATCGGGTCTTGCTTGGCGTCCTCGCCAAGTTTCTTCTCGACCTCGCGCTCGGCCGCGACGGCGATGGCGTGCGCCTTGGCGCGCAGCGAGAGGCAGGACGCGCGCAGGGCGACGGTGGCGGTGAGGGCGCCCGGCCGCGGGTGGCCCGCGGCGAGCAGGCGGCCGCGCGAGTCGACCGACAGGTTGTCGAGCATGGCGGGCGCGCGCACCTCGGTCTTGTAGCGGAGCGAGACGGCGCCGTTGTCGGCGGCGGCGGCGGTGGTGATGTCGTAGAGCTTGACGCTGCGCGCGCCCGTGGACGCGACGGCGAGCGTGCGGCCCGAGTCCAGCACGGCGAGGCCGTTGGCGAAGGGGATGTTGGCGGCGACGCGCGTGACGGTGATGGTCGAGGGGTCGAGGGTAAGGGAGGCCGGGGACTCCATCGATTCGTCGTCGGCGGCGGGCTCGGGGAGCGTCGAGGGGATGGTGACTTGCACGACGCTGCCGCCGGGCAGGGCGGCGTACGTCTCCAGCTTGTGGGCGAGGTAGCTGTCGCGCGCGCGGAAGAAGTGGTCGTTGGTGACGAGGAAGCTGGTCGCGTTGAGGGCGTGGATGCTGTTGGGCGTCCAGATGGCCGGGTGCGCCACGCTCGCCCGGTGCGTCGCCGACGCCCGTCCGAAGCCGCCCCAGGGCACGTAGTCGAAGACTTCGATCGTCGGGCCCGTCGAGGCGTGGTTGGCGACGAGGAGCGTCGCCGACTCGGCGTGGTACTCGATGCCCAGCGGGTGGAAGTCGACGGAGCCGCGGGTGCCGAAGTTGTCGAGCAGGAGCGGCTGCGGGTACGCGTCCGGGTCGCTGTAGAACCATTGGAAGATGGCGCCCGGTTGTGTCGGGTCGAGGAAGGTGCCCTGGTGGGGTGTGGTGTGAGCAATTGGGTTTGATTTCGCTGTGCTGATAGCTATCTTACCATGACGGTATTCCACGCATCACGCTGCGGGTCGCAGCTCAGGATCGCGACGCCCTGGTCCTCCAGCACAACGACATCCTCGCAGTTCTTGAGGATGTCCTGGTGCTTTATCTGCTGCTCCTTGAAGGTGGTGACGTTCTGCAGGGACGCGACGTCGGCGGTGACGAGCTGGAGGGTGCCGATGCGCCAGGACAGCTCCGGCCAGAGAAGGGCGACGCCGCCGAGAGCCTGTTGTGTGGTCCCATGTTAGCGCTCGCTGTCTTCAATCTGTATCGAGCTTCAATCGCGGTGGCATGACGGCGGCGAAGACGAAGGGGCCGGATAAATTGCGCGCGTTTGTAGGAAAGGAAAGCTCCGGCTGATGCAACGTACCACGGCAGGAACAATCTTGCCCAACATTGCTGATGACTTGCTCAGCTACCTCAGGGCAAGGTCGGCAGTATAAGGAGGGAGGAGAGAATAGAGGACACGAGGAAGAACATGGCGGGGCAGCCGATCAGTGCGTTTAAGTACGTAGAGGAGCGAGGAGCTCTGTCATGGTGGGGATCTGCGCATGGGAGCATCCTCCGCAGTTCCCGCCGCCCCGTCTCAGACAGTGGCTCTCTGGATGCTGCGCCTACCTGTCGGCATCTGCCTTATCCGAGGCCCGTCACTCATCACAGCGTCCGCGTGTAGAACAGGAAGACGATGGCCGAGCAGAGTACAATCGTGAATTAATTTCAGCGCCGCGGCAGGCTAGCGCTAGCTTCTAGAAGCCGGCGCTCGCTTCCACGGCGCCCTGAGCCCGAGCTACGAAACCCTGAAACTCGCCTCACCGCCCTTCATCACCAAAGCCCCACCGCCCTATCAGCGCCCGGCAATTTCCCCATCATTGATCCATCCATCAATTTGCTTCCTCAGCCCTGCGCGGTTTTTACACGAAACTCCCAATATCCCATATACTACAAATAATCACTGGCCTTCGCCCGGCTCTTTCCTCCGTCGTCCTTCCTCGCCGTCGTTACGCTCCGGCTCCTGCTTCTGCTCCTCGACACGCTGACTGACGGACTCCTGCGCCTTCCGCCACTAGCCTTCGCCCTGGGCGGCGGCGAAGCCTCCACCGAACTAGTGTTCCGTCTGCGGGAGCGACCGTCATCTCTGCCGCCGCGGCTGACTGGAGACCTGCGTCTCGGCGCCGGTGACCGGCTCGGGCTCCTCGACGGGGAAGTGCTGTACCGGCGGCCCTTGCCCTTTGGCGCAGGGCTGCGCGAGCGCGACGAGTAGCTTGGGCTACGGTTTCTGCGGCGAGCCGGGCTGCGCGAACGAGATGCAGAAAGGCTACGACCCTTTCGTGCTGCTCGCGGAGGTGTGAGCGAACGCGAGGGCGAGTCTCTCGCGCGTCCATTCCTCTTCGGCGATGGAGAACGGGACATCGACGACGTGGCTCGTCTGCGTCGAGATGGTGGTGATCGTGAGACCGAGCCGCTGTACGAGCGGTCCGTACGGCGACGAGCAGGAGTGGGTGACCTGCTGCGCGAGATCGAGTCCGAGTAGCTCCTGTCGCGCCTGCGGCGTGGCGGAGGAGTGTACGACTCCGACCTTGACCGACTCCTTGCACGGGGGCTTCTTGATCGTGACTCTGAGTAGCTGGCCCTGCGCTTCCGCGACCTGGATGGCGACCGCGATCGTGAGTAGGATCTCGATCGTGAGCTGTAACTCGAGTAGCTTGAGTACGACGAAGCGCTCTCGGCATCGCTCTCGGGCTCTGGCAGAGCTGGAGGAGGGGCTGGCTTCGGCATGTTCTTGAGGTACTCGCGCATGTCCTCCGTGAGCACGCCCATCCCAATGGCCGTGAAAAAGTTGATGGCAAATCTGGTGTTCCTGCTCTCGTCCTTGGGGAAGACGCCGTCGAAGTAGGGTTGCAACGTGTCCTCTCTCATACGCTCGGCAAGCTTCTTCATGCTCATCGACTGGGCCAAATCCTCAAAGAGAATCTTGATGAAGATACGGCTCGATGAAGTGGTCTGGTTCTCGTTCAGGCGAATGGACGACAATACGTGCCAGCCAATGGCGTCGCTGGCAAGGAGGTGACCGAAGAATTGAGCGACGATACGCAAACGGTTGGTCTCGTAACGGTGGATCGTGTCGTAGTGCTTCACGAATGACTCCTCAAACAGGTCTCTCCAGAGCCTGTTTAACTTGGCGAAACGCTCACCGATGAGACCGTAGAACTTGTCGTACGTGCGCTCTTGGGATGCGCACTCGACAACCATCGATGGAAGCTCGGACTCGTAACCCGCCGGGAGATTGATCTTCATCAGCTTGTGACAACACTCCTCGAACCCGCCACTCGACTTGATTGTGAGGTAGATGGTTCGGCGGAGGTTGACGAGATCAGTGTTCGTCTGGTCCTTGATTTCGAGCTCGCGATCCTTCTTCTCCTCCTCTTCATCCGAACTATCATCCGATTCATACTCCTCGTCGTCATCACTTCCCTCCGCCTCGCCCAAAATCTCAGCCTTCAGCTGCTTATAAGCATCTTCATGCTCCTGCCACTCAGAATCATACTTGAAGATGTTCAAGCCATCTTGCACTTCCAGTCCCTCATCATCAAGGCCAACCTTGTGCGTGATTTGATCCTCCTCTTCAACCAAATCCAACTCGTCCCGAACGGCGGGATTGTCCTTGTACTTGTCCTTCCTGACCTGAAACAGAACCTCAACCATGTACTGCGTCCGCTTGTCAATGTCGGCCTCGTGTAGGATGTTCCGGAACTGGTCGAAAACAGCCAGAGCAATGGGCTGCGACATTTCCTCCAAATGCTGACCAACCTCCCTCGTCAAACCAACCGCAATCTCGACACTGTCATCTGTAGGCTTGTGGAGCAGTAGAAGGAGAATTTGGGCAGCCAGCATCTCATGCACAACCTGCTGGTTGACAAGATGGGCAAGGAAGGTCGTCGAAGAAAGACAAACAGCCTTGTCGTTGCGCTTGAAGGCCTTGCGGAACTGCACAACCAATCTGGTGACCAGCAGCTCGCCAACCTGCGGGAGCTTGGTATTGACGATGGCCACCATGGCGGCGTAGATCGGGGTGAAGGGCAGAGAAGCCGCCTGAGCCTTCATGATACTCCGGCAAAACAGGCCACGTCCACGCACAAGGTTCTCGTTGAACAGTTCAGGCACGATGAACTTGATGTTGGACACGTTGACCTTGTTGATCAAACCGTTGACCGACTTCTTGAGCGCCTCCCATGCCATGCGCTGGTATTCCTTGCTCGTCTTGTCCGTGATCTGGGCCTGAAGCGCGCGCAGCCTGGCGGGCGGAATGTAGGTACCTCCGGAACGCATGTTGAGCAGTTTCTCGTACTCAGCCTTCGCGGCGGCCTGCTTCTGCTCCTCCGTCACCGGCTTCGGTGGCGACGGTTGTCTGGCGCGGAACTCCAGATTGTGCTGGCGGTCGCGATCGCGGTCGTGCGCTCGGTCGTCATCACGGCGGTCGGGGGAAATGGTACGCGACCTTCCACGCGGAGGGGAGCGGTAGCGCCTGGGAGACGGGGAGCGTGAGGGAGGCGAGCGCTTTCTCGGGCGTTCAGGCTCGGGCGACGGGATGCGAACGGCGGACTCGATCTCCATGGTTGCTGAGTTGACGCCGTGATGGGGTGGGATTCAGCGGGCTCTTCGTGAGGGAGGCTGATGTCGGGCCACGACCACGAGTGCGCAGCTGGGCGGATGGCAGCAGACGTATGGCGAGCGGCGACCGAATCCGCTGACGAACGAGTTGGAAGCGACGAAGTGGGTTGTTCAAGTGGCCAGCAGCTGGTTGTGCAGGGCAGGCAAAAGTCGCAGGAACGCGGCAAAACCATCCGCCGCCCAAGCTCCAGCCATCATGGAAACATCTGGCCCGTGCGCTCGGCGTCACCAGTCTCCGCAGCTGCACTTCACTTCTAACCACGGTCGCCAATTGAGACGAGCACCTCCTCACCTGGAGCTTGAGTTACAGGCCTGCATCCAGAGATCTATGACAAGTTCAATGTCCTGGGAATTGATGACTTGAACCATTGGTAGTGTCCGTTTGGGCCTCAATGATAAACTACTTTTTTGCTGCTAGTAAAATGCCAGCTAAAGCAATGAAAAGAGAAATTAGTACCGGAAGGAACCTCATTCCGGCATAGCAATTTCGAGATATTCCAGCAAAATGGAGTCTCCGTGTAGGGTATCGATACAACCAAACCATATTACTTTTCCGCATCAGTTTTCCGCGCTAATCCCACATCCCAGCCCCATGGCTCCGTGGAAACGTGTAACAAGCTTCCACCCCGACTCTTTACCATGCAACGACGCCAGCAACCGTTCTCCCTGAACTTGACCTGGAGTCTCACATCTACTGGCCCTGGTCATGGAGATAATTCCAGACAGCATTGTACACCTCCCCGTGCTGAGGCTCGCCGCCTAAATCGGCAGTGTGAACGTTCACAGGCGGTCCAGCATTGAATATACCAGCCCTGCGATCCAGCTCTTGCTGTGCCTTCAAGTCTTCTTCATCCCACTCGTAATGTGCTCCCAGTGGCTGTCCCATCATTTCGTCCAAGCCGCCAATCCAGAAGTTTCCGCCTTCATCGGCACCGCGCTCCTTGATCGCCTCGATCGCTTCCGCACCATCCATATCATGCGCCGCTTCCAAATGGACCTGAAGATCGTAGTCGCGGTAAAAGCGGTTTGCACAGTCGTCGAACAAGCAGGTGATTTCACGTCCTGTGGCGTTGCTGTAGTCAATTCCGGTGAGACGGGTCGACATCGGGACCTTTGCTTCGCGGGAGCGAGACTTCGATGCAGGTGCGTTGGGGTCCATCTTCTCTTGTCTCTTCGATTTCCGGGTGGCCTCCATGCCGAGATGCTGCGTTTGAATGTGCTCCTCCAAGTTGGCCTTGGAAGAGAATCCGCGTCCACAGCCTCCTTCACCATCCCATGCCTTGATGTGATTCTTCCTGCTGCAATTCATATCCGTCTCACCGCAAATCCATTTATCGGCATTTTCATGAGCATTCCTGATGTGGACATTGAGGTTCCCTTGCTTCGTAAAGCTAGACTCACAATCGAGATAGGGGCAGGGGAATTTCTTCTTGCGTTCCTCCAGAGAGAGGCCGCTGTGAACGAGTTCGACGTGCGCTTGCAGCTGCTTATGGGTGGACACACGTAGGTTGCAGTGTTCGCAAGTGGGAGGATGTGCTTCCTTAATATGAACTTGGAGGGCGGCGTAAGTCGAAAAGCCCGGTGCGGTCTCGTATGGGTTGTCAGGATCGGTTGCACACTGAGTACAGTAATGCTTGATGCCACCGTGGACTCGTCCCTCGTGAGCCCTCAGACTTGAAAGAGAGTCGTAGGCTTGGTCGCAAGGCTTGCCAGTATCCGGGTCAGTATGAGGACACTGGTACTTCTTCTGACCTAGATGTGCAGAACGAATATGCTTTTGCAAAGTAGAGTGCTTGCGGAAAACCTCGCGGCAGGGAGGAAAGTCGGTGCAGTGGAATTTGCTCTCGTGAGCTTCAATATGCCTCTTCAACCGAGTCGCATTCGCAAATGTCCTGCCGCAGTCGGGCCAGCTGCATGAAAACTCTCGAATATTCTCGTGCTCATCCCTTATGTGCCGGTTTAGATGCGTCTGGCGAATGAAAGTCTTGGTGCACCCATCCAGTGTACAGGCGAAAGGGCGTTCGTTGTTGTGCGATCGGATGTGCTCCTCGAGGCGACATGGCCGATTGAAAGACCTTCCGCAACCCTCGAAGGTGCAATGATATACGTTGGGTCGCCATGGCTTCTTCTTGGGTTGGGACGGCGCCGGAGAGGGCGGAGTGTCGGCGGTGACAGCATCATCGTCGACGGCCGAAGACTTGTCGGAAGCGGCATGCGAATAGCTCGAGGCTGCGTCAGATTCTTGCGGTGTAGGATCTGCTGGAGCTTGTTAGTGAGGTCTTCCGCAACAAGCGCGCACCGGCGGTTTTGCTGACCTTGGCGGGCCTTCTTGGACTGAGGCAGCCCAGAGCCCCAAGGCGAAGCTGACCTCTTGCGCAATGTCATAGTGTCAGCCATAGTGACTGCGACGACAGTTGGAGCACTCAAGACACAGGCGCGAGGAAGAAAGGTGTTTCGGAGGAGAGCTGTCGGCGCGTTATGGCTGGAAAAATTGGGCGGTGTGTCACGGCAGAATTTTAGTCTTGGCGCGCTAGTGAATTCTTGACGCGGCTCCCGTCGAGTCGCGCCTTCTCTTTCACCTGTCGACGGCCGCCCGCTCCGCACTTCCAAGCTCCACCTGCCGCTTCGAACGCCTCCGCGCCCCGTCACTGCCCTTTTCGAACGCTTTCACACCACTTTCTGCGCAAGATGTCTGACTACGGCGGAGGCGACGACGACGGCGGCCTTGATAAGTAAGTGCCTTGCATGTTCCTGGTCTACTCCCCCGCTTCTGTACATCTGGCGCGTTCTATGCGACCCAGGGAGCAGAGATATGCATTTTGCGCAGCCATTATTCCTTGGATTTCTTTACTGCTTAAGCGTCTTGGCCTACCTACTGGAGATCCTTCGTATTGATGAATCTCTTGAACAGCGTCCAGGACGAGGTCTACGAGGACTTCGATGAGCCCGAAGAGCCCGGCGCATACTACTACGACGACGAAGAGGATGTCGCTGGTGGTCAGGAGGACCCGGACCAGCACAGGCGCGATGGCGAGAATGTTGTTATCACTGGAGATGTCAGCGCCGCCGCTGCGGCAAAAATCAATTCGGTCCAGGAACAGAGCAAGAAGAAGGTCGCGGATGACCAGCGTACCACGACTCCCTACATGACGAAGTACGAACGGGCCAGAGTGCTGGGCACGCGGGCTTTGCAGATCAGGTACGCACATGGGACACAGCGAAGCCATGGCGGGAAACAGCGGGCTGACAGGGCTACAGCATGAACGCACCTGTCCTCGTCGACTTGGAGGGCGAGACGGACCCGCTGCAAATCGCGCTCAAAGAGCTGCGGGAAAAGAAGATTCCGCTTGTTGTGCGGAGGTACCTCCCTGACGGATAGTGAGTCTCCGAATGCCAGGTGGCAGGCGACCAGGGCTAACGATTCATGAAAAGCTACGAGGATTGGACGTGCGAAGAGCTCCTGTAGTTGGCGAGAGCAACCAGGGCAGGCATTTGACGCGGAGTTTTCGGGTGGCATTGAATGGATTCCAGGAATGGCGATGGGAGTTTACAGGATGAAAAGAGCATCGCAAGCAATTGCGGGTCGATGCTGAGTAATAGTTAGACCAAATTCCACGCGTTGACTGCAAATGGAATTTTTCTCCACGACTCGGAATATGTTGCTGTTCGCGGCAATGCGGAGAAGTGGCCTGGGCACCAACAGACGTCACGAATCGGCAGCGCGACCCCTCCTTGGAGCTTGAAGGTTGACCCCACTAATCGAAGCTCCGGTTCAAAACACCACGCCCTCGCTCGTTCTCCGCCAATTCCTCACTGATACCCTCTTCTATTCCAACCGAACATCATTGCGCGCGAGACCCACTGCACAATGGCTTTCACGACGACTGCGACCATCGCCTCGTTTGGCGGCAAGCTTTTGAAGCTCACGCACGAGGCGAAGGCGACCAACTGCAAGATGGCGCTGAACCTGTACCTGCCGCCGCAAGCCTTCTCCGCGCAGAAGATGACGCAGAAGGTCCCCGTCCTCTTCTACCTGTCCGGCTTGACGTGCACCGGCGACAACTGCTCTGAAAAGGGCTTCTTCCAGCACAAGGCCAGCGAGAAGGGCATCGCCGTCGTCTACCCCGACACCAGCCCTCGTAAGGACAACCCCGCATTTCCCTCTCGGCACTTATCCCTCGGATCATCTCGCATCTCTCAATCACTGGAAAGTAGCTAACCGGTGCTTCCGCGACCCCTGCAGGTGGCCTGGGCATCCAGGGCGAAGACGATTCTTACGATTTCGGTAGTGGCGCCGGGTTCTACGTCGACGCGACCAACGCGCCCTATGACAAGGGCTACAACATGTACACCTACATCACGAAGGAGCTGCCCGAGACGCTGTTCGCGGACTTTGAGGTCTTGGACAGCAGCAGGGTCAGCATCACCGGCCACAGCATGGGCGGCCACGGCGCCTTGACGCTGGTACGTAGATCCCGACAAGACGCAGTCCGACAGCTGGTTGACTGACACTTGCGCTTGCAGTTCCTGAAGAACCCGGGCAAGTACAAGTCTGCTTCCGCCTTCGCGCCCATTGCCAACCCCATCAACTGCCCCTGGGGGCAGAAGGCCTTCAAGGGCTACTTCGGTGAGGAGAACCAGGCCAAGTGGAAGGAGCACGATGCCTCCGAGCTGGTGAAGCAGTGGAAGGGCCCGCTGGAGCTGCTGATTGATGTGGTGAGTTGAACCCGCTCCCTTTGTTCCGCTATACTGCAGTCTATCTAACCACCTTCTGTCCAGGGTACCGGCGACAACTTCTACAAGCAGAAGCAGTTGTTGCCGGAGAACTTCATCGCTGCGGCCAAGGAGGCGGGCAACGACAAGGGCATCAACCTGCGCATGCAGCCCGACTACGACCACAGCTACTATTTCATGGCCTCCTTCGCGGACGAGCACGTGGAGTGGGCTGCGAAGCACCTTTTTGCGTAGTATGTCTGCCAGACCTGCCTTCGGGTGACGGATAGCAGCTCACGACCACAGAAGCAAAGTGAGCAAACCAAAATTGTGACTTCCGACATGTAGATCTTCGTACGAATTCAAAAATTTCAATCAACTCAACCGCGCCTGCTCAACCACCCGTTGAATTGGCTCATACCTGGCTTTTGGCTTGTCACCGTAGTTCGCATTACATTACTAAACTCCCCTTCACGAAGACCCCTCCATCACTAGGGCGTGGCGTCAACAAGCATAACATTCTGTCGACCAGCTAAAATTTCCGTAGTATCGAACCAATTCCTAACCCCCACAACAGCCTCCCTCACGCATACCCATCTACGCCCTCCGCCAACTGAACCAGCGCATCCACAGGAAACGCCTCAGCCATGGCCCGATACCCCACCGGATTCAGATGCAAATAATCCCCCGAGTCGTACTCGGCCCGCAACCGCGTCTCGTCATCCGGATCCCTAACCGCAGCATCGAAATCAACAACAGCATCAAACACACCGCCACTATTCCGCACGAATTCGTTTACGCGCTGCCGCGTACGCTCCCTCTCGGCACCGGAGTACGGCTGCGCGGCGACGTCGAAGCCCGGCGCGTTGAAGGGGGTGATGGTGGCGCCGAGCAGCGGCAGGCCGGCGGCGTGGGCGCGCAGCGCGAACTGCTTGTACGCGGCGATGAGGGCGTCGCCGACGGCGTCCTGGGCGGCGGCCTCGTCGGCGGCGGCGCCGATGTCGTTGACGCCCTCGAACACCAGCGCCCAGCGCACGCCCGGCTGCGAGAGCACGTCGCGGTCGAAGCGGCCCAGCGCGTTTGGGCCCAGGCCGTCGGCCAGGACGCGGTTGCCGCCCGCGGCTTGGTTGGCGATGGCCACGCGGGAGAGGAGGAGCGAGGAGGAGGAGGAAGAGGAGGAATCGTTGGCGTGCCGCAGCCGCTGCAGGCGGTCGAGCAGGGCGTCCGGCCAGCGGTCGTTGGCGTCGGTCGTGCTGCCGCGGCCGTCGGTGATGCTGTCGCCGACGAGGGCGAGAGTGCCCGCGGGAGGAGCGGAGGCGGACGATGATGGCACCCAGGCGTCCAGCGTGCTGATGAAGTACCAGTGCGCGACGCTGGCCACATCATCATCATCATCTGCCGCCGCGCTCAGGTCGCCGGCCTCCGTCCGGTCGCCCAGCGCCATCCACGACGTCGTCCGCGAGCCCGGGTGCGAGGTGATGGCGCCGCCCGCCTGGCCGTCGGCCAGGTAGACGCTGATGCTCAGGTCGTCGCCGGCCGCCACCCCGCCGCCCGCCACGAGGTCCACGGCGTCGGACACGACCAGCGCCCCGGCCGGCACCGCGAAGCCGGGCGAGCCGCCCGAAAACGTCAGCGCGCGCAGCGTCGAGACGTCGACGGCCGCCGAGCCGGGCGCGACGGGCCTGCCGATGGTGACGCCGGCGATGGGCAGCGCCGTCCGCCCGAAGGCGTTGGAGAGGCGCAGCCGCACGCGCGACGAGCCGGCCGTCACGCGGATCGTCTGGCGGATGGTCGCGTTGCGGAAGACGGAGTCGCTGGCGTTGAAGGGGGCGGGCGGCAGGTTTGCGGGCTCCGTCAGCTGCGGCATGGCCGTCCACGCGGCCACCCAGCGGCCGGCTGTATGGTTGCCGCTGTCCTGCCGCCGGTGGCCGACACGATGGCCACCGGAGAAGGTCGCTTCGTATGGGGGAGCGGGCGTGCCGGCGGCTTGTTGCGTGAAGGTCGTCGCTGCTATGCTGCAGAGCAGGAGAAGCAGGCGGGGGATGGCGGCTGGGAGCAGCATCTTGGGAGCAGTCAATCACTTCAGGGCCGCCGCTCTTGGCTGCACGCAGGAACAGCCGGGCGTCCGTCGTATATATATAACGTCCCACCTCTCCTTCTGTTTTCCTGGGGTAGATCTACATTCCGGGCGGTCAAGCGGGTGTTTCGAGAGTCGCAATCAGGCTAAATGTGAGCGACGATGCGGCGGGTGTGCCTAGCATATCACGGCTGTTTTGAGTCAGTCGCTTTGCCAGGAACAGGAAATAGTGGAAGTGGGAGATGAAGGAAATCGAGACGGGGCTAGGTTCCCCGCATTTTGGAGAGAACCGGGTAGCGCGTCATGGTTGCGCGGTCGACGTTGTACACCCCCCGCCATCTGCCGATGTGCTCGGGTAATTGGACATGCGGATCCGTGAGCGCCTTGTACGTCGAGACTCCAGGTGTGCTATGATCGGGAGTGATGGTGATGAGTATGGTGCTAGGCAAAGGGTCCGGCAATGCGGCGTTGTATCTGATTCATGGGAGTCGCAGCCGAGGGCGGATGTGATTCGTCTGGAAATTAAAGAAGACGGGACAAGGAGGCTCTGATCGCAGAAATGAGAGGGATGTCACTTTCGTGAGAAGGACATGAAGAGAGGATGCGTATAGACCCATATGAGGCGGCAACGGAGCGTGTAACAAGTTGTGAAAGCCCAGTAGCACAGTCGCTCATCAACTGCGCCATGCTACTAGTACCCATCAAGCCTGTACGGTCTCTTGACATCAAAGCCCAGCATGCCACGGCACTCTGGGCTGCTGTACCACGGAGCCGCCTAGAACTCGGCTTTGTCCTTAGCACAGCAGCCACGTGAACACTGTGGCCTGACCCTGACGAATAGGTTTGCATGTACCAGTGGTAAGCGTGACATAGGGGAAGCTGAGGCATACTGGCGAGGGATGGCGCGAAGGACCAGAATGCGAAGTGCACGCTGAACGGTGAAGTCGGGCGGTTCTAGCCTCGCTCTGCAGTCGTTCGTGGCCGGAGCAAGCGAGCGCGGGAATCGAGGTTCTGAAGGCTGAAAGAAAAATGGGCGGTGCTAAGGCAGTCTCGTGAGTACAAGCAGAGAAGACGACATATTTGTCGTATATTCGCAAGCGTCAGCTGCAACGTTGGGCGTTGTGGTTGGCGTGCTGGCGCGGGATGATTGCAACGCCGAGCCGCACGGCTGCCTCGATGTGGGATGATGCGGCTTCTAGAAGGGCTATGAGCGGGATTGCCGTAGGGCTGAAGTATCGCAAGCGGCGCGGGCGGCAGACTGGCTGTGTGGCGTCGTGGATGTTGTGATATGGCCCGAGACTGACGATCCGCTAAATTCATGTCCCGTCTCACAGCGTAGCGAGCTGGCAGCCCTCGGCCACTAATTATAGGTGCACATTGATGGCTTGCAGCGGCTAGCAGCGGCCTCTGTGATTTTCGAGCCAACCTACGAAGTACTGTACCTTGGGTCGACCCATCAACAACCGCGGGAGCGCCCGACTGGTCATCCTGACTGCTCTTCATGATGATGCATTATTCGGGGCTTTGATCACGCCTCGAAGCTGCGGACATGCCGACAATGCCGCCGACCGGTGGTCTCCACGCGCGCTTCGTACGAATTCATGGCCTGACCGAAAGCGGACCAAGCGCCTCCGCCGAGATGTTGAACACGGAGAGGCGCAACTGGCCGCCGCCAAGAGGACCTGTGTTCCGCCCTTGGCTGCTCCGCTTATCCCTCTAGTAGAGCGGAAGAGGGAGGTGCCAGCAGCACGTTGCTGTGCGCAGGAGCAAGGCGACATGATGTGGCTGTTTTGCGCCGCGGCCGGTCCACGCACGGGATTTTCGTTACCTCAGATTTTGCAGAAACCGGCCAGAATAGCCCACTTGGCGTATGACGCCTTCTAGAGGCGAATTGCACAATCTCGCCCGCGGAAAATTCTGCATGCTGCCGCTCAGTATGTATCTAGAGCACCGGCTCAGTGCTCGAACCGCCCGAGTCTTGTTGTTCCAACAGCTACTGTCCCACACCCGCCCTACCTGCCGGCAAGCTACTGCCGCCCCGGCTCTTATTTTGGTCTAGTCCCACCGAGGGATCCTTGAACACCGCCGTTACCTTGTCGTCGCCATGTTCTCGTTCCAGGGCAAGGGAGACGTCTCGCCCGTCGAGGCATCCTCGGCTCCTGCCTACGCTGAGTCTGACAAGGACAGCGAGCATGGCGGAGAGACCTATCAGACCAGTGATTCCAGAAGGACCATTGGTCTCACCAGCGCCGTCTTCCTGTAAGCCGCCAGCCCGTCCATCCTGGTTGTTCCCAGCAGTCCCTCTGATCGTCCCTGCAGCATCTTTAACCGCATGATCGGCACTGGTATTTTCTCCACTCCTTCCAGCATCGTGGCTCTGAGTGGAAGTGTGGGTCTTGCCCTGTTCATTTGGGTCGCCGGTATGCTTATTGCCGCCGCGGGCATGGCCGTGTACCTTGTAAGTATAGCACGCTGGTGGCCTAGTCCGAGCTACAACTGACTGTGTAGGAATTCGGAACTGGCCTCCCCCGCAACGGTGGTGAGAAGAATTACCTCGAGTATGTGTACACGAAGCCGAAGTTCCTCGTCACTGGATTCTACGTAAGTCGTCCGAGTATTGTTTGAATACAAACCACTGACCTCTATGTGCAGACCGGCTACGTTATTCTTCTTGGCTGGGCGGGCTCCAACTCCGTCGCCTTCGGCGAGTACATCCTAAATGCCGCCAACGTCGAAGTCAACCGCTGGAACCAGCGTGGTATCGGTCTTGCCTGCATCACCACTGCCTTCCTGATCCACGGTCTGGCTCTGAAGTGGGGCCTGCGTCTGCAGAACCTGCTGGGCGTGATTAAGCTCATCATTATCCTGATCATCATCGTTGCCGGTTTCGCGGCTCTTGGTGGCCACCTCAAGATCGACAAGCCCGACAACTTCTCGAACGCCTTTGAGGGTACGACCGGCTCTTCATACGGTGTCGTGACGGCACTCTACAACGTCATCTGGTCGTACATCGGCTACAGCAACGCCAACTACGCCATGTCCGAGATGAAGAACCCCGTCCGCACTCTCAAGCGCGCCGCGCCCATCGCCATCATCACCGTCGGCATTCTGTACATGCTCGTCAACATCGCCTACTTCGCCGCCGTCCCCCGCGAGGAGATTGCCAGCAGCGGCCGCATCCTTGCCGCCTCTTTCTTCCGCAACGTCTTCGGTCCCAGGGCTGAGCGCGCGCTTTCCGTTTTCGTTGCGCTGTCTGCCTTCGGCAACGTCATGTCCGTCATCTTCTCGCAGGGCCGTATCGTCCAGGAGCTGGGTCGCGAGGGCATCCTCCCTTTCTCGGGCTTTTTCGCGAGCAACAAGCCGTTCAACGCGCCCCTGGCTGGCCTGTTCGAGCACTGGCTTGTCTCCGTCATCATCATGCTTGCCCCTCCCCCCGGAGACGCCTACAACTTCAGTAAGTCGTGAAACATCCCCCGTCTTGCTGTGTATGCAGCCGCCTAACATTTCCGCAGTCCTCAACGTCATCTCCTACCCGCTGGCCATTGTCAACGTCTTCGTCTCCGGCGGTCTCGTGCACCTCTACCTCAACCGCGAAAAGTACCACTGGCACCCGCCGATCAAGGCCACCCTGCCCGTCACCGTCTTCTTCCTGCTCTCCAACATCTACCTCGTCGTCGCCCCGTATATCCCGCCGGAGACGCCCGACCAGAACGTGTACAACGACCTGCCGTACTGGCTGCACTGCGTCGTCGGCACCGCCATCGTCCTGGCCGGCGGCGTGTACTGGCTCTTCTGGGCCCAGCTGCTGCCCAAGCTGGGTGGCTACAAGCTGCGCAAGGAGGTCTTCGTCGACGACGACGGCTGGTCGCGGAGCATCTTCGTCAAGGTCAAGGACGAGCAGTAAGAAGGGCGGGTCGGTTGGTGTTTCAAAAAGTGTCTTTTTAACATGATGGGCTTTTTCGTCTGGTGTTTGGTGCGGCGTTGCGATGATACCCGCGGAACAGTAATAACGATTCAACATCTCGGGCTTGTTTATTCAAACAAGCACAACATTAGTAATGCCAAGTAATATTTCAACTGCTGACTTCGTGGGCTTGCCGTGTAAACGATTGGTAATTGACATGTCCTCATGGGGTGCCTGAGACGTGGGAATGGAGGGGTTCTGCATGTAAACGTGAAAGTAAAGCTCTCCACCACAAGCACGAAGCAGGTAGGACAGCCTGTAAAACACGTTTGGGAAAAGGTTCGTTCTTGGG
This sequence comes from Diplodia seriata, assembly GCF_021436955.1. Classification (NCBI taxonomy): domain Eukaryota; kingdom Fungi; phylum Ascomycota; class Dothideomycetes; order Botryosphaeriales; family Botryosphaeriaceae; genus Diplodia; species Diplodia seriata. The sequence goes on along the minus strand of NW_027117309.1, from coordinate 538,722 downwards.
ACCGAACGTGACCGGCGAGAAATTGTGAAAGTCCGCGTAGGTTTGGTAGGTCCCGGTCCTCCATATCTCATCAGGTGAAACATACCACCCCATTCAAACTGCCGCGCAACCGGTCTAGCAGAGACACCAGGTACGAGCGTTGTATAACTCGCCCCTTACCAGCTCGTGTCCACTTCGTCACTGGTGGTATTCTCTCGCATGTAGATCGACGTCTAGTCGGTAGAGTACTGGCCAAGGTTGGTCCATGTCGCGTAGGCCGATCCCCAATCGGCCGAATGAACAAAACAGTAATAGAATTTCACAGGCTGATGAGGCTGGAGGAAATGTTGAGAAGGGGACAGAGAAGAGTCTGCACGAGAAGTTTCGCGACTTAGGTAGGCGGAAGTCACCGGAGCCACGGCGAAACAGAGGCGCCGATGGGATGGTCCAAGCTCCCGGCCCAAGCAACAAGCCGCATCGGCGCAGGCCAGGGCGGGCGGCGGGAGCGTAGCCCGCTCGCTCATCAGCCCTCCGTGTCCTCTCTCCCCCAGAAACGTTGCTGTTTCCGCCCACGACCTCACCACGCACCCCGGTCGCCAATCACCATCCGCTCTTTCCTCGCTCTCCTTCCCACCCTCTGCCGCTCCTTTTAGTCCGCCCTCGTAATCGCAACCCCCGACTCCGCTTCACAATGGCAAGTTCTGTCTGTGGAAGCCCTGTCCCCGAGCTTCAAGGTAAAGACGCGAATGCTGATGTGATGCGCCCGCAGCTCGATCGCCTCGTCGGACTCGTCATGCTCATCGTAGCAACCACCGTCTTCACTTACTACACCGTCTGGACCCTGTTGATGGTATAGCGCACCCCTCGCCATCCCTCTCCCAAACCGGAATCATCCACTCCAAACCTCGCCTCGACCTTCGCGAAACATGCCAAATAGAGTCCGAACCTGGAATTGACATTATTGCCTGCAACAGCCCTTCGTCGACGAGGACCACCCCCTGCAGTCCCTCTTCCCGCCGCGCGTCTGGGCCATCCGCATCCCCGTCATCCTTGTCCTGCTCGGCAGCACTGTCGTCGGCAGCTTCCTGGCCAGCGTTATGATCCGCAGCAACAGGAAGAAGGCTCTGAAGGCAGCGCAGGCGAAGAAGGCAACATGATTAAGGACATACCTTGTACCAATGGCGTGCGGGGGCCGGCCGCCCCTACCAAAACACGCTACCGACCCTCCTCCCCCTCTCCCGAATGATTTGCGGAACCGGCGGTGGGAAATAATGAGCGGCGTCTCTTCTGGAATTGGTCGGAGGAGACCGAACGGATTCGAGCGGTGAACGCTTTGGTGGAAGTGAGGGGGGACCTGGCTTGCTTTACGGCGTAAGCTGGCGTGGATCTTACAGCGGGTTAATCGATCAATCAGCAAGAGAAATAGCAATGCGATAAAGCGAATGCTCCTGGCGCATGTGATAGGTGTCTGCACTATCAAGGGCAATATCGTCGGACCGAATGTTGTCATTCATCTCCCTGGAGCATCATCACTGCGAGCGCTATGGATACGCGGTCAGCCTTCGCCCTTGCATGAAGGCTACCCGAAAGCTTCAGTCCATGTGGCTTTTCGGGGTCACTTTCCCGCCGCCACTGCGGTGGTACACGGACTAACGAGAAAAGCTTCGCACCCCCGCTAGGTGCTGCAAGGCAGTGCCATAGTGCCGTCGGGATCGCCACATTCGGGGACCCCGTATTTCGCAAGCTCGGCGTTTCCTTGCAGCGGATACTTTTGGCGATTCGACATTGATCCGCGTCGCTGTGCGCGATCGCGGAATAACTTTGTTGTTGGGAAAACGCGTAAGTTGAGCGAAGTTTACGCGTACATAGACTTCGTACCTGAAATGGCAAGAAGGAACGCGAGTCCCCTGTGGCCCAAAGTTGATTTAGCGGGATTAAATCGTGGAGCTGAGCTAACAATGCACGTGAAAGGCAATAACATGCGGTAGGAAGATCGATTTCTATACGTTTTTGATGACCTCATAGTCGATGTGGTAATATCCATATGCAGCTGGACACCTTGATGTCCAAGGAGGTGCTTGCCAATTTTCCACTTCCTTTCACGAGCAGGCCTACTTTACTGCATTGCAACAGTTTCAAATCTACATTCATTGCGTTTCTTTTCTCATTTGCTCATACTGTACTCATGACACATAAATGCCAGATTCGACATCTAATCGATCAAGATCTTCTTCTCCAACTCGCCAAAGTGAACGAAGAAACTCTCGAAGAGGTTGATCGCATGCTCAACATCGTGAGCACCCCCGGTCTCTCGGATACTGTGCATGCTCAACTGCGGGTTGCCCAAATCCAAGGTCCTGGCGCCCATCTTCGCCGCCAGCATCGGGCCAATGGTGCTGCCACAGCTGCTGTCGTTTCTGACAACGAACAGCTGCAGAGGAACACCCTCGGCCGATGCCGTGTTGACGTTGGTGGATGCCTTCTTCGCCCGGCGCGCCGACTCTTGCAAGAGAACAATGCCAGGTGAGTTCGTGGCATACCGAGCGTTGGCGTTGATCTTGATGACTGTGCCCTTGTTCATCTCGGGACGATGGCTAGACTCGTACTTGCCAGGGTAGTTGGGGTGGACGGAATGGGCCATGTCGGCAGAGATGAGGAAAGAGGTAGCAAGGGTCTGCTCGAACGCCGTGGCAGCGTCGATATCGAGCTTGTCATAGGACTTCTCGCTATTGGATTCGGACGGCGCAAGCACGGAGAGTCGACGGATCACTGCAGGCAGGAGGTTGGAGTCGGCACCCTGAGCGGTCTGGCTACCGATCTCCTCGTGGTCGAAGAGGGCGATAAGACGGATAGTGGTGTCGTTGTCGAGAGCAGAGGGTGAAGAAAGTGAGTGGATGAGACCCTCAACACTGCAGAAGGACATCATTAGGTTGTCAAGACGGGCAGAGAAGATGAGTTCGTTGTTCAAGCCGCCGATGACTGACTTCTGAGTATCGTACAGAACGACCTCAAAGTCCTGGATGTCGGCAGGCTTGACACCAGCCTGTTCAGCAATGATCTCCACGATGTACGGGTGATGTCTCTCCGAGACCGTCTGCAGAGGCTCATACTGGCCGGTCTCGTCGGTTTTATCCGTGGTTTCTCCCTCACTCTTGCCCTGGCGGTTGAGCTCTGCGGCAACAAGGCCAGCAATGGGGAACAGCTGAGTCTCCTTGTTGAAAACAAAGTCCTGCTGTCGGTCGAGATGGATGGCAAGAGTGGGCACGCGCAGGATCGGGCGGTCCACCTTGATGAGCTTTTGCTCGAAGCTGCCATCGCTGGTCTTGACCATTACGCGACCAGCGATACTCAGATCGCGGTCGAACCAGGTGTGCCATAGACCACCGCCATATGTCTCAACACCCACCTGCAAGAAGCCGTCGCTCTGCTTCTTAGATACAGGCTTAATACGAAGGCACGGGGAGTCGGTGTGGGCACCGATCATGCCAATAGGGTTGCCGGTCTTCCATTGCTTGCCGACAGCAAAGGCGACGAGGGACGAAGCGTTGCGAGTGAGGTAGTACTTGCCGCCGGGCTTAAGCGTTGAGGTCCATGAGTCCCGTTCCTGCAGATGCGAGTCAATCCCGCGTGCCAGCGTGCATAAGGAATGGCATGTGTCAGACCTTGATCTGGGTAAAGCCGGCCTTTTCCAGCCGCTCTCTTGCAGACTTGACGGCGTGGAAGGCTGGAGTCGCATATTAGTGCTGGGGTCTTCGTTCCTAGCAGCGTGGCAGGGATCCCTCACGGGTGGGCGAGGCATTCACAAAGGACAAGAAGTCCTCGGCATGCTGCAGGGTGGGAGCCATGGTTGCGACGGAGCGTGCGGTGCGGGCAAAGGTGACGATCGCAGTGGGGGAGCGTTGCGGGGAAGCTCTCAGCAAGAGGGCCGCGGCGAGCATACAGGCGCGGAGCGGGTGAGGTTCGATAAGCTGGGCGGCGGGCACGAGATGCAGGGGAACGTGACGTTGGATGACGAATGCGGTCAAGGGCGGCGCGGTGCGCAGCGCCGGGCGGGAGCTGGTGCGAAGCAGCGTGGGCTGTGGGTCGGTGGCCAATGAAGTCGCGTTTCACCCACGCGACCGAGAGCACAACAAAGGCGCAGAGGCGCGTCTTGGACGTGTCGACAACAACAGAGCCGGGCTTCGGAGCGACCAGAGCGCCTCTGCCCGCAGCGCCCTTCCCAGCGCCCTGCATCGTGCTGTTCACCGTCCTTACCTCCTCGCCGCCCTCTGCTCCCCCAGAACTTGTTTCGTGCGTTGTTGCGTTTGCTGTGTTCTTGTTGCTGTGGTGAGGTAGCGCGCTTCAGGCTGTCCAGTAGTGCGCGGCTCCACGGCGCGGGCGAAGATCAGCTTCCGTCAGGGCAACCCAGCCGGGCCCGCATCGACAACGAGCAACACTCCACGACGCTCCTCCGCCGCCGCGACTCATCACCACCCACCACGCCCCGCCCCGAACCCGCCCCGCCGTGCAATGCGCAGCAATCGCAATCGCTGAACGTCGACCCTGGCCCCCCGCGCCCGTCCCCGACGCCGCCGCCGCCGCTCCCGTTCGCCGCCTGCCCGCTCACCCACCAATCCCACCACAAGGGGTGGCTGGTTGTCGCATTCACTCCCCCAAACGCCCACCACGGCCGCATTCTCCCCGACCTCGCGACATTCTTGCGCTTCCGCGACCGCACCGCTGCTTAATTCGCCGCTTGTATCTCCGTGCCCAGGCGCTCAGGCTCCCCCGACTCGATCTGGCGGTCGACCATGAGGCACGCAGCGGCCAACCTTGGCCTCACCGAAGGCGCTGGCGCTGCAAATGATGACGTCCATACGCCAACTTTAATATCGCCGCCGGAGTCCAAAACACCCCCGACGGCGCGCAATAAGCGCAACATCACCGCTCCCGGCGCAATTGGAAATGGCAAGAGCACGGAAGCTATAGATGCCTCTGCATTGAGCAAGGCGTTGGAATCGTTCCAGCAGGTGGGCAGACAGCGTGATCCTACGCCTGGTCTGAGCCCTAGCAGAAAAAGACAGAGGGTCTATGGCGATAGGTCAGTAGGTGAAGTGAGGCTGCGGGACCTTATCCCAGGCCACCACGCGGCACACGCATCAAGGCGGGACCTGGGGCTTTTTGCTGACCTGGGATTATAGATTTATTCCCAACCGGTCTGGACAGGACTTCCCTGCAAGTTTCAGCTTGTTGCACGAAGATGGCTCTCCCGCAACTCCGTCAAAGTCCGCAAAAAGGACACCCCACAACGAACTCCATTTCCAGAAGAGTACGTGGAAACTTCAACTGGCAGAAGTGTTTTCCTAATTTTGCTGCAGCCGAAGAAGCCAACCGCACATACTCGTCCCTTCTCCGTTCTGAGATGTTCGATAATACAATTCCTCAAAGCATCTCACTCAATGAAGGCACCACCTATCATGATCCCTCACGGTCAAAAACACCACCGGGACGTTCGTCGCTGCCTACCACCAGTCTCACACCGTCTACACCACATAAGAATCTCTTCTCCTACATGTCTCCACGACATGCAAGTGCCTCAGGTCATCCCACCCCGCACAAGACCCCGCACCGTCATGGACCGAACCTAAACGCTCGGTCTGAGCTTTATAGCCTTTCGCCAGTGAAGCGAAGCAGTCAAGTCATGCTCCTCAGCCCCAGGAAGACACCCAGGGCCGTCAGCAAGGTGCCATACAAGGTGCTTGATGCGCCGGATCTTGCCGACGATTTCTACCTTAATCTTGTGGACTGGGGCAGCCTAAACATTCTCGGTGTGGGTCTTGGCCAGTGCGTTTATATGTGGAACTCAAGTTCTGGCCGGGTAACCAAACTCTGCGAGCTCCCGGACGACACAGTCACCAGTGTCAATTGGATTCAAAGAGTATGCTTTCCATTTATCGTCTTTTCCTGAGCGTGAATGCTAACAAGACAAGGGTTCACATGTCGCCATTGGCACAAACAAGGGCTTTGTCCAGATCTGGGACGCGCAAACGCAGCGTCGTCTCCGAACCATGACCGGTCACACGGCCCGGGTTGGCGCTCTTGCGTGGAACGAGCATATCCTCACTTCAGGTTCGCGTGACCGTTTGATTTACCACAGAGATGTGCGCCAGCCCGATCAGTGGCTCCGGAAGCTTGTCGGTCACAAGCAAGAAGTTTGCGGTCTCAAGTGGAATTCGGAGGATGGCCAGCTTGCATCCGGTGGCAATGACAATAAGCTCATGGTATGGGAGAAGCTCAACGCAGAACCAACCTTCAAATGGAGCGAGCACGTAGCTGCCGTCAAAGCCATCTCCTGGAGTCCGCATCAGCGTGGTCTCCTTGCATCCGGTGGAGGCACCGCAGACCGTACGATCAAGTTCTGGAACACTCAAATATCACCTCACGGGGCGTCATCGGCTGCTATTGCTGCCTCCGCCTACCAACACTCGAACCCCGCCTCTCCCACCAATACAACTACCCCAGCGAATCTGATCAGCAGTCTGGACACAGGATCCCAGGTCTGCAACCTTGCGTGGTCCCGGAACAGCAACGAGATTGTCTCAACCCACGGTTATAGCCAGAACCAAATCATCGTCTGGAAATATCCGTCGATGCAGCAAGTTGTTAGCCTCACTGGCCATACCTACCGTGTCTTGTACCTTGCCATGAGCCCCGATGGCCAAGTCATTGTCACTGGAGCAGGTGACGAAACGCTCAGGTTCTGGAATGCTTTCAAGAAGAAGGAGCGAGCTGGAGGTCTTGGCATTGTTGAGGATTGGGGTGTCATCAGATGAAGGAGCGATGATGAATCACCACTGACCTTTGCTTTCGTCTCGCCAAAGTTGTAACAGACATTGGACGACTCCACTCCAGGCACCGCGATTTGGACTCACCAGGAGCGGCATTTGCATGCCGTTATTTTGCCGCCTTTCCCCAGTCGAGTGGCTTACACGTGGCCATTTGGGAACTCTGGTTCTCAATTTGCTTGCAAAATTTCTCATTGGGATCCTTGGCTTCAGAGGACTAAATGGCAGGGGACTCGAGCGCATCAGTGCGATGCACAGTGCCCTGCCCGGTGGAATTGATAACGGGCTTCCTGCGCTCGTTCCCGACGCTTCACCAGAATACAGCATCTGTGGCCCTACCACGAAGCGACTCTGTACGGTGCCGTTTGCTACATGGTTTCCGCCTTCGATCTTGAGGAGACCAGCACATGCCATGTGCAGATATCGGCGGCTGTGGTGGGTCGACAGCTTCATCTCCTGATCGGAGATTGATGCGTAGCTCTAGCGTTCTGCTTTGTACGCGAAGGTAGGACGAGCTGATTGGAAGGAATTGATTTCGAAGTAGAAGATGATAGCAAGGAGCATGAGGAGTTCTACGGCGGCAAATACGATTTTCTGATGAGGGGAATGAAGTCTGAACATGGCATGTATATAGAAGAACTTGTGATGAATCAGGAGACAGGAATGGATGGGTAACGCTGAAGATTCGAGTGAGTCAAGCAGTGGCGACTGCATGCAAGTGGGACGCGACCGTGAGAAGCGCCGACAAACGAGGCAGCCACGGGCGCGCTGGGCGCTGGTTCATTTTGAGCGGCTGAGCAACGAACGATTGGCCGGCCGGCGCTGGGCAGCCGCGCTGTTCTCCCCACCACGCACCCACTCATACCGTCCCTTCACGATCCCTGAGTCTAGCAACGATCTGCGCCCGTTTCCTTCGCCTTCCCGCCGGCCAAAGCTCTTGTATAAGAGCTACCACGACCGCCCACCACGGCGCACCACACATCCCGCGCTGCTGCCTCCCGCTCATCAACCACGCCTCCCTCGCCGCTGGCCGTCGCCGAACAGCTTACCACCGCAGGCGCAATCCTTTTCAACTCCAAGTACACCCGACGCCCGCCGCCGCCCCGCCTCCCGCCCACCAACGTTGGCACCCTCGCTGTCGGCCGCACCGACTCCACCATCAGCGTCCGCAACCTCGGCGACGGACAAAGCCTGCCCACCATGGACAAAAGACACCCCAGCTCGTTTCAGCAGCTAGAGAAGCTGGGCGAGGGTACCTATGCCACGGTAAGACGCCCCACGTCCATACGCCCCGGCGCCGCTGCTAATCGCCACGCAGGTTTTCAAAGGCCGCAACCGCCAGACGGGCGAGTTCGTCGCGCTGAAAGAGATCCACCTCGACTCTGAAGAAGGCACTCCCTCAACCGCCATCCGCGAAATCTCGCTCATGAAGGAGCTCAAGCACGAAAACATCGTGTCGCTGCACGACGTGATCCACACCGAGAACAAGCTCATGCTTGTGTTCGAGTACATGGACAAGGACCTGAAGAAGTACATGGATTCGCGTGGCGACAGAGGCCAGCTTGATCCCGTGACGATCAAGTCGTTCATGTACCAGCTGCTGCGCGGCATCGCCTTCTGCCACGACAACCGCGTCCTGCACCGCGATCTCAAGCCCCAGAACTTACTCATCAACAACAAGGGCCAGTTGAAGCTTGCCGATTTTGGTCTTGCCCGCGCCTTCGGAATCCCCGTCAACACCTTCTCCAACGAGGTCGTCACCCTGTGGTACCGTGCGCCTGATGTTCTGCTCGGCAGCCGCACCTACAACACCAGCATCGATATCTGGTCTGCAGGCTGCATCATGGCCGAGATGTACACTGGCCGCCCGCTCTTCCCCGGCACCACCAACGAGGATCAGCTGCAGCGCATCTTCCGCCTGATGGGCACTCCTTCCGAGCGCTCGTGGCCCGGCATCAGCCAGTTCCCCGAGTACAAGCCCAACTTCCATGTCTATGCGACCCAGGATCTGCGCCTCATTCTGCCCCAGATTGATTCGCTTGGCCTCAGCCTTCTGAGCAGCATGCTGCAACTGCGCCCGGAGATGCGCATCAGCGCGACGCAGGCGCTGCAGCACCCATGGTTCAACGACATTGCACAGGCACGCCAGCAACAGCAGCTGAATGCTCAGCAGATTGCGGCACAGCAGCAGGCGCAGCAGGCGCAGATGGGTGGTGGTTATTCGATGGCGCAAGGTGCTTACTAGACTTGAGTTTTCTATTGCTTGAGATAATGAGCACCACGGCCCGTCATTTGGATAATCATCTTTTCACCCCACTGCCCGCCCCTGCCATGTCCGCATCTGCTAATTAACGAGCCGGACAGGTTCGGCGAGTCTCCCCAACTTTGAACAGTTACAGCCGCCTCTGGTATTCGGCCAGATGCGGCAGAGTGCCTCGATGCCTTTCGAATTTCGGCCAAGCAGCTTTGGTCAGCATGACTTCTCGCAAACGTCTACCATTGACCCTGCGCTGCTGGATCATCCACGTTCAACCTCGGGCTCCCTTTTCCCTGCCGCCATGGACACTTCCCACATGGCGACTCCGAGAGCACCCCGGACGCACCTCGACGCGATCACCAAGACGGATGGCTCTAATTCACTTCATGGCCACCTTGCACGATCGGATTCTGCACTGCTGCAAACCCCTCTTCAGGGGATGGATCCTTCTGACCCAGCCTATCCATTTTCGGTACCGCCGAAGCCAAAGAAATAGTTCCGGAGTCAAGATTCCCATATCATGATCACCGGGCGCATATATGTAGAGGCGGCGCGTATGTGGTGCTTTGACTTGCACGGCGGCCGAGCTCTTGCAATCGGTACAGAAGGGCGGGTTTGCGTTGTGGTCTCTCTCCACTGCTTTATTTTCCTTAGTCCTCATTTGTAGCATTCAGTTGATGCATTGTCACGTGGGAGCGACGGCGCAGGGACCAGACTGGTTATGAGATCAGTTTTCTGCAGGCTTGGGAACGGCATACACCCGCCATGGAATTATAAAGCGTATGATGACCGATAACCTTACCCTTCGGGTGCTTCTCTCCTCTGTTTACATGGAACATACAAAGACCGTTCTCCAGACTGGATCCACTTTCGATCGCAGGCTTACTCGATGAGCGCAAGAGCTCTTGAGTCGGCCAAGAGAAACTTCGCTGAACCTTCTGATGATGTGATGGATCATCACCAGGGGATCATTTTCTCCCGCATGATTTGTTGAGAAAGCACTCCTGTATACCGTGGTGCTGCACAGCATTTTGCCAAAGTGTAGATGGTAAGCAAGGATGTATATGGCTGGAGGCAATCTCCGCATGCTGCATAGCCTGCGAGATATATTCCAATATTTCAGCATTTGCAGTTGAAGCAATATGTAAGTGCGGACACAGGCTGGAAGAATGTTACCAAAATGTATGGATACAGATTCCGAGTATAAGGTATTCCTAGTGACATTTTGGAATCGACACATTATTTGTAACCCGTTGTGGATCATGCACGGTTTTGAATTGATTCATTGAGGCCACGGCGGGTGGGAGCAATTGAGCGCACCCGCACCTCCCTCACAGAGCCAATGTACCGTATTTATATAGGCACTTGAATCCAGGACGCAGACGTAAATGTAAGCATGTAAAATCCCCCTTTACGGTTGTACATTGCATATAATCACCCATATAGGAATGATTTATCGATCTCAGTCGATTTAGAAGGCTCAAATCCTCTATCATCTGCTGTGATAGGCAAGTATGCGCTGCACAGCCCCCACTCCGACCGAGGTACACGTGCGCGATTTCAGCCGCACTTGGAACCCCGTCTGATCGTCTTCCATCTCCATTCGAAACCCTTGTCAAGGGTGAACACATTCCCTTGTGCCCCACCCTCCATGTCTGACACAACTCTTTACAGTTCTCATTTCCATCCCGAGCAGTCGGAAAACTCGAACCAGTTCACCCGGGACCGCGTGCGGAAGACGCTACGAGATGCGCTCTACGTCCGACCTGCCGGCATCGATGACTATCCCTGGGAGTTCTCCAGCGCATCGTTCGACCATGACTTGAGTTCCGGGGTGCTGACGCCCTACGACGACCCCTTGCGGTTCAAACGGGCCGCAAGCGCATGCGAGAAGCTCGTGGAGCAGGTTCGAGACCCGGAAGGCCACGCGGAGCGCCTGGATCGAGAGTTTTCCCAGCTGCTGGAATTCAACGTCATCAATTTCGAAGGACGGGAGGACGGCGTTGTGGACAAGACTTGCCATCTCCTCTCCAGGCTACCTCGCGCGGTGCCGACGTACTGGGAACCGAGAGCTGCGGCCACCTGCAACGGGCTTGACGAGCGATATTTCATCGACCGGAAGGGGGGTGGTCGTGAGGTGAAGAGGTTGCGAGCCGCGCGCTATCTCGGCCGCAATGTCATTCGCATGGCGCTGAGAGCGGCTCTCTGGCCCGGCTCCAGGCCGCCGTTCATCTCCAATCCCGGCGGAGTCAGCTTCGCGAACGCATTCCATCGGTTCATAAACATGATTGCGGAACTGCTCGAGGCGTCGCTGCAGATGAAGCCGGCCGGAGCTAGTACGCCCGGCCACCTCCTTGTCGTCAGAGTGTACCTGTGGGCCGCCTGGCACCGCTGCATCTCCATCCACCACTGGCACGCGCTGCTGATCCAGCAACAGGTGCGGATAACGTCGGCGCGAGAATCGCTGCTGAGCTTGCCGCGAGGAAGCGGCATCATCGGCAAAGTACGGCAGGCTCTGGCGCAAGAAGGCATCGTCGAGGACCCGCCGCCCCTGCCGCGGTACATGTGCAGGTCGGCATTCCAGATCCTCCGCTCGCGGCAAGAGTCGGACGGCCTGGACTTCCGGCACGTCGTCTCGACGTACGGCAAGCTGTTCGGCCACCTGCCGGCGCGCTGCATCGTGCCCGACGACGACGACGGGGCATCCGCTGCGCGCCAGTGCTCCGGCGAGAACCCAGGACTCTGCCAGCGCTTCGTGGGCGGCACGACGAGAGCCGAGCAGTCCGCCCACGCGCCGCGGTTCTGCGCCGGCACGCGCTGCTACAGGGTGTTCTGGGACGAGGCCTCGTACCGAAGTGTCGTCGACGGAGCCCGAGCGGTGCGCGTCGACGGCCCGGCCAACGACGGGCAGCAGCACGGCGTCGAGAACGACGACGGCCTCCTGACGTACTGCGCCGCGTCTACCGACACCATGGCCGTGTCGCACGTCTGGAGCCACGGGCAAGGCGGGCGGCCGGACCGGGGGTCCACCGGCTTCAACGTCTGCCTGCACCGGCGATACTCGGCCATCGCCCGCCGCCACGGCTGCCGCTCGTACTGGATGGACACGGCGTGCATCCCGGACGACCCGGTCCTGCGGCGGGAGGCCATCGCGCAGATCAACCGCGTCTTCGGCGCGAGCCGGCTGACGCTGGTGTGCGACCGGGACCTCATGGACGTCGACGTGCGCCGCCTGACGGTCCCGCTCGGGGAAGCCATCGTCGCCGCGCTGCTCTTCTGCGACTGGAACGTGCGGGCGTGGACGCTGCTCGAGGGCGTCATGGGGGTGAGGAATCTGCACCTGCTGTGCAAGGACGACCGCGTGCTGCGCTTCGCCGACGTCGTCGAGGTCGTCCACGCCGAGGGGAGGGTCGACCTGGTCAACACGCTCCTGTCGTCGCACCATCTGCTGCCCCGGAGCGACGCGGCCAAACCCGTCCGCGTGCACGAGAGGGGCCATGCCTACCGGAGGAACGTGTACGGGTTCGGCGTGGGCGAGGCGGCGAGCCTGCTGGCGCACCGCCACGCCACGAGGGAACGCGACGAGACCATCATCTGGAGCATCCTGTCGGAGCGGCGCGGCGTGTGCTACTCGCCCGCGCAGTTTTGGGGCCAGACGAGCGGCGTGAGGACCGGCATGCTGATGTCGCACGTCCCCCGCATCGAGGCTGCGAAGGGGTTGAGCTGGGCGCCGCGTCGCCCGGGCCTGCCTCTCCAGAGGTCTGGCCGAAGAGCGCAGTGCCCGCCTTATCCGGGAGAAGGCAGCGCGCTTGGCATCATCTCGGACGAGGGTCTGACTGCGGACTGGATGCTCTTCGACTTCGACCGGGCGGGAGACGTTTGGAGCTGCTCTCGGAAATTCTCAGTCTTCTTGTGGCAGCTGCTGACGTTCGTGTGGTCCGGGACGGTGGGGAACCTCGTCGCCGGGTATTTCCCACTCGTCAATGCTATAATCCTCGCCGACTTCATGAGGAAGGCGTCTTATTGGCCCCGTGTGGCTCTCATACCTACCGAAACCAAACAATTGTGCGCTCGGCATGTTGCAAGCCTGAAGGTCGGGGCGCCGCATGTCGCCTTCATACGTCCCGCACGAGATACCATCGAACCGCTTCCGTATCCGTATGCAGGAGATTCAAACAGGGTCCTCCTGGCTCTAATCACCTCTGAAGACGAGGGGCGTTGGACGTGGCGGGAAGTGGTGGATTGGGATATGGCGGTGGCGCTTCCTCCTTTCAGAGCCGGGAGACTGCTCATCGAGTAAAAACCACCATTTGTCAGATCTCATCCGAGGCCAGACCAGATATGGCGAGCAAGAGGGCCAAGATGCAGCAGCAATCGTAGCTTAAAAAGCGGACATATGCGTGCCCCGTACATCGCGTTTTCCTAAATCTCCGTCCTGCGCACCTGCAAGATACATTAGCCTCTTCCCGAAGGAAGAATAATACGCAAGAGTCGGATACTGGCACGAGCATCATACTGCTGCTGCGTGCTGCGTGCTGCACTCTGCACTCTGCATGCACCGGCTCTCCTCCCTGCGTATCCATCTGCCTGGTTCCAAACTACCGGAGAGCCGAGCTCGCACAATTCGAAAGTCCCTAATCTAAACCACGACGAGGTACGTATATTCGCACGCGGGAGTAAATCACCAGAAACTTCGTATCTGACGATCGCCTCACTCTCCACTGCTAGCAGTGCGGAAAAGAAACGAAAGTAAGAGAACCAGCCGTATTCAGTATATCCAAGACCGAGCGATGTCAATTTCCAGATTTCTCTCTCTCTTCGTCTCCTGGGGCTTGCTGTAAAGAGGAGGAGAAGGAAGCTGACAGCTGGGGGACGCATCGGCTCATGGCCTTGCACCAACGGATTATCGCACCATTGGGGCAGGCTGTTAGAACTTTCTTCAGATGATGAAATAGCCATTCTCTCCCTCGGCAGCATATATGTCGGGAAGGCGAAGGAGTTGGGCTTGACTATGAGGCTGATTCATTCAGTGCTGCGACTGAGCGGGAAAAGGCACACCATCAGGGGAGGCGAAGGTGAGAAGGGAACCCTTATCGTCGGGTGCGCTTTGATGACAGCCTTAGTGGGGATTCCGGGCGTTGTGCGCATGCATAGAGGGATAAACGGGAAGAAGAGTTTGGGATATGGAGGAACGAGTGGCATAGGCCGGCAGCCATCGGGTGCATGTCACTAGGGCTGACGGGGAGAGTTGCCCGCGCAACACATGGCGGAAGCAGCAGCTAGAAGACGGTGCAGGAAGCGGAAGAGGTGCGGCTATGAGCAGAACGACCAAGGTGCACCGTCGGAGTGATATCACTACTGCCGCTGGAGTAAGTCGAACAAGCCTTTGCCCGGCCACCAGCGTTGAATGGTAATCGCGCCAGAGAGATTCAATACTGGCTGGTGCTGTGGGATAGCGAGCATACGAGCATATTAGACGTGGGCGGTGGCTATGCTGACCATGCACTTTCCGGGTGAACTCGTGTTCTGTTATCGCGTGGAATGCTTAGGGGTAGTTCCCGGGCGTTGAGAACGGGAGTCGGGATGCGGCGAAAACTGTCGGAGGAAAAGATTAACAGTGCAAGTGAATAGGCGGTGCTATTGGTAAGTTGAGTGTTACCGCGAATCCGATGCCTAGTAGATGTCACGGACCATGTTGACGATTATATTGCCAAATCTTTTCCACAATTGGAGAGAATTGGAGATATAAGCGTGGAGAGGTGGGTTCAACATGTTCAAGATAGAAAATGCGTTTCCAGACGTTCATGATAGACAGACGGATGCGCAGCATTGAATCGAGAGAGCAACCCGGAATACGAAATGCCGAGATCAGACTCCGGCAAAGAGTGCAATGACGCAGCTGTGACAGTGAAGACCTCAAAGTTCAAGGCCAGACGGGATAAAGCTGTAACCTGGGGTGCGCCTGAATCGGGCCTGACAAAGAAGCCATTAGGCGCGAGTCGTGCAGTTAATATGGGAGGCCGGGTCGAAATTCAAATAGGCGCGGCGGTCTTTAATGTATAGGTGCAGATCCTCGAGGTTAGGAGAGAGCCAATGGTCGGTCCAGATGTGGGGAACAAAAGCCCCGGCTCGTAGTATATTAGATGTCACTCTTCTGAAAAAACCTGGATGATGGCGGTGGCCGTTGGTGGCTCTGGAACGCCCCAGCCGGCATAGCCGGTTTGAAACATCCTGATGGCTTGCATGGAGCTACCTGGCCAGTCTTAGCCCAACGCATGTCGCACCCGCAACGGTACTGGTGTGGCGGCGATCTCAGCTTGGTACCTCGAGGGCTGCGGTTTTCCCTGCGGTTTTGGGCAGCTGAAGACTGGGCCCGAAGCTACCATTCCAGCGATGGATGAAAGAGGTGTCTCATATCGGCTTGGTCCTCCCACACTCGAGGCTTCCTTGTTGCGCTCGCCACCGGCCTTCGAGGCTGTTGGCTTTCCAATGAGTGGCTGAAACTCGATGCACCAAGCCGCATACGGCACGGACCCAGAAGCGCTCCTCTCATATTTTGCCATGGCCCTGACCCCCACGCGACAGCGGCAGATGGGGTGCAGGAGCCGGGCGATTTGGGCTGACAGGCGCAGTCAGCAGCACGACGTCGGGAGGGCGCGGGGGATCAACACCAGAGATCGTGGAGCGGCAGCGGGTTGCCCGCAGGCGCGGGCCGTCGGATTCGAGGGGGCGGGAGTGTCGGTGTGATTTCAGCGCGGATTGCGCATTGGGGAACGCTGCTGTGCAACGGATGAGGTCTGTCGGCCACTGACTCACCGCGCCGTTGGGCACAGGGCGCTAAATTTGGGCGGCGCCTCCCCTTCGAGGTGCGTCGTTGCAACTTTATTGTGACAGCGTTGCACGGCAGAGCCGGGAGAGACAGGCTCTATCGAAAGCGAACCGGCGGCTGCTGGCTGCTGACAGCTGGCTGTGCCGGGAGGTCAGCAACGGACACGTTTGGAGAGGCGTGCAGGCCGAGTCGGAGTCGACGCATTGAGCGGTCTCGTGAGACGGTAGCTGGACCGTGACGGGCCGTACTTCCAGCGGAGGGTCGGAGAGGACTGGAACAAGAAATGGATTGGGATCGAGTCGAGGGCGGGGGCCGGGTGAATTGCGAATTGCGAATTGCGAATCGCGGCTGCCTCTCTCCACCTCCGCCCTCGCCGCTTCCACCAGCGACCAGCAACCGACCCGGCGCGCCGGCTCAATGCCATCCTTCCTCTCTCGCTCCGTGCCTCACGCCTTCGTCTTGCGTGCAACCTCGAGCCAACCACATCCATTCTTTGCAGGCTGCTGTCTCGGTGGTGTGGATCGACTCTGCGCGAACGCATCGTTGTTTAGACTCGCAGCCCACGGGCCTGCATTGCGCAAGCAGCCGGCGCATTCAGAGCAGAAACGATGGCGAAACCCGGGAGCTGGGCCGGCTGATCGAAGGGCTTCCCTACACGAGCCTCCGTGTCCATCTCCGCAGGCCCGCGACCCCGGTCACTGAGGTCCAATGACAGCCACCCCGGTCCCCTTGGGCAAGATGCGCCGCATACGCCGCCAGCTTCGCTCCGCCATCAGGTCACACACGGCCATGGCATCGCGGGCAGGGTCTGCGGGAGGGCGCCTCTAGCTGCCGCTGGGCGCTCCCTGCAGCTGACGCTCAATCTGTCTCTCCGTATATCTGCCCCGGCCTGCCGCCAGACGCCCGCGCGCACTTTGTTGTCTGATCTTGATAGCCATTGCTTTCTTTTCCGAGTCCATGTCCGCTTATCACTCGAGCTCCCAAACGCTGCTGCTACCAACATAACCGTTCCTGACCCACCGCCATGGCCCATCCCCGGGATTCGGCGCAGGACTACGGCTGGGGAACTGCCGTGTCACGAGAGGCCTACTGCTGGCACGAGAGAGAAGATGAGCTGCAGACTGTCGCCGTCGCCAATGTCGCCTTTGCCTCTGCCGAAGCCCAGGCCAAAGTCTTCCCATGGACAAAGCGCATGTTCCTTGTATGATCCCAGCCTAAGGTGTGCCCCAGATCATCTTCTTACCATCCAGCAGCTCTACCTCTGCCTCCTTGTTGCAACCGTCAACAGCGTGATCAACGGCTACGATGGCACCCTCATGTCCTCCATCAACTCATACCCGCAGTATCGCGGCTACTTTGGCTTCGATCCCGTGAACGGGACACCCACCACCAGTCTAGCGTACGCCATCTATCAAATAGGCAATCTTGTGGGGAGCTTTGCCGCCGGGCCCGCCGCTGACTGGCGCGGCCGCAAGTGGGGAATGTTCATGGGAGCAGCCGTCATTGTGCTGGGAACATGTATACAGGCGACATCAACCACCCTGCCCGCCTTCATGGGCGGCCGCTTCACCCTCGGCTTTGGAGTCTCCATCTGCGCCACTTCCGGCCCCGCTTACGCCAGCGAGATGGCACACCCCGCCTACAGAGGTGTGCTGACCGGCCTCTTCAACACCTTCTGGTACGTGGGTGCCATTCCCGGCACTTTCGTCCCGTACGCGACCAGTGGCCTGGACGGCACCCGGGCCTGGCGCATCCCCACATGGCTGCAGTTGGTCTTCGCAGGAATCGTCGTTTTTGCGGCACCTTGGTTACCAGAAACCCCTCGATGGCTGATTGCCAACGACAGGCATGAGGAGGCTCTCAATGTAATGGTACGTAGTGCGTCAAATCGCTTCCATAAGCGCCGAGGCTGACTTGAACTCAGGCCAAGTACCATGGTGAGGGTAAAAGAGACTCTGCAATTGTCCAGCTTGAATACAAGGAGATGTGTGAGGATATTTCCATCACCGGTGCCGACAAGCGCTGGTGGGATTATCGCGAGCTCTTCAACAGCCGTGAAGTCCGCTACCGCACTTTCATCATCATTACTTTTGCCTTCTTCAGTCAAGTTTGTGCTCCCCTTATCTTCTTTCCCTTTCCAACCTCTCTCTCAATTGACCTGTCAACTAACTGATCCGTGTCCTAGTGGGTTGGTAACGGTCCCATCTCTTATTACTATCCCACTGTCCTTCAAGGTGCCGGCATAACCAACAACCACACGCGGCTGCTCCTGAACGGCTTCCAAACTCTCGTCTCTCTCACAGGCGCCCTGATTGGCGCCGCATTCACGGACAAATGGGGCCGGCGCAAGCAGCTCCTGACCTCGACTTTCGTCATCACCCTCATTTTCGTCGCCGTCACCGCTCTCAATGCCACCAACATCCTCACCGACCCCGATACCGGCCTCCCCGTCACCGACGCGAGCGGCACGCCCATTGCCATCTCGCAGACACGCTCCAGAGGCGTCATCGCCGTGGTCTTCATCTTCGGCTTCGTCTACTCGGCCGGCTTCACGCCGCTGCAGGCGCTGTACCCGGTCGAGTGCCTCCGATACGAAAGCAGAGCGAAAGGGATGGCCATGTACAATTTCTTCGTCAACGTAGCCAACTTCTACAACGTGAGTTTTCTTTCCTCCAACTCGTAATTTCCCCTCCCCTCCCCCTTTACATGCCATGTGCTGATGATTCGTCGACTTCGATTTTTTTCTTTTGCAGACTTTCGTCACGGGAATCGCCTTCACGCACCTCGCGTGGAAGTACTACTTCCTCTTCATCGCGTGGGACAGCCTGCAGCTCGTCGTCATCTACTTCGCCTACGTCGAGACCAAGCGCCGCACCCTCGAGGAGCTCAGCGAGATCTTCCGGTCCCCGCGCCCCGTCAAGACCAGCCTGGGGACGACGGTCGTCGTGGTCAGGGAGGGCAGGGGCGTCGAGGTCGTGGACGACGTCGACCAGGCGGGCGGGAAGGAGAACGTTAAGGAGGTCCGGTGGAGTTGGGAGTAGCTGGATTGCTTTTCGTTCGATGAGGAGGACCTGGGCGGGGGACAAAGGTAACGGTTCCGACGTTCTCTCATCGTCTTCCTTTCTCTTCTGGTGGTTGGAACGTTCCTGGCGTTTCTTGCCACCCTTGACATCTACGTTTTTTAACGATCGCTGGGTGAGATGTAAGGCGGGATGGGTGTTTATTTTTTGGATGGTGCACGGGCGTTTTTTTTTTCTTTTTCTGGCTGGCACGGAATACCCCCAAAGACCTCTGCATGGCATATCATGATTTTCATTTCTTTGTTCTATTTCGGGCTGGGACTGGGCGGGACGAAGAGGTGGGATCGAGGACCTTGGCGTCTTTGGGGCAGATTTGGGTTGGGTTTTGCGCAAAAACGTATACCATGGACGACGAGCTCACGGCTGCTGGGCATCCTTTCATGAAAGGTATCATGATGACGATGAATTTCTACTTATGACGGAGGGAATACTGAAGCGCCCCGAGGATTTGAATAGCATATGAAGGGAAAGGGGAAAAAGGTGGAAACAGGGTTAATATCTTTAGCTATGTAGTTGGCGATAAATTAGAAGCACAGATGAAGGATCACTTCACTTACCAGTTGCGCTGCGGTGAAGTACCAGGTCATGTGTATGTGCCTACGTGCCGCGCGTCAATGTTCCGCCCGTTGCCGTCTTCAGCGCGGCTCGAGCTAAGTAATCATTTACTGACCCGAACTCTAGCGAGATAGTCGTAGTGGTGGATTGCGGATTTTCAGCTCGTCGTCATTTGAACAAATGCGATGAAAGGAGGGCTTTACCATCACCCCGCCTACCTACCTAGTCGCACGAGAAGCGGGCCGGGCGTCCGGAACCGCGCGGTATTTTTGCCCCTCCCGCGCCCAATCAGTCCTCCATTTTCTAGTGCTCGATCAACGAAGGGGGGGTTGGACGGGCGGTTTGATTGCGTCATGTACGACGCCGTTGGAAAACGTGGCGTTCGTCCCTGCTTGATTTCTGATTTGCATCGGTGTACTCCGTATGCATGTAAGGATGTGCCCTGCATGCGAGCTAAATGCGTTGCGCCCGCCCCATGCGTACTGTGCAGCGGCGGCAGAGGGCGGCGGCCCCATGGTACGTTACATAACGCATCTGCGGATGCTGCTGACCCGGGAATCTGCGATGCGATTGCGAGGAGATGCATCCTGTTCTCCTCTCTTCCCACAGATGAGACCGGACGTCACTTGGGTCACATGAAGGCTCTCCGAGCCATAAGCTGCGGCTTTTGCGCTCTGCCTGAGCCCAGCCGTAGTACCGGTGCTGGATTGAGTCTTCGACTGTGGACGTGTAAGCGATTGGGAGAGTGCGTGCGACTCGAACGGGTTCGCCGGGTGGGAATTGTGTCGCGGAGATGGCTGGTGGCGGTGGGGAAGGTTGGTTTGATTCTTGGGTGCGGAAGCGAGGGCGTTTACCCAAAACAGAAGAGGGGGGCCGACGGTTAGCGGTCAGATGCTTGTTCTGCACGGCATGCGCCTGTCTGAGCATTCTTGTTCTCGCGATTCGTCGAATGTATTTGAAGCTTGTTGATCTGCGGGATTGGCAGGCACCGGGTGAAATTTGCACTAACCGTGACCCGCTCTACACTGTTCCCGGGCCTGGATGCGCTACTGCTGGCGAAAAGCTGGCTGACAAATGCATTAGCTGACGTGGGATTGCTGGTTTCTTGGACCCTCTTAGGCATCACACGTCCGCAGATGGTGTAGCGTTGCAAGCGGCGCGCTGAGACTTACTGTATTCGGCTAAGTGCTTTGCTTCTTGGAGTTAGGCCCACCGCTAGGCTGACTACTCCGCACAACAACCTGCCGTGCTCGATGAGAGCTGTGGAGGAGCTGAGGCTGACAGAGCACACGGAGAAACGGGCGAGACATCAGTGAAAATCGAATGATTATTATGATGATTTGGGGTGGATATGTCGATCGTAAGAAGACTAGTCTAAAGTGACCGCGCTCGCCTTGTAAACGGTCTGTCCGTAATCCTACACCAGACTGAACAGCTTGTATAGTGGGTGCAAAGGGATGCTCAACCGCCAGGACCAAGGAAATGTAATCTTAAGTGCTTCCATCATCTCAAACCGTTGCTATTCGCCACACCCACCCACCCGTACTCCTTGCTTTCACTCTTCCAGTATTCCTTCCCGGCCGGGAACTCGCCCTCGTCCTGCTTCTGCCTGAACAGCTGGTCGACCAGTTCCTTCCTCCTGTCCATGCCTTCGCGCACCGTCAGGCTGAACTCGAACGGCACCGGCTTTGCGATGAGGAGATGGGTGTAGTCGAGCGTGGGATCGACCTTCTTGGCAGCCTTCTTGCTCGCCTCCACCGCCGCCGCCGCTGCAGCCGCCGTCTTCTGCTCCTGCTCCCAAGTCTCATGCGCCTCAGCGTCGGCCCTCTTGATCGGCCACGCGCCAGGAGCCTTCGTTTCAGTTGGACTGGTGAGCAGCGGGTGTGTCTCGGGTGCGGCAGCGGCGGCGGCATATTCGGTCGCTGTCGCAACCTTAGATTCGTCGTCGGGCGAGGGTGTGCCGATGACGCTATCCTTGCGCTCTTGCTCAACACCAGCGCTGAGCTCCTCGTTCGAGATGCTGGCCTTCTCGTTAAGGTAAGCACTGCCGACAGGGGAGGACGGCGCGGCTTCAGGAGTGGGCGCCTTCTTCTTGATATCGAACAGCCAGGCCAACGCGCCAAGGCCGATCAGCAGGTCCTCGTCGGCGACCTGTTGCCCTTGGCACAGACGCCGCCCGTAGCCAAACTGCGTGATGTTGATGATGCTCGGGTGCTCCGTCAGCGGCTCGCGGTAAACGGGCGACGTGGGGTCCAGCCAGCGCATCGGGTTGAAAGTGTCCGGGTCCGGGAAGAGTTCCGGGTCACGGGCGATTCCCCTGTTTTACATGTTTAACGGGTTGTTTTAAAGAGCAAGACGATAGCATCAGGAACTTACCACTCGAGGGGATGCATGACACTGCCAGCGGGAATGTGGTAGCCGTTGTACTCGTCGTCCTGGATCAGGTAGTGCGGGATGCCGGTCGGGACCGGAGGTCGCCAGCGCATCACCTCGCGAATGAAGGCGCGGAGAACGGGCAGGTTGGGACGGTCCTCGGCACGCGGGAGACGGTCGCCGCAAACGCGGTCCAGCTCCTCGTGCAGGATGTGCAGGTACTGAGGATAGTGGCACATAGCAAGGCAGAAGGTTTGCATGGGAGCGGCGATAGTAAGGGCGCCGGCGATACCGTGCATGCCCACACAGAAAGCGCCCTCGAGGTCGTAGGAGAACTCCCACTTGTTCCAAGTACCGAGGAGGATCTTCATCCAGCTGGGCGCGGCGCGCTTCTCAGCGATGTCTTCCTTCACCTGGTTCTGCATGATCTCGAACCACCTGCGTTCAGTCCGCTGTCTCTTGCGCTCCCATGCCTTGGCTGGCGAGATCCAGTCGGGCAGACTCATGAGGAAGGGGAGTTTGTTGGCGAGGTGGCCGGTAGGCGAGACCGAGATTAGTAGCTCACGTGCGCGCTGTTTGAGCTCGTCACTGGCCTCGGCGTGGCCCCATGCCAGCCTGCAGGTAACGCGGGAGATGAAGGACTCGAGCGCATGGTTGTAGTTGTGTGGCTCTTCGACAAGTTCCTTCAGCAGACGGATAGACTCCAGCTCGGGGTAGTGGTAGAAAGTGTTTAGCTTCGCTTCGCGCATTATATATGTCGCGACCTTACGCTGACGCGACCAGTGGGCTATGGGCCGTCAGCCTTGGTGTATGAATGGAGTGGAGTTTCTTTGACTCACGGTTCTTGCTCATCAACGGCAGGTACTCGGCGCTGGTGCGGTTGTCGTGAAGGAGCGCAGGAATGTGAGGGCGGTCGGAGTAGATGGCGGCCTTCTTGGACAGAAGATCGCGTGCTATCTGGTCGGTTGAAATCCAGACATGGTTGCTGCCAGCCAGGTTGACCTGGTAGAGCGGGCCGTACTCCTTGGACCAGTCGTAGAACTTAATGTAGCTGTTCTTCTCCGGAACGTCGGGCACGGAGCCAAGGACGGGATAGCCTGCAGATCTTGTCAATGTGGAAAGCTTGAGTTTGCTTGAGCGGGCCGGACCGACCTTTAGGCCCAGGGAGAGGCTTGAGACCCTTGGGGATCTTGGGTTTTGCCGGGAAAAAGACAGTCTTGATCAATGCAGCCACAGCGACAATGCCAAGAGCAGCAAGCAGCACGAGAAGAGCCATGGTGAGAGAAAGGGTGAGAGATAGGCGTTGCGCCCAGAGGATGGTACAAAGTTAAAACCAGGCAGGGCAGGGGGAGGTGCTGTAACTAGGCGACACAAGAGAGATGGAAGCGTAATGGATTATATGGACGGGCGGGAAGAGTTGGGGGACGGCGTGTGACGCACGTGGAGCGACGCAGCGGATTGTATAAATACGGCAACCGCCTGGGTGGCGCGGACAGGCGGCAAGGCCCAAGAGCTTGGGAGGATGCGGCCGCGCTCACTCGGGGCCATGGCATGGCTGTCTCGTCAAAGTCTCACCTGTTCGGGGAAGCGCCGCGGTGAACAGGGCATACAGAGCGAACAAGGCCCTCGCATCACTTCAGCTTAGAGCAGGCACTCCGCCCCACGTCCCGAAGTCCGGGCTTGCTGGCAGGCGCAGAGCATCTGCGCTGAGTGAGAGGATCTGCAGGTGCGGCAGGGGTGCGCGCGCACGACGACGATCTGATGGCCGGACGAAGCAGATGTTTCACAGTCAGCGCTTGGAGCCGTTGCGTGTCACGGCGGGCTGCACGACAAGTGCCGGCATGCTACTCTAACGGGGCCAGGACCGCTGCGTAGTACGTAGGAGGGTGCGCCATGTGGACGGTGGCGGACGCAGCGCTGGTGGTGATGGCGAGCGGTACTTCTCGCGCTGCCAATTCTTGGCTCGTAGTCGGCGCCGCAGCCGTGGGAAAATCTGGATGGCGGACGGGAAGGGTTGCTGGCTCTCAGGCCCTGCGGTCGACTGCCTGCCTGCTAGCGCTCTGCTAGCGAGCGGCGCTAGTCCACAGGCGGACTAGTCCGTTGCGGAGAGCCGACAGCCCAACTCCGGATCGCGCGCCTTCTGACAACTTCACCCATCCATCGCTTGCCTTGTCAACCAATCTTCGGCCGACGCCTCCCGAGTCCCTCGTCTGCCTGGAGCACTTTGCTACGCCTATTCATAGCCACACAATCTCTGGCGTCATCTCCCGGCCACTGGAGTCAGCGGTCTCGACATCTTCAGCCGCCCGTTCCCCTGGCTATGTGCCTCATATCGCTCGCCCTTTCGTGCTATAGAGCGCGCTCAGCGCCTGCTGACGGAGCAGCTCTCCGTTTCTTCCAATTGACTTGCATACGTGCCTGCTGATCGCCTCCATTATCCGAGATGAGAACAGCACTCAATCGCCCGGAGTTCCTGCACCCGCAGCGCCCGACAATCGACTTCGGCCGAGCTCGTGGGCTCGGTGGTGGCTTTCCTGCTGCCAATGTCTGCCATACTACTCTTCGAGCTCGGCGGAGTTAATGCGCGGAATCTAACCCAGTTCAGACTTCGCTACCGGACGGGAGCGTACATCTGCCCGTCCGCCACTCGACCATCTTCCAGCCCCCCGCAGGGCTTGGACTTCCTCCTCAATTGGAAACTACTGCCCGCCCTACCGCTTGACCTTATGTACCGACCCAGCCATGCGTCACGCCGGCCTACGCCACGGCTTCATATGCTCTGCTCGGCTAACCCGGCCCACCCGTGAGGCTGAAGAGTTGACCAGCACTGTCATCAAAAGATCTGAGAGCTCACACCCCTTGGTCAATTTACGCCAATCTGAAGTTTCGCTGGTTTCTGTGCCAAGTCATGCACGTATCAAGGTCAAGGCCGCCGCATCCTACGGATCCCCTCAGTTGGACTTAGCAGCTCCCGCTTGCCTAGATCTGGAGGACCCAGCCAATTATTTACCTCCCACTGACCCCTTGATTTCTCAGAATTTTCCAGTCCAGACTCACCGACAGCTGTACCATCGCCACATCCAAAGGGGCAACCGATGAGGAGCTCCCACTCATATCTTTGAATCTGGAACAGGGCTCACGATGTCCCCCTTGCATCCGACACACTCAGGATAGGCTGGCCCCGCTTTTTAAACTCACCTATGGACTGCGTCATGCCTAACAGGCGAATACCGAGAGACAGGTTCGTTCTGATTGTCGCCATCTGACCACGTGGGGCTACTCAAAAGTGTCTCGTGAGGTTCACACCAGCTGTGAAGCACTGTCAGCTTCTAGGTTCAACCTGCAGCATCGCAAGTGTCCTAGCCTGTCTTAGGATTACCCGATCGGTAAGTGAGAGCTCAAAGCTGAACTAACGGCATGTCAACGTCTTTGCTCTCGCTATCTTTGGTGGTGCTCTTCTCCGCAATTACGTGGCAGGATTCGGCTCATGCCGCTGGTCTAGAGCAGCTTTATCAACAACGGAACCCAAAGCTGCAAGAAGTTACTAGGGTTGGCCAAGCTTTTGCGGGGACCACCGAAATTCTCGTTGGTCGCGGTAGATCCATGAGCCCAGCATTGGCATTTTCGTGCCCGGTTGCCCAGTCAATAGCAGCGTCTTCCCCCTTCGACTTTGCGCCTACCTTTTCGCTAACAGACGGAAATTCCATGGATACTTGAAAGCTCAAAAAGGCTCAAATGAGCCACGTGACCATCATTCGGGCTCTCGCCGCCGGGTTAACGGGGAGCGGGCGGCCGATACGTCTCGCCGAAACATAATGTCTGCTATCGTATCATGAGCTGACATATATAGCCTGCATATGCGAGACCGAAATGGCATCGCCCCGGACAGTTCTAGAGCCGGGCCGCTCGAAAGGTCACCCTTACTGATCCGGTCAGCATATCGCCACTCGGACTTTATCTTTAGCAGACGCTGACAGCATCTCTTGGTCCGGAGTTCTGACTTGTCGATCGTCAGGGACGATGACTAGATGGCCACACGGAAGATGATGACTATACTCGCGTCGGTCTGCGACGGAGAGCACAGCCACACACGCCGTCTCCTCAGCTTCTGGGTTCCGAAGGTGCCGATAAGCATTCGCTTTAAAGTTATCTCCGGGTGTCTTTTGTTTTTCGGACTGCGGAGAAGGTTTCCGCACGAGCGGTACTCCCATTGGGAATTCCCCGATGCGGCGCAGGCTTGCATGTTGCAGGTTCCGCACTCGTTCTTTTCTTTTCTTTTTCCTTTTTGCTTTTTTGTCCCCGATTCTCTTGGATATCTC
Organism: Diplodia seriata; assembly: GCF_021436955.1. Taxonomy (NCBI): domain Eukaryota; kingdom Fungi; phylum Ascomycota; class Dothideomycetes; order Botryosphaeriales; family Botryosphaeriaceae; genus Diplodia; species Diplodia seriata. The sequence continues at coordinate 512,506 of NW_027117309.1, read as the reverse complement.
GCGTGGCTGCGAGGTGGCTTGCAAGCTTACTGCTACCACTTGCTATCCGGAGCGGCAGAGGCCCGAAATTCCGAGCCCCGAGTACTCGCGCCGGCCTTTTGGTCGTCGGCACTCATGTTGATAGACGGTTCGTGATGGCGCGGTTTTGTGGGGACGCTTATGGAAAGCCGGTCGATCGGTTCGGGACTTGAGGGGGACTTGCAGCCATCGCCTGGGTTTGGCCATATAATTAACAAAGTCAAAATCCCCATTAATGACCCGTCCAAGTGAAGACTGGCCGAGTGGTTTGCGGAACCGTTCCCATTGGGTTTAGGATTCTTCTGCCACGACAGCTAGGAGCGTGGGCGCCCCAGGTGAGACTGAGGTACGGTCAAAAACAGGCGGTTCTCAAAGAGCCTGTTCTTATATAGCACGCTTCCCTCGGGTTGAGCAAGCTCATATAAGTTTTTGCCTTTTTTGCCTCTGGTCTTGGTGATGGTAAGCGTGCTCGCGGCGTGGTTCGAACTGGGGAGGTAAGCGCTGAGTGAGTGGGTCTTTGGCCAGGCGAGCGATCAGCAATCTGGAGGATTTTGACGGGCGCCCGCCTCGGCATTCGTAATATTGCAGGCTCGCCGAGTGAGCGGATTGAGTCGTGAGGTCGTGATCTGAGTTCGTGGAGATCGATCATCGGTGTGGAATGCTCGCTCCTCGGGAAATAACTCCCCGTCTCAATCTGAACCACCTCCGTCCACCTCTTGCGGCAATGACCCTTGTTTTCTCATGGATGCACTCGTCACACTGTGGTACAACTCAAGTACTAGACCATAATAAGGCGGGCGTACTTCATTCAGTGCCAATTCTGGAGAAGCTTACTGCTTAGAAGATTACGCGTTAAGTGTAGCACTCGCAGCAGAGTAGAAACACTGGTATTCGTAGATCCGAGAATTCTCTTTCTGCGCACTAGTTCCGGTTGCGAAAATTTATGTGTCGCGACTTCCCACACAGCGGGGTGGTGTTGTCGGCGACCAAACCAGTCCCCTTCGGCGACTTCCCGTCGATTCGGCGACCGCAATTCTCCAGGGAAGGCGTCCAGCATGGATAGAAATGACGTACCGATAGCCATCAGGTCGTATCCGAGGTGTCACTGATGTTCCACCTACGTAGCTTCTTGAACATCTCAGGCGTGCAGGTTCCATGCACAAATGAATGATGTATTGGAACACCAAGATGCAGCCGCGCTGGAAAAAGTCTTCGACTTCCAATTTCAAAGCACGAGGGGTCATCATCGCGGCAGCCCATAGGATGTTCGAGCCTCCCAGGACATTATATTCAAACGCGGGCGGTTGAATCTAGTATATCGGCGCGTTTACCTGTATAGAAGACCCACATCTATGTCCGGAAATCGAGAGTCCAACTACACACATAAGACGTAATGTCTCTATGAAATAGACTTGGGTGAGCTCGATCCTTCTACCTTCCGCCGTGTCATCGTCAATATCGTCTGCCACGCAGCACCAGGCTACTGACGACACGTTCTTTAAACCATTGACAGAAAGTAGCCATTATATTACAAACGGTAAACAGCACTAAGACGAACGAAAATCATTTCAAAAACTTTTTTATTTCAACATTTCCCTAAAAGCTACACCATGATTCCACCTCGTCCTCCAGCAGCCGTACCAAGGGCGCGTGCCCAGCACAATCATTCCCTCCCTCCCGCACAACGTCTTCTTCCTTCTGCGCCGGCTCTTTATCATCAACAAACAACAATGGGTATTGTCCCTCTCTTCTCGACGCCCGAACCCTTTCAATCACGAACGCCAACTCAGCACAACCCAACAAGCAAAAACAAACGTATCCTCCTTTCCCGGCGTCCCGTCCAGTCCCACATCCAGCATGGTCCAAAGAAACGCAACAGAGCTATGTTACTTAGAAAAGAGGGGAAAAAAAGTAGATGAGGAAGGAAATAAGGAAAAAGAAGACCACAACAGCAGCTGCGTATTAAAAAAGGTCTTATTAAAGTATCCCTCCTCGTCAACTCCGACAATCTCAAACGTATAGTGGGGGAGTAATTCTGGCATCGACCGTCTCGTCGTCAAGGGTCCTTTTTTTCCGGTGAGGGAGGGGGTTGTATAATGTGTGTGCGTGATCCAATCTGTACATCAAAACTTCGTTTCTGTCGTGACGGGGGGTATGTAGAGGTCTGGGTAATGTGATGCGAAAACGGTTGCGGATGTGTGAAAGGGTATATGGGGGGCTTGCGCCCTGTAGGTGAATGTGCCAATCTTTGAGAAAGCAACAACAACAGTTAAAGCCGCCCGTGGTTCGCAGTTGCCTGCCGTGTAAGCATGAGATGAATCGTAAGACAGAGAGTCGAGCAACAGAAGCCAGCCGTGACGACAAAATGAAATCGCTAAAACGCAGCAAACAAAAAGTGAACATGCAGTGAGGGGAAAAAAGAAGAGTGAAAGTGAGAGGAAACCTCACAGGCCGATTGTGAGATAGTCGGTGGGACCGTGTGTTGCATCATTTGACAAATCAAACACTGACGGTCCGCCTCCTCGTAACGGTCGGCTTCTGTGCGTAACAGATAAGCAATCGGAAGCTCGTCTGCCTCTTCTCGCACTCATGCAGTAACGTCTCGTCCGACCAGATGTTCTGGTTCGGGTTGTCATCAGGTTGGACAAGCATGCTCTCGTAGCACCTAGAGTACCACCAGCGGCCAACACGCGCAACCATCTTCGCCATGTCGTCATCCGCAGAGCTCTCCTTGCCCAAAGTGGCAGTGCGATCACCAAACCGGGCTTGCATTGGCATCCCGTTTGTGGAAGGGTTGCTGCCGCCGGATTGATTTGTCAGGTCGACGCTCTTGGGCATCTTGCCGGCGGTTGGCACTCCAACGATGCAACGGCTCAGGTTTTCAAATCCGCGGCGTCCGATCAAGCGCTGGAAGGCGTCGCTGGCGTTCATGAGGCAAACCTCGGGGTCGGTGCTTTGCATGCGCATCTTCAAGTCCCTAACCGTTCTTCTCGCTCTGTTGCCCATGTTGACAAGGTCCAGATCCACAACGCTGACTTCCAGGTGACCGCCCGGGCGAAGCACACGTTTGCACTCGGAGATCGCGGAGCGATACACATACTCGGGAGCAGCAGCCGGGAAGCGGAAGACGACGGCAGCGAAGAAACCCTTCGGGAATGGGAAAGGAGCAAGGAGATCGGGGTGGTGGATCTGGCGATAGTTGGGTGCAGGAGAGACAGGGCCAGACTGCCCCGAAGAGTTGGCAGGTGTGGGGCTGATATAGTACACTTGGGCTGTAGGGTAGGTAAGAGCGCAGTAGTAAGACCAGTCTGATCGTTGGTTAGCAATCTTGACGCTGAGAATAAGTCCAGTGTTGAGATACGTACCTTGTCCAAGGCCGTCGAGAACCAAGATACGGTCTTCGACGCTGTTCTTAAGCTCGAAATGAGCCGGACTGAACAACACTCTCCCAAACGACAGCCACTTGCTGACCATCAAAGCACCATGCCTGAGTTGCGCCATTGACACTGCTCCTTCCCTGGTGTTTTCCGCTACTTCGATCAACCGGGAATCGCGGAAGTGAACGCGCTTTCCGGACTCCGCTTGGGCTTGACGCAGGTTGGATTGCTGGAGCTCAGCCGTCTGCTCTGGCGATGCTTGGACAACCGGCTGTACAGGCTCTTGCTGAATGGGACTCACACTCAGGCGCATGGACGGAAGGCTGAGCCTGGCTGTGTGCGGGTCATTCAGGTCGATATCCCGACCCGTTTCTTCGGAGGGAAAATCAGAAGTGGTCCCTGCAGAGGAGGGTGTCGCTAGTGATTGAAACGCGGCAAGGAGGCGAGAGCGGCGCAAGTGCACGGACGCTGCAGTAGAGTTCCGGACCTGGACGGAAGTCCGGGGTGAGATGTCCTCTTCGAAGACAGTGGTCCGATCACCAGCGTCTCCGAGCTGAAGAGGTCGTTGCTCCTGCACGGCAGTGCTAGTCCGAGATCGACGCCTGACGGAACGATCTCTCCGTTTGGTCGCGTGGGACTCTGGCGATGAAAGAACTTCGTCAATCAGATCGTCGTATTCGTTCCACACCTCATCTTCCAGCGGCGGGGCATTGGGTGCAGGAATGACGGCGGTTGACGGCGGGAAGCTGGAGTTGCCAGAGCTGCTCGTATAAGAAAGTTCGGAGTATTTGCGGGGCGGGAAAGAGAAGAACTCTGGAGCCGCATGGATGTTCTCGTCCGGAGTTGAAGCTGACCCTGCGAACAGGGGCTGTGGCATGGCATCCTGGGCGATCGGTGGCGAAACAGTTTCGGCGGCGGGAGCATCTTGTTCCTCGAGCGACACATCCTGCGGCATCTGCTCTGGGAAAGTTGCGGTTGCGGGAGAAGGTAGAGCAGGAACGAATGGGCGAGAGAAGGAGTTGATGGACAAGTTCCGCTGGCGGTCTCGTGTTGAGACAACCTGCGGAATACGTCCGACCTGCGGGAGTCGACTAGGACGAGACGGCAGATTCGGTTCACGTTCAGCCTTGTGCTCAGGCTTGGCCTCTCGAGGGCGTGGAGCTGGAAGAGGAGCAGGCTGTGCCGTCTGAACATCGATCGGAGTAGCGGCCGGTGCTGGACGAGCATCTTTAGCCCCAGAACTCTCGGCATTCCGCAAGAACACCTTTGGTGACGCTGGCCTTGGTATCTCAGCAAAGGGCCGGCTAAGCACTGGAGGAGAGGGAAGGAGAATAGAGTTCCCGTGCTTTCTGGATGAGACGCTGCCACGGTAGAGCGACGGTGGCCGAGAGCCAGAAGACTCGTAGCCGAGCCTCTCCGCCTCTTCCATGAGCCTCTCAAGGTAATCCAGATCGACCTCGTCTTGTGCATCATCCAATGCATAGTGTGCAACCGCCCTCGAGGGGATTGGGCCGGATATGGCTGGAGGCATTTGCTGCACTGGTGGCGTTTGGGGCTTAGGCTCGTGTTTCGGTGCCGATTGAGCCCGCTGGAAGAAATTCCACCGTTTGGCAGGCTTGCTCTCAGGCTCTTTCTTCTTTTTCAGCTTGTTGTCCTGCTTTGCACGGGCCGGATCCCCTGGAGCAGAGGTCGCTGTCGTAGTCTGGCCATAGAACTGAGCAGACGCCGTACCGTGCTGCGATGAAGACGGGAAGAGGTTGACGGATAGGTTTGAGTCGCTGCTGCTGGGACGGCGAATTGTGCCTGGCAAACCTCCGACCCTGAAAGGCGACGTTCCACGACCAGGATCGGCCAATGCAGAGGGTAACAGCGTTGGCTTGTTATTATCGGCACTTGGGCGTCCCGAGCGTGACACCGATACTGAAGAGTCATTGCGAGAGCCTGCGCTAGGGCGTTCCTTCGTTGAACCCAAGCTGCTGGCGCTAAGGTCCGCTTCTGAGTTGGCGCCTACGCTCGAGGTTGCACCACTGCCTTCTCCGCGCAATATCTTCGGATTCAGACGATCCCTTAGAAAGCCATCCATCTCCGGTTCACTCTTCAGACTACTCTTCCTGCTTGCGGACGGTCGCACCGCACTGTTGCTGGCAACGCTGTCTTGGCTGTTGGACCGACCGTAGCTGGAGGCAACGCTGGTAGCACTTGTGCTCCGGCCACGACCTATGCCATACTTTCCATATCCTTCATGTCCTGTACCTGCCATCGGCCCCTTGCGGACCAGCTTCTTTTCCTTGCGGGGCGGAGCAGGTGCTCCCTCAGACTTGGTTCGCTTTGAGAAAAATCCAAATCTAGACGTGCCTTTGATCGGGCTCGGGGGGACGGAAGAGCTATTCTTTCCGCTATCGGTCTGCTGCTCGGGAGTCGTTCCTCTGGTTGTTGAGATGTGGGTCGACACGGGCGAAAACGTTGATCCGACGCTCGGGTTGGGAGAGACACTGAATGAAGGCCTCCGGGAAGCATCGGCGCTCAGGGGAGAAATGGTGGATCCAGAAGAAGCCTGGCGCCTGTGCCTGGCAGGCAATTTGGTGAGGTTGCTTTGCACGACAGGCGATGGGCCCCCTTGCAGACCAGAAAGATCCGGGGTCCCTTCACGGCTCGGCCTCAATGGCTTCTGTGGAGCAGATTTCTGCGGCGCCTTCGTCTCTGCAAGATGGGCCAGCTCAGGGGGAGGGTAGATGGGTGCTTCCCTTATGGACTGGACAGAAATCCTGGTCTGAACGGTGATTTGGGGAGGGCGCTCCGGCGGGGACATGGCCCTGTTAGCACCGGGCGAAAGCTCTCGATTCAGAGGGGACCTCAGCGCCAATGACCTCTCGGCGTGTTCTGCCATCAACTGTCTCCTGTCGCTCGCAGGCGCCAAGACGGTCGAGGACGAGGAAGAAGAGGCCGTGGATTCGTGGAGCGAAGCGAGGCCATGGAGATCATTTGTGGGTCCGTTGTCGTCTGTCTTGCGCCTCGTCACTGGCGGCCTGCTTCTTGTGGGGCTGCCTTGTCTCTGGCGAGGCCCAAGCTTCGACGGGAAAACCACGCCAGGAGAATGAGAGGACATGGATGTGGGTGAGGACGTGTGGCTAAATCGGCCCGGCGACTCGGAGTATCGCGTAGACGGGCTCGCCGAAAGCGCATAGGCCGGCGTGGGGGGTGGCAAGTCATCAGTCTGCAGCTGAGGGGGCAAGTCCTGGCCGTGGAGAGGCGCAAGCATTGAGCGCCTTTCCTCGTCAATTGGATCCATGGCCGGCACAAGCGGAGGCATTGCAATGCCCAGGACGGTATCGGCGTAGGGGTCCTGGGCCTTGGTGGGCAGCGGAGCTTTTTCGCGCGTGGCGGAGGATTCGGAGCGGGCGGCGTGCATGGAAGGTCTGCCAATGGAGGAAGCTTTTCTCCTCAAGAAGGCAGACCCGGGGCTGTCGTGGGTAGAGGCGGTTGCGGTTGAGCCCGACATGAGGGACGGAGTGCGGGTGGAGGCTGCATCAAAACGTGGAGGGCGGGTCATGGTGGTGGGGTGAGGCGAATGGTTGGGTTGCGTCCGTCCTGATCCAGTAGCATTTTCGCGGCGCATCGCACCGGTGCCCGAGCTCTTCGACGGCGCGGCAACCCTCTGGCTGCTGCTAGTGGCACCTGCTGCGTTCCCATATACCCTACTGGCGTGTTGCCCCTCGGGCTTTCTCCTGGTGAGCTTCGACAGTGGGCCGGACGCATGGCCTGCGGCCGAGCTCGGGGTGGCCGACCTCGTGGGCAACCGCGTCGAGGGATGGCGCTGGGGAATGGAAGACGGGACATCCTGTCTCGACGACAGGCCGTGCTTGGGTTTAATCTGGTAGGAAGCCATCTCGGAAGCCTGCTTGGTGCGACGGGACTTGCGTCGGAAGCAGGATTGCCAAGGGCTGTCTTCCGGACACTCGTGTGCGCTGGCGGGCGCATGGAAGCATGAGCGTACCTGTCGTGCTATCTGTGGTCCGCGGCGTCAGCTTTCGTATAAGACGTGGGACAGCGCACGGCGGGTACCAGGTCCAGGGTGGAAGTATGCAGTCAGCGCGAGCACGCTGCACGCCGACGGAGCAAGGGCAGGCTAGGCGAGGTGTGTTACCACAAGGGGAACCGCTTACAGGAGCGAGAGAAGGGACATAGCAGCCGGTGGCACTTGGGTATTAAGCTGCGGCGGCGGGAGAACGCAGAGGCCAGGAGGAGCAGGCGGGCGATCCCCGCGCTCGGGCAGGACTATGAAAGTCTCTTGTACTGACGCCACCGGGTCTGCCGAGCGAATCGTCGAGGGGCCTGCGAACCCTGTGGCTCAGCAAAAGCCCTTGCCACGGTGTTGACTCGCGCGGGCTATGTTTGGCCACGGCGCGCGTCGCGCGATTCACGCCGGGAACAGGGTCTGGCGCGCGAGATGATGTACTTTGAGGTCTGACGTGGAGAAGATGGCGCGAGCGTGGTGCCCGAGCGCCTGTGGAAGGGCAGTGCCGCTGGCGTCCGTGGATCAGGGCAGCCCAAGAGCCGGAGGCTAGGCGGCCGCCAGCCTATCGCGGGACGATACGAGCGAGCGTTGCGAGCGGTGCGGAGCAGATCAGGCCCGCCGAGCAGAGGCTCGCCGGAAGAGAAGCGATGTTTTGCGCCGTGCGACCGCGACGCTGCCCCGGCGAGTATATACCTTGCGCTGCTGCTCGCGGCCGGAGGCGGAGGGCTGTCGACCGCGGCAGCAGTCGCCGCGCAGCTGGGCTGTGCCGCCCGCGCTTGACGGCGCCGCGCGTGGTTGGGCGCTTGGAGGCTCATGGGACGGGCGAAGGAAGGCCGGCAGGCCAGTGAGCGGCGAAGGCTGCGTCGATTTGCGCCGTGGAGCAGGCGAGCGGCGCCCCTGCAGCTGGGCGGCTCCGTCATTCGTCGCCGCGGCGTGCTAGCCTGAAATCCAGGCCACAACAACGCTGCCCGCACCGCAACACCCTTCGCCTGCCCTCCGCCTGCATGGCGGCCTCTGTTGCGCGCGGCCGATCGCTGCCCGGCAAGCCACCACGCGCAACCCCGCTGAAGTAAGCCAGGCGGCGTGCCCGCGACATGCGCGTCGCCGCGAGCGGCCGTCCACCAACGCGCCAGCATCGCCGGCCGGCCCTGAAGCATTCGTCAGGACTGCTTCCTGCTGCCGTGTGAAGCGCCACACCTGATCCACCGGCGCACAGTCATTCCGGCAGTAGCGCAGCGCGCGGGGACACCAGCGAGCGAGCATGCCCTGTTCCTTGCAATGGGCGCGGCGATCCAGCCTCCGGTCCTCGGGCTTGCTGCAGGTCAAATCGGCCAGTCCGAGATCCCCAGACAGGGCGCGCGCCCTCTCCAGCCACGGCAGCCCGGCCGGTGTGGCAGTGCAGCCCGGGCCCGCCACTGCCAGCGCATCGTGCAGATCCGTCGCAGCTGGGCGCTGCAGGCCGACTTCTTGCAAAACTCTGCTCGGTGCGCAAGAGATCCGGCCATGTTGAAACTCTGGAAACGAGGCGGAGATCCCGCTCGCAAGCTTCAATCTCGGCACGCTCCCTGGCGCTCGTCTTGCGGAAGCCACTTTTTGAGAAAAACCCTGTTGCGCCGTGTGACTGGTCGGCAAGCGGGTGACGAGACAGGCCCTGCCCGCATACGAAAATAAGCACGTGACGACGCTTTTCCAGACTTGGCCTGGTGAGCGAGGCCAGCGAGCCAATGAGAGCGCTGAGTTGTACTTTTCCACTCTCACTCGCTGCGCGTAAAAGAGCCTGGTGCGTGTTGAGACTCCATCTTGCTCCTGGGCCAGCAGGGACCATCCTGCCCAACGGCCAACGGACGACTCCCGTCTCCCGTCTTCTCCACCGCATGATACGGCTCTGCGTGCTTCTTGACTCGTCGAGCTCTCCACTCTAGCGCCTCCTCCCGGCCCCAGGGAGAGCGGGAAGGAGCGATTTGACCGAGAACGACTCTGGCTCGACTCGCAGTCCGTCGGAGCGTGCCTCCGCACCAAGGATATTCGCTGTCACACGGCGGGAGAACCCTCCCGTCATCTTGATGCGGCCGATGGAGTCAGCGAGGCAAGCCCAGAACTGACATAAGGTGTGACGAGATCTGCAATCCGCCATATCTAGCAGTCGGCTGTGTGATGGGCAACCTCCAAGATGAGAGATCGACGATGGCGCTTAAGAACCGATACAACCGCGCCTGGAGGTGGTGTTGAATATCGCGCAACCGTGGGTGGAGGCTCGGCTGTGTTGGTGTGCCAATCCCCGCCATTACAAGCTTGAAGATTGACGGAGTGAAACAGGTGGAGAACGTCAGAGGTGTGTGAGGTGTTCGTGGCTGTTCGTTTGACCTTGGTGGAGATAGTGGGGTGACGCAGTCTAGATTTCCGAGCCTGCCACATGGCGCATGAATAGAGCGTCGTTAAGCGCCGCCTTCGGATTGCATGCGGAGGAATGTTCATCAGGCTGATCAGTATTAGGAACACGTCAAAGAACGGCGTTGACGGAGACGGCAATATTAGGAGAAATTACGGAATGTCCAATCACATCTAGAGATCGATGGAGCCACACACAGTCGGTGCGCAGCGGTTAGCAGATTCGGACAGAACAATGCCCGGGAAAACAATTCCTATCGTGAGTGCCCAAGGGGTCACAGCAATGCAGAAGCAGGGAGCCAGATACGGTGTGTACTTTCCTAGCCCTTTTTTCTTCAAGAGTACCCGACTCAAGAAGGGTGGTTGAGCAATCGGTCCGGCCACGACTGTTGACAGGAATATGGCATTTCCATACGAACCAAGCTTCGACTCACCTCAGTGCTGCCCTATCGTGGGAAAGCATGAACAGGCTGATCACCCAGCACAACCTCAGAATCTCGAATCCCGACAGTAGCTCAGCCTGCTGCACAACAACCGCTCTTCAAGAAAGTTGGCAGTACGAAGTCGTCCGCATGACATTCTTGCATTGATTGGTCATGGTGAGAAAGGCGGGAATAATACCAGCAGTTGACGTAACAAGGCCAAGCGGCAGAAGGTACGACGGAGACTGACGTAAAGAGAAAATGGGAATTCGTCGGCATTGCTGGCGCGGTGCAGAGTTTTGCTAATGCAAAGCGATCAGCCGTGTCGTCTGAGAGATCGAGGCCAGCACACCATCACGCACGAAAGCAGCAGTCTGCTCCGCGCGGCCGAGTTCACGAGGTGTTGGCAGGAACGCTCAGGGCTGCAGCTGCTCTGGCCTCATTCTCGTTGACACGCCGTGAGCGATAGCCGACGGCGGGGTTGTCGGACAGGACGCCTCACGAATTCAGAGCCAGGGTGCCGGCTCAACGTCCTCGTGATGTTGGGTGTCGGGCGGGAAGCGGTGACGCCGATGTGTAGCAGTGCGTCGTGGTATGGCCACGACGCGGCAGCAGTGTTGGCGGTCGGCGGCAGTGTCAGGACTGAGGAGTCATCGTTGGGCGCGGGCCGTCTGCGGGCGGCGTGGCGCAGCACCTGAGAGCGAGGCTGGTGCAGCGCAAGGCCCTCTTCCCTGGACTGCCTGCCCCCTTGATTTTCGGCCTCAGGCAGTCAGGCAGAAACCGAACTGGCGGCTGGCGCCAGCGACGCGGCGGCTGGGCGACTTCGCGACAACAAGCACGCCTACGCTCCCGCTGCGCCCTCATCTCACTTGCGCTGCTATTGTTCCGCCCAGCGCCGCTGCTATTGTCAGTCGCTCCCTACCCCGGTGCTTTGCCCTCGCTCGCACTTTTCCTTGCTTTGTCTCGCTACATCCGCCCTCGCCGTTTGCGCACTCCAGCTGATCGACGCGTCGCGCCAGCCCTCCGCCAGCGAAGCCTGAACTCAATTCCATCAAGAACCCCATCAACCACATTGCCCAACATCATGGCCGACTACTCGAAGATGAAGAATGCCGAGCTTGAGGCTCTCCTCAAGCAGCGCTCGCTCCCTCACACTGGCAAGAAGGCCGACATGGTCGCGCGTCTCCAAGAAGCGGACAAAGCCAGTGGTGAAACAGGCTCTGAGGCGCCCGCCGCGACTGCCACTGCGACTACGGCTACGACTGCTCCTCCCGAGGACGAGATTGACTGGGATGATGACACCACAGACGCGAAGCCCGCCGCCGCTGCTGCAACCACCGAAGCGTCCGCCACTGCCATCAAGGCCGGTGGCCAGGGTGCTGTCGCAAATCCTCAGGCTGTCCCGAACCAGGTCCCCGACATCGACCCGTCCAAGACCGACGATCTGTCCGTCAAAGCCCCGGAAGAGGCTGCCGCAGCCACGGATGAGCCAGCCGCCGAAGCGCCCGCTGAGGCCGCCGTTGAGAAGAAGGATTTCACTTCTGGCATCAAGGAGACGACTCTGGACGAAGAAATGGAGAAGCGCAAGGCGCGCGCAAAGAAGTTCGGCCTGCCTGAGGACGACGAGGCTGCGAAGCTGTTGGAAAGAGCACAGAAGTTTGGTACCGACGCTGCCGCGAGCGGTCCCAGGGGACTCAATGAGGCTCTGCCTGAGCGCCGTCCCAAGCGCGGAAGAGATGCTGGAGATGAGGGTACCCGCGGCAACAACAAGAGGCGCGGCGGCCGTGGTGGTCGCTTCCAGGGCCGTAGGGGAGGTGGCGGTGGTGGTGAGCGTAGAGGCAACGAGGCAGCAAAGAGCAATGCTGGTGGTAGCTCCGGCACATGGATGAGCTCAGAGGACAAGGCCAGGGCGGAAGCCCGCAAGGCTCGTTTTGCCGGTGCCCCCTCCGCCTCTTGATCAGCCATTCGCTCCCACCAGTCCGATTTTATCTGAGATTACTCATTGATTCGAGATCCACTACTACTTTCACTTCGACGGCGGGCTTTGGATGGACTCTGACGAGACGCAACTCGCGGCGTTCCTGGCGTGTATTTCGGACGCACCATCACAACAAAAATCGAACCAATCCCGGCTTCATGTATTTCAGCTCTTGCGGGCGCGGGCCCGGCCGCCGAGACCGAGCGAGACATTGAAATGAAATTTCTTGAACAGTGGTCCTTTGGATTTCTGAAAACACGACGCCGAGAATGAGAGTTTGTTTCATCAGCACTTCGTCTCCATTGAAATATGCCGCAGCAGACTCGACCTTCCAAGAAGCTACACCAGTGCTTCAGATTGGTGCAGCCTGGGGCTCCAGTATACGCATGACGGGCCATGATGCTGAGCCTCATGATCTCATATGTTGTGTCCATCGCCCAGAGGGCTCGAAAACGAGTGCACATCCGTTCATTGCGAACCATAACATTGAGATGCGAGAACAAAATATCAATTTCGCGAAAAAGTTTCTTTCGCCATTCATTCGAGAAATGATCATCAAGTCAACCGATGATCGTCAGCCAACGACGTACTTCTGCAGGCTACAAGAGGTGCTCGAATCTCTGGGTGTTGGATCCACATTCTTGTCATGAGCTGCACACGCCTTCATCTGCTGAACCCGTTATGAAACAATATTCGTCAAGCACTGGGTGATAGTCTCAGATGCATTGGAGACGTAACCAGCAGTTTCAAGAATGTTCGCCCAAGAGTCCGAGTAATCAAGCAAACGAAGATTCTACCATAACATATTTTCTTCACATGAAGCACGACGTCAAAGGTAGGTGTAGACGACCGCACGCCAGTCGGATCAGACAGGCTGCCCTGTGCAATGAGGGCTGGACACTAGTAGTCGGCTTCAATCCGGATACCACGCTAGGCCTTTGCGATTTCGATTTCCAATTCGAGAATGAGTCTTTGTGTTCTTGGATGGTCTTGCACACCTTTTTCGAGGATCACTGCACTTTACCATAGCAGAAAGGAAAGAGGATTTGTACAGGAAACCTGAAACTTTGCGCCATTGGACATCATCCACTGTTTGGTCTTGCACTAAACATCTCAATGACCATGTGAAGGAAGGGAGTGGATAGGTACAATGTTGGTAGTAGAGTAAGAGGCCTGAGGACTCGCACTTGCTTCCGCTTACTTTGTAGGCGGCTCTTCGATGCTCGTGTTCCTCCCATAGAAGACATTCTCAATTGGGCTAACCACTGTCCCTTCCAAGAATTCAAATCAGAGAGCTGAATTCAAAAGGCGCCTCTCATTTTTTCTTCTCGATTCATGAACCCAGGGAGTCATTTCCAAACATACCTCCATCTCTAAAGTCACTCGATATACCACCTCCATAGTCTCAGAAGTTCGACCTGAAGAGAGGCGTTTGCCGGTTGCACCTCCCAGTTCGAACGAGAACATGAACTTAGCTATACCCTACTATTGCATGACATGTAGAGGCTACCGATACGATTCTCGTCACCTTTGTAGAAGAAGAGCAGATTAAGAGGGTCCCCAAAAAATAGAAAAGCCCCAAAGAAGCGGTGTAATGCATACATCAAGCGGCTGAGTACAAAGACTCCGACTGATGCAGGACATAGATTACTCATTAATCACTACCACGCTGCGTACTTCGACCCAGGGAAATCGTTCGTGAGGGCAAGGCCATCGATTCCGCGGAAACAACGGCGGTCCGCTACGAAGCCTAGGTATTCTTACCAAGCCACAAGTCAGCATCGAGTCTCAAACAACACCATGAGAGCGTCTGCAGACGAAGGACCGAAAACAGCAAAACCATGTATGTTATTTATGAGAGCAAAGGAAAGCGCGTCATTACACTGACTTCACACCGGAAGCATCGGTCCAATCTATCCGACCATTAACATCACCTCCACGCAGCACGCTCATCGAACAACAGTAGCGAGCCATACAAACATGCGGCACGTATAGCATCCACAACCAGCCAAGCAGCAGACTTGAGGAAAAGCATAAACCTCTTCTCATTTTTTTTATTCCCCTCTCCTACCGGCAATAAAGTCAAACGAAAACAAGGAAACCACAGTTACGATAGCTCACTTTCTGTACCAACTGTTGTTTTGCCCCCCGAGCACCCGAAGCACAGTTCCACTTACACAGCAATGGAAAGAAGATAGACGGAGGGAGAAAAAAAGGTGAAACGGACAGGCTCCTACATCATTCGCTCAGCTGCCCTCCTTGCACGGAAGGGAAGAGGGTGAAGCGAATAGAAAAAGGAAATAACAAATGAAAAAAAAAAAAAACCACAAATGAAAACAGTACAGCAACGACGGAAGCAGAGCAACGCGGTCTACGCATGTTTTTTTCGTTCACCCATCACAAAGCAGATACCTTTCAAGTCGCACACCGTGTAGAGGAGAGGAGGCGATGAAGGTCTGGTACATGAAAAACGACGCAAGAAAAGTCACCGAGCAGTAGAACTTATAATAAAAAGAAAACACAAGGACGGGCATGCGACAGTCAGTAAGCAACATATCTCACCCCCAGCTCTTCTTTTTGCATTCCATCAATCACTCCGTCAGCTCGCCTTCCTCTCGCAATCCTGGGCCCGCAAGCTAGGAGCGAGAGCTCAAACAGTAAAAAGGAAGTATACTAATCAAGCAACCATGTCTGTGTCTCATGAGCAAGTTCGAGGACAGACGGCGGGAAAGGAGACAAGGTGGAGAACAATGTTTTCGGCAGCCAGCCAGAGGGAAGAGGGGAAGAGATGACGGAAGGAAATATACCCTACGCGCAATGGTATCTATGAAGCCCGCTCCCGGCCCACGCCCACGATAGAGGAATAACTGAGCGCGATGATGGAAAAAGGAAAAAGAGACCAAGACTCTGTTAGGCTATGGGACTTCCCTTTCGGCATGCCGCCCGAGCATAACAGGCCTCGAAGCCGAGAGCAAGGAAACTCGCCGGGTCAGAGGGGACCCATAATCCTCTGCTCCCGCTACGACGGAACCCCCGAGATTAAACAAACGCATAGAAAGCCGCAAGAAAGTCTACAACATGCTCATGCCCATATATCCACCCAATTTTCCCTAAGCGCTTTTTGTGGAAAGACAGCGCAGTGTTTCGTGAAGAAGAAAGTGGTAACGGAAACGACGCTGCAGGTCAGATTGGGCGCCCGATGGCAACCGAATTGTGAAAACCTCACCGGAGATAAGGAGAGTCGATCAAAGGAGCGTCACTGTGGGAAGTGAGACGCGTGGTACCGCTTCGAGCTCTAACGGGCGAAAGAAGCTCGGGTGCAATGACGATTGACTTGAGCACTTGCCGATCGGGTAATGTTGGAGCCGATCCTTTCCGCGTCTGGGCAGCGGAGCGAGATAAGGAAAGGTTGGCTCTCCGCATCGAGCGAGTCGCCGGAGGCGAGGCCGAAGGCGGTGTCAGGCGTCGTTGTTGTCAGAAGCAACGGTGAAAAGGGTTGGGGAAGGAATAAGGGGTTCGGTTTTTGCGCCATCGGCACGGCCCGCACCGCCAAGCAAAAAGCAACAGTCGCCGTTTTCAACCGAAACAGAGGTTCGCCCCAAGAAACGCCACGTATGCGCCGGCCCCAGTCGGGACAAACGAGAGGTTGAAACTGAAAAAAAAGCCGCAGTGGAGGTGTGTGTTGTGTTGGTTCCAGTCGTGGAACGTCGAGATCCTCAGCGCCGATCCATACCCGTTGCTGATTAATGGATTGTGAAGTCCGTCTTCGTGTCTGTTCGTGGTTCGTATCGCTCCATACCTCAAGGTCGTCCTCTCGTAGTGTTGTATTAGGTAGGTGCTCCAGCTCCTATCGACCCTCGCGGAAACAATGTAATGGACGAAGTGGGTGGCCGCCCGCCTGAGATGCGATGAGAGGAATGGCATGACGATGGGGGTGTAGGCGCGACTTGGAAGAAGGCGGGGGAATGGCGGCCCATCCGCCATATCGGAAGAGAATGAGAAGTTCCCGTGCAAATAAATGCCAATTTCTTTTAGTGTCTCCTTTCTGCTTCCTCTTCAGACTGTTTCCCAACAATACTACCTGTCCCGCTCTTGACGGCGGTAAGGAGGAGTGTCCGGGAACGACCCGGGCAGGAGCGGCATGCTTCCACGGCGAGGACCAGCAGCTTCCCTGTTCACCGGTGTTTTTGGAGGCGGAGGATACTGGAAACCCTGCGTTTGCACGGCCATCTCCTTGTCCTGCTGAAGATCCCCAGAAGACGTCTTGTCGCCTCGGATCTTCCGCCGCCAGAACCTGCCAAAAACGCCACCCCTGCTCTTGGGTCTACCGCTCGTCCCTTCTCCAATGCCTTCCAGCGTGTGAAGCGTTGGCGACTCACTCATGGTATGAGCGCTCTTGTCCGCACTGCTGCTGGTTTCCGGTGGCTGGACATCGAAACCAGTCAAGGATGGAGTAAGCGACCCTTTCCGGGAATGCCGAGACTTGAAAGCCGACCCTGCCGTCTTCCAGCGTGGCAGGGGGGGCGCCTCGCCTCCGACTTGCTGGCCATCGGCAGAGGTCGGTTTCGGCGATGGCAGGGGGGCGTTCACGTGGGGAGGGATTTCATAGTCCGAGTCCACGGAGATTGGACTGACGGGGCTATGAGCCCCAGACTGAGGTGGTTGCAGATTTTTACTTGAGTGAACCGTGCCATTTGCCGGCGGGAAACCAGGGCTTCCGGGAACACGGGGCTGGATCACAAAATCAGTTTGAAGTGAACTGGCGGTGGTCCGGTCATGCGTCGGCGGGTCGTTTGACAACGGAGGCAAGGGAGGTACGGGCGGTGCGGACGAGGAGGAAGGACGTACAGGGGAGTCTGATCTCTGCGGTGGAGGTTGGGTTTTGTGGCGAAAGAATCCGAGTCCTTGACGGCTGTTGCGGCGTTTGCCGGGCGACTGCGAGCGTAAGCGCAGGCCCTTCTTTTTCACTTTTTCGGAGGGTTTGGTCGGGTTTTGTGTTACCAGGATGGTTGTCAGGCTTGCATCGGCGCTGCCGCGACGCGAGTGCGGGTTTCTGTTCCCTTGGCCTTCGATCAAATGGCGAGGGATTGGTAGTGCTGCGACTGACGAGCGACGAGGCTCGGACGCCGCCTTCAAAGCCGGGGATGCACGTCTTGGCGTGTCGGACAGGTTGAGCGGCGGCGGGAACGTCTGCTTCGGAGCTTTCAACGAACTCGAAGTTGACTCTGTGCGTTCGGGCGCTGCTGGCCTTGGATCCGAGACGTCCACACGACTTGTCGACAAAGGACTCCGTGCTTGATCGAGAATCGACGAGCCAGTCCCTTCGACCCCACCGTCTGTTTGCGGCATGAGCCGTTCTTTAGCTTCCTCAATCTTTTTCTGCCAAATAACCTTATTTTCGATAATTTCGACTACGCTGAAGCGCATGTTGGGGAGAATGTCGGCGACAGACTCGAAGAGCGGCCGGGCAAAAATGTTCATGAAGCCAATCTGGGATTCGCCCAGCTTGATGATGTCATCGCGAACAGGCGGCCCGCCGAAGAGACATGTCGGCAACGCTAGCTCCTGCTCCATCTGCCCTTGGTTGCTGAATTCGTCCGTGAGAATGGCTGCCCACTGGACTGCAGTGTTGAAGTTCCGCGCCTAAGGACCACCACGGTTAGTAAGCAACAACTAGCATGGGCAGCACTTTAAAACAGTTGCACGGGCTGCTCCAGAAGGCAATCACACTCGCGAGCAGACATACCACATTGCTAATGTCTGCACACTTGATAAGCAGGCCACATATCAAATCCCTATACTCTTCAAGGACTTTCGGGCTCCACCCGTCAATGCCACCATTATTGTGAGCCAGCTTCTCCTGCAAGTTGCCCAAATCAGCCATATACTTGAAATGGAGACCCATGTCGGTTGCGAGGATCGAGTTGATCATGAGCTTGCGCATGGCAACATCTTCAAAAGCGGCGGGCCAGTATCTGCGGAGGATCTGCGAGTAGGCAGCGCAGTGGAAGGATTCCAGCACGGAGCGGTCGTTGTAAAGCTGCGCCAAGGGCGCGTTAAGCGCCACTAGGAAGGCGTTATTGACACCTGGATGACCAACATCATGTCCTATTGCGGAGATGAGTAAGGTCAGGGCGTCGAAGGGCTTGAGGAGGGAGGCGATCGGAGGTTGTTCGACAGGAGTATGGGAGGGGTCCGAGGAATACGCGGGCAGTGCGCCGATCCGCAGGAGAAAATAGAACAGAGCTTGGAGCACGTCCACAACGTGCCGAAAGTTGTGGTAGAGGACAAACTCGTTGTACGCGTTTCGGCTCGCTTGGAGGAAGATCAACAGTTCATCTGACTTAATATTAGCAACCTCCGCATAACTTCTGAAACATATAACGTACCTTCGCGTATGCGCCAGCGCTCCACTTCGGGCATGCTTAATGCGTGCTTAATCATTACCAGCGATCCAAATAATAACTCATCATCATTCCAGTCGTGCGCAGAGAAAGCCCAGGTGCCCACGGCACGAGCAATCTTTTCGCGGCGCTCGGGACTGACCTCGATGTCGCTAATGGGGGTTGGTCAGCAGATGAATTCGCATTCATGGGTGTTTTCTGTGCTTACTGAGGGTCTATGGTGTCTCGTGCCGTATCGGGACAGCAGATGTTGCCCATTAAATTAGAGACCATGGCCTCTCGTAAATACGAGAATGGCTTTGCTTCATTCACACCGACCCAGGAGACCTTGCGGCCCTTGGACTGGGCAAGGAAACTCGACTTTTCCCGCATAACTTCCTTGTTTATCCGATAGGCGTGTACGGCCAGTCCGTGGATGTGGTCTTTCGACAATGGGCTCGCAAGCACGTCCACGGCACCTGCATCCAGATAGCGGGTCAAGCGCACGGTGTCGGTCAAAACCCGTGACCCGCTGGCGCCAGGCGACGCGGTGTCAGATGCCATTTCGCGGTCCAGACCGCTCAGCAGTATCACTGGGATGACGACCTTGGGTAATCTCCGGTCTTGGATCTCGGCAGAGATGTGTCTGAGCAGGTGCATGCCATACAGGTCTTCTGGTTCCGGGTCGCCGCCAGGAGTGCGCGAGGCTGTGGGCGAAGGGGTGCGCGGCTCGCGCGACAAGCGCTTCATGCGACGTTCCTCGTCATAAGGCAGATCGATCAGCACGATGATGGGCGCGTTGTCGAGGCTCGAGGAGTTGTAGAGGTGCCAGATGCGGTCGAGGGCCGCTGAGCCGGAGCGATGGATGTCGACTGCAGGGCGGTTAGCATTGGGCATGCGGCACAGCTAGGGACCGGTGCACGTACTCTCGTGGAAGATGGACAGCAACGTCTCGACGTTGGACAGGACTTCCTGGGTGCTGATGGACCGGCCGAAGTTGAAGTAGCCGGGCGACGAGACGACACCGCGGGCATCCCGGGCGTTTAGGCTTGCCAGCACATTGTCTCTCCGCAGACGCTCGGGGTGCGCCCGCCGGTCCAGGTAGATGACGCTGCACGCTCCATGATCCATCGTCGCGTGTCTCCCTCCGCGCGCGCGATGGTCCTTCCGGTGCGATTATGGCCCCCCGCACGATCGGGAGGGCTCCGTTGGCGACAGCAAAACGCCAGGTCAATGGGTGGTGGGTTGGTTGTGTTGTCGCAGTGGGACTGGGAGGGCAGGCACGGGGAGAGGTGCGCTGGGGCTGGCGCGTCGCGGAGTGCGTTCGGATCCGTCTCGAGCTCCGTATGCGTTGTGGTTCGAGCGCAATGGACACGTCTGCCGGGCAGCGGGCTGGGGGTTGTCTGCGCGCGCGCTCAGAAGGTGAAGCTCGCGGGCGGCCGTTGAGGGACGTGTCGCTGGGCTAGGTGATGGCTTGACCTGTCGTGGCGCCGTCGGTGCAGCTTCGCTGGTCTGGCGCTGGCCGGTGCCGTAGTGGAGACTCGGAGTGGGCTCGCAGGAAAAGTCAAGAGCTGCGCTGCGAGATCGAGCGGCGAGTCAGTGGGCCGAGGCGGCCGCTGCGAACCAGGGATTGCAATGCAGCTGCAGGCAAAATGCCAGTCGGCGGATGGAGAGAGGGAAGGTGCGCCTGAAACGAGGGCTGTTCGTTGTACTCGCGACGAACTGGCCCGCCAACGGCCAATGCGGGCTGCACTTCGGGCGCACGACAGCAGCTCGCTCGGGCGCTGCAGCCGGCGGGCACTGCTGGGCGGCGGCAGGGATAAGAGGCACCGCGGCCGGCGGGCGCCTGTCTCGGAGGCGCAGGGGGAAGAATGGCGGACAAAGGGCGGAATGCTGGGAGCGGCGAGCGTGTCGCAGCGGCAAGACAGCGGGGGGTCACGGTGCGAAGGCCAAGCGCTGTCACCGGCCGGGCGTGGGCCGCGCGCCGGAGGGGGCCTGGAGCAGTGAGATCGCAAGAGGAAGGCCCCAGGACTCAGGACTCGAGCTGGGCAGGGCTGCGAGGCTTCCACGCTTCGAGAAGACGGCGCCGCCCTGTGAGTGGCCGCGCCGTTGGCAGGGCCCCGGGCGCGCGCAGCCAGCGCCAGAGACAACGCCCATTGCCCATTGCCGGCTTTCCAGCGCGGTGTGGTGGATCAAGTGATGCCACTGCCAACTCAGCCCTCGCCGCGGATCGCCCGCTTGATCGTCCGCAGTCGCCATTTCCACCAGCCTCCCCGGCGACAAGAACGCGCGAGAAGCGTTGTTCCCGCCGCCCGTCAGCGCGCAGGCCTGCTCACGCGGCTTACGCAACGCTGCAGCCAGCCTGGCCGCTTGGCCTCGCGCGCGCTGGCGCCCATGCCGCAGATCTGCTCGCCATCCTTGCGCCGCCGTGTTTCTCCCACTCATGAGTCGCGCCCGCCGTGCTGGCAGCCCTCGCACGTCATTGGGCGCGTCATTGGCCGAACCCAAGCAGGCAGGCTTCGAGAACAGCGAGCGCGCCACGCCCGATTTTCAGCTGATCCGTCGAGTCGACTCGCTAGACGATCCTCCCGCTGCCGCGCTGCCTGTAGCCGCGGAGGCAATTCAAACCATCACCGCGCCGCCCGCCCACTCGCCCAGCGCCCTCACCACGCCCGCGCCAAGCCGTGGCCGATCATGTGGAGCTGGTGATGCCGCCCCCCATGCCCATGCCCCTCTCTCTGCCGTCCTGCCCGTGTGCCCTCACCCTCCCCTGTGGTTCCGGATGGCACCTGCCGCCCGCCTCGCCGCCGTTCGCCCTCGCCTCGCCCGTCTCTGGAAGGTCGTCGACAGCTATAGCCGTCCTATAGCTGCATGGCGCCGGCCGACCCTCGAATCACCACCACCGCGTGCGGACTCGCCGCCCGTCCCCGCGCTGCCATTTCGGGCCTATCCCTTCCCCCGCTGTGAATCTTGCTCTCTTGGGAGCCTCAGTGTCTCACTCGTGGCCCATGCCGCCACTGCCGCAGTTCTCGCGGCCCATCTCACCCGCGCCACTGGTTCCATCCGTTGTCGAAATAAAGTACTTCGCCGCTCCGTGCCGCCATCGAGGGTCTTGCCGGTGTCCTTGCAACACCCCCTGGGTTCCCTCCGTCGCGGCAGCGTCATATCCTGCGTCCGGCCCCGCTGGCTTGGGACCACCAGCCTTCCCTGTCCTTGAGTCATTCTACGAAGCTTGCCACGCTTGCATTGATTGATGTGCTCAGGGAGGTCTGCGGCCCCGCTTTGTGGAGTCTGCGGTGGAAACGGATTCATGCGAGTTGCTTCTTTTGGGCGCGTTGTCGCTGTCGCATACACAGTGCACCAAGTGACACGTTTCCAAGCATCGTCGGCGCAACGCTAAGGTGCCGGTGCCAATCCGCTGGCTCGAACACAGTGTCTGCCGTCGCAAGAGGTCCATGCATCGTGGAAGAGCTGCCTGCGTTTGTCGCATTGGCGCATCACAGGTACCTTGTAAGTAGGTAATGTGATTTCCCGCTGGATTGGGTTTGCCTTGGACCCATTCGCTATGCTTATGGCTGTCATTGTTCAAACACCGTTCTTCCTTGGTACACTACCTCCCTCCCTTGGAGCAAACACATCAGCAAGGAGTGTAGGGAACCCAAGTGCTCCACAGCTGAAGCTACTCTTCTACCCAGCTATAAGTGGAAGCTGCTCTGACAAGTCCTGGACCGGGATCTGTACGCGCTCATCTGCCTCAACGCCGTTCGAGTTGTGACCACACTCTCCCCGACGTCATCTTTTACTAACTGCTGTCTTTTCAAGGGAAATATCCTGTTTTCTCTCGTGATATAGTCAATTCATCTTTGCTGGAAGTACGAAAGCATAATCCATGTTCGGTCGTCTTTCGGAGTTGCAGTTGTCGATGTTTCACTGCTTAGCCTCGTCTTACATCATTAACCGTTTGTAAGTCACCTGACCATACGATGACCGCCTTTTTTTTTCATTCCCCTGCCAATGTTGATGCATCCACGATTGACGAGAAAACATCTCAAAGCTGAACTCCTGCGACTTCGCATTCGTACACTAGCTTATTTTCTAAGCCTCGCTACGGACTTACTGTCGGATGGCCTTGGTCTCACATCACCCTTTAGCAAGCCATCTCATACTTGGACGTTCAGCAGAGGCATTTCGCTGGAGCCATCACTCACCAGAAGAGCCTCAACTGACGTCGTTCTTAAGGCCCAACGTCATGCTCATTGCGCAAATACTCGGGTGGATGAAGCTCGGATCAGACAGAAGTTTCACTTACTTTTCTGAACCTTGACCGCCTTTCTCTTGGGCTCGACTTCAGCAGCATTGGACGAGCTCTCTTTTGGTCTGTGGTGACTGTTGCCTGTGCAACTTGAAGGATCATGGCTCGAGCAGAGCAGAACCGTGCGCTAACGCTAGACGGCGTTCCTTTGGCCCGAGTCCTCTAACGCTAGATCCGAATGGATATTGAAATACGACGAATGTATGATATGGAAATGGAAGCTTCATCCAATGGGCCGACCGGTGTGCCTCTCGAGAGTAGTGATATGCTGGCTACAGGAGCGAAAAAGTACTGCCCCCTCACATGGACCCAATGGAGCCCTCGAGGTTGACGCTACCCACTTAAACAAGACCTCACAATTGGATCAAGATGCAAAACATAATGCTATGCATACTAGAACCATGCAAAAGAAAGAGCCTCGCCAAAAGAACTCATGAATCTACGCCCCTTCTAGCTCCTCTTCCCGAACTACCAGGTACAGCTCTAATATACCACGGAACGAAAGGCCCATCGCGTTTCCAGCCCTCGAACTCATCAAGCTGTAAGATCATCCAAGGCTCAAGTCTCCACGTCCCAGATCCTTTCAGAAAACTGCACAAACAAGGACAAGATGCACCACGACTCCTACATCCGCCGCATGACAACCGCCCGTGGACGTGGTAGCTCATCCTCCTCAGACTCCTCAGTCTCAGATCCAGCCTGCTCAGAGCCAGTCCCATCGTCAAGCTCGAGCTCCGCACCGCTACTGCCAGACTCAGACTCAGCTTCAGTAGCCGCCTCTGCCTCAGCCTGCGCATACAGCTCGCGAATCTCCTCCAGCTGCTCCTGATCATGCTCCTGCTGCTGCTCCAGCTCCTGATACGACGGCAGCTCGCCCTCCCGCGGCATCTCCTCGCCGGGCCCCACAACCAGCTGCACCTCATGCCGATGCCTGACGCCGCAATCGTTGCACTCGCGCGTAAACTCGACCTTCCTAACCATCCGCTCGCCCCTGCCGATATCCAACAGGTCGTCCACGGCGACGTACTCGCGATGCGTGTGGCCCCAGCACGGCGCCTCGCGCGGGTTCTCCGCAATCCGATACGCATCCAGCCTCTGCCCATCGACGCGCAGCCCCCTCAGCGCCTTCACACCATCACCACCACCACGCGGCTTCAGCAGCGACCACCACCGGCTGCGGCGACGATGACGCGGCTCGAAGTCGTCGACGGAGGCGACGCGGACGAAGGCGGCGGCGGCACGGCGCTGCACGGCGCGGCGCGCGCGCTCGACGGGGTCCGCGGGCATGGCGACGCCGGCGGCGCGCGGCGGCCACAGGGCGGCGAGGGCGGCGCGGGCGGCGTCTCCGCCGGCGCGCGCGAGCTTGGTGCGCACCCGGCTGAAGCGGTTGAGGCGCGAGAAGTCCTTGACCGCGGCCTCGAGCTGCTCGACGGCGGCGAGCGGGACGCGCGCGGCGGCGAGCAGGGAGCGCAGGCGGGCGGCGTCGGCGAAGGGCTGGCGCTGGGCGAGGGCGGCGTCCGCTGTGGCGGTGAGCGTGTTGGTGGACAGCAGGTCGGACTGGCGCAGCGCGCGGCCGATGGACATCCAGCGGGCGGGTGTGGGCGGCATGGTGCGGCCGAGGGGCTCGAAGGGGGAGGCGGTGCGCCCGTTGGAGAGGACGCGGGCGCCGTCGACGTAGGCGGTGTTGTTGGGGCGGAGCGGCCCGTGGTCGAGCGGGTTCGACGAGTATTCGTTGCGTAGGTAGGCGAGCGCGAAGTTTTGGATGTCGTGCATGTTCAGCTCTGCGACGTCGTCGCCGTTGGTCGGGACGCTGTTGGGCGCGAAGGAGGCACCGCGGGCTGGGATCATTGGGACATCTTGATGGACCGGAGGGTCTGCGTGGAACAGAGGAAGGGCCAGGATTCTTGGCCGGCTCATGGCTCTGTCAGGCGACGGTTGAAGAGTAGGCATGGAATCGGGGTGTGGTTTTAAAAACTCGCGGTGAAGTTGGTCGAATGGATATCGGAGTAGAGAAGTAAGTGCAAGGGTTGCAGATGTTGGAACGGTGGAGGAGAAAGTAGCTGGAGAAAGAGAGCCGCGCACCGTTATGAAGGCGAGGTCGGTAGTGACAGCCCATCTTGGTGTTAGCGAAGTGACTCCCCGGTGGTGGTTTTTGAGGGTTAACCTGTGTTAAACGCAAGAACTGGTGGTGGACTGGGCGTGACAGGCATTCCAGATGGTGAATGAAGAGGAACGAGATCAACGACGACGTTTAGTAGAGCCAAAGCTAGCCAAAGCTGGTTTGATCAGACAGCATCTCAGCGGGTGACCAAAACAATTGTCCCACCCGCATCTGCCTTACACAGATACTGCATCATCATCGTATGTGTAGTTGAATACAAGATCCGGACGAAGATGCAACTTTTCAAAAAGCACACACGCGTTCAGATCTCAAATTCAACCACTCATGAATATGATGCACCATTCTTGTGAGGTGTAGATCTTTTTTGTCACCCGCTGTGGCATCGCAGAAGAACGTGGGGATGAAGATGAGAGTGTGAGCTTGTTGAAAACGAGAAACCCGAGCTCTTGTCTTAGAATGAAGCATGCTCACCTTCCAGCCGCCAGCCTTATGAAGCCTCAATAGCACCTGTAAGGATATGGGATCAAGATAGACAATATAAATCGTATCAGAGTCAGAACAGAGACGAATCGTTATCGATCTATCTTCTGATCCTCTGGCATTCTTATAGCTAGCTAGTTCTATGTCATGTGCGTGATTGACTAGCCTTGCTTTCCTATGCTTGGCATTGAGCTTCAATGGGTCCCAGTGTCTGTCAGTGAGGCTAGCAGTCCGTCTCTTGACAGCACCGAAGTTGTGCTGTTGTCCTCGAGGTCGTAAACGCCGTAGCACACGCTGCCACAGCCTGCCTCCGTCAGTCGCTGTCGGACACTGTCAGCCCCGTCATTCCGCGACAGGCCAACTCTTCTCTTTCATTGAATGAAATGGGGCTCTACGTGATTATTACCTGACCCCGAGTATTACCGTGGTAGTTCCTGCACTGTTCTTAAAATTCGGTACAAGAACTAGATAGGAGAACGGTGTCTATCGGGTACCCTCTCTTTAACTCTTCAATACCACGCAAAAGCTCATTTGCGGCGTTATAATTTTGATTTAGTCAGAACGAGCGTAGTTCGCTGACTAGCTGGTAGAAATCTCGTCAAATCAGTCCAATGCCAATACTTTTGAGTATCCTATGACAAGATGCAGAGTATACCTTTTGCTCCAATATGATGGAGAATTCCGCCTTCTAATGCAATAAGCCATAGAATGCGCTTGCAGTCATCTCTACGCACAAGCAAAACACCCATATCAATTCTGATTCAGAAAGTCCCAGTATTAGCTCCCTGGTCTCCGTCCACAAATTACCAAGCCGCTTAGAGCAATAATCGCAGTATAGATTACCCAAGCCGCGCGGATCACCAGTATATCCACTCTCTGACTCGTTCCAGCCCCCAAAACGCCAAAACGCCAAAACCGCCCTCTACCTCGTATCTTCGAAGCGAGCTGATTGCCAAACTTCGTTATAGTGATGATGTACTGCATTTCAAAGCTTACAACCGAGCCCCGTGCTACTGTACGCACTGAGAAGACGGACAGAACACTGGGGCCTCATTAGCGAGATGAATCGCCGCTGTAGGAGCAGGATTTCTTCATGTTCCCTGAATCATGGAAGATACAAGGGAGCCGGCAGAGGTTAAGGTTTCCAATCGCCTACAATGACGGGCTTAACATAGAATCATACAACGCAGTCCAGACTCACAAGTGGTAGAAACGCGTTGTTGATTCAACAGTTCGTATGTGGAACCAGCGGGAAGCAACACCACCCATATCTTTACATAATCACCGAGCCGTCCAATCACAGGAACGAATCAAAAACGGGATGGCGTCGACGCACCTCGAGGGGGCCACGGGCCAGGGTGCAAGGAATGCGATCCTATCCGGAACCGGCCGGATTTCCGTCGTTCTGTTCATTTCGAATACCCCGGACAGCCCACGCGACGACTGCGACGATCCAGATCGATCCATTTCGAAGCGCTGCTGCTTGGGAAATAATGTCACCCCACCGACGTTTACCGAGACATGCGGGCTTAAGACTCCGCTCCACGCATTACTGCTCTGGTCTAAAATCTATCCGTGAAAACCGGGCGAACAGCGGGTGTTGTAGATACCCTTCACAGAAATGCACACTGCAGTGTGTGTTTGGCCTCAGGGTTGAAAAGACCAGGATGGTGAGAGGAGGGTGGATGGTTTGGATAGAGTGCTGAGGGCAAGTCACGGATGAGGAAACAGTACCGAGAAGGGGCTTGCGTGTGCACAAACTGGCGGCCTGCATGTTTGATATTACCGCACGGCCATGGAGTAGCTTTGGGAAAGCCGGTATTTCGACTTGGCTCGTTCGCTCTGCAGAGAATCGACGGAACGGATGAGATGCCAAACTGCGTAGCGTCCTTAGCAGCGGGTGGGGCGCGACCAACCACGTGGGGAGGCGGCATGGGAGCTACAAAAGTCGATGGGCAGCTGAAGCAGATCTTCACCGTATTGACGTTGAGCGCGGCGCGGGCTAGGGGCTCGTATGGAGCGGATCACGTCTGAACAACCGACGCGATTGATATCGAGGCCAGTTGCCACCTGATTCTGCAGGTCTCTGGGTAAAACGGGCCGACGGTTTCCAATTGCGCAGGTGTTTCAGTTGGCTTTGCGGACGGGACGGTAGCTAGCTGAGAAGAACGACCGGCAATAGTCCAGGGAATAACCGAAGATGGAAGAAAAGTGCGCGTCCATTTTGTGGGTCAAAGCCGATGCTGATCCGCCAGCGACCCAAGGCGATCATGCTGCGTAGGGATGAGGATGGGCGCAGGCGTTTCCGAGAAAGACAAGCGCAAGAGCTGGGCCAACCTGTTTCTGAACGACGGCATGTGAAGGAACCCAAAGGGCGAGGCAAGTCGCGCAAGGCAATTTGCGGGGTACCCGGGCGGTGGGTCCGGTGGTGGTGCGGGGGAGGATAGGGGCTCCACAGCCGGGGAAAGCGATCCCGACTCGTTGGGCCGCTGCCCGTCCGTACGCCTTGGAGTCGGCCGTCGCTGACCCGGCTTGACATAGGAAGAGGCTGGCGGCGAGGGCTGCTGGGCTGGCTAAGCTGCTGGGCTGGCTAAGCTGCAAGCTGCGCGCAATAAGGCTGAGCGGTGGCTGCCGCAGCTGACCGTCGTCGCAGGCTTGCATCGTCCTGTCCCGCAGCTGGCCAATGGCCGCCCAGCCCGGGCCGTTATTTGATAGGCCTGCGCGTAGACATGCAGGGCGACAGCAAACGGCCCGGATCTGGTGAGCACTAGGCTGCTCCGCGCTAGCTGCCCTCGCCCACGAGGCCGCTTTATCTTCACACGGGGATTAAATTCTCATGGCGCTGGGGACTCCGGAGCGGCGGTGCCTGGCGAGAGTCAGTGCAACACAAGGGCCCATGCTCGCCTGCTGCTTTCGGCCACTACTACTGCACAACCAAAACGCCGCCGTTGCAGCTCGATAGTCGCAGGAAACACCTCCGCTGTGTCCACCGGAATCGCTCCTCACGCGCTGGGTGTGACGGTGGACCATGGCGCTGTGTATGGAAACCGTCCGCCACCGTGGCGGAGACGCGCCCTGACGATCGTCCAGCGGCGACTGATAGCAACGCCAGCCATGGCTTTGACTCCGCCACCACTTGGCTCTCGCAGGTGAGCGTTCGCCGGCCGATGGCGGAGGCCGAGGCGGGCTTACTCTCCTCGTGTTGACTGGCGCAGGCTGCTGTGCCTCTGGCTGGCTGTTGGGACTGAGATGAGCTCTTGGGGCTCGGCCTTGGGCTGCGGCTGCAGGCAGGCCCCTGTGTGCGCTCCCAGCCCACTGGTGCCAGAGCTTCTCCACCACCTGACGAGCCTCGCCGGCTTGTCGCCATCACGACTCGCCAAGGGATGCTTGATAGCAGACCAGGCCACTCGTGCTCCCGTGCCCCTTGCTGGTACGGCTGCCGACCGTCGATCGCCTGCTCATCATCTCGGTCAGGCTCGCCGCACTGATTCAGCGCTGACGCCGCATCAACGCTGCCTTGCTCAAGGCTCTGCGGTTGTGCCGGCACGCGTTTCGAGCCCTTGTGGCGGTAGGTGCGCCATCCGACTGGCTGGCTGCACCATCCCCGGACCCCGGGTGCTACGGGGAAGATGGTGGCTCGTGGGCATGGGGTGTGAAATAATCGACAGCCTGCCCTCCCAGTGCTATGTCGCGGCACTTCTCGGTCTCTACCATCCTTTCCGCCTGCTCCACAGGCAAGTTCGCGTGTCGCCCGACCAGTCGGTGTGTGCCGCCAGCGAAACCCTCTGTGAGACCAACAGCCCTCGCCCATCACATCATCCTTTTTTGTGCTACGTGCCACCGGCACCCTCACTTCCAGTCTTGCGCCCTAGCCCGTGGTGCTCGTCACCGCAACACCATCCTTTTGATTGTCCGCTCCCTGGCCCCGCGTTCTCCGATTCTGTTCGCGTTTGTCGAAGCAAACAAGGCGAAACACTGCCAGCCATCAAACACTGCCCTCTCCCGCCGACACCTGCAACTTCCTTGCTCTCCTGATTGGATTTGTCAGTGTAGCCACGCTCATTATCGCCTAATCAGCAGTCATTCCCGCCCGAGGAGACCTGCATCGGTTCGCATCTCGACATCTGGGGTCGGTTCGCGTGGCGGAGTAGAATTCCGAATCGGCGGGCAGGGGATCCAGGTCGGCGAAGGCGCAGCTGGGTCGAGCTCAGCCTTCGGTGAATAAGGCCTGTTCGATCCGCCAGGCGCGCATGGAGAAAGAAGCACGCTTGTCATCGAAGGTCGTTCCCGGTTGTCGGACGTCGAGGGCGGGTTGAACGGCGGGGCCAGCCGACCAAGAAGGCAGCCGCACGGCCGCGCCTTCCTCCTGCGCACTCCCCACAACCACTGCTGCGCGACTGCCGCTTCGGCCCAGGGCCAATTAAGCGAGCAGCCCTGCGCCGGCATATCCTCCCTCGGGTCCTTGCGCTCATCCTTCCCTTCCTCTCCACCCTGTTTGCGTAGCCACACCGTCGACCCAGCACTTGGTCGCGCACACGAACCAGATCTTCGCTCGCACCATCCGTGAGGATGAATCCGAAACAGGAGCTCGCTCTTGAGAGCGTGACCCGCACCACCTCGGCCATCTCCTTGGCCGCCTGCCTCTTCGTCTTGCTCACCTTCGCCTTCTTCCCGGCATTCCAGAAGCCGATCAACAGGCTGATCGTCTACGCCTCGATTGGTAACATTCTGACCAACACCGCGACTGTCGTCTCAGTCGCTGCAATTCCCAGCCATGGCGCTTCTTGGTCTATGTGCCGCTTCCAGGGCTTCTTCATTCAGATGTGAGTACACCATCACCAGCCTCACTTGCTCACCATCCTCGCCTGTGCGCGCCAACCTCACCTGAGGTAGTTTCAGCCTCGAACGCAGCAAGATCTTTTCGCTTATGAATATGCTAATTCCTGATAAGGTTCATGCCCGCAGATTCTCTCTGGACCTTCTGCATGGCCCTGAACGTTTATCTTACGTTCTTCAAGTAAGATGGCGCACTGTGTATGCATTCCCGATCCCACATTAACTAACCAAGCATACAGGAACTACAATTCTATCGACTTGGGTGGCCTTGAACTCCGCTACTTCGTCACGTGCTACGGCGTTTGTTTTGTCCCGGCCCTCATCTACCTCGTCTTGGACCATTCTCGGCTTCAGACGGGCATCTATGGAGATGCACTTGTAAGTCTCCTACCTACTTGTGGATGAACTAGCCTAATTACGCAAAGCTCTGGTGCTGGGTGAGCAAAGACTGGGAATGGATGCGCATTGCATTCTTCTACGGGCCGGTCTGGTAAATCCACCCCTCCTCATCGCTGGTCTAGGCCTTCGCTAACCAACACCCTCCTTAGGGTCGTGATCGCGGTGATCATCTTCATCTACTGCTACACTGGAAGGGTTATCTTCAAGCAGCACCAGGCCCTCCGTGCCTTTTCACGCAGCAGCGAGCACTCGTTCCCACAGATCAGGAACCCTTTCAACACTCCCAACGCCGTAACCGCCGTTACCGAGGTCATCGTCACCTCCGAGGCCATTCGATCCGAGGACGATCTCAGGACTGTCGATGTTGAAGCTGATGCGCGTAGCTCTTACTCAAGCACAAGGACGCTGAGTGGTACGGTAGTTGGACATCGCAAGAACTCTGAGCCCAGCGACAACCACCCTTTCCAGCGCTACGAGCCCGATAACGCAATCTGGCCGTATTCGAATGCCGTATCTGGTGGCAACGGTGATCCCAAGAACGTCTTCTCGACCTCTGTTTCCGCAGGCGCTCCCGTGCCCGCCGAACTTCTTATCGACTTCGATGGCCCACGCCCCACCAGTTCGAGCAATGGCAACCGCAAGACTGGCTCGGGTGGTCGCCATGCCAGCGATGCCGCCACGAGCTACGCTAAGGTGGCGTTTTTGATGTTCCTCGCGCTGTTCTTTGTCTGGATTCCGTCAACCGCGAACCGCGTCTATTCCCTCGCCAATCCGGACAAGGTGAGCTTCCCACTCAACCTCGCCGCCGCAATCGTCCTCCCAACGCAGGGCTTCTGGAACTTCCTCATCTACGTGTGCACATCTTGGTCTCAGTGCAAGGACGCGTGGAAGGATGTGCGCCGCTTGGTCTCATCCGGACTGATCTCGAAGAAGAAGCGTTTGGGCCCGGATCTGGAAATGGGCGCTGGAGCGCCGCGACCTAGGCCCAGGCCCCGATCGAATGCGAGCGAGCTTTATCCAGAGAGAAGGCGTGGATTCCACGGTTCGTACATGGCATCGGAGCGAGCCGACGCGGATGAGAGGGACGACGCCATTACTCCGTGCAGTACCCGTCCGCCGACGAGCCCGCAAGCGAGCGAGAGCGGTCTGACTGGTCGTTAATCTTCCCATCTCCCGCTGGTGGATGGGGGATTATTCAGTTATTTCCTCTTCTCGTAACGATTGCGCGTTTCCGAAGTAAGTACCCTTCTTCCCATACCTCAGAATGATTGCGCATGCAGAAGCTGACGCTACTTGTTCCACAGGATACCCCGGGTTTACGGATTCAACTTTTCTTCTTCTTGACTCAATGTTCTCCATCCGATGTCTTCAAGACGGGCGTCTACTAAAGCAAAGCATCCAACGTTCACGCCTCGATGAGCAATGACTTGATCCTGTCTTGCAATAGAAGGTCAATTGATGGAGAAGGTTTTCTTTTTCAACTTTCTGGATAGAGGGTCTCTATTACGAGGATATGACAGGGGATAGGCTCGGACTTTCAGTGCAGTTGTGCATATATAGACACACTGACATGCAGGTCTGGCAAGATCAACTGGAATCTTGACAAAGCCTCTTTTTGAACCCAACTTTGGTTCAAAATAAATAAATAATTCAATGGAAAATATTCTGATTGAATATCACGCTCTCGTACATGCGAATGGCTGCAAGGAGCCGCTCTACGCAAAGCTCCCGTAAGACTACAATGGGAACTAACGAAGCAGTATGTTCATGCTTATACCCCATGTGCTGGCTCCAGTGGTTTTGCGTCACTATCCTTGCAGCTGCGTGGCCGCCGGCACCCTCGGGCCGCATGCACGTCAGATCTTAGTCGGTTCCTCCTGCAAGCCCTTTCCCTGCATCCACTTACCGGTAGCGTGCGGTTGCAGTAGCAGGCAGCAGGCCGGTTGCATAACTGTTTGCGTACATTACAGCTCCCACAGCGGATGACGAAGCAATTGATCTCATTCCCGTCTGAATTGAAGATTAAACGAACTGTACTTACGTAGGCAGTTGAATCCAATATCTGGACGCGATTGTCTGCTTTCATGACTCACATCTGCGTGTGGACGTTGGATTCAACTACCCCCGTAGGAGGAGGCGTACAATAATCGACAGGCCGAAGTATTTTGTACCCTGTTTTACCCTAATAGACTTTTCCTCCCCAGCTCCCGTTCCCGCTCCCGTAAGGACCGCCACGCCCGGCACAGGTATCGATCACACTTTCAAATTCTTACCTTCTTTTTTCCTGGGTCCCCAACGTCCTCAAACAAGCCTCAGCACCACTCTCGTAGGCTTTCACCCGTCCAAAAAGAATAATGCAATGCATCATTTTCTGCAAATTGTTTGCCCCGCCATGATGAACAAAGCGCAGTTTGCAAGGAAGACTGTCCGCGACGCCCAGACCTACATCCCACTGCGTTGTCGTTGTGTGCATCCAACCATGGGCATTTAGTCTCAATGTCAAGTAGACAGCGTCCAAACATCAAGGAGACACGGTTCCTGCGTTGACGACTGTCTTCAAGTTCGTCACCCATTAAGCCATCATCGGGGTTCTGTTCTTGGTACGTTTGTCGAGGTGACTGGCGGCGAGGGGGGCCGGGAGGTGAGCTGCTTCGCCGACGACTGCCGTAGTAGCGAGGGGAATTGCTTCGCTGGCTGCTGTGGTAGCGAGGGGAATTGCTTCGCTGACTGCTGTGGTAGCGTGGGGAACAGCTCCGCCGACGATCGTGGTAGCGAGGGGAATAGCTTCGCCGACGACCGTGGTAGCGAGGGGAATTGCTTCGTCGACGACCGCGGTAGTAAGAATCGTCTTCACGCCGGTGGTGAGGCGATCGTGGTTCGCGGTAGCGGGAACGTGAGTCTCGGTCTAGATACGTTGTTAGCGCTCTCTTCTTCTTCGTATGGACTGAAGAGTTTCGTACCCGCTCGACCTGCCGCCCGAACACCTTGCGCCGCCATTCGTACCTAATCGTGAGACGATGATGATTGAAACGTTGAGGTCTGCAGATTGCTAGGACGCTGGAGTAAACGCGCTACCGCGCCTGCTCGGGGGTAAGCCGCGACGTGCGTGCAGGGAAAGAGCCCTAGAGCCAGAGTCCCAGAGCCAGAGCCCCAGAGCCAGCGCCATAGAGCCAGCGCCATAGAGCCAACGCCTTAGAGCCAGCGCCTCAGAGCCAGCGCCTTAGAGCTAGCGCATCAGAGCTAGAGAGGTATAATTGCAGGATTGAATGGGAGCCTCTGCGTGGTGTCGGTGTCGGTGCAGGGTTGAATGAGAGCCTCTGCGTGTCGGTGTCGGTGCAGGATTGCATGAGAGCCTCTGCGTGGTGTGGGTGTCGGTGACGGTGCATGTACAAGCGAAAGTGCAGCCATAACTTTCCAAAGTAAGGATAGCATGAGAGTTTGAATGGCGGTGGTCGTCGAGCTGGACGCATCTAAGGACAGCGCTGTTCGTGAACCTGGCTGATGCTTGCTAACCGTTTTGACCGATCCAACCCGGCCCATTATCCCCGCACTCGTGTGTACGCTGATGTCCCGCGGTATCGCGCCGCATGTACGTTGCGCCATGAGATGCCCGCGTTCCAATTCCGTGCCGCTAACTTCTGAGCTTAGATTCCACTTTGTAGTAGACGCTCCAGAGAAGCTGTCAGGACCGCAATACCGAACATCTGTTACATATTGCGGCTCTCGCGCCAGAGAGTATGGATCCGCAAGGCTGTCCGTCTTTGGGCGCCCGTGGCTCTCTCCCTATGGAGCCGTGGCTCGAAAGTGAGCTGCGCAAGAATTAACTGCCAGTTGTTAGGAGCTTTTGACGAGCCAAGGTTAGTGGCATCTCAGAATCACCCAAGGGTTCTGTATGTCCAAGCGGGAAAAAAGTGTTGCTTTGTCGATAAGCGATCATGACCCTACCCATGACTGTATCCAATCCCTAAAACGCCATAGCATCTAAGCCCAATCCAACATAACACCATCCAAAGCGCGTCCCTACACAAGCTTTCAGCACACAAGCCCCTCATTGACCCTGCGACCTAATCCCCTCCCTCAACGCACTGCCCCCTTCCTCTCCCAGATGGCCCAGCAAGAAGCTCCTCTTGAAGTACTCGTTCGGGTGCAAAATGGTATCCATCTCGCTCGCACCCCACGTCCCCTCCTCCTTAACCTTCTTGATCTCGCCCTTGTGCTTCCACTCAAACACGCGGTTGCATGCGATGTGATACCGCTGTCGCTTTAAATCATCCCTAACCTCCCTCAGCACCTGCCCATCATTGACGCCCGTCTGCTGGAGCAACGACACCAAGTTCTCTGGAGCGAATGACCGGTATGGGCAGCCGTGCGTCTGACCGGGGCCGGGCAGAGGCTCGGTGGTGAGTTTCTGGCACGAGTACGGCGTGTAGCCGCGGCCGCGACGGTTTGCGTCGCCGCCGACATCGCCGTAGGCGTGGCGCACGTTGTAGCGGTATTCCTTGTTGAACTTCTCGTCCGTTATGAGTTTGAAGCTGCGACGCCAGAAGATCAGGCACTCTTCCAGCGACAGGCCGATGCCTTTGAGGAAGAGCGTATATTGGAGGCGACCGAAGTGTTTGAGGTGCGAGTTCTGGCGAAGGGTACGGTGCAGGTGCTGCATGCACAGGGGAAAGTGCTTGGATAGTGCGTCGACTGAGGCAGCGGTGGGAGCAGAGAGTCCGTCGATAGCGGTGTCTGACGAGTAAGTGGTATCCGGTGCGGTGAAGTTGTTCGAGAGGTGGGAGAGAATGGGGGAGAGCCGGTCGTCCTCATCAAGGCGCGGTAGGGCGCGAGAGGTCAACTAAGGAAAATGTTAGTCCTCGTCTCGAAACGAATATACACTTGATCGGGCATGGCGCGAGCATTACTCACCAGCAACGCATCATCCAATCTTCTCGTGAACTCAGCAATAACTAAGCTCGACTGCTCCCTCACAGGCACATAAGCCATACCTCTCCTGATAAGCACCTTCCTCTGTTCCACCAGCTCCGGCACCTTCTCCCACTCCACCTTGAACCAGCCATCTTCCTCAGCCCTCTTCCCAAACCCAGCCCCCGCCGTCGCGTTGACCAAATCCTGGCCCAACTCCTTCTTTTCCTCGTCGGTCACCTTTTCCCACTCGCCTCCCATATCCAAGCTGTCGACAAACTCACGCCTTTCATTTGTGTTTTCTTCACGCCAGCGCATGCGGAACAGCATCGTCTCCAGGCGCGCGAAGCGGCGGCGCAGGTCCTCGGTCGCGGAGAAGGCGAGACGCAATATGAAGTGCGAGTAGTGGTCCTTCTTGCGCTCGGTGTCCAGCTGGGTGCTGCGGCTGCTGTTGCTGTGAAGCGGCAGATGCTTCTCGAGGATAGGCGCCATATACGAGGCTGTCTCTTCGGGCGAACGGTTACGGAAGCTACAGGCTTCGAGTTCGGAGAGGACTACATGACAAGAGTCTGTTAATGGTGCCTTTTCGATTGGAAGTGCAAGCAGAGACGCGACGCTATGCACGTTGCTTGCGGCATGGTCCTCTTGAGGCGCGTAAGTCGACGGGGAAATGGCAGCGTCGCTCACCCTTTAATCTCGCAATTGCCCACTCTTCAAACTCCTCAAGCGTGATTTCTGCAGTCGGCGGGAGAGTGTAGAAGTTCAGCCTGTGCTTGTATTCCTGTTCCCTCCATGTCGGCTTTGCGAATTGGCGTTTCTTGTGGTCGACATCTGCGCGCCGCTTGGGATCAATGCGAGTAAAGGATGTACGCTGCATGTTGCTGGACCGCTAGCGCTAGGGCCAGGTGACGAATAGCGAAGAGCAGGGGTTTATGTATGTTTGTGGTGGAGGAAGGTGGGATGTGGTGGAGTTGGCGCGCGAGATGCTAGAATGTTGCGGGCGGCGCGCGCTGGGAGACGCGAGGCGCGTTCGCGTCTCGACAAGGATGTCGCACCACGCTAGTCGGCGCCGTAAGACCGAAGGTGATGCCCCAGGCGTCCATTCGCATTTCATGCATAGTGTTGTCTATCTCTACCTTCTAGCATCTACTGTCTAGCGTCCTTTGATTTACACCAGCAGGTCACCAAGAGCGTCCGCATAGTACGCCGGCTTCACCCCCGTTCCATCGCCTTCACCCAAGAAGTCGTCCTTCTTGCTAACGCCGGTCAGCACGGCGAGGGTGCCGCCCAGCTTTCCCTCGATGCCGAACTGGATGTCGGTATTCAGGCGATCGCCCACCATGCATGTCCTGCTACGTTCGAAGTGGAACTTGCCTACCACGGCGTCCAACATTGCCTGGCTAGGCTTTCCCAGCGACAGCGGATGTGTGCCGGTCGCAGTGACCAGCGGCGCGCTGACCGAACCGGCGCCAGGAAACAACGTCTTCGCGTTTGGCAGCGTAGAGTCGATGTTGGTGGCCAGGAACTTGGCGCCCCTCCTCAAATACGCAAACGCGAGCGAATATTTCAAGTAGTTGACGTGGAAGTCAAGTCCTGCCAACACCACGCCGACCTCGGGATCAAGCGCGGAGCCGTCTGCAATTGCCTCGAAGTCGGCCTGCTGGACATCGCGGCGCAGGTTCGGGTCGGTGCCGCCGATGAAAGGTACGTTCTCGGCCCGCAGTTCCTGCTCGATGCCGGACTCGCCAAGAACGAAGACCTTGTTCTTGCCCGCCGGCAGCTTGAGAATGCGCGAGATGTAGACCGAGGCGCTGTAGGCCGAGCCGAAGACTTCCTCCTAAGAACGCAGGAGTCAGCACGACCGCTGAATCAGGTGCGCTTTCGCAGCTCAACAGGGAGGAATTCGTACCACTTTAGCGGGAATGCCGAGCTTGTCGAATTTCTGCTTATAGTCTGCGCGGCTCTTGGTGCTGTTGTTGGTAACGAAGACGAGTTGCTTGCCTGGGACGTGAATGAGCCTCTGGGTGTCTCACCAAGCGCCATCACAGATGAAGAACTCACCCTTGCTCCTCAGCATCTCCAGAGTTTCCGGGACATGGTCGAACAGGTGATCGCCAGACCATAGTACGCCTATCCTTCATATACCATCAGCTCAATATCCGCACTTTTGCCCCTTCTTCGCCGGCTCGAATCGTGCTGGGATACGGCCGGCGGGTGGCTGCAAATATGCGCGAGAGATAGGGCGGGTGCGGAATGAGGCGGAAGCATACCATCGCAGTCAAACAAAAAAGTCTACGAACATGTTAGTCCTGGAAACACAACGCGGGGCAAGTGCGATGTCGGACTCACGTCGAACTTGCTGAGGAACTCCTCGATGGCGGCCTTGTCGCCTGTCAGGTGCTTGGGCTCTGCCATCTTGGAATCGCACGAGAGTAGAGAGCGGAAAGTGGATGAATGAGGATGAGGCCGAGAAGGTGACTGGAATGGTGGGGCTGACCTGAGATCCGATCTGACGTTTCGCCGGGACAGCGCCGGAGATATCGGACTTTTCTAGATGACGGTACAGCTGCTACAGAACAATGGGAGATGAGCGTGGAATTTGCTATACAAGGATTAAGCACCCCTACGTTGTTACATACGCCTTATGTACATCTTTTTTTTTCTTTGGCTTAAAACCTACAGAGACAGGCATTTTAGGTCTTGACACGACGCCACAGACCTACGAACCCGCCAACGCCCATCGTCAAACCAGTCTGAGGCCTACAGACATACACCCAGCCATCATCACCTGTCTGCAACCGTTCATCCTGTTCAGCTTCAATACTTTCCAGAGCCTTTGCCTCCTCTACAGCCTGCTTTGCCAGACTTGCTTCTTTCTCGTCGCTCTCGGCAGTGTCCTCACTGACATCCACTTCCTTGTTTTCGTCATTCGAACTCGTGTCGTTTGCCGCTTTCCTCGCCATTGCCCTGGGCTGCGTCGCTCTAATATCCCACTTCCGAATGGTATCGCTTCCCCTGAGTTCAACAACTGTGTCAAGTGCGAATGGCAGCCGCAGTTCCTTGACTGTCCTCACCAAATCCACGATTTGCGTGACGCTAGGGTTAAAGACAGCTAGAGCGCCGTCCACGTGGAGGGCTTTGGATACAAGCTCCATTTGAGATTCTGCTGAGGGGAGATCCAGGAATACGTAGGACAGGAACGGTTCTGGCTCTTTGGTAGCATCTCCCTTTGTCTGCGCCGTGAAGCGTGCCTTGATCCAAGACGAGACATCCCCGACGTGAAAGTCGACGTCATTGGCATACATGCCACGGCGAAACCGGCTGACAATCTTCTCCGCGTGCTTCAAGTGGCTCGGCTTGATGTCCAGAGTGTGAATCACAGCCCTTCTCTGCCTCTTCCAAGACTCAAGCGTGTGCTCGGCCATGTGGTCGACGGTCGTCGACTCATACGTCACTTCCTCGGCAGGGTGATCAGGGTCTACAACTGGCGTGTGTTCCACCCGAAGAGACTCGGGCAACGGGGGATTGGCGGCATGAATTGCGCGAGCGAGATGTAACGTGAGACCGCCATGGCCGGTTCCGGCCTCCAAGATCTCTAATGGCGGTGAATAGGCAGCGCCCAGCTCAGCAGGACTCACATGGATGTCAAACAAATTCACAATGAAAGAGGCATCATTGGGGTAGATCTGGAAGACAACAGCATTAGCATGTCCCAAGAGCTCGATTGCGTGACTGTAAACAAACAGGAGTGACGATCCGCGGAGTCATGCGCACGTACTCATCCAGCGTTGGCTCCTGGATGCGGTACTCGGTCTTGGTGGTCCGGACAGTGTCGCGGATGCGCTTGCCGATGATATCGCTATGGGGAATCCTGCCACGATGGTTTTCGATGACGCCGTCGGGCTTGAGCGGCTTGGTCAGGACGCCCTGGTTGCGGGGGCGACTTGTGTCCCGCAGCAGGACGACGTCGCCCTCTTAGCGGCGCGGATCAGCGCGGAGCGACAGAACGCAGGGCTGGCGAAGCTTACCAGCGAAGACCTTGGAGCGGGCCTGCGTTCCCAGAGAACGGCGGCATGGGCGGCAAAGCGCCGGGGCGAGCAGCGCCGGGGAACGGCGGGCGAGCAGGTGCATGAGGACAGCGGACGGTGTTTTCCAGCGGCTGTGTGCGATCTGCGCGAGAATCTGGGGTAGCGGCGCGGGTGTGAAGTCGCGGCGGCCGCAGTGCGTGCTCTTTTGCGCCGGGCAGACCGGCATCGACTTCGGCGGGGCTAGAGCTGAACGGCCACGATTCAGACGCAAGCTCCGACTCTCCACGCTGCGCTTCTAGCCCTTCCCCCAGCACACCACTCCTTGAGCAGCTGCGCGCGAACGATGGCTTGCCCGGAGCACATCGCCCATCGAGCCGTCTGCTGAAACACCACTCTCGCCCCTCGCCCACTACCGCACGCTTCCCCCGACCCAGCTTCGCCGCCTCAGGGAGCTCACACGATCCGTAGCCAGGATGACCCGCCGAATCGTACCTCGCCCACCCTAAGCTAATCAAACCCAAAGCTAAATTGCTACAGGTCCGCACCGGCATCCAGCTGGGCTTGCTCTTCACCACCATCGTGCTGATCCTCGTCTTCTTCGACAACCACTTCCGCGTCCTGCCCCAGAGCATCCACAACCACCTGCCCGTCCACCATCCCGGCCTGATCATCACCGACATCCACGTCCAGACCTGCTCCTCGCTCAATCCGCTGTCAAGCTGCAAGCTCGATCCCGACAAATGGCACCGTATCGAGAAGGACCTATACCTCGGCACCGGCTGGTTCAACAAGGCCTTCGTACACGTCAAGCGCAAGCGTGAGGAGGAGCTGAACCAGGATGACCGCGTCGTGCTTGACGTGCGTGTCGGTCGCCTCGACCCTTCAATGGGCGAGAAAGGCCAGGAAACGGCCAAGTGGGAGTCGCGTCCTGCTGGCGTTTGGCTGCTGCGCTCAAGCAAGCGCCACGACAGCGACTCCGATAAGGTCATCACGGCCATCGACATCCTGTTCGGCGCTGACGCCGTCGAGCCTCGCCCGGGATGGGAGGTCCGCGACACGCCCATGCTGCTGGACACGTCTGGAGAGGCGCAAGAGGCGCGCATCAGCGTCCGCCGTGGAGTGCCCCACAAGACCGACAAGCCAGTGCCCAGGATCAAAAAGGATGGCAAGTTCAAGATCTTACAGGTCTCGGATCTCCACCTGAGTACCGGCTTGGGCGCCTGCAGAGATCCGGAGCCGAAGGACCACAACGGAGGTCAGTGCGATGCCGACAGCCGTACCCTGGATTTCGTTGGCAAGATTCTGGACGAGGAGAAGCCGGACATGGTTGTTCTATCTGGTGATCAAGTCAACGGAGATACCGCGCCGGACGCACAATCCGTAAGTTTCTCCCCGTTTCGACAAAAGACTAGCAATGATAACCGCCCTGTGCAGGCAATTTTTAAGTTCGCAGAGCTATTTATCAAACGCAAGATCCCATACGCTGCCATCTTTGGCAACCACGATGACGAGGGCTCCCTTTCTCGCGCTGCGCAAATGTCTCTCCTCACGACTCTTCCTTATTCGTTGTCTGAGCCTGGACCAAACACGATTGAAGGCGTGGGCAACTACTATGTCGAAATCATGGCGCCGGGAAATTCGCAGCACTCGGCAATGACACTGTACTTCCTCGACACGCACGCCTACTCGCCCGATGAAGCCAAATTCCGTGGCTATGATTGGCTCAAACCGAACCAGATAAGTTGGTTCAAGGACACGGCTCATTCCCTCAAGGACTCGCATAAGCAATACACTCATATTCACTTGGACATGGCTTTCATCCACATCCCACTACCTGAATATGCGCTCAGAGAAAACAACATCGTAGGCACTTGGAAAGAGGGTGTCACGGCTCCGGGCTTCAACAGCCATTTCTACGACGCCCTTGTTGAGAACCACGTCCTGGCCGTGTCATGTGGCCATGACCACGTCAACGACTACTGCGCCCTAGGCAAGGTCGCAGAAGACCCCAAGCTCTGGATGTGCTACGCCGGTGGCAGTGGCTTCGGCGGCTATGGCGGCTACGACGGCTACCACCGGAGAGTACGCGTGTTCGACATCGACATGAACAAGGCACGCATCACTACATGGAAGAGAGTAGAATACGGTGACACGAAAGCGAAACTGGACGAACAGATCATCGTCGAGGGCGGCCAGGTCTTTGCGAGCACATGAAAGGGAGAGGAGAAACAAGATTTTCTGCAACCCTACCTCTATTGATTTTGGACACAGCACAATACCCTAACCGGAACAACGCGTATTCCTGAGATACCCGCGTTGTCCATTTCTCCCTTCTCCACTTCGATTCTCCTCACTTGGAACACTGAAGGACCGAGGCTAAGAATGAATGCCTATTATTCGGATGGCTGGAGTGCGTGCATAAAAGGCTGTTGGTTGACCAAGCGTATTGCCTTACTCTCCACTTTTTTTCTTCTTTCCATTCGATTGCGTCGTTTGATGAAATTCTTCGCGAGATTACCAGGTTTTTTTGTGTACAACGGACGAGAAACAAAGGAGTATGGAAAATGGAAATGGAACTCGGTGGCCGAAGGATATTGTTCTTTCTTATTATCCAACAAATGGTGTTCGACAGCGAGGAGTTCTAAGGCGTTGCCTTCTCACCTTGACCGCGCGCGGTTTCCTTGCCGACGATGTGCGCGATCCGGTGGGAGATGAGGGCAGGGGACGCAGGGGACTGGTCGGACGGCAGTATTGGTTGCGCGTTCGTACATCACGTTGTTCATTCGAATGTTTCGTTTTCGTGCGCGCATGCATTTGTGGTTGATGCATGAATATCTAGTGCCCGATTCATCTGCTGATGAACAATCATATCCTGGTTTGGCGGACCAGAGTTGAGCGAAAAGGGAAGGCGCATCTGTTTCAGGTGTTAACTTGGCATTGTGAGACAGGGCTTGCGCGGCCTGCCACGCGTCACAGGAAGTGGAAACATAAGAAAATAGTACGTGAGCTCTCTCTACTCCGCACTGAAGTTATCTTTGCTATAGTGTGTAGTGAAACCTCGCGTAAATATGGATACTGCTATCGCAAGAGCCTGGAAGCTGCAAGTGCACCTGGCTAAGTCCCACCGAGGTAGGGGGAAGTTCCTCGTATGCAGGGAGATGAAGAAACCATAATAGTGCGAAATCACATCTTCGATATGCCTAGTGTCTTGCTGCCGCCTTCCTTTGTAATGGTTCTGGGCTTTCGGTATGGGCGCAAAGTCATTGTTTTGCTTGAGGAAGGAACGCCGCCGTCAACTTAATCAGTTGAGCAGGGTAAGCTCAAGACGAAAGCCTGCCGAGCATAGAAGTGGCATATGGCCATGCACCCGTGGTGCCCCCAATGTATTTTGTTAAAGTGTTGTGCTGACAGGTCAGGCGGCCACTACATTCATTGACAGAATATAATTGCCCGGTCTAGGGTTAATGAGCTGAAGCAATGTCGCCGCCAGAGACACGACCAAGGACAAGGACCGGCCCGTCGTATTCGCCAACATTGTCAACCTTGATCCAAAGACCACTCTCGATATCAAGAAAAATAAGGGCTTCGTGGCTGAAAGGGGTCAGAGTACTCCTGGATCGCAGTCAGCCGGGCAGACGTTGCAGAGAAGGTACGATACTTGCACCTGGATGCCAAGAAAGACGGAACTGGAAGGCGAGTGCTCTACACGATGTGGGGATCGTTTTCGAAGCTTCTCACAAAGGTGTCGATGCCTCTTTTTTCGAGGATGGCGAAGCAAGGCTTTCCTGCGTCGTCCTCTCACCGATCAGAAGAGAGGGCGATGTTGCCTACGGGTGATACGAGCTCTTGGCTGAGGCGACACGTCTTCCGGAACACAGCCTACCCCCAGCTGGTGGCATTGGCAACTCCTCCCAGGCGCTAATGCGGGAGTCTCTGCAGCAGGAACAGAAATGGTGCATTGGACGGATTGATCTTCGACACCATGTCATAGCATCATGCGAGTGAGTAGGCTACAGATCATTTCGGGTGAGAGTCAGCCTAGCAAGTGGGGTAACGGCTGGTAAGATTCGGTGAGTGAAGTGATGTGAAGGTCTGGCTAACGCCACAATGGCAAGGCACAATTTGAAGCATGTAGGATCCACATCCCCACACCGTTTCCGGCCACGATAGCATCTGATGTGCAACACGATTGTGTTTTTGAAGGATGAAGTCAGCTTGCCAAGAGAGACGGCGAACTCGGGGTAATGTTTTCGCTCACCGCCACGGACGGTCACACGAGCGAGCAAGCTGAGAGTGCAGCCACATGCGGCGCAGCAATGGATGCTTGGCGCAAGGCATACTGCTGGCTTACTTACTAGATAAAAGCCCCGCCTGAGCTCACCATGACCCCGACTCCTCACCACGTCCTCCACAATGCCTCCTTTCCAGCTCTTTACCAAAGCCTTCGACTCGGGACTGCCGGCGGCCGCATTTTCCATGCAATGGCAGAACCCGGGCGATGTTTTTTCGGTGCTGCTTCTGCTCGGCGGTGACGTCATTAGCCGCGCGCTTGCACAGCTCGCCGGCACCAAATCGCTGCTCGCCCCGGTCGCTTTC
The DNA here is from genome assembly GCF_021436955.1 of Diplodia seriata. NCBI lineage: Eukaryota > Fungi > Ascomycota > Dothideomycetes > Botryosphaeriales > Botryosphaeriaceae > Diplodia > Diplodia seriata. Next base: position 468,244 of record NW_027117309.1, on the reverse strand, counting down.
TCGTTTGGTACGTGCCCCCGCCTAGCCCAACTTTATTTCCACTCTTGCTCATCTTCACCACCCACTCAGGCTGGGTCGCCTTCTCCGTGACCGCTCTGCTCTCGGCCGTTGGCGAGAACAAGTTGATGCCAGCGCCCGACACCTCATGCCTCGTCATCAACGGCCGCAGCGGATATGCCCGCAACAACTGCTCCTGGCTGATCGCCCGTCTGGTGCGCGACTATGAGCACTGGATGCCCCCCCAGACACGGCTCCATTTGCAGTCCATGCTGGACCAGCGCTGGGAAGAAAACAAAGAGACTGCCGCCCACAAGCACATGGCCCAGCAGCAGCAGCAGTCGAAGTCCTACCTGCCATCCGCACCGATGCTTCCGTTCGACGCCACCAGCATCGCGCGCCCGACCCAGGCCTCACTCTGCGTCACCGTCTTCGCCGCCGCCGGGCCCCGCCACCCCGCGCCGCCCGCGCGCGACGTCGTGTACCTCAGCGGCTTCGCGACGCAGCTCGCGCAGCTCGGCGTGGCGGCCATCCCGTGCGCCGTCTTCGGCGACTGGGGCGTGCTGGTGGTGACGGGCGCCGGCATCGCGCTGGCTATGGCGACGGGCGCGCTGCCGCAGTGGCGCCGCGAGAAGTGGGCGTGCCGCCGCGACAGCGACAAGGCCGTCGTGCTCACGCGCGGCAACGGCGCCCAGCACGCCCTCGTCGTGCTGGGCGAAGGCCGCGGCCTGGACCTCGAGGACCTCGCCGCCGGCCCCGCAAACCTGGACCTGTCGGCCAGCCGCCCGACCGTGGCCGCCGTCATGGCGCTGAGCGCGCTGTGGATCGCGCTGCTGGTCACGGCCGCCGGCCTCAGGGCCCACACATGGTTCCTCGTCGCGGTGGGCGGCATTGGCATGCTGCAGAACATTTACGTGGCGGGCGCGAGGCGGAGGCCCGAGGCCGCGGGCGTGCCGTTGGAGTTTAGGGAGGTCGTGGGCGAGATCAAGGTGTTTGACACGTTGTTGGAAGTTGAGAGGAAGTATCCGCGGCTGGGCAAGAGCATGCTGGATACGTTCTTCCCGGGTGGCCATTTGACGAATGAGGAGAGGGCAAGGTGGGCGGAGGTGGAAGCAAAGGGTGAGGGCGCAGAGGATGGCGCCTGAGGAGCCGATCATCAGGTTTATACGTAGGCAATTCTGATGCTTCAGGTGAACAGACGCCCAAGCGTGCATAGACGTGATGACTCAACGGAATGGCATGGAACCCGGCGGGCCCTGCGTCGGTGTCGCGGGACGGGCGCGCCGACCCGGCCTGGCCTTCATTCGCTTGGCGTAGGTACTTAAACCCTCCTCACTCTACCTAGCCTCTACACCCTTCCTTCTTTTCCATCCTCACTCCTTGCTTCCGCTCACCGAGCTACCAACCATGAAGCTTCCACTGACGCTCTTGCTTGTGGCCGTCATGGTCCTGGCACACTGCGTTCAGATCGCTGCGGCTACGACTACTGAACCTGCAGCTGTGACTACTGGACCTGCAGCTGTGACTACTGGACCTGCGGCTGCAACCACTGGACCTGCGACTATCACTATCCCTGACGATCCGAGTCCAACTGGACGGCCGCGTCGACCTAGGCCTAAGCAATCACCTAAATGGACACCCGACGACATGCTCAACTTCCATCTCGAATTGAAAGATCTCGACAGGCAGATCCGCAAGAGGTGCTCGGACCCAAACTACCAAGGCGAAGGCCCGGTCCTCCAGAGTCTTCCTCTCCTGCTGGGCACACCCAATTTCGATGCCGCCCTCGAAATGGAGCTCAAAAACATCGAAGACGGAATGGACACGGAGGCCTACGTCATCGTCAGCAACACGGGCGACACCGAGCTCGACGTCCTGCAGCCTGGAGCAGTTCTGGAGAGCGAGCAGAGTTTCATCTCCCAGATGCGGATGATCAAGAATGAGAACGAGCGTGAGCATAGCAATCCACTCTTGCGACCTTAGCTAACTAATGCGATGCCGCAGAGTGTAACTTGACACTTCCCTGGACCAGACTGGACTCTTTCACAGGCGAGTACTACACGGACCAGGACTGGCTTAAACTTAAGCCTGGCCAAACGCACACAGCGAGGTTTGATGCTGCAACTATCGTTAGTAGACCCTTGCCTTGTTTCCGGATGAGCATATGCTACTGATGTTTGGACAATACTTTCCAGTTCGACCTCTCCAAGGGCGGCGACTTCTCATTCATGATCGACACAACTATGATCGCCAAGTATCTCGGAAAGTATCTGATCTCACTGCACGTCACCAGCAGCACGCTGGAGCTGAAGAACGTTGACGGCGTCAGGGCCGCCCGGGCTATGAATGCGGCTCAGGCTAGGAACGTTGGACAGTCGGACGCCAACATTATGAAACGCTTGGGCATCCAGAAAAATCCCGACTGTGGGAGATTGCGGTCGGCGAAGCTGAACGGAGCGCTTGCCTGGGCGGCGAGGATGGCCGCAGATGGCGCCATCATTGCTCTGGGTATTGAGGGGTTCCAAGTGTACAACGACAAGTAAGGCGTTTGTTCCCCTTTGGTGGAATAGCTACTGACGTGGCCAGGTTCGCCCAATTCTTCCATGCCTACGAGAACGAGGCCCGATGCTACGTTGCAAACAGGCTCATGGATGTTGCGAAAGAACTGAGAATCCACGGACGATATGCGCAGTCGTGGGTTCAATGCGACGACCTGTATCAACGATGCAACACCGGCCACTTCTACACGTACAGGCACCCCGATACTCCCAACATCATCCAGATTTGTCCTAGGATGTACCGACTCAAGCACTACGAGAAAGAGTGCTTCCAGGAGAGCTGGGCGAGCGCCTTGCTTCATCAGGCCCTGCAACTTCCACTTGCAGGAACCGCAGCATGCCAACAAATCGTCAACGGCTTTCCCGAGGCCACCATCCTGACTTGGAACGAAGCGAAGAGAAACGCCGACACCTATGTCTGGTTCGCGCAGTGTACGTCTTTGGCCACCCCTTCCTGATGTTGCTGTCCGTCGCTAACGCCATTGCAGCCGCTAATCTTGCCTGCCCTCAATTCTGAGCTTTCGCCCGTCGTATTTCAGCGCTTTCGTTGGCCGTTGAGAAGCCGGAACATTGCGACGCTGGAAAATTGAGAAGTTGGAACACTGAGAAGGTGGGACAATGAGAAGCTAAAACGTTGGGACCGCGGATATGCATAGAATGGCCATACCACAAGGCCAAAGTAGATCAGAGAAATGATATATAATACTGTTCAGGATGGTCCGTCTTGTCTTCCTGCTTGAGCTGTGTGGGTGAGAGGAAGGGGCCATTTACCTGGCCACCCACCCCTTCCTGTTTCGGAGTCCACCTTCTCTTTTTCTCTTCTCGAAACAACCCCGCCTCTCTTTTCCTCGAAGCAGCCCCGCCTCTTGTCCTCATGGCAACTTGATCGAGTCGCAGCCATGAAGTTCTTGCTGCAAGTCTTGCTTGCCGTGTTTGCAGCTGCCCAGGCTTCGACAAGCGGGCACCTTCCCAAAGTCGATGTGAAGATCACCAGCGCGGGCAACACGGCTATACGCGCCTCCATCACAAACACCGGAGAGTACGACTTGTCCATCAAGAAGCTGAACAGTCTCTTCGATAGCCGCAATGTCCGTAAGATCGACGTCAACGCCACCGCCGGTGAGTAACAAGCCCATTTCGACGCCTGCTCTAATTCTCCCTGCTAGACGGGACGCCGCTCGTGTTCGAGGGCAGCTCCGTCGTACCCAGCCATCGGACTGACGCAGGCAGCTGGCTCCAGATTGCCAAGGGCGACGTCTTCGTGACTGAATTCGACGTCGCCGACTTGTACGACCTTTCTCCGGGTGGGAATTACACGGTCAAGGCCGAGGGGACTGCCTTCATTGAGCCGCCCACTGCGTACACCGATCTTCAGCTCAATTATTCGAGCAACACGCTTTACATACAAGTCGATGGTGCCGAAGCCGCGAAACGTAAAGCCGCCGGCCTCTCAGCCACCGGACGTCTTGTCACCCGCGCCGAAATTGGCGCCGACTGCAGTGATGAACAAAAGGGAAAGATCAGACAAGCGCTACACTATTGCCGTCTCATGGCTTGGTCGGGAGCGCGGGGTGCAGAAGATGCGGACGAAAGGTTCTTCTACTACTTCCACACTTTCGAGCGGGTAGTGCGAGACCATGTCCGATGCAAGTTCCTCGCCGTCGCCGAGGAATGCCAGGAGAGACCCGGAAAGTCCTGGTTCACTTGTCTTGACTCCCAACTCCAGTGCCAGTACAACACGCTCGCTGTGACCAACCCACGGACCGGCCTGATCACTCTCTGTGACTTCGCCTGGCAGCTCCGACTCGTCTATACCAACGTGTGCCACGACGACGATCTCGCTACCACGCTCATCCATGAGATGACGCACGTCAACGGCTTGCATGGCAGCGCCACTGATGACATATATCGCCACGATAAGTGGCCCAAGTGCAAGGACTTGGACTGGTTTCGTTCGGTCAACAACGCCGAGACCTATGCGTCCTTCGCGCAGTGTAAGTCTCCCGCTCGTTCTCCTCAACTCCCTCGGTGGTAACCATGTCACAGCTATGTATCTGCGCTGTGACTATCCATACTGAGGCGGTGGAGATTGTGCCTGAATCCAGTTTGCTGTTGTGTTGTTGAAAGGGTAAGCAACACTGGGAGCGAACGAGTCGGCTTCAAATTGTCAAGGAGGGTTCACTGGACGAATACGATGCACTGTCGGCATCTTATCGCAAGTTTTTACTTTGCGCGGAGCATTTTTTTATTTGAGTCACTGATAAACAAGCAGCATGGAATTCTAGGGCATAATCATCCGAGTATGTAGCTGCTCCTATCGCAACAACAATTTGATCACCTTCCGCGTCGTGAGTAGTATTCGTACACATTCCAAGGACCTTCTCCACCACATCTTGGCTCTCCACTGGTTCGTCGCGCTTCGCCGCCTTCCTGTCCGTCGCAGTAGCGAGGAGACAGCATCTCTTTCGTGGGAATTTCGGGTCCTTGCATACCCTCTACTTGGGTCCAAGATCCCATGTGGCTGAGTTCGAGATTCATACCCGATGACGACCGAGCTGCCGTGTACAGTGCTGCTACATCGTTGCGGGCAGCTGATGAGGGGGATGCGGAGGAAGCCGGGCTGAACGTACGTCGCGGGTTAGTTCGGCGGCACGGTCCCAACTGCTCGCAGACGGAAGGGGAGAAAGGAAAAAGAAAGGGAGCAGGTCCTACCAATTTGCGCGGCTGCCGTTGCTCTGTGGCTGTGCAGATCGCTGTTGCGGAGTGATTGGGTTGGGATCTGCATGGTCTTTGGACGGGTGCGGGGAAGTGTTGCCGGGGTGGTTGCCACTCGAGACGCTGCCGCGCTCCGCTGGCAGAAGGTGTTAGCGGGGGCGAGGCTATGTGTGGCTAATGTTGCTTTTCCGGGAAGAGAGAAAAGCAAAGATCGTAAACATACCTGCCGTGCTTGCGGCTCGAGACCACTGAGTGGTTCCGCCCAGCAAGTACGGGGGAGTCGAGCGAGGGACCATGGCTTCGACTTCGGATGTAGCTGGAGCGACCCAGCCAAAATCCAAAGAAAGAAAACACACGGCGAGGTGAGCGAGAAGGAGACTTGCGACTTGGAGAGCTCGAGCTCGACAACTGTGGCTAAGCAGCCCGCCCGCATTTTAAGGTCTCACGATTGCCGGTCGTCTCCCACCCAAGGCGACGATGCGCTCATCAGCAACGGCGCACATCACAACCCAGACGGCCAGTAGCAGCACCCGGTGGTGCAGAATGCGACACTGCACCGTCCCGCAGCATGCAAAGCAAGCAGGCAGGAGGTCCAACGCCCGAAGAAAAAAAACACCGCACCCCGCGTAAGGCAGCCGAGGCCGAACGGGCCAAGCAAGCATCTCGATGGGCCAGACGGTGACCCCGACGACCTTCATTTGACCCCCCGCGCAAACGGAATCTCCTTGCGACGCCCAATAGGGCTTGCTTGTTCGCTGCAAGACATCTGGATGAAGAGAAGTACAGTGAGTCCGGGTTCAACAGGCTGCAGAGGGAGGGGGACAGGAAGGGGCATGAGGCAGAAAGGGGGAGGGGGAGGGGGAGCAAAGAGACGGTGTAGTAGCATCGAAAGAGTTTCCCGCACGCACGCAGGACATGTATTGACGAACCAGAGGTAGTGATGGGCATGCGGTTGCAGCAGCATGCGGGGGCTGAGCCACAGCACGCGCCACACGACGCCACACTCATACTCGCTCGCCTCCCACTCCCCCGCCCCGAGCCAATCGTGTCAATGCGAGCACGCGGGTACGCTGTGAGCGCGACGTTTCGACAAGTCCAAGCGGGATGGTCGACGAATCAGGCCTCTGATGGAAAAACTTGCCCCAAGAACGGAGCCGACCGAGGCTTGCGGTTCGCGAACCGTTTTCGTTTGCCTTGTTTGCGAGTCCCCCTCCGATCCCCCTCAAGGCTGCCATGAGGCTTGTCGATGTGGCGCATGAAGCGGTGAGGCGTTGCGGCCGGTGAAGACGATGTTACTTGCGTGTGTATGCGGCCGCCCGGTTTTTCTTCTTTCTTGCTCCCATGCCGATTTTCCTCTTCGGGTCAGTTACTGCGGTGGTGGGCTTCTGGCCTCGCTACTTACTCTCTCGACTCCTGCCGAGGTGTGAACGGCGACACGTGCTTGGGTTGAGTGCAACAGTCGACGTCTTCTCAAAATTACGAAACTCGGAGATACCGAGCCTGGAAGCTCTCTCCTCTTTGCTATCCGGCCTGTCGATCCGGCAACCAAGGTTGCGTGGGCTAATCGGGATGCCCGAAGGTTATCGGTATGCTTGCGGATCCGCAGGCGCAGCATGTTCAACAACCTGGCCTGCATCGTCGAAGAAACCAAAGCAGGCTTTTTACGCTATCAACGTGCGGCCTCAATGTTCTTTCAACCATCGACCAACACCGCCAATTAGTTCTCATTCTGAATTCGTGTCATAATCGTACATTTCGGAGCTTTTGGGGTGCCTATCCATCCATCCAATCTCTATCATTCTATTTACAAATCACAGTAAGTGGAGATACGGACGGACGATGCCCAACAATTGTGCTGACATTAGTTCTTCGGCGGGGGAGGGGGAGTCTTTGGTCTGCCGGAGAACAGCTCCAGAACGAGAGCCTTCTTGTTGACTGTAGAGACAGCGTCAGTAAGTGGCTCGATCTTTGTCCCGTCAGTGAAGACTTACTCTTCCCCATGGCATTTCTTGGAATGTTGTCCACCAGCTTGAGCTCCGTGGGGATCTTGTAGTTGGCCAGTATGTCCTTCAATGCCCTGCGCATGTCCAACGGGCCCCAGGGCTTGCCACCCTTTCCGGCAGTCTGACCCTGCTCGGTAAGAACGACAACCGCAGCAACTCTCTGGCCCCACTGTTCCGAGTCTAATGCAACGACGGCGCATTCAGCGACCTCAGGTCTACTCTCGGTCAGCTCATTGGCCCCACCACATCATGAAAGAGGGCACTTACAGCGAGAGCATCTCCCTCTCGACCTCCAACGCACTGACCTTCTCGCCACCGGTCTTGATAATATCGGCGCTCTTCCTACCCTGGATGAAGTACATCTTTCCCCTGCACCAATCCTGGCTCGGCCTCGAGCTCTTCCCAGCCGTCGGGACTTCCCTTCTGACCGCGACGTCTCCCGTCTTGAACCACCTGCCCTTTCCATCCTCGCCCTCGACGAACTCCTTCGCCGTGGCCTCGGGGTTGCGCCAGTACTCGCGGAAAATGGTTGGGCCGCGCAGCTGCACCTCGCCCTGGCGTTCCCTGCCGTGCTGGTCAATCTCCTCTCCGTCCTCGATGATCTCGTTCGTGTCCGTGTCCACGAGGCGGGCCTCGACGAAGGGGAGCGGCCAGCCGACGCTCCCGTCGACGCGGTCGGCGACGTCCAGGCCGCAGCTCAGCGCCATGCCGACCTCGGTCATGCCGTAGCGCTCCAGCAGCACGTTGCCGGCGCTGAGCTGCGACCACGCGGCCTTGGTGGGCGTCGGCAGGGCGGCCGAGCCCGAGATGTTCAGCCGCAGGTTCTCCGGGCGGGTCGACGCGCGCGCCGCCTCCTGCAGCTCGGGCGAGAGGCTCTTGAGCGCGTGCATCAGGCGGTTGTAGATGGTCGGCACGACGGTGAGGAAGGTGATCTTGTCGCGCGGCTTGGCGCCGTTGGTCGGTTGCAGGAAGGGCGCGGCGAGACGCTCCCACACGTGGCTGGCGTTGAAGGGGAACATGAACTCGATGCTCGAGCCGGCGAAGAGCGGGGCCAGGATGGCGTTGACGGTGCCGTGGATGTGGTGGAGCGGGAGCAGGTGGAGGAGACGGTCGTCCGGGCTGTATTCCCACGCCTTGTTGAGCGATTGCGCCTGCGCGGTCAGCGTGGAGATGGGGATCAGGACTCCTTTCTGCGCAACGTAAGCCATTGTCGATGCGGATGGAGACGTGCAGCTTCTCTCACCGGCCTGTTGGTGGTGCCGGACGTGTACAGCATCATGCCGCCCTTCTCGTCGGGAACGGCATCAAGCTCGACGGCTCCGCTGCTCGATGCGGTCTCGAACCTCTTCTCGACCTTTGCGGAAATGGGCTCATGTTCCAGGCCTTCCTTCAACACGTCCTGGGCCTTCTCCTGGTACTTCTCGGAGGCCAGGAGCATGAGAGCAGCGCTCTGGTTGACAATGTACTGCAGCTCATGGGCGGGGAAAGCGGGCGACATGGGCACAGCGATGGCGTTGCTGGCCAGGATGGACAGGAGCGTCACTGGCGGCCAATCAGCGCGTTGCCAGAGCGGAATTGCTCGCCAGGGATGTGCAGCGCGCACCTACATAGTCGTAGCTGTTCTCTACGAGGAACGCGATTCTCTCGCCGCGCAATTCCTTGCCATTGGCCTTCTCGCGCAGCTGGTCCTTTGCGTGGGCGACGTCGTGCAGCAGCTGGCCGTAGCTGAAGGTGCGGTTGGACAGCGAGTGCACGACGGCGGTGCGCCGGGGGTCGTGGCCGGCGATGGCCTGGAAGACAGGCAGCCTCGGCAGCGTCGAGGCCATGCGGAGCAGCTGGCGGAGGAGGGGCGGCGGGCTGGTGAGCGGGCGGCGGGCGGACGAGGGACGGGGTCTCGTTGCAAAGCGGCAGGCAGCTCGGGCGAGCATTCTGCCAGCTGGGGGACGGCAGGTCTATCAATTATATGCCAGGGAGGGATGTGCTGATTACGTGCAGCTGGCCGTCGGCAGTCATGGCCCAGTGCCCGATCACTCGGTGGGTCAATGGGGTCCGGTCTGCGGCGGCGGCGGCAGAAGTAGACGCCGAAGCTGGTCTCAACAGAAGCACAGCGGGACAAGCTTTGCCGGCGGTGATGGCCGGCGCGTGGTGTTGAGTCCGTAGGGAATCCGGCGCAAAAATCCAGAGGCGCGTCGCGGGCGAGCTGCTCGACGTTTGCCCGGCGCCGCCTTCGATTCGTCGCTCAAACGCCGCCCGTCTCCCCACCACCCCTCCAACCTCGCAGCTCAACCGCCCGCTTCTTTGATGTTGCAGCGAGCAGCTCTCCTCCGCGGCACCGCGCGACGCCAACTATCAGCCATGGCGCAGTCAATCACCCCGCTCGAGGATTCCCTGCGCGCAAAGGCACGACTCCGCACCCCGCGCGCGAACCACGGCGGCTAACAGCTACAGATCAACGAAGCGCTCAAGCCCGCATCGCTTGAGGTGTTCAATGATTCGCACCTGCACGCCCACCACAAGGCCATGCAGGGCGTGACATCCAGAGAGGTCCGTTGCTGCCCCGTCCACCCGACCCAGAAGCATCATGTCTCGGCCTGAAGCTAACCGTCGCACACGGCCAACATCACAGACGCACTTCCGGTACGTACTGCGCCGCTCCGTTGCCATCCACCCAGCCGTTCCCCCGCCGCCGTGATACATATATTGTTTGGACAATGCGCTCAGACTCGTCTCCGCGCGCGCCGCTCCAGGGTCAACGTCGTTTCCGAAGCCTTCCGCGGCAAGATGCAGCCGGCCAGACATCGCATGATCTACTCCCTCATGAAGGAGGAGATGGCCAGAGAGGGCGGCATCCACGCCCTGCAGCTGCGCACCCGCACGCCCGAAGAGGAGCAGCGCGCCATGTCGGCCGCGGTGACCTGTCGCTCGTAGCCACACACCACTACCAAGACCGTCCATGAGAGAAAAGGGATGCTACCAACTCGACCTGCAGGCCGGTGTTGCCCAGCGCTACACGGCGGAGTGCGGGACAAAAGTCGTGGGAATTGATATGCAAAGCATACCTTCTTCTTGGCACTCTGGCATGAGGCTTAAATTTCGCCTCTCACTCTGCGAGACGGGCCCCGCCGCGCCAAGAATGGGGATGCAACGGCTTGTACAACAAAAGCTTGACAAAGTGCCAAGACCGAATAAGAATGGAGCTTCTACGAGTCATCTTGCATGAATCTCGCCCCGTCCCGAAGCTGTGGGTTTTCGTTCCTGACTTGCGCTTCACGGGGGAACCTTGACTAGTAGTAGGGAAAAGGCCGTCGTGACAGCGAAGGATCTGTTCATGCAGATGGAATACAAGCTAGCGGGCCACGATACGGCTCCGCACCAGTGGAATGGGAGCACCTGTGCAGGAATAATGACACTGTACCGAGACGGCATGGATGCTCTAACATACGATTCTCAACGTCTCGTCACATGCAACAGCTTTCCCCATCAACAGACACGTGCATCTTCGTTCATGTGCCCCTACGTTACGGGGACAGGTCCCGCAGCATACATGAGAGACAGAATGGAAAAAGAAACCACAGGTCAGACACTACTGCTGCACGCCGATCGTACCTAGCGTCCCAGGCGGGCAGAAAAGATACAGCTGCGGCTGCCCGCCGCTTGGGTCCGGGTAGCCGCGCTTCCCCATCCCTGGTAAAGCTCCATGTAGAGATCCGCCCGCAAGGAATGGCAAGATCTGGATCTGAGCAACGTCACACAGAGAGGGTGGGACTGCTGCCATGCTCCACCTAGGACCGCATGCAGCAAAAACAGCCAAAAAAGTGATATCATCTGTTGTTGCTGGGGATGGCTGAATTCGGAATGAAATATGAAAGGAAGAGAACGGCCCCCTGCCTTCGACGTTGCTTCGTCGGTCTCACCGTTGCCGCACGACAGACAGCACACAGGTCACGTACAATGATGCTCCTCCCAATACCCAGGTCTAGCTGATGTCTCAGACGCACACCTTTTTTTTTCTTCTCTTATCTCCGGCAAGCGCCCGTCAAGTCTTTTAGTTCTGTACACTCTTGGCTGCGTTTTTTCTTTTCCAGGTTGCTCCGCGAAACGAAGCATCGACGCGTATGCGCCGAGCGCCCCGCGGAAGCCGAGGTGGGGAGACGGGGAAGGAAGTTCGTATCCGCGCAATAACGATAGGCGAGAAAACCAACACAACTAACTACCTGGTCACCACACAGTAGTACTACTACCGGCCCAAGGATCAATTAACCCGAGTGTGGAGTGACCTGTCGATGACTTGCTGACTCCAACACGAACCACAACCTTGGTTTACCCTGTCGCCGAGGGAGAGCCTCGACCGCAGACGACCCCTGGGGCGCGTGATGTGGAGTGCCCTCCATTATTTTTTTCTGCGCGAGCGCGAGCGCGAACAGAGAAAGGCGTTGGTCTTATTGACGACGGATGACGTAAAAGGACGATTGATCAGTGACTAGGTATCGCGTTATCTCCTGGCCCTAGGTTTGTTGGATCCTTCGCTATTCTTCGAACGAAAGTGCGCGCGTCGCCGTCGCGCACGAACCGTCCGATGAACCTCAACCGCGAAAGGGAAAGAGAAAAAAAAGAGGGGACGAGCGCCCGCTGCCTTCTGGAAATCTGCGCATGAGAGCAAGAGGAAGCGGGGACGTTCGTTCTGGTTCCCCACCTGGGCAGGCTAGGCTGCAAGTGGTATGTACCCTAGCGATGGAGATTATTGCCGGCCTGGGTCGCGAGTCAGTCGTCAGCCCGGGCGGCGGCCATTTTGCAGGGCGCCGCCGCCGTCCGCTCTGGCCAAGCACCGCGCCTTCCGTCACTGGCGGCGTTCGGGCGCTTCTTTGCCCAGGCGCCGAGGCTTGGGCTTGCGAGGGAAAGAAAAGGCTTTTAGTCACGTCGACGACATCATCGGTGGTCGGAGACGGGCTGGATGCAGATCGATGGCGGTGAATGGGAAAGAGACGAACAGAGAAAACAGAGCGTGCGTACAGACACGAGAGAGATGGAAAAAATTAGGACGGCGTGCGCCAAAAGCCATATTAGAACTGTGGTATCTTCGGATGTCATAAACAGTAAAAAGAACACGAGACGACCCCTTGCCATCGCGGATATCCAGGCCTCCGCCTCCCACCTATATTCAAGAGGCTTTCCTCTTGCCCTCGGTTGATTCCTTATGTCCCAGTCATATCCCAGTCGACCTCTTGGCTCCGGCCAAGAGGATTTAGCTCATTAATAGTATGTCGTTTTGTAAATAGAAAGAAAAAATATTCAGGCCGCGACTCGGTTCGGCCGTTTTGGCAATGTGTCGGGCAATTGCCTCTCCCCTCTAGACAGCCTGGTCGGCACGCGCAGCGCTGTTGTCGACCTTGTTACGCCTTTCACGGCCCTTGTCGGACCAGGGGAAGTGTGCGACGGGAATGACGAAGAAGCTGTGCTGATGTGTTAACAGACTAGATTGGGAAAATAGGGGGGGTGCTTAGACTAACCTGTTGCTTGAGTCGGCGATACCGGCAAGGGCGTTGTACCAAGCAGCAAAGGCGGCCAAGATACCAAAAGCACCGCCAGCCGTGATAAGGTTGGGCTGGGGGTGGCCGCCGGTGCCCTTCAGGTAGCCGATGCCGAGCATGAGGAAGGCCAGGTCGAGGGTGAAGAAGAGGAAGAAGAAGGCCACAGTCGAGCGCAGCGTGCACATCAACAGGATAAAGGTGAAGATGAACCAGCCCTGAAGATGAACAAGTTAGTGTGCATGCCCCTTTTCTATCCCTCGCAAGAAAGGTGTATTGCGACTCACCATCAGGTAAAGACCAAACGAGTTGGTGAACTGCGCGGGATCGCTCTCTTCGAGCGTAGAGACAATGTTGAAGCCGCCAGGGGTCAAGACGATAGCAAACGACAGCCAGAAACCACCGTACGAGGACAGCGCGGTGGCACCAAAGGTGTTGCCGACGGCCATCTCCCACATGCCGGCGAGCAGCTGGACGAGACCGCCGTAACCGTAGGCGAGAGCGACGACGATGTTGGGCTCGGCAATGTCACATGTCTTCATGTTGATCAGGGACAGGACGAAAGTGGTGAGGGCGAAAGCAGAGAGACCAAGCGGCGCAGGGTTGGCGAAGTCCTTCTTGGGGGCGCGGTACAGGCCCGGCTGGAATTCACCACCGAACGCTGGCAGGCGCATAGTAGGATCATTAGTCACAACGTGAGCCAACGGGTTGCCGCCATAGTCGTACGGCGTACGTTGCTTGGGCGGGGCGGCGGCGTGGTCGATGCCAGAGGTGCCGTTGGTGCCGTTGAGCTCCTTGGAGTCCTGCCGGTGGTTAGTGCTTGGTCTTCGGTGAGCGGCAGGCAGGCACGCTTACGGGGTTGGCGGTGGCGGTGGTGGCCATGGTTGCGGTGGTGCGGCCTGCGTCTGGGGAGGGGAATGCTCTTATGCGGCGGCGATGAAGCGTCGAGGGATTGGGTGCAAGGGGCTTGGAGGGCAGTCGCGTTTATATCCAATGGGGCCAGCCTGCGCGAGTCGGGGGTGACACCAGGGACGGCTGTCGAGCAGCGAGGGCTCGGGGCAGTATATATACATGGTAACAGCGATTCTGCGGAGACCCTAGCGCGGGACAGGTGGGCGGGTCGAGGTGCGGTGGCCGTGGGCGGGTAAGCTGGTGGGCTCGTCTCGGCAGCAGATTCATTACGCCAGAAGCATTCGCGGATTCTCCACGTACCCACACCGCACCCTGGCCTTGGCCGCCCCAGCCAGTCAGCGTGCGCGTGGGCAACCAGCCGGGCGCACGGGATCGCCCCTCTGCGCCGTCATCGTCTGGGGAAGGCTGCCTGCCGAGGCGCGCTGCAGCTCTGCCCGGCGGTGGTATTGTAATTGTCATGGCGCTCCCAAGCCGTCCAAGCACCGCCCAGCACGCCTCCACGCTCAGCGTCAGTCCACCGCGAGCCGGCTGCCGGCCGTCCTGCCAATCCGTGGCCGGTCGTCTCGACGTCTCCGCCCGCCGCCCGTCCATCGCCGCTGCGCCGCTGCGCCGCAGCGATGCGGTGTCGTCTCATCCCAGCCCGCAGGGACATGGGCCAGCTCTCCTGGCGGGTGCAGCCCACCGCGCCGTATGCGAGAATTCCCATTTGTCAAGCCAGCGGCCCATTCCATCCCACGCAGGGACGCCGGCCGAGGGCACGGTCGCGATGATGGCTTGCCGTCTGCCAGGACCCCGGCACCGCCAAAAACACCCCAGGCACCACGAGGACCTAGCGTTTTGCGCAGGCAAGGTTGCGACATGGGAAACTATCGACGAGCAGCCAATGCCCGGCGCCCAGGCGGAGCGGCGCGGCTCCAGCCTGGGCTTCACGTGGATCTGCATATCAGCGAGCTGCAGCGTCTCCGCAGCGCGCGGCGTCGGTGGAAAGGCTGCGGCTACGACCCTCGGCACCTGTCGAGAAGTCCTGCGGGCAGCGGGCGGGCGCGCCGGATGCTGGCAGGCACCAACCCTCTCTGGCGGGGCGAGCGATTGAGCCTCCGAGGCCCGTCTCGCTAGGTGCGCCCGTGCCCCTCCATCGGTCGATTATTCGCACATCCTTGATGAAACCGTCGCGACACCTGCACCGTGGCTCTCAATCGGGTCAACGGGAGCTGCGCGCGCGCACGTCAGCCAGAGGCAAGGCCGGACGCACTACCACAATTGTGGCCGCGACCCTCGACCCGCAACAGTGCAGGAGTTCGGGCCGGCTCATCAGCGCCCCGTGCTTCCCTGCAGTGCCATCCAGCTCGCCCGTCCAGCAGGCCATTCTCAGGTGCTCGCCGCCCAAGTAGCAGGCGAACGTTGGCGATGGCCGTTGATGAGGCGTGTCCAAAAAGTTACTTTGACGCTACCGCGGCAAGCGACAGCTTTCCCGCCCTCGACAGCTGTTACCACGACTCGACTATGCCCGTCGCGGCCTTGACAGCGCGGCATCGCAATTTCGCGCCCATCTCAGGGCTCAGGCCGTGTGCGGAAACTGGCCTTTCCCAGCTCCACGGCCGCCGGGATTGGAGGGGATGGGGCCAAAATAGCTGTCCCACCGGCCGACTTTAGGCTGTTTTGAACTGCCCTGCAGCGACTTTGAATCCTACGCATCCACCTCGTGCCCACATCACACCTGGACGGAAATACGCAGCATCATCCTGGCGGCCCCTCCCAGGGATCTGTGGCGCACGGCCGCCCCGTTCGGAGCTTTGAGAGCAGAGAATGCATTCAAGCATCGCACACGCAAGGGTTCTCCCTGCCCCAGTTGCGTGGCAAGGGGATCGCATTGCGTGGAAGATGAACGGGGGATTCATCCTTCTTCCACACCTTGATCATCCTAATTTTCCCCGTCGGAGGCCCTACAGCCGCTTTGGATCTGCGGCTGAAGTCGCTGACCATGCATCGGCGTGCGACGTGCGGGCAACCCGGTGGTGGTGCGGATGGCACGGTGTCTTCGAAGGATTCGTCGAGATTGCTTCCCGCCGTTGAGCTCCTGCATGTTTCGTTGGAAGATGCGCCACGTTCGATGTCGTGAGCGCCTTCCGCAATCAAGCCTGTGCCAATGAGCTGCTAATAATCTCTTGCGCCGTGCCAAGTGAAGCCATTGTCGTATGCCACGCATGGACTTTTCTTTTCGCATAATGGCTTCCGATTGCAGTGCTGGTCGCCGACGGCGGGAGGACGACAACAAACCGTAGATCTGACCGCAGAGCCTGGAATTGTCTCGCGCGCATCGATGATGTATTCTTCCATTTGCCCGTAGACCGCGACGGCAAATTGGAGTCTCGACGTAGTAGATGCAGCGGGCAACGACCTCGGCCCCCCACGTTTTGAGCCACCCGTCCCGGCTGCAGACCTCGGAACCAACAAAAAAACCGGGGAAGTCTTCTGGGGTTAACTGGGGTTGGGGTCGGTCGGGCCCGTAGCTTTGAGGCTCATAGCCGCATCTGGAACGGCTTACTCGATGCGGCACTCGTGGTGTGTAGACTTTTCCGCGCCGTCGCTGGCTGTCTCGCAAATCTTGGGCGCGAAGCTTGGGCAGAGCTTAGCTGCCGCCGCCTGGCGTCGTTGGCGATTCACGCAGCATTCCCGATTCTTGGGCACGACTCTGCTGCCGAGGACGTCCAGTGACGTAGGAATTAGTAAACACGACCAGTCGGTGAGATGATCTGGACCTGGTGGCTGCTGTGGTGATGGGCAGTAGTGACGTATCTGGGGCACCGCGGGGTATGGCGACCACACTGGTGTGGTGCGATTAAGCTTAAGCAGCGACGGCAGGGGGAACGGACGATCCACGAGGCTTGGAATGCGGAGAAGAGAAACACAGATCTTGGACGGGACCCTTGACACGAGCCTGTGGACTTTGCGGAGGATCTGTGGTTGGGTTGTGTGCGAACTTGGCGCCAGAAGGGGGACCTGACGGGACCACTCTGCCGCTAAGCCGAGCGAACGCCGAGCGCAGGCGGAAGTCGGGAAATTTTGAGGAACCTGCTCCGACGGGCGCGGTGGGACAGCTGTGTCTGGTTGGCTGGGCGCGCTGCCTGTGGTTTCAAGACGGTGCGGAGGGGCGCACGTGTTGGCTCTGCCTCTGGCGGGCGGACGTGTCCCGGCCAGGCGGCGCACGCGAGCCTCGTGCAGGAATGCTGGCGATGCTGGCGCAGAGGTATGTACCGGTGTCCAAGAAAAGAGCAGGCGGCCGGTGAAAATAGCATGTGGCGACGGCAGACAGTGGGTCTCGTCGCGCGGCAGCAGCGACAGGCGGCGGTTAAAATAGGAGAGACAGGAGCACAGTAGCTGGTGGTGTTGGACACAGGCGTGAGGCTCAGGCCTGAGGCACAGGCACAGGCGACTTTATTTGGCAGTTGCACTCGCCCAGCCGGGCTTAGCAGCCCCCGCCCCGAGCCGCACGCCGCACTGGACGCCGCCAGACATCACCTCTCCGCCCCCCACAGCCTTGCTCCCTCCTTCTCCCGCATCTATTCTCATGCTCCCCGGCTCCACCGCGACTGCTATTCTGATGCATCTGGACGCGGCGCGCACGATGCGGCGGCCGGCACAGCGCGACTCTTGTCGGTGAGCCGCCGCGGCGCCAGCCGCCGGCCAAGGCAGCAACGGTCAGTCATCTTGCACTGCCTCTCTTCCGCCGGTCACGGTCAACCGCTTTGGCTGTGGGTTTTGGCCTTTGCCGCCT
Organism: Diplodia seriata; assembly: GCF_021436955.1. Classification (NCBI taxonomy): domain Eukaryota; kingdom Fungi; phylum Ascomycota; class Dothideomycetes; order Botryosphaeriales; family Botryosphaeriaceae; genus Diplodia; species Diplodia seriata. The sequence continues at coordinate 450,759 of NW_027117309.1, read as the reverse complement.
TGACCTAGATCCTTCAGCGTCATTTTCAATTATGCTGCCTGCAAACCGTGGCTTGCACGCGCTCCGGCACCTGGCGTCCAGTCACTCTTTGCGTCAGAACATGTCGTTGTAGCCTGCGCCTTTCCGCTTCTTTCGCGCAGCTGCGCAAAACCGCCCTCTTGATGCCTTGCGCGCAATCCCACAGTAGTCTCATCCGCGCGCTATGACTCTGTCTCGCCGTCCAGGCCATTCGCAGCTGCTGGTTTCCCTGTCCTTCTCTTACGCCGCAATGAAATCTGCCTTACCGCCGGCGGTGTTGGTCCTCACGCCTGGGCTTGGGGGCGGCCTTCGACCACCAACACTGCCTCGCACAGTCACACCCCCAAGGCGGCGCCCGATTGTTGGAATGTGCATTGGCGCTTTTGTTAGCAGCCTGCTTGAACATGGCCGTCAGATTGATGTCTTCACCCTCGACTTATAAAGCCATCCTTCTCTCCACCAACTGCCGCTATCCCTACCAACAAGCAAGCCACCAACCCATCAAGCCACTATCCAACACTCCCGCCGCTCTCCAGCATACATCAGCGCGCCTTACCCGCACTCACCTCATCACTCTCGACGACTTTAAATCCAGCCACCAACAAAATCAACACTACATCCGCCAACATGGACTCCTACTCCTACGGCTCGAAGAAGGCTCAGCCTGCCTACTACTCGCCTTCCTCCTCGTCCTCACACTACTACGCCTCGTCCGCGGCAACAGCGTCGTCGTCGATGAAGCCCACTCGTGGCTACGGCACCAAGCCCGGGTCACAACCGCCCAAGATCACCCAGGGCGGTCAAACTTACGACCCAGTGTCGCGCGACAACACGGGCTACAACCGGTAAACTTTCGTCTCGCCCTACCACTCGCTTCTTCCCGTCCGCTACAGTATTTTCCTGCTCGCCGCGACTGTAGCGAGGGTGCGAGGAAGAAGGAACAAGCGAGGGTTCCACAAGAAGGCGATCTCTATCAATCCTAGCGATCTAATCACCCTGTGATCTGCCAACTTCTCCGGATCTTATCCCCAAATCTCACTGCACTCCTATCTCGCCAATCGGAGTGCAGATCTCCGGCTCTCCGACGATCTCCGCCGCAGGCAAGCATCGCCTTCTTTTGGACGAACCGACTCGCGCAACATCTACCCTTATTTTTTTTTTCTCGTCGGCTCGAGCATCTTTCCTTGCTTCCGTCTTTCAGCGTAGACACAAGACACAACATGGGCTCCACGGCCCCACACAACAAAAACAACCAAGAAAAATCGTGGGGGTTGGGGGGGAAGTTCTTGCTCGAGGTGATGGTGGTGGCTGACGCTCGCACCACCACAAGTCCCATTCCCGGCCCCCACCCGAAGCTATTTTTGGGATGGGCAGTGCCGCAACCAACCACCACAGCAACAATCCTCCACACCCCACTTCATACATACATCACAGCATTGGGCACGGCGTTTATCTGAGCTTGGCATCGCGGGACGGGATCACAGGCTGGCTTGATGGCTGTTGTCGCTATTTTTGGCATCACCATCATCATCATCCTCCTCGTTTCCCTCCCCGAACATCATACATCTTTCTTGCATAGCGTTTGGACAATTGGGCTGGGTTGGGTTTCTCATAAGCATGGCACATCGGATGGTCTTCATCGACCTGGCGGCGTTTTGATTTTTTTTTTTATACTCTTCCTTCTAGCGTTTCCTTCGCTTCCTTCCCTACTCGCTAGCATCATCAAATCGAGGTCGAGCGACGGAATCGTCAGCTCCCTCTTTTCAACTCAACCCTGAAGCTCCTGAATGCTGATCGTGCACGCCGAGTCTCTCTTTCTCTCCCTTTATCCCCTGTCAAGGAAAAGGTCAAATACATCATCCTGTTCACTGAGTAAAAGGCGAAGGAGACACATCCATTACCACCGCGCTATTAGGAAAAGGGTATGCTCGTCAACAACACCAGCAGCCACCGAGCCAACCTCACGCAAAGCAAACGTAGCCGAAAAAAGCAGAAAGGCGAGGCAGCAGAAATCAACATAAAACGAATTAGTATAAAAGACGATCGATCCTCTCGTGTTTTCTTTTTTGCAACTGCCTACTAACGCGACGAAATGGAGCCAAAGTACACAGACAAGCAGCCAGACAGATAGGTCGCCGAGCTGAGCCGAGCCGAGCCGAGCCCTTGTACGCCAGTAATTAAAAAGCAAAAAGCTGGCACGGAACGGCAAACAGAGACAGAGACAAAAATAAACACAACCGAGCAGACCGCACACACACAGCTCTATTCAGCAATCAAAGCAACGGCAAAGGGAACGAAAAACAGAGGGAAGAAAGATACCACTACAAACGAGCAAGGGAATAAGGCAAGGGAAACTGGACATAAGAATCCAACGCCCAATGAAATTCAGAAATCTCCCATTTCTCGTCGTTCCACTAAAAGGAGGTCAAAAATAAAAAATCATAGCCATCGCGAGCGGACAGCACGTGGCCGCGTAATGGTGGTATGATGTTGATGAGGAAAGGAAAATGAAAAAGGAAAAGCACACTCAAAGAAAACTGTCCCCCATTGATATCACAAACTTCCGTAGCGCAAGCCCCGTCAATCTATCCCTCATTCCTACACCTTTCCAGGCCTGCGCGATGGGTGGTTGAATGATGATCGGGAGGTGGCCGCCTGATGAAGAAAAGCGGCCGAAATGTACACTGGTCACATCTACGTGGATGTTTCTTTGCTGACTTGAACCCTCTGGCGGGCGTTTTATTTTGTTGTTCTTTCTTGCGTCAAGGAATGCCGGCCAATTTTGAAACCTATCCTTCGTTTCCATGCATGAATCAGGAGCTTCACCGTTTCTGATGAGCCCATGACGCACGAAAAGATTCAAAGAAACCGTTTCCGCCGAGGCGCGTTTGTGCATCTCTTCCTTAGGTTCGGGGTATCATAACTTATTTCTGCTGGTTCATAACGACGACGACGGCGACGACGATAGCGATGATGATGAGGATGAGGACTGCGTGGCATGATCAGCAACCATGTCCCCGTAGGATCTACCATGCAGAACAGCGGTGTGGAGGATGAAGCACAGGTATGTGGGGAAAAAGCACTTACCAACAAGACCCAAGCAGTACCACTTCTTCCGGTTACGGGCGCGCGCGCTGTCGATGGCGACGGCGATCTCTTCATTGGCCTTGACTACGTTGTCGCGAACCTCTTCGCCCTTCTGCTCAATGTTCTCCACAAGCGGCTCCTGCTGCACGACGATTTCGTTCAGGTCCTGGAACAGCTGTGCCAGCTCCACCATCTGCTGCTCGATCTTCTGGATCTCCTTGTGACGGCCTTCGACCGCACGCAGCGCGGATTGCGACTGTCCTCGGCGGTCGCTCTGCATCATCTGTTTGACGCGAAACATTAGCAACTCAGCTTCTGATTGCGGAACCTTGGCTGGATCCAAGACATGTCTTGGTGCCACATACCGCCTGCTGGAAGATTTGCGCATTCGGATCCTCAACCGCCTGCTTGACCTCATCGTCGGTAGCGTCGGGGCGGACGATCCTGTACTGGCGGGCCTGGCTCTCCTGCAGCTCCTTCCTGAACTTGCTCTCCACCTCCTGGAACTTGTTGATGGTGCTCTTGAGACGGCGGTCCACGCGGCCGACCTGCGGCTTGTTGCGCGGCTCGCCCGACTCGGGCAGGCCCTTGATCCGCCTCATGCGGTCGACGAGGCCACGGTAGCCCGTCATGATCTCGTTGTTAAGTGTGTCGATCTGGTTCTTGTAGACCAGCGGCTCGTTGACGGCCGATTTGTGCAGGCGCGTCAGCTGCTCGAGCTGCGCATCGATCTGGTCGAGCGCGCGGTCAATGGCCTGGCAGTCATTGAGGATGGCGTTCGGGTCGACGGGCTGCTGAGCGAAGCCGCCGTTGTTCATGGCCTGCATCTCATAATCGGGTTCTGTGAAAGCTACGCTCTTAGCGACTGTTCAGGCGCGCGGTGGGGGCGGCTTGATCTTACGGTTGCTGTAGCCATTATTGTCGCCGTAGGGGTTCTGGGCGCCGTAGCCGCCCTGGCTGTAACCGCCGTACTGTGATGCCATGGTTTAGCAGAGCAAGAGGCGGAGGGTGCGTGAGAGTGTCGCGGTGGAGGAGCGGGCGGCGAGGCGGCGGAGCTAAGGCTTACACTCATGGTGAGAAGGTGAAACTATAAGCGTGTGGATGCGACTCCTGGGGGCCGGGTGGCTAGACTGCGGCGGTATCGAGCGGGTGGGCGCGTGGAGCGTGGGTGGTTTGCAGTTGACGTGTGGGTGGAGCGCCTGGAGGCGAACGATCGGAATGAGCTGTGGAAGCGCCGGTAAGAAGTAAAGAACGACAGCGACGGATCCGCGGCTCTGGATGCGCGAGGGAAGGCTGAGTAGGCGCAGCTGCTGAGGAGATGCGTGACAGGAAAGATGGTAGGGCAGGCGCAGCCCCTGGGGCGAATGCGGAAAGGGCCCCAGCCCAGGGCCCCAGCCAAGGGCCCCAGCCACAGCGGGTTCCAAAACAATTGAGCCCGCCCGCATCTGCCTCGCCGAGACAGCGCACTATGCTGGTATTGGTAGTTAAATCTAACATTCGGATGAATCTGCGCGCGCGCAAGGCTCCGTCTACGTGCGGACATCGTCCCTCACGGCCAATGTCGGAGGAGTGCAGCATTCTTGGAGCAGCTCAAAGGGCTCACTTCTTTTGTCGCCTGCCGTGCAGCCGCCCGCGTGCGGCCGGGGCGCGACATGGTCGCTCATTTGCTCACTATTTTTGTCGCACGAGTCCTAACACGAAAGCACCACGGTGCATCATGAGCTCCGCAGACGGCGCTGCCACCACACCTGCTGCCATTCTCGATCCAGTGCTGGCTGCTGGAGCCGCATAAGTGTCCTGCGCCTCAGGCAGCCTTTGGAGCCGCTGCGCCCTCCGTTCCCCACCGCGTCCGCTCATCGCCGCCCGCCCATTCCTTCTCGACGTAGCCCAGCCGCCGCTTCACGTCCGCAACAACGGCCTTGTCGCCTGTGTTCTTGCCAATATTGTCGCTGATCTTGACCGCAGCCCTGCCCTCTGCCGACGCTATCTTAATGACAATGTTGAGCGGCACCGACTTCTGGCCCGTGGACCCGCGCACGAAATCATCTGTGGGATCGTCAGCAACCGATACAGCCTTGGCCACCGCCCGCGCCACTCACTTGTCAAAAACGTCCCTACCCCGAACGTTGGCTGGAATCCCTCGGCCTCGGCCGCCTTCTTGTACTCCAGGCACAGGTCGATGTTGAGCGAGTCGGAGAAGACGATGACCTTCTTGCCCTTGATGCCCTCTGCGTCGTAGAAGTCGCGCATCGTTTTGATGAAGCCCCTGGGGTCTCCAGAGTCCTGCCGCACCCCGGTAAACGTCTGGGCAAATGTCGGCACCTCCGTATTCGTGCCATCATCCTTGCTAATCGGGGCGTGGATAGGCGGCTCGGTGTTCCCGAGCGTTGCCGTGTCGGGCAGTGTGGAGCTCGCGGCCACTGAAGCCGCTGTCGCGGCCGAGCCCGGTTCGGCAGTCGTATAGCTAGGGATCGGCTTCCTGAATGCTTTCAAGAAATCAGGTGTGCCGAATGTGTCGGTTAAGGCGATGCCCAGCACCTGGACCGGTCAGCACTCCTGAACATCGCCCTCCGGCTTGGTTTGCTTACACCCTCGCCAAACGTGCCGACCCAGTAGCTGAGGGCAATCTCGTTGGCGTCCTCGTAGTTGTCTGTCACCGCAGCGACACCCATGAACCATTCATGGGCGACAGTCCCGACAGGGGAAACCCCGTACTTCATGGCAAAATGGACATTACTCGTGCCTGTCACTTTCCCAGCCCATCCGTTACCTTCGGCCTCCTTTGCCGCCTTCATGAGACCCTGCATCACGAGATCGTGGGTGTGATAGTCACGCCTTCTTCTGCTGCCAAACTCTGAGAAGATGCACCCATTCTCCAGTAGCTTCAATCCCTTCTGGTATGCCTTGTCCAACTGGCCATCATGGCTCCAATCCGTATCGCAGAACTTGAAGTAAGCCTCGCTGATGAGAGCGAGCAAGGGGATCTCGTATAATATCGTCTCAACCCACAACCCCTCGGTCTTCAGATCCAAGTTGCCTATATCCTCGTCGGCCCCGGTATCGTTGTCTGCATTGAACGAAAGCTTGATCTGGGTGTCTGGGTGTAGCCGGAAGGTACGGAGGAAGCGGAGGTACTGGTCGTTCAAGTAGGTGCAGCTGTTCTTGAGAAAGTCGAGCTCGTCTTGCGAAAAGGTAATGTGTGCGAGCTTGTCGATTTGAGATTGAAGCCAGCGGTAGGCGGCGCGGGTGAAGCGCATGTGGGGAGTGCGGTTCGTGAAGCTGTAGGTGACATTTACGTCCGGGAAGTATTTGAGCACGCAGCACTGCATCGTGAGCTTGTACAGGTCGGTATCGAGCAGAGAGTTGACGCCCTCGGGCAAGGCGGCGGCATTGTTGTGGATGGCCATTCCTGAGAAAGGCGCGAGGTCGGCGCTGGTGTTGCTTGCGCGGGCGCTGAAGCAGCGAGGCGGGCGCGGTGGTTATGTAGAGTGGTGGTGGGGCCGCGCGTTGGATCTTGGGCGGCGCGTCGCGGGGCAGATGTCACGATCGGAGATAACACCCTGCAGGGCGAATTCGTCACTTCTTATGCGCAATCCTTTCGGCCTCGCCCGCCAATCTGCATGGGCATCCCTCGTTCATGCTACGCTTATCAAACGCTTCCGATCAAGCCCTCGCCCCGCCCGTCTCATGGAGCTGACGCTGGCTTTTGTTCCACTCACGCTGGCTGAAACGTCCGTGCACCAGTCGGTCACAGTCACAGTCACAGCAGAACATTACCTACACGCACAGCGGGATGCCAAGACTTGATTATGGAATGACTAGTGGCCAGTTACATGTAATAACAGTGCAGGGCCCTCCCAGCCGGTGGAGGGCCTGATTGAATAGAAAGAAAGTTTCCTAATGATCTCCGGCAGCGTTGGAGGCATCTCATTGCTCTCGAGTAGCACGTGGGCCTGTATTATCGCGATGGTCGTATCGAGTTCGATTGTACTCCGGAAAGCCTCTATGTTGAAGACATCCGGGTACAAGTGCGCATTCGCGCGCAGGTTGAGAACGTGGCTCATGCCAGGTATTTGTTCCATTCGCCTCGCGTCTTTGACACTGACACCGTAGATCTGTTGGAAAGCCTCTCGTTCAATTCGCGAGTGGAGGCTAAAGAAATTGATTAGAATCGTGTCCGCATAGACGTCGGCTGCGTCGGCTTCAACCGCAATGAGCAGGTGAACTTGTAGCGATTTATCGGATAGCGTCGCCCAGTCGCAACCCGGTTCTCTCTTGGTCACACCCAATGCTCGATTAAGCGCGTCCCCATGCTTCCGGATGTACCGGTCGAGGAAGTAGCATCTCTGCAAGAGTTGTTTGCTTCTTTTGAACCCAAGACACGCGCGTGTCCAGCAGCACCACCAGTCACACAATGTCGCCAACATCAGCGCCCTGTTGTATGTCACCCCAGTATCTGGACCCCTAGGCCGGTTAAACATAGCATAGCCGATGCGCTGGTCGTCGAGTATCGAGAATACGTGCCGAAGCGATCGCGTGGCACACGGCACCAACCGCCGACACATTGTACGCTCGGAGGCATCCAGTTGCAATAAGAGAGCTCGCACGTTTTTCTTGGTCGTGATCCTTAAGAAATGTGCGCCATCTGCGGGGTCGCAGTCCTCAATTTCCACCAGTCGCCGAATGTGCCCCATCAGCTCGGCGAAACTGAGGTCCTCGATATCCTTCTTCGGGTGCTCCTGCGGCATCGTCGACGGCTCGCTTGAGTTGGAAAGGGTATCCGAGCTGTAAGCGTCGAGATCATCACTCTGAGTGTCGGCCATGACGCTGGTTTGTGGCCGGTAAAAATAGTGCTACGTTTTTCTGAATAGCAGGGCTCGTTCTTTGGAGGGATGACCTGAAAGTGCCGCGCTTCTTGAGTGTGTCTGCGATTGAAGGTGACCGCAGCCAGGAATGACAGAAAAATGCGTCGACTAAAGGACTTGGCAGGTTGTTTGCTACGCAACGAAAACGTGAGAGGTCTTCTCGGTGGTTGGATGACGACTGCCACACAAGGCACTGCAGCCTTCTGAGCGGCGCTTGCCCAAAAAACGTTACCGCTCTTCCTAGACGGGCAGTCGAGTCCAGTGCGGGCCTCAGGCTCTCAGCTATCTGGAACCCACTGATCACGATTTTTCTTTGTCCAAAAACGATGGCGTGAGTGTCCTTGAAGAGCTGCCACTCGATGGCGGTGTCAGCGTCGGCGTTGGCGTTGGCGGTGGCCTTGGCTCTTGCTCCGCCTTGAGTCGCTCCTTTGCTGTTGCCCTCATCTCATCGAAGAACACCTTCTCGTCTGGACGAAGTTCGCCCGGGAAGAAGATTGGCAGGAGCGAAAGACCAACCTTGGGGTACCTTCTCTCCGTCTCCTGGAGCACTTGCATGACCCTCCCTTCGAAAATCTCATCGATGCTCTCCATCGGCACGCCCATGGCGCTGGGATCCCTCGCCATGCCCGCAGCCGTCACGTTCTGCACCATGCCCAAAAACCCCACGCCAAGGAGATACCACGTATTCTCCTCCAGCCCGGCCACGCACAGCAGGAACGCGATCCAGCAGACGGCCAATGCCCCCAGCAACAGGCGCGTGTGATGCACGGGATGGCCCCTCGCCGTCGCCAGGTCCTCGAGGTTCAGGCTCTCGTCGTGGCCGCAGAGCACGACGACGGCGTGCTGGTGGCCGTTGCCGCGGGTAAGACAATACCGATTCTTGGGCGCGGTGCGACACGCCCACTTCTCCTCGGCCCACTGCGGCAGCGCGCTGCCCGCCAGCGCCAGTGCTGTGCCTGCCACGGTCAGCGCCGCGATCAGCCAGTCGCCGTCGCGCGCCCACGGCACGCACGCGATGCCCAGCTGGCCCAGGAGCACGGCCGCCCCCGTCCACCACAGCCGGTCGCGCGCGGGCCGCCCGCCCGCCGCCGTCGTGCGGTAGACGGAGACGTGGAGCGACGCCTTGCTGGTGGCGAGGCGCTTTTCGATGTCGCGCAGGATGCGCCCGAGGATCCACGAGTTGTTGGCGCGCGAGTAGCCCGACGAGAGGTTGATGAGGAGCGACGGGCAGTCGGACATGGGCATCAGCCGGCCGTCGCCGATGGCGGAGAGGAGCGAGGTGAAGGAGTAGGAGACGAAGCCGAAGCTGAAGGCGACCGGGGCGATGTGCCGGCCGCGGAGCTGGGCAACTGCTTTCTGTGTCGAGTAAGTGGTAAGCATATGTGGTTTACTGAACGACAATCGCATCAGTGCACGTACCTGGACGATGTCTCCGCCGATGATCATCAACACGCTCGACAGATCACTCGGGTTTTGCCATTGCTTGGCCAGCGCCCCAAGTGGGTTCGACGACCCGTCACCCGAACGGGGCACTGGGGAGCTGGTGGTCGTTGCGCTTGGAGCACTCGGCTGCACGTCCGCCGGCGTGGGAAGGCAGTCCACCCATGTCAGCAACACTGCAAACAGAAAAATAAGCCGTAAGAGAGGCATAGTAAAGCGGTACGATGCCTGCATAGGAGCTATGTCGGTTCTGGGCCAAGAGTCGTTCGGTGGAGCATTTGGCCGTTAAGTTCGAAGGATGAGGTCGAGAGTCAGGCTGAAGGCGCAGCTGCATGCCCTGCTCACCGGATCGAGGCTGTGACGGAACCTACGTGGTTGCAGATCTGCCTCGCGCGTTTCCCAGAAATGATGTGGCGGCTGCATGAGGCCGTGTACGGCATAGCTGGAGTGGGGGCTGGGTAACCTCTCAGCCAAGATCCAAAACGAGATGATCCTCGGCCTTTGCTGGATATTCACGATACTTCAATCCTAGAGCTCATTCCAAAGGACCAGAGGACCACATCGCCGAAGCTTGTGTTCGAGTACCCAAGGTCAAATTCGCATGCTCTACAGAGAAAAACCGGGTAGACCTCTGACTCATACACTGCGGCGAGGTCCATGAGCAGTACTGGCAAAGTCTGGTTTACGTCAACCTTATCATTGCCAAAACCGCTTGCGAAGTAGTCCTCTACACAGATGAGAATCATCTCAACCTCTTATTCGTGTTCTCTTTGACCCTTCTCATCGACTTAATAAGTACACTGACACGTGCCCAAGCCTGCTATCTGCTTCACACCTCTCTTCACCGTATGATAGGGTTCCAATAGGGGATTCAAATGCTATGGGGCCAGAACAGTGGTTCTTGATCTCTTGCAAGAAAGCTCCAAGGTATGTAACGTTTACAAGGTTGATCCGGGACCATGCGCTCAGCTTTACGTCAAGAGTAACTGCAAGCACGTCTTATTGGATCAACAAGCTCCGTGCCTGAGGCAGTGCCCCAACCTTGTCGTCCAAAGCTGGAGCTGAGCCTGTCACAGCTGACCGTGCCATAGAGCGTCGAGGCTCGTGGTAGGAGGTGGGCTTGCGTAGTACTAATGCAGCGCCACCATACTCGTGCTGAAGTGCACTACCATCGTAGAGTATTCCGTCTACGAGTTGGCGCTTAGGCTACTGCATCATAAGGTTACACAAGAATTTCAGTGTGCCACAGCCTGACTTGTGCCCTTGTCGGCGGCCAACAAGACATCTGACAAGGCTCTCAGCAAGTTACCTCGACCCCGCTGCTTAGCGAGCGACGTGCATCGCTCCGCCACGTTGCCAATCTCAAGCAAAGCAGCCTTCCCAAGAATTGTAAGGCATAACCCCCTCATTAATGGCCATCGAAGAACTGACTTCTCATTCCTCGCGATTAGCGGGACGGACATGATGGATGCCTCTTCGCTTATCCTCTCGCTTCCCTCATCTATCAGTGGAGCTGTCGATTTTGGGCAGCGTATCCACTACGCCCGAGAGTTCCGACTGGAATCTAGCGATGCCGCAACTCAGTTGAGAGTCCTGACTTGGCATCTCGACGAATGGAAGCGGTCCGTTGGCATAACGGAAGACGGCAAACTGAAGGATGAGCATGACGAAGCGCTAGATTATCCGGAGGTTCTTGGGCTCGTGGAGGACCACATGCGCAGCATTCAAGAGCATCGCAGGAATCTGGAAAGGCGGCTGTTGAAGCTGGGAGTGGAAGTGTCGTCGAAGCGCAAAGCTTTGAAGACCATACCCGGGAATCGCTTGTTGTGGAAACCGGAGGACGGAAGAGAGAAGCCGCCGCTACCCACTCCGAAAGGGATTTCGTGGGGGTTTGGTCGAGATAAGCTGGTGCGAAATGAGCTGGATAGCATGACCAGGGCCATCGATGATCTCTTCAAGCTCGTTCCACCGAAAGCCTCCCCACTAGAGAAACAAGCTGAAGAAACAATGAAAGGTGAGCATTACAGCTAAGATTTCGAGATTTCAGCCTGCTGACGAACAACAGTGGAAGAGGAGCGTAGAGCCCAAAAACGGGAAGTTTTTGAGTGGCTCAATGCCCCAAAAATCGATCAGCAGTACGACGTGCACAGCAATGCTCGTCTTGACGGAACCTGTGGCTGGATCTTCGATCATGTTGCTTACAGGACATGGATTTCAGAGCTCGATGACGTTGGGCAATCCAAGCTCTTGTGGATCCATGGGCCCGCCGGTTCGGGAAAAACAGTTCTAAGCGCAGCCATCATTGATGAGAGAACAAAAGCACTGCTGGATGAAGGACACTCGGTCCTCTACTGTTTTTGTTCTTCATTCGCTCAAGCGCGAGCCAAATTTGAAGATGTTATCCGCCTTTGGATTTGGCAGCTTATACACCAGAATCCTTCGGCTGTCGAGTCCATTTGGCAGGAATACACCAACTCATCCAATATTGGCAGAGGTACAGTTGCCAGCCAAGCAGAGGTTTGGAAGATATGGAAGCAATTGCTTTCAGAGAGTCCAGGATGCACTGTTCTGATTGATGGATTTGACGAATTCGATCGGTCCTACCGCGTACAGTCGAAATTTCTCCAAAAGATCAAGCAAGTTTCAGCTCAGACCACAACAAATATCCTCGTGACCAGCCGGGATGAGGAGGATATACAGGATGCACTATCCTCCAACCCTCGAGGAGCTTCAGAGGTCTTGATGCTGGAATGCTTTGTATCCAAGGAGCTTGTGAAGAAGGACCTGGATCGATTGGCCTCGGAAGTGATTGAACGTCAGCTCCACAGCAAGCCCGATCAAGTCAAGATCGATCTTGCTTCAAGGCTTGCTGAGAGAAGCGATGGGATGTTCCTGTGGATCACGCAGCAGAGCCTGGGCCAACTGCGACCGGGGAAACCCCTGAGACAGTTGCAGCAGATTGTGGATAAGATGCCTACTGGGCTCAAAGAGACGTACAGAAAGAAGTGGAACGAGATCAATGGGTACGACCGTGAGGACCAGGAAAGAACCTCGGCTATTTTGCGCCTGGTCGCCTTCGCATTACGCCCCCTCACCGTTGCAGAAATCACTGAAGCCCTTCTGGTGAAACAGTACCACGACAATCTTAGCCTTGATGGATGGCCGGATGAAATTGACGATGAATACATCAAAGGCGAGATCAAAGGTTTGTGTGGATCGCTTATCCATATTCGTTCATGCAGCAACAATGATATTCCCAAGTCGAGGACCTTGCATCTTGCGCACGCATCAGTCAAAGAGTTTCTATTGGATGAATTACGCTTGACGACGGCGAAGGAAGACGCCGAAGGAGAAAAGCTCGCGGAACACCATACAGAGCTCGCCAAGATCTGCCTTCGGTACTTGACTTATCCGGAAACATGGGTTCCAAGCTCGACATCAAATCAAGGAATCCCCTATGCATTCTTGGACTATGCGTCAGAGTTCTGGGAGAGACATGTGTTGCTGGGGGATGAGACAAATAAAGATGTGTCAAGGAGCTTGGATGTCATTCTGCATCCCGAGACCCCGGCATTCCGCGGATGGAGAGCTTCAAGGATCGACTCCAATCCAAGTTTGCAGCCATCTGCGAAAGAGCAAGCAAAGAAGGCACAGGGAAACCCGCTCGTGTGGGCCTCGCAGTCCGGTTTGAAGGACTCGGTTGAGAAGTTGCTCTTTCAAAGCCCTGAGCTGCTACATCAAAGCGAGCACCACGGAGAAACAGCGCTTCACGTCGTATGCAGAGCTGGCTCTTTGGCCATGTTCACGCTACTGTTAGAAAAGGGCGCCGATGTGGATGTCAAATCCACGCAAAAGCAAACTCCTCTCAGTTGCGCGGTTCTCTCCGGAAACGAAGATCTTGTGTCCTGTCTCCTGGATGCGGGGGCCGATATCAACAGTCAGGACGAGTCCGGACGCACACCCATTTGCCATGCGTGTATGTCCGGCAGTAACGAACTCGCATTACTACTCCTTGAAAAGGGGGCGGATCAAACGATTGTCGACAACGACCGCCTCTCGCCCTTGTATGGCTTGTGCAAAAATGGAGATGGGGACCCTGCTTCAATCATGCGTCTCTTAGAAAATGGCGCAGATGCAACTATCAGCCTCGAGGGGGCTGAAGGTGCTACCTGTCTGCACGCTTGTGCTGAGTTCAACCGAGTCACCATAGCCCTGATACTCCTGGAGAGAGGCGCACAGAAATGCTTACACACACGTTTCAATGGCCAGACACCCCTACATATTGCAGCATCAAAAGGCCATCGAGAGCTGATGCAGATTTTGATCGACCACCAAGCTGATGTCAATCAAAAAGATCCCAGAAATCGGACTCCTTTGCACACGGCTGCCCGACACGGTCATCTGACCGCGGTGGCTCTCCTACTGGATAATGAAGCCGAGATTGAAGTCACTGGTGATGACGGCGAGACTCCCCTCCATTGGGCGGCTGTGCATGGTCACCTTGATGTGACAGAGCTGCTTCTTGACAGAGGAGCCAACAGAAAGGCGCTCAATAAATATGGGTGGTCGATCCTACACTATGCGGCAATTGGTGGACTTCTCGGAATCGTCACTCGACTCATCGACTCTGGGATTGATCCGGATTTAGAAAACGATGAGGGTTTCACCCCACTACATTTCGCTTCAGTAAATGGCCACGTCGATGTTGTCAAGATCTTTCTTCAACACAGCCGCAAAGACGCCGCTTTTCTAGAGAAAAGAGATGATTTGGGAAGAACGGCACTGTACGCTGCTGCACTTTCCGGGCAAGTAAATGTGGTTGCTTATCTCCTGGATCAAGGGGCGGGTGTCAAATCAAACAGCATACGAACTTGGGAGCCCTTGCACGCAGCTGCTTTCAACAACCACCCAAAGGTTGCACGTCTGCTCATTGACAGAGGCGCGGATCTTGAAGTCAGCACAAACCTGGACTTGCGCCCGCTGCAAATAGCAGCAGCCAAAGGACATCTTGACATGGTTCAGCTTCTGTTGGAGCGTGGTGCCAGAGTATCGGCACGAAACAGACTGGGTTTGACGCCGTTGACATATGCCGCAGATGAGCAACACGAGGACGTTGTTCGAATGCTCCTGAAACACGAGGCCGATCCGACCTTACTCAACTCTGAAGGCAAGTCTGCCGTCCATTACGCTGCATCTAGAGATAGCACTGGAGTTCTCAGACTGCTTCTGGATGCTGTTTCAGACTTTGATTCCTTGATGGACAATTCGTGGAGCCCCTTGAACTGTGCCGCCTGGGGTGGAAATACCGAGATATTGAGGATATTTCTCGAGAAGAGGCCAGCTGAATACTTCAAGCCCGACTTTGAACGAAGAACTGCCTTGCATATGGCCGCTCGTGGTGGTAAGCTTGCCGCTTTCGAGATGCTCTTGGCTTCCGGGTTTGAGCCATCCGCGAGGGACGCAAGAGGGAGAAACATCCTTCACTACGCATCCATGAACTCATCGGCCGCGCTCATCGAAAAAATACTTCAACTTCCATGCTCTGCCGATCTCCTCAAGCAAGAATCATACTTCACGCCGCTACATTGGGCCGCCAGAGGTGGGGATGCACACGTTGTGGCCGCTCTCATCGCTGCAGGAGTACAGGAAACCAGTGTGAAGACGAACTATCCCAAGCGGGGGACGAAATGGACACCGTGGGCCCTAGCCAAGTTCTTCAACAACGAGATGTTGCTCTCCGAAACAAAGTCTCCGTTCACTTTGAGAGACAACTCGCCCGGCATTGGTACGAGTAAAGAGCGTTGCGGCTTTATTTGCGATTCCTGCGAGCGCGTAAGTTTTCCTTCTCCTTTGCGACTATCATGGTCGAGCTAATGACATGTGAAGTCAATCATTGGTCCAAGAGTGATTTGCAAAGAATGCCCTTTTCTTGATTACTGCTTCATGTGTAGGGCAGATGCGGATTCAATGCACCCTGGACATGAATTCTGCTTGGTGTATGAGTATAGGAGGATGAAGGATTGTTCTCTCGATTAGCCAAGGTTCTTTGTAGTCTAGGTGATATGTGAGTTGACACGTATTCAGGCAGTATTTCAATCTCGATACTCAGTACGGAATTGCCACGTTGACGCCCTCTTTATGCTATGTTGGAGTTGCCGTGTGATGTAGCCCGTGGCTTGCGCCCCTATCAACCTTCCCCACTGGATGATCCCGTCGACCACTGGACAATGACCATTTCCTACCTCGGCCAAGTCAAGCTGTCTCCAAGCCCTTGTTACGTTTGAGTCCCCACGCCGAACACGGTATATAAAGAGGTCTTCCGCAACCTCCAAATGCTTCTCATCAGCCAAATCACTTCAATCGTCTTTCTGATTGCTTCGTCAAAGATATACTTCTATCAATCCTCTTGCCTTCTCGACGCTGTCGCCTTCGTGGGTGCTGTTGCCGTCCCAAATGCTGTACCTGACGATGTCCCCGTCACGGTGGCAGACATCCCCACCCCAGCATCCTTGGCCCAGATCCGCTGGTCTGCTCATCAATCGCTGGCTCCATCGATGCTGCCACTGTCACCGCTATTGTCACCGGCACCATCGATGCCCCGGAGCCGACGGACTCTGTCGTGGCAGTTTCTGCTGCAGCTGCTATCATCGACGCCAGCTTGGTTGCTCTCATCACCGACCTGCCCAGCAGTATCCCGCCTTCTCTCTACTCGCAGATTTCTGCCGCAGTTCCTATGGATCCCGACTCGGTGGCCGTTCTTCAATCTGCTATTGCAGGACTTCCCTCCGGTGCCAGCCCTGGCCAGCTTGCCAGCCTGGCCTCTGAGCTCCTGCCTGCTGCTGCCACTGCTGGGGCCAAGGCAAAGCGCGGTTCCACGACCTACGACCCTGAGGCATCCTCGAAGAAGTGCCCTGGTGGCAAAGGGTGGGGCTGCTGCCCGCTTCCCACCGGCACTGCCTTTGGCACCAAATCCGGGACCGACGCTGAGTTTCTGGGCAACACTGCCTACAGCAGCAGAAATTCCTCAAAGTACACGCTCGCCTTCTCCAACAAGAACGGCGCAACCCAACAAACCGGCTACCGCGGCGTGTACACGCTGAGCCCCTAAGACCCGGCAGCGTGCGCGGCCTACTGCAACAACGACGTCTGGTGCCAGGGCTTCAACATCTACATCGAGCGCGGCACCATCGTCCGCCCGGACGACCCCAACGCCGCCAACAGCCTCTGCGGCAACCCGTCATCGACCGCCAACACCAAGTGCACCCTGTACGGCTTGCACGTGGTGGTTAAGTTGGTTGTGAGTGTTTTGGTGTATGAGACTTGTTCATCTCTTGTAGACGATGTTCTTCGCATATATACGCCGGAATGAGAATCACGATTATCTGTTTAAGTGATGACACTGCAATAAATTCTTTCCTTTCACAAAGTCCGATAGCAGCACGTGCATTGAGCAGGAGTGGCGCAAGTTCTCCCGCATACCTCGTTCGGAGAAGGTTCAAATCATTCTTCCGAATCCAAATGCAACTCGTCCGGCATTCCAAGCGCTGAAGTCAAGACCTCGTCCAGAGCAAACATAGCCCCGATCCTCCCCTCTTTTGCCAACTTCATGTACACATCCAGCAAGACCCTCCTGCCAAAGTTGTCGAATCCCGGCAGCATCCTCATCTGATGGATTGACCACGGGCGGTCATACATTTCCCGGACGCACGAGATGGCAAGGCGCTTCCGCACCCCCGGCATTGCTCCGAAGCCCTTGGACGTTACCAGCAGCTCGACAAGCCTACCGCTCCGACTCTGGATGGTGTACCCGAAAGCGGTCTGGCAGCGCCCGTCCATGGCGTCCGCCTCGACTCCGTCGCATGCCAACAGCAGGCTCGCCACTGTCTCGTGCCCATGCCTTACCGCGTGGATAAGTGGCGATACGCAGACGGATCCGCCCGAGTTTGGGGACAGCTTCCCACTCGAAAGCAGTTTGTCGACGAGTGCTGGATAATTTTCTCGGACGGCCGCCCCCAGCAAGGATTGCCAGGGTTCTTTCCAGACCGGCTCGAACGGGGTATCGGATAAGAGTCTGTCCACCATGCCTGCCAGGATCAGCTGTCGTGGGTCATTGAATTCGATTTCGTCCATGACGCGATTGCATGGCCCGTTGCCGTACGCCAGCATATACAACATCGACTTTTCCTCCGGATGGAGTTGTTCCTTGGGCTTGAGAGTGCGCCACAAGAAGGGGATCCTGTAAAAGGAGTAACCACAGAATGGGTCCATGCCGTATTTGAAAAGCAGCAGGTTCGAAGTCCTTTCCCTCTGAGCCATCGGATTGGCAGAGAGTCTAGTGATGGTTGGCGAAGGGGTAACCAAGCCGGATGCTGCATATTTTTGGAGTAACAACATGAGAGTAGCGTTGTCGCCTTTAGTAGAAACATGGTCCAGCGTCCTTATTAAGTGGTATTGAGATGCGGAAGTCTCAAGAATTGTGCTAATAGAGTCCTTGTGTTGTAGCGCTGTAGTGTAAGGAACAGTTCCAACATCCGAGCCAGGTATGAATGTTCCTATTGGCGCCATCTCGCTGCTGGTAATTCCTTGGGTTGAAGCCTCGGGTTGCGCTATCGCAGCCATTTGTAACGAGGCCCATTGTGAGTTACCTGCCCTATGGTTCATCGACATTTGATGGCTTTCCATTGTCTCTAGGGCGCCGTCAATACCGGCGAGAGCCTGAACGTTGAAGAATACATCACACGATTCTCCGGCTCTGTCGAAGAAGTTCGGAAGCGGCTGCATATGCCGAAGTTCATTGTTGTCATCTTTACCGTTTACCTCGACCATAGAGGACGTTGTGTAACGCGTGAATGTCTTGAGATTGGGTCCGAGGGCTCTATTGTCTGATTGCATGGCGAGAATTGGCGGTAAAGTATCGGTCTCGTGTTGCCAAGGGAATAGGCTAAGGAGGTCAAGCTTCTCAATTTCATCTTTGTTGATTTTTGTGACGTGATACAGCCAGAACTCTTGGGCGTATTCAGAGAGGGGATACTCGCTGCTGAAAGTTTCCGCTTGGTTCAGGGAGACATTAGAAGTTGAATGACCTGAAAATTTGTGCTTCCAAACGGTTGATCCCTCAAGTTGCAGCTGCTGCTGATGTTGCAGGGTGAAGATGTTTGATTCGATTTCGTCCATTCGGAGGTATTTGATACAGGACCGGGAAAGTTGATAGTGGCCACGGCTAGCAGCGGTCCATCTTCCGGGGCGTTCCAAATCGTCCAGACCTCCATTGTTGAGATGATCCACAACAGACTGATGTATGAACTCAACGCGGCCCTGCCCAATCATCTCAATTCCATCATGTTGGTGCAGCGGGATTACTTGCATCAAGCCCTTAGAGAGGTTTTTAATGACAAGCGGCATGTCTTCTTCGCGCTCAACGTAGGCGTGACTGGCCCTGGCGGCCGTGATGGACTTGAATTCCATGGATGCGTCGAGAGCCAATGCTTCTCGAAGCTCCCTCATGGACAACGGCCGAGCGGAAAAAAGCACCCACTGAAATAGCTTGATGGTTTGGTCCATATCTTCCTGGTCTTCGCCATGGAGAAGGGACCCATAAAGGTCCTCCAGTCGTTGTGGAACTTGGCGTATCGCGTTCATCATCTGCCGAGTGCTTTTGCCTTTCTTCCGCAACCGTGTCAATTGGTCCAAGACAATGGAGACCCACTGAAACACACCCCGCGCTTTGCTAATTATCATCTCCTGCAACTGGCGCTTCCCTGACTCTGGCAGTTCTTGGAGTGTCCAGTTGCTCTCAACGTGTGTGGCGATGTCGTGAAAGTTCTCGCGCTCCACAACTACGGAAAGCTTAGTCTCCATCCGCAGCACGGGATAATGCCGACAAGAGAAGCATATCCAAAGCTTTGCCATGTGGTCTCGTAGGCTCGTCGAAATCTTTTCGAAATCCTTGATTATGTTCACCGCATCTTCCTCGCCCATCTCATCAAGGGCATCCACGAAAATGATCACCGGGCGACGATGACAGACCTGTGGAAGGGTTTCGATAAGGAGCTGTCGAAGCTCTTGTACAGTCCAAACCCATTTTTCACCTAGTTTGCCTCTCGTCCTGGTTCTTTCTCGGTACCTGGTAGCGAGATTCGAAAGGTGGTCTGGAAAGTGGGGCAGTATTTGATGTATAAGTGATCTGTAAAGTCCGAGTGGAGACCTCTGTAGTTCACTGCCACCTCCGTGTGTGAAAAATGTGGCAATTACTTCATTTGTTCCGAAGGCTTCGTTTTCCTTTAGGTGTCGCACCGCGAATTTCATGAGGGTTGACTTTCCGGAGCCGGGATTTCCCAATATCCATAAGAGCTTTTGAGGGGTACCAAGCCAGGAATTGAAGTTTCGATGACCCAGAATCCACGTACAGGTTCCTTCAGCACTGACTATCTCGTCTTCCCGCCAGTCTTGCTCAAAGAATGCAAGCGATTGGAGACACACTATATCATGTCAACTTTGCTTTAGCTGTCTCATTACCCAAAGGCCTTACCTTGCTCATCTTTGCTCAGTTCGCGTTCTGAAGGCGATCTATTAGCTTATGTTCGGATTGTTCAGATATGTATGGCCTTGACTGACTCTGCGGACAGTATTGAGCATCCCCCAAAGTCATTTCCAGCCTGTCCAGGACCGTCTGGTATACGCCGTCATGAAACCCGGTGAACTTCACAAGCTCACTGTGTGTCCGGTTGACTGGGATGACTCGATGGCCGCCGTCATCATGAGGCGTTCCGTGGGTTGCTGAAGAAACGGAAACCAACACTGCCGGTGGCCCATTCATCTGCCATTGGCCGTGAACCTACCGAGATTACTACCGGCCAATACAGAGTTTCAGAGGACAGTAAGACTTACCATTGTTGCAGTGGGAGATTCCGTCGTCTCATAAAAGTAGAAGGATTCGAAGCCAGGAATGTTGCGGGTGGCCATGAGGAATTTCCGGCCAATTTCACGCAGTGTTGGTGAATTACTTTCATCAAGCGGATACAGAAGAGTCCTTCTTGCACTCTCATGGATCATGGGGACGAGGGTCTCGATGTTCATACCGTGATTGGGAACACCAAAGAGGAGGATGCTCCGCAGAGATTGGAAATTTGCTCGATCTTGCGCCTCTGTGCTTTCCTCCATAGCAATGATCGCCTGTTACTGTTAGAATGGCAGCAACACAAGGCTCGACAAACAACCTACCGCTTTTACTACAATTCCTCCCAAGCTGTGCGCCATGATTACCAAGGGCCTTCGAAAGTCTGTCTGCGTACGAGTCAACTTTTGGCTGACCATCGAAGCAAGTAGATACTGACTATTGAGCGTCGTCTGATGGCTTTCAGATGTGATCTAAACGTATGGCACAGATCATAGATGTTCTGTACCGACCGGTTGCGTGTATCAAAACCATAAGTGAGTATCCTTGCGCGCGGAAAGTCCCGCGCAAGGCCATCCCTGAGCCACATGAATGACCCTCCCTTCACTTTGAAAGATCCGAAGGCATGGCCATTCAATCCGGTAATGGCAATGATGCTGCACCTCATTGTCAGAATTTATCACCCATTCAACGTGGTAAAAGAAACATACTCAACGTCGCAGCTCCTATCCTCCGTCGTATGGTATGGAGTAAATCCGTGAAAATGAGTGTCGAAGACTAGGTGAGTGCTAGAATCATCATCGAAATCTAGGGCAAGCTGGCTTCTTCCAAGCAGTTGAGCAGGGATTGGAGCGAAGGTCAACGTGGCTACTTTCTCCCCGGAGCGCAAAGGACTGCAAGCCAGCGAGTGTATCTTGATTATCACGTCTCCGGCAACAGCCAAACGCCTTCGGATGACTTGCTCTAATTCTCCCTTTGAGAGAGTTTCCAGGATTCCCTGGAGGCGAAACACTGTTGAAGTTGCAGAAGTCATGGTGCAGGAAAGTCGTGGAAAATCTGTTTATGGGAGTGGGTTTCAATCTGATCGCATCGTGTCCATCAGGCCGCGAGAGGGCGTTGTTCAGCCTTGCAAGTGGCGGCACTGCAGCTGGGACAAGTCCAAAGGGTTAGCCGGTTGTTGATCGCAGCACAAAGCTGGAGCAGGAGGATCCAGAAGAGCCCTCAGTCCGCCAAACGCTGCGGGAGGATAGGATCCAAACGGCCAAGGGCTGAGGGCATGAGGCTGAGAGAGGCATGAAGAAGGTGCGGCGTTCGTACGTTGCTGCCTGTGAGCCGATTCGATAAAGAGCCAATCAGCCATCTAATCCAGGCGTCAGCGGTGCAACCCCTGCCTGCGCCATACTCTGTCATACATTCCGGCATGTCGTACCATGATCGAAATGGCAACACTCGCTCCAGTGAGTCCATAAATCGGTTAGCTGACAGACAGGTATAGCCATGAATGCACAACAAACGTGATACAAACAAGAACTTTAGTCCCACTGACCCCGTCTGAATCTTACAAGGCCATGCGTCGCGATCGTCCCCAAGCCCGTCCTCATACGCGTACCATTCGGACAAAAACACATTTAAACGAACGGATATCAACAAAAGGCCACAAGCATGATCCAATAATCGAACTCGCAGCTACTTCAAAGCCAATGGTACAAGCATTTCCATATAGTGCAACCCTCGAACCCATTACCCTATGAAAAAAATTGCAACCAATCCGCAAACTCCAAGCTCAACCAAAGTACACACATACATACAACCAAAGAAAAACGCACCAAAACGACAGGCACTCGGGGTATTATTCGGCCAGCTTGAACGAGACAAGACGAGAGAGATCAAGCGAAACGGGACTCAAAAGAAACCCAAAAAAAAGGGGGGGAAACAGAAAAAAAAAATTGGCCGACAAAAGACACAGACAAAAAAAATCATTCACTCATTCAAAGCAATATCAACAACAAAGACAACCAACCTCACAACTTCTTATCCAGCCTCTTCAAAAATTTACTCACCCCCTTCTCCACCCGATCCACCCTCTGCTCGAACTTGCCCGGCCCCGCCGCCCCCGGCCCCGCCGCCACCTGCTGCTGCGCCGGCCGATCGTGGCCCCGCACGCTGGCCTCCTGCTCCGTCGGCCGGTACATCTGGCCATGCACCGCGTACGCGTCCGCCTGGCTCTGCTGCGGCTGCCCCGTCGGCTGCCCGTACGAGTATTGCGCGAAGCCGCCCGGCGGCGGCATGCCGGGCGAGGGCGCGGCGGCGGCGTAGGCACCGGGCGATTGGAGCGGCGACGAGAGGCCGGGGGATTGGACGGGCGCGTAGCCGGGGGACTGCGGGTAGTTGGCGTACTGCGGCTGGTGCTGCTGCTGCGGGGGGTACTGCGGTTGCTGGTGCGGACTGCTGTTGTTGTAGCCCGGGTAGCCGGCGGGCATGGTGGTTTGGCGTTGCATGCTGGGGTGGGTTGGGGTCGGCGTCTGGCCGTATGGCGACGTGACCGGGTTCGTCGGCGGCGGGGCAAAGGACTGCGAGTACGGCGGCGTGCCGTTTTGCGGCGGCGGAGGCGGGAACGAGCCCGTGGTGGAGGCGCGCTGGAGCTGCGTGGGCGTGGGTCCTAGGGCGGGAGGAGGCGGGAAGGAGCCGTGAGTTGCTGATGGAGGGCCGGGCATATAGGGCTGGTGCTGCTGGTACGAGCCGTGGAGTTGTTGCTGTTGCATGCCGTAGTGGCCTGCGCCGTCCTCGTGAACAGCGGCGGCAGCCAGGCCCGTTCCCGACTCGGCGTCTGGAGGCGGCGGGGTCTTCTCACGATGAGCGATGGGCTCAGGCGCGGCAGGAGCTGCCGGATTGTATGCCATGGGAGCGTATGATGCAGGCTCCTGCGGAGATTCCCCTAACGACGACGCCGGCATGGTTGGAGGACCGGGGAAAGACTGGGTGGTGCTCACGCTGGTGCTGCGGTACTGGTTGGGATTGGAGAAGGCCATCTGCTCGAGCTTCTTGACGACCGGGCTCATGGACTCGGAGTGTTCGGAATGGCGGCTCTTGTGCGAGGGGGCGTCCAGTAGCCTCAGCTGGTGGGGTTGTAGGATCTGCTGAAGTGCGCTGACGAGCGTGTTCGCGTCGTTCTCGGTCCACATATATAGGTCGACGGTGTGCAGGCGGAACATATATTTGCCTTCGTTGCGCTGATCGGGGGCGGGGAGGTGCCATTGCGAATAGTCTTGCTGAGGTGAGCTGGGGGTGCTGCCCGCATTGGAGGGATCGACGGTGATGGTGAAGAGATTGGGCTGCTTATGCGTGCGGTTGACCAGGATGGTGTCAAGATCTGACGGCAGCGCGAATTAGCCAGGCTTTAGGCTGGGCTGACACGGGAGCACTCACAGCCCATGAAGGCGTCCTGGTCGGGCGTGCCGGCATAATTGGCGATCTCGACGCGGCCGCGGCGTTCGGACGGGTTGTAGTAGAGGTAGACGTAGGAGCTCTTGTCGAAGCGATGGTGGACGGGCTTCGCGTTCGGATGGCTGAAGTAGTAGTGCACGTCGGCGAAGCTGGAGCGCGTCAGGCGGAGCTCAGGCAGAGCTCGGGGAAGACTCACAGCGTGCACAGAGGCGTCTCGCCGGGTTGCTGCGGCATGGTGGCGGGGTATCACTGAGAGAAGCGGCCGGCGCTGAAACAGGTAGAAAAAGAAAGCACGCCGAGGGGGAAGAGATACAGACGAAGGACGAGACAGCGGCGGAAGAGGCGCCCAGGTGCTAGAAGAGTCGGCTCGTGGGGAGCGGGCAGCAGCTTGTGCGACCCTATTCTTGGAGCTGAAGGGTCTCGAGGCGCCTACTCGGCCAATCAGCTGCACGCGCCGCGCTGCAGCCGCCGATCCGCAGGCGGTGACGCTCCGTCGCGAGCTCCTCCGAAATTTTGGCCCATCAACGCTATCTGGACCTCACCAACAAGCCCTGCCATCGCCAATTCGAGCCGCCCAGCCGCTCACCGACACCGCGCGACCTCTGCGCTGTCCCCCCGTCGCCACCAGGCCATCATACACCGCCGCCCGCTGCGGGGCCCGTTGCAATTCGCGACCGAACACCACCCACGCCCTCGCCGCTGTCCGCCCGTGCCGCAACCCACCACCCTTCCCGCCCGCCGCCATGTCGCTCGTCCATCTCGCCAACATCTGCTCGCACCTGCAGAACGCGTCGAGGGGCCGCCTGGGCCTGACGTCCATCCCGCTCACGAAGCTGCACCTGACGCTGGCGCTGGGCCTGCAGAAGCAAGGCTTCATCTCCACCGTCCAGCCGGGCGGTCCCACACCACCGCCGACGTTCGCGCTGCGCGACCCCCCCAGCGACGGCCCGACCGACGAGGCGCTGGCGGCGGAGCCGTGGCGCGCGTACCCCTCGGCCGACGAATCCGCAGCGAGTACGACATCGTCGGAGAAGGCGGCCGCGGACGGGATCCCCAAGAACAGGGCGCTGCAGCGGCTGTGGCTGGGGCTGAAGTACTGGAACAACGAGCCCGTCCTCAACCGCATGACGCTCGTCAGCAAGCCCACCAAGCGGATATGGCTTAACACGGAGGACCTGGGCGTCATCGTGAGGGGCTACGAGGCCAACCAGGTCAAGGGCCTGACCAGGCCCGGGGAGTGCCTCTTCGTCACCACCGACAGGGGCGTGTTCGAGGCGAGAGAATGCGTGGAGAAGAAGCTGGGAGGCATGGTGCTGTGCAGGGTGCTGTGAGAAAACAAAAATAGGCTGGCTGAGTGAGAGAGGCCGTTGCGGAAAGCGCGCAACATGAGAGAGAGCACGGGGAGAAGTGTAAAATATGGCGTGGCAGCGGCTGCATACGTACGGCGCGCATCTTGGGTTGGGTTTGTTTGTAATTCTACGTACTGTCGAATGGGAAAGGAGCGTCATGAGTCAAGCTCTATACTCACACAGGAATCAGGCAAAATCACACAGATTGGATCAAGAAGCAGAGAGAGAAGAAAGTTTGAATTAAGAGAAGAAAAAAAAACTAATCTAAGAACTTTTGCCCCCAGCACTTGGTGCTGTTAGCCCGCCCAACCCCGACCTTTCAAGTTTCTTGAGGTAGTCGTCACCCCCGGACGCGTCAATGCCCCACCAAGACGACACGATTCAGCCACGAGCAGAGGCAGGCTTCCGCCCGCTTGCTTCGGAATGCCGATCGGCGCCTCTAGACTCTTCGCCCGTAACCCTAATCGACAACCTCTTGCGAGGCGCCGCTAGAAGAGCTGATGAAGAGAAGAAGAAGAAGAGGTGGAAGGGGCGAGGGGGCGAGGGTCTTATATACCCCCACCACCAGGCGGCAGCGGGCAGCTGGCAGCTGATCAGGGTCTACCCGTTGCTGGGGGCAACGGGCCGCTTTGGGCAGGCACGGCGTTTGGGGCAGGCACGGCGTTTGGGGCAGGAGCGGCGTTTGGGGCAGGAGCGGGCGTTGGTCACGTCACTTGGGCTGCTCTCACTTTCACCACCACTGCCGGTGGGTTTCTCACCCGGAAACATTTTCACGTCCACTTTTGCGTTGCGCCTGGGGTGCCTCACCTTTCGCCCAGGTGCCAGCTTGAATGCATCGACGCGAACCAGCAAGGTGTGTGTGCTTTTCTCCACTCAACCGGCGGCACGAGCATTGCACGTCCTGCCAATAGTAAAAGGACAGCCAAGGGTTCTCACATCTTGTTTTCCTCCCTAAAACCTGAGATGACTGGGCGATTCGCGACATAACGGCCGTTCGCATCCACTCTAAAGCCTCGTACCTGTCGATCCAAGCCCGAACATTCTTTTCTCATCTAACAGAAGAACACCGAGAAGCAAGCAAACAAGCAAGCGAACAAACAAGCCAGAAAACCCAAGTATTGTACAACCCCGACTTCCCCGATAACTTTTTTTTCCCCCCCTACAACCGCCCTCCACCCCCCTCTCTACTCACTCACTCACTCACTCCCGTCCCATCCCATCTCCATCCCCACCCCCACCCTCCCCCAATATAAGTTCCCTCAAAACCTCACTCTCCCCACTATCCTCGACCATGCCCCTAAACGCGCCGCCCTCGGCCAGCAGCAGCTCGCGCGGGCTGCCGAACTCGACGACGCGGCCGTCGCCGAGGACGAGGATGCGGTCGAAGTCGGCGATGGTGCTGAGGCGGTGCGCGATGACGACGAGGGTCGAGTCGCTGAACTGCTCGCGCACGCTGCGCTGGATGAGCGCGTCCGTCGCCTTGTCCACGGCCGACGTCGCCTCGTCGAGGATCATGACCTTGGGCCGCGCCACGATGGCCCGCGCCAGGCACAGCAGCTGCCGCTGCCCCTGCGACAGGTTCGAGCCGCCTTCCGACACCGTCGTCGACAGCGACGAGAAGGGGTTCTTGTTGACGCCGACGCCGACGTCGACGTCGTGCCCTCCCTCGTCGCCATCGTCCGAGGCGGCGGCGGCGGCGGCGTCATCCGACGACGACGATGCCGAGACCAGGTGCACGCGCTCCAGCGCCTCGCGCAGCTCGCGGTCGTCGTGCTCACCGAAGGGATCGATGTTGGAGCGGACGGTGCCGGAGAAGAGGACGGGGTCCTGCGGGATGATGGCGAGGCGGGAGCGCAGGTCCTCGAGCTTGATGGAGCCGATGTCGACGCCGTCGATGCGTATGCTCCCCTTGCGCGCCTCGAGGAAGCGGAACAGCGCGAGGGTCAAGCTGCTCTTGCCGGCGCCGGTGCGGCCGACGACGCCGACGCGCTCGTTGGGCGCGACGGCGAACGACACGCCCTTCAGGACGGGCTCCAGGTCCGACGCGTACGCGACGACGAGGTCGTCGACCTCGAGGCGGCCCTCGGCCGGCCAGTGCGCCGGCGCGTCCGCGCCCGTCTGGTCCTCGATGGCGATCTCCGAGTACTCGAGGATGCGCTCCACCGCGTTCATCGACAGCTCGACGATGGCGTACTGCCGCAGCATCCACACCACCGCGATCGAGTACTCGAGCGTGAAGCCGATGGCGAAGCCCGCTAGCGCCGCGTCGATGTTGAGCGAGACGATGAGCGCCGCCATCGCAATGGCGAAGGCCGCGCCGACCACGCCCAGGCGGAACGTCAGCCAGCGGTTGAATGCCCACATGTACATCATCGTCTGCCCGTGCATGTCGAGCTTGGCGAACATGGCGTCGATGTAGTCGTCCGTCTTTCCGAAGGCGCGAATGGTACCGAGGCCGGAGAGAGCGGCGCCGAAGAGCTCGAATACGGGACTCTTGGCCAGACTCTCCAACCGCTTGGTCTCGCGGGCGCCGATGAGGTAGTAAAGCGCGTAACGGACGCAAAGGGCCAGCAAAACGACAGCGAACAAGATCATGAACGGGGTGACCATCATGCTGGATTTCATCAGTACGTTGACTCGAGGGTTGGGTGCATCTTACTTACCCGGCAATCACGACGCCAATTACCATGAGCAGATTGAACAGCATGAACGAGAACGCGTTTGCTTGCTCGAGATCCAGGGTGCTGAAGTCTGCCGTGAACCGGTTCAGCACACGACCTGTCGGGACAGTATCGAGCCACCTCAGCGGCGCGCGCAATACAGCGTACGTCAGGTCATCAAACAGCTTGCGGCTGGCGCGGATCGAGCCGCAGTAGACCCAGAAGTAGCGCGCTGCACCGAAGAATGATATACAACAGGAGATGAGCACGTAGATGCCGACGTAGAATTTGGTGTCCCTGGTGAGTGACTGCGCATGATACGGCGTGCGGACGTTATGGACCATTGGGTGCTGGAGGACAGAGGTGACAAACGTCTTTGCTGGCTCTGACTGAGTTTTATACTGGCTGGTCCAGATGGTGAGCCACCACGACTGAGGGTCATACCGTTAGCATTTCGATTCTGCAGCAAATTCGTGAAGTTCAGACTTACCCGTCCCAGAATCAGCGCCTGGATAGCGCAGAACGCCAGCACAATGCCAGCCCAGAACCAGTAGCCGCCACCAGCCCTGACATACTGCTTGTAAACTGACCAAAGCACCTTCCCCTTCATTTTGGTCTCTTCCTCGACGAACTTCTTGGCCGGCTCCTTGATGTCGTATTCCATATGCCCGCCATCGTCGATGAAGTCCGACCGCTCGCTCGTCCGAGAGAGATACCGAACCAGCGCATCGCCACCGCTCTCACCCATAGACGCAACGCTCGGCCGCCTATGGAAAGCCGAACTGCGGCGACGTGCGGCGTGACCGTTGCCGTTGGGGATATCGAAATGCGCATCGCCGTCCGCAATGGCCTCCTCGTTCTGCTCTTCCTCGAGGATGTCCTGCAGCTCGCCCGTGCGTCGAAGCGAGTCCACGGTTCCGGCCCGGTCGACCCGACCCTCGCTGAGGAAGACCTCGAACTTGGTCTTCGGCAAGCAGAGGGAGACGTGGTGCGTGACGATGATCCTGGTGCGGCCCGCTGACAGCTCGCCCGTCAGTGCGTTCTCGAAGATGTGACGGCCGACGTGGGCATCGACAGCGCTGAAGATGTCGTCCAGGACCATGATGCCAGCGCGCGAGTACAGTGCACGGGCGAGCGTGATGCGCCAGCGCTGGCCGCCGCTCAGGTTGATGCCTTGCGCGCCGATTTCCGTCGAGTCGCCGTCGGTAAGCATTTCCAAGTCTTTGTCCAGGGCGCAGGCAGAGAGGACCTTGCGGTAGCGGGCAGCATCGAAGGGCAGACCAAAGAGTACATTGTCTCGGAAGCTGCAGTTCTCGATCCAAGGTTGTTGGCTGACGAACGCAATGGCGGAGTCGATGATCCAATTCTTCCTGTTGGCCTTGTGGTCGAACCGCTCATGGGCAGGTGGGGCGCGAGGGACTTCAATGGTACCAGAGATGACATCCACTTCACCCAGGATAGCCTTCAGAAGAAGAGTTTTTCCGGAGCCAGTACGGCCAGAAACAACGCTGAGTTGGCGGTTCGGGAAGGTGAAGTTCAGGTCACGCAGAACGAAGGATTCCTCGTTCTTCTCGGAGTCCGACGGCCATGCAACGTTCGCCTTCTTGAAGGAGATGTGATCTCCGGGCCATGTGTTTTGCGGCTTCTCTGGTGCATTCAAGTACTCGTCAATACGCTTGACACTGACCCAAGCATCGATTCCAGCTGCCATCAGCTCCGGAATGAACGCCATCGTTCCTTCAATTTGCGTCAGGATACCGATGGTCGTGAACGCGATGGAGGGATACAAATGGTCGTTAACAAGGGCATGGACGGCAAGAGTAACGGCGGAAAGCATGTAAGGTCCGAAAATCCAGCAGAAGATCAGGAAGGTGTCGGCGATGAAGACGCGCCAGATGGTTTTGAGCTCCGCCTCGCGGTAGTCTGCGATTTTCTTCTGCCATTGTTTCTCGAGCGCGGAAAACTTGATCTGCCGGATACCCATCAGGGCTTCGTTGAGGACTGCGAGCTTCCGATCGCGAGCACCCATGAGATCGTTCTGAACTCCATGTCAGCGAAGCCATCAAATAGCCGTCTTCCTGGAAACCACTTACCTGAGCAGCCGAGTACTTCTTTGCGAAATACGTGTTCAGGGGCACCGTTGCGAGCTGTGCAATGATACCCGCGACGAGGGCTTGCCATCTGTATACACCTCGTCAGCTCCAACGCAAAGATCCTCACCAACACCATTCACGTACCCTACAAGCTTGTAGATGAACGCAAACGACACGATGATCTTGATCAACGCGCCCCAGAACCCATTGCAATACGTGACGAAATCCGCCACGCGCTTCGTGTCGACGGCCACCAAATTGATCGTCCCCTGCTGCGTCTGCTTCATTGCCTCCTCGCCATCCTCGGGGCCCTGCTCATCCTCCGCTTTTACCCCATCCTCCTCCTCTTCTTTCTTCTTCTGCACGCCCTTGACGTCCTTCCGCCTCATGCTCTTCGCGAAGATCAGCGCGCTCAACTGCACGCGTATCGGCACGTTCAAGTATCCGTAGCTCACCCACCAGCGCCAATTCTCGAAGAAGTTCTGCACCACGATGCCCGCGCCCAGGCCGAGCACCCACAGGCTAGCCTCGACCGTCACGTTGGTGCCGTCGTTCGCGCGCTGCTCCAGCAGCTGCAGCAGCCGGAACATGGCCGCCTGCGGCGCGACGATGAGCACCGAGTCGAGCGTCGTGAGCACGTACTGCATGGTCAGAGCGGGCGCGTGCGCACGCATCACCTTGCGCCAGAGCGGGGTGGCGGAGGAAGGAGAGGTCGGCGGGGACGATGCGATGCGCGCGATGAAGTCGTCGTGCAGGTCGCGCGAGCGCGAGGTGGCGTCGAGGCTGGGCAGGTCATCCTGGTGCAGGAGTCCTTTCTTTGAGGCGAAGGAGAGAAGCGGCGACAGCCAGCTGTACGTGTAGCGGCTGAAGGCGGACGTGGTGCGCTGGGCGTCGACGCGCCGGCCGTTGTAGGTGACCTCTGGTCTGCGTGGATACAGGGTGCAGACGAGGAAGCCTGCGAGCGAGAGGCAGACACGGGTGATGGCCAGGCCGAGCTTGGAGGAGCTCGAGGTGTCGCGGAGGTCGTCGACGTAGCAGAATACGGCAAAGCTGAGCAGGTAGGTCAGGGAGTTGGACAAGGCGATGTTGTATTTGCGGACCGGTTCCTTTTCTATCGAAATATCGATGCTTTGGACAATGAGAGGAAGCTATGATGATCGTCAGCACCGCGATGCTCGTGGTGCATTCGAAACGACAGGAAATTTGACAGCGAGCTGAACGGCCTTCATCTTTCTTGAATTTGACCGAAGCCCCGCATTCCACATTCCAAAGGGTGGTGTTTTGGCATAACGCAAAGTCCAGCTGCCAATCGCAACCCTTCATGGCTCCGATGTTCTCTAGCAAGGGACCTGGCGTGCATTCCCGCGCGTTCGCTCTCTTCCCACGTGCTCCCTTCATCATTAGACACAGTGTCCCGGTCAACGGGAGCACTAGGCGAAGAAAATGCTCACACGTGCGAGAGCAAGGTGCAAAGAAAAAAGAGGAATTGGAAACCACTCACCCAAATCGCGCACGTCAACCACGTCATTACGACATCCTCCACATCCAGCGTCACCAGCACGGCGCGTGCCAGAGACACGCAAGCGCCAAAAACAGCGCAAAGCACCGTCAGCGCAGTCTGCCAGCGGGTGCTGTAGCTGCGCGTCGTCTCGTCGGTAGCGACTCCGTCGCGGTCAGCGTAGGGCTTATCAGCCGCGGCATCATCGCCACTGGCAAACGCACCACCCTTGGCGCGTTTGTTGCGGCGCAGGGTGCGGAATAAGCTGGAGCTGGCGTGGAGAGAGATGAGGCCGAGTGCGAGGGCGGCGAGTACGAGTCGCATTCTGGACGGGCGGACGTGAGCTGGATCTGCTGCCGTTGTAAAGGGCGTGATAGCGGGCTGTGGGGGGAATTGATTCGGTGCTGCTGCTGCTGCCGGCGTCATCGCGAAGGGTTGACGTCGATATGCGCCGTGCGCGGGCAACGGCAGCTAGGGTGCAGGTGGTGAGGTCAGAGCGTGTTCTTCGTGCTTATCTGATCTCTACCTCATACTGCTGCGGGGGTTAGGGATGAAGATAAGGCTCCAGGCGCGCGGGGTAGAGGTCAAGGTGAAGAAGGCCAGGAGAGTGGGAGAATACGACAAAGAGGGCTCGCGTCGCAAGTTGTAGCATCCAGCGTTCAGAGGAAGCGGCATGTGGAGATCGCCCTGCCCGCCTGCTTATCAATGACTGAGCTCGCTTCCCGTGTTCGGGATGCGGTGAGTGGGGCCCAGCCGCCGGTGACTCGAACCTGCGTGCTGTGTAGACGCGCCCACGCCTGCGGTGTCGAGATTTGCCGCATCCTTCTTCCTGAAGCAAGTCTAACCTGCGTGAAGGGTTGCACCCACTCGGAGATTCCACCTTATCGATTATCAGATGATCATGGTGCGCACACGCTGCCTTCTCGAAGCTTCATCGAACGAGGAACGCGTGCAGAATACGGAGTCGTCAAACACTGACGTTACGTGCTTCGTTTCCCGAGTCATGTCTGAGAACGCTCTGGCCCCGGACGCATCGCGACGCTGCCTCAGATCTGCGGGGCAGGGGCGTGCGTGGGTTGACGCAGGACGGAATATGCAAGTCAGCCAGGCAGCCACCCCGCTATCATCTACCATGTAAGGACCATCCCTGCACCGCCCTTTTTCACCTGCCGTAAATGATATCGTCGTGCTATTATCGTAGTTCCGGGATGATTCATTCTGACTCGAAAACAGCCCTCACCACATGTAGCTAGAACATCAACATATATCACGTCAATTCACTAGCTGCACGTACATCAAGAAGTGTAACAACTGATTCATTTCCGTCATGTCAAAGAAAATATTAGCCAACGAGAGCCACAGACACATTACCTCCCTCTTTAACCATCCGATGCCCATGATTACTTGGCCCATCGTATTACAAACAAAACCGTTCTCCATGCCGTGGGTATAACGTCTACCGTCCCGCTAAGCTTCGACCCTTCCAAATATCGAGTCGAGAATAGCAGCACGTGGCGAGAAGGGAACAGAAAAGGAAACCCGCTCCTCGTCATCTCAGGCGGTGGCAGCCTCGCGGCCGCGTGTTTCGCTTGCCGCAATCGTGCTGGGCGCATCCTCTTCCTCGTCATCCTCATCGTCGTACTCGTGTGCCGCGTGCTCCGATGCGGGTATCCAGAGTCCGGATTCACGACCCTCCATGGGTTGGTCCTGGTGTGAGAGATCCACGCCCTCACCGTTCTGACGGCGCTGGTGACGGCGCTGAGACAGTGTTCGTGCGCGGGTGGACAGGCTCGACTTGACTGATGCGTTTTGCTCGACCCAGTTGGTCAGCGCGTCTTCGCAGTCCTGAATGATACTGTGAAGTTTGTCAGCACCTTGCATGTTTTAGTCCAAACACAGCGGAACGTACGCCTTGCTAGCTTCGTAACCATCGTATGCGGGCCTGGTCTCGCCGGGAGTGACGGGAGTGTCATCGACCAGCTCCAACAGATGCTTGCCGTAGCCCGCAATGATGGCGAGCTTCTCGCAATGCTCACGCAGAGCATCAAACTGATACGTGAAGGCAGACTTCAACTTCTCACGCGTAATGTTGGACAGCTGAGCTTCAGCAACCAGAGACTCAGCCTCGGCGCGAACGAGCTCCTGCTCCAGAACGACGATCTTCGGCGAGTTGGGCTCCTTGTACTTGAGCTGCGCAATCTGATCCGTGATCTTCTGCTTCCCTGTTCGCCGCCCAATTAGCCTCCACATGCTGAATGTCCTTAAGGTCGGCTTACTGTCGCGACTCGGCTGAACCGACGCCTCGATGTTGCGAATGCTCTTCATGGTAACGCGGTATTGGTCGTAGCGGTCGACGAACTGGTCCTCCAGCTCGCCAATCTCGTAGATGAGCACGCCCAGTTTATCCGTAACGTCCGAGACATCGTCGTCGCAGGCCTCGCCCCAGATGGACAGTTGTTGCTAATGCACAAAACTCGTCAGCCACTGCCGCAACTCTCCGCCGCTTCTCGGCGCGCGAAATCGGGAGAGAGAAAAAAACGTACCGCCACCTCCATGCGCTCCCTGCCAACGAGCTCCATGCTGCGCATGACGTTCTTCTCCATCTTCACGAGTTGCGAAAGCTTCTTCGCCAGGTCCGGGCCCCAGGTGCCGGCCGCCTGCCTGCGGAACGAGTGGCCTGGATGTCGCAACACATAATCAACTTTGCGCCCTAGGAATTCGCGGAAACAAGCGTCTAGCAGCAAAGCACAACAAAAAAGCAGCAAGAGTAACGACAAAGGTGCGCGGGGGGTCGCCTTTGCATTGACCCGCAACCAGAAAGCACCGCCGCATGCGCGCGAGCGCGCGCGGAGGGGGACCGGATTGGCGCCTCGGTCGGTGGCGAGGTGCGGGGCAAAAGGTGGAGGAGGAGGCGATCGAAGTGAATCTGCGCGCGCGGCGACGACGATCCGGGTGCGGGACAATGCGAGAAAGCGGCCTTGTGGGGACGGGGGGAACAAGAAGGTCGACTACCTACCAATGTTGCTCTTGCCAAAGAAGCGGCCGGCCTTGGTCGACGAGGGCGGGGGCGGCGGGTTCTGCAGCTGCGACGCCGTGGGGGCGCGCGACTGGCGCATCGAGTAGGTGCGGTGCATGGCTTAGGGTTGGGTGGGCGGGCGAGCGCTGTGGTCGGTGTCTTGTGGTGTGACGGGTTGGGAGGATCGCGGGCGGCTGTGTCTTGGGGATCGCTTGGTGTGGACTCCGCACGGACGGGGTAGGGAAGGAGGGGGAGGAAATTGATTGACTTTGGTCGGCGGGATCGACGCGAGGATGCGGCAGGATTATATGTAAAGTGTCGCAGGGCTGGGCCAGGTTAAGGGGGACGGCGGGCTGGCTGCGAGAGGAACGGCGCACGAGGTGCCACACGATGACATAGGGACAGCCGGGGCATACGTCATGGCGCCAAGCACCCACTCGCTCCGCCGCGGCAGCGACACAGCGACACCAGCAAACCCTCGAGGCCCAAGCCCTCCGCGCCGTTCCGCAATCGTGCAAGTCTCGCTCCCCGGGCGAATCGCATCATGCGCACGGGAGCGCCCGGCGAGTGTGCGCTGATCGTCATTCAAGCTTCACTCGACCCACCGCAGCCACCATTCACCAACTAGGCGGTCCGAGGCCTAGCCCGTCTCTTTGCTTGTTTGGCAACTCCGGGTTCCGGTGACAGGGTGGGGTTGCACGCGCAAGAGAACTATCGATGCTGCCCAGTGGAGCAACTACAGCAGTAGCGTGCCGACCCGCGCAGCAAACAAGAGGGAAAATGGCAAAAGTCGAGGACTACATTGTGCGGACAGAGCCTCCAAGCGCCTGGTATCTGGTGTGACGAAGCAAAATAACAACAATGAAGCTATGGTCTGTTTCCAACCAAGCGCGCACTGACGAACGCACCCTTGCACGGCCACGATGCATAGCGCTGTCACAACACCATCCGCGCGCTAGTGCAGCCACTGACACCAGTGCCGCGCCATCCAAAGCGTCTGCCGTGGACCCTTATCATCGCCTGGAAACATAGAACGACTCCCGCTCGGCCCCCTTCTGCAGCAGCACATAGCGCTTCCAAAGCCACGGCAGCGTCACCGTGACCTGGTAACGCATATGCTTCCGTGTCGACGCTTTGACTACGACTCATCAGCTTTACGATCGCCGCCTTTTGCGCAGGCATATGCTTACATATCGAGTCGAGCTCCTCCAACGTCCGCTGCTTCGTTTCCGGCACCCACAGGAAGATCATGACGAAGGCAAGCACATTCAGCCCAGCAAAGAGACCGAGCGCGCCCGTGTTACCCAGCGCATCGGTAAGCCTGGGAAAGACCGTGTTCAGGATCGCGGCCCAGAAGAGGTTCGTCGCAACCGCCCAACTCATGCCGACCTCACGGTGGGACAGCGGGAAGGCCTCTGACGAATACGTAAACGGCACCGGCCCCTCGCCGGGACTGTAGAAGACGGCGAACAGGAACAAAAAGAAAGTGATCAGGTCAAGGCGGGCCTCGTTGGTGTCAGGGATGTAGAAGCAGAAGCCAGCTGCCAGGAGCGTGAGAGCCATGCCAGGGAACGTGATGAGTAGCAGCGTACGCCGTCCGAGAGTATCGATCTGATGCACTGCTGGAAGGGCAAAGCTGAACAAAGGTCAGTATAGCATCTGGAGGAAGCCAGCGGGAGACCACAACTCACATAAAGTTAGCAAGGCCGAAGCCCCAGGAGACCAGCAACGCGGTCCGCGTATCTGCTTTTGCATCCACGAACAACGTCGCGCTATAGAAAATAACAATCTTGGAAGCGTTAGCATCACCACCACGAAGCCGGCGTCGGAGCTGTGCAAGAAAACTCACGTTGATCCCGCACATCTGCTGCGCCAGCATAACAGTCGTACTCGCCAACGTCGCTCTCCTCACCCGCGCGATTGTAAACAGCTGCACGAACCTCCGCACATACATCTTCGCCTTGTACAAATCTCTGGCCACCGGCGTCCGGCTGACCGTCGCCTCTTCCTCCCCAGGTCTTCTGCCGTCCCGCGCCGCCTGCTCCGCCGCGAGCATCCTGTTCTCCAACTCAATCTGGACATGCATATAGTATAGGTCGCGCGCGGCCTGCAGCGGGACGTTTCGCAGGCGGAGCAGCGAGCTGTATGCCTGTGGGTAGCAATTTTTCTTTATGTACCACCGGGGCGATTCGGGCGCCCACCAGATGAGGATAAGGAGGGGGATGGCGGGGATGAAGGCGCTGCCGAGCTGCAGGCGCCAGCCGATGCGCGGGACCTGGTAGACGGCGAGATTGGCGGAGAAGCCTCTGTACAAGCACGATGTCCAGGTAAGTAACCGTTCTCGAAGTTTCCTTTCTCTCCGTCCGGGACGAAAGGTGCATGACGTAGTGCAGAAGGGAAAGTTACGCACAGGAAGATCCCGAAAGCTACCCAGAGCTGCCAGCTCATGACAAAACTGCCACGGAAGAAGGCAGGCGAGTTCTCAGCCGCGTAGACGGGGACTGTCGCCGCCTTGCTACCCATTCCGATGCCGAGGAGGCAACGGCAGAAGAACAGTTGGACCCAGTTCTGAGTGAACGCGGCGCCGATGACCGAGGAAAAGCAAAACACGGCCGAGAAAAAGATAGTGCCTCGCCGGCCAGTGTAGTTGTTGAGCGGATCAGAAATCCAACAACCCCTTGTGGAGATGTAAGCATACGTAGTGGGCGGAGGGATTACAGCGCGCTTACAGCATGGAAGCCGCGAAGTAGGGAGCAGCATTCACCACGCCTAGGATCCAGACATCTCCAGTAACTGTGTTGGGATTGAGATCGAATGCCGCCGGCCACTCGAGGTTGGCCCCGTTTGATCCCGTCTGGTCCCAGCCTCTGCATGGCGTCCGTGT
The DNA here is from genome assembly GCF_021436955.1 of Diplodia seriata. Classification (NCBI taxonomy): domain Eukaryota; kingdom Fungi; phylum Ascomycota; class Dothideomycetes; order Botryosphaeriales; family Botryosphaeriaceae; genus Diplodia; species Diplodia seriata. The sequence continues at coordinate 413,511 of NW_027117309.1, read as the reverse complement.
TAGTATGGACGTTTGATGCCCGGAGCTGAGGATCGCGAACGTACTGCAGCGCCGCGGCAATGCATGTGCAGCAGATTGTGATCCAAAAGGCTGGCGGTTGCCTGAACAATCGCGTGTGCTCGTCTCGCAAGGCTTGAAGCTCGTCCGGCGTAAGCTCTTCGATGGCCTCGAAAGTCCGTCCGCTCTGCGCAACGCGCGCGCCCTTCTGCAACAGCTCCTCATCAACGACGTTGGCTAAGCCATACTTGAGTCTGAAAGCAGCGACTTGTTCTTCAAGCTCTTCGAGAGTGAGGTTGTCAAGCGGATTTTCGATGCTGAACTCATCGTCAGCTAGGAGCTCTCAGGCTGAAGCTGTTTCTTGATCAGAGCAAATGAGGGGCCAGTAGTAGCTAAGGGCGGATCACGCGACAACTGATCATCTTGTGATGGTATCGGGCTCGCTGCAAGGCCGTTTCGCTTAGTGTTGCAACACAATCGAGAAGTTGAAGATCTTCTTCGGAAACGCTTGCAAACGCAGCTCATCGTGATCTGACATCCAACTAAGCGCTTCCACTTCTCCTCCGCAGTTTACTCCGGCTGTTGCAACACTGACCGAGCCTGCCTCGCACATCTGACAACAAGCCTTTCCAACGTGATGACCAGCAGTAGGGCGTGTCGATCAGGCTTCGGGAAGAGAATAGGGCAAGGCAACAATACATACTAGACTTGATTGTGATCCTCGCCGCGGAGCGTGCTTTCAACATCATTGGAGCTCAGGTTGGAGTGCTATACCACAGCATTAGCTCCCGGCGCAAGGGAGGAGCGTCCAACGTGAAGCGCTCTGCGCTGCAAGATGAGGCTGTTGTGGGGGGTGAGCTGCTGACCGTGATTCGCTCCCTCAGCTCCAGTGGGTCGGACATTCCGTAGCGCTATGCGGAGGTGCGGACGCAGGGTCCAAAACTGCCTCTCCGTCGGCGTTGCTGATGGAGAGTGCGACTGAGTGCTAAGTGACAGGTTTGTCGAGTATCCCCTCCGGCGGCTGAAAGGATGGTAGGATAGCAGCGTTTCGCGCTGAGGATGACCCCAGATGAGACTACGGGGGAAGCAGGAAAAGATGCGGCACATGTGGATGGGCGGGAGCTTGCGCAATGGCCGATCTTTGTTGCTTTGGCGGATTCTGCCTTGCGGCTGGTGCCCAGGCCCAGCTGAGGGGCGGCCTGCATGTTGCACCACGAGAGCGATCCATGGACGTCCTGCAGGTGTTTAGCAAACAGTAACAGTTGACCGGCCTAGATCCGTGCCTTGGAAATTGCTTGCTGCCGTATCCGCTGTGGCTTTTCCCTGAGCTCGCACATCAACATGACTGTCAGCCTGGCCGAGGAAGCTGAAATGTCCATCTTGACGGCGCCAGCGGTACCCACGCCACTCATCGTTCGGAGGCCGCAACGCAGCATCCCAGGTCTGTCGTACATGGAAGGATTCGCGCTAGCAGCAGGCAGCCATTGCCGAGGGGCTGTACCTCGACACACATCTCACGTGCCGTCGCCAACGCAGCACCGACCGGGAACGAGGACAAGGATCGACACACGTCGGGGAACAGCAGCAGTGATCCGGGGTCTGGGGCAAGCGCCGCCCCCACACCTTCAAGCATCATTCCCCAGCCTTGCGTCTTTCCCCCACATAATCAGCACATCCCATCAGACATGGGCAGTGTCCCCAATCCTCAAAGCGGCTTCGGTCTTCCCCGAGTCAATGGTTCCACTCTTGAATCATCGCGCAGCGAGCCTGAGAAATACCCAGCTGTCTGCTCCGTGGCTGGTGCCATCATAGTACAAACCGCAGCAGCTCCTCCCAAGCGCAACGGCCGGCCGCGGTCCCAAAAGCGGCTGACCGCAGCACATCACTTGTGCCAGTCATAATGCCACTCGTCTATCGCCTCGTCTCCCCGACACGTGCCTGAATCAAGGTTCATGGCGGAGGCGCAGTCCCGTCCCTCTCGCCGCTTGCCGTGCATCGGGGCGCGGGTGAAGCAGCGCTCGCATCCGGATTCGCTGCTGGCTGGCGTCATCCAGCGCCCTCCCATATGGCCCCAGGCTAGGCGAACCTTCTGCCTGGCGGCCACGACGATCCGAATCCTTTTTGCTTGTCCAGCTCTTGTGCTGGCAAGTCCCGCATTAAGAATCACTGTCGGGGCCCGCTGACGGCAGCGTTCTGCAGGCACTGCCACTTGCATCTATGCTGCAGGCGGCGAAATTAGGCTCTAGGGCTGCTCCTCTTACCCTTCCCGCCTGCCGCCCCGCTTGTTTCCTACCTCTCCTTCTATTCTCCCTTTGCGTTTGTGCGCGCAGCACGAAGACAGCCCTCCCTTGCTGCAGCCTTTTCGGTCCTATGTCTCCACCGCCATGGATCCTCTATCCATCTGTGCCAGCGCCGCCAATGTTGCCCAGCTGGCGGGCATCATCATCTCTAAGTTAGCAGCCTTCTGCGAGGCAGCCAGCCATGTCGACATCACAGTTTCTGGCTTCCGGGTCGAGATCCATAATTTCCAGATAGCGTTGAGGCTCGTCGCAGAAACAAAGAATTTGTGGCAACTACGGCAAATGACGGATCTTGAGCAAGACCACTGGACGCGTATCGACAAGCTTCTCAGACGCTGCAAGCAGACTCTGGAAAAGCTGCATTCGTTGCTGGAAAAAGCCGTGGTGAAGGAGACGACGCTTGGGAGGAGACCCCTGACACAGTTGAGGCTGGACATGAAGTCGCATATCATTTGCATACTGCGGAGCCATATCAAGTCGTACACACAGGCTCTGCAAGTGTCGTTGTCGACCCTGACACTGGCGAACCAGTTGCAGAGCCATGCCTCGATTGAGCACGAACTACAAGAGTTGTCCCGTAAGATTCAGGACGTGAAGTCAACGTTGTTGACACGACCTGTGGAGATGCAACAATCAGACGATACCGAGACAGCTGACATCGAGGCCGATATGCCAGGTGAACACGAGATCAGCGAGGATTTGGAGCAGGTCATCATGTCTGCCGCCGCTGTTAGTGAAGCCGCAACAAGCGTCGATGCCGACTCGATCCGCAGCAGACTCCAAGTTACAGACAGACCGATACACAACTGGATGGATGGATTCGAATCGCCGCTGCGAAGCCCCGGTGCTGCTCACAGCCCTGAAACTGAAGCGCCGTCGCTGAGAATGCCCAGTACTTCCGAACTTGTCCCTCCAGTGCGCGAAGAACCGAAAGACTCAGGGATCGGGTCCGACGAGCATTCCGATGACGAGGACGATCCAGATCCCAACCTTGACGATCATTTCTCCGAGGGTGTCTTGAAGGGACTCATCGAGAGATTCCACGACCAGGCGATCGAGGATTTCGACAAAGGGAACTACCACCGAGCCGAAACGGCCCAGAACATGATGATCAGATACCTGGAGGAGGGTCGGCGCAACCATGGAATGGAGTACGACAACGCTGAAGTTTTCGAGAGGCTGGCCCAGATATACTACAAGCAGAAGCAGCTGGAGGAGGCAAAGACAATCTACACTCGGCTGTTGGAAGAGCACAAGGAGAGGACCCCGGACATCTGGAGGTGGTACTTCTCTTATGCAAAGATATACCAAGAGCAGGAGCGACTGGAAAAGGCTGCGAGGTATGCGAAAAGAGCTTTCACCGGAGCCGAGAAGTGTTTGCCGAGGGAGGATCCGTTCATCTTCGATAGCGTGGCACTTTTGGCCCAGATCTGTCAGCAACGAGGGGAACATATCTTGGCTGAAGCGCTGCGTGAACAGTACCTTGGAGACAAACCCCGACAGCCGAGCTTGACAGAACGCAAACTGAGCCTTGAAGTCACGCCGAGTGGTAGCAGTGGAAGGTCGTGGTTAACTGAGGCCGGACATGATCCAGCGTCCCCAAACTTCGACCCAAGGAACGCAATGAGATTTTCAATCGAAAGGGACAGTGAAGCAGGCGTTACAGAAGTGCTGCATCGAATTCAAGACTTCGAAAAGCAACGAGAACTCGCAAAAGAAAGCCTGAAATGGGCGATTCAGGGCGGCCGGCGAGAGATCGCAAACTTACTGCTGGAGTTGGACCTGGGGATTGGAAAAGACTCGCTTTTCGCGGATGGGAAGACGCCTCTCGTACACGCCATCCAGGCCAAGGAAGACGGAATAGTACAAGACATTCTCCAAAAGGGTGCCAGTCCAGAACAACGTTGCGCGAGGGGCATGACACCTTTGATCCATGCAGTCATCGCTGGACATGAACCTATCGCTGCGCATCTCCTTGGGAAAGGTGCGAGAGTGGACGCTACATCTTATGGATGTACGGCGCTTCATCGTGCTGTCGACCTCAAGTTCGCCGTCCTCGTGAAGTTGCTGTTGGAATACGACGCTAGTCTTGAATGCGTGGGTCCGAGGAAGTGGCTGTCGCCGGGCTCTTCAGGTAGGCGGCTTCCTTCTAGCCAGCATTACAGGACCAATACTGACCCAACACATGTAGACGCTAGCTGGACTCCTCTTCTTCTCTCAAGCTTTGCTGGATCATCCGAGATATCGCACTTACTGCTTGAAAAGCATGCGCACATTGAAGCAAAGACCTCGACTGGCGGGACGCCTTTGATGTATGCAGCCGAGGAGAGACACCTCACCACAGTCCGGCTGCTGCTTTCGGCGGGTGCAGACGTCCACGCGGTTGACAAGAAAGGCGACACCGCCCTTCATCGCGCAGTGCGCAAGAGTGGCAATGTTGAGATTATCGATGCGATCCTCGGAAAGGGAGGCAGCCTCGATACGCCAAACAAGGAGCGCGAGACAACACTTCACATAGCAGCGTCCAAGAGCGGCGGGGAGCGCTTGCTCGGCGTGCTACTCGGCCGTCAGGCGAACAGAGAGGCGCGAGATGTTGCCGGCCGCACGCCTCTACACGTGGCGATCGAAAAGCGACACGAAGGGAATGTTGCCACTCTCATAGAGCGAGGAGCTGACATTAGCGCTGCGGATAATTACGGCCAGAGCTCAGTGAAACTGGCTCAGCGAAGCTCGCCCGAGATCCAGGTGCTCATCAAGAAACACAAGAAGAGGTCGACCACACTGAGCTCGTCGATGAGCCGCAGGGGCTCGGATCGTTCAAGTACCACGGAAGGATCGGTAGGACGCCAGCCGTCCGTGTCCTCGAAGTTCACGTTCTTGGACAAACTCAGGTGACATATTTGTTCTTCTCGCTCCGGTGTTTTTGCAGCCGATTATTGTTTTCCAAATACTGTAGATGTGTTTCTGAGACGCTGCTGAGTGTCGCACGCTTTCGCTTTGATGACCTGGGGGTATTTGGCGTTTGAAAGCATAGGGACGAGCGTTGACTTGCTTGACGGCACAGAGGTGACAGCATAGATGCGGGCCTGAAACGACATGGGAATTGGATATTGTAGACGTAATTTGCCCAGAACGATTGTTGCACATGACCAGGTGTTTGCAGGTGGCTGCGGCGTCGCGGAGATGAAGGCGTGAAGGCGCGGTGGGCGAGGCAAGAGCGCCCGCCGGAGAACGGTGCTTCCGCGCACCACGGAGGAACGGTGCCTCCGCGCGCCCGGCGGTCAGCGCCCGCTTGCACACTTGGGCACAGGTGGACCTTGCACGCAAAAGCGGAGGAGGCTCAGATCGCTTCGGGGCGCGCTCCCCTAAATATCCAGAGCCACTTATGCCGATGGTGGGTTAATCACCCGCCCGCTGCACTTTCGACCACCCGACTCCATCCCGCGCGCGACCACCCTCTCTCTGCTACTTAATTCGCATTGAGCTGACACCGCCACCGCCCACGTCCTTCCACCCTCCCTCTCAGTCCTCCGTCGCGCACGCGTCCTGTCAACATGCCGAAGGCGTCGGATGTCGCGTACTACCTGTTCCACGTGCAGGAGCTGCGGTCCATAATCCAATGGTACGAGATGGCTCCCTTGCGCGCTCGCAACTGTTGTGCAAACTGATCCAGGCTTTAGGAAGGTGTGGCACAACCCCGTCCACGAGCGCGACGAATCGAAGGAATCCCCGTCGCTGCGCCAGTGCTTCGTCTTCCTCCAGCAGACCAGCCGTAGCTTCGCCGCCGTCATCCAAGAGTTGCACCCCGAGCTGCTCGTGCCCGTTTGCCTCTTCTACCTCATCCTTCGCGGGCTCGACACCATCGAGGATGACATGACCATCGACCTTAAGACGAAGGAGCCGCTGCTGCGTGAATTCGACCAGATTCTGGACAAAGATGGCTGGAACTTCAACGGGAACGGTCCCAACGAGAAGGACAGGCAGCTGCTTGTCCAGTTCGAGGTCGTGATCGAGGAGTTCAAGAAGATCAAGAAGCCGTATCAGGCCATCATCAAGGACATCACCAAGAAGATGGGCAACGGCATGGCCGACTACGCCAACAATGCCGAGCACAACACCTATGGCGTGAACACTGTCAAGGACTATGAGCTGTACTGCCACTATGTCGCTGGCCTCGTTGGAGAGGGTCTCACGCGACTCTTCGTCGAGGCGGATCTGGCCAACACCGCCCTGCTCAAACGCCCCGAACTGCAGGAGTCTATGGGTCAGTTTTTGCAGCAGGTCAACATCATCAGGGACATCAAGGAGGACTTGGATGATAACCGGAAGTTCTGGCCGAAGGAAATCTGGTCGAAGCACGTTGACAACTTTGAAGACCTTTTCAAGCCTGAGAATCGCGAGAAGGCTCTCAACTGCAACTCCGAGATGATCTTGACCGCCCTGCGACGCGCGCCTGACTGCCTATTCTACCTCGCCGGTCTGAGGGACCAGAGCGTGTTCAACTTCTGTGCCATTCCGCAGACCATGGCCATTGCGACGCTGGAGCTGTGCTTTCGCAACCCGGCCGTTTTCGAGAAGAACGTCAAGATCACCAAGGGCCAGGCGTGCGAGCTTATGGTTCGGTCAACGCAGAACCTGCAGATCGTTTGTGAGGTGTTCAAGGAGTTTTCTCGCAAGCTCCTCAAGAAGAATGATCCTAGAGACCCCAACTTCCTCGAGATCAGCATCGCTTGCGGCAGGGTAAGTTGGAGAGGAGTTTTCTGCGTCATGTCTCCAAGGTGCTAACGTTTGAACAGATTGAGCAATTCATTGAATCGATCTTCCCGTCGCAAACAGCGCAGAACAAGGAGATGAAGCCGGCGGCCTTGAGCCCAGAGGAGGAAGCGAAGAAGAAGAAGGAAGAGGAGGAAGCAAAGTGGGACCTGATCTACATGGGAATTGCCGTAATGGGCACGCTAACGGTAGTCACCATTTGCATGGTAAGCGTCAAATTTTCGCGTTCCGCACAACTCAACAACTCCAACTTCATCGCCCGCTAACATTCATCCCACAGCTTCTTGTCGCTTGGTTTGCCGGCGCAAGGTTCGACATTGCCTTCAATCAGCTCAAGCAGGGCTTGTTCAAGGCGCCCCAGCCTGGCTCGGAGCATGCACAGCAAGTCATCGAGAAGTTCGATCATGGCGAGCTCTAGAGGTAGCCGCCTGCACAGCTGTTCAGTTGCATCTAATCTTCCTGGTATATGGTCCCCTCAGAAACAAAAGCGGCAGCCATTTATGTATAACGACCAGAGCATGTATTACCTCTCATTCATTTGAGCTCTCCATAGCGTGAGCGCAGCAGTTGACCCGGGGCGTCTGGTTCTTCTGTTACTAATATAGTAATTCGCATTTGCGGACAAGAATCTATCTCGCCAGGTTGGCGGCGATTGGTTCTGCTTACCGTCTACTGGTATCCCTCAGCCATGGATATGTGTTCTTCCCTTTGCATTTACGTTTCCGAAATCCAGGGACCCCTAGCACGGATGTCAAATTACAATCATGCCCTTTCAGTGGCGTCGGTTGTGCCGAAGATGTGCTGATATTGAGTTACATTACCCGGTAATCGGGAACTGCTGGTGTGTGTCTCTAACTTCCACGAGGCCCACTCCAGCTGGTGCGGTACACATATCAACAATTGAGCTCTCTTTCTCTTGTCATATGACGTCATGTGTTTCTTGTTGGCGATGTGCAAGCGGGAATGCCGAACGCTTTGGCTGCGCAATAGCAAGAGGCTGTTTCATCTGCCAAATTATCTGGAGATCATAATACATAGAATTGCATCATCGCTTGCGGATGCCCTGCAACGTGTTCGGTCATCGCCCTCATTTGCTGAGCTCTGATAGAGATGGGCGAATGAGCAAGCGGCGGGTAATGGGGACTCTGATGTTTCTGGATGGTATCATCTCAAGGCGCTCAGACGCGTCAGCTGCGAAGCACGGCGCGAGGAAGATGCCCAGAGGCGCTCAAACGGGAAGCGGCAGATGAGCAGGGTGCGGATTGGACCGAAGTTGAGGCGGCCCTGCGCCAAGCCGCACTTGCCGCTCTGGCACAACTTCGCGACTGCCCGACTTTTCGCTGCGAGCTTGACCTTAAAGCCATCATTCAAAGAGCTTCCCCCACTACACAACCTCCGACGTCCACAACAAAGGCCATTCGGCATTGCCGCATCCGCACTGCTTGGCGTAACACCAGGCGGTATCATCAAGAGCAACATCTCCAGCCAACCGGCCCGTTCGCTCCGCGCGTCTCATCCTTGAAGCACGTTTGAAGCGTTCCGCGGTTACACCCGCCTAAACCTCGCCAAACGCTTTTAGGCACGCCTAAAGCCCGTCGCCGCCCACATTTGCGCCGACCAACATACACCATGGCTGCTACCGCAAACCCCCAGGAACCCGTCCCCCTCGACACCATCCCGATCTCACCTGAGGGCGGCAACATGAATGGCACAAAGGAAGGCGAAGAGGGCAAGGTCCCCTACAATGACAGCGAGCCTGTCACCGTCTTCCACGATCCCAACAACTTCAACGTCAAGCATCCGTTGATGAACGCCTGGACTCTTTGGTTCACCAAGCCGCCGAGCGGCAGGGTACGTTGATGGCGCAATCGCGAGGCTGCTGCGACTGCATACTGACCCATTGCTCCGCAGGGCGACAACTGGAACGAGCTGCTGAAGGAGGTGATTTCCTTCGACTCGGTCGAGGAGTTTTGGGGCATCTACGTACGTACCCCGCCTACTTGACTCACGGCGCCGGCCCATGGCTGACGTGTCGCCTGCAGAACAACATCACCCCGACCTCTCAGCTGGCGCTCAAGTCCGACTACCACCTGTTCAAGCAGGGCGTCCGTCCCGAGTGGGAGGACCCGCAGAACAAGCATGGCGGCAAGTGGTCGTTCTCTTTCCGCGACAAGAAGCTCATCGACATCGACTCGCTCTGGCTCCACGTCATGCTGGCCGCCATCGGTGAGACTCTGGAAGACGAGGGCGACGGCGAGGTCATGGGCGTCGTTGTCAACGTGCGCAAGGGCTTCTACCGTATCGGTCTGTGGACGCGCACTGTCGGCAAGCCGTTCCCCGGCGGCGGCGACGGCAACAACGCGGGTGGCAAGGGCAGGACCTTTGAGCAGGGCAAGGAGGTCCTGCTGAAGATCGGCTCGCGCTTCAAGGAGGCGCTGACGCTCAAGGAGAACGACCAGGTCGAGTTCTCGGGTCACACGGACAGCGCGCACTCCGGCAGCACCCGGGCGAAGGCCAAGTTTGTCGTCTAAGAAACAAGGCGAAGACGATTGGAATGGGCATATTAATGACGTCCGACTCATGTGAATTCACGGATGCTGGAAGGCGGGATTGTTTCTCTCTAGTTTCCTTGACGGTTTCTCGGCAAGACGGGAAAAGTTTGGGCTTGCTCGAGGCAGGGCAGGCGGTTACATTGCAACGGCGTTTAGTCTACGAGCATCACACACGGGAGGTGAAACAGGTGGCCCTCCTCGATAGCTCAGTTTCGGGGAAGGACGATTATCACGGCACGGTTTAGCACGGCGTTTGCATCAGGCTGACGACGGCATCTTCGGGAACGGGTTTCTGTCGATATACTAAAAGCTTCTTGTACCACAATATCTTCTCTGGTGCGCGATTTGCCAGCGGCTCGGGCAGCGGGCAGTGACGTCGCGGTTGTGGCTTGGAGGGGTGTTCGGGTGATCGTTGCCCCAGTGTGGCTTTGCGCGGGTGCAGTGAGAAAATCGTCGTCATGGGCAAGGGTCCCGCCGCTGTTGGCTTGCCGCCTTTCCGTACTGCAGCACAACATTCGCCCAAGGCACCACCGCTACCTGCTGCCCTACACCAACACCATCCATTCCTACGTGTTTTGCCCCCTATAGTCTGCCTTCCGACGCAGCCAGCATGGTTGTCGACACGACTTACTACGACGCCCTGCAGGTGCCGCCCACGGCATCCGAGATCGAGATCAAGAAAGCATATCGCAAGCTTGCGATCAAGCTGCACCCGGGTAGGCCACGTTCCACCTGTTGCAGACTCCAGCGCTGATTTGTTTTCTTTCCTTGCAGACAAGAACCCCAACGACGAGAGCGCGCACGAGAAATTCCAGGCTGTAAGACTTCCTCGCTGCTGCTGCCGCTGCCCCGCGCCGCCTTTTTTTCGCTCCCCCGCCCCGCAAATATTTGACCAACACAACCAACACGCGGTGCATACAGATAGGCGAGGCGTACCAAGTTCTCAGCGACAAGGAACTCCGGAAACAATATGACTTGCACGGCAAGGAAGGAGCGGTGCCGCACAGCGGCTTCGGTACGCAACCATGAATGCCCAAGAGCCCGAAACCAGGGCGGGCGAGATGAGGACATGACATCGCGCGGTTGCTAACAAGTGGCTTTTTGCACGATACAGAGGACCCCGCCGAGTTCTTCGGTATGATCTTTGGCGGCGAGGCTTTCGTGGACTGGTGCGTTCACAACCCCCTCTTCTTCCACACCGACTCGATATGCACGCTTGATGCGCATCGACGGCCTGAGGATTTAGACGGCTGACGGAAGGGGAAACATACAGGATCGGCGAGATTTCACTCATGAAGGACCTCACGCACACCATGGACATCACCATGAAGGAGATGGAAGAAGAAGAGGCTGCCGCCGCCGCCGCCGCTGCCGCGGAGCAAGAAGCGGCTGAAACGGGTGCGGCTGGCACTACTGCTGCGGCCGACTCGACGGCCGGCGAGACTACTGCCGCTGGCGCGGCTACCACCGGCACTGCTCCCGCTGCTGCTGCCCCCGCACCCGAGAAGCAGGCGTCCGCCGAGGAGGAAGCCGACGCTGCCGTTCACGGTGCTGCTGCTGCTCCCGGTGCTACCGCCGGCGGTGCCGCCGACGCCACGCCGAGTCCATCGGCATCTGGCACGAGCACGCCGCGGCCGAAGGGGGTGCCGACGCGGCTGGCGATCATGGACAAGAGCGAGGAGGAGGCGCGGATGGACGCGGCGGGAGTGTCGGAGAAGGAGAAGGAGCTGCGGGCCAAGGAGAAGAAGAAGGGGGGGCTGACCAAGGAGCAGCGCGAGGAGCTGGCGGCGTACGAGATGGAGCGCAAGAAGGTGCGGGACGAGCGGGTGGCGACGCTGGCGGAGAAGCTGGTGAAGCGGCTGAACATCTGGACGGAGAGCGACAAGGGGGCGGACGTGACGGCGAGCTTCAAGGAGCAGATGAAGCTGGAGGTGGAGAACCTGAAGATGGAGAGCTTCGGGCTCGAGATCCTGCACGCCATCGGCCAGGTGTACACGAGCAAGGGCACCAACTTCCTCAAGAGCCAGAAGTTCCTGGGCATCGGCGGCTTCTTCGGCCGGCTCAAGGACAAGGGCCAGCTGGCCAAGGAGACGTGGGGCACCATCTCGACGGCGATCGACGCGCAGATGAGCATGGAGGCCATGGCCAAGGCCGAGGAGGCGGGCGGCGACGAGTGGACGGACGAGAAGAAGGCCGAGTTCGAGAAGCTGGTGACGGGCAAGATCCTGGCGGCGGCGTGGCGCGGCAGCAAGTTCGAGATCCAGAGCGTCCTGCGCGACGTGTGCGACAAGGTGCTGCAGGACAAGAACGTGAAGCTGGAGAAGCGCGTGGAGCGGGCGCAGGCGATTGTCATCGTCGGCGACCTGTTCGCCAAGGCGGAGCGCGACCCGGACGAGGAGGGCGACTTCATGGCCTTCGAGCAGCTGATGGCCGAGGCGGCGGCGAAGAAGGAGCACAAGGGCGACAAGAAGAAGAAGAAGGGGGAGAAGGGGGAGAAGGGGGAGAAGGAGAAGGAGAAGGAGAAGGGAGGGGAACAGCCGGCCGCTGCTACTGCATCTGCCGCCAGCCCTTAGTGGTGGTGGAGGGCTTCTTTACCACACCCCTTTTCCTTTTTCCTTCTTCGTGTTTTCTCAAGATTATACCTTAGCATGCTGCAAACAAGATGGGAGATGGACGGACGGTTCGTGTATTAATTTGTCGGCTACATTCTTCTTTACAACCTTTCGCTTCGAAATTGTGGTGGTGGTGGTGGTGGTGGTGTATGTGCCTGTCGTCGTCGTTCGTCGGAGTACTGGTCGTTGTTTGTTCATAGACCTGGTTTGTACCATGAAATCGTCGTCCCGAGTCTTGTCATCGGTGTGCTCTCTCTCTCTCTCTCTCTCTCTCTCTCTCTCTCTCTCTCTCTCTCTCTCTCTCTCTCTCTCTCTCTCTCCTCCTCCTCCTCCTCCTCCTCCTCCTCCTCCTTCTCTTTTTAATTTTTATTTTTCTTCGCAATGTGATAGACTTACCTACTGACGAACTGACCTGCTTGAATGGATTTGACTACGGTTCCTACCTACTTTCTTGGCCGTTTTGAAGATGGTTATGGTGGCATCTGGAATCGTAGTCACTACTTGTCATCTGCTTTACACAGATACCGCATCATGATAGTTTATATATGTAGTTGAAGACAAGATTCGGACGTAAACATGCGCGTTTTCAAACTTTACGTTTACGTCGGGATCTTGCATTCAAACCACAAACCACGCATCCCATATAGAAAGTTTCTGTGAGGCAGCTGCGGGTGGGTGGGGGGCGCAATCTCCTTTCTGTCGCTCGCTGCGGCTCACCTTGGCGTGGCAGCGCAGCCGTGGTGGTCACTTCCCGTTTTAATGACGGTGATGTATGGGAGCTTGAGCGTGGGTAGGCAGGTGGATAGGTAGGTATACTCGGGGCGAGGAGGCTCTGGCGGGCTCTCCGCATCCGCCAAGTGGATTCGGCGTGTGAGAAACGGGGATCGGTGGGGGTGGTGGAATTTTGTAGGCGTTCTTTTTGTATTAGTCTGGGTTACTGTTAGCTTATTTCTTAACGGACGAAGGAAGCTCCGTGTGTACATGGCTGGCCTGTGCTCGGTGATGCAGGAGGGGCTACGCTCTGACGGTTGCTTCGGTATTGGATGGTGGCGGGCTCTTTGTTCTCCGGGCGAGTCCCCGGGTGTCCACGCACAGTTGCCTCTAAGTTACGGCCGAAGAGTGGAATTTTTTCAGTAGTATGGATGAATAGTAAAGGACGATTGATTAGTGGGAGCTATAGGTGGTGAGTGATGTGTGTACCACCCAGTAGCAAACCACGCTAAGCCTAATCTATCGTGAAGCAAACAACCTGCTGTGGCCTAAATAGTGAGGCATCCCTATCGGTGTGCCGGCCAAATATATAAAATAGGGTAATGGACGTTTCTGCAATATAAGAAAATATATTTGGCTGTTTACTTAATGTTGCTGAAATTTTCCGACGGTGTACGGTGTTGGCAGGAGCGACCGACCAGGGGGGTTTACACTACTTCTTCGGCTCAGCGAAACGACCTCCTCACCTCACCATGGACCCGCGCCATCATTTGGAGCCCAACGCGGGGGGGCTGTCTGCATCCTCATCGTTCAGAGCTCGGCTACCCTCTAGCATTCGATGATACGTCCTCGGCTACCCAGCGGCATTCTCTCGAGCAGGCTACCCGCTGGCTTTCGAAGCTCGTTACCCCACCGGCTACCTAGAGGCATCCTCACTTCATTTCTACGACTACTACCGACATCGATACGATACACCTGGTGGACTGCGGCTTCGCGGCTATTGCGCAGTCCAGAGAGAGGGGGATATCTGTTGGCAGAAGCGACCGACCAAGGGGGTTTCACTACTTCGGCTCAGCGATCCGACCTCCTCACCTCACCACAGACCCGCGCCATCAACGGCTTGGTTCTCAATTTAAAAGCCCCGGGTGAATCTGATCGCCAAAGATACCGCCATATCCTGGCGGTTGAGGTGGCAGGTCAAAGAGAGGAGGCTCAGGGCATGGTCTGCAGGTCATTCTGAAAGATTGTTTCATTGCAAAGGAGACACCATACACCAGTCTGGGCACTACATCCCATACACTTCGAGCTATCTTCATCCCGTATAGCCACGTATCAATCTTGCCGGAACATGGAGTAAATCGGGAAAGAGACAGTAAGAAGGAGCAAGGGAAAAGGAGGTCAGACACTTAATCACCACTCTCGCGGGCCGTGTCTGGCCGGCTCTCCTCCTTCAATGCTCTCCGCTTGCGCCATCCACCTCCCCAAACCTGCAGGGCGATGATGGGCAGCCAGCTAAAGACGAAGATGATGCCGGCCATGAGCCCTCCGCTCCCGCTCATGCCGATGCTCTCAATCATCTGCGGGAACCAGAACGGTCCGATGAAGCCCCACTAAGTCGCAGAGGATGTCAGCAGGAGTTTCCTGATGTTGGAAGGGTGCGGAGGGAAAGAGAATTGAGGTGATGTGGGGTAAGTGTTTTCGGGGACTAACGGTGCTCCTGATCATGTTGACGAAAACGCCGATGCTGGACGACGACTCGGGATGGCAGTCGACGGCGTACGTGACCAAGACGGTGGTGACGATCTGGTTGCCGACGGAGGCGATGGCGAGGCCGACGATGGGCGTGACGTTCCAGTGCATGGGGACGGCCTGCTGGGTGCGCACGCCGAAGACGATGAGGCCGACGATGGCGAGCAGGAAGCCGAACCACGACAGCCACAGGCGGTGCTCGGCGGGCGGGCGGAGGGCGGCGGGGTCGCGCTTGACGCGGCGGTTCATCCACACGTCGCTGAGCGGGCCGGCCATCTGCTCGCCCAGCACGGAGCCGATGATGATGCCGAGGAACTGCAGGCCGATCTGCTGCGGGTTGAAGGCGAACTTGGGCAGGAAGATCTGCGGGATCTCGACCGTCATGAAGACGCTGGCGAAGCCGAAGACGATCGTGTACGACACGGTCGGCAGCAGGATGGACCGGAAGCGCGCGAGCGAGGCGGGCTGCACGAACTCCCACGCCCGCAGCGGCGTCGGGTCCAGCCGGTGCGTGAAGTTGAGGTACTCCTGCTTGAAGGCGCTGCCGCTGTGCCGCACCCCCTGCCGGATGTAGCGCGTCTCGGGCCCGAGGAAGAGGTAGCCGACGAACTGGACGGCGTTGATCTGGGCGCCATGTCAGTCTGGTGTGTGTGGGACGCGGGGGACGTCACTCACGATGGCGTAGATCCAGAAGATCCACCGGTATCCGACGTGATACGCCACGAATCCCATGATGAAGGGGCCGGTGGGCGGGCCCAGCGTCACCATCAGGCTGCGGTCGTGGTGGTCAGCAGGTGGCGCGGGAGGAAAAGGCGGCAGCACTCACGTCCAGACGCCCATGTGGCGGCCGCGGTCCTTCTTGAAGAAGGTCTCGACGACGACGCCGCTGCCAATGGCGATGGCGGGGCTGATGAAGAACGACACGAGGCAGCGGCAGGCGGCCATGGCGGCGTAGCTGTGGCTGACGGCGCAGCCCACATTGCACACGGCGGCGCCCACGGTCGAGAGCAGCCAGACGGGGCGGCGGCCGTAGCGGTACGACACTGGCTTCCAGAACAGCGGCGCGTAGCCCAGCACGGCGATTTGCATCGACGTCAGGTACGAGGCCCGCTGCAGCGAGCAGCCGAGGTCCTCGGAGATGGCCTCGAAGGCGGGGATGATGCCGGCCGCAATGAAGGTCGTCATCATGGCGTGGAAGGCCACGAGCACGAGGTTGGCGTTCTTCTGTTCACGGCCGTCAGCACTCATGCAACTGAATAGCATACAGTACGTTACCTTCCAGCTTGGCCAGTTGTACGGGTCTGCCGGGTCCGCAGACGGCAACGGGTCCAGCGCCAGGGTGCCGTGCCTCTGCAGGAGGTACTCGCGATGCTCGGGCGGCAGGTGTGCGGCGCCATCGTCGAGCAGGGTCGAGTGGTGGGCCAATGCTTGCATGGCCTCTTTCCGGTCCTCGCCAGCCTTTTCGTCGTCGACTGTGCCGGCCATGGCTGCGGGTTAAGTACGAAGTGACTGCGGGAGCGGGTGGCAGGACGAGGTGTCTGTCCAGAGCAGAGGGTTTCAGGAGCCGGCAGATCCGCGACAACAGCGTAGTGCGGAAGGTAGTTAAGAGATATCACGGCCACCCACATGCCGCAGCTGCGATCCGGAAAGGAAGCTGTGGCACACGTTGTTCCCTGTCACAGATGACGACTGCATGGCGTGGGAGAAGCTTTGCGGCAGATCGCTCCCCGTTGCGGCTCCAGGTCCGGCAGTGATGGGCGTTTGGCGGGGAACTGGGGGTGGAGAGGCGAGTGCCGTTGCCCGTAGCCGACGAGCATACACACTACACGGTGACTGCGGGGGGCTTCCGCTTGTGGCTTCGGGGCCGAGGAGGCTGCCGGCGATAAAGAAGATGCAGCCACTCTTCTCCGCCGTCTCAACGCCGTTGCGGAAAAGTGGTCTCAACGCCCCACAGTGAAGATCCAACGGCCCGCTCCGTGGACTCCTTTGTTTCACTTCTGGGTAAACCCTTTGCCCCTCGACCCCGGTTGGCTGTAAGATCGTCGTTGTTATCTCCATCATGCAGGCTTCTCCCTGTCTTCCACTGTTGCGGCTCCCCCCCCCCCCCCCCCCCGCGTGTAGAGCTGTTGTACCGCAAACGCTTGCTCCACGACTTCAACGGCAACGGGAGGCCAGCCATGGACCGTCCGAACCATGGCATCCCTTTTCTACCGCCATTGTCTGGGAAGGGAGCCAACAGTTGCTCTTCCAATCTGTAGGGAGGACAACAGTTGGCGCACGCTGCTCAACAACTCATCCCTATGCCTATTTAACCGCTTTCTTTCCACCCTCCTCCATCTGTTCAAAGTCGTGACTTCAGTGGACTTGGTTGGTTCTGTCCACAGCAGCCATGCATTTCGCACAATGGAGTTTGAACACACTGGCAGCCTTTTGGACTCTGCTAGTCCCCAAGGCTGGCGCAACGGTCCCCGTTGTCGAAGCATCCGTCAAAGTCCGGGGCCACGATGTCCAGATTGATCCTCGGTCTCCCGGCGCCGCCGAAACTGCCCCCATGTGCAACGTCCCGGAGATGAATGAGGCCATCTTCGTGGAAAAACTGAAGGACATCGATGACTGGATGCAGGGAATAATGCAGCGCTTCCGCGACAACCCGGGAACCCACAAGACATTCTTCAGCTTCGTCCTGAAAACAAACTTTCCTACCGTGTTACCTAGCCATACCAGTTGCAACTTTGTCAATGACTGCGACGTGGGTCTCTCATTCTCTCCCTCCCTCTGCCTCCCTCTCGGCGACGTAAAAGATGATAATTAACGGGCAACGCAGCCCGTCTCATGCTCCTTGTTCCGGGACATCCTGGAGGGCGAATCTCAAGAGAAGTACGAGCATGAACGAGCCATGGCCGTCTATGCAGCAACTGCGATAACCAACTTCCACAATTTCTATCGCTCCGTTGGCGAGGCCTTCGAATCAGCGAGCAACCATATCAGCGGGCTGCTCGAGGAGCTTTGGCACACATTCAGCTGGGACGACAACTATGCCCTTAGGGAAAAGAAAAAAAGGAAAAGCAGGAGAGAAAAAGAAAACTCGGAATCGCTATAGGATTACTCGTTATCCTGCTAGTGACAGCAGGAGTTGGGGCTTACACCGGACCAATCGTGGCTGGGGTGGCTGGGGCCGTTACGGATCCAATAAAAAATTCAATAAAAATGGCAGTTGATGCAGTTAATACCGGGGCTGGTGGAGCCTACTCAGGATCGACTGCGATCTTCGCTGCTGTGGTTAAGGGGGGAGAAGGGTAAGTCGAATCTAACAAGACGGTACCTCTTCCGACACTAACGCATGAACAGTCGCGCGTGGCTCGACCACCAGGAAATCGAATTCCATCACGTATGGGAACAGGCGGCCACGCAGGCGAAAGAAGTGCTGAACAACGCAACGCTGACGTTGATGGAAGGGAAGCAAGATGGCTCGAGTGAAAACATCATTACGATCCTCAGGAATCAGGGGTTCTATCTTCCATTGGATGCTCAGCTCAAACCACGGCTGCAGCGGCATATGAACAAGGAGATGCTTGCCAGCACCATCAACCTACTGTGGAACTCAGGCCACACAAACGCCTGGATAGTCCGGTCCCAGGCCCCGTCGGGTTGCGAGGCAGACGAAAGGATCCGTCCGGAGGCCAAGGTGTGCTTGGACAACGAGAAAGACTGGACTTACTTCGTAGCCGGCACAGATGACTATCGCGACAAGGACGTGTCACTGGTGCACTTGCTCCCGGGATGGAAGTCGATGAGAGAGAAACCAGGCGAGTACGAGAACATCACAGTGGAGGATGTTGTCGCATCATCTCTCAAATGGTGGAGGGCGGTGGGCAACCATGGTCTCGACGCCGGCGCTCAACCCGCGGGCTTCAACGCCAGCAAGGTCTTGGGCCAGATCAATGACACCGCCACCTCGGCAATCCACCTGCCCGTGTGCAACAACCCCGGCGGCGAGGCGCTCAGCAGCCTGAACGAGGAGGACCAACTGAGCTTTCCGTGCGTGTGCGCCAACCAGGACGGCAAGCCTGATGATTTCTCGCCTCAAAGCGAGACGCTGGGGGTGCTCAAGACGTCAGGGCTGATCACACGGCCAAAGGTCTACGAGCACTGCAAAGAGGAGTTGGAGTGCACCGTGGAGAAGCGCAACCTGTACCAGCTAGACTGCGGGGACAGCAGTATCAGGGGGAAGAATGTCAGCGAGGGGTGGTGTGAGGCAACCTTCATTGCTTGGGGCAACGAAGAGTACGAGCACGACGAGCCGGGCAAGATCGAGGACTGGGCGGACGAGGAAAGTTACGAGTAGGGCGGGCTTAGCGGGCATGGCAAGCCCCCACCGAACGTCGGGAAGGCTAGATAGCAACAACCAACCATCCCACATCTCCTGCCACCACCATGCGTTTCGCCCTCGCCCCCGCCCTCGCCGCCATGCTGCCGCTGGCCGTCGCCCTCGACAAGCCGCTCGACATTGAAGTCACGCACAGCGTCGAGTGCGCGCGCAAGACCGTCGCCGGCGACAAGGTCGACGTGCACTACCGCGGCACCCTCGCCCAGGACGGCACCGGTGCGTCCCCCGCCCACGCGCCCGCCCTGCCCGCCCCCGCAGAAGCTGACCTGGCCAGAGTTCGACGCCTCCTACAACCGCGGCCAGCCGCTCGCCTTCACCGTCGGCAAGGGCATGGTCATCAAGGGCTGGGACCAGGGCCTGCTCGACATGTGCATTGGCGAGAAGCGCACGCTCACCATCCAGCCCGAGTGGGCCTACGGCTCCCGCGGCGTGGGCCCCATCCCGCCCGACAGCGTGCTGGTCTTCGAGACGGAGCTCGTCAAGATCAACGGCCAGGCCAGGGACGAGCTATGAAGGGTCCGTAGTTGAATTGATGAATGCCATTGTGCCTCGCAAGTGTGTCCTATAGCTAGTCGCCGTGCGACGCTGCCTCTTCCAGCGCCACCACGGCATTGTCAAGCTCCCTGATCCTCTGCCCCACCCGCCGCTTGACCTCCTCTCCGACCTCCCTGTTCTCCCCGCCAACCGCCGCCTCGTACGCCGCCTTCAGCGCGTCGAGCGCCTCCCTGGCCGCCGCCCGGTCGTCGGCCGCGTAGACCGTGTTGCCCTCGGTCTCTTCGACTGCGATCTCGAATTCGTCCTTGGCCGTTGCGTAGCTATGTGGCGTCAGTCCAATGCGCCGTCGGGCTGATGGAGCACCGTCGACGTACAGGTCTTGGATCTCGTCGATCTTCTCGTCTGCGATGCGCTTGCTGCTGAAGTAACGGGCGTGCTCGCTGACGATGCTTGCTGGCCGGCACGACACCCGCGTGGACGGCGCCGCCCTCAATGCCGTCGAAATGCCAGCTCTGGTGTTGTGCGGGCGCACCGCCGTGGCAAAGGCCTGGCGTGCCTGGCGTGCGCAAGTCCGCGAAGCCGTGCGGAAGGACATGGTGGGCGTTGGTTGATCAAAAGACAGACAACAAACGCAGCTCGATGACGGCGTTGCAGCGCGAGTCAGGCGGCGACGGGGTCCCTGCATGAAATCATGGCCGCCATCCCACAACAACACATGCACCCACCCCCCACTCAGCCCCGCGACATGCTCCTCGGTATCTCCGCGCTCCTCATCTCCGCCACCTTCCTGCTGTACAGCCATCCGCCGCGGACATGGCTGCAGCTTTTCAGATCGTGGAGTCAAAGGGGGCTCGCCGCCCCTCCCAAGCCCGACTGCATCCCCGATGATCCGAAGCCGAGCCAACTCACTTCGGATTCTTCACAGAAATCCCCGCCGCCGCCTGCCGCAGACGAGCGCAAGCCGCCCGTGACCATACAAGTCCCGCGCTTGGACGAGACGCCTTCCGAAGACAGCGAGTCGGCGCAAACAACCCCCAAAGCCACCACCTTTCCGCCCGTTCCGACCTTCACAGTCGCCGACGGTGACGACGACGAAGACGATGAAGACGACAACCTGCCCCCGCCCTCCTTTCCTGCCATGAACTCAGCGCAGCGCGCCTCCGGTCCCTCGCTCGCCCCTTCTGCCCTCAAGGCGCCGCCGAAGCTGAAGCCGCTGCCGACCCAGCCGGCCGCAGCCGCAGCCGCAGCGCTCATGCCGCCTCCGCCCACCCCCCAACCATTACAACAGCAGCGCGCAGGCGGACTCATGCCGCCGCCGCGCATGCCCGCGAGCTCTCTACGCACCGGACCATCCGGCCCGCTACCGAACAGAGGACCGCCCGGAGGCGGCGGCGGCGGCGGCGGCGGTTCTTCAAACAGCCTGGGACTGCCCATGGCGGCGCCGGTCAAGACGCCGAACCCGCGGGCCAAGGTGTCGCTGACGCCGGGCCACTCGCCGCTGGACTGGGCGGCGCTGGTCAAGTCGAGCGCGAACCTGTCGGGCGTCGGGTCGCTGCGGCGCGTGGCGCCGTCGGAGCTGAAGCGGTACAACGGCCGCAAGAACCGGCAGACGGGCGAGACGATGCCGGCGTGGAGCGCGTACCAGGGCAAGGTGTACAACATCACGCCGTACCTGCCGTACCACCCCGGCGGCGAGGGCGAGCTGCGCCGCGCGGCGGGCAAGGACGGCGAGAAGCTGTTCAACGAGGTGCATCCGTGGGTGAACTGGGACAATATGCTGAGCGAATGCGTGGTGGGGATTCTGGTGCCCGAACACAGCGTGGGGGAGCCTTCTACAAGCAGTTTGGATGACATGGATTGAGCATCGTAGAGATGATTTTGCGAGGAGGGATTCTGCCTTGATACCCTAGAAAGGATCTCATAACAGCCTTAGAATCGGAAATAGTAGAGAACTTCAAATAAATGGTAGAGGACTTCAAATGAATGGTATAAGCGATTGCCTGTTCGGGAAGCATTATTAAGCTCAAATCGCGGATCCCGTGACAGCGCATCCTTGTCGCGCGCGTCTCTCTGCCTGGAGCTCTGACATCTCCCACACCCGCGTCGGTCCCCACGCGACCTTCGAACACTCGACAACCTCACACACAACCCGCTCACACCGACCGTCGAGCGGCGCCAATGCGCAGCCACTGACCGCTCGTCAATTAGTGGCCACCGTCAATCACCCTTCCGACCGCCTCAAGTCATCACTCACCCGCCCACAAAAAATGTGGCTCCTCACCCACGACGGCGACCACACGCAAAAGAAGCGCTACTGGCTGCGGCCGGGCACGTCGCACCTGCTCGGCCGCACCCGCAGCGACAACGTCGACTTCCTCTTCCACATCGACCACAAATCCGTCTCGCGCAAGCACCTCATCATCACCATCCGCGACGTCGATGCAGCCTCGTCGGAAGCCTTATCGTCATCATCATCGCCACTCCCGCGCTCCGAAGTCGTCCTGACGGACGCCAGCAAATACGGGACGTGGCTCGACGGCGAGAAGTTCACGGGCGGCGAGCGCGTCTTGGGCGGCGCGGTCGTCGCCGCCGCCGGCAGCAGCAGCAAGCGGGAGAGCTACGAGATCAAGCTGGGCAACTGGCGCCTCGCGTGGCGGCTGGAATGGCAGCCGGTCGTGCTGACGGCGAGCATCAGCGGCGGCGGCGGCGGGGGCAGTAGTGGCAGTGGCAGCAAGAAGACGAAGAAGAGCACCAGCAGCAGTGCCACCACGGAGCTCTCGTACGCCGAGCTGCGCTCGCGGCTCGCGCCGTTCGACGTCGCCGTCGTGCCCGAGTACGCGGCCGGGGTGACGACGCACGTCGTGGCGCCGAAGCGGAACAACCCGCGCGTGCTGCAGGCGCTGGTCGAGGGCCGGCACGTCGTGTCGGAGGCGTGGGTGCGGGCGCTCGAGGAGCGCGCGCGCAAGAGGGCGCCGGTTCCGGATGCGGACGGCGGCGACGAGGTGCCGCGAGCCCCGCTGGAGGAGGATTTCGACGGCAGTTGGCCGCGGGAGCTGGATTTCGCGCCGCCGTCGACGAACGAGCCGGTGCCGCGGCCCGCGGAGGTGCTTGCACCGGATGCGGAGCGGGAGACGGTGTTTGCGGGGTACACCTTTGTCTTTAGTGATGGGAACCAGTTCGCGCAGCTGGGGCCGGTCGTGGAGCAGGGGACTGGGAAGGCGTTGCTGCGGGAGTTGGAGACGGGGTCGGACGATACCGACGGGTTCATCCGGTACGTGAAGAATGTCGCCGGGGAGAAGGGTGTGGGCGAGTTTGAAGACGGCAGCGAGGGGAAGGGTGTGGTGGTGGTGAGGCTCACAGAGCCCCGCGGGAAGGACGACGCCTGGTGGAGGCGTTTCTACCACTCGGTCGATTTGGGATTGAATCAGCGGAGCATCAACCAGAATGAGTTTCTGGACGCCATCATCACAAACGATGCGTCGCCGCTGAGGCGGCCGCTGGAGCAGGAATCGGACGATGAAGCTCCCCCCAGTAGCATTCCCGGGCCGCCACCGTCCACTTCAGGTGTGTTTTTCCATCTGCCTTCTGTGATTGAGGATTACTGACATGACTGCAGTGGGTCCGTCTCAGGTGTCTGTTGTTCCTTCACGAGAGGGACATACACAAGCAGATCAATCGCAGATGGATGCTCCGCCGTCTTCTGAACCGCCTGTACCGAAAACTACTCGCAAAGGATTCCGTCGCGCTGTCACGGAATCGAGGTTTAAAGGGTTTGATGAGTTCGACCCAGACACGGTATCAAAGACGCACTACATTTCAGACGACGATGATGGAATGGGTGGTGTGGCGTCCAGCCATGCTGGCCCATCCCAAAGCTCAATGGCACAGTCGCAGTACCCCGGTGCGTCACAGGCTCGGACAAGAGCCACAAAAGGAAAGAAGAGACAGCATGAGCCGGAGGAGACGGTGGAGATTTCCGACGATGACGATGCGAATGCTATCGACAAGCTATTCCCTGCTACATCCGCTATGAAACGCAGAAAGTTGGAGCAGCAGCTCCAAGATGCAGCTATGGAAAGCATCTCGGAAGAGGCAGACGCGGCGCCTGTGAAGCACCCTAAGAAGCCGTCGCTTATCTTGCCTTCGGACCTGCGTAAGTCGAAGCCGGAGACCAAGCCGGTCAATCCCAAGCAGCTGGCACAGCTGGCACGGGAACGTCGTGAGAAGGAGGACGAAGAACGGAAGAAGGATGAAGAGGCTTTGCAGGAAGCACTGGAGGGTATGGACATCGAGCAGATGAAGAACCTGGTCAAAGTTGAGGTCATGGAAATTCGACCTCGCAAGAAGCCAGTCGACACCGAGGATGGGAACAGCGACGATGAGCGCTGGAAGCCGGAGTGGAACGGCCGCAAGAACTTCAAGAAGTTCCGGAAGCGGAGGCCAGGCGACAAGGACGGCGCCGGCTCGCAAGCCCCGCTTCGTTCTCGGAGAGTCATCGTCACCCTTCAAGAAGTCGAGGCCAACGCCGCCCCCGAAGATGACTATCTGCTCGACAACACCAGCACCTTTGACAGCATCCGCACCAGGCCGCGCCCCGGCAAGGCTAGCGCCTCCGACAGCATGCGCGATCAGGCACACGCTCGCAAAAACAGAAGCCAGGGAACCAGAAGCATGGGCGGCACCACGAATGCGGATGATGATGATGACGACGACGACGACGACGATGACGAAGAGGCCTCCGGCTTCTTCAGCCGAAGCAACCTCCGCAGCGGTCTCAACAGAAGCAACAACAGCAACAGCGGCCCCGCCAGCGCCATCGCCCTGGGCTCCGAAGACGAGGCCGAGATGCAGGATCTCGACCGGGAAGAGATCGCGGGCCGGCCGCGCAACGAAAACATCGCGTCCGCGCTATCATCCGTGCCCCCTCATCCTCCTCCGCCGTACTCGCAACGCGCCCCTTCCTCCCCCGCGCTGAGCAGCCAGACCTTGGCCGACAGCAGCACGCAACATCATCATCATCACCACCACCCCAACAGACCGAACAGCAGGGCCAGCGCGACGAGCGCCAGCACGACGAATACTACCACTACCAAGAGGGGCGCCATGGGCCCGCCCGCCCCGTCCGCCGAGCTGCCGCCGCCGAAGAAGCAGAAGCAGACGGGAGCAGCCGCGACGGGTAGGGGGAAGGCGAAGGCGAAGGGTGGGGGCGGTAAGAGGCCGGGCCGGCCGGTGGCGCCGGCGCTGTTGGGGAGGGGGTTGGGTGCTGCGCCGAGGGGGGGTGAGGATGATGATGAGGACGAGGACGAGGACGAGGACGAGGATGAGGAGGAAGACGATGGGGATAGTGATGGGAGCGGGGGTGAGTTGAAGTTTAGGAGGAGGAGGCGGTGGTAGGTTTGGGTGGGGTGAGGGTTGAGGGGGGGTCGTGGCGTTCGTGAGTGAGTGAGGGTGAAGGGGAGGGTTGCTGTTGCTAGTGTTTGTTGCTGTGGGGGAATGGTATCGTCGGAATGGATTAGTATTTAATGTTTATGCCTTTCTTACTTAGATGAATATAGGTCCTCCGAGCAGTTGTTATTTATGTCGTTTATAAGCGGAGTTCTATGTGTACTTGGTTGGTGCTGCAATCATGGTGTGGTGCGCGGGGAGCGTACCCGGCGATTCTGATACGACGCTCACGACACCAAGGAATTTGTCGTAACGTCTATATGGGGCCACATACGGCGCCGGAGTGGATCTTTAACATAGCAGGTGGAAACTTAGTAGCCATTGGATGAGATACTAATCGGTCTTCACCGCCTGTTCCTAAAAGAGGGAAAACTACGCGCAACTGTTTGGCACAATTTACATGCTTACGAGCGCCTCGGTTAGCTCACTCTCACATAATAGTCGACAAAGACCAACATAAGGCAGGTTGCAAGTCTTTCAAGCAATGTATAACCAACAATACTGCGCGATTTCACCAAATTAAGATGTCAAATGCGAGCGATTCGAGCAGAGATTGTTAAACGAGTGACTAGGGTTTCATTTTTTTTTTTTGGGCCTTTGCATGATTCTATTTGACACCAATGAAAATATAACAGCACAAGTAAAGAACGAAAAGGCGTTCCGCTCGCCAATTTACTCGTTTCTCGACAAAATCCGAGAAGGTGTTGACCGTAGAAAGAGCGTGTGGGCCGCCGATTGCTCATTCGTCGACAAAGAGAGGAAAACAAAACGAAAACCGTTAGCAGCACCGAATATCCAAAAAGAGAGAGATTGTCTGATGCTCATGTGAGTAGCTGCTGGGCCCTCTAGTCAAGGGACAGAACACTGCCGTGAACCTTCCTCTCGTGGTCGTTCCTCTTGTCCTTGCGCGGGAAAGGGCGACCGCTCGGGTGATAGCGGGAGCGGTTGCAGCCGGTGGAGGAGCACCAGAAAGCGGTGCTGCCAAGGTGGCAGGCGTTCTGGTGCCGGAAGAGATCCGCTTCCCTGGTGAAGCTCTTGGTGCAAGGCTGAAACAGACAGTAGTATCGACCGTTGCGCTTTACGTGGAATGACGGCATCGGGTGCGCTGATGTGTTGGACCTGCCGTGCTGCGGCCATCGAGGCCCGATTCGGTTAGCATAGTGTTAAAAAAAAAACCTACCCGGCATCAGCCGGGGTAGATGCATATCCGGCGCCCGGCTGCGCGTTCTGAATGGACGCGATTGGATCCAGCAAGGATGCGAAGGGCGTCGCCCCGGTCGGTGGCACCAGCCCCATCGGCTGATCCATCATCTGGGGAGTCTCCCCTTGGCCCGCCCAAAAGGACGCACCCATGCCGAAGGTGGCAGGGGCTACAAGGCTGCCAGTCTGTTGGCGGTCAGTAACTCCCGACATGCTGTTGAATTGAAACATCCAAGCAGGCGCGCCTGTGGGGATCTCAGAAGAAGCAGAAGCGGCAACGTCGCTATGCGGCTGAGGTGCGGCCGTGGTATGGTTGTTGGTGGGGAAGAAGTTCTGCTGCGGAAACGTGAAGTCCGCGTTGAACTCAGTCATCGCCCGCTCTTCGTGCATGATGGCGTCCTCAGGGAGGCTGTCGAGAGCCTCATTGAACCATTGGTTGTTGGCATCGAGATCGTCGTTGGATGAGGAGGGTGGGCCCTGCTCGAGGAAGGGCGGCCAATCACTGGCCGATGACGTGGCGTTGAATGGAGGCTGAAAGTAAGACATCTTATTGGACAAGTGTAGTACGTTCAAAGTCTGGAGAGGCTGAGGCAGGAGCGAAATCAAGACAAAGGTGGGTGGGGGGAGAGCGCTGTATTATCTTCGGCAGGGCCAGCCTTGTGCAAGCAAGACCGCTTACAGGGGCCACGCCCTTCGAGGCGCCCATCGCTGTCATTTGCAACTTGCAACACCATGCTTGGTATGCAGTAACTAGTCATGCAAGCATAACATGACAAATAAAGACCAAAAGGAAGAGTTGGTATTGTAATTCACTACTACAGTTTTGAGGCTAAGAGATGTTTGACGGCGTCGACATCTTTTGGCTATGGAAAGCAGCCTTGCGATATGCAGATAGTCAGATGGAGCGCTTCATGCTGATAATTTAAACATACCAATATACAACCAAAAAGTGAGAGATGGTCTCGGTTGATAGATAACACTTGCTTCATGGATTTCACTCATTGCATAAGACGTAAGAGACAGTAACGACTATGACAAAATCTGTCTGTGTGCTCATGATGATCGTGAGAAGATAGCAAAACCAGGAATTCCTCTACCCCGCAAACAGTTCTGTAAGCGTTCCCAACTCTGAGATACCAGATTCTCAATGGTTCTCCGCAAGAGTGTAGTCGACATGGTGGACCTTGCGCTCATGCTCGTTGCGCTTGTCCTTGCGGGGAAAGGGCCGACCGCGATCACAACCATCATAGCGGCACCAGAAGAACTTGGTCTGGGTGTGGACATTGTTCTGGTGACGCTCAAGATCCCCAAGTCGCTTGAAAGATGGGTTGCGGCAACCGGCGTGGAGGCAGAAGTACTTGTTGTTGCGCATCTCCCACGAAGCAGTGAGTTGTGTGTGCTCAAGAACTTCCAGCCTGATAGGTGGTCAGAGATAGCTGCGCTATTATTAAGGTCGTACATACCTAGACGGGATCTCTACACTTGGTAGGAGGCACTCCATGGATTCGTGCATTCTAGTAGGGATGTTTACTGCAGGTTGAAGGGCGCCTTCGGGCCCCGGGTGAGACCAGCTGAGCCTGTTAGCAGGTGTAAAAAAAAAATACTCACCCAGGCTGAGCCAGGGCGTTCTGATATCCGATTGGCTGGTAAGCCGCAGGAGGCCCTGCAAGTGGCTGATCACCCGCATGGAAAGAGGGCGCAGCCCCTGTCTGCTCCGCAGATCCAAGGGAACCATCCAGGCGGTAGCCAGATTGGCCTCCCGAGGGGTCGGTACTCAGGTGCGGCAGGAAGTCTGAGCCAACCAGCGGCCAGCCTTGTCCGAAGTCGTGGTGCAAGGCTGAGCCAGCGCCGAGGTCAGCCTGAGGCATACTTTGGGCTGCGGCGGTGTTGCCGAGCCCGGCCCAGGCTCCCGTGGCGGGCGTCAGGGAACGGTTCAGTTCGAGCTGGGCCATGGTGCAGGTGCCGTTTGGGAAGCTGTCGAATCCATGAACGTCGCAAAGGCGTTGGTATTGGGGCGGGTCCGTGAAAGCGGCGTGAACATGGTCGTTGATGCTGGAGTCTCTGGACAAGTACTCCTGAAGAGAGGCATGGTCGATACCATCGTCAGCAGGCAGGGTGACGGCGTTGGTATCCGTGTTGATGTTGGTGAAGTCGGCTTCCAAGTGCTCGAACTGGGCAGCGAAGTGGTTGTTGAAAACGGACGACATGGTGAGAGCGTGTATCTGTCCCTCGGTCAGCTGTAAGGTCTCGGGCCTGAAATGGTCGGGACAAACTTGGGTTTCTGGATATTGGCAGAGGTTCTAGTAACAGAGTGGCAGGTGTGAAAGTCGAAAAGGTCTCATACAAAGAGTGTGAGTGAGTCTCGTATTTGTTGGAGTGCGAGGCTCTGAGCTGGCTCGACAGGGGTGTCGCCCTTCGAGGTGAGCACCATACCCGATCCGCTCATCCAGCCTCGCAGGGGAACAAGAGCCACTATTATTCTTGTAAAAAGGCGTGATCAGTGTCCGAATAGCCTCCCAAAGGTGGTAGCTGGAATGCTTGGATGGGCTGGGGGCTTCCTTACACGTGGATATTTTCCTGCGTGTTGTGCCTCAGCTCTCCCCATCTCGATAACGCTTAAGCAGCCTTGCCGCAGCGTAACACCCCTCGCCTTCCGCCAATTCCACAGCCCTTCTGAACTGCTCGTCTCCGAAATCCGCACTCTGAATATCCGCTCCATTGTCCAGCAATAGCTGAGGCATGTCAATCCGACCCCTCTCAGCGGCTCCCTCTAGAGCTGTTACTGGCCCCGGAGCATTTAGGTCAGCTCCTCTCTCCAGGAGTCGGCGGGCTATATCTAACTGCGAATTGATTGCCGCAGCTTGAAGCGCGGTGACTCCTCGCCAGCTTGCAGGGGGCGCATTGACATTGGCGCCGTGTTGCAGGAGGAAGTCGACAATGTCCAAGCTGCCAACTTGAGCAGCTTTCTGCAAAGGTGTAGCATAGCTTGACGCAGGATAATGCAGATAGCATGAAGCATCCCCGAGACCAATCAGATAATTTTGGACTTTGGACCAACTACATAAATTTCACTTTAACCCGCGCATATCTAAACTAGTTTAAAGCCCCGTAGCTACGTACCGCTTTATATTACGGTCGTAGAGCTTACAGTCAAGGAAGTAGCACTTGTAGTCCTCAGCGAAGCGAAGGAAGGAGCGCCGTCGCCGCTCGAGCGGAGGGCCGAAGGTCCGTAGCGACGCGGCAGATGCGCCGACCGTAGCGTAGCTGGGGATTACGGTGAAGATTGGGGACGTCGGTAAAACCTCGGGGTCGCTTTTAGATTCTATTGGTCGGATGGCAGAGGCCTTAGCAGCATTCTCGGCCATTCATTGGTCAGATCCATTTCTAGGGTAACGTGATCTCGCGTTCTCGCGTCGACGCGTTTGCGTACCTTCCTAATAACTCTTCTGCGGCGAGCGAACAGCACCACCAGCGGCGAGCGAGCGAACAGCAGCAACGGCGGCGAGCGAACAGCAGCAACGGCGACGAGCGAACAGCATTACTAGCGGCGGCGAGCGAACACCACGAGCGGCGGCGAGCGAACACCACGAGCGGCAGCGAGCGAACACTACGAGCAGCAGCGAGCGAATAACAGCAGCAGCGGGCGAATATTATTAGCAGTAAGCACCGCCTACGCTTCGCTTCGCTGAGGGGGGTTCGCATGGATGACATCAGAATATCAGTTCCAATCCATGCGCCTACATAAGGTTATATCGTTATTCCCCCTGCAACGACCATGGAGCGGCAGGCGCAACATGGCACCGCAGCCAACGTCGATCTCGACATCCCCGATTCTGATCCTGTAACGACCGACTTACTATGGTCCAACATCACCATGGCTTCCGATCCAATCGATACGCCAACGGCAAATCCCACGACCGCCACCTCGTCTACCGCCAAGATCTCAAAGAAGTCGAATAAGTCTACCACCAAGTCCGCTAGCATTGACGATGTCGACTTTGAGCACACCGTGCTAAGGCCACGGGGAGTAATCATACTCCAGAAGCACACGGAGCTTTTATACGAGAATGCGTTCGCCCACTTCGGCACGGAAAAGGCCCCTACATCACACAAGGCGGCACACTACCTCGGAAAGCATGATCCCGAAATCGAAGTGTTTCTAGATGGGGGTTCGGCCTTTGAGAAGCGTATAGGTATCGAATATAAGACCGCCGACTCGTGGAGGCTTGCGGAGCGCCGATTCTCGAATCTGGCGATTAAGTATTTCTTAGTCCAGCAACTCATGGATATGGACCATGATAAGAACGAGATATTCCTTCCGGAGAGATGGGACGAAGAGAGCATTCAGCCGGACCCAGCAACCGACTGGAACGCCTTTCCTATTCTAGCCGAAGAGGGTCGGCGGGGATTTAAGGCTTTGCAGGTTTGGACGCACAAGGCTGATTCGCCAACACAATCGTTGATTGGCGGCATCCAAAATCTTGTCCTACTCGGCTGGTACAGCTCCTTCGCGCAGCCGATGGCTAGCGGGGATCTGTTTTTTGCTCATGTCATGGGTAGTTGAAGCTATGATCCGGACGAGAATGTCGAATTAAAAATCCTACATACACGTTCGGACGATAGCTTTAATTACCTACGTATTATCTTTTTTTCCTCTAAGAACGAGCTAAGGCATAGTTACGCCATGTTCTGCTATTCTTCGCGCTAGCCATCGGCTGCGAGAGGGGGCTGTAGTAGTCAGCTTCAAGACAATTGGACGCATCCAAAATCTGGCAGGATATCGGATGAGCCCAAGGCACCCGACGTGGCGGAGTGCATAAGCATCCGCAGCAAAATTCACGGTAACGTTTTGAAGACTAACAGTATCACATGAAGCTTCATACAAACCAGCATTTCCGCATGCTATGCCTTATCCGGAGAACCATTCCTTCGTTCTACGACTTCAGAGGCTCAAGGCACATGCGTCTCAAGGCAAGTGCGTCTCGCCCTTGACTCCAATACCGCCCTTGCCCTCCTGGGCACTCACACCAACGTCAACCTCCACATTCGAACTATTGTTCAACCTCTCCCTTTCAAGTTCCATCTCTCTCTTCCACTGCGCCTCCATGTCCAACTGATGCCCCAGCGCCGCCAGCGCCGAGCCCGAACTGTCAAAATCGCCAAAGCCGCCACTCCACGGCGACGCCGCATCTTCGTTCCTGAAGATGACGTCTCCAGGATTCGGGTTCTGCTGGACGTAGTACGCGGCGCCGAGCACCGCCGCGGCCGCCGC
The DNA here is from genome assembly GCF_021436955.1 of Diplodia seriata. NCBI lineage: Eukaryota > Fungi > Ascomycota > Dothideomycetes > Botryosphaeriales > Botryosphaeriaceae > Diplodia > Diplodia seriata. The sequence continues at coordinate 382,018 of NW_027117309.1, read as the reverse complement.
ACCCGCCAGCGCCGCGAGCGACGTCAGCAACGTCTCGTCGGGCACGTAGCGCGGCTTGCCCGCCGGCGGGACGACGGGGTCGGGGAGCAGCGCGCGCCCGACGAGCGGCAGCTTCGTCGCGACGGACCAGACGACGTCGGCCGCGGAGCCGGCGATCGAGGGCCGCGGCGCCAACGCCCACGGCAGCACCAAGCCCAGCTCCTTGCGGCCCTTGGCGATGAGCTCCGGGTTGCTGCCGCGCAGGTCGTCGAGCGCCATCAGGTCCGACGGCTTCGCGTCGACGGAGCCGACCGTCAGCGCGCGCATGCGGGCCGTGTACGCCGCGAGGCGCGGGAAGCGCGCGCGGATCGTGTCGGCGAGCCAGCCCGAGGGCAGGTCCGGGTACAGCATGAGCGACAGGTAGCCGAACGTCAGGCAGTCGAGCGTGGTCGGGTACGTCGGGTGCAGCAGCAGCGGCTTCTCCTCCTCGTCCTCGCCCAGCAGCGCGTCGAGCGGCGCCAGGCAGTCGTTGGCCAGCGCGTCGAGCTTGAAGCGCGCCGCGTACTCGGGCTGGCTGAGCAGCGCCTTTAGCCCGTTCCCCCGTCCGAACGGCAGGAGGCTCTTCCTGTATGGTGCCGGTCCCCTGTCGTCGTTGATCCCCGCGTTCTTCTTGTTGGCGGAGAAGCTATCTTCAGTTGGGCTGTCGTCGACAGTGTCGATGTCCAACGAGCTCAAGCCCAGGTTCTGTGTCCGCGCACGAGCTGCTTCGCGCCGTGCAGGCGGTATGGTGTAGTTTAGGTGCCATGGTAGCAAAGCGGTATAGGCAGGGGTGGTAGCTTGGTAATAGTTGGCGGCGGAAGTGTAGAGGTTGAGATCGAGCAGAGGGAGCGCATTGGTGCGGAGAAAGGACGTGTAGCTACGCAGCGGGACCGTCAGTGCAGGGAGGCGTGAGGGGATGACAGGGAGCGTACGCAATGGTGTCTGCGCGCTCGCGCTCAGTCAGGTGGCCGTCGGGGTCGTGTTCGGAGGCACTATGCCTTTGCAGATAGTGCACGATGGGCTTGAAGCCGGCGACCCAGGTCGGACCATTGCGCAGGGCAGGGAAGTCGGCTATCACGCGAGCGTCAGCCGTTCAATTCTGGTCACGAGCGACTCCTGAGACGCACGCACAGTTCGGGCTCTTGGAGACGTCGTGCGATGCGACGACGACCCAGCTGCCCTCGCGCAGGGTCAGCTTGGCGTAGGCGAGGGCGGCGATGCACTCGGCATCAATTGACGGAAGGCCGAAAGCCGGGCCCCAGACGTGGAGCTCCAGAACCATTGTCTGCGGGGGGTGCGGTGGTGGATTGCTCATGTCGGCGCGTCGCGTAGCATTTCTTTGTGGAGCTCAGGCCGTCGATCCCTCGGACATCGTCATTGCTCCGCAACCTCCGCCAAGCAACCTACCTACTGATTCTCCAACCTACCGCCTTCGACACCGCCAGCGGCCTAACCTCGTCTCCGTTCCTCGAACATCTGGCCGCATTCCGTCTCTCGGCGACTGCTGCGCATAGCTACCTGGGCGGTTGCGCTCGGCTTCCGCGCTTTCGCCATGGCGCCGCTCCGCCGTTACCTCCGCATCACCAAGCACTCCGCTCTCGAGGTCCGCATCTATCTCGATAACCCGGCGCATACTGAGACCTGGCTGCTGCGCCGCAACGACCCTGCGCTACCCCGCATCATCGAAGCTGTCAGGCCGCTTGTGCTACCGAAACTGTGGGAGGAGAAAGAACGTTCCGAGCGCAAGGGCAAAGGAAAGAAGGGCGTGAGAGATGTTGTTACTAGAGGTATGCGGCTTTACGTCAAATCTACACGGTGCCGTAGAACTCAGGTCGGTTCGCAAAGTAATGCAACAGAGGGCGGGCAGTTGAAGTGTCCGTATGGCCATGATGCACAACAAATATGTGAACAAGAGCATCCGGATAAGAGCTTCAACTACCTCACTCTGTTGCAACACTAAGCAGCCCGACATCGTATCGTTCATAGACGCACGTCTCGTCGTTGGTAGTGCAATAGGCGCTGACACCGGGTTGGCGCAGATGACTTCGAAGTCTCCATTTTCCTAACGGACAATTCCACGCCCCACTCGCTGCTCACCAAGCAGAAGGATTTCCAAGACAAGCCACGCATGAAGAGCAACTCAGGCAAATTGACCGGCTGGCTGACCACCGGGGCCACCAGCGACAAACCTGTTGACGTCGACGCCGGTGGCCGCGATGCTCCCGTAGCTCTTCGCGAGGAAGACGATGAAGACGCGCCAGTCGCACTCTCCGACATACCTGAGGCACGCACAGAGACCTCTCGGGCCAGCAAACGCCGCCGTCGCGAGGACAGTAACGAGGACCGCTATGCCAACGAGTCGTCTAGCGAGTCTGAAAGTGCTTTTGACGATGCACCGGTGAATCGAACCAGGAGGAAACGCGGGCCAGCAAAAGATCAGGCGGCAGAGGACGACGCGGAAGCCACGGATGACAAGAAAAAGATGTCTCTCAACACATCATATGACGGCTTCAGCATATATGGGCGCATATTATGTCTCGTGGTCAAGCGCAAGGGCCACGTCGCGCGCAGCGGTGGTGGTGGCTCAGCAGCCAGCGCGACGGCCAAAGACACGGCGAGCAGCCAGCAGATGATGGAGAATTGGGTATCCACCCAGGCAGCGGGCAACTTGGGCGTCGACGACGAGGGCGAAGATTGAGCATGATGTCACGGCGACGCGGCTCAGACAAGTGATCAACGGACCGGGGGGGCGCACGATCAGCATGAGAGGAGGTCGCGGAGCAGCAGAGCTGCGTCTGAGTCGGCGGACGCGTGAAGCGGCGGGCAGTAGTTGAGGAGTCGGTAATGAAGAGCTGCAGGCTGCAGCAGTGGAGAAAGGTGTTGGCGGTCAGGCAGCGCCGGCGTCAATTGACCGCTCCTTCGCCGCCGCCAGCGGCCGCTCGTGAAATTATGTCGAAAATGCGCCGCGAACGGCGACGCGCCGCACCGGGTAGCGCGACCAGCCAGGTGGGCGGCCTCGGGCGGGCCAGGGTCCAGCAGGACTCAACGGCGCCAGAGTCGCGACGGCGTTAGCACCACGCTACTTTGCAACCGACTCGGAGCCATCGTGAGCGCTCAAGCCAGGCCACCCCACCGCCTGCGTCCTTGCGGCTGAACGCTCAGGCGCGAGAGCCGCAGCAGGACGATGCGGCTCAAGTTTTGATGAGGTGGGAGATCACAGGACGGGGCCAACAGCGATTCGTCGAGCGCACCATGCCCATTACGCGCATAGGGCTGCCCGGTCGATCAAGGATCTCCCCAGCTCTCGCAGCCTCGTGCCTGTCTGTGCGCGCTTCCGCCGCGTCGTTCTCATGCCCGCCTGGCTCTCAGGCCAGCTTCTCCAGCATCACCGCTCCTTTGATTAATTTTCTAGCGCCTTTCTTCGAACTTCTCGAAGGAAAAAGAGGGGTGGGCGCCGCGACGACTCAGGTCTCGGTGTTGAGCCGGCCGGGTGGGGAATGTGGGTGACGAGGCTTCTAGAAGACGCTAGGGACTCACACTGCACACGTGGCTTCCTCTCTCCTCCGCAATGTCTCACATCCGCGATGCTCTGCTGCTATCGTCGCGTGTCGTGCGTCTCGGGTAAAGACCATGACTTTTTTTCCCGCCAGCACCAGCCTCCCCGTTACCGCTTACGTGCCGCACGGGTGCTGTCCCTGCCACCTTCTTACTTACGACCGTAGACCAGACCGAAAAAAGAAAATGGTTTTTTTGTATTGTTGTTGTTGTCTCGGTCGGCCGTTGCTACTTGCCGTGCTCCGCCGTATTCGGAGCAACCTCCTTTCTCCTGCTTCTTCCCTTGACGTAGGAAGTGGTGGCAGTGCCCTCTTTTTTTTGCCACCCCCGTGTCGCGAAATGACGGTGTGGCAAAATGGAGCTCTCGTGGAAGGGTTCCAGAAGAAGTACCGAAACCCGGAGCAGCGACGGTGGCAGACGGCTCTTTTCCCAATCTCTCAAACCCAGCCCGGGCCAACGCTCTCTCGCGCGGCGGCGCTACAGCTGGGCCAGGGTCTACTGACAGCGGCCGGCGGCGCTGATCCGAGCGTTGGGCCTGGTCACTGCTGCCACAACGCCAACGAGCAAGGCTGACTAGGATGGCCTCCTCCCCTTCCCTTCTTCGTCCTGTTCTCCCGCCTTCTGCCGAGCGCCGGGCCCGGTTCGCTTGCGCACTGATCATGAGGGAGGCAAAATTTTCGTTCGTCGTAGCACAACACACCGACCGTTTTTTTGCTGGACCCATTACTCGGACGGGATGGTGGAGGGGGCGCAGGGGCAGCTTTGGGGATTTGCGCGCCAGCCAGCAGCCAGCGCGCGCGCGCGGCGCCGAAAGGGCAGCGGAAGTTGGTGGGCTTTTTGGGCCCAAAGGACTGATGGGCAGCTGGGTTCAAGGGTCTTGTGACTGTGCTTCCACGTCCGCTTCCATTGCTCTTCTCGCGTATTCTCAGGCACCTGCGGGATTGGCGGTGTATAACGGCGTTGCACGGAAGTTATGCCTGCCAATGCAGAGGAGCCCAAGCCCATCCTCCCGTCCGCTAGATCTTTATGCACGACGATGGCGGTGCTTCGGATGCTCCATGGTGTTGAGGTCTGCACGCAAGACGGCGCAGTGTGGCGGTGGCGGTGGTGGTGGTGAGGGCGGGCCTGGCCCCCAAAACCCCAGACATTATGGTCGTGGTCGTGCACTTCGCAGGGTAGGTATTCAGTGGTTTCAGTTGTGAGCTGTTCGCCACATATGCAGGTACCCGGCAACGTGATGCAAAGCACACAAGCACGCAAGCCGCAATGGGGAATGCGGCTCGTTGGGGGGGTCAATCTATCCTCGACATGCAGCCGCGTCATGTTCTTCTGCTGCAGCGCCGTCTCGCGTGTTGACGCCGTTTTCTTTTGCTTTTTCTTTCTTACCCCACTGTCTTCCCTGCTGCTATTGCGGGGTTCTCGTTTGCTCGTTCCTGCCGGCGTCATGCATGGCCTCTTGCTCGCTTATGGAGTAGCACCCGTTTTGCTAATTTGTCAACGGTGCTCGGTCATGATCCCTGCTATCCTCAGACACCTGCTCTGTGGAAAGGTGGAGCAGCTCATTGGGTGAGATACGCAGCCTTTGCCATTGGTCGGGTCAAGAGATTCCTGAAACGACTGTCTGAAACGAAGCGAGACGCTGGCCAGCGTGAGTGCGCCGTTGATGAGGGTCGACAGAGTGGCAAAAAAATCTTCACTGCCCTTCCCGGCGGCCCGGTTAAGGATGGACGCTTGACGTGGAGCCGGCGCGTTTCGCCTTGGTTGCGCAAAACGACTTCGCTTGAGAAGGGAGAGGAAATCCTTGCGAAAACGGCGATGATGGCAGCGGCGTTGATGCGGCTGGGATGCTGCGACTGGGAGCGCGCGTGTGGAATTACGAGCTGCGAGACGCCGGTGCAAGGAGGTGGCGAATTGGGAGCGGCGCGGCCATCTCGCGCCTTACGGAGGAAGGAAAGAAAGGCAGCAAGGAAAAAAAGGGAAAAAAGAGATTGGGCAGCGGTTGTAGCAGAAAGATAGGAGGAAGTAGCTTAGCGGACGGTGGTAGCGCTATCCAGGGTCCGCGTCTTGTAGATCAGCCAGCCGTCGTCACAGATAACCGCAGATCACACTGGTCGCTTAACCCCTCGAAACAGGGCTGAGCCGGGCGTGATTGGAGAGCGCGGCAGCGAGACACAGCACGACTGACTAGCAGCTTCGGGCCCGGCGTGCAGACGCTCGCCGAGCAATTTCCTCTTGCGAGACGGAGTGGCAACAGGCGGTTGGTACCTGCCGCCACGTGCCCGTCGTGATAGGCGTCCCTGCGATCTCGCTTGCTGTGCGGACTTGACGTATGGATCGGCGGCGGCGGCGGCGGATGCTCTGGCAGCAGTGCATCGGGTGTGGGTGCCATTTGCACGCCGCCGACGGTTGAGGAAGGTTGTCGTCGTATTCGCTTGGCCGAGAGAGCAGTGCCATGTCAGCGTTGCCGTTGTCCGCGTTGCCGGCGATGCCGCGTCCGAGCATTGGCGAGCGTGCTGCAACCCAACCTTGCTGACGATGGCAATGTGGTAGTGCATATGCATCCTTCTCCGGTGCCCGTGTGGACCAGCATGAACCGATACCACGCCGGCCGCATTGAACGAGGACAAGGCGGTGGAAGCTGTTGTAGGTAGATTGGTCCGCGCGCTTGGTACCGAGGAGCCTCCTCATCAATGCCTACCCACATCGTGAGGTCTGCGTTATTAATCTGCCGAGCATCACCAGACGGGCCAGAGGAAACCCACGCTGCTGCGCCTTTTCCCTCTCAGCCCATACCGTCCCGTCATGCTAGCGTCACGCTTTCCCGCTCGGCCGACCAATGCTTTTGCCTGATGTTCAAGAAGCTTCCGGCGGTGGCAGCTAAAGAGGTTGTAGTTAGTCGTCGTTCCAGTAACGTCTCCCGTCGCATGACTACCTCTCGCCATTGTTTGTCTTGTCAGCCAAGTGGAGGTTAAGCGCCGTCTCACCTTTCGACCGCTGAGGAAAGTTGCGGTGAAAGTCTCCATTAAGGAAATGACCTTCTCCACCGTGATTTGGCCATGATGACAAATGAGCGCAGTTGCTGGAAGTCTCGCAGATCGTCAACGGTGGCTTCTCCCAATTGCATGACGCCTCACGACTCAATGCAACTTCATCGCCCAACCATAGCCTTGAAGGATCCCGAAGCGGGAAAGCGTGGTATGTTAAAGTGACCGTGATGTGCCTCTTTGCTGCACGCTACGTATCCTCATTGGTCGTTGGGCTATGTCTTCACCATCCAATCAGCGCCGCCAAAGGGCTCCAAAAGATGGAAGCCGGGGTTGGGTAGGACGCCTGAAAGGATGCTCGCTCTTGAGTGATCGTGTCTGCTGATAGCCTTTCACCGACTTGCCGGGTGGATGACGAGTAGACGTTGGTATAAACTCTGATAGCCGCACGTCTCGTATCCGTGCTCGCCGTCCGAGCGCTTGTATTTGCTGGACCAGACACTCGTACGCCAATCATGACCTCATCGCGGCCTGCCGGAGTCAGTGCAAAAGAAGCTGAAACCGACGCCTGCTATTGGGCAGGTTAGCCTCCGACAGAACGTCCAACGGAGCTTGGAGACACACACCCCAGAAGTCTTGGAGAGGTCAAAGCTTAGTAGACTCCTCCAAAGCCTGATGAGCGGAGGTTCCGGAATGCAAAGTCGGGAGCAACCTCGTCTGAGGGAAGAGGTATGCTCGAAAACAGACTTCGACCGTCGCAGACAGACAGTACAGCAATGGTTCAGGAAAGCGTTATCAGCTGGGTATGAGCAAGTAAGCCGAAGGGTTGCAACAAGGCTTAAGCCAAATGCGTGGCATAATGCAGTGCTGCACAGCGTGCAGCAGCCGCTGACTGTGTGCAGCATCTAGAACTGCTTGCTCCAGCCAACCCCCACTCCCCACGCTTACAGCACACATAGACCACACCGTACAGGCAGGACCACGCATATAGCCCTATGCAGTATAGCCAACGCCTGCGTCACGCGGGCGCTCCCAATCGGCGCGACGCTGTGCAGCAGCGCCTGTCGCGCAAACTTGCGTTGCAGCCTTGTTTTTCTGCCTGCAGCATCAAGCATGATTGACCGGTCGAGCGCGACTAAAAAAGAAAGAAAGAGGCATGAGTGGTTGCGTGCGCAGGCAGTGGGTATCCTCGGTCGTGGTGCAGCTGACAGACAGCCAAACAAGTAAGCCGTCACCGCTCATCCGACCCGCAAGGCGCGCCTCGCCGGGCTGGGGGAAATCCCCGCATCGCCAGCCGTACAGCCCTTCGGATGAGCGCATGGCAGGAGAGAGGAGAGCAAAAAGCAAGAACTGCCCGCGGGCAGTGAATCTCGGCAGTCAAGGGTACTGCCGTATCACCAGGGTGAGCAGCCGCGGTGTTGAGTGTTTTCCTGGTCGTAATTGCCTGGACAGGCCCGCGGCTTTCCGCAACCCCGCCCATCGACTGGCCACCGGATCTCGCGGAGGACGACTGCTGCGGCTGTGCCTGACGCCAACTTTACCAGCACAGCCATTTCCTTGTTACAGGACCTTGGGAGGTCAGGTGTCGTCTGACGTTTACACTTTCCGGATTCCGGAACGCATGTCGCCAGATGCCTGCAACGCGCTATGCTGCACTGCACTGCGCCCCGGATAGACGGAGCGGGACGCCCCCAGCCCAGCGACAACGTTTGGCCTTCAATAAAGGGGGAAATTTGAACACTGTGTGGCTGCAATCTGGGTTCTCCAGCGGTGCGTTCAGCTGGGCCTGGCCTCACTATTAGTACTAGAGATAGGTCTAGACGCGTTGCCTGCCAGCGTCCGCTATAGGAGCGCGCCAATGACGAAAAGCAATGTCATTGTCGAAAGGGGGTTTGGCTCTCCCGGCTGCTCTGCGCGTCCCCGCGGTTAGCCAGGTACCGTGTGTTGCTAGCCAGGCACAGCCGCAGCAGAGCCAGCCCAGACCCAACCGACCAGCCAGCCACGCCGCGGGTCGGCGCTCCCCCGGCAACCTGGAGTCATTGTCCTGCCGCCGCACCGGCACACAGGAAACAGCCGCCTTCGCGGTAGAGGGCTGGGCTGGTGAGGACGCCCCGGGCGTGCGCCAGCGGACACCCCGAGCGCGTTCCTGGCGGGAGGCTCCAGAACAGGCCAGAAGTGGCTGCCGGTCTAGAACCGTGGTTCGTGGGGGCCGCGCGGACGAGAAGAGCGAGCATGTCCCAAAGTAGCTTCAACGGTTTTATGGACAGTGCGCAACGGGAAGGTGATCGTCCAAAAGGGCGACTGGCGAGTGAGGCCCGTCCGGCGTGCGCGATGCGGCGCTGGGCGTCCGATCGTGCGGCGGCAGGCAGAAGCAAATGAGGGCGCCGGAGGGCTGCGGCTGGACGGGTGGTTGGGAAAGGTTAATTGCAAAGCCGGGACGCGCCAGCGGAACGACGTTGCTTGCTTCTTCCTGTGCTTTCCGCCAGCGTCTGCTCGACGCGGCCGCGAGGCGCGCGGTGCAGCCTGCGAGACATTGGAGCTGAGCCCTACGGGATTCCAAAACACGCCCATCAGACAGCGCCAGGCAGATCGCGAGCTTAGGGTGATTTGAGTTTGGGGTAAAGTGGTGCTGGACAGCCTGACGAGCAGCAATGAGACTTGCTTCTGCCGATCCATGCTCGTCCTGGGCGGCGCCAGCCGAACCCGGTAAGGCGGTTCCCTTGTGCGGGCAGCAGGCATGTATGACCTGCATACAGGAGCTGAGCTCCTCCACAACAGATGCTGCGGTGCGCGGCGCGTGCTCGCTGTGCTCAATCTGCAGCGCAAATCTCGCAATGAACATCAGACACGATCGTTGCTGGGGAAGATGTGCGCTTGCATGACACACGGCTCCCTGCGCCCGCCCATCATCAATTGCGAGACAGTAGAGGCCACCTGGAGGATTCGCGCTGCCTGGCTCCTCCCATGCCACGACGCACGCCGCTCGAAGGCTCGCGACGGCGCCGTCATTCTGACGTGGGGTGACAGCTTGACACCGTTTGTCGGAGCCATCCTGTTGAGCCGCGTACCGTCCAAACCTGCGACGCTCGCGAGCGCTGGCTGTATGGGGCTAGAGCTGGCGCAGGCCTGGCAGCTTGCTTCGTTCCCCTGAAGATCCGGGCGCGGCGCAAACGCTCCCTCTCTTTCACTGCTGCCGCACCGCTAGCTGCAGCCGGGCTGGCGCAGCATCAGACAGACACGAGAAGGCCGATCATGCGCGCGCGCGCCAAGGGCCGCATTGGGGACGGCTGCGGGCGCGATTTGGAAGTGAAGAGCATCTGGCGCAGCAGGCAGAGTGCTGCCTGGAGTGCAGGGATTGCGATCGCTGCCAGGGAGCTTATCTCCAGGCTGAGTGAGTGATGACTGAGCCCACAGCCAGTGACGCAGGACGCTTGAGAGCCGGCTCGAGTGGTGCGCATCAGGGCCGCGCAGGCTGGCGTTTCATGTGCGCGGTTCGCCGGCGACGCAAAGCGGGATGGCGGCTTTCGGTGGCGTGACGAGCCTGGAGACATCCCGGCCACCACCACGTGTGCGTACGGCGAGCGGCACGGCTTGGGAGCTGGCGAGCTGGGAGCGCTCGCGCTGGTGGGCGGCGTCGCTGTCGCAGGCGCAGGCGGGCGGGCAGCTGCCTGCTGCGACGGCGCCAGCGACGGGAGATCGAAGATCCTGCGGCAGCGCAAGCTACGAATGACGATTGAGCGACGGGCCCCAGCCACACACCCAGTCACCCCAGACGCGCGCTATCCGAACGCTCCGTACACGCACAAAACGCGCGTAGGCGAGGCAACGCGCTGCGCAGCTGCACAACGCCTGCACAAGGAGCGCTGGGGGCAAATTTGCCTAATTTCCGGCGGTGAACAGTGCACGGAGATCGCGTTAGTGGTAGAAGACTCCGTAGAAGAGCGGCAGAAGCGTCTGTGTTCGCGACGGGCAGCAGGGCTGTCTCGTTCACTGCCCGTCGTCACTTGCATCCAGTCGGACCGACGGAGATCAGCCCAGCCGCCGCCAGCTCGCTCGCTGCCGCACCGCGGAGCTGAGGTCAGCGCGTTCCTGGATGGAGGGTGCAGGCTATTTCGGGCATCGCGAGGCACATCGCCGCGGCTCGCCGCGCTACGCCCAGCCGGTGTCTGTTCAATAAAGCCATGGATCGGCATCGCGTGGTGTTGATGTCACCGTCCCGGGGCGTGCCAGCTGCGGTGCCTCTGGATCGCCGCGCAGTGCTGGCGTGCGGCCGTGGGGCTTTGACGGGCACGCGCGGGCTGAAACATGCAGAGCGGTGTTTGATTTTCCTGCAATTAATCCCGGCCTGCGCGATGTTCTAGCGCGCTGCACGGCCATGGCTGACCGCCTGCTGCTCAGCCCTTTGACTCTCCCCTCGAGCAAGGGTGCCCCCCGGCTTAGCCCTTGGCCGCCTCATCCAGCATGTGCCTGGTCCACACCGCCGCATGGACCACGACAGCTTATTACACCATCGTCCGAAATGGCATGCCCTGCCTGCGACCATTTTGGAGCAGCTAGCCATAAATACGTCTGCACCCGCCGGCAGACCTGATACTCGTTTCATCACCATCGGCTCCTCCACAGTCACCTCTAATACGCAAGACCGCGCCTCCAGCCAGCAAGACTACAAGAACACCACCTAAGCCGCACCACCGCCGACTGCTCCCCCTAAACACCCGCACACCCACCCAGCCAACGCTCGACTTGTCCTCGCTCCGGACAAGCCTCAACATCACCGCAACCAACAACCACCACCACCACCTCACAATGCCGGCCACCGCTCACCTGCCGCCCTGCCCCGGCCCGCCCCCGACCAGGCCGCTGCCCCCGGTCCCGAGCAAATAAATGCGCCGCACCGAGTCCTACGCCCCGCTCGGCTCTCCTGCGCATTACGATCCTCGTCACGCATTATCGGATTTTCCTCTTGCACGTCTCATTACATCATGCCAACGGTCAATCATCCTCTCTGCCGCTCAGGCCTAGCGTTTCAGCAACGGTCACGAGCTTGGCTGCTCTCCAATCAACCCCACCATCACCGCCATTTGGCCCTCAGCTGGCCACAGGCAGGCCGGCGCCGTTGACGACGGCAAGCAACTGCGGGGCTCCAGCGCCGCGGCACCCCGCTCCACGCTGCGGCGGCGATCCTCACGCCCGAAGCCTGGAAGTGCTCGCTCGCAGCGGCACGCCGGCGCTCATTGGGCCCCCGCCCGCGCCCAGCGGCCGTCACGAGGCTGCCTCCCGCCGCGCGCCGTGACTCACAGTCACCGCAGTCCACGTTGCGCGCGCGGCTTGGCGATCGGATCTTATCGCGACCGTTCTTCACCTCTTCGCTTCTCACCTACCGCCGTTTACTCTCGCTCTACACCGCACTCAGACACAGGCCGCGGGCTCGGCTCGTCGACGTCGGGCTTAATCTTGTAATCGATCAGCGCCTTCGGTTGTTTCTGGGAATCTTCTCTTCAATCTCCTTATTGTCTTAACAATCGCTTGTTACAACATCATCTGCATCTGTGGCGCTGGGAAGGAATATCGTTTTACACAACATTGCATGGGGGAATATCATGATGGATAGACGCGAGATGTGTCTCGGGTTACATTGGCTGGTTTTTCCTTGTCTCGTTTGTTGGGTTTTGTCAAGGAGGAACATACCCGGGCTTGTTCGCCGTTTCGCGCCCACTCCTAGTTGCTATTATCGGCTCAAGTGTGCAGCCTTCCTGGCAAATACATACATGATTGCATACTCCACAATATTGCCTCATCGACCTGGTGATCGTCTCCGCATGTGTTGCGTCGCATAATCGCCTCGCTTCCGCCCTGCCTCCGCCCTGGCAGCGTCGTGTTGATTGCGCGGTGAGCCGAAGGAATGCGTACGATGACTCCTCCGCATGACGGTGCTCATTATCACGCCAATTAAGGCCGGCGCATGAAGGTGCTCTGTATACCGTCTATTTTGGTCGCCTGTGGCCCAGGGCCCAAGCCAACACCCCTGCGGGGTTTGGCAGCAGGGCGAGCTGCCTTGGTCATCAGCCTTATCGCGCGCATATTAATCATTAGGTTGCTTTTTTGGCCCCCTCCCTTTCGCGCTGCACGCGCGGCACGATATTTCTCCGCTTAACCACGCGCATGCGCGATATGCGCCATCGCAGGACCTGGTACGTAGGCGAGGGCCCGGCGTGGTGCGGGCTGGCGGCGGCGGCGCTCGAACGCGTCCAGCAGCGGGAGAGCCCCTCATGCAATTTCATGCGCGCAGCGGCCTCTGCGGCCCCATTCCATGCTCCTTTCGGCGCCCGTCGCCGTCAGCGTCGAGCACAATCACCACGGCGGAGCCGCCTCCGGCCAGTGCGATGAGCGATTGGGCGGATCGCAGGGCCAACGACATACACGCCGGCGCCAGAGCGAAGCAATGACAATGGCAACTTCCAGCAGCGCGCGCCGCGAGACCCTTTCGTTAACCTCGGGGCGATCCACAGCTTGCGATCAGCCCATGTGCGCTTCTGCTCTCTATTCTCCACATCCTACGCCAAGGTCGCTCGGTGTTGCAACACAGCCTCGTTTGCTCGCTGGACCCCAATTATTTTCCGTCGCGCGCGGGCAATCGCGGCTGTTCATCAGCGCTGCTGCTGGACGGGTTCTCTACACCGCACTAGGCCTATACTCTAGGCAGAAACCGAAAGGCGGCCCGTTAGCTAGCCGTCGTGGCCGCCGTTTGCCCGTTGACGAAGCGGAGTCTTACTTGTATCCTGCACACCGCCGTTCACCGCGATGCCTACTCTTCTCGCCTCTCTAACCGCTTTCGCGCGCGGCCCAAAAGCGCGGCCCCCGCAAAGTCGCGTAAGCCTCTCTTTTTCTTTCGTTTCTGCCAGAATACCCGCCCCCATCCGCGCCAATCCTTCCAGCACGCGAGGTGCCGCGGGCGAAAGTCACGCGTACACTTGATGTCACTCAAATCATGGAAGCATTGACGGGCAACCAACCTTAATTCTCGCGCCGAACACGTACATACTGCCGGCAGAGAAGAGAGCAGGAAAAAAAAACGTACGGTGCCAAGGATCGTGGTGCCCACATCACATCCACACAAGCCCGTTTTCTTCACAAAAAACGCACCGCCCGGCAGACGGAGAAGCGCGAGGGTAGAGAGAAACTGCCGTGACTCCACCACCCACTCCACACCCGCCGAAGAAGTAATCCCGGACCTAAGCAGGACCCTGATTGCTCCGGCCCTGCTGCGTGCGCGCGCGCCTGTGCTTTCCACTCGACCGCGTACGTAGTCATTCATTCATTCTTTCTCTTTCTCTTTCAATTTTACAAGCAATGGCCAAGGCCGAATCAAGACTTTGGTGCGAAGCAGCAGAAGCCTGCCGTCCGTCCTTGATTGGATGGATATGCTCTCCGGAACACCCTATCTATCCGGTGCTTGCCCCCTCCCCCTCGAGCCGCAAACTTCCCATATCGTGAACTTGTTGCCTCGGACCGCGGCCGTCAGTGCAGCAGTAGCAGCAGCAGCAGAAGCCGGATTATGTCCGCGCATGCGCGCGTGTGTGTGTGTGGACGTGGACGCATAATCATCAACGCGTTATTGCAGCCCGCCCCGTTCAAAGAAAAAAAAGTCCCCACTCACACACACACACACCCGGAATCAAAGCTTGCGGAGCTCAGAGACGGGACGACGACAGCCAGTCGCGTAGCACACGTGGGAGGCGCACCGGCAAACGATAAGGAAAGGCCGCAATCGTGGTGACATAGGTATCTGCGCGTAAGATCGAGTGCGAGGATAGTAGGTCGTGGTGTATCTTACAATACGGAGGAATACCCAACGCTTGTTTCCGGCGCGGCGCGGCGCCCACCCCCTCTCCCCTTGGCGTAGAGTAGTATAGCGATAACGACGACGAACCCTTTCCCCGCAGTTGCGTGCGCGAACACCCCTACCCTCCTACCCTGCCCTATCTACTCTCTATATATGGCGCCAAGACAAAGAGAACGCGAGTCCACGTCGACGGGCGACGACGACAAACAGGCCACACGCGCTACCCTCGCCTCCTCCTTCCCCTCTTTTTTTGTTCCTGCGCGTCTCAGGACCAGGGGGCAAGGCGGGCAACCTGGGGCAGCTTGCTATTCTGAAACCGCAGTCACGAACAGAGAGCAGGGGTGGTGAAGTCGATGCTCGATGGTGGGCTGGCGATGGCGCCATATTTCGCGCGGCGACTTAGGGAACCAGCACGGGTATGGCCTCACGACGAGGGGGGAGGAGAATGAGGAAGGGGATAGGACGGGGGGATTATGGGGGGAAAAGGAGGGGGGAAGGGTGGAAGGGGGCCACATTGCGCTCCTATACCGCAGCCTTCCCCCCCTGTTCGTCTTGTGCGGCAGCTGCAGGTGTTGCTCGTTTTAGATACAACGCTGCGCTGCGCTGCACTATTGCTGCAGGTACATACGGCAGGAAGCGTGGCCTCATCTGGGGGCGGACGCAGGAAAGAGACCAGGGGTGAGGCGGCGTCTGTGTGGTGCATGTACATACGAGAAGGCTTGTTGGCCGGGCGTTGCTTCGCCTCAGTGTGGCCAGGGACATTTCCATTTTTGGCAGCGGTTTGAGGCTCTGCTGCCGTGTTGCAAGCGCGGTTTTGTTTGCTTTTTTTGGGCGAGAGGGGGCGGCGTGGCGGCGCAAGGGGAGTGGTGGGTGGAGTAAGCGACGATGGCGCCGTCAGCCAACGCAGACGTCAGAGACAGAGAGAGCGCAGCGGCACGACAGAGCAGAGCTGTGGGCGCGGAGAGGAGTGGGAGATGAAGGGGACGGGTGGCGGAGAGGCTCGTGAGGCACCCTTTCGCTCTCCTTTTTTCGACATGAGCTCCGAGGAGACGGGCAGAAGAGGGCGCACGTGCCCACGGCGGCCGCAGCAATAGCGTGTATGGGGTGCACGCTGGCGCCCGGGTGGTTCAGAAGAGGGGGCTATGGGAAAGAGCCGCAAGGTGAAACTCGGAAATTTTCTAGAATGGCTGTGGAAGGACGCTCGGCCCTCCTCCCCTTCCCCCACGACACCTATTGCGCACGACGGGCACGCAACGGCGACGTAGCCACGGCGCCGACCGGACGCTCGAGCCCGCCCGGGCGTGCGGTTTGCCTCTTTTCAGGGGCTGGAGCCGTGTCGGTGTGGTGTGGGTTGACGGCATGGTTGACGATGCGCGCGCTGTGTGTGCGAACGCGCAGCCCAGATGGACACGGCGCTGGACGTGCGATGACGGGCAGCGAGGACGAGATCTTATCGCACTTGGCCGGTGTGCTGAGACAATTGGCCGTGTTGAGTGCGGGTAAGCGAGAGGATGGCACGATGCTGATATGGTGCTTCGCTTCCGCTATCGAAAGAGGCGGAGGTGCGATTGGGATCGCCGTCAATATCCCAGGCATTTTGGAATTCCGCAGCGCTTTGGAATTACGTCGACGCGCGCAGCAGTGAGTCAAGCGGCCCACGCTCTCCACCGCGCTGATTGGCATCTGGAAACTGACGGTGTTGTCTTGCTCGTCGCGATGGATCCCCAATGCAGGCGGTGAGTGACCGCTCCGGCGATCATGATTGCTGTGAAGCGAGCGCGTGGTGATGGTGTTGTGTCAGGGCGTGCCGGGTAGCCGCTCGCATGATTCAGCTGTGGGGAGCCTGGCTTGGCCCGCGATGATTTCATACATCGTGAGAACAGTATTGGCGGACATTGCCGCGTGGTGTTGGTTCGTCCGCGTCGGGGTCCCAGAGCCGAACACGGGTTCGTCCGAGGCTGGGGTGCTTTGCTGGTCAGGTGGGCGGGCGTGGATCGAGAGAGGCGGTGTTGGCGAGCGTGAGCTGTAAGCGCCTGATGCCGGCGGAGATCATTGTTGGGATTGAGAGAGTACGGGCTCACGGGCAGTCCAATTCCGGCCTCGCCGAGCGGCCCCCACCGCAAACGGGCTCTCACCTTTTTTTTCTGCCGTTGCTGCCGCCCTGCCCTGGCCGCTTCCGTGCTGCCCTGCGTCCGTGAGCCGCCCGCGATGACGATGATCCCCGCAACACCATCAGCGCGCGCTGCCAGCCTTGCGCAGATTGCTGGCTTCTTCCCCTCCGCTTCTAGCGCGCGGGCAGGGCGTCGCGTCCCACCGCGTCAGGGATCGGCGCGCCGCGAGGCCTCGTGACTGCGCGACCCCGGCGCACGACGCCATGGGTGCGGGAAAGATGGAGATGCAGCACGGCAGACGGACCTTCACCGCAGCACTCACCGCCGACCGCAATCCCACGGTGTCGCGGGCGCCCGCTGCTGCTGCTGCGAGGCGGAAGCGCCGGACAGGGCTGTCACAGACTCTCCGCCCATGATGAGGGCACAAGGGCACCGCAAAACTTTTCCCTGTTCCCACCCGCGCGCATCTTCCTGATCTCATCTCAATGCTCGCATCACCAACCCGATGCTTTTTCGTGAGACATGTGAAGATCCCAACCACCCGGTTGCCTTGCCTGCCCGTGCCAAGCCGACGACTGCGACTGCAACGGCGGCTAACACGGGCGACACCAGCCCAACTGGCCGACTGCGCTCCGGAAGTGGGCAGCTCCAATGCGACCCTGCGAGCACCGCCTGCCGTCGTGCCCGCCCGTGCTGCTGCGATGCGCCGCGCACAAGAAGAAGCAAAACAGACCGTGTCCGACGCAGGGCGAGCAAAAGGAAGGACGTCATGCACGACGCATCATGCTCGCACAGAAGGAAAAGAACAAGGCGGCATGCAGGTGACGACCCGAGGTGCCACAGGTGCTCGCGCAGCCTGCTCTCTCTCGGCTCCGACATATTGGAAACGAGAACGTGGACGGGCGCCATGTCTCGCATGCAGCGGCTGCGCAGGTGTGCGCTGCTTGGCGCGTGTGCGATGGGCTGAGCCCGATGACTTCATACGGTTTTTTTCTTTTCTGCCGACAGATCAATAACGGGGTTCGTATCGCGGACGGTGCGGTGAGTTTGACAAGAGAGCGCGATGCGGCGGGCAATGGGCATTGGCGCGCGTGCCGCTTGATCAGGTGCGTGAGGCTTGCCGTCGATCATACTGATGGCTGCATAATTTCTCTGGCGGAGCGCGAGGCCATGCACAACCCTTTGTTTTGGATTTGCCGCTTGCGGCATTGTTGTTGATTTGCCGTTTCGGGCCACTGGCGGCCCCCAGGTGTGATGTATGCGCCTCTTCGCTGTGGCTGATGAGACCCCAGAGATGCTCTGACGTCGGCGCTCGTGAGCCGCGACGTCTCAAGACGAAGGCCCCCCAGACCCACCGCGCTGAGACGCGTTTTTGGCGACTCTGTATTTCCACCGCGCCGTCCTCCTTTCCCGCCCCCAGCACCCAGCTTCTCGCCATTGCGCCTTGTGACGAGCGTGCCTCAGGATACCCCTGAGCTGTGGCGAAACACGATCACGATCGTGATCCGGAAGTCTGGTACATACCTGTTTCGTAAGGATTCAGCCGCATGTCTGTGCTTTCGAGAATTCGCACCGTGCCCCAACGCCGCCGACTTCATATCGTGCGTCACTCCCGCCCGCCGCCGCGCAACTCGCTCCTGACGGGTAGCTGCGGGAGGAAGGCGAGGCTGGGAGATCGTGGGGACAGGCTGTGATCTGGCGCCGACGCTGACCGGTATCTTTGGCAGTGACGAAAGTGGTAATTTGACATGCTCCTTATGACCGCTGTCATCGCCCAGCCACTTACGTATCACAACACTAGAGATAGATGGCAAAAATACAGCTCCATCATCCCAGTCCAGCTGTTTCCCAT
This sequence comes from Diplodia seriata, assembly GCF_021436955.1. Classification (NCBI taxonomy): domain Eukaryota; kingdom Fungi; phylum Ascomycota; class Dothideomycetes; order Botryosphaeriales; family Botryosphaeriaceae; genus Diplodia; species Diplodia seriata. The sequence continues at coordinate 363,655 of NW_027117309.1, read as the reverse complement.
GCCCATGGGCACGTGCGGATGGCAAATCGCCGTCAGGAGCAGCTGGGTGCTCGAGTTGATGCGTTTAGGCTGGCCATGGCGAAACTTGCGGCATCTGCCATCTTTGGGCTAGCTTAGCATAAAGTCGGATATCCCGTGTATAATCTACCTCTTACTGTCTGTCCTCCATCAATAGCGTCCCGTTGCCTCACTAGCTCCATCGTCATCGGTTGCATTTATATTTGCCATCTGGAGCTAGCCTCTAGTTCCTCGTCTACGATATATCGATGCGCGATTGGTCGATTGGCGCCATCTTCATGACTGTGAGGGAACTAGACATAACGGTTGAACAATTGTCATAGAAAGTTCAAATAAAGCGGCCGTCTAAGAGACACATCATCGCACTGACGATTGCAAGAGTCGACCGAAGAGCTCACTTCAACATATGTTAGACGCACCACAAAGTAACTTTACCTGAAACGACGCAAGCAACTCAACATCCACAGACCGCCTTTACCGCCGCAAGCAGATGCGGGGTTTGGTGGTTGGGCTCCAACGCCGCTTACAAGCAAGCAAACCACCACCACTACCCCGCCTTTTCCAGCTGCCACAGCTCCAGCCACAATCGGTTTACCTGCAACGTTAGAGAAAAAAGTTTAAGCCAGATCGATAAGGTTCGTTTGACTTTCCCTCAGAGGGAAAGAAAGACGAGAGACGCGGCATGTAGAAATCTGGTATCGCGCGGCTGGCTGGCTGATCCCCCGCTTCCTTCACATGTCGGCGGCAGCATGGCCCCCACCACACCAACCACTTTCCACCCACCCTCGCACCTACCGCCTCCCGCGCGCGGCTGAGATTTAAACTTCACCACCAAAAAGCTCGACGAGTCCAGACCTACGCGTCGGTGGTAAAAGTAGTATCCGTAGAGCAAGAAAACAAAAAGTTCCCGTCATCCTTCCGCTCGCTCCCTGTTAGCAGGAACCAAAAACAAAAAAGCGCAATCATCATTGGCCACGCCCTATTGAGAAAAAACCACTTACCCGCAGCCCGCTGTCAGCTTTCTCCCACAAAAAGAAAGTTGATTTGCAAAAGGAAGGAATTAAAACTAGCGACGGATCTCTTTTCTTTTTGATATACTATTTGCGCGCAAGAAACGAAAAAAAGCAATAGTAGCTTTGATGGTGAGTACACTTGCCGACAACGGGCAACAGAAAGGAGGAGCAATAATTTGGTGGAACGAACGAATCCTATTCCAGAGTTTCCCTCCCCCACACATATGTACAATCTCCACAACGGATCGACCGCCTTGGCCGGAAAGGGTAACCTTTGCTAGATTCCGCCCCAAAAAACTCAAAAGCGCGCGCCCCGGACCCGTCCCCTCGGGGCGCACCATGGCACCGGTCTAGCAAGCGAAAGCGAATTGGCTGCGGCAAACCCACCCGAGCTACACACACACGGGATAAAGGCGGTCAAGAGGGAAAGCGGGAAGGAAAAAGAAAAAAGCAAATGCCCGATTCGGCAATGATAGCGAGTAGCGGTAGTAGTAGCAGTTGGCAGTCTACCTACCCCACCAGTGCCCCCTCTCCCACCAGTGCCCCCTCCCCCATCCCCCAAAAACGCCATATCGATGCCGTGCCGCTAAAACCCACAATTCCCATCCCGTCAATTCCCATGTCGAGGACCGAAATTCCATCGTCCCCCATCGACGAGCCGTCTGCAGATCCTTTTTCCTTTTTCCCAACCGCACCCCCTCCCTGCTGCGATTCCCTCAACGGCATCAATCAGTCATCAAGGCCCGCCCCACCTCGGCAACCCCACACAAGCTTTCTTCACCGGTCAGTGACCGCACTTCCAGCCCGACTTCCCCCAGGCCTAGACCTGTTCTTGCGTTGCTCCTTGTACAAGGCAAACATAGTCTTCGGCTTCGGCTTGTCGCCCTTAGCGTTGCCGCCTCCGCCGCCTGCCGAACTGACCGGGGGCGGGGGAGCGGGCATGCCGTTCGGGCGCTTCTCGTTGGCAGCAGCAGCAGTAGATGATGGTGCCGGCGTGCCGTTGCCGCTGCCATTGTTCTTCTTGTTGTTGATGATCTTGGGGTTCTTGACGAGTCCCGTCGTAGTCAGGCCTGCCCCGACACGCGGACCCGTCGGAATCAACGACGGCTTGTTGGACGCGGGACGGGCTGACGACGCAAGCGCTGCTTTTTTTGCGGGATCCGGCGGAGGTCTGTTTTGGCCTGGGCCTCTGGGCGGCTGCTGCTGGGCCGTGGCAGCGGGTGGCTTGGGCGACGGCCCAGGAGCGGGAGCGGGTGCGGCCTGAAGCGGCCTTCGAGGTAGCGGAGGCGCGATGGAAGTAACCGGCGGCTGACCACCATTGGTTGCGGGTGAAGGTCCCGTGGCCGGGAACGCGGTCGAAGGAGGAGCCAGCTGTTTCGCGTTGTGCTGAAGTGGCGAACTGGTTGACCCATGCGGTTGGTTGTAGGCATTTTTGCGCCGCTGTTGCTTGGACCCTCTGGGGCGAAAGTTGTTTCGGCCTCGTGGAGAGCTGTCATTGAACGGGGAAAATGTGGAAGGTGGGCCCCTCTCTGCTGCGGGATCGAAGCGCGAGATGTTTGGATGAAATGCTGATCTCAAGGGTCTGTCCTGCTCAGCAAAGTACTTCTCTAGCGTGGCTGGGTTCATGACCCCTCTCGTGAACTGGGGCCCAGGAATTGCGTCCACATAGTACTTAGACCACGGGAGAGGATCAATGCCTTCGTCGGCGCACTCATCGGTGTAACTCTTGAAGTCCCTTCTCGACCTGACAATGTAATCATCCCATAGAAACGGGTGGAGGCCCAGTTCCATCCTTCGCAACGAGTCCAATTGACCGCAGAGGTTCTCGAAATGCTTGCGGTTTCCGGTGTACTCAGGATAAGCCTGGCAGAATTGGTCAAATGTATCATTCGGCTTCGTGACACCGGGATCCTTGCGAGGTGGCTCGGTTTGCCCGAGATCTGTCGGTCCTACTTCGTTGACTTTCGGAACTGGCTGTATCGCGTCGACACCACCAGGAGAGTTTGCCAAAGCGTCATCAGCCACAACATGCTGAGGCCCTGTGGTGGATGCTGCTTTTTCCTCCGCGAGAGAGGGCGTTGCCAAATCACCAGGAGGGTTCACTGGAGCATCGTTCGCTGCGATTTGCTGTGGGTCTGTGATGGGCAACGTCTTCTTCTCCGCGAAGGATGGCATGGTCGAACGAGCAGGAGTCTTTACGCTGTCGGCAATGCCAACATCTGTTTGCGGGATACTCCGGGTCTCCTTGTGCGGTGGTTGTGAGTGACCGAGTAGCACTGTTTCCTCGACATGGGTAGTGTCTTCAGGCGCGCTCGCACGTTGAGCTTCAGCGGTGGCAGAGCCACTTGCAGAATCTTGGAATTGTCCTTCGAGAGGGACATCTATGTCCATGGCGTCAGGAGAAACAGGTTTCGAAATGGCATCTGTTTCCATGGGTGACGATGGTGGCTGGTAATCCTCCTCCACAACTTCAGTCTTGACCTTCACAGGGGTGTTGACTCTGGAGGTGCTCGAGTTTGTGTCATTTGATATCAGTCCCCGCATGCCGGAGGTGGAAGGTTGGCGTGGCTGTAACCCACTGCTAGTATTCGGCTCTTCCTGAGCGGGTTCCTTTTTCACTTTTACAGAATACTTGGTGCTCCGTGCGCTGAGAGAACGCGCTGGTGAGGTGCCAACCTCAGATTCAGCCCGGTTAGAGGCAGAAGACGCGGAACCTTGGCGGTGAGACCCATGGCTAGGACCAACTAAATTTTCTCCGTTGGTGAAGAATTGGCGCCTCACATCGTGCAGACGAGCAGAAGGATCCTGTGACAAGGGCGGGTCTTGACTGAAGTGAAAATTGCTGTGAGACTTTTTGGCGCGCTTGCGGGCCTCATGCGGAGGTGATGGAGACTGCGCTTCCCGCTTGATGGGTGGATCCTTGGAACGGTAAGAGCCTTCTGTAGCGGGTGTCCTACGTTGCAAAGTTCTTTCACGTCGCACCGTAGGGCTGGCAGTGGTATTCCGGTTTCGAGGTGAAAGTGAAGCTAAGGGTTGTCGCTGAGACAACCGACTAGCCTGCTCACTCTGAATCTGACGTTCCACCATTGCGTCCTCTTGATCTGGGATCGATATCCTGCTCTCAGCACTGCCGTCGTATGTGAACACCTGTTGAGTTCTGTGCTGAGGCGCATCTGCGATCTCATACGAGCATGATATGACCGGTGCTGAGGATGAGATGTTGTGCTCGTCACACGGCGGTGGTCGGGGCGGCTGTGTCACGGGCAGGGTCACGCCCGATACGGATGAAGTCGTCATCTGCAAGGGTCGAGGGGTTTCTGGAAGGTGCAAGTGCGTGTAAGGCCTTCCAGATGAGGAGACATGCCGTGACATCCGGTTTAAAGTGTCGCCCTTGGAACTGGCGAGATTGTTCACCCGATCGTGCGATAATTGGTCTTGTTCGGCATATAAGAAAGCTTGCGGCACGGAAGTTTCCAGGTCAGACTCGTCGTCCATAGGATCATCTTGGATTTTGGCCTGCGGGGAGGTGTGCGGAGGCGACGAACGAATCCTAGCGATTGGATTATGTGAACTCCTTGTTGCCATTGTCTGAGGAGATACAGCACTCTCGCCTGGATCCTGATCCTCAGGAAGACTGCTATCCGGTGGAAGGTCTGCCAGGCGTTTCACCGTCCGAACAGGGGAAGAAGACCAGGGAATATCCATAGTCGATGCTGGTGGTGGAGATGAAAGTATCTCCATGACAGCATCCGCAATGGCAGGACTCGATGGAGCATCTTCAATAGCAACTGAACGATCTTTCGGAACCTCGGTATTGTTTTCTGCTACTCTTGATCTCCGATAATCCTCTTCTGCCTTTGCTGAAAGGTTCGCCAATATTGGATTTGGTATATTACCCATAGGAAACCGCTGTCCAACGGGTGAGGGAAGGATCGAGTTTGGCTTCTTCAGAATATGCTCTTGGTTCTCAGGTATCTTGCAAGCTGAACGAGTAGCAGGCAGCACGCAGTTCCAACGGGAATGATGAAAAAGTCGCACTTTGCATTTTTGAGAAGCTTGCAGCGTCCGGTCCTTTTCAACTGTTGGAAGCACGCTTGGAAGGCTAGAATTCGTCGTAGTGACGGTCGAGCTACTGACCACCGGGATCTGATACGAGGTAGGGGTGTTATTTGGGTTGCTAGCACCTTTGGGCACTTGTGCGTCTCCGGATAATCCGCTTGCTTGGGAAGCGCTGCTCTCACCCAAGCCAGGTTGCCCGATCGGATCTTCGGATCCCCCAAGATCATTTGCAACATTGCTTTCCTCATCCAAGCCGACAGGATCAGGAATATCTTCAACGTCCATGACTTGATCGGCCACTTCTCCATTCTCTTCTTCAGCCACGTCCTGCAGTGCACCTTTCTTGGGAGACCGACTCTTTGGGTTTGATGATGGTGAGCTTGTATGTTGACGCGCTATCTTTGGCCGAGCAGGTGGAGGCATCGAGGCATCTACTGGTACGTGATGTCGGCGCGGTTGGCCTATAAGTGAAAGCACTGCCCGGGCATCTGTCGACTTGGTTTGCACTGGATTCCATGCGTCCGCGACCGGCTCGTTCTTGATGATCATAGGCAGTCCAAGCCTGGCGCCATGTCCTCTCTTTTGAGGAAAAGGCGCTTGAGAAAACGGCGCCTGAGTCCCGAATTGGCTTTGGCTAGCTTCTGATGGTTCTCCTTGAGATAACACCTCGTCGTCAGAATCTTCCGGTGTGCCTTCCGATGCTGAGTCGTCTGACTTTTTCTTGTGAAAACGCTTGAGCAGTCCTTTTATTTTCGGCGACATCTTGACTGGTCTCGGATGGCCATATATAGCAGCGCCGTTGGAACCTGCGAATTCGGCATCTGCCAGAAGAAGATGGATTGGATCTTCATCACTTGTGTTGAAGCGGGGCACAATTATTCCGAATTTCTTGAGCCTGATCATACCACCTTTGGTGCCTTGCGTAATGCTACGGTTCCGTTTCTCTTCGAGACGACCCCGCAAATCCCTGGAGAACCTTATCTTGATCGAGATTTCGCTGTCCGACACGATCGCGTCAATGGGTTCGTCGTCTTCGACTTGAGTAAACTAGCAAAAAGTGAGCAAATGTGGTCTGTCGAGAGTGATGATACGACCGACCTCTACAAGCTGGACTAGCGCTTTGTCGCCGACGTTTCTGTAGACTTCAATTCGGAGGTTGCTTCCATCATCCTCGTACATTGCTTCAAGCGCCTGTGATGCGTTACACTTTGCCTTCTGGCTTGAATCCATCTCCCAGTACTCCATGGCGCTTTCAAACTCATCTTCCACTGCTTCGGCGAGCCATGGCTGCAGAGCGCCGTAAGGGTTGGCAGCCGACATTGCCTTTACAGTGTGGTTAGGAAGTTGCCTTGACTAATGCAGCATTGTATGTCGAGCAATTGGTGGGGCGCGCGCAGCGAAGCTTGGTAACAGCGGAGGGCGCCTCTCAACGCGGAATCGGCACTCGCAGGGTGGACAAAAGAGACAGCGCGCATCGATATACGTCGAAAAGGTGGTCTGCTTGCGTGGGATTTGAACAGGTATCGAGAGCGCGTGCGGATGTCGAATGGGAGCGGCGGCGGCGGCGATGGATGCGGCGGCGATGGTGCAGTCGCGGGAGACGCGCGGGGGAAGCGGGCGACGCGCCCAGGCGTGACGCGGTGGACCGAGTCATGGCGCAAAAGTCGGGCAGGCACGGTGGCACGGCAGGGTCCAGTGCCGCACGGCGAAAAGGCCGGGCCGGGCTGCAGCCAGTCGGTTCCGGGCTGGGATGGCAGCTGCGCCGGCGTCATCTGCCAAGCTCGCGTTGCGGATCGTCCCCAGCCCACGCTTGTTGTGCTGGTGGGCGAACGTGCACCCACTTCTCCAGTGTCCGGACCAGAACTCAGAACTCACTCTCCTCCACGCCAGCTGCCCATGCCTGAGCAAGCGGTGCAGCCCGCCAAGGCCCACGAGCCCGTCGCTACCCTTGAACGCTTGTAGCACCTCTGCCCGCCACCCCGCCGAGTCAGTCGCTCCCCGATCTTCCACGAGAATCACGCGCCGCCCTTCTCCATATCTGTGTCTCTTGAGTCCTGATGCTGTAGCCACTCGTCCCCAGCACCATGCCCTCTTCCCACTTCCAGGATGCACCCAGCCCGTCCACCTCAACCCTGCGCCTCTCGCTCGGTCCTCTTGGGCGCACATCCCGCAGAGGATCCATTGCCTCGCTTTCCTCCCGCGCCCCGGTGGACAGGGAAGTTCTGCGGGAAGCGCTGGACCAGATCCACACCTCGGCCTCGCGCTCCGAGACCCTCACCACCTTCGACCAGTTTGCCTCGCCGCCACCGCCGTCCATTTCTGAAAGCAAGGGCATAACCGGGGACCTGGTGCAGGGAGGGCTGAGCGGGCTGTATAATAGGTTCAGAACTTCGGTCGGAAGAGGCAAAGACATTGCTGCGACTCCAACCAGCCCCACCGTTGGCTACGATAGCGATGGATCCGTGGCCAGCTCTAGGGCGAATGGCAAGCACAGGAGCATCACAGGAACGACCGTGTCTTCGCCCGTCCTCTTGTCGTCGCCGCCGCCGTCGCACATCCACTCTCCCCTGGTGAACACCTTCAAGGACGCTCTTCCCGTGTCCTCTGAAACCTCCAGTAACTCGCGTGCTTCGATAAGCACGCCCCAGTCTCCCCTGCCTCTTCAAGCCAAATCGAAGCCGCTTCTGTCTCTCGCGCCTGTTGAACATGCCATGGGAAGGGCTCATAGCAGCTCTAGGTCCGGATCAATATCTGAACAGCATCTTGTCAGACGTGCAAGCCATTCTACAACGTCATCGCAGATGGAAAGGAATGCCCCCCTTCGGAGCATACCCCGGAGCCAGCCAGATCAACCGCCCGACAGGTCACGGCCCTCGCTTGCCAGTCGAATGTCGGAGGATGACGACTCCAGCGTGTTTGGGGAAGAGGACATGGTCCTCGTGGACGAGCTTCCCATGAACGATGCCGGGAGCTTCTTTGCCGCTCGCTCTGACCTTTCGCTGGGCCAACCAGGCCCGGTCGTGCACAGCGCCCCCCTTACAAGAAAGAACAGCTCGACAGCGCAGACTAGCTTCCCGAGGGATACAAATGAAGCGCTCCCCGGGCAACCAAGCATCAGCGAAGCGCACAGCGAGGGCACCATGAAGAACCTCAGCCCAGACACACCCACTTCTGCAATGAGTGGCGGTGCTTCCAGACCGCCCATGGTGTCCATTGGCCCGTCGCACTTACCGGGTTATCGCCCATCTCGTGCGTCGTCATCGGACGGCATGAGTTCGCTCACGACAGTCGCTCCGGCGCAGCCCCGCCATGCAACCTTCCAGCAACCTGACGATCACCACCGATCTGTTTCTCAGACCAGGCAACCTGATATGCGGAGTAGCAATAGCACCCTTGCCCAGATGAAACGCCGGGTCCTCGGCAAGGAGTTCTGGATGAGGGACGAGAACGCAAAGGATTGTTTCTACTGTGGCGAGGTCTTCTCTACCTTTCGCAGGAAGCACCACTGCCGGACGTGCGGCCAGATCTTCGACGCAAAGTGCACGTCATTGGTTTCTGGGAAGGTCTTTGGGCAGTCCGGAAACATTAGGGTGTGCAAGCCGTGTGAGGCCATCATCAACGGAAACGAAGACGATTCCTCGGACTACTCAGAAGACGCCGATCAGAGTTCTCTCTTCGAGAGCGAGGCCCTGTCGAAGCCGCTTAATCGGAGAAGCTCGATTGGCACGGATGCGTCCAAAGGGGACGTTGCCAAGGGACCGCCAGGCTCACAGGGTGTCAAGGCAAGGGACCATACCAAGATCGGGACGCCGATGATGAGCATACCTACGTCGCGAAAACCAGGCGAGAAAAGACTGCGGTCCGCGGTAATCGAGTTCAACACAGGCCATCCAGCCCTGCCGCGGCCGAGCTCGTCGAGAAGCCTCCGGTCGCTCAGCATGAGGCCGCTGTCGTCGTCGGGGCACAGAAGGCACCACTCGCGACACCAGCACATGCGCAGTCTGAAGGACGAGCGTGCGCCGTTCCACCGGCACCAGACCGAAGAGCTCGAGAAGCGGTCGATGCTCCCCGCCTTTCACAACGACAGCATCATCGACCCCGACCTCGCCGCGTTCATGTCTGACGAGGACTCCAGCGAGGATGAGACGCCCAGCATTTTCGCGGCGTTGAGCAACGATGCGCAAGAGACGAACGAGGGCGACAGGAACGGCCTTGGCGGGCTCCTGTCGGTGATCAAGAAGGGGAAGTCACGCGCAGGCGACCGGAGTATCGCAGCTCAACTGGCAGCCCCAATGCGCGACTTTGACGCGGCCAGCATTTCCAGCCGGCACATTCCCCGCCACAACCGCCGCCGCAACCTCAGCGTCAGCAGCCTCACCCACAGACCGTCGCCGCGACGCACCAAGAGCAACAGCCTGCTCAAGCCCTTCGGCATCAACCTCGCGAGCATCGTGGGCGGCCAGTCCGGCATGTCAACCCTTGCCCAGGTCAGCGGCAGCGGTTCCAAGATGGTTCGCAGCGCTTCGATGCGCGGCGAGCACGCGCCTGCCGTCGAGCTCAATCGAGCAAGCCTGCAGCACGTCCGGAAGCTTCTGCGCCAGATGCTCCAGGATTCGCATGTCGCTGCGGCTTCGAGCTGGGAGAAGGCCTTGACCCCAATCCTGCTGCGATGCACCGACGACGTCAACCCCGACGTGCAGCGCAGCGACGACATCGATATCCGACACTACATCAAGCTGAAGAAGATCCCGGGCGGAAGGCCAGGCGACACCTCATACATTTCAGGCGTTGTCTTCACCAAGAACGTGGCACTGAAGAGCATGCCCCGGAGCATCCCCCAGCCACGGGTGCTCATCGTCACCTTCCCTATTGAATATGCCCGTCATCAGCAGCACTTCATGAGCCTCGAGCCAGTCATAGCACAGGAACGAGAGTTCCTGCGCAACCTTGTTGGCCGCATTGCTGCGCTCAATCCCCAGGTCCTGTTTGTTCAGCGCAACGTCTCCGGCTTGGCCTTGCAGTTCTTGGAGGAGGCCAACATCACCGTTGTCCACAACGTCAAGCCATCCGTTCTCAATGCCGTCTCTCGCTGTCTCCAGATCAGAATGATTTCATCCATCGACAAACTGGCGACCGATCCCTCGACCCTGGGCCAGTGTCAAAGCTTCGACGTCAAGACTTACGTGCACGGACGCGTCAAAAAGACGTACATTTATCTGTCGGGATGCAAGAAGGAGCTTGGCTGCACCATTGTTCTCCGCGGTGCAGACACTACCACGTTGAGGAAGCTCAAGCAGATCACCGAGTTCCTCTGCTACGTCGTGTACAACCTGAAGCTGGAGACCTGCCTCATGCGCGATGAGTTCGTGTTGATCCCGTCCTCTATAGACGGCACCGATGCCAAGAGCGGGAAACAATCAGTCGAGCTGACTGCTCAGGGTGGCGAGATCGCGAAACCTGCGGCCTTGTCCGACATGAATGCCAGCCTGGAGAAGAACCCAACCATTCAGGTTCAGGACGAAACGGGGCAGCCTACAGATGCACAGGCCGACGATGCAACATCGATCCAAACCTCGGAGCTATCGCAAACACGGTCCGATGTACAACAGCAATATCAAGACCAAGGCCAACCCTTGGAGCATACTCAAGAGCGGGCTAAAGCCATCACTGCGAGCCAAGAGCTGATGATTCCCGAGGATGTGCCCATGCCCTCCTTCTATGGCGACATGGTGGAGAAGCACAGGACCAAGATTCTGTCCGCTTCGCCCTTCATCAGGTTTATGCAGCCATACCTCCTCACGCAGGCAAGAGAACAGGAGCGACGCCTTGCCTACCTCAGGCGCTTGCGAGACCAATACAGTCAGATACAGGATGAGGACGGCGGGGAACAGGATTCACATGAAAGATTCGAGCTTGTGCAGCCGGAGATGGTCCACACAGTCGTGCAGAAGGCTTCAAGGCAGGTCCGCGATTTCCTACACGCCGTGCACGATGCGGAATACGACAAGGCGATGCACAACTACCTGACCCAGAAGAGGCAGTGGGAGGCCTACCTCGCAGCTAACAGCGACCTCTTCGATCCCTTCACCCACCAGAAAATTGCCGTTCTCTACAGCGTTGTCAACTCGGTGACGTCCACGCCCTGCATCGGCCCTGAGATTATCTCGCTGGAATTCTACAAGGAGCACGATCTCGACCATGGCTTTGCTGCGGATTGCACGCTCGGCCAGTATGTGGAGGATCTCTGCTACACTGCGAACCAGATCTGCACTGCGAACGGCTGTGGCAAGAAGATGGTCGATCACCACCGACATTACATCCACGGCGAAGGCCAGATGAGTGTGGTGGTCGAAAAGTACCCGTCCAAGATCCGGGGTCTTCACAACACCATGCTCATGTGGAGCAGCTGCCGCGTGTGTGGCCAGGAAACCCAGACAATCCCCATGTCCGAGAGCACTTGGAAATACTCGTTTGCCAAGTATCTGGAGCTGACCTTCTGGAGCACCAATCTGCACCCTCGAGCTGACATTTGTCCCCACGACATCCACCGCAATCATGTCCGCTACTTTGGCTTCAACAACATCGCCTTGAGAATCCAGTTCGACCCCATCGAGCTCTACGAAGTCATCGTTCCGAGGCCGACAATCGCCTGGAAGGTTGATCGCGATCTCAAACTCAAGAACGAACAGTTCTCCAGGATCGAAGATCGGCTAGACAAATTCATGGCATCAGTAAAGGCTCGTATCAAGAGCATCAGAGTCGATAGTGTTGTACCGGAGAAGCACGAGGCATGCAAGGCGGAGATATCCAATCTCATGAAGCGCGCCAACGATGAGCAAGACTTCCTGCGGCGGAAACTTCAGGATAAGTACATGTGTTCTCGATACTACGAGATCATTCCCCTCAACCGGGCTATCAGGGCCATTCATGAGAAGGCTTTGGCTTGGGACGAGACTTTCGCGAAATTCGAGAAGGCCTTCTTCCCGTCGGAGAAGGATATCCAACGACTTGCCGTGCTCCAGCTGAAGAAGATCTTTTTGGACCGGGACGAATCGCAGACGTCGGTGAATTCTATCGAGGAAGGCATTGAAGAAGCACCCGTTGTATTGGATGGAGGCCAGGGAGGCGAAAAGGACGTGGAGAAAATCACGACGCCGACTCCGACGGGCATGTCTCCGGAGCAGACTCGAGACGTGCTCGCGTCAGTCGTGGAACAAGACCACAACGAAAAGGATGCAGAGAAAGCAGCCGAGGATAGCCATGGGCCCTCGCAGCCTGCTCCGCAGCCAGATGTCGCTGTGCAGGACCATGCATCGCCCGTACCGCCCGCTCCGACAATTGATCAAACGAATGCGGTTCAACGCGAGGAAGTCCGACACCTTGATCTGGCTGTCCCTGCCGATACGCCCTCGTCGCCAAAGGCTCAGTCTACGCAAGCAGTCCAAGAGCTACAGGTTCCTGCAATGGATCTCTCAAGGACGTCCACAGCCACTGGATCCACCATCGCTCACCCGGCCCCGCTCTCCCGTGCTGTTTCGGACCTTGTTGAACAGATGCGCGGTGGTGGAGACTACCATTCCTCGTCTTCGGAGGTAGTCCCAGAGTCGCGCATTCCGCGCCTAGTCGACATGTCGAAGCGTGAGCCTGGGTCGACGCTGATCAGCCGGGCTCAGTCATCTACTGGCATTTCACGCATGCAGCAGGCGGCTAACAATGCTTCGAGCACAACAGTGGCGACGTCAAGCACTGGCAAGTCGGATTCATCGAAGCCGAGTCTTACTGAATCGGCGCGAGCACTCGAGGAGCGCATGTCCAAACGGCTTGGCCTAGGCTCCTTACGTTCAAATAAGGGCAGCAGCCACTCAATGATCCCTCGCTCTGTCCCCAGCAAGCCAAACACTAGCCCCAAGGTCTCTACACTTGCCAAGCACTTCGAGCAGCTCAGTAAAGAATTCGAAAGACAACGTCTGCGCGAGAGGCATCAGAGGGCCGCGAAGAGTCGACAGGCACGGGCCTATCCTCTTGCCTCCTCCAAGCCCATCGTCGAGATCTACCGTGACGCCGCGGATGCGGTCCAAGAGAAAGAGTCGGATGAAGACTTGACATCGGCAACGCCCCCTCCGCGCCTCAGCGCAGACACTAGCACGTTGAATGAAAGCAGCTACACCTCGACAACCACCCCAACCCTCGAGTCGCAGTCGCCTGTGGAAAAGCACCACGAAGAACCAGCTGAACACTCGAAACGAAATGACGGCGCTGAAAGCGTTGCCGACACTGCTAGCTTGCATCAACACTCGGATGCAGAAGGGGATGCAAGTGACGTCGAGAATATCCTCGAGGACATCGGCATTCCCGACATCGGAGACTCCGGAATACTGCCACCCATGGATTCGTCCACTGATCTGAGCATCGATCTTCCCAGGCACGAGAAGTCGTTCATGATGAAGATGCTCAACAACTTCTGGTCGGAGCGCTCGGCCAGTGGTTGGACGCCGCTGGACTACCCGTTCGCGCCCATTGAGCATGTGTGGGAGGATTCCGATATCATTGTCCGCGAGGATGAACCCAGCTCCATCATTGCTTTGGCTTTGTCGAACGGAGACTATCAAGGCAAACTGCAAGAGTTCCGAAGCGAAAACGGCGAGTGTGGGGATTACGGAAGCGAACACAGCGCGCATTCGGAAGAGGCAAACATCGAGCACAACCTGCGACACAAGTCCAATACGAACATCAAGTACGTCTTCCAGAACCGCAGCGTTCGGGCTACTTGCAAGATCTTCTTTGCCCAGTCATTCGATGCCATGCGCCGCAAGTGCGGCGTAGCGGATCGCTTTGTCGAGTCCATGTCTCGATGCTTGAAGTGGGACTCCAAGGGTGGCAAGACCAAGTCGCTTTTCCTCAAGACCCTGGATGACCGCTTTGTCCTCAAGTCACTTTCGCCAATCGAGGTCAGCGCCTTCCTCAAGTTCGCGCCCGACTACTTCTCCTTCATCCACCAGAACCTCTTCAACAACCTCCCCTCAGTCATCGCCAAGATGTTCGGCCTGTTCCAGGTCACGATCAAGAACCCTGCCAGCGGTCGTGACTTTGACTGCTTCATGCTCGTTATGGAAAACCTGTTTTATGACCGCGGCAATGACCTGCGCCGCTTCGACCTCAAGGGCTCGATGCGCAACCGCAAGATCCAGAGCACCGGCGAGCAGGACGAGGTGTTGCTTGACGAAAATTTGGTGGACATCATCTTCGAGAAGCCCATCTTCGTCCGCGAGCACACCAAGAAGACGCTCACGCTTAGCGTGTACAACGACACACTCTTCCTCAGCAAGCAGAACGTCATGGACTACTCGCTCATGGCCGGCTTCAACGACTCGAACCGTGAGATTGTCGTTGGTATCATTGGTAAGTTCCCCAACTCCCTCCACTCACCTGCAAATCACCCTGGCCCGTCACCACCTCGAAGAGAAGCAGCAACTAACGGCGATCGATTTCTTCCTCACCAGACTGCATCCGCACGTACACGTGGGACAAGAAGCTCGAGACGTGGATCAAGGACCGCGGCAAGAACAAGCCGACGGTCACGTCGCCCAAGGACTACCGCCAGCGCTTCCGCGTCGCCATGTCCAGCTACATCCTGCAGGCGCCCGACTTCTGGCACGCCTTCAACACCGCCGTCCCCAGCGGCGGCGGGCCGTCCGGCCCCTCGCAGCAACAGCAGCAGCAGCAACATCAGATCATGGCCGAGAGAGCGGCCGCGGCGTTTACGAGCGGCAACGGCGAGTTGGCGTCGCCGCCGCAGGAGGTGGTGCCGGCGGCGGGCGGGAGAGAGGCGGTCGTGCCGATGGACGCGGAGGCGGAGATGGGATTGGGGGGCATGATGATGGAGAGGGGTTGAGAGGGGCTGCTGGCTGCTGTTGTGAGATGTGCAAGTCGTCGGAAGATGTGGGCGGTGCAAACCGGGATAAACTTCAGCGTCGTTTCTTTTTCTCTCTCTTTCTCTCCCTCTCTCTCTTTCCCCATCTCCCTATATACAAGACACGGCGGTCACGACTGTTATGCTGCATAGCGTTTGGCGCATGATGTATCTTTTCCCTTCCTTTTTTTTTTCTTTCCCCCCTCTTCTAGTACCTTCTCCACAACCGCCTCTTCTTCTCTTCGTTTGCTTGTTGTTTCTTGCTCTTTGCTTTCCTTGTTTTTTTTTCTTTCTTTTTTTTCCCCAGCAGGCGCTTTCTTTTCCTTGGGCGGTATTGACGATGATGATTAAAAGATACGTGATTTCTTTACCCTTATTGGTTATCCTGATGCTAATGACAAAAACGCGGCGCGCGGTCTATTTTCGTGTTTAAGAAGTATATCGACCATCCCATCCGAGAACATAAATGAATAGCTTTGCGATTGTAAGACGGTGTTGGCTTTGGCGGGCCTGAGCGCATGGTATGGGTAAATGCCAATTGAACTATTACGATCCAGCCTTTGGTCCTCCGAAAAAGTAAAATTTCCCTACGGCCAGCCGTGCTTAGTATTCAGAGAACTAGGACGTTTATCAGTGGATCGAAATCCATTGAATGGCGCCATCGTCGAATTTGAGCCAAGTCTCAGGGGCATCGGAAAGGTAGACGGGTCCAACAAAATGAAAACAATGAACATTCGGGACAATCGGTCGCAGCAGAACCCAGTGCGCACAGCTTCCGAGTTGGTAAAGCTTGTCTCCCTCCTTCGCACCTTCCGGAACCATTGCCATAATCCTCCTGTACCCATCAGGGCGTTTGAATTTTGCGAAGCGCCTGCGATACGACTTTCGTCCGAACTCGTCAAGGAATGCGCGAAAAATCTCAGCGCAGCCATGTTTCTTCAGGATGGAACATATGGTCCCGGATCGAGTAAAGTGGAGGGGCGAGGTGTCAGAGCCAGCCTTGACAACAGCTTCGGCTGCCTCAAGGACTTGAGAGTTCGTGCTGAGACAAGGCGTAGCAACCAGAGTACCGACAAGTCGCTTCCCTACTTCTTCTCCGAGGACAAATGACTGCCAAAAATGATGAGCCACTTTGAAAGTGCTCGGAAACAGCTGAGTGAAAAGGTTCAGTCGGGTAAGGAGACTCAAATCATCGCTTGCCAGGCAGTCGTCTTCACTGCCAGTCACCGATGTTATGGCTGAAATCTCAACACCTCGGACGCAAAGAGCGCGGCTATCATAAGAAAGTTTTGCTCTGGCCGCAAAGTCGCCAACACGTTCTGATTGTTCACCAAGAGGCCAAGGCTCCATACCATTGTCTCTTGAGAAGTCAGGAAGCCAGGTTGGGAAATCCGAGTTGGCCTCCGGCTGACTTGCGCAAATAACATTCAGCAGGCGCCCTTTATAGTCTCCGGCAGCTTCATTGTCTCGACCTTGGAGAGTCAAGTAGTTGAAAAGTTGGATTGATACGTCGAAGAAGGACAGATTATAGTTCACATAAAGTTCGGTCGTTTCAGGTTGCGGTTCGTTCCCAGGAAGATCTCGATCCAGCAAACCAAGTAGACTGAAGATTTTGTCCCTCCGATCTGTAGCTTTAAAATGACGATGTTGTAGAAGCATGTCGAGGAGCCATTGCGGTCCTCGCTTGCTTCCATCCTCACGGATTTCAGCGAGGCGCGGAACGACTTTCATCTGCATCTTTCTTATTCCTGCCATTCTTTGCGGCATCCCAGGCGAAATCCCAAGCGGGATCCAAGGCATCTTGTTTCTCCACTCGCTCCAATCCTCTGATCGGCGTCGGCGCTTGCCTCCGCTCTGGTCACTGCCTTCACTGTGGTCACTGTCTGTGCTTAGGTCCTCGGCTTTGCTCCGGTTCTCAGGTTCTCTCGGGTCCTTTGATATGTTCCGTTCTTGTTGATATCCTGATAGTCTCAGATCACTTGAATTGCCTTGGTCTCTCGATTCCTCCTGGCTGTTCGGCAGGCGCAGGTTCAGTACATCCGTGAAGGCTTTCAAGTATTGTCGGATGATTTTCGCTGATTCCCAATCCACTTCGCACAGGCCGCAAAGGATTTTGATGGATCGTGCGACAAGAATTTCCTGCACGACCCATACTCTAGTCCAGTATTCTCGGCACAAAAGAGCTTCAAGAGCCCGACGAACTTTGACCTGTTCTCTTTTCATAATGAGTTCCGGGTCATCTTTCCTCTTCAACGCCTCCATGGCCAAATCACTATCGTCCACCTCCGGTCCGAGCCAGATCTTGACTTGGCGTGCCATTTTGTAGATTTTGGTCATCATCGCCACTTGCTGTGACTTCTCTGCATTGTTCCCTTGATCGATGCACAGCGCATCAATCCAGAGCAATATTTCTTTGTCTTCCTGGCGCAGGTAGAGAAGCGCAGTTTTGAGATTTCGAGTAACCTGGAGTGTCCATGTATCATTACGTTTCTCTCCCTTGACCAAGATAGAGACTTTGTTGCCATGGTCGCCCCAGGTATATGAAAGGGCATCATAACCCCTCTCCACAGCGTCCACATATCTCGAGGCGATTCGCACCTCGATCGAAGCATGGACCTTGCCAGGAAGCAGCGTGACCAAACGGAATTGTGTCCGAGCATCAATTCTCACGTATTCGTAGGCTGCCAGGGTCGTATTCGAGGGCCTGTGGCCCTTGATGGTGCTCATTGCTGAGAGATGGATGGTGAGGCCGCTGATGCGCGGGTCCGTGGTGATGAGGTGAGGAGGTCGTATCGGTGGTGCGCGGAAGAAGCAGTAAAACCCCCTAGTCGGTCGTGCCTGCCGACACCGCTGCTGTGAAAGCGTATCAGTCTTGCAAGAGCATATACGAAATTTGAAACTTGCTAGTCCCTCCGTCGATGTTACATGTCGAACTTCGTCAGATTACATTTTTAGATCGCCGATGGTGCAGACCACGATTCTTAGCAAGGCCGGGCGAAGCTGGATACGGCCGAGCGAGGCCGGGTTAAGGCTGAGCTGGACTGATAGCAACAGAGCGATGGTACGAGTGCGATGAAGGCTTGGAAAATTCAAATCGAATGTTGGACTACGAAACGAAGAGTTGGGTTTTATGGAATAGTGTTGTAGGTCAGTGGAGATTTTGGGAATGAAGCGTCGAGGTGGGGCTAAGCTTACGGATGATGACTTGTGCTCATAAGATCTTACAAGGCAGACAGATCTTGGCATAGCATGCAGCTCGACGATCTTGGGAAACCCTCGTGTCTTCACATCCCATCGAGCTCCCATGTCAGTTATATATCTAGATTTCATACCAACGCTCTACAAATACAAGAGACGGCCACGTCTTACATACTGTCTTCCACACCGTTCGATTTCCCCCCTTTTTATATATATATACTCTCCTCCATCCCTACGCCCTCACCACGCCCTCGCACCTCCCGCACAACACGTCCGCGCTCGGGGCGACGTAGCGCCAGCACCGCGGACACTTGGACTGCCTCGCGGGCCGCACCTCTGCGACGGCCTGGCCGCCGGGTAACTCGAACGGGGCCTTGAACACCCACTCGGCACCCTCGACCGCCTCATCTTCGCCAGCAGCAGCACCACCGACGACGACCTTGACCCCGCTGACCACAAACACCGCCGCCAGATCCTCCTCCATGCGCTCGCACAGGACATCCGCGACGACGGCGGCGGCGTCCGCGCCAGCACCACCAGCAGCAGCAGCGGGCGGCGCGGGCAGCCTCAGGACGACCTCGCACCCCAGCCCGCCGCCCATCAACTTCGCATGCCGCGCCTCCTCCTGGGCGGCCTTGACGGCTCCGCCCGCCGCAGCCAAGACGTCCATGGCCTGCTCCACCCGCGCCGCTTGCGGCCCTTCATCCCACGTCGGCGCCACGAACGGGGTCCACGTCCTGCGACCGGGTTTGCCGTTCTCCCCCTCCTTCGTCTTTACCGCCGGCGGCGCGTGTGCCCAAATCTCCTCGACCAGCAGCGGGCAGACGGGCGCGAGCATGTCGAGCAGCTCGTGCAGGACGCTGTGCAGGACGGCCTGGGCGCCGGCGCGGTCCGCGGGCGTGCCCGCGTAGAGGCGGTCCTTGAGCGTCTCGAAGTAGAACGCTGATAGTTCCGCCGTCGTGTAGCGCAACAGCGCCGCCGCGGCGCGGTGGAACTCGTGCGCCGCGTACGCCGCGTGCACGGCGTGCGCGGTGCGGGAGAGTTGGTGCAGCGCGATCGAGTCGACGAGGGTCCAGTGGTTGGGGACCGTGGTCGTCGTCGATGTTGAGGTCGAGGAGGAGGATGGATCGAAGTCGGAGAGGACGCCGAGCAGCCATTTGAAGGTGACGCGGTACTTGTGCAGGGATTGGTTGACGGCGGCGAGGCTAAGCTGGCCGATGATGACGTCTTTGGTGTAGTCGCTGCTGGCGACCCAGAGGCGGAGGGCGTCGGGCCCCATGGCGTCGAAGGTTTCCTGGTTCTTGCCGCCGGCATTTGCGCCGGCGTTGCCGCCGCCGCCTTTTTGCTTTTTCCTGAGCTTGAGGGGCGGGAGGATGGAGCCGTCCATGATTTGAGAGGGCAGGATGGTGTTGCCGAGGGACTTGCTCATCTTCCTGCCGTCTTGGTCGAGAGTGAATCCGTGCGTGATGAGCGTTTTGAACGGTGGGAGGAACTTTGGGGGTGTGGACTTGTCTCCGGCCTCCGCCTTCACACTCTGGTGAGCAATGTGGGTGAGAAGAGAAGACTGAAACCAGCCTCGATGTTGGTCGGTTCCCTCAAGGAAGACGTCGGCCACGGGCTGTCCGGGCCGAGGATCGAGCAACGTCCACGCAGTACCACTATCAAACCACACGTCCATAGTGTCCTTTCCGCGGACGAAGGAGCCAGTAAGGCCTTCGGGAATCCAAGCAGATTCATCCTCAGCGTCAGTCCACCAAGCATCAATGCCGCGTTGCTCAATAGTCTTCATGATATGCTCGATCGAGCTCCCAGTCATGTGCGCCTTGAGACCGCCACCCTCTGTCTTCTCATACAGTGCTGGAATGGGCACACCCCAAGCTCGTTGACGTGAGACACACCACTGGCTGCGGCCACGGACGAAGCTCTCCAGACGGGCTCTTGCGGATTTCGGATGGAATTCGACGTCCTCAAGCGCCTCGAGGGCACCTTCCTTGATCCCTTCGACATCGGCAAACCATTGCTCAGTCGCACGGATGATTACTGGCTGCTTAGTCCGCCAGTCGATGGGGTACTTGTGGGTGATTTCCTCCACGGCAACCAAAGGATCTTTCGGCATGGTCTTGAGCAGTTCCAGAATGGCCATCGAGCCCTCTCCCTGGACGGGGAGGCCGGCAATACGGTAGGCTTGACCGGGAAGAGCCTCTTTGGTGAAGCACCCCTTGTCATCCACGGGCGCAGCCGCGTCAATACCAATAGACCTGCAGACGTTATAGTCGTCCATACCGTGACCCGGAGCCAAATGAACGAGACCAGAGCCAGAAGCGGCAGACACGAAATCGGCATGTATGATGGGCTGAGCGTTCAACTGATCAGGTTCCAGCGGATTCGCATACTCGGTCTGACCAGCGAGCTCAGAGCCTGGTATTGCGTCCACAAGGACCTTGAGTTCGGTTTTCAAGGTTTCCTGAAGCGCATCGAAACGATCCTTGCCAATGAGAAACTGACTGGGGCGATCACCGGTAGCCGTATGCCGAGACATTTCCACCACGCAGTATTCCAAGTTAGAGTGCACCGCAATCGCCCTGTTAGCGGGCAGGGTCCAAGGCGTTGTAGTCCAGATCAGAGCACCCAGTTTTGCGACATCGACACGGGCGGCCAAGCTCGGCGGGAGCTTGGTGATGGGGAAGCTGACGTATGCGGTGGTTGAATGATGGTTATCATCGTACTCGAGCTCTGCCTCGGCAAGAGCGGTTCCAGACGAGGGCGACCAGTAGACGGGCTTGAACTGACGATAGATGAGACCTAGACGGCAGTCAGCTTCTGGGCGCACGGTATCCGTGGCAGACGCACCTTTCTCGACCATTTCCCTGAAGATGCGCAGCTGGCGCATCTCGAAGCCTTTCTCCATGGTCTTGTAAGCGCGGTCCCAGTCGGCCATGATGGCCCATTTCTTGAAGCCTTCCTTCTGCTCCTCGACGGTGCGCTCAGCTAGGCGGCGGGCAGCTTGGCGCACCTCGACGGGGCTCAGCTGGTCACGGTCCGGATTGCCCAGGGCCTGCAGAGCCTTGAGCTCAATGGGCAGGCCATGGCAGTCCCAGCCGGGGACATAGTGCACGCGCTTGCCCTGGGCGACGTGGAAGCGGCAGATGAGGTCCTTCAAGACCTTGTTCAGGGCGTGTCCGATGTGCAGGCTGCCATTGGCGTAGGGCGGGCCGTCATGGAAGACGAAATCGGCCGTGGTCGGGCGGTCGGCGGACTGCTGCCATGCGTAGAGGTCGTCGGTGCACTGACGGAGCAGGTCGGGCGAGTTGGACGGGCGCGGCGGGAAGGCCGACTTGGGCAGCTTAAGAGTGCCGGACCATGATTTGGCAGCGGTGGCTGCAGCGCTCCGGAGAACTTGGCTTGGAGCTACCATGCTGCCATGGATGCTGTCGTGAGCTGCCGTGCTGGTGACGCGGAAAAGTTGGGATGCGCCATCTCCGCAATCGTCGCCGCCGGAGATGGTTCGGGCGTAGATACTCAAAGGCGCGTCCCCCGCACTCCCGACGCTCACCCGGCGACTTCACACTTCAAGCATTGAAGCTCTCAACGATAAGAGCCAGGGCAACCCTGCACTCCATGACGGCGAATCCGATGGCCTGGGATGCGAGATGCGACGGGTGAACGGCTTTTGGAAGGGTGGGGGTGGAACATGCATCGATCCCGGACCAAACAGGCAGCTCCCATGCCGCATCTTCAATACGTCCCGGCCACGGTACTGGCCACAGCTAGCCGAACGGATGGTTGATCCACGGCCCTTTAGACGAGGTGGTACAGCAGACTGGACGAGCGGGGTAGTTTCCTCATACACCAAAGGGTGTCTCAAACACGGCTATCTTCCTCCGCACACATCGACCAGCCCACCCATGCACGGCACGGTCCTCACCATATCTTGCCATGGTGCTTATCAGCCGCTGCTCCACTTCGATTCGACCCATCATGTGTGCGGTCTGCCAGACAAGCACCCGCCATCAGCTCTGGTCCAGTGCTTGATTGGGGCCCAGAGCGCCCCAAATCTTGTTACATACTGTACCAAATATTGGGAAATAAACTTTTCTCCATGGCTTCCACCCTGGTCTCCGACCATGTTTCCGACAGCGACTTTGCCTCCTGTTCTGCCGCGTCACAGCCTGCGCGTACGCTGTCTTCATCGGCCCTGGAACTCGCCCTATCATGCTACCCCGATCTCTCCTTCCCTTTTAAGCAACCAAAGTGTCTCGCGTGTGGCAAGCGTGGCACCTAGATACCACCATGGTGGAACGGTAAGCGATCGCCAGTAGAGCGTGCCCCGGTCGAGGTAACATTCCATGCATCTTTGAGCGACCCTTATCTTTTTCCGTTGCCAGCTTATATACCTGCACATCTGCCGTTTCATGTACGCCAACCTTTGGCGATTTGATCCTTGACCGCGAAGATGCCCAGCTTTCGAAAGCCCTGGCCGATTACCCGTCGAGACACGGATGGAATCACTCTCAACACACTCGAGGACAAAGCGCCTACAGCCACTGCTACAGCTGCCGACAGTGACGAGCACGCCAGGGCTGCTGAGGCTGAAAAGGACCTCAAAGCCTTCAACGCCTTGCACCGGTAGAGTATTGTGCCAGCTAACTAAAAAAGTGAAGGCTGATTGCTCCTAGATGGGATCCAAACCTGGAATCCGACAAGCGCGATGCTATCGAGGCTGCTGTTAAGAAGGGCGACGAGGAGGCTGAGATCCACCTCGACCAGGACCTCGGAGAAAATTCACCCTACCCCGAAGTCGCCTCGGCCGTCCCTAACACCGACGACGAGACTCTTCCTTGCAACACCATCAGAGCATGGGTTATCGGTCTCATTTTCACCACTATCGGAAGCGGCCTCAATATGCTGTTCAACCTGCGCAATCCTAGCATAACTATCACTTCCATTGTTGCTCAGCTGTATGTGTGCAACTACTCCTCCACTATGCGCTTCTAACGTCTCCAGCATCTCGTTCCCTGTCGGAAAGCTCTGGGAGAAGACGATGCCTTCGCGTCAGTTCAATGTGTTTGGTCTGAAGTTCAGCCTCAATCCTGGGCCGTTCAACGTCAAAGAGCACACTCTAATCACAATCATGGCGAACGTAACGTTTGGGAACGGAGTTGCTTACAGTACCGACACCATTGAAGCTTTGCGTGGATTCTACGGATACGACCTTGGCTGGGGCTTCAACCTGCTTTTCACTCTCGTCACCCAGATGCTCGGCTTTGGACTCGCAGGCACCTTTCGCCGTTTCCTTGTTTATCCGGCCGCCATGATATTCCCGCAGACACTGCCCAATTGTGCCTTGTTCTTCACCTTGCACAAGAGAGGCTCTGAAAAGCCCGATCCGGGCGAGACGAACGGTTGGTCCATCACCAGGTACAAGTGGTTCCTGTACGTTGTCATCGGCGGCTTCGTTTGGTATTGGTTCCCAGGATTCATCTGGCAAGGACTTAGCGTGTTCGCCTTTGTTACGTGGATCAAGCCCCAAAGCCCTGTGATCAACCAACTCTTCGGCGGATACAGTGGCTTGTCACTCATCCCAATCACGTTCGATTGGACGTACATTACGTCCTACATACAATCACCGCTGATCCCTCCCTGGCATGCCATCGCCAACACGCTCATCGGCCTCGTAGTCTTCCAAATCATCACGCCCCTCGGCATTCACTACACCAAGTCCTGGTACTCGGAGTATCTTCCAATGAGCGATTCGGACAGTTACGACAACACGGGAAGCCCGTACAATGTCAGCCAGATCCTGACGCCGGACTACAACTTCGACGAAGCCAAGTACAAGGCGTACTCGCCCATCTTCCTCTCAACAACGTTCGCCATGTGCTACGGGCTCAGCTTCGCGACCATCGTAGCGACCATCGTGCACACGGGGCTCTATCACTGGCGCGAGATCTGGTACCGGGCCAAGGCAGCGCGCAACCAGGAGGACGACATCCACATGAGGCTGATGAAGAAATACGCCGAGGCACCCGACTGGTGGTTCTGGGCGCTCGGCGTCGTCATGCTGGCCATGGGCTTCGGCACCGTGCTCGGATACCCGACCGGGCTCACATGGTGGGCGTACATCGTCGCGCTGCTCATCGCGGCCGTGTGGTTCGTGCCGATCGGCATGGTGTGGGCCATCACGAACGTGCAGATCGGGCTCAACGTCTTCGCCGAGTTCGTCGTCGGCTACATGCTGCCGGGGCGGCCGCTGGCCATGATGTGCTTCAAGACGATCGGCTACATCACCATGTACCAGGGGCTGCTGTACACGCAGGACCTCAAGCTCGCGCACTACATGAAGCTGCCGCCCAAGACGGTCTTCTGGGCGCAAGGGGTCGCGACCGTGTGGGGCTCCATCGTGCAGATCGCGGTGCTCGACTGGGCGTTCGGCGCCATCAAGGGCATCTGCACGTCGGCCCAGAGCGCGCGCTTCACCTGCCCCAACGGCCGCGTCTTCTTCAACGCCAGCATCATCTGGGGCGCCATCGGCCCCGCCCGCATGTTCTCCGCCGACGCCACCTACGCCGGCCTGCAGTGGTTCTGGCTCATCGGCGCGGCGGCTCCCGTAATTTTCTACGTCCTCGCCCGCAGGTTCCCGCACTCCCCCGCCCGCTACCTCAACGCCCCCGTCATGTTCGGCAACCTCAACTACATGCCCCCCGCCACCCCGCTGATCTACTGGTCCTGGGGCATCGTCGGCCTCGTCTTCAACCGCCTCGTCCGCCGCCGCGCCCGCGGCTGGTGGATGACGTACAACTACATCACCTCGGCCGCGCTCGACTCCGGCCTCGCCCTGAGCACCATCGTCATCTTCTTCGCCCTGCTGCTGCCCCAGGTGAGCCCGCCGCAGTGGTGGGGAAATACTGTTATTGAGACGATGGATTACGACGGCTCCGCCGTGCAGAAGGTGGTTGCGGACGGGGAGACGTTTGGGCCGCGGCATTGGTAGGTAGGTGGATGGATCGATACTGCAGCATCGTCATCGTCGTAATTTATGGACACTTGGATACAAGATCCGGACGTAAATGTGCATGTTTAAGTCTCACATTTGCATCCGGGTCTTGTATTCGGCTGCCTATATAGAAAGTGTGTCGAGCTCAAGGGCCGATTCATTTGTCACCCGCTATGGTGTGGGTGTGGGAGAAAGGGGTTGAGGTAGAGGATGATATTACGATTTACGAATATTCCTCGTTTAGTTATGTTAGTCGATTTTGTTCTCATTTGTTGTATTGTACACAGTGTTGTGCCAAATTGATCATTATTGGACGTCTATTAGAATCGGGCGTACTCGATTCAGAATTCCGCCTCGGGACTTCACAGCTGTTCTATTTCCTAAATGCTCAAACGAGTAGGTGGTAGTCTTGTGTCACCTTTCGGGCACTAGCCGGGGGCGGTGGCTTTGTGGCACAGTCGTCGGCGAACTCCCACTTGGCAGTATTGTTTCCGGAACAGTTGCAGCGGGGATATGCAGATTCTCTTGGAGTGGCAGAAGCTTGAGATGGACTCGGCATGTACGGCACCGCTGGAAATCATCCAAGTGAAGGGTTTTGTAGTGCTAGACAAGGCTGATTTCTCTTGCCTATCTGGGTTAGTTTTCGGTCCAAGCTACAGCGATTGCAATCCAACAATTGCACAGATGGCCGGGGCCCGAATTGGGCAACGATGCGTTTGAGGGATCGGCAAGACGTAAACGCCGGGACTGCACACGGAGCACAATCGGGTAACGCTGTATCCGTCTCCGTCTTGGTGTCGGTCCGCGTGGAGGCCGCGGCCCCCGAAGCAGCTTTGGCCACGCTTGCGTTTACAAAGGCATGATTGGGATGATGGAATTGAAAACAGGTGGCCGTCGCCGATCTCTTTCCGGGATTTGCCGCGCGGTTGATCCGGGGCTCAGGCAGGCACGCAGGGCGCACTGGGGCAAACGCGGCTGCTGCAACGGGCACGAAGCGCGAGGCGATTGGCCGGGCTGCCACGCCTCCCTGAGCCGCCTCCCTAGAAGCTTATCATGGCAGGAGCGGCGCCGGCCAAGGGGACCATGGATGGAAGCAGAAAGCCCGTCGGACCACGAGTCCGTGCACGCCTCGGCCATGAAACGCGCTGTTGAAGCCTCGCTTTCGCTCCCCTTCCTCTCCGCTGGTCGACTTCACTGCCATGCTTGGTCCTTTTTAATGCTTTTCCATCGCCTCTCCTTCCACTCTCGTTTCCCTTCCTTTCGTCTGCCCCCTACCGTTGTCTCTCGCTAGCCCCAATGGACACGCCACGCACCCTAAGCAATTCCACCCAGCCCGCGGCCACGGCCGGAGTCTCGTACACCAAGGTGCTGGCAGCCCTGTTCGTCGCCGCCCTCGCATACCGCCTCCTCGACCGCCCCAGGAAGGACCGGGTCATGCCCACATGGATCCCCATTGAGATTTTTGTCGCAAGCACGTGTCTCGTGGCCGACGGTGTGGCGCTAAAGCTGCTGTAAGCTGACCATTCCGCAATCTCCTGCCCTGCGCCCTCTCATCAGCCTGCGTGCAGTTCTCTTTTCCGCCGCTACGGCGGTTCTCTGTTTGGCATCACTGCGCAGCACCAGGTCATCCATAATCTGAAAGGGGTCGAGCGGCTGTTTGCCCAGCCATTCCATACCCTGGACCATGAGCCCGTTGGCTACACCATCACCATCCGCGTCTTCGGCGGCGAGGACTGCAAGGAGATGCGCGATGGCCTGAATCGTTGCAAGAAAGACCTGTTCGCCGCCGTCGAGAAGGGCTTCGTCAACGAAGCTGCAGCCCTAGAAGCAATCCAAAAAGCAGACGTTGGCGCCAAAACTTACAACCTTGTCACTTTTTCCGACAATCCAGATCATCTCAACCCGTGGGAGCGGTCTGCAAATCACAAGCTGCTCCAGCCCGAAACATCGACGCAGCCTGGTATCGTGGAAGTCGGTCTTGAGAATCTGATCCGCAATTACGGCACCACCATCGCCATCCCGTTGCTGTACGGCTCCGATTTCCTCAAGCGCAATCCCCGTCTCATCGATGACTTCTGGCATTTCGACAACGTAGTCTTCCCGCTCCGCATGGTCGGCATCCCGGAATGGGCCCCCATCCGGTCCCTGAAGGAAGGCATCGCCGCGCGGACCCGCGTTCTTGAAGCCATGTGGTCGCTGTACGAGCGGATCGAGAAGCACATCGAGGGCGATGAGTCCCTCGACTGTGACATGTCGGATGTGGGCCCAGTTGCCCTCGCCCGCTGCAAGGCGTACATGGCCAACGGCGTCTCGTATCGGCACCGGGGCGACATCGATATGGGCTTGCTCTGGGGCCAGAACGCCAACACGCAGCCGCTCATCTACTGGTTCGTTGTCTACGTCTACGCGACTCCCGGCCTACTCGACGCCATCCGCGAGGAGATCGCCCCTTATGTCCAGCTCACCACCGACGACGCTACGCACCACGCACGCATCAGCAAGATGGACTACCCCGGCCTGTCGCGCGACTGCCCCTTGCTGAAGAGCGCCTACCTCGAGACGTTCCGTCATGCCAACGAGCCATCCTGCCTACGCTACGTCGGCCGCGACCTCACCATCGCTGATGGTGAGCAGACACACCACCTGGCACAGGGCACATATATCACCGTGCCACTCGGCATCAACCAGCGCAGCGCCGCCGTTTACGCGGATCCGACCAAGTTCGTGCCCGACCGTTTCATCGAGACGGACGAGGCCACAGGCAAGCGCGTCGCACGCTACGGCAGCCTCAAGCCCTGGGGCATGGGCACCGGCATATGCAAGGGTAGAACCTTCGCCGAGAAGGAGATTCTGGGCGTCGTAGCGTCGGTGGCGAGCTTGTGGGACTTCGAGCCGGCCGATGGCTCGGCATGGAAGGTGCCGGATATGAAGCCGGGGACGGGCGTGATGAGGCCAGTCAAGGACATTAGGATTAGGGCGAAGAGGAGGGTGGTTTCTTGAGTAAGTGGAGATCAGAAGAGAAGCCGTACCGCTGTTTGTTGTCAACACACCGAAAAGTGATTTCTCAAATGCCACATGTATTTTCATCTTTGCACTCGAGCGCATGCGTGTTTATACTCGGCAGAGCCGTGCAACGAGCAACATTAACCAATACCGAATTGCCTATTCGGGTATGGATCGGCGACGGCGGAGAAGACGCCTCAACGCAGCCAGCCTACAGAAGCCCAAGACACCATCCCACTTTCCGTTATGTCGCAGGATAGCCGACAGCGCCTTGTGGGTCGAAAAACGCTGACCACGACTCATCTTGGCCTGCCAAAGATGGTGCAAGAATCACGTGCGGTGTCGTCATCTACACCATGCACTGTTGCTTGCTTCTTAAGCCCCGCGTAACCCGGAGCTCTGGTTTCCGATCTGACGGTTGAGTCGAAAACCGTACCCCTCAATTCTTTTTCCCCGGCCCCTCTTTGCTTCTCGCGTCGCCTTCAGTGGCGCTGTAGCAACTTTTGGACCCTATCCAATTGACTTGCGCCTACGCCGCCACAGCGACGCGTTATTGATTGGCTTTTGGCGTCTCTTGGAGACCCATACAGGAAGACGCTCCAAATTGAAGATCGCTGGTTGCGCAAAAGCGACGCCATGGTTTCGGCACCCGAGACGAACGGCCATGTGCCGCACACCAATGGCGACGTCAATGGCGCGGCGCCGCCGAAGAAAAAGATGATTTTGAACGCTTTTGTCGAGATGTGTAAGTTTGTCTTGTACCCGGCATACCATGTTTAAACTCCCCCTCTCCTCCACTTCCAATTCCTAACCCCAGCTGCTTTACGTGAAATAAATCTCAC
The DNA here is from genome assembly GCF_021436955.1 of Diplodia seriata. Lineage (NCBI taxonomy): Eukaryota > Fungi > Ascomycota > Dothideomycetes > Botryosphaeriales > Botryosphaeriaceae > Diplodia > Diplodia seriata. The sequence continues at coordinate 334,618 of NW_027117309.1, read as the reverse complement.
AAACTCAGGCAGCGGCCACCAGTCGCCAGGACTATGGCGGCATCCGGACGACAAGTCGATGAACTTCAACGACATCGAGCACTGGGTGGAGCTGGCCAAGACGCTGGAGGCGGGCGGCTTCCACGCCATGTTCATTGCAGACGTACTGGGCGGCTACGACGTGTACAAGAACAGCCTGGACGAAGCGGTGCGGTCGGGCGCGCAGTGGCCGGTCAACGAGCCGATCCAGGTGGTGCCCGCCATGGCTGCAGCCACCAAGCACATAGGATTCGGTGTCACCGTCAGCACCACGTACGAGCAGCCCTACCACCTTGCGAGGCGGCTGAGCACGCTGGATCATTTGACCAAGGGACGGTGAGTTGCCAGGTTTCTTTTCTTTTCTTTTCCTCACATCCCATCCCATTGTACTTGGCCGTCACGATTGAGAGTCCACTCTCCACGAACGGACCAATAGGGAGGAACCGAAAGACGAAAGACGCTGATACGAGCAAAACCAACCAGCTGCGGTTGGAACGTCGTGACGGGCTACCTCGACTCGGCAGCGCGCAACCTGGGGCGGGCGGCGCAGCCCGAGCACGACGAGCGCTACGCCATGGCCGAGGAGTACATGGAAGTCATGTACAAGCTCTTCCAGTCGTCGTGGCGCGAGGACGCCGTGGCGCTCGACCGGGCGCGCGGCATCTACACGCACCCGGACCGCGTGCGGCCCATCCACCACGAGGGCAAGCACTTCACCGTGCCGGGCCCGCACATCTGCCAGCCGTCGCCGCAGCGCGTGCCCGTCATCATGCAGGCCGGCACCAGCCCCGCCGGCACCGCCTTCTCCAGCAAGCACGCCGAGGCCGTCTTCGTCTCGGGCCACAGCCCGGCCGCCTGCGCGCGCGGCGTCGCCAGCGTCCGCGAGCAGGCCGCCCGCCACGGCCGCGACCCCAAAGCCATCAAGGTCATCGCCAAGATGTGCGTCGTGCTGGGCGCCACGCAGGCCGAGGCCGAGCGCAAGTACGCCGAGTACGCGGCCCACGGCGACGTCGACGGCGCCCTGGCGCTTTTTGGTGGCTGGACCGGCTACGACATGGCCGCGTACGCCGACGACGAGGAGCTGCGCCTCGTCCAGACCAACGCCATCCGCAGCTACATGGAGGGCCTGGGCAAGCACCAGCCCAAGGTCGGCCGCTGGACCAAGAAGGTCCTGGCCGAGCACCTCGTCGTCGGCGGCCTGGGCGGCACCGTCGTCGGCACGCCCGAGCTGGTCGCCGACGAGCTGGAGCGCTGGATGGACGAGGCGGATGTGGACGGCTTCAACATCGTGAGTATTTCCCCCCCCCCCCCCCCCCCCCCTTTCTTTCCTGACCCCCATCCCCAATCCCTCTCACCATTTCACACACACACACACATATATACATAGCCACAACAACAATAAATACTAATAACAAAAAAACAAACAGGCCTACGCCATCCTCCCCGGCTCCTTCACCGACGTCATCGACCTGCTCATCCCGGAGCTGCGCCGCCGCGGCGCCTTCCACGACGCCTACCCCTTCCCGCCCGGCGCCACCCTGCGCGAGACGCTGTCGGGCGTCCGCGGCCGCCGCCTGCCCGCCGACGACCACCCCGCGTCGCGGTACCTGTGGAGGGCTCCGGCCCCTCCCCCTACTACGTCTCCTTTTTCTTCTATCGCTTCTCCTCCTTCTCCGAAGACGAAGCAGGGGGTGAAGGCTGCTGATTTGGCGTTTAGATCGGGAGGGGGAGGGGGAGGGGGAGGGGCGGCCGGGGCAGCCCTCGGTGGTGGCCATGGCGATGGCGACGGTGTTGTGCCGGCTAGCAGCAGGTATGTGCCGGCTTGGATGGGTGGGGAGTTTTGATCGAGCAAAGGGAGGAGGAGGGGGGGGGATGTTCGTGTTTGTTTTTCGGCTCCCAATCAAATTTTTTTTTTTGATCTCCGAGAGAAGTCGGTGTGTGGGGAAATTGTGGTTGGTTATGCGGTAGAATATCTCTGAAAAAGGGAAAGTTGTTGCTGCTGTTGCACTCGACTGAGTAAGGAGCGGAGGGAAACAAAAGTCGGTGAAAAGGGAAGAAACAGAAGGGAGTCTTGAGAGAGACAGAAAATCGATCAGCCAATCACTTCATCATGCCGTCTGTTTCCGGAACGAGTAGTGCCTTTCTCTCCGGATCGGAGCTGGGCATTGCGGTCTTCCAAGTACAGGGATCAGGATAATCTCATTAAGAATGTTATACGCCATAACCAACAATTTTCACATACACGCAGCACAACCTACACCCACACCCGCCCGCCATGCCTTCCGTCCGTCTATACCCAAACGCTTTCTTCCCTTGTGACGCGCACACAAGGTTCCAGCCCACATCAATCCAACAAACTACCACTAATACACCACCCTCCCATGCCACAAGGGCATCTCCCTCAAACGCTCCTTCTCCCACTGCACTGCGTTCTTCTCGTCCAGCCACGCGCCGTCGTCCCGAACGTCCAGCCCGTCGACCTCCCGGCGCGCCTCGCCGATCTCGCGCTCGCTGATGCGCATCTCGTCTCGCACGATCCACAGCGTCGGTGGCTCGCGCGTGACGACGGGGTTAACGAAGGCCAGCTTGGCGATTGCTTCCGGGTACGGGGGCACCGGCTCGCGTAGCGACGGGTGCAGCGTCGACGCCAGCGCCGCGGGCGACTGCGAGTGCGGCGCGAACCAGCGCTGGAAATTATCCTTGACCTTTTTGTACTTTTCGTGTCCGTAGAGGTCGTTGATGCGCGCCGGGTGGTGCATCGAGCCGGCGCGGTGTTGGGCACGGCCCGAGCGCGCGATATGGTCGGGCGCCAGGAGCGGTTGCGTTCTCGGGTGCTGGCTGGAGGCTTCGTCTCCGGGGTTGTTTTTGTTCTTGTTCTTTCCGTCTTTCTTGTTGCTGCCGTTCGGGGAGTTCGAAGAGGAGGCGGAGTCGGATGAGAGGCGGGATTCGTAGTCAGCCTCGGTCTCTGCGAGCAGGTTGCGAGGCAGGAGTTCGGTGAGTGGCGTGAGCGTCTCACGCATGAGATACTGGTAGACTATGGTGAGAGCGAACAAGACAACCATAAGGATGAGCGGCCCATTGGCGCTCACGTTGCTAGTAACGCGAGTCGAAAACAAGCCGATAAGGCAGAGTTCGGCGATATAAATGCCGACGGTTAGCTGCTGAAGTGCCTGCGCATAGAAGGCACCCTTCGTGTCGATCTCGGTAGTGAAGACGTAGAAGAAGTTGTAGCGCATTGCCAGGTAAATGAAGCCAAAGCCGACAGTGGCGAACCCAAGGACCAACGGTGCAATGCAGGAGTAACTGATGGCGATGACTGCCAGGTTCGTCCACTTGGCGCACTCCGATCCGTATCCAGGAGTGTCCAGCGCCACATACTTGATGAATGATTCTCTAGGTGTGGAGTACGGCCAGATACGAGGCAGGATTTCGTTCCAGAACAGGCCAAGAGGGTTGAAAACCTGCACAGCGCTAATGGCGATATACAGGACGAAATACGAGATGTAGAAGTTGGACGCCTTGGGGAGGTTCTCGGCCAGCAGAGTAGGTGCCGAACTAGGCTCGAGTGCGATTTGACCAATGACAGCCGTTAATCCAGACGAAAAGGTGGTGACGAGGAAGACCTGGATCAGCGAGAACACGAAGAAATATGTCTGCGTACGCAGTTCGACGTGGGAAAGAGTCACCGCGCCAGACTGCCTGGCAATGTCTGCGAACCAGTCAGTAAGTTTGCACTCGAGGTGACGGTCGACACCTACATCTGTAGAAGCGAGGAACCAAGCTTTGCAGCAATGACAGCAGCAACGCAGGCACAAGACCAGTCAAGAGCCCCAGCTGCGTTTCGCTGAGGCGGTCGAGCCAGGCGAGCCATGTGTATTTCTTCGCAAGATAGCTCACGTTCGAGAAAGAACCAATAGCGGCGACGGGAACACCCCAGAAAATGGTCAGAACAATGACAAACGCAAAAGCCAGTAGTTTCCGGCCAAGCGCCTCCCAGTCAGACATACGCAAATTTTTCCACAGAACTTCGTTGGGGTGAACTCCGACCTGGCGGGGAACGATGCGCTCCGGATGGTTGAAGGAGACCAATGAGAAGGCGGCCTGAGCAGCCGACTGCGTCTCGAACTCGACAAACACGGCACCAAGAAGCTTGGAGTCGCCGTCGAGGCGCAGCTTTTGGGCGGCCTGGACCGACGGGATCATTTTACGCAAGTCCTCTTGACATTCAGCGATGGTGTCGAATTTGTTTCCCCAGATAAAGTTGAACTTGTCGTGTCTGTGCTTTGGGCGGCGCGTAACAGCCAGCCAGTGGTCTGTGTCGTGATCGTCAGGGTTCGCTTTAGGGTCTTTGACCATCTTCAACCTCTTCGCGTTGGCATCTCTGATGAGTTTGATCTCAGCGGCCTCCAGTTTCATGGCGGTCTTGTCCATCTTCTCGACCATGTCCTCCAGCTCTTTGAAATCCTCGACAAGCCAGACTGTTTTGACTTCATCGAAGAGGCCCTTGATCTTTTCCTTGTCGCAGTAGTGCTTGGGCACGGAAGTGAAGAGCACAGTCCTGGAAGAGATCTTGCTCGAGTTCCAGGGCGAAAGCAGATAGGCCTGACGCAAGTGGATGAGGAAAATGGTCTCTCGGGTAATCATGAATAGAACGAAGCCTGGATTGTTCAGTATCGGGTAGGAGGGGACGGAAGCATTGGCGCTTACCAAAGAAGACCCAGGCAACAATGGCATGAGCCCAGTAGCGCCTTGGGTCGGCAACATTGCTGAAGGACAAGAGGTCGAGTTGCTTTTGGCCGCCTCCTCCAGTGGCATTGACGGGAATCAGAACAGATCCAACGAGTAAGAAGCCGAAGAAGCACGTGACAACGATGATCTTGAAGAAGCGCACGTAGAGGTAGGCGTCGAGGGATTGCCAGTTGAGAAGATCGGTGTCTTCAAAAGTAGTGAAGTATTTGAGCCAAGCCAATGGCTTGTCTGAGTCGGCCGGAGTCTTCTCTCTAGGCAATGGTGAGAGGGTGTTCGGCGTTGAAAGGTTGCACTCTGACTTACTGCTCTGTTAGGGTGTCGATGAAGGTTCTCGGAGCGTATAGGCGGCGGAGCTTGCTTCGGACGAACACGAAAATGCTAAGCAGAACGAAGGCCGCAAGAACTGAAGGGATTAGGGTGAGGACCAGGCTGTAGAAGGACGAGGACTTGTTGCGATGGCTGCCGCCGGCCTCGGGAACCTTGACGGGTCAGCAAAGCAATCCAAGCGGTTTCAATTCTCGCGCGAGGCCCATTTCCTTTCCAACGCACCTTGGAATGGTTTCCCAGGATTCCGACAGTGTTATTGGTGGGTGTGGCCAGCGGCGCCTGGATGGCACCGTATAAATGCATGACGGCGAAAGGTCAAGAGCTGACCGAGAGTTCCGGCGCTGGCGCAACAGTCCCGCTGGCGTTGGCGCGATAGGAGAGAGCCGCAGCGCTTGCCCAGAGAAAAGAGTTTTCAGAGTTGGGCGAGACGCATGGCCGAAAGAGCGGTGATGTGGTTGCTCGCTGGCTGGACCGCAGCCGCGTCGCCTCAGCCTGCGCACGGAGCACGCGCGCTGATGACGTAATCCATGCACGACCGGGGTCGCGGCTGCTCTCAGCCACCCAAAAGTCGTGGCCGTCGTATCACGAGTAATGGCAAGCGCAGGTAAATGTATGTTCATTGCAACGCATAAACTACGTATAGCCAGAAGCTTGCAAGTCGTGGCCATCGCATCACGAGCAATGGCAAGCGCAGGTAAATGTATGTTCATTGCAAGGTATAAACTATGTACAGCCAGAAGCTTAAAAGGCCCTCTCCGCGCCCCACTCCCTCTAGTTGAGGTAGAGATCGATGGCATCGAGGATCTGTTTGCGCGGTTAGCCCTCCTGCCTCTTCCTGCGCCGCGCGACGTGCGGGAACTTACAAAGTTGGGGGCGAGGTACGCGTCGCCCGAGCTGCCCGAGATGCAGTCGATGGTAATGGTGTTGGAGCCGGACACCAGGTTGCCGGCCGGGATGTTGAACGTGTAGATCTCGCCGAGGCCCCTCCACGTGCCGCGCGTGACGCCGCGCGAGTCGATCTTGGTGGGCGCGCTCGGTGCCGACGGGCTGTAGCTGTTGATCTTGACCGACGGCCGGCCGCTGGCGAAGGCGAGCGTGGTGCCGATCCGGAGCGTGGCCGCACCCGTCTGCGACGAGCTGAGCGTGAACTTGATCGTCAGCGGAGCGTTGACGCCCTTCCAGAGAGCCATGGGCACGTCCGTCAGCGCGCTCGAGCCGACCGTGTATGTCAGCGGGCCCCAGCTGCTCATGCGGCTGTCCGACGGGTGCATGCGCTCGATCTTGTCCGCGTTGCGGAAACCCTCCGGCTGCCCGTCCCAGTCGCCGATGGTCCAGAGCGTCGTAGGGAGCGAGAAAGTGGACGCGATGTTCTTGGTGGCCGTCGAGCCCGCCGTCACCGTCACCGAGTCGGTCGCGACCTTGAGCTCGTCCTGGTACAGCACCTGTGTGTACGTGCCGGGCTTCATGGCGGGCGACGTGAAACCGCCGTTGGAAGCGGCCGTGGCCCAGTACTGGGCAGCGTCGTTGTACCAGTGGACCACCTTCGCGAATTTGCTGTCCACTCCCGAAGCAGTACCCTTGACGTAGCCACGGCCAGACGTAGCGACGTAGCCCTGCAGGTTGAGGTCCTCGAAGAACGACGCATCGAAGGTGCTAGGGACACCGGAGCGACTGAACTGCAGCTGGTAGGGGCCGTGGAAGCCCATGCGGTAGCTCTCAGTCTGTGCGTGGTTCGAGTTCATGTAGAAGTAGAGGTTCGTCGAGTCGCCGGCATTGTTGCTGTTGATGTCCCTGAAGAAGGGACCGCCGCTGGATCCCTCGTAGGAAAGAGGCTGGAGGATCATGCAAGCGTGGATCGCATCGTCGTCGCGGTACACGCACTGCACCTTGTCGTCGATGAAGCGCTGGCTGGAGTAGAACTTGCTGCGGGTCTGGCCATCCACGACGAAGACATCCGATCCCTCGACCGTGCTGGTACTGTCGGCAGTCGTCGAATCAACGCCAAATGGATATTCCAGAGGAAGCTTCGAGTTGTCAAGGCGGGCAATGAAGCGGGCTTCACCAATCGAAGGCTCTTCGCTGAAGTAAGTGCCCATGTACAGGGCACTCTCTCCAGACTTCACAATGATGTAGTGGGTCAAAGTGCTGGTAGCGCAGGTAATCTTGGCGATGTTGCCTGTAGGCTGTCAGTGGCGCAAGAGACAAGGATTGGGCATGGATCCACATACTGTCGACAATCTCCGAGCTCACGGTCGCGGATCCGAGGCCAGAGGAGATGTGAGAGCCCTTGCCGGAGTATTGGAATTCCTCCCCACGGTACTTGATGGAAGTGATGTCACAGCTGCTGCTCGAAATGGTGACAATGAACGGATTGGACGAGCCTGCGTCAACGACATAGCTGGAAGACGATTTGGTGACGCCAAAGGCGGCTAGCGCTGAGGACGTGAAAAGAGAAAGGAAGGTCAAGAATAGAGCAAAGTGTGCCATTGTGGCGGTGCCCTTCTGTGAGGAACAAGGTTTGCGAGGGTGAAAGAGCCGTGACGAACAACTAAAGCATGGCAGTCCCAGCCCCTGCTTTTGTAGTCTTCTATGCGTGTGGAGAGAGTGTGGCGCCTATCCAGACAACACAGGGACCTTCAGGCACCTTGGCCCGTGAGAGGCAGTGGCTCATCTCGGTACGGAAAAAAAGGATGTTGGGGTGCATCTGTAAACATGCTCCACAAATCAGGAGCGTGCGGGAGCGGGCGGTAGTGGGCGTAGGGTTGATGTTTCAGAACACCACCGCTCGCTAGTTTATCGAGCGGGGCCATTCTTGCAGGACGCTGCAGGGAACAGCTCCAGAACAGTACAATTTCCGGCACGTGTGTACAGAACTAGGCTTTACATCCGGGCGGAAAGAGCCAGCCCGGCAAGGCTGGACAGACTTCTGCAAGCACAGGCAAAATCTGGGGTGCAGCCGATGGCGATTGTAGCGATGCCAGGCTCAAAGAGGGAGCTGCTCGTCCGGGCTCGGGAGAAAGCAGCCCGAAGCATCTTGCTCCCACATGGCGCGCAAGCATCCGGTGGGTTGGACGAAAGTGCGCTGGTGATTCGAAAGCCACCCGGTCAGAATCCTGGCTGGTGCTCTGTCACACAAGACGAACAATAAAGGAGTCGGCCAATCCACGCACGCTGAATCCCTGTCCCTTATGCCGGATGTTTTAAGGTTGGGGTGTGAGTAAGCTTGGCGACGCACGATCCAGCGGAGGGTGGGCCGGGATTCCTAGGGACCGGAGATAGAGTATGCTTGGCCTTCTGGGCAAAGCACTTCCCGTTTACGTGCAAGCCACAGATAATCCCACCGCGGAGCAGCGGTGCGATTTTGCGACATTCGTGGGATTATTCGACAGTGGGATCCGGCCCGCATCGCGCTGGATTTGGCCCTATAGCTACAGGCCCACCCGCCGATATGAGAGAGCTCTTTCGGCATTAACAGGCCTCAAATCCGGAAAGGCGCCAGGGGCGAATTGTCCAGAGCGTGTGCCGTTCCCGCGGAGGCGTTTGTTTATAGCCGGCGCTCAGACCCAGCGGGCGCTCCCTGCGACGAGCCATAGGCTTGGCAGGTTTTATCCGGTAACCCGCACCGCAGCCGATGCCGGGCGCGACTGGAACGGGATGCTGAGCTCACGGACGCGGCATCGGCCTGCTACGACGAATAATGCCGAAGACGCCCCATCCGCTCGGCAGCCGTGTAGCCAACCCTGTTCTCCGCGAGTGAAGAAAAGGGAGAAACATAGAAATAGAAGGACGCGCCCAGCGGCGGAACCCGTCCAGCAAACGGTTCTATCCATCACCGGCCTGCCCCTGCCAAGTGTTTGGTGGGTGGATGGCCTGTGAAACATCAACGACTTTCCTGAAACAGGGTGGGGGAAGGCTCCGAACGACGGCCGATGGCAGCGCTTGCCTTCGATGCATCGGACGCCAAAATTGAAAGTAGGAGCGCAGTAAAGGGAAGGTGGTGTCTGCCGGGAAAACAATCTGCTATGCGCCATGATAGAGCCATCATCATCAGCGAAGCCCGTGTTCGCAACCGCTTTTAGGCGGATTCGTCATGCGGGTCCAATAATGGGGCTGAGTCGGCATAAGACGCCAGAATGACGAAGATCCGTCGTGCAGGAAATGGCAGCAAAGCCGGAGCCGGAGGCCTGAGGGCATCAGGAATAGGTTACAAGATGGGAGACGTCGGTGATTCTGCATGGAGAGTAAGCTCGCTCGCTTCCTGCCGCTCCCGCATGTCTAGAAGGGACTCCAGATACCGTGGTAATCAGTGGGCCTGCTTGAGAGAGAAGTGCTGTGAAGCATCTCCCGACGGCCGATCGTTATGACGGTTGGTGCGACTCCGTCTCTTTCTGGAAGGAGCTCCATGGAAAGGCATCGTCGCACAAGAGAAGTTAAAGTGCCGGTGCTCAAGAAGAAGCTCAGTTTGTTGTGATGAGCCACAGAGCGGTTCACTGCCTATTTTTAGCGACATATTCCTTCGGGCTAGCCTTCTTTGAATTACTCGGTTGTCTGTGTGATCAGCAGGTGAACAACTCAACGGCCTCGACCTAGAAAATCCAGTTACGATCTTAAGAGTCCGGGTCATCTGAGGAGTCAGTCACAGACTACCGACACATCCAATTCACATACTGTAGATGAACAGATATGCTTCGGCGACGTAGTGTGGCTGTGCATCTATCACTCCAATCCACTACCACCGTATTCGTAGTCGTCGGGGCTGGGCTTGAACTCTGAGGGATTGATTTATTCTAGATCGTCTAGCGGACAGCGTTCAGAAGTAGCGCTTCAGTATTCAAGGCGCGTCGGTATATCCGCAGCAGATTGTTCCTTGTCATGCAATTCATTGCGTCGTAATGGATGCGTCGGTCTCGTGCCGGAGTTCAAGCGGAAGCTCCGATGAAGACGGCCATTGCCTTCACCGTGTTGCCGTCGTGAGCCTTCAGAAGCTCGGTCGCTTTAGGCTTGGTCAACTCCAACTGCTCGACCTGCAAACGAAGCGCGTCAGCAGCTGCACGCGAAGCCTAAAGCGACGGGGCCTGTACCAGCAGCGTCACATCTGCAGGATCGACCTTGACGGCCTTCTTGACTTCCTGCGCCTTGTTCTGCTCCTTCACGTCGAGGTTCTTCATAGCCTTACCCAGAGCCTCTGTGTCGACGTTCTTCTTCGGGGCGCCGTCGTCGTCGCGCTGGGCGGCGTCCATGGTCGACATGGCCGCCTGGGCCTTGCGATCCTCGGCGGAGGCGGGGGCGGGGGGCTGCTCGGCGCCCTCGTGCACGCCAGCGGGCTGCGGTTCCTCGGCCATTGTGCGATACGGAGTCGGGTGGTCGAGCGGGAAGGTTGTTGGACGGGTTGAGCTCGCAGCAGACGGGCGCGGCCACAGCTAGCGAGCTGCGGCTTGCATCGGCACGCCAACCCATGGCTGGTCGCGGCCGGCGCTCCGTCATGCCACGGTCCACCTTCCCAGCTTCCAGTCATCCAACCAATTCTTCTTCGCAACTCCCTTTCTTCCGCACTCTGCTTCTTGTTGAGCTCGCTTCTCCTCCGGAACTCGGTTGTTTGCGTCAAACATCTCTCAGCTGCCCGGCTGCGCTGCGTGTCTGCGTCTCGCGGGGCGCGCATATCCGAGTCAAGTCCAGCATTCCTGGCACCCACCACCAAGGTACCACGCTTTCCTTCAGCCTCCTCTGTTTCTTCAGCTGCTATAACTTCCCACATGCACCTGTCACTTTTCGTTCACCTCTGCACGGCGTGCTCTCCCTGTTTCCCTCCAAGGCATTCCCCTCGCTTGTTCTGACCATGCCTGTGCTCTGCCTGCACTCGTTTGCAGTCCCTCTTGCGTTCGTCTTTCTTCTGGTTATTGTGTGGCGCGAAGTCCGCAAGGCCCGCGCGCTTTACGAGTCTCTGCACCCTTCCGAGAAGACAGTCGCCCTCGCCATCTGTCGGGCCGCGCGTGGAAGAGAGGAAGATATAGGCTTCGAGACACACGTACAGCTGAAGACTTCTTCTTCTGTTTGATTTCGCTAACCCCGGCGCAGGACGAGAAGGCCGAAGTATCCGCGTGGAGCAACGCGAGTCCTGTCTACAAGCACGTGCGGAAAGACTCGAGGCTTGACTAGCCTCTTGACCTGGAAATGACCAATTCGACCAACGGTGCCGCGGCTGAATGGAACCCGTCATGTATGCCTGCCTGATATCGTTGAGGGATCGTTCTGACTCTCGTAGCCTGGCGCTCAAAGCCCATCGTGCAAGCCATCAGCTATCCAGACCCCACTGGCCTTGATCCAGCGCTTGCCAAGCTTCGCAATGTTCCGCCAATTGTGACGCCCACTGAGATCACGAAGCTCCGTACCCACCTTAAGCGTGTTGCTCTTGGCGAGGCCTTCTTACTTCAGGGTGGAGATTGTGCCGAGCTCTTTTCCTACTGCCAAGATGGCGCCATTGATTCCAAGATCAAGCTCCTGCTCCAAATGTCGCTCGTCCTAATTTGGGGCTCCAACAAGCCGGTCGTCCGTATCGCACGCATGGCAGGCCAGTACGCCAAGCCGCGCTCAAGCGCTATGGAGACGATCGACGGCGTTGAGATGCCAAGTTTTCGTGGTGACATTCTGAACGGCTTCCCCCAGGACCAGCGGAATCCGGATCCTGACAGGCTTGTACAGGCCTACTTCCACTCCGCTGCCACGTCCAACTATGTCCGGGCACAGCTGTCCAGTGGCATCGCTGACCTGCATAATCCATTTGATTGGAGCCTCGGCCACGTTGGGGACGACAAGCTGCAAGCGCAGTACTCAAAGATCGTCAGCAGCATCACCGAGTCGCTACGCTTCATGCGCACCATTGGCGCTGATACTGCCGGCCAACTGGAGACTGTCGAGCTATACACTAGCCATGAAGGTCTTGTGCTTGAGTACGAAGAAGCTCTTACGCGCCGTCTTCCTCGGCCAAGGAATGCTGGAACTCGAACCCAAGTCCCTCCCAGCGACGACGGCAAGGCTTGGTACAACACGTCTGCACATTTCCTCTGGGTCGGCGATCGCACCCGCCAATTGACGCACGGCCACGTGGAATACTTCCGTGGAATCGAGAATCCTATCGGCATCAAGGTCGGGCCTTCGATGAAAAATGAGGAGCTCATCGAGCTTCTGGACATCGTTAACCCGGACAAGGAGATCGGGAAGGTTACTCTGATCACGCGCTATGGTGAGGACAAGGTGGAGAAGATGCTCGGTGGACACATCGAAGCGGTGCGGAACAGCGGCCACGTCGTAGTCTGGCAGTGCGATCCTATGCATGGGTAAGTTCGGATATGTCTAGAGCATTACCACTGCTAACAACAAACGCAGCAACACGCGTTCTACCGAGTCGGGCATCAAGACCCGTCACTTCTCTTCCATTCTCTCTGAAGTTGCTTCCGCCCTCAAAATCCACCAACAGCTGGGATCCTTCCTTGGCGGTGTGCACCTTGAGCTTACCGGTGACGCAGTCACTGAGTGTCTTGGCGGCAGCGAGGGTCTTGGGGAAGATGATCTGAGCTTGAACTACACGACTTACTGCGACCCGCGCCTGAACGAGAAGCAGGCTCTCGAGCTGGCTTTCTTGGTTGCTGGTCATTTCCGGGGAAAATAGAGCAGTAAGTGAGCGTTGACGTGCATTGAGGAATCTTGTATGGAGCGAAGAGACACTGCTGTAATTTCATTCGTCAAAAATCCTGGCTTCGGGTTTTAAAAGTTCATTTAGTAGGGAAGGACAATAAAAGTATGATAACTTCCGAACTGGGAAATTCGTGGTTGCTAAGGGCGCACAGTTCATGCGAGAAGTCCTGCAGGCTGAGAACCAGAAACAGCCGCAGCGATAACGGTGCAAATATTGCAAGCTGTGTACAAGCCGAAGTCGAGCAATGCTGATAGGCCGATGGCGGAATTCCCGCCGCTCTTCGGCTCGCATCCTTGCATCGCCCGTACCTGCACCACCTAGGCCTTGTCAAGCGTCACTGGCTGACACCCAAGGCTTGGCCGATACGGTTAGTAGGATCTCACACAGAGCACGGAGAAGCAACGCAGTCCCAATCAGAAGGCTGGGGATCTCTTTGGAAGCAAAAGACGTACAAAGCCGTCGGCTGTACCTGCTGGAACGGGAAAGGAGCTTGGGCCCGCCATGTTATCTCCCCCAGCGCTTTGACTATCAAAGCCTCAAACCCCACTATACGGCCTTGTGGAACACATTGCGGGAGCCGGTGTTATCAATCAACTGCTACCTCGTCTCCCAGTCGCCGCTATGCCGAACCTTCAAATAACTCCACCGCCCTGTTGCTCGCTACGCACTCTCACATCATTCCCCCACCGCCATCTCTCGCATTGACCAGCGACAACACCCTGACCCTTTTACCGCATACACCTTCCTTTTACTACTACTGTTACTACTACACACACACACATCACACGCCTCCCCTACCTACCCACCACCATGGCAACACCAGTCCCCATCCCCAACGGCAAGCCGTGGCAAGAAGTCGCAACCGCCCTGCAAGCCCGCCGTGCCGCGACCCTGGCCGCCGTGTCGCCGCCGCTCCCGGCCCTCCCCGCCACGCTGCCCCGCAACACGACGGCCCTGCCCTCGCAGCTCCTCACCGCCGACGAGGTCTCCATCACCGAGACGCCGCCGGAAGCCCTCCTCGCCTCCCTCGCCTCGGGCGCCCTCAGCTCCACCGCCGTCACGCGCGCCTTCCTCCGCCGCGCCGCCCTGGCCCAGCACGCGACCAACTGCGTCACGGAGCTGCTGCCCGCGCGCGCGCTGGCCCGGGCCGCCGCGCTGGACGCGCACCTGGCCGCGCACGGCAAGCCCGTCGGGCCGCTGCACGGGCTGCCCGTGTCGGTCAAGGAGCACATGGCCATGCAGTTTGCCGACGACGACGGCGAGCCGCTGACGACGAACGCGGGCTTCTGCGCGTGGGCGGGGCACGCGCCCAAGCAGCAAGCGCTGATCCTGGACGTGCTGTGGGCGGCGGGCGCCGTCTTCCACGCGCGCACGACGCAGCCGCAGACGCTGATGCACCTGGAGACGTCGAGCAACATCTACGGCGTCACGACGAACCCGTTCAACGGCGCGCTGACGAGCGGCGGCTCGTCGGGCGGCGAGGGCGCGCTCGTCGGCTTCCGCGGCAGCCCCCTCGGCGTCGGCACCGACATTGGCGGCAGCGTGCGCAGCCCGGCCGCCAACTGCGGCGTGTGGGGCCTGCGGCCGACGGCGCACCGCCTGCCCAACGCGGGCGGCGTCGGCACCATGAAGGGCCAGGAGCAGGTCGTGCCGGTGATTGGCCCGCTGAGCACGAGCTTGGAGGGCGTCAAGGTGTTTGCCAAGACGTTGGTCGACGCGAAGCCGTGGCTGAGGCAGGCCGATCTGGTGCCGATGAGGTGGCGGGATGATGAGGAGTGGCTGCCGAGGGATGGGGAGGGGAAGAGGAGGTTGAAGGTCGGCGTCATGTGGGACGATGGGGTCGTGAGGCCCCATCCGCCGGTGCTGAGGGCGATGAAGGAGCTTGTGGATAAGCTTAAGGTGGCCGAGGGGGTTGAGGTAGTTGAGTGGACGCCGTATAAGCATGACCTTGCTTGGGAAATCATTGTAAGTTCTCTTGTTTTTCCGCCTCCTTGAGCGGGATTGTTTCGTGGTTGGGATACCAACTCCGCCTTCGATTGCGACCTGACAGTGATGCCTAGGCAAGTCTATACTTCAGCGACGGTGGCAGGGAGGAGGCGGCAGCAATCGACGCTTCCGGCGAACCGTGGCGGCCTCTCTCCACGTTCATCTTGAAGGAGAATCCCTACGTACCCAAGGAACCGTACCCGATCACCGAGGTCTGGCGCCTCACAAGAATGCGCGAGCAGTACCGCACAGATTACTCGGCGCACTGGAACGCCACGGCGACGAAGGACGACGGGTCGGATATGGTGGATGTCATTCTCTGCCCGGTCGGACCGGGGGCTGCACCGCCGATTGACAACGCAAAGTACTGGGGCTACACGAGCCAATGGAACCTGCTGGACTACCCGTCGCTCTCTTTCCCGGTGAGTGGCACACTGGATCGAGCGTCATGCGAGGACAACGCATGCTAATCTGCAGCAGGTCACGGAGGTGGACCCCGCAATCGATGTCAAGGACGAAACCTACCAGCCACGCAACGACCAGGACGACTTCAACCACAAGCTTTGTATGCTTCTTATTGCACCCACTTGTCTGCAACTTTGCTGATTCCTGTGATACAGATGAGCCCGAGCTCTACCGAGATGCACCGGTAAGTCTGCAATTGGTGGGCAGGCGTTTCGAGGACGAGAAGGTATTGCAGGCCATGGAGTACATCGTCGAGAAGACAGGTGTGCCTTTCGCCGGCTTCGGTGTGAAGAAGGTGTAGAGAATAGAGTGGTCCGAAGAAAGCCCATTTAGAGTTGGAATGTATTAGATTGGCGACGTGATACTCTTAGCCCGGCGGCCCACTTCCGGAAGCGGAAGACTTACGCGCCGTCCGCGGCCAAGCTGTCATGACGGCGGCTGCATGTCATGCTGCCGCAGTGCCGGGAGTCAGGCGCCTTCAAGAATCAAGTCTTGATGACTTAGCGCTGTCGTTATTCCCGGCGGCAGGCGCTGTGTTACCATGTCCTAGTACATAGCCGTCTCGGCCAACCACGCAGGCTCACGTATAGCTGGATAGAGAGACAATATGATGGGACTGGACACAGCACATGCGGCCCAAAGCCCGTTGCTGCACCGGGGCCTACCCAAACAAGCACTCACCGTTCCAGCTCCTCTCCCATGTTCGACGCTCCAGCGGCGAGGGTCAAAGCACAGTATGCCCCGTCGCGGGGTGTTCGGCGTCGGTGTCACGGCTGCGTCAGTATCGCGGTTTGCCTAATCGGGCAATCCCGCACCACATCCCGCCGCCGTCGAGCAGCCGTCGGATAGTTGGTCTCTTCTCCTTTTTTTTTTTTTTCCTCCTCCCTTTCTAGTGGGGAGGGGAGCGTGCATTTCCTGTCATGGCAATTGGTGAGAGGAGGATGAAGGCCGTGTCACGACATTGTTGTTGTTGCTGTCCACGCCCGGGAACCAGATTCGGCATCCCGGACGGGTAGTAGCTTGAGCTCCATCCGTTCCCTCTTTTCTAAGCTGCGGTGGTGGCTTGGGGACGAGCAAGGGGGGCAATCGACGGCGCTTTGGTTCTCTTTCGCTGCACCTGTGCTGACGGCCCAGACGGAAGAGCGGGAGGCGGCGAGGAGTAGTGAGGCTAGCTTTACTCGTGCGCGGCAAGATATATAAAGCAATGGCCACCCCTTGGGACTTTGAGAAAGGTCGCTCCTGCAATTGACTTTGCTGACCTCGAGCATCGCTTGTGTTGTTTTCAGGCTGTCCTCCCCCTTGCGTTGATCTTGACTGCACGCGATCTACACAACCTTCTCTAGTAGCGCATCCGCCAGAGCGGGCAAGCAGAGAACACATTCCTCGCTCCCACCCCGCTCCGTAGAGGTGCGGCTATCAATTTTCCTATGCTGTCACACCACCTTCTCACAAACACGTCTTTTGCAGCCGATTGCCATCCCTCCGTCCTCGCAAGGCCACTACTATCCGCAGGGCGCGTATTCGAACGATTTCCCAAAAGAGTAGTCCCGCCGATCCCCAACGCACGCATCAAGGAACCATGACGATCAATCTCCTCCCCCGCGCTCTTCTCCGCACCACCTCGTCGCTTCTCCTTACCCCGCGCCCCGCAACAGCAGCAGCAGCAACAACAACAAAAACGAGAACAACAACAACAACAACAACAACCGCATCGTCACCGAAAACAGCAACCGCAACCGCAACCACCCGCCGCAGCTTCTCCGCCTCCGCCCGCGGCGCCCGCAGCAGCAGCAGCAGCAGCAGCGTCACCGGCACAGGGAGCGGGATCAGCGGATCAAAAGATGGAAAAAATGAAGACGACGACGCGGCGGCGGCGCCGCCGGCGCCGGCCGCCGACAAGGCCAGCACGGCGACGGCGTACCTGGGGACGCGGAAGCGGCTGCCCGAGTTCAGCCTGCGGGACAAGGTGGTGCTGGTGTCGGGCGGCGCGCGCGGGCTGGGGCTGACGCAGGCCGAGGCCTTGTTGGAGGCCGGTGCTACTGGTGAGTTTTGTTTTTCTTTTCCTCTACTTCTTCTTCCTTTTTTTTTCTTCTCCTCTCTCTCGTTCCCTCTTTTCTTTCCTTTTCTTCTTTTGTTTGGTCTGTTTCGTTGTTTTCCTTGGGTGGCTTTTGTGAGGAGGGGGGGTTATGGTAGGTTAAAGTGGAGGAGAGAAAGAGATTTGTATATATATGTATATGTATACTAGTGCTTTCTTTTCCTCACCATGGCACAACACCACACGCACCCTATTGGTGTGCACACTCCCATGCTTGTAGGAAAGAAAGAAAGAAAGAAAGAAAAAAGAGAAAAGAGAGACAGAGAAAGGAAGCACAACCAACCAGCCAACCAACTAACAACGCCCCTCCCTCCCCAACAGTCTACGCCCTCGACCGCCTGCCAGTCCCCTCGCCCGCCTTCGCCCCGATCCAAGAGCGCGCGCGCACATCGCTGGGCACGAGCCTGCACTACCGGCAGGTCGACGTGCGCGACGTGGCCGGGCTGAACGACGTGGTAAAAAAAATCGGCGACGAGCGCGGGCGGCTGGACGGGCTCGTCGCGGCCGCCGGCATCCAGCAGGAGACGCCCGCGCTCGAGTACACGGCCTCGGACGCGAACCGCATGCTCGAGGTCAACGTCACGGGCGCCTTCATGATCGCCCAGGCCGCCGCCAAGCAGATGATCCGCTTCGGCCGCGGCGGCAGCATCGTCCTCATCGCCAGCATGAGCGGGACCGTTGCGAATAGGGTCTGTACTTCTCTTTCTCTCTCTCTCTCTCTCTCTCATCTCACCCACCCTTCCCCTCCCCATCATCAACACTCGATCGAATCTGACAACGGGGCATTCACTCACCAGGGCCTCATCTGCCCGGCCTACAACGCCAGCAAAGCGGCCGTGATCCAGCTCGCGCGCAACCTGGCGTCCGAGTGGGGCGCGGCGCACGGCATCCGGGTCAACACCATCTCGCCGGGCTACATCGTCACCGCCATGGTCGAGGAGCTGTTCGCGCGCTTCCCCGAGCGCCGCCGCGACTGGCCCGCCCAGAACATGCTCGGCCGCCTCAGCGGGCCCGAGGAGTACCGCGGCGCCGCCGTCTTCCTCGTCAGCGACGCCAGCAGCTTCATGACCGGCGCCGACCTGAGGATGGATGGCGGGCATGCGGCGTGGTGAGGAAAGAGAGGAGAGAGAGGAGGAAGGATTGAGGGGATGGAGAAGATGGAGGATTGAAGGTTTCCAGGATTCCTTTTTTTTTTTTCTCAGTAAAAATCGTCGTTGAGCGAGGCGCTTGGTATAGTATGTATGTACATGTCGAACGCACAGAACTCCTCTAATTAGTAACAAACGTGCCCCACCTATATCAATAGCTGTTCAAACGTCATTTAGCCCTTTGCCGTTGAGTAGGGGTAGGTGCTGCATATGATGCTTCTTCATTGACGACGCACCAAAGGTTTGAAAGTCGGGTTGTTCGTTGATTTTTTTTTTTTCCACCAACAGGGTTCGACAGGAGCAGGAGCCGCAAACTGCGATTCTTCCGAGCTCGATGGCCACGAACGACGGTTGGGACATCCACAGGAAGATCGAATGATCGCTTGTACTTAGCCCAGCAAAGCCCAAGCCAGACCATACCATCCTCCGACAGTCAGGAAGGTTCATCTCCGCGAGCAGCCGATATTCCGACTTACGTTACTCCCGTCCGCAGTAGTGGAGCAACCCTTCCACACCGATCTCTCCGACATCGGGGGTCGCAGTCGCAGCCCACACCCCCCACGCCCTCTCTCCACACCCACCTTCCCCACAACTCAGCCAGCCAGCCAGCCAGCCAGCCCAAAGGTGCTTCACTCCTCCTCACACCGCCTCCACCACCCCCCTCGGCCCCAGCTTCCCCACCACCCCCTCCCTCAGCCCCAACTGCCGCTCAATCTCCCCCGCCGGCCTTCCCCTCCGATCCCTCAGCACCAACACCTTGCGCAGCTCCACCACGTCCAAGAAACTCCTGCCGCCGCCCCTGCTCGTGCCCAGGTCCGCAAACTCCCGTTCCGCCTCGCCGGCCAGCCGGTCGCGCGCCGACAGGATCGTCAGCGCGGGGTTGTGCGTGCGCGGCGGCATCATGGCGGAGGCGAAGCCCGAGGGCGGGCCGTAGGGGTTGGGCCCGGTGGAGAAGTCGGGGAGGTTGCTGGTGTCGCGCGGAGTAGTAGTGTCGTGGCGGCGCGACGACGTGGGCGGCATGGTGGCGTTGGTCGTCGTGCTGGGCTCGGGCGGCTGCCGGCGCGGCTCGTAGGGCGATGTTGATGAGTTGGATGTGTAGGGGTTGGCGTCGACGGGGCCGAGGGAGCGGAGTTGGGCGGCGAAGGCCGGGTCGGCGGCGTCGTGGTTGATGGCTGTTGTTGTTGTTGTTTTTGTTTTAGTGAGGGTGGAAGATGGAGAGGTGGAGAGGTGGATGTGCATGTTTTTTTGCGCGTACGTACCTTCGTTTCTTGTCTCGCTGACTTGCGGCTGCGGGCGCACGGTAGGTCCTGGCTGCGAAGCGCGGCCGGCTGGTGCGGGCTTGGGGGCGTTGGTCGTGGCCTTGGAGGCGGCTGTGGGGTAGACGCGTGCGGCGTTGTTGGCGGCGCGGGACGCCTTGGATGCGGAGGAGCCCATTGCGGCGACGTGGAATGTGCAGGTGTGCGGAGGAAGCAGAACGGCGGAGAGGAGGGTGGAGGCAAAGGTCGATGACGCGGGAAAGTGCATGATCCTGGGCGGGCCCAAGCTTCCTGCATAATCCGTTTGCACTTGGCTCCCATTGGCCCGTTGCTCAACATCTGTTCAAACGAGTTTACCTTTCCCATCCTCTTCCTCCATGAATACAATACAGGACTACGTGGTACCTCGAAGCTTTGGTTGAATTTTTTTGGGGTGCAATTCTCAAGTGTATTTCTGTCCAGTGATCTGCTTCGGTTCCTCATATTGGAGGAAGTATAGATTATATCTTCACAAAAGAAATTGACCCTCACACACAGATAGTGCAAGATTCTTAGGGATAGTTGAATCCAAGATCTCGACGTGTTTGTGCGGTTTTCAAAGTTGCGTCTTTTTCCGGGTATTGGGTTCGATTGCGAACATAGCATGTCGTTGATGGGGGTATTGAATCCAACAAGCAAAAAAGCAAAAAAGGCACCCTCGAAGCTGATGCTGGACAAGTCTCGAACTTGGCGCAGGAACCGAAGTATGACACCAAGCCCGGATCGAACCCAGACCCTTGTTAGGGCGTTGCAGCTCGAACAGGTAATCCATCAGATCACAAACCCCCGGATTTTGACGCTTTAGGGTTCTGGTGGCGATGTATAGAGCCGGAGCCTGCCTATCGCACTAACCATCTGTAGTTGAAAGGGGATCTTGCCGTCGCGGTTTGTATGTGGCAGGGTCGGATATTGCTTCCTTCATGGCGCCGTCACCTGGCTGCGACTCGCCCTTCGGTATTGTTGTCAGCCATTAGTGTTGACAATCAACTCATTGCAAGCTGTAACCCACTCACCCGCCACATCGCCTACCTTTCCACTCTTCTCGGTGGATGCTGCACATGCACGCAAGACCTCATCTTGGAATGCCACGTGAAGCACGCTTCAAACGCTCCTGGACATCACGCGCGCTCGTGTCCTGCTGCCGCTCTACACTCGAAGTGCTTCAAGAGGCCGTGTTAAGCGCGCAGTACAATCTCCACATTCACAACCCACCAAATGCAATCACTGCAGCATTCCACACGTATGTCGAGCGTCATATGGCGCTTCAATCGCAACCGCATCTCTCACAACAAGCAACATCGCAAACCATGTCACAACCGACCCTCCCTTCCACCCGACTCACCCACGCAAACTGGATTCGAGCAGCCGAGACAACTCTCGAGCGCCTGCAAGCCGACATCGACAAAGTCCACCGGCGCATCCTGGCCGATGCAGCCGCCCGAATCACCCTCGACAGCGATGATAGCGCTTCTTCTCACCTGCAAGCTCCGACCTGCAACCTGGACGAAGCCTTGACCAGGGAACGTATCCATGAGATCAACGGCCGCATCATGCAGTTGCTGCAGCAAGTCTGGTACGTCGAGTTGCATGACCTGTTTGACGAGCACATGAAAAGCGTCGGCTTGAAGATCATGGTGGCCATGCACGATTGGAAGGTGCTGAAGGACTCCATCGGGGAGAGCGCAGTTGCCGAGGATGATCGGGAGGTTAGCATTGTGGAAGAATAGTAAGCGATAGACAGAAGGGGGCGTTGCTGAAGAAGTCATGCGAGCTCTTATGAAAAAAGAATGGGGAAATGCAGAGGTGCTTTCTGGTATGTAACCACATGGTCCATGAATTGGGACGGTCAACATCTGGAATGAAAAATTAGCCAAAAGATGATCAAGTGAACGACGTTTGCACAAGTCACACGATCTTTGTTGTACAGTAGGTAATCTGAAAGGCAGTTTGACACCGTTTTGAGGGGCTTTGATGCAAGAAGTACATCGTCTGACCCCGAAACCTGTATCCCTGTCAGTAAAAACCACCTCATTGGCGTCGTACACAGGTCTCCAACCCGGCGATGGATACTTCCAGGCTGGCCCAAAACTCGTGAGAACACGCACATCATGCCAACCGCAAAGCTCAACATCACAAATAATCCGCAATCGATATTAACCGCCGATCCAATCCCATCCAGCTTATCGACAACGCCAATGAAACAAAGTCAGAAAGCTATCAACTCTCCGGGGGGAATTGTCCACCTGCTTGCCCAACTCCACACTAACGCAAAGAAACCCCTACCCAATGAATGACACAACCATCCAGCCGATCAATCACGGCAGCCCACAAAGGAAATGTGCCAAAGGGAGCGAAACGGCGAGGAGTCTCATCCGACAACCCCATGACATCAGCCAAAAACGCCGTGAGCCTCCACTCAACCCACGAATGCCATCAACACTTGACCCGAAATACAAAATGAACAACCAACATCACCCAACCAATCTTATTTACGCGGCACCGCCTTGGCTCCTCAACCTCCGCCCACCTCCACCAACACCAACGCTTTTACTGAAATCCTGGCCCACTTGCGGCAGGTTCTCTCTATCATCCACGCCCTGCGCGCCGGCGACAGTCATCCGATTTTGCTTCTTCTTCATCGGCAGCTTACTCTCCGTCTTTTCTGAGTAATGGCGTTTGAGCGGCGGCGCAGCCGCTGCAAGCGTTGGGGAGCCAATATTGAGCGCGACGGTAGGCGGGGCGGATGCCGATTCTGTCGTCGAAGAAGGATTAATGGTGTTGGGGTCTAGTTCGCGGAGCCCGCCGGTGACGCTGCTATCGCTGGCGGCGCTGGCAGGACGAGTAGAGGCGGTAGGGACGGTAGTATCGGCATGGTCTTCGTCTGTGGGCGGAGCGGCGTCGGTGAAGACCATGCGCTTCTGGGGCGAGGCGGTGGTGGAGCGGCTGGAAGAAGCCTTGCCCCGGAGCTTGGCGAGGAAAGAGTCCTGGGCTTCGGTGCGCGGAAGTGTGGTCGGGTACGTGTATTTCGAAACCTGCGGAGTCTGGCCGGTGGGCGCATATTCTTGCAGAGCCTGTTGCTCGATCTCCTGCCGAAGCGTTCTGAGAGGACCGCGGATTTCTCCATCTTCGGCCAGCAGAGGCAAGGTAGCTTGCAGAGTCGCTGTCTTGGCCTCCATGTCTGAGCTGACATCCTGGATGCGAGAGAAAGACGTGTTGAAGTGCTCGCCGATGTTGATGTAGGAAGCCTGGACGTTGGACGTCAAAGCAGAAAGAGACTCAGTGTGGGTGGTGTGATGAGCTTCATTCTGTTCCCGAATACGGGCCACAATGTCATCAAGCGAGTGAAGCTGCGAGTCCATGTTCTCCATTTGGCTGTTGACGATCTTGACCGTCGACTCATGCACCGAGGCCGTGGTTTGGCGAAGAGATTCGGTGTGCTCGTTTGCACTTGCGAAGTCAGCCTTGATCTTGGTCTTGACATTCTCGCGGGACTTGACGACGCCGCCGACCAAGTCAGACGCCTTGTTAGTCCATCCATCCATGTTCGTGTTGTAGGTCTCCGTGGCCGTCTCGAAATTGGTGTTGGCGGTATCAAGATCCTTGCCGACGTTGGCGATACGATCGGCCAGACGCTGCTCCTGAGCAGCTGCAGTCGAGTTGATCAGGGCAGCCATCTGAGCAAGAAGCTCCTCACGCTCGGCAGCAGCCTTCTGCTTCTCCTCTTCAACAACCGAGACCACGCTCGTTTGAGCAGCTTTGTTGGCCGCAAGGACCTCCATATTGGCTGCGGACATGTGCTTTCGGAGAGTGTCGACCTCGGTGTGTTGCTCGTTCAGCTGTTTGATAAGGTCGTCAAAGGTGCCCTTAAAGTCTCGGCCCAGAGCCGCATAAGATGCGTGAAGCTGCGTGTGGAAAGCCTCAATCTCGGTCACAATGCCCGCCGAAATTCTCTCTGCAGCTGCAGAAAGGTCATTCAAGCCAGCACCAACCTTCTGCTTGACCTCCTCACGCAGAGTTTTGATCTCCTCCAACACTCCGTTCAAGTCTTCTTTCGACTGGGCCGTCTGCTCGTTGACTTCCTTCTCTGATTGTTCGAAAGCTGCCATCTTTTCGGAAAGGAACGCCTGGGAGACTCCGAGCTTCTCTAGCTCATCTTGCACGAAGCCCTGCATCCGAGAAGCAAGGCCGGCCATGAGATCTTCCTGGTGAGACTGGAAGCCAGAAATACGCTCGTCAACCATGTTCGTGGTGCTGGAGACTTGAGCCTGGGAAGAGCCCCATTGCTGGAGGTTGGTTGCGTGGAGATCGGATCTGCGGCGAAGCTTGGAGTGCAGCCCACCAATGTCAGAAGTGGTCTTTCCAAGGGTCGAGATAAGATCTTGACCAATGTTGGCGAGCTCTTCCTCGGTCTTTGCGTGAGCTTTCCGCAAAGCAGCCTCCTCGGAAAGACTCTGCCTGGTGTGCTCCAATACAACTTCGGTCTTGTCCAAGATGCTCTTCGTGCCGTCCAAGATAGCTTTGGTCGCTTCATTGTCCTTCTTGAGCGAGGTGAGACTGGTTGTGAGATTGAACAGTTCCTGGACCTTGTTCCGGAGATTGGTTTCCATCGTCTCAATCTTGTCCTTTTGCTCATCAACCAGAATCCTTCTCGATTCGCTCTCCGTGGTAAGTTCCTCGTATGTTTCCGTAGCAAGGTAGACACCATTGCGTTGTCTCGTAGCAATGAGCTCCATCTTCAACTTCTCGATCTCAGAAGTGAATTCTTTGAACAAGGTCTTCTTCGAAACCATTTGGTTGATCTGAGGCTTGTTGCGAATATTCTTCGCGCGGAATGCATAGTCCAGGGTAGAAATGGTCTCCTCGAGATTACTCTTCGCCGGAGAAAGCGTAGCAATGATGCAGGTCTTCGTCCGACCGCCCAGGGAATCTTGCAGCAGCCGAGTCAGCTTGGACTCGCGGTAGGGAATATGCGAGCTCTTTTCGACCAAAGCATTGATGACACGTCCCAAAGTAAGCAAGCTTTTGTTGATCAAGCCAGCCTCTGCCGCACGCTTGTTCTCCGCTCCACTGCGCTGGATGTTTTCACTGCCAGCCAAGTCAACCAAGTTCAGTTTCCCTGCGCTGACAAAGTCTTCTCCAGTCTCGGTCGTGCGCTTCAAGTAGACGGTGATGGTGAAAACGGTATGACTCCGAGAACTCAAGTCGTTACACTTGGTGGCGGCGACCTGCCGCTTGTGACTGCCTTCGCGGAGCAGTTTGATTCCCTTGGATGCGTTGTTGATATGTGACTCCTCCATGCCTTGGACCATGGTTGCCGAGTGGCCCTTCTTGCTATTGTCTTCGTACAGCTTCAGCTTGATGTTATCGTCTGTAGCTAGCAGATCGCGAAGTTCCTCATTGTAAAGCTCGATGAAAGAGCACTTGACGGAGTTTTCGCACTCGTCGCCCTCGAGCTTTCCGAACAAGGCATGCAACACACGAGGAACGATACCGGCGGCGTCGGGCAATGGCAGCGTTTGGGTGATATCACCGGACATGGTGTAGGTCTTTCCAGTACCGGTCTGGCCGTAGGCAAATATTGTGCAGTTGAAGCCGTTCAGAACCTGCAGTTGTCAATAGGCGGCGAGCGGTAGCGCTTGCAGCGGCAGCACTCACATCATCTAAGATGGGTGCAACGACCTCGTCAAAAACCATCTGCTGGTCTGCAGCTGGCGAGAAAACCTTGTCGAAGCTGTAGGTCTTGTTGCTCAGGGCACTAGGGCCCATAGAGAGCTCGACAGTGGAGCCCTTGACTCCATTAGTCGAGACGACGACGCCGCTGTTTTCGCGGATTTCTCTGTCATTGCGGCCTCTGCAGCGCACGACGACATTGATGTTGGTGTCTGCTCTCGCGTCGAAGTCGCGCTCCTTGCGCTTGCGCGAATCGGGCGACCTGTTGCGAGTAGCATTTGTGGCGACGGATGCGACAGACTCGGCGGGCGAGGCACGACCGGATGGTGTGCCGGCCTGAGCACGCAGGGCTTGAAGATTGCGCGAAGTGGGAGGGCGCATGGAGGTCATCCTGCCGGCGGGTGGGCCAGGTCTGGGGGGACCTGCCATTGCAAATTGTCGAGGGAGCGTGGTGGGGATAGGCTATGGGTGTTAGTATCGCGGCTGCAGTGTCGGAGAGTGCGGAGTTGCTGCGGGCGGGAAGCGACGACTTTGTTTTGGTGCACCCCAGCAGCGACTGCCGCTTTAGGCGAAAAGTAAACAGTCGCCCCGCCGATCGCCCACAACGCAACTCACCTGCGCGTGCGCTTAACTTGGTTGATTCAATATCTTCGAGTCGTCCTCAGCGTGCAATCGTCTTGCATCACTGAATAAGTGTCACAAACTGCCTGGGAGCATGGGCCGCAGGTCTGCAGCATCGACCGGCAGAACCCCGGCACGACTCGGCGGGCGCTCTAATCGATAAGCGGCCATGTCAGTGTCGCCGACCGCAACCGAGCGACGACATCATCGCTTTAAGCTCCAGCGCTGGCCTCCTGTCCCTCACAGACATCTTGGTGCTTTTTCTTGGTTTCGCGGAAGTTTCGGCGCTTGAATCAAGCGACGACGGCCCTCCACTACCGCGCAGACCGTCCCGCACGCATCCTGGGAGCTGATCAGTCGTTCCCCGCGGCCCTTGTCTTCCCTGCCGCAGGTTGGGAGCTCGCCAATCGTGGTTGCATCTCCTCCCGGCCAATATCGCGCCTCGACCCCCCGTGCCGCAGCTATCGCCAGCTTGGATCAGACAGATCTTGCGTTTGCAGCTGCGGATCTGGTTGGTTCCACCGTCGACAGGGTACTAGTGCGCGTGGACGTCGCACGTGGCCGACGTGTTGATAGGCGCGGGGCGTTCAGGGTCCCGCCTCTCACTCCCACGCCTCTTCCTCAACATCCCGACTGACGGCCCACCCCAACATGTCGAGTCCCCCGCCGTCCACGGCAATAACCCCAGGTCGCTCCCTGGGGTTCATCAGTGAGTCTGAGCTGCCACGCTCGCTGGGGCCTCAGGTGCTGACTGCTCTTAGCGCTGGGTGCCTCCCTCCATGACATCCTTACTCGAATCAAGGCCCAGCCTTCCGCCTATCCCAAAATCCAGATCCTGTTTGACCCCAAGTATCCGTTGCGCATCCCCGTCGTCATTACCCTGCCGGAGAACGGCATCCGCCTGCGTTTCGACGGCCCCGACCAACGCCTGCGGCTGATTGAGGTCACCGACTTCACAAAGACGAGGCTTAGCTACAAGAATACCGAGGTTGTGAAGGCCGGGGAGGGTGTTGTTGGTGCTCTGGGTGCGCAAGCTGGCCCGACGGGCCCGCGCTTCCGACACGTCTACGACAGGTTACTTGGCCCAACCTATGCCGGAGAGTATATCCCTCCCGCCGCCGACGATACCAAGGGTGTGGGAATATATGTCTTGTCGTACCCTGGAATCGCTTTCAACTTTCCTCTGCAAGCTTCCTCATGGTCTGCCGACAAGGATTTCGTCTCCTTGCTGTCGTCTCATGCTGCATCCGCTGCCACGTCCATGGCCATCTTCCACGGCGAGTCATGGTCCAAAGCGCGAGGCTCTCTGTTTACTCACATCCCTCCCTCCCCACGATCATTAGAGCTTGCAGCCAAGGCGAACGTTGGTGACGAGATTGAAGTTGCCAGAATCTATGGCGAAGGCCGCGTAGAGCTCGTCAGGCGTTCCAGTCCGCCGTTCTGGATCAACCTCAGCGAGACCACTCCGCAGGACCTAATCACCGAGTTGGGGCCGCCAGATGCAATTTATCGCAAGAACGACAACCGTCTTTCTATTCACGGCAATAAGCAGGATACTCTAGATGCTCTCAGCAACAGCGTTGGCTCGATAGCATATGGAGACGCGGAATCCTCGGACACGGATGATCACGAGTCGTTCACGGGCTCTGAACAGGAAGAATCCGAGGGATCTGAAGGTGGAAAGGACTATCTGGACACAGATGACTCGACGTCGGTGGAACACTTCTACAACTACTTCCACCATGGCTTCGACGTGCTTATTTCGCGGCCGACTACAATCTCTACTGCCTCGCCGACTTCACAACATGAGCCCCGCGAAATTCCCAAGGACTTTCCGAATTCCAGAGGTAATTTGGTTGCAACGAAAGTCATCTTCCACGGAAACGTGCCCGGGTCATACCCTTTCAATCGCCACAGACGGAGCCGCTGGACTCTGGAGCATGTTCCAACCGAGCTATACAGAGAGTCGCTCACGTCGGAGATGTCTTTCACGGACGTCAAAGGCCGGCTCTGTGAAGCTTTCAAGTCGGCGTGCGCGACGGAAGAGGAGGAACGCTCAATGCAGCGCGGGATGGTGTTGAACCGTGGCTGGGGCGACAGTCCAGGCAGCAGTTGCGAGCTCCTCGGGGGGTTTGAGGAAGCGACAAGCTCGCCGCTGCAGAAGAAGAAGGGGGCTTCTGGAGGAGCATCTGCAGCGCCAGCAGTCGACTCAACATTCGGCATCAGCGAGATCTTTGGCTTCCCGGGCTTGATCTTCGAAGTGCTGAAGAACGACACTGTCAGCACTCTGACAGTCATATGAGGCATTTCCTCGGATCTTCGTTCATTCAGGGCGTTTAGGCTGGGCGGTGGATACCCTGATTCTTTGGATTAAACATTTCAGCATGGCAGGCAGCTGCCTTCACCACAGCATACATGGAGTGGAAACATTGCATGATCTTTTGCATTGAGGAACATCTCTGGTACGGGTTGTTCGGATAGCATTAAAGTAATACTCCGAGGAGTTTCAATGACAGTATTCCCCAGTGATGGTGTTTCGGTGAGGATCAGCTTGTTAGATTGCTAGCAACGGCGCTAAAGCAAGCCACCCACCTCTGCAGCGAGTAAAGCGCATAGAGTGGCTGGGCCAACGCGCAGGAAATGACGGGCTGGCGACTAGTGCCCGCAGCTGCTCAGCTGCCTCATGGCCTCGATGGTTTCCAACCCTTCAACTTCGCACCCTTTCCGCGAAGCGTTGCCGGGATAGATACTTGAGTAGGCGGAGGGAAACTCGCAAATGATTATGTCCCGCCGCCAACCACCTCGTCCCTACTACAACAGCGCCTCATGCGCGCCCTACAGCCGCGACCACGGCGGCCGTCACATCACGCGCACGCGGCCGGAACAGCGTTTCGCAAGCACAATCGCAACGCCAGCAGTGGCACCGCTCGACGACGACACCCCCGAGTACCGCTACTACCAGCGCCGGCCGGCGGCCCGCAGCAGCGAATTCGACATCGACCTCGTCCCGACCACCACCACCACCACTCGCCGCCACGACCCCGAAATCTACCGCGTCGAACGTGATTACTACGAGTCCGCGGCCTATGGCGACGACGGCGATGACGACTACCACCACCGCCGGCACAGCGGTGCCAGCCGCTACCGCCGCGCACCACCACCACCGGTAGTCATCTCATCGCGCCGCATGCCCGCAGTACGCACGCGCAGCCGCGAAAGGATCATCGAGAGACGCCTGCCGCCGAGTCCCGTTTCTCACCACGTCGAGCGCGCCTCCTACACGTACCCGACAAACATCACGCAGCAGCATTACGTCAAGGTGCACGACGACTACGACTACGACCACCGTGGTCGTGGTCGTGGTGGTGGTGACGACATCCGCTTCGAACATGCCAGCCCGGCGATCCGCCGTCGACCTCCTCCTCCTCCTCCCCCTCCTCCCCCTCCTCCCCCTCCCCCCCCTCCTCCCGTTGCCTCGCGTGCCGATGCGCAGCCCGTTTTCTATGAAGCACCGGCCGAATTCGTTGGTGGGGGACGTGATGGGGGACGTGTGGAGGAGGTCGCGGAGGCGGCGGCGGTTTCGGTGTCGGACCTGGATGATGCGGGCGAGATTGCGGAGGAGGAGGAGGATCAGGGGGGCCGGTTGTTCACCAACTCGCCGGGGCCAGTAACGAGTGAGCCCGGGGGGTGGCTGGGGTACGAGGACCGTGAGGGGATGCGGTATGACGATTTTGCGCTGAGCAGGCGGAGGAAGGATGTTTTTGGGGTGCTTGCGGTGGGGGTGGGGGAAGAGGAGGAGGAGGAGGAAAAAGAAGAGGGGGACGGGGTTGGGAGTGATGAGGTGGATCGGGGAGAGGGAAAGGGAGAGGGCGTGAAGGGATTGGAGGCGACGGGTGAGAGGGACCGAACTGCGCGTGAGACGAGGTATAGGGTTTTGTTCTCGCGGTGGGCGGAGAATGGGAGTGGTGGCGAGGATCCCGTGGCGGAGATGGTGGTGGAGACGGAGAAGGGAGTGGGGGCGCGGGGAACGGCGGCGCGGAGGGGGTTGTTTGAGTGGGTGCATGTCAATCAGGATGTGATGAGTTTTGAGACTTTCACGGTGAGTGATGCGAGATACGCATGTGGCAGCAGCTGACAGTGCGAAGCGGCGTGTGGCGTCGGCAAGCAGGCTTGACCAGGCTGAGAAGAACTATGTCTCCAAGGTGCTGAGGGGCATCTCCAGGCAGTTTGAGAAGCCGCTGCTGACGCAAGACGGCATGCAAGGAAGGTGGATGATACCCAATTTTAACCAGGAGTTTGACGATTCTACCGACGCTCCCAGCGTCAATTTCATCTGCTTCCCTTTTTTCACCCTCGAGAAGTATGGACCACCCAGCCTTCCGGAGAACTCCAAAGCACATCCGAAAAGGACGTTGCTACAAACACTGTTCTCATCAGCGAGCCGAGCGCAAGATTTTCAGCAAGCTGTGGCTCAGCTACCGAACACGCCCAAAGACCATCTCTTCCACGTGCGTCAGCTTTGGGCTTTCATTGTGGATGATAGTAAGTTGTGTGTTTCTTTAGCTCTTTGTAATACTGAGGGGATTCGCGATGCCTTCATAGAATCTCCTCAAGTATCTGACATATATCATACCATGAACAAAACACGTCTCCGGAATTTCTACTTATTCGGATTGCAGAATTCATGATTACCTGTTCGAGCGAAGATCCATCTTCGATTGCCAAGGATTCGGTCATGATCACCTCGCAACCTTCGGCGGCCGATGCAGTGAAAACTGCACCAAAGTATATCGAGGTGTCTGATGAATGTATGAACGTATGGCTTCTTCCTTTAGAGAAGTGCAAGACGTGGTTTGTAAGTCACGCCAGCCGTGGTCGAATTGTGCTTGTATCTGATCAGGTGTTGCAGCTATTACACTCCAACTTTCTTGACACCATGCGTGACCAGGACATTGAAATCGGGTTCACGTACACCGTTACACTCGCGGACATAGTGGTGAACGAGGATGATTGGCCGAAAGTTTACGAAAAAGCACTACGAACGACAGTCCGCATCTGTATTCATAGAGGGTATGTCAATGCTGTATTCTCGCGTGACTTGGCTCATAGATTACAAAGGGCTAGCGAATATTCGCTGAAGATACGCACGGTCGCTGCTGGAGGCGACTATGACGATGACACCGATACTCTAATCTCCGAACCAACGACCGAGCCAGTAGAGTTTCCCGATTTCGAGCTCACCAAAGGCCACTTCCATGTCTTTACCTGGCTGGCTAGCCCCAGTAACGGTGAAGATGGCTCCATAAGCGCGGTCCGCCTGGCGAAAGCGCTGGAAGAAGTTCAGAAACTCCTCCTCAAAGAGAGCCATCCTGTTGATCGAAAGGGATACAGATCGGCTTTCATCGAGGGAAAACGAAACAAGCCTTCATACCGGTCCGTTAAAGATGCCTTGGAAGCGCTCCCCACCCCTACCAAAGAAGCACAGGATTGGAAGAGATCGGTAACGGGGTTTGCCAAAGACTTTGTGGACATATTCCAATTTTACCTTCCGCTGGATTGTCAGGCCCCGGCCGCAGCTTGCTTCTGGGCAGCGCTTCGTCGTATGCTTGATGTAAGAAATGTATCAGTCCTTGAATGCGACATTGTAGTGACTAACGGCGAGCAGAAACCAATTTCACAAGAAGACGGTTCTCAGTTTGAAGACCTTAGCAGGATCTCAAGTTACGCAAACCGCGTAAGAGACTTATCCAAAAGCATATCCGGTCTCGAAGTTCCCCTACCATCTAAAAGCAATCCTCCGGACAGGTTCGTCGTGGCCTGGATCCACACGTGTCTCGCAGTCTGCCACTGGAGACCTTCCGAGATGTCGGCGTTCAACCACCATCTTGAGCTCGCAGAAAGAGAGATGGTCAGTGGCCTGCCGAACTTCCTACGCAGTTTCCAAGATCAACCACTGGAGAAAAGGGCAGCGGCCATGCCTTTGGGTATATTAAGCTTGCTCACACAAGAGCTTCTGATGGATTGCACCGGCACGTGGCCTGATGTGTTCAATTCGTACCGAGACTACTACTACCTTCTGGTACGTCTTTTCATTACACCATTGCACTTCTCAACCCCACTTCCCACCCACCTCTCCCTCACCGTCCTCTCCCGACGCACAATCCCGTCCTGACAACAAGACAGAAACACCGCATCGACGACGACCCGCTCAACCGCGCGCACCAAAAGAGCATCAACGCATTCGCGCAAGAAATCGAAGCCATCACCGCCATCCTGACGCAGCAACTCACCGTCCTCAACGACTTCCGCCTCGCCCTCGACCAGCGCCGCGACCACTCCTCCTCCACCACCACCACCCCCTACTACTACGCCGTCGTCGCCCCCACCGTCCTTGACGCCGCCGCCGCCGCCGCCGACGCCAAGCTGCGCGGCTTCGCGGGCATGCGGCGCAACGCCGAGGCGCTGCGCGCCGCCAGCCTCGCGCAGATCGACTCCAACAAGGACCGCCAGGAGGCCGCCGTCTACGCCTTCACCGTCGTCACCATCGTCTTCCTGCCGCTGTCCTTCGTCAGCGGCTTCCTCGGCATGAACACGGCCGACCTCCGCGACATGCCGCACCGCCAGTGGGTCTTCTGGGCCGCCGCGCTGCCGCTGACTGCGCTTATCGTGTTGTTGGGCTTGCTGGGCGCGGGGGAGGCGGGGAATGCGTGGAGGTGGTGTGTGGGGTGGCTGTCGTTGCGGCGGAGGAGGGGGAGTCGTGGTGGTGGTGGGGGCCGGATGGGATCGGGGGGGAGGCGGGGTGCCGAGGGGCTGGGGTCGATGGCGTATGGGGAGAGGGTGGCGGCGGCGGCGGGGTGGAGGGATGATGGCGATGAGGAGGCGGCGGCGCCCAGGAGGACGATGCAGGGCGGCCTGATCAAAAGAAGGACGGTGACGCTGGGGAGGTAGGAGGGACGCGGAAATCTTCCTGCTTGGGTAGTAGGGGGTCCGTTATCTGGGCGGATTTGCGCGCGTCCAAGATTCGCGTTTATGTCCTGAGACTGGATTCAACTATCTGCATATATATGATGCGAGCCAGATGCGGGTGGCCTCGATTCTTTGGTCACCCGCTGCGGGAACCACGACGGACAAACATGTGTGTTGAATGCCTAAGATCATGCAAAACGTCAATACCACTGGAGAACCTGAACCAGTTCGATGATGCTAACGCCCACACAAATATACAACGAATGAGGGTATTTATCTAAACACGCGCTGACCATCATGAAACCCTAATCCTCAAACCCGCGTACACCGAAAACGCAAGAACAAACAAATCACGACCTCCCCTCAATAACAGCCGCCGCCCTCTCCAAAAAGCCATTAAAGTCCTTCACCCTGTCCAGCAAGCCGCCTCCAGGACCGACCGCACTAACGCCACTACTCAGGGCGTCTTCGATCTCCCACAAGGTTCCGACCTCTGGCCCTTCATCCTGGCGGTCCTCCCGCGCCGCCTTCTCTCTACCCCGCTGCACGGCGGTCTCGATGCCGTACAGCGCGTCGCTCAGCTCCTCGTCGCGCCGCCTCCTCGCCTCGGCCTCCATGTGCGCCTGGCGCACCGCATCCATCCGCAGCGCCACCTGCTCGCGCTCCCTGCGGATGGTCAGGAACTCCGAGCGCAGCGCCACCTTCTCCTTCGTCGCGGCCTTGAGCCGGGCGCGGAGGGCCTCGCCGGCGTCGACCGCCTCGGTGAGCTCGAAGAGACGGTCGGCCAGCTCCGTGGAGAAGGCTTGGACGGTGCCGGCGCGGCGCTTGAGTTCCGCGCGGCGGGCCTTGTCGGACGTGCCGATCTCGGCGGCCTGGCGGAGGAGGGAGTCGTTCATGCGGGCGGTGAGCTCCGACGTGACCTGGGCGAGGATGTCGACGGCGTTGACGGCGGGTAGGCGCGTATTGGCTACCGCGGAGGGTGTGGGGAGTTCAAGCTCGTCGATCTCGGAGGCTTCGTCGGTGGGCTTGCGGGGTGCCGATATCCGGTAGACAGTAACGGGAATACGAGGGCCTCTGTCAGCAGCGGCGGTGCTTCGACGAGGTCTCTTTTGTGCTGGACCAGCGGTGCTTGGCTGCGGCTTGCGTGTTCTTGGGGCTGCTGCTGTTTTTGATGGTCTGCCACGGGGCTTTGGCTGAGGTGGAGCATTGCTCGCTGAGATACCAGGGGTTGAGGTCCGTGATACAGTTTCATCTCCAGAAGAGGCAGCTTCCTGCTCGGACTGAGAAGAAACTGACTCTGCATCCTCCTCCTGAACGCGCTCAAGCTGCCGGCGAGAGGCGACTGGAGAAAGTTCATCCACAGAGAGATCATCCTCTTCTACTTCCTCATCCTCGGTCAAATCTTCGTGAACTGTCGCTGCTTGCGAGCTTCTTCGGATAGGCCTCTTTGCGGCAGTCTTGGATGGCTCGGCAACCGTGCTGTGAGGATCTTCAATGGACTTCCTTGGCCGGCCAGGGCGTTTAGAGGCGGGAGCGGGACTAGCTTCATCTTGGCCTACGAACAAGCCAGGGCTCGACGTCGTTCTAGCGCTACCGATATTTTTCAAGGAGCTCAGAGGCCTGCGCCCTGTCGACAACGTATGGTCCTCGTCGTTATCTTGTAACTCATCTTCTGCATCCGCTGCAATATTTATGGGAGTCGCATGAATGATTCCGCTTGTTCGTCGTGCCGATCCCACTTGTTCCTTCCCTGCGGATGCTTGATACTCTTCGTCGTTTTGCTCCAGCTCATCTTCCTGGCTTTCCGGGGCTTGCTGGACAGCACTTGGCCTCTTCCTCTTTCCTGTGACAGAGGGCGTAACAAACGTCTGGTCGTTTGAATGGCTCGGCGTCCTCGAACGTCGCTGCGTCCTTCCACTGGACCGGGCTGAGGAACTGGCCGGTGTGGCAGCTGGAGGCTGTTCCTTGGGTGTTTTACGGGCAGACAACTTCGCTGGCAGCGGAGCTGGAGATTTTCGAGATGAGCGCTGTGCGGGGAGTGCATTTGACGTACGCCGTGATGCAGCGGAGGCGGGAGTTTTGCGAGTTGAGCGTTGCGCTGGTAGAGGATC
Organism: Diplodia seriata; assembly: GCF_021436955.1. NCBI lineage: Eukaryota > Fungi > Ascomycota > Dothideomycetes > Botryosphaeriales > Botryosphaeriaceae > Diplodia > Diplodia seriata. The sequence goes on along the minus strand of NW_027117309.1, from coordinate 299,474 downwards.
TGCTTTGGAAGCCGGTGTACGACGCGACGAGGGCTGAGGAGGCAACGCTTTCGGGGTTCGGCGAGAGGATGGTTGTGCCGGGAGAGGCGGAGCACCAAAGGTGAATCCAAAGTTCCCCACGGACAGACCGCTTGTGCTGCTGGCTGTAAGCGGGGCGCATCGGCGGCGGAAGAGGATGCGGCTTACCCGGCGCCGCGCTGGCGCATGCGGCGTCGTTCTTCGCGGTCTGCAATGGCTCAGTTAGACACGAAGCCCATCATGACTCGAGGGGCTTACCGTTTGGCGCCATGGCGGGGACGGAAGCTGATGTCGCGGGGAATAAGTCGTGTTCAGTCGCGTTCTAGGAGACGCGTCGAGGATGACGCGCTGTTTGGATGTCGGGGGAGAAGCTCCGACACTGCCAAGGCCGCCTGCTGCTCCGCTCCGCCCTCGCTGTTCTTTCCGCCCCGCGCTGAGTCACTCTCTCACAGGAATCAAGAGGACAAACAAGGCAGCCCGAAATGAGCAAGGATGCTATGTGTAATCTATGACATAAGTCGGCTGGGCAGATCCAGCACGTGGCGCGCGGTAGATCGACCCGGCGACGTCATGGTGTCGCGGGGTGATCTGCCTCCGCCGCCTTCTTCTTTCTCAACCCAAAGTCGGCCCGCATCTTTCGTCCACCACGACTGTCTCGCACCACTCCCGAGCTCTCTGATACCAGACACCCCTTTCATCATGGCCGACTACACCAAATACATCCTCAAAGTCACCGCGGGCCCGGACTACGACCCCAAAAACCACTCGGAAGTGCGCGTAAACACCGCCGACTCTGTTGAGATTTCCACCGAGCACCTCGACGCCAAGGTCTGGGTCCGCGTGAAGGACTACCGCGGTAAGCCGCTTCGCTTGTCTTCTCCTCAAGCTTGTGTACGCTGACCTAGCCCAAGGCCTGCCCCACGGTTCACCAGCGACGTCGCCCTACTTCGAGCACGCAAACCACACCGGCGATCGCTACGGCATAGCATACTCTTTCCGCCTCAAGAAAGATATCACTGGCGACAAGCTGGTCTTTGGAAATGACTTCGACCACCCCATCCGCGACCGCTTACCGTGGGGCTTCAGCACTGCCTTCAACTGGGTCAAGGGATGGGTTGACGCGACCATGGAAGGCGACGCATACGCCGACGAGCCCTACCTCTATTCTCCCATCTTGAGCTCCATGAACATACTACAGATCGGTGGTAAGGGCCAGAGCATCGATGCAGTCGCAGAAGGCGCTGGCGAGAAGACGGGCGAGGGCGACGAAGCCGCCACCATTTTCATCGAGGGCGCCCAGGCCGACGGCCAGGAAGTCCGTGAGAAGTCCGGCATGCCTGCCAACAACACGCAGAGGAAGAGACACTATCAGCAGCTGCAGCCCAGGCAAGACTTTGTGTTCGAGAAGGACCGCGCCTACGCTTGTGATTTTTTCAACGGCTACTTGGACTTCAACGAGTTTTCGCTCAAGCTTCCCATCCTCACCATTCCTGTCATCAAGTACTGGGACGGTCAGCCCCTTCGGTATGCTCATGCACTGTTTTCTAGTAATTTGTTTCCGCGTTCCAATCAAACCCGCTTGCTTGGTCTTTTGCTCCAACAGTTTATCTGACTGACAAAGTACGCACACTCTTAGATATGTCCTGAGGAACCTGGAGACGAAAGAAGTTTACTTTGTCATCCTCTTCTCCTTGGTTCCTGTCGAGCAAGTTAACACCGAGAATGCCGGTGAGACAACGGGCTCGAAGCAGGAAGCACAGGAGAAGGCGGAAAAGGACAAGAGTAACGAGCAGACCCAGACCAAGTCCTCGAACGATGATCTGGACTAGAACTCGACTGCTCGATGTTCTTGCAGTGGGTTTACGAGACGTTTGACCCTTTCCCAATCTGTCTTGTCAGAGATATTGCACTTTGCTTTCGTGGGTAGTTGGAGTACTACGTCTGATTCTTATGCATTTTCGTACCTCATCTACATCGGGAAAGCCACCCCAACTACCCATGCAGAAAGGGTGACGTCTTTCGCGGGACAGGGAAGAAGAACTACCCTTCAACTCACTGTGACCTTGAGCTGAGACAGGGTTCGACGGGTTCGTGGGAGGTCTTTGTGAGAGAAGCGGAAGAGAATACCGTCGAAGAAAGCAAGAAGTATTTCGCGACCAGGTGTATCGACTGCAGACGACCAAGAACACCCGACGATGGTCCACCTCAGCAACCGCACGCCTCTCACCCGAACAGGCAGCTCTGGAAGATCCTGGCCCGAGCCTAGGTGGGAACAGCGAGGACTGGAGAAAGCCGAAAACACAGGGAAGCGACATCGGGCTTTATTTTGATACAACCGCAGGGATAGAACGTGATACGGACAGCAACATGGGACAACGGGAAGAGATTCACCATGAAGGTGGTCTAAGATGTGTAGACATGCAAACGGGCCCACATTGGAAGGAAGACCCCTTTTAGACCGTTTGGTCAGGATAGACAGAACGTAGAGTAGAATCCCCAACGCATAACGAGCAACTGTGCTGCTTTCAAACTCGACCTCCGCCCATGGACTCGTCAGTGGCCTGTATCACGAACAAAGCAAGGAACCAAGCAGTCCACTGTGCAGCTCGAGAAGGTTATAAGAATGAGAAATTACACGACTAGCTATTATGCTTGCCCATCCATCATACAAGAGGTAAAAACCCGGAAGAAAAGAGTATATACAAATACATCATCATCATCATCTACATCGTTCGTTCAGAATCGTCATCATCAACAACCCCCCTTTCCTCCCCTCAAACCACATCTCTCTCTCTCCCTCCCCCCACCCAAACCAACAAACCACACACCCAAAAACCTACGCCAACACCGCGCTCAGCGGCCTATCCAGCACATCAAAACCAACCTGGACCTCGATGGGTGCGGCGGCGGGCACGCGCCACTGCTGGGCGGCGACGTCCCAATAGCTGACGTCGCGGCGGCGCAGCTCGAAGCCGACGGCCTTGCTCTCGCCGGGGGCCAGCCAGACGCGGTCGAAGCCGCGCAGCTGCCAGGCGGGGGTGCCGGCGGGGGCGCCGGCGGCGAGCAGGTTGGCGTACAGCTGCGGCACGGCGGCGCCCGCGACGCGGCCCGTGTTGGCGACGGTCGCGTTGGCGACGAAGACGGTTTGCCACAGGTCGGCGTTGCCGCCGGGGAGGGTGGGGGCGTCGGCGGAGGGGGTGGTGCCGGCGATGGATGATGATGACGATACCGACGAGACGGTGAGGTTGGAGACGGAGAAGGTGGTGTAGGAGAGGCCGTGGCCGAAGGGGTAGAGGATGTTGGAGGTCGTGTTGGAGGCGACGTAGTACTTGTAGTCGATCATGTTGCCCTCGGTGAAGTCGGCCTGCCAGGCGTCCGGGTCCGTCGTCTCGACGAGGGCGGTCGAGTTGACGAGCGTCTTGGGGAAGACGGTGTCGGAGACGGGGATGGTGTAGGGGAGATGGCCCGACGGATTTGTGGCGCCCCAGAGCACATCGACGAGCGAGTTGCCCGCCTCCTGGCCCGGGAAGTGCGCCTCGATGATTGCCGTGACGTTGGGGTTGGAGGCGAAGGTGAAGAGCGTGGGGCCCGTGCCGTAGTGGACGACGATGGTGTTGTTGCAGCTTGCGGCAACCGTGTTCACGACGCCCGTGCCGTTGTAGCTTGGGTAAAGGCTCTGGCGGTCAAAGCCTTCGGTCGCCCAGGATTTGATGAAGACGAGGCAGACGTCGGGGTTGGGGAAGATGGAGTCGATGCCGTAGTTGGTGATGGCCTCATTTTCGAGAATGTACTGCAGGAAAGAGCCGTCCTCCTTGGCCTTGGCCTTGATGGCCTCGAGAGGAGTGACCAGGTAGGGGAAGCGACCAGTTCCGCTACCACCGCCAGAAGCGATCGTGCCATACTCGGCATCGGCTTCCTTGAACGGGCTGCCGCCAACGAGAGAGTAAAGACCCTCGGCGTATTCACCAGCCGCGTTACCGAATACAGCAATGTTCTTGGGAGCGCTCAAGGGAAGAGCGCCGTCGGTGTTCTTGAGCAAGATGGTGCCGTTGGCAGCAGACTCGCGGATGAATTGAGCGGTCTCGTCGCTACGGAGGTCGGCGACCTCATCTTCAGTGCCGACCTGGAAGTTGTAGAGCCAAGTCGACTCAGCCTTGCCGTTCAGGATGCTGGAATAAGCATCGACCTTGGGGAAGTCCTGGTCCTGGCCAAGGTGGAAGTACGGGGTGAGAACTCGGAGGATCATGTCATCGATTCTGCTTTCCGGGATGGTGCCATTGTTGACAGCAAGAGTTGCGTTCTCGCCCCAGTATGAGGGAGACGGGGCAGAGAAACCGATGCCACCGGGCATATTCATATCCAAGCCGGACTCGATCGTGGCAACGCCAGAGTGAACCGCGCCCCAGTCAGACATGACAAAGCCTTGGAAGTTGAGCTCTGTCTTCAGGAGGCCATTCAGAGCCTTGGAATTCTGGCAGCCGTAGGAGCCGTTCAGGCGGTTGTAGCTGCACATGACAGCAGCGGTTCCAGCATGTACTGCATCGGCGAACGGCCAAAGGTAGCTCTCGTGCATCGTCTTGTCATCGATGTTGGCTGAGAGAGACATGATGGTCGTGCCATCAGCAGCCGTGCTCGGGTTGCGCTGGGTGTCTTGCTCATTGCCGATGAAGTGCTTCGTAGTGGCCTGTACACCGGCATCCTGTATACCCATAACACTCTCCGCAACGCCGATTCCGCTTAAAAGACGATGTCAGTTTGCGTGCCAGCTAGAAGAAGTGGACATGAATTACCTCAAGTATGGTTCAGGCGAGAATCCCTCCCAGTTACGGCCTCCGTAGGGATCTCTGCCCAGAGGACCTACAACTGGTGTGAGGGCAATTTGGGAGCCCTTGGCCTTGAATTCTTTGCCCATGTAGTGGCTACGCTGGTAGAAAGCGTTGCGATCCCACGTGGATGCCACACTCACGCCAGCAGGGTACACGTTGGCGTACACTGCCTGCCTGATGGCCAAGGGACCATCCTGAAGGCACAAGCCGGTAAAGTTCAGCCGTTCAACCGGCGCGATCATACCCTGCAATGAGTCAGCAACAGTTGCTTTATGGTACTATCGTCTCCAAGGCCATCTATTTGTGGGGGGGTCCCAGCAAAATTTCGACAGCTCTGGAAGTGAATTGGACAAGAGACTTACAGCACACGGACCAGTAGTACCAGTGACCAAGGAGACCTTCTCTTCCAGGGTCAGCTCGGCAAGGAAGTCCTTTGCCTTGTCGAACGCATCTTCCCAGCCTACACCAGTGGCATTTGCTAAGAAGGGTCAGTAGGTACTCATCTCACAGTTCGATTGACTGCAACACGTGGTACTACTCCAACTGGGGAGGAAGACAATTTGGAGAAGGAAATTGCCGTGCTAGAACAGAAGCTGGAAAGACTCACGTGAAGGCAGGATGGCCGGGCTGGTGGTGAACAGAGAGTGATCCCAGGCGAATGCCGGAGACACCAGAGAAGCGGCAACGCCGAGCAGAGCCAGAAAGTTAATCGCGGAAGCCATGGCGAAGGGGTTTGACCAGCTTTGACGGTGCTCGACATTGCGGACGGTGCCAGCCGTTTTATACGAAATCCAGCCTGTCCTGCCTCCGCGCGAACAGTTCCGAGTCGTACCTCCTCACGACATCGGAAGGCAACAGCAGCGCCGGCAGATCAACGGCAGTGCGTACGCAGTATCAATGCAGCAACTCCCGCCGAGCTGGATGGCGTGCATGGTGCCGGCGCCGGTGAGAGTGTGGCGCGCAAAAGGCCCTCTATGGGCGTGTCCGCCAGCCACGGGCGGGATGGGGTGCTTGGCGGGCGCCATGTGACGAGTGACGGTGAAGAAAATTGCGGTAGAAGCACGCGCCGAGGTGCTGAAGGCGCTGTGGATCCATGTTACTACCCCGGCCAGGGTTGCGGCCCGGGAGCACCGCGGCTCGGCGTGGGCATGCCTTGTTCGGGCTAGCCCCCCGCATTTAGTTTCTTGGAATCTGGAGAACAGGGGGAGAAAATGGAGAAGCGGCAGGGGTGATTTGCCGACATGAACCCCACACGCTGACTCCAGCACGGTGAAAGCCGAGCGCTCACGTTGCTCACTGCCGAATCGTCAGTCCACGACCACCCTAGCGTCTCCCTACGCCGCCTCGCCGCGGTCCACGAGATGCGGCTCAGCGGCCGTCCAGCAGCGAACGGAGCGTTTGGAAATGCTTGTCAGTGTTTAGGCTGCGTGCCGTTCGGCGGGCCATCTCACCCCTCCCCATGCCGACGCTATTCCCGGACGCCTCCGCCTGGGACGCACCCCAGACTCGTCTCTTACCGCGACCCAACGACCGGGAATCCGTTCGCGGGGTGCCGAAGTTTCGCCAGATGGTGTGCATGCTGTCGTCAGTGCGCTCTCGAGATGTCACCCTCCAGCTTGCACATGGGCGCGGGTCGCCTGAGCCGTGCCGTCATTGGCAGAAATTTCGGATTTATTGGCGGGACTCTAAGTCGGGTTCTGCCTTTGCCGAAAGACTTCTCCGGCCTCTACTGCCGCACACGCGCTGCCCACCATGTAGCCCCTCGGGGCTCGGGGTAAGCTGAACCGCCACGCCCGTTGCGGCTAAGGAAGCCCGCTGAGATCTCTTGCCCCGGCATAATGGCGCATCAGCTGGATAGACGATGAGCCTTTCACGTAACAGCCCCGGCCAGACGACAAGCCGAAGTTCTCTCGCCCCACACTTCTCCAAGCCACCTCCGACTTCTCCTTAGAGCACGGCCAGCGCACTGCAGTAGCTCACGGAACTGTCCTTGGGGCTGACGCAGTCGCTGCTTCTCTCGTACCTGACGAACCGGAACTTGCCCTTTTCTCCGTCGAGAGACAGTGTTTCGATCGCCGCCATGACCACTCCAATTGGGTGTCTTCCGCAAACCGTGTTGCCCGTCTCTTCGAGAATGTCGAGGAACTGCTGGTGCTTCTTCGTCTCCACGCCATCCATACAGTACCCGTCTACGGCCGCAATGCTTTCATGGATAGCGGGCTTGGACGGCGCTTTCTCGTAAAGCCCCAGCATGCGAGCTTCTCCCGGCGCCTTCTCGTAGTAGGTGTACTGGAATCGGTCTCCCCAGTGACAGAAGTCAGAGGAGACGATGAACACCGACGTCGGATCTGCAAGGTACGGAGCTAGGATCTGGCCGAACTGGCGTTCTGCTGCGGCTGAAGTGGCGCCCACGAGGATAGGCACGAGGGGCGGGAACTCGGAGGGGTCGGAGAATTGCCTACGCGTCGTGGCAGCTGAGCAACGAGGCCCTGGAAGCTCTTTTACAGGAACTTACCGAGAGAGGACCTTGTAGATGTACGGAAGATGCATCTCCAGGCTATGTTCATTCTCATCTTGATGCTGCCGCATGGTATCGAACTTCCCGCTCTTGCGCAGCTCGGCAATGGTTGCCTTGTCGATTTGCAGGTCGCCCAACGGCGTCTCATAGGCGTCGCATTTGGTTAGGGCGCAGCCGCTGAGGTAGTAGTGGTGGGACGGGCCGAGGAGAAAGACGCGCTTCCTGTGTCGCGTGAGCTACTCGTACCGTAAAAGGTCTCGTACTCGTGTCGCTGCCCCTGTGGTATGAATGGCGTGACAAACTGAGGGCGTGGTTACATATTTGCGAACACTGCTTGGTAACACTTACGCTTGGGACAGATCCAGAGCCTTGTAGGCCCATGCGGCTGCAGGGCCAGAATAAGCGTATCCAGCATGCCTACAGATCCCACATGAGCCACGCCGTTGTTATTGACCTTTGACGCTGCCATTTCTCAACCTACGGCGCAATGATGGCCCTCGCGCCGGAGGAAGGGATGTCGATCAGCTCATTCTGCGAACCGGGACGGATGCCGGGGGTACTGGCAGGCACAGCGTCCAGCCACTGGTCAAGCTGGGTGGAGAGCTGGCTCTTGTTCGCGGAGTACCAGGAGCCGGCGTGGCTAGCTTCGCGGACAGACATTTTGCGGACAGGTTGCTGATCGGACGAGAGCCTTCGCGGACGGCGAAAGCAAGCTAGCTGGCTGAGGAGCTTGAGAATGATGGGCTGTCGGAGTAGGTCAACGGAGAGCACGGGGAGAAGCTTGATCAGATCACGGAGACGGTGAAGAGGGCAGAAGTTTCAGCGCAATCGTGAAGGCAATGTATTCGGAAATCCAAGCACAGGTTGGGGAAGGTTGATTCGGGATGCCGATGTTGGACTCGATGCGGGACGGGAAGCTGCGGACGGTGACCTCAGCCCCGCGCATCGGCGGTTCGGCGTTTGACTGCGCGTTTCACCAGGGCACGTCACTGACGCGCTTTTCGCGTTCGCGCACGCGCCTTGAGTGCTCCTCTCTATCCGTGCTCAGCTCAGCCTCACATTCCCATTCACCACGCCTCAACTTCGCCGCCATCTCCACGCAGATATACACCCGCCATCGTTCCAATTGTAGCTTCTATCCATCGATTCCAGCAATTCCGAAATGTCCTTCAAGCGCAAGCGCTCCGACTCCACCTCCTCGCCGGCTTCGACCTCCAGCCTTTTCTCGCGATCTTCCGTGAGCCCATCTCCTCCATCCCACCACCCCAGCAACACCATGCAGCTGGACGTTCCCACCCAGGCCTATCCATCACCTGCTCATTCATGGGTGTGGCAGCCGCGGAGCGAGGCCAGCAACGACAGCGGGCGGACCCTGAAGCGATTCCGAGACAACCGACCCGACGAGCGCCTCATCCACGGTACGGAGCCACAGTGCCCCCCCAACACTGCACTCGATATGCAGCGCTAACAGCATCTCGACAGAATCCACATTGAGGAGGCTGTACAGCGCGCAGCGCGAGCAGCCGCACGCCTCGCCCATCCCTTCCCAGGACCCTGCAGCAGCAGCAGCCGCTGCCACCTCCGCCGTACCTGCGTCTCAGCAGCCCGCCGTGCAGAAGTCCACTCTACACAAGTTCTGGAATATTTCTCAAGCGCCGGCGCAGCCGCCCGCGACCTCGTTGCCGGCTGCGTCCAATGGCGTTCAAGGTGCGCGTTGTGAGGACTGCGATGCCAGCCTTGTGCCTGAAGACGGCATGGACATTGATATGGACATGGACGGCTGCGGGTCGTCGCAGCGGTTTGCGTGTAGTAGTTGCGGGCGAATCGTCTGCGGGACGTGCTCGATATCTCGCGATGTGAGAAGTTGTCTGAACTGTGCTATGACATGAGCTGTTGTTGGGTATTTCTAAACGATTCTCCCAGCCAAGAGTGCCCCGGTGTCAGGAGGGCCTCTGCATGTGGGGAAGCTGTAAATTTTTCATGTATAAATTTCGGATTGTCAGCGAGCAGCTGCTACTAACGGCGTTCTGGGGGCATTTTGGGGCTTACAGAGGCTGTGGCGTTCAATGGGGTGTAAGGATTGGATACTGCAAGCACTTTGGATCTTGTAGCATCTTCGAAAATATTCACACATATTGGTTCTCGGTTCTGGATCAAGATGCATATCTGAGGAAGGAAAACGTATGAAACGGAAAACGTTGTTTCGACCTCTAATGTATCGCACAGTCTCCGCGTTGCTACGAGATCGTACCCTTCCACGTTCTCTACATGAACTTCCTAGCGCTCTGCTTGATGCTTCTTCCCAGCCAAATAGCGGCGTTCTTCGAGCTGCTATCAACCCTGTTCATCCTCCACGCCATCCACGCGACCCAGCCCACGGTTCCAACGAGTGCACTCGTCATCCCCGCCAACAGCACCTTTCCTTGTTTCTCCACCACTTTCTCCACCACCGAGTACCGCTCGTTCCCGAAGCTGACGCGCGAATACTGCGTCGCGATACCCGAGCTGGGGAGCCACACGCTCAACCACTCCTCGACCGCCTTCCGCACGCGGTAAACCGGCGACTTGACGTCCGACCGCATCTCCTGGTAGTTCCTCAGCGCAAGGTCGTTGATGGAGTGCGCGTCCGGGCGGCGGAAGCGCGAGTACTCCTCCAGCGCCCTGGCGCGCTGCTTCGCGCGCTCCTCGGCGTCGCTGTTGACGAGCACGTACTGGCTGTCCTCAATCTTTGCCGCCTGCTGCGGCGACGACGGCGTGGGCGCGGGCGGCACGAAGCGGTCGAGCCAGTCGTACAGCGTCCGCACGTCCTCGAGGCCTGCGTTCATGCCCTGCCCGTAGAACGGGACCATGGCGTGCGCCGCGTCGCCGACGATGACGGCCGAGCTGCCGAAGTGGTAGGGCGCGCATTTGATGCTGATGAGCGGCAGGTGCGGGTTCTCGAGGTACTGGCGCTGCAGGTCCTCGGCCGAGATGAGATCCGGCACGACGCCGGGGAAGTGTGCTTGGAAGAAGGGCACCAGACGGTTCCGAGGGTCGACATTGATCTCGGCGATGCGGTCGGCCGGGAGGAAGAGGGTTGATGTGAAGGATTTGTCCAGCGAGGGGATGGCAATGAACATGAACTCGCCGCCAGGCCAGATGTGCAGATGGTTGGGGGAGATTCTGAAGCCGTCGTATGTGGAGGCGTGCGAGGTGTCGGGTTTGATGTGGAATTCGCACCAGAGGGTGTCAATGTATTCTTGCGTATAGTCCATGCGTGTGAATTTCATCATATGGTATCGGACGGCAGAATGAGCGCCGTCGGCGCCAATCATGAAGTCAAACTTGATCTCGATTTCCCGGTGGCCGGACGCTGTCGTAGGACCCTTGAAGGGATCTGATTGGTCTTTCTTCGTCATATCTTCGAACCAAGCGACGTTGTCCTTGAAGTCTGCGCCGACTAGCTTGTGGTTAAACAATAGCTTCACATTGGGCATGTTCTCAAGCTCATCCAAAAGGCGCTTGTTCAGGTTGTGGCGGTCGACTGCCAATATGGCCTGCAGGGTCATTAGCTAATGCTCAACGGAGCGGTCGATTGCTAACTCACTCGGCCATGTATATCGTAAGCCTGCGATTCCTCGTAATGCTCTCCGTTTTTGCTGCCATGAATCATGCGTCCATACATGGGAATCGTCTCACTCAAGACTAGATCGATCAAACCGGGGCGATTGAGCAATCGCATAGAATTGATGCCCCGCTCGGAAAGGGCCAGGTTGATGGATTTTGTGAAATTGAGCGGTATTGTCGAGGGATCTCGTAGATCTGCACATTTCCATGGTGAGAATCACTGAATGATGAGTGAAGATAGGATTGTGCAAGTACAGGTGCAGCGAACATGACTCGAGCGGCTGAAAATTCATGACGTGCCACTTCCTCGACACGAAGAAGGGCAAGGTGGAGGAATTGCAAAGCACGCGTCTCATGAGGGCACCCCAAGCAACGAACCAATAGCATCAGTAGGAAAGAAAGCGTACCTCCTCTCAGCTCATAGACCTCCACTTCGTCGCCCCTCTGTGCCGCATAAAGAGCGGCGAGGGCGCCGACAGGGCCCGCTCCGACGACCACTGTTCGTTGGGTGACCATGTTCCTGTCGTGCAGGGCTTCAGAAAAGAGGACGGTGACAAGGGAGAATATCCGTCACCTGAGAAATGAGGTGATGAGGTAAGGGAAGGCTGGATGACTATTCCGGACGACCGCGGCTAAATCATTCCAAGGGTCTGCTTTTTAGTGGTTGCCGATTTGATTGCCCAGCTTCTCGGGCCAGCGGTGGCAACCTCTTTGTGTTGTCTGTCGTGCATCTGACTCGCCCCGCGGGTGCTAGCGGGATCGGCGTCAGCGGACGCGCCAATGCCGATCGCGTCCAGAAATTCAACGCCGTTTTTGTGCTACTCCGCTTCAACTCCGCTCAAAGTTGCGCGCTCTGCCACTCTTTGTGCAGCGCAACCCAGCATATAAATAGCACGCTGCTCGAACGAACACCATCCGCGCCTTCAACCAGCTTGCCCCTCAAGATTTCCACTTGACGGATCGTTTAATACCATGGGCACCGAAACCGCAACCCCGCGCAAGTGCTTGGGCGCCGACTGCGACAAGGACGCCAGCGCGCTGCAATGCCCCACCTGCCAGAAGTTGGGCAAGGAGTCCTACTTCTGCTCGCAAGATTGCTTCAAGAAGAACTGGGTACACAGCAACAAATACCATGCGACATCGAACTGCCCCGCTGACCGCAAAACTACAGAGTGAGCACAAGGCAGTACACAAAGCCGCCGGCGCAACCTCAAGTAACCCTCTCCGTAACATCTTTCCGCCGAAAGTCGTCTCACATCCCGACCCAGAAACTGGCCACTACAACCCTTTCCCCTCCTTCCCCTTCACCGGCGACCTTCGGCCCGTCTACCCTCTGTCGGCCCGCCGAGAGGTGCCCAAGACCATTCCTCACCCCGACTATGCGAAAGATGGTATTCCGAGGAGTGAGCAGATCTTTGTCAACAGGCACAAGATCAAGGTTCTTGACGCGAAGGAGATTGAGGGTATGAGGAAGGTCTGCCGCCTGGCTAGAGAAGTGCTGGACGAGGCCGCCAGGGCAGCCGTGCCGGGCGTTACAACGGATTATATTGACGAGGTTGTGCACAAAGCCTGCGTTGCGCGCAACGTAAGTCCTGAAAGCGGCACACCGTTGGCGCCAGCCTGTTGAGCCACAGCGTGAACTGGTGGAAAGAAGTAATTGCTGATTGCGCGCAGTCTTACCCATCCCCTCTTAACTACTGCCACTTCCCGAAGTCGGTTTGCACTTCTCTCAACGAGATTATCTGCCACGGCATTCCCGACCAGCGCGTCCTGCAGGACGGCGACATCCTCAACATCGACGTCACGCTCTACCACGAAGGCTTCCACGGCGATATCAACGAGACATACTACATTGGCGAAAAGGCGCTCGCCGACGCGGACTCTATTCGCGTCGTTGAGACGGCACGGGACACACTGGACGAGTCGATCAAGATCGTCAAGCCAGGCATGCTGTTCCGCGACCCTGGCAACGTCATCGAGAAGCTGGCCAAGCAGAGGAATTGCAGCGTGATCAAGACCTACTGTGGTCATGGTATCAATCAGCTGTTCCACTGCCCGCCCAACGTCCCCCACTACGCCAAGAACAAGGCCGTCGGCACGGCCAAGCCCGGCATGTGCTTTACCATTGAGCCCATGATCGCACTGGGAACGCACAGGGACAAGACCTGGCCGGACGACTGGACCAGCGCTACGCAGGACGGCAAGAGGACAGCACAGTTTGGTAAGATTCAGCTGCACGAGTGTTTGCGTCCAAGACGTACTAACAGACCTGTAGAGCATACCCTGCTTGTCACCGAGGACGGCGTGGAAGTCCTGACGGCAAGACTACCGGATTCGCCGGGCGGTCCTGTTCCGATACCTGGCATTACGGATGGAGCTAAGAAGGAGGAGGCGACCAACGGTGCTTGAGAAGCAGTATAAAATGGGCCGGCCGGGGTGCGGTATTGCATACAGAGAGCGATGTATTTAGCGGAGTGGTGCTGTGCGCTTAGATACCTTTTGAAGTATTAGACGCGCTTAGATGCGTCGGCATGCCGAAGGATAGCTGCATTGCATAATGTGCGTTGTGGAGTGGCAGACTCGGGAGACGCGGTTTGGCTCGTGACGGGTGCCAATGCGTCTGTGCGGAGCTTGATGCGTGCCTTGGAAGCAGTGGATGCCAGCAGCGCCAGACGGACTGCGCTTCGTCATCATCAAAACTGCTACTCTGTCTACACGTCAGGCTCTTTACGGCTGCATCAAGTCCTTTTCCTTCCGCGTCGCATTGTTTCCTTGCACGGTGCTGCATCAAGTCCCCAGCTTCTGGAGCTCGAGCCGACAGCCCACCGCCTGCGCACTTATCTTCGCGTCCCCCGCCAACCGACAACCGGCAAGCAAATCTCGACGACGTAACTCTGCCCGGCCACCTCGTCGCACCACCAGAACCCGACGCTATCGCGCAAGCACCGTCGACCTCGCCATCGCATTCCTCCACCTAGGAATCCCGCGGTCCGAAGCTTTTCAAGATGTCTGGCGAGGCGTGGCTCTACCTCCTCGCTGTCCTCATAAATGCGGTCAACCTCTTCCTCCAGGTCTTCTTCACTATCATGTACTCTGATCTCGAATGGTACGCATCACTGTCTCACGCTCTTCGCGCAGCTCTCGCTGCCCAGGCGCCTTCTCCATGCGCCTCACGCGCGCGCCCAAGCAGAGAATCGGCGCCTCGCGGATGACACCGAGCACTGCTAACACAGCTGGACGCAGCGATTACATCAACCCCATCGATCTCTGCAACCGCCTGAACACCTACATTATCCCCGAAGCCGCCGTCCACGGATTCCTGACGTTCCTCTTCCTCATCAACGGTTACTGGATCGCTCTGCTCCTCAACCTGCCCCTCCTGGCATGGAACGCAAAGAAGTGAGTGCTACACGACACCGCAATGGGCCCAAGAGAACCACGCTGCCCGCGAATACTGGCCCTGCGATTGTGCGGTCGGATACGTGGCCAAGCGACTGGGCTGCCCCATCAGGCTTAAGAACAGACGGCTGACTGTGAATGGCAGGATCCTTGAGAACCAGCACCTTCTGGATGCGACCGAGATTTTCAGGAAACTCAACGTACACAAGAAGGTATGGGGATGCTCCCCTGGCGACTTGCGCGCCAACTGATAGGACACGCGTGTATTAACATACTGTACAGGAATCCTTCATCAAGCTCGGTTTCCACCTGGTCATGTTCTTCTTCTACCTCTACAGCATGATGTAAGTACTCTGCAGCTTCGGGGATGTGTTGGGAAAAGTCTGATTCTAACTTCTGCGACAACAGCGTCGCCCTCATCCGCGATGAGACGCATTGAATTCGATCCGAGGCTGAGAAGAGCATGCAGCGTGGCTCCTCATGAACAAACGGCAAGCCTTCCGTAGGCGCGAGTACGCCTTGTATCCGCTTGCCTTTGCAGCAACGTGCGCTATGAATCAAGAAAGCATGAGTAGTAACGTCTGGGATGAGTGGATGGATGCACGAATGATATGAGATGGGCGAGGTGGTACGCGCTTCGTGCTTCCTTGGCTCTTGATGCCCGCTTGGGGGCTTGTCGAGTGTAAGGCTGTATTCATAGGCCTGGCAGAGATGACGAATGACAGGATAGCTCTGCGATTAATGTCGAGTAGCGGAATCGACGCTTGAATGGTACTCAAACTCACACTATGCATGTTTCTGCTGCCTTCTCCCGTGAGACATGTGCCGCTAACCGGTGAAGCGCGGAATCGGTAGGCAGATCAACAGTGATGCTCGACATGGGCGTTTAGCTATGCTGAGAGCCTGTCCTTTGCGAAAGCACCTTGAGTTACTACACTGTTTTGCAAACGGTGCTAGCTTAGGCTTGAGCTTGTCGAGTCGTGCTGAGTCAGCGTGAGACCCTGACTCGCTCAACGTCACTGCCTGCGAGCCGCGACCAAAAGTCCATCCTACCGCTGCACCGGTTAACCTATCCTCGCCCTTATCCCAGCAGACCCACACACCATGGCGAACAACACCAAGGGTCGCGTGCCCACCGGCTTTGCCGACGAAATCATCATCAGCGAAGCATCTTTCCGTTCGGCGCACCGAGCGCGCGAGGCAGCGACCGAGCCATCGAGCAAAAAGCGCAAGAGAGAAGAAAAGGGCAGTTCCAGCATTGTGTACGGCAAGGGCGCATACAAGGGGCCATGGGCACGATACCAATTCGAGCGACCAGACGCCGCGTCGGACGAGGAGGGCTCCGATGTGGAGATCGTATACGAAGAGGATGAGATCGAAGAGCAGCCTGCCGCACCGTCAACGAAGGACGGGACAGCGTACGAGGCCGAGGATGCGGCAGAGGAGAAGACTGTCTTCCACGGATCGCAAGAGTTCGACTACCAAGGGCGGACTTTTATGCATGTGCCGCAGGACCTGGGCATCAACCTACGCGGCGAGATCAGCGACCTCAAGAACTACATCCCCAAGAAGTGCATTCACACCTGGAAACACCATACCAAGGCCATCAATGCGCTGCGCTTTTTCCCCGACTCTGGTCACCTGCTGCTGTCGGCGTCTGCGGATAACACGGTCAAGATTTGGGATGTGTATCACAACCGCGAGCTGTTGCGGAGCTACATGGGCCATAACAAGTCGGTCAATGACATTTGCTTCAACAACGACGGCACGCAATTCCTGTCTGCCTCCTACGACCGGCAGATGAAGCTGTGGGATACGGAGACCGGCAAATGCGTTTCGAAATTCACGACGGGCAAGACGCCGCACGTCATCCGCTTCAACCCCGATCCCGCGCTCAACCACGAGTTCCTGGCCGGCATGGCGGACAAGAAGATCGTGCAGTTCGACACGCGGACGCAGCAGATGGTGCAAGAGTACGACCACCACCTGGGGCCGGTCAACACCATCACCTTCTGCGACGAGAACCGGCGGTTCATCACGACGTCGGACGACAAGTCGCTGCGGGCGTGGGAGTACGGGATCCCGGTGCCGATCAAGTTCATCGCGGAGCCGTACATGTACCCGATGGTGCGCAGCGCGCCGCACCCGTCGGGCAAGTACGTGGCGTTCCAGTCGTCGGACAACCAGATCGTCGTGTACGCGTGCACCGACCGGTTCCGGCAGAACCGCAAGAAGTCGTTCCGCGGGCACAACAACGCGGGCTACGCCATCGACGTGGCCATCTCGCCCGACGGCCAGTTCGTGTCGTCGGGCGACAGCGGCGGCTTCGTGACGTTCTGGGACTGGAAGACGTGCAAGATGTACCACAAGATCCAGGCGAGCGAGGCGCCCATCATCAGCACCCTCTGGCACCCGAGGGAGACGAGCAAGGTCGTCACGGGCGATCTGAACGGCGCGATCAAGTTCTGGGACTGATTTTGTCATTTTCTTTTTTGGTTCTCATTTACTTCCAGCGCGAGCGTCGGCGAAGACTGGGCGTACTGCGCCATCGAGGTGGTGGTTGCGAGAGATGTGAAGACATGGATGGAGAGGGGGGGAAAGCAATAGTGATACCAGAGAAAAATGACACCTTTACAACGAGCAGACACACGAAGGTGGTACTCATCCAAGACAAGTAAAAAGGCCATCTCCCTCCCCCCGTACCAAGGGATCCGTGCTGCATGTCGGAACCACAGAACGGATCAACACGTCCCCCCAGAAGAGGAACAACTTCGAACGCAGCGGAGCTGAACGGAATTGCCCAAAAGGGACGGACCGGGGTGGGCACCGATGATTGTGTGCGCGAACGTATGTAATTTCAAGTCGCACCAAACCCATAACATGCATCACCGTTCATAAGGCGGGCAAGGCGCGCGCGCGCTCCGCGTGTGACGGGGGCCCGCCCCACGGGCGGAGTTGCCGTTCTCGGCTGGGGTAAGTGTGTGTTTTGTGGAGAATGTGGATGATGTGGGCGGAACGATGAGCGGGTGCGGGCCTGACTACTACATACATACTGTAGGGAGAGCTGGGGGGTGGGTGGGTGTGGTTTAGTAACATCGCTTGCTTGTAATTGGCGGTGCTCGGGATACTTTCCTCCCCCTCTCCCGGTGGGCTTTCGAGTTTCATCACATGTGATCTTCGTTCTTTGCTTGGCTCCCGTTGCTTGTTTCGTGCTCCTCCCGTTTCGTTACAGATCCTCGTCATCATTTCCGTTTCGTGCCGGGATCTGGTAATCTTTTTTTTTTCTTTCCCTCTCTTCCCCTTGATCGGTGCCTGCCGGATGGCGATGGATAAGGGAATAAAAAAGCAAAAGCGGGCGGGATGCGAGGGGTGCAACGAAAGCCGGGATGGACGGACTGGGGAACGGGAAAGGCGTCGGTCTGCCGGATGAGGTATACCGGCTTTCCATGCTGCTTCGTCGGTTATGCAGGGGCGCCTGGGATGGTGACAAGGCCCTTTTGCTGTCTTTGCAGCTGGCTACAGGTCGCGTCGCCTTGTTCTGGGTTTGGGATGGATTTTTTTGTTTTTGGAATTCTTGCACGGCGTGGTGAGAAAGACCGCGTGCGCGGGTGTCAAGTGAGCTACAGTGGCGGAAGTTCGAGTGGCATTGCGAACGGTTTTTCATTTTTTTATCTTTCAAGGGGAGCGCGCATGCACTCGACCTACTTGATTGTTTGCTTAGTGGCGCGGAATGGAGGCGGCAAGAGAGATGATAGAATTACATAACATGAATGCGGAACCAGAAGGATGTAAGAACATTACTGGCCCTCCTACGCGAGTAGTTGAGGCCGGGATCCGGACGTAGATATGGATCTAAAAACAATTCCTCTATGGGCAGTTGAAGCAAAGGTGCGGATGTAAACTTGGATCTTGCAAACCTCCCAACGTGGGCAGTTGAAATGGCTATCTAGACGTAAATGCAGCTTTTCTTGAAACCTTTACGACAGGAAATTTGCTTCAACTCCATCCAAAGGCATTGTATGTTTTCTCGCTTAGGGTCCGAGGTAGCAGGTGGTCATCAGGACCCTGACTGGCACGGGTACCGGGCCCTTGAAAGCTGCGTAGACAGGCTCAACCCATCTGCTTCATACATCAACAACACTGCAGACGTAGCTGTACAGGCTTTGTTACGGTCATTCGACCACTCTTGTTTCCCGGTCCTTACCGTCGGCCGTGTGCAAGAGCTGGATGTCACTGACCGGGAACACCCATCCGCCTCACCACCGGAAGACCCATCCACCTCACCTGAACTTGGTACCAACCGTTCACCTTCCGCACAGACCCACGCCCCACAAGGTGCAACAATAGGAACAATAGCGACAATAGCAACAATAGCAACCGGCCCCCAGCCACCCCATCGCCCACATAAATCCTCCGATCTACCTCAACCCTTCCAACCTAATTCTCCTCTACTGAATCACCCATATCTCCAGTCTTGAATTGCTCCAATCCGTTTCAACACGCTTGCATCCTTCCACAGCATATCGACATCTACATTCGACGCTACCATGGCCGTCGGAAAAAGCTTCAGGCATGCTGGCATGCCTATCATCAAGCCCGCCAACCCAGAGCTCCTTATCAGCGCCTTCAGAAGCACCCAGAAGCGTTACGATACTTTCTTCGAAGAACATGACCTGATCAGTGATCCCAACGCATGGACGAACGAGCTAGCGTGGTCAAATGGTGTCGATATCAGCCCACGCAACAACCTTCACAGCGCTATACAGAAGTTCCTGAAGGCGTACCAGGCCAAGGACTATACTCGCTACGCTTTCTCTGAATGCCTCTGCATTTGGGATGTCTCAGGCCTCTGCTCCAAGGAGCGTTTCTTCCGTTTCCCCGACTTTGGAGCAGCCTTTTGCATTCAGTTCTCCGATTTCACGCCATACGTCGTCAAGATGGCCCTGGCAAATGGCAAACTTGGTGTTTACATCAAGCAGGATCTCTGCGTCCCGATCTGCGACTTTTTCGAGGCTCTTCTCCGTCAAATCAGCCCCGACTTCGCCTCCAGCCCTGACACGCAACTCAAGTTTTGGGCGTCCAGAGTGTCCGAGGGCAAGGAGAAGTTCAACTTCTCTGGGCTTCCATACGAGCTCAGATGGTTGATCATCGAGCAGCTTGGAGAGGATACTGACCTCTGGCCATTCCTGTACAAGCGTGGAGACGCAAGATGCCGGTACTCTAGCCCAGAGCAGGCACGGTTGCACGGTCCCACAACGGCTGCTCCAGAGCAGGCTCAATACGGCTTGCCAGGCATCGGCATTTTCGAGGGAGGATCCTCGGACCAGCTCATGTTGTTCAAGATGTCCATTCGTCGAAACACCTTCTGCTTTGACAAGCCGGGCAACCTGGCCCGCTTCCTGGACCAGGTGGTCCCGCCACAGCTACGCCAGGTCCGAAACATCCACCTCAATTTCAGCCATGACGACTTTCTGAGCCTCTTCGGGACCAGCGTCCAGCCTGGCCACCGTCACGGAAGGTTTGCCAAGGTCTTGAAGAACCTCAAGGAGCTCCACCTTGACATTGTCTGGATCGAGCCCAAGGTCTCCGAGGACATGGTCATCAGCGACTACTTCTCCACGCCCCAGGAATTCGGCTGCCACAGCAAGGCCGTAAAGCACATTTGCGGCCTGATCGCCCGCAACCTCCAGAACGCGAAGAAGCTCAGACTCTACGGCAGCGGCGTGCGTCGCGGATGGCAGGCGCCCCTGGACGACATGTTCCATGACGCAAAGCGCGGCGAATTCACGTCCGACAACTTCTACGCCCTGAAGGGCGTCACGCCGCCCCATGTGCAGGACCTCGCGGGCGGAGCCCACGCTTCACAGAAGCGTCGCGAGCCGAATGCCAAGATCATCGCTCGTTCTGAACGACCCGCGGTCTACGACGCTGCCATCGACCTTCCGCCGATGGACGACGAGGAGCTGGGTCTCCTGTGGCCGTGCGAGTGCCACGACCAATGCGGCCCTGACTGGTTCAACAACCGCGACCCGCCAAGGAAGAAGAAGGTCAAGCAGCAGACGGGAGGAGAGGCGGAGGAGACGGGCATCTTGGGGGAGAAGGTGCAGCTCAAGGACATGCTTCCGCTCAGTCTGGTGAGGAGCGCCATCAGCACTGATGCTGGCGAGGACGGCGAAGATGGTGAAGACGAGGACGACAGCCTGAACTTGGCTCCGGAGTAGACTGCCGGCAACCGGGCGAAGTGGCGGCTGGAGTAGAGGTGGACGGCGGGGATCTCTTCTTTCTGGATTTGGCGGAGGTCATTGGAGGCACATTGAAATTCTGGTTAGTTAGCGAGGACGGCCTTCACTTTGGCGGTGCAAACCCAGGATATTATACATCATGAGAGACTCTTCATTCTTACATCGGTTTGGATCCGCTGTGATGGCAAAAGTGGTGACGGCGGCGTGGTGGGCAGGTACGTCTGGCCCGGGCCGTGCGCGGCCAGTTGAGAGAGGAAAGTGGCTCGCGTCAGCTGTGCCTGCCTGCAACCCGATGGCCGCTGAGCTGGATGACACACCATCGCCCTTCGTCTCGCCCCAAGCCAGCCTCGCCGAACCTGGCTCCGGCTCGCGCGTGCCTGTAATTATGCTGCTTGCCAGCTGACTCCCCACACCCCGAGCGACGCGCTCACGACCACTTCGACCTTCTGCCGCAGCTCAGACGACCGCCGCAGCTGCGGCTAGCCAAAGCCCCACGCTCGCACCGCATGGCTTCAACCACCTCCGCCCTGTCGCGATACCGCCCCATCGTGCTTACCGTCGCCGGAGCTGCCGCCGCCTTCTCCGCCTACCTGCTCTGGTCCACCGTCACCGCCGAGCCCGCCCAGAGCCTCCATCGCAGCAATGCCGTACATCGCCGCCGCAATCCGCGACGCCGCACCCGCTCCCACCACAATGACGATGCCGACGCCGATGCCAGGACCGATGCCACCGATGTCTCTCCGCCATACGGCGTCTTCGTCGTCGAGGATGCCGACAACCATGGACACCGCCACCGGTACCCGCTCTTCCCAGGGAGGCTGCCTGACGTCGATTGGTTCCGACGCGTCTGCCACCACGAGCAGTGGATGGCCGAGGAGCTAGCTGAAGAGGCCCAGCGCCAGTTCTTGGACAATTACCTGGAGCGCGAAGTTGACCCCACCACGCAGCTCTCAACGCGCCACGAAACCGAGCGAATCTACCGTCGCTTGCTCAACTGGGGTCTCCCGCGCGCTCAGATCATGTCTGCCTTCGGAAGACACAATCGCAGAATCACCGAAGTCCCCCAGACGGACGGCACACAGGACCTGGCCATTGCCGCCAATGACGATGAGACCGAGGCCGCTTCATGGCACGAGGCCGAGTCGCAAGGCGGTGGGATGGCTGTCAATGACCAGAACAGCGACGGGCACGCTCTCCGGAGAACACTATACTACATTGCTGAAGATCAAGCGCGACAAAAGGGCATCGTCCATCGCGGAATCACTTGCGATGGCTGCAGCACCACGCCCATTCGGGGAATCCGTTGGCGCTGCACCAATTGTATAGACTACGACCTGTGCTCAGATTGCGAGGCTACCAACATCCACCCCAAGACACACATGTTTCAGAAGGTCAAGGTTCCGGCCAGATACCTTGGATATACCCGGAATCCCATGCCGGTATATTTCCCAGGAAATCCAGGATACATGCCGTCAATTGTGCCGAACGCCGTGCGGAAAAGCCTTGAGGAGCAGACGCAGTACGAGCCGGAAGAGATCGACGGTCTCTGGGAGCAATTCACGTGTCTCGCCAATGTTCAATGGGACGAGGATCCGGAGAAACTCGGTGCAGCCATCGATAGGCGCGCCTTTGACAAATCTTTCGTGCCCCGGTATACTGCTAACATCCCGGCTCCGAATCTCGTCTACGACCGCGTTTTTGCCTTCTTCGACAGTAACGGGGATGGCTTAATTGGGTTCAAAGAATTCGTCCTCGGCATGAACTTCATCCGCATGAGTCCACATAGCCGCGCAAAACTACACAAGATCTTTGAATGCTACGATATCGACGGCGACAGCTATGTGACCCGAAAGGACTTTCTGCGCATCTTCCGCGCGTATTACAACATTCTCCGTGAGAAGACTAGGGATATGCTGATGGTTGCTGAAGAGCACCTCAGTGTGGCCGGCGCCATGGACACGATCGAGTCTAGCCAGCCTTTAAGCTCTGCTTTCCTTGGCGGACCAAACTTCAATAGGCAAAGGCCCAGTGCAGCGCTGCGGAAAACTTTCGACCGCTTCGGAGATCCCCAATCCGAGGATGATGAGGTTGTACGGGCGGATGGTCGTGACATTGAAGATCGTTCGCAGCTCATCGCGGATTCTGGGGAGCTTCGCCTGGGCAACAGTCGCAGGAGTTTGGACGCACCTGCTGAGCTTGTCGAGCATGCTCGGAACGAAGCTGTCGCGGATCGATGGAGACGGAGAGAGTTCTATATCGATGAAGAGGAAGGCCTGACTGCGCCAGACACCTTGGAGCACGACTACCCTGATACCTCCACGGACGGGCCTGCGACGATTGACGGCCAAGCCGAAATACCTAATGGCGTCTATGTCCGACCCTCGCACTCCCGTTCATCCTCGCGTGTCCGTTTCGCCGATGATATTGAGTCCGATGCTCGTTCCGATGTTTCCACATCCTCGCGGCCCGTAGGAGAGCGGTGGGGCGGCTACGAAATCCCGCAAGCCGAAGAGGATCTTGGCAAGGACATTCTCTATCAGGTCACCCAACAAGGCTGCAACGAAATGCTCGACCCCATCTTCAAGCGGAAGGAGGACATTGCTATGGAGGTGCAAGCAACCAAGTCTGAGCGCCAGATGTGGCGCCAGAAAATCACTGCCTTCATCAAGGACATGGAGGAAAAGACCGGCGCCGATTTCAAGAATGATCCACTCGTGAGATCTCCCGAGGCCGAAGAGCTCATGAAAGTCTCCCTTCAATTTGTTGCATTGGTTACCGGTCGAAGCTGGAAGACTTATCAGACTCTGAAGAGCAAGGGCTTCATCCCCAACGAAGACATTGACGCTCTCGACGGATTTGTGGAGGAAGTCTTTCAACCTTTCGAACGCGATTTACGACAAGCAGAAAATAACGGCATTTCTAACGAAGCATACAAGAGTTTCATTTCCTCGGCTAGGTCCCTCATAGCAAAGGCCGCAAGACGTATTTCGGAAACAAAGAACGAATCGGGAACAGCGACAGATACCCAGAAGCGAGAGGCTCGGCTCGAAGTGGACCTTGTCGACATGCAGTTGGACGAGCTGTTTGAGAGGTCGAATCTGTTAACAGACGGAGACCGCGACAGGGCAAGGCGATCGGAAGAACCTGATAGAGACGTTGGGAGGGAGGCAAACAACACGGATGGGGGTGAGGGCAACGATGATCCGGAAGTAAGATGGCTTGAGCTCGTGATGCGCCCATCTGACGCCCGAACTTCGGGGCAGAGACGAGAGCAGCCTAACGTACGCACTCAAAGAGCAGCATCGCCGCCTGGGGATCCCACTATGCCGCAATTCCGCCCAAACAGCATTCCGAGCAATCCCGCACAGACTGGCTTCCTGCCTCTGCCGAATCTCAACCTTCCTACCCATACTACAGCACCGCCGGAGAGGCCAGAGACACCTGAAATCATACCTCCAGCTCCCCCAGTAGAACCAACAGAGCCCTTCAGGGATTTTACCATGCCCCAGTTCCGGCCCAACAGCGAGCGCGACATTCACCCACCTAGGGCCTCATCGCTAAATCCTCCACAAGCGCCCGTCCATCAAGGGAGCGCAGGTCCAGCTAGCCGCCAGACCTCGCCCGCTCCAGCACCCAGCCACGCGAACGAACCCACCCTCTTCATCCCGATCTCATCCGAGGCATCCGCATCAGACAGCTCCTCAGAGGACACGCCCAGCTCCGGGGAATCCACGTCTGCCGAGGAAGACGAAGAAGACGATGACGACGACGACGACGACGACGATGATGATGACGACGAGGACGAAGATACGGCCGCCGAGATCCGCATGCGACCCAGCGACATCCGCGACCTGCCAGAGGAGTTTTTGTCTCTCGTCAGCACGGCGATCCGCGAACAGCGCGTGCGCGACGCCATCAACCACTCATCCGCCGCGGCGCGCGCACCCAACGTTCACCTCGTGGCGGCGTACGCGCGCCAGCGCGACCACCGCGAGGCGCCCGACGAGAGGCGCATGGCGCGTCTGGCGATGCTGGACGGTGCGGAGAGCGAGATCAAGAGGGTCGGCAGGGGCAGGATCGGGTTCGAGGAGTTTGCCGAGATGATGCAGGGGCCGGCGGGGGGCGCGTTGGCGTTTGTGGAGGGGTGGTTGGAGTTGGGGAGTTTGTGAGGGGGGAGAAGTCGAGACGGATTGAAAATGTGAACAGGGAAGGGGGAGAGCATTCATTTGATGATGGATGAAAAATTATTGATGGCAGCATATTGGCAGGAAAGGAAAGGAAAAATGCGAACGGATGGGGACGGGATGGGATGATACTGCATGCATGGCAGATGGAGTTTTTTGACATCACTAAATAGTACTACCACATATAGGCAGCTATTTACCTGTAGAAATGATACCCGACGAATCGGTCGTTTATATATATACCATGGCCTTGGCTCCTTGTTTGCTGTGGCTTTGGTTTTTTTTTTTTTTCGTGTTGAATTTACAAGTCAGGGCGCGGAGAGCGGAGCGGAACTCGAGGCGCTTGGCCCGGCCTTGACGTCACAGCCCGCTCGCTCACCGACCACAACATAGGTACATGTTAGAGCCGGTCACCCCGAAAAGAGAGATATCACCACCACCGCCAAGGAAGAAGAAGGAGAGGAAGTGGCACTCACAATTCGAAGATGCCCAAAGTCAGCCAGAGTCGGAGTCCCAGTCTCGCAAGCCGTCGAAATTGGCGAGGCTGAAGTTCGGGACCATCTGGCATATGTACTCTTACCAGTTCATTTTTTTTTTGAAAGTGGTCCTGATTTCGTTTCCCCCCAGATGGACCTGCTCCTGCAAATGCTCCTCCGAGACGAGCTCCCTCCGCACCTCATCTCGTTTTCGCCATTCCGTACGGCTTTTTTTTGCCGGGGGAAATCCGAACAGTCGGCAGCCACGCACCGGCCGTATGCAATGGCCATTCGAAAACTCGCGGCCAGTACACCATGTGTGAATTAGTAGTCCACGGACTCGGAGTCGGATGGCGGCGATGTACGCTTCGGCCGTTTTGCGTGAAGACGGCTTCGCTACTGCTGGTGCTGCGGCGGCGGCGGCGGCGGCGGGGAAGGGAAGTGGCTGTTGGGAGCGACGCGGGGATGCTGATGATGCTGCTGATGCTGCTGCTGATGGTGGTGCTGGGGGTGGGGGTGATGGGTTCGAGGCGTTCTTTTCGTGAGGGGCGCGGAGTGGGAGAGGAGCGTGGTGACGGGGAGGGTTTCGGCGGGTTTTTGGCGGATGTGGGGGAGGAGGGGAGGGGCGTGGAGGGCGGTTCTTGGAGTAGGTGGGGAGGGGGGATGTGATGATGATTTTTGCGTGGGTGGTTGGAGCGAATGGGGGGACGTAGATGGTAAGTTTAGAACTATTCGTAAGCGTCTAGACACGGTCTTTCACTACTCGGATATTTGATATTTATGGTGCTATTCTTGATGGGACAGGTGTTTGTTCGGTTTTGAATGGAGGTCTGTGACGGTGTCCGTACGATGATGAATCTGAGTCGGGTGTGGTTGGTGCTGCTACTCCCCTTCCTACGTAGGTA
The DNA here is from genome assembly GCF_021436955.1 of Diplodia seriata. NCBI lineage: Eukaryota > Fungi > Ascomycota > Dothideomycetes > Botryosphaeriales > Botryosphaeriaceae > Diplodia > Diplodia seriata. Next base: position 273,300 of record NW_027117309.1, on the reverse strand, counting down.
GTTGAATTTAAGATACGGACGCATTTGCGCGTATTTAATAGTTGCATGTACGTTGTCTGGAATTGTATACTCTGTCTGTCATTTCAACTGTCGGTGGTACCACCCTCTTTTTTTTCTCTTTCTTTTTTGCCCAAAAACTCGTTCCTGCCCTTTCCATCCCATCACCCAACGCAGTCCAAGGACACTCTCACCGACCAAGGATACTTTCACCTCCTACGCCGCCAGTGGCACATCATCGTAATTCTTCTTCATCCAAAGCCTCACCTTCTCCAACCCCTCCTTCAGCACCTCCGTCTCGCAGCAAAACCCAACCCTCACATAGCCCGGAAACCTCTCCCCAAAGCACGCGGGGCCGGGCACAAACAGCGCGCCCGTCTCGGCCAACAACGTCTCGCAAAACTTGGCGGCGTCGACCGGCTCGCCGTCGCGATGGAAGCGCAAGAAGGCCGTGGTGCCCGCCTTCGGCTTCACCCACTCGACGACATCGTCGTGCTTGACGACGAACTTGTCGAGGAGCTCGAGGTTGGCCTTGGCGAGGCCGATGTTGCGGGCGAGCAGGGCGTGCACGGTGGCGGGGCCGAGGGCGCGCGCGGCGACCTGCTGGTCCAGGCTGCTGACGCTGATGGTCGTGTAGTGGCGGGCGGCCGCGAGCCGGGCGACGACGGCCGGGTCGCGCGCGGCGATCCAGCCGACGCGGATGCCGGCGAGGCTGTAGGCCTTGGACAGCGAGCCGGTGGCGATGGTGCGCGAGTAGCCGAGGGAGAGGATCGAGGGCGGGAAGGCGTCGTCGATGGGGGAGATGCTGTGGAAGATGGGGCGGTAGACTTCGTCGCTGAGGATGGTGATGGATTTGGTTTCGGCGTAGTCGACGAGGTTCTGCAGGAGAGACTTGGGAAGGATGGCGCCGGTGGGGTTGTTGGGGTTGTTGACTACGATGAGTTTGGTGTTTGGCCGCACCAAAGCCTTCAACTCTTCCAGATCCGGTACCCAGTCGTTCTCGGCCTTGGCTTCCCAGAGGTCCACTTCGGCGCCTAAGCTCTTCGGGACCTCGTAGAGCTGCTGGTATGTTGGGTGGTGGACAATGACATGGTCTCCTGGCCCGACAAGGGCGTAGAAGACGAGGGTGTTAGCCATAATAGCACCTGGAGTAATCAATATATTGTCCTCAGGTAAGCGAGATGCCGCCCTCGAGGAGTAGAGGTTGGAGAGGTTCTTCCGGAGAAGCTCGCTGCCACGGATTGCGCCATAGGTGAGCTTTTCGGAGGTTGTCAGGATGTTGACTGCCTTCTCGGCGGGATCCTCAGCGAGGGATTGCAACTGCTCGATGGAAATGGATGCACAACAGGTCTCGGCGAGATTGTATTTGGCGGAGTTCTCATGGGCGTCCATCCACTACACGAATCAGTGCTACCGTCCAAAAGCATCACGACCGATTCGTGAAGGGATGAGCGGACGTCTCGGCGACATGGCACGACAATTGTGTATACCACTTCTCAGCCCAGCTTAGCATGTGCTTGGCAGCTGAAGACGTGACTCCAATTGGACCCAATGACAGAGTGACAGTGACAGGGACAGAGACAGACAGGGACAACGACAACGACAGAAAGACCGGAACCAACAGAACAAGGGCGATGAAAATTGTGCAGAGCAGCGAGACCTACCTCCTCGACTCCAAACGGCTCCAGCTTCACCATGATGACGACGGCTGATCGACAGAGCTCGCGAGAACAGGGCAGCGGGCGCTCTGGTTGGAGCAGGCGAGCGATCCAGCGATCACGAGAGTCGAGCGTGATTCGCGACGAGGACGAAGCAGGAGCTGAGAGAGGAGCTTATAGCGTGTCGTGCAGCTGCAGGGCCGCGGGTCAGGGCGAGCGGAGCAGCCAAGCGCCGCAGCCGTTGTCGCCGCAGCCCCGGCGCGGTGCTGCTGTCCGGCGCGCTGACCGACGATCGCACGTCGCGTGAACCGGCGATCGCGAGGCTCAACTGGGCCTCGCTGACCACCTGATGTCCCCCGTTCCGGCTCTTGGCCGCCCCCAGACGCATGCAAGCGACGCGCGGGCGGCGCCGCGGTTGGCGCGGTTGCGAGCGAAGGAAGTCGACACAGGCAGCGCGTCAGGGTGGGCAGGCGGGCTGGGGGCGGTGCTGTGCTCAGTGCTCAGCCGAGGCGCCTGGGCGGCGCTGGCCGTAATGAAGCAGCGCTCCCCGCAGAGTCTCCACACCATCGACAGCTTCACCGCCATCAGCCATCACCCAGTCTCGCGCCGGATCGTACTCCGCTGAGCCCGAGCTACCCGCCGTGCCAAATATTTTCGTCACGCCGCCGTCGCGTCGTCCCTCTGCATCCCCAGCGTCGCGCCACCCCCAACGCCAGGCAGCTGCATCGCGACTCGAGAGCTTCGCCGCAACGCGCAGCTTGGGCCACGCCCGCAACAACCACCACCATGCGCTCGCCCCGATGGGCTTCCCACTTGCTGGCGGCCACTGCCGCCCTCTCCAGCATTGCCGCCGCCCAGCGCACTTTTGCCAACCACACCAGCAACGACATGCTGCAGGACCCCTTCTCCGTCTATGACGACCGTCCCGACGGCTGCCCGCCGTGCTTCAACTGCAACCTCGAGCAGTTCCCGTGCCATCAATTCGCCGGCTGTAGCAAGAGCAACGGCCGCTGCGTGTGTCCGCCCGGTTTCGGAGGCAACGACTGCTCCGATCCCGTCTGCGGCTCGCTCGCTGACGGCAGAGACCGGGCGCCTCGTGAGGGCGCACGGTGCGACTGCAGAGAGGGCTGGGAAGGAATCAATTGCAACGTCTGCGCCACCAACCAGGCATGTAACGCCCTGATGCCCGAGGGCGTCGACGGTGTTTGCTACCGCGAGGGGCTTGTCGTCAAGGAGAACTACCAGATGTGCGACATCACGAACCGCAAGATCCTGGACCAGCTGAAGGATCAGAAGCCGCAGGCCACCTTCGCCTGCAATGCAGAGACCGAGGAGTGCAACTTCCAATGTATGTCCTCACACTTCTCCCAGAGATTGCCACTGACAGTCCATAGTCTGGGTCGACCAGAAGGAGTCTTTCTACTGCGCCCTTGATACCTGCGGCTTCACCGTCAACCAAGAGTCGAACCGGAACACTACCAAATACCGCTGTGAGAATGTCAAGTGCTCGTGTATCCCTGGGAGGATGCTCTGCGGAGAGGAAGGCTCTATCGACATTGGCGAGTTCCTGGATGAGTCGATCAAGGGCCCGGCGACTTTCAAGACCATCTCGACCGATGGCGGCAGCAACGAGGATGGCAGTTTGTTCTCCGAGCCGGCCATGAACGACTTGATTGCAAGCGTCTTCGGCGACGAGAGTATTACCTTGCGCTGTCACTCCGGCGAGTGCTTGCACGAGACCGAGCTCCCTGGTTATGAGCGCCCCGTGAAGGCAATCAACACGCCCTTGATTGCTGGTGTGATCGCAGGATGTGCTCTGTTCCTCGCGGCTGTCATCATCCTTGTGTGGATCCTCTCCAGGAGAAGCGCTGCGCAAGGTTGGGGCCCGATTCATTTGACCGACGATGAGGACGACGAGGCCATGAAGCTCATTGCGGACCACAAACCCGCTGCGCTCCACTTCGAGAATGTGTCGTACCAACTCAATGGCAAGCAGATTCTCACAAACATCCAGGGTGCCGTCCGTCCCGGAGAACTCATGGCGATCATGGGTGCTTCCGGTGCTGGAAAGACTACTTTCTTGGATATTCTGGCCAGGAAGAACAAGCGTGGCCACATCTACGGCGACATCTACGTCAATGGTGAAAAGATCCCGAATGACGATTTCAGAAGCGTTATCGGATTCGTTGATCAGGAAGATCATCTCCTACCCACTTTGACGGTTCACGAGACGATTATGGACTCTGCCCTTCTCCGTCTGCCAAAGGAAATGAGCCGCGCTGCAAAGGAACAGAGGGTAGAGGATATTGAAAAGCAGCTGGGAATTTACCAGATTCGCCACCAGATGATCGGTTCGGAGGAAGGAAGCGGCCGCGGCATCTCGGGCGGTGAAAAACGCCGTGTTGGAATCGCCTGCGAGCTGGTTACGAGCCCCAGTATTCTGTTCCTCGATGAGCCTACTAGCGGTCTGGACGCCTACAACGCCTTCAATGTGGTCGAGTGCCTGGTCAACCTGGTCAAGACGTACAACAGGACTGTGGTCTTCACGATCCACCAGCCGAGATCGAACATTGTCGCCCTTTTCGATCAGCTCATCCTGCTTGCCAAGGGAAGGACCGTCTACTCCGGACCTTTTGCGAACTGCCAAGCCTACTTTGACAACGTTGGGTATTCCTGTCCTCCTGGATTCAACATCGCCGATTTCCTCGTCGATCTCACGATGCATGCTTCTACGCCTCGTGTTCCGATTGATGAGAACAGCTCTCTTTTTGCATCCCGCGATGATTTCCCGACCAGGGCTAGCAGCGCAATTGGGGTGAAATCGATTCCGAGCATTTCCAACATAAGCATCGATCAGGAGCAAGGTAGCGAGTCAGCAAGCACCCGACCCAAGAACAAGAGGAGGGCTTCGATCAGACAGCAGCAAGAACGCCAGCTCTTCACCCGCAAGAAGAGCGGGTATGAGCAACCTCCGACGCCCAAGACTGACGATGAATCAATTGCTGAAACCGAGAGAGACAATATTCGGCTGCACCGACAGCAGGGGGCTCCGCCGCCGCAGATCTTGGAAGACCCGGACCAAATCCCCCCGGCTGCTGAGGGAAGCACTGGCACTGATCTCGACACGCTTGTTTCCACCTACTCGCGCTCGGACGTCGCCGAAGCCCTTCACGAGGACATCTACACGACCATCATGGGCTCCCACTCGGCGAACGGACACAACGATTCTAGCTCCGGGAGCAGCAGCAGCTACAAGGTCAAGGGCTACCGCAAGGTTGGTGTATTCAGCCAGTTCGTCATCTTGTCCAAGCGGACCTGGCGTAACCTTTACCGCAACCCGCTGCTCATGCTGACCCACTACGCCATCGCGATCGTTCTTGCTGTCCTAATCGGGTACCTCTTCTACGGCCTCACGGACGACATCAAGGGTTTCCAGAACCGCTTGGGTCTGTTCTTCTTCCTGCTCGCCCTCTTCGGTTTCAGCACCCTGACGTCGCTTACCGTCTTCGCTCCCGAACGCCTGATTTTCATGCGCGAGCGCGCCAAAGGTTACTACAAGCCTATCGCTTATTTCGCTGCGAAGGTCCTGTTCGACATCATCCCGCTGCGCCTGTTGCCGCCGATTATCATGGGCGCCATTGTGTACCCCATGACTGGTCTCATTCCAGCTGCAGCTGAGTTCTGGAAGTTCATGCTGTTCTTGACCTTGTTCAATCTGGCTGCGGCGAACATCTGCCTCTTCATCGGCATCGTCGTTAGGAACCAGGGTGTGGCGAATCTCATTGCTACGCTGGTCATGCTCTTCTCGCTGCTGTTTGGAGGATTCCTTCTCAACCACGAGACCATTCCGAAGTCTGCTTTGTGGCTGCAGTCGGTAAGTTTATCGTCACAATGTATTTGGCGCTGGTTGCAAGTTGCTAATAAGTCCTGCAGTTGTCTATCTTCCACTATGGCTTCGAGGGTCTGATTGTCAACGAGGTCAAGTACCTCTCCCTCGTGGACCACAAGTACGGTCTCGACATCGAAGTTCCAGGCTCTGCTATTCTTAGCAGCTTTGGTTTTAACGTGCTCGCGCTGTGGCAGGATGCGGTTGGACTCGCTGTTTTCTGCGGCGTCTTCGTTGTTCTCGCGTACGCTAGCATGCATCTGCTGCTTGTGGAGACTAGATGAGACGGGACATGTCTCGGCCTTTGCTCGAAAGAGTGTGTATATCATTATTGATGGCTGGGTCCGCCAATGTGGGTCCGCGCTCTCGGGCGCACTGTTGAACTAGAGGTGGTGCATGGCCACCACGTGGGCAAGCAGGGATTCGCTGCCCAATGTACAGAAGATAGAGTGTTTGGTTGGGCTCGAAGACTTGTCTGAAGGAATTGAGGTGGTCAATTACGACCATTGGCACCCCATGGTCGGTATGGGTAAGTGCATCGATACAGGCGTTATCTTTTTGCTTCCCTTTTTCTCGTTCAAAGAAGTATGTATCTCATCAAGTCAATGAATTTCACCATGTGTTGCGACTTTCTCGTCGATCCGGGCTTTCTCCCGGAGGGCGTTCGTGACTGGGCAAGCGGTGGTGTGTCAGAAGTGCTCCTGATCGACACATGTAGCACTTGCTTTTTTTCCCGTTCGGTGCGACAGGCTGAGACTGCATTAGGAAGGTTTGAAACATGTTATTCCAACGTCAACTGGACACGTCATCCATGGCGGCGAGATAATTGGGAGAACACAGGTTCTTCCCTCCAGCCTAGGCAGCGCAATACATCTAGGTATTGTGCTGCTTGGCGCGCCCATTGATTTGGGAGACGGAAGGCTGAACGAAATGAGACAGGGCTGCATGTGGCCTAGGTGGGCAAACGGACGAGCAAACGCACAGTCCCCTCTCCACACACACACCACTCTCCCGCGTGAGACGGCAGGCCACGCCATTGGAGAAGACGACATTCTTTTCATTGCAGTGGCGCGTTTGCAATAACGCAGAAGACGGGCGGCGGTCCCCACGAGCGCGGCCGCGGCCGCGGCGGCTGCTACCGCAATGCAAATCATTCGTAACCTTAACTCTCATTTCCCCTCCTCCAGCGCACCGGGGGCTCCCCCTGGCCAGGAAAGTCTGTTCGGGAAAGCCAGTCCGGGCGGCGGGTGCGGTTAATAAAGGAAAGCAGAAGGACGGATGGCGTTCCCATTCGACGAGGAGCCAGGATGAAGGACGTTCGCGCTCTCGAGGAATCGGGCTGGCCGGCGTGCGGTTCGGGAAATGGGACCGGATCCCTGGCACAGATCGGGCGGGCTGCGCGCAATGGCGATCGCCCTCATTTTTGGCTCGCCGGGGCATGTGATGGGGGGGGAAGTACCTCTAGTCGGTTTGCCAGAATGCTCCTGCAATCAATATAGGGGCGGAGCCCGGAGAAGGGGAGGGGTCCTGCGCCCGACGCATTGGCAATGGTGAAGCGGAGGCACAGAGGTGCCGCGTAGGGCTGGGCCGTTTGATGAACCATGAGCTCCGTGCAGGTGGGTGTGTCTGAGTGCCGGTCCTCGCTCCGAATCGGAGGAGCCTGGGTGGCATCGCGATGATGCGGGCCAGGGCTGGGCGACATGAGTCTTGTCGCGGCCGCGCCGTGCCTGGCTTCGCGCTACGGCAGCGCGCGCACCACTCCATGCCTCTGCATGCTCGTTTGTTCCAGCTAGCTAGGACATGCGCCGCGTCGCCGGGCAGCAAGCGCAGGTGATTGCGGGCTCCGGCCATGAGGTGAGGTGGGCGCGTCGTCGGCGGGCGGGACGTCATTGGGCCCGCATCTGGGGCGGTTCGGCACAGGCGACGAGAGGGCGGCGTAATTTGAGCGTCAGTCAATTGATCTGGGCGAAGGGAGGCGGCGTCGTCATAGGGGGCCGGCCGGCCATAGATGGCGTCGCTAGCTGCTGCGATCGAACCCTGGAATTAGTTTCAACGACGACAAGCCGCCCGCTTCCCGTCAACAACACCGTTTTCCCCATCTCGAGAGCTTGGGTTATGCGCCCGTAGTCGCACACGCATCTGTCGCGCATTGTGAGTGCACATCCTACCCACTGCCCCCCGGTCTGAAACCCGCGTTTCACATCGGCGCCCGGCCACCGTTTGGTGCCCACGCCCTGCCCACCGCCCGCCCGCGTCACGCTTTACTATGTCCCCGTCGTCCTAGCCACAATTCCTCTCCCGCGTCCACCCACTGATTCCCCCTCCCGCAACCGCAGCCATGTCATCGAATCTGCCTGGCGGCGGCGGCGTGAGATCACTCCGTGCTATGTTTGAGAGCTCGCATCCCGAACGTTCTGCATCCCCTGAAGCTCGTGGCCGTTCGCCCACCCCCGGCTCACCCTCCGTCCGCAGCAGCGAGTCCAATTCGCGCCCGACCTCCAAGGTGCGCGCCAGCTTCATTTCCGTCGGCCCCTTTGACTCGCCTCCCACCAGCATGCCCGGCGAGAACGGCGAGAACGGCGTCGAGAGCCCGGCTGTTGGCAGCCCGGCTGTCGAGAGCCCCGGCGACAGCCCCATCGCGAGCCCGCCCACCGGCGCAATCGCTGCCCTCAGGGCCGCCGCTCCCTCCGAGTCCGGCGGTAGCACCGTCACCCAGCGCCGCGGCAGCATGAGTCTCGATCCGAACCGCGACTCCGAGGTGCTGGAGGAGCTCAGGCACACCGTGTCCTCCGAGGCCGACCACCGCCGCGCCAGCGTCGACATCCAAGAGACGGTGCCCGAGAACGCCGTCTTCACCGGCCCCACCAACACGCCCTTCATGGAGATCAAGGAGGACAATGCGATGGGCACCTTCATCGACAATGACGACAACAAGTGGCAGGATGCCAAGAAGGCAAGCGAGCCTGGCCCCAAGGCGGAGGCTACGAACGAAAACGCGCGCAGCTTCCTCGAGGAAGCCGCCAAGGGCTTGAAGCGCGTCGAGATTGCCGCCGAGGAGAAGAAGTCGGACCCCAACCACAAGTCGTCCGACGCCTCCGACGCCACCGCCACCACTCCCACGCCCGCGACCACCGCTCCCCCGCCGGCTGCCGAAGAGCCAAAGAAGGAGGACGTTGCTCTTCCCGCCGAAGATCCTACAATGACCCAGCCGGACAAGAAGACCGACGTGGAGGACGCGAGCGCTCAGATGAAGCCCTCGGACCCCAAGGAGGAGAGCGCCGTCTCTGGTGGTGAGGCTCTGCCGCCTCCTACCGAGTCTTTGAAGCCTCTGGGCGTTGAGAAGACCGCGGAGGAGGCGCCTGCGCCTGCGCCTGCCGCCGAGGAGAAGGCCGAGGAGAAGGTTGAGCCCCAGCCTGAGGAGAAGGCCAATGTCGCACCCGAGCCTGTTGCTGAGGCCGAGAAGACGCCCGCGCCGGCTGAGGAGAGCGAGCCTGCTGGAGGCAAGTCTCCCATCCCTCCCGGAACGCCTAAGTCGCCGATCGCTTCCCCGAAGTCCACGACATCAAAAACTTCGTCCGCAAAGGAGCCCGCGAAGAGGACCAGCAGGACGTCGCTCAAGTCGGCGACCTCCAGCTCCGCGGCGAAGCCGCGCGCTTCGTCCAGGCCGGCAGCTGAGAAGAAGGGTACTCACGCCACGCCCCCTTTTACGAAGCCCAGACCAAAGTCGCCTACGCGCCCCGCCAAGCTCCCCTCGCATCTGACTGCGCCCACTGCTGCTTCGGCTGCGAAGCGCGAGGCCGAAAAGGCTGAGGAGAAGAAGGCTGCCGCTAAGCCCAAGACCACGACCCCCCGCGCCCCGGCTGTCGCGTCCAAGACGACGACTGCTGCCGCGCACAAGAACGCAGCCGAGAAGAAGGCCGGGTCCCGCCCCTCGCTGCCCGCGCAGAGCACCGCCAAGCGTCCCGAGTCGCGCACCTCCAGGCCCAGCGTTGGAGCGCGCGCGCCCGATGACAGCTTCCTCGCCCGCATGATGCGCCCCACGGCGGCCTCTGCCAGCAAGACGCACGAGAAGAAGGACGACGTCAAGTCGCCGCCGCGTCGCCAGACGTCGGTCAAGGCGAAGCAAGCGAACGGCAGCGGCGTCGCCGCGAAGGCGAAGACAAAGGTTGTGGAGGGCATTGACAAGGCGAAGGAAAAGGTTCTGGACAAGGATGGTGCGGAGGAGAAGAAGGAGGAGGAGAAGAGCACGGGGCCGTCGCTGGAGCCTGCGCTCCCCATCACGGAGAAGCCAGTGGAGGAGGAAAAGGCGGCCGAGGCGGAGGGCAAGAACACACCGCCTCAGGATGCGGAGACTCCAGAGCAGCAGAGCGGGGAGACAATGACGCAAACGCCCGCGGGCCTTGAGGGCGGTGTTATTCGGTAAGATAGATACACTATTCTTCCACAACCACTAATTGCATATTAAACTTCTTCCACCCGCCACCCGTTCCGTTTTCCCTCCATTACTCTTGTGGTTGCATGCAAATTAAGCGTCAAGAACTTCGCCAGGTCGTAGCCCAACAACAACCCTTGCCACACTAGTTGAAGAAACCCCGCAAATCATTCGCTCGCCGCCGCAACAACAACAACACCTCTTCCCCGACGCAGCAGCCATGGCGACAACGACGCCAACGAGCGGCTCGACCCGCGCTCTCCGCAGCTTCAGCAACGCCAGCAGCATGACGGCCTACTCGTCCACGAGCACCGCCTTCACCACCGCCTCCACCGCCGCGACGTCCGTCTACGGCGGAAGCACACCGACCTCTTCCTACACCAGCGGCACGTCCACTCCGTCTTCCGTTTCTGTTTGTGGCGACATCCCTCCCGCCAAGCCTGTCGCCGCCGCCGCCGCTGCCGCCCCGGCGCGCAGGGGCCGCATCTCGAATTTGGTCGCGTTCTTCGAGAAGAATCAGTAAAGTGCTCTTCTTCTCGGACGGGGCCGCCGCTTTTGCAATAGCCCTTCTTCTTCTTCTTCCCCCTTGGCCAAATGAAAAGGCGGATGCGAGCTCTGGTGCGGTGCGGTTATCGTTTTTGTCTGGTACAGATGATGTCGTATCCGCTGCTGCTGCTGCTTGGGCTGGTCTCGAGCAGAGAGCTGGCGTTTTTGCCCTTTTCTATTGTTTTCTTTCCTATGAGGCCATTTCCCCTCCCCTTTCCCGCTCTGTTTCCCCCACCACCACCACCACCACCACCCCCACGATACGCCCACTTTCTCTGGTAGAAAGGGGGTGATGGTATGGTGTGTATGTGTTATTTGCGATATTCTTTCGAGTTTTCTCTCTTTTTTTTTTTTTTTCAAACTCACTCTACGGATGGATGGATGATACGTGCGGGAAGAAGAAGTTCCGTCGTCGCGTCTCTGTGAGATGTGGTGGGGAGCTCGTCATTGGTTTAAACGAACACATGCTGTCGACGTTGGACGATTGGAAGGAAAAGGAGATGCAACGCGCCTAGCCTTTTCTTTTTGTTTTCCGTTGTTTGTCGTCGTTGTTGTTATTATGGTTTCTGTTTTGTGGTTTGGGTTTTGTGTTGCTGTTCGGTTTCGGCTGTTCGGGCTCTGCGTTTTTGCGTTTGTGTTTTTGTTGTTTGCCTCTTTCCTTTTTTTCACTTCGTGATTGTCGTTTTTCTTGGTATGGCTTTTTGAGTTCTCTCACGTTGAAGTGGTTCGTGTATGTGTATGTATATCTAGGTGTATTGGTTTTAATTGCTCGTTGTTTTATAGTCCCCCTTCTCCTTGCAGTCCGTGCTTTGGATAGAGAGAGTGTGTGTGTGACTACTCGCTCATATCGTTCAGTTCTGTGGGAGGTCACGCCGTTGCAGTATGATTGCATAAACAGGCTTGGAGTTCAGTTCAACAGACAGTTCGCGCCTGTCACCGTTCACGAGTTTGAAGATGAGGAAGCACAGCATATCTCGAGGCATTTGCATCCATTGTATCAAGCTCTCACATTTTCTATAGCGGAAAGCAAGCTAACCGGCCACGGCGCGTAGTCGGTTGCGCATGTCTTCCTCCCAATCCTTTTTTTTTTTTTCTTTTGGGTCATTGCCTTTTTGTTTCCTTTTTTTTTTTTCCAAAATCCCGAACCATCGATTCCGCTTTCCAATCCGGCAGAGGCTGGCTGACTGGCCGGCCGGCCGCCCCACCCCCTGCCTGCCTTCCAATCGGCGCGCCCGATCAACCTTTCTTCTTCTTCTGCTTTCCGCCTTCTCAGACAACAGCATCGTCGTCGCCCTCGTCCTCCTGCAGGAAGAAGAATGATCCCTGGTCGATGAGGTCGTCGGCGGGGACGGCGGGGATGACGGAGGCGACGATCTTCACGTCCTCCTCGGGCTCCTCCTCCTGCTTGATCTTCTTGTTCGCGTTCGCGTTCGCGTCCGCGTTCGCCGCCTCCTTCTTCTTCGCAGCGGAAGCCGGAGTAGAAGAAGCCGGAGCAAAAGTAGCGGTTGTAGGAGCAGGGTCGTCGGTAGGCGTCGTCGACCTCCTCAAGTCGTCGGAGTCGTTGGGGTAGTCGTAGTCCTCAGGCCTGACACGCTTGCGACCACCACCACCGCGTCCGCGACCGTTCTTCTTGGTCGGCGAGCTACGGCTACCGCTACGGCTACCACCGCCGCGACCGCCGCCGCCGCCGGCAGCAGCAGCAGCAGCCTTGCTCGGCGTACCGGCCTTGCTGCCAGCGGGAGTGGTGGCGGCCGAGACAGAACCACCATCACCGCCGTTGTTGTTGTTCTTGTTGTTGCTGTCGGCGACGTTGTGGTTCTTGCGCAGCTTCTGGATGCGCTGGCGGATGGCGTTGCCGGTGACGCCGGTCCCCATGGCGGCGGCGAGCTGGTTGCAGTCGTCGCGGCTGGGGTGGTACAGGTGTAGCATGGCAAGGAGGAGTTGGGTCTGTTGTTTTTTTGTTATTTCGGTGTTGTTAGCAGGGGTGCGTGTGTGGTTGAGGTTGGGGAAGGGAAGTGAGGTGAGGTGAGCAGGGGGACAGTTACGTTTTGGTCGACGACGTCGGTGGTGGACATGATGGCGGTCGCCGGTCGGCTTGTCTTTTTTTTGAGGTTGGTGGGATGGTGGGGTTGGGGTGTGGGATCGTCGTTGTGTCGATGGGGTGGCGGTCGAGTTCGAGCGCGTTGGGTGGAGTGGCGTGGAGTGGAGTGGGGAGGATGATGGGGGATGGAGGTTGGAAAGCAAAATTTTGAGCGGAAGGGAGCTGGTGAAAGTACCGGGTTCGATGCAGGAAGATCTTGGGCCAGGATTTGGGGAGCATAAAAGTGCGGCTGCGTCTCTTCCACGCACAACCCTCCACGACACTTCGCCTCCCAACCCCAACCACAACATCCACTGCCCCATAGCGCACACCACTGTACCACCTCCTTCTCCATACCGCATACCACCAACAGCCACCATGCCTATCAGTTGGACCGCCGAGGTCGACCAACGCGTAAGTCCATCCGCACCTCCTCCAGTCCCTCACCACCCGCTGACCGCGCGCTCCCGCAGCTCTTCCAGACAACCATGGACGTGTGCGGCGTAACGATCAACGGTACCCAGTACAATGAAATCGCTGAGAGGATGGGCGATGGTAAGACTTTCCCCGCCATGCGCCATGCGAAACCCACTTCACTTGCCTCGATTGCTCACAACATGACGACGCAGGATTCACCGTGGAGGCCCTGAAGCACCGTTTCCGCCGCATCAAATCCCAGAGCGGCAAGGCCGCCGGCGGTGGCGGCACGCCACGCAAGGGCGGCACCACGCCGAAGGCCCTGAAGACCGGTGGCACTCCCAGGTCCGGCCGCAGCAAGAAGCAGGTCAGCACCGACGCCGGTACCGACGACAGCGGCAACGATGAGAAGAAGCTGCGCGCTTCACCACGCAAGCGCGCCGCGAAGAGCTACGCCGAGCCCGCGACCGACGACGAGGGCGATGGTGACGACCCGGAAGAGCCCGAATCGCCGACCAAAAAAGTCAAGCACGAGAAGGAGGATGACGATGCCGCTGGCTCCTTCTTCGACCAGGACGAGGAAGTGTGATTCTACACCTAGGGCTTCTACAGATCGGCGGATTGGTTGCTGTGACTTGGGACTTTGACGATCGAATGAGCACCGGCAAGTAGTTAGATACAGTATTGAATGCCAGCACTGCTATCCTCACCTCGTGCCAATTCCTTCCTGTGACGCCGAGTGATAAATGGCCAGGGCCCAGGACTTCCAGGTGAGAAGGCCTGCGCCAACCCGGGACAAAAGTCAACACCCTGATTGTGGGAGATGCACGAAAATGATGGCAATGCCGAATTACTTTCAATCGGGAATTTTCTATCGCCAAGTCGAACCCGTGTCAAAGCCTCAATGAATAAAGCCGCCTTCTCCAGACTTCGAACCGAGAATCTTCTTCTGCGCAAGCCAGCCCCAGCCCCAGCCCCAGCCCCATCTAGACGTCCTCGCCATCCTCGTCAAAGAACGACTTCTGTTCTTCCTCCTTCTTGACCTTCTTCGTCGGCAAGTCCGGGATCTCTTCGTCGTCGTCCGCCTGATCCTCATCGTTCGCCGCGGCGGCGCCGCGCTTGCGGGGAGAGGCGCGCGGCGTCTTGTCCGGGTCCTGATCGGAGGAGTCCTTCTTCTTGCGGCCGCCGCGAGCTGCCGGCTTCGCCGGAGTGCCCGCGGCACTGCCTCCGCCTCCGCCTGATCCGCTGCCGATGACGCTGTTGGCGCCGCCGTACTTCTTCTTGAGGTGCTTGGTGAAGCGCTGGCTGATGGCGCTGACGGTGGCGCCTGGATATTTTCACCCGAATTAGCTTTGTTTTTTTTTTTTTGGTCCCGGGCGTCGTCGATGCGGAAGTGAGAGAGAGCTGAGCTGCTTACCGCCGCCGAGCTTTTCGGCAATCGTCTTCCAGCCGTCGGTTCCTAGCTTGGCGTCGGTCGTCTCGATGTACGCCATGAGTAGCTGTGCGTCGAGGGTTAGCTTGAACACACGGGTCGGGTCGGTCTGGTGGAAGGTCACTGACGCGTGCATCGTTCTCGGCATCCCAGACGACGGGCATGTTGGGCTTTTTTTTTTTTTGTAAAGGTATTGGATGGATGGATGGATGGATGGAAGCGGCTTCGTTCGCGTGGTCTGCGAGTGATGTGGAAGGTTGGTGGAGGAAGGAAAGTCGGCGGGAGACGAACGAAAGTGTGGGGGTTTATATGGGCTTCTGGCACGCGCGTGAGCACGCGTACGGCACCGAGCATTGCTGCGCGCTCCAGGCTACAGCCCGCGTCTGCATACCCAGGGCAGGAGCCCCCGCGAGATGAAACTAACGTAGCGTCACAGCCAGTGACAGAAGAAATGAGCCCTGCCCTCTCCCATTGACGGCGCTACCACCCTTTCTACGTAGGCAGTCGAATCTAAAATTCGGACGAAGATGCGACTCTTAAAAACGCAAAAACGCCCGGCAAATGGTATGTGGCGGTAGAGTGAGGGTACGGGTGACTGATACCTCGAAGGTTCACTTCAATGTAGCTTGTTCTACTTTAGAAAGCTACAAAAAATAGAGTCGTTGATTTTGATTTGCGCTCTGCTTGTCAGAGAGAGCTCTACACCGCCATGTTTAGAGGCGTTGTCTGTGACGGCAACTCACTGCCGAATCTACGGTCAGGCACCGTGAACCAAGACGAACCAGCAATGGGACAGCCAAGCGCCGCCATGCGAACATCCAAGCATGAGCCTCGCCGGCCATGTGCCCTAGACCTCCTCCGGCTCAGCCTCGCTCAGGCCGCCATCGCCGTCAAAGAAGCTTTTCTCAACCTCCTTCACGGCACCCTGCAACACCTCGTCCTCACCCGTTCCCTCGTCATCACCGCCCTGTTCAACCCTGGCCTTCTTGACCGGAGCACCGTGCTCCTCCAGCTGGTCCTCCTCGTCCTCGCCCTCGTCCGTCTCAGGCTCCTTGTACGAGCGCTTGGCGCCGGCTGTCACGCGCGCGCTCCTGCTGCGCTTGACGCCGCCAGTGTTGGCCGTCGGCGAGGCGGGGAGTTCACTGTCGTCGTCGCTGTCGGCCGACTCGTACTTGACGGCGCCCTTCTTGCCGGCGCTCTTGCCGGCGCTGCGGCGAGCATTGCTGCGGGGGGTGGCGCTCTTTGGACCACGCGGGGTGAGGGGGACGGCTGGCTTGATGGGACTGCCCGTGCCGTCGTCGGTCGAGATGAAACCGGCGGCGCGCTTGCGGGCGGCACCGAGGCGGTGGGCGATCGCCTGCGACTTGGGGTCTTGAATAAGGCGTTAGTGAGGAAACTGTGGTCACGGGTGAATGGGGGATTTTTTGGCGTACCGAAGCCCATGGCCTTGTTCAGCTTTCGCAGCATCTCGCCTGACACCTTGACGTCAAAGAGGTTAAGGAACAGGCCGAACAGCTGGAGTACTAAGTGAGTAGACGGTATGGTTTGAGTGGATTCGAAGGCTTCACGCGTACCTTAGCGTCTGCCTCGTGATCCCACTTCATGCCGGGGGCCATGACGGGCGATGAGTGTGCAGCTTTTTTTCGTTGTTGGTTGTGTGTTTCGGGTGTGTGTTTGGTGAAGGAATCGAGACGGAGGTGAGGCGGAAGAAATAGAGCAGCGGTTGTTGTGAATCTCAGAGCCTAAACCTAATTCGGAAATGCGTACGGGGTCTGGAAAGCGCCGATCGGCTCAAGAGGGAATAACAAGACAGTCTCTCCCGATGTTGCGACGGCGAGAACAGGCAGTGAAACTTTCCATCAGGGATAAGAGCTAAGCGTGTCTGTGAATGAGACATTCATCACCTTGTCGTTGCAGAGTGTTGAACAGTGTGGTGGATTGAAATTGATACCTTTGGCCTTTCGGCTTGACTAGCTTTGCTACGCTCATATAGAAAATGAGCTGGTGTACAGATAAGGAGAATGACGCGTCAGTGGTGAGAGTAGATAAGGGCTACAGGGGTACGCGACAAGGTGGTGAGAAAAAAGCAAATACGCGGTAATGTATGTCGGCTTTTGAGCCCACTGGTCAGTTGCAGAATCCAAGTTTTATGACAGCGACGACACTACTTTCTTTGCAAGACGATTCCAGAGGACAGTCTTTGATTGAATTGGAAGCTAATCATGGAGTAAGCATGGGCTGCTCTGTGCTAGGCACCAAACGCCGCGTCGGAGTTGAGCAATGCCGCGAATATCTAAGGAATTCCATCACTGGACGATTAAGACTCCTCCTTCTTCGTCTCGAAGACCGAGACGACCTGCTTGATGTCCTTGCCCGACAGCTCATCCTCATCGCCGTCCTCACCGCCTGACTTGCTCATCTCGCGCTTCGGGGTGCTGGCAGCCTTGGCACCAGCGCGCTTCTTGGTCGGAGACTCCTCGTTGTCCTGAGAGCTGTCGCCGCTCGCGTTGCCATTCTTGCGCTTGCCCGACTTCGGGGTCTTCGCAGCCGGGGTGACTGAGCCGTTGGCGGTGCCAATGCCGTCGGCCTCGGCCGCCTTCTTGAGCCTGGTGATGCGGTTCGTGATGGCGAGGCCAACGCAGTCTGCGAAGAAGAGTTAGAAACATTGTCGCATCCGGACCAATGCGATGCTGTGCTTACCGGGACCCATGAAGGAGTTCAGCTCATCGAGCATGGGGCCTTTGTTGATCTTGACGTCGTAGATCTTGAGGATGCCGAGCAGCAGCTACACGAAGATCAGCAACTGTCTGGGAAGTTATCTAGATGAGCTGCATACCTTGGCATCCGCTTCGGCGTTCCAGACCATAGGCATCTTGGTGGTGGTTGTGGATCGCGTTGTTAGAGTTGGGTGGAGCAAAGGTTGTGAGGAAGGATGAAAGATGGGCGGAGGAAGATCTGAGGGCGAGTGTCTGAAGTGAAGAGGCCGCAAATTTATGAGTAAGCAAGGTGCATTTTCCACTTCGCTGAAGTGAGTGATAGAATGAGCAGGGCCTTACGTCACCGGCTCTGGATAGGAAATCAGCTTTCACCAACCCCCCCTTCTTGGACGAAGCATCAGTCGATATTTTATCATCGACATGTCCACCGGGTTTAAGCCAATGTTCTTTCTACGGGCAGTTCAAGCAGATATCCGGACGTAGATTCTGGGTTAAAATCCGTGCAATTACGTCTGGACGTTGGATTCCACGACCCACGCATCTTTTAGTCTGCGAACAGAACTGGGATTTTCTCCTTCAATCGGACGGAACGCATTAGAAAAGTATGGATGGAAGGAACAAGCATGGTGAGCAAAAGAGAAACTGGGAACAGCAGAGAAATCATAGTTTCGCAGACGAGCGGGAGTTGCAGAGAATTGGAGGACCATAGAGCAATTAGCTGCGATGGAGAGATACAAAAGCGACGGAGATGGGGAGGAAGGGGAGAGGAGACGAAGTGGAGCGGGTGTAGCGGGGGCGGGGCGGAAAGTCTTGGCCGATGACGTTGGCGGGGCGGCAGCCTGGAGCCGCTTCCCCGGACGCGCAATGACATTCATGTGTCAGCTCCGTCGCCAGCTCCGTGCCCTCGAACCACCGTCTTCCTGCTGCCATATCCATGCGAGACCCCTCCTCACGCCTCCGGAACCATGGGCCAAGGGTACTCTTCGGACGCGCCCCCACCAACCTACGGTACGTTCGCATTGGACCCTGATCTTCGGCTTTCGCAAGCTCCCTGTGCTGACCCCCGACCAGAGCAGCTGTCGCTCGAGCTCGTCCGCCGTTTCGCTGACAAGTGCTACACTCCGCTTGAAATCTACTGCTTCAAGGCCGTCTTCAAAGCCCTCGCCGACTCGTCCTCGGGCATCCGCCATTGGAGCGAACCCACGCTATGCCGCTTCCTCGCCCTTCCCGACTCTCTCGCTGCCGGCTCCGTGGTCTTTCACATGGCCAGCTACCTCGGCGCCTTCCCCTTTCCAAGCCAGGCTCCTGCCATCTTGACGAGCGATAATCTGCTCAAGGTCGTCACATTGCTGACACGGAGACACACCCCGGTGCTGGGGAAAAAGGGCGACGCTGTGTGGATCCGCGAGATCTACCGCAGCCTTGCCGTCTACGATAGAGGACTGCAACAAGCTACCAAGGATGCCGAAGATGCTGATGGTGACAACAGTCAAGACAGGGAGACCCAGGCTGTCGCTGCCTACGATGGATTCGCTGTAGACGCCCCTGTCGACGACGAAGATGATGAAGATGACGGGGACGCGCTTGCCCTGGCCGCACTTGACTCCATGGATGCCGTCGAGGTCTTCAAGCAGGGCGAACAGTCCACTCTGAGCCATTCAATCATACCCACTGACAACTTCCTCCGCTTGATACAGCTTCTCTTATTCATCGCCCCGCTGGAGGCTCAGGATGACCTCGCTGTGTACGGCCTCCAGCTCACGGACAAGCGATTGAAAGGATTGAGAGAAACGGCAAATAACATACTCTCGTCGTTTGGAATAGAAAAGAGCCCGGGAGTAAATTACAAGACTTTCCATGCCGTCGTCTCGTCTTCTCTTCCCTACATGTTCGACGGGCTCAACCCTCTCTTCGAGCACTTTCTCTTCGCAAAAGACTTTGACCTGTCCAAGCGGAAGAACTCCGCCGCTTCAGCATCGGCAGAAACAGCCCCTGAATCGCCAAAGGATACTCCCCGTAAGAAACAAATACTTGCGCCTGAACCAATCCTCTTGTCGGAAGGTGAAATCTTGGACTTCAACTTGGTGAATCAGCTGTCTTTCCTCATCAGAGGCAACAACCTCTTCAGGCGCCTACGGCCACTGTATGCAGGAGGAACCCATGGCTTCAGCATGGGTAGCTTCGAAAAGAGCGTCTTCAACTGGCGCGCGCCCTCCATCCTCCTCGTCTCGGGCACGCTCCTCTCCGACAAGCCCGAGACGCCCAGCGAACGCGTCTTCGCCGACTCGCTCCCGCCCAAGCGCCTGCCCAGCAGCCTCGACCTGCCCTCGCGCAACACGACCAACCAAACCCTCACCTTCGGCGCCTACATCCCGGTGCCGTGGAAGGGCACGCCCAAGGCGGCCTTCGGCGACGCGTCGACGCAGCTGTTCCAGCTCTCGCCCACGCACGACCTCTTCGCCGCGTCGACGCTGAGCACCGACTACGTCTACCTCAACAAGCCGCCGCACCACCCCTCGGGCATCGGCCTCGGCTCGCCCGTGCCCCAGGCCGACACGTCGCGCGCCCACGGCCGCGCCCGCGGCGCCGTCCCCCTCGGCGCCGTCTCGCTGCACCTCGATTCCGGCCTCGAGTTCGCCGTCTTCACCCACCTCGCCGAGGGCGGCGGCTCGTTCCATCCCTCGCGCAACCCGCACCGTCGCAACAGGAGCTGGCAGGACCGCTTCGCCATTGAGGCCATCGAGGTGTGGGGGTGCGGCGGGGATGACGAGGCAGAGGCGCAGCGCAAGGCGTGGGCGTGGGAGGAGAGGGAGGCGGAGGCGAGGAGGCGCGTCAATCTGGGCACGGGCGATATAGATGCCGATAGGGAGCTGTTGAAGTTGGCGGGAATCCTGCAAGAAAGGAGCGGCGGGAGCATGTAATTGGAGCCATCTTTTTTTTTTTTTTTTTATCGGCCGGGTGTTCAATTGGTGTTTTCTGGACTTGGGAGTGTGGGATACGCGGGAACGGGAGCATGGGCTATAGGATACACAAAACGAACCAATCCACTTTACTACGAGTGATCTCCGCTCGCGGCTTTTCTTCTTGAAGTTGAGATTCCCCGTCGCTTGTGCTTCCTCCGCTTCTGCTGGAAGTATGCGTGTGCGCCCGGTCTTGGATGTGGTATACAAGATTTGACCCTTTTTCCCGCCGCCCATGTTTCTTTCTCATCTGTGGATAAAAGAAAACGCCCCGATATGCCCGGCCCCTTTTATGCTACAACATAGAACCAATGTTTTTACCCGGATAATTTCTTATCGTCGTCGTCCTTTCGATTTACGTGTGTTCATCTGAACATTCTCTAACCCTGCCTGTTTTGTTTCCAAGCCGCCAATTGTGTCAGCCGGGGCGCCGTAATCTTTTCACTTGGGTAATTCCAATCGAGAGATTTTGGAATTGGACGGGGGGGGGGGGGGGGGGGGGGGGGGTTGGACGTTACCTCTGCTTATGCTTGGGGTTCTTGCTGCAGATGATGTAGACGTATCTCTTGCCCTTGCGCCTGACGCTCTGCAGTAATAAATCATCGGATCTTCGTCAGCCAATTCGGTTCGTTTCGGTCAAATCAAGCAATCGCTCGTTCATCCTTCCTCCTCTTCCTCCCGGCCCCCCCAGCAATCCGCCATCCATCCGATCCCTCCATCCATTATACGAACTCCTCCCCCTCTTCCCCGCATCAGAGCCAAAAAAAAAAATAAAAAGAACGTACCTTGCACCCATCACACAGCTTCTTCACACTGCTGCGCACCTTCATGCCGCGAACCTGCTGTTGGAGCGATGCGGCGGAGACGGCGGCGGAGACGGCGGTGGGGCGCGCGCGCCATAGTTGCGAGAAGGGGGCGGCGGCGCGGGCGACGGTGGCGGCGGTTGCGGTGCTGCTCGTGAGCAGGCGCGGTGTTGTTGCGGCGAAGACGGTGCGGCGCAGCGGCGGCGCGAGGAAGAGGGTGCGGGCGAACATTGTGTGTGTGTGTTTGTTCTCTTGGTTGTGCGCCGCGGGCGGTCGGGGAGGAATTGGGCGGTGGGGCGGGGGTTATCGAGAGGCAGCGGCGAATGGGCGGGCGGGCGGCAACGGTGGTGGTGGTGGTTGCGAGGTTCGTGAATGTGTGATGATGGAGTTCGTTCGTCGTGGTTCGGTCGGTCGGAGCGGAGGTTACGGATTGGGCTTGGTGCGAGGGTTAGGTAAGTCGTAACGTGAGGTATTTGGGACTCGCTCGCTCGGCGGGTAGGTGGTGGTGGTGGCGGCGGCGGCGGCGCGGGCCGGATGCGACTACTAACTTTTTGGGAGCGGGGGATGGGGATGATGTTGTCCTGCGCGACAATCTTGATGTAGATTTTTAGCGTTTTGAGATAGGATGAGCGCTGAGACAGATACTGTGGTAGTTTTGCCGGAACAGATAAAGCTATGGAATCCAGCCTCTGCTGCATGTTTTGCTGGCTTGGAGACTAGAATTGATCGATGCTTCTGCTTCCAGATTGCTACTGACTTGAGTACTTCAGCAGACAAATGGACGCTGTTCCATCGTCTAGTCAAATTACACTCTCCAGTTCCAGGCTGACGCAATTCGGTTTGGAGAAGTTAAAACTGTTTATGTCCACCTAATGCGTATAGCAGCAGCACTGGAACCCGCTGCGAACAACATACCAATAAAACAGTCCTATCTTCACGATTGGTATGCAGAGTAATTCAGATTGGAGTTCTTATGCTCGATAATGACTTGGAAGTATTGTCGTGAATGGATATTGATCAATGTTCAGTATGCTAAGACTTGCTCGCGAAAAAAATGAAAAAAAGAAGAAGAAGACCCGTATCACGGAACCCCAGGCACAAGTCCCGAAATTCCCCTAGATGAGTGAGCAGGTGCCATGCAGAGTAAAGCAGGACTGCAAAATGGCGGGAGCGCAAAGCAAACACCGCGAATGCATGTAAGAACATCGGACCCAGCTGCACACTGACGCCGGCGGCAACTCAAACCCCGAAAATAAGCTTCCAGGACCGACCGACCCATCGCCATGTTCATCGTGTAAGCCGCAGAAGCGAAATCGGGAATGGAAGCGGGAAGGAAGAGATGGCTGACCAACGTGGCCCCCATCCAACCCATCGGCATCGGCTTCTCCGCCCTGCTTAGCCGACCGCTCCACGACTGCCACCAACCTCCTCGCCGGCGCCTGCGGTCCATATGCCTTCCACATGTCCCTCACGATGTCCGTCTTCCCGAGGGTGGCGCACCGACCCTAGCACCTCGTTGGGGAGTAGCGCTGGGCTACGGGGTTACGCGCCGCGGGAGAATACATCCTATCGCGGCAACGTGAAAAAATCGGCCTGGGCGGTTTCGGGCCTGTCGTTGCCGTCGACACGTGTATTGATGGTTTGCTGGTGGATGTGGACTTGCGCGACTTTACCCATGGTGACTACGAAGTGGGACGGCCGGGATTGGGTCAGTCACAACTGGCTTTGCCTACGACTGTTTGAGTGAGCCTGCTGTCCGTTAAGCCCTTCTCCATGTATCGTTCCGTAGAATGCTCAGCAAAAAAGGCCCTTGCATTGTTTGGGGTCGAGGAGATGCAACGGAACGAATATACTCGTTGTTCCAATGTTCCTCAAGGTGGACTTGGCAGATCCAAGGCAAATACGTTGGAAGATGATTGTTCTCGCCGGCATCAATCCACCGTTGCAATCACTTCGAACCCACTCTGAGCTGTGTTTTCTTGCCAGACCGCGACCTTGGGTACTCGTAGCAGCCAACTGGCAGTATGTGCTCGGGAAGCAGGCGTGACGCCCACTTTTGCACAAGGATCCATAATTCGAAAACCGCCATGTTGTCCTGCATGCGGTCTGGACTGGACCAGGGTCTGGAAGTCACTCTGCTTATCATGCGATATCGAGTGCTCCAGCCTGATTGATAGTTTGACCGCTCAGTGAGCGAATCATCATGACACTTTTTTTTGTTGGGATGAGGTCAACGGACCCTTGTCAATAACATGGCTTTGACAGCTGGGCAAGTTCAGGGTACTTTCGCCAACACCTACTTTGTACGGCATATAGCCATTTACCTTGTTTCTGAGCGTACCCGAGACAGCAGAGTCAATGTACTGATTCGCCGCGGTTTTTTGATTACACCGTCTATGGCCGCAGCTGCCGATGGGATGGTGGGTAGGTTGGACAAAGTATGTCGTCAGGTACGCCAGGGTGCTACGGCATAGAGATGCGGCAATGCAGTCGCGGCAGAGCCATAGGACGATTCTGCGGCCAGAACCAGTCGGATCACGGCAGCAGCCATGCGAGACGCGAAGAACATGGTCTGCCCTACCAGATGGCCAGGAACGCGCGGAAGTTTCTTGTAGTCAGGAGCTTAGTTGCAGAAAAGTCCACCTAACAGCTGCGGGCAGCCAGTGAGGGTGCGCCAGCGATGCGGATTATCGATGCTGATAAGGGTGGTGGAGCAATAATGAGGGTTCGGCATGCCGGGGTGGTGTCCCTGGCGTTCGAGGATTGGTGCGATAGGGCTGAAACGCACGTTTTATCACGCAGTGGCGTCAGAGGAAACCACCTTGGCCGAAAGCAGGGAAAAGGAGAAAAGGGCCGGGCAAGCGGATAGTCTGACTCAACAGAAGTGTTGGGGCGGACACGGTGCCAGAAGCATTGCAGTCGACTCATAGGCCGTTGACCGTTGCCTGAGGTAATGGTACCAACATGTGAACGGCGGCGCCATCGCCGGCGGTGGGGGTGGTGGAGCGTTCCTGAGTGGAGGGGTTTTCTCGAGGTCGTTGGAAAGCATTGGAAGGGCGAGGCCGTTCAAAAATGCGGCTAGGGTCGCGCACGCCAGAGCGGTGAGCGGTGACAGTTGTCCGTTGCGTCGTTGGCTGCGTGCTGCCATTTCCACCCAGGCATCCCAAAGGAGAAGCAGACCCTGCAGGCCCGCCAGCTCCAGGCGCAGGTTGCGTGCGATGTTTCGAGAATCTCACATGCAAAAGCTGCAGAGGAGGAGGTGGAGTTAAAAGTCCGCAGATGACTCGCGGAGTCGACCGGCGCAGCGCCAGCGGCTCCTTGGACCACACCACCCGGCGCCCATTTCGGTAATTCGACGGCGCAGGCGTGCGGCGGGAGGGCGCGGGTGATGGGCAGCGCAGCGACTGTGGCCAAATTTAGCGTCATCTGAGCGTCGCCGCGCTGATGCGGAAAGCCCTTGCCTCAACATGGCCCGGTGACTGCTGCTTGTGCGACGCAGGCAAAGGATGCATCGCACGATTGGCGGCTGGGCTCAGCACTGTTCCCGCGATAAGCCCAACGCCAACACCCCGCGGTGGGGATAGTCGATGCGGGCTGGATCTCTCTCACATGCCGCAGGACGGGGATCGCGCAGCCACCCTTGCGCGCGTTCGTCCCACACGCGGCGGAGAACGTTCCTCGTACCCGCCAGCGCGTTACCGGTTCCTGATCGCAGCCCATGTCGGCGGGAGAGCCCTAATGCGCGGCGTGGGGCGTTGGCATTCGCGGGTGGGTTTTCGAGACCAAGGCAGCGCGCGGAGCCGAAGCGTTGGCCGCGCGTGGGCCGGCAGCGAATTGCGAGGGCCACAAGGGCGGTTGGCCTGGTCGATGACGAGGTGTCGAGGCGTGGGTGCTATCCCTGGCAGCGTCTCAGCTGGTCAGCGCCGGGCGTATGACAGATCTCTTCGCGTAGTGCATCGCTGATTTAGGCGGCGCGCTGCGCTACAAGCTTGCCAGCCCAAGTCTCACGCGCCTCCCACAGCACCGCAGCAGCGTGCTTGAAAGCGACGCGTGACCCGCTAGCTCTCCCGCCTTCGGCCTTTCACCCGCCGCCCGTCGTCACCGCACCTCCTTGCGATTCTATTCGACACAAATACTCGAACACCTCCCCGCAATCCGCACTCTGCTCTCCGCTCTCCGCTCTCCGCATTAACTTCCCCACAGCCCCGCGAGTCTGACAGAGCCGCCCTGCGAGAGCCCGTTCCGCCCTCGCCTATGGCTCCGGTGTGCTCATGTCCTTCCTCCACGACGCCCTTTTCTCCCGCCGGTACCACCATGCCCCGAAAGACGGCCAGACGGACCCGGCCGCACTGAGGCGTCCCAGCGGCAATGCCGGCCTTCTGTCGCCGTTGGCCAAACTGGTCAGGGACCCGGCGGGGACAATCGAGGATTTTGTGGGCGCTCTCGGCGGCCAGGAACCTCACAATGCGCCCGAGCTGGAGGATGGAAGCCGGAAGCAGATCCTGTACCTGCGCCTGCAGAACGTACGTCGCACCCTTCGTGGTGCCAGGCCGCGCTAACAAGCAGGTTTGTGACAGGCCGAAAACTACACCGATTGGCACGCCGCAGCCGCCGAACTGGACGATCTGGAGGGAAACAACGATTGGAAGCACGAGCACGAGTCGACCGAATACAACTACGAGTTGGTAGAGGCCCGGCTCAAGCAGCTCGACGATGCACGTATCAGCTGTGACGTCCAGCGCATGCTCTTCCTTATCCGAACCTCCCTCACACGCGGTCTTGGGGGTATGGGTGACTTGCGCTTGTACAAGCACTCCCACGTCGGAACCAAGGCTTTGATCGAGCGCTACATTGAGTCCGCCAAGCAGACTCTCACTGCTCTGCTGGATATCTCGTCAAAACAGGGAGACGGCGGCCTCGACCCGCGATACGTACTGGAGCAACTTTTGGCCACCCGGCAATCGTTCGGACGCAGCGCTCTACTTCTGTCCGGAGGCGGCACATTTGGCATGAACCACATTGGGGTAATTAAATCGCTCTGGGAAACCAATTTGCTTCCCAGAATCATCTCGGGTGCCTCTGCCGGCAGCATTGTTTGCGCAGTGCTCTGCACGCGCACGGACACCGAGATGCCACAGGTGCTAGATGAGTTCTGCTTCGGCGATCTAGACGTATTTGAAAAGCCGGGCGATCGCGGCCTCTTGACAAAGGCCGCCCGGTTTCTGAAGTACGGCGCTGTCTTTGACATTTCGCATCTGATTCAAGTCATGCGGAATATGCTCGGAGATATGACCTTTCAGGAAGCCTACAACCGGACTCGAAGGATTCTCAACATCACCGTCTCAAGCGCGAGTGCTTTTGATCTGCCCCGGCTGCTCAATTACATCACCGCGCCGAATGTCATTATCTGGTCTGCAGTGTGAGTGATTTCCCACTTTCCGTGGTGTGATTGTTTGAGCATCATCTGACTGATTTAGTGCTGCTTCCTGTTCGGTACCGTTGGTATTCTCCGCGGCTCAGCTCATGGCGAAGGATCCTACCACCGGCCAACAAATCCCTTGGGATCCTTCGCCCCAGCGATGGATTGACGGGTCGGTCGACAACGATCTCCCCATCACGCGTCTCGCAGAGATGTTCAACGTCAACCACTTTATCGTATCCCAGGTCAACCCTCATGTAGTGCCATTCCTGGAAAAGGAGGAAGGTATTCCTTTCCCGGAAGCCCAACCTCAAGCCTCGGCTTTCGCAGCTGGTCCCGGATGGCTGCATAGTATGGCTAGCCTGGCGAAGGGAGAGGCTCAGCACAGGCTGCACGTTATCGCTGAGCTTGGCTTCTTCCCCAACTACTGCACAAAGGCCAGGTCTATCCTCAGCCAACGTTACTCTGGAGACATCACGATCTTTCCGGCCATTTCCTACTCACAGTTCCCGAGGATCCTGAGCAACCCCACACCAGAGTTCATGCAACAGGCAATGATCTGCGGCGAGAGAGCCACCTGGCCCAAAATGAGCAGGATTATAAACCACTGCGCCATTGAGCTTGCTCTTGATGACGCCGTGCGTCAGCTGAGAGCACGCGTGGTCTTCAGCCCTAGCGAAGTCGATCTGCGCAAGCACTTGACTCGGCCGTCCTCGGTCCATTCCGAATCAGGTCGCGGCAGAGGCAGGACTTTGCGATGCCGCCAGGATTTGACACGCAGCATCAACGATTTGGATCAAGAAGCCCGCAACGGACGTCCAATTAGCCTGAACCTGGATGTGCCCGTCAAGTACCGTACCCGCTCAAAGCCGGATTTGAGGACCTTTGCGGCTCCTCGCGCGAGCGATTCGGCTCTGCTTCAGGTTCCAATGCAGGACATCCTCTCATCTGCCACCGAGGAAGACCTTATTTCGACTGACAGCGAAGACGATAACGCGTCTCTTTCTTCGCTCGATTCTCCTCCAGACGCCGATCAAGACGACTGGCCACCTCCTCTGTTCCCTTCGATCTCGCAACCGGCAACACCGAACCCCAGCTCTCGGGGCATCCGCAGTACCTCGTCTACACAACTCGCCATGACCAGAACGCCCAGCGCGGTCACGCAGCCCAGTTCTCCAGAGCGCATCTACAAGCGTCTGTTCCACGCGCCGCAGAAAATCACACAGTCGACAAAGACGCCGGAAGATTCCCAGTCAGGCTCCAACAAGCCCAATGAGGGCAGGCGACGAGAGAGCCACTCAGGACTGCAAACCGATATCAGCGGCACAAGAGGAATGCTCCTCCGCCGCAAGAAGAGCTTTGGCTCCTTGCTTCCGAGCCGTCTTCAGAGAAAAAGCAAGAAGACCACCGAAGCGCTTGATTACCCGACCGAAAGCGACCTTTCGTAACTTTGCCCTTCACGTACATGTATTGTTTACATACCCTTGAAGTCATGACATCATTATTATATTCATCAGCAGAGCTTTGCCTCTGCACGAAATGCATCGTTCAGGAGTTCAGTGGCGCAATTCGCGCAGGAAGATGAGGGAGACGAGAGGCACTGGATAGCAGATTCGCAATCGCTTGCTTCTTATGCGCCGCATTCGATCACAATTTGTTTTTTTTTTGTTTATTCTGCGGATAAAGTCTGGCATACTTCATTGGCTTGTATCATTCAGCATTGTCGACACCATCGAACCCGACGCCTGGTCGTGGGGTAGGAGAGATAGAAAGGGAATTTTCTTTTTTCCTCGTCAGATGTGGTCATATTTTCGGATTGGGGATAGATACTACACACGCTCCCACGAGCCCATCGCCGACATCTATCTTTCCTTTGTAATCAAAAACGAGAACAAATACCCCACAACTTATATAACCTTCATCATTCGGCTTGACAGTGCCATCATCTCTTGTCGCCTCTTATAATGTCTACAAGACCCACACCTACTCGAACAAATGATACAAGAAAGCCCTCATATAAACACAGTAACTAGCTAGCCTTTGGAACTACGCCACATGTGATGACAACGCACCTTTCTCATTTCGTCGTGTGATAAGCATTCGTCTCTTTACGTTCGATTCCGTCGTTTTGTTGTTCCCGCACCTCTCTCTCCCTCTCTCTTTCTCCTACAACCCCTTTTCCGTCTTCTCGGCATCCACCTCCTTCACCGCGTTCGACAGGTCCGGATTCACCACTCGCGGAATCTGCTTGCGTTCATTGCCTAGCACCACTAAAATTTTACACGTTCCATGTCAGCAGTTGTATGTTTTTTTTCTTTCCCCCTCTCTTCTCTTAACGGAAAAAAAAAATTCCAAAGAAGAGAGAAAGACTGCGGAGAAAGAGAGAGAGAGAGAGAGAGAGCGGGGGGAAAAACTCACGTCGGTCATACAACGCATAGCTCGTCACGAGGGCAACCGGCATGGCGACGATGGCCAACGTCCACCGGCGCGCGGCGGGCTTGTACGCCGCCGGCAGCGGCTCGACGGGCTTCCACTGGTGCGGCGGGGGTCGCTGCTGCCGCTGGTGGGGCTGCTGCTGCCGCGGCGGCTGCTCCTCAGCTGGCAGCGCGGCGGCGGCGGGCGCTTGGGCTTTGGACGGGCGGTGCGGGCTGTAGGGTAGCGGCCGCGGTGGTTTGTTGGGTGCTGGCGGTTGTTGGCCTTGGGCTTGGCCTTGGCCTTGGGGCGGTTGTTGTTGTTGCTGTGGGCGGGCCATTGGGGATGGGATTGTGTGGGCGGCTTCTGTGAGCCACGGCGGGGTGGTGCTGGCGGTGGTTGAGGAGGGCGGAGGTTGCAAGTGTGCGGGAGTAGGGTTCTTCGTCTCGATGCTGTTGCTGCTACCGCTGCCGCTGCCGCTGCTGCCGGAGGGGGTGGAGGCAGTTGGATTCGCAACAGACGTGGAGCCGATGCGCGCGAGCTCTTTCTCTTGTCTGTGTAGCTCTCCCGCTACTTTTGTGGTGGCTCCGTCCGCTTGCGTATCACGCAGCAATTCTAGGTGGGATGTTTCCAAGACTCGCCCCGTGTCCTCAGCGCCCACCGTTGTCTTTTCTTCGTTTCCCTCGGCCCCGTCGTCGTCCTTGCCGCTCTGCAATGGCAACAATAATTCCCGCGCCGCAAGCTCGCTCAGTATTTTCGAATCTTTCGCCGCAGTCGTGGTCTCCGCCCTCGCAGCGGTGCTATTCTTCGCTTCGATTGCGATTGCCGTCGTTGGCACCGCGGAATTGTCCGGAGCGGGTTCGGCGGCTGCCTTGGGTCGTGGAGGTCGAGCCGTCGTCGTCGTCGATGGTGAAGCTTGCGGAGTTGGGTTCGGAGGTGTGATCGACGCCGCCGCAGCAGCTGGTGGGTCCGCCAGTTGCTTTGTCGTGGCCGGTTTTTGATTGGCCGGCGGGCTGCCATTGGTCTTTTTGGTCGTGGTACTCTTCGTCCTTGTCTTCTTCTCGATAGCGGTATCGGCCTTTGTAGTCGCTTCCCTTTTTGCTCTCGGTTTCTTCGCATTGGCAGGCGCTGGTTTGACGTCTTTCGTTGGAATGGTGTCGACGATCAAATCGATGGCGGGAGCTTCGGCGTCGGCAACGACTTTGCGCGGACGGCCTCGAGGGCGCATTTGGAGCGTTTTTGCGTCCGCCATCTTTTTCTCTTGATTTTCCTGGTATTTTCCCTAGGTAGCACAGGTTGTTCGAGTTCCGAAGAAGAAAGTTGGAGTGGTCGTGCTGCTAAACTCGGTCTTCATCGCGCCTGTGTAGACAAAGACGCGTCCAAGCAACCGACGCGTCTTGCCGGGCGAAATTACTATAGCAAGGATGCATGCTTGCGATGCCTGGGTACGAGGGTGGCGTGTGGTCAGTGTTCATGTCACATGGAGCATGAAATCATGGGTAGGGATCCATCGCGCTGCTGATTGGTGATGCTGGACGGTGCGGCTTTTGAAGCGTGCAAATGCAGGGCCGTGCAATGGATTTTTGAGTTTGGTGCAGCTAATAATGGACTGGGGTCACTTGCGGGGATTTGGTGTTCACTAGCGTTAAGTGGCGAGGAAAGTCTAACTACCTACTTCTACGTGATGACCTCTTTGTGATGAAGGTTTAGGTTTATTTTTCCTTTTTGAAATGGAGCATATGTGGCTGTATTCACAGCAGAACAGAAAACAGAGCTCAACCCTTTTTCAACTGTTGAATGCTTCGTCTAGTGAATCGATCAGGGAGCGCTTTTCGTACCGGAAAGTATGAGCTTCTGCAGGAGAAACGGAGCTAAGCCGGCCATCGCCCAGTACCAGCCCACCTGCCTTAATTCAGATCTGCTCTCCTCATCGATAGATGCGTCCGCACTGAAACCTCTCTGTAGCAGAGACTCAGACCTGGATTCCTTGTACGTCTCCGCCTTCACCTGCAGACTTGTCACAATCCCAATGAATATCCCAAATTCTACTCGGCGGTGTGGTACGATATCCCGGGCGTGGTGCGTGAGGACACTGTGCAGTATTGTATGAGCACATAGGTGCCCCAAAAGCCGCCACTTTCCCAAATAACGCACCCAGGATTATCTCAATCACCCGTTCTGCAGCAGTACTCCTTCAGTTGACCCACCTGGGTCAAATTCTGCCTCTTCCAGCTTCGAACAACAAACAGAAGACGGCAGTGAATGTCAGAATCAAGCTGAGGGTGTCCGTTCCTCGGAGGTTGAGGTGACGAC
Organism: Diplodia seriata; assembly: GCF_021436955.1. Classification (NCBI taxonomy): domain Eukaryota; kingdom Fungi; phylum Ascomycota; class Dothideomycetes; order Botryosphaeriales; family Botryosphaeriaceae; genus Diplodia; species Diplodia seriata. The sequence continues at coordinate 242,228 of NW_027117309.1, read as the reverse complement.
GCAGTTGGACGTTAGGACTCGCAGTGGAATGAAAGACAAAACAGCTAACCCGAGTCATCATGTCCGGGAGATTGATAGCCCTCATTCGGACAGTCACATCTCGGAATGAGATGGGCACATCTCGGGCCGTGACGGGGAAGCAGCCGAGCTGGGCGGCGGAAATAAGGCTGCAGCAGCAGGCCGCGTGCACTGGTCAGGCCGTTGGCCGGAGCAAGTTCCTGGGTCATCTGCATGCCCGTGTCAGCAAGCATCGGCAGCCGATCTCCGTTGGGTGGTGGAGCCCGATGTGTTCAAGTGATGGTCCCGGGCCTGGACTCGTGGAACTGTTTCAGAGCGCTGGCAAAACATCATGCGGCACCCGAGCGCACAGGGCTGAGGTCGGGCAGTCGAGTGGAGCAGCGGAGCCGGATGCAGCATCGCATCGCAAGCGAGTCTGCAGCCTGAGTAGTGTCGAGGCGCGTATACGGACAAGTCGCGACGAGTAGTGGCAGTTGTTGCGCGGCCCGCTCTCGCAGCGCTGGAGGGCCGGGGCGCAGGGCGTTCGCTTGCGACGCGAGCAGCCCATCCCTGCGCCCATCAGCCTCCCACGCTCCACGACCCATCCCTCTGTCCAACCGCTGCGCCGCTCTTCGCTCAAGCTTCGCCGGCACTCAATGCCGCTGCTCGGCCCTGTCACACCGGCGCTATATTACGCATCTACCTGGCGTTCGCCATGGCGCGCCGAACTCCTGCCCGTCAGATGACGCCGCCTGCCCGGTCACTCTACATAACACAGCACCGTTTACCGCTCTATATGTGTGTGACCCCGCCCTGTGAGATCTCCTCAATCCTCCCGTCTCTCGAGCGGCCAAAACCATGTATCCTGCCGACCTTGTCGTCCGCTTGTTCTCGCTCTCGAACTGCGCGCTTTGCATCTCAACCGTACTACTACTCCTATACTTGCGTCATGTAAACCGCGCTCTCGGCGGCACGCCTGACGAGGCTTCGCGTGCTGGCTCCCAACCCTGGACCGAGGAAGAGTTGAAGGAAACCTACCAGAAAATGAAGCAATCGCCCGTGGACATCCGCCAACACCTTCCTCCCAAGCAGACTCGCCGTTACATTGTGACTGGAGGAGCAGGCAAGTCTGTCCACAACCCACCTCTCCCGTAGCCCAAGCTAACACCAGAAGCAGGCCTGGTTGGTGGCTCAATCGTACAACACCTTCTAGCTCGCGGCGAAGATCTTGATGCGATTCGAATCGTTGACGTCAGACGCCCAACCCCTGATGTCGCGGGAGATGTGCGCCGATCCGCAGAGCTTAGCAAAGTTGGCTTCGCGACTGCAGACATTACTGACTCCGAGTCCACCGATCACGCCTTCTCCGTGCCCTGGCCATCCTCAGTCGAGGACAGGCCACTCACTGTTTTCCACACTGCTGCCACCATCCGCTTCGCCGAACGCGCAAGGGACCTGCTCCCCCTATCAGAGAAGGTCAACGTCGTCGGCACCAAGAACGTCCTCGCCGCCGCAAAAGCTGCTGGCGCCTCTGTCTTCATCGCGACCTCCTCGGGCTCCATCGCCATCCGCCGTGTCAACTTCTGGCTGGCGCCCTGGCGGCGCTGGCCGCGGGGCTTCTTTCAATCCCTCAGTGACGCTGACTACGACTTGAGCCGGCCACACGAGACATATTTCGGCAATTACCCAGCATCAAAAGCCACTGCAGAGCGGATTGTACGCGGTGCCGACAACGCAGCGAGCGGAATACGGACCGGTGTCATCAGGCCTGCATCAGGCGTGTATGGGACGACAATGGACAACACGATTGGCAATTACTTACGGCGCGGCGGCAACGCCGACTGGATCCGCCACATCGTCAACCCCTTCGTTTACACCGAAAACGTCTCTCTGGCCCATCTCCTGCTTGAGCAGCGTCTGATCACGCCCGCTCGCGACCCTGCTTCCGGGAAGCGTGTCGACATTGGCGGCAGTGCGTACACCGTCACCGACCCCAACCCGCCCATCCGCTACTCCGACATCGCGCATCTCCTGCACACGCTCTGTGTGACTCCCGTCAAGTTCGTAGCCGTACCGCCCGCGCTCATGCTCGTCATTTCCCACGTCGTCGAGTTCTACACACTGCTTCGGCACCGGTACCTCCCAAGAATCTTACCCCCGGTGGCGGGCGATTTGGCTCTGCTGCAACCCGCCCTGTTCGCCATCTGCTGTGTACATCTGTCCTACGACGATAGCGAGGCGAGGAAGAGACCGGAAGAGGGCGGGCTTGGGTATCGAGCGCCGTGGACGTCCATGGAGGCTATGTGTCGGCAAGTCCTCGCGTGGAATGAAGAGTGGAATGAGAAAGTAGGGGAGAAGGGAAAGCAAATGGAGGGAAAGAAAGGCGAGGACGGCAGTATCATGGGAGAGGTTAGGGGGTTGGTAGATACAGTGGAGAAGCTACCCATGGCACCTGTTCAGGCGTAATGAGTGAGGGTAATAGTCCACGTTGCTCTTTTACGGCTTACTTATGAAAGCATGTGTACTAAACATGACGAATAGATACCAATGAAGCTCTTACAAGTCCATACAAGACCAAGCTACTGCTAAGGAGGAACTATCCATCGTTGTTCGGTTCATCTGAAGTGAACGGTCGCCCCTCACGGTGTACTGATACCACACCATTCCTCCAAGAAGCAACTCTTATCGGCCACAGCTGAACTAACAATTGACTACCAGCCTACTAGAGAGTAAGTTTACTGCCCGTAATGCATGCTCGGGTAAATCTATTACTGCGTTCCTCCGTGCTTAACCCGCGTTGCAAACGCGTCAAGCTCAGATCTTCTTCATCTTTGCACCCACACCCTTCGTCGCTCACAACCAACAACCAGCGACCGCAAACATGGAGCCCAACAGCGCCCAGCAAACGCCTGCAAGGCAGGTAGAGGAGCAGACAGGGAGAGACACCAGTCCTCCAGAAGAGCACCGCTCGCGCCAGGCTCGCCGCGCCGCCGAACGGGCGGCCGAGAAGGCCGTCCAGAAGCTGGACAAGAAGGCCGCCGCCACCGACGAAGACGACGACGACAACGACGACGACATCAACCTGGCACCGCAGGAATTCCCTGGTGAGATCTACATCCGCGAAGCATCCGCCGCCATCAGGGACGCGCAGCTGGCCGGACAGGCTAACCCGCCGCAAGAAGACGACGCCGCCCACTCCACCACCATCTCCTTCTTCGCCGACGGCTCGAGGGACTCGGCGCGGAACGGCAAGGGCGCGGCATGCGCCGTCGTCTGGCGCGACCCTGCCGCTGCCGCTGCCGCCGCCGCCACCGCCGACGACGACAACAACAACAACAACAACTGGCGCGTCGACGCCAAAGCCCTGCCCGACGGCGCCAACAGCCACGACGCCGAAGCCCACGCGTGCCTACGCGCCCTCCAACTCGCCGTCGCCACCACGCGACGTCCCAGCAGCAGCAGCAGCAGCAGCGCTTCTCCCGCCACCGTCCGCCTCATCCAGATCTTCACGGACAGCGCAACGGTCCTCCAGGCCCTCATCAAGCTGCGCTCGTGCGACCGCGGGCCGTTTCCTCCCCCCCGCCCGCATCGACAGGCGCCGGCTGGCGCGCTGGACCGCGCGGCGCCCCTACTTCGTCGAGCAGCTCGAGGCCATCTACAATTGGGCCGCGCTGTTGAAGGACGAGGGCGTGCGCGTCGTCTTCCGCTGGGTGATCAAGGGGCACGCGTGGCCGTTTAGGGTCGTGGGCCACGCAAGGGTGGACGAGGCGGCGCGCGCGGCGTTGCCGTCGAGGCGGCCGGGTTGGGTGGCGCCGGAGCCGGAGTGGTGGATGAGGAGGATGGAGAGGGAGAGGGAGAGGAAGAAGAGGGAGAGGAAGAGGAGGGAGGAGTGGGCTGAGGAGGAGGCGAGGCTGGAGAAGGGCGCTCCGCCGAAGAGGAGGAAGTTGGGGCGCTGAGCAGGCGCTGAGGCTGGTCGGGGCGTGGTGGGAGATGTGCTTGTAAGTTCGTCCCCTGAGTTTTTTTGGGGCTCTGGACTCCGTTGTTATGACTTTGTGTTTAGTTCCTCGGATCGACGAACGACCCTTTTTCTTTTGGTGGGCAGGCCTTTTGGGGGATGGGGATGGGGATGGGGATGGGGATGGGGATGGGGAGGACGACGAAGACTGGGAGGACTAGGATGAGGACGAAGACGAAGATGACGACGAAGACGAAGACGAGGACGAGCTGAGCGGGGAGTCATTCTTCGTAGACGGACATCATAATTCCCATTGCAGATTCATGTCCGGACAATAGCTCTGACTGTCTGTGTGACATATTGCTTGATTCGATAAACTTGGAGGTGGAGGTGCGGTATAGGGCAGGACCGGATATGTTTTCCGCTTTGGGACGACGCGGAACGTCATGGTGTGGGGGAGATACGGGTTGCGTAGCTGACCCCGCGTCAAGCCCATATCAGTTAAAGATTACGCCTCACGTCAACGAAGGTGACATCAAAGGTTCAGTTGATCTATATACAGGTGTTTTCGACTACAACCAAAGCGAGACATTAGGAATTCCTCCAATATGTCGTCGACCAACGAACCGGAGCAGTACCCCGTCCGCCCCACCCCGCACTGCCCAAACAGTGTCTTTCCCGTCTTGGTCTACCGCGGAGTTCTACCAACGCCGGTAGACGAAGAGTCGACGTCAGACTTCCTGCAGAGGAATCACTGGGAGAAAAAGGCAAGTCATTATGGAAAGAAACACAGACAGCAAAAAAAGTCCCGTAAAAAGCCTCCATACACATAGCTTCCCCACGTCTCCCCCCTCCCATCCTTTTCTTTCAAAACGAACCCCCTTTCTGAGCAAGCAACGCCAAAGGAAAAAAGGGCACCTGGGGCGCCATCACCACCAAGCACTTCCACCCCAACACGCACGAATGCTACGGCGTCTTCCACGGGCGCTCCGAGCTGGTCTTCGGCCTGGGCGGTGCGGACGTCAAAGCCGATGCCGATGACGACAGCAATGGCGAGGAGCTGGGGGGAGTGCGCGTCACCGTCGCCGCGGGCGACGTCGTCGTCGTGCCCGCCGGCGTCGCGCACGCGTCCGTCCGGAAGGATGACGGGTACAAGTACGTTGGCGTGTATCCAGAGGTGAATATCTCTCCTTTTCCCTCTTCTCTTTTTCCGCTTTACTACGTGTCTTGGAGATGTTGTGTTTACGTGGGGGGGGGCGGGGGCAAGGAGAGAACGGGGGAGGGGGGGGAATGATGAGGGATGTTCTGTGCTGATGATGTCCGACGACGAATGCCAGGGCTCGCCGAAGTGGAGGAACGAGTGGGGCAAGAGAGAGCTGCACGGCGCGGATGATCCGCTGTTCGGTGAGATCAGGGGAGTGCCTGTGCCGGAATGCGATCCCGTCTTTGGGCCGGACGGCCCGTTGAGGAAGGTCTGGGGTGAGGTGTTGGCGAAGTGAAAACAAACCGGGGGTATTTTGCTCTCTGCTGGGAAAGGTTGGAATTTGGCGCGTCGAGTGTACATCTTGAGTGAAATATGTCAACGGTCAATTCGTGTAACTGCGGGCGGTGATGGACATAGCGTTAGTGGGTAGAAGGGAAATATGGAAATATGATTGGGAAGTTGATTGGGCAGTCGAAATGTTATAGCTGAAATCTCTAACGTCTCCCGCCCAATTGAAGAAAGATGAGCGATAGTAGCGCTACAAGAGAGCCTTATATCCAACAAAGATGCTCAGCTCTCAACAGTCATTCTACCACGGTCGTCGTACACCGTAAACGCGGGGTAATACCGTATCTGGCCGTTGTTTGGAAGCGCCACACTGATGACCTCCTGCCACAAGCAGACTGATGTATACAACCGATACACAATCATACCGTGGCTACGAGGCTGAGCTGACCTACCCTGCGGGATGTGAGTAAGCAAGTACAGATGTCTGCCGTAAACACCAAGTAGAGCTACTCCAATCAAAAGAAAAAATTACGCATGGAGCCCACACCCTCCACACATATGCACACAGCACTAACCTGCACAACCACAAGATGACGACGAACAATGCTATTTTCGCTGTTCTGTCCTGTCCAAAAGATTCGATTAACCGTTCCCCGATGCAAATGCATTTTATCCGGATCCCCAATCCATGTATGTAGTACTGACTGTACCCAAAACCAACAAAACCAAGCCAAGCCAACCCGGACCGAACCAGCCTTTCCATTTCCCCCAAACACCAAATCCAGAAGAAACAGAAAGAAAAAAAAAAGAAAAAAAAAGGGAACAATCAAAATCAAAACACCAACCCTCGGGTATCATCGCACAACTTAACACCAGCCCACAAACAACCCCCGCCCTTCCCCTTCCATCATCCCTCAATCAAAAACCCCCTCCCTGCGCCCTCCCAAAAGCCGCAGGACTCAAACTGCGCCTCGCAAGCAACATCTTCTGCCTGAACGGCGTGACGGCCGCCAACGACGACGCACCCTTGTCGTCACGGTCGAACAAGCCCTTGTTGAGCTGCTTCGGCGGGCACGTCTTCTGGGTGATGTTTTCCGGGTGCAGGTAGTACGGGGTGGCGGGCGAGAAGGGCTCTAGTGCGCCGAGTACGGCGGTGGTGACGGTGACCGAGGGCGACGACTTGGTCGGGGTCTTGAATAGGAGGAGTTGCGTCGCTGGAGGAGGCGTGTTTTCCTTGTTGCTGTTGTCGGCGGCGGCGGCGGCGGCGGCCGGGGTGGTGGTGGAGGTGATGTCGGCAAAGGGGCTGAGGGTGGGCTTGCCCTTGGGGGTGAGGCTCATGAGGGCGAAGGGGGTGCCGAAGGACTTGGCCGGGGTGGCGCGGGCCGGGGTGTTGGCGGCGCTCAGGGCGAAGAGGGTGCGGACGGGGCTGTTGCCCAGGAGGAGGCGCGAGACTTCGACCAGGTAGTCCTCTTCGACGACGCGCTTGTTGAAGCGTTCGCAGTCGAGCACCCAGCCGATGTTGACGGCCTTGACCGCGCCGCCGGCGGCCGCCACCTTCTCGAGAGTCTCGACGGCGCCGTCCTTGAACAGGACGTGGCTGATGCTGTCGTCGATGCCGTCCCACTCGCTGACGACCTTTGCGCCCATCTCCTCGAGGAGGGGGATGAAAAGGTCGCCGGCATCTTCGCCGTCAGCAGTGCGGACATCGACAAAGAAGGCGGTGCCGTTCAGGAGACCATCGTCAGGACGAGGAATGTTGGCCTCGAAGTCGGCATCAACATTGTGCTGCATGGCCTTTGGAGTCTGAGGCTCTTGAGGCACCTCAATGATCTTGGCCTGGACAGGCTCAGTCGCCCAAGCAACAGACTTCTTGGGAGATCCAAAAGGCTTCTTGAAGGGAGAGCGGAGAGAAGACTTCGCCGGAGTGAGGGAGGGAATGAAAGCAAGGCTCTGCCTCGGCTTCTTGATGGAGCTCTCCAGCTCAATGGCCATAGAAAGGCGCTTGTGGCGAGCACGACGCTCGGTCTTAGCCTTGTCCTTGGCAATTGCAGCGGCATGTTGCTCCTCCATTGTAGGAGTCGAAGGCCTTTCAGGAACCTGCGGAGCAGGGGTTCCCTGCGTTTCTTCCACAATTTCTTCTTGGACGATCGTAGTTTGCTCAACGACGGCGGTCTCCTCGACCTGCTCCTCGCCTGCGCCGACAGTCTCTAGAGCCGCCTCGACAGGCTGAACCTCGGGCTCGCACTCGGGCACCGCCTCCTCGACGTCATGTGCGTCTTCGATGAATTGAATCTCAGAGCGAGCAGGGGTAGCCTCGACATACTCCTCGTCGTGATACTCAACAACACTCGGCTCCTCAGCAATAGGCTGTTCCACCAGAGGAGCGTCATCCTGAACGATTTCAGCAGCCTCCTCAGGCTCGACATCATCAACAGGAGCGGAGTCCTGCATGGGGACATCGGCATGCTCCTCCATGACAGCAGAGTGCTCGACAGGCTCGGCACGCGGAGACCCTACCGGGGTCTCGCTGTCAGACATGACCAAGTCGGTAGGGGAGACGCACGGCTCCATCCCCTCGACGTCGGGACGCTGCAGTTCCAAGTCCGCGGCGATGTCATGCTGATCGTTTTGGGACTCCGGTTCCTCGGTAGACCTGGCAACCTCGATATCCAGGCTCTGTGATCTAGAGGCATCTTCTTGACCACTCTCGGATTCTGACAGGCTCTGGTCAATTTTGTCGATGACGCCCTGAACGAATTGCTCCGTAGGCGTAGCCGGTGGCATGGCAGGCGACGCCCCGTGGAGCAACTTGATAGCAGAATTGACGTCCTTTAGGCCGGCGGGGGTCTTCTTGACTGGTGTGGGACTGCCCGCATCGGCGTCCACAAGAGACTTGGCGGGAGTTTTGCCGGGGGTAGCGAAACGCTGAGCAGGAGTCCTCGCGGGCGTGTTCCAGCGGCGAGGCTCAGCTGCTAGCACGGAATTTTGCGCCTGGGTCGCAAAATCCTGAACGCTGGTTCCGAAGGCAGGCTGAGTAGGCGGTTCGATGTGGACCTTGCGTGGAGTGGCAGATAGAAGAGAGGATCCCATTTTGCCTTCATCCGTCTTTGTTGGTGAGGCTGTAGAAGACCTGGGAGGAAGGCCGGGCAGCGCGATCTTGCGAGGGCAAGTCTGCAGAAGAGATGACTTTGCATGAGCCGACTGGGAACTCTGCTTGTTGACCGGTGCAGTAGAAGGAGGAAGCATCAGACCCTTCTTCGCAGGCGTCTGCAAGAGCGAGTTCTTAAACTCTGGCTTCGTAGCCGTCGGCCTCATGGGTGTCATTCCATGGGTCGATGCGCCAAGCGGGCCCCTCTTCGCAGGGCTGTTCAGAATGCTGCCGGTGTTTGCTTCGGGCATTGGCTTCGCAGCTGACATAGTAGGATGAAGCTTGAACGGGGTCGCGATGGGTGCCTTGCGAGGCGTCTCAAAAAGCAGAGACTTGTTTAAGCCCGGGGTTCTGGCTTGGAAGCTGACGGTGTGTGGTGTTTGTTCGGGTCTGAAGAACGGAGTGGCTTCCTGAGCGAAGGGCAGAGCCGTCGCATGGTGCGCAGGACCAGGAGTCTTGGGAGGTACGTTCTCTTTTGCCTGAGGGCGAGCCGATTTCAGGATCGACTTCGGCGGTGCGGGCGTCGGCTTTGCCGGAGTCTCTGGCTGCTGCCGAGGCGCGGCGGGCGTCTGGACCGGGGTGGAGACCCGGTGTTGTTCCTCGGCGACGGGCTCGTCACTGGGCTTCTCGGCGTCGCTCACTTCCTTCTCGGCAGGCTTCTCCGATTCTTGTCTTGTCGACTTGATCGGAGTTGCGGGAGCTGGCTCCTCTTCCTCGGCCTCGGCCTCGACATGTTCGGTAGGGACTTCAGGAACCTCCTCCAGGGCCTTCTTCCTTGTCGACTTCGTTGCCGACTTCGCAGGCGTAGGCTCCACCGGCGCATCCGAAGCCGGTTCCTGCGGCTCTTCGCTCGCTGCTCTTCTCGACGACTTTCTCGTCGACCTCAGCGGCTCCGGAGCTGGTGCTTCCTCGGCATCTTCCATCTGGACGTCGGGAGCAGCAGGCTCGGATAGCTCGACCTTCGCCTTCCGTCCCTGTTTCTTAGCGGTGACGGTAATGCGCTGGGCCAAAGGCTTGACGGCGGCGGTAGAGCGCGACTCGGATGCCTTGGTTCCGCGGGTTGCGCGTGTCGCCCGGGTTGTTTTCGACTCTCCCATGGCTTCGGATTGTGCAGGCTCTTCAGGATCCTCGGTGACGTGCGACCGCGTTTGTCTCTTGGCAGGGCGATCGGTTTCGGGCTCGATGTCTTTCGCAGGTCGCTTGCGCGTTGTTGTCTGCTTCGGCGCAGCAGCAGGCTTGGTGGCAGCAGCCTTCCTTGTAGCCTTCACCGGCGGGGAGGAAGCGTCGATTACGTCGATGGGATCGAGATGGACGGGGTTCTCGCAGGGTGGTGCAGGCGCATCGGCAGCTTTTCCGCGCGTCCGGCGTGCGGAGGGCGCAGCTGACTTTGCCGTTGTCGTCGCAACGCCGGATGCGGCAGCCGGTTTGGCCGTGGTCGCTTGGCCGCGCGTGGGCTTCCGGGTAGGAGCTGGTTTTTCGGCGTCGGCCTTTCTGGCGCGGCGAGCGGGCTCTTTTAGAGCGGCTTTCTTGGGAACGGCGGCGGCCTCGTCCTTGGTCTGTGCTCGCTGGGCGCGTGTGGCGACCATGATGGGCGATGGGGTGGATGGTTGGTGGTTAGTAGGGTTCGAGGTAGGAATGGCTACGAGAGCGGCATGGACAAAGTCGAGTGGTGTTGCTGGTCGTCTGTTGCTTTGGAACAGCGTCCGTGTCGTCATATTTGTGATACAACACCGACGACGCTAGTGTTGGCCAAGCAACCGCCCGAACCCACCGCTTCCGCGACCCTCTCCACGCCGTCGGCCAATCAGAGCCGGCATCCCCACCAACATCCGCATGCGTTCCGTCTTTGTTTGTTGTTGTGCTCCACCTCTGCCGCCCACCAGTCTGGCCTGTCTCTCCACCATTTGGCTCGCTCCAACTTTAAACACTGCTTCTGTTTCCTACTACCTGGATAGTCGAACGCAACATCAGAACGGATTGTTCCCCGTTCAAGGCTCACATCTGCGTTTTCAACTCACTAGCTCTGTGATACAGATGTGGATGTGCTCGATTCAATGCGGACAACCAATGCCGACAATATATACATCTGCCTAGCCCACGTAGGTGTACATCAATTGGCTACGTGGCACGTCCTTCTGTGATCCGCTGAATCTCAACAAATGGAGCGTAGGTAATATCTGCACACGTTTGGTTTTTGATAGCGGGCGCGTTATAGTAATAGTCCCACCACAGCCCACCAGGGGTCTGTCTGTCTCCTCTACGTGTGCCTTGGCCCAGTGCAGAGTGACTTTCTTGCCTAGTGAGGACTTCGGTCATCCAAAAAAGAAATCGGCGGGAATAACGTGAGGCAAGTAAATTTCCGGAACCTGCCCGCTGAACCCTACTTAGTCGGCGAATATGATCGACAAAGCTAACCAAGGATAGTACCCTACAACACTCGTTATTACTTCGTCTTTTCCATCGGGTCACCATGGACATGAGAGCAACTCCGCACAAGTCAAAGCCGTCACTCGGATGGAGACTGAAACGTCTAGCATTGAATTCGGATCACCCTCATCAAAATACTACAGAGCCCACATGGTCATGTCCATCCAATGCCCGCGTATATCATAGAATACAGAAGAACTCCGCAACATTCATTTTACCTTACAGCTTCATGCCCAATGCCTTGTGTACTCTCAGCGACTGCCTGATACTCAGGTCCAGCATGATCTCCTCGGAGCCGCCGGGGATGGCGTAGGCGCGGACGTCCCTGTAGAGGCGCTCGACGCGGCCGCCTTGGCCGCCGCGAGAGTACGACAGACCGCCGTAGATCTGGGAAGCCTCGCGGGCGCAGAACTCGAAGGTGGTGGTGGCCTGGGCCTTGAGACTGGCGATGGCGCCGCCGAGCTTGAGCATGGCCTCCATGTCGCTCATGCGCTGGCACTGGAAGATGAGGTTCTCGAGCCAGGCGTACGAGGCCTCGATCTGGCGGGCCATGTGGGCGAGCTTTAGGCGGATGACGGGATGGTCGATGAGCTTCTTGCCGAAGGTGCGGCGCTTGTGCGCGTACTTGACGCAGTCCTCGTAGCAGACGCGGGAGAAGCGCACGCACTGGATGATGATGCCGATGCGCTCGTGGTTGAAGTTGGTCATGATGACCTTGAAGCCCTGGTTCTCCTTGCCGATCAGGTTCTCCACCGGGACCTTGACGTCCTCGAAGGTGATGTAGGTGGTGCCGCTGCTCCACACACCCTGGCAGTCCATGCGGCGGGTGCTGACGCCACCCATGTCGCGCTCAATGAGCAGGACGGAAACACCGTTCATGCCCTTATCGCTCGTCCGGACGGCGGTGGTGAAGTAGTCACACCAGATACCGTTGGTGATCCACTTCTTCTCGCCATTGACAATGTAGTGCTTGCCATCCTCCGAGAGCTTAGCCTCGCAGGTAAGGTTTGCGACATCACTACCGGCATCTACTACATGTTAGCTCTTGCAACCTACGAAGTTTTGATTGAGCTTACCAGGCTCGGTGATGGCCAAACAAATGCGCTTGTCACCGCTCAGGATGCCGGGAAGGATTCTTTGGACGAGCTCCTTCTTGCCGTGCTTGACGACAGGCGGGCAACCGATACCAAATCCACCAATGACGTTCCACACGAAACCGCCGCTTCCGGAACGCGAAAGCTCATCGGTCAGGAGCATCTCGTGGAAGAGATCCCACTTTGCCGGATCCACGCTTGCTACCGTCTTGTCCGTAAGGTGCTTGGGCCACTCGTGAAGTCCAAGTAGACCAGCAAGATAACCCTTCTCGCCCATGGCCTTGTATATCTCGTCTGGCACCTTCTTGGCCTCGTCCCACTCGGTGACATTGGGGATGATCTCGTTCTCGACCCATTCGCGGATTTCGGCGCGGAGGTCGGCATGCGTCTGGTTGAAGTAGGGAGAGTGGTACTACACGCCACGTCAGATCAAGTTCACTACCAGATCAAGCTACTTACAGTCTGATACCATGACGGATCGGCGAATGGAATCAGGTCACCAAACTGGTCGAGCGGCTCGAAGTCCTCCTGGGGAACAGCTGACACGGTGCCGGACTCGGCCTTGGGCTTCGCCGGGGGCGTCTTTGGTGGTGTTGGGGGAGCAGCAGCAGGCTTGGGCTTGCTGTCAAGCGAGCCGACCTGAAGCTGCTTCTGGTACTTCTTCAGGATTCCCTCATTGTGGTACTTCCAGAACTGCTTCGAGGCGTCCTTGCCAGCAACGCGCTGGAGAACTGGGCGGAACAGTTAGCTGACAGGGGCCAGACAAGTATCAGCTGATGGGAGCACGCACTCTTCTTGCCGCCGGGGTGCTCGTCCTGGAACTTTGACAGGTCGTAGACATCTTCGTCGACGATGATCCACAGGTTGTCGGGCTTGCTGTGCTCGGCCACATCGGCCTTGGAGAAGGTTCCCGACATGATGTGCTGATGGATGGAGTGAGGAAGCAGAGAGAGATGGACGGCGCGGTGGTTTGGGGTACGGACGTAGCGATAAAGAAGGGTGGAGCGGATTAAGAGGGAGTGCTCTCGGCCTTTGGCACGAACAAGTCGTCTTTCACATGCTAGCGGCCAGCGCCCACGTACCCCGGACACGCCTGAGTCTGGGGGAGCCGCACAAGGCTGCGCTCGTGACGTTCGGCTGTCGCAGACGCAGCCAACCACAGCGGCGGGCAATGCTGGCGGCGAGGTCAGCGGTCGCGCCGTCCGGGGTCGCACATGCCGAGGTCCAGCGGCGCCTTGCGTCACCGAGGGCACGTGCACGCCCGCTGCCGAATCAGCACCACGGCATTATGTGCGCTCCTTCCCCGACACTCAGCGCCCGTCAGCTGTGCCCAGCAATACCATGGGAAATACATCAAGACGTCCATCTCTACCAATCGAGGTTGTTTGTTTACAGAGCATGACTGGCCATCCCGGAAGCTGAGCTGACAGCCCGGAACTCCGAGTGTCATGTAGCCATCATACATTTCTTTTGCAGCATACCTTTCAATTTCGGATCTCCTTTCAATATCTTCTGCTTTGGACTCGCACAGAAAACCTTTCCTATTTCCGCAGAATTCGGCCCCCACCTGTGCCGCCCGTCACGGCCCGTCCGTGGCTCAACGACCACCTGCCAGACGGGCCGGCGACATGCTGTCGTCATGACGTAGACATTTGCAGATGAGGTATACGAAGCAGTAGGTACAACTCTACAACAATTCTGTCATCCCAAGACGTCTTCCCACATCGCATTTGTTTATTGCTTTTTACGGAACCGTCGCGAGGTGGGTCCGTCTTCAGCTCATGCATGCATGCACGCTTCAAGAGCCGTCTGCTGCGGGATATCACAGCATCTCCTCACTTTGTGCGACCCAGATGAACCGGCCCGTCCCCTTGCTGAAAGATAAAACCTGAGCTGATTGAGACCAGCTAGAATCATTCAATTCAATTCCAACCGCCACAGTCTAACCATCAAGTCACAATGTCTGCCGACGCAATCCCCGACAGCATGCTCGCATGCCAGGTGGTCGAGGTACATCCATCTCCAGGCCCCAAGCCACCAGCTACCCCAATCCTAACAACCCTCCAGTTCAACAAGCCCTACAAAATCCACCGCATCCCCGTCCCCAAGCACTCCCTCGGCCCTCACGACCTGCTCGTCAAGATCGCCGTCGCCTCGCTCTGCCACACCGACTCGATGGTCTTGCGCGGCACCTTCACGCCGCCGCTCCCCTGCACCGCCTCGCACGAAGGCGCAGGCACCGTCGCCCTCTGCGGATCCGACGTCACGTCCTTCCAGCCCGGCGACCGCGTCATGTGCGGGCTGTACCTACACCCGTGCTCGGCCTGCGCCGACTGCCTCGCGGGCGCGCCGCAATACTGCCCCCGCAGCGCCGGCGCCATCGGCGTGCACACGCACGGCGCCTTCGCCGAGTACGCGCGCGTCGACGCCCGCACCGCCGTGCGCCTGCCCCCCGCCGTCTCCTTCGCGACCGCGGCTCCGCTCGCCTGCGCGGGTTGCACCATCTACCGCGGCGTCGGCGCTGCTACCGGCCTCGTCGCCGGCCAGTGCGTCTGCCTCGTCGGCGCCGGCGGCGGCCTGGGCCATCTCGGCGTGCAGTTCGCCAAGGCGCGCGGGTTGCGCGTCGTTGCGGTCGATGCGCGCGACGAGGGGCTGGCGCTGGCGAGGGAGGCTGGAGCGGATGTCGTGGTGGATGCCCGTGGAGGGAAGGAGAAAGTCGTCGACGAGGTGCAGAGGGTGACGGGTGGTGCGGGGGCCGACGCGACGGTGACGATTTCGGATGCGAGGGATGCGTCGGCGCTGGCGTGCGCGGTGACGAAGGTGCATGGGTTGATGGTGCAGATTGCGCAGGTGAGTCGTTTCTTACCGGGATGCTGGGGGGCGGAGTGAAGAGAATGTGTGTATGTGTGAAGGTCATGAGCTCACGGTCGTTCCATACTCCCGTCGTTGTAGCCTGATGAGGTCGCGGTCCCCTTCCACGAGCTCGTCTTCCGCGACATCAGGATTCACGGCTCGCTCGTCTGCTCGCCGGAAGAGGCGCGCGAGATGATGAAGGTGGTGGCGGAGAACGGCATCTCGGTCAAGACGAACCCGGTGCACGGCTTGGACGAGATCCCGAAGCTGCTGGAGCTGGTGCGCAGCGGGAAAATGGCGGGCAAGGGCATCGTCATTGTTGATCCGGCGCAGATTGAACACGAGAAGACGATTGGAGCGACGATCTGAAAAGGGACCATGGGTCCTTGGGCGGAAAATGACGTTGGAGTTGTGGAGCGGGTCTGAGTTGCCAGTGTCGAGGGGATGTGTGGAGTTTAGTTTCCCGGGTAGAACGACGTCTGAATTCGGTTGGCGGCGGTGATGGCGCGGGTCGTGGTGAGGTGGTGAGGAGGTCGTATCGCGGAGCCGAAGTAGTAGTAGGTGGAACCCCCTGGCCGATCGCACCTGCCAACAGCGGGTGCGGAGCTTCATTCCCAAAACGGCGCCCAAACGTGTCAATAGTTCCATCTACTTCCCTTCCTCTTTGTGGACAACGCCTCCGAGCGCCTTCGAGTCACTACACCACCCGCTTGACATGCAAGGCGGGCCATCTCCTGATACCGACATCGGAAAGCCTCAGTCGGAAGGGAAAAGATCGGGAATAATAGGACCGCAAGCCGCGGGAGCAGCTTTCCGGTGAAGCGGGCCATTGCAAAGTCCAGCAATCTGTTTGACATGTGCACCAGATCAAAAAGCGAAGAAGTGCGGGGTGCGTGAGCAACAAGCCCTCTCTCGCTCTCTCTTCCCCACAGAAAACAAGCTCGCAGCTAAGCAGCCGCTCATCAAGCTGCCCAATCCGAACAACATCCCAGAGGCGGGCCGGCTCTCGCCGGCCAATGGCGCCGTTCTCGTTGTCCCGATTGTTTGCAGAAAGCATATCGGTCGTACTCGTTGGCTCCCGTTTTGCTCCGATGGCGGACAGGGGTCCGGCCCGGCGGGAATGACGCGCACGGCGAGGATCTGTTCTCGTGTGGGGAAACAAAGTGCGCGGGGCGGCGGGGGGTGAGATGCGTGGCGCGCGGGCGCGGGGCATTCGCGCAAGAGGAAATCGGTGATGGTGGTGGTGGGAAGGGCATGGCTGGTGACTCCGCTTGCTTTGTGGGCCATGTGTCTGGCTGACCATGACGGCGCCCTGGCTTAGTGAGTGAGGAGAATGGTCGGCCCTCCCTCTTCTTAAAAGCGCCTTTCCTTCGCTTTTTGTTGTTGGCTGAAAAGTTGTCGGTTTGCTCGCGTGCTCTCTTGCTTGTTTACCTTCCAATATCCATATATCTTCTTCATAAATACTTTGAACAACCACAACATTCCTTCACCACTTCTTCCCCCCTCCCACACCCAACTCAATCCTTCCCACCACCACAATGGTACTCGGCGGCGCAGTCAAGGTCGTCAAGGGCGAGAGCCTCAAGACCAGCGGCGCGCAGACAGAAGGCATGATCCGGATGAACGGCATCGCAGACATGTCCGACCAGATATGCGGCACAAGTACGTTTCCCACCACCACCGCCACCACCACCACCACCACCGCCGCCGCTCTCCGCTAACCACCCACACGCACCGCAGTCATGGTAGCCAAGCCCCACAGCTCCTCCGCCGTCCACCACCACGGCGCCGAAGGTCCGTCCGTTCCATCACCCCCCCATCTCCTCCCCCTTCCTCCCTCCCCTACCCCACAAACGCCGCCACTCACACACACACACACACACACAGACACAATCATCTACGCCGTCTCCGGCCACGGCACCATCGTCAGCGACAACGGCCGCACGCGCCAGGCCCTCGCCCCGGGCGACTTCGCCCTCGTCCCGGCCTTCGCGCAGCACCAGGAGGTCAACGACCACGGCGACGCCGACGCCGTCTGGGTCGTCGCGCGCGGCGGGCGGTCGCCGGTGGTGGTGAACCTGGACGGGTGGGGCCAGGAGCTGAGGCGGAAGAGCGACGCGAGTTACAACAACAATCGGCGGGGGAGCGGCAGCGAGGGGGGCGGGGGCAGCAGTTACGGGGGCAGTCCGGTGGGGAGTCGGAGGTTGTGAGTAGGGAGGTGGATGGGTGGGTGGGTGAGGAGCGGGCGGTTGTTGGTTTCTTGGTTTCTTTTCTCCTGTCTCTCTCTCTTTTTTTTTTTTTTTTTTTTTTTTTTGGGGGGGGGGGGGGGGGGGGGGGGGGGGGGGGCGTAGGACTTCGGGGGTAAGTTTTTGTTGCGAGGGTTATGTTGAGGATGGATTAATTTACGGCCTTTGTGCACACAAATGAGTGTTGTTGTGTGGGATGCAGTGATTTTTCAACACACGTACGTAAGAATTGAGCTCACATAGGTAGTCGAATACAAGATCCGGACGTAAACGTGGGTTTTGAATACGTATATTTACGTCCGGACCTTATATTCGACTACTCATGTGAGTGTGGTGGTATGAGTATCTCCCTTCGTGTGAGCTTAATTCTTCCGTCGCCTATCAAGACACGGTAGGTTGTGAGTCCGTCGTCAAGCTTTTGCGGAACAAACACTTCGAGCCCCCTGCCGTGCGACAACCGGAAGTCGGCCATGCGGGAACCCATTCAAGCTTAACTCTAAAGGCTGGTCGGGAAGGATTATCTAATTTAGCCTGTTTGTGGAGCTGTTCCTGCGTCTATCTTGCTTGTCATGTGAGCTTGGTCAGAATCCAAAAAAAAAAAAAAAAAGTGATCAGCAGATGCCGGCGGCCGAAGAAGGCGGATCTAATGGGTGACCTTCACCCCGGATTTTCTGAAACAGCTAAACGTGGTCTTTATACGGATGACTTGCAGATGTGATGTCGTCAGGAGTGGAGATGGCGCAAGCTTCTGTAGGGTTTGGTTTCTCGAGTCCTTTCCACGTCAAAGCTACCCGCCGAATCCAGCGGAGATTTATGACACTGCTATCAGAGTCGTCTTGTCTCGGCCTCTGCGAAAAAGAAATTTGCTAGACTGCGATGAAGATATCAGCTATTCCCGCCACTGCGAAACTTGCGTCCACTGGAACAAGTATGAATGAGAAGCCTCGTCGAGGTCGGAGCCGTGCAATATTGACGGCCAAGGTAGTACGGAGAAGAGAGAGCACACGGCTGCATGCGCCTGAGTCCGACAGCGAACGATTCCAGCCTCAAAAGTCGACGGGAGCGGAAAGGTACAGGTACACGTAGTGGGAAGAAACGACTCGAAGTCGCACGACACTGCAGCGCCACCATGTCTCGGTAAGGGAAAGCCGAGCACGCGCTGCGGGCATGAGACTGCTGGTAACCCGGTCTATCATGTGCTGTGTCCGACTCTACACGCGTGCGCCTGAGACGACAAAGCCCCGTGTTTGGCCATGATGCTGCTGCTGCTGCTGCACTTCTTCTCGAGGACAGGGCATAATGTTCGTCGAGGACACCGGATAATTGCATCGTTGTACGGGTAGGTACAAATTAATGTTGCGGCGCTCCTCCTCCAAGTAGGTACCATCCAGCTAGCCGTAGACGGTAGGTTGCAGCGGCAGGGTATGAATGAGGCCAAGGCACAAGGCGCTGCTGGTTTGTGGCGTAATGGTTGTCAAGCCATAGAGGTCCAACGCATTGGCAGATGGCAGCAGGACTATGGATAAAACATGGGTGAGGGAAACAAGGGTTTCATTTGTCGTGAGGTAAACAGCGACAACGGGAAGAAGGAAGGTCGCACATGTGCAGGAGATAGGGGGACACGAGCGGCTGCAGCAATAGATAAAAGCACCGAACCGTGGCAGCCAGGAACAAACCAATCAGACGCGTCGGTCGCGGGGCGTGCCAAAGGCATGTAGTCTTGCAGGGTAGGGATCGTCGCCCACAACCATCAATGCTCCATCGCCGTGCATGCTCTTCCCGTTGCGTGTGCGATAAACCCGAATACCCTTCAGCTCAGCGACCGCCCTCATCCCCATTCGCCACGACTCGGGCGGCCATCTAGAAAGGAAATATAAGCTCCTGCTTTCTGCGTAAGTAGCTTTCAAGCCTCACGGCCGATGCCCTGCAAGCTGGCATGCAGCAACTTCGTCCGCCATGCAGCACCGGGTCTATTTCGCTAGCCCATCCTGTATCACAGGACCGATGCGGCACGCTATTGACGGAGACCCATGTCGTCCTTCCTGCTTCCCGCGTCTCCCAGAGAGAGGCTGTAAGTAGAAGCACGCTCCCGCCCTCACGCTCCTGATACGCTCACGCGCTTTTGACCGACGACCCTCCCACACCCACCCGGCTGACCTGCGATCCGCCCTATCGTGGCATCTCCTCCAACACCGTGCTCGAATCCGCCTCTCCGTTATGAAAATTGCCCGTTTGCTCGCGTGCGCCCCACTTGTGATGAGCAAGAGAGTGTAGGTGGGCGACGCCGATCTATAAGAGAAATACATGGACCGACCGTTCCGTGGATAAGTCAAAGACACTCCAGGACCTGCGCATCTTCCGGACCCTGGCCCGGCTATTTTTCATCGCTGCTCCTCTGGTGCCATGGACTGACTGGGCAGCACCTCACTGAGAACGCAATTTCCTCGTCAGCCTTTGCTTTGTGGTTCCGCTTCCGGTAGTCGCAGCCTATCGCTTCAAACAACTTTCCACTTTTTAGTCCTTCTCTTTGTGATACCCCATCGTTATGGCCAGTATTGTATCGTCTTTAGCGCTGGTGCTGGTGGTCCACGAGATAGGCGGTGCGGCGTTGGCGCAGTATACCACGGACTACACGCAATACGTCGATCCCTTGTAAGTCGGCCATGCTTCCACGCTCCCAAGCTCGCGGCGACTGCTTTCTCTCATCAGAGGCAGTAACGTCTCCAAGCCAACAAACCGCGCTGACCCCCATCACCACCTTCCAGTCACGGGACCGAAAACGGCGGCAACGTCTTCCCAGGCGTCGTTCCCGGTAAGCTGTCCCCCGAGTTCTTTCTTCCCTTTCTTTTTGATATACTTCTCGATCCTCGCTTACATACGCACACCACGCGCCCCAGCCCCCTTCTCGGTGGTCAAGCTCGGCATCGACGTCTCGTCCGGCACCACGGATGCCTACTCGGGCTACCTCCCGGCGGGCAACGTGACGGGCTTCAGCATGCTGCACGAGAGCGGCACCGGCGGCGCGCCCAAGTACGGCGTCGTCTCGCAGCTGCCCGTCGTCGGCGACTCATCGCTGGCCAACCCCCTCGCCGACCTGGGCGTGGCGAGGGGCGCGGCGGACGAGGCGAGCGTCGGCTACTACCGCGCGCGGCTAGCGAACGGCGTAACGGTGGAGCTGGCGGGGACGGACCATGCGGGCATGTACCGGTATGCGTTCCCTGAGAATCGTGGGGGAGCGCCGTCGGCGGCGGCGGCGGTGGTGGTTGTGGATGTGTCGCACGTGTTGCCGTCGTTTAGGGGGTTGGGGTGGGGGCAGGGGTATGCTGGCGGGGCGTTCGAGATTTTCGACGACGGGCATTACGAGGGTAGCGGGACGTACAACAACGGTTGGAATCTTGGTGAGTAGTTTGCGGCTTGGACGATTTCGAGATTGCCGGCTAAGTCGACCTTTTCCCCCCCCACCAGCACCCAACTGGACCATCTATTTCTGTGGCAGGTTCAACGCCACGGCGGCAAGTAGCAAGACTTTCTCGGGAAACGGGACCACGCTTGACCAGTATGGTGAGCAGTCGCGGGTGTCTGGCGACAAGCGTTTGGGTGGCGTGTTCACGTTTGATGAGACGGCTGTCTCGTCGAGAGTGGGTGTCTCGTTCATTTCGTCGGAGAAAGCCTGTCGGTTCCTGGACGATGAGTTGCCGTCTGATGTCACCTTGGAGTCTCTGGTCTCTGCTTCTCGGGATACATGGAACACCCAGGTCTTCTCCAAGGTAACCACAACGGAGACGAATACGGAGTACCTGACACAGTTGTACTCCAGCTTGTACGGAATGCACCTGATCCCGTCCAATCGCACCGGAGAGAACCCCTTGTGGGTAACCGATGAGCCGTACTATGACGATTGTGAGCCAGGCCGATAGCGACACTCATGCAAAGGCTAACGACGCTCGTAGGGTTTACGCTTTGGGATCTGTTTCGCTGTACTACGCCGTTAATGCATGTTCTTCAGCCTGAGGCATACGAAGAACAGATCCGCTCCTTCATCGACATCTGGAGGAACGAGGGGTTTATGCCTGATGCGCGATCGTCGAACTGGAACGGCCGTGTCCAGGGCGGAACCAATGCCGATAACGTTCTTGCTGATGCCTACGTTAAGGGGGTAAGAGGAGCCATTGACTGGAATGAAGGCTACGGTAAGCCAAGCCGGAGCTTTCCCACAAGACGATACTGATGGCACCGCAGGCGCAATGCTCACCGATGCGGAGACGGTGCCAGCCAATAGCTATGATCCATCCACAGCTCCAGATGTGTCGTCCACCAAGGAGGGGAGGGGGGCGCTACCAGACTGGCTCCATTATGGGTGGATCACGCCCACATACTCACGAGCTGTCTCCAGAGCGGTGGAGTATTCAGCCAATGACTTTGGCTTATACCAAGTGGCTTGTGGATTAGGCCGGGATGACGACGCCACAAAGTATTTCAGCAGATCGCGCAATTGGCGAAACCACTGGAACCCAAACGCTACAGCGCTGGGCTTCAGCGGCTTTGTTGTCCCGCGGAATGCCGACGGTACTTTTGTACAGCAGGATCCTCTCTCGTGCGCCGGTTGCTACTGGCCGGATCCCTACTATGAGGACAGTCCGTACACGTACAGCTTCAATGCGATCCACGACATGGAGAACCTGATCAGGCGGGCCGGGGGCTCGGACACGTTTGTTAAGCGCCTGGACACATTCTTCTCGCAGGGCCTCTACCAGCCGGGGAACGAGCCGAGTTTCACGACGCCCTACTTGTACAACTACGCGGGCCGACAGGATCTGACGGTCCGGCAGATCCGCACGACCGGATACAACAACTACAGCGCGGGGCGGGACGGCATTCCGGGGAACAGCGACGCGGGTAGCCTACAATCTTGGATGCTCTGGAACATAATCGGCCTCTACCCCGTGACCGGGCAGACCACGTTCCTGGTGGGGAGCCCGTGGTTTGAGCAGCTGACGATCTCGCTGGGCGGCGGCAAGTTCCTCAACATCACGTCCAACGTGGACGCGGCGACGCAGCGCGCCGAGGGGGCGTACTACGTGCAGAGGCTGACGGTCAACGGCGAGGCGTGGGACAGGGCGTGGGTCACATGGCAGGACGTGTTCGCGGAGGGCGGAGAGATGGCGTTCGAGCTTGGCGCGACGCCGCAGGGGTGGGATTCGGGCGATGCGCCGCCCAGCCCGGCGTCTCAGCAGTCGAGCAGCTCCGCCTGATGCCAGCTCAGGCCGGGGGGCGTGATCAACAGGGACGACGGCGGAGGCGTGGGCGGTGAGGCTGCGGCGGCAGCTGGAGGCGTGGTGGGCGCGGAGGCGGCGACGCGGGCGTTGTGGGCCATGGCTAGCCTGAACGTGGTGTTGACTGTAGCAACGAGCGTGGTCCTGTGGCAGGCGTTGGTGTTACGGAGGCGTCTCTTGCAAGCGCAGAAACAACAGCCCGAGGCCGCTAGTGGAGCGCGCTAGAGATCTGCACGAAATTAGAGCGATAAGGTGCTATTATCAGTCAACGGCGCTAGGAGGTTAATTCGACAATGCAATCGCGTGGGTACGAACGAGCCAGCAGCAGCGCGGGGCCGGGGTCTGGGCTCAGCAGGCGGTGTGTGAGAGTCGCAGTTTTGGGCGCAAGCTCGTGAAAGTTGGGGGTGCAGGCAGGCGAGAAACGTGGGTGCCTGGGTGCCTGGAAGCTGGGACAAGGCAAGCTCGTGCAAGGGAGCTCCTGGCTAGCCCTCTCTCTCCACGTCTTGCGACCCCACACGCCGTATCAATCAACGCAAACAGCATCGTGCCGGGCCCTTTATTCCATTCTTCGTTCACCTCGCTCGCTTGCGCCCATGTCAGATGGGCCACGCCCAACCCGGGTGGCTTGGCCCTTTGTCTCGAGTCAGCCAATCCCGATCGCAGGCCAAGATGGCGCCCTGGGGACGACTCGCCCAGACCCCCAAGCCGCAGCCCAGCTCCTGGCCTTGGCTTGCCATCCGTCACCGCGTCAGCCCGTCAGATCACGCTCACCACCTCAAGCTTGGGGCGAGCTTCTCGGCTGGTGCGCCTGAATTGTTCAATCCGCCTGCGCCGTCTGGTTCCGCGAGCTACATATACACTCCCCGCGCTGCTCTTCTCCACAACCAGCCCCAATCTTTGGCCCGACACCTCCACACCTCCCATCTCATCCCCGGGATCCCGGCGGCCTCTGAGCACTCGCGACACCATGTCGTCCGTCACCAGCAGCTCGGCCACGCCCTCGGCCTCGAGCTCCAACAGAGCTCCCGAGCAGGCCGGCATCCTTGAGGGCAACAACCCGACACACTACAACCCCAAGGAGCCCATCATCATGTTCATTATCCAGGTACTGCCCCGCGCCCTCTGTTTGCGCCCCGCAAGGCTGACCCTCTGCAGGCCGGTATCATCATTATTTTCTGCCGTGCCCTTCACTATCCTCTGCAGAAGCTGCGCCAGCCGCGCGTCATCGCCGAAGTTATCGGCGGCATCTTGCTGGGCCCGTCGGTCATGGGCCAGATCCCGCACTTCACCGAAACCATATTCCCTACCGCTTCAATGCCGAACCTTACACTGGTCGCCAACTTGGGTCTTGTGTTGTTCTTGTTCCTGGTCGGTCTCGAGGTTGATCTGCGCTTCCTCCTCAGCAATTGGAAGGTTGCGTTGAGCGTGGGCTTGGCCGGAATGGCACTTCCCTTTGGCCTCGGTGCCGCCATCTCCTACGGGCTGTACCATGAGTTCAGAGGCGAAGGGGGCACCGTGCCGATTAATTTTGGCGTGTACCTCCTCTTCATCGGTGTCGCCATGGCTATCACGGTAAGCTAGGCGCCATGCGTGGGCTCCATGTGGCGGCGCTGACACGAGCTTCTAGGCTTTCCCCGTCTTGTGCAGGATTTTGACCGAACTAAAATTGCTCACCACTCCGGTCGGTGTCATCGTGCTTTCTGCTGGTGTTGGTAACGACGTCGTCGGTAGGTTACATCGGTTGGCACGTTCCAAACACCGTTTCATGCAACTAACCCAAAATTCTCAGGCTGGATCCTCCTTGCTCTTTGCGTTGCACTCGTCAATGCAGGTACCGGGCTGACCGCCCTCTGGGTCTTACTTGTTGCTGTCGGCTACACGCTCTTTGTCTGGTTCGCTGTCAAGCCTGCTTTCTGGTGGCTGCTACGCAGGTCCGGCGCTCTTCAGGATGGACCCAGCCAGGGGATCATTGCTCTGACAATGCTCCTGACGCTCGCTTCCGCCTTCTTCACTGGCGTCATCGGTATTCATCCCATTTTCGGAGCTTTCATTGTTGGCCTTATCTGCCCTCACGAAGGAGGCTTTGCCATCAAAGTAACGGAGAAAATCGAGGATATCGTAGGCGCCGTCTTCCTCCCCCTCTACTTTGCGTTGTCCGGTCTCAACACCAATTTGGGACTTCTCGATACTGGAATGACATGGGCGTACGTCGTTGGCGTCATCTGCGTCGCTTTTTGTGCCAAATTCATTGGCGCAGCTGGAGCAGCGCGCCTCTGCGGCCTTGTCTGGAGAGAAAGCTTCACCATTGGCGCCCTCATGAGTTGCAAGGGCCTGGTTGAACTCATCGTCTTGGTAAGTTGAACGAACCACTAGTGAAAGCCTGTCTCTAACTGACCGCCTCCAGAACATTGGACTGCAAGCCAAGATCCTCAGTCAGCGTGTTTTCACCATCTTTGTCGTCATGGCCTTGGTCACGACTTTTGCCACGACCCCCCTTACCTCCTGGCTGTATCCCCCTCATTACCAACGCAAGATTGAGGCTTGGAAGAGGGGCGAAATCGACTGGGATACGGGCGCTGTCATCAAGCACCAGGAAGAAAGCACCGATGAAGTCGCCTTCGAAAAGCTGGAAAGCGCAAAGGCTCAAAGCTTACTTGTCTATCTTCGTCTGGACAACATGTCGGCTTTGCTTCCCTTTGTATCGTTGTTCGGTGTTCGGTCCAGCAATGGCGGGCACAAGTCACACCCCTCCAAGCCATCGGAGTCGCATGAGCAGGAAAGTTCCGTGGTGACGAAGAGACCTGTCAAAGCCCATGGCATTCGTTTGCTGGAACTCACCGACCGTGACTCTTCAGTCATGAAGGTATCTGAGGTGGACGAGTTTGGTCTGCACGATCCTGTTGTAAACACCTTCAGGACATTTGGCTACCTCAACAACCTTGCAATTTCTGGGGAAGTCGATGTCGTACACGGAAGCTCTTTCTCGGACACGCTGATTTCCCGCGCTTCGGACATGTCCTCGGATCTGGTCATCATCCCCTGGAGCGAGACGGGAAACATGTCTGAGCTTGCTGTCATTTCCAATGATGCAGTCCGTCACAAACTTCACACAAGCGCCTACAACGGCTTCGTTAGCTCGGTCCTTAGTAACACTGCCAGCGTAGCAGCTGTGTTCATTAACAACAATTTCGGCGGTTCCGGCAGAAAGGATCGGAAAAAGTTACAGCGTACTGTCAGTCATATCAGCCTTCGCAGCAACCAGGAAAAGAACATCCCGTTGGCACCGAGCGCGGACAGGACGCACCACATCTTCTTCCCCTTCTTCGGCGGGGCTGACGATCGGGCCGCAATTCGTCTCGTCCTTCAGCTTGCCGAGCACCCGGATGTCACTGCAACACTCGTCCACTTTGAAACACCCAGCGACTACTTCGAGTCTGCTGAGATCACGCCGGCAGATACAGATTCGCCGGCAACTGGCAAGCAACCCACAGCATCCGTGGCGCCTAGTGCGGATAAAGACGGTGCGTTCTTCCAAGCGTTGCGCAGCTCGGTCCCTAGCGAGATGCAAGACTCGGTTCTCTTCGATTCGGTGACGACGACGAGTCCCATCTCGGCGGCCATCGAGCGCGCACAATCCGAGGTTGGACAAAATCCACGCAATGCCGGTGATCTCATCGTGCTGGGACGCAGCATTGCGCAATTCTCAGCGTTCACCAAGGAGAGCGTGAAGGACGTGGTAACAGACGACATCGACACGGAGGCCCAGAAATGCCTGGGCATTGTGGCGGAGACGGTTGTCAGGTCGAAAGCCAAGGCCAGCGTCCTGGTCGTGCAGGGTCGCACTCTGGCCGCGGAGTAAGATGATGGAGCGGACTGAAGAGCGAACAGCCAGCAACAAGGGACACGCCATTGGATGCGAAAGTGTCATGATTCACGAAGGATGATGTCTGAGTTTTTACCGATACCTCCGCTTGTCTTATATCTTCTGTGTTGGGATTGGTCCAACGCCGTTCTTCCGGGATTTATCGATGCGTTGTACAGCAGCCACGCGGCATTCCGCGACTATAGATTCTTACTTTGAATTAACTGATTTTACTTCGGCTGCACTATCACATGCTGGCGATGTGCGAGTCAAGATAGCTACGGCTGATGATGTGTCGCTGGCGCAACCTCGATGCAATCAATAATAGTGGCGAAGAGACGGGCTTTGCATGGCGGGATTAGCGGCAACGATTTACATCATCTCATGCTTACCCCGCCATGTCTCATGACATGCGCACTCTGATCAAGCCATCCACGGCATACCAAGCTCAACTGCCACGAGGCAATGCCTTCGTCTCTCGGCTCGAGGCCACGGGCATCCGGATCGAACAGAGGTAAGCCAAGTGCTTCTCCGCTCCACGATGGCGCGCCCTTCGACCGGCAGCCAGGCTAACGGGAAGGCCTAACATGATCCCCTGCTTACGTCTCATGTTCGAATCCATGCTCCGGACGCCGTCTGAGGGCTGTCTCCTGCTTAAACCCCGGCTTTGGCGACTGCCGCAACTAAACTGCTGTTAGCAAGTCCACACGGCTCCACACTGCACCCCCGGGCCGTAGCGAAATAGAGTTCCGCGACTTAAGTACAACCGCGCTGTAGGCCATTAGGTAGCTCGGCCGATCTCCCGCTCCACGCTCCATTGGCGCGCGCAGATGTTTCAAGCGCTTTGGTGCCGCCAATCTCCTGATCGGTCCTTCCGCTGCGCCGTCTACGTGCTGGAGGCTCAGGAGGCCCAGCATCGAAGACTTGCTCGCTGCCTGGCCGGGACCCGCTCAAGATCTGCTCTTCATCTTACCGTACATGCGTCGACTAGCGATCATCCGGTCCATCCTGCGGTCCATTGGACGGTGACGACTTGTGGGCAACAGTCGCCAACCGCTAGCCAACGGCGATCGATTCTCACCGCCTATTTTTCGACAACGCCGCCACTTCGTATCCCAGACACGCGCGCCCGCAAAGACTCTCTCTCTCTCCTCGTGGGAAAAAGCGCGAGTTCGTCTTGCTCCCTTCCAACTGAACCCGCTCGCTTTCGCCGTCGTTTTGCCTGCGCGTTGCGCCGCCGCTACTCCAAGCTCCATCTCACAGCTCCGGACAGGGGTACGATTGGATGCACCAATAGGAGCGTCGCACCTCTTTGCGAATGCTTTGCAGAGTTTCCACCCAGCCTCGTCCTTGGCTGCATCCAGGCCCTGCACTACGTGGCAGCAGCAGCGAATTCCAAAATAATAGCCGTTTCGTAAAGGAGAACCGGGACGCGCGGGTGGTGGGAGCGGGTCGACGCGGTGGCCATGTCGCAGGTCGCCGACGCCGATTGGAACACGACGCCAGCAGGCACCGCGCCCGATGGGCAACTCAGCAACCTCATCGACTCGCCGTCGCTCGGCTATCAGGTCACCGCTTCCAATGTCGTGTGCGCCGTCTTTGTGACTTTGACCGTGGGCTTGAGGTTCTATACCCGCATGCATATCGTCCGAGGGCTGGGCGTCGATGACTGTGAGACCGCCTTTCCTCTGTCTTTTCCATTCTCTTTTCCTTATCTCGCCGATTCCCTTGCCCCTGGCGCAGACCGCATCTCCGCTGACGCCTCGACAGATGCACTGCTTGTGGCTGTGGTGTTTTGGGCGCTTCTGGTAGCCATCCTCGAGGTATTCAATCTTCCTGCCTTTACCTGGAGCATCCACCACTGACCATTACTTCTCCCTTCTGTCTGCAGGTCATGCTCAAGTATGGCCTCGGCCGACACGTTTGGAACATCAGCCTCTCGGATTTTTCGCCGCATTACCTCCTTGGCCGCGTACTAGCCGCAGTCTTTTACACGACGTCTATGTTTTTC
Source organism: Diplodia seriata (assembly GCF_021436955.1). Classification (NCBI taxonomy): domain Eukaryota; kingdom Fungi; phylum Ascomycota; class Dothideomycetes; order Botryosphaeriales; family Botryosphaeriaceae; genus Diplodia; species Diplodia seriata. The sequence continues at coordinate 213,870 of NW_027117309.1, read as the reverse complement.
GTCAAGCTTTCTTTGCTGTTGCTGTATCGGCGTGTCTTCGACGTGTACCGTTTTTACAAGCGCTGGTGGTTCGTAATGGCTTATACGATTGCACATACCCTTACAGCCATCATATTGAGTTTCTTTGCTTGCAGGCCCCCTGCTGCGCAGTGGTACGTCATTCAGTCCTTCCATGGAACCCGAATACCTTCCAGACCTCATTCTGACGATATATCCAGGGACCTTCACATACAACATCGACAGTGCATTACCCCCAAAACCTTAATAGCAATTCCTATCTTCCACTGTGTTAGTAAGTCGTCTCCCTTCGACAGCTGCACTCTTTTTCTTCGCCGTCAAATTTCCCCAAAAAAACGCACCAAGTTGTTACATGGCCAATGTGCTGACCCGCCTAGATGACCTCCTCATACTAAGCCTACCAATACCGCTGATCTGGACGCTCAACCTCGGCCCCAAACGGAAGATGCAAGTCTTCACCGTTTTTGCCCTGGGGTCCGCGTAAGTCGATTGCCCGTCTTTCCTTTTCCTTCTTCGTCGTCCTCGAATCAACCTTGCTTGGCTCGTACACAATGTCGCTACTAATGTGTGTTTTCGATCTTGACTGACTTGCGATATACGACACAGATCCTGCATCGTGAGCATCCTCCGCCTCTACCCGATCCACAAACTCATCCGCCAACCGCGCTACGGAGACGTGACGTGGGACTGGACACCGGTTGCGATTTGGACGTACGTGACTTTTTTTTTTTTTTCTTCCTTTCGTTCCTACTTGCGCTTTTCAACCGTCTTTTTTTCTTTTTATTCTCCCTCCCTCTCTCTCTCTCTCTCTCTCTCTCTCTCTTTATTTATTTATTCTAACAAATGATTGCGAGGGGTTGGGAAAAAACAGTCAAGCCGAGCTCACCTTCTGCATCATCTGCGCGTGCGTGCCCATCCTCAAACCCTTCCTCTCGCGCCACTTCCCCTCGCTCTTCCCCAACAACACCAACAACAACAACAACAACCTCGACACCGCCTTCGAATCCCCCGGCCTCTCGACAACCATCCGCTTCCCGGCCATGACGCAGCATCATCAACAGCAACAGCAGCAGCAGCAGCAGCAGCAACAACAACAGCAACAACAAAACCAACAGGGTGTTGCTAATGGTGGAGGAGGAGGAGGAGGAGCTGGTGGTGGTGGAGGTGTTCTCGGTGGTGGTGGCGGTGGCAACGCCGTGACCCGAAAGGCGTCGACGTGGACGATCGGACGCATGTCGACGAGGAGGAGGGTATGGGGCCTGTGGGGCCGGTGGGGGGCGTCGGTGGCGGATGTGGAGATGGGGTTGCATAATGGCGGTGGTGGGGGCATGTTTGCGAGGAGCGAAGAGGGGTGGGAGAGCGATTACGACAGGCGAGGGTCCGGTGCTGGTGGTGTTGGTGGTGGGCGTCGTTTCAGCGCACGGGATGGTGGTGGTGGTGGTGTTGGCGAGGAGGGCATCGGGGAGGAGACGACGGGTGGCAGCGGTGACGATGGTGGTGGTGGTGCCGGTAGCAGAGGCGGTAGTGGTGGGGGATATGGCGACGATGGAGGGGGTGGGTGTGGGGATGGTGAGATGGTGGGGCAGAAGGTCGTTGCGATGGAAGAGACGACGGTTGATGGCGATGATGATGGCGTGGGGCACAAGGAGTGCGTCGTGGAAGACGTCCATGGACCCGGCGGCGGCGGCGGAGACACGGATGCCGCCGCCGGGGGAGGATCAGGCCCCGCGAGCGAGCCGAGGAGCAGCACCGTCATCGCGTCCGAAGGCGTTTGCAGCTTCATCGAACGCGCGCTGGAGAACGACAATTACTCGGAGTTGAGGTTTGGCGTGGACGCGGGCAGGACGACGGATAGTAGCCCGGAGCCTGGGGCATGAGATCTGTCGGGGGTTTGCTGGAAAGAAAGAAGCAGGTAGATATTTTTTGTAATATTTCCTAGGGTATTGGGGGCGGGCAGTTAGATTTTGGGGATGAGGGTACGACCTTGTCCGTTTGGCACGGCCCAATAGTAGCTAATTGTACTAGTAGACAATGTGCTAGGAGCACAGTGACTTTTCAGTGGGTGGCTATGTATCCTCGCCTGAACATTGCGAGCACTACCTACCCCCTCCCCTCCCCTCTCTCCACCCCAAACCCCCCATCCATCCATCACAATCACCAAAACCCGCTCCCCCTCCGACTATTCCGCCTCGCCGTCGCCGTCGCCGAAAGCCTCCTCCTCTCCTCCTCCAACAACCTCCGACTCTCCCTCCTCTCCCTCCTCCTCGCCTTCCTCCCCTCCACCTCCAAATCCCGCCCCTCCCCCTCCTCCCCCTCCAACCCACCCCCCCTCAACATCCGCGCAAACCTCCCTCCCCGGCGGCGACTCAACTCCCCAAAAGCGCCCTCCTCGACAACCCTTCCCTCCTCCACCATAACGACGCGATCCGCCACCTCCATCATCTCGCGCGCATGCGTAATGACCACGACCGTCAACCGCTTCTTCCCGCCCCCCGCCGTCCTCCTCCCGGCATCGACCAACCCCTGCAGCGTCGCCCTCACGACCCTCGCGCTCTCCACATCCAGCGCGCTCGTCGCCTCGTCCAGGACCAAGACGTCGGGGCGGCGCGCCAGCGCGCGCGCGATGGCGACGCGCTGCGCCTGGCCGCCGCTGAGGCCGAGGCCGCCGTCGCCGAGGGGCGTGTCGTAGCCGCGGGGCAGGCTGGCGATGAAGTCGTGGATGCCGGCGGCGGCGGCGGCGGCGCGGATGTTGGCGAGGGAGGTTGGGTTTTCCAAGTCGTCGTCGTCTTCGGAGGTGGTGGTGGTGGTGGTGGTGGGGTGGTGATGATGACCACTGTTCAAGCCGTAGACGATGTTGTCGCGGACCGAGGCGGGGAAGAGGACGGGCTGCTGGCCGACGACGGCGACGAGGGAGCGCAGGGTGGGCGTGTGCAGGTGGCGGATGTCGCGGCCGGAGAGGGTGAGGGATGCGGATGCTGCTGCTGCTTCGTTCCCGTCGTCTTCACCACCACCACCACCCGGCGGATACAGCTTCAGCAGCAGGGCGGCGATGGTCGACTTGCCCGAGCCGGACGGGCCGACGATGGCGACGCAGGTGCCGGCGCGGACGGTGCAGCTGAGGCCTCGCAGGACGCGGTGGCGCGGGCGCGACGGGTACGCGAAGTCGACGTTGTGCAGGGCGATGTCGCCGACGGCGGGGATGCGCGTGGTGCCCCGGCACTCGTGCGAGGCCTGCGGCGGCAGGCGCGCCAGGCGCAGCAGCCGCGTCGCCGTGTCGCGCGACGAGCCCATCTGCGGGATCATGGCGACGATGGCGTTGACGTTGGTCATGCTCATCGTCAGCTCCGTGAACGTTTGTAGTACTGCTGTCGTCGTGAACTCGCCGCGCGCCACCAGCACCGCGCCGTAGTAGAACAGCAGCGCCGTGACGAAGAAGACGACGCTGTCCGTCAGGCCGAAGAAGAGGCCGCAGCACGCGGCACGCTTGGCGCCGCGGGCGAAGACGGCCCTGGTGGCGGCGAGGTACTGGCGGCGCAGCACGTCCTCGAGCGTCAGGCCGCGGACCGTCTTGACGTTGACGAGCGTCTCGCTGAGGATGGCGGTGGCGTGGTGGTCGGCGCGGTTGAGCAGGTGCTCCTGGCGGCCGCTGACGCGGTTGAAGGCGACGGTGATGGCGTAGAAGAGCGGGGCGACGGCCAGGCCGACCAGCGACAGCTTCCACGCCGACGCCAGCGACCACACGACGGCGGTGCCCATCATCAGCACCGCCATCAGCACCGCGCCCGCGAACCGGCCCACCAGGTTGCGCATCTCCTCGGCGCAGTAGTCGAGCGCCTCGACCAGGCTCTCCACGCCGTTGCCCTCCTCGTCGAAGAAGGACCGCGGCTGCGCCAGCACCGCCTGCATCGAGCTCGCCCGCACCGAGTGCACCCACATCTGCGCCGCGTACTCGAGCGACAGGTGCGAGAGGTAGTTGGACGTCGCGTCGATGATGGACACGCCCAGGATGGCGAGCGAGTAGACCAGCGCCCGCCGGGACCGGTCCGGCCCGCGCATGTAGAAGGTCGTGAGGAGCTTGTTGAAGACGTAGGCGAAGACGGGCGTCGCCACCGCGTGCACCACGCACATGGCCACGCCGACGAGGAGCACGAGTCGCTGCGGCCAGCTGAGCCGTGGCCAGACATCCGCGAATATCTGCTTGTACGTGAGCAACTTCACGTCGCGCTCGTCTCCTTTCCGCTTTCCGCCGACGAGAGGGAGGCGCGAGGCTAGGCGGTGGAAGGGGGATCTCGGCGCCACTGCTGTCCTCTCCTGGTCCTCTGCTGCCGACGAGAGGCCTGGCGTGCCGGCAATGGCGGCCGTCAGTGTTGCCCTGCGCCGGACTTTCTCTTGAAGAAGGATGGCTTCCGAGCGGGAGACTCTTCTGCTCCTGCCGTCACCATCGCCGCTACTGGTGACGCCAAAGCCTATTTCGTAGTCTCGCTTCGTCATGGACTTGGGGCGCGTGTCGGCGAGTTCGTGGTCGAAGCCATAGAAGCTGGATCTTCTCCTGCCTTCGAGAAGCTCGAAGTAGTTGGACTGCTCGACGGGAGAGGACTTGTCGCTGGGCACGTGGGGCGAGAAGGTCGCAGTTGGCGGTAGGACGCGCCAGAAGTTGCCACCCACAGCTGCCGGTAGGATCATTGAGTTGCGGTTGCCGGGCTCCACGCGCTGCTCGATGAACATGCTGGGCACGAAGCGAGGCGATCCATAGTTGTCGGCATCAAGGTAGCTTTGCAGCGGGTCCTGGTTGCTGTTTTCCGACGAGGAGGATTCGTCCGAGTACCTCGAGCTGGTTCGTCGCAGACTGTAGGGTCTGGGGCGAGCTTCTCCGGCGGCTTCAAACTCATCTTCATCTTCTTCACTATCATCCTCCTCCTCCTCTTCTTTGATGGAAAGGAAATTTTGGAATGGCGAGCTCTTAACCCTTTCCATCGACTTCCTATACCCATCCTGCACGACCTTGCCCTTGTCCAGAATGTAGACGTAATCTTCCTGCTGGATTTGCGTGATGTCATGCGTGATGATGATGGTCGTCCGCCCTCTGCGCCAAGCCCTGATCGCCTCCATGATGAGCGTGCGGTTGATGTAATCGAGAGCACTGGTCGACTCGTCCAGTATCAGTACCGGCGTGTCCCTCAGCCGGGCCCTCGCCAGCGCCATCCGCTGCCGCTGGCCCCCGCTCATCGCCGTCCCGTTCGCGCCAACAAGAGTCTCCCACGCGTCCGGCATGCCGTCAATCGTCTCCTTCAGCAACGCAAACTCGGCCGCCTCCTTCACCTCGTCCAGAGTCACGCGGTCGAAATCCGGCTGCCCGTAGCTGATGTTGCGGAAGATGGTGTCGTCGAAGAGGACGCTGCTCTGCTCCACCAGCGTGATGTTGTGCCGCAGCCAGTCGATGTCGAGCGCCTCGAGCGCGTTGCCGTCGAGTGTGATGCTGCCGGATTTGGTGGGGTAGAACCGGCAGAGCGCTTGCCCGATGGTCGACTTGCCGGAGCCGGACCTGCCGATGACGAAGGTGGTTTCGCCCGCGGCGAAGAAGAGGGACGCTTTGTTGAGGGCGAGCTCATTCGGACGGACGGGGTAAGAGAAACAGACCTGGTTCGTAACCGGTAAGCGACGCATCCACATAGAGGAGTGGTAGAATGAGAACTCACGTTCTTCAACTCAAAGTCCCCGGCGCAGCGATCGGGTTTCAGCCCCTCTCCAGGCTTTGATTCCTCCTGACCTTTAGATCCGTGAACCATGACCGCTCTCAGCTTCGCACCAGCCGCCCTCCCCTTCTCCATGACAAGAATCTGCGGCAAGATTGACATGAAAGCTTGACAAGCCATGAGTGCTGCCCAAAAGGTGGTCAACACCTGGCCCGGCGTCTGGCCCTTGTCGAGCAGCGTGCTGCCGTACCAGAAGCCTTGGATGAACATGGAAAAGCTGATGAACGACATGATGCTCAGCTGCAGCGCGTTGAGGTTGGCCTGGCGCACGTAGAAAGAGGCCGCCTGCCGTGCGGCATTGGTGTACTTCCACACCTCGTAGTCCTGCCCGTTGAACACCTTGACAGTCTCGATGGATCTGATGGCGCCAATGGCATACTTGAGTGCTTCTTGCAGCTTGTCGACTTGCTTGTCGATGTTCGGTTGGAGACGAGTGGATAGGAATGCAACGGCAACAACGGCGAGAGGAACGACGCAAAGGATGACGAGGGTGTTGCGCCAGGAGTAGTAAAAGGCTAGACCGAGGCACATGAGCGTTGTGGCCAGGTGCTCGCAGATGCCGCCCAGCGGTTGGGACAGGGCGAGCTGCAGTTCACGGATTTGCCTGTCACCAAACATGTCAGCGCAGAGGGCCTTTCTTCTAAAGAGATCGGATGCTTACGTCTGAAGCCGCGGGACCATTGACGCCACGCCGTTTTTTCTTTGATCGTACCAGGTCATATTCCTCTTGAGCAGCGCCGCAAACACTCGCTCTCGGGCACTCCTGGCCTGTGTCTCTCCAAAGAGCATCCATACGGTGAAGAAGATGGAGTTGATCACCCAATTACCTGCGGCTAGGCTGAGTAGGTAGATGCAGTACTTTGTAACGTCTTTCTCCAGCTTGTCTCCTGTTATCTCCCCGGCTCCGTGCTTGGCGAATGCGTCGAAAACCTTTCCGAGGAGATATGCATTCGCGGGTACTGCCAGGCCACAGAGTACAGCCAAAAAGAGTGCGGAAACGAGTAGCGGGACGTGCTTCCTGGTCAGAAAGTTGAAGAGGTCTTTCCATTGGGTCTGCCGTAGCGCTTCGTCTTCTCCTAGAATATCCACCTTGACCTCTTGCCCTGTAAAACTGTTTTGGTCGCGTTGTTCTTCATGCTTCTCGGTTGTTGCGGGCGGAATCGGTCCATTGAATCCAGATGGTGCGGCCATGGTGTCCGGACGATGGTGTTGCGCGGTGTAGCCAGGGGACTGCAACACACGATGTGTGCTCTATCGCGATATCGATCTTGGAAGACGGACCTAGAGCATGTGATGGGTAGCGACAAGTAGCGGAATACATTTCGCAAACAGCAAACTTCATGTGGTGAGCGAAGCCAAGGAACAATACTAACGCCAAGATTGTTCCCACTTTCAGTGCAACAACAACAACAACAAAGACATGAGGGACAATGGTAAGGGATTTGCCGGATTTTCTAGGCACCGTGCCTCCGGCGGCTATCTGAAGTTACGTTTCGTGGGGTATCCTGCGAGGATCTCACAAATCCAAGCACCACGCCACCGGCAACGGTATCCTTCACCCCGCTCACTCCGTGAGTTCCCTTCGTGCCTGGACTAACATACCTGCGTCCGGCCAGGGCTACTGTATCGGAGAGACGGGGTGGCAACTACCCAAAAAGCCGAAGGGAAAGATGTGAGCGCCACGCGCCGCACAGCTTACTCCTTCTTCGCAGCCGCCTCGGCCTCCTCCTTCACCTTCTCCGGGTTCGCCTTCTCGTAGATCCAGTCGTTCAGGCCGGCGCGGTTCCTCGCAATCTCGACGGCATAGAACTGCATCCTCACCGCTGCAACGACATTAGCCCGATCCATGGGCACACGTCACCAACCCACAATGCTGTCACCGAATCACTCACCGAAAATGGTCTCCTTCTCGGAATACTCGGTGGCGTGGCTGGCGCGCAGCATGGTGCCGAAGTTGTAGTCGTCGACGCGCTTCTCGTAGGCCATGATGAAGTTGCGCCACCGCTCCTTGCCCGCCTTGCTCTTCATCTCGTCCTCGTCGATGGTCGCGGCCGGGTCGAAGTCGGGGAACTCGGCCCGGAAGTGCTCGTGGATCTCGTCGTCGATCTTGGTCAGCCGCAGCTTGCTGCCGCGCATCCGCTCCAGGATCGCCCAGTACGTCGTCATGTGCTGGACCACTGTTGGTTTTTTTTTTTTTCCGATTAGCATTGTGTGTGTGCTGCTGCTGTATGCATGGTTGCTGGGGGAGGGGGAAAGATTCTGGGACGACGACGCCGACACGGGGCTGGTGAGAGAGAGACGGCTGGGAGAGATCGAAGGAGGAGGGATGCGTACCCTTGACGGCGAACTGCTTCTCAATCTACATTTCATCAAGTCAGTCACTCTCATGGCATGACGCAGGTCACGTCGCGACATACATCCTCAAAGTTGTCGGCCTGCTCAGCATTGAGCTGCGCGCCGGGCGGTCCGATGGCAGACATGTTGAACAATTCCCTCTTGTAATATGTACGCTTGAAAAACGAGTAAAGGTTTGGGGGGGCTGGTTGCACGGAGCGAGCAAAGTAGGAATATGCGGCGGGAGAGCTGCTCAAAACCTTGGGGCGGGCGCGAATATTCTTGGGCGCGCACACCCACCCCGCCTTCGTCATACAAGATTTCTCAGATCATCTCCGTAATCTTATCAGCCCGTTTGTCTTGTTTGCATCGCCGACCCTTTTTTGAACGCCGGCCCCCGGCACCACTCTCATCCGCCGCAGCCGGTTCCCGAAAACAAAAGGGAGCTCGCGGATCTCCACTTCTTATCGAAAAGTAATTTGAGCATTCTTAAATTCGCATTGATCTATCCGCTTCAGTAATGCAGTCTCGACCCATCACATCACCGCTGCCCCTCAGGCGCGAAATCGTAGCCCGCCGCTTCTGGTGGCCGCTGTTCCGCCTCGATTGCATGACGCATCATCGGCCGACGAGGCGCGCGTCACTGCAAGCATGCAAGCCCTGGCAGACACGACACGATGCGTACGCAACATCGCGCGCGTTCTTGCTGCCCGAACGAAAAAAAACCGCAATCTAAAACGCGCGACACCCGCACTATCCGACTCCAGCCCTAGTGTGTGTGTGTGTGTGTGTGTGTGACACGCAAAGGACAGCGCAGCATCAGCACTGCCTGCCTGCCACTCGTATTCGCATTGTCCCCGCGTGCCATGGTCAAGGACGTGAGAGGATGATAGTATATCGCAAGACTATTTTCCTCCCCTTTTGCCCTCCCCCCCATCGGCTCTCGCTGCGCTCGGGCGAAAGCTGGTCTACCAATGCTTCCTCGCAGACTACCACTCGCTTAACAAACATGTTTGAAACAAGAAAAAGGAAAGAGAACAAACGAGAAGGATAAGAGAACGATCCCAGCCAAAGCGAACTGACCAATCAAAAAATGTATATCGACACTGAGAAGAAGATTAAGTGTTGCAGGTGACAGGCTTCATTATGGCTCGAACCGAAGCAAACAGGAATGAAAAAAAGGGAACATTTTACGGTTATGGATTGCATCCGATACGATGTCTTTCCTGGAGAAGAAGAAGAAGAAGCCTTTCTTTCATCCTTGTCAGCTCCTCGTCTCCGCTGCAAGGTCGTCAGACTGAAACCAAAATAACAATACTTCGTGCTTCTCTCCTGTGATATAGTAGGTGAAGTATTGATGATGCAATGGAATGCCTTGCCAAAAACGCCCCTCCCGCTCCGTAATCCATCCCAACCGAACAGGAAAAAGAACTTGGAATAAATCTGACCCCCCGCGCGAGCTTTTTTTTCTTTTCTGTTCCTTCACGATGACCATCCGGTTTGTTGCGGCTGCTGCCCGTTGGGCTGACCCGGTCGGGGGAAGATGGAAACTGTCTCCAATTGCTCCAACCCGCCCATTGTGCCTTGGTTGTTCTGCCAACCCTGTCCCGTCTGCTGGTTCACAAACGCGCTTTGCCGGAAAGGATTGGTGCTCCCCGTGGCAGTTGGCATGAGCATCGATTGCGAGGGACCTGCATGCGCCGTCTGCGGTCGTGCGAACGGGTTTGTGCCAGTCGGCGCTGGTTGCAGCGGCGCTGGGCTGTGGCTGGTTTGCGGCGGCTGCGAGAAATCGACGGATTGTGACGACTGAATTGTAGGCAGAGAAGGCGAGAAACCACCAGTGTTTTGCGGTGAACTTTTGGCAAACGGGTTCGTGGACGCTCTGTTTGGGTTGTTGGCGGCGCTGAACGGGTTTCCTCCGGTCGGCTGTGATTGCATGAGCATTGAGGCCCGGAAGGGGTTGGTCGTTTGCGGTTGCAATCCCTGTGATGCAGGTCCAGTAAATGATGGCTGTAAGAAGGGTGCAGGCCCATTCTGCGGTATTGGCGGTACCGGGGGTGGCTGCTGCCCAAACTGCTGTGGCGGCTGGGGCCCGTAGCCGCCAAATCCCGCGCCAGTGAAATTGGGCTGCAGTTGCTGAGGCTGAGGCTGTTGTCCAAACGGATTGTTCTGGAAGTTTGGATCAAATCCGGTCTGCTGCGGCATCATTCCAGTCTGTTGAGGGAATTGAATCTGCGGCGGTTGGAAGCCCTGGGGCTGCTGGGCCATGGGCTGTTGGTTTTGCTCAATTGATTCGAAGAAGTCAATCAGATCCGGTGCCGGGCCCTTGCTTTCAGGCTGCGCCGACTTCGCCTCCGGGAAGCTGGTGTCGTCCCTTGCAGTATCCTTCTTGTCGGACAGCTTGCTGGACCCATTGGGCTTTCCATTCCTCTTCGCCTCCTGCTGCGCGAGGTACTGTCGACGGTTAATTTCGAAATCCTTGTCATTGAGGTACTCCTCAAGGGAGTTCCCTAGGCTGGTGGGGGCGTGTTTGACTTTGGGGATTTCGAGGCGGGTGGAATGCTCGTGTAGCCTTGCAATGGACAAGTACTGCACTACCGCATCCGTCTGCCTGCAGAACATCCTGTATATCCTCAATGCACGCTCCGCATCGGTATGCGACATCTCAAAGTAGTGCTCTGCGAGCGGTCAGCCGAGCGGCGCTCTAGGGGGCTTAGGGGAAGACGGACCGAGCACGTTGATGGTGCCCTCGTTCATGACGTGGAAGAGGGCAAGAATGTCCATTGTCAGCAGCCGGAAAGCCGTCAGGGTGATTTCGTTCTCGGGCTCGGCCGACAGGAAGTCGCACTGCAGCAGGGCGTGGATCTGGTCCTGCACTTGCTCCGTCTCGCGCAACAGACCCTTATCAACCGACAGGCGCTTGAGGCGACCCTCGCCGCTGCGCACATAGTCCACCCGGGTGGCGCCGAAGCTCTTCGCGCGCGTCACGATGTACTCGGTGTAGGCGCGGATGTTGTGGCCCTGGGTCTGCACTGCTCAGCCGGTCAGCATTGTGCCTGCGCCGCACTAGGCAGCCGGATGCAGTGGGCTGCGGGCGCATACCCTCGGTGAAGTTGTTAATCGCCAGGCGGCGCGACGGCGACTGGGCCAGGTACTTGAGGGTTACGTCGGGCTCGCCCTCGCGGATCATCAGGTGTATGATAATGAGCGCCTTGAAGACGATGGTCCAGGTGGAGTCGCGCAGGCGGTTCTGGATGGCGCGAAAGACCTCGGCGACGCCGGCCTCGCCGGCGTGAGTAGCGACCAGGATGTGCTCGACATACTTGCTCTTGGGGGGAGCGAGCTGTGGTGGTGGTGTGGTCAGCGGCGGCTCGTTGGGCAGCTCGCGGGCATGGGCGCGCGCGCGCAAGGAGCAGGAGCGGGCGGCTTGCCTTGATCTTGGTGGCTCCCTTCACGGACTTCTCAAAGGAGCTCGACATTTCCCGCGCGTCGCATGCCGCAGCGTCAGATGGGCGAGGGGGTTACGGAGGCCTGGGGGCGGCAGTCGGGCGGGGAGGCCGGGATGGAGGGTTCAGGTGCAGGCAGTGGTAAACATTGATTTGGGCGGACGGGAGGTCGGCGGCGGAGCGTCATCGCAAGCGGGCGCGGGCGCCATTTGGGCGCAAGGGTGCGCGCGGTCCGGGTTCATCTTGCGCTCCGTTTAGCTCTCCTGCATGCTGCACGACCCAACAGCCCACCACGCGAACGCCCCCAGCAATGTCGCGCCCCAGCTCGCCCACGCCCTCTGAGCGCGAGAAGCAGGACCGCGACGCCCGCGCCAAAGAGGCCGCCGAGCAGGCCGCGCTGCCCTACAAGTGGATCCAGACCATCCAGGATGTCGACATCACCGCGACCATCCCCGCCAACCTCAGGGCCCGCGACCTCGACGTCGTGATCTCCAAGGCCAAGCTCAAGGTTGCCATCAAGGGCCAAGACCCCATCATCGACGTAAGGAGCGCGCTCGCTTACCCCGCCCCTTCGGCGCTGCCTCCCCGCTGACGTCGGCGTTCGCGAAATTTAGGGCGAGCTGTCGAAGCCGATCCACGCCGACGAGAGCACCTGGACGCTGGAGACGGTTCCGGGCGGCAAGGAGATCGCCATTCACCTGGACAAGGTTAACAAGATGGAGTGGTGGGAGCACGTTGTGACGACGGCGCCCAAGATCGACACTGCTAAAATTACCCCCGAGAGCAGCAAGCTCAGCGACCTGGAGGGCGAGACGCGCGCCATGGTCGAGAAGATGATGTGGGACCAGCGCCAGAAGGAGATGGGCAAGCCGACCAGCGACGAGCAGAAGAAGGAGGACATCCTGGCCCAGTTCAAGGCCCAGCACCCGGAGATGGACTTCTCCAATGCGAAGATCGGCTAGGCCGCCGGCGTCTTCGGTGTGCGGTCCGCGCAAGCGGGCATGATGTCACGATAGTCAGTTACGGCATAGCGAGGTATAAAAACAAAGTATTCAGGAGTTGGGAGTGTTTGAGGTTACGCAGGAAGTATAGCCTTGATAAATCTCCCGTCGGGCGGCTAGAATCTCCGGTGGCGATCCTGCCACGGAGAAGAAAAGTGCAAGTAGTTTACAGCAGAATATTTTACAGGATATCGAGTGCGAGGACAACAAGCCCTCGCATCGTTCAGTTTTTAAGTGTCAAATGGTATGTTTCCAGCTGTTCTTTCGTCACAGCATTCGGTGCCTTCACAAGCAGATCCTCTCCCTTACCGCTCTTGGGGAAGGCTATGACGTCCCTAACCGATTCCTTCCCGAGCATCACGGCGATTAGCCTGTCGAAACCAAGGGCAATCCCGGCGTGTGGCGGACATCCGGCTCGAAGAACGTCGAGCAGGTGCCTGAAGTCCTGTAGTCGCTCTTCACTCATCTTCAACACGTCACGCATGACGAACTCCTGAACCCGAGCATCGTGAATACGTCTGCTACCGCCGCCAAGTTCCACGCCATTGACGACAATGTCGTAGTGCTCTGCACGAACTCTGGCCGGATCCGTAGAAAGCAGGCCCACATCTTCCGCCGTCTTCGGCGCCGTGAAAGGATGATGGGTAGCCGACAGTCCAGCAGCGCCGCCTTGTCCTGGCTCTGTGTCACTGCTTGGCGAGAAAAGAGGAAAGTCTGTGATCCAGAGGAACTCAAAGCCTTGCGGTGCAGGAACGAGACCTTTGGCGACCGCCGCTTTGCTCAATGCCAACCGTAAGTTTCCGATCGGTGTTGAGCCGCCTGAGAAAGGCACGTTCTTGCGGGCCTGGATGACGATGAGGTCGCCGTCTTCAAGTTGATACATATCTTCGAGACGCTCTGCTGCTTCGAAGCCGAACGGCTGCAGTCCTTGCAATGGCTTTCGTGCGTCGAAGATGAAGATTCCGGGCTGGCCTTCCGGGTTGTTGATGAAAGGGGCAGCTTCTGGGGAATCCATGAACTCATTGACGAATTTGCGTGTTTCCGAGGGATCGTCTGAGACGCGCAACCTCATCACATCGACAGCAGGGTCAGTGAGAGGGCCGATTTTGGAGATCAGATCCGCTGGAAGGAGATAGTCGATTTGCGAGATCTGAAACGATGAGTATATGAGGCTAAAGGGAAACAGGGAACTACGCACCTCCATCCCAAGGCGGATGTCGGGTTTGTCGGAGCCATATTTCGCCATAGCATCATTGTAGGACATTCGCGGGAAGTTGGAGGGCAGCTCCACATCCAGCAGCTCACCCCACAGTCTCCGCACAAGGTCCTCAATACATTTTTGGACGTCTTCGCCAGCTGCAAAGGACATTTCCAGATCGAGCTATCTACTGTCAGCAGAGACGTCAGCAGATCCAATGCAAGGTCCACTAACCTGGGTGAATTCAGGCTGCCTGTCTGCCCTGAGGTCTTCGTCTCGGAAACAACGAGCAATTTGGAAGTATTTGGGGATTCCACTGGCCATCAGAATTTGCTTGTACTGCTGCGGGCTCTGGGGAAGTGCATATGCAAGGCCCTTTGTCCGAGTCGGCACCAGAAACTCTCTTGCACCCTCGGGCGTGGACTTGAAAAGCAAAGGCGTCTCGATTTCCAGGAAATCATGCTTATTACTCAGCTCATCTCTGCAGATGTTGGCGGCCCTGGACCTGAATGCCAGTGCATCACGGATACCTTTGTCCTGGCGAATTTGCAAATGACGTTGCTCAGGTGGGATGTTCGTGTCCTCTTGGAACGTCACTTCCTTGGGGAACTCGTTGAGCACACACAGCCCCTTGAGTTCAACCTCCACGTTGGTAATTTTCTGGATCTCCCCAGCATCGCTCTGGGAGGGCTTACGTTCCTTCAAAATGCCGGTAATGGCTACAGGATCTTGTGCGCCCAGTGCCTTCAAGCGAGAGTGCAATTCCTCGGACGACCGTGGCGTGCTGACAATCTGAACACTGTGGCTGAGATCTTTGCTTAACAAAGGGACGAAGGAGAGCTTTTTCGAAAGGTCGGCGCGGGGCCCTAGGTAGCCGTGTAGAGTGACTGTTTCTCCTATCGAGGCATTTGCAAGCTCCTTGATCTCACAAGTGGCTGGAGGAAAATGAACTGAAGGAAGGATCAGACTAGACAGATTTAGAGAGTAAAGCTGACGTTGACCTACAGGATTGCTTATAGCTTTCCAGGAAAGGGAGGTCATTGCGAAGTGGTGCACTAGAAGAGAAATGGCAGATTGGCGAAGCTTTCCGACCTGCTCGCCGCAGGGAAGTTGTAGCGCATAGTGGTGACGCGTTCACGAAGCCTCGAGATGCGGCACATGTTGGTTTTCTGGCTGAGCACCTCAATGTCGCGATGGAACCTGAAACAGGTCGCCTGTAGCAAGAGAGCAACATGGCGCACGTCCTCCGAGTGAAGGCAATGGCTCAAGGCGGTGGAGCGATGGAGCTGTAGCTGTGAGTTCGCCGGATGCTTTTCTGGCGCGCCATCCTAGTCGGTGCTAGCGCCAACTCTGAGTCAGCCGAGAACATCAAAAATAATCGCCGCCTCGCGCTCCTCTTCTCTTTCTCCGTATCCTTCCAGTTTACAACAAGTGAGCCCTCCTGCTTTCCGCCCGCCGCAAACTGCGCAGAACGCTGACCTGACCGCGCAGATGATGAAAGCCTAGCGTGTACCCGATGAGCTGACTTCTTTCTCGCTTTCAAACTCTCCCTTCACCGGGCTTAAGCGGTTCGACTGTGGGATTGGAGGCAGCATGATATCGGCGTTCGGCACACCCACCTTGTTACAAAAACGGACGCTAAAAGGCATCTCTGAACCAAGTTCTGGAAGGATATCCCTTGGATCGCTGCGGTCGCACCGGTCCGAGGATTATGTACATACCCGCAATGAAGAAGATTTTCCTGCACGAAACTTGGTTTTCCTGTGTCGACGCGATGAAACATCTCACCAACCGCTGGCCAAATCGTCATGGGAGCCTTGTCGTTCTCCATATAACGGCTCTCCATTGCGCCAGCGAAGATAAACTTACAAGCCGGCATCGTCAACAGGCCCACCTCTTCATTTCATAGAGTCTGGACCGTAACAACGGTGTCACATGTTTCAAAGACGATCCCGTTCTTCCTGCGTTTCGAGGATGCTGTCGCCAATCGTGTAAGTGATGTGCTGGACGTAGCTTATTCGTGCAACATATGAGCGTACTAAAGAGCACATGTGAATCATTCTTGCGGTCCACGGCGTAAGACCTCGCCCTTTCTTCGCGGTCCATGCCAATCTGCGGCAAGCGTTGAACAAACAGTTGTGTCGACGTTGCACCAAACCCAGACTGGTTAGCCACCTCTGCGGTCGATCCTAGGGTTGAGTGTTCTTAACCTCACTTCATCCCGCATCCCCTCGTTCAACTCAAGCACCACACCGGCCAACGTTTGCGCCCTTGATTCCACACTGAACGATGTGGGGCGGAGATCAACCGCCTATTTCGGGGGGTCGCTTGGCTTTGAGGCGCAGGACGTTGGCCCGGACAACCTGACTCTGGACCCCAACACCAACTCGGCGCCGCATTCCGAAGGGGACGCCATCTTTGTATCACATCCCACTCGACAAGCCACTTGAGAAATGCCGGCAGCCGGATTGTGTACACCGAGCGAGGACGAATGCTACAGGCAGCGCCGTGTCGTCTCCCGGGGGAAGGTGACATCAGGCCTAGAATCAGGACCTGCCACTGCGTTTTCAGACTGCGACACGCGGGCGCAGTTTCGCATCGCCTACCGATGCCTGTCATTGGGCACGAGGTACCGGTTCTGTAGGAGTACCTTGTTGGTGAGGAAAAACCCCCTGCGGCTGTCGGACTCCGGGAGTCTTTCTGTGAAGAAGTAGGCGAACACGAACGTTGCACGTAAATTTAGTCACTCTCTCTCAAAACTCCTGCAAACGGCGGTTCAAATGCCGTATCCAACTCTCTTGAGTTCCGTATACAAAAAGGGAGGGCTGGCACCTTCTCAAACTCCCTTTCCATCCCTCTCATCAGTATCAGTTTCTTTTAAGTCCCCGCATCTGCTGTCCTTTCTGTTCAGGCTTGCACTTGGACAAGCCTCCTACTGTCATTACACGCACTATCCGTCTCTTGCAGGTCAAATAAGACGATTTAGAGCATTCACGATGATGGTATAGCCCTCTTCCCGATTCGGAAACTCCGCATATACTCACATCCATCCCATCACAGATCCGCCTCACCACCCTCCCCCTCCTAACCGCCCTCGCCCTCGCCCTCCCCACCTCCCTCTCCCCCCGCGCCGCCGGCTACTTCGAAAACTCCATCGTCACCAACCCCTCAGCACTCGCCTGGTACTCACCCGCCTCCTCCTCCTCCGACACCACCACCACCACCGCCTTCGCCGAAACCTCCTCCAACAGCGGCAGCACCTCCGCCTACCAATGCTTCACCACCTACCCCGCCATCACCTCCTGGCTCCCCTTCGCCGCCCTCTGGACCGCCTCCTCCCCCCTCATCGCCGCCGCCAACCCCTCCACCCCCACCGCCCCCACCCTCCTCCACACCGCCATCCTCACCGTCGCCGCAACCACCTCCGTCGACGCCCGCCTCATCCTCGCCACCATCATGCAAGAATCCGGCGGTGCGCTCGCGGTGCCCTGCACGGGGACGGGGAACTGCGGAATCATGCAAGCGGCGCCGGGGTCGGGGTCGTGGCCGGGGGCATCGGTCGAGGGGATGGTGAGGGACGGCGTGCAGGGGGTGGCGGGGCGGTGGCCCGAGGGCGGACCCGGGCTGGCGTATTGGCTGGGCGTGTACGGCGAGCCGTGGCGGGCGCTGCGGGCGTATAATACCGGGAGCGTGCCGGATGGGGGCGACTTGAGCGCGACGGGGGGCGTGGGGACGGCGAGTTATGTTGCGGATGTGGCGAATAGGTTGGTGGGGTGGGATGGGGTGACGAGGGGGAGTTGTTGATTTTTTTTTTTTTTTTGGATTTTTTGGGTTTTGGTGGTGGTGGTGGTGGTGGTGGAGTGGGTAGGGAGACGGGCGGCATGTTCTTTTTTTTTTCTGGTGCTTTTCTTTTTCGTATGGTGGTGCATCTGATTGCGGCGCTGCGGCCTGGTGTCGTTGGCGTTTTTGTACTTTGATCGAGCATCCAGCATGGTACAGCTCCTTCGCGCAGCCGATGGCTAGCGTGGATCTGTTTTGCTCATGTCATAGGTAGTTAAAGCTATCGTCCGAACGAGAATGTCGAATTAAAAATTCTATATACACGTCCGGACGATGGCTTTAACTACCTACGTATTTTTCTCTCTAAGAATGAGCTAAGGTATAGTTACGCCATGTTCTGCTATTCTTCGCGCTAGCCATCGGCTGCGAGAGGGGGCTGTACTTTGCTCGTCTGACGGCTGGAGTTGGAGTAGTCATCCGGATATATGTGGAATGAAGTCAATGTCGACGAAGACTCTGGAAATGACATTTGGGGAGGTCCCCGCAAGTTTTACTCGAAAATTAGAGCATTGGTTTGCAACAGAAGATGCTCATTCAACCCGTATGATTCTAAAATATAAATCCCATCACGACTTTTTTGCTCGCTATCTTTTTTCAAACATCAACACTTGTAACCTAAGTCAGCGCTTCAAATGCAGCAATGCCAACTCCCAAGCATACAGCCAGACCACATCCGGCTTTATCTCTGGCCAGCAAGCCTCCGCTCCTGGACCTCGGACAGCGCGCGGCTGCCGCTGACGTAGGCAACGAGCCCGACGGCGACGGCGGCCGGCAGCGTCTGGAAAAGGTTCCAGGCGGTGTAGTAGAGGAAGAAGATGCCCTCGAGGGCGAGGATGGAGCCGAAGAAGAGGCCGTGCGAGACGGGGGCGGCGCCGAAGGCTTTGGGGGCGTGGGCGACGTTGGCGCCCAGCATGGCCCAGACGCCGAAGAGGATGGGGAGGGCGGCGACGACGGCGGCGGTGAAGAAGAGGGTGATGACCTTGGGCGGGTTTTGCGGGTCGTCCTTGAAGATGTGGTGGATCTCGTCCTTCTTGCCGTAGCGCACGGGCGGCTCGGGAAGCGCCAGCGGCGTGTTGGGGTCGCGCGCGACGTCGAGGTCGAAGACGGCGGAGTTGTAGGGGGTGGAAGAGCCGAAGGAGGCGATGATGAGCGAGGCCTTGACCGGGGATTCGGTGGTGAGGAATTGGGCGGCGAGGTCTTTTTGCGTCTGGTGGGGAGGTGTTAATGTTCGGATGAATGCATTGCTGAGGGAGCTTGAACGTACCAGCTCAATCTTGCCCTTGCCATTGTCCTTGACACTCAGAGCAAACGAGTCCTGCAGGCCGGTGGCGGGGTCGGTGAGGGTCAGGAATGCCTGGTGCGGACGCTGAGCCTTCTTGCCGTCGAGGGTGGTGACCAGCAGCTTGAGCGTGTCCGACGGGCCCAGCGCAACGGGCTTCTCGATCGGAGAGTTGGGGCTGAACCTGCAGAGAGCTGGGTTAGCGGCTGGGACGGGTCAATGGCTGGATATCAGGCGAGCGCACTTCTCCTTCAGGCCGCTGCCGATGCCTGCGCCCTTGGAGGTGATGGTCAGCGTCGCCTCTTCAAAGCCCCAAGACGAGGCAGCGGAGACGGCGCTAGCTCCGACGAGCAGCAGCGATGACAGGAACGAGAAACGCATGGTCGGACTTCTGCGTGGGCGATGCTGGGCGGAGGGGAGCGTCGTGGTGTTGCTTCGCTGGAGCTTTGGCTTAATGCAACGTACTCGTAAGCTGCCGTGCGCACGGGCCACCCGCCTGAACCCACGCGTCCGCCGCAGCTTCTCCGCCGACAATCACGCGTCACAGCTCATCCGCAAAGTCGTCTCGCATCATGAATTCGTCCTCTTCAATTTACAGCTACTGACATATCTAGTTGTGGATCTTCGCATGCAGGCCCGGCAGGATCTCCAGGTCCTTCTTCGTGTACTCGTACTTTCCATCCTCGCTAATCTTCGGCGCCTGCGTCCTGCGCTGTTGCTGCGTCTGCCTGACCTTCACCCACTCCTCCATCGTCAGGTGCTGTCCAAGCTTGGTGAACTCATTCTCTTCCAGCCCCAGGCGCTTCAGCAGCCCGCTGTTCTGGAGCGGGTCAAGGACGACATGGTTGTTCGGTCTACACACCCCATTAGCGCCGTTGCGTCTCTCCCAAACACGCGCAAGCACTTACCGCGCAAAGTACAGCACGCCCAGCCTGTCAACATGGGCCTGGTCGTCCGGCGGCGCGTGCACGCGATGGACACTGCTCTTCAGGTAGCCGCCAGTAATGGCGCTGAGGGCGTCGCAGATGTTGATGGTGATGGTCTCGTCCTGCGGCTTGACCCACTTCCACTGGCCCTGGTTGTTGAGGATCTGCAGCGCCGCGACGGGCTGCCGGAACAGCAGCGTGATGCTGCCGAGGTCGGTGTGCCCCGGCGAGAAGAGGCTGCCTATCCGCCGGTTCTCCTCGGGCGTGCGCGCCTTGTAGTGCATGTACCGCAGGTGGTCCTCGCCCCTGTCGTCGTACACGTGCTCGCGCACCAGCTGCTCCTCGTCCGGCAGCTCGAGGATGATGGCGAAGAGGCGCAGCAGCTTGTTCACGACGAGCTCGTGGCATTTCTGCGCGCGAGTTGGTCAGCACTGAAGTGGATTGGAGGCCAGAGGAGCTTACCCGGCTGAATTGCTCGATCTCGTCGATGTGGTCTGAGAGGACCGGCGGGTGCTGGCGGTTGTGGAATCCATCGAACTTGGGGATGTTGTACACCTGGATGTTGTCCTTGACACTGCCATCTTCCGTAAGACTGATCCTCGATTAGCTTTTGGAAGTGCTGGAGAAACTGATAGACAGCACCCACTTCCGCAGACCAGCAGGCCTGTATCCGTTATACTCTCCGCTCTCGAGGGCTTTGATGTTGTGGTACTTCAGCTTCTCCTCCAGTGGCAGGTCATAGAACTCGCGGCCCAGCGCGAATTGCCTGTCGACCTCTTCTTGGCTAATGCCGAAGTTCTTGACGTAAAAGAAACCAACGTGCTGCGCCGCGTAGGTGAGCTGCTCCGCGAGCTTTTCCTTGCCGCCCGGCTTGTCGAATTGGCTGAGGTCGAGCGTGACGAGCTCGGCCCAATCGACTGCGTAAATCAGTATTTGGACAAGCAGCAATTGGAAAGTGCTCACTGACGGTCAGCCTTGGTCACTGGGACCTGCTTGTATGGTGAGATTGTCTTCCCCGGCATTGTTGCTTTTTCGTTTTTCAGAGCGCGTAGATCCCGTAGATTGAACGTCGGTGTTGATTAACTTCGCTAATGCACGACAGTATAAGTACTCCATCCCAAGCTCCTCTCCGTCTGGTCGCCGACCACCCGACAGCTACCCCTCCAACGTCGGCTTTCAAATCCACCCAGCATGATATCACCGATGCCGGCAATCACACCATATCTAATCTCCATCCAATGCGCTCGCGGCCTGTCTACCGGCGCCAGCGAGAGTGGAGCCCGAGATTGGGGGCAGCAGTGAGGGGCGGCAAAGCGCCAATCCTTCCCGAGCAGCTTTGCATGAGGAGAACCCGAGGATTAGCAGACGTCGAAGGTAAGAGGGGCGCGAAGGATATATGATTGGACGGCGTGGTTGCGGAGACGCGTTGTTTGGTGTGGTAGAGCACGCAATGCGGGGAAGCTCTTACAACATCGGCGCTGTCGCCGTTAACCACCTTTCGCTATCTCCGACACTCGTATAGCATTGTACACTGTGATTATGCCTTGGAAAACGCCGAGCGCTGTAGAACCATGGCTTTGCGCTTGGATAATGGGTCATCTCTTTAAGTTCATTCCATGGCCAACATCTGTTCTCTTGATGGCCCAGAAGACGGTACTCTCAATCATTTGCAAGTACTCAAGATTGTAGAGAATAATTATGGCCGTACGGTTTCCTGGTACCAACAGGTAAAGCTGCGGCTGTCAAGTTCTATCATTCATGTCGAGCACCTGAGACTGAGCATGTCAAGCAAGATGAAAACCGGTAAGATCAAGACACCAAGAAGCTATATAGCAGACCATTGATGGTAAGATAGATGCAGAGCCCTGGTATTCTGCTAATCGCACTCTGGCGAACCAAAAGAAGTCACTTGCCAGCTTTGTCATCATAACAGTGATAGGATGAGGACGCCAAACAAGAAGCCTAGTCCAAACAAGCTTCCTTCCCGAAGCTATGACCTGGCCCATGTAAGCACGGCTAGAGATGGACGAGTGCCGCCCAAGCACGCAAGCCGCATGCTTGAGCGGCACTGGCCCTGGCGCCACGCGGCTCGTGCAACTTGTTTGAACTCCCTTGCACTTCTGTCTTCTTTCTGTCTTTGCTTCCGATACTTCGTTCTGGAACCGTGTCGTACTCCGTTGATGCTCATTTTCTGGCACTCTGGCGTCGTCCGTCCTTGACTGGCAGTATAAAGACTTTCGGCCGGCACGATGACTGCTCCAAAGACCGGCCGCGTCTACGAAACGCAAGCAGAGATGGATGTCGAGAAAGGCCAACCAAGAACATTCTGGGGTGTCGTCAAGGAGGTGTTCAACTGGTATCCATCCCACTATCCTGCCCAGGAGCGAAAGTGAGTGTTGCATAACCTCCGAATGCTCCCGCAAACTGCTCACAGATAAGGCTCCTGTTCAAGCTCGATCTCTCAATTCTCATCTTCGCATGCCTGTGCTGTGAGCTCCTCTTCCTACCTCCGCGTCTGTGCGATCCCTTTCTGACAGTAGTTCCTGAAGTCTTTACCAAATACCTCGACCAATCAAACATCAGCAATGCATACACCTCGGGGATGAAAGAGGATCTCGGCCTCTACGGCAACGAGCTGAACTACTTCAACGTAGCCTACTTCACAGCCTACGTCATCGCCCAGATCCCCATGCTCCTCCTCATCTCCCGACCCAAGCTGTACGTACGCACCCTTGACCCCAGCGCCACCATGAAAGAAGGAGAAAAGGCATCTAATTATCCACTCTGCAGCGCGCGATACATGCTCCCGACGCTGGAGATTGCGTGGGGCGTGCTCACGTTCGCCCAGAGCCGCGTCACGAGCGCGCGGCAGCTGTACGCGCTGCGCTTCTTCGTCGGCCTGTTCGAAGCGCCCGTCTTCGCGGGCACGCACTTCATCCTCGGCAGCTGGTACCGCAAGCAGGAGCTGTTCAAGCGCGCGGGCACGTGGTTCATCTGCAACTCGCTCGGCACCATGGTCAGCGGCTACCTGCAGGCCGCCGCCTACACGAACCTGTCCGGTGTGGCTGGACTGTCGGGGTGGCGGTGAGTTTCTTCTCTCCCTCTCTCTTTCTTCCGCTCTCAACGAGGCTGACGTGTGGTCACAGATGGCTGTTCATCATCGGTATGGAAATCTTTCCCCTCCCCTTCCCTCCCGGGAAACGTGATTCATTGTCCTGACTGACCACCAACTTCCGACACTAGACGGCATCTTCACTCTCCCCGTCGCCCTCGCCGGCTTCATCATCTTCCCCGGCATCCCCGAGTCGCCCAAGCCCGTCTTCCTGACCCACGCCGACGTCGCCCTCGCCAAGGAGCGCATGGCCGAAGAGAAGGTGCGGCCGCCGGGCAAGCTCGGCCTCGACGTCTTCAAGCGCAGCCTGCGCCGCTGGCACATCTACGTCTTCGTCTTCTGTTACATGTGCGTGTTCCCCTCCTTCCCTCCCACCCTCCCACTCTCCCCCCAGTCAAGCCCCAGCCGAACCCACCCCCCAAATAAACCAAACCAAGAAGCCCCGCCCTCCAGCGGTTGGTCACCCAAGATTCATCCAGAGCCCAGCCCAGCCCCCTCCCCCCTCGCTAACACCCAGCCAACCGCCCAGCTGCATGATAATATCCTACTACCCCGCCGGCTACATGAACCTGTGGCTTAAGGCGGAACACTACAGCGTCCCGCAGATCAACAAGCTGCCGACCGCCCTCAACGCCATCACCATCGTCTCGTCCTGGCTCGGCACCACCCTGGCCGGCTCCGTCTACCCCGCGTGGGCTGTGTATTCGGTCGCCATGGCTGCCTGCGTGTTTGCGAGCGCTTGCATGACTGTTTGGCGCATTCCGGTTGCGTTGAAGTGAGTGAGAAGCTTGTTCCCCCCCTGTTCTTCCCCCCCTGGTGGGTGGTGTGGTGGTGTGTGGTGGTGTGTGGCAAGCGGCGGGGGTGGTGGGTGAGTGGTGGGTGGGTGCGGGCGGCGTGCTGTGTGTATGTGTGTGTGTGTGTGTGTGTGCGGTGCGCGGTGCGCGGTGTGGTGTGGTGTGAGTGTGTGGTGGATGGTGCGGTGCGTCTCTGCGCTGATGTTGGAAGTATGGGAAAGGAGAGAGAGGTGGTGTGGATTGCGGACTCGGGTCGTGAGAAGAAGAAGGTGACTGTGCGGCGTGCTGATATGTGGATAGGTTCGTCGCGTGGTATGCGTTTGGACTCGCTGGATGTTCCAGCCCGATCTTATACTCTACCGTGAATACGGTACTCAAGGATGATGCGGAGGAGCGAGCGCTCACAGTGGTAAGCGTCGTGCGGATCTGAGAAGCTCGTGGCAAATTAGCTAATTCTTTTGGGCTTGTTCCAGGGCGCTATGATGTCGTTTGGCTACAGCTTCAACATATGGGTCCCTCTGCTGCTTTTCCCAACAGCAGGAGAATGGGGAGCACCGCAATGGAAGGCGGGGTGGCCAAGCAGTCTTGCTTTTTTCACGTTGTTGTGGGCGGGTTTTCTTACCGTCATCTGGTTGCACGCGAGAGAGAGGAGAGAGGACGCTGAGAGTGACTCTGCGTAACTTAGACCTGTCTTTACGAGGGAGGAGAATTGAAACATACCAGTATCCATCCTCCCCCATGTACTTAAAGAACGCGATCACCGCGGGATGCGTCTCCTTCTCCTTCTTCTCCTCCGGCTCCGGCTCCTGGCCGAAAGCCCGCAACTTTTCCTTCGCCTCCCAATCTTCCCATTCAAGAATACTTTGCTGGAATGTCCCACTGGACGATTCCCGCTCAAGCTGTCTCTTCCTGGCGTGCGACCCCTGGGGCTTCTGCTGCTTGACCACCTTGGACGGGGTCGGCCTCGGCGGCCGGGACCGCACACGATACTTGTCAGGGTTGCGCTTGTCCGGCCTCCAGAGCTTGGCCACCCTGTCGGCGATATTGTTTCCCTGCACGCCGCGGTGTGACTTCACCCAGTAAATCTCAACGGTGACGCCGCACTCAAACAGTGCGGCGTCACGATCAACGATGCTCTGCATCGCCTCTTGGTTGAAGTCGTGGTGGATCTCGGAAGATCCACCCGCGGCTGTCAACTTCCAGAGGGCGTTGAGCACCGGCGTGAAGTCGGTGAGGATCTTGACGACCTTGATGGCGCCCGGATGCTCCTTGACTTTGTCAAGGCCCACAGCGAGTGCGGAGTCCAGCGCGCACACCTCGGCGTTGCCGCTGCCCGTGATGTGCAGCAGCATCTTGCCGACCTCCACCCACCTCGACGTGGGGTCCTTGCGGTAGACCGCCGAACAGCTGCACCAGCAGTCGCCGTCCTTGTTGTACGGCTCCGAGGCCGACCCGTCACAGAAGATGGCCAGCACACCCTCCTCGTACTCGCTGCATTTCTTGCCATTCAAGATGGCATCTTCTTGGTCCTCGATGATGATGGAGCTGTGAAGCGCTCCGTCTGGAGCGCGCAGGAGGAACTGCGGCGGCAGGGCGGGAATGGAGGCGGGGGTGGCAGCAGCGGCGGCGGCGGCGGCGGCGGCGGCGGCGGCGGTGGCGGCGGAGGAAGATGCGGCGGCGGGTGCGGCGGCAGACATGTTGGTGGTGGTTGTGGTGGTTGTGGTTGTGGTTGTGATGGTTGTGGTGTTGGTGTCGGGGTGTCGTCGAAGAGAGCTTGAGAGAAAAGAACCACGGGCAAGAGCTCATATTAGATCGCGCACAAAGATCTAGAAATCCGTTCTCAATCTAGAAGGCGCTGACACGGCCAGCCTTTCAAACCAGAGCGCGCGCCCGCAACTGGTGCCTTGCGCTCTCTCCTACCCGCGCCCTCACTCTTGCGCGCCTTTCACCAGCGCGCGCGCGTTCCTCCTACGTGCCTTCTTCGTCTGCGCTCTCCTTCCGCGCGCTTTCCAAACGCAACCCGCGATTATGCAGAGTTTTCTCTGCCAACAAGGTGCATTGGCTCATCCTGATATGGGTGTTCTGCAACTCGCATTTGCACGGCTGTCTTCGTACCAAGCTCTACACCTGCGTTACAGCTGACGTTCCAATTATGAGTGAGCTGATGCTTGGAAGCTCTATATACCCATAGCTGACCTGTCCAATTGAGACGAAGCTGCCGCCGCTATGTCGGTGTGGGTGCGGCTCACGATTCCACTTGTATGCCCGCACATCACTTCCGCCGCAAATCTTCCATAGACCGTACTCAAGTACAATCAGACTATCAAGCTTCAGATTGTTCGATTTTATCTTGGAGAGTGCCTCGACATAGCTTGAGAGGGCAGTTTTCCGCGTTTCATTGCGAAGTGCTCGAAGCCTCTCTTCGCAGCACGTCGCATCTACCGCCTCATTATCGACCTGTGAAACGCAGGTTTGAAGTGAAATGAGACAGGCTGCTTGGAATTTGGAGCAGAAAGAAACAGGCGGCGGCAATTCCTTTTTCCAAACCATCCATGTATGCCCTTGAGGCGTTCGTCCGGACAGAGATGATGCCGTTTGGTGGAACATTTGCATCTTCGCAAGTGCTCCCGCTCCACTAGTCTACAGCAATTAATCTTGAAGTATTCGAAATACAATCCGCGTTGACGAGCACTTGTTCAAAGTAGTAGCTACCATGTAATTTCACCTTTATATAAGTGCTCCAAGCAACTCCACAACTCATCAGCGGTAAGCCGGTAGACATGTAGGAACTCATGTCGCTTCAAAATCAGTGTTCAGTAGTACAGAAGTGCTGGGAGTGGTTCAGAGGTCAAATCCGGAATGTGTACGACAGTTTGCGTAGAATATCTTGAAGTGAAGCGGTAAGGTGAAAAATGATTCGAAAAAGGAAAACCAGGCAACGCGACCTCACCTAGGCATCGACTACCCAAACCGCGTATGAGGCAGGCGCGACCCGTCGCCCACCACTGTATATAAGAGCGCCCGTCGCCGCCACCAAACAACTCCGCTCCTCGCCGCGACGATTTACCGCGCCTTCACCACCACCACCGTCATCACAGCGCGCGCAAGCGCACCCGACCCGACTCCTCACCACCATCTGTAAGCTCTCTTCACCCGCCCCGTCGTCTGACGGCGGGGCGGGTGTCAGCTCACTCCAGAATATCCATATTACTGATTGTCGGCAGCATCATCATCATCACCGTCGCCCTCACCAACCTCCTCCACCTCCTCCACCTCCTCCTCCGGCGCGCGCCGCCACCATGTCGGACCGCCGCCTCGGTCCTCACACCATGCCGCAGCTGCTCGCCGCTGCCGCGCCCGCCAACGCCGGCCCCCCTACGTGGGACGACTTCGCCCCGCTGGCCGACAAGTGCTGCGCACTTGTCGGGATCGCCAGAGATTTCGTGTCCGCGCGCGAGTACGCGTCGGCCAAGGCCTTCGCGACGAAGTTTTCGGTCCCGCGCCCGGAGGACTCGGTCCTCGCCCTGTTCTGCGACGGCTCCGCCTCGCGGTTGATCCCGGCGGGCGTCGCGCAAGCGCGCTCGGGCGGGAAGCCGTGCAGGATCAAGTTCTAGAACAGGAAGTGGGCGAGTTCGGGCGTCGCCTTCAAGAAGAGCAGCGGGGACAAGGGCTGGGTGATGCGGGGATATCCGGGGGAGGACCTCTGGTCCAACGTGAACGCGGAGCTGGATGCCTTTGGCAGGGCGGTCGTTTTGGCCGAGCAGCGCCTGCTGCAGGACCTGACGATCGACGAGGTTTTCGTCTTCTCCGACAGCCTCACCGTCCTGCAGGGCATCCTGGAATTGCCCTCCACCCGCAGGCTGCCCAATTGGGACCTTCAGCTGCTGCTGGAGGTCATGGAGGCGCTTGTCAGGCTTGCCGAGCGCGTGGAAGTGAGGCTCTTTTGGGTCCCTTCGCACTGCGGTGTGGAGGGCAATGAGAAGGCCGACAAGGCCGCTGCAAGCGCGCGCCCGGACGTCCTCTGGCCGAAGGCGTACCCCGTCCAAACGGGCAGCTTGAATAAGTCCAGGAAGGTCGGCTACGTGCGCGCCGCGGCCGCCGGCCCCCCGAAGCATTCCGGTCCGGCTGAGAAATACTTGCAGCGGCGGCTGGAGAAGAAGAAGATTGCGGAGTACGAGGGGAGGAGGGCGGCGGACTTGGCCGTGTCGAACGCGGTGTTTGAGGGGTATTGAGGGCGGGAATGGCGGGGATTGGGGTGGGAGGGAGAGGGAGGGAGAGGGAGGGAGGGAGGGAGGGAGCGTCGTTCGGGACGCGGATGCGGAGGAAGCAGATTAGATACCCATTTGCGGAGAGCTGAAGCGTCGATCAGGACGCGATGATGGAAATGAGACTGAATTCGGCGGCCTGACAAATGATCCCGCTCTTCTCGTTGTGACTTTGCCAGTGGTCTTTGCATGCCGTATACCCTGTTTAGGGTGGAGATGGCGCAAGCTGCCGAACAGTGGAAGTGAGAGAGGGTGGGGTGGGGCACAAGCGCGGGTCGGATTGAGGGCATCGCACACCCACCCAACACAGCGGAAATTTTTTCATAATGCTATAATAAGCCATGGCTGTATGTAGGCCAGTAATGCACGCCTCTATGGTGCGTAGACGCTCTGTTCTATGTCCGCGTCTACCAAAAGATCGTCCGATGTCAAGATCTTCCTTCAAGATCTTCTACCTAGCCTCCCTCCATCACCGGTCAGCGCACAGGTAGGCAACCCACCCGGGAAAAGGGCAAAAAAAAAAAATGTAGGAGGAGCCGCCAGGAATCGAACCTGAAACCCTCTGTAATGTTGCTACGATGTGACGGACACCCGGTCAACGTCAACTGTGGTCCGTACCACTCCGCTTGGGGATTTCACGTAACGAGGCTAATTTCGCCCTGACCGGGGTTTCGTAGTGGCAGAAATGCTCGCTGGGGGTCCTTATATACCCCAACTTCCCCAGATTTTGCGTGTCAGCAATTTCTCGCCCATGGCAGCGTCCACCCTCCCCCAGCGTCCACCCTCCCCCGTCCATTGCCGGCTAGCGTACAAGTGGGCAAAACGTTTGAACAAAGGGCAAAAAAAAGGTCGGGGGAACCGCCAGGAATCGAACCTGAAGCCCTCTGGTTCCCAAGGAGGATGTTCCTGCAGTATGGCGGACGCCCAGTCGACGTCAAGTGTGGTCCGCACCACGTATCGTTTGGGGATTTCACTTAGTGGATGCTAATCTCGCCCTGACCGGGGTTCTGCAGTGACAAATTAACTCGCTGGGGGGTCTTAAATACACCAGCTTCCCCCGGATTCCGTGAGCCAGCAGAATTTCTCGCCCATGGCCGCGCCCACCCTCGTCCGGCGCTCCGCGTCACTGCGTCCGACCACCTCCACCTTGCCGCCTCATCACCTTCCCGCTTTGCCGTCTCTTAGCCCTACCGTAGCCGTCATGACTGCGCTCACCTTGGCCATCTATTGTGTGCCACAATATAGCAATTTTCGCTCGTTCCGGGCGCGCTCTTCCCCCGCTCCACACCACCCTCTCACTGCAACTTTTCGGCCGTTTACGCAACGTCCACCTAGACAGAATATCCGGTACGCGCAACTCTAAGCTTCTCGTCAACGGTTCCCTCAGCGATTGGACTCCACGGCCCAGATTTACCTACGCGATGACAATATCGAGGTCCAAAACTCCATTTGGCTCAGCCGCGAATCAGCCTTACGCTTCTCAAAACGGCCACCTGCCTAGCCTTCCAAGATCGCCAGACCCGACCCGCCGGACCACCTACCCGCTCTTCCCGAGAACCCCACGCGACGGGTACATATGCCGACCGGGGGCAACGCAACGTCGTCGGTTCCTTCGGAGCAAGCCAGCACGCCATGCCCATTTCCGGCTACGACGGCTTCCACAAGCGACGCGACCAAACCTCTCAAAGACAGCAGCTGCCGTGCGGGGTCTTTCGAAACCACGACAGGCGAGAGGTCGCTCACGCAAAGATGTTCGGAAATCCACTGAAACATGGACAATTTTATTAAGTACAGTACAGACACTCGTATACATAATTTTTGATGACGAACCAGACACTGGACATACACACACACGCACTTCCCGGATCAATTTTAACAGCCCCGTCCGTCGGTCATCACATCACAGCTACGCCAGCCACGCCTCCCCACACTCACACAGAGACACGCTCAAGCAGTCTTGGCCGTCTGCGACCACCAAGCGCCGGCCTGCAGCCTGTTGTTGCTCTTGGCACGGCCGGCGCCGTTCCGCTGCTTCTGCTTCTTGCTGGCGTACTCGTCGGCCTTGTGCTGGAAGATGCTGCCGTCGTAGATGCGCCGGACGTCTTCCTTGCGCATGACGCCGTCGTCGGGCCACAGCAGGAGGTAAGTGGCGAACCCTGCAGGATCGACACCGTCAGCTCCCACACTCAAAAAAAACTACGCTCCAAAGCTCCAAGAATACCGTGGAGGGGCGTGAATCGAAGAGGGGAGAGAACAGAAAAAGAAAGGAGGGGGGGGAATACTCACACTCCATCGCCGTCGCCGCCGCGCCAAAGAAATCCAGCACCAGCAGCTGCCCGCGCCACAACCTCACCAGGTCCCACGCGTCGAGCCCGCCCTTGTCGCCGTCGTCGTACTTGGCGAAGATGTCCTCGAACTGCTGGGGGCGGAAGCGGCCCTCGTTGTCGTACGCGTCGGAGCTGCTGCCGTGCTTCTGCTTGTGCACGCGCTCGGCGTAGATGCGGAAGAAGGGGTCGGGCAGCACGTAGTGCGGCACCGTCGGGTACGACAAAGCCCCGTGGATGATGACGGCGACGAGGAGCGAGAGCGGCAAAGACCAGCCCCATTTGCGGCAACCCACGTACGTGTCGCGCGGCCAGATGACGTTGTCGCGGTCGGGGTCGAAGTAGTGGATGTGTTGTTGGAGGACCTGTGGGGGAGGTTGGTTGTTGGGGTCTTTGGCGAGGAGGAGGGGGGAAGCGATGTATTGAGGCCGAAATCAAGGGCGAGGGGTGGTGGGCATTAATCGAGAGGGGCAAGGACAACAAATAACCACACACACACAAAGACGACACGAGGGAAATAGGAAAACAAAACTCACAGTCTTATCCTGATGCTTCCGCGTCCACGCCGCGTCCACCGTCCCATTCGGCGCCTCCCTGCTGGCCGCAATGGTCGCGCGCGCGGTGCCCGGGTCCAGCAGCGCCTCGACGTCGCCGGGGATGTACGGCGTGCGCTCGAGCGTGACGGGCGCCTCGTCGATGCCCGTCGCGTACGACTTGCCCGGCGGGTACGCCTCGATGGCCCGCCCCACCAGCTCGTACCCCTGCTGCACCTTCTCGTCGTCGATGGTGCTCTGCGGCGGCGACGGCGGCACGTCGCCGTGTTGTTGCTGCGACTGCTGCTGCCCCTCTGAAAGGTGCGCCACGTTGGCGTACGACGACGGCGCGGACGGGTCGACGTTGGTCGGCTTGGGGGATGGGGGGGATGCCATTTTGGTCGTGTCTTGCTGTTCCTGTTTCTGTTGGTGTTGTTGCTTCTGGGAGTGGGATTTCTTGGGCATGGCTGATGGGAGGAGGAGAAGAGGGTTGGGAGTGCGGTGGGGGAGAAGAAGGGGAAGAAAGGAAAGGGAAGGCGGACTTGGAGGTCGAGTTATTATGATTGCATGGACGCGGAAAGCGGGGACGGGACCTTGTTGAGCGCGGGTTCTGTTGACAATTACATGCCTTGTGAGTCGCCCGAACCACGGCGACGATGGCCTGTCGTCATCGCGAGCCGCCCGAAGGAGCAAATGGCCTGAGCTTTTGCAGCGCCGGTTGGCATGTGAAAGTGACGATCGCGGATGACCGACATGGATCGCGCCGCTCCGACCGGATCAGCGCACCAACGAGCTGCGAGTGATATATCATCGGTCCCTGATCTCCCGTGAGCATGCCCGCTTTGGCACATTTCTGTCGGCGGGGGACCGTTGCCCTGGAACTCGAGAGACGCTCGGGTTGAGGGAAAATCAGTCCATGCAGAATTGCAGCGAGAATGGCATTCACTGGACACTCGTCCTTCGGGAATCGTCAACAGTCAATTTTGCATCCTGCCGTGGCGTGCGGGGTCCGCCGCTAGATTGTACTAAAATAAAGCATGCCAGCAAACCGTTGCATGCATGTGAAAGGCTCGTAACTCGTCATAGCCGTCCCAGAAGAGTAAGGACAGGCTTGGGCCATCTACATTACGGGGTATATTTAAAGGTCGTACCGCCAAAATCATTATCGTTCGTCGTGAAAAGGAAAAAGGCAGATGAGGGTGCCGATATTTTCGACGTCCACCCGCCTGTACATGGACCTCGAAACCCAAGATTCGATTCATCTCGCATTCTCTCGCATCGCAAAATGCCGCCTGCGCCGAAAAGCCCGAAAGTCTTGTCCGGAAAAGGAAGAGTCGGCTCAGACGTAGTACCTGCGCGAGCTGTGGTGGGAGCGGCGCGGGCTGCTCGAGTAGCCATAGTCCCGGCTTCTGGGACGGTGGCTGTGGCGAGAGACGTGGGTGGTGCGCTTCACAACGACGTCTTCGCCGCGGTGGTGACGGTGCACCAGAAGAGCAAGGAGCTGCGGGTCAAAGTCAGTGCTGCGCTAAGCATGCGCATCGTGGGACGACTTACGAAAGAGACGAAGAAGAAGATGCAGTTCATGATGCCGAAGGCGAAGCAGGCCTTGAGCATGGCGCATTCCTTGTTCGGGTGGAAGGACCAGTCGGTGTTGAGCTGGAGGCCGAGCCCGCCCGCAACACCGAGCGTGATGTAGAAGGAGTCTCGGTCGAAGTTGGTGCAATTGGCGTTGGAGATGCCGCGCAGCTCGTAGACGGCGGCAATGAAGAGGCCAAGGAAGCCCAGGTCAACCAGGGCCACGAAGAGCGCAGAGTGGCGGGCGCGCGTGTAGGTGATGAGCGTCGCGATGCACCATGCTGCGCCAAGCACCGAGGCGATGAACAGGATCAGGATGAAATCGGGCGTCAGAGCATTCATCGACGTGTAGCCATGCACGAACCAGGCGAGCATGCCCAGAGTCGGGATGAGAGTGATGATCTGGAAGATCCGGGTCGAGATGAAGAGCAGGCTGGAGAACATGGCGGCGACTGCGGCGATGGCCGATCGATAGGTGAGCTGAGTTGGGCGCGACGGTTGACGACAGCAGGTGAGGAAAGCCGGGTTTATATGCTCAATGCATCGGACGGCGATCGGGCTGCGAGAGTTTGCTGCTGGAGGGGTGGACCTAGCACGCAGGTGGGGAACAATGGCGCTGCTGTCTCTTAGCGACGGCAGCTGGGAGAGAAGGCTTTGTATTTGCACCGGCAGAAGTGACGTAGCACGAATAGAAGGCCGCCAGGTGCCTTCGGTCAGGCCAGGATTTCTGCACGCCGAGCGGATGGGTTCGCCAGCCTCTTCTTTCCCCAGCCTTCTCTGTGCCCGCCCGGTACTTTGTGATTGGTGGACAGCGCGGGAGATGGACTGCTGCGGGGAACGCTCAGGCCTACCGCTGCCGTCACCTCGCCGAACACCAACCACCAGACTTCCGCTTGCTTTTTGCCGGCTGCGCGCCTGCCTGGCCGCAAACCATGGCGCGATGCAACAATTCTCCTGCGCTGCTCGCTCGCGCCGCCTGGGCTTGGACGGCTGCCATTCATGCCGAGCGGCTGACGCAGGGCGGCCGTTGCATCACACAAAGCTTGCCTAGCCGGTGAAAGGCTGCGTCGTGGCGTGCTGAAACACGACGGCACGCGTCACGCCAGGCGGCACACGAGGTGAGAGCGGCGCGACGAAACGGAGGATGCGGTGGTGATGAGGGCAATTACAGAGGCACAGCGCGCTGATATATGATTGCTGCTAAACGACGCTGCGCCAGGTGTTCGCGGCTTGCGCCGGGCACTATGAAACGGAGACAGCCCCTTTCGTGGCAGGCAGGCGCAGGCGGGCGGAGGCGAGAGCGCGACGCCATGCCGCTCTGGGGAGCTTCCTTATCTCCAGCACCACCACCGCCCCAGCGACCACGACCCAACCCTCGGCTCCGCGCATGGCTGCGTCTGTGCCTGTCCTGCGCCGCATGGCCACGGCCAGCCCGTGCTGGGGCCCCGTCAGCTATCACTTGCGCGCGTAGGTATATTGGCCCGCTGCATGTGGTGGAACGTCGACCTGCGGTTTCGAGCGCCACGCAAGGGAGTGCGCCCGCCTCATATAGCCATGCTCCACCGCCGTTCTTCATCGCTGTCGTCTGGTCGATCGCCGTCTTTCCTTCCTCTTCGCCTCGCCGACTGCCTGATCGCCCGACGGGCCTTGGTCCCCCGGACTTGTTTCAGCCTTGCGTGCTGCTAGTCAGGGCCCAAAATCGCTCGCACCTGCCCGCCGCTCTCGCCTGATCGCCGTGACTCGGCTGCCATATTTTAACCTCAGCCCAACTGTTTCTCACTAATAAGAGGGCCTGCCCTCCTTTCTTTTGTCCACTGTTCCCGTCGCCCTGGACGCGTGATCCTCATCTTTGGCCCCAGGTGAGCCAGGCGCTCCTCCTGTACCTTGTGGGTTTATTGCATAAGCAAGCCTACTCATTTGCCGGGCTTTCCCAGGAGCCGGATTGAGCGTCCCGAACTTGTGCGCGGCGCTCAAGTTGCCTCTTCACCACGCTTTCTTGGCTTCTGAAATTATATGTGACCGGCCCCCATCAGCTGCCAGAACACTGCATTGCCTTTGCAGCCTCGCTGCCAATGCTTCTTCGTCTTGGCCCCACCGACGATCCTCACCCGAGCTGATAAGCTGACCTCGCCGCCAGCCGACCGCCGACATCCTTCAATTCAATACACTTGTGTAGCTGCTTTGAGCTTTGGACAAAGTCACCATGTCGGGTCGCGGCGCAACGAGCCGCAAGGCTATCAAGAAGAATATCGAAAAGACAGAAAAGAAAAAGGAGGCCAAAGACTTTGCGGATGAGCTGGCCAGGCCTCCCTCGGAATCCGGATGGAACCTTCCACATCGAGGCACATCCACACAGCGCCGAGGCTCCATCACCGCTGCAAGTATCAGTACCCATAGTTCCGACAAGTCCAGGGGAAGCGACAAGCTCAGAGCCGCCACTCCCGGCCTGTTCGGCAACGAGATAAAGGATCCCAAGAGATATGCAATCAAAGGAAAGGAAACAGTGGCCCCGAGAGGCCGGGGTGGTGGGGTTCCGCCCAAGACCGCACAATCAGAAACCCATCATTCCAACACCAGCTATGACTCGGACCTGGCTTCTCCAACTCAGCTGTCATCACGGGAAAAGGTTTGGGCAAACATGAGGATCTGGAATGGAAACGGCCAGCCGACCCAGCGATGGAGAGGATTCGAGCACGTAGGTGGAGTGTGTCCCGTTTGGAGATGTGCGGCTAATCAGTTCAGGATTCGGACATGTACATGCCCTCGGGAGATTGCCTGGTCTATTTCGGCGAAGACAGCGGTAGCCATAACGAAGCTCGTCCCATGCTGCGCGTCCATGTCGAGAAGCTTCAAGAGGCGCGGTCGTCTTTTCTGAGCAATCTCGTCACTTACGGCGAAGTTGACCAGGAAGAATACTCGCCTCCGCCAAGTGTTGCGGGCTCCGCAACCTCCCCGCCCGCCTACCCTCTGACTTCATCCAATCTGGGCTATCTTGACGAAGACACAATATCCTCGGTTCGAGACACTTCAGATCGTGGTATGATGTCACCCACCCGGCAGTTGGCCCCTCAATCCCTGCGGTCTTCCGAGAGTGCCTACGGAGGCAAACCTCTGTTCCGAAACCCTCATCTTTCAGCCTTTCCAACGCCGCCCCGTTCACGAACTCAAAGTGACGTTGCATCTTCAGCAGATCTGAGTAATCAAGAAGTCGAAATCACGCACGAAATCTGGTTCCCGGCTCCTTCCTACATCAAGACCCCCCACGCACAACGCCGACACCACCTCGCAACCCGGAACTTCCTTGCTCTGCTGTACAACAAGCCAATCGCCGGAACGGATCTGTTTGAAACGCTTTCGGAACTTCAGATGGTCATGGACATCATGTACGAGTTGAACGAACCAAACAGGCGTCCCAATGTGGCCGCAATAATCGTGGACTATGTCGTAGGCAGACGCCTTGACGATGTCAGAGGCAGCCTGACGAACGCACTCAGCTTGCTTGCATGGAGCGAGAAGCTCGACGTTGGATGGGAACAGGGCTATCTCGAGTCGTATGTTCACGTTGTGGGAATGCTGACGCGGAGCACATTCGAACGTCCCGAGTTTAAGAGACTCTCGCCTGTGACACGACACAACCTCGAGAAGGCCTACAACGGCATGCAGATCAAGATATTGAATGCGGAGGAAAAGCTCAGCACCTTTTCGTTCCCGGATTTGTGGCACCTGCCCAATGTCGTCGCCAACAGTGCAGCATTTAGAGCATCGGAGGCCTTCCGTGGCTGGCTCAAGCAATATTTCACCCACAAGTACGAGCAATGGCCTCCGAAGACGAACCAAAACGGGCACTGGGTCACCAGAGAGCTTGTCCAAAAGCTCCAGGGCGACTTCGGTGCCATCTATGACGTGCTCGTCAACCGTGACATCATCTGGACGGACAACGAGGCTCGACATACGCGCAAGTGGGAGATGGCGAGCAAGACGGCTTTGACGGATATCTTCTCACCTGACCTGCCGGGGATGCCGATCACGGATATGCTCATCAGCTTTGATAACCAGCATAGCTATCTGCACATCCCGCACCCGTACCCGCTTCTTCCTCGTCGAGTGTCCTCGCTCACAGCCGCACCGACCAAGAAGAAGAACATCTTCGGTCTCAGCAAGAAGGACAAGGCGGCAGCCGCACGAGATCCTTCCGAGCAGATGAAGATTTCGCTGGCCTTCGGCGATGCTACGAACATCAACAAACTGGGGATGATGCTTGAAGGTAAGCCTTTTCCATTCTCTTCCGCGCCCCCAGCCCGACTCGACATCAATCCGAACCCCTTCCACTCGACGAATCCATCGTCAAAATCTTCCAACATCAGCGAACTAATCCATTCCCCCGCGCGTACCACCCACAGCCAACGACCTCCGCGACGAGTTCCTCGAGTACGAAAAGGCCGTGGCGGCGGAGCTGCGCGACGTGCCCGCCGCCGACGCGCGGCTGGGCCGCTGGCTGCTGCTCTACGGCATCCTGCAGGTCCTCTCCACCCTCTCCGTCGACACCGAGGGCCTCAAATACCGGACGGCCGGCAATCCCGACGTCCAATATTTCACGTCGCCCTCGCTTGACAACTGCCCGCCGTGGCCGCCCGCCCGCAGCCTCGCCGGCACCCGCCGCGCCCCTTCGGCCGTCTCGGTCCGCGAGGCTTCGCAGCGCCAGAGCCACTGCTGGACGGCACCGCTAAGGTGGGATGGAGGCGGCGCGTTCGCCGTCGAGATGAATGCGGATCCGGCTGTGATGAATGATGTTGATGGCGGGAGGAGCGGCGGCGGGGGTAGCGGCGGCGGCGGCGGGAATGACAGCACCCTGAATATACTCCCACCTCCACCGATGTCTCCACGTAGCGGCAGCGGCACCCAGTCTCCCCATCATCATCATCATCATCATCACAACAACCACCACCACACCCACCGCATCTCCGAACTCGACGGCCGCCTCCTCAACGACCGCGACCGCAAGCTGCGCATGCACCAGTTCGAGCAGAAGCTGCTCGCCGCCGGCGGCGGCCATGAGCGAATCAGCCCCCGCGACGTCGTCGAGTTCGACGAGTATGACGAACTGCGATACGGTGGTGGTGGTGGTGGTGGTGGTGGTGGTCGCGACGTCGACGACGATGACGATGTCGACGATGTTAACGACGACAACCTCCTTCCTCCGCCGCTGCGCTCGCCGCCGACCTCGGCGTCGTCGCGGTCGCGGCAGCAGCAGCAGCAGCAGATGTCGAGGTCGGCGTCGGCGCAGGGGAGACGGGGTGCGGCAGAGAAAGAGTACGGTGGTGGTGGTGGTGGTGGTGGTGGTGCGAGGGAAGAAGCGAGGGATAGAGAGAGGGAGTACCACTACCGGGGCCGCACCGAGCAGCGGAAGGGTACTGCAGGGGGTGGCTTTGGGCATGCGAGACCGGATGTCCCGCCCCGCAGCCCGTTTAGGACTAGTCCGCCTGGGTCGAGGGCTGGTCTCGGTGGTGGTGGTGGTGGTGGCGGTGGTGGCGGGTTGAGGGATCAGAAGGAGATGCCTAGGCGGTTGATGGAGTATTTCGTTGATGACGATTTGGTCGAGGTGGAGGGGGAGAGGGAGGGGGAGATGTTGCCGGGGTATGCGAGGTGAAGTTTGTGAGTTGCTGTTTTGTGGTGGTGGTTTCTCTTTTTTTTTTCCCCCTTTGTTTGGGAGAGAGAGGGGGGAAGAGTTCTGTGCGTAATACCCGTGTGTGCGCGTTGGAGGAGGAGGAGCAGGAGGAGATGGCAGAGCTTGCATTGTTTCGTTGTTGGATGAATCACATTGTTGTGTTGGTTTCTTTGTTGCCGTTGGAGTAACATGTTGGGCTGGGCATTTCTGTGGTGGGATTTCGATTCCTCACTTGCGAATATGCTGGTATCATCTCGCGGTTGGAGGGATATAGAAAAGTTATCTTTTACCTGGGCAATTTTTGCGTACACTCCGGGTGTCTTTAGGCTACAAGGGGTAGGTGTCCCGATGTGGTCGGTCGTGAAAGAGCTGGTTTTTCATGTTCTTGAACAACTTCCAGATGTTTTTGTACAACTCACGACTTTCAAACTATATCAGCGGCATGGACGTAGCGGATTCCGGCGAGCCAAACCTCGCCTTTGTTTTTAAGCTTGGATACCTTCGACAACTGGACTTCGGGTCTTGCCTTTCCCAACCAAGAACTACCTCGATGCCAGATTCAATGTTATCACCACAGCTTGAGCCCATCATGGCGCGTACCGACGAGTTGAAGGAGCTAGAGAAAGAAATGGACCACAAGGACCGAACTGTCTCGGACGATCTTGACGGCAACGAGTCCTGCTCCGACGATGGTTGGATGCAGTTCCCGCTCACGCTGAATGAGGAGGTCGAGGAGGGGGAGATCGAGGAGGGGAAGGTCGAGGAGGACATGTTTGGTAAGTCCCGCCCCATCAGCCGCTTCAGAGTCCCCCGCTCCATCGGCCGCTTCAAGGGCCGCGTGTTCCTGAGAAGCCACGACGAAGCTCTCAAGTTCGCTGACAAGTACTCACAGAGGCGCGAGGCAGACGGCATCTTGGCCCTCTTCACCGACGGCTCGGCTTCCGAGCCCCGCTTCGTCATCAACAAGAACACTCCCGCCGTCTCCCCCGTCTCCCCCATCTCCCCCTCTTCCGACAAGATGGACATCGACGGCGACACGACGGCGAAGAAGAAAAAGAAGAAGTCCGGCCCGCGCTGGTGTTCCTGCTCGGCCGTGTACCGGCCCAAGCCGAACGACCTGTTCTGGGAGCGGCGCGGCTTCGAGCTGCCCTCGCACATCGAGGGCAACACGGACGCGGAGCTGGCGGGCCTCACGCACGCGCTCGAGATCGCGCACGACGTCTTCGCCAACGACGCCGCGGTGCGGACGGTGCTGGTCTTCTGCGACTCGGCGCTGCTGCTGCGCCGGCTGACGACGCTCGCGACCGAGACCGACCCGCACGGCATGCCCAACTGGAACGCCACGTACCTGCACCTGCTGCTCGACTACGCCGACCTGCTGACCTCCGTCTACGACAAGGACGTCCAGCTCCACTGGGTCCCCGCCCACGCCGGCGCCCTCGGCAACGAGATCGCCGACCGCACCGCCCACGAGTGCCGCCCCGACGTGCGCGACCCCGTCGCCCACCCCGTCGTCGGTGCCCACGAGAGGCGGCTGGCCGCGCATAATCGCGACGGTCAGTCGTCG
Organism: Diplodia seriata; assembly: GCF_021436955.1. Lineage (NCBI taxonomy): Eukaryota > Fungi > Ascomycota > Dothideomycetes > Botryosphaeriales > Botryosphaeriaceae > Diplodia > Diplodia seriata. Next base: position 174,240 of record NW_027117309.1, on the reverse strand, counting down.
AGCAGCCGCCGCCGCCCGCGTCCTCATAGAGCGAGCGTCCTCAGGCTCGCTCGCTTGCCCAAGCTCCGGATCCCTGATTTTGATCCCAGGCTTCCCGAGAGCAGCAGGGATAGGCGTCCGGCAGATGCTGGCGATCACCAACACGGCACACGCCGCAGCGCCCATGGCCGTCACAATTCCTTTGGCAGCTACAGCGCCGGCGGCATCCGCGTCACAGGCGCCAACGCCTCCCCCGTGGCCATCACTGGCCATCATCACAGCCGCGCTGGTTCCTACAGCGGCGGTTCCTACAGCGGCGCTCCCCATCATGTTACCGGAGTCAATGCCTCCCCCGTAGCCACCGTCCACCATCACCACGACCGCACCGACTCTCGTAGCAGCGCTCCTCACGTCACCGGCGCCAATGCCTCCCCCGTGTTGGACCTTCACCGCAGCCGGACTTCCGAGCGGCGTGCGAGCAAGAAGGCGTACAGGCTGGGCAGCGCCCTCGACCACCATGGATCGCGGTCCGGCAGACATTATTGGGACCGGGATCGGCCGGTGTGAGGGAGTGGTCAGTAGTGATGGTATCTTCGCGATGGTGCTGTTTTGGAAACCTTGGGCCTGCTTGGTAGGTTGAGGTCTGATGGGATTGGTATGTACTAGACTGACTGACTGGGATTTGGATCGGTGGTGGATTACTGAGATAGTGTTGGCGATTGGGAAGGGTGGATCACTGAGATAGCTTTGGACAAATAAAAGACTTTTATGTCATTCGCTTTGTGGTGAGATTGACTGTGATGTGGGGTTTTTCTTTTGGGGATTAATTTGGATTCGATAGCGTGCGGCTTTCGCAGGTTTGTGCTTTGGTTTTGTGTAGAGACAATTTGACGCTTGTTGGGATCACTTCCGATTATTTACTCTATGGATAGGAAGAAACATTCGGAAACCTCTAAGATTCCTAGAGAGGGGGCTCTTTGAGCGTATTCTCTGTCATTAACGATAACAGAAAGAAAATAGAGCATTGTTTTCGTCGCTCAGGAGGGCACTGGGCAGCCTTGTAAGCACACTTCGCAGCATGATGCCTTCTCGGAGTCATAGCTCTGCTACCACGGGCTAGTGTTCCCATTTCTATCAACATCGAGCCACTCCGATAATTTATAGGGATAAAAGTGGAAGTACAGTGCTACAGAAACAACGAAACTGTCCGGATGTTGGCTTCAACTGGCCGGACTTGTAGACATATCATACAGCAGTTTCCCAACACACACATTTTTTGTGCAATAGACTCACAGCGAGGATAAAAGAAACTGGCCCTCCCATAGATAGTGTATTACATCCATAGGCGGTCGAACACAATATCCGGACAAAGATGCGACTTTCAAATACGCACAAATAGGTCCAGATCTTGAATTCAACTACCCACAAGTACAATTCACGATCTGAGAGCGGCAATTCCTTTTATCACCCGCTATGATCTCACCTCAGACTCCAAAAGTACTTACAATGAACGGAAAGCAAGGAAAATGGTTGTTTCGCTTCACAGAAGCAAAATGCTCCCAGTAGGAGAGTGAAAAGGCCGTCAAATGACGGTCCACGCTTATCGGGCGGTAGACGCAGGGACTGCATCAGATGTGCATTCAACCTGTTGCCGCCATTTGAAGGACATCACAGTGCTCTGCCAGATCATACACGTTCTCTTCACCTCCACTTACCTCTATCCACCTTCATCGCCCCACCTTTTCCGACGCATCAAGGCCTCCGTCTCTCCGCCACCACCCATGGCTCTCCAGATCCTGACCGGCATACGTCACCCATCACTGCGTCGATCCGAAGCGAAGGACAAGCGCCGGCTCGAGGCCTGGCGCGACGGCTTCGACGATACCCTCACCACCTTCCGCGGCCGCCTCGTCCCGCTCCACGGCACGCACCTCCACTACAACAAGCCGCGCGAGTACTGGCTGCTCCCGGCCGGCAGCTGGGAAGTGATTAAGATCAAAGCCAAGCTCAAGCGGCCCACGAAGTCCCGCAGCCCGGGCCGCTCCCAACTCCTCATCAAGCGCAAGCGCAGGTACGAGCCGGACACGACATGGTTCGAGCGCATGGCGAAGCGGCAGGCGGCCGACATGCTCAAACCGGTATCGCAGCGCGCGGGGGCGGCGGCGGCGCCGTCGTCGAGGCAAATCACCCTCTACCGCGCGCTCGACGCCCAGCTCCACGCCGACGCAGGCCATGACGCCGCCGGTACGGCGCAGCACTGCGTCGACATCGGCCAGACCTTCTTCCCGTGGCCACGCCTGCCCGCCCGCCTGCAAGCCCGCGTCCTCGCCTTCGCGTGGTGGGGCGATAATATCGATCATGACAAGCCGGCCGCCCTGCGCCTCGAGTGGCTGGCGCACAGGAACCGCTTCCAGGCCGTGCCCCTCCGCGACCAATATCGTCAGACTGCCCGGCGGCGCTCGCTCTATCACCCCTCCTCCTCCCCCCCTGCTGGAACAACAACGACAACCCCCCTCCCCACCCTGCTCACCGTCAACCGCGCCTTCTCCGCCCGCGTCCTGCACGCTTTCCACAGCTTGACGACCCTGCACTTCTCGGCCGCCGCCGACCTCGTGCGCTTCCTCGAGACGAGGGATTGTGAGGCGGATCACCTGGGCCAGTTGGCCCATCTCGTCCTCGCGACGACCGACCGGGATGCCTTCGAGGCCTTGACGCCGAGGAGGGCATTTGGGACGGTGATCAGCGGATCGTCGGCGCGGCGGCGGAGGGGGAGGAGGGGGAGGGGCTTGGGGATGTTGAGGGAGGGGGAGGTGGAGGAAGAAGAAGAAGAAGAGGAGGAGGAGTCGTGGGAGGATAGCGATAGCGATGGCAGTGGTGACAGTGACAGCAACAGCAGCAACAGCAGCTGTGAGGTGGAGGACGACTACTCCGGAACCGACACCGGTTCCTCCTTTCTCGCCGAAAGCGAGTCGTCCGGGCATAAACGACGAAGACGACGGGGCGGACGCCAATATCGGCAGGAGAAGAAGAAGGAGAACAAGAAACGGCGGTCGAAGTCCAAACATCACGGCCACCATGATCACGAGCACCACGGCGGCGACTGCTGCGATCATGATCACGAGCACGCACACGACCACGAGCACGACGACTTCTCCATCGGCGCCACGACCGAAGAAACCCAATGGCGACCAGCGTGGCTGCACTGGCCGAAAAAGCCAGCGCTACTCACCCGTTTCAACCTGGCCAAGGCAAAGAAGAAAGTGAAGAAGGCGACGATGGCGCTGCGGCCATTTGGGCGGAAGGCCAAAGGGAAAGATAACAAGAAAAAGGGCAGTGATCACGACTGCCGCCGCTCCCACGGCCATCACCACCATCACCACAAGCATGCAAACCACTCGCACTCTCACGGCAACAAGAAGAACAGAGTCGGAGACTCCGTCGTCCTCCCCCCGATAAACCTCCGCCGCCGCCGCTCGCTGCAAAACGGCTCCTCCTCGACGCCGCCGAAGGACGTGCTGACAGGCCTGAAGACCTTCGTCCTAAAAATCGAGGGCGGCCAACACCACCATCCTCGCGAATCAGACGGACCCGGACGGACCCGGCACTTCAAATGGATGCGCGTCGTGGAAGAGCGGCCGCAGCGGCGTGAGGTCCGTCGTCCCTCTGCTGCTGCCGCTGCCGTACCACACCCACCACCACCCATCGCCAGCGGCAGCGGCTGCGGCAGTCAACATCAACATCAACAACCCGGATTGTCGGCGGCCGACGATGATGGTAACCGCGGACGCGTCGTTTGCGACTTGAAGGGCGAATACGCGACAAGGGTCGGCGTGCGCGCCGTGTGGGGCGCCGACTGGCTCGTCCGGGCGCTGCGCGAGACCATGGTGCCGCGGACGTGCGAGGTGCGGATCGAGGGGTTGTTGCCTGACGACGGCGATGACGACGGCAGCGACGACGGAGGGGGAGAGGCGGTGGTGGTGGATCCGCCGGTTGTCCCGCGTCCGCCGGCGGGGGATCAGTCGAGCTGGCAGCTGGATCGTTCTCGGGGTGGGAAGGGCAAGGGTCGTGCTGCTGCTGATGATGATGATGTTGAAGATGCTGCGGCGGTGGTCGTGCGATCTCGGGGTGGGAGGTGGGATGGCCGCTCGGATGAGGAGTCGTCGGGCGAGGAGGAGTGGTGTTCGGCTGTCAGTTCGCCGCGGCCGCCGGTCCGGGCGGCGGGGAAGAGACGTATGGATGCTGCTGTTCGGAGGACGAATGGACGGGCTGAGACTGGGAGGAGGGGTCGGAGCGTGCCTTGGACGGATCTGGTGCTGCCGAGGGACTACAAGAAGAGGTTCCTGTTGGAAGTGTTGTAGGTCTGGTTGAGATTGGTGGCGGTTTGGATTGGTGGGAGGTAAAGATTGGAACATTTGACATTTCTTAGTTATATAGAACAGTGTACATCAAAGGAAAGGGCTGGGCAGGGAAGATTGCAGACAAATGGCGTGGCAGTGGTACCAGGGGTGAGTCGACATATGGTAGATGAAGTATCTATTTATTGAGGTTTGATAATGAGTAAAGCACACCGAACCATCTTTGAGAGTGGAGTAAAATATAAGATCCAGACGTAAGTCTTTAATGCGAACACTTACGTCTGGATCTTGTATTTAACTTCTTACACAAATATGATTACGCAGTATCTAAGTAAGTCACCTGCTGCGACAACACGCTGTTGCATGCGAGGAACAAGATTAAGATCGAAGTCTTTGGTGTCGGTGCGAGGTTAGTGAGCTATGGATATCTGAGAAATGATTGTCGAGTACGGTTCTTCAGCGCCGCTTAGTTAACTGTTCGCGGCCTACCCTAGCTTGTAAACTGTCTTGATGCTATCTAAAGTTGTGATATAGTTGTTGAATGCTGTAAAGAAACTAATCCGTGGTAAAGTGAAAGTGAATAACTGCCACCCCAAAGCGGTCAAACACCGGAGTAATAGCTTGGGGGCAGCCGGGCGACAGAGTGTTAACGGAGTGCTAACAGAGGCTCCTGTGAATGTTTTAGCCGCCCAAGCGAGTTGATTGGGGGTGTTTGTAAGAGTTGACATCGGCGGGGCCTTTCCACCGCTGCCTCGCGACAACCATTGAACCTCTTTCATCCACTCCCAAAACCGACAGCGAACACCCGAACATCTATCCCATAACCGCGCGGACTCTGTCGCCTCCAGAAGCACTGGTCATGGACCCAGGTCCCTGTCAACAGCCCACCATGGCGGCGCCAGACGCGTTGCCCCTTCAGTCTTTCCTCCACTTGTGGGAATCCACAGGCGCCAGATCGCTGCCGCCTCCATATCCAGATCGCGCTCTCACTCCGGACACCGCTGCTGTTCGAGAGAAGGAGCTTGAGATAATAGATCTCTTGACTCCAATCACCATTCAGCAAGAGCCGGCAGAGGCACTGCTTCCGCCATCCATCCCGCCCTCCGCCAGTCGTCCCTTCCGGTACACCATCGAGCAGAAGCAGGAGATCTTGGATCATCTGATCCAGTACACAGTCGCCCTGCGAGTGATACGAGCGCAAGCTCAGAAGGAGGAGCAGGAACACGAGCAGGAGCAAGAACAAGCGCAAGACGATGCCGCTACACCACCACCGCGCCGCCCTACTACGCCAGACCATCGCGACCCTCCCGCACCGCCGACCAACACGCCCATCGCCTACGACCCCCGACGGGCCCCCTCGGGCACGATCCGCGGCACCGCCGTCGTCCGCCCCGCCAGAGCCGCCGCCATCGCCTTCGCGAAGCGCTTCAGCGCCGCCGACGACACGGGCATCCTCGCCGTCTTCACCGACGGGTCCGCGTCGCCCTCGATCAACGCCGACAGCCACGACCGCTTCTGCGGCGCGGCCGTCGTGTACCGTGATGGCGCCGCTGGCGAGTGGGTGGAGCGCGGCTACGCGGTGCCGCCGCACCAGGGCCGCAGCAGCGTCAACGCCGAGCTGTTCGCGACCGGGCGCGGGCTGCGCGACGCGAAGGCGTACATCATCAAGCACCGGGAAGAAGCGATGGCGAGGGTCGACGGCAGCGGCGGCGGGCGCAACGACAACAACACCACCACCAACAACAGCAGCATCATGATGATCCACACGCTGTACGTCTTCAGCGACCTTCAGACGCTGCTGACGGAGAGCGTGGTGGAGCGGATCGCCCGCGGCGCGTGGACCAAGGTGGACTACTGGCTCCTGCACGAGTTCCTGCGCCTGGACGCGGAGCTGGCCGACCTGGGCGTGCGCGTCGAGTACCACTGGGTACCCGGCCACGCCGGCGTCGAGGGCAACGAGCGCGCGGACCGCGTCGCCGCGGCCGCGCGCCCCGATCGGATGTATCCGGACGTGTTCGTCGTGCTGCCGCCCCTGCCGCCCCTGTCGCACGAGGAGCAGGTGCGCCGTTGTGAGCTCAATCGGGAGCGGAAGAGGAAGATGGAGGAGGAGAGTGGGGAGTTGGACGCCGAGGACAAGGGGAAGAGAGCGAGAAGGCGGAGGCGGTAATGGTGAGCAGATGTGGCGATAGTGAGGGGGGGTGGGGGGATGGTTCCTCTGGAGACGAGTGGCGGCAGACGGTGGCGGTCATGCGGAGGGGATGGGGTGGGGTTCTGGACTTGTTGATAGTTGTTGCACAATCAGCGGCGGCACCATGGGCGCTTTGGACGGTATTGGATTGGGGTTGACGTACTGCTGTCAAAAATCGTAGCTCATTGCGAGGGTGATCTCAGAAAGCCAGCGCCGTCGCATAGTGCATAAATGGTACGGCACGAGCGATTCTTGAGCCTTTACACGTATGAGTGGCTAGGAGTTAGTATCTGCTAAGTGAGTAGCGTCGGACGCGACTGTAGGATTAAGCTGGACATGCGCTGTCTCTTCCCCTAGGGCTAAACAGCTGGATGGGTGGTGCTGGAGAGAGGTCAAAAAAAAAAAAAAAAAGGCGACTCTGCTCCTAGGCGCCAGTCACGATTCGAACTCCCGTAGAGGGGAGGTGCCCCAGAGGGAATTCGAACGCCGGGCCGCGCTGGTGCCTAAGAGTGGTCTCGCTCGTTCCAACCAGCTAAGCCACGCGGGCTTATAGTGCTAGTGGTGGTAAGAATATCAATCGCCAGTTTGGCCTATATACTGCTAGGTGGGTGGTGCTAGAGAGAGGCAAAAAAAAAAAAAAAAGAAGGGTTACAAAACTCTCCTAAGCACCCAAACACGATTCGAACTCCCGTAGAGGGGAGGCGCCCTAGAGGGAGTTCAAACGGCGGATCGTGCGACTGCTTAAGAGTCGAAAACTCGCCCTTAGTCCGATAGTCGGTTTTGCTCGTTCCAACCAGCTAAGCCACGCAGACTTATGGTACTGCTGGTGATGAAGGTATCGATCGCCAGTTTAGCTAATATGCCCACCTGTGTGCCCGCTCGCCCACTCGCTTCTTGCCAACCGTTACATTTGTATTGCGACCGCGTAAAGCCATTACCACAATACTATTGTGGTCAACCACGGCTGTTAGATACAACGAGCGCGGCTCACTCTGGCGAAGCAAACACGCTGAGGCTAACGAAATCCAACGCCTTTTTACAAGGCCCAGAGCACATAGACAGTTGAATCCCGTCCTTTTCCCCGCAAGAAGCCGCAACTCCCGCAGACGATGCGTCACCGTTCTTTTTCGCCAACCGGTTCGCCAACACAATGCATCGTCGTAGCTTCACCAAACTTACCGTCCAGAGAAACACCTGTCCACCCACTGTAAACGAACAAAGTGCAGCAAAGACGCCATTCGACACATACAACGCGCCGCAGCAACATCTGCCGGGCGCCATCGACGAGCGCCGTGATCGTGAAGTGTCGTCCACCCAATACCCACCACCGACGCCCGACGTTGCGCGCTACGGAAAAAACACCTGCCTAGCCGTAACCAAGCAACAACCACCAAGAACAAAAACAAAGTCGCGCTTGCCCGCCTCGAGGACCGACCGGCGGGCGGACCCTCGGTGACAGCGTCACGCGCAGCCGCGAGAAATCCGCTACTCATTACTACCTCCGTACCTCACCTCCGCCACGCCTAACAAAACACACAAAAAAGCCTTTTAGCTGCCGCCGCAACAACAATCCCTCCGCACCCGCCCGCGTCACGCGGACGCGCACATACACAAAGCCGCTTTCGAAGGAAGGAAGGAAGGAAGGAAGGAAGCAAAGCCAAGCCGGCGCGCCAGGCACCCGCTGCCACCCGCACGCTCGGTTCCTGCATCTGCGGCTGGAATTTGGCCAGCAAATCGACAAGCCCGCCCGCCCACTCGTTCGTCAGTACATATGAGCCGCAGGAACGACGTCGTCCGGTCCGCTCTCGCAAAAACGAAACGGTCTGGGTAAGTACTAAGTACCTATCCCGGCCCATCCGCTTAGCAAGCCGCACGGACCGGGAACGGGGTCTTGATCTTCAACTGGTGGCGTGAGTCAAAAGAAGCTCGTGATCCATGACCGAAATCTGTGGGGCGTGGAGACTGCGGAGAAATCGGACAAGAAGAATTTTCCTGGGGCGGGCCCCTCCTCCGGGCCCCCGGTTGTGGGTCTGGAGTCGAACAAGTGGGGATTTCTTGGAAGCGGGGGATGGACAGGTGAGTGTGGGGTGATGTCGGTATGTAAACAAAGTAATGGGATGGGAAGTATCGGAAACAGAGAAAAAAGAAAAGAAAAAGCACGCAGTCGTGGAAGGAGAAAAATAATGCAGATTTTTCGCTGTAATTTCGCGTCACTATGCTAATCCGTTGCATGCCGACAATGGTTCCCAGCGCCGTTATCCTATGCACCCCTTATGCGAGCGAGCTCTGACCCCAGCCCGACGGAAATCTTTGAATCAAAGAGTGGGCAATCTCACCCAAAGAAGGGTCTCTTCCTTGAGTCTTTCTGTCCATGCCCTGAGCCAAGCCCATCGCTTCGTGGTCTTCCTCTTTTCTTCTGGCCACCATTGATTGTCGAGCCAGTCTTCGTTCCCATCAATCCGAACGCATCCTTGGGCTTAGCTGGCTCTGTGTCCGATTGTGGTTGTGGCGGGGGTGTGCCGGACTCATTGGCTTCCTTGACCGTCTCCTTGATGGCATCTCTCGACAGACAGAAATCAATATGGTCGTTGAAGGCGCGGTCACTTGCCGGTTGTGGGCGGAGGCAGATCGGGCAGTCCCAGTGTGTTTCCAGAGGCTGGAGTTGTGTCTCCCCCTCGGTATGCACGTCTACACCCCGGTCCTCCTGCTGGCTGAGCCGCAACGTTTCCGCAAAGTCTGCTTCGCGTTCTTGTCGCGCCGCCTCTTCGAATTCCTCCTCAGGCCATACCTCCCACTCCTGACCTCCAGGTTCGGCGTTGTGCAAATGAGGAGACTGCTGCTGGCCCATGGTGGAGTCTGTAGATGTGGTACGTTTGTTCAGACCGAAGAAGTCAATGGGTGTTTTCTTCAAGCTGACAATGTGCGTAACTCTCAAACCCATCAGCCGTAGCGTCATGCCAGAGATCTCCTTTTCAAGCTTTGCCAACATTGGCAACGCATATTTGTACAAATCTTCCTTACGATAGACGGCGAAAGGCGGCGAAGTCTGTCGTGATAGGACTTCATATGTGTGCAGCTTCACCTTCAAGACCAGTGTTTTGCCCTTGAACTGCGTTCGCTCGAGATCCTTTTCAAGCTCCTCGGCTGTGTGCCAAAGCTTAGCACGCAATTCGTCCTTGCCTGACATGTCGCGGAATGTGCTCTCGGTGCCCACACTCTTGCGTTCGTAGTCCTCGGCGGGTTGGATCTTGGTTCGTCCCAGGCCTAGGTAGCATTGCATCAGGAACTGGAAGGCCTTCTCACCAAACAGCTTGGGCAAGTACGCGCGGTGCTCATAGATGTCACCGCAGGTCTTGACCCCGATTGCGTCCAATTCCCGCTCAAAGACGCGCCCGATACCGTTGACCTTCCTCGTGGGCAGGTCTCTCATGAAGGCCATGATGGTAGCTCGGTCACTGGCAAGACGGAACTGGCCGTTGGGCTTGTTCTTGTTGGAGCAAATCTTGGCCAGCTTGGCGTTTGCGGCGATGCCCGCGCTCACGGTGATGTTGGTCTTCTCATGCACTTCGGCGCGGAGTTGCTGCACAGCGTCGTCAGGGTCCATGTGGTGTTCTTCACAGTATGCGGTGATATTTAAGTAGGCTTCGTCGATGCTAGCGCTCTCGAAGCGCGGATCGTAGTGCTCTAGAACCGCACGAACCTCTCGCGCCTTTGCGGTATACTTGTCGAAGTTTAGCGGCAGGCAGATCAGCTGCGGGCACAGCTTCATGGCGACGAAGCCGGCCATGCCGCTCCGGCAGCCGAACTTGCGGGCGTGGTAGTTGCATGTCGTCAACACGCCCTTCCCCACGGCAAACGGAACATCTTTCAGCTCCGGGCGGTCCAGCTCCTCGACGGCGGCGTAGAAGGCGTCGCAGTCCAGATGCACGATGGCCTGTGACAGATCGCGGCCCAGCTCGAGCTCGGCGGCGAAGGAGTCGGCACGGCGAAGATCATGCGAAAGGTCAGTCCGTTCGAGCTGCCGCTTGCGGGCGAGGATGCGGTCGATCTTCTCGGTTAGGACTCGGTCCTTTACAGACTCGTTGTTGAAGAACTTGGAGCCCGTGGAGGCATTGTAGATGATCTCGGCGACCTATTTGCGGCGGCGTCAGTGGGGCTGCGCGTTTCATCGTGAGTGTGAAAAGGAGGCCGCCTCGCCTTTGTCTGGTCGACGCCATCCTGACCGCTCTTCTGCAGCGACGGGCCGAGCAGGTGGTACTTCAGCGAGCCGTTCGCGTCGCGGGCCTCGTCGGTGGGCGGCGCCGGGGACGCGGGGCCGCCGGGCGTCGCGTGGTGCGGCGACGCGTCTGCGGGCTCATGGCTCATGTCGGGAAGACGCGGGGTGTTGGCGACATGGTTGCTCGTGTTTTGGCGGCGCGTGGGCGGTGATGACGGGAGGCTGCAGGGTTTCGCCCCGGCGGCGTAAGGCTGCCGGTCGGCTTGAGGCCCTAGAGCAGGCCATACCGCGTACCGCGCGCAAATGACCCGCGCGCTCACACCACCCTAAGGAGTAATAGCAATTAATGCCCGTTCTCGAACTCCCTTCACCACCAGCCTGCGCGCAGCCTTATAGCCCGCCGTCACCTCATCCGCCTCTTGTCCAAGCGCAAATCTGCTGCCGCAACGGGAAAGGCGGGGCATTGTCGCAAATTCGTCACTAGCTGCATCGCTCCCTCGGGCCTGCAACACTGCTGCCCAGCAACCAAAACAAACCGGCCGCTCGTCCAGGCCGTTGACCGCCGCCGACGCCCACCACCAGCCTCTCGCCGCACCCTCGCCCACGCCATCGCCCGCGTCCCTACCATGTGCAATGTGCACAAAGCTGCTCCCGGCTGCCGATAGACTGCTACTCGACCGCCGCCCGTCCGAGGATGCCCGCATCCGACAGAATCAACTCCGCCAGCAACAATGGCAAGAGTCTCAGGCCCACCCTTGCGTCCAGCCGCACGAACAAGGCGCCGCTCACTCCCAAGCTCGCATCCACGCAGCCTGCACCCCAAGCTCGCTCGGCCACCACCTCGCGCGCCGGCACCAGGGACGACCCGCCGTCGTCGCCGTTCCTGAACAATGTGACGCCGCGCTCCTCGTCCCGCAAGTCTCGCGCCAGCAGCACGCAGTCGACGCCCACCGGCACCCCCGACACGCCCACCGCCCCCCGTTTGACGCTGGCCGACACAATCCCGAGGAGCGCCCCTGGAGGCAGCGGCCCCTCGCGCCCTAGAAGCACTGTGGGTGGCAACGATGGGCCGCGCGTTGGGCCCGTCCTGGCTGCGCCAGGCGGCCGAAATTCACGCCCCAGTAGCGAGGTGGGATATGGCGCAAAGGACCCTTCCGCCATGTTTTTCCATGCCAGCGAAGCGAGACGTCATGAGCCCACATCCAACCCCGTTCCCAAGAACTCGACGAACTTCTTCTACGCAAGCGCGCCTCGGGAGCCAGAGAGGAGCGTTTCAACAGGGGGCGTGAAGTCCCCTCCCACATTGGCTACTGAGAGGAACCGCCCGCCAAACATCGAAAGCAAGTTCTTCCACGCCAATACCATCCACAACGACCGCGGTACCAACTCGCCGCTGCACTCACCGCCCATTCTCTCCGCCACCCCGGACCCGCATTTCCATCCGAACGTGTCCGGCAAGGAGGGCCAGCGTCCAGTGTCTCCGAATAAGGATGCCGTGCACCTCTCCTACCGGAAAGGGGCCTCGCAGATTATTCGGCCAAATGGACACTCGCGCCCCGCCTCCGCGGTGTCGGTGTTTTCCAACACTGACGCCAAGGATGCGACACCGGGGCACCGCAGGAGGTCAAGCACGGAAGTCAGCGGCCTTCAAATGGGCCACCACAAGAGCTCGAGCATGTCCTCGATCGACTCGTTCTGCTCGAACCGGAGGGTTTCCGGCGTAGACCATTCGCCGAGCCCCTTGCAGGTGGATATAACATCGCCCTCTACAGTAATGTCTGCATCAACGAACGCGAATCATGAAGCAAGAAACGGAAAGGAGCCTAACGGATTGCAATCGCCGCTTTCACTACCTCAAAGCCCAGCAAGGCAGAGTCCCGACGGGTCGGAGGACACTGACCAGCAACCGAAGAGTGCGCTGCAAAAGATGAACGAATTAGCTGCGAACGCGAGACGAGAACGGAAGGTCATGGATTTGGAAATCAGCAACTCTTCGCTTCTCGCCATTAACCGACAGCTCGAACGGGAAGTCCGCAAACAGAAAGCCGAGCTTAAGAGATTCCGACGGATGAGCAGGACCGGTCAAATGGCACCTGGTGGCAAAAATGCATCTTCGAATCTGGGCGCTCTCACTGAAGGAGAGACCGCCGAGTTCGCCGATGAAGAATTCCTGGGCATGGCAGATGAGGAAGAGGAGGATGATGGGGAACAGGATGAGCTCTCGTCGAGCGAATCTTCACTCGATGAGAGCTCTATGAGTGCAAGTGCCCTGGCCGAAAGAGATGCCAAATACCGATTCCAAGACCAGAAACGCCTCCAATTAGACCTGTCCAAACACAAGGACATCCTAATCGACAGCCAGAAGATGAACCAGAGCTTAAAACGCTGCCTTACGGTCACAGAGGATCTGATCAAGCAAGGGAAAAAGGCGCTGGAATACAAAATCCGTGTGAGCGACGTCAAACTGGGTGGACGCATTCTCAGCCCCGAAGACCAGGGCCAGTCCGATTCAGACGACGATGAAGCGCCTCATGGAGGATCACTCCTAAGCCCTTGGACACGTCCAGATGCAACTGCCGCGGTCAGAGCCTCTTTGGACGGCCCTCGGACCGATCGCGACAGTGGCATAGATATGCGAGCTCCCAAAGCCCCGGCGGATTACTTCAACGGAAACGGCGACAGTGATTAAGGCCGCAGCTGTCTACCGCCCATTTTCATTTCTTCATTATGGCCTATGATCCCCTTCGCTTCTCTTATCGATGTGTACTCGCCAGTCTTTCTTGTTTTTGCCTCAGGAGTTCTAGATTGGTCGGGAGAACTCCCTTTTCCAGTACATATGTTGGCAGCGGGCGTTCTTTGAGATGGACAGACAGGTTGGTTTTTGGTTTTTACTCAAGAAGGGGAAATCAGCAGCGGGCTTGGCGTCTCCCTTTTCCTCGTATACGTCCTTTCTCACTCTTCTCTTCTTCCTTTCCTACTACTACTACAGAGTGCGTGCATCCTGCTTGGGTGGGTGTCTGCGATACTTGTACTTGATCTCGAGATACCCCAGCATTTAACACCTCCAATCGAAGCCGTGCGCTCTTCGCTCAGATTGGAGCTTTTCCTGTTTTTTCTTTCTTCACGCATTGTCTATTAGTCTATATACGCTGGGAATGAGGCTAACAATCTAGTTGGAGCATTGTTTTGATCATTTGATTGCGTCCACCTCCTTGACTACTTCCGTTGCAAGTGGCCGAATCACTACCTTCGCCCGAGCTTACGCATTGATTCTTTCAGACAACCACGCCGGAAGCGAAGGCCTCTTCTGCCAATGCTGCTGGTATATGTCCTTCCACTCCGGCACGCTCTCTGGAAGAGCAAACACGGCAGTGGCATACCATCTCGTCTCCCCGGCCTTCAACTCGCTGCGCAGGATGGGCAGCACCGTCCGCGGCTCCACCAAGTTCGAATTCGCATCGGCATCCAACACCGACCCCGTCCTCCCCGTCCTCTCCCTCGGCAGCAGATCCACCATCCCGACGGCGCCGGACTTGGGCGACACGACGAGCACGCTGTCGGCGGCACACACGTGGCCCTCGTGCGCGGCGGCGTCGTACGGGCCCAGCGGCCTACCGTCACGCAGCTTGACGCCGTAGACGGCCCACGCGCCCTCGGCCTCGAGCAGCTCGCGGCCCGTCGTCACGCGATGCACGCGCAGATGCCAGTACGGCGTCGGCTCGGCCGGCGGCAGCAGCCACGTCCGCACCTCGACGTCCCGCCACGGCCGCATGGCCGACGCCAGACACGGGACTCCGTCGTGTTCCTCGAAGCCCGCGTCCTCGACGGCGCGCCGCATGCGCCACAGCTCGCCGCCGTCGTCGGACAGGGCGAGGGCGGACTCGGGCACCCACTGCTCGAGCGTGTAGGCGCCGGTCGAGACCGAGTACGCGAAGGCGGCGCTGTAGGCGAACCGGCCGTACTTGGCCTGCGTGTTGCGCAGCGCGTAGTGGCAGCTCTGCCCGCTGCTCAGCAGCATCGCGTGGCCACCTCTATTACTGACGATCTGCAGCGGCACCTCCAACTTCCTAACCGGCGCCATCCGCGCCCACGGATGCGGCTCCTCTGCAGCAGCCCAAAACGGGTGCTCGGCGGGCAGCGCCAGCGGCGCGAAGGCCAGCATGCACCAGTACGGCGAGCCGGGCGAGTTGTAGTTTTCCGTCACGTGGGCGTTGGCGTAGGCGTAGCCCAGGTTCAGCGTGCCGTCGGGTTGGAAGATGTCTGGATGAGTTGCCCACCACCGCAGGTTGCGCAGAAGCAGGCCCTTGACGACGCCCCAGGAGAGAGGGGGTGGCAGCTCCGTCGAGCTGAACGCCACCGCCCCCCAGAACGCCGCCATGCCGAACCGGTACGTCAGGCTGCGCCCGAACGTCACGGCGCGTCCGCGCTCGTCGAAGTAGTAGGCGAAGTCGAGCGCGTACCGGCGCGCGCGCGAGCGGAACTCGTCGGCGGCGGCGCGAGAGGGGTCGTCGTGCGAGGGGGAGGAGTCGGTAAGCTGCGCGTAGAGGAGCTGCAGGTATTGGATCGCGAAGGAGCCCGAGTAGTAGTCCATCTGCGTGTACCCCGCCGGCCCGTCGTTGGACCACCCCGAACCCCGGTAGAAGGTGTTGAGGTGTTGGATGTCGGACTCGAGACGGGCGGATGAGTGGGCGGCGCCGACTTTGGCGAGGCCGAGGTTGGCGAAGACGCGGAACCAGAGCCTGGGGTTGGGTTTTGTTAGGTACGTGTGAGTGAGTGGGAGTTCTTTTTTTTTTTTTTTTTGGTGCAATGTCAGGAGGGGGAGGGGGCTTCGAAGGTAGGGTTGGTTGACTTTGACAGAAGCAGGACGCGGGTCAAGAGAAGGGACGCTTTGGGACACGACGGCAAGAGGTGAAGAGACAGGAAGAGAAAAAAAAAGAAAAAGGGAGCAGCAGCAACAACAACATACCAATTCGTATTCGGCATCTCCTTGTCATTCATGCTCCCCAGATACGCCTCGACATTCCTTCGCTGCCGGTCATCCAACGGCTCCCAAAAGTGCTCTCCCGCGACCGCCAGCGCGAAGCCGATCGGACACGCCTCGACCATGCGCTGGTCGCGGTCCTCCATGTAGCCCCAGAACTCGTCGTGCTCGGGATCCGTCCCGTTGGCCAGCCCGCGCACCCACCGGCCGGCCCCTTCGTAGGCAAAGCCGCCCGCCAGCAGAGGGGCGAGCCCCCACAAAGGCCGCGCGTAGCCCTCGCCCTGCGCCGCCGTCTCGTCGAACCGCGTGCCCGTCCCCCCGCCGATGCGCACGAGCGCGCCGCCCGCGGACGTGCCTGCCGCGAGCGGGTCGAGCAGAGAGGCGCAGGCTGCGGCGACGTCGGACCGCGTGCGCAGAGGGTTCGTGCTGAACGGGTGCGGCGGGAAGGGCCGGTTGGAGGCGGCGAGGCCGTGGTTGTTGGTCCGCTGTGCTGTTGTCATGATGCAGTTCTTTTTTGCTCTTCTTCTTCTTCTCCCTCTTCTTCTTTTTTCCGTTTCCGGTCGTCGGTGGTCGTTTGGACCAGGTGTGTCCCAATCGGGAAATTGGGATGGGCTCGCGGATATGTCGATGCGCAAGGGGGTGGTGTTTCAGGACCTGAAACGCAAAAAGACGCGGAGCGGGGCTCGGACGCTATTTCCGGGTCGGTCAGAGAGGGCTGCACAGTACGCTTGGTGGTGGGGAAGGCAGATTGGCGATAATTTGCCCCCTTCTCATCAGATTGACGACGGCTGCCGGCGGCAACTTGGGGCGGACGTACCTAGTGCTAGTGCCGAAGGTCCGGGCCGCTGTGCTTTAGTTGACTGCTCCGGGCGCACAGATGACAACCGAAGTCTACGTCGAGCAGTCGTCAAGCACCAAAGGTGAAGCAACGGGAAACGCAAAGATAGTGCAGTGCTGCCAATCGGAGGGCGGGGTGCAGACGGCAACAAGTCTGGGCGAATCGGGATGCGAAGCGGCTTTCTTGGAGCGTTGGCGTCGACAAGCACAGTACAGTACAACACCAAGAAGGTGCACGGCGGCGCCCCCTTTAACCAGTGCTACGTCCGGCCATTGTTTATCCGCGTATCGGCTAAACGCGATGCAAGCCAGCATTGGATGAGGGGCGTGAGGGGGCGTCGTGGGATTCGACACGCAGCCTCGCTTACAATCAGGCAGTCCGGGGGTCCGGGGGTGGCGGCGGGGAAGAGACGGGCCCACCAGCTCCACTTTCTCCAGATCATCGTTGCTTTTCCGCCTGCACACTCACAGGCGACGAATGTTCACGCGGCTCCAGCCACTCGCTCCCGCATCCATGTCAGAGATCGCCCTGCCGACTCCCACGCTCTCAGCAGTGCCGCCGTTGCGGAGGAGTCAAGCTACCGGATAAGCTGCAGTGCGCACGCCCCTCCTGCCGCTACCATGCATCCGCCGTGTCGCCCTAACCCGCCCATGGCCCGGCATAAGTATTGTACATCTACTCTCCAGAGCCAGCATTCCCCTCCGCCTCTTGTCAAGGCCGCGATTCAAGCTCAGTCGTGCGCTCCGCCCTAAGCCGCCTTCAGCCCGTGGCCTACTTGGCTTCCTCCGGAGAATCCAGCCAGTCTTGGGACCAGCTCGAAGGCTGCTTGGCAAGCCATCCCGTCTGAATTTCCCACAAATTACGCGCTCTGGGCCTTGTCGCAGCACTGAGTCGCCCGGCCTTGGCCTGCGGGAGAGGCAATCCTCGACCGCGCTTTGCCATTATCGATCCTGCTGTTCCATTGTCCTACACCTCCCCGGCCAAAGCTTTTCCGGCACCTGGGGCTCCGTTTCCACTGATATCTGGCCCCGTTTCCCGTCTTCTCACACCACCCTCTTTCTTCCCCGGCCTCTCCACTCCTCCCTACCTCTCTTCTCCAGGTTCCTTCAGTGTCGTCAACTGACCGCAAGGTCACCGCAACACCGCAATCATGGTGAATTTCCTGCAGCGCGTCGTGCACAACGACGCCATGAAATCGGACCCGACCGAGATCTACGGCTGGCGTGTGTACATGCTGGCCTGCTCCGCCTGCTTTGGCGGCATGCTGTTCGGCATGGACATTGGCATCATCGGCGGCGTGCTGGAGCTGCCCGCCTTCCAGAGCGAGTACGGGCTCGCGCACCTCGACAAGGCCGGCATCGCCAACCTGTCCGCCAACATCGTCTCCACCCTCCAGGCCGGCTGTTTCGCCGCATGCTTTGTCACGTCCTGGCTTGCCGACAAGTACGGCCGTCGCGCTTCCCTGCTGTTGGCTGCCGCCGTCGCCATCGTGGGCTGCGTCATGCAGGCTGCCGGTGACGGCCACTTGGCTGTCATGTACATCGGCAGGTACGTTCTTACTTGGGCTGGGCATGGTTCCTTTCGCTACCGAGAGGCCGATGCCAGATGGTGTTTGGAGAGTCCAACAGCTGACGAACTTATATCCATGCAGATTTGTCGGAGGTCTCGGTGTCGGCGCTGCGTCCATGGTTGTCCCTCTTTACATTTCTGAGAACGCGCCTCGCGCCATCCGCGGCGGTCTTACTGGCATCTATCAGCTTTTCGTGAGTTCTGACGATTTCCCTGGCTCGAATTGGTACTGACCTCCTTAGATCGCCACTGGTACCATGTTATCTTTCTGGACCAACTATGGCGCTCTGAAGCACTTGCACGGCAACACAACCTTCAGTACGTTTCATCCATCCCACACTATTCGGCGAAGCAACCGCTGACTTGCTCTCTCACCCACAGTCGTCCCGCTCATCGTCCAAGCCATCCCCGCCGTCTGCCTTCTCCTGAGCATGTGGCTCTGCAACGAATCGCCCCGTTTCCTCGCCAAGCAGGACCGCTGGGAGGAGGCGACGAAAGTCTTGACGGGCATCCGCCAGCTGCCCGCCTCGCACCCGTACGTGCAGGCCGAGCTCAGCGAGATCGCCGAGCAGCTCGAGCACGAGCGCCGCCTCGTCGGCGGAGCCTCGCTCAAGGACCTGCAGAAGGAGATGTGGCTCATTCCCGGCAACCGCAAACGCGCTCTGCTCACCATCGGCCTGATGGTCTGCCAGCAGATGACGGGCACCAACGCCAGTACGTTTTCGCTCTCTCTTCCCCCATACTCCTTTCCAGTCCTCCCTTTTCCAAGACTTTGCTGACAATGCCCACCACCAGTCAACTACTACGCCCCCATGATCTTCCGCTCGCTCGGCATCCCGTCGGCCGAAACCGGCCTGTTCGCGACGGGCATCTACGGCGTCGTCAAGATGGTGACGTGCGCGTGCTTCCTGCTCTTCGTCGCCGACTCGCTCGGGCGGCGGCGGTCGCTGCTGTGGACGTCCATCGCGCAGGGCACGTGCATGTACTACATCGGCATATACGTGCGGGTGGCGCCGCCCAAGGAGGGCGCGGCGGTGCCGCCCGCCGGCTACGTCGCGCTCGTCTGCATCTTTTTGTTCGCCGGCTTCTTCCAGTTCGGCTGGGGCCCCGTGTGCTGGATTTATATTTCCGAGATCCCGACCGCGCGGCTAAGGTCGACCAACGTCGCGCTCGGCGCGGCCACGCAGTGGCTGTTTAATTTCGTCGTGGCGCGCGCGACGCCCAACATGCTGGCGACGATGGGGAAGGGCGGTTACGGCGCCTTCTTCACCTACGGCACCTTCTGCTTCTCCATGTTCCTCTTCGTCTTCTTCCTCGTGCCCGAGACAAAGGGCCTGTCGCTCGAGAGCATGGACGACCTCTTCGGCGTCACCGAGCTCGTCAAGGACATCGAGGCGCACGACCGCGCCGATGAAGACGCGAGCCACCGCCGCGGCTCACCCGGTGCTCCCACCGCCGATGAGAAGACTGGCGTTGAGCGGGTCGAGATCGTTCCTGCGTCGCCCGATCAGAGGCGCGAGTATTAGAGGGGAGGAGGGGAAGGGTGGGGATATTGTTGTTGCGTCTGTGACTTTTTTTCCTCCCCCCTCTGTGCTGAAGCCGTCGGCTGTTGTTGTTGTTGTTTCCTCGTCTTCTCTGATTGGTGATGATAAGTGGCCCCCGCTAGTCGCGTGTGCACACCAATTAACCATCGTTGATGTGTTGGAAAATATACCAAAGTTTGACGATGACAAAGTGTCGGGTGATGACTGGATGCGTGCATGAGCGGAACTTGAATTTTTTCTCGAAGAAGTCAGCCCTTGGCAAAAAAGGTGACGGCCATGCCCTGGCTCAATTGGTGGGGCATCGCTTTGAGAAGATAGGTACGGCCATGGTAGAGTGAGAAGAGAGGGCCGGGGTGGAATGGGCAAACCCCGCCCCATCCTCTCTCCTCACACCACAGAAACTCAACGCCCGCCACCCCAGCACCGAAACGCCCCTCAGAGACTTCGCGAAGAAGAAGCAGCAGCAACAGAAGTGGGAAAAAGAAAAGAGGGGGGTCACACCAAAACCCCCCGTCCATCTTCATCTTTCTCTCTCTCTCTCTCTCTCTCTCTCTCTCTCCCTCTCTCTCTCCCTTCAAAAGTTCCGCGTCACCCCAGGCTCGATGCCCTCCAAGATATCCCTCAGCTCCTCCCACACCCGCTTCTGCAGCACGGCGCCCTCCTCGCTCCTCACCAGCGCCGCGGGCTCCTTGGGCACGCCATCACTGACGTACCGCCCGTGATACGCCTCCCCCGCGCTCGCGCACGCCACGAAATTCCGCGCGCCCTCCTCGGACGAGCGCTCGAGCAGCCTCTCCATCAGCCACACGCCCCAGCGCATAAAAAAGCTCCCCTCGTACATCTCGCGGCGCAGCGCGCTGGCGCACAGGCCCGGGTTGGGCGCGGTGACGACGACGGGGTACGCGCTCCTCCCCATGAGCGTCGGCGACGCCGCCAGCTCGCGCACGACGAGGACTTCGAGGAGCTTGGAGACGTTGTAGCGGTCGGGCATGTCGGACTTTGTCGCGTCGCGGAGGGCGGCGAAGATGCTGCCGTCCTTCTCGTCGATGTTTTTGCGCTCGGCGAAGTCGGTGAAGAAGTGGACTTCGGACGAGACGATGACGAGGTGGGCGAGGGAATTCGTGCGCGCGGCGGTGCGCTTGAGCGCGGGGAGGACGAGCAGCGCGAGCAGGAAGGTGCCGACGACGTTGGTCGCGATGGTGGTTTCGTGCCCGCCGCCGTCCGCGACTCCCCCTAGGTCGGCGGCGAGGGCGAAGCGGCCCGTCGCGACGCCGGCGTTGCAGATGAGCGCGTCGAGACGGGGGAGATCAGCGGAGGCGCGCGCGGCGAAGGCGCGGATGGACTCGTGGCTGCACAGGTCGAGCGGCCACGCCTCGATGCTGGATGGGTCGCGGGATGGTGGGAGGGAGGCGAGGATGGACGCGCGCGCGGCCTCGCCGGCGGATGTCGAGCGCGACGTGATGATGACTTTGGAGGCGTCGAGGTGGGCGATGCTGCGCGCTGTTTCGAGCCCGAGCCCGACGTTGCCGCCGGTGACGATGACGACGCGCCCGGCGTAGCTGGTTGTGGGCTTGGGGACGGTGACGAAGAGTTGGGAGTGGATGAAGTTGAGGATGGTGCCGAGGGTTGGGGCCATGGTGGGTGGTAGGTGGGAGGGGTTTTTTTTCCTTCTGTTCTGTTCTGTTTGTTCTTTCTCTTTTTTTTTTTTCTCTTGCCCTTGGGTGGTTTGCTGTCGTCAGGTGGTGGTAGTCGTCGTCGCTGGGTGGGTGGATGTAGATGGAGGCCGGTGGTTTGCTCGCAGGGACGACGGGAGTTAAATAGAAAGACGGATTGGATTCTAAAACCGTAACTAACGGTTAACTCCACTAGGCGGATGCAGTGGTACCCGCAATGCTGTGGCTATCTCCCTTCCCAAAACCCGAAGGTGGTGCTGAGACGCTTGGTGACGCCATGCGTCTTTTGCTGTTGCGCCCACCACTTAACTCCGCATTACCTAACGTCTCTCAAGGCAGCATCTCCACGCGGCTTCCAGGACTCCGCGGACGCCGGTTCGGTCTAATTACACCGACTGAGAGCAATGCCTCGTAACACTTCCAAGTGTGGCTGCCTGAAAGGGCCGGTCGGTGGGATCTTCTCTTGCCGTCGCGAACGCGAAACCTTTTGCGAAGGAGACGGTCACAGATCAAAGAAGGCCGTGCGCTGCCTCGACAGGCTCAGCCGGCGTTCTTCGTCCGTCAACTTGGGTAGCGTCCCGTCGCCCACAAAAGTCCAGCGGTCATTAGCGTCGTCTTTCCGTCTTTGGTGCAATACATCAATTATCGCACTGCAAAGCGAGCCTCCCGGCTCTCCCGAAATGATGAGAATTCGACGAACGGCTGTGAGCTTCTCCTGCTAGGTTGGTCATTGTTGCATGCGCAATTAATTGCTCCGTCTCCGAGAATTGTGGGGTGGTTCGTGGCGGAGGCTGAGGGCGACGAATATCCCGTTGCCTGAATGGACCTGTCTACCGGGATTCGGGGCGGGAAGGAATGGGATGGAACCAATGGGCGGCCGGCTTTAAGCGGCAGGTACGGCTCCGATAACGCCGCCCCGCTGTAAACTGCTACATACTATTGTTTACCAAACACACCTTGAAATAATGCAGTAGTCACTGTGCTCTACAAAGCAAGGAGCAGCGGGGTTTGCCCATTCCACCCCGGCCCTCTCTTCTCACTCTATCATGGCCGTACCTATCTTCTCAAAGCGATGCCTCACCAATTGAGCCAGGATGGGGCGTTTGGCAATTTCCACGTGGGAGGATGGGGGCCTATAAGGCGTAATGTTAACGATTGGTGGCAATTGTCTTGATATGGGGTGTTCCTTCTGCTTACTGTTTCCAACCGGATGGCGAATGATCGAGCCTCTTTTTGTTTCGAACCTTTCCTGTCAGCACTCTAATCGCACTATTCCTGCATCGTGATGATTTGACTGTCGCTCTCCTTTTGCTTTGACCATGGGCGCCGAATGATTCAGCCGACCATGTCCTAAGAATTCGCAACACGCGAGATATTCGGCTTTGCGTCGTGGAAAGAAACTGCTATTGGCATAGCTAAATCGAGACTAATACAATCGACTCCCGCCCTGCGCCCGTTGCATTGTCGAGGAAAACAAAACGATCGTTACTTCCTTTGATGATAAAATCAATTGCTATCGTGAGCGCGGTCGTCGAGAGAACTGAGGCAAAGAAGCTGGACGAGTAAAAAAAAAGATATTCAAGGCAGAGCTTGAACCCCCTCCCAGAAAAGAGGAAAATTGGAAAAAGCGCTTTGTCGAGCAGAGAGAGAAAAAGAAAAAGACCATTCAATCATGCATGTCCAATGATGCCGACCCTCCCATCCCCATCGGTATAGCTCTCCAGAGAGACGGCTTACGCCGCGGGGTTCTCGGCCAGGATGCCCTTGTTGACAAGCTCGTCGGGAGCAGGCCTGCTCTTGAGCGCGCTCTCCAGGTTGTCGGCCTTCATGTTGCGCTCGAGCTCGATCTGGTGGGCTTGCAGAGCGGGTGCGGCGTTGGAGTCGGGCAGGATGTGGCCTGAGGAAAACGACGTATCAGCTAGCTGTTTAGGTGCTAGAAAGAAAGTACGAGTGGGGAGCCGTCGTTTGGCGGTGTCGCCTTGAAACAGTCCGCCAGGTCCGAGCACGGTCTTGGACGCAAACAAAGGTGTGGGTTTGGAAGAGACGGGTAAAGGGAATGCTTACGCTCAACCAGCTCGTCACGCTCGGGACGGTGCGCGAGGCCCTTCTTCAGGTTGTCGCTGACCTTCTGGCGCTCAAGCTCCAGCTGCTTCTGCTGCAGGGCACTGTCGCAAGAATCAGTATCGGCCATGTATGTCCTTCGTGTGTAAAGTTGCGGTGGGCGAAGACTTTGCGGAGGTCAGGGAAGCTGTCAGAACTCACGGAGCAGCGGCAGTGTCGAGCAGGATGTGCCTGTTCTTCAGATCCTGGGGGTCTGGGCGGTGCTGAAGGTGCTTCTCCAGCGAGTTGCGACGGTCGTTGGCACGGACCGGCGAGATGGGCGTCTCGTCGACGGCGGGAACTTGAGCTTGGGGTTCTTCGGTGGCCATTGTTGCGGGGTGGAGGAGAGCAGGTGGTTGTGGGCGGGAGAAGGGTGTTTGGGTGGAATGCGGAGGTGGAGAGATGCGGAAACTCAGGTGAGAGCAGACAGGCAGCTGCGGCGGCGAGGAGCGGAATTTGTGTGCTGGGGCGGTTGGGTCCGTGAAGTGGCTTGGACGCAACAGCACACGACACGCCAGCTGCGCAGGGGCCCAGGGCGGTCAGTTGTCGTGTCTTGTACTTCTGCGACGGGGCGGTGTTTCCCAGGCGATGGTCGTGCGCTGTCTTGCTCGTCACTCGCCAGGCAGCTTGAGCTCGTGGTTCCGGCTGCCCCGCGCGCGCCAGAACAAGCCCCAGCCCCGCAACCGTCGCCGCCGCCCGCGCGCCTGACGATCCAGGCACCAAGCCCCGCCGAATCATCTCTCACCACCCGCACCCACTTTTCCACCGGCCTGCGCCTCAGGTAGAGCTGCGCACGCTGCCATCGACCGCGCCGCCCTCGCTCTGCCACGCCTAAGCACGTCACAACCAACTCAACTTGGTGGCGACGTCTCCGGGTCAGAGACAGGAGGGAACAAAGGCGTGGCCGTGGCCTGTGACCTGTCCCACCCAGCACATGATGTCCGCCGATTCGACGCGTGGGATGCCGTTCCTGCAATTTGGACTGCCTGCCCACCGCAGTAGGTATGTACATACAACTGGCCGTCCGGAACCCGCCGCCCCCCAGCACGCGCGCTGATCCGAGTGTCTACCTGTCGATCCATATCTACCTCCGCCCTTTGTGAGCGCTGCGCGGAGCGTCCCTTTGTATGCCTGGCGCCTGGCGCCCTCCCCCCCGCGCCTCTCCCGTCTCGCTCTCTCGGCCCGCCATCCTTAGCTTCCATCTGGATCATCGCCGTTCGCAGCCACACTCGTCGACCTGAGCCATCCCTTCCCTACTGCGGCGGCTCGGAATCCGGCAGCGGTGTCGATGTGGGTGCCGGCGTCGACGGAGCAGTGGCTGCGTCTGCGTACTTGCTACTGCTGCTGGGACTGCAGGTAGTCATTGTTGTCGTTCCGAGTGGCAGCTTTGTGTCGGTACTGCACTGCACGGCCTAGCCAGAACCTTCTCATCAGCACAGGCCCAAAGCATGGAAAGAGAGAGTGGGCGAAAAGCGCGGATCTCGGGCGGTCGAGACCACGTCTCCCCCACACGTTCCGCCCAACGGAAATGAGACGACGGAGCGCGAATCAAAGAGAAAACAGGGCAGAAGGCGAGAGCCAAATGAGGATTTTCTCCCTTACCGGTCCGGCACCCATGGCTTGCATCTTCAAGCTGCAGCCTCCACAATCAACGTAGTCGGTCACTGTGGTGTAGGAGTCGTAGTATGTGCACGTCTCCTGCTTGAGCGCTCCGAATTTGTGGCCCGCAAAGAGCTTGGTCGTACAGCCGCTGTCTGGGGCGGGTGTGGTAGCGGCGAAAAGTGCCGTGTCGCCCGCCGAGGTAGGCGCTGGTGTAATGGTCGCTGGCGTAGGCGTGCTCGGCCATGGAGGAGTCTGGTTGTTGATGGGCGAGGCGGTCCTGCATGGTGTCAGTGCGGTTTCATAGAGTACAGCCCCCTCTCGCAGTAGTTGAAGCCATCTTCCGGACGAGAATGTCGAATTATTCTCGTCCGGATGATGGCTTCAACTACCCATGACATGAGCAAAATACAGATCCACGCTAGCCATCGGCTGCGCGAAGGAGCTGTAGTGACAGCGAGGTCAAAGGGACGTACACATTGCTGATGGACAACGCGGCCACCAGGAGGACGAGGACGTCTTGAATCATCGGCATCTCTTCTGCTGTTGGTATTGCAAGGCGACAAAAAGAGCAGAGCGAATATCGGTCGGGCTCAAAAGGCTTCGTACTGCCCGGTAAAAATAAGCGTATCGTAGGAAGCTTCCTTATATGCTTGCAGCGGGCGATGTGCAGCACAGAGTGAAACTCGAGGACTGAAAGCGGATAACGCTACGTAGCTATATGTAGTCGGTGAGGTGAGCTGGGAAAGTCATTTCCAACGAACCTAGGGAAGCTGCTACCCTGTCCCGATACTTCCACGGTACTATGACGAGAACGTCGCACGTACGCCACGGAAGGGCCGTTAACAACCCTCTCAGACCCTTCTCCCGCCTTCTCGAGGGCACAGATCGCCGAAGCTTCGACTCTCTGCCGACGCTTCCGCCGCGCCTGGAATGATGGGCCCCACATATCATGGGTCGCACGGGGCCGGAAGGTAAACAGTAGGGCTGAATCAAGCTCCAGATACAAGCATGGGCAAGCAACGACGCAGTTCCCAGCTGCTGCCACATCCGCCCGCGCACACGCCACAACGGGACATCGCGAATGGCCTGAGGGTTCCCATTCGAGGACCAGCCCGGGCCTTGCTAATCAAACCATGAAACAGCGATTTTGGTGGAAAGCCACCATGCTACCTTATCGAGACACACGTGCGTTTGGCATCCGCCCTTCCATCCAACCTTAAGTTTGTTCGGCAGATGCCAATTTCCCGCTTTCCCCCGCGCGCATGCGAGTCCCGTCACCGTTCCACCGTTTTGGATATATACAGCCTTCCGCCCTCCCCCGGATCAGCCTCGCCGGGTAGGTAGCTCTTGGGAGTAAAACAGAGGCGGAGTGTGGTATGTCGGGACAGAAAAGAGCTGACAGGTCAGCCGCCACGGGCGTACAAAGCCATCAGCTCTCTCCCTCCCGACAAATTCCCACGTTCAGCAGTTTCGGTGGCAAGCCCGCAAGCCCGCAAGCATAAGCTGAACTCCACCAAAACATGGCCAGCAATAGCTTTGAAGAAAAAGCAAAGCATCCCGTCTGCAACCGCTGTAGACAGAGTAACAGTCAACAAAGGGCGACGCGCCAGGTGACACGGTTGGTTTCGTATCCAGCCCCACCACCATCACCACCCCCCCTCCTCCACACTGCTACCTACCTACGCCGAACCGAAGACTTCCGGCTCGCTGCACCCAAAGCGGCCGACCTGCTTATAACGCAATCATCCTCCAACCCACACTCAAACATTGTTCAACAAAGCAGCAGCTCGCCGCGTTCGTGACAACAACCTCGTCCTTTTCATTTGCCACAGAAAAATCCGTTGAATATCCCAACGCTCAAGCATGCGTGTATGCGGTAGAAACCGCGTGCATGCATTGGGTGATTACATGCATCGCCGCTGCTGCAGCCTAGCCCCCGCCCCCCGCAATGATTGCCCGCCGGGATGGTGGGATGGTTTGGAGCCAATGGGATGCGTTGGATGCTGCTGCTGCCATGGGATAATGCCTGGGTTTCCCTCCCGCCTGTGGTTTCTTCCAGATGCTTGGCTGATCAGTAGAGGGAGCTGAGGTCCAGGTTAGTTGTGGCGAGCAATGTTTCTAGTCAATAGTTATACAGTGCAGTTTTACGTTTACAAATTTGGAGGAGTCTGGTGGAAGATGAAACTTCGTCGAAGACGTGATCCCTGAGAAGATGCGCGTCTTGGTTTTGGAAAACCTGTTCTCGTAGCAGCTAGCGAAAATGCGAAAGGCTTGTTTCATTGAGTCAGCTAGCGTCGAAGGGGGGCCCATGGCGTAAGCCATATCCCTGCTCTCCCCGCACTTTAGATCGCCTCGATCCAGGGTTCAGGCAGCAACCAAGCGGAAAAATGATTGCATGTGGCCTAAGAAAAGCCTGTCCTCGGAGCTGCGCGGGCTTCGACCACGGAATTCGATCACTTGGTACACAGCTAGACCTTGATTCACGATCGCAGAGGCTCCTCCGCGTTCTCCATTCGATTGATTAGGTACATGCACTCATTAAGCTATCTGAGAAGGGTGTGTTGATGGGGGGTGGATAATGGAAATTTCAATGTCGAATGCCAATTTTTTTGCGATGGGTGCTTTCGCACATTCGGTTGACTGTCCTGCGCATCCTTCAACTTTTGCAGGTGTGGGTGTGGTTTGGATGTCGCAGAGAGCGACAGGGCCATCGTGGGCTTGACGCTTTAGGTTGCACGCTTACGCGCCCTCATCGTCGTCGCCGATGCGGATGGCGCCCTCGCCGGTAAGGCCATGGGTCCAGTAGCCGCCAAGCTCCACGTTCGTCTCGGACAACCTGGCATGGCTGAGCAAGAGCCAGAGACCAAAGACCGGCTTAGCAAGAATGTCCAAGACGGCATAAGCAATGATCTCGTCGTTGACAGAGGCCTTGCGGGAGCCATCGGCGACACCCCAGACGCTGTTTCACATTAGCGATGAATCGTTGTGCCCAGGATGGAGAACAACTTACATAGGGTAGGCAGTCCAGAGGATCAGGGTGAAGAGACCAAGGGACCCGAAAAGCTTCTTGACGCTGTCGCCCCTAGCCAAAGCTTTGGCACGACCGTGGAGGGCAAGGTGCCAGATGACGACGAGGTAGGCAATGCAAGCAATGGCATACCAGCCCCATTTCTGAGGAGTGCCCTCGTTACCGAAAGCGGCGAAAAGACCAGTGAGGATCATGATCTCGTCGGCAATGATGGCCATCAGAGTGTGGGCACCATCGACGCCGGCCAGAAGGCAGAGGTCGAGAAGGAGCAGGGGAGTGGTCAGAGCCCAGTCGACATAACGAGCCCAGTAGACCTGACGGTAGACGTCGTGGTAGGTGTCGGGAACGTGCTTGTGCGACTCGCGAACCGTGGTGTGGTGCTCGGACACACCATGACCAGAAGCCATTGCGAAGTACGAAAGAGTGGCAATGATGGTGATCAGGGTAGTGACAACATGGTACAAGCGGCGAGACTGCGAACTGTCAGTTACGTGCGCGGCGCGCTTGCGGCTTTCGGCTTCGACTCACAGTCGGGACAGTCCAGGACAGGCCAGAGAAGACGATGGTGGCAAGCAGCATCAGCACAAAGACCACCCAGAGCGTCCTGGCGCCGGCTTCACCAGCATTCTGGTGGATCGAGTGGTCGGCTGGCCTGTGGTTAGTGAAGACAGGCGGGATCTGCAGAGACACACGTACGGATGACGGTTGGGATGGGGTCGATGGGAGAGGGCGAGGCGGTGCTGCATCGTGTTAGAGCGCAGCCCAGGCAGCAGCGGGAGCTCCCTTACCTCGTGGGGACGAGCAGACTCGACGTCTTCCTCAGCATATCGGCGACCTGCTCAGGGTGGATCATGATGGGCAATTCTTTGTCTCCGGATGGCAATGGCAAGCTGGAGGAGAATCAAGGGCGCGGAGGTGTTGGAGAGGAGAAAGCGGAGAAGGCAGCAGAGCTTCAACAAGTACCTGCGAGCTTGCCAAATCCAGCCACCCCGCGTTGGTCCCGTACGTCATGACAACACTAAACTGCGGACGGCAAGCGGTGGTCCGTGCCCCCGCTGGGCGATCAGCGAGGACCTCCCGTTCGCTGCTGCCATCTGCCTCGGCCTCTGCAATCAACATTCCCATCCCATCCAGACCCGCGCTTTCCCCGAACGGCATGTCGAGCAGCGGGTTGCCCGGCCTGGCGCCGCGGTCGAGGCCTTGAAACAGCAAAGTCGCTCAGCTGATGCCCTGCGCGCCCGGCCTCTCGCGATGCGTTGATGGAATGCAGATGTCATCCGGCCCATGGCAGCGGCGCGCAGCAGCTCGGAAGCTCGTTTTCCATGTCGACGCCCGGCACGGCCCCGCTAATTGCCTGGGGTGGTCTGCAGCCCGGGCTCGGATTGCATCGTCGTGGCGTCAGTGTCAGGCGCTCCACCCTTCCGGTAACGGTCGCAACGGTCGCAGGCGCTTCTTTGGCGGTGGTCGAGGGTCGAAGGCAAGTTGTGCAAGAAAGCTGAATCTCTCGACGCTGTCGCAGATATGTATCCGGCCACGCCAGCCGCGCTTTACCCTTCCTAGCTGTTTCTTATCACCCGCCCTGTCCTGCGACCGTTTCGCCCATGCCAGCACA
Organism: Diplodia seriata; assembly: GCF_021436955.1. NCBI lineage: Eukaryota > Fungi > Ascomycota > Dothideomycetes > Botryosphaeriales > Botryosphaeriaceae > Diplodia > Diplodia seriata. The sequence continues at coordinate 144,555 of NW_027117309.1, read as the reverse complement.
GCAGGTGACAGAAGAACTGGGCCCTCTAACCTCACCGAGGTCGACACACTCTTTCTACGCAGTTCAATACGAGATCCGGACGTAAATGTGCGCATTTAATATTCACATTAACGTCCGGATCTTGTATTTAACTGCCCTTGTGTGTATCTCTCTGAGGCAGACAGATGCGGGTGGGCTCAATTCTTCCGTCACTCGCTGTGCCAGCACCCAAGACATTCTTCCCCAGGTTCGCGAGTCATACATCACGGATAAGCCTGGGCCGCACTACTGGCGCATTGATTCTCATTGTTCTATCTGCAAGCGTCGACGAATCCGCGCGCGCTCCATTGCCCCTCGGCGTGGTCACATTAAATTCAACTAAACCACGTGAGTGTATTACACAGATGTCCACTCTATCCCTCTGCAAGCTGCTGCGTGCTCTGCACAGGACAAGATGAGCACTCGTCAGCTCGCGCGTGTCAGGCCTGAACCTACGCACGCCTTACCAGTATCCCTTGAAGATGGCCGTGTCAGTGTCGACGTGCCCAGGCCGAGTCGCGTTTCTTGCGCGACCAACGGCGTTGCTCAAGCCGGCCCAGCCTCAAGTTTCCTTGCTTCATGTCTCTGACCATCGTCAATTTTTTTTGCTTGACGTGTTCTTTCTTCTCGGGGCCAGCCCACGGCTTTGAGTCGGCGCTCATCTTTCTTGACTTTCCGCACACGGCAAGGCGCCGCACTGGCCCTCTGCCTGCAATTTCCTCTTCCATCCACCTTGTCCGCACGACTGCCTAGAGAGCCTCGTGTTTGACTCTGCGTTGTCCTTGAGCGGACGTGTGCTTCGCTCGTCGCACCGTCTTCTGCTTCGCTTTTCTCCACACCTTCTCGGCTGTGATCTCTCGCTCCCACTCCATCGATATCCGGCAAGGTTCCACAGGATTTTTGCTATTTAGACTTCCGGTCCTGCCAGCCTTATCCAACCCTAGGGATCTGCCTCGGTCGGAACCAATTAGGTAAGCATATCCAAATGCTGCCTTCATCAGATGCATCAATCGCATTCCCACGTCATTTTCAACCATAATTTCTATATTGTCACGTCACAGCGGGCCCGCATCTTCCTTATACATGTAGTGCACCCTACTTGTGTAGGTAGTTGAATCCAACATCCGGACGTAGATCTGTGTCTTAAAGGCGCGCAACCCCGTCTAGAGTTTCGACTACCTATGTAGGAAGAGTGTAGCATCTTCGGTTGGGCCCAGAACGTTCAAATCTTCTACCACATACTTAACTGAGGCCATTCGAAATTGAACCCGCTGGCTTGATTTACCCCAAAACAATCAATAGAAGTTTGATGCTAAAGAATCTCTCACATAGGTCGTCCGTTTATTTCCCAGATCAGTGAGGTGAGGCTGTATGTGTAGGCATACTGAAGGGCTGTGGGTATGGTAAGAATGGTCCAACACGCTGCAAAAAAGAGCAAACGAATCTCAAAATCCACACAAATATTAGGAGTAGGAGCATTCAGGTGGACGGTTGAGAAGGTGTTGTGGTGAGCCGGCGGGTAGGGCCGCTTTTCTGTCAACAGCCGTTTTCTTCCATCGCCAACATCCGCTCACCACCTCAACCTGCCGTCGACGGCTATCTTGCTTCCCCAAACACAACCCACGCACCCTTCACTCGCAGTCGGTCTGCTTACCTTTTGCTCACCTTCGCCCTGCTGCGCGGCAGGCTGAAGCCGGGTCTGCTCGCACAGCGCTCGACTTCAGCAGCTCGCCGACACTAGCACCTTTCGCACCATCGCCGCCGAGCAGAGCTGGAGCTCACCCAGCCCGAAAACAACCAGATCGGTCGCGCCCGGTGCCCCCTCGCCCCGAGCTAGTCCGTGTCTGCGACCAAGATATTACACCTGTGGAGACACTGCCCAGACCTGACGACGCGCACATCAAGCCGATCCAGTTGCCAGATCCAGACTGCACTCACCACCGACATTGCACATTGAAAACCATCCATACAATCCGGCTCTTTCATCATGCAGAACCTCTCCGCCGAGAAAAGCGACCAGAAGCCCTTCAAGAACAGTCCAGTCGACGATGATGGTCAAGTCAACGACCGTGGTCAGGTCAACGACGATAATGAAACCAGCGACGAAGATGACGATTCCGACTCATTCTCGGTGACTTCCAGCCTTGAAGCATGCGAACATTGCGGCGAGGAGTACTGTACGGATCCCGAAATTGGCATTGCCCAAGTAGCTCGCGTGTGCAAGCCAACGCTGGTTGACATCACTTATCCCCCGGCTTCGACGCCCGTCAAGCCCCTCCGCAAGAAGCGCAAGCTTGACTCTCTGGTCTCCAGGGCCAAAGAGCAGGCCAGTAAGTTTCTGAGGCTTCCCAAGTTCACGATGAGAGATACTTACTACACGGCAGTCCCTGAGGCCCGCCTGAAGCACTCGTCGGCTAGGGATTCCATGACTACCAACTCTGGCAAATCTATGATGAATGCGACGGAACAGAAGGCCGAGCCCGAGAAGCAGAGGAACAAGTTGAAGCTCAAGATCCCCGCGGAGGACTCGATTCCACGCGACTACTACCTCCCCCGCCATGCCCACTCCGGCCAGGCTGATCAAGAAGACTCTTTCGGCATGGAGCCGACTACGCCAGAGCGCCGCAAACTGGATGAGCTCACCGATGGCGTGAGGATCATCTACAAGCGCAAGTCTCCTGCCAAGAGCTCCCCGAGGTTCTCGTTCTTCAAGCGTGACTAGAACAATTCAACGGCGGTGGTTTTGTGTTGGCGGGCGTCTACGGGAGGTGATTTCTTTCACAGTCAGGATACCCGGGCGGCAAATCTTCCTTACATCAGCGGGCTTTTCTCCTTTCGGATGCGTTACGGCGATGGGACCATTTTCTTTTCCGACCTTCCATATTGGTGCCATGCACGGCCGGGTCATACAGCATTGGACGCGCTGCAACCTCGCGCAGGCACAGTGGCGAAGAGTCGAGGGGTTGTTCACATGCACAGGTAGAACAACAAAACACAATGCCCTGCGGGAAGCATCTCCGTCAATCGTGCGTGATGTCCTTCTTCTGCAAGCGCTGGGGAACACTCGACCCAATTTATGTCGAGGCTGCTCTTGCAACGTACCAATTGCCGCGACGCACAGAATGTTGGTTGAACAGGCCGTCACGTTGGCCTTGTGCGCGTGTGAGGGTCGAGCCAGAGGTATAGGTCAGACGTGTTAAGCTTCACGTGTGCTCGGACACAAACAGACTACCGGAGGCTAGTAGAGCTGGGGCGGTATATAAGGCAGCTCGAATCCCTCGGCGGAGCAAGCAGGAGCAAAGCCAGTGACGAAGGACCGACCCGCAGCAGCCGAAAGGCCCGACTCAGCTTCCCTCTTCGCATACGGTGCTTCGGATATGCAGGTCATTTACTGCTTCAGTAAGGTGGCATGCGGGTAGCGGCGTGGGTGGGGCTTGGCATGGCTGCCGACATGACTGAAGAACACCAGACGTCGCTTCACCCAAGCGCGAGCCGTTCCGTCCTCAATCCCACGCAACCGCAGCCACGAATCGCTGGAGACGCACCGCCCTCGACATGCTTTTCGACTCGGCTCCTCGGGCCCACACCGCGCCGTACTCCATGTCTCGGTGGGGAGCGTCCACGCATCAGTCACGAGCGCGCGTCGGGCACCGCTGGCCATGAATCCACGCGACCGCCGGTCCTCTGGATACTGCCCCCGCTGCCGCATCCCAGTTACCGGGCAGTGTCCGATGCAGGTTTGCACGTCGATGATCCCGCAAAAATTCGCAGCTCCACCGCATGACCGCATACGCGCCAGGCACGACGTGGCGAGGGTGCGCGATTTCAGCCGCTCGCTCGCGTCCATCAGAGTGTCCTCGTCCGGATTCGCTGGATAGCGTGACTTGCGCGCACCGTGGTGTCCCGGAACACGGCCGAGGGCCACAAAAGGCAGGGGCACAACACCATGGCGGCGGCCGCGCAGACGAGCCACGGGCGGCGAGGCAAACTCTGCTGACGGCCAAGAGCGCGGGGATCGCCGCCTCAGGCCCGTGCTGGCTGCCGGGGCTGGGGCTGCTGTGTCAGCGGAAAATACGACTGGCGGGCGGCCTCACCGATGATGGCACACCAGGCGCACGTCAACCACGACACGCAGCGCGACTCTGCCGTGTTGCGAATGACAGACAGGGCTCGCTGTGAGATGGCGCCCTCAGGCCGCGTCAGGCGCTCGTTTGGCGAGCCGACTTAAATAGCCAGCGGGGCGTTCTTGCTCTCTCACGACGAATGTGTGGGCCAGTGGTTCGGCTAGCGCGAGAAAACCATCAAGGTGCTCAGCGAGAGAGACACTACCTGTTGCCGCGACCCTAGGGCCCTCCACTCTTCCTACTAAAGCCACCAAGCCGCCGCGCCTGCGACAAGCTCCCGCGATTGACAGCACTTTCACCTCTTGGGCCATCCGACTTGGGCCGCAGCCAGCGAACAGCATCCCCCTTGAAAATCCCGCTGCCCGCTGCTCTTCGTTTCACCGCACGCATCTACCCGTCGCCGCAGCCATGTCGGTCGTGGAAAACGCGCTCAACGTTGCACACCTGGTCCTGCGCCAGGAGGGCGCCGAGTCCGCCGGCTCCTCGTCCGTGCCCGAGGACCTCATCGGTACTCCCGGCTACTGTGACACGAGCAACGAGTACGACGGAAGAATGGGCGTCAGGATCTCGTCCATCTTCGTCATCCTGGTTGGCTCCTTCTTTGGTAAGCCATTGCCTCCACTACTCCCGCACTTTCTCCGCATGCTTATCGTCCATCAGGTGCTTGGTTCCCCGTTTACGCCCGCCGCCATGCGGGCGCCGGTATGCCCGAGTGGCCCTTCTTCATCGCCAAGTTCTTTGGCTCCGGTGTCATCATTGCGACAGCCTTCATCCACGTGAGTGAATCCAATATCCCGTCTTGGCATCGGTTGCTAACACCCCGATCAGTTGCTTGCGCCCGCCGTCGAGGCCCTCACCAACGAGTGCTTGACTGGCCCCATCACCGAGTATGACTGGGCTGAGGGTATTGTCCTCATGACCGTCATGGTGCTCTTCTTTGTCGAACTCATCGCCATGCGCTATGCTCACTTTGGTGGCCACGACCATGATCACGACGTTGAGCGCTCTGCCCATGCAACGGCTGCCAACAAGGACGACGTCGACATGCACAAGAGCGCCGACAGCATTGAGCCTACCTCGTCTACTCCCGGCCAGGACCATCTCGGCCACAGCCGCGACCACGCCGCCAATGAGGACCTCAGAGAGGACTGGGAGAAGAGTGGTCTGAGCCCTGAGTCATACGCCGCCCAGCTCACCGCCATTTTCATCCTCGAGTTTGGCGTCATCTTCCACTCCATCTTCATTGGCCTGACGCTCGCTGTTTCCGGCGAGGAATTCACCACCCTCTACATTGTCCTCGTCTTCCACCAGACCTTCGAGGGGCTCGGTCTGGGTTCCCGTCTGTCGGCGGTGCCCTGGCCCAACAGCAAGCGCTGGACGCCCTACCTGCTTGCCATCGCCTTTGGCATCTCGACCCCCATCGCCATCGCCATCGGCCTCGGTGTGCGTTCCAGCTTCGCCCCGGAGGGCGCAACCTCGCTCATTGCCAACGGCGTTTTCGATGCCATCTCGGCCGGTATTCTCATCTACACCGGCCTCGTCGAGCTCATGGCTCACGAGTTCATGTTCTCGCCCACCATGTCCAAAGCTCCCATCAAGACGGTCCTTTCGGCCTTCGTGCTGATGTGCTTGGGCGCTGCCTTGATGGCGCTGCTCGGCAAGTGGGCATAAGCCTCCGGAGAGAGAGAGAGGTCGGAAAGAGAAGCGTGTACGATACGAGGTTCTGGTGGGTTCGTGCTTTGCTTTTTTTTTTTTACGGGAGGGATAAAAAAGGATTTTCGGCGCCTGGGTGCTTTCGATGAGAAGAAAGTTCAGATCGGCTTCATCGGACTTGGGCATGGGGACAATCGGGCGCCGGTGCTGCATCATACGGGAAGGGGCTTAACGATGCGTGGTGGTGGTATATAGATTTTTCCATCCCTTCTTGCTCTCCTCTTTTTATTTCTACCCTCGCGCTTAACGACTTACGGAAGGATACCACCTCTGGCTACATAGAGAAAGGAAAACGGATTTGGCTTGGCACACTGAAGATCGATCTCCCCCCAACACTTGCTTTTTCTAATACGTTGCTTCACTGGGAGGAGGTATTTCGTGAAAATATCAATGTTTTTTTTTTTTCTCTTCACTTCCAAACTAGAGATATACATGCATCCATTTCCGAACAAAAAGAAACATCTCGTACGCAGAGTTTTCAAGACGTTTTTTTGGCATTTAGTCCGGTTCAGCCACTCTCAGGTACGGAAGACGCCGTCGCACGGCGGCGTTGCGCTCGAGAACGTTAGGGCGCCGATCTTCTGGTACGTACCGTCTCTAGTTACAGCTACGTATGTACGAGCCGTGTCCCGGACTTGGCACCTTGCCGTTATGCGTTAGGCGCAGCGCATCGGAAAGGCAGGGGTATATGCTTTGTAGAATTGGCATAGAATTTGCTGATACTACCATCTCTGTCAACAATAATGGAAGCGGAAAGACGGGGAAAGGTCGCTGCAGGTTTACTTGTGAACATGTCAAAGGTTGAGAGGGCGGAATTGGTCCGCGACGCTTTTTTTTTTTTCCTTCGGGTAGTTGGTTGATCCTCTGCTGCTGAGGAAATTATATATGGAACATGCACAACTGAATACCATTGACACGTTATGTCAACATTAGTTGGCCCGGCAAAAGAAAAAAGTTGAAGTGGATGAGAATCGGCGGCGAATCGGATGGCGCAACGGCAGACCTCACGGTGGTCCCTTGGTGGTGGGGTGTCGTCCGTCGGGAAGGAAACCAACCCCACATGCTGCCCTTCACTAACTACTCTCCCGCTTCCGACGAAAACTGCCCCTCCATCATCATCATCGGAAGACAGACGGGAGACGGGCCGTCCCCCCACCTCCAGCCAAGCTACAAAACCGCACTTTTGCTCCCAAAACCCCGCACAAGTTTCTAGTAAGATGGCAGTCGACACCAGTCCCTCCGCCTCCTCAACCACCACACCGTAATCGCAAAAAACACACCAACAAGATGGAACAACCCTTCGCCTACACCCCCAACCCCACCCGCGTCATCTTCGGCGCCGGCGCGCTATCGCAGTCGCTCCCGGCGGAGCTGTCACGGCTGCACATCTCCCGGCCCTTCCTCCTCCTCAGCAACAGCACACGCACGCCGCAGGCATCGGCGCAATCCCTCACCGCACTCCTCGCCTCCGCCTCCAACATCGCCACCGCCGGCGTCTCCACCGACGCCGCCATGCACACCCCCACGCACGTCACCGAGCGCGCGCTCGCCGCCTTCGCGCGCGCCGGCGCCGACGGCGTCGTGTCGGTCGGCGGCGGCAGCGCCGTCGGGCTGGGCAAGGCGATCGCGGTACGGACGGGGGTGTCGCACGTGTGCGTGCCGACGACGTACTCCGGCAGCGAGATGACGGACGTCCTGGGCGAGACGGAGACGGAGACGGAGACGGATCAGGCGGGGACGGGGACGGGGACGGACGGAGAAAAGAGGAAGGAGAAGAAGAAGAAGACGACGCGGAGCGACGACAGGATTCGGCCCGCGACGGTGATTTATGATGTCGATTTGACCGTGACGCTGCCGCCCGGGTTGAGCGCGACGAGCGGGGTTAATGCTATTGCGCATGCTGGTTGGTGTTTTTTTTTTCCTTCTTTTTTCCGTCTCTCTCTCTCTCTCTCGGTGTCCTTGCTCTCTTGGTGGAGAAGAAGGGGGTGGGGGGTGGGGAAAGAGCGCGGCGGAAGCATAGGTGCCTTCACCTACATACCTACATACCCACGTCCTCATACATACATACCCGATCACACGCCATGCCAAAAAGTCCAACATTTGTACCTACCACATCCACAAACAAAAACTAACGGATAACAACCCAGTCGAAGCCCTCTACGCCCGCAACACCAACCCCATCGTCACCCTCCTCGCCCTCGAAGGCGTCCGCTCCCTCGCCGCCGCCCTCCCGACCATCGTCGCCAACCCCTCGGACCTCCCTGCCCGCAGCGCGGCCCTGTACGGCGCGTGGCTGTGCGGCACCGCCCTCGGCAGCGTCGGCATGGCGCTGCACCACAAGCTCTGCCACGCCCTCGGCGGCACCCTCGACCTGCCGCACGCCGCCACCCACACCGTCGTCCTGCCCCACGCCCTGGCCTACAACGCCTCCGCCCTGCCGCCCGAGACGCTGAGCCGGCTCGCCGATGCGCTGCCGGGGAGTGAGGGAGATCCGGTGAGGGGCCTCAATGTGTTGTTGGGGCGGCTGCCGGGCGTGAAGCGATCGTTGGGCGAGTTGGGCATGAAGGAAGAGGATGTGGATCGCGTGGCAGATGTCGCGGTCGAGAAGCCGTATTGGAATCCGCGGCCGGTGGAGAGGGAGGGCGTGAGGGAGATTATTCGGAGGGCGTGGGCGGGGGAGGAGGCGAGGGCGGTGTAGTGTGCATCCAGACTACTCACGGTCAAATCTCACGAAGCAAAGGTCACATTTTGAGACAAGTTGAATTGATAAAAAGACTCTGATTAGGGAGAAGCGAGGCTAGGGATCGAAGAAATAAACGATGAGAAGAACAGCAACATGACCTGAATCATCCACCTCCATGCCACCATTCCTCACTCAGCAATCAGGTAAAGACCGATGGGGCAAGGGTTGAAGTCCTGGAACCACTTGAAGTACGTGTCCGAGCCTCCTTCCATGACGAAGGTCATGACACCTGGCCTGCACTGAGTCCTGCCAAACACGTAGCTCTCTCCTGGCCTGAGTGTGCCGGACACTTTGCTGATGAGGCCTTCGGGTGCGTTGTTGAATGTAGTCTCCTTGCTGACTTCTTTGGTCCAACCGCCGAACACATGGCCAGACCCCTTGAACTCGAAGGAGGACGTCTCGAGTTGCGACAGCTGAGGGAACATGAATACGACAGCACAGGTCTTTCCAGCATACTTGGATGGGATGTCGAAGTTGAAGTAAGACTTGACGGTCTTGGACACGGTGCCGAACAGCGAAGTGCCGGGAGCGAAGTCAGGCTTGGAAGCATCAACAGGGACAATCAAATGAGGGAATTCCCAATCCCCCCTGAGTCTGCCAGGGCAAGTCTTGTGAGTCTTGTGAGTCTCGTGAGTCTCATGAGTCTCGTGAGTCTCGTGAGTCATGTGAACAGCATGCGAAGGTGGGGTAGGAACAGACGCGCGGCAGGGCGCTCCATTGCAGACGACACGATGCGAAGGTGGGGTAGCAACAGGCTTGCGGCACCTGTCTTCGTTGCAGGAAGGCATGTGGGAGTCGCGGTCAGACTCGTGGTCGGACTCGCGGTCAGACTCGTGGTCGGACTTGTGGTCGGACTTGTGGTCGGACTTGTGGTAGGATTCGCGGTGAGACTCGCGGTAGGACTCGCGGTCGGAGTCGCGGTCGGAGTCGCGGTCGCCCGTGTCGCACTTGCGTCCTTGGCAGATGGTCTTCGTCGACGATGACTCTCGGTGGTGAGTGGCGTGGCAACTGTTGGCAACCAGAGTAACCTGATGGCAGTAGCCATCTGGTCCGGGGAGAGGCCTCTTGTAGATGTTGTATCCTTCGTGGTCTCCGGTTGGGCAGGTCCAGAAACGGACACTTCCCTGGAAAGTGATGAGGCCTTCGAAGCCAATGGACCAGCCGTTCCAAGAGGATTTGCCATGGTCGCACTGGAGTTGTTCCTCCCAGCCGGCAAGGATGCATCCAAAACGGTTCTCATCGTACAAGCCTGCTCACCTGGTCAGCTTCATGCGAGGAAGGAGGACAAGAGGCAACGTACCGTGGTTCTGATCAAGATGAAACCGGGATTCACCCTCAAGATTCGATTGACCGATGCGGAGCTGACCGTCGGAAAGTTGTTGAACCGCACCCCAATGTCCCTCAGAGGCTGTGCCTTCCACGCCGTAGGCATCGATTCCGAAATGGCTAGAACACGTGTGAGCGAGGTCATGACGCAAAGGGAAGGAGCACTGACCATTGTTTGTGTTCTGGGCCTGCTGGACGCCCATGAGCCGGAGGCACATCAACCGGAGGCACAGCAGCTGCGGAGGCGCCGAGCACGAGGCCAAAGACGACGGCGGCGGACTTCATGATTGCTGGAAGAAGGGTGGTGGCGTGGATAAGAAGAACAAGAGTGGTGGATGGACAAGCAATGGAGCAATGAGTAACGGTGCGGAGAGCTGTGGGTACTGGACGATGATGATGAAGAAGAAGAAGAGAGTGGGGGGCGGACGGAGGGTTTAAGTAGGCAGCCCTCGGGCGCGGGAGGTGGTTGCCCTCCAAGGAAAGGCAGGCACTACCACGCCGCCGCGCTCGCCCAGCGAACCGCTGTCCCGCCGCCGCCCACCGTTTCTGGCAGCCGTGCCTGGTGCATTCGCCCAAGAAGTCCGGGCGCAAGCCGGTCCGCGGAAGTCATGCCCGCTAAGGCGCCAAACAGGGTGCTGCGAGCAACGAGCTCGTCTACATCGAGGCGGCGCTCGCAGCGGTGCCCATTATGGAGGAAGGCAAGCCCACGCAGTGGATCCAGGTCGTAGGAAGGCGTGGCTCGGCGGGCGTTGACGGTGACATTCGCAAGGAGGTTGTTGGGTTGGCTCAGAGTCATTTCCCGCCAGCATCTGCCTCATGAAACACTACAAGGGATGGGTAGTTCAATACAAGATCCGGAAGTAAACTTCAGTTTTCAATGCGCATATTTACGTCCGCATCTTGTATTCGACTGCCTATAATGTTCGGTGGTGTTGCAGACGTTGCGGCACTGGCGTCGGCCACGATATGACTCAAGGAGGCGGCGACGTGGAGCGTGGAGCGTGGCAGTCGCAAGGATGATTGTTGAGGGGGCGACGACGACACGGCAGGTGCCAAAAGGTTTGAGAAGGCCCTACGTGGGCAGTTGAACCCAATGTCCGGACGTGGCTGTGAATCTTTGAATGCCTTGCACGTGAGCAGTTGAATCCAATGACTGGACACGATTGGTTGCATCTATATCAAAACTGCGTCCAGACATTGGATTCATCTGCCGACGTGAATATGGCTCAGCATTTCAAAAGAGACAGGGTCATTGGATTCGGCTCTCATGCCTCGCCTGTAACCAAACGCTCATCGGCTCCCGCAGCGCTCTCCGCCACAGCATATGGTCAGTTGAATCCGATAGCTGGACGCCTTGAAGACTTACATCTACATCTGGATATCGGATTCAGCTACCCATGTAGGAAGTGCGGGAGCTTCATTTGTGGATCTCGGAGCTCAAAGCAGTGAGATGCTGGTCAAATCAAAGCGATGAATTGAAAAGTTGCAAGATGAAGATGGTGCTATACAAGATGGTATTCCCGTTCCCTCCAAACACCCTCCCATGCCAGCCGATATCAAAAGTCCGTAACGCCTTGCCGTGCACGTCGCTGCCGTTGCCATGCTGATGCCCGAGATCAGTTCCAGCCGATGATTCCCTCAGCGACGGTGGTGCCGGTGTCTTTCAGATCCGTCACAATGGACACTTTCCGACCAATGACGCCTTGTCCGCCGACAGACAGCTCGAGCGCGTTGGCGAGGTCAAGTTGGGCGAGGCTCTGGTGTTCATCCACAGCGGGCCGGAGCTGGATGGCGTGGAGAGCGTCGCCGGCGGCCTCGCTCAGCGGCGGTCGCGAGAGCAGGTCTCCGTTGCGGCTGTTGGGGGAGGAGATCACGTCAGCACAATAGGGTACCAAGGAATTGAATGCACGTACTGAATCAACATGAAATAGCCCGAGAAATGGTCGAAGCAGCTGCCGTCGTCGGCTTGGAAGACGGCGCGCGTGCGGCCGCTGAGCTCGCCGGGATTCTGGAAGAAGAGGTTGCAGTTTGCGGAGGGCGATTGCGACTCGTGAGGCGGAGGGCGCAGGACAGCGATGGTGCCGCCGGCGGAAAGGCGTGACGAGTTGCCGTTGCACATGGTTTCAGGTTGTGGAATGATGCGGGGGAGGGGGGTCGCTGCGGCGCTTCCGATTGGTCGGTCGTGGTGCACGCCCAACAGCCAAGTGTCAACACCACCAGACGTCGACTTCTCGTAACTTCTCGTCGCTGTTCTGTGCCGCTGCACTGGTTGTCTTGTCTGCTGGAAGTGTCGAGCACCGGCTCTTCTTTGCTTGCTTATAACCTCGCCCTTTGATTGTGAGGCGCACTCGGTGTTTCACCCGGCCTTCAGCTGCGCGCGAATGAGCACGTTTCGAGCGGATTTTGAGCAAGTTTGAGTCGTCTTGGAATTTGCGCACCTTACACTGTCGCGACCTCTCTTTCGCAGCGTCGTTTCGATCGCAATGATGGAATCAATCCGCTCTCCTCGCGCCGCTGCCAGCGCTTTAAGTGCGCCCGCTGCCCGGACATCACGGTGTCGTAACCTTGCTGTCTCGCGCGACCAACGCAAGCGCAACCCCGCCTCCGCCGCCCGACACCAGAGTGTCTTCTCTGCAATCGCCCTCTCTCTGACCCTCATCGCTTGCTTCTTCACCACCTCTGCCTCTGCCTTCCAGCTGCCTTTTTTCAACAACCCGACCCTCGGCACCAACACCACCATGTCTGTCCAGAAGTACAGCCTCCCGCCGCTGCCCTACGCCTACGATGTAAGCTCTTTTCGCTATTTCTCCTTCTTGCGCCCGGACCAGAATGCCTGCGCCGCGCCACTCCACTCCATCCCTCGTCTCAGTCTCTCCAACGCGCACCACCCGTGACTTCCCCAAACACGGCCGTCAAGAGCCGCCTGCCCGCCCGAACCCTCAATCCCCGAAACGCCCGCCCTGAAATTCACCATCTCCCCCCTACACCATGCCATCAGTTTTTCTCACGCGCGCCAAAAAAACAAGGCCCTCGAACCCGCCATCTCGCGTCAGATCATGGAGCTGCACCACAGCAAGCACCACCAGACATACATCACGAACTTGAACGCGGCGCTGTCGTCGTACTCGACCGCCACCGCCGCCGGCGACATCCCGACGCAGATCTCGCTGCAGGCCGCGCTCCGGTTCAACGGCGGCGGCCACATCAACCACTCGCTGTTCTGGGAGAACCTCGCGCCCGCCAACTCGAGCGACGTCAAGCTGGCGACGGCGGCCCCCAAGCTGGCCGACAGGATCAAGGAGACGTGGGGCGGCGAGGAAGCGTTCCGCGAGGCGTTTGGGAAGGCGCTGTTGGGGATTCAGGGCAGCGGATGGGGCTGGTTGGTCAAGGTCGAAGGCGAGGGCGGCAGGTTGGCGATTGTGACGACGTGAGTGAATTTCCTTTCTCCTTCTCGTTTCTGAGTGGTGAGTGTTTTGGGCTGACGTGCGGTATGTTGCAGTAAGGACCAGGATCCTGTTGTCGGCCCCGGCGAGGTCCCCATCTTTGGCGTCGATATGTGGGAGCATGCGTACTACCTGCAGGTAAGAGACTCCCCTCGCTTTCCCGTTCTGGCATCTTCTCGGCGGTGTTTACCCTTTTCTATTTTTCCCCTCCATCTTGTCATGCGTTTGTATTTGTTCCTGTCACTTTTTCGTCTTCCCGTCTATCGGTTTGAGATGCGTTGCTCTCGAAGCTTGCAAGCGCTGACTTTATGACCCGTCTTGCAGTATCTCAACGGCAAGGCTGCGTACGTCCAGAACATCTGGAGCGTCCTCAACTGGAAGACGGCTGAAGAGCGCTTCCTCGGCACCCGCGCCGATGCGTTCAAGACCCTCAAGGCGTCGATTTGAACGGCAGAATTTCCGCGACCAGCCTCCTCAGGCTTTGGATCACGATAAGCAAGGTTTTCGTCGGGAATGGAAACCAACTTGGAAAACTTCGTCGTCGGTCCAGGACAGCACTACAGCAGAGCCCATGGAGATGGACATACACAAACGCGATGATACAACTGTAGATGATGTTAATGACATTCGTTCTCGACCAAGGCTGCTATTTCCAGCTGTCCGTGACTTACTTCCGTCCTCCGCAGTGGCGAGCGTGAAAATCGACCCATGGGCAGCGACGAATGACTTATGCGAGCGATGGTAAACGGCGTGGCGGACTAAAGGGATGGGGGGATCTACTGGTGAGTCGATCGCTGTATTGCCGGCCCAAGCCATCTACATTGGAACGTCGGACATCTTTGGCTAACAAGTCGGTTCTTTCTCGACAGACATGCCGGCGGGGTTCTCTCATACTCAGATCACCAAATACGAGGTTCAGCATTGCAACATGATTACTACTGGCCGGCTACACTTACCTTTATTGATCATGACGTTAACAGCCCCGGCTGTTCCTTGCGAAGGCCGAGAGCGGACTCTCAAAAAGTTTAAAAGTCATCAAAGACCGCTCGAAACATCCGAAACATGTGGTCTATGCCGGCACTGGCTCTCCGTCTACTATTCCGGAAAGGCAGCCGTGTTTAGGCTCTGATGATGTCGTGATTAGCTGTTTTAGCGGCTAAGCCGGGAGATTGCACTTCTGGGCTCTGACACAACCCCGGCTTTCCGCCCAAGCCGACGGCGGCCGACCAAGATCCCGCTTCTCGCTCCGGCGCTGCCCCTCCTTTTACCCCATCGCAACGCTCCGCTCCACAGCGGAGAAGGGCGATTCATCCACCAATTAATACGACGCGGCCGCCCCTGCCCAGACCGCCTGGCCTCATCCCCTTTGGCTCGGCGTTTCCCATGTACCCTTGTATCTTATTTGCCGATCCCCGCTCGAGGCCCAGAAGTGCTGGCCATGCTGCACCCCATTTAGGCGCACGCGGGCCGGCAATGACTTGATCGCTCCGCTTTGCCTGCGAGTCAAGAAATAGACCTTTGTACCATGCTGCCCGAATTACCCATCCTCGGCCTGCATTGAGCCGCACTGAAAGCGGAAAACTGTGGCTGCTTATATGAACGCGCTCTCGTCCGTTTGATGTCAGCACCAAGGTTCCTCTCGTCGATTGATTCTCTCATTGTACCTTGATCTTTTTCAAAGTGTGCAACATGAAGAGCTCATCAATTGCTGTGGCGCTTGCCGCCACAGGCACCACCATCGCCAATGCGCAAAGTAAGTTCTCTCCCCCTTCTTCCGCCCCGAGAAACAGCCAGAAGACAGGAGAAAAGAAGCAAGAGAGAGGAAAAGAAGTGAAGGGAAAAAACCCCAAAACAACACACACAATTGAATCGCAAACTTCCGCAACCAAACTGACCCCATTCTCCCACAGCAACGCACACGCCCTCGACCGACTGGCCGGCCGCCTACGTCAAGGCCAGTGCTGCGCTAGCCCAGCTCAACCAGACCGAAAAGGCCGGCATCGTGACGGGCGTGGGCTGGGGCAACGGGCCCTGCGTCGGCAACACGTACGCGGTTCCCAAGATCGGGTACCCGAGCCTGTGCCTGCAGGACGGGCCGCTGGGGGTGCGCTATGCGGCCAACGTCAGCGCGCTGCCGGCGGGCGTGCAGGCGGCGAGCACGTGGGATCGCGAGCTTATTTACCAACGCGGCCTCGCGTTGGGCAAGGAGGCGAAGGGGTTGGGCGTGCATGTGCAGTTGGGCCCGGTGGCGGGACCGTTGGGGAAGGTGAGATTGGATCCCATTTTCTCTTTGCTTTGCTTCTGGCTTCCTGTTCATCTGCCTTCTCCTTTCGTTCAGGCCTCAAGCGGTGGAAGGCGGGAGAGCCAATGGCGCGCTTCAGAACAGCGAGAAAACGAATGCTTCCAAGAACGGGCTTTTCTGACGAGACAAACAGTACCCGGAAGGCGGTAGGAACTGGGAAGGCTTCTCGCCCGATCCCTACCTCACGGGCATTTCCATGTTCGAGACGATTGTCGGCATGCAGGACGGCGGGGTGCAGGCGTGCGCGAAGCACTACATTGGCAACGAGCAAGAGCTGAACCGGACGACCATATCCGAGAACATCGATGATCGCACCATGCACGAGCTGTACCTCTGGCCGTTCGAAGACGCGGTCAAAGCCGGGCCCGCATCCTTCATGTGTTCCTACGTGAGTCTCCCAAAGTCTCCCCCACAGCCCCCGAGGAGACTGCTTGCTGATAGTGCCCCCTTGTAGAACAAGCTCAACGGCACGTGGGCGTGCGAAAACGACAAGGCGCTGAACGGGCTGCTGAAGGAAGAGCTGGGCTTCCAGGGCTACGTCATGACGGACTGGGGCGCGCACCACACTACCGTCGAGAGCGCCAATTCGGGGCTGGATATGTCGATGCCGGGCACCGACTACAACAAGACGCCCGAGAGCCTGTTCTGGGGCGCCAATCTGACCGCCGCCGTCGACGCCGGCTCCGTCGAGCAGGAGCGCCTGGACGACATGGTGCTACGCATCCTCGCCGCGTGGTACGCCCTCGGCCAGGACGACCCGGCCTATCCGGAGGTGCAGTTCGACTCGTGGGTCGAGGGCAACAAGGGCGGCTACGCGGCGCCGCAGGCGCAGCACAATGAGATCGCGCGGGCCGTGGCGCGGGACGGCATCGTGCTGCTGAAGAACGACAACGCGGCGCTGCCGCTCAAGGCGCCGGCCAGCCTCGCCATCGTCGGCGACGACGCGCGCGTCAACCCGGACGGCGCCAACGCGTGCGTCGACCGCGCCTGCAACAACGGCACGCTGGCCATGGCATGGGGCTCCGGCACGAGCGAGTTCCCGGTAAGTGAAGAAGACGCCTCCGTCCCCCGCTCGCTCTCGCAACCAACAACAACGACACCAATCCCCTGCCTGCCCCTCTCGGTGACGAAGCGCTAACAAGCTGTCCGCCCCCACCAGTACCTCATCGGCCCCATCGACGCCATCCGCGCCCGCGCCTCAAACACCACCATCATCGCCTCCACCACCGACGACGCCACGGCTGGGGCCTCCGCCGCGGCCGCCGCTGCCACCTCCATCGTCTTCATCACGTCCGACTCGGGCGAGGGCTACCTGACCGTCGAAGGCGTCGACGGCGACCGCAACGACCTGGACCCGTGGCACGCCGGCAACGAGCTCGTAGCGGCCGTCGCATCCGCCGCCGCCGCCGCCAACCCCGTCATCGTCGTCGTGCACTCCGTCGGCCCCGTCATCCTGGAGAGCGTGCTGTCCCACCCCAACGTCGTCGCGGTCGTGTGGGCGGGCTTGGGCGGGCAGGAGCAGGGCAACGCGCTGGCGGACGTGCTGTTCGGCGACGTCGCGCCCAGCGGGAAGCTGCCGTACACGATCGCCAAGGATGCGGCGGACTACGGCGTCGAGATCGGCGGGCCGGACGTCGATGATGGGTTTGAGGAGGGGCTGTATATCGATTATAGGCATTTCGACAAGGCGGGGATCGAGCCGCGGTTCGAGTTTGGGTTCGGGCTGTGTGAGTGTTTACCCCCTGCAGGCCCTTGTCGGCGATGATGGCGGATGGATGGATGGATGGAAGTGCTGACTGTCGTCTCCTCCCAACCAACAGCGTACACCAACTTCACGTACTCGGACCTCGTCGTCTCTCCGGCCGCCGCGAGCAACGCATCCACCGCCGCTCCGTACGCCAACGGGACCGCCGCTGCAGCCGACGACCTGTACGCCCCGATCGCCACCGTCACGGCTACGATTGCCAACTCGGGAGCCGCCGGGGGAGCGGAAGTCGTCCAGCTGTATCTGTCCCTCCCGGAGGGCATCGAGGCCCCGCCGCGCCAGCTGCGCGGGTTCGAGAAGATCGCCCTGCAGCCGGGCGAGAGCGGCGCGGTGGAGTTCGTCTTGAGGAGGAAGGACGCCAGCTACTGGAGCGTCGGGGAGCAGCGGTGGGTGCTGCCAACCGGTGAGTTTGGCGTTGCCGTGGCGGCGAGTTCGAGGGATTTGAGGCTGGAGGGGACGTTGGTGGTGTAGTGTAGTGTAGTGTGTAGTGTGTGTTTGGCTGTTATGGAGGATTCTTCGGGTGCTTGAAAAAGAAATGCTTCACCGGTTCTCAATCTGCCTTTCGACCTTTCGCTGCGTCGAGCCGCCTTAGTCGCTTCGAGAGCGCACGCAGTGTCTTGCACGGCTTCCAACTAGCCAGAACAGCGTCCATAACCGCAATATGCGGGAGCTTGTAAATTTCCGGCATGAGGACATCCAGGCGGAAGGTCCCTGCCAGCTTATCCGCAGCCTCATTTCCTTGAACGCCCAAGTGGGCGGGCACCCAGCGGTATTCCAACTCCTTGCCAAGGAGCTCGGTCGGCGGCATATGGTAACATAGCGCCCGGCGCAGCGCCTCGCGGTCGACCCACTCCACGCCGCCCTCGGGCTCCTCACCCTCTCTCAGAAAGTCCAGCACGTTCCGGCTGTCGGTCAAGACGACGCAAGAGCAAGATCTCGACGTAGCGCGGGTCATCGCCCGCCCCGACCATCTCCACGACGGACTGCAGGTTGAGCGCGACCGCCCCACAGCTCGCCGTTGTTGACGTCGTCGCGCACCTCTTCCGGCAGCGTCACGCCCTCACCCGCCCAGTCCGCGTCGCCAACCCGGATAATTGATCTATAGTAAGTGATAGTGAGTAGACTAACGGAAATACCATTGTGAGCCGTTGGCCTCGTGAGGTTGTCTATCTAAGCGGAGGGAGCTTCTTAATAGAGCGGCCAAAAAAGAAAAGAGAAAAACAGAGGTCAAAATGGCAAAACTTACCCACCCAACCCGAAATCGAACCTCGGACCTGATGCGGCCGTCGGCAGCGGGAGGGAACTGCTAAGAAACCTACGCCATTACGGCTGAGTGTTTTTTACCTTTCGGTGTGCCGTGACCCGGCGAGAGGGGAAGCTCGCTGTTTGGTTTATATACCCAGGTAGAACTCTCAACTACCGAGTGACGGTAACCGCTCTATCTCATCACCGTCCTACATACTGTCGGTTACTCGTAGCCGCACTCCCTTGAGAAGAGAAGCGGCCTGTTGCCGACAACGAGCGGCCCCGCCGGCTGGCTCACCTACACTTCCGAGTCACGAGCCACACGCGTTGACGCACGTGCAGGGCACCCGCGCAAATGCTTCAAAGGAGCCTTTGACGCAGTATGAGCCAGGTCTTTTTTCTCCAAGGGCGTGGTTGCTTGGCTGTTTCAGCCCATCTGCGCCCGCGCCGACCGTCTCGATCAACGCCCGCACCGCCTCGGTCACCGCGACGGCGCCAACTACACGACACCTACTCCTCAGTCTCTTGTGTCTTCTTAAACTAGTTGTTTCTTTTGCGGGCTTGAAGTCTCCGTAATCTTACGCATGAGGTGATTTCGATGCCCACCACTCACACCACTTTACGACAGCCACAAGTCATGATAGAGGGCCCCCTGCTCGTGGGTGGATAAGACATGTCGGGGCCGATCCCGCATACAAATGAGGCACTTGACATGGTCTAAGGGGAAGTTACCTGGCAGGATGGCCAATTGGGCACGCCATTGGAGCTGCAGGCTTGCGATGGCAGCGACGGCTGAGGCGGCAGCAGCGGCAGCGAACCGTCTCCTCATTGGATACTTTTGAGGAGCCAGGTGCTTCCGAGATTTTCGTGGCAAACAACAAGCTTCACGTCTCCATGCTGATCTCATTGCAACCGAAATCATCAATTGATCAGATTAACAGCTAGCTTTCCGTCGTGGCTGGCTCTTTGAGAATTCTCATGACTCTGTGAGTCTCCGAATGTATCATGTCTAGGATCCAGACACTGTCCAGAGCGACGGCCTCCCATCCATCCAGTCGAGGAGGCAGGCCCCTTCGCATATCCCTCGCTCCATTGCCTCAATACGAACTTCACCGCCCACCACCTTGCGCGTTAGCTCACTCATCGAGCCGATTGCGCTCAAGCATGCGACGACACTCCGCGATCTCATCGTTATCATCACGCGAGATCACGCCCTCAAGCGCGCGCACCCTCTCCCTCAACGCCAGCAACGCCTCGTCCTTCACCTGCAGCTGCAGCTTCGCATGCTCGTACCTGCCCATCGCCTGCGCGTCCCTGATCTTCGCCTGCGCGTCCCTGACCTCCGCCGTCTTGGTCTCCGCGACGAGTCCTTCCAGCTCCCGCTTCCTCTCGTCGTCCTTCTCCTCCAACTCCTCAACACGCCTCTTCAGCGCCTCATTCTCAGCCTGCAGCGCCGACAGACGCGTCTTGGCGCCCTCGTACCCCTGCGCGAAGAGCTGTTGGACCCCCGGGCCGAGGCGCTGCATCATCTGCGCCGCCATGCCGATGAGCTGCGCGTCCGGGATGCCGGCGGCGTGCAGGGACTGCCTGGTCGAGGCGAACTCGGTGTCGAAGGGGTCGTAGCTACCGCACTTGTTGCTAGCAGGGTTGTTGTTGTTGTTGTCGCCGGAGTTGTTGTTGTTGATGGCGGGGGTCGCGGCGACGACGTCTTCCTTGCTGGAGTTTTCCTTGCTGGCGTCTTCCTTGCTGACGGCGGCGGCGGCGGCGGGATGGCCGTCGGAGTTGTCGTTGAAGAGGCTGTCGCTTGAGTTGTTGGGGGGCTTGGTGCCGCCCTCGTGGACGGGGATGCCGCCGTCGCTGTTGGGGGGAGAGGCGGACATGTTTTGGTTTTTTTTTTTTCTCGCGGTGGAGTGGAAGTGAGTGAAGTGCGTGCCGCAGTTGGAAGCGGCGGTGGCGTTTCTGGTGGGTTTGGGTTAGAGAGCGGGGCGGGAGCGGGAGAGATTCTGGGTACCTGACGGCCGTACGGTGGATGGTACGGAGTTTTTCGAGGTTGGGTGGAGGAGCGGGTAGAGGAGCGGAAGGTTGGTTTCATGTAGGCGGCGGGAAGTTGTAGCGGCACGTGTCACATGCGCTTCTCTTGGGTTCTGTGCGTGGACGGGTTGCTTCACTCACCAACTTTGAGTGAGTCTAAGGGTTTGAAGATTAAGCCGTACACGAACAGGCAAACTTTTGGCAAACATCGACAAGCGTAGGAGTAGTTGGGTTCGTAGAATATCACTAGCCAGCTGCAGATAATCAATGTGGCGAGGAAATCTGTAGAATGGGCCGGTCTACTTGATTTACTCCTTTCCACAATCCTGGAGGACGAAGTCACTGAAATTTGCTATTTACGGAATCTGTTACTGCTGGAAAGCGTGAGTGTATCAGACATGTCGCAGTCCAGAATACACGGGCATATCCAAATCCAAGGGGCCCATGAAGTTGGAAGCCCTGACCGGGCACTCACAGCCCGTGGCTGGCGGAAGGGGGTCGAAGAATCAAGAATGTGTCAGTCAGAAGAACACTGTCGCGAACATTCACAACCACGGCAACTCTACATTACTTTAAGTTCCAGAGACCCGCTCTCGCACACATTTCCCACACAACTTCCGCAACGCATTTCATCGACGAAGTGCACTGACAGATCTTTCTACGTCGACGCACATCAATACCACCAAACAGCCCTACGCGCAGCAAACCGTTTTCACACCCGAAAGGAAGCACTCTGCTGCCTTACAATCATGTCGGACCCCAGAGCCACGCACTTTGATGAAGATTTCCAGCGCAACTGGGCCAACGGAGCACTTCCTGTCCTTCACAGTATGGGCTGCACACATCTTCTTCCGCCGGGAAACATCTCCTATGAGCCGCCGATGAACGTCTTGATTCCTCTTGCCCGCCTATCTTACGTCCGTGGCCCTAGCGAGTTAGTCGAGATACTGCAAACGGTGCATCCCCGGCCCGGGACACACTGGGACGAGGTAGGCGACACCCTCGACAGCATCATGCGCATCCTCTGCCGGGATGACTTCTGCCTAGCCCACATCAGCGCCGCAAGCGACGCCATCAGGGCCGGAGGGGACGTGGCTACCCACACCAAGATCATCAAAAAGGCCGTCTCCGACATCATGGTCAAGGAGGCGCTCAAAGAGCACAAACGGAGACCCCAGCGGGAAGCCATGGTCGCCGACATGACGCGCCAGCTGTCATACCTCAGAAACCACTACTTCGGGCTGATTACCGCCGTCATCGAAGCCGGCGCCCCGCAGGAGATCTCCAATCAGGTTGAAAGCATTTTCTCGGGGTTGCTCCGCGGCGAGTACAGTGACATGATCTGGAGGTTTGACCTGGACACCTTCCTCCGCTATCTGCGACCGGCTGTCGGCGCGAGGATCAGGGGCCTTCTGCGAGCCGGCCGGGAAGTCGATAGTGCCTTCGAGTCGCTACACCGGTGACATTACCTCCCAATAGTGCAATGCCCAGACTAGACACGATAGGAACCGCCAGGGGCATGGGATGTTGCTTTAGCCACATGCATTTAAATTTGTAAGATACTTATGATCTTCGAAATACGACGGTTTTGCGTAGTATCAAGCCTCGCATCTGCGTCCGAACATTTGCTTTAGATACCCATGTAGAGAATGACTGAAAACTCAGACTTGCGTTGAGACACTTGCTTCAGCTACTACTCACATGCATAGGTTGTTTGAGGTGAAGTTGGGCGAAGGTTTTGGCCGAGAGCGGAGGGGATCGGCGGGGCCAGCGCCAAGCGAACTTGCATGATGAGGTCATCCGCCCTCCAAACTCATACCGGCTTCATCAGCAGCGTGTTGACCGGTTCCAGCCCGCCGTCTGTCATGGCAAGATATTCCCGGTCGCAGATCACTTTTTTCTCCCTCGTCCCGCTCCTTTTGTTTCCGTGACCTGAACACTTACCTCGCAGGCTTCCCCGACCGCAACCACCGCCCACGTACCATCCATCATGTCCGGCCTACAACGCTTCTTCTCGCAGCCGCTCGACGTGCAATGGCGCACCGCCGTCATGCGCCTGCCCCGCGCCGTCCCCGACCTCACGCTCCGCTTCACCTCGCCCGAAGGCCCGCACCCGTTCGTCCTCAAGCTGCCGTCCCGCAGCAGCGCCTACACCATCCCCGTCTACGTCTTCGTCCCGCCCTCGCCGCCCCCGTCCCCCGCCGGCTACCCCGTCATCCTCGACTTCCACGGCGGCGGCTTCGTCATGGGCTCGTGCCTGGAGCAGTCGCCCTTCTGCGCCAAGATGGCCCGCGACCTGCGCTGCGTCGCCATCTCGGTCGACTACCGCATGGGGCCCATCGACAAGTTCCCCGCCGCCATCGAGGACGGCGAGGACGTGCTGAGCGCGCTGCTCGACCCCTCCTCGCCGGCCCACAAGCCCCTCCGCGATGGCATCGCCGCCGCCGTCAAGGCCCCCAGCCCGGACGCCCCCAAACCCACCATCACGCTCGACGTCTCGCGCCTCTGCCTCGCCGGCTTCAGCAGCGGCGGCAACCTCGCGCTCAACCTCGCGCTGTCGCTGCGCGAGCCGCAGGTCCCCGCGCCCTGGCCCAGCCGCATCCCAGCCGACCACGCGCGCCTCGTGCCGCTGCTGCTGTACTACCCGTCCTTCGACGCGCGCCAGCTGCCGTCGGAGCGCACGCGCCCGCCCAAGCTGCCGCTCAAGCAGTCGTTCTGGGGCGACAGCTTCGACGTCCTGCACCCGACGTACATCCCGCGCGACCAGGCCGCCCACCCGCGCGCGTCGCCCGGCCTGGCCGACCTGCGTGACGGCGGCCTGCACCCAATGGCCCGCATGTACCTCGTCCTGCCCGAGCTGGACTCGCTGGCCGAGCAGAGCGAGGCGTGGGTCAAGAAGGTGGCCGAGGACGGTCGGGGCGGGCACCTGCGTGTCGAGAGGTTCGAGGGCATGAGGCACGGCTGGACGCAGATGCCGGTGGGCTGGCTGGACGAGGAGCAGAAGAGGGCGAGGGAGGTCACGTTTGAGACGGCCGTGGAGTTTGTGAGGGATGCGTGGGAGGAGGGGGGCGTGCCCGCGGGCGTGGGGAGCGTGAGGGCTTGAAGTGCATGTCGATGCAACGATTGCGTGGAGGAGCTGTTCAGTATACCCTTTGTCTTGGATTTTCTTGTGTCGATCACTTGTTCGATCGTTAGAGCTCAGATATGGAAGATTTTGCGAGAGGAAGGCTCGATTGTGTTTCTTAGAAAATAACAACCTTTGTGATGCTGAGGAGTTGCTGCGAAGGGCCGGGCACGTCTTGACTGCAATCGCCATGGCACGACAATTGCCAGACCTTCGAACTAGTTGGTGGTCCGTCCATCACAAAACCATCATCGCCGACCCCGGATTCGATCTACATGGCTGCAGACCCTGACATGAAGCATCGCGGCAGGGTCCGTATAGAGCAGGCCAATCCAACCAATCAGAGCCCAGCAGCACACCCCCGCCAGCCCAAAGCACGCCTTTTTTTCGTGGCCGGCGCGGGGTCGACGACGCGAACAAACCTACAACCTTACCCCACCACCACCACAAAACGCATCTCCCCCCTTGCCAATCACTCACGCGCTCACCTGCCAAGAAAAAAAAAAGAAAATCAACTCTCTCTCTCTCTCTCTCTCTCTCTTTCTCTCTCTCTCTCTTCTACCTATCATCCGTCTCTCAGTACAACAACAAAAAATCCCCCCCCAAAAAATGGCCAACCACAACCACCCAACAACCGCCTACAAGATCCTCACCGCCCCGCAATGGGCCGGCTGGCAGCAGCACCCGCGCGGCCTGTTCGCCGGCGCCGGCATCGACCTCGCCGACGGCTACATCCACCTGTCGACCGCATCCACCGCGGGCGAGACGTTCGACCGGTATTTCTCCGACCTGTCCGACCTGGTCGTCGTCGAGGTCGACTTGACGCAGCTGGGCGATGACGCGGTCGTGAAGTGGGAGGAGAGTCGCGGCGGCGCCCTGTTTCCGCATGTTTACGGCCAGGGCGGGATTCCGCTCGGTGCGGTGAAGAGGAGGTGGGAGGGTGGGGAGGTGGGGAGGGGGTTGTTTGAGGGGTTGGTGAGGGGGGAGGGGAAGTAGGGTGGGTGATGCTTATGGGTGTTGTAACGGTAGGGGCAGGCATGCGGGTGGGAACGAAAATGATGATGTTAAGCGATGACTACGTCTATGAGCTTGAACAGCAGTCTTTTAATGCTCTCTCTCCTCTGTTGTATTGCCACCGCCCGAAGCTACCATTTCGTAACCATGCGTACCACAAATAGAACTTCCGCCTCGACGAATAGCTCTTGGAATCTCATTCCGCTCGCGAACGGAAACCTTCGCCTATCCCTCCGGCTTCTCTCCGATCGGCGCCCTCCCCATTTCCAACTTGGAACCTGGTCTTTCTCCCTTTCTCCTTGGCCACAATGCTATTGTTCTCTCCGTAGGTAACCAGCAAAGCTATCTGACCTCGGACGATTCCACCAGCATGTACGTACCTCCGGTGCCAAAGAGGGCGAAAGCACAGCAAGAGGAAAAGAAAGACGGAACGTTTCCACGTCGTCAAACAATGATCCAACGCCAACGCAGGGTCGGCTCGGAGCATCCACTAATACCTGTTGCCATAGACAGTGACGACGAGACGTTTCGCGGCTGGTCCCGTTTCTTGTGTCGAGCAACTGCGGTTTTGTAGGTCAGTTGGAGGTGGAGCAGCTTTTGCAGCGGCAGAGGAGAGAGGGGACCGTCTCCCATCTGCCGATGGCGACGGAAGTGAGAGAGGGAAGGGCAGCATGTGGGGTTTCCTTCCCGACACCCCGCGTCAAGTTTCCACACAAGCAGCTCAAGCACAGTTCTCAAAGCCTGACAAAATCATGATGGCACTGTAGCCTTGAATCTTCATTATTTCTATCTTTTTTTCCCTTGGGTTCCTCTCCCACTGTTGAATCCACCAAATTTTCTGTACCTTTCCCGTTTCCCGGAATATGTCTTTTGTGTTTATCCCTCCCCCATTCCTCGCCAGTGTAATACTTCTGGCTGTCTCTTGCTGTCAGAAGTTAGACCCTATCTGCTCACGCCGTGTTGTCCATCTTGAGCTTCTTCCTCGCGGGCCCTTCGATGGCAACTTCTTCCGACTTCACGCGTGGCTGGGTCAACAGCGGCTCCAAGTAGGCCCTGATCTTGTCAATTTCCGATTGCGGGACCTTGCCGCGAATCGCCAACTTCTTGATCCCTCGGATGGTGCTAAAGGCACGATAACCACCAGGGCCGTGGTCATCATCCTGTAGCGCTCCGGGACGAACAAAGCGGAGAGTGAGGTTATCCAGCTCTTCGAAATCGGCCAGCAAGCCCAGGACTTCACTCAAATGGCCATCATCAAACCATGTGGAGTACTCGATAGTAAGGTTGCGAAGGAAACTGCGGCGAGTGGCACCCATGTCGAACAGGATTTTCTTAGTGTCAAGGAAAATGCTGAGACAGAAACTGTTGTTGCGGTAGAAGATAGGGAATGCCTCTTCGCGAACTTTCTTGGACACCGACAGCAGAGCGAGGGCAGTAACGCCTTTCGGACCCGTGAAGAAAGTGGTGCCCCTCCATCCCGAGGGTATGTCTTCATCATAGCGACACCTGCTGTGGATGCGGCCTTGCGCTTTCTTGTCTCTACGGCTCAGCTTTGACAACTGCTTGCAAGGAAATCCCAGAGCGTATTCGTAGACTTGGAGGCGCAGCTCTGCGGGAAGCCCCATGAAACGGAACGATGGCAAAGTGTCTGCTGGAAACAGAATCTTCAAGTGACCGACGACGACGGCGTAGCGGAGGGTGAGATGGAGTTTCACCTCCCAAGGCATAGCAAAGTGGTGATACTTGTCGCTCAAGGGAACAATGGGTGGGTCGTACTCGAAGAAGAAGTCCGTGAGTCTGGTCCTGATCTGAGCGAGGCCGACTGGATGCCACATGAAGTAATCGTACTGATCCTCGATCCACTGGAGCACTTCTTGACCCGTAGGTGAGCGGTTGACATGATGAATGATCGCAAGAGCGATAAGCTGGAGGATATTCAGCTTGGGTCGCTGGTCGCCGCAGTAGGGTATCATTGGAGGGTCCGGAATGACGGTGGCGGAGGTGACAATTGGGGGCGGGTGGGGAAGTCCGAACCGCGGCAGGAAGGTTTGCTGCTCCAGCCGATCATCTGCTTCCTGACGTTCCTTCTCACTGAGATCTTCTTCGTGGTCAAGCATGGGTGGAGTGACCATCCCTAACGAGTAGTCCGGCCTGTGGGCCATCCTGTCGCGCGCCTGAGTCAACGTAGCTGAAGTGAGGCGGGCGAGTCGAATGGGCAATTCGAGCAAACGGGCCCCTCAAGGGTGGCTATCCAGGTTGGTCGGGTGTGTCGCGCAGTTGGAAAAGACGAGGCAGGGTGGTTGAGTGGAGGATGGATGTTTGGTGTGAGGAGGAGGCCGGGGTTTGGTGCGACTGGACCCAGAGATACCTCGGAGCCCGGCAGTGATTGAAGATTGCCGAATCGAGAAGGAGCACGGGCCCTAGCTCAATGTGTTATCCGACGCAGCTTACTCACGTAACCAAAATCAATCAAATGATCCGTTTCAACACTCCAAGCAGCGTCATTCTGAGTCACCTTGGTTGCAAATATCGATAGCAGTCAGAAATACCGTCACCAACGGAATTGCAATGTAAAGTACACTGGTCCCCTCTCCCGCGACTAGCCTTTAGTGTACCCGACTTCAATCGATCTCGTCCACACGCGCAATCTTGCCGCCCGTGAGCTCCTCCGCGATCTGGTGAATGCGGTTCTGCGTCACTTCCTCAGTAGTGCCTTTCCTGCTCACCGCCTTATCGCTCCTGCCTTGGTCTGTCGCCAACATCTGGGTCGTGTTCAACAACGAGCCTCTGGCCCAGATGCTACGACCCTCCCTGGAATTGCCGGCGGCGAAGCCCGGAAGGTTGTCCTCCGTGCCAAACGTATCTTCAATGGCCTTGGACAGCTGCTCTTCCGTGACAATGTACTCTCTCGCGTGCAAGTAGAGCGTGTGCAGAGCCTCCCTCCGGTGCTCTGACTTCTCTGCCTCCCTGCGTGCGACAGCCGCCTTCTTCTCCGCCACTCTCTCCGGGGAGACGGCGGCGGTATTGTACCCGCCGCTGAGGAAGTCGCGGACGACCTTGGACACGCTGGGGTTGGTGAAGACCTCGTCATCGCGCGGCGGCTCGTTGATGAGGCTCAGTTGCTGGTTCTGGCGCTGGGCGCCGCGCTTGGCCAAGTACGAATCCGATTTTTGCTTGCGCCTGTGCAACGAAGTCACACCTTCGCGCAAGTTCTTCCTTCTCAGTGCGGCTAGCCGTTGCTTCCAGGCAAGGCGGTCGGCATGGAGTCCGGTGGGCAACGCTGCCGCGGACGGCTCCGGTGTAGCATTGTCCAGGAATTCTTTCGAGTCCTTCTCCAGCCGGCTTCGGTTGATAAAGATGTTGCGGGGAACGGGCAGCGCGCCCTTGATGACGGGCGTGTAGGGCGCCGTCTGCTGCGGCGGCTTCGGGACTTCGAGGTATCTGGGAGATTCGGGTGGAACCTGGCGCGACTCAGGCGCGGAAGCGAACGCGCGGCGCGCTACGGAGGAATTGACGCAGGCATTGCACCGGATTGAGGACGACAAGGCGGTCCGGGCATGTGAGGGCGGCATGGCTGATGGCGGCCGCTGGCGTGTCGAGCGCGTGTGGTTGCCGCCAGACTTTCTCAAACGCTTCGCCGGCGGAGCTTCGGCGCGGCTGTCTTGGCAGTGAAATCTTGGCGCCAAAGCCCCGAAAAAAAGATCGAGCGCGCCCGAGCGCCGCAGCACACTCAACTCCCCACTGCGCGCTTTTCTCTTCCTTTTCTTCTTCCTCTCTGCGCCCTTCAGATTTACTTCTGCAAGCGCCGCGTGGTGGATTGCCCGCGCCAACCTTTCCCTTTCCCACCTCGAGCAACCGCCGCTGCGAGCGCATCGCCGCGTGTCTCGCCACCATGGGCACCGGGAAAAAAGAGGCTTCCAGGAAGGAGCGGCAGGGGAAGACCGGCGATGGCATGAGCAATGTCAGGACCAAGGGCGAGAACTTCTACCGGTAAGTGCAAGCACTGACGACGGTCTGTGGGCCTGGGGCTAACCTGCACACAGCTCGGCGAAGAGGGTGAAGCTTCTGAACATGTACACGGATGGCAAAGCACAGAGGAACGCTCGCGGTGATATCACCAAAGCTGCCATCTACCAGTCCAGGGATGTGCCCACTGCCCGCATCGAGCCGAACCGCAAATGGTTCACCAATTCCCGCGTCATCAGCCAAGAGTCCCTCGCGGCGTTCCGCACCGCCATGGCCGAGCGTGCCACCGACCCATACTCGGTGCTGCTGAAGTCAAACAAGCTGCCCATGTCCCTGATCAGAGACGGCCAGGACAAGGTCAATGGCGTCAAGCAACACCAGGCTAAGATGGCCATCGAAACGGCTCCCTTCAGCGACACCTTCGGCCCCAAGGCGCAGAGGAAACGGGTCAAGATTGGTGTTTCGAGCATCGAGGATCTCGCCGGAGAGACCGTCAAGTCCCATGATGATTACTTGGATCGTCTCGAGCAAGCCCACCTGCTCAGCGGAAACGCTGGCGCTGGCGCTGATGATGATGAGGACACCGGCGCTTCTTCTGCAGCACGTGAGGCCGTCTTCTCAAAGGGTCAGAGCAAGCGTATCTGGAACGAGCTGTACAAGGTCATTGACTCGTCCGATGTGGTAATACACGTTCTGGATGCAAGAGACCCCCTTGGCACGAGGTGTCGGTCTGTGGAGAAGTACATCAGAGAAGAGGCACCCCACAAGCACCTGATCTTCGTTTTGAACAAGTGCGATCTGGTGCCGACTAAGGTTGCGGTAAGTTACACATTTCGTCATTTTCTTTTCTGCACCATTTCCCCACCAGCCCCATTGCTAAGTCAGGGCTTTTTCCTGCACTCGTTGCAACTCTCTATGGAAAAGGTCCGTTACAGCTTTGGGAGATCAAGCTCGCCCGCCGCTTCTGGCCGTCATGGCTTCGAAGTTGGATAATCTCCGTCTTGGCGTTTGTCCGCAAGGGTCTGAGAATGATTCGTTTGAGTTGAGGGCCGCCTCCGCGTTCAGTGGTTTCCGTGGCGGTTCTCTTAGTAATGTTTCATATATTCCCCATACACACCTCTCGTATTTGTTTTCGAAGGTCATTCACTGATGATCAACAGGCTGCATGGGTCCGCTATCTTTCCAAGGACTACCCCACCCTCGCTTTCCATGCTTCGATCAACAACAGCTTCGGAAAAGGCTCCTTGATCTCTCTTCTCCGCCAGTTCTCGTCCCTTCACTCCGATCGTAAGCAGATCTCCTGCGGTCTTATTGGCTACCCCAACATCGGCAAATCTTCCATCATCAACACGTTGAGGAAAAAGAAGGTCTGCACGACCGCGCCCATTCCTGGTGAGACCAAGGTCTGGCAATACGTCACACTGATGAAGAGGATCTACCTCATTGATTGCCCTGGTATCGTCCCCCCGAACGCCAACGACACCGATGCCGATCTTCTGCTTCGTGGTGTCGTGCGTCTTGAGAAGACCGAGCACCCGGAGCAGTACGTTGCCGCTGCATTGAGCAAGTGCAAAAAGCAGCATGTTCTGCGGACATACGAGCTCAAGGACTACAAGGATCACACGGACTTACTGGAACAGCTTGCCCGAAAGGGAGGAAGACTGCTGAAGGGAGGCGAGCCTGATCTGGATAGTGTTGCCAAGATGGTGCTCACCGAGTTCATGCGTGGCAAGATTCCGTGGTACACTCCCCTGCCAGACAAGGAAGATGACGAGACCGGAAACCGCGAAGGTCGGTTAGGCCGTCTCGGTGAGATGCCTCGCAAGAGGAAGCTCGAAGAGGAGTCGAAGTCGGCAGCCAGCAGCGAAGTTCAAGAAGCTGAGGACGAAGACGACGAGGACGATTCATTCGAGGGCTTCGAGTCTGAGGAGGGCAAGGGTTCTGAGGAAGACTCCGAGGAGGGCGATGCCGAGACATTGGTTGCTGAGGAAGAAGACGAAGATGACGAGGAGGTTGAAGCGGATCTTGCGCGGATATCAGAAGCGCTGGCCAGTGCGAAGAAGAAGAGAAAGACATAGCAGGTGTAGACCTCTATTAGCTGCAATCATGATACCCCTCGCTCTTGCGCGCTACTGCGCTACTTGACTGTTTCTATTCCAACTGGTCCGGTGTCTTGTAAAAAATCCATATCATCATCAGATTGTCTCGAAGCACTCAATTCCATCGATGAACACTGGCACAGTTACACCCGCGAAATTCCGCATGGAAGCCCTACCATCACATCGTGGCTCATCACAATTGGGTAGTTATTATTGGCTAAACATGTGTAGCAAGACTTAACTAGCCCGATGCTCGCATGACACCAATTTCCCCACCCCAACAGCATTCCCCCATAATTTGCCTCCTGCCCACCTACATTTCCCGCCGGCTTCCGCCCCGCGCGCACACGAGGGGAAATAAAGCAACACGTCCGTTCCATAGATACACCATCTGTTGCGGCAAAAAGACGCAGACCAAAAAAAAAAAAAAAAATGTGGGGTAGCCTTTAGCTTCCTGGTTTCACCCTAAGCTTACGTGTGTATTGTACTACATTGCCTACCAATCGGTTCCTCAGGTGCATGATACGCGGGGTGGTGGGGGTTCGGAAGAAGAAGTAGTAGTATGATGATGACTGCATAGGTACGGTTGATGGTTCGACGGCTGCGGCGTTCGGGCGTCGTCGGGAGCGGGCACGGCAGAGCAGGGCTGAGCTGGGCTGGGCTGGGCAGGGGCGGGCGTGCAGCTCCCCCCCCTCCCCGCAGTCAGGGACTAGGTACCTAGCTAGTGGAGGTGGGTGGGTGGCCAGCCGGCCGGGTAATGGGAGCCGAGACATCGGGGAACTAAGCTGATTTCCATAGATACATATATAGATGGGATGGAGCGCGCTGCTGCTGCTGATGCTGTCGCCGCCGCCACCGCCGACAGACCAGCCGACCTTGCATTGCTGATCGGAGATTTTGTGTGAGATTCGTTTTTTTGATTTTGCAGTGAGTGAGTGTACTGAGAAATGGCGGCGCCGAAGAGTTCCTTTCGCAACAGGGACAAGACGGCCGGGCTGGTCGACAGCGCGAGCCACATTCTACACGATGGGCCGCTGGTAAGTAAGCGTTTGAACCTCGACCTCCTCCTCTCAGCAGCAGCACTGTTCGCTGCAAATTCGGAATCAATCCAGCCTCTCCCCATCTATTCCCCCACCACCACCGACCTGGCGCTGGGTAAGCACAAACTGAAAAACCACACACTTATACATAAAAACAGCGCGCAAACTACCCCACCCGCTCCCTCCACTTCCTCTCCGCGCTCCAAAAGCCAACCAACAACACCAACAACACCAACACCACCACCAACCCCCATCCTCCTCCCCCTCCCCCCTCAGCCACCCAACCATCCTCCCCAAACCCAAACCCAGGCGCCGCCGACCCCCTAACCATCCTCATAATCGGCGCCGGCATCTGCGGCCTCTCCACCGCCATCGCCCTCCGCCACCACCACCACCACCACCACCACCAGCACCACCAGCACCCCCCTCACATCACCATCATCGAGCAATCCCCCGCCCTCTCCGAAATCGGCGCCGGCGTGCAGATCCCGCCCAACGCGACCCGGCTCCTGCTGCGCTGGGGCGTCGGGCGCTTCCTGCGCCGACACGTCGTCGAGCCGCACGCCAGCGTCTTCCGGCGGTGGTGCGATGGTGCTGTTGTTGGGCGGGCGGGGTTGATGCCCGAGATTGGGGGGTGGTTTGCGGGCGAGGGGGAGGAAGGGGGGGAGGGAGAGGCGCCGTATTGGGTTGTGCATCGGGCGGATTATCAGAAGGCGTTGTATCAGAGGGCGGGGGAGCTGGGGGTGGAGGTTTTGTTTGGGAGGAGGGTTGTGGGGGTTGAGGAGGGGGCGGGGAGGGTTAGGTGGGTGGGAAGGCGGGGAGGGGAGGGGAGGGCGAGGGCGAGGGCGAGGGCGAGGAAGAGGGGGTGATGGTGGCGGATTTGGTGGTTGCTGCTGATGGTGAGTTGAGTTTTTTCTGGTAGCGTTTGCGTTTCAGGTTTCGTCGGTTCGGTTCGGGGTGAGGGGGAGGAGAGACGGGCGGCGGCGGCGGGAGCGGAGGTGGTGGTTGGCACCCCCGCCTGGCCCGGCGTTGCACGGCATTTTGTTTCCCAAGGTATCCTGGATTGCTGACATGGATCCCACATGCAGGTATTTATTCGGAAGGCAGGAAGGCGGTGCTTGGGGACAGGGATCAGCCGCCGGTTTTGACGGGGTTGGCGGCGTACAGGGCGACGATTCCGGCGGAGAGGATCAAGAGCGACCCTGATACGTCGTGGATGCTGAAAAGTTACATTCAGAACGGCTGGTCGGTGGCGGCGTCTTCTGGTTGGAGAACCGAGCTGATGCGGATTTAGGCTTGGGCCTGCGCGGCATGTGGTTACATACACCATCGCCGGCGGAGAAGCCGTCAACGTGGTTCTCATCCATCCGGAGCCGTCGGATCCAAGCACGTGGAAGCAGGAGACTGCGTTGGACGACATGAAGAAGCAGTTTGTGGGCTGGGACCGCAGGTGAGTTGCGGCACCAGGGCTTGGACCATGGGCGCATGCAGCTACCTGCTGACCGCCGGCGCCGCCGTAGCGTCACCAAGCTCATTAGTTTGATCGACAAGACGCTCAAGTGGCCGATGATGGCAGGGCAATCGCTGGAGCGGTGGGTTTCCGAGTCGAACAAAGTGGTCATCATCGGAGACGCAGCACACGCCATGTTGCCCTTCATGGGTCAAGGTAGGCGAGGATTCCGTGTCGCAGGAGGGAGCACGTTGCTCACTTTTCCAGGCGCCGCGCAGGCCGTCGAAGACGGAGCGAGCCTGGCCACGCTCATATCGTCCATGTCGTCGAGATCGGAGCTCCCGGCCGCGCTCCGCGTCTTCCAGGAGCTGCGTATCGCGCGCACGGCACAGGTGCAGCAGGCCAGCTTCGTCAACGGCCGCATCTTCCACTTCCCCGACGGCCCCGAGCAGCGGGCGCGCGACGAGGCCATGCGCGCCGAGGCCAAGGGCAGGCATTACATCCAGAGCCCAAACGGGCTGAGCGACCCGACGACGCAGATCTGGCTGTACAGCCACGATGCCGAGGCCGAGGCTAGGAAGGCGTGGGAGCGCGAGATGAGGGAGGAGAGCGCGAAGTTGTGAGGCAGGAATAATGCTGGGGGGCAGGGATGTCGGAAGGGATGCCGCTTGGGGATTGGTGCGAGAGCGGCGCGACGTATTTCCTCGC
Organism: Diplodia seriata; assembly: GCF_021436955.1. Taxonomy (NCBI): domain Eukaryota; kingdom Fungi; phylum Ascomycota; class Dothideomycetes; order Botryosphaeriales; family Botryosphaeriaceae; genus Diplodia; species Diplodia seriata. The sequence goes on along the minus strand of NW_027117309.1, from coordinate 110,444 downwards.
CTTGGCGGCCTCGCTCACTTCACGTCGTCCTTTGCTCCACGCGATGCATTGCGCCTCCGTCCTGGTGTGTGTCGGTTGGGTGTCTCGTGGCTGGGGATAGTGGGCATGGACCTTGGGATGGTGGGCGGCACTACAATGGCCTCGGGAGAGTCAAGTATCGTCTCGTAGATTCATGCCAACCGATCGAGCGTAAGAACACTGCGCATTATGTTTTCCATTGCTCGCATTGCCTGTGTGTTGTGCCTGGGACTCTCTCACTATCCATACTGTTCGACCTCGAGTATTCGCGGCGCTGGACCGAATCACCTGGACATCCGAGTCAGCAACAGCATCCTTGCGCAGCGGCAGCAGCTCACCTTCTTCACTTCAATGTCCTGTCTCCTCTGGGACATATATCCTTGTCACGCCAGCGGTTGCTTCAAGTTGCGGTGGGCTGGTGCGAGCCACTTGGATCCGAAATTGTTGTCGGCGCGCGTTGTGGCCGCTGCCGCGTCCCGATCCGTCGACACGCCCACTGCGGAAGAGCCATGGAGCATTGGTGCTGCAGATAGAGTGTCGTCGTATGTAGATGGCCTTGAGGTGCTGCATGAAGAGGCTTGTTGGTTGGCGCCCAGCAACGGAGTGCCTGCCCGGAAACCCCGCGCCTGCCACGTTTGGAAGCAACGAAAATTTTCAGATATTCCGGCGCGCTCGCCCAGCGCGCTTTGAAAAAACAAGTCACCGCCACACAGCCGTCATCATGGTGAAACTGTCAGACGAGCACAGCCGTCACCGCAGCGTTATGTAAGACGCTGGCGAGTCGAGTCACTTTCTCACAAACTGCTACCTGGCGTAGCTATGCTAGTAGAAAACGTGTACTCTGGTCAAAACTGCCTTGTCCGACCACCACATGTAGAGTAAGACCGCCTCATGCATGCTTATGACTCAGTGACGGGAGTTGGACACCCGGATGCCGGGCGTCGTCGGCTTGTGAGATTGACGCACGCTGTGCGCAGCACTCGGCTGCACCGCGCCGCACCTGCCCTGTTCAGTGTTTACGCGTTTGTTGTTGTTGTTGTGGTTGTCGTGCCGACGCGGCGCCGACGCGTCGGCCGGCGGGGAGGGTACATCTACCGACCGCGCCCTCGACCCTCCCCTCTCCTCACGCCTTCCGCAACCATGCCGAGACAACACAAGCCTAACAACGGGTATGCCTCTGCTCTTTATCTTCGCCCCAAGTTCGAAATAACATTACACAGACCCACAGGAGCTGGCGCCAGAGCGCCCCGTATAACCAGCGGCTGACGCAGAGCGAACGCGAAGGCATCAGGGCGTTGGAAGAGGAACATGAGGGTTTTGGTCGAACTAACTCTCAGCGCGGAGACATGGACGACCTCAACTTCGATGTCGTCAAGCACAACGAGGAGGTCGCGAGGCGGGTCGCGGAGAGGATCCATTTCAAGCCGCCGGCAGACGAGGACATTGCCCTCTTCACGGATGCGTCACTCCCCGGCGAGCAGGGAGAACGTACCATAGGAGGAGTGGCCGTGGTCCGAGTCTTGCCGCCCCGAGCTGACCAGAGCGCTACAGCGGGCGAGGGACAGACAACTCCGTGGATGAGAGCCAGACCTTTCTTCCTTGAAGTTGTGACACACGAGCTGTTTTCACTCGGGAACCGCCCGAGTGACTGTCTCATCAGCCTCCCGTTGCTGCAGGTGGAGGAGCTGGAGCTGTAAGTTTTCCCCTTGACCCGACTACCCCTTGGACAAAGAGATGCTCTGAACACGCGTTGCACAGGCTTGCCATACTTAGGGGCTTCAAGTACGCAGTTGTCGAGGTGGAAGTCCGGATGCTGGCCGACTTGACTACCCGTCGGTTGCTGCTCTGGAGTGACTGCCTCTGGGGCCTCAACAAGCTTCGCCTGTACAGGGCGCCGGGTGATTCCGAGTACTGGAAAGCTTACCCCAACACGTGGATACTGCGGTTAATCTTGGAGTGCGCCCGGAAGCTCAAAGAATACGGCGTGTACGTCAAGTGCCATTGGTCACAGGGACACTCCCGTATTCCTGCCAATGAGGCCGCGGACTATGTCGCTAAGCAAGCGAAGTCGGATCAGCCGTGGAACCCAGTGGAGCTTGCTTACATTGGTCAACCGTGGAACCCGGTGGAACTTGCTTACTACTTTGGTCTTGCGGCTAACGTACAGGCAGTGTCCTCATGAGTGGCCACTGGGAGGCGCCTAGCAGCTCCGATGTCTCCTTCACCAACGGAACCTCTTCGTCGATCTGGTCGCGTCCACGCAGTGTTCGGTCCACCGACACGCATCCCTGTGCTTGACACCTCATGTGTCCTCGCTAACGTTCCTTGGGTAGTCCCTTCGCCAACTTCCTCACTACCAACGGAATACGCAGGCCACCGGCAGATCTCCCAAGGCGCAGTCGCATGGTCCGGAAGTCGTCTCGCTTGCTGCCGGGAAGTTACCCATTTTCCTTTGCCTTTTCCCCATTCCCTCATTTCCTTTTGTTATTCTTTTGTTTTTTTCTTTTCTTTTTTCCCTTACTTTCCCATCCCCCTTTCCTTGTTTAATTGCGCTGCTTGTCTTCCTTTATTCAATGCTTAATTTCTAATCGCTAATTTCTAATCGGCTTACTCTAGCGAGGCCGGGGCAGCCTGGTTCATTGCCGAATGCCCGGTGGTGGCTGGACATCGGGAGAGAAGGAGAGCGGTAGTTGCCAGGAGGACTGGATGGACACATTGCAGTTATTGGCCAGGCCGATGATCAAAAGCGGAGGACCTATGACACGGGCGTCTCCAAACGCTTCGTGTCTTTAGTCCAACCGCGACATACCTCGTAGTCAATGAATGATTGATTCCCCTCCATTGAATGTCATTTGGCGGTCAGGAACCCGATGCAAAACACCGTCCTTATCCGCCGTGATGCCACCCGCCGCACATTGCAACCACCTCCGCGCGCGCAGGCACATCGCGTATGAAGCCCTGGTCTGTCTTGAGCGCTCCGGGAAGCAGGAAGATAAGCCGGTTGAAAGCCTCAAGCCACCCGGCCGCTTCCCCTTCCGCCAGGCACTGAACACCGATGAAGTCACTGAGGAGAAGGAGGAGGAGGAGAAAGCTGCCTACCTGCTTCTCGCGGAGCAAAAAGGTGTGCTTAGATCATTACCATTCATCAGGCACTGAGAGTTTCATGAAAGTAGAAACCACCAGTCCTCCCGTCATCAAATGCTCTTCTTCAATGAAGTTACTTGGCCTGAGGATGACGAGGATGATATCGAGGAGGAAGGGGGGGAGGAATGGGTCCCCAGCTTTCGTGAACCTGAGTACATCAGGCTGTAAGGTCACCGCGGTCTGTCCAACTCTACCCGCTCAATTGCGAATGGCTTCCATTTGCCAGATTACAGAGACAGCTGCTGTACGCGGCCGCCCGGGGAACTTGAACGGAAAAGCGCCACGACGAATCTGCGAAATGACGGAGACAGAGGGCGGACTTCGCGGCCAGCGACGACGACGACGCTCTGGGACCCCGCGGAGAACCGAACTCACACAATTGCCTACCGGAAAGACGAACAGGCCGGTCGGCTGGGAACGTTTGGAGGTCCGCTCCGCTCTCAGGACGAAGAGAGCTTTAGCAAACACGCGATGCCTGGACACAAGATGCGCCGAATGCTGGCCAGAGTTCTGATCGCTGTTTGCCCTGCCTTTCTCTGGACCGATCGCCGCGCTGAACGCGCCCTTGGGCTCAGCTCCGCCGCTGTGCTTACCATGCGGGGCATCATCAGATCTGCTCGGAGACAAACATGGTAATCGAAGACTTCTCCGAAACAAGCGCCACTTTGTCCAAGCCTGATTCGGCAACAACTGTGAGTCGAAGGCTTGCTCTTTGGGTATATAGATCAAGGCCGCGGTCTGGTCCGTCATATACAGCGTGGCGGTGTTGTCACAGCTCTCGGCAGACGATGACGGCGCGTCCGACGGGCGTATATGTCTACCGCATTGGAGCACTGTCCAGGACTGCTCTACAGCACCATCAGCGAGCATTGAGCGGCTCGGGCGGCGGCGGCAGCGCGCGGCGGCAGTATCGAACCCAAGGCGGTCAACCCGCGCGCGCCTGCCCGAAGCAACGCGGACAGTTGGTTTTCCCGGCGTGGTCGCGACGGGCAACCGGGTTGGTGTTGTTTACCTCTCTCCCGCCGCCGCCGCCTCTTCTTCTCCTTCTTCTGCACAGGTCCGCGCAACCGTCTCCCCGCCTCTCTCTCTCTCTGTTCTTCACAGGTACCCACACCGTCTCCCCCGCCACATACGTGCAGTTGGTAACATTGCTCGCAGATCTTCTTCTTCCTCCTCTTCTACGCGCACACCACCCTGCAGTCAAGCTGACAGCATGCCTTCCTCCCAGGAGTGGTGAGTTGTTCCTTGGTCCTATATTGAGAACTCGATAACTGCGATCAGTTACACAGCCGATGGCGTATGGTGCGCCGACAACTTCATGAGGGAGATGAACTCGAAGCTGGAAGTCGGCTACTGGAAAGGAGCTCTCTCACTCTCAGAGGAATATGGTGCACTTGATTGTCAAGTCATCATGAGGCCAGACGAGGATGTGGTCAAAGTCGCAAAGCACTACCAGGCAATCTCCGACGAAGATTTACTGGTCATATCCACGGACGGTTCTGTTCATTCACAGAGTCGTCGCGGTGGTTGGGCCGTAATCCAGTCGGGAGAGGGAGACAAACACTTCTACTTCGCGTCTGGCTCCATGACGAAGGCTGATAGGCCTTCGTGGGCCACCAAGGCCTCCACCGCAGGAGATGAAGTCCAGTCGCTCGAGATGGAACTTCGAGCTCTTGCCGGGGGCTTCGCCGAGGCAGCCAAGATCGTTGTTCAGCGCAGGGCTAACGGCCAGTCGACATGGAAGACCATTGTCGCACTGTGCGATTCGCCCGACGCACTGTCAAAGCTCGGCGAATACCAGCTAAAAACTGGTCAACGTCGTGTTTACGACTACTGCAATATCTCGATCCTCCTGAGTGTCGCGACGCTGAGGGCGTATGGCGTGCGCTGCGTGTTTGACAGGACGAAGGGTCACTCCGGAGTTTCTTCAAACTTAGCTGCCGACATGCTCGCGAGAGCACAGTCAGGATGCAGCAAGTGGAGCAGAGCCATGCTTTGGCGGGCCGCGTCTGGCACCTCCATTGAGGGTCTTCCAGACTCCCAAGTAGCTGCCGCCGCACTCGGAGGAACCGAACTTTGACAGGAACACGCCTTGGCTGCCCCGATCGACGCTGGTCTGCGATCACTGTTCTTGTCACCTCAGCTCCGAGGACTCCATCCTGGCTTTTGACTTTCCTTTCGTTTTCACTCCTTCGTGAAGTTGCCAATCAGACTTCTTTGCTTTCTTGGTCAGTATCACTCCTCTCTTTCCCCCCCCCCCCCCTCCTCCTTTCATTTCTGATTATAATTGCTAATTCACTCCTGGTACTTGCCGTATGGAGGATTGGACGGGACAATGGTACGAGGCGGGATTGGAATGGGGGCACAGATGGAGGCAGTAGCTTCTGTCTGTGAGGTTTCTGAACGGTAGCAGCCAGATTAGCTGGACGACGCTGACCAGGACTTCTTGGAAGGCCAGCTGATCAAAAGCGAAAGACTGTCTGCTCTGGAGACGCGTGCTCCGGGTCTCGGTCAACTCGCGACATACCCGCCTGGAGCATCTATTTGGCTTTATGTAGATGATATGCAAATCGAGACATCGTATCACAGCTTGGAGGTGTCATCGTGGTCAAAGATTGCTAAGAAATCCACTCTGCATGCTCGAACAAATCATTGCCGCTTCAGGACATGCCAGGCTTCTCAATTGGGGACTTCACGATTGTAGCGGAGAGCTCAGCTTGGTGTTGCGGCTCTGAATAGCGGGGGCACGGAAGATCTTGCTCAGCACGCCTCTTCATCGCCTCTACACAACATACCAACCACGAACAAGCAACCATGCCCAACTCTCGGTAATCCCGTACCCAAGGAAGTTTTCAACCGACCAACAGCCAGCGCACAAAAACAAGCATCATCACCTGGAGGACCAGAGCTACAAGCATCTCCCACCGGGAGAAGGTGGACCGGCAGCGCCCGGAGGACGCGCCTGCAAAGTACGTACACCAACAAGCCGATCAAGCCCGGACAGCGACACGGCGACTTTTCTTGGAGCTGGCTCGGCGGGCAGGTCGTCGCGCGTCCCCGTTTGCAGGCGTACGGGCACTTTGGGCCCTCAGAGCCTTCCGTTCCTTCACGATGTCCTGCGCATACGTCTCCAAGTCCTCCGCGGGGAGAAAGGTCAAGGTCGCCGGCGGGGCCTTCGTTCAAAGAGTAACGACTGCAGAACCCGTCCCACTCCAGGACGTTCCGGTCCCAACGGCAGAGGCGGGCCATCCCGTTGTGGCCCTTGGGGAATCGCATTGCCCCGAACGTGCATGTGAACAGAGCCTCGAGGATAAGGATGAGCAGGCGTCCCGGAGGACCTGCGCCGTCGAGTACGAACGTCCCAGGCCGCCGGCCGCATTGGCTTCAGCCCAGTCGCAATCCTGCGGCATCTCCACACTAAGCGCTGAGAAATCCACGGTCAAGTCCCTTGCCGCAGCCGTGACATACTGATCCGCTAGCTCTACAGAAGAAAAGTACACTCGGTCATGCTCCTCCCGCGGGCCCTCGAGAACCATGCACTCGGAAGATTTAGCGGCATTTGCACTTGTTTCCGCAGGCGGTAGAGATTGACGCTGCGGAGGTAGAGGCAGCTTGCCGTATTTCTTCTCATTCTCTTCCTTCAGTTTGCGACGTTCCTCCACAGGTAGGTCCCGCGCCTGACAGAGTCTGGCGATGTGACCTGGTTCAGCACAAAGGAAGCATTGCCGATTAGCAGGAGGAGGGAAGCCTTGTCCTGTCGCCGGAGGGTAACCTTGCCTGCCTGCGGGTAGGCCTGTCCTTGGTTGGGAGGGTAAGCTGGTCCTTGGTTTCGTACTGTCCAAACTGCACGCAGACACCACCCATTATGTCTGCTGCTCGGACTCAACGGATGAGGACATGGAAGACGATCCGGGCCGGACTCCGGGATTGAAGAGAATGACCTTCCAGGACTTCATGATCCGGGCCAAAAACCTGGCAGAGAGGGCCCCAGTAACGATCAAATCGGACTCCACAGATTCCGATGCAGAGCTCCTTGTCACCCGCGCGCCATTTCCCGACGTACGCGAACTTGAAACCGAAGGCAGCATCCATGCCCCTCTACATGTCTAAGAAGGGTCAATACCAAGGAGAAGTCTTGTCAGCGTTAGAGGAGGCCGGAGTGATTGTACGATGTGAATCGTCATGGAGCGCGAAGACTAAGTTTGTGCAGAAGAAGGAGGGAGCCGACAAAGGTGCCATTCGAAGTCAGATGAGGATGGTCCATCCTTTTGTTCCATCAACAATGCCACGAATGGCCCGGGTAGACCAACCCGGCGGACCGCCAGTGGGCTGGCACGCGACGGCGGTATTGGGCCGCGACGACTTCTGATGTTCCATTCACGACCTGCCCTGCACGGTGACCGGTGTTCCTCTCTTCTGTCCAGCTCCTCCACCAGCTCCCGAAGCCATTCGTGACACCCGGCCAATGGTCCTCCGTGGTGGTGTTGAGGATCACAAGGCTGGTGTTGATGTACGCCGACGTAGTTTTCGATCTCCCCCCTCTCGGACGTTTGCCCACTCCTCAGCCTCCTTCACGCCTTGATCGACCAGCTTCTCACATGATTCATCTGGGCGAAAAGCGACCTCTTGGAGCTCTCTTCGCGCGCTCGACCAGGCCGTTCGGCAGGTGCAAAACAGAAGCTGCAGCGTTCGACCAGGCCGTGCACGGCCGCCGTGATGGGCTGGGATACGTTTGCGGTCTGCACCGATTGTCTGGTCGGTATCCTCGATGTGGATGATTACGGGTGGTGGCTGGCAGAGCTCGCAAAAGGTGGTGATGGCGGGAGATGTTGTCGAGGTGAGTCCAAATAGGGCTTCTCCGAAGTCGGGGCCCGTGCAGCGGTTACCCGACGACCCCACAGCACGTCGCGTCGGCTCGCCGCTGTTGACGCTGACGTCCGTCGGCCCATCTCCGCCATTGACGCGCCCCGCGACGAGATACCCGCCAGTCGACAGCTCGAGCAGCTTCAAAACCACGCCTGCCGCTGCTGCTGACCCAAAATCCACCATTGTTCCTCCGTTTACTGATCCGCGCGTCAGCAGAGCTGCTGCAATCCCCGAACGTCATCATCCGTCATCGCAGCTCCCCGCATCTCGCCGCTGCAGCTCGCCCATCGCCGAATCAGAAGCCCGAGCTCCCGCTGAGCTCCGCCGGCTGAGCTACTTTTCGCCGCCGCCCTTCTCCCACTCTCGACCCATCACAGCTCGCCCCGCACTACATAACACATCATGAGGCCCATCCTCGCGTTCGCAGCAAGGACCGCCGTCCGCTCGCGCTTCAATCCCGTCTCATTCCCCGTCCTCCGCTCAAGAACATACGCAATGGGCCACAACATCCCTCCGGTGAGTTGACGGACGGTTGTCTACAACCAGGCATTGGCTGACCCTTTCGGCGCGTGGCAGCTCAGCGACAAGTCGCTCCTCAAGACCAAGTCCTACATCAACGGCGAATGGGTTGGCGCGGCATCCGGCAAGACTTTCGAGGTCACCGATCCGTCAACAGGCGCAGTCATCGCCACCCAGCCTGAGATGGACTCGGCAGACACCCAGAAGGCCATCGACGCCGCAGCAGCAGCCCTGCCGGCCTTCAGCAAACTCACCGGCCGCGAACGCGCCCGCTACCTGCGCAAGTGGTACGACCTGATGATCGAGAACGCCGACGACCTCGCCAAGCTCATAACATGGGAGAACGGAAAGCCGCTGGCGGATGCAAAGGGCGAGGTTGCCTATGCCTCCAACTTCTTTGAGTGGTTCTCTGAGGAGGCGCCGCGCATCTACGGCACCACCATCCCCGCCACTGTCGGCGCAAACCGCGTCTTCACCCGCAAGGAGCCTGTCGGTGTGTGCGGCCTGATTACGCCTTGGAACTTCCCCGCCGCCATGATCACTCGCAAGATCGGTCCCGCCCTGGCTGCTGGCTGCACAGTCGTCGCAAAGTCTCCTGGTGAGACCCCTCTGACCGCCGCCGCTCTTGCGGAGCTCGCGCACCGCGCCGGCATCCCCAAGGGCGTCGTCAACTTTGTCACGGCACTCGACAACACCCCCGAAGTCGGCAACCTCATCACCACGTCCCCCACCATCAAGAAGGTGTCCTTCACCGGCAGCACCAACGTCGGCAAGCTCCTCATGAAGCAATCCAGCAGCACGCTCAAGAAGCTCTCCTTCGAGCTCGGCGGCAACGCACCCTTCATCGTCTTCGACGATGCCGACCTGGACGTGGCGGTCAACGGCGCCATCGCCAGCAAGTTCCGCAGCTCGGGCCAGACGTGCGTGTGCGCCAACCGCATCTACGTGCAGCGCGGCATCTACGACAAGTTCGCGGCCGCCTTCGCCGAGAAAGTCAAGGCGTTCAAGGTCGGCGGCGGCTACGACGAGGGCGTCACGCACGGCCCGCTCATCCACGACCGCGCCGTCGGCAAGGTGGCCGAGCACGTCGAGGACGCGGTCAAGCACGGCGCCACGGTGCTCGTCGGCGGCCAGAAGCTGCCCGACCTGGGCGCCAACTTCTTCCAGCCCACGGTCCTGCGCGACGTCACCAACGACATGCGCATCGCCCACGAGGAGACGTTCGGCCCCGTCGGCGCCCTGTTCGCCTTCGACACCGAGGCCGACGTCGTGCGCCTCGCCAACGCGGCCGAGGTCGGCCTGGCGGGCTATTTCTTCAGCAAAGATGTCCACCGCTGCTACCGCGTCGCGGAGGCCCTCGAGGTCGGCATGGTCGGCGTCAACACCGGCCTCATCTCCGACGTCGCCAGCCCCTTTGGCGGCGTCAAGGAGAGCGGCTTCGGCCGCGAGGGCAGCTTCCTCGGCGTCGACGAGTATGTTGTTACTAAGACCATTACGCTTGGAGGTATGGGCGAGCCGTTGCAGGGATCGTCGTAGATGTAGATGTGGAGGAGGGTTAAGGGGGAAGGGATGGCTGGATGGCTTGTTTGTAACACGAAACAGAGCAAAGCAAAACAAAAGCAAAGAAATGGTTGGACCCTCGAGGGTTTGATGGATGAACGGGCAAGGATGGAAGGAAGGAAGGGTGGGATATCATGAATTGCTTGTTATGTATTATTTTTTACATTGGCGGCGGACGGAAGGAATTTTCCTTCGCGGTATGTATGTATGCATCGTGGGGAGGAAGGGAGGGGGAATTGGATGATGGCGGATCGAATGGAAATCACAAATGTAACGTTGCCAAAAGGAACATATCTCAAAGAAAGACAGAATTGTTCAACTTACCCTCAGCGCACCTTGTTGAACGTTGTTTTTTTATTTGTGTGTGCGATTGACTGGTGCTTGCTTCTGCGTTGTGGGTTCACGCGCGCAACCCGCCTCCTGGGCGATAGCCATCATCATTCCCAACCTTCGTCTTCGTTATTTGTACTGTTGTTCGCCGTGTCGTCGTAACGCTGCGAAGAAAGAGGTAGGGGGGCGAGAAAACGCATTATGGAACATTGGCTCTCCATCTACGCATTTTTTTTTCCGCCTCGTCACGTTGCCCGCTCTTCAAACTCTGGCTGTGGTCAATTATGGAGACAGGCAGTCGGGATAGACATAGGGTCGAGGGCGTAGAAGAGGAGAGGCTTCGAGTGTTGTTGTCCTCGGCCTTTTTTTTTTCTCTCCTCCATCCAAGTCGAGATGAGGACGAACGGCCCGCTATCTTCACAGTACAAAAAACCATATTGGAATGCTATCGTCACGGTTGCGGAATTCATGCAAAAAGTTCCATTTTGCCCGAGCAAGGCTTTTGGTAGCGAGTGAAGAAATGATGTCAAGGGAATAGACCCGAAACAAAGGATATACCCTGTATATACAAAACCCTTTTCCCCCTTCCCTCTGTCCGTCAGTTGAGAAGGCAGATCGGCAAGCGGACATCGGGGGTGGAGTAAAAGAATAAGAAAAAAAGAAATAACGTCATTCGTTTCATGTTACCGACAAACCGGAGTATGGACTCTTACCCTTCCTTCCCTCTTCCTCCCGACAGGACCACAAAAGGTCCAACGGAAAAATGAAGGAAATTGTCCGTGTTGACGCGCGGCGCAAAACCACCACTCAGTAGTTGCCCAGTGTGAAGATCTTCGAGGCGCAGCAGACCCTGATAAGCATCACAGGGGAAGAGAAATCCCGAACAGTCAGCAAAACTCTCGCGCGGATGGTGAAGAACGCCGAATTAGGGGCGTCGTGGAAGACACACACACACAAACACAACTCAGACGGATAGGAGAGGTCAAGGAATACGATGGACAACAAGGGGTAAAAAAAAAAAAAGAAAAACTCACAGATGGTCCATCCCACTCAACCCCTTGCAACTTCCCTCAGCCTCACCCGATCCATCGCCACCGTAACCAGGCGCCCCCGACGAATCACCCGTCTCTCCGCCGGCCGGAGCGGAGGCCGTCACTGTCGTGGTCATCAGAACGGTCACTTGGCCGCCGCCGGGGTTGCAGGCGCTGGCGCTGCTGCTACCTTCACCGCTGGAACCGCCGGTGCCGGGAGGAGTGGCGACGGTGCTGAGAGTGGTGGGGGCGACGGAGCCTGTGGGGCGGTGGAGAGAGAGAGGGTTGGTCAGTAGTGATCATCACAATAGCAAGATTGTTGACGAAGAGGGGGGGAGAGGGGGGAGGATTCTGGGGATACGAGAGACCATGACGAGGCAGGTAGCCAACAACAGACCCGTGGTCGCGGCTGATGAAAAGCCGGGATGGCTGGTGGGGGCATGGGGAGGATAGACATACTCGTAGCTTCCGGCGCCGACGCAGACGGCGACGCCGCCGGCGTGCTGCTGGCAGCTGCAGAGGTAGCCTCGGGGGTACTGCTACTGGTAGCCTCTGCCGGCGGCGACGACGACGCCTCGGTCGTCGGAGCGGCAGCGGAGGCGGCCGTGGCCACGCACGAGCAGATGGACTGGGCGCCCGACGAGGCCTGCAGCGCCGTCTCGATGTTGTTGCCGCACGCGCTCAGCACGCACTGGGTGAGGGCCGAGTTGGTGGCCAGCGCGGCCGACGACGAGCACCCGCACGCGTAGTCGGTCTCGACGGTGCAGCCGATGGACGACTTGGCCGCGAGCAGGCACGACTGCGCGCACGAGGGGACGAGCGACTGCGCGGAGCTGACGCAGCCGGCCTGCGCTGAGGCGAGGGCGGCGAAGAGGATGCTGCCAAGGATTGTGGTGGCGGTGGTCTTCATGGTGGCAGCGGGGAAGTGTGGGGATGGTTGTTGTTGTTATTATTATTGTTCACACCAGCGATTGGTTTGTAGGGGGGAAGGAAAGATGATTGAGGAGGAACAGCTCGGTATGATGAATGTTGGCTGATGCTGATTCGAATTGTCGATATAGGATCGATGTTATATCTTCTTCAAGCTCACTGCGCCTTGGCGAAGCACATGCTTCCGAGAGACGCTCTAGTGGTCATTGTCCCCGAAGGCTACTTGAAAAGGATATATGATGGTCAGGCATCGGAGCGGAGACGAGGCCCAGATGGACGCAGTCAGGAAACAGGAAACAATGAAGCGAGCGGGGTTGGCGTGTATCTGCAGCTGAGGCCGGGCATGGCAAAAAGTATCGAAACGACGGGGGGGCTTGAGAGTTTGGGTAGGTCGAGGGCTAAGCTATGCCGACGTTAGCTTGGCTGCTGCAGGGGGACGGGGGTGCGTATGGGGAAATGCGGGGAAGCTTAAAGTTGTTGCTGCCAGGAACCAGGCACGGACCAGGGCGGCTGTTTAACTCTTCGCAGCTTAGTACATGTGACGTCGGGCATGGGGAGTTGCAGAGCCTCGGTGGAGGGTGAGAATTGGATTTCACGTGGTAGCAGGAACTGAGCAAGGCGGGCCGAGATTGTCTCAGTCCAACTGGAAGTGGAAAGTGCCTATTCATCATCGACCAATTAGATTCAAGGGGCAGAGACGATGATCGCATGGTAAAGGAAACGGGACTATTGATCGTCAGAATTGCTTTGGCGAAAAGAGAAGGTGGAGATTGAGAGCAGAGTTAATCGTAAGGAGTATTTCAACAATCATAGAAGGCCAGCCTCGGCTCGTAAAAGTGCGGGCGGCGAATGAGGAGGGTGTAGTTGGACGCGCATGTGATGGATACACGTAGGGGAAGAGGCCGCACTCGCATTTGATGTAGGTGAATCGACGATATTTTTTCCTTGATCACGGGCGTGGCGGCAACGCTCTAGTTCATATTCCATCTTGTTCGGCATTGCGCCCTTGGACAGCTGTCCGACTCTTTCACGGACAAGCGACGAGGCGAAATCGCAGGTCGATGGAACGCTGGCATGGCGGTGCGGGGGGCAAGCACACAGCGTGGCGTGAGTTCACAGATGGATTGGCGGGTGTTGCACGTATGAGGGATGGAGCCAGTCCACAAGGATGCTGAAAAGTTAATGCGAGCCTGGCCACAGCGACACAGCCACTCTATGTGCCAGTAGTGGCTCCTGCCGCAACGCACGTGAAACGAGCCTGGGAATAAGACGGGCGACCAGACTAATTGCTGACTGCAACAAGAAATCAACCTCGTGTCCACCTCGACAGGATGAATGTACTCTGGTTGTTCGTGCTGGCCGAGGGCCGGCAGCAGGGCATGGGTTGCCGGGGCGTAACGGAGATGGTGGGCCGAGAGATGGAGATGATGGTGGTGGGAGTGGAGAGTGGTGGTGGAATGTCGGAAAGCGTGGCCGATGGGCGGGCGGTGGCAGAAAACGAGTCACGGTGAGGTCATCCACCGAGCCGCATCACCACCGCGGGGCTGCCGCAACAACTCCCGAACCGCTCCTCACGCGCCTCTGCGCTCGGCGGGAGACAGCTGCTGACATCGCATCCTCTCGCCATTGCTTCACCAAAGCGCCATCTCACTGGGTCGATTGCGCCTGTCCGTCAAATCCGGCCGCGAAATCCATCGGCTGGAGATCCCGATCACCGAGCATCAGCCCTAGCTCTCTACGCCCATTATAAAGCACACCAAGACACCCCGCCGTCTTCCAGCGCGTCAGCAGTCTTTCCTTCTTTTCTGCCTTTCCAATTTCCCTTCCAGTAGAGCATAATGGGTTCCGAAAAGAAGGCAGAGCGGGGAATCCGCATCGCCATCGACGTACGCACTTCCGCCCGCAACCCCCCATCCCTACTGACCAGCTATCCCATAGCGCGGTGGCACCTTCACCGACTGCGTCGGCAACCCCGGAACTGGCAAGATGGAGGACGATGTCATCATCAAGCTCCTCTCCGTCGACCCCCAGAACTACGATGATGCCCCGCTGGAAGGCATTCGCCGGTTGCTGGAGAAATTCACCGGCCACGACATTCCGCGCGGCCAGCCCCTCGACACCTCCAACATCGAGAGCATCCGCATGGGCACCACCGTCGCCACCAACGCTCTCCTGGAGCGGAAAGGAGAGGACATCGCCATGGTCGTCACCAAGGGCTTCAAGGACTGCCTGGAAATCGGCAACCAGTCAAGACCCAACATCTTCGACCTGGATATCCGGAAACCCGAGGTTCTCTACAAGCACGTTGTCGAGATCGACGAGCGCGTGACTCTCGAGGACTACGCCGAGGATCCTGAGAGAACAGAGACCAAGGCCGAGCCTCTCGAAAAAGCTGGTCCCAACGCCGATCTCGTTCGCGGCCTTTCCGGAGAAGCCGTGAGAATATTGCAAAGGCCTGAAGACGACATCATCCGGAAACAGCTGCAGGAAGTCTACGACAGCGGCCTCCGGAGCATTGCTGTCTGCCTGATGCATGGCTACACCTACCCACACCACGAGGCGCTTGTCGGCAGGATAGCCAAGGAGATCGGCTTCGACCATGTGAGCCTGAGCCACGAGCTGATGCCCATGATCAAGCTTGTTCCCCGTGCCACCTCTGCTTGTGCCGACGCCTACCTCACCCCTGCAATCAGGAAGTACATCGACGGCTTCTCAAAAGGTTTCGCCGGTGGCCTGGGCACTGAGAGCGTCAAGAAAGAGGCCGGCAACAAGGGTGCACGCTGCGAGTTCATGCAGAGCGATGGTGGTCTCGTCGATGTAGACATCTTCTCTGGTCTCCGTGCTATTCTCTCCGGTCCCGCTGGTGGTGTCGTTGGATACGCCCTCACTTCGTATGATCCGAAGACGAAGATCCCCGTCATCGGGTTCGACATGGGTGGTACCAGCACAGACGTCAGTCGTTACGGTGCCGGCAAATACGATCACGTCTTCGAGACGACAACAGCAGGCGTCACCATTCAATCCCCTCAACTCGACATCAACACTGTTGCAGCTGGAGGTGGCAGCCGCTTGTTCTTTAGGAACGGCCTGTTCGTCGTCGGTCCCGAATCTGCAAGCGCTCACCCTGGCCCAGCATGTTACCGCAAGGGCGGTCCTTTGACCATCACCGATGCCAACCTTTTCCTTGGCAGACTCTTGCCTGACTTCTTCCCCAAGATTTTTGGCAAGAACGAGAACGAGCCACTTGATGCCGAGGCGAGCAAGAAGCTCTTCGAGGAGTTGACCGAGAAGATTAACAAGGAAGTTGGTGGCCCCAAGGAGAAGGACATGTCCATGGACGAAGTCGCCTATGGTTTCATCAAGATCGCAAACGAGACCATGACAAGACCCATTCGTTCATTGACTGAGGCCAGAGGTCACGATACTTCAAAACACCGGCTGGCTACTTTCGGTGGCGCTGGTGGCCAGCACGCCGTCGCCATCGCCCAAGCTCTCGGAGTGTCTCAGATCCTCATCCACCGCTACTCTTCCGTCCTCTCCGCCTACGGTATGGCACTGGCCGACGTGGTGGACGAGAGGCAGGAACCGGACTCCAAGGTCTGGTCCGACACGGACGAGGACACCAAGAAGTATCTGCAGCAGAAGATGCAGGACTTGAAGAGCAAATCAACCGCAACACTCAAAGACCAGGGCTTCCCTGAAGAGCAGATTCACTTCGAGGAATACCTGAACATGCGCTACCGTGGCACCGAATCCGCTCTGATGGTGATCAAGCCGACCAAGGAAGAGGCCGACAAGGAGTATGGCGGTGAACAGTGGTCGTTCGGCAAGGCTTTCGTCAAACAGCATGAGCAGGAGTTCGGTTTCACTCTTCCTGACCGCGACATCATCATCGATGATGTTCGTGCGAGAGGCATTGGCAAGACCTTCGAGGGACTGGAGAAGACTGTCGACGACCAACTGCAGGAGATCAAGCCCAACGACATTTCCAAGGGTGAGAAACAGTACGGCACCAGCTCCGTCTACTTCGATGGTGGCAGGCAGGAAACCCCAATTTACAAGTTGGAAGACCTCGCTACCGGCGATCGCCTGCAGGGACCTGCCATCATCGCCGACGGCACCCAAACCATCGTCGTCACGCCCGACGCTTCGGCTCTCCTCATCAACACGCATGTTGTCATCAATATCGGAGAGACCAACAGCCAGGAGAAGAAGGTCGACACGAAGCAGGTTGATCCAATCATGCTGAGTATCTTTGCGCACCGCTTCATGGCCATCGCCGAACAGATGGGCAGGGCTCTGCAGAAGACCAGCGTGAGCACAAACGTGAAAGAGCGTCTCGACTACTCCTGCGCCCTTTTCGATGCCGAGGGTGGCCTTGTCGCGAACGCACCGCATCTTCCAGTCCATCTTGGCTCCATGTCTACTTGTGTGCGGAAACAGGCGAGTATTTGGAAGGGAAAACTGAAGCGTGGTGACGTTCTCGTCTCCAACCACCCCATGTTCGGCGGAACACATCTGCCTGACATCACCGTCATCACGCCCGCATTCAGTGGCGACAAGATCGTCTTCTACGTGGCATCTCGCGCTCACCATGCCGACATTGGTGGTATACTCCCTGGATCGATGCCCCCTCACTCGCGGGAACTCTTCCAAGAAGGTGCCGCAATCAAGACAGAGAAACTGGTCTCTGAAGGTCACTTCAACGAGGAGCGTATTACAGAACTCTTGCACAAGGAGCCCGCCCAGTATCCTGGATGCAGTGGAACCAGGTGTCTGGCAGACAACATCAATGACCTGAAAGCTCAAGTTGCCGCCAACCAGAAGGGCATCAACCTCATCAGCACGCTGATTGAGGACTACGGAGAAGATGTCGTCCAGTTCTACATGCATAACATTCAGGACAATGCTGAGCAGAGCGTCAAACAATTGCTCAAGGAGGTCAGCAAACGCTTCGAAGGCCAAGACCTTTCCGCAGTCGACTACATGGACGACGGTAGCCCGATCCAGCTGAAGGTCACGATTGATGCCGAGAAGGGAGAGGCTGTGTTTGATTTTGAGGGAACCGGCCCTGAGGTCTACGGTACGTAAACCTGATGCGTTGCTGTTTGTGGTGCCTAGAACTAACCCATCTATCACAGGAAATATCAATGCACCGGAAGCTGTCACATACTCAGCGATCATCTACTGCCTCCGATGCCTCATCAAGGAAGACATTCCTCTCAACCAAGGCTGTCTGAAACCGATCAAAGTCAAGATCCCCAAGAAGTCCTTCCTCTCACCATCGGACAAAGCCGCGGTTGTCGGAGGCAACGTGCTCACAGTAAGTTCTCCCCTTTGCCCCCTTCCCTCCGACCATCATCTAAACCTTCTTCCCTTCGCAGAGCCAACGCGTCACCGACGTCGTCCTCAAAGCGTTCCGCGCCTGCGCCGCCTCGCAAGGCGACTGCAACAACCTCACCTTCGGCTACGGCGGCAACGTGGCGGGCGAGGCCGAGCAGAAGGGCTTCGGCTACTACGAGACGATCGCGGGCGGCTCGGGCGCGGGGCCGACGTGGAACGGGTCGTCGGGGGTGCACACGCACATGACCAACACGCGCATCACCGACGCCGAGGTCTTCGAGCGCCGGTACCCTGTTATTCTTCGCGAATTCGGCCTCCGCGCGGGCAGCGGTGGACAGGGCCAGCACCCCGGCGGCGACGGCGTCGTCCGCGACATCGAGTTCCGCATACCCGTCATGGTCTCCATCCTGTCCGAGCGCCGCGTCTACCACCCGTACGGCCTCGAGGGCGGCGGCGACGCGGCGTGCGGGCTGAACGTCTGGGTCAGGCACGTCGGCCGGTCCGACGAGAATGCCGACGCCGTTACTACCGCTACGAATGGGAACGGCAATGGGAATGGGAATGGGAGCGCGTGGAAGAGGGACGACGGGGCGACGGCAGTAGAGGAAAGCGAATGGCGCTTCGTCAACCTCGGCGCGAAGAATACGGCCAGTATGCAGCCGGGCGAGCGCATCATCATTAATACTCCTGGCGGCGGTGGCTGGGGGCGGGTCGGAGAGGAGAGTCGGGTCGTGAGGAGGGAGGATCATCGCGAGGCGTGGCGGAAGGGGAGTGTGGCCGCGAGGGCGGAGACGGCGGAGACGTCGCAGTAGAGTAGATTTTTGGTTTGGTTTTGGGTTTGGGTTTTGGGGGGGTTCCTTTTTGTATCAGGTTCGGGTGTGGAGGTTTGTACATATATACATACATACCCTGATTTTATTGTTGTTGGTTTGAGGTGGGGCATTGGTGATGTGGTCTGTCTTTGGTGTTTTGACGCACAACTTGAGTCGAGGGCCATCCATGAGAGGTGGAAATCACCAGCCGACACCTTGATGGATTTTGTACGTCAATCAATCCGTAAGTCTATTCATTGATAACGCTAGCAATTACTTTGGCTAGGATAAACTTCCAAGAGACGACTGAGCTTCGGCGTGCACCTCCAGCCTTGCGCAAAAGACTTTCGCAAGAATCGATGAATGAGAAGAAAAGGAGGTCAAACAAGATGCATACATGCCAGCGATGCTGAAGAGAAAACGGTTTCAATGCGGACAGCAAAGGTGCTCAGTGGGTATCGTTTCACACAATGAAATGAAGTCAAAATAGGCTAAAGTATACAGTTCTCTCTCCCCGCGTCGAACTGCCGATCCTCCACACACGTCACGCTGTCACAACTCCGCGTCTCCGCATTGAACCACGCACCCCGTCATCCACATCCCTCTTCCAGTTAGCGACGTGTTCCCTCCCCCAGACCGGTTTTCCTCCTGTATCAAGAAAAGGCGGGGTAACGCAAGCCACTATCAACCAAGCTCTCAGCCGTTTCCGCCAGCCGCGCGCCCGCCTGCGAATCAACGCTGACAAAGACGCCATCAAGCTTTCATTCCCGGCCGCATAAGCAATTCCCGGGACTCTGCGGATCCTCTTACCAACCCGCCGACCCGGCGCCCCCTAAGCCACATGGCGACGATAACGCGGCGGCTCTCATGGTCCGTCGATCAAACCTGTTCTCGCCCCTCTCGTTCCCGCCGAACCGCCACTTAGCGTCCATCTTGTTGATATCGCCGCTTTCCCACCGACTATCACCGGCGCCAGTCCTCTCTTGCAGGCCAATGGAGCATGGCTGTTGAGCCCGTCGTGGCGTATCTCCCCCGCAGGACACTGCCATGGCCTCGGCATTGCGGCTGCCGCACAGTGACACCATGTTGCCCCTCCCGTCTCCTCTGGCTATGAGGCGCAGCGCGGGACAACAACAACGCCGTGCGGGTACAAAGAGCAGGTCTCCCCCGGATTAAGCATCCTTTTCTCCGCAATTCGTTCTCCACACTTACTCAACCTGCAGCCCGCTGCTGCTTGCTTTGTCTCTAAATTTATTCCTCTTTCCTCTACTCGCCGGAATTCCCGCTCCCCTCTCGGCATCTATTGTTTTGAGTACTCGACTCGATCGGAGACGACAATGAGCGACGCCGGTCTGCACAGGCTCCAGACGCTGGAGGTGGGCGCGACCGATGCCGTGCAGAAGCACTACGCCCGCCGCATCGTCGAACGGCGGCCCGTGTCCGAGCGGAAGCTCGAGTTCGAGCAGAAGAGGCCGCGGTGGCTCAGGGAGATGCTGGCGGAAGCAACCGGGGTGTTCTTTTACGGTATGATTGACCCGAGTGTTGATTGGGTAGACGGACGCCCTTTTCTCATCGTGGCGTGTACGTACGCAGTCTACCCGGGCATCGCTTCCACCGCGTCGTTTTTCCTGAACGAGACGGAGCCGGCGTTTGGGTCGCTGCTCCAGATCGGCTTCGCGTACGCGTTTGGCATCGCCTTCGCCATCATCACTTGCGCCTCCACGTCTGGTGGCCACTTCAATCCGGTACGTTCCCAATCCAACAAAGAGAGAGAGTCCGCAACACCACAACGATTGATTCATCGCTGACCAAGAGACGATAAAATCGTTGCACAGGCCGTCACCATCTGCTTCGCCATCTGGCAGGACTTTCCGTGGAAGAAGGTGCCCGTGTACATCTTCTCGCAGATCTTCGGCGCCTTCATGGCGGGCATGGTGCTGATGGGCCAGTACCACGAGCAGATGGCCGCCTTCGACGCCGCGTCGCTGGCCAAGGTCGGCTCGTCCGTCTACAACGGCGGGCCCGCCAGCATCCTGTGCACCTTCCCCGGCGAGACTCAGCACAACCTCGGCTACCTGTTCCTGATCGAGTTCTTCGTCGACGCGTATATCGTAAGCCTCTCTCTCCTTCCCATCATCCTCACCCCCATCCATCATCCGTCCCTACTCCCCCCCCCCCCCCACATACATCCCCCGACCGAACCGAACCGATCGACCAACGCGGGGGAAACCAACAGGCAATCGTAATCTGGTCCGCCCTCGACCCCGCCAACCCCTTCGTCTCGCCCGCCTCCGCCCCCTTCGTCATCGGCTTCGCCTACGCCGCCATGGTGTGGGGCTTCGCATCCATCTCCATCTCGACCAACCTCGCCCGCGACCTGGGCACGCGCATCGTCGCCGCCATCTTCTTCGGCGGCGAGGCTTTCTCGTACCGTTCGTACTGCTGGATCGCCATCTTGGTCAACGTCCCCGCGACGTTTGCGGCGACGTGCTATTACGAGCTCGTGTTGAGGGATAGTCTGGCGAAGCTCGGGACGGGCAGGGCGGTGCATGAGGGCGGCGATGTGGGGCTGCAGAGGCATTTGAGCCGTGTGGGGTGGGCGGATGAGGTGGGGGGCGGCGGTGGCGGGTGGGTGATGGATGACAAGAGGGCGAGTGGAGGTGGGGGCGCGGGGGGGAATGGGTTGGGTGTGGAGATGAAGGAGGTTGTTTGAATTGCTTGTTCTTTTTCTTTCGATGGCCTGCTTTGCCCCAGGCCCGCCCGCGCTTTAGGATCATGTCAACACTGCACATGCAGGAAAATGAAGTTTACTCGCTTTCTTTCGCGTCTCTGCTGGCTGTTTTCGCGCGTCTCCGACACCAGCCAGACTGCCATGAGTTAGCTCAGTAAGACTGCTACAAGCCAACCCAGCCGCTAAGAACACACATCTCCTTTGCTCAGCCTTCCCGACGAGCTTCTGTTGCTGATTCGCAAGCATAGCCATGATGCTACGGGCACTTTTGTAGACGTCAAGTCGTCCTGGTCGGCGATGCCGCGGGTCCGTGTGGATGGTGAGGAGGTGAAGTGTCGGTTGTAACGCTGAGCCGAAGAGGCAGTGAACCTCCTGGTCGATCGCACCTGCCAACATCGGGTTGCCGAAGGCTAAATGCACCCTACCGAGGTTCTGCGTTGGTATGTACAAGCCTCGCGATGGCCGATTCAAGATCTACCTCGAGAGGAAATGCGGCCCCGCTTCCATCGCACAGATTGCCCAGAACACTCGTATCGGGCTTCTCATGATACCCGGCGTTACCTTCGTCTATCGAAGTCATCGCACCGATCATGATCCGGATGACAGACGCCTCAGACAACTCACGCCCAGGTCTCTACAGTCGGATCTGGAGAGCAAAATCACCCAGCTGGCGGACATGGTGATACTTATCTTCAGCACCTTCAAAGCTGTTGAGAGCATCACTTATTCCCAAGATGAAGGGCTCACTCTGACATAGCTCAGATTGGAATAGAGACTCCAGCAGAATGTCACAAAATCCCCTGACTTCGCTATCTGGCCCATCCGCGTCGTGTTATGCGAAAGCGGCGTCGATCTGAGACGGCTCGCTCTGTCCGAGCTCCATATCAACTGGCCAATGTGCCCGTCCCATCCGCAGAGCTATCAAAGGTGGCTCGAGCAACCAGGTAAATGGTTGAGAGGAGGAAGGAAACAGATGTTTGGTAGCGAAGAAGTCTGCATGTCTCCGTCTCCCTGTGAAGTAGATGTTCGGAAAGAAGTGTAGAGCATATCATCTCAGAAATCCCGAAGTTCCGGCAAGTACCCATCATGCATTCTCATTTCATCAGTATGAACAATCAAAGCGACGACTCTAATAGGTCTGTCTTTACACGATTATCTTATGCTTAAGGACTCCCTGCATAAGTGTCTCGATAGATGATGAAATTATCTGTTATATCTTATAGTCCGTAGACTTATTCAGATCCATTCTTTTAAATTCCACGCGCGTAAAAGTCCCCCGAGCCGTGACGGACATCCAGGTGGGCCAACGCCGAGACTTAAAAATTTAAGTATAATGTCTAGACGTTTACTTTGATGGTCCCACGTAAGGAAATGGCATCATTGGCGCAGGGCATAAGCCTTTTCTGGGGCCTCAACGTCGACAATCGGCGAGCTTCCCCTTTGAGAGGTCCACTATTGGTCCTTGCGGCAAGAAAAGTGCTTCCTCCAGCACTTCGACCTGAGTAGCCAGCTTGGCTAAGAGTCTCATTTCTCTTAATCA
Source organism: Diplodia seriata (assembly GCF_021436955.1). Classification (NCBI taxonomy): domain Eukaryota; kingdom Fungi; phylum Ascomycota; class Dothideomycetes; order Botryosphaeriales; family Botryosphaeriaceae; genus Diplodia; species Diplodia seriata. Next base: position 87,620 of record NW_027117309.1, on the reverse strand, counting down.
ACCAAATCATTATCTCACTTTGCAGCAAAGATCCAGCCTGATCGTCTCATGTAATCCACCACCCCAGCCACGTATCATCCGCCGTAATCGAGTCTGCCGTGCAAGCGCATATGGGGGCAGCAGTCCAACAGCTCCAATCGCCAGCGATGGCAGGCAAACCGAAGCCCTCTTCCTCCTCCCCGCACAATCCGCCATCCAATCAACCCCGGCCCCCTTCAACCCAGCGCACCTTGCCCACCCACCCAGCTAGCTAGCCGCCCCTCCCTCACGAGCCGCCGGCATACTCGCTAGGTAGACACACCTGTCATCGCGAAACACCACTACCAACTCCCCAAGGCCGTCGCCGTCGTCCCCTCCTAACGTGTCGCACACGTCGATCAAGATGTCCCGCCACCCACGTCGACGTCGGCCTGCTCATCCGCATGGATAAGCAACAGCATATCCCCTACCACCCAGTACGGCGAGCTGAGGGCAGCTGGCAGCGGGCGAGGAAGAAGAAGCGGTGCAGGGGCCCGCGGATGGAGAGGAGGGTCGGGTGAGGGTTGGTGCGGTTGTGATGACGATGTGTCGGAGAGCGATCACGGCGGAGGGAGGGGGTGGTAGTGCGTGCGATGGCCTACGAGGGGTTTTCAGTGTGCACGTTAGGGAGGGGAACGAGAGAGCGGGCGTACGTACCCGTGGTGGTACCTAAAGGCGGAGGCTGAGCGGAGGCCCGATGTTCGCTGATCGGTGAGACGCAGGCGCAGCTCGCGATTGCGCCGTGCATCTTGCAATTGGGCATTTCCGGGCCACGGCACCGCAAGAGCTCTCTGGACAGCGTGAGTTGGGAGTAATACGTTGGCTTGGGTTTGACCAACCCGTTTGAGAGTGGCCTCGAGAAGTAGGCTGTAGGCTCCCATAGGACAACAGGAGCGATTAGACGCCGCAAGTGTTCTCTAGGTGCCATTCTCCGCCTCATCGATAGAATTGAATTAGGCTTATCTATAGCATTGACAAGAATCGTCGTCGTGGTCGTCGTCGGGCTGGAAGATGACTCCCTGGTGGTGTCGACGACAGTCGTAGATGGTCAGATTGCGGATAGCTTGGGCGATGGCTGGAGTGTGCAACACAATGCACAGCTCGGCAATGCGCAGAGGATGGAAGAAGAAGCCTAAGTCGGCGACGTGTTTGACGAAGGAGAAGGTGGACTAATTGGCTTGCAGCTCCTTCGATGTCATGCGGAGGCTGCCGCAGTCTGTAACGTCCAGGAAGTCGGCAATGGCTGTAACAATGTCGGCAGGCAGAGTCTGCAAGCGGGACACGGAGGTTTTCATCGCTTACCTAGGTAGGGCTGAGGGCGGGACGGAGAGGGGGCGGCGTGGTTCAGCGAGCGCGCAAAAATGGCAGAAGAGCAGCCATGCGTCGCGCTAACCGCCTTCGGCTTTCATCGAGGCCGCCGCAGCCAGAACCGCAGGCAGCATAGCCCGTAGCAGCGCAGCGCTGTCGGAACGAGTGTTGCGCTCCAGGCGTGCAAGCGAATTCAGCTTCTTTAGCACGCTCTTCCTGACCCAACTGATCTTTATGCTCAAACGCGAGTCGAAGACGAGGCAGGGCAGTGGCTCGAAAATGCCTAGCTACGCAAGCCAGCTGAAGTACGAGAAGTTACAACAGTGAGGAACAACGCGCACTTAGCGTCTGGCCGGTCTACAGAGGGAGCCTCGAAGTCCAGCGAGAGTATTCGCGGCAACGCTATGTTGTTTCGCCTAGCGGGCTATGTACCACAATCGGTATGGTACTACAGGCGTCCAGCCAGCTATTGTGCGCTGGGCTTCAAGGTCTTAGATGCAAATTCTACGCAGCCCAGCGCAGCGCAGCGTTGTCGACATGCGCAAACGCAGCCATGCGCAAGCACCGCCATGCCGCGCTCGGGCTGCAAGCCGCGCTACCGTTGCGCGAACCACCCGCGGCCATCTATGAATCGCGAGCGTGAGCTGCTGCTGTAACGGTACTGCGACCTTCCTGCTCTCGTTCCATCTAGATATATCATCCATGTGAGCCCCCCTTAGCGAAGCGAGGTGTAGCCGGGCGCCGGGCTAACTGGACGGAGTACGTCGAGTAGCTGGCGAAGATAGATAACAAAGCGGAGGCGCGATAGAAGGAGGCGAGGAAGCGTAGATAGCGAAACGTGGGCACGGTGGAAGCGGGCGACGATCGAAGCGTAGAAACGGGGAAAGCGAGGGGCGGGGCGTAGCTAAGGCGAGAAGAAGCGCAGGCAGAGCAGCGAACGTAGATGGGTCGAAGCTTCGAGAGTTTAGAGGCATGCGAACGCGCTAAGGAACGCATAGACACGAAGTCACCTCACTTCCGAAGTGCTTCTGGCTAATGGATAGCTGGAAATCTTGCTGGACGCACCTCGCCCCAGCTGACAGGACCAAGTAGGTGTTGCCGGAGCTTTTCAATCGCTCTAATCTTGACGCAATCCCTTCGCATCGCTAAGCATCGCCCTCCCAAGACGTTTGTCTGCTGCTAGGCGCTATGTTTGCGCACTCTACGTATGTCAGCGAAGTAGGTTTGCAAAGACGGAGTCACGCATTGAAGCGAACTAGCGAGAAGTATCGTTCCATGACCAAAAAGCACCGCAAAGAAGATCAAGCCCCTCCCAAAGAAAACCATGTCCGCTTCCTGGCAGGACTAGGACACGAAAGCAAGAAATGAATTCAACTGGCACGGCGCCTCGGTCCCGGTCCCGGTCAAATCAAGATCTTTGCACGTACGACGCAAGGCCAGGATGCCTTCGACGGGACGAGCTGGGCGCAGCTCAAACTCGAGCTGATCCAAGCTGCTGACCATGTGCTTGCAGATTTCGTCAAACACCTCTTGAGGGACGCTGACGAGTATCGGCTGAGGGACTACGAGGGGAGCAGAGGTGGCAGACACAATGGAGTCCATGTTCGGCAAGTCAGAGGGGCTGTCGCGCTTGCTGTGCGCTGGAAGGCACACTGGTTGCTCAGCGGCAGGAGTGTTTGGTAAATGCGATGAGGCGGTTAACCTGACATCAGAAAGAGTTAGCAGTAGGTTGTAGGTAAGGTACTTTCGCAAGCATGAGCGGGCCTGCCTGGCGGTACGCCATGGAGAGGATTCTTGTAAAAGCGACGGCAAAGCGGGTGCTAGAAGTGCATCAAGACTTGATCCTCACGAGCAATCACTGTAGAAAGGTAGCAGGAGTGCACATAGTGCCGTAGAATAGCGCAAGCAGCTTGGAAGAAGGCAGATGCTGTCGTTGACTGGCACTGTCTGTCGTGTCAGGGTATGAAATCATGTACCAAAATGTGCGCGCTGTGGCACCGATCTCTGTTGCACACTTTAAAGGCAGCTTCCTGGTATAGCTCTCTCTGTATACTGCAGGGTGATTGGAGAACAGAGATGTCTGTAGTTGTCCAGTCACACGCCGAGGCGGAAGGCGGAGGGCATCAGGGGCATGGAAATGGAAGAACGGTGGCGGCTGATAGGCGTTGGCAGAGTTGCAAGCGCAGCCCTGAGCAGGAGGCCACGGACCTCGCTAAGCGAGCGCGCAAAAACCTGGAGCCTGGCGCACGCGTTTTTGCCGCGCATCGAAAGTCCTAGTGGTGACTGATCCGCCGACTCCACCTCCTCGTCATCCACAACCTTTCTTCGCACCGACGATCAGCACAGAACCATACACGCCCTCTCCTCACCCCTGAATCAATCGCTACGAGCGTATACAACCTTCTCTACCTCCCTGCGAACTCTTAGATCTTCCAGATCTCTGACCGTTCTTCCAACCAACGATCAGAACAACACACTCCACGCCCTCCACAATGAATCCGAACACCTCCTCTAACGCCGATTGGCTGACGCGCGTCTCGCGACCCCCTGCTCACGGGCGCTCGCCACTATCCAACGTCCCCAAGGACGTCTTCCTCGTGCTCATGGACTCTCTCGACTGCGCCGGCCTCTGCGGCATGCGCGGCACGTGCCGCTCGCTGCGCGACCTCATCGACAAGGACTTCCCGCAGAAGCACTGCCCCACGCTGGAAGCAGACTTCTCGATGACCGGGCTGCGCGTGCTCGAAAACTTCGCGACGACGACCGTCTTCGGGCCGGTGCTGCCGGCGCTCAGCTTCAACGTGTCGGCCTTCCGGGCGCCCGACTACATGGCGGAGGCGGACCTGTGGGTCGAGGACAACGCCGACAACGTGTTCGCGCGGCGGCGCGAGGTGACGGCCGCCTTCGTGCCGCGCCTCGCCGCCGCGCTCGCGCGCTTCCCGGCGCTGGAGGAGATCGAACTCCGCGACGCCTTCTTTGACCCGTGGTGGAGGGCCCACGTCGTGCACGGCAACGAGCCCGTCGCCTCGTGGGCCGTCAACGCCCTCAGCCGCGCCCTGCTCCTCCCCGCCGCGGCCGACATCCGCCTCAAACACCTCACCGTGTTGGGCGACAACTACCACCTCCCCGGCTCGCTCCGCAGCCGCCGCCAGCGACTGCCCGGCGCCGTCGATGCCGGCGGCCTGGCCGGCCTCGAGAGCCTGTGTGTCGGCCTGCCGCTGAACGTCGGTAAGTCTGCTGCTGCGCACCCCGCATCCACCACTTCTTGAATGTTAGATAATACGTGACCACCACCTAGACACCGAGCCCGCGTACGACAGCCTGCTGGAGGTGATCAACGGGCTGCCGGGCGTGCCCTCGCTCTCGCTCACCAACGCCCACGGCGGCTTCTGGCGGGGCACCGCCGTCGGCGCCAACTACCTGGCGGGCGCGATCCGGTGCCCCAACCTTCGGGAAGTCAGCATCAGCGGGCTCGAAGTCGAGCCGGACCCGGTCAAGCGGCTCCTGCTGCGCCATGCCGCCACCCTGCGGAAGGTGCACGTCGAGGAGTGCTTCGAGCTCGACGAGTGCTGCCGCCGAGACTGCGAGCCCGTGATCCGCGACTTCGCGGCCGAGCGGCTCGCGCTGGATGCCGGCCAGCCCGTCATCGTCTGTGACCCTGACCACTTCTCTTAGGGGGGAGGGGGAGGGGGAGCAGACGATGACGGGCGGCTTGGGGTGGGGGTTTGGGTTGGAAGGGGGCTGGGTGCCTGGGGGATGCTGGGACCGCAGCTCGTGCCGTTTAATTGGGGTTTGGCCTTTTCTTTTTCACTACGGCAAGGTTTGGGAGGGAGGCGAATAAGTTGCTAATACCCTCACACTGATACACTGAGCGCGTTCTGTTTGGCGGATGGAGTTCTTTTTACCCAGTCGTTTTCCACCGGGCTGACCGGCTAAGGGGAGGGTAGGATACGACCGGGCCTTGGCAGCGCAGACACTTCCCTAGGAATCCATGACGTTCGTTCCGGGTCACCACTCCAGCTCCACTTGTCAACAAGGCTACACAGACATGCCAAGTGTCACAAAAGTAAGCGATGAGAAGAGGGTTCCGCGACACTTTTGGTGTTCTATCTCTATCTACTACTAAGCCAGTCAGCCTCCTTCACACGCCGCCCAGATCCCCTAGACTGTTTCCTGCACTCCTCAGCTCTGTGGTTCATCTCCTCCGCTCAATAGCCGATCAGGTACTTGAGGCCCTGTATGAGCGAGAGGATGGCAGGCGAGAGCGTGGAAGTGGATGCGTTCAGCGACGAGTTGACGACGGGGAGCGACCCGTGAACCAGGATGTTGACCGAAAGCAGCAGGCCAGCAAGGATGCTCATGACATTGTTGATGATGATGCCGAGGACCATCAAGACACCTATCGAGAAGCGTCAGGTTCGATCCACCGTCATCATACGTGAAGGGGGCGAAGGAAGAACTTACCGGAACCGAGCTTGTTGACGGCGTACTGCAGGGTGTAGAGGACCTCGTTGACGATGGCGATGGCCGAGTTGGCGATGGTGACGGTGTCGCCGCCGAGCTGGCCGCCGAGGGTGCCGATCTGGGTGGTGCCGGCGCCCAGCACCGCGCCGATGGCGTTGAGCTCGCTGCGGATGATCATCATCGCGTTGTTCTTCTGCACCCACGTCGAGTTCTCGTTGATGGTCGCCAGCGTGTCGTTGATCTTGCCCGTGTGGTCCCGCACCTGGTCGTAGTTGGACAACAGCACCGCGTTGACCGACACCGACGCCGACACCGACACCGACGCCGACCCGGACGCGCTGACCTGCCGCTTCTCCATGTCGAACGGCTCGGAGACGGGGCTGAGCAGCTCGTCGTCGATCACGGGGACCGCGTAGACGGTGGAGACGAGCGTGGCGAAGGCCACGGCGACGGCGGCGGTGATTCTCATTTTGGCGGATCGTGGGAGTGTTTTTGACGAGGGGGGACTGTTGGGTTGGAGTGATGCCTTGATGAAGAGGAACTGTGAATGTTGTGTTCTGGGAGAAGCATGTCCTCTGCAGCAAGCATTAAATACATGTCTCATGGAGGCTTCTACAAACTGAACTTGAAGGAAATGCCGAACTGCACCAGGCGCGAATGTTGATGTCCGAAAGCATCACCAAGCTCGCGTGGTGCCAGCGGGCCGCTCCACTGGTCAAAACGTTAATCCCTTCCCCCTTGCTTCCCAGTGCCGGTAGTTTGCCGTCCCCGTTGTCTTCCACATTCTTTGGTGAAAATTTCCGCAAAAGGCATGAAGCAATGTCTTCTAGCGGCTGTCTGTGTAACAGCTGGCTTTTTCGCTTTTCCCGACCCCGCGGTATCCGCCCGAACGTCGAACATTCTTTGCTGCGCTCAGCTGCACATACTTCCAAAGCTCGAGCCTGGCTGTGCACGACAGAGAGATGGGCGTGCAAAATGCCGTCGTAGCCGATGGCGCCACACAGCAAGTCGATTGGCGTAGCAGAAGATGAAAGTACCCCTTAAATCTCCAACGTGACATTGTATGAAAACGGGGTTGAATTGTCAGTCCGCGCAGTTTTGCAACGTAAATCGGGTCAGGTTCATGCATAGTAAGCCGTCTGCAATGTACTGTACTTCAGACCCTTGAATAGAAGTCTTCAACTTACGCACTCGGTGAGAGATGTTGGTTCGCTAGTATCCAAGCAGTGCTTCCGCTTTCGTCATTGACAGTTTTCATTCTGTTGCTCTCCTGACTATAGGCTTCCTTCATGAGTTTTCCTACCGACTCAACACAAAGTTGAAAGTTCGCATTCTTCTGCTTGAGGATCAATACTCCTGAGTTCGGCCGCTGTTCTTTGTTCGTTACCAAATCATGGAGAACAGTAACCGTGTTCTCAGCTTTTCGAATCTTCTGGATCAGTTTCCTCCTCAATTTTGCTCACCAGAGACAAACGATCTGCGATAGACAAGACCTTCCAGAGTAGAGTTCAGTGTCGATGATGTGCCTCGTTCAGGTGTAAATAGCTGGAAGTAAATGCGAGTTCTCAACAAGACACTTTCAAGACGACTAAGCCCCCTTCCCATTTGGATTTGTATCTCTATGCGACAACATAGGTAAGCGCAATCTTTTCGCAGCCCGCTGTGTTGTTCGCGACTATGTAACGGATGGTGATCACGACCGCGCAGCCAATCAGAATCTCCGCACGCCGCAACGTCCCGGAGGGACATCTTGTGAATAATGTATGGGACTGCATATTGTTACGCGTGCGCGTAGGTGCCAAACTGCTAACCTCAAGTCGCCATCGGGGATGAGGAAAGTTTATCGGCTTAGTCTTTCGGATTTCCATAGGATGGCAAGTGAGGGGTTCCTAGATCGTGCGGCGGGCACCCGGGAGATGTCGCGTACGCCGCCTTCGCAACGAATGGTCATGTACCTACATACCAAGTCAAACAGGTCCAATATCTACTTCCACATCCCCGACGAACCTAGGAGCTTTGCAAAACCAGACCGAAGTCATTGCACGTGTACATCTCGCAGCAGCAAACACACCCCATGCATGAACGACCGAATGTGCGCCGAACGAAGACTTTGGATTGGACGGGCGAAATTGCATCAGTCGTGAGCGGGCTCTACCTCCGTCCCCCGTTCCCTCCCTCACCATCTTTTTCGCCTTGGTTGGCATCGACCCAAGCTGTGCGCACACTGTGCAGTCGTCACTTTGTCAGCGACGGCGCGGTGCTGCGCCGTCATCGGCGAATGCGGCAGGCAGTCATTCCGAGAGTGGTGTCGATAACGATGGCGGTGAAAGAGAAAAAAAAGACGGTTGGCGAGGGTCGCGTCGCTTGGAAAGCTTTGCCAGATTCGATGGGCGAGCAGCCCGTTGCCGCGGTCGGTCGTCGGGCTGCAAAAAGCTGCGCCAGATATACGTAGCTGCGAATCACCCCACAACCATATATGCATTGCGAGCGGTGTGCTATTTTTGATGCTACTGCTGTTGCTGCCGAGGTACTCACTGCGGACAGCGACACTGCGGGCATCGGCCAGACTACTCGGTTGGGATTCCCACCCCGCGAACACGTAGTCGGTGAGTGACTTGAACCTTTTAGATCTCTTCAAACACGCGGCTGCTCGCCATCAGACGCGCGCGCGGCCGGAATCGACACTTATTGAGTAGTTCCAACGAGCTTGACCATGCGTGAGGATGACCGGCAACAACTCGACACCTCCTCCGGAGCTACCGTGGTCTGATGGGCGATATGTGCCGTCGGGGCATGGTATTAGTAGCTGCTTGGTATCTCGACTTGCTTCTGCTGTTCCGCTTTGCCATTGCAGTGCCTTTCATGCCCGCTTGCCCCGTACCATCCGGCACTCTTCGACAAGCTTTGAAACCTCGTTGTTGCCGTGATTTCCATTGGCGGCCCGCATTGAAATCTAGAAGTGAATGACTTGAAGATGGAAGACGAGACGGTATATGAATTGATCCAAGAGTCAGATTGAAAATTCTCTAATGGACAGAAACGAAAGTTAGAAATCAGTGCGAGCAATCTCTTGGCTCGACGTGCTGCGGCTTTGTGTGCGTCGGGTAATTGCGGCGTGCGGAGGTTCTGATTGGTTGCAGGGAGTAGGAGTGCTGTAGGCAACACAACACATGTTATGTTGTTCGCTCGGAGCTCTCCAATAGCAGGCTTGAGTTGCAATATATAGAGCAGAATGTCGTAACACGGCTTTCAAACTGCACGACCATCCATCAACACCGCAAACGGTCCAACCAACTTCAAACGCAGATAGCATCCGCAGCACCACCTCACGAAATCCATTCTGATTCTGCATCATCGTCAACCAGTCATCGCCGTATATACTTTTCGACAAACGACTCTATAAAAAGCTCTACGATCGTAACATAACTGGTACTGCTGCGGCAGGAAGGATTCCAATACGAGGGCACGGCCCACTTTCACCGGGGGGTTACCAGCAGCATCATTCGTCGTGACGCTTTCCCGTCTTGCCGCCGCGAATGTACCCTGCTTCAACCGAATTGGCCAATCCCTGTCCTGGGCCGAGGCTTAATATATACCTAACGATGCTGTCCCGCGCAGAAGTAATAACAGCAGCGCCCTTACGTATTCCTTTTCTTCCCTTCTCAACGACCACAAAAACACCACCCCTCCTTCCAACACCAGACACTAGATAAAGAGCAAACTCAAACGCCAAAGCACAGAATGCTCCCAATCCCAATCCTCCCCAAACGCTCCTCCGACTCCTCCGACGACAGCTCCACCGAATGGAGCGACACCAAAACCATCGTCGCCGCCGCGATCGCGGGAACATTCGCCATCACCCTGATCGGCGCCATCGTCTACTTCCTAGACAGACATCAAAAACGGCGCTCGGGGGAGCGGATGCGGAGGATGTACGACTCCTCGTCGTCGGGCGACAATTTGCTTGATGATTTGCGGGGTACATGAACAATAACGACGAAACGACGGTTTCAGTCATATTGTGCACGGGTCGGGAGTTTGATTTGGTAGCGCAAAATGGAAAAAAACTCCCCGTAGCGAGGATGGAGGCTTTTTCGACGAAGGGGGAAAAAAAAAAGAAACATGCTGGCGGTTCTTTAAGCCATGCGGAGGACAGAACACACAGGAGCGCGTCGGCATCGGGTCGTACAGATGAAGATGACTTTAATTTTTCTCTGCTCTGTTGGGCTACTGTTTGCTTGTAATTCCTTTTTTTTTTTATCTTTCTTTTCTGCCGGCGAAATGGCTGGACTTTTCTCCCGCTTCAACCACGTACATACATACATTACTGTGCATAGAGGCTCTCTGGGGAGATCACGATACCACGCCCTCATTCCCGGACAGAAATCCCCTGCCCTCCCTCCCCATTCTTTTTCTGCTTCGAAATCGAATATCGAACATCGAACTTCGAACTTCGAACATCGAACACCAACACCAGCACCAGCACCGACACATCTCCAACACCCTGGACCCCCCACCTCCACCCACAATCCCCCCCACTCAATCCAACGACTCACACAGAGCCCCCATCACTCCCCCCATCACCACCACCACTCCCCGCCCTCCTCCACTCCACGCTAAGATACTCCCTCCAAGTCCTCAGCCCGACCTTCTCGTACCAGCCGTCCAGCGTGACCCAATCGACGAAGCAGCGGCCGACGCCGCGCATGCGCAGCTCCTCGAGCGCGGCGGCAACAAGCGCAAGCCCGACGCCGGCATCCCTGCGCGCGGCCTCGACGCCGACGCACGCGATCAAACCCGTCTGCTCCGCGCCCAGCAGTTCCGGGAAGGCGAGATCAGGGAGGAAAACGGGGGTGCCGGGCGCCAGCATCATGGTCCAGGCGACTTGCTCGCCCGCGGGGTCCGATTCGCGTTTCTTGCGGCGGTCGTCGTGCGCGACCATGACCTGGCCGTGCAGGCCGGCTTTGGCCAGCGCCTCGTACCCTTCGACCCAGCCGGAGTAGGCGCCGAAGTTCAGGCGCTGCTTCTCGAGGCACTCGGCCTCGCCGGCGGCCGTCCACGGGCGGAACGCGATGCCTTTCGAGCCGGCGCGGGCGATGCGCATCGACGAGTCCGGGTCGGGGGTGTGGGTGGCGACGAGGTCGATCCAGAGGTCGCGGCAGCGGGCGGAGCGGGCGTGGGGCGAGTCGCGGGTGCCGGGCGCGAAGCCGCGGTGGAGGAAGAAGGATCGGTTGGACGGCGCGATGTCGCGCGGGAGGGCGGGGAAGAAGCGCGGGAACGAGGAGCCGATGGAGAGGGTGGGGCTGCTGGCGCCGAAGTGGCGGTGCTGGGCGTGCGCGAGGAGCGCGGTGCCGATGCCGAGCTTTTGCTGGAAGGGGTGGACGATGAGGACGCTGATGAGCCCTTTGGGTGGGGCGTGGGCGGATGCGTTGGGAGGGGGTGGCTCCGTGTGGGTTGCCATGAAGCCGACGACGGTGTCGTGGCGGCGGACGACGAAGTGGGCGCTGCGCGGCCGGGTCAGGAGGTCTGCCAGTCGCGGCTTGGAGACTAGATATGTTGGGAGCACTTCATGCCACAGGGCGCAGACCTGATCCATGTCTCGCTCGGGCGAGAAGGCTTGGACGGTGTGCTCGTATTGGGCCTTTTGCTCAACGGGGAGATGGCCTTGTGCTTTCTTGATGCCGAAGAGAACGTGGGCGGTGGCAGTGAAGGCGGCTGGTGTTGGTTCGTAGATTGCCAAATAGTTTTTTATCCGTTCGGTGGAGAGGAAATCGTAGGGATCGCATGTGGCGACTACGACCAGCTTTTTGACAGCGTCAGCTAACTTGAGAGCCATGTCTTTTTGATACGGTGCAAGTCGCGCGTTCCTGGTGGCCAAAATGACGGCGTCTGCGGCCTTCGCGGCCTTGAGCACCTCGTCCAGGTTTGATCCATCTTCGTAGAAACGAAAACCTTGGATTCCAGGATTGTGGGTCTTCAGTATGTCGACAAATCCAGGAGGTGTGTATGGACCACGCGATTCGACTTGGCCGTACTCGACCACACCACTGGCAACAGGTTTCTCTCCGGGCGAGATGAAGACGAGACGTTGACTCTTGGTCAGGGGGAGGACATCTGATTCCATGCGGACGGCGGTGGTACTTGAGGCATACACCTTCGAGGCAAGCTCGGAGTTTTGCTTGTTTATTGTTGGAAGATCAAGGGGTTTCTGAGAGCGGGTATATCGCTCGTCGTTAAAGGAACCGACTCTGGCATAGGACTGCTCAAGTTGGCGCACGAAGTCCGGATCCTTCTTGGCGGCATCGAAAACAGCATGGAGAGCGCCGACTTGCAGGTCAATGGTATGGCAGATCATGACGGCATCGCAGCCAGCCTTGAGGGCGGTGACGGAGCCTTGAATAGTACCGCCGCATTCAGTACGGATGGCATTCATTTCCAGGCAGTCAGACACGATAACGCCTGCGAAGTTGAGGTCGTTTCGTAGGGTGCGCAGGACGGCGGGATCCAGGGTAGCGGGTAGTTTCGAGGCGCCGAGCACGATGTGGGCAGTCATGACGGCCGGGACATTCTCAGTGACGGCACGGCGAAAGGGCACCAGCTCGCATTTCTCCATGTCAGTCCAGCTCTTTTGAATGAGGGGGAGGCCGTAGTGCGAGTCTACAGCGGTGTCGCCGTGGCCGGGGAAATGCTTGACGCATGGAATGACGCCTTCGGCGCGCAGGCCGCTCAGGTTCGCGGAAGCCAGGCGAGCAACGGCGTAGGGGTCGTCGCTGAAAGAGCGGACGCCAATGACGGGGTTCTCAGGGTTGTTGTTGACATCGCAGACGGGGCCGTAGTTCATGTTGATTCCCAAGGCTCGCAGCGCTCTTGCCGTAGCGCAGCCGACATTGTAGGCGTCATCAGAGGAGCGAGCAGCGCCCAGTGTCATGGAGCCGGGCAGCTGGGCAGTAATGGGAGGAGTGATGCGCGTAACGAGACCATTCTCCTGGTCGATGGCGATGGTGAGCGGGCGATCATGGCCGGCGTCCTTGGCAATCTGCTGCAGCTCGGCTGTGAGAGCTTGGAGCTGTTTTGCGTCGCGGACATTGCGTTGGAACAGGACGATCTGGCCGACGTAGTAGGGAGCGCGGATCAGGCGTTTGATGTTTTCGTCAGCCGTTTGGCTGTGGAAGCCGACGATGAACAAGCGGCCAATGAGGCGTCGCAGGCGGTCGTCGTCCGGAGCCATGATCAGGCAGTGTATCAGGGTCCAACGCGATACCTTATATGGCAACTCCGGGCCCGACTAAGCGTGCAGCAGCAGAAGAGGGAATGAGACAGGCTGCATGTGACTGGCCAGCTGTGGCGACTTATCTCGACCGGACGGCGAGGGCGATCGGGCGAGTCAGTTGTCGGATGATAGCTCTGATGGAACGCGGTGCAGGTGGTGAGGAGATAGCGGTTGGAGGAGGTGTGATGTGGTCGGGAGTGGGGCGCGGGGGGCAATGACATGGGCGGGGCTTATCGACCGATCGACGCCGGCGACTCCACGACAGCATCACCCGCCGGACCCAGTGCCCAGCTGTGCATCCTCGCTTCCCTCGCCCGCGTACCTTACATATCTGGCGACCCCGCTGCATGTCCGGCCATGCCTCCTCGTCGTCCGCTCGCCGCCCGTCGCTGGAGCCGTTGCTGCCCCCAGCCCCCGCCATGACCGACGCCAACGACAAGAAGCTGCGTGACAACCTCGAGCAGTACGAGCAGCTGTTCGGGGCCGACGAGGACGCCTTTGACCAGCCCACCACCACGCGCAGGGAGCTCTGGTCCTACTACCTCTACTACAACGGCGACAACGGCGTGGGCCCCGGCGCCTACAGCCAGACACTGCAAGTCTCGCCGGGTACCTCGCCTGTGTCCCCACACTGACTTGACCCCACCAGATTCCAGTCCGCCCTGACTTCCGCCGGCCACGACCCCAAAGTCTCGCCGCCCGTCGCCGGCAACTGCGGCGATGGCGCGTGCGTCGTGCCGTGGGGCAGCGGCACCCGCAGCGTTGCCTCGGTCGTGCTCATCGCCAACGGCCTCTGTTTCGCCGTCATGACGCTGCTGTTCGTCTGGCTCGGCAGCGCCGCCGACTACGGCTCCTTCGGCCGCTGGCTGCTGCTCGTCCTGACCGTCATCTGCTGGGTCTTCCAGTACGCCTTCATGAGCGTCAAGGGCCCCGATCAATGGCACACGGCCATGGCTTTATTCGTTGTGAGCTATATCGCCTATGGCGCCACCCTGGTCTTCTACGCCGCCCTGTTTCCGCGCCTGGCCCGGTACATGCCGCACGTGAGGAAGGCCCGCGAGGAGGACCTGAAGGAGGGCAGGATCAGCCAGGACGAGTACGACAAGATCGAGAGCCTGGAGAAGAACCATCTGTCCAACATCTCCACCGCCCACTCCAACATCGGCTACCTCCTCACCCTCGCCATCAACCTGAGCGTGCTGCTCCCCCTGCAAGGAAACGACTACGCCAACAACTGGGCCCACTTCCTGACCAACACCTACTGGATCGCCCTCGGCATCTGGTGGTTCATCTTCCAGCAGCGCCGCCCGGGCCCGAAGCTCCCCAAGGGCTCCAGCTACGCCACCATCGGCTGGAAGCAAGTCGCCCTCGCCCTCAAAGAGGTGCGCCACCTGCCGCAAACCTTCACCTACCTCGTCGCCTTCTTCCTGCTCGCCGACGGCCTCAACACGACGGGCGCGCTTATTAGCATTATCCAAGCCTCACAAGTGCAATTCAGCTTCCTGCAAATCACCTACCTCAACCTGTCGCAAGCCGTCTGCTCGACCTTCTCCACCTTCGCCTTCTGGTACGTGCAGCGGTACTTCGGCATCAGCACGAAGCGCATGTTCATGGTGACCAACGCCTTCTCGGTGCTGATCCCCTTCTACGGCATGCTGGGCCTGTGGACGGCGCGCGTCGGCTACCACCGCCTCTACGACTTCTGGCTGTACAACGTCGCCTTCGGCCTCTTCCAGGCCCCCTACTACGCCTACGCCCAGACCATGATGAGCGAGGTCACCCCGCGCGGCTACGAGAACATGTTCTTCGGCCTCTACGGCATCACCAACCGCGCCAGCTCCATCATCGGCCCCAACGTCGTCCAGGCCATCGTCAACAAAACCAACAACAACTGGCTGGGTTTCCCGTTCTTGGTCGCCCTGTGCGCCGCCGCGAGCGTTGTCATTTGGTTCGTGGATCTGGACAAGGGGAGGGAGAACTGTAGGAAGTATGTTGAGGAAAGGAAGCTGGTGCGTGTTGCGAGGGAGAGCGGGAGGACTGTCGAGGAGATTGTTGAGGGCGTGACGGAAGGTGCAGGCTTGACCGTTGAGGCGGTGGACGGGCGAGGAAAGAAGGATCCGTAAAGGGAAGCGATGTGGTCGAGCTCGGGGCATATTGGTCTGCAATGACTTTGGCCTTGCATTCCCTTCGCACGACTATACCGGTTTATGGATAGCTGAAGTAAATGCATAGAGTTACGTCCAGTTTTTCGAACCCGATGATGATATCTAGACGCCATCTTAACTATCAACCGCTAAATTTGCCGCTGACCGGTCAAGTGGATCAATATGTAGCTTTCCATTGCGTGTCTCGCACGTAATGAAAAAGTCAGCCACAGAGGCTTAGTATTGCCATATATGTGGCTCGTCTCTTAAAAAGAGGGATGCTTCAAGCACCGGTACATTCCAGTTCTTTAAGGAAGACGGGGTGCGAATGGGACAGATTCACTATCTCATGGCTCAATCATGCTAATCCCTATTAACAGATATATATACCCTAAACATCCTACCTACAGCTCAATCTCCGGCTCCCTCGACTTATACAGAATCCTTGCGCTGGGATCCGGCACATACTCCGACTCGGTCAAGCTGCGCGGCTGCTCACCCTCAAACTTCCAGTCGTACTTCAACAGCAAATGCGCAACAGCAATTTTGATCTCGTTGCTGGCAAAGAAGCGGCCGGGGCAGGCATGTTGTCCTAGAACATTCAAATAACATCAGAAAACACGCACCGAGAGAATCGCACGACAGCAACACTTACCGTGACCGAAGCCCATGTGCTCGGCGCTGGTGGTGACGAACTGCCACCGGTTCTCCTGGCCGGGCTCGTTGCGCATGTCCAAGAAGCGGTGGCCGACGAACTTGTCGGCGTCGGGGCCCCAGTGTCGGGGGTCGTACATCTGGAAGGTCGGCATGGCGATGTGGGAGCCCTTGGGCAGCCGGGTGCCGTCGGAGAGGGTGACGGCCTGTTCGACGCGGCGGGTCATGACGTCTGTTTTGTTTTCCCCCCCATCATCAGCACACGGAGCACGACGACAAAAGGCAACAAGGCTCGGCGGGAAAAGGAAGAGGGGCACGACGACTTACTGGCGCCGAGGACGTGCACGCGCTGGCTCTCCTTCATGCAGCTGTCCAGCAGCTTCATCTTGTACAGGCTGGTCTTCTTCCACCCGCCGTCCTCCCCAAGCACCCGCGCAATCTCGTCGCGCAAGAGAGAAATATACCGCGGGTTCGCCGTCAGGTCGTACAGCAGCGTCGTGATGGTGAGCGACGTCGTGTGGATGGCGACGACGGACAGCAGCAGCTGCGCGTACACGACGTCGAACGGCCGCCCCGCCGCCACGTCCTCGAACCAGCCGATGGCGTCCGTCGACTTGGTCTTGGTCCCCGCCAGCGCGGCAGCGCGGCGGGCGGCGCGCCGCGCCGCCACCTCGGGCTCGATGATGCTGCGCGCCTGCGCGATGTGGTCCTGCGCCACGCGCAGCTCCGAGAGGAAGGGGTAGACGAAAGGCCGCACCCACGGCGCGAAGGTGCGCAGCCGCTTGGCCGCGCTGAAGGCGTCGACCGTGTAGCGGATCGAGATGGCGAGCCAGGCTGGGTTGTGGCAGATGGGCTCGCCGAGGAAGACTTTGGCCGAGAGCCGCGCCGCGAGCATGGGGGATATGTGGGCGAATTGCATCGGGGTCCAGTCTGTTTCTTTCGTCAGCTTCTTCTGCCGTGTTGGATGTCCCTCGAAGAGCTTACCTTTTGCGGGGGGGATAAGTTCGCCGATGACTTTTGTGGCTTCTTCGGATAGGCTGGCCGTCATTCCGCCTGCGAGTGTTAGCGTAAGTGCTGACTGGGTAGTGTAGAGCGTACCGAGGGCTTGAGTGAGGTTTTTGCGGACGACATCGTGGAAGATGTGATCCTCGCCAATGCCGTGTCCGAACACCTCAAGACCCGGGTAGGTGGGAAAGAAATTCTGAGCGGGATGGTTTAGTGGGAGCAACGGTTGGAGACTGCTTGACTGACCCTTTCGCCGAAGCCGGTCAGTGAGAGGTGCTCGTTGTTCCGAAGCTCGTCCGCAAAGGAAGGAGGAATGATGATGACAGGCCCGTTGCTACCGATGACCTGAAACACTTTCCCCTTGCACTGGACCAAGGTTAAAAGGGCGCATTTCTTGCAACTTGTACGGGTACTTACTTCATCCATGCCCCGCTTCATGATCTGGACAGCGCTCTGGACAAAGCGTGCTTTGGCCTTTGCATTGGTCCATTCTCCTGGTTCCTTCCCGACGAGCTTGAAGCCGGGATACGGCCGTTCCTCCTTTGCGTAGTAGCTGAAGACAGAAACAATGATAACGAAGCCGGCGAAGAGCAGCGACCCCAACTGGAGGGTGCTGCTATCGGTGCTGGTGGAAATGACGTCGAAGACCATGTTTGCAAGTAGGCCTCCGGAAGAGGAAGCGTAGATCGGTTCTGGATTAAAGACTGCTTCTCCCACGTTTTATATATACGGCCCGCAACGACCCCGTAGCAGCCGAAACAACGGCGCACGCGGGAGCCGGATCAGAGCCCTCCCGCTTGCACAAACCGTCGATCGTCGTTTCAGACAGGCTAAGGGTTAGCTGGAGAGATGTCCGCGCGCGGGTTGCACGCGGGTCCTCGTAGTGCACTGGCGCTGATTGGCTGGCAGGTACGGTCCCGCACGCGACGGCGTTGGCACCGTGGGTCCCGCCTGCCGATCGCTCGTCGGGTCGCGACTTCGTGCCGGGAAAGGGGAGGCTGCCTTCCGGTGTTGGTCTCTCCTTACCGCATGCGTGTATAGTGATTGACTCAGGCCGTCCGCAAAGTAGAAGTGCCTTGAATCGCCTGCAGCCAAGGGGACTGGAACTCGTCTTGGCTGGACGATCTGCAGGTGCGTAATCTCTTTTCGGCCATTGGTGCTCGTTGTGCTCCCTCGCATTCGTATCCCAGCATCCCGTCATCTCGGATTCCCTGGCCAAGCAACCCCCGGGCTGCCGTGAAACCCGGGCCACGGATGTTCGTTGCTGCGTCGTCGGAACAAGCATGCCGAGCCAGCCATTCAATATACAAAGCACCCGTACAAAATAGGCGCCCCGCAGCCCGTCGACGTGTTCTTCTTTCCGACCACACTTCCCATTGGGTCATGCAACAACAACCCACGTCACCCCACCCACAGTCATGACGCAAGCGTGAGCGGAGGGTACATACAAATTGGATTCCACTCTTATACGTAGTCGTTCTCTCCACCACGAACATTCCTCAGTGAGAGACACGTCTTGTTTATGTCTTTAACAGCTTGCCGCCCCACATTCTACCTTTCACCGACTACATTCTAGGCCTTTGTCTGTCCTGACAATACATGCACGAGGTCTGATGGAGCCATACATGTTCACCTATAGGCTGACGGTACTTACAGCCGTGTTCGCTTCTGTCGTGGTACCTTGATTACCTGTTAAGAGGTGATTAGGCATGCTTTGCAAGTCGCAACATAGACCTTCTACAGCTGATGACCCCTCATCGTGTCTAAATGCGAGTTGGCTTACCAGTGGAGCGAAGCCGGGTTCTCTGGCGCCTCCAGTATTTATAGCATACCCACTGCGCGTAATGCAGCAATCTACCTCAAGACACACGACGCCTATCCAATACACGACACATCCGCTCTCCTGAGTTTGACACGCCCCACAATGTCGGTTACCGAGTGCACTTGTAACTGGATCCGGGAGCGGTTCAACGACTGCGGCCACTACAGTCCACCAGTCCCAAAGCTGCCGCAATGCACTTTCACCCCACACAAATTCGACCTCGCAAGATGTGAGACCAGGCTCGTATCTGGCGAGTGTGGCAACTGCTAGCTGGGTCCCATATTGACCGGTCTTTTTGGTGTGTAAAATCCGGTCTTGTGATATTGTCATTCATCAACATACACCGGTAGAATCTGAACTTCAATTTTGAGATTTTGAGATAGGCTCACAGCTCCACGAGCCCACAATACCCAAGCACAAGATGCGCACTCGTGGAGTAGCCTCCTGCCATGCTGGAGTTCCATTATTAACACCACACTCCTACAATCCTGGAATTCACACAAAATTTCAAACCAGACGGCGGTGCGCACACACCACTCTACAAGAACAATTTGAAGTTCAAAATACTCTACTATACCAAACACCTTCTCGAGGTTACTAAAATCACTTCGATACATTTACCGATAATCTGTAAAGGATACCAGCGGAATGGATACCAATGACTTTGTTCTCTACACATCTTGGCCCATCCAAAGTGTGGAATTGTCGGTATGGGGTGTATATGTGGCCACTCGTGTTCAGGCAAGAAGTTGTCAACAGATAAACGACCATTAAGTACATGGACAGCCATAACTAAAATCCCATTTAGACTAAATCACCATCTACTCGACAGTGACTTAGTGTCCGTGTCTCCGCAAGACCATTAAAATGAAGCAACTGCCAGCATTTTTGAAGTGATGCCACACACCTGGCACATGTCAGGAGAAGCTAGTGAAACATCTTGTGCTACGGACATCAAGTACGTATGTTTGTTTGTTGTACGCGCCAATGAATTATGTTGTCCTTCCCACCCGTCACTTTCCCTCAGTGAGACCCTTATAGTGGCTTGGTGTAGTGCACGACGCATAAACCATTATATTTCGGAGAAAAACGCTACGATCTGCAAGAAGTGTTATATACATAAGATCACGAGGGGGAGAAACACCTTCCCAAATCACCACACAACAAGCTCAATCTCTCGCCACGGCAGCGCGGAAAACAAGCAAGTGCGCGTATAGCATTGCAACTGAAGCCATCAACATATAGGTCCTTACCTCTTCTCACCAAAACCCCATCTCTCTGCCTCCTCCCTCCCTCCCTCTCTTAACCCCCAAACCCTCTCCACATGCGCCGTCACCTCCCCTTCGCCTTCTCCAAGTCCCCTCTTGCTCTTGCCCTTGCCCACGCCCCTGCTCCTCCAACCACCCTCTCCCATGCCCCCCTTCCCGCCACCACCACCACCACCACCACCAGGAGTAGTGTGCAGCTCTCTTCCTTCCCTCTTAATGTTTAGCCAGCGATGTCCAGCCCGATCAGTGGCCGCCGACGCTGGCAGAAGCTCCGCGCAACGGGGTGGATCCCCAACGCCCTCCGCCCTCGCTTCCCATGGCCCAGCCCTCGCCCTCGACCTCGGCCTCGCCACGACCGGAGCAGACAGTCATGCCATGTGTCGCAGTCTCTAGTCTATCGTTCCGTTGTGAGGACGATGGATCGTGAGGTATTTGTAGGTCTCAAGGCGGAGTAGTCCGTCTATCGCCGTAGCTTGATATTCAAGCTTCCGCTTTCCATTTCGGCTGCATCAAGTCAGGGGCATGAGCAGTGTCAAGCTTGAGACTAGCGCAGTGGATCGGTAGCCGAGTTCGCCCTTGAGCATGAGCGCAGCGGCTAGAAATGACTGCGGGAGTAGTGAACGTAGACATCGTTGCAAAGTTATAGCCTCCATCATCCAATTCTAAGCTGTGGAAGCGTCCGACGGCCATCCTGGGCTGATATTGTCTTGCTCTTGGACTGAGGACAAATATGATGAACGCTATTCTGGTGGGGTTTTACTAGCAGCCTTCTGTACTGTTGATGGAGCGCGGAAACTTTTCCGATCCCACTTTAAACAAACAGACCTGATGAAGCCAGCAAATAGTGTCCTCTTATGCCGTGAAAATCCTTCAAAATAACCATAGAATCGGTAGGTTGCAAGATTAAAGTCAAATGTGGTATTGGATGCTTCCATGTAAGATCACTTCAGCTTGTTATTGAAACATTTGCGGATTAAAGGGCCATCTCACCACGTATATTTCAGAGTAGTCCAGCCCCATCATAGACTATCAAAAAAAAGATGACCCGATACAGCTGTAAGTTTCCAGGCCCTCCTACGTTGGAGGTTCCGGAAGCACACGATAATCAACCGACAGAAACCATCGAAATCATCGTCTCTCAAGCGTCTTCCGGCCGGCTCTCTGGGCCCACGGGCTTTCGGCAAGAGTACACATACCTGCAGCAGCAATCAGCCAAACGCTGCAACGCAAAACACACCACCAACCCATCAAGCTTACAGCGGCGCATAATGGTGCATGGTCGGATCATGCAGATCCCTCCTCGCCTCCATAAGACTGAGCTCTATACTCTCCCTGCTCATCCCCAGGTACCTGCTAAACACGGCGGTGGAAATGGCTTCCAGCCCAGTCTCCAGGTTCCTCAGCGCGTACCTGCCCAGCAACTTCTCCCTCCGCCCGCGCGGCCACTCGCCCAACGGCCACGCCGGCCGCTCCTTGCGGATATCCACGAACCCGAGCGCGCGCAGATGCGTGTCGAAGACGCGGCAGGCGGTGGTGTCGATGCCGGCCCTCGCCGCGCCCCTCCTCACGTCCTCGGACCACCTCAACAGCGCCGACGACGAGTCGTTTCCCGCACCACCACCACCACCGTCGTCGTCGTCGTCGTCGACCGTCGCCCACGGAAACGTGATCTCCCGCAACTCGAGCCAGCCGCCGGGCGCCAGGTTGTCCCAGCACTGCCGCAGGAACCTCGGCCAGTCGTGCACGCCCATGCACAGCATGCGCGCGTGGACGAAGTCGAACTTCTTCTTGCTCCCGCCGCGGTCGTACTCGTCGAAGAAGGCCCAGTCGCGCTCGGCGTTGTCGACCAGGAACTCGCAGTTGGCCGGCGCGAAGGCGGGTTGCACGGGCGACAGGTCGGTGCCGACGACGCGCGCGGATGGGTGGCGCTCGGCGAAGGCGATTGCCCACGCGCCGGTGCCGGTGCCGACGTCGAGGACGCGGTGGGTGTGTTGCGGCGAGATGGGGGAGAGGTGGAGGGCGTTGTGGTGCGTCATGAGCCACATGATGTGCTGGAGGTCGAGGCGCTCTTGCTCGAGCTCGTCGTTGGGGAGGTTGTAGGCTGGGGTTTGTGGGTTGGGGGTCAGGCTGGTGGTGGTGGTGGGAGGTGTGGAGGTGTGTGGGTACGCACTGCCGTCGTCGTAGGCGTGGTATCGACGCCCGTTCTCGAATCGCGATTCGACCGCCTTGCTCGCGGCAGACGTAAAGGCCCTGCGCCGATCATCAACGAGGCGGACCGGTCTCGGGACGGGATCATCCTTACGAGTCAGCATCTTCGTCGTCTCCTAGGGCCGAGTCGGCGTCCTGAGGATGGTTGGGTCAGCAGCGCATGGGCGGGATGGCAGTGTTCGCGACGTACGTCCACCTCCAGATGGCGGCCGAGGAGGGATTCATCGGAGCTGTGGTGCTCCGCTTGCGCGGCGTCGGGACGGTCAGACAACATGGTCTTTAGGGGGGCGCGACGAGAATTGGTCTCGATTTTGTGGTGGATCTCCTCCGCTTCCGCCGACTCGGGCCCGTCGGCTGTCTTTCTGAACGCGGTGATGTGCACCGATCACCCCACCTTTTGAGATTTGCCGCCATCACATCGTTTCTTCAATGAGCCAGGTAGGCAGTAGGGCGGGGTTGCCTTTGCTGGTGTTCATGGCTGGAACTGGCCTCAAGCATGACTTGAACAGAAAAGAGACAATGTTTATCGAAATACTTCAATTAGGCGGTGTGCCTCGTCTCCCTCAACAGCTTAGTAGTATGGATATTAGTGTTTCTACGATTGTTATTACTGGTCCACAAATTGAGGGCTCTTCATTCTGGTCATCTCGTTTCAGTAAACCAAGACCCTGTAGAACAATATTCCAATCCATGTGTTTCTCCGGACTGCAATGCTTTATTCAGTTACGGGGTAACGAAACTACACCAATACAGCAGGTGACAGAATATTTGAGCGCTGTAAGTACCACCGACGACACTATCCGTATAGCTGGATTGTATTAGGACGTAAACGAGTTCAAAAACGCACATGTATTATGCCCAAACGTTAGACTCACCTGAAATTGAGTACGGCGCAAAGTCACCATGAGGTAGAGACTGGTGAGCTCAATTCATCTGAGATAACCACACCATGGCAATATGTGGTCCGTGCTCTGCGCAGAGGCGGACAACTGAGAGTGACCATTCCTTGAACACGCTCATTCACCCTCGGCCATAAGGCTCATCTCCGCGGCTCGCCAGGTGAAGTAGTAGTGGTACCGTTGCCAGCGCATCCAATCGTGTCTGTAGTTGGGCGTTGAAGTCTGATGATGGTGTGGTGCACTGACCATTGTACCACCACCGGACAAAACACCCCGACCAATCGACGGCCAGGTCGCTCGCAAATACCCCGTCCAGCGGCTGTTTATCGCGCAGCGGCCCAAGGGCGCAATTAAACTACACAGCGAATCCGAGGCTAAACCTCCTTGGACGGGCGGCGCGCGGACTCCACGGACCCCGCGGACTCCGGCCGAGGGTACATACATCTCCCGCGGCCGCCGCCATGTTGTTTGCAGCCGATCAGGACGTCTGGGTTTTCGGAGAGGACATTTCCAGCTGCAAGCATCATGGCAATCCACAGGTTCGTGGAAAAAGACATCGTTTCGATGCCGAACATGCATCCACTGACATCATCATCTCGCCTCGACCAGTGAGCCGAAGCAGCGCAGGGAAGCACCACCCCAACGGACATCAGGCCAAACGAGAACCAAACCCCTCCCCATCGATGCCGCCGCCGACACAGACTCGCACGCCGGGTACGAGTTCGGCGGGCCGCTGGGGGTCAGCGCCATGATGGTCGGCTTCCCGGTGCTGATGTGGTACATGTACGTCGGGGCCATCTGCTACGACGGGGCGCTCCCGCTGCCCGCCGCCGGCCAATCGCTGCCCTCTTTCGCCGCGCACGTCGCGTCCCTGGCCTACACGCACGCGTTCCCGCACGCCAAGGCGTGGGCCATCTACTGGACCTTCCTGGTGCTCGAGGGGCTCGGCTACCTGTACCTGCCGGGCGTGTACGGCAAGGGCAAGTACCTGCCGCACCTGGGCGCCCAGCTGCCGTACTACTGCTCCGGCATCTGGTCGTGGTACATCACCGTGAGCGCGGCGCTGGCGCTGCACGTGTCGGGGGTGTTTAAGCTGGACACGCTGCTCGACGAGTTCGGACCGCTGATGTCGGTGGCCATCCTGAGCGGGTTCCTGGTGGCGGCGGCCGCGTACGTATCCGCAGTTGCGCGCGGCGCGCAGCACCGCATGACGGGCAACGTCGTGTACGACTTCTTCATGGGCGCCGAGCTGAATCCGCGGCTGCTGGGCTGGCTGGACTTTAAGATGTTCTTCGAGGTGCGGATCCCGTGGTACACGCTGTTCCTGCTGTCGCTCGGCGCCGCGCTGCGGCAGTACGAAGAGCTGGGCTACGTGTCCGGCGAGGTCTGTTTCATCCTCATGGCGCACGCCCTGTATGCGAACGCCTGCGCCAAGGGCGAGGAGCTCATCATCACGAGCTGGGACATGTACTACGAGAAGTGGGGCTTCATGCTCATCTTCTGGAACCTCGCCGGCGTGCCGCTGACCTACTGCCACTGCACCATCTACCTGGCCAACCACCACCCGTCCGAGTACCGCTGGAACCGCGCCGTCCTGGTCGTATGGTTCGCCGCCTACCTGTTCGCCTACTGGGTGTGGGACACGGGTAATAGCCAGAAGAACATGTTCCGCGCCATGGAGCGCGGCACCGCGCTTAACCGCAAGACGTTTCCGCAGCTGCCGTGGAAGTACGTCAAGAACCCGCAAGTCATCCGAACGAAGACGGGCGACAACATCATGTGCGATGGCTGGTGTAAGTCCATCCTCTCTTCGCGGATATAAATGTGGCGAGCAACTGACCCGAACTCTCTTCTCTGCAGATGGCATGGCGCGCAAGATCCATTACACGTGCGATTGGTTCTTCGCCTTCTCGTGGGGCCTGATTACCGGCTTCAACTCGCCGTTTCCCTGGTTCTACTCCGTCTTCTTCACCGCCATGATCATCCACCGCGCCAAGAGGGATATCGAGAGGTGCCGTGAAAGGTACGGCGAGGCTTGGAAAGAGTACGAGCGCCGCGTGCCGTATCTCTTCATCCCGGTAAGTCACTGTGATATCGGAGACGGACTGGAACCTTGCCTAACGCTCTCTCAGTACGTTTTTTGAACAGTGGGGAATCACTTCGCCGGTTCCGTTCAGCTACCCACGTATTGGCATCATTTGCGGCCGAACTAGCTTCCTTGTATCTAGTGTGCGTCAGCGACTAATATACCTTCCTAATCAATCATCTCTACACCTGGCACAATGTACCACTTGGAAGTGCCGTGGACCTTGTAGCGTGGACTGCCCCGACTGAAGAGAAGATAGGACCATGCCCACCCTCCGTTCCGTTCATGTTCCCGAGCGCACTGCCTCTGAAGACCGATGGCGCCGTCATCATTAAATGAACCCACAGCGCAACATTCCCCCTTCCCCCCTATACCCCACTGCACCTACACCCCGCCGGGTCTTTCCTGCGTTGCACCTGCCAGAGGCGGAACATGATGGCGGCCGCAACGGCATAGGCGACACCCGAGTATATCTGAGGGTATAGGTACGGCCGATCCGCGTCAGGCCGGCGGATCTTGAGCGCGATGACTTCGGAAACTAAAAACAGGAAAAAGGAGTTTCAGCTCATCATCTTCCGTTCGCAACGCCCGCGAGTGGTAACTTTTTGTTTTCCTTCTTTCCTTCCAACAACAACAAACGTACAAGTGCAAGGCAAAACGGTCGACGCCCAAGCCAGTGACAACATGGAGTTGAGATCCTTCAATCCGGCAACCTCGACGCAGAGCGGCGAGATGGTCTGAACAATACCAAGAACAGTTAGCACCGCCGCATCGAAAGAAGGTCAATTCGGGGCAGCAACAACAACAACAACAACAACAACAACTCACCATCCACAACACCCCCAAAATCGCGCCGCTGACAACAGCAAAGAAAACCAACACCCCGTACGACGCCGCGGGGACCCAAACCGCAAACACCAGCACCGCACACGCCGCCGTCGCCCCGCCCGCGACCTCGACCCTGCCGAACCGATCGCTCGCCCACCCCAACGCCGGCCTGCCCACGGCCGTCCCCAGATTCAAAAACGCCGTCACGGCCGCCGCCCGGCCATCCCCCAGCCCCAGCACGTCGCGGCCGAACGCCGACAAGCTATACAGCAGCGTCATATACCCCAGCATGCTCGCAAAAGCCCAGCCGAGCAGCAGGACGACCTTCTCCCTCCGCAACAACGCCGCGTCGAACCCGCGTATCCTTGCGTGCACCGCCTCGTTGCGCCCCCGAACCAACGCGATGGCGACGAGGTTGACGGCGCCCGACGCGATCGCCAGCATCCGCAGCGCCCACGCCGTCCCGGCGGCGTCGATGACGCGCGCCGACGCGAACGAAAACGCGATGCCCCCCACGCCGGACCCCGCCGACACGATGCCGTTGGCGAGCGAGCGCCGCGCCGCGAACCACTGCGACGTGACGGCGGCCGAGGGCAGGTAGGCGAGGCCGATGCCGGCGCCGACGAGGGCGCCTTGGGTGAGGTAGAGCTGCCAGATGGACGAGGAGGAGGCGAAGGAGGCGAGGAGGTAGCCGCCGGTTTGGACGAAGGTGCCGAAGAGCATGGGCGCGTGGATGCCGTACCGCCGCGTGAGGACGGTGATGGGCGTGGCGAGGGAGAGGGCGCAGCCGAATTGGAGGCCGCCGATGAAGGCGTAGTCGAGCGGGGTGGCGGTGGGGTGCGTGGCCGAGGTGAGGTAGTGGGAGAGGAAGACGCCGTAGGTCTTTTTTTTTTTTTTTTTTTTTGGTGTTAGATGTGTGAGTAGGTGTGGCGGTCGAGGGGCTCGGAAGGATGTTGTATTGGAAGGTCGGAAGGGGAAAGTTCGAGGTTGTTGCTGGCTGCTGCTACATGGATAGATGGACGGAATATCTTGATCTCACTTACGGCTGCTATGCCCCACGTGCAGGCGTTCAAGAAGAAGACGCAACCTACGCACACCCAGCCGTATCCGCCATCCGGTGGCGCGGCAGATGGGTCTTGTTCGACGATGACGCTACTACCGTCGGTGGTTGCTTGGTCGGTCGTAGCTGTGGCGGCCGCGGCGACGCCTGAGATTTCCGTGTCGTTGCCCATCGTTGCAAGATTAACTCTTTGGATCGATGGCGGGGCTTGGCGGTGATGGTGTGCAGAAGCGGCAAGTAGCAACAATGAGCGAGAATCAGGTACGAAATGTGCCGAAGCTCAAGTCCAACTTGGTACCAACTTCGGGGTTTCCAGACAGAAAGTGTCGGAAAAGCTGGGCGGTCGATGTCCAGCTCGATTGGGAGACAAGGCCATCAGAGGGCGCCCATGTTTTATGATTCTTCGTGTGGAACAAGATGGTCGCCGTTTAACACGCTCCGCCCTCGGCGTCTCCTGCCGAAGGGGGGCGGGGTCAGATGTCAGCGGCTGGGTTGCGCCATTGCGGTTGATTGCATGGGCTTACCCCACTTTGGGAAGTCGTGGAAAGGGACGGCTCGGATAACCCGCATGCACGACAGCCACTCGCAGGCGGACGGCGGGCGGGCCGCGGCTGACTGATCGTTGTCGTTGATCATCAGATAAGACAAGGCACTTCGACTGTCGACCTTTTTTTGGGAGGAGGGTGTTTGAGGAGCGGTGTCGGCGGTGGCGGTGAGCCAGATCGGCTTGTTTGCGCAGCGTCATGTCGAGATTGGGCTCGGTGTTCGACGGCTGTGCCCGCTCCGTAGGTGAGTACTGCGGTGACGCGGGGCCGGGCATCGGCGGGGATGAAATGCATTCACTCGTCGTCGCCGCAGACCTTCTTTGGGTTACCGACGAGTGGCGTCACCGTTGCAGCAGGTACTTCCGGGTATTCGGTTCGCGAGCGTTGGTTTAGAGTAGAAGCCCTACGTGACGTGAGCTGCATGGCTTTGTGACTCTCTGGCGGAAAACCACCCGACCGCTGGCCTCTATCGGCGTGCGAACCCTCGCCGTGTCTCGGCAGTCTTTAGAATGTGCATGGACGCTCCAACCGACGGGTTGCAAGACTATCTGCCAGTAACGTGCGACAGCGGGTTGAAAATTAAATAGGTCGTGAAATTCTATCTGGACGTGATCGTATATAAGTCTGTATGGGTTGAAATTCGCATCTACATCGGGACATCTGCATCAATTGTCCACGTGGAAAGACATTGGTGTGGTGCCGATAGGCGTGCTGGTGGGCCGCACCGACTGAGGCGGGAGACAAAACAGAGCGTGGGCATGATTCTATACACTCATGCACTCTTCCTGCGCGAGCAATTAAGTCCAACAACCAGCCAAACACACATCCGCATCCAATACTCACATCTACCACATTCAGGCCAACGGATTCACCCATCCCACCCGAGCATCGTCACGGGCTCAATTCCTCGCACAAGCTTCATCCCCCTACAGCGACGGCTTATTCGCAATATGCGAAAAAACGTGCGCCAAACTGCCATTATGCTGGTCGCGCGGCACCTTTGGCGTGGCGTCGGGTCTGATATCGCCCGCGCTCTCGACCCTGCTCTCGCCGTCGTCCGCCACGTTGCCCAAGTCGGGCGCGGCGGCGACTTCCTTTTCGGGTTCAGGTTCGGCACCGGGAGGAGGAGGAGGGCCGGCGGTGGTGCGGGCGGTTCCCGCCTTCTTTTCGACGTGGTTCTCCAGCCACCTGTGCTGGTTGTCGGCCAGCTTGAGCATGTGGTCGACCTGCCTGCTCAGCCGCTCGACCTCGTCCTCGACGGCCTCGTCCTTGGTCCGCGGCGGCTCCTTCTTGCCCGAGTCCGCAGCAGCCTTGGGCGCCGTCCGGGCCCAGAGCGCCTCCAGCTCGTCGAGCCAGCCGCAAGCCTCGGCCAGCCGGCGCACGCCCGCGTCGCAGTCGTCCAGCAGCAGGACGTCGTCGGGGCGGGCGCCGAGGGAGCCGACCTGCTCCTTGTTGATGAGCACGCGCGGGCAGGCGTCCCCGACGAAGTTGGGCAGGCTGGCGAAGGGCTGCACGCTGAGGCTGGTGCCCATGACGACGCACAGGTCGGCCTCGGCCGGCGCGTCGCGCGCGTCGAAGAAGGCGGCCGGCAGCTGCTCGCCGAAGAAGACGATCTTGGGCTTGACGAGGCCGTCGCAGCCCTCCCGCCGGCAGCGCGGCGGCTCCATGCTGCGGATGTGCTCCCTCATGGCGTCGTCCGGGTAGTCCTGGCCGCAGTCGATGCAGGCCTGGCCGGCGAAGCTGCCGTGGGCCTCGACGATGGCGTCGCCCGGCACGCCGGCCTCGCGCTCGAGGCAGTCGATGTTCTGGGTGAAGAGCTTGTGGAGGAGGCCCTTGTCGTGCACGAGACGCATGAACGAGTGGGTGATGGTGGGCCGGTACTTGCCCGGGTACAGCTCGTGGGCGAGGGTGTAGAAGGGCAGTGGGTTGTTGCGGAAGTAGGAGATGTCGAAGACGGCCTCGGCGTAGGGCAGGTTCAGCCGCGCGAGGTTGGCGTAGAGGCCGGTGTCCGGGCTGCGGAAGTCGGGGATGCCCGCGGAGGTGCTGATGCCGGCGCCGACCTGGGCATGGGCGTGTCTGTTAGCCGGCGGTGGTTGGGCGTATTTATTCGGGAGGGGGAGAGAGAGAGAGGCGGACCATGAAGACGACGCGCTTGGCGCGGCCATCGCGAATGTACTTTGCGATGCCGTCGAGGGAGCGGGAGTCGAGGGTCGAGGGCGGCACGCTCTCGTCCACGACGGAGCTTTCGTCCTGGCCCATTCTCCAGCCACGCCCAGCTCGTCCAGGCTTCCCGCGGTTCGGATTCTTGTCTTTGCCGGGCTTGCCCTGGGGGGCCTGCTGGCGGTGCGGCTTGTGCTTGCGGCCTATGGTGGCGAGTGAAACGAGATTGCGGAGTCGGCGATACACGACGGGCCGCGAGCTTGGAAAGGCGACGGCAGTGGTTCAGGGAGCGGAGCGATGGTCGCGGAGTTGTAGCAGGCAGCAAGCAATGATGGGATTTCTTCGCGCGCAGTCGCAACGCAACGAGCGTCATAGCTCAGCTTGAGTCCCGCCCCCGCGCGCCCGCACGAGTCATGCCGCACCGCCCGCCGGCGCACATGAGTCGGGCGTCTCACCCCCACGTGCGGCGAGTGACACCAACGCCGTGACACGACAACGACGCTGCAACAACAAGCTTGCTGAAACCAAGCATCTGCATTTCATCTAAACTACATCCCTACCGCCTGCCGAAACCAACAAGCATCCCCGACCGTGCGTCCACCGCCTGCATGTGCGCGTCTGCCGCTCAACGGATGGGCTTGGCCGTCACCCAGAGCTCCGGCTTTTGCCACAGCGTGTAGATGTCCTGGTCCGCCCAGTCGGCGCTCTCGCCGCACAGCTCCAGCTCAAAGTGCCACAGCACCTTGGCCATGATGATGCGCATCTCGTGGTACGCCAGGCTGTCGACGTCAGCGTCGCCACGGGGAGAAGGAGGAAGGGGGATCTCACTTTTTGCCCAGGCAGTTGCGCGGCCCGAACGAGAAGGGCTGCAGCACCTCCTTGCGGTCGCCGTCGTAGCCCGTGTCCGGCAGCCAGCGCTCCGGCACGAAGGCGTCGGGGTCCTTGAAGTTGCGCGGCGACCGGTAAGCCGACCAGTTGTGCACCGACAGCCGCGTCTACACAGGTCAGCATCGCCAGCGCTGCCAAGGGCAACACATACCTTTTCGGGCACCCACTCGCCGCAGATGACGTTGCCGCCCGCCGGCGTCTCGCGCGGCAGGCCAATGGGCACGGGCGGGTACATCCTCAGCGCCTCCTCGAAGCACGCGTTCAGGTATGGCAGCCGCGGCAGCCGCTCGACCGTGAGCTCGTCCTCGGCCAGCGCCCGCACCTCGCCCGCCGCCCGGTCCATCTTGTCGCGGTTGCGCAGGAGGTAGTAGGTCAGCCCGCTGAGCAGCGTGGCCGTGGTCTCGGTGCCCGCGATCATGAACAGCGACGAGTTGGCGTGCATCTTGCCGACGCTGAGCCGGCCCTTGTGCTTCTCCAGCACCAGGCTCCAGATGTCGGGCTTGCCGTTGACGCCCTTCTCCAGCCGCCGGTCGACGCGGGCGTACGCGTGCCGGAAGTGCAGCATCATCTGCTCGCCCAGCCCGCGCGGCAGCCACAGGCTGCAAAGCTTGCCCAGCAGCGGGTACTCCAGCCGCATGCGCGTCATGTGCTGCGCCTTGATGTTGCCGTACACGGCCTTGACCCACGGCGTGTACTCGCTCTGCTCCAGCAGCCCGAGCGGCTCGCCGAACGTCAGGTCGCCCGTGATGTCGAACGTCGCGCAGTTGTACAGCTTGACCATGCCCAGCTTGCCCGCCGCGTCCGCCTTGATCGTGCGGTACATGTTGGCGACCATCTGGTCCGCGTACCCCTTGATCAGTGGCTCCTGCAGCTTCAGCGCCCGGTCGCTGAAGGCGTTGGAGAAGATGCGCCGCACCGCCCCGTGCTCCTGTATGTCGCCCTCAGAGACCAGGTGGCGCTCGCCGTTCAGATCCGGTTCGTAGAAGCGCG
Source organism: Diplodia seriata (assembly GCF_021436955.1). NCBI lineage: Eukaryota > Fungi > Ascomycota > Dothideomycetes > Botryosphaeriales > Botryosphaeriaceae > Diplodia > Diplodia seriata. The sequence goes on along the minus strand of NW_027117309.1, from coordinate 56,003 downwards.
TGTCCTTGCCGTTCTCCTTGCGCCCGCCCGTCCGGTGGCCGTAGATGTCCTTCCAGGCTTGGGGGCTGATGTAGCTGAGTCGGTCGGGGCCCAGCCGGACAACCTCGCCGTACCTTTCGTGTTGCCTTTGGGTCCATCGTTCAATGCGACCTCCGAAGCCGATGGACCACCAGACCAGAGAGCTCACACTGGCATACTTGGGTCCTGGGACTACCGATGATCGTTAACTCGACCGAGATCCATCTTGACACCCGAGTAACTCACATTTACTCAGTGGGTGGAAGTAGACATTGTACACGGCCGTGGCAATGAGCTTAACAACGATCTGCCATGGCACACATCAGCGGCCCACTTCGGGAGCATGGGAAGCAGGCAGGTCAGCATACCAGGGACGCAACGCCGGCCAAGAGCAATGGCAGGTTCTGAAGAACAACAAGCCGGGATGGGAGTTGTTGAATCGGGAATTTTCCCAAGTCCGCAATGTTTCGGGAACCCAGGCTTTCCATGGCGGCGGTAACGAGGGGAGAGTTGGTGACGGGAATTTGGTTTCTGGTCCCGTCCCAACTGTTGGGGTTTATATAGGCCTGCGAAAGGCCAAGCACGAATCACTCCCCACGGCACGGAGCGCCCTAATCCATTGCCGAAACTCCCTGGGACCTTGCTGGTCGCTGCTGCAACGGAAGACGGGTGGCTACTAACCCGGCCTTTGTGCGAGGCGGTGATGGCACTGCAGGGATCGGTGTTAGTGTGGAGTAAGGCAGGCGGGAGATGGCCTTGCCGCTGCCAAGCCGTGTTTGGCATCCTCAGTGGGCTGACGGGAGATGCGCCGTGGCGGGCCGCAGGGAGCCAGATCTTAAACGGGTGCGCAGTGCAAGCCCCCGAGGCTGGTCCATGACCTCCCAATCTCGACCCCGCATCCCATCGACACAATCGACTGGCTCGGATGAGGCAGTTCTCTGGCCCGGGTGGGCGAGTAACGTCAAGGTGCATGGTGGAGGATGAAGTGGTGAAACTGGAGCCGCAGAAAGTGGATACGTCCGTTTCGATGGCATACTATGCCTCGTTCCGGTTATCAGTGATGGCCTGTCGCGGATGGTGCGACTCGGGGATAATCCCACATGCGGAGCTGACGAAGCAGAACGGTGTAACGGCGAAGCAACGCTAGACATGGGCAGGTGCACCGCCTTGTCGATCAGCAGCGTACTTCTGGGTGACGGTGCTGCCGTCAGCCGCTATAACTTTATCAGGCCGCCTATAGATGCAGAGCGGGGTAGCTCGTGTAGGCCGCGACAGGCCTCATGGCCAAGGTCGAAGCACCGGTGCCATGTCAAGGCCAAATTGTGCAGCCGTGTACGGACATGCTGGTCCCGTGGCCGGGGAAAGCGACAGATGTGATGCGGGTCTCGGAGCATGTGTTGCTGCCCCCCTGTCGGGTTGCTGCCGAAGTAACGGCCAATGCCCACTTTCTTGCTGCTTTCTTCTCTTCCCACCCATTGCTCTTCCAAGCTTCTTATGATCCAACATTCCCTCGTCTTTTATCGCGGAGGTTGTCACTGTATGCCATAGCCACGACACTGGCCGCTCTTGAGTTGCATTGCTTGGAATGGTCCATTTCTGCGCTCCTGTCGGCTCGCTTCGGTACGCTTCGGCAACTGTCGCCAATGCTCCATTGCCATTCGCCCTGTTCGTCCGTCAGATTCTCTGCAAACAGGCTGATATTGAAAGCCGAACGATGACATGTATTTCCTCTTTCAACTCTTGCTATCGCGGAGATGTCGCGTTGGTACTCACGTGAACCTTCCATAGGCTTTCAAATCCGACTTCCATTCAACGAAATCTCCGATAATCAGCGCCTTCTCTCGCCTCGGTACGGTAGGTGCATCTTCGTGGTCATGTTTCGCGCGACAAAGCGATGAAAGGTGGGTGGGTACGGCGTCTTATACCTGTGGTCGAAACGATCTGCGAGTGCAATCCTTCGCCGCAAAGCAATCCTGCGCGGCTGCGGCACAGACTGACGGCCAATCGCAAAGTCCTTCCGGACAGCTCAAGATGATAACGCGAGTCATGTCCGGTCGTGACTAGCCGGCGTCATGATACGCATTTGACTCTGGCTCTGTCCTCAAATTCATCTACTGTCAGGTTGACGACTGCCGGAAATTCCACCCCGAGTCGCATCTTCATCAACAGATTCACAGATCCCAACAATAATACCGGCTCATGCCTTGCGCTCAGCTCCGAGTTTCTCGCGCCATATCCGCTTGCCCTCTCCCTCAGGCTCAGTGCCGACGTAATTTCCGTTTTCGTCTTTGGCCCAGTACTTCAAGTACTCCCCTCGCGTCATCTTCACGTTCAAAATCGGCTGCTTTCCCTTGTTACCAAGCTTCCTGCCGAGCTTTGCCATCCACGACGACCGCCTTTCGGTTGCCGGCGGATGGGACTCTGACTCCGGATCCTCCAGGTCTTCTGCGGGTATCGGTACGTTGATGATGGATTCGTCGGTGAACCTGAATGGCAGCAGGTTCGGCGCACCGCTGCCGCTAAACGATCCGCAGTCCATGTTCGAGATGCCCGGGTGAAAGTCCGGTTTCCTGCAGGAGGTTGTGAGCGGAATAGACATGGGGCACAGCGGGAAGGTACACACGGCCGGCCGGCTGCCGTAAAGTGCTCCGTGTCAGCCATCTCCGACGTTTCGATGGTTGCTGACGACCCATGGACCGCACTTCCCTTCTCCTGGGCAGTGGTCGTATGATCGGTTTCCGGAATCATGATTTTCGCAGCCATCGTTCCCGTTGTCGTTGTAGCCTGTGCCGGAGTCGGAGACAGCTCGACTTATACCCGAGCTTCTCAGCTTTGCTACTAAAAACGCCACCTTCCACCTTTTGATCGCCTGACCTTCCACCTATCGCAGGCAAACCCTCAGTGTTGATCATTGTTGTAAAAATAGACACTCTCTTCTTGACACTCCCACATTCTTCAAGTCGAACGAAGATGTCGCAATTATTCTTCAAGTCCGTCAGTGTTCACCACAGGGCAAGGGATGATCGGAAATGGTGTGGACTTCACCCGCCCTGTCAGTAGTGCCATGGCCAAACCTGGACCAAGAACAAAAGGCCGAAAGAGGAAGGCATGCTATACCCGGTCCGGGTTCGCTTGATGCCTCGCGTCCTCGAATCACTCTTCTCTGTTACCTGCTTGGCTCGGCTCGGACATGCCACATTCGCACGAGGCTACGTTCGCGACATCCCTTGTTGGCGCTATCACGTGCCAAGCTCGCCGAAACCGTTGTCTTCATGCAGGGGGTTACCCAGGTGGCCCCTTCCCCATCAACTGTAGCCCTGTCAAACGAAGGTAGCTTACCGTGCTGTTGTTGAAGCAGCGTATAAAACCTTGTCTGAGCACCAACTCACTCACCAAGCATCGACCGCATCTTCCAGCGTGCCCATAAGACCATCTCTTCAAAGCCAACACTGAACCAACATCCAAAATGCGCTTCACAGCCCCAAGCCGCCTGCTCCTCCTGAGCAGCCTCTCCCTCACCGCCGTGCACTGTCAAGTGACCGACGACAGTGCATCAAAGTCGGCGGCAGCAACATCCGCAGCGGCAACAACACTCGCTGCAGCAACATCTGCAGCGGCAACAACCCTCGCAGCGGCAACAACACTCGCGTCGTCTTCAACATCATCATCGTCGTCGTCGTCGTCTTGGTCGTCTTCGTCGTCGCCGTCATCGTCGTCGTACTCGTACAGCACTGGCTTCCAGACATCCAGACCATCCCAAATCAGCATCGCCAGCACCCTAAAGCCATCGCGGTCGCGACGGACGCGGACAGTGACACGGACAGTGACGCGAACGCGGACACTGCGGGCCTCGCATTCCTACGAGACCAGCACGAGTGTCGACCCCTCGACTTGGAGCCACATCTCCGACCCGACGTACGGCGGTATGACGCCGCCTCGCTCTACGACAACTCGCTCTACGTCCACTGGATCTACGTCGACTCGATCTGGGTTGGCTCGATCGACGTCGACTGGATCCACGTCAACTCAATCAACGTCGACTCGATCTACGTCGACTCGATCTACGTTGACTCGATCTGCGTTGACTCGATCAACGCTGACTCGATCTGCTTCGACCACCATTACGGGCACGGCTGGTAGTGTTCCCATTGCCGCCGCGGAACTGTTCCAGGTCGACGATAGCGCCAACAGTACGATCGATAGCGGCGATGTTGAATACGACGACGACGAGGCGGTCGAGACGTCGTACGAGACCAGCACGGTCCTGGATTCGGCGTCGTGGGCCGACATTGGCTACGAGACGTCCAGCACAGCCAGCCCGACGGACGAGTCGTATGAGACGACGAGCACGAGCACAGCCAGCCCGACGGACGAGTCGTACGAGACGACGACGACGACGACGGAAGAGCCAGAGGATACCACCACAACCAGCGAGGAGACCACCACAACCACGGAAGCGCCGGCTGATAGCACCACGACCACGAGCGAGGAGACCACGACGACGACGGACGAGCCAAGCGGGGAGACCACGACCACGGCGTACGATTCATCTGAGACTACGTCAACGACGACATCAACGACGACGGTCGCGCCAAGCGATGAGACCACGACGTACGACTCGTCTGAGACGACAACGACGTCGACGACGGAAGAGCCAAGTGATGAGACGACGACGTCAAAGGACGATGCTGTCGCCAAGAGACAGGCCACTAGCAGCAGCAGCGGCAGCGGTACTCGCTCGTCCTCGGGCGCGACGGTTGAGATCACGCTCGGGAGCAAGACGACGTCGACGTTGACCACGACAGGGACTCGGTCTGCGACTCGGTCGGCTTCAGGCTCGGGCTCGGGTTCGGGAACGGTGATGGCGGCATCGGCGAGCGCGTCGAGTGGTGCGTCGCGGCGGTATCAGTTCCCCGGGTTCTTTGCCGTGTTCAGGTTGTTCTGAGGTGTTGGAGAGAGGTGGGTGGATTTGTTGAGTCGGGGTTCGGTGGCATTGCTTTGGTGCGCTTGACGGAAAGAAACGCACGCTTGCTTGTTGCGGGTGGTGGCGGACGGCTGTAATGGAACTGTGTTGTCGGATGGGAAAAGAAAGGTCTTCTTGCAGTAGTTATCAACTGATTTTCCCCGCGACTCTCTTGTCTCGTAACTTCAATGCCCGACTTGTGAGATTGTTGATTTGGGTAAGTGAAGCGTGGCGGCGGGGGCGGAAGCACAGCAGAAGCTTGGGCCCCACATCACGTCATTGCGACCGACGCGCTGTTGCACGAAACGCGTCCTCCGCCAAAGCCCTTTCTCACTTATCCAACCAACTCCATGCTCAATCTTGCCATTCGCCGCTTCAGCCCAATCGCGCGGTTTTCCACCCGTTCGCGCGTTGCTACTATCGGCCGCTACCGCTACCTGTACGGAGACGACGAGATGCCCAAGGGAACTGCCGCCGCTCGCGGTCGCAAACGCGCCGCCGCCAACGATTACGAGGACGATGGCTTCGTCGTAGCAGACGAGGGATCCGTGGCCAAGAAAGCGAAGAACAGCCAGCCCTCGGAAGGAAAGCAGGTGGACAACGAGGGCAATGTCTACTGGGAGGTGAGACCGAAACGCGCCCGCAATTGAGACTGTGCTGACCCCACCCGCCTCTCACTCAGCTGTCGAGCAGACGCCGCGTCACCGTCTCCGAGTACAGCGGAAAGCCGTTGATTAGCGTCCGCGAATACTACGAGAAAGAGGGCGCGCAGATGCCCGGCAGAAAGGTGCGTCGGCCGCCCCATCGTTCCACACTCGTACCCTGGCTGATACGACCCTTGCAGGGAATCTCTCTTAGCCTCGACCAGTACAACGCGCTGATGGGCCTGCTCCCCGAGGTTGAGGCCGCTCTGGCAAAAATGGGTCAGACAGTGGTAAGACCGAATTTCGAAGGGTCGGGCAGTGCTGTGGCCGGCGACGAGGCTGGCAGCGACAGCGGCAAGGCTAATCACGAAGCGACGAGTGAGGAAGACGAATGATGCGTCTCCCCTTGCGGCGCGGACACATACACCAGGGTCCACTGTTTCAGCCCGCACCTTTCGACGTGGTTCAAATAAGGTTAACATGGCTTGACGTGGTACGATGTCAGGGCTTCAGCGAGGCGTGGCTTCTTTTCTCCTGCTTGCCCCCATATCCAAACAGCTTCACGCCTTTTGCTATCTCCAGCTGTACCAATTTACATTCCGTTCGCTGCTCGCTACCGTTGTCGCTGTGCTGATGGGCGCCATGGTTCTACTTCTGACTGCCCCGGTGCTGAACGTGGTACGTCGCCTGCCAACGGGCCAAAGTAGAACAGAGCCAATTGAAAACAGTTCCTTCCCGCCGGAGAGGTCGTTTTTTCTCTCACAGCCGTACTTTTGCTCCCCGTCTGTCGTACTTTAAGAAGGCGCCTTCCAGCAGCGACTGCCCCCCTCACCACACCACCGCCGCGCCCATCCGCCGCCATCGCACTGTCTCAACAAGCGACGGCCTTCATTCTCCCCAAGACACAACACCCGCACCGCGACTCACACGCGAAAATGTCAAACCCCTTCCCTTCCGACTGGAGCCTCGCCTCCCCGAAAGAGCAACCGGCGCTGCCCGCTGGGCCGCCCCTCGCGTTGCTCCGCAACCGCACCATCTATAACTCCCTCAACTACTGCAGCCAGATCCTGTCAAGCTTCTCGCTCGACTCATCATCACCCTCATCACCACCCGCGCTCGAAAGCGGCCTGTCGACCCGCGACTCATCAAGTCCGCCGTCGCCCATCACACCCATCACACCCGGAGGAAAGCAATATACAACGTCGGCTGCCGCCTGCTCCGCATTCCTTCCCTTTTCGCCACGCGCGGCGAAACGGCAGCGATCCGACAAGGAAATGCGCACCCTGTCCGACTCCCAGCTCGGGCTGCAGCTGGCGATCATCCTGTCCGAAGAACAACTCCCTCAAGAGCGGTGGGAGTCGTTGCCGCCTTTCGCACCACCGGCGGCAGCATCGTCTCGCCCCTCGCCACAATCATCCCGTCGGCGAATGGTGCTGAGGCACAGTGAGGGGCCCTTCGGCGACGCGATACCGCATTTGGATTTGGACGCAGTGCAGGAGGTGGATGAGGAGGGGATTGGCAGCTGCGGCGGAGGAGCTGGAGCACCTGCAGCCGCGGCACCAGAGGCGGAAGCTTCAGGCGAGGTCGTCGACTACGCGGTGCGGCTCAACGCTGCTGGCAGCCGCAGAAGCAGAAGTGAGCTGGCGAAGTATGCAGGGCGATCCGTCGCGCCACGTGATTTGCTGTTTTTGTAGCGAGCTGGCTGGGCTGGTTGGCCGTCGGGAGTGCATGACATGCCAGGAGGCCCGGCGACGCGTGCCACGTCGGATGGGCGGCGGCGCTCGCCTGGTGAATGAGAGTCGACGATATAGAATGAGATACCCCCCGACAGCAATGAGAGATGTCGTATTTGGTCTCCGCTTTTTCGGTGATGGTAATTGAGTCGTTATTTCTTCGGGGTCTTGCAAGTGATACAGGAATTCAGCCACTCAGCTCAGACAGTGCAGCCTGCATCAGTGTAGTGCAGAGTCTACACTAGTGTGAGGCTGGCCAATTACGTTAGCTGAGAAGTGCAGAATGGAGCGCGGAAGGGTGAGGTGTAGCCGAGGTAGGTAGTACCCGTAATCGAGACGCCTGCGCGGACTTGCCTTTTCATCAAAATCTTGGGCATTTGATCCAGTGCCTAACCGCAGCAATGATACCGCTTCCAGGCGGATGACGTCCGAAATGTTACAAATTTGTTACCAGATTGGGAAAGAGGATGGGCTGCCTCGTGTTCGGCGCGCGACGCGAGTCAGGGGCGTCGTTTCGCCGCCGTTGTCGCGGGCCGTTTTTCGCGCACAACCATCGCATCCTCCGCCTCACGCCGGCATCCTTTTGCAGTCAATTGGCATGGCAGCTCGCCGCAGCACGCAAAGAGGCCAAGCGTGGTAGGGCTGAGGGATGGGGCACCCTAAGGCCTTGTCAGCGCGCGATTTTATAGCTTCGACTCGGCGGCTTCCAAGCTCTCCTAAGCTCTCCCGCACAGCCTCGATTCGCTCCTCGCGCTTCTCCAGCTGCTGCGCGCGGGCCAGGCTGCCACAATTCAACCCGCACGCCGTCATGCCCATAGAAAGCGGCCAGCACGCCTCGCTCCGCCTTCCACAGCTTCCATTGCAGCGACAGGCTCGCATTCCTCGCTGCCACGCTACCATCCCCCCACCAAGCCATGTCTGAATCCTCCAATGGCGCTCAGCGCAACTCGTTCCTGTCCCGAGCGGTATGCACGACGCCCTCCCTGTTGCGCCACGTGCTGACGCCATCTGCTGCTACAGTGCGAAAACTGTCGCTTGAGAAAAGTGTGTCCTCCAGCTGCCTACGCCGCGCCGCATGGACTGACACAGCCCAGATCAGATGCGACAAAGCCATCCCGTGCTCCAGCTGCAAGACGCTGGGCATCGCTTGCCAGGCCGCCGCCCGCTCCGCCGAGCACCGCCCGCGTGTTGTCATCTCCAGCCAGTACGAAAAGCAGATCGAACTGATCCAGCAGCGCCTTGCCTCGATCGAGAGGAGCGTCAAGGACATTTCGCTGTCGCGCGGCACCACGCCTGCTGCTCGCTCGTCGCCCGGGAACGAACGCGGCCCCTCGGCCTCGGCCCACGATTCGCCCTCGACCCTCATCGCCGCCTATGAGGGAGATTCCTCTTTCGGCTCGCAGACGCTGCAGGCCGGGGAGGCGGCCGATCGCACCATCGCGCGTGTGCTTGGCGGCGCCTCGACGGCCGAGGTGCGCAGTGCGCTCTCGTCGTTGCGGGACAGCCTCGAGACGCACGACTCGTCGACCCGCGTGCACGACGCCTACCTTTCCCCATCCGCTCCCCGCGCCGGCCCGCCCGAGCTAACCCTGCCGCCCGTCGAGCTTGTTGTGGCCATTGTGCGGAGGATCAAGGGTGCGTCTAGTCAATGCTTCTCGGGCCATACTGACCTCGACCCCAGTCCACCCGCCCTTCTCGCTCGTCGGCTACTGCTGGCGAGACCTTCAGCAGCTCGAGAAGCTCTGCCAGAAAATCTACTTCCCCTCCGACTCTGTTGCACCCGGCTCCCTGACGCTCATGCACGGCATTCTTTTCTTCACTTTGAGAGACTACATAACTGAAAACGACAACGCCCTTTCTAACTGGGACCTCCATACCTACGCCGAGCTTTGCGAGCACAACTTCTACCAATGCCTGGAGAGATACGAGAGCCTTGTCGTCCCAACGCTTGAGAACATCCAGTCTTTGATGCTTGCGGTATGCACCCTCCTTTGCCAGCTTGTTCTTGGCTGTGAGTTGACTCCTGGAAGGCTACAAGGGCGCAAGAGCAGTCCAAAGTCCAGCTGGTCTGGACATACGTAGCTGCCGGTCACGCCATGTGCCAGACTCTCGGCTACCACAGAGCGTCACACCTGAAGAATGACAATTTCGAGACTGCTGAAGTAAAACGACACTCTTTCTGGACCCTTTACATGCTGGACAAAAATCTCTCTCTTTGTCTCGGGCGGAAAAGCAATTTCCAGGACGATGACATTGACGTTGAGTTTTATAAAGTCTCGCCGAATGTCAGGTTTCGTGCGTGGGATGAGATTGCGCATGCATCGATCCGCTTCGCGAGAGTCCAAGGCGAGGTTTATGATCGGCTATACTCGATTGGTGCATCCAAAGCATCTTCCGAGCAGAGATTGTTGGCGGTAGAAGAACTGACGCAAAGAATGGTGGACCTGCGAAACGAGCTGGTGGCGGTACGGACCACGTCCCGTTTTGCTGTTTGAATGCACAGCTGACATATTGACATCAGATCGACGCCAGTGGGGCCGAGTATGGAGAACACCTTGATAGCATGGTGCATGCGGCAGACTTTATTGCGTACACGGTCCTCACCACCATATACCGAGCGCAAACTTCAACCGGCACGGGTACGGAGATCAGCTCCAAGTGCTTCGAGACGGCACGGCTTGGGTTGCAAGCGCATTTGAAATGTTTCGAATCGTTCCAGAGCAGCAGCATGCTTGAGCAGATGGACTATGTTACCTGGTTCGCGCAGTGGAACCCAAATCATCCTCTTGTCCTGATGTGCTGACGGGAGCAGGATTTTACTTTACCCCACCTTCACCCCTTTCGTCGTCATCTTCACACATGCGATTGCGACAATGTCGACGGAAGATCTCAAGCTGCTGCAAGAGACAACGGGGACCCTGGACCAGGCCAAGCACGTCTCGGAGGGCGCGCTGCGGCTGTACACGGTGTGCAAGGCGTTTACGGACGCAGCCGAGGTTCTGATAAACTCACGGCAGACGCTCACCGGGATGCAGCAGCACGACGACGGCTCCCTGGTGTTTCCGGCCGTGACGGACCCTCACCCACCCATGTCCGCCCAAGACTTTGTGTGGCCGACGTGGCCGGTGCCGGCGCATGGACTGGATGCGGGCAATATGGACATGTCAATGTTTCTGGGCAACTGGCTGGGCGCAAACAGGCCGGTCATGGACATGCTGAACCTCGACGGGACGGACCAAGAGCTGGGCATGTAAGACACTTCGGGTTGGCGTCTTGGTAGGGTCGACTTTGCGGTGATTGTGGAGGCGTTGACGGAATTCAAGATTCACAGCGGGAGCGTTGGCGTGGGACAGGCACCCACTTATCATGACTCACTTTCAGAGCTCTTTTCGAACTCACGGCGGGCCAATCCGCGGACCTCTGGGCCGTCCGAGCAAACGCGGTCGGCATGGGTGCCAAGCTCAGGGCTCTTGGCCGCACCGGACCATCGCACGCGGAGTCCGCGGAGTCCGTGGACACTAGTCCGCCACACCGTTGCCTTCTCCACGCAACCACGACATGTCTTGTTGTAGATGAAAGAATGGCCCCGGCTATATTCCATGGTCTGTCCTCGACCTGGTCAAGGATGCCACACACATTTGTTCTCTCTTGATTTTCCTGTCGCTCCCCTTTCGCTACCAGCCCATCTTTTCCTCTGATCGGCCCTGCGCGCCACCTTCGTCAACGCCAATGGGTCGCGAGACGGCAGAAGAATTCAACGACGGGACCTCGAATGAAGGGGATTCCACCTCATCAAACGATAGGATCAATACATCGGATGAGATTCGGAAAGATGCTGGAGCGTTTGCAACCTACTTGGTGATTCTTCACGCCGCCCTTTGGTCTGATCTTGGGCGAGACTGACTCGGCTTCGACAGAGGATATTCAGCTTCTCCGAGCAGACGGATTGGCTGCTCAATGCCATCTCCGTTGCTGCTGCCTGCGGCTCTGGCGTCGCCATGTCCCTGATCCAGCTCGTCTTTGGCGGTTTCGTTGGCGTCATCTCGGATTTCCAGCGAGAAATCAGCACGCCTGCTGAGTTTCGACAGGAGGTTGGCAAATATGCGTACGTGTGGAGATGACCGAGTGGGAAGGACCGTTTTCTGACATGCTGGCAGGCTATGGTTCGTGTACATTTTCATCGGCAGGTTTTGTCTTGTCTACATCTTCACGGTGCGCTCTTCCCCGGTGCTCTCCGGAGCGTGTCCCGAGTCTGACGCCCCCTCCAGATGTGCATGACCATCACCGGCACGCGCATCACCCGCAACATCCGATACCGGTTCCTGCAAGCCACGCTCTCGCAGGAAATCGCCTACTTCGACAGCGGCGACGGCGGGTCCGTGACGGCCAAGGTGACGACCAACGGCAACCAGGTGCAGCAGGGCATCTGCGAGAAGCTGGGCTTCACGGTGCAGGCCATCGCGACGTTCGTGTCGGCCGTCGTCGTCGCGTTGGCGACGCAGTGGAAGCTGACGCTCATCACCATCACCATCGCGCCCGTCATCCTGCTCGTCATCGGCGTGACGGTCGGCATGGACGCCGCGCTCGAGGCGCGCATCCTGGACGTCTACTCGCAGGCCGGCGCCCTCGCCGAGGACGTCTTCTCGTCGGTGCGCAACGTGCACGCGTTCTGGATGCGGCCGAAGCTGGTCAGGAAGTACGACGGCTACCTGCAGAAGGCGCACCGGCTGGGAAGCAAGAAGAGCCCCATTTGGGGCTTCATGTTCAGCGTCGAGTTCTTCTGCATCTACGCCGGCTTCGCCCTGGCCTTCTGGAGGGGCGTCCACATGTATGCTGAGGGCGAGATTGAGGACCCTGGTGTTATTATTACGTGAGTATCACCGGTTGCTGCGAGAGGATTGAGCCTATCTCCTTCGGTGTTATAGGCACACTGCGCCATGCTTGTGCGGATAGTAGACTTCAACATCGGATTCAACTAGCCACATCGACCAAGCATAGCACCCCCGGCAGGGCTCAGGAAGACCCAACCCTTCCACACTCCAGTCCAAAGAGCCAAAGCTGACACAAGAAAACCAGCGTTCTATTCTCCGTCGTCATCGCCGCCACCTCACTGACGCAAATCTCGCCCTACTTCCAAGCCTTCGCCAACTCGACGTCCGCCGCCTCCGCCCTCTTCAAGACCATCGACCGGCGCTCTCTTATCAACCCGCTCGAAGCCGGTGGCGAGCAGCCTTCAACCGTACACGGCGAGATGGAGCTGACGGACGTCAACTTCTCCTACCCCACGCGCCCCGACGTTCCCGTCCTCAACGACTTCACGCTGCGCTTCCCGGCGCGCAAGACGACGGCGCTCGTCGGCGCCAGCGGCTCGGGAAAGAGCACCATCGTCGGCTTGATCGAGCGGTGGTACAACCCGGCGACGGGCACGATGACGCTCGACGGCCGGCCCATCGAGACGCTCAACCTGAACTGGCTGCGCACGCGGGTCCGGCTCGTGCAGCAGGAGCCGGTGCTCTTCAACGGCACCGTCTTCGACAACGTCGCGTACGGGCTCACGGGCACGGCGTGGGAGAAGGCGCCACGCGCCGAGCAGATGGCGCGCGTCGTCGAGGCGTGCCGCGTCGCCAACGCGCACGACTTCGTCTCGGACCTGCCGCTGGGCTACGACACGCCCGTCGGCGAGCGCGCGGGCCTGCTGTCGGGCGGGCAGAAGCAGCGCGTGGCCATCGCGCGCGCCGTCGTCGCCGACCCCGACGTGCTGCTGCTGGACGAGGCGACGAGCGCGCTCGACCCGCACTCGGAGGGCGTGGTGCAGCGCGCGCTGGACCGCGCCGCCGAGCACCGCACCACCGTCGTCATCGCGCACAAGCTGGCGACCGTCAGGCATGCGGATAACATTGTCGTCATGGCCAAGGGCCGGATCGTCGAGCAGGGGACGCACGACGAGCTGCTGCGCGCGGGCGGGGCGTATGCGCGGTTGGTGCGGGCGCAGGATCTGGGCGGTGGGGAGGAGAATGGTCGGGGTGGTGGCGCAGAGGAGGGAGATGATGTCGAGGAGAAAGAGGAGGTCGCGGAGAAGGTTGATATGTCCAAAACGCCGACGCGGGCGAGTACCGCTCACGCCTCGTCGAGGGAACGGCAGGAGATGCTGGACTACAGCAACCACGAGCAGAGAGGGATATTGTGGGTGGTGGTCGCAATGCTGAGGGAGCAACGGGAGCTGTGGCCGTGGTTCGCTCTCATTGCGGTTGCCTGTCTGATTGGAGGTGAGTGATGGTGCGGAGGGGAAGGGTGATGATATCCGATGACTGACGGGAGCTCTGCAGGCGCAACGTACCCCGGGCAGGCACTCGTCCTCAGCGAGCTGATGAGCGTGTTCGCATACACGGGCAGCAAGCTGACCGACGAGGGCGACTTCTACTCGCTCATGTTCCTCGTCATCGCCATCGGCAACCTGGTCGCATACTTCATCATCGGCTGGGTGGCCAACGTCGTGTCGCAGCACATGACGCACTTCTACCGGCGCGTCATCTTCGACACCACGCTCCGGCAGGACATCGAGTTCTTCGACCGCGCCGAGAACACGACGGGGGCGCTGGCGAGCCGGCTGTCGTCGCAGCCGACGCAGCTGCAGGAGCTGTTCGGCTTCAACCTGGCCACCATCTTCATCGTCATGGTCAACGTGACGGCGAGCTGCGCGCTGGGGCTGGCCACGGGCTGGAAGCTGGGCCTGGTCGTCGTCCTCGGCGGCATGCCGCCGCTCGTGTCGGCCGGCTACCTGCGCATGCGGCTCGAGTTCAAAATGAACGACGACGCGGCCAGGCGCTTCGCCGACAGCGCGGCCCTGGCGGGCGAGGCCGTCGGCGCCATCCGCACCGTGTCGTCGCTGGCGCTGGAGCGCAACGTGCTGGACCGCTACCGCGAGAGGGTCGACGACATCGTGCGCGTCGCGATCCCGTCGATCGTGCACACCATGTTCTGGTTCGCGCTGACGCAGTCGATCGAGTTTCTGGTCATGGCGTTGGGCTTCTGGTACGGCTGCCGCCTGCTCTCGACGGGCGAGTACGACATGAAGCAGTTCTACATCGTCTTCCTGGGCGTCTTCTTCTCCGGCCAGGCCGCGGGCCAGTTCTTCTCGTACACGACCAGCATCACCAAGGCCGTCGGCGCGGGCAACTACATCGCCTGGCTGCGCTCCCTCCGCCCCACCGTCGCCGAGACGGCCGCGAACCGCGACAACGGGCCCTTCCCGCCGGGCAACGGCGACGGCGACCTCTCGCTGTCGCTCGACGCCGTCGGCTTCACGTACCCGACCCGCCCGGACGCCAGGGTGCTGCGCGGCGTGTCGCTGGCGGTGGCGCCCGGCCAGTTCGTCGCCCTGGTCGGCGGCAGCGGCTGCGGCAAGTCGACCGCCATCGGCCTGCTCGAGCGCTTCTACGACCCGTCGTCCGGCCGCATCACTTTGTCGTCTTCTTCCTCTTCGTCTTCTTCCTCTTCCGACCTCGCCACCCTCAACCCCCGCCTGTACCGCCAGCACGTCGCCCTCGTCCAGCAGGAACCGACACTCTACCAAGGCACGATCCGCGAAAACATCGCCCTCGGCCTGGACGACGACGACACGTTATCGGAAGAGCAGAGAAACCAGAACATCACCCGCGCCGCCCGGCAGGCCAACCTCGCCGACTTCGTCGCCTCCCTGCCCGAGGGCCTCGACACCCACGCCGGCGCCCGCGGCGGCGTCGCGCTCTCGGGCGGCCAGCGCCAGCGCGTCGCCATCGCCCGCGCCCTCGTGCGCGCGCCGCGCGTGCTGTTGCTGGACGAGGCGACGAGCGCGTTGGATACGGAGAGCGAGAGGGTCGTGTTGGGGGCGTTGGATGAGGCTGCGAAGGGAGGAAGTGGTGGGGCAGGTGGTGGTGGTGGGAGTGGGGGAGGGAGTGGTGGTGGGGGAGGGAACGGTGGTGGGGGTGGGAAGAGGATTACGGTGGCGGTGGCGCATCGGTTGAGCACGGTCAGAAATGCTGATCGTATATATGTTTTTCGAGACGGCAGGGTGGCGGAGGAGGGGTGCCATGGCGAGTTGATTGCTAGGGTGGGCGGGTTGTATCGCGGCATGTGCGAGGCGCAGGGGTTGGATCGGGATGTGTAGGGGTGGGCTGGGGGTGGGTGTGTATATGTACTTGTAATGGCATTGGATCCGCTCTGAATATGGCTGTTCGAGGTCGATTTTCTATTGGGTCATCGTGGTATTTTAGATACAAGATCCATCGTCGAGGCTGAGAGCTGATACGCCAGCTCAGCGATCTTGGTGGCTGTTGCCTGGAATCCTTCCTCGTCGTTTTGTGCCTTGCCATTAGTCTTGGGCTTAGGCGTGTTGAGAGTCTCGACCTTGCTCTCAGCCTTCTGATCCGTACATTTGGTATTGGGGCGAGGCTGATCGTTGTCGGTGTGGTATTGGAACAAGGCGGAATGTGCGCATGGCTTGTCTTGAAAATGTTTCGAAGTGGCCAGCTTCAGGAGTGAAGCTCGATGGCTACTACTACTGTTATGCTAAGATTGTGCTTAAGGACGAGGCTGAGTGGTTAAGATCTGAGGCGCTCATGCTGATAAACATGGTTTGTAAGCTTACTGCTGGGTCTAGGTAACATGCATTGGTGGCGGACCTATCGTGTCATGCCACGCGGTGAGGCTGAAGTGGGGTCGAGCTGCCTTGTTGAAAGCCTTGTGGACATGACAGTATCACCCCATGAAGTCCGGCCATCTTTGACACGTTCACGTCAACCTGATTTCCTCTGCTACAGTGACACGACTCGATATCAAAAGCTGCCGCTTAGCCGTTGGAACCCGTGGTGTTCCGACCAAGTTCCACATACGCCCCCCAACGCTCTACCGAGTTTTGCCTCGCACATCATGAACGGCATGTCGGAACAGCAGGAACGTGGATGCAAGCGGGGCTTTGACGAAGACCAAGAGAGTCCAACATCCGACCCGAGCGACGAATCATTCCATCTGCACACCAAAAAGCCCCGCTGCTGTGGCCACCCGGACATTAGAGAATTCGGCGGAACAAGATGCTGTCTCAGCTGCGGAGTGGATTGTACATCGACTTCCCATTTGCCACGTACTTCACGGTCCGAGTCGACCTCGGATGAGGAAGAGCAAGAAATCGAAAGAAACGAGCCGGATGACGATGTATGGGACATTCGGGCTGAGGAATCGTCTGCCGCCACCGTTTTCGAACCACATGGATTGAACGAGAAGTTCGCCAGACAAAAGGGATCTTACGGATTCACCGCTCTGCAAATGAACAAAAAAGAGATTCGTCTCGTTTATCTTGAGCCTGGCCAATTGGAAGATCCAGTCACGTGCAGAATCTTTCACACGGTTCTGGGATCTTGGAATCAGCCGAGCTACGAAGCCGTGTCGTATACTTGGGCCGATCAGAAAGGGGACTACACTTTTTCTCGGAAAATCCGCTGCGGGAAAGAAGAAATTCAAATCACAAGGAACTGCGAGGATGCACTGAAGAGAGTGCGGCTGCGCCACCAAACCAGACGCATCTGGATGGACCAACTTTGCATTGATCAGTCCGACGTAGCAGAGAGAGGTCATCAGGTCGAATTAATGCCGGAAATATATGCTGGAGCGGCTCTTGTCCTAGTACACCTCGGTCGAAACACCTGCTTTGGTGCGGCACTCCTATCGTGGGCAGCAAAGTCGCAGGATTTGCTTCACAAGGAGCCCAACTTTGACTTGGCTCGCGCGCCTGAGAGAGTTCCAGTTGTTTTCGATATTCAAGAAGTTCACGAAATTCTAGCCTGCCCATGGTTTACTCGCGTCTGGGTTCTACAGGAAATAGCTTGTGCCAAGGAAGCCATTCTACTCAGCTCGGACGCGTGCATCCGATGGGAGCTTTTCCAGGCTTTCATGAATCGTACCTACGCCGACAACTCAGCAAGCGGCAGGCTGGTTCGCCGAGCCCTTCCAAAACCACTCAACTTCCAATTACGACATCTCGCCAGTCAGGAGCAGTCCCTTGGCCCGCTGGTGTTCGTGATTGATCATGCCAGCGCCGCCGACTCAGCAATCGGCAGGCTGGCTCGCCTAACCCTTCCGGGACCACTTAACTTCCAATTACGACATCTCGCCAGTCCGAAGCAGTTCCTTGACCTGCTGGTACTCGCGAATGGATGCAATGCGGGAGACCCTAGAGACAAAGTCTTCGCGCTCTACGGGATCATGGTTGGCGCGGCCCACCATGGCCTCGAAGCTGATTACAGCAAACCTCCCGAGCAGGTCTACTGCGAGGTGGCTCGATATATTATAGAGCAGCAACAAGACCTAAGAATCCTCTTGTACGCTTAAGCTGGCGAGCAGTCGAGCTTGGATTTGCCCTCATGGGTACCCGACTGGAGCACCAGACGCGAATGTCCACTAGAGAAGCAACTTAAGGAACTGGTCGGATCGAACTCTGGATATCGGTATGTGGTCCCTGAAAATATACGAGTCGAAGACGATGTGGAAGCCGGCTACGGAAGCGGGCGACAGTTGAGGATCCGCGGCCAATGCCTGGCTTTGGTGACTGGTCTTGGTTCGGTGGCTGATCTGACTGATCACTTGCTGAGCGTAGGTCAGTGGTGCGAACGCTACCAGGGATGGATAGCTATGATCTTGGATTGGGCTGAAGAGAAAAATTACTGCAGGTTCACTACTAAAACTTCGTTCGGGGTCAGCATGAACAAAGGAAGAGTGGGAGACCAAGTGTGGTTCTTTTCCAAAGGCGTCTTTCTCTGCAGACCCTCCGCGGATGGCGTTGTTCTAATTGGCGAGTGCTTTTTGTGGGGAGTCACTGATTGGTTATCCTATGGTGTCAATGGTGAGGAGTTTCAGAGTCCTCAAGCCACTTACGTTAACATTTATTAACAACGAGGAAGGCTTCGCTAGATTATTCACATAGAATACAGCTTTAGCGAGAATGATTATAACAAGGTTTATGTAGGATCTCGCCTTATGATTGTGGTGAGGGAGAAGTACTCTTGTCTTTTACCTTAGTATGCAGTCGACATGTATCGATATACGCCGGGTGATTGCGGCGTGCGGAGGTTCTGATTGGCTGCAAACGCTCGACCAGGACGGCTACGCAAATCACGACCATATTTCTACGCACTTCACAGGACAATGATATCGCATTCCGTTTTCATGGAGAGTTTCAGTCAACCAGCCACCATTGAAACGCAGTACAAGCACCCTGAAAGCAAGACTTCTTCGCCGAGCCTATCCACGGCTCGTCCGCATCTTCGTTGCTAGTCATTTCCACGACGCTGCTCCATCTGCACAACAGTTTACCATCCGCAGTTTCGCCCGTGACCTTCACCAGCAGCCCAACGCTGCACTGGCTGATGTCTGTCAAGAGGATGGCAAACGTTTCAATCCCGGGGTTTGATTCAGAAAGCATCCAAGGAACTTCGGAGCCGGTGTCTACAGCCTCCACCACATGTGTCGTGCGGCTCTGCGTTTCAATCGTGAAGAGAAGCGGAGTGGTAACGCAAGGTTTGCGCTGGAACTGAATCCCCGAGAGGAAAACGCCAAGGCCGAGATTCTGGGGGTGGATGAACGGTGGGGGGATAGGTATCCTGCCGTTGGAGGGATTTCCCTCGGGACTGTAGTCTCGAGGCATGGTAACTTGTAGGTATTCACGAAGTCCAAAGGGGCTAAGGAAAGACTTGGGTGCCCAACGGTACCCCTTCTGTTCGAGGCGGGGACCTGAAGCAAAAAGTATCTCCGATGGGACGGCAGGAAGTAGCGATAGAAGGAGCGGCATCCTGTCCTCTACAGGAGTTTGGACAAGTTGGGCCGTGTCGAGGCCGAGAAATGTGGCGAAGCAAATGGTCTCGTCGCCTGATTTTGTGGTGTTCCGGTTGGAGGCCGCTGTGACCATGCGCACGAAAGACTTTGCAGGTTTCTTCGCAATGCAGAAGCTGGCCAGGTTGTCCCAAACTAGATCGCAGTATCTCTCCCAGCATGCACGGAGAAGTTGCCGTTCCACCAAGGACGGTGGAGCGCAAGATGGAAGTTCGGAGAGCTGATCCTCGCTCTGGAAGGAGAAACATGAAGACTCTGCGGGAAGAAACACGTATGGATTGAGGGCAGCTTCTTCGTAAGTCCACATGCGAGATCTCCAGGTTGAGCAAAGCACTCGAGTCAGAACTTGCGCTGGTTTTGCGTCTGCGGAAACCGTCTGGATGTCTGGATCAACGACCACAGTTCCAGCCGCCTTGCTATAGATATTGTGCATGTTCTGGATGGAAAAACTTCGAAAGGCCTTGTGTTCTTTCTGTACCGGGATGCATAGGGTATCAAGCCAGAAGGCTACCGTACCAAGCTCTCTGGCTGTCGTATCGAAGCCGTGCCTTGCGATGGTGACTCGGTCCCCCTCCAAAGACTGGAGCATGCTATCAAGTCTCTCCAGCTGACATTGATACAGCGCATTATCATTCTCATTTCCGAGACCGTCCGACCAAACGTGAGAAAAGGCAAAATACGGAGAATAGGTTTCGAAATCGGGATGGTCGAGGTCCAGACCGTCAAGTAGCAACTCCATCGGAAGTGGAGAGCTCTCTGGCCGCTTCATGGCCACAACTGGGATCCTGTCCTGCTGCAGGATACCGACGAGTTTATCTGTTGGAACTGCAATCTGGGCACATTTGCAGTCCGGAGTAGCGTGCTTTTGTTTGAAGTCAGGGCCCATCTGGTTCCGTTTGCACCCGGCGGGATCGTACTGCGAGCATTCCCCATGATCCAGTCGAGTTCTCGTACTACCGACGGTCAAGGCATACGCTTGAACTTGGAGGGGAAGCTTTGACTGCATGTATTCCAATGTGGTGACGCACCATCCGGACCGCATCAAGTGATTTCGAAGATACGTGTCGTGAAAGAGATGTTCGTTGAAAGGTTGAACCGCGAACACGTCTGCGGTAACCCCGAACAATACTTCCAACAAAATCATTTGAGCGAATAGCGTTTGCCTCAGTGGCTCCGAATCCGAGGGCTCTTTCTCGTAGAACAGCACAAAGTTGAGGGTGCTGTTAACCGTTCTTGCTTTCATCAGGTAACTTTGCAATCGATCTTCCTGCTTTTCCAGATCATCCACGTTTGCTGGGTCTTGAATTTTCCGGCTCCATGTTGCAAGGTAGCTGTCCAACATCTTGGTGGTGATGAATTTGTTCCCCGCATCGTCTGTGCGGATGAAGTCGTCTGGAGAACACTCGTCGCCGAAAAAAGCAGTAAGCATGCCGAAAAATAGCCAAGCCTGGAGAAATGATGCCATCTCTTGGACGCTCTTGTCGTTCAAGTCGAATCCATTCGTCTCGGGGTCAGCATACTCCCAGGACGACACATTCCATCCCCTACGATCTGGAAAAGTAAAGAAATCACCGCCATCGAATTTGGAGCCCATGTAGGGTATCGACAGAGGCGCGATACTCTCTCCGTTGAGTAGTAGATGCTCCATACTGGCGTAGGACTCTGTGTCGTATCAGATGAGACTGCGAACAAGTACTTGTGTTTATCATGGCGAGGCTGCAACAGCCCCCACCTGGATGAGGGGCTTGATGGCTTTCAAGAAGAACTCTTATTGGTCGATTGCAGTATAAGTACGACGGATGGCGGCGTTCGGATTGTCCTGGAAGTCCTTGGGTGGCAGCTGACAGTTTCTTTCTCAATGTTACACAACACACAGGCAGGCATATTCAAGTGCGGAAAGTCCTCCGACTGTCGGCGAAGACTGTGTGGGGGCCGCGCCGATCACTTTGCTGTCCGTAACGCTCAAAGCTTTCCCCAGCTCTGCTTTCCCAACACCTTGGTTTGCGCAACGCGATTGGTATACACAAGGGGGAGTGAGCCATTGATAGCCCTACACGTGGCTGCTGTTGCTCTGCTTTTTCGCAAGCCTCGGAAACAGTTTCTGCGCATTGCCGTAGTTGATCTTTCTCCTCAAGTCCTCGTCCATCTCGAAAGATTCAAGCTCCCGCAGAAAGGTCGGGTAAGCCGGCGGCGGGGCGTAAGGAAAGTCGCTCTGGGAAGACATGTCAGCGCTCCCCTTTGAGAAAGCGACGGCGGATTCGCCAGTGGGTTGGATCATTCACCCCGTAGAGAATATGCTCGTGCGGCACCATGTCCAAGAGCAGCTTCAGCACGGCCGGACTCGCGGAAAGGGCGAGATCGTAGTGGAAGCTGCGGAATGCCGCAACCACCTTCTCGTGCGTCATGCCGCTCCCGCCGAAGGCCGCGTTGCCCCCCAGGAAGCCGGGCGCCACGTCGAGCGGCGTCGCCACCCTGCCGACGATGTACGGCAGCGTCCCTCCGGCGTGCGAGAGGATGACGGTGCAGTCGGGGAATCTTTCCCGCGTCCCCATTGTGATCATGTCCATGGCCGCCCGCGTGGTCTCGTGCGGGTAGTCGATCATGGGTTGGGGCATGCGCGGGTTCACCTTGGACGTGTCGACAGAGTGTGTCGGGTGGACGAAGACGACGCACCGGCGCCGGTTGAGCTCCGCCCAGACGGGCTCGAGCGACGGGTGGCCCAGGTACGTGTTCGCGGGCCCGTAGCGGGTGAAGAGAGTGACGCCGTCGGCCCCCAGCGTGTCCAGCGCGTACTGCAGCTCGCGCAGCGCGGCCTCGGTGTCCAGCAGGCTGGGCAGCGACGCGAAGAAGCCGAACCGGTCGGGCCGCTCGTCGCGGATCGAGGCGGCGCGGTCGTTCAGCGCTCGCGCCAGCTCCGACGATGCTTGGCCCTGCAGGATGCAGGGACCTGGCGCGGTGACGGACAGGACGGACGTCTGGATGCCGAGCCGGATCATGAGTAGTTCGGAGCTGAGACGTGTCCACCGCGGCGTGGGCCAGCCGCTTGGGTCTCCTTGGTTTGCTCATTTAGCAGTGCTGGTTACAGAGGGGTTGCGGGGGGAGAGGGAGAGTGTCCTTACCCCCGCTGTCTTCAACGGCTGATGGCCGAGTTAGTCGTACAACTCAATCGGACGCACTTCTGAGGCGCTAACCTTTTTGGTAGAAGTCCGGCACGAAATGGTGGTGCGTGTCGACTTTGTTCACAGGGACCTGCTGGTCCCAGCCACTGGCCGTGTATTTCAGCCAATCATATACATGGTCACCCATGGTGTTGGATCTGTGTAGAGTGGATGGTGTAGAGGTGATGGTGTAGAGTGGTGTGGAGTGTGATGATGGTATGATGCTATTAAGTAGTGAATGGCACGTGCACGTACCGGGTTGTTTCCGACCTCGGGTAAGTCGACGTCATCATAGCAGGATACCTACATAGGTCCACTATTGTCACTCAGCTCAGAATGTTCTCACGTGGACAAATACCCATGAAAAGAGTGGTGAGCTGGATCATTAGAGACCTCCGGAAGATTCCGGAAGACCCACGTTCCAGCATGTTTACTCAATTCCCAAACACTCCAGTGCAGTGTCCCGAAGTATTTTGGACAGAAGCAGAGGGGACTGGTCACATGTCGGAATGGTTCCGGACCTGCAAGAATTGTAAGCACGGAATGGCTTCGCTCTTCTTTCGCTGGGTAGCGCCCCTGCACAGCACGGACAGCCACTGAATTAATCAGCTAGAGTAGACAGAGTCAACGTACATATGAGCGGTAACGTGCATTCTGCTTTGTGGTATATAACAGACTATCTGATTGAATCTCCTGACTGATCCGCCGCCATAACGCCCCTCAAAACAACCAAGTACAAAGTAAACTCGAAATCTAGACCAACTGCGCGCGTTTGAAACTTTCATGGTGCATTCAACTTAGTCAAGCAAGACTAAGGCAAGCTGTATCGACAGTTCTCAGTTGGTTCACCGCCTTCCCATGGAAATGGCCCCTCAAAGCCCAGGTAGGAGAAATATCCCAGGTGCCTTTCCCCTTTGAAGAGCGGCTTGATCAGGGGCCGGATCAACCGCAGCATGGCCTCCAGCTCGCTCCTGAGGCCGGGGCCGCGCTCGCGCTCGCGCTTAAAACCGCCTCTGTAACCAAACCAATAATCTGACAAAGCCTGATAGACGATGGTCCCGCCCTCTTGGACTCCCCGCCCGTTCGCCCGTTCAATCAGCCACCTGTCCGGGTCGAACTGAACCAGCACATCATCATGGTCCGGATCAATCTGGTGCAGCTGTTCCAGCACCCGGTACACCCCGGGCCGCAGCGCGCTGCCGTCGAGCTTACCGCCCACGAAGTGGGCGAGGAAAAGGCGGAACACGGCCACGGCCAGCGTGCTTCGGATGCTGTGATCCTTGGGCCACTTACTCGGCAGCTGCGTTACCGCCCGCCAGCATCGCTGCACCTCCATCTCCATCCCGCCCGCGGCCCGCGCCACCATCGCCGCCACCACGTTCGGCAGCTTCCGCTTCTTCTTCTTGTTCTCTTCGTCCTCCCCTTCGCACCACCGACCGACGACGTGGATGAAGGCTTCCTCAAATACGAGCTTGCTCCGCAGCGCGTACGCCGCGGCCAGCATGCTCCACGGGTCTTTGGGGTAGAGTGCCTCCGCCGGCCGGCGCATGACGGCGAAGATCAACCCGGCGCGGGCGGCGGGCAGGCAGCCGTACGCGGCGGCGAGCTCGGCGGCGTCCAGGAAGTCCGCCGCGGTCATGCCGTCTGCGATCGGCTGCTTGTACAGCGCGCGGAAGACGGCGTCGTTGGCGACATGGGCGCGCCGCGCCATCATCGTCTCGTGGTTGTTGTTGGGAACGCCGGGGATTGTTGGCCTCGAGCCGTCGATGCAGAGCGGGACGACGAACGCGGAGCCCCCTTCGTCGTCGTCGGTGTGGCCGCGGTAGGGTGGGGGCTCGAAAGTTATCGGGAGCAGGCCGAGCTTGGTGGCTGTGTCGATGAAGAGGGCGAAGTAGCTGCTGACCGAGCGCAGCTTCTGGCTGTGCAGCCGGAGTGTGAGGTCCTTGTTCACGGTGATTGTGACATCGCCGTCGGCGTAGTTGGGGTAGGTGCTCTCCGTCATCTTGGCCTTTCGTTTGATTGATACGTAGGCTGCGGGTTGCGTGCTACGTTTGCGGGGGACGCGTGGGTTGATGGGTGAGAAAAAAGTAGCGTGAGAGAACAGAGAACACGCCGTCATATAAGCTTTACAGGGTGACAGCGGGCGAAAGTGAGATGAGGCTGGACGGGGACGAATACATCACCGTACCGGAATAGCGATCAGGTTTCTGACTGGACAGCAAAACAAGGGTCCGGAAAATTCGGCCCACGCAGGGTCTGCACCACGTTGCGAACAAATTGAGGCACGATATTTCGTGTTGAACCATTCTCTACTATACTCACACGCTGATATCCCATCCCTTAGGATATCTTGGAGTCTTCTGAAACCAAAGGATGGAAACAAACTTGGCAAGTTCACAAGAATGCGGCACCTGGTGTGCCGGATATGTTGAGGGAAGCCAAACGCACGCAGTACGACTGCGACGGCAAGATTCGACCATTGTGCATTGAGTCTGAATTGGATAGTCATGTCACAAGCATGGCTCGAGGTGATTCCGTATGCATCGGTGCCACAGTAAAGTGCGACTTACTAAAAAATGACCCACACAACGATTTTCAGAGCCCACTACTCGCTCCAGCTCAGTCCAAGCAGCTTCCGATCTCACTAATCTAATACCTCATTGTTACTCCCCACAGTCCATATCAGTTCCTCTTTGTAGTCTGAAGCAGCCCTTACTGGCACACCATAATTCAATCACGAGCCCACACTCAAACCGTTTTCAAAGCGCCACACCGCATCGTGCCTCATCGTCATCGCTGAGAAATCAGAAGGGGTTCAACGATGCAGTTACATCTGCGCTCTTGATTGAACGGAAAGTTCCATCGCCGGCGGCTACAACCCAAATGATCGCACCGCATCACCAAGCTAACAGTCCCATTCCATTCGCAGTAGCAGCTGCTCTGCTGCAAGCATTTGTGTGCCTCTATACCTGCGCCAAACTTCAAATACACCGTGCGTTGTGGATATCTCGTTGCCGGAGATGGGGACCAGGGAAGGGAGGCGTAATACGGGTAGAAGTGTAGAGCGAGATACTTTCCACTGCCCTGCGTCCACATCTCTGCGTTACCTTCACTAGAATTACCGGAAACCATCTCCTTTCGTTATAAATTAAGCCCAGCCTACTAGCGGCAGCAATTCTAGATTGTCATACGTACCACGGTCGTGGCCATCACCGGGACCATCTTTCTTTGGTACGCGAAATGTCGAGAATACGGGAACGCAGTGCGAGAGATGTCGACACGTTCTTCCTAATCGTAGTTGCATCCAATATCCGGACGTAAACCCCAGTTTTCCAATGCGCATACCTACTTCCGGATTTTGAAGGCACTACACAAACACCTGTGAGGAAAGTATTCATCTCGAATTGCTCAGTCTATTTTTGATGACGGTGCTACTCTTTAGAACCGCAGTCCTCATTCGGGCCGTTAGGATCTCTTTTGTGGCATGACGACCTACGTCGAGGCTTCGTTAGCTGCTACTGCGTGCTGTCCTCAATTGCCGAGGCGAAATCTATTTTTACCTCCGATCTTCAAGAACAGGGACCGTTTGGGTGGCGAGTGTGGGTTAGCTACTCTTAGTTTGCGTTAGTTTACGAGGTCACGAAAACATCAAACCAACCCGGCGTGCTTCTTTACGAACCCAGATGCATGTGCTTTGGGACCGAAACACGGCGTCTGCTGCGTCTGTGTTATGCCAGAAGCGATGTCTTTTTGCGGCTTGGGACGACCAACCTGTCCGACATCATTCAGGCGTGTGACGTAGTTGTCTCCCACCGGAACAACCACGGATCATCCGTATAGCTCCGCCGTCCCCGCCTATACGAGCACTCGCCAAGAACCCAATCGCAGCCCTACGCCAGCCTTGGGCGAAGTAACGCTGGGCCGGCTGGTCACGGCACCTGGAGCAAAATACGACACCACGCTGGCGTTTATGACGTCGGTCCATACTCCCCGCATCCAACGCCACTCGTAAACGACGACTCTCTCTCTACCAGACTTTACGAGCTGGTGCGTATATATACTGACCGATCGCACGCTCACTGTGGTCTGCATCCAGCACCGTCACATCCCAACCAACCACCACTCAATCCATCACTCAATCCATCTCCTTCACTTTCCGCACTCATCACCCCACCACCACAACCATGAAGTTCTTCACCGCCGCCGCCGCCGCCCTGCTCAGCGCCACCGCCCTGGCCGCACCCACGGCGTCGACCGACAAGGAGACGACGACGTACCAGATCAAGGACTTCACGACGCGCAAGTACGACGGCAAGACCATCAGCACCATGTCGTTCCGCATCCTGGCCACTAACGGCGGCACGCTCGACTTCGAGTGCTCGCCCTACGACCCCGTCGTCAACGGCGCGACCGACCACTTCGAGAGCGGCAAGGTGTACTTCTGCGGCGAGAACTCCTTCTTCAGCTTCAGCTACACCGACGGCAACGACGTCGACCAGACCAACGAGCTGTTCCTGTGGCAGGACATTGCCGAGAAGTGAGTCATCTCCGACGGCACCCTCAACGTCTTTACGTACTGACCGTTTGTTTGCAGCAACACCATTGGCGGCAGCGCTTTCCTTGACGAGCCCATCTGCCGTGCTGGCGGCTCGACCATCAACGACCTCGTCTGCCAGGTCCCTGACCAGGTCTACTTCGCTGTCACTCTTGAGAAGCTTGGTGCTTGAAGTGGTGGTGCCGATCGACGGTTCCCTTCTTACGGTTTTACGAAAGCCTCTTCTGTAACCATAGCATAGACAAATAATTGACGAATCTCTTTGGTTTAATTGCTTTATTTGACGTGCCATATCAATGCCATTGACGAATGCCGCGCATAAAGAGCTATTAATTACTCGCCCACGGCCCGGTAATTCGTGCAAACGTTGGTGAACTCCGACCCTTCTCACCTTCCACTGCGTTGCGCAGTGGCTCGGTACCAATCCCAATTGGATCGGATCCGAGCATCCTGATCGGGCGTGAATTCTTCGTAGCAGGCGCTGATGCAGGTGTCAATCAAAATCTCATGGAAGACAGCGGAACACGACTCACTCGTCTGAATAGTCCATGTAATTGTGAATGGGGTCCAATCCTGGCGAATCAGGACACGAATCCCGACCAACGGGACACCCTTCGCTGCGCGTGGCCTGGGCGGGAGTGTCGTCGATGCCGTCGCCGCCGTTGCAGCCGCCTTGGAACGTGTGGTACAGACCTGGACCGTTAGCTTAGGTCGTACCCTGTCGTAGAGGAGACACACCGAGCCAATGGCCGACCTGTGAATACGTGGTCAGAGACTGTCAGATGGTTTGAGTGGAGTGGACGCACCTCGTGGGTTGCCGTTTTGCCTTCGTTGTACGGTACCTTTGTGCCTCCGGGTACCGTCTGGGCGTCAAGGACGCAGCCGTCGTTGAAGAAGTCTACGGTCCCGTTTTCAACCGTTCCGGGGAAGGTGCAGTAGCTTCAGATGGATGAGCAATCAATCTACAAAAAAATCATGATGGCTTACCCTGATGAGTCCCCGGGAAGCGCCTGCCTACCCGTCAGTTTTTGGTCCTGTATCTTCCAGGCCAGCAACTCACCCTCGTGAAGTATAAATTGAGAGTGGCATAATCGCCCTTGCGAAGCTCTGTTTTCATGGAAAGGATGTCGGTGTTGTCGGACCAAGTGCTGTTGATGGTCCTCGTGGTTCCCAAAAGAGTGAAACTAATGTCGTGGGGAGCGAAGTTGGCATTGAGCACCTCGAGCTGATCCTGAACCATCGCATCCTTCGACGGGATTAGAAAACCAAAGGATTCGAATTAGGCCAAGGTTCCTTACAGTTATGTTTGCATCCTCCACAGCGTCAGAAGCGGCGACAACGTGGAACCACGCATCAATTGTGATGGGCGCCTTGGCACGCATGACGCCGCCATCTTTCACTTTCATCTCCGCCACATTTGCCAGCACCTCACTTGGAGGATCCGGCGTGGTGCATCGCGATTGAGCAGCAGCCGCACCCACGAGAAAAGCCAAAAGGCCGAGCCGGAAAGCGATTTTCGTCAGCATGTCGGGCGAGCGAGGAACGAAAGCAACAATGCCTCATCGCCCCGTGGGAACGAACAGCTTCTTTATGTGGCAAAGCGGTCATGGAACGTGAAAGCGATAGCACGACTGGGGCCTTGGCTGTAGGGATGCTGTTCTTGCTGCCTGCCTCATTCGCACAAGGCCCTTCGTATTGTAGAGAAAACCCGAGCATCCCAGCCCAAACGAACGACATGTCCGGCCATTTTCTTTCGCAAAGCCATGGGCATGTCGGACCATATCTACACAAGGCATCTGTGTTACAAAAAAAGAGATTCTACCCACCCGCGTCTATATTTGGTATACGGAAAATATGGCCCAGAGGAACGGATGATTTACAGGCTTAAGCCCCGTCGGTGCAAGGTGTTCCGCATCCAACCACTCCAGCGAAGTTCCCAAATTCTGGCCTATCATACAATCCGAATCAACAGAAACAAATGAATACCCCTGAAACATTCAATCGCTCCCCGTGCAATCAACTTGGAAGCAAGAAGGGGCTACGCATTGCAATCATTAAGGCCCTTGTGGCCGCGAATGGTCACCCAGAGACTCTATAGCGGGAAGCAATGATGGTGGGGAAGCCTGAAGCTTTCAGGGGCCCGTATGCAGAAGCGGGGGGTGAAAGTGGCAGGCATATACAGAGCCAATCAGCGTTATTGGACCCCATCTTACGACAACTGCACCCCGATTTGTAAGCGAAATGACACAATCATGTAGACAAAGGCCAGCTGGCGGGGAAATGCCAGGTCCAGCGGCATCTGTCGTTTTATTTCGTTGATCGAGGCCAATGAAGATGAATTGCAGGAATTCGTCCACTCAGAGCCATTATTCTGTTTGCTAATGAAATGGTCATGCGGACAAACCACGACGGACCAAGCCGTCGATCCTTCTGCAGATAGACAACACGGTTAATCTGGTTTTCCGGTCACGCATGCAATTTGTAAGCTCCTGGCATCCTGCACTGGTAGCATTTCCAATCGAGCGGCTCGCATCCCGCATCCTCTCGTGTTTGAGGCTCTTTCAACCCCGGCCCCAGGCTCAAGTGGCACTAAAATGACCTCAAGATGCCTTGCTTACCTCAGAAAACGTTCTCGAGTGGCTTGAATTCCGCATACTGCTTTCAAAGTGACCAATCCATGTACTGACCGACGCCAAGTAGAACCTCACACCACCATGCACAATCCGCCTGCAAGATTTACAACACGATTCCGGAGGCGTGACTCAACGATATAAAAATGCCACCACGCACAGCACAACTGCAGTCCTCCATCCAAACCACCCACACACACACCACCCCAAACCCAACCCCCGACACAAAACCAAAAGCCCGACCACCATGGGCGGCCACACCTTCACCCCAGCCGCCGCCAACACCTCCCTCTTCTACACCGACTCCGGCCCCAACACCACCACGACCCCAGCCATCCTCCTCCTCCACGGCTGGACCTGCGACGTGACCGACTGGTCCTTCCAACTCCCCCTCCTCCTCCTCCTCGGCTTCCGCGTGCTATCGCTCGACCTGCGGGGACACGGGCGCTCTTCTCCAGCCCCCACGCCCCTCCCATCCAACTACACGTCACTCTCGCAGTACTACTCGCCCTCGGCCTTCGCCTCCGACGCCTCCGCGCTGCTGACGCACCTCGACATCGCCGCGCCGGCGCTCGTCATGGGGCACTCACTGGGCGGCTCCATCGCGGCGGACCTGGCGGTGCGGCACCCGGAGCAGGTGCGCGGCGCGGTGCTGGTGGACTCGGCGTACTACTTCAACCAGTCCGCCGCCGCCCCGCTGCTGGCCGCCGGACGGGAGTCGCCCGAGGCCGCGGCCGCCGGGTTCGAGGCGGGTGGCGCCGGCTACAGCGAGCGCACGCCGGCGTGGATCAAGGCGTGGCGCCGCGTTCGCACGTGGGGGACGCGCGCGGACGTGGTCAGGGGGGCGATCGAGGGGTTGTTCGGCGACGCGGAGAGCGAGGGGCTGTGGGAGAATGCGGAGCCGCTCTTGAGGGAGGGGCTGGGCGACGGCGGCGTGCCGCGGTTGGTGGTCGTGCAGGATCGCGCGAGGGTGGAGAAGGAGGAACAGATTGGATTGGGGCCGGGCGATCGCGTCGAGGTGCTGAATGAGAGCCACTGGTTGCATCAGCAGGGGGCCGAGACGTTCAATTGGATTTTGGAGGATTGGTTGAGGGAGAGGGATTTCTTGCCTTGATCTTGGAGAGGGTGATGGGCTTTTCCTGGGCGTGGAGGGTTGCTTTCATGTCCGAAAGCAGTCTTATTTGAGGCCTCTTCACTTGGAGGTTGTTACAACTTGATGGCGGGGTAGCATTCGATTATGTTCTACATACGAAACGGCATTGCGAAGAATAACGTGAAAGGAAGCAGGGCGTGATTATGTAACAGTAGGCGGCGAATCCACGTTCCTTCAAATAAGCATCTCGTAGAAGTCCTTCTCTCTACCTTCTTGCCTCCACACCCTCACTCCCCTCTCCAGCAACAGCAGCAGCAGCAGGCGTAACAGCAGCAGCATCACCACCCCCAACATCCATCTCGTGCACCGGCCTCCCCCTCCCCTGCTCCTCCACCGGCAGCTCATACGACCCACCCCCAACCCCCACCCCATCCAGCTCGGGCCTCCTCGCCTGATGCTCCACCCCCGTCGCCATCTCCATCACCGAGTTATGCCGCCCCCTCCCGTCGTTCTGGTCGTTCTGTTGTCCACCCTGCTGCATCGTCGCCCAGTAGTCGTAATGCTTGCCCTCCTGGTAGTGCGGCGGCGGCTCCTGCAGGTACGTCGACGTCGGAGCCGCACTCGCCACGCTCGGCCTCTTCTTGCGCTCGTCCTCGCTGCTCTGTCGCCGCGGCCTCCACCAGCACAGGTACGCGCCGACGAGCACGAGCACGGCCCCCACGACGGCGCCGACGGCGATGCCGACTTTGGCGCCGCTGCTGAGCGCGGGGGAGGGGGAGCGCGGAGACCAGCCCAGCGTGTGGATCGTCCGGATGTCGCTGGCCGGCATCGGGTCGCTGTAGTTGGCTTGCGCGAGCGAGAAGTTGCCGCGCTCGTAGTCGACCGTCAGGTACGCTTCTTGCAGGAGCACCCGGCCGAGCGTGTACTGCGTGTCGTTGTGCGCCCGGCGGATGGGGAAGTAGCGCGTCGTGTTTGGGTAGGCGGGAGGCTCGAGGTAGAGGTCGAACGCTGCGTAGGGGAGGGCGATGTCGACGCTGTTGTTGGGGTCGTTGCTGGCGTGGTTGCCCAGCCGGAACTTGAGCGTTGGGTTCTCGGCGAGGAGCTTGTTGTGCGCCGTGTTGTTGACCAGGTAGTAGTTGCTGTCTTTGTCGTAGGTGAGGCCGAAGGCCGCCGCGAAGTTGTCGCAGACGTCGCCCGGAAGCCAGAGCTGTGAGACGGTGGAATCAATGGCTGACAGGTGGCCATGACCGTTGCTGACCAGGTTCTGATCACCCATGCCCGCGAGACTGAAGTTTGTGTAAATGGATTGAACGCCAACAACGAGGAATTGGTCGAGATCCTCTGCAAAGGTAAAGCTGTGCGCGGGAGGGTGGAAGCGGGATTGGTCATAGCCGCCTATCACCAGGTTTCCGTGAACGCCCCCTGAGAGACTGGTCAGAGAGTATTCTGGTAAAAGGAGTCAGGGGACTTACGGTAATGGGCACCAGCCGTGTGTCCGTATGATTGACTTGGAATTGTGCCGGTGTCGTTGAGAACTTGGATCAGGCTTGGGGGCTTGTCGTTCTCGTCCAAGTTTACCTGCGCATTGCTCATGCCCAGCAAGCCTAGCCAGTAGTCCGTGTCGATGACTCCTACTACTAGGCTTTGATTCACCTTCACTGCGCCGGTGTCTTCGGTGAACCCGAACTGGATTGCGTCGTAGCCATCCATGCCACCGCTGTCTTTGAGTTCGAGATTTTTCTCGAGATTATTGCTGAAGTAATTTATCAGGGTCCAGGCGTTCGATCGGTTTCCCACGAATCCTTGGCTGGGGCTGCTGTCAAAGAGCTCAACGCCACGTGAGGAAGGGCAGGTCGCGTCATCTCCCTGACAACCGTCGGGAACTGGTACCCACGCCGCAGCTCCACGTGTGGAGACCAGCACGCGGAAGTTCTGGCCAGGGTCGCCGATGGATATGCGGAAGCTTGACCAATTCCCGTCAATTCCGTCCCATTTCTCCGACCGGATGGCAGCGTAAGGTGTTGGAGCCGGTCTGGCCGACATGTGTGCTAGGGAATGGATTGAGTGGCACCGTGGACGGCCACAGCGAGCTGCGATTGTTTGGCAAAGAGAATGCGTTGGGACGATTGAATTAGCGAGTGAGGCAGAGTGTCCGCGTGAGGGGGGCAGGAGAACTGTCAAGTGTCAACCCTAGCACATACGCTTTTGAACAGAAAGCTGACGGGTATGAGTACTGTATCGCTGCTATCAGGCCCGAAGTAGACAGCCAGCTCAAGGCAACCATTCTACTCTTCGGGTATAGCCAGGAGGCAGGTGTAGGCGGATGCGCTAGACATTCGAGGAAGGTAGTGCGAAGCGAAGGCGTAGAAGGCAGTGGTAATTATGCGGTGAACCTTGTACCTCTAAAACTGTGCAACTGGCATTGTTTCTCCCGGTGCAGCCTTTCTGGGACATTGTTTCTGTCAGTCTGGGTGGAATCTGCGGTGAGTTGTGTGGAGCGCGAAATCACCATATGGTCGATGGTTAATTACCAGTGTGCTTACATTGACTTCGTCGGGTACCCCACGCCTCCCAGATCGATGAGTGTTGTTACACCAGAGTCGGCGCCGCGAAAGGAAATGAAGCGGGGTAGCTCAGCTGTACCATGGCCAGCTTCCGACACCTGAGGCACAAAGTGGCACACAGGCAGCAATGCGGCTCAGACTCCTTACGGCTAGGCACCGTCCGGCTGTTGAGAACCCTGGCTCGGCCGGTGTGCGTCTTACACAAACCTGCTGAGACGCCACCATCCCTGGGTGTTCTACCAGTTCAATTGGTTTCCATCGCTTATGACTCAGAAAGTCAATCTCCACAAGCCCATATTATACCAACCCACAAGGAGAAGGACCGTTTCAACTGCGCAAAAGCTCCACGAGAAACGTCATTGGTTGTTTTCAATCTATTGGATTGTGCATCGCTGTAGGTTTGTACCAGGCACGCAGGAAACCAATGCAGGGCTGGAGACTTCGAGACAAGCCGCTTGATGGGCTGTAGCACTGTGAGACTTGTCAGCAGTGGTCGTACAAAGCGGACATAGCAGCATCAGCTCACACTGTTCTCGGTTCCTTGGCCCTCTAGATGCTGTGGCTTATCAAGTCCGGAAGGCATTGACCCCTTCACCCGAGGCCAAATTCCTTTGCATGTAAATGTCACCGCTCTGTATCTGTGATTATCGCCAGGCGGCAGCTGTTACTCAATGCACGTACCTGAGTGGGGCATGCGTAACGTCCCGTAGAGGTCGGTCTTTTTGCGGGCTCCGCGAGCAGCCGAAATGGCAGCTCAGAATCTAGACAAGAAGTAAAGCCTTAAGTCCCGCCTCTGCATCTCTCATAGGAATTCACCACGCTCCATCGTTTTACTAAAGAAACAATGCGGTCATTCGCTTGGGGGATATTCCCCCTCGGGTTACTATCTGCTTACGCCTTCGCCCAGGGACCTTCTCCCCTTCCTTCCCCTAAGTCTAACGTCGCCCCCGTCCCTTCGCAAACCTCCTACAGCACCGTCACTAGTGGGCCGGAGTGCACGGGATGCGTTCTTCAAGCGATTGAGCCAACTGCGCTGTCATATCCAGGCACCGTTTATTGTGTCGATATATACATCATCTCGACAGTTCCAGAGTCCACTCGATACACCACTGTTGCCCCAGATGGTTGTACTAGTTACGGCTACAGTGCATACACTCCGACCACGGGGCCAATCAGCACGACTTCCATCACATGGAGTGTGAACGGCACCTGCTTGTATGGCCATCCATTCCCGATCAACATCGAGGCTGAATACTAACCGATATCAGGACTTGGCCCACCACGTACGTTGCATACGGCACCTTCCAAGCTGGGACGTGGAGCAGCGATTGCAGTGGCTCCAAGTGCACCATCCATCCAACTACAGTTTGTCCGCAAAGCCCCATTCTCTACCCTACATCGGGTATTCTGGGGAACCTTGCTCCTGTCCCGCCGAAGGTGGTCGAGTCACTCATCCATGACCCCTCAATTTCTCTTCCATTTGACATCGCAACCTGCACCGCCACCGACGCGCAGAGTGATGCCTGGCGTCAGGGATTTCAATCGGTCAGCTCATGCACCACTGGCAGTCCGTCCCCACCATCGTGCATTCAGCTTCCTCCCACGACATACACCCTTCCAAACACTTTCATCCAGTCTGGATATCCTCCGCGAAAAGCAGCCACGCCACTCACGCGACTGTACGCACCTCGGGCTGTAGGCGAAGCTCCCGAGGCCAGGCATGAGCAGACTTACACCATTTTTGCCGGCTTCAAACGTGGCGATGATGGAACGTCGAGCTCCACTCACCCAACTGGCTTGAGCAGTACGCCAACAGTAACACCAACGCTTTGTCACAGAGAGTACTGCATCGACAAGTTCCGGCAGTTCTTCAGCCACTCTCACAGGAAACCGCTCTTCCAGCAATGTCTTCGTATGTCATGAGATCCAAAGCTCGATACAAAGAAGCTAACCATCTTGTCTCGCAGGCGGCCTGAGCATTAAGTACGACATCCTGGAACTCCTTAATGGCTCAAGTTAGAGTGTCTGAGGGATTGTCGGTTTTGAAAGAGGCTATACTTGGAAGTGAAGATACTGCCTGTCTTATGACGCGAAACGGCCATGTTACGAAATCGCGACATTGCTTCAATTGAGCTGGCAATCGAACTTGGATTTAACTCTGACATCTATCTAACTAATGCGCCCAGAACCATTCCAAACTTGCTTTTTCTCCTGGTGACCGTTATGCTGATCCGTTGTGAGGCTTGTGTGCATCACCTCAAAGAAGACGGCTCTTGTTGTGGCCGCGCTTGGATTTGATTATAAAATTGTCATGCAAACTCCGCCATCCATTCAGGTGCAATGCTTCAAGAAGGCAAGAAAGGCTTCGATCATATCTACAGCCGATCCTGTGCATCACTGGAACTTCCATGGACAAGAAGACTCAACTGTCTGCGGCTGTCATATGAGAAGAGCCCCAAAAAGCCTTAATCGAAGGAATCGGCAATTCTTTGTGCAACATAAATGTCTTAAGGGCCGGAAAGTAGCGTTGAGAGACGGCTGGCCCCGCAGCCACCACCCCAATTAGTAGCAGTCACAGCCTCGTCGGGATGAGCTCAGGATTTGTCGCCCCACATCGGAATTACGACTGGGTACAACGCTAGACTTGTGCTATGACGAGCGCTGTTCCACGTTTTACATCTTGCAGGATAGAAACAGCCCCCATGTTTGCCTCATAGCCCGCGCGCTGACACAGCGTTTGCCTCGTTTACTGGGGTCAGCTTGCTGTAGTCACACATCGGCAATTGTTCCAATCAACCGCATGACCTAAGCACCATCATCGTTCAGGCGTCCAGATTGTTCCAAGATTGATGGGGAAAAATGGTGCAGCCATGAAACCGGTGACACCTTCCGTTGCCGGGCGACCAAAACACCGCTAGTCTTAAGTCTCAGGTGAGAAGTACCTGTGTTGTGAATTCGGCTTACCCTCTTCGATTGAATGTGACGAGGATCCACCGCACTGGAGGGCAGCGAAGGATCGAATGCATTTCGGTACAGTCTTCTTTCGTGAGTAGTTGACGTAAAGATCTCTATTCCACATTGTGGAAACATTTCAGACAAAGCATTCAAATGCCGACGTAAGTGGAGTGTGGCAATGTCGGAATACTGGCTATGTGTCCATTTGGTGTCTGTCACCCGAAATTACTTCCCAATCTGTGATTTGTGCATCGAAGCCAATAATATGGACACGCTGAAGTGTCGAGAATATTCGTCTTGCAATGATATCAGGGTAATGAGGTTCCCAAATCCCATCACACTGCACCAAGTGCAAGCTGTCAGCCTCAAACACGGATCAACGTCTCTGGTTGGTTTGGATAACGCATGTGAGTATTGATTGGCTTCGGCTCCTGCAGGGATCCTTGGTAAGCGGCATGTAGCCTCGTCGCTGACGTGTTCGCACAACTCTTCTCTTGCAACCTTGCAAGCTCAGTGAACGGTGGAACAAAACATTCACACCAGACTCGCTCTAAAGATTTCTCTGCTACAGCATCTCACCGCTAAAGATGGCCAACGTCAAAGCCTCACAGCTCAACGTTGTTACGGCCCCCACCCTCTCTTCAGAGACCAAAACTTGGAGCATCAGCCACACCAGCCTACCAGCAACCACGGGCTTGGAATACGTGCCTTCTATTGCGCGAGATCCATTGTGGCTGAGGTTCAAGCACGATGGCTACGGCGTTGTGCCTATCACTCAGTATCGTGTCACTCGTGGAACCCAAATCCCCTTGCAGTTCAACCGGGAGCACGCCGCCTTCATGCAAGCGTGGCTATCGTTTGGTCTCTTGGAAGCTGTGCTGGAGCGATCGGTGCCGGAAAGCGAACTCATCTGTCAATCCAGGGACGGCAGACCTGTGCTCAGCTTGCACGCATTGCCCGCGTTACTGTCGACCTGGAAGAGCCAGCTCCCTACACACGACACCACTGAAATGCTCTCTTACAGAGAACGTGCAGTAAAGAGTCTCAGCCATGCCCATCGCACTCTTCAGTATCTCAAGCGTGCACGAGCATTTGAGTACAAGGGCGCGGTTGACGACCTCATCCCGGCTACTTTCTGCTTCCTTGGCTGCATTGGAGAGGCCTTGACCAACGCAATGCAATTCCTGAATCCCGAACTCGACGAAGCTCTGCACGTTTCGTTGGCGTGGGACTTTGTGCTCGCCTTCTATCCCCTCTCATCTCCGAACTACGTACCCGTTGCGGACAGATTTGATCCGAGCCATTCTTTGGACGAAGAGGAATGGTGTCCCTCTACGGTCAAGTATCTGATCAAGCGTAGCAACGTGTCAGCTTTCCGCTATGCACTCCGAAGAGGACCGAGAAACCGGGGTGAAAGCCATGACAAATGCTCCGAATATGCCTGCGTGCTCCAGTCAGTCGACGTGGAGAACTACGTTCCCAAACACTCTGGGATACTAAAGGAAGAGGACAAGTGCGACTGTTCGTATATCAAACCTCCCTTCGAAGACGTCGTGGGCGCACTGTCCAGGGGCTCCATCCCGGTGATCCGTTTACCGACCGAGGACGAGGCTGCAGCGTCGGGCGAAAAGCTGGCCGTGTCGCTCAGCTCCGACGCTCCCTACATCGCCATCTCGCACGTCTGGGTCGACGGCATGGGCAGCAACACCGAGACCGGGCTGCCCTCCTGCCAGGTGTGGAAGCTCGCCGCCTTCGCCCAGGCCATGATCCCGACCGGCCGCTTCTGGCTCGACGCCCTCTGCGTGCCCAAGCAGAAAGACGCCCGGCAGCAGGCGCTCAGGCTCATGGGCCGCGCCTACCGCGACGCCGAGTGCGTCATCGTCCGCGACCAGACCGTCGAGGCCTGCTCCCAGGACGCCTCCAGCGAGGAGATCCTCCTCCGCATCCTCGCCTCGCCCTGGATGCGCCGCCTGTGGACCCTGCAGGAAGCCCTGCTCGCCCGCCGCCTCCACTTCGTCCTCCGCGACGCCGTCGTCCCCTTCCTCAGCCTGCTCCCGGCGGAGGAGCGCCTGCTGACCAACCCCGCCCTCGCCGGCTTCGCCGCCGAGATCCACCGCCTGACGAAGCTCCGCCTGCACCGCAACACGCTCGGCTTCGCCGACGTCGCGCGCGCCCTGCGCTGGCGCGCCACTAGCCGCCCCTCGGACGAGATCCCGGCCGTCGCCAGCCTGCTCCTGGACGATTCCGACGACGGCGACGGCGACGCCCGACGCCGCGTGCTCGACGCCCCCGTCGCCGAGCGCATGCAGAAGCTCCTCGCCGCCGTCCGCAAGGTGCCGAAGTCCGTCGTCTTCCTCTCCGGCCCGAAGCTGCACACCGTCGGCTTCCGCTGGGCCCCCGCCACGTTCATGACGGTGGCGACGGGTCAGGAAAGGGGCGGCAGGGATATGAGCCCTACTGCCTCGTCGTTGGTCACGCCGGATGGCTTGGTGGATTCGTTCTGGGTTTTTGCGCTGGTCGATGGAGATGGCGCCGGTCTTGATGGGGATGGTGGGGCGGGACGGTTCATGAAGGGTGCCGAGGGTGACCACTGGATGCTGCGGTGCGGTAGGGAGAGCTTCGCCGTCTCGAGGACTCGCATGGAGACGGGACCGTATCGCTGTGGCTTTGTCCTTTGCACCGGCCCGGAGTTGCCGGGAGACGAGCAGCAGCTTTGTTTGGGGGTTTGTGGCAGCGTTGAGAAGGAAGACGGTGGGGAAGGTGACGTCCTGCGTTGCGCCTACGGGACCAGGCTGGTGATCAGTAAGTCTCAGCGTGGTGAAGGCAGCGATGGCGACGAGGAAGAGCTTGTTCGGGCGTCGTGTTTGGGGATGCACAGAGTGTGTATATCATAGTGGCGTTAAAGCTTTCCACCGCTGGATGGAATCCTGTGTAGCTCAGTGTATGGAGCTTTACAGTTGAGTTTGAGTACAGAATATAGAGGAATCATCTGTAACCGAACAAGTCCCGCGCCGATGCCGCTGGGGTGAGCCGTGCAAGTGGTTGCAGCTACTTGCGTACCACGTCCAGTAATTTGTAGCCAGCCTTGCCCATGTCCGAGTCTGGCAAGCATGATTGGCTTCTTTGTGGAAGGGGACTAGGTTATGTCGGCAAAAGAAAATGGAGGATTTAAGCCACGAAGCCAAGCCACGTTGCATGCGCCCCCACGCGAGGCCTTTTACATCTTACACCTCACAAACACTGTCTATAAGGAGTAATGATTTCTCGTAGAAGCAGCCAAGTACTGCACCGGGACCCCATATTCACGCCCGGTTAGTTCTCTCAGCGTTTTTCTGGAAGTGGCTGATATCTGTACAACCGTTTGTAAGCATCGGGCTTGCAGGAGGAGCTGAATAGTGGCTGGCTGAGCTGGATCCTCCAACATGATAGGCGGGATAATTGGATTTCTAGAAATATGGCCCAGATAATGCAGAAGAATTTCGTACGAAATATTGCTCATAAATATGGCCGCAGGAGTGCCTGTTAGTTACTCCCGAGTTGAGACGCCACATCGGCTAATTCATCCTTAGAAATACATTTACCGCACACGTGTATAAGAAGATATGCGGCCCCATCCTCTTGCACAATTATAGCCTGACAACCTATATGCAATACCTGCCTATGGCGACTACATCTACATAAAAACAATTATATCTTTAATTCATTGTCTCCTCGCAGCCTTTTTCGCCCATGTCTTCCACCCCAACCTGCTACAAACCCAATAGAGACAAAGATCCTAGCGTTAAGGCCCAGCCATGCCCCCCGCTTCTCAACACCCAAATGTGTTGCTGGACAAATCGGCTTGCCAACGCTTCATACCAGAATGACACATGCACTCCTTAGGGCCTTAGTATATCGGCCGCCATCACTTTACCACAGCTTTACGTGGACTCGTGCGCAGATAAATTCTGGGGAGAAGGGTGCTTACCGCTTATCAGAGCTTGCAGTAAGTAGGCAGGGTTGCCTAACAGTTCGTATGGTTAACGCATTGCAGATGCTGGAAACAATTACCTTGTGATTACGCAGTGTAACGATGGTAGCTTCTACTGCAACGGCTTAAACGATACGTGTTGCCCGTCCCGCTCTGGTATCTACTTGAGTCGCGATGGACGGTCAATCCTGTCAGCCACCCCAGTCGCCTCCAGCTCCAACATCGCTACCTGCAACTCTCATATACGACACTTTCAGATTGGACTCGGGGTAGGGGTGGGCCTTCTGGGCCTGGCCTTGTTGGGGGTCATCGGGATTTCTGTTCTATAGAGGAGAAA
This sequence comes from Diplodia seriata, assembly GCF_021436955.1. NCBI lineage: Eukaryota > Fungi > Ascomycota > Dothideomycetes > Botryosphaeriales > Botryosphaeriaceae > Diplodia > Diplodia seriata. The sequence goes on along the minus strand of NW_027117309.1, from coordinate 15,524 downwards.
AATCCGATCACTCGAAGCTGAGAAGAGAACCCAGGCCAGCCAGTCGACCTCGTCTGCTACACACAGCGGTCAAGAAGATGCCAAAAGGGCCGCCGAACTGGGAGGTGGTAGTTATATTCGGGAGCTCGAGTAGAGGCTTTTACCACACAGATAGACAAAAGGTTTCAATCTTCACTACAAGCAGAACGCAAAATCTCTCTTCTAAAGATTAGAAGTACCAGTGCCTCTAACCGAAGTGTCCTTAGAGTCATCCATAAACGCCAAAGACGATCTGTGGATATTGGCGGCATCAACGCCTTCGGGGATGTTGTCAAGCGACCTGACGTTGAGACTACTACCAGCTCCCACATAGACGAAGAAAGTAGATGTACATGCTCCCCCATCAGTATCATATGTGCAATGATGTTGCTTCCGCGTGGAACGAACTTAACGCAGCCGTTCCGCGCCGGCGCCGGAAGGAGTAAGGTACTTCCGAAAGGGAACATCTCCTTTCGGCAATTCCCCTTTCGGCAATCGGGTCAAAGCACCTTCGGCCAAACAATGCCTGCATTAGCGCCTAAACAGGTAGCATCATACTTTAACGATCAAAGAAAGGGTGGTTTGTCAGCTCCTAATGGGCCATTAAATATCTCGGAATACCTCCAATCGCATACTCCAAATCGTCTCGAGAGGACAAAAGAGAGTAACGAAACATGGCACCGGAGACGATGAACAACGAAGATGAAAAAAGCAGCAACGACACGCAGAAGCAGATCGACGAGCAGGTGGCATTCTTCCTCCAAGGCACGCCGGCGCCGCACGCCCAGGGAGGGTTTAACGTCCGTTTCCGCGATCTCGACGTCACCGGTGCAGGTCTCGGGGTAAGGTCCATTGCGGAGTCACAACAGTGCTTTTTACTGACTACGGAAACAGACACAAACGACGCCCACGGTACCGAATGCCATCAGCGGGTATTTGCAGGCCCTCAACCCGGCCAAATGGTTGTCTAGGGCGCCCGCTCCAACACGCACGCTACTCCACAAGTTCGGTGGCACTGTGCGCGGTGGTGAGATGTTGCTCGTTCTGGGCAAGCCCGGGAGCGGATGCACGACGTTCTTGAAGACTTTGGCGAACATGCGGCAGGAGTATTATGCCGTCGGCGGCGAGGTTCTGGTCGGCGGCGACGACGCAGTCAGAATGAAGAAGGACTTCCCTGGCGAATTCGCCTTTTCTAGTAAGTGATGCAACAGTGAAGAGGGGGTATTGCTGACAGGACCACGACCAGGCGAGGATGACGTCCACTTTCCAACACTCTCCGTAGATACGACTCTCAAGTGAGCAATCGTCTCGGCCCTGGACACAAGGAACTGACCGAATGCGTGTAGATTCTCAGTGAACGCGCGTACATCCAAGACGACGCAGAACCGGGGGCAGGCCGTCGAGGGGACATTGCATAGCCTGCTGGACCTCTTCGGTCTCTCGCACGTGCGTAACACCAGAGTCGGCGACGACTACAAGCACGGAGTCAGCGGGGGCCAACGCCACCGAGTGACGGTAGCGGAAGCAATCAGCACAAGATCGGGGTGAGCTTAGGGAGTGCAAACACCGGGATTCTTCTCACTCCTCGACAGTGTCCTCTGCCTCGACAACCCCACGCGCGGCCTCGACTCGAGCACAGCGCTCAAGCTCGTGCACACGCTGCGCAGCTACACGACCCGACGCCGCGCCGCAACCATGGCCAGTGTCTACCAGGCCAGCGACGCCATGGCGCAGCTCTTCGACAAAGTGCTCGTCATCAACGCGGGGCGGCAGGCTTACTTTGGCCCGCTGGGCGAGGCGAGGCGGTATTTCGAAGAGGAGCTCGGCTTCCACTGCGACGCGCGGATGAGCCTGACCGACTACCTCACCACCATGTCCGGCGACCGCCGCAGCCGGGCGGTGCGCCACGACCACACGGGGCCGCCGCCGCCAGCGACGGCCGAGGAGTTCGAAGCCGCGTTCCGGCGGAGCAGGCACTGGGCGGCGCTGATGGACGAAACGGCGGCCGCGCCGGACGCGCCGCAGCGGAGCGGGAGCGTGGGGTACGCGCTGCCGTTCTGGCGGCAGGCCTACGAGTGCATGCTGCGGCAGCACCGCGTGCAGCTGACGGACCGCGGGCCGTGGGTGGCCGAGGCGGCGGGGCTGGTGGCGCAGGCGCTGATGCTGGGCACCCTGTACTGGGACCAGCAGCCGGCGACCCGCGGTCTGTACACGCGCGCGGCCGCCCTGTTCTTCAACGTGCTGGTCATGGTGCTGCAGGCGTCGGCCGAGTTTGGCAACACGTTCGCGCAGCGGCCCATCCTGCTGCGGCACGAGGCCATGATGCTGTACCGCCCCGCCGCCTACGCCCTAGGCCAGATCCTGGCCGACATGCCGTGGAAGGCAGCCATCGTCCTGTACAACCTGCCCGTCTACCTCCTGGCCGGCTTCCAGCGCGATGCGGGCTCGTTTTTCGCCTGGTTCTTTGTCCTGTACTGCGCCGTTATGGCCCTCGGTGTCATGTTCCGCACCATCGCCGTGTTTACCATCTCGCCGACTCGCGCCATCCTGCCCGTCGGGATGCTGATGAATGTGCTGATCATCTACACCGGCTTCTACATCACCCCGCCGGGCATGAAGGCGTGGTTGGGGTGGATCAGGTATCTGAACGCAAGTGTTCCCCGTCTCTCTCTCCACCAGCACGCTGACCCTAAACAGCCAATGTACTACGGCTTCGAAGCCATCATGGTCAACGAGATTGCCGGGGCCCAGTACCGCTGCAGCCAGCCGGACACGGTCCCGGTTGGCGCGAGCTACAACGACAGCCGGTACCAGACTTGCGCCATCCAGGGCTTTGAGCCCGGCACCGACTCCCTGCGAGGCGAGTCCTACCTGGCCGCCTTCTACGACTTCCACGCCACACATCTTTGGCGCAACGTTGGCATCATGCTGGCCTTCTTTTTGGCTTTCTCTGCCATCGTCATGTTGGTTAATCTCCATCCCTCCAGACGAAGGCTGACGTGACGACGCAGGATCGGAATGGAGCAGTTCAAAATGCCGGCAGGGAAGCTCGCCACCGTTTTCTTCAGCGGGAAGGTGGAGCAATTTGGAGACGCCGAGACAGAGTCCCCCAAAGAATTGTGGCCGTCGGAGATTGTCAAAACGGAGCGCGTCTTCGCCTGGAAGGACCTGTCCATCGACGTCAAGACGGCGGATGGCGTGAAGCGGCTGTTGGACAACGTGTCCGGTCAGTACCAGTAATTTGCACGCAAAGACGGTGTGTGCTGACATTGGAACCAGGCTACCTCGCGCCCGGCTCCATGACGGCCCTCATGGGCATGTCTGGAGCAGGCAAGGTCCGCATTTCTTCTCTTCTGTGCTAGCTCTGCCGCTGACACTTGACAGACGACGCTGCTCAACGCCATCTCCCAACGCGCAAGCATCGGCGTCCTCACCGGCAGCATGTTCGTCGACGGCGCGCCGGTGCCACGCTCGTTCAAACGCCGCACCGGCTTCGTACACCAACAGGACGTGCACCTCTCGTCCAGCACAGTGCGCGAAGCCCTCCAGCTGGTGGCCTACCTGCGCCAGCCCGCGTCGGTGCCGCACGCCGCCAAGGACGCCTACGTCGAGGCGGTGCTGCAGCTGCTCGAGATGGCGGACGTGGCGGACGCGCTGATCGGCGAGCCCGGGGCGGGGCTGAGCCTGGAGCGGCCCAAGCGGGTGAGCATCGGGGTCGAGCTGGCGGCGCGCCCCGACATGCTCGTCTTCCTCGACGAACCGACGAGCGGGCTGGACGGCGACTCGGCCCTGTCGGCTGTCCGGCTGCTGCGCAAGCTGGCCGACGCCGGCTTGACCGTGCTGTGCACCATCCACCAGCCCGCCGCCCGCCTGATGCGCGCTTTTGACGACCTGCTGTTGCTCGTGCCCGGCGGCCAGACAGCTTACGCTGGGCCTCTGGGTGAGGACTGCGCTGGGGTGCTGGAGTACTTCGCCCGCCACACGAGAAGGTGCCGGCCGTGGGAGAACCCGGCGGATTACTTCCTGGCTGAGTCGGTGAATCCCGATGTCGACTGGTTCGGCGTGTGGCGGGCGTCGCCGGAGCACGAGAAGCTGCAGCAGAAGTTGGCCGACAGCGGCAGCAGCGGCGCGGACACCGACGACGACGAGCCGGAGCGGTATGCGGCATCGTGGTGGGAGCAGCTGCGGGTGGTGACGCGGCGGGCGTACACGGACTACTGGCGCGATCCGGACTACGTGCTGGGCAAGGTGCAGATGAACGTGTGGATGGGGCTGGTCAACAGCCTGACGTACCTGCAGCTGGGCGACTCGCTGACGGACACGCGCAGCAAGATGTTCTCCATCTTCGTCGGCGTCATCACCGGGCCCGTCATCGCCCTGGCCGTCGAGCCGCGCTTCACGCGCCTGCGCGACCACTTCCTCGCCCGCGACCGCGACAGCAACACGTACCACTGGCTCGTCTTTGTCGCCTCGGCCATGGCCGTCGAGCTGCCGTGGGCCCTGGCGGCCGGCGCCGTGTACTGGCTGCTGTGGCACTTCGCCGTCGGCTTCCCGCGCCCCGGCTACGCCTTCGCCATGTACGAGCTGTACACGCTGTTCGTCACCGGCATCGCCCAGATGACGGCGGCGAGCTTCCCCACGCTGCAGGGCGCCCACATGGCCACCGGCTTTGTCTTCCTCATCGTCAACACCTTCAACGGCCCGCTGTCGCCGCCGCCGCTGACCCCCCGCGGCTGGCGCTGGATCTACGACGTCTCTCCGCTCTTCTACTTCGTCGAGGCCATGGCCGCCAACGCCGTGCACGCCCAGCACGTCGCCTGCACCCCCGCCGAGAGGAGCACCTTCTTCACTCCGCCTGACCATGGCACCACTTGCCGCCAGTACGCCGCCGACTACTTCGCTGCCGACAACTCCACCGGCTACCTCCTGGATCCTTCGGCAACGGGGCTTTGTGAATACTGCCCGTTCCTGGATGGCGATCAATACGTATGTGCAGCCTTCTTTCCCGTTTCGTTGCTGACCAAACCTTTGCTCTAGATTCGACAGTACAATTTCGAGTATTCGCAGCGTTTAAAAAACGTCGGCATCTTCATCGGCTTTATCCTGTTTAATTTCTCCATCGTCTTTGCCGTGACCTGGCTATTCTTCATCCGCAAGAGGAAGTCATAAAAGAAAAGGCGTCGTTGCGGTCTACTAATGGAAGTTAAATCTTTCTACTTGCTCTTTTCTACATTTCTAATCATCTATAAATAGAAGAGAATAGTTATTATTGTTGCATTCCCCGCCACGGTTCGTCCATCAGCAAATCCAAGTCAGTCATGTCCGTGAACAGTTGGTCAGCACCGTCTCGATAATCGGGCCAGTTTGAAGGGTCGACAATGTCCATCCAGCTCCACATGTCCTCCTGATCACGATGGCAGTCGAGGAAGGCTTGCTGATCGGTTTGTGCAGACGCCGGAATGACGGCCTGCCCCTCGACATCTCCAAACGCGTCCGACACGCTCTCTCCCGACATCGAGGAAGGCACCGTCATCTTCATCGCAACTGACGAGCTCGAAGCCTCTTCCTTCTCTCTCTGCTTCTCCTTGACGAACGCCACCAGCCGTTCGATGCGGCCGAGCAGGTCCCTGCCCAAGGCCGCGAAGCGCGCGGCGGTGGAGATGCGCGGCGAGACCATGTCGAACACGGCAACGGTCTCGGGCAACAGGCGGCGCGCCTTGCACGAGTAGCGGCAGAGGGGGTACGAAAGCACGAAGCCGGCCATGGTCAGCAGCGCGTTCCAGAGAGACTGGTAGACGTCGCACCACCCGTAGAGCAGATCGCCGCGCCGGAAGCTGTCCAGGACGGTGGCGGTAAGAGCGAGTGCGTGGGCAACGGCGGCGGTGGCGTGGCGGTCGACGCCGGGACTCCGCAATGGGCTGATGGACTTGAAGGGGAAGCGGATGAAGGAGCGGAGGAGAGCCATCAGGCTGTCGTGGTAGTGGATCTTCAACAGGACGCGCTGCATGGACCATTCGTCTTGGCCGCCGGGAGAGATGAGATCCTGCTGCTGCTCGAATGCCGCCATCGTCCCGTCTGGGTCCAGCTCGAGGTCGGAGAAGAGCGTCGTCTGACGCACAGCGGCCTCCCACTCGAGAGCAGGCCCCAGGTGATCGGCAAGGCTTCGGGCGTGTGCTTCGTCGAAGCTCCAGTAGGCATCGGGGCTGCTCGCGGAAAGCACGGCGGCAGTGAGCTTGACGGAGTGGACGTGCAGGCTCCACTCGCGGTGAGAGTCGGCCGGGAAGGGACACGACATGTCGGAGTGACGGAAGGCGGGCGGGCGGGCCAGCAGCCACGAGCATTTCAGGTCCAGCTGGACGAGACACCACCACAGCCGGCGGCTCGGCTCATCGGCGCGCAGGTCGAGGCAGGATGCAGCGCGCACGGCAGACCCGAGGAGGTTGTAGGCGGCCCGCAGCTGGCCGGCGTTGACCAGGTAGAGGGCGATGAGCACGTGGCACTGCACGTCGGTGAAGGACGGCTCGAGCGAGGCGGCGGCCAGCCCGCGCCTGCACCGCGCCATCAGCTCGTAGCCAGCCAGCGAGGCGTCGCCACAGGCGGTGGTGGCGGGCATGGCCAGGTCCAGCATGCGCGTGGCGAGACCGGAGCAGGCGGCATGCTGGATGGACAGCCCAAACACGGCGCACAGCAACGGCGGCGGGCTCTCGTCGTCGCAACGGGCGCGGAGCTGGCCAAGGTCGACGACGGGAGCGGCTTGGTGCAGGCGGTGCTCGTAGAGGCGGAGCAGGGCAGCGCGCTGGGGCCCGGTCAGGTGCAGCGCAGGCTGGTCAGCGCACTGCAGGGTCGAGGCGATGGCGCTGTACTGCGGCGGTGGCGGGCTGTCGAGCACCTGTTCGGGCACGACGGTGGCAATGGAAGAGAAGTAGTGGTTGATTTTGACAGCGAACTCGGGGCCCAATGCATCCACGGTGGCGGGGGCGGGAGTAGGCGATGCAGCTGGCGGAGCAGAGGAGTCGGCGGAGGACGAGGATGAGAGTTGTTGCTTGGGAGCATTCCGAGACTGGCGGAGATAGAGGCATCGGCGGCTCTGGGCGCGACAGCGGGCGCAGGGCTGGTGGCCGTCGCAGCGTACGCGAAAAAGACGACAGTGCTCACACGCGTGCCGGACGCGCGCCCGCCCCTTGGAGCTCGATGGCGCCGTGTTGGGCGTGGAGACGAAAGTGAAGAACATTGGAGAATGGATGGTCCTGGATGGACAGGTATGTGCTTACTTATCTTGCCCGTTGATTTCTCAGCAGACAGGCAACCAATTTTACCGACCAGGGGGAAAGAGAAATACACATTACTGCACGTGCCATCTACTTCCCTAGTCGGGACTCTGATCTACAGACGAATGACCAATTTTCCGACCTGCCTGCCCCGCCAGATGTACTCTATTGCCTCGTCGGCCTTCTCAAATGGGTATACTGAGTCTATGATGTCGTCAAACTGCATCTCCGCGGCAGACAGAGCAGCACAGAGATCGTCCATGTCCTGCTTTGACCCTGCATTGATTCCCCTGTTGTTGAAGTCAGCTCCACCCACGACGCATTCGAAGCAGAGTTGAACCTTACCTCAAATTCACTCTTCTGTCGATTATGAGTGGCAGAAGCTCCGACAACTCATTGGCATCCTGCTTGCTGAGATATCCGACCTGGCTGATGATGCCGCCACGTCGTGTACACTTCATGCTCTGCACCAATGATTGAGTGCCACCAACTTCAATCACGAGATCGACACCGGCGCCATTGGTAAACTCCAAGACGTCTTCGTGCCATGCGGGGTTCTTGGCGTAATTGACAGTCAAGAGCGGCGGGCTTGGGAACTGCTCCCTCATGCTCTTGAGTTTCTCGTCACTTGAGGAGCTCAAGATGACTTTCAGACCAGCAGCCCGAGCAAGCTTCAGTGCGAACATGCTAACGCCGCCGGTGCCTTGCAAGCATTAGCGAGTATCTGGTGCCAGAGAGTGGTGGGCTTATAACCTTGGATCAACACGGACTTGCCAAAGCCAACATCCTTCAACGCAGCCCATGCTGTCACTCCGGCGCAAGGGATGATGCTGGCATGAATCCAATCCAGATGGGCTGGAAGCTTGCATATTTTCTTCTCGTCGAACACAAGGTAATCGGCCAGCACCCCATCCTCGTCCGCTGCCAGCCAGGACCGTGCCGTCTCCCGGCCGGTAAGATTCTCCGTGTCAACAATCGGGGCTACTCGATCGCCAAGTGTCAGCATTCTCACACCTTCACCCACGGCTACCACCTCGCCGGCTGCGTCGTTGCACGGTACGCCATGGGGAGTGACTGGCCAAGGATTTCCGCCGTTTGCAATGTTGGCGTCTCTGTAGTTGAGGGAGACGGCGTGGACTTTGATCAGTACCGAGGTGGCTGAGAGAGGGAGCGGTAGGTCTTCGGTGACAAGCTTCACCTTTGGTGTGCCGGGGGTGTGGTCGTCTGTCCGGCGGTAGGCCTGGCGGGTTGTGATTTGGACATTCGCCATGTCCGCTTCCAGGATTGAACTGCTTCACTTCGTGGCAGAAAAGAACAGCCGTGTAAGCTTGACTTATAGTCTGACAGGTAGATTACAAATCCAGGTGTCACTCGGAGGTGCGGGGTCAGAAGCTCGCCATCGCGGACCGACGCAATTGGCTGAATCCGATTGTTACTGTGACGAATGTTTGTACCTCGATCTCGATCTTATCTATGAATAGGTAGTTGTTAATGCTCGCAGAAGTTGACCGCATCAAACACGGCGTCATCAACGTGATGCACATGCCCCGTTCGCTCGACCATGAGATGTTCCCTCAACTCCTTTGCCTCCTCCATACCAATCGGCCAGTCATCCGCACTCAAGGTGATCATCTCTGTCAGCTCATCCGGAAGCTCTCCAATCCTTCCATTCACAACCTCCTCTGCCCACCAGTCATGACGCTGCGGCGGAACATTTGCTGTCGAGATGATGCGCTGATGCGGGTCAACGAGGAACAGAGCGAGGATCTTGCGGTGGCCTGGCTTGGAACGGTCCTGCAGGCTGAACGGCTCAACGCGGTGCTGCAGGACGTTTGGAAAGGCAATCAGCCGGCCTTCCTGCGTCAAGACGCGACCCAAGTTCTGAGCACAGGCTTCCTCCTGCCTGACACCATAGAGATACTCGATCCCACCGTAATCGTACTAGATCATGTCAGCCAGCATGGTGCATCGGGATGCGTTTACTCGTACCTGGCCCTCTGCCCCCTGGACCAACGCTTCCGAGTCCGCATTCTGCCGGAACCCCAAGTAGCTCTCGGTTACGTTATCGCAGTCGTAGTAGTAGATGGCAGTCGCACAAATCCACTCATTTGACATTCCCTCGACGTGCCATGACCCGCCGGGGTAGTCGGGCTTGTCGGGCGTAAGGTGGATGTTCGCCAGCTTGACGATGACCTGGAGGCCTTGTTGGCGGATGTTGGCTTTGCATTCCTTGAAAACGTTTTCCCTGTCGTCCTGGGCGTAAGGTTTGGGACTCGGAAGTATGAGCTCGCGGTTCGAGTCTAGCTTCTCTCGTCGAGCAGCTCTGCTGTTGGTTTCCCAACGTTCTTCGTCGTATTCTTCTTCGTCTTCGTCGTCTTCGTCCTCGTCTTCGTCTTCGTCGTCCTCGTCCTCATCTTCGTCATCGTCATAGTACCTGTCGTCATAGATATAGTAGGGACTATCGTGAACCATGCGTAGGTACGTGTCGGGCCTGTGATCTGTCCCGGTATATCCTAAGATCTCCTCCCACAGCGGGACGGCGGCATCCATGACTTGCTCAATGAGGGGGTACAACGCCCTCTGTCGAACGGGGTGTAGGTTGTTAATATAACTGATGATGCGCGCCTTCCCCTCCGTAAAGTCGACCTCGCATGGCAGCCACTGGAAGCGATTGGACCACAGCGACTTGTCCCAGTACCTGCACACGTTTTTCTTGGAGCCCCAGATCTTCTTGTTCCACGAGCGCGATACCGTCTCGCCGCGGCCGGCCGCCGCCAAGCAGTCATCTAACCCGAGCGTGCAGCTGTTTCCCAAGATCCTGGAGCGTCCGTAAACGAAAGGACACAGCGACGGGTGCACCAGGTCCAGCACCTGTCGGTCCGAGCCCGGGTGCCAGTCTTTCTTCGAGTCTGGCACGCCGTCCTCGAGCAGTTCCGCCGCCACCCGCACGAGCTCCTGCCGGAGGCTGGCCGAAACCACGACATCTGACTTGGCCACGGCGGCGGCATTGTCGAAGACACGAACGAAGCGCTTCTCGGCGTAGACGGTGGCCTTATCGCGGATCTCGGCGATGCACTAGAGTAAAGGATCAGCCATGTAGACACAGCTCCATGACGGTGTACGTACAAAGTCGAACATGGCATCGTCGAAGCCCTGCCGCGTGGTGAACGTCCACTCGGACCACGAACTCAGCGGCGGCGGCCCATATACAGCCTCGGTGCGCCATCGTGCGACAATTGTGTCGTCGAAGACCTTGCGCTCCCAATCCGGTTTGTCGGTGAGGGCGTTCATGACGGCGAGCATGCTCCGCTCGCGCACCGTCGACGGCTGCGGGCTCCAGCCGAGCACGGCGCTGCAGAAGGTGGGCCCGTCCGGCTTGTGGTCGATAGGGAGCCCCACCCCCGGTCGCTGCAGGCGCCGTTCGCCGTCGGTAGCACTCTCCATCTGTTCGTGGGCTGTTGCTGGACTGGGCGGAAGTGATGGAGAGAAGTGGTCTGTGGTCTTAAAACTTTAGAGGGCGACAATTGGCAACCCTTTTATAGTGACGGGACTCTGGCTCCCGAGTAATGGTGGTTGCGGCTTCACGTGGTCGTGCGCCAGGCAACACTCGTATTTGTTTGCACTAGTTGCTTAACTTGTACACTTAGACTCTAGACGACGAAAAGCTTTCTACTTCGAGGAAGAAGCACTGCTGGAGCCTAATCGCCGACCAATCCGGGCTGTTAAGTGTCCCGGCGAAGCGTGTAGCTGGGTAGCTAGCGGTATTCGCTGCTCGCTACCGGTGGGAAGTAATACCGCTGGTGGTTAGTAGTATTCGCTCGCTGCTGATAGTGCACGCCGCTCGCTACTGATAATGGTCGCCGACGGTAATGCTCGCCACGGAGCGTTTAGTAATTTGCACGATCCTTGGCATGGTGTTAAGTTTCGTAAGGCTTAACTCCTCGCCGCCGCCGTCGCCACCGCTTACCAGTGTCACGATTCTTGGCCTGGTGTTGAACCTGCTGCCGCTACTGCCGCTACCGCCGCTACTGCCGCCGCCGCCGCCTACCAGTGTCACGATTCTTGGCCTGGTGTTGAACCTGCTGCCGCTGCTGCTGCTGCCGCTGCTGCCGCTACCGCTGCCGCCTACTAGTGTTACGATTCTTGGCCTGGTGTTAAACCTGCTGCCGCTGCTGCTGCTGCCGTAGCTACTGCCGCCGCCGCCGCCGCCGTAATATTAGGTGCCTATAAATTTAATACCTCTATTCTTAATATTTAATATCTATTAGAACCGATAGATAAGATTCTCGCCCTACGAGAACCCTACGTAGCCTATACGATAAGTCTACGGTCTATATATAAGATACGTCGGCAGATAGAGAATTAAATAGTAGAAGAAAGTATATTCGCTGCTAATTAATAAATAAATCTATAAGAAGAGAAAGTCTATAAATTATTTTTATATAAAGAGTTTTTTTTTCTTTATATTTAAGCTATTTATAAGTCTTTAGCTAGCTATTTAAGAATTATTAATAGTTTAAATATTTTAGCCTTCGGCCTAGTTAACTATCTATAAGCTATTAGTATATAATAATATCTTTCTTTTAAAAGAAATTATTTTTAAACTTTATATTAGAATTAATAGACGAGGTTCTCGCTATATAAAGACTTTACGTAGTCTATATAATAAATCTATAGTCTATATATATAGTTTACGCGAATTATATACTAGCTATATAATACTTAATATATAATCTCTTTTTCTCTAGCCTTACTAGTAGAGATAAATCTTTTAAGAATTTATTTATTTACTAATTTAAGTCTTATTATTATCTAGTAGTTGTTACGAACCCTAGAGTATAAGAACTTTATAACTCTAAGAGCTAAAAGCCCGTATAAAAAAAAGTATCGTAAGGGCTAATAAGCCTCGCGAACGGTAAAGCCGTATAGATAAGAATTTCGTATAAAAAGAACGGGCGTAGAGAAACTTAGCGCCTATAAGACTAAGCTTAGATAGTAGCTAAAGCCCGTACGGAAAGAACGCCTATAGAGAACCTAAGAAGAATAGAAGACTATATATAACGAAAAGACCGCGTAGAAAGTAGGGCTATAAAGACTTAATAATCTAGTCGAATTATAGTTTCGTAAGAAATACGGGATCTAGAAAGTAGAAAAGAGGCGCGAAGGTACGAACGTAAGTAAGATAGTTATTATAACCGCTTAGTAGCGATAGAAGCTAAAAGTCGAAATCTTAAAAACTATCTAAAGCGCTAAGATATTACGAACCCTAGAGTATAAGGGCTTTATAATTCTAAGGGCTAAAAGCCCGTACGGAAGAAAGTACTATAAGAACTAATAAGCCCTACGAACGATAGAGCCGTATAAGTAGAAATTTCGTACGAAAAGAACGGGCGTAGAAGAACTTAGCGCCTACGAGACTAAGCTTAGATAGTAGCTAAAGCCCGTACGAAAAGAACGCCTATAGAGAACCTAAGAAGAATAAAAGACTATACGTAACGAAAAGACCGCGCGAAAAGTAGGGCCGTAGAAACTTAATAATCTAGTTAGATTATAGTTTCGTAAGAAATACGAGATCTAGAAAGTAGAAAATAGGCGCGAAGATACGAACGTAAGTAAGGCGGTTATTATAACTACTTAGTAGCGATAGAAGTCGAAAGTTAAAATTCTAGAAACTATCTAAAGCGCTAAGATTACGTGCGATTTATTAGTATTCTCTACTAAGAGTATTTAGGGTTAGGCGTTCTTATATTTACTACACTCTTAGCTACATCTAAGAAATCGATGCGCGCGCTAGTAGCCGGCTAATAGCATTAGAGGCTATTCTTAGAGGATAGTATTAGGTTAGATCCTTTAGCTATAGAGCTAGGGTTATAGATTAGCGGATAAGAGAGATCTAAGGCTTTAGAAGAAAAGTAATAGCCTTCTAGAGAGAGATCTTTTTCGAAGGGTCTACTCTCTTCTTTAGCCGCAGTCTTTAACCCCTTCTACCTAAGGCTTTAGGCGGAGAACGATAACTTTCTAAAGGAAGACCTTTTATAGGGTTAACGCCCTCTATTTAGCTACTATCTTAGTATCTTTTGCCCGCTTATTATCTTTCCGCTTACTAGCGCTTCTTATAGAAAGAGTAGAGTACGAGATTAAGGCTAGGCCTTCGTTCTTTAGCTAAAGCGAGATTAGAGCCTAGAGGCTTAATTATTAGCTAAAGCGAGGCTAGGGGCCTTTAGATAGATTATTATTAAGAGAGATTAATACCCGTTTAGCCCGATTATTAGCCTCTTTCTTCTCTCTACTATCTACGTCGGCTAGGCCGAAGTTCTATCTACTCGTTCGCTAGGCTCTATAGTTTCTCTATCTCTTTCTCGTTACTTCCTCCCTTCCTTCTCCGTGCCTTTAGCGAGGCCCGAGGTCTACGCGTAGGTAGAAGTTCTCTAGCTCGCTAGAACTAGAATATTCGAAGACGTAGTCGCTTTTCTAGCCCCTCTCTTCGTAGGTATTTATACCCCCTAGCGGCCGAAGCTACTATCTACTAGATATCTCGACCTTTCTATATAGATATCTACGAAGTCTCGCCCTAGCTTTTTCTACTAATCTCGGTCTTCTTCGAAGAAATTCTTAAAAGAGAACCTTATTCGAAAGACTCTAGACTACGGTGCCGACGGGGGCGCGCGGCGGGGTAGGTTTAGTATATATAAATAGAAAAAAGTAGAAAAGAATAGTAGAATATAAAGAAAATAGAAAGAAAAGTAACTATCCCTTCTACTTCTCTTTTATACTACTATTATTAGCTCCGGCTAGTGTAGCATTCTATATTAAATTGGCCTAGGCTCTATTCGAAAATAAGATATCTAGTTTACGTAAAGCGGTATATAGAACGGCTATCGTCTTAACGAAGTTCTTTTTTACTATCTAGTAGTTAACCCGTGTAATATCGTTTAGATTAATCTTATTACTAAAAATAGCCCGCTTAGCTACTTTATTAATAGACTAAGGTAGATTAAGGCAGGCCCTCTTATCGATATGCGTGCGGCGAAATTAGAAGCCGTAGAGGTAACGCCGGCCGTAGCTAAAAAGATTTAGGCGGTAGCTTAGTAGTAGCTTCTAATCGGCCGTAGGCGCTGCTAGTAGATTATCGGTAAGAAAGAAGCGGGAAACAGCGCGTAGAGAGATAGACGAAGTAGATAAAAGAATATCGCGATAAGCTTTCGCTATATTCGTTCTTCGTGCCCTCTTAATAACCGTATCGATACTAATTATTAACGGGCCTAATAGAGATGCGTCGTAGAGAGTACTAAAGCGAAGGCTCTAGAAAAAGAGCGTATTAGCGGATAATAGCACGGCCGAGAGAGGGTTAGCCCTAGAGTTAGGCGTTCTTATATTTACTACACTCTTAGCTACATCTAAGAAACCGATGCGCGCGCCAGTAGCCGGCTAGTAGTATTAGAGGCTATTCTTAGGGGGTAGTATTAGGTTAGGTCCTCTAGCTGCAGGGCCGAGGTTATAGATTAGCGAATTTAAGGAGATCTTAACTTAGAAGAAGAGTAGTGGCTAAAGAATAAGAGATCTTTCCGAAGGGCCCGTATCTATTCTTTAGCCGTAGTCTATAACTTCTCTCGCCTAAAGCTCTAGGCGCAGGGCGATAGTCTTCTAGAGAAAGACCTCTCGTAGAGTTAACGTCCCCTAACTAGCTACCTTCTCTATACCCTTCGCCCGATTATTACTATCCGCTTACCAGCGCTTCTTTTAGAAAGAAGTAAAGCGCGAGATTAGGGCCAGGCCCCCGTCCGTTAGCTAAGGCGAGATTAGAACCCGAAGGCTCGATTATTAACTAAAGCGAGGCTAGGGGCCTTTAGATAGATTATTACTAAGAGAGATTAACACCCGTTTAGCCCGATTATTAGCCTCTTTCCCCTTCCTACTGCCCGCGCCAGCTAGGCCGAGGCCCTATCTACTCGTCCGCCGCGCTCTATAGTCTCTCTATCTCTTTTCTATTACTTCCCCCCTTTCTTCTTCGTGCCTTTGGCGAGATTCGGGGTCTACGCGCGGGTAGAAGTTCTCTAGCTCGCTAGGACTAAAATATTCGGTTAGGTTAGGGTTAGGGTTAGGGTTAGGGTTAGGGTTAGGGGTTAGGGTTAGGGTTAGGGTTAGGGTTAGGGTTAGGGTTAGGGTTAGGGTTAGGGTTAGGGTTAGGGTTAGGGTTAGGGTTAGGGTTAGGGTTAGGGTTAGGGTTAGGGTTAGGGT